>NC_083238.1:22586038-25511038 GCF_032191835.1 Heteronotia binoei | reverse complement strand
CTCCATGGGCACCACATTATGGATGTCTGCTATAGATTCAAATGGCCTTGGTTCTTGAACTGGCATAAGTTCAGCACATAGTATATTAAAGGGGTTTAAAATATGATCAAGAATCCTGGTTCAGAACGCTCAGATTCAGACATCCCAATAAATTATGATTAGAGCAATCTAAATCTTGGGAAATCTAGAGTTTTAGGAAACCAGGAGTTGTTGTTGTAAGTATAAAATGGAGGAGGGTAAAACTATGTTGAAAGCTGTTTCGGGTCCCCACTGGAAAGAAAAGCAGAGTACAAATGTCTAAATAAATATAACATCTGTTACATTGATGGTCTCCAGCCCTCAGCAAGAATGAGGCTGTATAATCATTTAATGTGAGAGTAATGGAGAGATTCCAGTCAGAAACAGATTGCTAGTTGCTTTTTGCCTGTAGGAAAAACAGCCTCTGAATGACTTAGAAGATGAACTTCTAAGAGAAAGCCAAGAATGAGCTCACTTAGAGAAAGTCGCCTCTCCTCCCTGCTCCCTGTCATCTGAATGACCAAATGAAGTAACTGTTGATCAAAATGGCTTCAGAAATGACAGTACCAGAGAACAATGTGAAAGCAGCTTGGAAGCAGACTTTTCATAAGTCTCTTCTCTCCTTACTGCAATTGGAGATGACCCAAAAAATAAGGGTTTGTGCAGCTTAATAATGAGACCTAATAATGAGATGAATATTACTCACCAGTTAGTCTGCAGCCTCTGAACATGCTGAATTGGAGATGGCAATGACAGATCCTTCAGCACTGGCAACAATATGCAGGATTGGACCCTATGAACCTATCCAGCTTGGGCATCCCATTCCATCACCAGCCAGTGTGTCAGGGGATCCTCATAGACAAAACCCCATTTAGCAAAGGGAACTGTATTGGAGGAAATTGTCAAATTATTTTTCCTGGTTTTTTTCAGAAGAGCCTGTTGGCAGGGCCAAATTATCACTTTTTTTGTGGAAGAGGAGCTTGTAACATAGTCTCCTTCAACTCAAATGCCATGGTCCCATCCCATCTACTTAGCTTCATGAATCCTGAAAGAAAAGTTTCTATCTTAATTCTGAAATTACGCCATGAACCACAATGGGAGTTTCTTCCCATGCCCCCAAATACCTCTCCACCTTTGCTATTTTTGGATAATATAACATCTGTCTCAAAGAAGAGTCCTACAAAGCTTGCTGACTGTTTTGTAACATTCTAGTTGGTTCTAAGGTATTAACATCTTGATGTGGCCAATGACACAGCAAATATTTTCTTAATAGACCAATTAGCACTCTGTTTTTCCTGGCTTTTTTCATAGCAAAATCATGAATGCTCTCCCTAAAGTCAACTTACCTTTCATCTTACCTTGCATCCCTCTTCACGGGCCATACAGCCAGGTGCCTTAACTATTCTTATAGGCTTACGTTTTATTTGATTTATATCCTGCCCTGTCTGCCAAAGCAGGCTCAGAGCAGCTCACAGTTTCATAATAAACCAACATCATAGATTGCCTCCAGTTTTTGATGAATGCCAGAATGCTGAAACTTTCGTTTCCAACATTCTCTGTGGTAGTGCACAAAATCTGTGGTTCGTGTTGGTTCATAGTTTGTTTGATTTCCTGAACTGGTTCTTGGTTTATTTGGATTGGGAGGTGATAGAACAGCCCCCCTCATGAGTTAGAGATACCAAACTCACCGAAAGTCCACAGCAGGCTCTTCTCCACCAGCCTGTCAAATTTGGTGAAGATTGGATGTGGGATGCCCAAGTTATAGCACCCCAAAGCAGGTACCCCAAGGAAAGTTCAGTTCTAGCTTCAGGTTCAGTCCCTAGCAAGGAACACTTTCCTAGCCAGGAGATGTGTTTCAAAAATTGTACCACTGTGTGTGGGGGAAAGTTCCTCAAAGCCTCTCTTAAATCAGCCATGCAGCAAGAAAAACAACTGAGCTAACTCTTCGTAGTGCTGCAAATTGAAAGCAGGGTGTGATATTACACTAGTATACAATCTGTTCCCATATAATCTGTTCCCGTAAAGCAGATATGGACAACTGCTCTAGGTGTTTCTAGGGCTCTCCACAAATCTACCCCCAATGTTGCCTAGGAACTGATTGAATTGGTGCCAGGCTGTCTGGAGAATGAACTGCAAAAATGAACTGAACAAACCACCATGGAAAAAATATGGTTCTTTTTTGGTTTGGGAATGATGCAACTAAATGAACTGCTTCATGATTGAACCATGGTTCGTTTCTCAGTTTGTGCCCATCTCTACTGGATACCCCATATGGGCACATGTAGTAGACAAAGGGCAAGTCATTTCTAGAAATAAATTCAAGTATCTCCAATCAAGCCTCAATCCCTCCCCCCTCACTCAATGAAATTGCTGAGCAGTCAAGTTAGAACAGATAAAAGGAAGTACTTCTTCACCCAAAGAGTAATTAACACATGGAATTCACTGCCACAGGAGGTGGTGGCAGCTACATGCATAGATGGCTTCAAAAGGGGATTGGATAAACATATGGAACAGAGGTCCATCAGTGGCTATTAGCCACAGGGTATAGATGGAACTCTCTGTCTGGGGCAGTGATGCTCTGTATTCTTGGTGTTTGGAGGGGGGGCAACAGTGGGAGGGCTTCTAGTATCCTGGCCCCATTAGTGGACCTCCTCATGGCACCTGTCAGGGGTTTTTTGCCTCTGTGTGACAGGGTGTTGGACTGGATGGTCCATTGACCTGATTCAACATGGCTTCTCTTATGTTCTTAAGTAATGTATTGGGGAAATTTGTATGCTGCCTCTCTGCACTTGTTTGAGGCAGTACAAATAAAATGATGAAACCAAACCAATCAAGCCAATGAAAACTAGTCAATAAAACAAAATAATATAACAAGCCGAGCTGGCGGAATAAATAAAGAACAGATCAATACAATTGAGTTGGAGTCTGTGCTGGCTGGATTACCTAGATCTTCAAGCCCACTAATGTATAGCCTCTTACTACCCCACACATTTTTGGCTCCTGCCACTTCCCTAGTGGAAGCTCCATTGGTGGAAGATGGAGGAGGGATGAATCAACTTGATTCTCTCTTCTCACTACAGCACTTCTATTCCATATGGTTTTTCATCCATGATGGTTGTTCATCTATTGGCCTTTTGAATGGTCATAGGGATGTTGAGGGACAGCTGAGCAGGGCTTTTTTTGTAGCAGGAACTCCTTTGCATATTAGGCAACACACCCCTGATGTAGCCAGTCCTCCTGGAGCTTACAGTAGGTTCTATACTAAGAGCCCTGTAAGCTCTTCGAGGATTGACTACATCAGGGGTGTGTGGCCTAATATTCAATGGTGTTCCTGCTACAAAAAGGGTCCTGAAGTTGAGGTAAATTATACTAGTTGAATCCAATTCATAGTTTGAACCTTCTCAAGCTATGTATTTTGATCCTTCTCCATTTCTTCACTTGTTGATCATCTAATTGGTTTCTAGGGTATGAAGAAGCAAATTTTCCAGTTCATGAGATCCAACCAGTTTTATGGCACCATTTCACCAAATTCCCCTTCTTGGTTTTGGACATGCAGTTCCCCAACAAAGCCATTTGAATAGTTAAAGGGGACTACCTTTTTGCTTTTCACCAGTGGAAAAGCTGATTGGATTCATCTCACCATTGCTGCTTTTTGAGCACGTGCAATCCAGAGCAGCACAAAATTTTCTTTTAAATTCATCAGTCTGTCATTTTAAGGCCTGTGTAGGAAGATAATTCATTACTAGTTCTGACGGGAAGGAGAGTTAGAACTCGTCTTCCCAAATTTATCTTAGAGAAGTTCCCTTTTCTAGAAATAAAAAATTAATTACTTGGATCTGAGTCACTGTGAACTGGCATTCTCACGAGGGATCTGTGCACATCCCTGGGCTCCAAAGCTCCTCTCTTGAGGATCAAAGGACCCTACAGAACGGTATGGGAAGTGATATATGGTGCCATGGGGAGATTTGGCATAAATCTTGTTCTTGCTCTTGTGCAAGCAAGGGTTCTAAAGGGGAGGGGTAGTTGTTCTTCACTCCCCTGTTGCTGTCCCTGAGATTCACCAGACTTTCAGAAGCAGCTTTTACAGGAGGTAGGCCATGGGAAAGTAGGATCTTTTCCATGTACTCTGTGAGGTTTAGATCCAAGCCATCTTTTCCTCCTCATTAGGCACAGGGGAGAGCAGTAGGTTTTGCATGTCAATAGGGGTTAAACAGCTTGCCATGAAGGAGAAGCTAAATGCACCCCCCCCCATACCCCTTGGCTAGATTCCACCTTTGAAATGCATCCCATAGCTGCAATCTGCAAGACAACCACTAATAATAATAATAATAATAATAATAATAATAATAATAATAATAATAATAATAATAATAATAAACAACTTTATTTTTATATCCCGCCCTCCCCCGCCAAGGCGGGCTCACTTTTAAGTGCAAGACAACCACTTTTAATTTCTGCTTTTGATTTCTCAGTAGTGAGTTCCTTCTTCTCCCCAGGCATTCCTGCAGAACATATCCTAGGTAGGACTACAATTAATCAGACCAGTTCGTCTTTATGCATCTTCTTAGATACCACCTATTTTCTGTTTCTAGTTTTTAATTATAGATTCTTAGCTGCTGCAGGGAGCCATCCTAAGCAGAGTTATACCCTTCAAAGTCCACTAAACTCAATAGGTTTATGATAACCTTGTAAATGCTTCCAGTTGTTGTAACTGAAGTAGTAGTAGCTATAACCTGGGCCTGAGCATTGAATTCTTGAACTCTAAAGCAGTATCTGGCCACCAATGTTAATTAAGAAGTCCAATCAAGAAATGGAAAGTGTGCCCCTTTAAATGTATCAAAGCAGTCATAACTAACTAGTACAGCTCAAACAAAATCAAAAACCCATGGAGAGCAGTTAGCAATCAGGTTTAAAAATATGTCGAGTGATTTGGAATAATGAATAAATGTGAGGAAATCATGGGCCTGCTTGCTGCAAGCAAGAAACGATGCTAAATTCAGTGGATAAATTATGCATTACAAATTACTCCCTCAGGCTCCGGCTTATAATGTTATATTGTAAGGCTGGGGATTTTATTTATGGCTCTTGACCAGTTTCTGAAAGGGAACGTCGCAGCAGTGCAGACCAGTATCTTTTCAGGCCTGCCAGAATAATTAAAATGGTTGGATGCAGAGCTGGCCTTGCCACTCAGCAAATTGAGGTGGCTGCTAGGCCATAAAGTGACAGGGGATTTACCTCAGCTTTTCCTTGGTGTTTAGGAACAGGGATGGGCACGAACCAGCGCATGACAAATTTGTGACAAATTCTGGCCAGTTCCTGCTTTGCAAAGTCAGGTTCGTGGCAGTTCAACCAGCATGAACTTTCCACAAACTTTCAAACCATTTGTGAATATTTGTGCTGGTTCATGAGTGGAGACATTTCCAAACAGACTGCCTCCACTCAATCAAAATGTTTTCATAACTTCAAAGAATCAACTTGGAGGGCATGTAGAGGAGCATCAGGGGAAGGTGTTTAATGTTTCTTACTTGTACAGGATCTATTCTATGCACTCCTGAAATGCACCTGTGGTCATTTCCTCAGGAAGCACTTTCCGGTGGGCACCTTCTTGGGGGGGGGAGGCATAAATCCAGTCCTCACCAAACTTGGAGAGCAGGTAGAAGAGAGTAAGCCAGCAATCCTTTGTGAATTTGTTGACTCTAACATGCCATGGGAGTGTTCCACTGTCTCACAAACTTCACATACTGGTCCAGTTCATGAGGTGGCTAAAAGTTTATGACAGTCTGTGAACAGGACATACCCTGAACCACAAACTGGAACTGCATTTTCCCAGTTCGTGCCCATGCCTATATAGGAATCACAGAGGGCAATTGAAAGGAAAAGACACAGATGCTCTAGAAAGGTAAGGATAGCTGGGTAAGTGGACATCTTGGCTTAGGGTTGGTAGACCCCCTGCTGGAGGTTGGGATCCCCCAGTGCCAGGCCCCAATGCCCTGCCACCGATCAGCTGACTGGCGAGTGGGGACTTACCCAGAAAAGAGCAAAGTCCTGTTGACATTGCAGTGACATGTCTATGTAACTTCTGACATGACCTGGAAGTGACATCATGATATAATAATAATATAATAATAGATTTTATTTGTATCCCGCCCTCCCATGTCCATGACATTGAGGTGACACTGGTATTTGGGCAAAAATTCTATGGTAAAAGCCATCTTTACCATAGAGTTTTTGCTCAAATATCAGAGTGTTACCATGATGTCATTACATGATGATGTCACTTCCAGGTCACATTGGAGGTGATATAGACATGCTTCTGCAGCCTTGGCTGGGTCTCCCTCCTGCTTGTGGTATGTCCCCCTCCATTCCACACTGGTTGCCAGAAGTGACCTGGCAACCCTATCTTGGCTCCAAGCAGAAAGAAAATCTAGAGCATTGGAAGCAGGGTTCCTGGCCAAGTCTGGCAACCATTTGGAAGGTTGGGGGCAGGCCCAGTGCATGGGGTTCTGTTGCCCAAGGCAGAACCTGAATGTGCGCCCCCAAGTTAATATCTTATGTGCATCATGATGACATTACTATGATGTCATCATGCTGGGCACTCAGCACCACTCTTTCAGCTCTGGGCTTAGAGGGAGGAGCCGCAGGCGCCAGAGAGAAACTGCTGGGCATGGGAGGCAAGAGCGGAGTGGAAGGAGCGGTTAGGGGCAAGAGTGACCCACAAAAGTCCTTTTAAAAAACCCCTTCCTGGTGATTTTGGCGTACTCGCCCCCTCCTTTTCCTCCTCTACTCTCACCTCGTTTCCTCCTCAGGTCACAACTACTCAGCATCTATAATCCATCGCAAATCTCTTTCCTTCTTTATACCTGGGTGACATCATCCTGGATTTAGTTCCTAGTTATGATCAGATCTGAAATAAAAACAGATTTCACTCTCTTTCTCTTTTTTTGAAGGGTGTGTGTGTCAGTGGAGCTGGTGGGAGTGGCGAAGGGGAATGAAGAGGTAGTGGGGCTGGAGGAGAAGGAAGTTGGGTGGGGGGGAGAGAAAGGACTGATTCCTGTGTATTGAGAATTAACAAAATTAATGTAAGGGGAGGGACGGTAGCTCAGTGGTAGAGCATCTGCTTGGGAAGCAGAAGGTCCCAGGTTCAATCCCTGGCATCTCCAAAAAAGGGTCCAGGCAAATAGGTGTGAAAAACCTCAGCTTGAGACCCTGGAGAGCCTCTGCCAGTCTGAGAAGACAATACTGACTTTGATGGACCAAAGGTCTGATTCAGTATAAGGCAGCTTCATATGTTTATATGTTCATTAGTGTGACTCTCTAAAAGAAGCATCCCCCACCACAACTCCCCTCCCCACCGTAACCTCTCCCCTGCTGGCTGCTTTGGCTAATTGTTGCCCAGGTTAATCTGGTTAATGACATTAAGAACATAAGAGAAGTCATGTTGGATCAGGCCGATGACTCATCCAGTCCAACACTCTGTGTCACACAGTGGCCAAAAAACCCCCCAACCCCAAGTGCCAGCAGGACGTTCACAAGTGGGTCTAGACGCCCTTCCTCTTGGGTTTAGAAGCCCAAGCACCAAGAATACAGTGCATCACTGCCCCAGACAGTTCCAATAATATACTGTGGCTAATAGCCACTGATGGACCTCTGCTCCATATTTTTATCCAATCCCCTCTTGAAGCTGGCTATGCTTGTAGCCGCCACCACCTCCTGTGGCAGTGAATTCCACATGTTAATCATCCTTTGGGTGAAGAAGTACTTCCTTTTATCCTTTTTAACCCTACTGCTCAGCAATTTCATTGAATGCCCACGAGTTCTTGTATTGTGAGAAAGGGAGAAAAGTACTTCTTTCACTACTTTCTCCATCCCATGCATAATCTTGTAAACCTCTATCATGTCACCCCGCAGTCGACGTTTCTCCAAGCTAAAGAGCCCCAAGCGTTTTAACCTTTCTTCATAGAGAAAGTGTTCCAAACCTTTAACCATTCTAGTTGCCCTTTTCTGGACTTTTTCCAATGCTATAATATCCTTTTTGAGGTGCGTTGACCAGAATTGTACACAGTATTCCAAATGAGACAGCACCATCGATTTATACAGGGGCATTATGATACTGGCTGATTTGTTTTCAATTCCCTTCCTAATAATTCCTAGCATGGCGTTGTAGGATACTGCCTAACCCCGCCCTCCCAACCTTGCCGCTTCGCCCCCGGACTTTGTCTTTGCTGATTGGGGGCCATTTCCTCTGCTCCCCCCCCCACTGACACCCCCATCCTCAAGTGCTCACCGATTGAGGAGGAATAATTCCCGGGTTTTACCTCCCCAAGTAAATGAGTTTAGAGTTTAGGATCAAGGTGCTAAATTCCTAATTTCTGCCAGGGATTATGCAAAGAGGGCTTGGGGGTGTGCATTAAAGTTGAGATGCCTACACAGTCCAGTCCTTTTCATGTTTGTTGGGAAATAAATCCTCCCAGGGGGTTAATTCCCTTCACCCACTGCTATAATCACAGTGTTGTATATTGCTGTAGCCTAGTGTGTGCCTGTGTGAGTATGTGCACAGATACTTAGATCGTGTGTATGTGTCGAATTTGAACCCTCTCATACTTCCCTTGCATTGTATTCCAACCCAAGCCCTTGTGTTTTCCGAGCACATTTATTTGGGAGAACTGCCCCATAGATTTTCAGCACTCTGCCTTCCCCTTCTCCTGAACCCTCAGAGGATGCATGGGGGAGGGAAAAGCAGCTCTTTTGGCTCTGAGGGATCAGGGAAAACTCCTCCGATCCTTCTAAGCCAAAGGAAAAACGCGTACTTTCAGTCCTGGGCGCTCTCTGGAGAGTGCCCAGGACTGAAAGTGCCATTGTTTCTTGGTGCTGAGGGGCCGACACTTCAGCGCCCAGAAACAATGCGTACCCCAAGAGCCGGCGCCCAAGGCAATTGCCAAATATTTCCTAATGGACGCGCCAGCTCTGGTTGGGGGGGGGGCAGGGACATGGGAGGCATGTGATTTTGGTGACATCACCCACAAGGACAATGGGTAGCTTTGGGAATTTCCAGAAACTCTATTGTAAAACCTAGAAGTGACATCCTGGTACAGAGAGTGCCAGTATTTTAAATATGTTTCTGTTGCTACCACTTGGAGAGGTGATAGGCAATGGCAGCAATCAGCAGAAGGCCTCCCACCACAGCAGGAGACCTGGCAACCCTAAATGGAAGACATGCAGGCCTCTGCCATTGGCCATATGGCCAAAGCCTGCTGAGCTATGGTTGGCTTGGATTGTTTTTAAATTGTTGTTTGTAATTTCCCTTGTGAATAATTAGACTGAAATAAATATTACTGACTTGTTTCCTACCAGTACCCTGGGCATCAAAGTTAGAAACTTTCCCCCAGAGCCTATGGAAGCTTCCTGAGAGGGAAGTGGCTTTTCCTAGGTGCAAGAGCCATTTCTGTTGGAGGAAGGCTTCCAGCTTTCCAGACCAAAATGGTACAAGATAAGCTCTTGTGTCCTCCTTAGTCATAATACAGAAGGGGTTAAGCTTGATGCTGTTTGGCTCAAGCTGTCATAGTCAGGCATTGTCTCACTATAGTCAACATGGTATAGTGGTTAGAATGTTGAACTAGGAGATGGAGAAATTCAACAAAAGTCCAGTGGCACCTTAAAGACCAGTAACATTTACTTCAATATGAATTTTCATGAGGAACAGCTCACTTCTTCAGATATGTGAAGGGAAGAGCTCATTCAGAATTATTCTTATGGGGCAGGTTACAATGAGGGGACGGGGGGGGGGGGAGAGCTGAGGCTGTGAGGTTTGAGCTGGACCTGGAAAACCTGGCTTCAAATTCTTGTTCAGTTGTTAAACTCACTGGGACACACTGGTGACTTGCTGTCATCCCAATCTTACCTGTCTGAGTTGTTGAGAAAATAAAGTGGAGGAGTAGGGCTCCTTAGGGGAATAAAATGTAATGTATAATAAGATAGCTCTGTAAAGGTGTTAAATTTGAACAAAGTCAAAGAAATACCAGGATTAATCCTAAAGTTCCCTTTAATTCCCTTTAAGCTGGATTCAGGTAGCCAGCCCAAGGTTGACTCAACATTCCATCCTTCTGAGGTCGGTCAAATGAGTACCTGGCTTGCTGGGGGGAAAGTGTAAAAGACTGAGGAAGGCAATGGCAAACCACCCTGTAAAAAGTCTGCCATGAAAACATTTGAAAGCAACGTCACCCCAGAGTCGGAAACGACTGGTGCTTGCACAGGGGACCTTTCCTTTCCTTTTCCTTCCCTTTAATTAGTTCATTTGCAGAAATGCCCATCCTTCCTTAGAACACAGACTTCTCACTTAGTGGAAAGAATCTAGTTCAACAGTTAAATAGGAGAGCCAAAATTCTGCCCTAATTATCTTCCTGCTTGCTTTGGTGAAGCCAAAACCCTTTGTTAGGGATGCAGCGCTAGCTGGAGGTTTGCATTATGAAGACAGAAATGTAGCTGGTCTATATAGCTACAATCTCTGGTTCATATATCTACAATCCTTGATCAGTTGTACAAATTGGTAGGTTGGAGTGGTACGATTTCCTCATCCACAATTGTTTGAGGTTCTATTTTAAGAATGGCCTCTCTGTACTTTGCCATTTCCCCTTTCTGAGAATTCTTCTAGTAGCCATATATAGAAAGAGAGGATTCATAGTCTATATATTAAATTATAATAAGAGTATTACTGAGGTTTTGTGAAGTTTTCTTTTTTCCTTTTTAGATCTTTTTTCTTCTGTGGGAGTTGGACCAAAATTCTGTGTGTCTTAGCTCAGATCAAAGTAAATTAAAAAAACCAAACAAACCAGGATGGGCTTGAATGCTGAGGCTTTCAAGTTAAAGGTCGACAGGTTAAACATTAGAGCGCCCAGCCCCAAATAATTTTTGCAATTAGTTATATTTATATCTGTTTTTATGGCATAAAAGAATAAAGAAAGGACCGTCAGCAATTTCAAGAAATACAAGTTAAAGGTGTCCTATCACTTAAAATGATATATCGTGGTAGAAAGGAAAACTTAAAAGCTGGCATATTCAATCTAAAATTAAATACAGATTTTGAATTTCAGGCTGTGAAGCTAAAAAGATCAAAGGAAACTCTTTACAGTTCTTTCGAATTTGGTATTATACTTCCCGGGAGGTCATTTACTCCCATAATTTAGTCTGACTTATTTTGGCATCAGTTCCATTAAAAGTATGTAGGAAGAGAGAGCCTCTCTTTACTTAAATTTTTAACTTCAACCTGTCAGTAAAAAAAAGAGAGAAAAGTGTCTGGAAGAGGATGATCTACAGAACTGCTAATAGCTTTCAAATCTTTTGACTTTTTGAGCCTGATATGTGGAGAAATTTATCTGGAACGATTGTATTTTAACCCTTTTGACTGTTCGTGCCCATAATGTGCACATTTATTGAAATGAAACTCCCTCATTGCCCTTGAATATATGCCATGCGTCCTATGGCTTTCAGCATAACGGCTCCCATGCCTGCAATAACTTTGCTTAGGTAGACATAATTATGAGGAAAGTCTGCCATGTTTCTTTTAAAGCAATTATGGGCAAATATGGAACAGGTTGAAGATTCAAGACAGGTAGGTATCCAAAAGTTCACATAGTGATAGGAATGATTTAACTCTCCTGAGAGGAGAGGAGCTAATGAGATTGGTGAAAGGAAGTACTATTTCTGCTTGCTCTCAAATAAAATGTCGTTATGCAGTGTTTAAAGGATTTGGTCAATGTATAAATTGAAGCTCTGGGATACATTGATTCTGAGTTGTGGTGAGGTATTGACCCATGCATGCCCACAGGTCATAGATAAAATCATAGAGTTGGAAGGCCATCTAGTCTGACCCCTGCTTGCTGTAGGATCAGTCTGGAGCATCCCTGACAAGTCTTCATCCAGCTGCTGTTTGAAGACTGCCAGTAAGAGGGAGCTCACCACCTATCTAGGCAGCTGATTCCACTACCAAACTACTCTTACTGTAATCTTTTTCCTAATATCCAGCCAGTATCCTTCTGCCCATAACATAAACCCATTATTGAGAATCCTGGACCGATTTCCTACTCGCCTTATGGGAAATCGTCAGCTTTTTTTTTTGCAGCTAGAGTCAGCTTTTTTGTGCGGCAAACAGAAACCTCTAAAAACCAGTTTCTGTTTGCTGCACAAAAAAGCCAATGCTAGCTCCAGTCTGAGGGTAGAGAGTGTGAAATCGGAGGGAAGCCCCACTGAGAAGAGGAGCTTGAAAGCAGCGTAAGGTGAGTGGGAAATCGGTCCTGTTCTCTGCTGCCAACAAGAACAGTGCCCTGCCCTCCTCTAAGTGACACTCTTTTGAATACTTGTCTCCCCTCATGTCTCCCCTCAACCTTCTCTTCTCCAGACTGAACATTCCCAAGTCCCTCAGCCTTTTCTTGGACTTGGTCTCCAGGCCCCTGATCATCTTCGTCTCTCTCTCCTGCTTCCCCTCCATACTGTTCTTTTTTTAAAAGAAAGCTTCCAAAACTGCACACAGTACTCCAGGTGCAGCCTGACTAATGCAGTGTACAGCAGACAGTGCTTTTAACACTTATTTACCATGCATTTTACCACTTATCTGTATCTGAAGCCCTAGACTATCTGGCACCCTAGGCAAGGCTAACTTCTGATGTCCCCCCCCCCACACACTGATAACCAGTTTTCAAAAAGAGATTCATTGTGGAGAAAATGAAAAGCACAAAATTTGAAATTGCTCCCTGATGTCAGGCAATGTTCAATTGAAGTCAGTTATGTTTTTAATTGTACTTAATCCATGCTTACTAACCTTCATGCCTAATAAAATGCTAACCTACTAATACTTGCGCCCTGCAAAGGAAGGAGGGGTGGGAAAGGAGGTTGCCAGAACACCAAAGGGCAGTCCAGCCTTTGAAGTGCAAAATACCAGGCTAGCCGCCCTGGCGCCTCCCGAGCGAGAGCAAGGACACCACCGAGAGGGAGGATGTAACTATCCCTAGCGAAAGATAAGCGGCGTGTGAAAGTAGCAATTGCGGGGACGACTGTAGATTTATTATGAGAAGTGATTTAAAGCCTCAGTCTTTGAAGTATATTCATAAGTACCAAAGGCTCAGACTATACGTTATCAGTTTCAATAGTTCTATGTAGAGAGTAACATTGTTGTAATCAATAAATGAAACTTAGTTTCTTAACCAAGTCGCCTTTGATCATTTTTGAGACTTCAATAAACCCTTTGCTGACATTTGACCCAGATTGGCCAGGTCAGTGTGTCAAATGGGGGGGGCAGGCGCTCTAGGCAATTGCCTACTTTGCCTAGTGGCAGGGCCGGCCCTGTCTGAAGTTCAAGAAAGTTCTTCTTATCAATCAACAAGATGCCAATGATGGCCAAGCTACCTATGATGCAAGAGCTCACCCTATGGTTGTCTGTACTGGCCTTGATTCTTGAGACCGTGGGGAGGGGGGTAATAGTAGACTTCAAGTGGTTGTGTGAGATTACACATGAGCAAAAAAGTCAATTGTGCTGCGCAGCATCCAAGAACATATTTAACATTGTTTTATAACATGTAGTTTTGAAATAATTATAGAAATTTATATTTAAAAAAATCTTTTGCTATCTAGCTATGAATTAAGCACGAATAATTTGCTTATGCTACTTTTGCGCTTCTGGGATTTTATGCTGTTCTTGAGCTTCTGGGGTTTTTTATTGGCTTGAGATTTAACGGTTGTGAATGTGAATGATTTTATGTATGCATGGCTTTCGTGAGCCACCTCAAACAAGTCACTGAAAAAGAAGCATATACAAGTTTTAAAGGAATACGTAAATGTTAAGCAACTAGACAAGTTTCCATTGTGTCTCGCTTGGCTTGATATTTTCTGGGCTATGGTTGTTCAACAGATGATGTGGTTGAGGAAGTGCACATATGCTCTATAATGGGATAGGTTGAGCAACTGATGCAGAATGCTATTTGGGGATGCTGAAAGCAAAAACACTTGTCCTTGTAGTCCTCGTTCTGATTGTTACATTAGTTGTGCAGGTATGCACTCGAAACTTCTCCAGCTGTCAGAGCTTCTACACAATCCTTGTGTCTCCATCGAAGTACAAGGCCATCTTATGGCAAGAAATTGAAAATGGTCTGGCTATGAGAAAATCTCCAATGTGATCTTTACTTAGAATAAATTCTCTTTACCCAAAGTGGGTATGGAAAAAGCCAACCTCAATCCTTTCAGCGTTATGTATGAGAAAGAAAAGGTTCAAGGTTTTGAGATTGTTTAAAATATGCTCTTGAGCCACACATGTTGAGCCTACTTTATGGTAACCATGTACCACCGTAATTATCCCATTCTTTATTGTCATGCATTGCTGCAGTAGAAAATCATAAGCTCTGGACATGGGGGAATGAAAGTAGAAGGCAATAACTGTTCAGATTGGCTAGTATCTCTGGGTTTGTAAATGTTAGTAAACTTCCTGCACAGTGAGTAGGTTTTTTTTTTTTTTTAAATGCAGTTGTGTTATAACACCATATTTGGTTAAAAGAGTCAATAGAAATATATCAGTGTCTTTTTAGTATTTAACTATCTGCTTTCCTTGTACCTCATTGACTTTGAAGGCAAGATTTGGAAAAAGTCAATGTGTACAAAAGATGACGGCATCCTGAAAGTCATGCTTGTAAATGAGCTGTCTTGTCCCAGCATACCTTCTGTTCTTCCTTAGTATTATTATTTGCAAAATATTTATTTAGATGGCGGCAATGCCTGTGATCTTTCAGCTCAAAACAATGCCTTAGATATACTTCTAAATAGCCTTAGCGATGCATTTCCCTCTGTTAGTATTTGGCCTCTGGGAACTGCTTTGACAGCTGCTATCTCTCCCTCCTTCCTCAAAATGCTTCTTCTGCATTCTTGCATGTTCAGGGCTATATGAAGAATGTGTCTTGAAAAGGAATTGATATTCTTTCCCTCAGTGGAAGAAGTCACATATGTTAAACACAGCCATTCCTCTCCCCCATGCGGAAAGTACTGTAGTCATTAAAGCATACTATTAACATGGCATGGGCATTCTGATCCTAAATATGTTTGCTTGGAAATCCCACTGTTTTCAGTGGTACTTATTTCTGTAAAGAGGAAGCTTGAGGCACTTTTAATAATGATGTGGGCTCTAGCCTACGAACCTTTTTGCTTCAATAAATCCGTTATTTTTTAGGGGGCAGTAAGAGCCAGCCTTCTTTGATTTTTTTTGCAATTTACTGGCTCAGTTACACCCCCCCTCCAATTCCTTCTAGTATGCTTAAGATCTCAAACAAAAGATCAACTTATTACACAATATTTTTGTATTCAGGTATACATACCTAAGCTTACAATGTTTGAGATGCATTAGTCATGAAGACAACTACAACAACAACAAAAGAAGGGTAAGAAAAACTTTAACCCAAAGCAAATTGAATTACGTACCTAGAGGTTAAGAAAACATTAAACCTATTGGCCAAATAATACTGTCTGTGAATTTTAAAATTAACAGATATTAGCAAATATACCATTCATTCCTTCCCTTATTTTTTTTCTTTTCTCATCTAGGAATATCTTTATCTTGGTCAGTTATTCCTGAATGAATAGTATAGTATTATGTCAGGAGTCAGGTTGTAATGTTATTGGTTTGACCATGAAGGAAAGCCAATTGGACCTAAATATATTTCTCAGGTTCAATATTTGTCACTTTTGGATGCCATTATAGATTGTCAATGATAATTGAAGCTATTGTAAGGGCCAGTATCTGCTTGTAATCAATTGTGAAATAAATACTTGTATTTTCATATATTTGCTAATATCGGTTAATTTTTAAATTCACAGACAGCATAATTCAGCCGGTATGTTTATGTTTTCTTAACCTTTAGGTACTTAAATCACATCAGCTATGAAGACCATATCTCAGTATCATACTCTAATTATTCCTCCAGAATTATAGCCATTAAATTTTGTGAGTGTTGAGGTTCATGTCAGCATATACGTGCGCATTTGTTTTGTTGAAACTTTTGTATTCCTTCTTTCATTCCTATGAGATGATTCAAACCCACCTCCAATCCTCCAAAAACTTCGTTCCCCTCTGCCTCTCCCATTGTCTGTCGCAGAAGCAGCCTCCCTCCACCATAGACTGCAGCTAGGCACTATTTGGTTGTGTGAGCAGATGTGCCTAGTGGTGGCAAACAGAAGGACCCCTGGCTTAGGATTCCAAAACCCTTAAAAGCAAGCCTTTCAGGGAGTTTGCTCAGCTTGGTCTCAGATATCCTTAAATGTTTGGGATCTGGACATACACTGAAATATTTTGACAATAATGCAGTGGGAAAGAAACGGATTCTTTTAGCCCTGCTCTATTGTTGCTCACTCCTATTCATCTAGGTGACCCTTGCAGCCAGTTCCTCCCTACAGTGTCTCTTTAGAGATGCCTCAATGTTATATGCAAATTATTTTATATTCAATGGTATTGATCCGAAGAGCCGATTCCCTGGTTAGGTTGTGTTTGTGGCAGACATCCTGAATTACTACTGAACTGGTTTACAACTGCCTGGTAACTTTGGTGCTTACTACCAGTACTGGTCCCAGTGTCTACATTCTGGATGTGGGAGGGAGACGGGGGGGGGGGGAGAGACACAGGAGGAGTATAGGTATGCAAATGAAGTCCACTCCAAACCAGAAGCTGGAAAAATGGTTTTCAGCCGCATCCAGTGGCAAGGCTGTTTTTGTGCTCCTGCTTCCCATTATGATGTGTATAAGAATCGGTTGGAAGGGTCATGCTAGGAGAAACCAAAGCCATTTAAGTGTTAATAGCAAAGGCTACTCCAGGGAAATTTGTTCCCCTTCATAGAACAAAAGTGCAGTGGTTCTCTCTGATTCCACCTGTTCCTCCAGCTGTTTGTGCCTTGGTGAGCCACGAGGAAGGCAGTAAATCCCCCCATTCTTCCATCCATATGAGTATAAAAATCAGAAAAAGAATAAGTTTGGGAAACAGTGAGCCAATCTTTTGGCATCGGTAATCTAAAAAAAAAAAAAGAATGGGTTTATCAAAAGTTAGCATTCCATCCAGCATATTATATCAGCACATGATTGCTGAGCAAAGAAGTATGCTTGTGCAGCATGGCTGGTGACACCATTGGTCTTTATGAGATAATGTACCTGCATGAAAGCTGATTGTATGGGTACGCTGTTGTCCTAGGACTGCAGCCACCCAGGAAACCGTCATAAACAGGTCAGTGGATAGTTAATCCAATGAATCGCCGATAAGTGGCAGAACTTAAACCGGTGATCAGGACACAAACCAAATCCAGAGTTTTGGCATCAGGATTATGTAATCCAAAGAACTCTTCCTACCTAGAGAACAACTGATCTGGTGATGTTAGTCAATAAAGGTGTAAATTGTATCACAGCTATACCTCTGTACAGTTGGGATTAGGTTTGTAAGCATCAGTTCCCACCTCCTGCTTCTTGCAGACTCCAGGTGTTTCCAACATGTGACTCACACTGGCAGGGACCTGAAAGGATGCAACAATACCTTACAGATGGCTTTTTTAAAAAAAGAAAAAGCCCAGCAGAAACTCATTTGCATATTAGGTCACACCCCCTGACATCATCTGAAGTAGGTCACTTTCTGCTTATTGACACAGAACAGTACCATGCTATAAGCTGCATTTCATGGATGTGTGTTCTCACACAGCCCAATGAGAGACCTTGTTTTGCCTCCCCCAACACAAACGGAGAGAGAGAGAGCCACGTGCAGTGGAGTGGGCAGTGGCAGACCCAGCTTCTCCCAGGAGAGGATGATCATGGGCGGCTCTGTGGCTCTCGGTCTCTTGGCAAGCCTGTTGGAGGCTGGAGGCAGCAGAGAGGACAGAGAGCATGGTCTGGGAGTGCGTAGCTTTCTAGTGCCTTCCCTCTACCAGAGACCTTTTTTTTCCCTTTTTGAGCTGGAGCCCTGGCCAAGCCAGCTGGAACTGTGTTCCTGCTCAAACAAAGCCCAGCCTACAGATATGTAGACACAGATCTTAGTTGCCACCTAAACTGCTGGGAAGTTAAGATATCCTTCTTTGTAGGTTTCATGATAGTATGACATTCATTCTCTCTCTCTCAGACTTTAGTTTAATTACTTGTAAAAAAAGAACCTTTCCACTCCCATTCTCTGAAATTTATCAAGTATAATCTTTTGGGCAGGCAGCACAAAAGCTGTCAATATGATCCCAAATCGTTGTGTTTTATCTTTAAAATGTTACCTATAAAAATTGATACTCTTTCACTTATAAAGTTGAAAGTAGGCGCAAAGGCTACCTTGGATGAGGAATACAATATGAAAATTTCACCCAAAGTGGGAAATAAAATCAAAGAAACAACAGACAGAAATGTTTTCCCCACTGAAACCAGTAGAAACAAATATAATAATGAACAGAAATACATATAGTAACAAATAGTGGGTACCTTCACACAGACACAGTAGATGACTGGGGAAGGCAATGGCAAACCACCCCATAAAAAGTCTGCCGTGAAAACGTTGTGAAAGTAATGTCACCCTAGAGTTGGAAACAACTGGTGCTTGCACAGGGGACCTTTCCTTTTTTCCTCACATACACTAAATAACACACTTTGCAACTGGATTTTTACTGCGTATGAATAGCAAAATCCCATTGCAGTTACCGTGTGAAAGCATCCATTGTGATGATAAATGAATGTTTTACATAAAAAATAAAAAAACCTGCATGAGCTTAGGGTATAGACTCAGTTAGAATCCCGTTTAAGTCTGGCCTAGTCAAAAAACAATGAAGCAACAACAAGATCTGATTGGACACAAATTCTCCTCCTCTTCTCAATCCCATTCTTATTTCTTCTGTTCCTTCCTTCCAATCTTATTCTCTGTCATTCCATTGTAAATTTAGTCTTCATTTAGGACAGGCCAAAGTATAGTCCCAGCATCCCTTGGTTATATGTGAAATAATTCAAAGGGGTTTTTTTTGCAGGCACATTGGCAACAGTGAATCTTACTCATTGATCTTTGGCTTTACCTCAAGAGTACGTGTTGACATTGACCTTAGAAATTACACCCCATGCGGAAGAGGGATCTTCAATAGGGTGTGATTGCATCACTTTTGCTTGGAAAGTATGTTCAGATGTAGCTACAGGGATCATAGCAGCATGATTTTGTTGCACCTTCCCACATCACACTTCCATGGAGGTTACCAGGACTTGTCCCTCGATGTCACAGTTACAAAATCCCTGTCATGTAGATATCATTTCAGTGCCAATGTGATAATGCAAGAGGGAGCCCGGGAAGCTGTCCCTGCAGCTTATGCGAGGTGATGATGGCAAAGCTTCTGGAGGAACACAAGTATGGGTCGGAACTGGATTTAGCACGGTGGAGGATATTAACTTTCCTGTGAAGCTAGTTCGGAGTTTTATTCCTGGATAAAAAGGCAGAAGGCGGGTTATTTTCTGTTTCCCGACGCTTTAGTGGGTGTCATAAAGGTTGGTGTGAGAATTCTATAATAAATCAGGAAGGACAAGTGCCAGAAAGTGGTAATAAAGGTTCATAAATATAGTTGCAACTTGGAACTTGGACTGGCTAAAGCAAGCAGAGAATGTTCCTGGACTGGCTAAAAGATAAACATTGAGCAAATAAGATAACGCATGGAAAACTTTACTCATGAGATTTAATTGTGTCAGGGCTTTGCAATGCAAGGGTAGTGTGTGTGTATGTGTGGGTGAAGGACAAATGAAGAGATAACTGGAGATCAATATTCCTGCTAAGCTGCACTAGCGTGTGTTGGCACACAAACTTATAGCTCTTAGCACACAGATTTTTGGTCCAGTTCAGTGCAACAAAATTCCAGAAGGAAGCTGAAGCTGCACACTAGTGCCCTCCTGGATGGTGTTTCCACATGCACTTTGAAGCAGCTTCCCTTCCAGTTTGGTGAGAGCCAGTTTGGTGTAGTGGTTAAGTGTGTGGACTCTTATCTGGGAGAACCGGGTTTGATTCCCCACTCCTCCACTTGCACCTGCTGGAATGGCCTTGGGTCAGCCATAGCTCTGGCAGAAGTTGTCCTTGAAAGGGCAGCTGCTGGGAGAGCCCTCTCCAGCCCCACCCACCTCACAGGGTGTTTGTTGTGGGGGAGGAAGGGAAAGGAGATTGTGAACCGCTATGAGACTCTTCGGAGTGGAGGGCGGGATATAAATCCAATATCTTCTTCATCTTCTTCTTCCTTCCTTGCCAGCATGGTGGAGAGAAGGAGACAGCAGCTCGGCACCAGTTGCTTCGAGCTCTTGTAACCAATGGCTAGCCATGTTTCCCTTGGCTACCTATAGTAGTTGCCTTCTTTCTTTCTCCCCTCCCTCAGTGACAAATGTGGAGGAAAGTCTCATGGTGGCGTGTTCTGGTTTACATCCTTTTGGGAGCCACGGGAGTGGGGTGGGAGGCATTGGTGCCTGGTTTCCTTGGAAAAGATACTGCAGCCATGGGGAGCAGGAACAAAGGCAGCGTGACCGCCTTCTCTCTCCTTATGTGGAGAAGATGAGCCGGCGTGAATTTTGGGGGCAGGGAGGAGAAAAAGAAGAGAGGGGAGAGAACAGGCACTTGTGGCCCGATCCTCGGAGAATCTGCTTGTGAGAAAGCCTGCTGGCACGCCTGGGGATTAGCTCTTGAGGCAGTGTGATTAGCCAACGGCAGCTTTGGGCTGAGCAAAGGGCGTCAAGGCTGCATTGGTCTCTTGACAGGTTTTTAGCTGGCTGCTCCCTCTCATTCAGGCATCAGCAGCTGGTGTGATCATTCCCCAACCTTTTGTCTGGAGTGAAAAGGGCTGAAACTCTAGCCTGGATTTCTACACCCCTCGAACCAGAACAGTGTAGGAGGAGATGGGGTTGCTTTAGCTTGACCAGAAAAGGCACTGGAAATGGAGAAAGGAGCAAGGTTGAGAAACCAGGCAGGAGAAATTACACCGACTTGTGGTTTCCTTTATTGTAGCTATCGTGCTTCCAAATAGAAGTTGTCAGGGCTTTTTTTGAGCAGGAACGCACAGGCGAGAAGGCGGTCACGCTTGGTGTCAAAGTTGTGACTTAATATGCAAATGAGTTACTTCTGGGCTGTTTCTACAAAAAAGCCCCGGGAGTTGTTTTGCAAAGTCATAGACTTAAAGACAGGGCCAGTTCTTCAGGAAGAAGGAGAAGGGAAATACTTTTTTTTTTTTTTTTAAAGTCAAAAATAAATTTTATTATGATCATAAAACTAAGAATAAAATGTTGTACATCAAAACATATAGCAAAGATAAATCTCAAGGATGTGTGTGTATCTATCTATCTATCTATCTATCTATCTATCTATCTATCTATCTATCTATCTATCTATCTATCTGTCTGTCTGTCTGTCTGTCTGTCTATCTATCTATCTATCTATCATCTATCTATCTATCTATCTATCTATCTATCTATCTATCATCTATCCATCTATCTATCCATCCATCCATCCATCCATCCATCCATCCATCCATCCATCCATCCATCCATCCATCCATCCATCCATCCATCCATCCATCTCTCTATCTCTCTATCTCTCTATCTATCTCTCTATCTATCTATCTATCTATCTATCTATCTATCTATCTATCTATCTATCTATCTATCTATCTATCTATCTATCTATCTATCTATCTATCTATCTCTCTCTCTCTCTCTCTCTCTCTCTCTCTCTATCTATCTATCTATCATCTATCTATCTATCATCTATCTATCTATCTATCTATCTATCTATCTATCATCTATCTATCTATCTATCTATCTATCTATCTATCTATCTATCTATCATCTATCTATCTATCATCTATCATCTCTCTATCTCTCTATCTATCTATCTCTCTCTCTCTATCTCTCTATCTATCTATCTATCTCTCTATCTCTCTATCTATCTATCTATCTATCTATCTATCTATCTATCTATCATCAACTGTCTACCATCTAACTATCTATCATCTAGCTAGCTATCTTCTATCTATCTATATCTTACTTGAGAAGGAAGAAATGGGGAAGCTTGAGTATTGTATCATAAATGTAATTCAAAATAAATGGGCTAGAAATACAAACTTATGCAGGGGCTACAAAGCAACCTGGTTGAAGTAGAAGACTTCTCTCTACTTTCAAAACAGGATGAACAAAATCCTGATTAAATTTTGCCTTCTGGCTTAAAAAAAAATCAGTTTGTTTCCCCAGAAAAATGGATGAGAAAGTGCTTCTGTAAGTCTTAGGATCACTCTTGCTTTTCCCAGGCTCTCAGTCCCTTCTCTCCTCTCTCCTTTCCCCTTTTGAGGTTCTCTTCCATAGCGGCGGTGGTGGAAAGCGCATCAAGTCACAGCTGACTTATGATGAGCCAATGCAATGTTTCATTTAGGCCACTGAACAAAGTAAAGTAGTTCTAAGTGATTCCATATAAGTGCCTTGGTTAAGAATTATGACATTTTAATTGAACATTGCAAAGAACAGGTAGAAGAAAATAATGACCCAATGCACAAATACTGCCTTTAAAAATGTAAATGCAATACAAGGTGGCATAATTTATCCTTTGTGATGTTCTTGTTGATAAAGCAGAAATTTGCAAAATTCTTTAGAAGAGCTCTTTGACCGCTATGGAAACATTTCAGTTATAGTAATAATCTTCTGAAAAACTAATTTTATATACACAAAATGTGTAAGTGATCCTGTCCACAAGTATAAGAGCTAGATTCAAATTCAGGAGCAATGCTAGGAAAAATATTCTGAGAAGAAACTTTGTCCCCTAAAATACACCTTGAGTGAAGGGCGATCTGACTTTCAGTCAAAAGGGACTAAAAAGATTTTCAGGGTATAAGCTTTTGAGACTGTCAAAAGCTTAGACCCTGAAAATCCAGCCGGTCTCTAAGGTGCTACTGAATTTGAATCTAGTTCTTATACTCATGGGCAGGATCATTTACACATTTTGTGTATTCACATGTACCACTTCAAACCAATCTCTGGCAAAGGTTAAAGCAAACAAGCAGAGATCTAGTTTTCCGTAGCTGGCAGTGTGTCTGTTGCTGTATTTAGTTGACTTAGCAAAATCTCATGTAAATATCACCCTAGGTCTATTTGTACAATGCAATTATGGATGCATTAGGTGCTAAATGAAAACAAAAAAGAATTTAATATTAATCACATCAGAAGGTAACTGTATTGCAATTGTACACTGCACCCGTATTGCTTCCCAGCTAGATCCCACCCCCCACTTAACACTAGTGGAAAAGAAACCCTCTACTAAATTGAATTACATAGACGGAAGCTACATCCCAAATTCCAGGCAGCGTGTTTTGTCAAAAGACTTTGTCTCCTCTATGATTTCTGATGCTATAGTCAAAAGCCTTGACTGCAAGTAATGGGTTCATAAAACCTATCTTTAAAATTTTACCTGACAGTAATGCTGTGCAAATATCTGCACTTCTAGTTCACCTTCTCCACTTGTTTACATCAGGATTTTAATAGAGTGGCTGTCACAGAACAACAGCTAAAGGCCACTGTTTGATAAGTTGCTGTAAAAACAGACAGTTCAGAATGAGAATTCCCTTCTCCAGTCATCATAAAAGGTGAGGGTGAAGTTTTCTGGTTTGAACATTGGTGAAACAGTCACTGGGAGAACTGTAGTGAAATCCTTCGGAACTTCAGATGTATTTTATGTAAGCACGGTCCCCAAAACTACATCTTCTATAGATCTTTAGCAGGGTAATTGGAAATTACAGCTGAGGTAAATCCTTTCCCAGGAGGCCAGGGCTATTTTTGTAGAAGCCCAACAGGAGTTCATTTATATATTAGGCCACACCACCTGACCTGGACTGCTGCATGGTGGATTAGGTCAGCCAGAGTCCTGGCCAGTCCAAGTGGAGCTCTGTCTTTTGGTCTCAGGAAGAAAAAGAAAAAAAACCCTGTAGGAAGTTATTGTCTTTGTTAGACTTTAAAGGGTCTTAAAAAACATCTGATTGGAAGGGGGGGGGGGGAAATCCAAGCTGCAAATTACCATGAAGCTACACTCCCCAGTTCCTTGTTGGCTTTCTTCACATTCCAGACATTCCAGGGTATAGCATGCTACAAGCAAAGCAAAGCAAAGGAAGCGGCAGCCAGCCATCTGCAAGCCCGGAGAGCACCTTATAAGCGCCTGGAGAACCATGAGCTGGACACATGAGCATTCCACATGCTCCCCGGCCGCCTAAGGCCCGCCCCTTCTTCCAGCACGGTCCAGAAGCCCCGGGGCGCTCTTCTTTCAGCTCCTTTCACTCTTCTTTTGGCCGTCTGTTATCAGCCATAGAGTCATCATGAGTTGGAATCAACTTGGCACATCTCTCTCAAACACATTTTTGCACACATTGACATATGTATTCATTAAACAGTAATGTAAGACTGCCTCACGTTCTCTGCAATGTCACATCATACTTTCCTTGTACTTTCTAACATCTGTCTTTCCTTCTTACTATTTAGAATATCTTTTGATATTTTTGCCACAGCCAAACATTTCAGTCTTGATGGGGGGGGGGGGGTGGATCTTTGTTGAGAGAAAGATGAGTTCCCAAATGTTTTAAATAAATAAATAAAATCAATAAAATGTGCAGGTTGATGCAAAAATTGGTTCATGCAAATTGAAGGGCTAAGAATTGCTATTCTTAACAAGGTTACAGTTACTATCATAAGGGAAATGCGGATGTTTTATATTGATGAAAAATGTAAAGTATTCTGAAATATAGGTGTTAGAGTGAAAGAGGGTGACCTGCCTCACCTGTTATTTGTGTAATTTTAATTAGTCTTCCCTTAATTTAAGCATCTGACACACACTTGCAATAGTGTTCAGAAAGTTAATAGGGTGACCAAGTAAGGACTTTCAGGTCATATATGGCTCCTTCAGAGCGTATTTTATTTAAGGTTACTGTGTTATCATTTCTGTGATCCTATAAATGATCCTGCAGGTATTCAATGTATTTAAAACCTCTGAATCAGCAAATACATTTATTAATTACAATGGTCTATGCTAAATAGCTGTTTATTAAAATCATCTACAAAATATATTCTGATTGCTGGAAGCTGCATATATTTGCACTATTTTTTCTTAATTACAGTTTGTAGCCATCAGTTTGCTGACAGCCACCTCTAAATGTCACACCTTAATTTCTCCCTGCTCAAAGTATTGACAGAAGTAAATTTTTTGCATGGAAAGTGGAAAAGTTCTTAGGAGTGATTCACTAATATAGACCCTCAGGTTTAAATTTTGCACACTACACTGATAGCTACATACACAATAACTTGCAACTAGGGATGGGTGCGAACCCACAAATGAACCTCAGTTCAAGTATGAACCGGGCTAGTTCATGGTTCCCAAATCAGGGGTTTGGGAGAATGTATGTTCCATGAACCTTCCATGGATGTTCATGAGGTTTGGGGAGGGTTTGTGTAGGCTCTGAAGGCATTTAAATACCTTACAGATGTAAGCTCCCTGGCAGATGTGAGGTCCTAGCAGATGTGAGCTCCAAATGGCATTTTAAATGCTGTTGGAGCCCATCTGTGGCCTCCTGGCCCAATCCAAGTTAGCTCCGAAGGCCTTTATAGGTCCAACTCAACTGAGCTTCAAGAGTGATTTCTGAAAGCATTTATAGGTCTTCAGAGCCCACTTATGGGTGGGCATGGCCTGTAAGTGGGCTCCAAAGGCCTATAAAAGCCTTCAGAGCTCACTCTGAGAGTTCAGTTGAGTTGGACTGCCCAACTTGACTGAGCTCACTCCAAAGACCTATAAAGGCCCTTGGAGCTCAGTCAGGACAGCCCAGCCCAGAAGTGAACTCCAAAGACATTTAAATGCTTTTGGAGCTCACTCAGAATAGGCTGAATTCCCGAACTAGATGAACCATGAACCAGATTGTCCAATGGAGGAGTTAATTGGAGGTTCATGGTTCAAGGTTTGTGAAAACCCTTCCACAGACTTTCCATAAGCTGACAACACTGTGACAACACAATATCCGGCCTGGGAGAAGATGTAAGGCTTCTGACTCCTGAGGAGCCAGAAGCTGACCTAAGTGAATAAGCTAGAGTTAGCTTCTTTACCCATGCTTGGGGTTCCCTTCTACTGTGAGGCCCTTCTGCCAGTGAGATAAGCCATCTCTCTTTGCCAGGAAAGACTGAGGCACTCAGCAGGTTTTGAGCTAGGGTCTTGTTGGTACTCTCTGAGAATCACAATAGGACAATACCTTGAATACTGATTCACTAAAATAATAATAATAATTAGTTGTTGTAGATTTTCCAGGCTTTCGACAACATAATAATTATTATGACTAATCTTTTACCCTAAATACCCACAACCAGTATACTCTGTGGCTTATCTGGGACAATTTTTTATGATGTTGCAAATACTGCTATGATGCAAATTCTGCAATAATCCACATGGATTCCGACATGGGTGCCAAAAGTTTTTGTGATCTTACCCAAAGCCTTCTTTAAACACATTGAACAGGATGGAGAACCTGATAGATGTTGGACTTAATTAGAAAGATACTGGAAATAGATAAGAAAATGTTCTCTGCAACGTTCACCACAAGGATCCGCCAGAACAACGTGTGACTTCTCTCATAGCTCTTTCCTTGAGAGGCTAAAGCAGTGTCAACGTCATTTCATGATCAATGGGTTGGATTATACATTCTTGCACTCATCTTTTCACCTCTCGTTTGGTTTAGTGGATTTTTGAGGCATCTATAATGCGTTCGTAGTTCTGTGAAATAACTACCATAGGTCATGGGAACTGCTATGAAGAGTAGGAATCAAGAGGCATTGCTGTTCTTCCAGTGGACTTTCTGCTGATGCAAGATACTCCATCACCACAAAAGGGAAGATGGTGTCATTCAGTGTCCCCCTCTTCACACAGCATCCTATGCTACATCACAAGTTGTCCACAGAGATCTTGAGATACCAAGCCTCAACTTTTCAAAAGGGGAGATGGGAAAGATTCACAAGCATGATTGCTTCTTGCTCACAGTTCATTGGATCCAACCCACTGATCATCTCATTAATACCACTGACTGGATAAAATCAATTTGGCATTTGCTTTCTTCAGTGATAAGGATTGCAACTCATTTAATAAATGTTTCCTATGATTCTGATGAAGGGACTGATTTGCCGGGTCAAACATGACCAGGAGCAATCAATTATCTGTTTTTCTGCAGCCTTGTCCTACTCTGTAGGGAGGGTAGCAGTCATGATATAGCCTGATTTCATCAGATCTCAGGAGGTGAACAGGGTCATGCTTGGATGGGAGTCCATCAAAGAAGATGCTGCAGAGGAACTGATTACAAATTCATAATGACATCCTTGAGTGGAGGAAAAAATGTTGGGTTTTTATCAACAGTTTGAAATTATTCAAAGTCATATCACAAATATTTTGCACTTACTTATGTGGTTTTTCACCACTGACTGGGAAATATGAGGCCTTTTTGATATTTGTGTGTGGGGTAAAGAGACAGCCAGCCCCCCCCCCCAAAAGGTATGATTTTACCAGTGGGTCTCATGCCTTTACTTTTGCAAGGACCTCCTTGGCTCTGATTCTGGGGCATAATGAACTTGCTAACAATTTCAGAAGTCCTAACCACGCATGACTGGTTGCCTAGCAGGCTGATGAATGTTACCAATTGCACAGTGGTAAAAGCAGCCTGTTATGCATGCACAGCTTACTTCAGATTTTCTGAGCAGTCAAGCCTTTAATCTTGACTTTGGATTCTGTGTCTGCTTTATGCACCATTCTTTTTCCTCCAGTATATTTATTCTGCAGCTACAAAAAAATATATGCAGTTTTCTTAATTGGGCTGGAAACATCACATGATGTTGGGGGGGGGGCATCCAAAGTTGTTGTTTTTTTAAAAAAATGTATGCAGCGGGCTTTTTTGTAGAAAAAAACCAGTAGGAACTAATTTGCATATTAGGCCACATCCTCTGATACCAAGCCAGCCAGAACTGTGTTCCTGTGCGTTCCTGCTAAAAAAACAAAACAAAAACAAAAGCCCTAGCAGTTGCCCTGTTGCAGCTGCACACTAGCATTAAGTAAATGCCTTCTATTTGAAAATTTGTGGTTCAGTTCTGTGAATGAAAGGGAACACAAAGGAAGAAAGGCAAAGTAAAAAGAAATCATCTTGAAACTGACAAAACTATTTTGGAAACTGAGCAGAGCAGCTGCGAAGCCCCATTTTCCATATTGCCAATCTCTAGGGGTTATGTTACCAGTGTCAAGCATTGTCTATTTATTTCTGATTATAGTTACCAGTTTATAGAAATGTTACTAACCATGAATTGAGCCTATGCACATCAAAGTAGCCAACCCCCCTTTTGGTTCCTTTCGCTTTTACTAACAAATGCAGGAATGTACTCTTTGAAGATAAAACCTCCTGGGACTAATTCCCATGCCAGCAGGGCTGGAACCCAGGATGAGCTGACCACAGTAGAGATAAGGAAGTTACAGTGAGAAGTTTCACACGTGAATGTAGAATTGTTTAGAGAATGTAGAATTGTTTATAGAGTCTTTGATGTGCCATCTTTAAGGATGCATTTTACTGTCATACTATATCAGTTCCAATACCTAGCTCGGCTGAGCCACATGTATTATCAATAAACCAAACTTTGTTTCAAAATTCAAGGACTGGTTACTTTGAGCTCTAATGCTTGACAACCAGCCACTGTGAAAAATGGAAAAGAGTCACCTCCCATTGCCACCCCCCTCCTTCACTGCTATACAAGCGCCATTCTGAATTATTTTCCCAATACTTTAATTTTTTAAAATAAGTGGTACAAGACTAGCAATGAAACATTAATTTAAACCCACCAAAGGCAAGAGGGTGCACAGTAATGCCTGATCTAGATGCACTCATGGGCAGGAGGCTGGAAAATGAGAAGGGGAAAGAGGGGAGATTCCCCCAACTCAGCCCTAAGACAACTACAGATATTTCAAGGATGATTCATGCCCAAAGTGGAGACAGATGGGTGGGAGGAATGAATAGTGGAGCTGTGGGGACACTGAGATAGGAGGTGGGGAGAGTGCTTGTTGAACAGCTTGGCTGGCCCCTTCTGCACGTGCACACATACAACACATGCATGCACAGATGCACGCGCACACACTAGCTGAGCATTGACTGTGGCCACCACACTCACTTCTGGGCTTCATCCAATGCACAAAAGTGCTCTCAGAAAACCTGCGGAAACAGTCACCAGAAGGTGAACTGAGTGCTGAAGGCAGGAAATTCATTGCCAAATGAAAAAGAAAACTCAACAGACCTGCATGGTGAAAGCAAGGGAAAACACCCGTGTGTAATAGGCCATAGACTGGAAATGCAATGCATTACAGCATCGTGAACATTCCAGCAATCTGAGAGGGGGGAAACAGGCATTACAAGCGGGGCATTCATTGTGAGCAGCTCTGGCAGGTCAATGGGGGAGAGGCACGACTAGGACTCCCATTGGTCTACGTGAAAAAGTGCATGTTTGAAATAATGCTGATCTGCACTGTACTGCAGCATTTGAATATGTTTAAAGGCATCAACAACAGGTTTGAGCTGCTTCTAAAGTGCCTGTTCAAACACTAGCTCCCTGTATGTGGTGATGAACCAAAGTAGCAGGTGTTTGGAAATCCTTCTCCAAATGGAACAAGTTACTGTTTGTGTATGCCCATGTGAATGCTGTTGTATCTTGAAGCATAAGTATTTCCCCTCTTTAATGAGATGTAAGTGTTGCGAGATGGGTAGCAGAACAACGGCAGGGATTGGAGAATGAAAATTTACAAGAGGTAACAAATCCTGCGATTCATAAATCAGAAACTACAGCAACAATATCAAGAACTGTCACGCAGGAATCCAAAAGGTAGCGCAAAAATTCCAGGGTAAAAAAGAACAGTTGCTTCTGAGAGACGGAATAGCTTAATGCTTCATAGCGTGTGAATTTGTGGTCAAAGATAATAAGAAATACTGTATGTCATCATTGTTCTCTATTTTAGTGGCAGGTTGGCTGGAAAATTCAATTTTGAGACTGTAATATAAATACATAGAGCTGGGGAGAGGGAAATCTCAAATAATTTTATTCTCAGTGTGGTAATATCCATGCTGTGAGTACAGATTTATCAACTATGGTAAAAAAAACTAATTAACTTTTTGTTGATTACAAATTATTTTCTTGACTTTTCTCCATTAATACAGGAGACATTCCCTGGACAGAAGGAACCTTCCTGTCACAAAAATTAGGCATTCTTCTCAAGGTCTTTGGTTTTGAAGGGGGAAAAATGCTATCAGTGGTGCAGGGAGGGGAGAGGGGTGTCTGCACATACCTTGAAGAACTCAGCCAGAATTACATGAAAGACAGCAGCCCTATTTTCTCTCTCAAGATAATTGCTGCCTGATATTAGTTTTTATCCCTACTACTAATTTCCACTCCAACTCAAGAACCAGAGAGAGAGAGAGAAAGAGAGCCCAAGAATGCCAATGCTTTCTACATCCATCAATTGGGCTTCATACTATTGTTGCTGAATTTTTTGCAATTCAACTTGTGACTTAGACCACTGGATACATGGTATTGCACAGGGGTCATTTCGTAGAAAAAGAAGTGCCAGAGGTCATTAGCACAGCTCATTTGCATAACTCATTTGCATATGTCACACACCCCTGACATCACTGGAAGGTGTACTCAATTATATCAGCTCAGCATCTACCTTAAAATGCTTCTTGAATTAGAATTGTCATAATAAAACCTAACCCATCATACTTTTAAAATTACTTTATCCTATGTAGCCACAGTGGCATGATGAAGATTTCCATCTGTCTGCTTTATATGTTTGGATTATTTTCCTATTTTTGTGTGTGTGGGGGGGAATATTAGAAAGTTTGTCAAATCTTAGAGTTCAGCAAAATTCTCACAGGGGATTTGAACAATGTAGCCCAGAAGCAATTATGGGGGGGGGGCGGGGCAGGGCAGGGCAGGGTAAGAAAGAAAGAGCGCAATAATCTGCTCCTGTGAGCTCCTGTCCAAAATGAGGCCTGGTATTGCACCAATATACCAAATAAGAGATGAAGGTTACTTAGCTTGCTTTGCATGAGTTAGGTTTCAAGTTAGGTTTCAAGCATCTTTCTAGAACACTTCCGTTAACAGTTTCGGTGGACTCAAGAAGCTCACCTCACACCAAATCAGATCACCAGCTCATTTAGCTCTATATTGTCTGGTCCTCCATGATCTCAGACAGAGAAGGATCTCCCCCATTATCTACTACCTGAGATCTCCTCATTGGCGATGCCAGAAATTGTACCTGGAACATTCTGTGGTGTTCCACCACTGGCCCATCTTGCTAATTATCTTCATTTTGGTCAATTAGATGACCACACGGTAGCCTGGTCTCCTGGCTAATCCAAAGCCATGTGACCAGCATCTTTTATATGGTTTTAAAAATATGTGAGAATGTTCCTGTCATTAATTTTTCCCTAAATTGGCCCACATTCTTTCTCTTTCTTTATTTTATTCCTTTTAAGGCCATAAATATTATTATCCCACTGAGATTTGTTTCTGCTTTCTCTTGTTAATTAAAGACACTGTAGGATTTATCTTATGGTACCACCAGGAGGGCACCACAAGTGAAATATTGTATTAGCAGATGGTTCATTTATTAGCATAAAAAATATCAGTGTGTTTGGGTATCAGTGTTTCCAACGTGTCACTTCCTTTTTGGGGCGGTGATTCTTTTCAGAAAGTTAGTGACAGTATTAAGTAGTAGCAGAAGAAAGAGCCAACTTAAAAAGGGGCAGAGTTATTTAAACAGAGAAGAAAGAGAATTTTATAAAAATGAGAAATGTACAAATTAAACTTGACTAGGCATGCCACTAGCCATCTTGGGGAAATAAACTATGGGAATAATCATATTGTTCAGAGCAGTTTATGTATTTTCTCCTTTATTTTTTTCCAGTCATTCCTGGAAATAGGAAACAATATGATCCTTGTTTTTATAGGTGAAATTTGGTGTTAGGATCTCCTGCTAAGCCTTTGCTGGGTGCTTGCAAATTTGGACGGCTAATGAGGACAAGATCTTGTCTTACTTTGCAATACTCTTTCTAAACATATTTATCAGGCGAATGGGGTTTTTTTTTAATCTTTTAGGAACCAATGATAGGTCTTTATGTAGGCCACTGGCAGCATCTGGTTGGTTTTAGATTCTGGGGTGTTCTTTAGCTCCTGGTTCTTTCGCTGGCTTAAACCTTTTTTCATTCAAAACATGTGAGAGTCTTAAATTTTCATCTTAGCATTGCATATGGAGATGTGGTCAGTCTTTTAACAGCAATTATAACGATGATCAAAGCATCATACCTTTTGCCCCATTGGTGCAAAAAAACCCCCAAACAATTTCACAATCCCGAGCAATAATGTTATTTCCATTGAATTTGTTATTTTCTTTAAAAGAACACAAAATCATGACTTGGATCTTATCAACATTCACATTGAGAGGTAGGATTTGTGCCTGCAAAGCACGACTTCCTGACCTTTTCCTTCCCACTGCAGCCCCAAATGTCCCCTGAAGTGCTGCTCCTGGGGGGATAGGAGAACCCCATGAACAGCATGAGAGCAGAGTTGCAGGGCTGTTGTGGAAAGGAGGAATCAGTGCTGATTATCTCCCCCCCCCCCGCCTTGACATGGAGGTCTATTTGATGATACCCAACCTGTTGGATCTAGCCAGCTTTTCTGCAGGTGAAACAGAGGGACCAAAAAGTTTATGCTGGTGAACATTAGATCTGCATGAGATCTGCATAGATAAAAAAATATGCAGAACAGGGTCTGTAGTGAAGAGGAGAACTAGATGAGACTGAGTGAGGGAGATGGCACTTGTTGCCCTCACAAATGACCTCCAGTGACATCTGGATCAAGGCAGGTTGGCACTGCCTTGATCTTCTTGATCTTATGGCAGTGTTTGACATGGTCGATTATGAACTTTTGACCCACTGCCTCACCAACATAAGAATTCAGGGGTTTGCCTTACAGTGGACATTAAAAGTGGACATTTACCATGTACCAATATAGCTATCTCTTTGAAAGATAAGTGTGCCTGAAGCACGAATGTCTGATGACCAAAGCTACAGTGAGGATATTTCCATCAGAGATGGTCTTCATCATGCATATCTTTATGCAACATGAGGTTAGTTTTGTAATGCTTTCTTTCTTTTTGGAATGTATCAATAATTCAGTCAGGTTTTTTGAAGAGTAATAAAAACCACCATCTTTCAAACCTTCTTTTTAACATCTTACTAAATTTGCAGACACCTATTATTATTATTATTATTATTATTATTATTATTATTATTATTATTATTATTATTATTATTATTATTATTATTATTATTATTATTATTATTATTATTGAAATAAATACCAACAAAATGCAACCAGCAAGGCAGACAGCTGGGAACATGCTTTAATTTAATGCACAAAGAATGCTGGGCTTAAATCAGTGCAAGTATGTTTTGAAAGATAACTAGCCAAATCCTAGAGACCTTTTCCTAGAGACCCTGATCAAATCTTTTATCTAAATTAGCTTCGCCTGTCAAATTAGTTTTTAAAAACCCTTGAAGACTTCCGGAAACGGACAATTTAAAAAGTGTATTTAACATTAGGACCAGACAGTTCATCCTCAAGATCACTACTTAGCCTCCACAATAAGATGTTCCAAGGAGTTTTGGGTAGGGTTGCCAAGTCCCATTCAAGAAATATCTGGGGACTTTGGGGGTGGAGCCAGGAGACATTAGGGGTGGAGCCAAGATCAAGGCTATGACAAGCATAACTGAACTCCAAAGGGAGTTCTGGCCATCACATTTAAAGGGACGGCAAACCTTTTCAATGCCTTCTTTTCATAGGAAATAATGGATAAGGGCACCTTCTTTTGGGGCTCATAGAATTGGACCCCCTGGTCCAATCTTTTTGAAACTTGGGGGGCATTTTGGGGAGAGGCACTATATGTTATTCTGAAAATTTGGTGCCTCTACCCCAAAATAGAGGGCCCCCCCCAGAGCCCCAGATATCCTTGGATCAATTCTCCATTATTTTCTATGGGAATAAATCTCCCTAGGGAATAATGGAGTGTCCAGCAGACATTCCCCTCCCCGCCCCCCCCTGCTTTCTGCTGACCCTGAAGCGGGGGGAGGGCCTCCAAACCGGGGGATCCCCCGCCCCCACCTGGGGATTGGCAACCCTCGTTTTGGGCCAGCATACATAGATTTGGTTGAAAAAGAGGTCACACATTAAACTTGGTAGAGATTTAAATTTCGATCTTCCTGCTCTTAGACCGGCACTGTAGCCATTACATGACATTGGTTCTGGGAAAAGATGCATAATACTATGGAGTGATTCAATCACAGTCCAGTCCCCAAATTATCATGGAGTCCTTCAGCCTCTCCTTCTTTTCTTCTTTGCTCTTCTAAGAGTCAGTGAAAGGTTCAGTAGTGCTTTGTAAATCCAAATGTGGACGATGCTGTGGAATTGTGGGTCCTAGACTATAAATTGGCCATAACCAGCATTTTGAAATGGACCCACAAACAGCCAGCGAGAGCAACGGCTTTAACACAGGATATGTGAATTTCTGTCCTCTTACCAATGATTGCCTCCACTCCAGAGGAGAAACAAATACAGCACCATTATGTGTCAGCTGAAATTTCTGGATCATCTTCAAGGACAGCCCCATTCAGGGTACATTGCAACAGTCTGAACATGATTTTACTGTGGCAAGAATCAGCATGACCAGGTTGAATCTAAACAGAGGGGCAACTTATTTGTCACATGGAGATATAAAAATATTCCCCCCCCCCCACTGCATTAACCTTTTTCTCCCCCAGACGATCAGGATCCAGCATCACTTGTAACCACCTAACAGAGTCAGGCAAAGGTAATTAAATTTGATGGGCACTTGTACCCTCCAGGGCTTCAGCATTACCCCTGTCTTGCCAGGACTCAGCTTCATTTTGTTTGCCCTCAGCCACTTCACCGTGGCTGATAAACACTGGCCCAAGACAGAGGCCTGCCCCATGGCTTAGACAAAAAGATACATAGCTGAGTGTCATCCACATAGCTGAGTGTCATCCGCATATTGACGATACCCCTCTCTGAAACAAATCTTCCCCCAAGGCCTCATAAAGCAATGGGAACAACATGATCCTTGCAGCACTCTGCAAGTATGATCCCATCTTGTTGATTCCCAACCTTTTAATCAAGGTCAACAAGAAAAGATTTAAGCTCCTTTAATATTGTTCTTCTCGACACAATTTCCAATTCGAAATATATTATCAGTATCAAATGGTCAGCTGAAAGATCTACATGGAGATCTTGAACACACGAAGCTACCTTATGCTGAGTCATACCATAGATCTATCAAGGTCAGTGTTCTCTATTTTGATTGGCAGTGGCTCTCTAGAGTCCCAAGAAGAGGTCTTTCACCTACCGTCTGATTATTTTAACTGGTGATATGGAAGATGTAGTCTAGGGCTTTCTGCAAGGAAAGCAGATGTTCTACCACTGAGCCAATAACCCTCCCCAATAGTCTTCAGCCAGGCAGGCCTGAAATAGATGTGCTAACCAGGAAACCCTGAAGCTCCTCTTCCACTCTTGACTACTTTCCCCCTAAAGGCTGGTTCAAGACTCGTCAATAACATCTATTTTGTCCAAGGTCTAAGGACAAATAACACTTTTGATTGAAGAGTTATGAACAGCATTCTTAAGTGGCTCCTTCAGCTTCTTCTGGCATGGCTTCACTTAGCCAAGATGGGCAACGATCGAGATTACAGTCACTAGCCTTCACAATCATGCTGACATCAACAAATGGACATTATCCATGAATGGACCAGATGATACACCAGACACCTCTACTATCTGTTCTATTATTCATCTGGAGTCTAAGTTAGAACAGTTCTGAGAGATGTTACCAGGAAATAATCATATGTGAACACAGCTGTTAACCTGTTCCTATATGGTTTGAGATTTGAAGTCACTAAATGCCCAAACACGCTGCTCTGTCAGGCTTGGCCTGAGTTTTCTGCCAACAATAGTCTAATCATTTTCCAGCCCTCTTCAGTTCACTTCACTTCACAGTAAATCACGGAACAAGATTCTGTTTTCTGGATGAAAGAGGGCATAGGGAGCAACTCTGTGTATTGTCCATAGAAGCTTCCTATTCCATGCCTACCTAGGGTGCTAAAATGACCCTCAGTGCATTCTGGAACCCGTTAGTCTCCAGAAGTGGACTTTCATAAACAATCTGCTACCCCTTCAGAAAGAAAGAGCTACAATCACATGTGCCTTGAACAGACAATGGTCTGTCCAAGGCATGGGCAGATTATTCAGGCCTCTAACAAATGAGAGCTATTCCAGAGATAATAGCTAATGTGGGCATAACATAGTAGGCTTCTTACAACAATGGAGGGTCGGTATCAATGGAATTATGTTTGTGTGTATTCAGCAAAACTGACCTTTGCTTTGTTGACTTAGAATAATTTGTCTGAACCTCTCACTTAACTAGAGTTTCACCCTCAGATCTCTCTCCCCGTAAATTACCAGACTATCCAAAGCTTTCCCTGCCTCCCTTTTCATTGCAAATTGTATTCTGCACTTTGTCAACCTCTTTCTTATACAATTCCTATTTTAATAACTTTATCCTTAAGGGGATGTTTCAGCCCAAATGATGTGCTACTCTGTCCCTGTCAGCTTAATCTTCCGTCTAAAAAGCTCCACTATAACCTTTTAACTGTTCTTAATACCTCTATAGTCTTTTAAGTATCTGAGTGCTTGACAGTTATTATCTCATTAATCCTACAACATCCCTGTGAGGTAGGTGGGCCATTAGTATTGCTCTTACTCTTTTGTAAGGAGAAGGAGATTGAGGAAGAATCGCACTGCGATTGCCATCTTTACAAAAGAGAGAGAGACTCTTTTGTAAAGATGGCAATTGCAGCTGGAAAGCAGCCACTTAGCCAAGCAGCTAGTGAATCAGTGGCTTTGAGCCTGAATTGTGTTGGGATACATCTTGGGGCAGCTTTACAAGTGGTGTTCCTTAATGTAGTGATGAAGAAAAACATGCATACATGCTTGGTGCAGCACTGCTGACAAACCACAGCAGAAGCATCTAATTTGCTGTGAGTACATTACTTATCTCATACATATCTAACATTGCTAGATTGTGCCCAATATGTAAAACTGAAACAGATTACCTGTGGTCTCACGATCAAAATGTAAAACCAAAACACACCAGGGAGCGTAGGAGAGTCAGTCAGAGGAAGCAAGAGTGAAAAGATTCGCCTTAAGGTGGTGCTTGAATGTAAAAACAGCTTAAGAGATTTTATTGCCTGGAGGAAAGATATACCAGTGGTAGGGAACATGAACACACATGAAGCTGCCTGGTATTGAATCAGTCCATCGAGGTCAATACTGTCTACTTAGACTGGCAGCAGCTCTCCAGGGTCTCAGGCAGAGATATTTCACATGCCTACCACTTGGTCCTTTTGACTGGAGATGCTGGAAATTGAACCTGTGGCCTTCTGCATGCCAAGCAGAAGCTCTACCACTGAGCTCCACAGCCTCCCCCCCAACTTTAAGGAATGCAGAGGACAAGAGAAGCTATTGATCTTTGGTTTTATGAAAGATTGGAACCTGTAGAATGGCAGGTTGAAGGAAGAGCTTATAGAAAAAGAACTGGTTCTTGGAGAAAGATCATGGAAACATTTACAAGTATGTAAAAAAAAGGTTGGTAGCCATGTTGCTCCTCAGCAAAATTTAAAAACAAAAGTCATCTAATATATTTCATTGAGAACAACCAAAATAACCCACCACAATATTTTGGTAGGTCTTAATAAAAAGTATTACATGGTTTTTGTCTTTGGGAAGTACAATCACAAAGTTTAAACCGAAACCAATATGGTTGAAAAACTGATATATAGACCTCTGTCTTCCAGGTACAAGTGTCAGTGGATCATTCTGTTCAGAGAGGAGATTAATTTTATAATACAGCTCTATCAGATCAGACATTTTTGGGAAGTAGGGAAGTGGCAAAATTCTTCTTACCACTTGGGGATTTTTCTATAAAGTAGGTCATGTGTCAAGAAAAGGAGGCAAAGGAATGAATGGCTATTGCTACTGGGGGGAAAGTGATGGGTTAAAAATGAGGGGTTAAAGAGTCCTCTGAAGGGGGGGGGGACTTATTTCATGGATGCTCTCTTGATTTGGTGATTATATTATCATATAATCAGCCAAGTGATTATATGAACACTGGAGAGCCAGTTTGGTGTAGTGGTTAAGTGTGCAGACTCTTATCTGGGAGAACCGGGTTTGATTCCCCACTCCTCCACTTGCACCTGCTGGAATGGCCTTGGGTCAGCCATAGCTCTGGCAGAGGTTGTCCTTGAAAGGGCAGCTGCTGGGAGAGCCCTCTCCAGCCCCACCCACCTCACAGGGTGACTGTTGTGGGGGAGGAAGGTAAAGGTGATTGTGAGCCGCTCTGAGACTTTTCGGCGTGGAGGGCGGGATATAAATCCAATATCTTCATCATCTTCTTCTTCTTGATCATCTGCATTTAGTGTTGAAAATGGCTGAACGCCCCAGAACTCATACTGGCATGCAATTTCCATGACAAATTTCGGGCTATGAAATGTGAGCTTTGGGCTTGTGATAATCTGAGCAAAAAAAAAAGGCTTCTGAAGTTGGTGGTTCTGGATGTGTTTTTCCAATACTTGTTTCAGTTCTACCGCTCCCCGTTTACAAACCATTGGCCTATCGCCTACTGTTGAATTAGCTAGGCTGTAATTAAGTAACTGTTTTAATGAACTACATCTGGTTTACTGTGCGGCAAGAAATTGTCTATGTTTTCTTTAAACATGGTAAATGAACATTAGCAAATATGTTACATGATAACATTTTTAATTGCAATGGCACCTGTGCAAATTCTCCATTGGTGTTTTTACAACACATCCAGGTGTGAGTGATAATCTTAATAGGAGAATTATTCATCTTCATTATGGTGAGAAGCTGCCAAGATATATTTTATTCATATGGTTCTAAAGCCTTCTGTTGAAGCAGAGTGTCACTAGAATCTTTCCAGTGTTGTTCACTAGGTGCCAACCATTGGGGAGAACTCAAGTTAAAATACTGATCCCTACATATTTATGGGATGAGTAATCTTTTACTTATCTTGGAAGAGGCAGAGACTACCACAGAGTGAGTTGACGCTCGTGTGTACCCATTCAGCCCCATTCAGTCGTGCATAAAGAGGAGTCTTTGTGCATAAAGAGGAGTAGAATTATCGTCCCTCCCGTGGATAATCCATGCATGAAGATAAACAGCTACAGGAAGCCCTTCACATGTTTGTTTATAGCCTACTTTTTCCCATTAAAGACCCAAAGCAGCTTACAACATAGTATTGGGGAGGGATGGTGGCTCAGTGGTAGAGCATCTGCTTGGTAAGCAGAAGGTCCCAGGTTCAATCCCTGGCATCTCCAAAAAAGGGTCCAGGCAAATAGGTGTGAAAAACCTCAGCAGGAGACCCTGGAGAGCCGCTGCCAGTCTGAGAAGACAATACTGACTTTGATGGACCGAGGGTCTGATTCAGTATAAGGCAGCTTCATATGTCCACTTTCTCTCTTCCATTTTATACTCATAATAACAATCCTGCGAAGTAGGTTGGGTTAAGAGAGAGAGAGTGCCCAGCTTCCAGGGCACAATGACGATTTGAACCTGGGCCCTAGCCCAATACTCTAATTACTATACCACGCTGGTTCTTTTCGTAGGCTTCATATCCGCAATTGGGAAAAGCAATGTTCCAAAATGTATGCATATGCATTTCTATGTAGATAGGGCCTCTTCAGATAGGATGCTCAGTGAGGAAAGCCAGCAGGCATGATTCCTCTCTCCTCTACATGCATACTATATGCACTCTGAATATCTTAACAGGACTAATGTAACTGCAACATCCAGCGATTACCTGCATGCAAAGGACATTCTTCAGATCATTATGGAGAAAACTAATGTATCTCCTGAGATTGTGTCAATTGTACTTTTAAAAAATGAAAGCTTACAGTTCAAGCCCACAACATGCACTTACAACCGCATAGGGCCTGCTTCCATGTGGTGCTGTATGTAAGCAGTGCAGTCATGTAGAACCATAGAATCATAGAGCTGGAAGGGACCTCTAGAGGCGTCTAGTCCAATGCAAGGAATTCACAAATGCCTCCCCCACATACTCCAGTTACCCCTGCTCCATGCCTCAAAGATGGCATTCCCTAACCCTCCAGGATTCCTGGCCAAACTGGCCTGAAGAAAATATCTTCCTAAACCCAAGGTGGCAATCAGTATTTCCTTGGGCACATAAGAAAGAGCCACAAGAACGAAGCACTGATGCATCCCTTCCTGCCCTCCCTCTCATCTGCCTAATTCACAGAATCAGCATTGCTGTCAGATGGTCATCTAGCCTCTGTTTGAAAACCTCCAAAGAAAGAGAGTCCACCACCTCTCAAGGAAGCCTGTTCCATTGAGGGACTGCTCTTTCAGGAAACTTTTCCTAATGTTTATCCAAAACCTCTTTTGATTTCATTTCAGCCCATTGGTTCTGGCCTGACTGAAAACAACAGAAAACAATGCTGCGCCATCCTCTAGACAGCCAGTTTGGTGTAGCGATTAAGTGCGTGGACTCTAATCTGGGAGAACCAAGTTTGAGTCTCCATTTCTTCACGTGCAGCTGCTGGTGAGAACTTGGGTCAGTCACAAGCTCTCAGCAGAGCTGTTCTCTCAAGAGCAGTTCTCTGAGAACTCTTTCAGCTCTACCAACGTCACAGGGTGTCTGTTGTGGGGAGAGGAAGGGAAAGGAGATTATAAACTGCTCTGAGACTTCAAATGAAGGGCGAGGGACAAATCCAATATCTTCTTCTCCTCTATATGACAGCCCTGCAAGTACTTGAAGATGGTTATCGAATCACCTCTCAGTAATTTCCTCTCCAGGCTAAACATACTCAGTTCCTTCAACCTTTCCTCATAGGACTTGGTCACCAGACCCCTCACCATCTTTGTTTCCCTCCTCTGTCACATTCCAGTTTATCTATCTATATAACTAGGCCTTGGATTCAGCGGGAGCTCACAGGAGCACAGCTCCTGAACCTTTCTGAGAGTTCCACCTCCTCCTTCCCACCTTGTCCATTGAATAGTAGGAGCAGCTGCATAATATCTGGATGAGCTCCACCACCTATTTTTTCTACAAAATGACCCCTGTATATAATTCTTAAATTGTGGTGTCCCAAACTGAATACGGTACTCTAGGCAAGGTCTAACCGGAGCGGAGTAAAGTGACACCATCACTTCATGTGAATTGGACACTATACTTCTGTATATACAACCCAAAATCACATTACACTGCTGACTCATGTTCAATGTATGATCTGCTAAGACCCCTAGATCCTTTTTGCACATACTTCTGCTAAGACAAGTCTCCCCCACCCTATAATTATGCATTTGATTTTTCCTACCTAAATGCAGAACTTCATATTAATCCCTGTTAAAATTCATTTTGTTTGTTTTAGCCCAGTTTTCCAGCCTGGATGGGTGGGCCTTGATTGAGTGAATCATTCTCACCCATTTACTGGACTGGATCCTGCCAGATTTTCAGTCTGATCTCTTCCAGATAGCCTTCTCACTGTTACCATCGTTCCATGTGCCCTTTGTTCAAAAGGGTATCAATCATGTCATGATACCCAGGATAGCATTTTTCATAAGCCAGAAGAGGGCTTCCTTCCTTTCTGTGCCAATGGAAAAGCTGATGAGGTTACAAGTCCATTGGGGGTTGCCAAGTGAATGAGAAAGACCTCCTGATGGTTGAGACCACACCATATATAAGCAGATCCTGTGTGACTACAGATGTGTGAAACAGTTCTCACGTGTAGGGTGAGGGTGAGGGATCCCCCAATTTGGAGACTCTCCCCACACTTCAAGGTCATCAGAAAGCGGGGGGGGGGATGTCTGCTGGGCACTCCACTATTCTCTATGGAGACCGATTGCCATAGGGAATAATAGAGAATTGATATAAGGGTACCTGGGGCTCAGGGGAGGTGTTGCTTTTGAGGTAGAGGCACCAGATTGTCAGCATAGCATCCAGTGCCTCTCCTCAAAATACCCTCCAAGCTTCAAAAGGTTTGGACCAGGAGGTCTAATTCTATGAGTCCTCAAAGGAGGTGCCCCTATCCATTATTTCCAATGGAGGGAAGGCATTTAAAAGGTGTGCGGTCCCTTTAAATGTGATGGCCAGAACTCCCTTTGGAGTTCAATTATGCTTATCACAACCTTGCTCCTGGCTCCACCCCCAAAGCTTCCTGGAGCAACCTCCAAAGTCTCCTGGCGCCACCCCAGAAGTCCCCAGATATCTCTTGAATTGAACTTGGCAACCCTACTCAGATGTCACCACTCAGTGAATGATGAATCAGTCTCTCTCTATATAGGAAGGTTTATTCCAGTCTTAGCATCTTAGATTTATGGTGGGGAGGCAGATATGTATATTCTAAAATATTCCCTATTGAATACATAACACATAATTCACATCATAAACTGTGGACATATATGGGGTTGAATCCACACTAAGGGATTTTCCGCAATGATTTTTTTGGTTGGCTCTAGCCCCATACTGCTTGGATTTATCCCCTGATTTCCACACGCATTTCTATGCCTTTAGTTTTCACTTTGGTGTTTCTTGTTGGCCCCCCTCCCATTTTTTCTTGTTTCTTTTGAGACCACTTTTACACTGATCTTATTCTGTAAGGTGATTTTGAGTTGCATTTTCCCTCATGCATAATATTTTTGTCAGTTTTCTTTGTCCTGGCCACTGCCACCAACCTCCAACCCACATTTTGATGACAGGAGTGTTGTCATTGTCAAACCACTCTCTTTCCTCCTTCTGCCATGAAGATGAGTGGTTTCATATTTAATTTTTTTTAAAGGCACTAGAATATCGATATTTTGATATACCGTTGTAATGATAGCTTTGGCGGGTTTTCTGAATTCATGGCTTTCAGCTGCTTAAAAAGTAAGCCTCTAGTCCCTTCTGTTATGGAGATATGCCTTTTCCCTTATATTGCAGTGAGGAACATATGAAGCTGCCTTATACTGAATCAGACCTTTGGTCCATCAAAGTCAGTATTGTCTTCTCAGACTGGCAGCAGCTCTCCAGGGTCTCAAGCTGAGGTTTTTCACACCTATTTGCCTGGACCCTTTTTTGGAGATGCCGGGGATTGAACCTGGGACCTTCTGCTTCCCAAGCAGATGCTCTAGCACTGAGCCACCGTCCCTCCCAGGAAAATGGATAGAGTCCGGGGTTTTTTTTTAATCTGGGGATCCAGAGATCAATATTTTAATGTCAACATATCAATATTTTAGTACCATTTTTTTTTTCAAAAAATGCAGCCGTTATATTGATAAAAGCAGGTACAAAAACACCACTGATCACAACAGCACTCTCCCTTGCAAATCCTGATTATTTAAGGTACATATGGGAAAAAAATTAAACTGACTCCACAACTGTGAAAAAGGAGAGGGAGGACAGACATGCAGAAGAACTGTGCCCAAACAAATTCCAATGCTTGTAGATTGACTGCCAAGAAAATCAGGAGTAAGTCAAGTGTGCGGGGAAAAAAACAAAACCAAAGTTCCTTATTAACACAAGAAAACGCTGACTGGTGGGCTCCAGTACTCGCCAAATTATTCTCCGAAATAGACAGGACAGCGAGGGTACCCGCGGGCTGGGATACTGGAATTATTGTACCTATTCATAAGAAAGGAGATAGAAACGATCCAAATAACTATAGACCTATTAGTCTTTTAAGTATCCTAAGCAAATTATATGCCAGCCATCTTAAAGAGAAACTGTGGGAGTGGATCGAGCATAATAACATCTTGAGAGAAGAACAGGCTGGGTTTAGACCGGGATGTTCCACTTTGGACCATTGTGTAGTATTGGACCATCTTATTACCAAATATTCCTCTAACAGCACCGCTGCCCTATACGCTGCCTTTATAGATTTCAAATCTGCCTTTGACATGGTACAGAGGGACATACTGTGGGAAAAACTGAGAGGGATGGGAATCGAACAGAGGCTACTGGCATTGATAAAGGCATTATATAGGAACACCAAGATCAGGATAAGGATAAACCCGAAGGGACATCTCATGAAAGCTATCCAAGTAGGGAGGGGAGTTAAGCAAGGCTGCATCTTGGCCCCACTCTTGTTCAACCTCTTTATAAACGATCTGGGGGAACATCTAAGTGGTCCAGAGGTGCATGCTCCAAAGATTGCAGATAGGCATATCCCGCTTCTGCTATATGCAGATGATGCAGTGCTGATCTCTAGGACCCCAATTGGGCTAAAGAGAGCAATGAAGATTCTAGCGCATTACTGTCAAGTTAACCAGGTTGAAATAAATTACTCAAAATCAAAAATTTTAGCCTTTGCAAAAAGACCTAAGGTATATCATTGGAAGATAAACGACAGGGCTATTGAACAGACACGCTGCTTTAAGTATTTAGGGGTAGTTTTTCAGGCCTCAGGGGCCAGGAAGGCACACGTGGACTACGTTACAACTAGTGCAGCAAAAAGCTCAGGAGCCATAGAGAAATTCTACTGGACCTCCGGGGGGCAGAACGTGGCGGCTGCAGTCAAGGTCTTTAAGGCCAAGGCCCTCGCCCAAATGTTATATGGGGCACCTTTGAGTATAACACCATATCAGCATCTCTGGCAGTTAGCGGAGAAAGTGCAATCCAAATTCCTTAGGCATATACTACAAGTCCCTCCATGTGCTCCCAACTCACTTATCAGAGTAGAAACGGGTATGGTTACAGTGAAAGCAAGATTGTGGATTGCTGCTATTCTCTACTGGTACAAACTAATGATTCAGCCCACCAGTTTGGCGGGGCTGATAGTAAGAGATTCATTTGCTCCTCTGTGGATCAGAGAAATGGAGTCCAAGTTGGGCTATTATGGACTATCTAAACAATTTTTGCTCAATATGGAGCATAATCTGGTTAAACCCTTTCTTAAACAGAGGATCTTGGATGTTGAAAGACAGCATGATCTGAATCAGCTTAAAGGCTATTTACCAGGAATAGAGGAGTTACATAAAATAACACTGATGCCATACTTGCAAAATCTTGACAAAGCAGAGTATAGGAGAGCATTTACTCTTCTCAGATTTGATATGTTACCGTCAGCTATTATTGAAGGCAGATACACAGGACAATTATACGAGGAGAGACTGTGTATTTGTGGGGACAATAAACCGGAAGATAGGGAGCATGTACTATTCCAATGTAAATTATATCAGCATATTAGGGCCGAGTATATACTCCCGATCTGTGCCAGTGTCCCTGGAAGAAATATTAGATTTCAGCTAGACAGATTATTGGCTGATAGGAACAAAGGAACCACTTTATGTGTGGCAAAGTTTGCTTCGCAAGCCATAAGTCTCCGGAAGCAATTCTTAAGGGGAATACCCAACTGAACGCCTTGGTCCTGGAATTTAATCAGTGTTTTGGGGAGGAAATTATATTTTATACTGTCTATGTTTTATTCTCATTATAGTATTGCCTAATTATATTTTATACTGTGTATGTTTTATTCCCATTTTACTATTGCCTGACTGTATCTTATTAAGTTATTTGTATTTAATTGATTGGTCTTTGACCGTATTAAACTTTCATTCATTCACCAGGTAGGGGCCCAGACCGAAAAGGCGCTGGCCCTCATTGAAGCCAGTCGGGCATCCTTAGGACCAGCATGATCTGAATCAGCTTAAAGGCTATTTACCAGGAATATTAACACAAGGCACTTCTGTCAACAGAACAGACTTTCCTGTCTCTGCACTAAAATGCAACTCCTAGAGGACAGGAGTGGCATAAGGACCTCCAGAAGTGGCATGAGGAGCAAAGTAGGAGTCTGAAGGAGGAACAGGCAGAAATTACACCTCCCCATCCATTAGTGGAAAATTTAGTTTGGATCCAATCCATGTGTGTGTTATGTGCTGTCAAGTTGCTTCAGTCTTATGGCAACCTATGAATGTGTGTGGGTTAAAGTGCTGTTAAATAACTTCTGACATCCTCACCCTTCTTCTGGGAACTTAGGCAGCCCATATATGGTAGCTCTCCCCTATGAATTAATGACCCCCCCAAACATCCCATTGTTAACAGCCTTGCTCAGGTCTTGCAAACTAAGGGCCGTGGCTTACTGAGTCCATCTCATGTTCGTTCTTCCTCTTTTCCTACTGCCTTCAACTTTTCTTAGCATTATTGTCTTTTCTCGTGGGTCTCATCTTCTCACGAATGTGACCAAAGCTTAGGCCTCAGCTTAGTCGTTTTAGCTTCTAGGGAGAGTTCAGACTAGATCTGATCTCAAACCCGCATATTTGTCTTTTTGGCAGTCTGTGGTATCCATAAAGCTCTCCTGCAGCACTATATTTCAAGTGGATAAGTTATCTTCCTGTCAGCTTTCTTCATTGTCCAACTTCTACACCCATAAATAGTAATGGGGAATACCGTGAATATAGCACACAATATATTATAACTGTGATATGGGGGGAGGGTGCATGCATATCAATATTCAATAACCAATGGAGCATTGTTGGATTGAAAAATATATGACCTAGTCCTGTTGACTCTAAAAGCATTATGATAAAAAAACAAAGGGATGAGTGAGAGGGTTGTTATATATTTTGCTGTGAGAATATTTTCTGTTATTTGTAAGACTCAAGCACCAGTTGTTTTGTAACTGGAGACAGCTATCAATACAGCTTTGAAAAAGCTGTTGCCTTCCTGGAATAAAAAGAGTTTGCTTACATTTGAATTAACAGTTGTCTGATGTGAGAACAGAACAGTGGGATAAAAATGTGTGAGAGAAATGGGCTATAAAGAAATCAGTACAAGTGGAAGAATGTGTATCTGATGGAGGACTTTTCCTTTGAAAACGCATACTGTAGCTGAATATAAAACAAATTCTTGTATTTATGGTGTAATATTTTTAAAAAACCCTTTGTCTTATTGTTATAGTGCTCCCGCCATTATGGCTAGTGCTGGTTCTTCAGAAATGGGAAATGTCACTGAATAAGTCAGGCGTCACAACTGTCAGACCTCATTATTTAAAAATGGCTGGTAGTTTCTGTTGTAACTTACTGATTACATCAGTTAAACCTCAAAGGCCCCAATCCAGCGGAGTACACATGTGTGGGTATACGTTACTTTTTAAAAAACCCTTGAAAACCTACCAGTTGGCTGTTAAGGTGAGGAGGGGAGTAGTAGAAGCCATCCCAGTGTCCTGCTTGGTTGGTAAGGGAGAACTACCATATATATGCTGCCTAAGTTGCCAGAGAAAGGGTGAAGGTAAATATGTAATTAATAAACTCGATTATAACTTGAGTAAGTGCCAATCTAGTATGTGAAACCCAAATGTTAAGTAAAGGCAGGCTCAATAAAAACGATATACGGTCTGGAACTTGAGAAACTGTTGTGCCAGAAGATAGAATGCCCTGCTGTGGCATTATGACAATAATAGCCTGATGTGGTAAAATTACTTTTGTGACGTTTTATCTTTCCTGTTTCCAAGCTGGTGGCTTGAATCAGCCCTGAGGGATTTTGTATTCTTTATTAGGCCATCTTCAACCAGTGAAATGGATTCTGTGTTTCATGTTTCATGTGTTTCATATGTTTCATGTGTTTTGAATTTCACAGACTTCTTCCAGGCCTCACAGAAAAGCATTGTATCTGACAAGAAACACACAGACACAAAATCACCCTCAACTCAATTAATTTGACTTTTTTTTTTTTACCCAGTCCTTGATACTTTCATAACGATTAAAGAACTAAGAATGAGTTTCCTTCAATTGTTATAATATATTCATTTTTTTTTCATTAATGGAGAAACCCTCTTTTTACAAAGGTGGTCATCGTTGCATCCAATAAATGATGTCACTTGTCTTGAATCCTGCAGTAGGGTTGAAAGGCTGTTTTTGTTTTCAAAGAAAGAACTGATTGTCACAAATGACACGGTTCAACTCTCACTGTCTCACAGAGATGTCTCACACTTCTAGAAATGCCCCTGCCAAAGTAGATTGAAGCTAGAAAGAATGTTTTGCAATGGCCAGTGACTACATCAATAAGATGCCTAGCTTGCCTCCTTGGGAGGACTCAGTTCTTTTTTTAAAAAAACATTTTATTAAAATTTATTGAAATGTAAAAACAAAAATCAAAATAATCAAAATACAAACTGAATCATATAGAGACAGAAAGCAATAACATTAATTACAACGGCATTGTATATCAAAATTATTCAAATAATATTGTTAGGAGCACTATATCTTGAATAGCCTATCATATATGTTCTTATATATCCACAAACTATGTTCTTATATATCCACAATATGTGTTACTAACATTACCTTATGAAAATAGTTTTGAGTGGCTATTAACGATAAGCTTGTTAGCCAGGAGGTAGAAATAACAAAAATGGAACTACAGAAGAGTCATGATAGCATAATATCGAAAATTAGCTAAGTAGTTTTTGAAGATGATATTATCTGCTGTATATTCCAAAAATGGGAACCATTTGTCTAATAGATTGGAGAAGCCTGAATGCGGCTCTGAGTTGGCTATAGAAACAGCTGTCTTGTCCATCAAGAATATTTTCCACACCCTAGCACGCCAACCATCCATAGATGGTTGGTGTGCTAAGTCTTTTCCCAGTAAGTTGCAATGAGCCATTTGGCTGCTATAAGCAAAATCATAATAAGCTCCTGACTAATTTTAAGGACTTCTGGATTGTGCTATAGATCAATTAAAATAAGTTCAGGCAGGGGTTTGGGACCTGATAACCAGTAATGAGCTTGATTGAGTGACGAATATCTTTTCAGAATTTGTGAACAAGTCCACTAACAATGTATTAGTGTCCCCAACTCCCCACAACCCTTCCAACATCTAGGAGAAATCTGGGAGTTGCGATGACGCCGTAAAAGAGTTGTATACCAATGCGTCAAGGGAAGACTCATATATAAAGTTTCAGCAGAGATCTCTTTGGACATAACAAAATGATGTACTTTGTCTTTCTCATTCAACAGTTGCTCTTGTGCTTTGCAGTGGATATGTGAGTGACTTGTGCATCCACCTCTTTCATTTCTGTGTGGATGAGGAATCTGTGTACCATGCTCATATGAGAAGCTGGGAGTTGTACCTGCACTTTGATCCTGTCAGTCATCCCAGGGACATGAATGGAATATTCAGTAAATGTCATTTAGGCATAGCTTTAGTGTCTTGCTCTTGGTCATGAGTGGCAAAACGAACTTGCAGAACTATCCACTGGAGCATCTCCAGGATTCCTGGCCAAGTTGGCTGGCCTGGAGAAAAATTGCTGACTGACCCCAAAGTGGCAATCAACATTTCCCTGGGTGTGTAAGAAGGGGCCTTGAGAACTTAGCAACTCTTCCTGCCATCCGTCTTATGATCTGCCTAAGTTCACAGAATCAGCATTGCTGTCAGATGGCCATCTAGCCTCTGCTTAAAAACCTCCAAAGAAGAGCCCTCCACCTCCCAAGGAAACCTGTTCCACTGAGGAACCACTCTGTCAGGAAGTTCTTCCTATTGTCTAACTAAAAACTCTTTTGATTTAATTTCAACCCGTTGGTTCTGGTCTGACCTTCTGGGACAACAGAAAACAATTCTGCACCATCCTCTATATGACAGCCCTTCAAGTACCTGAAGATGGTGATCTCAGTTGTCTCTTCTCCAGGCTAAACATATCCAGCTTCTTCAACCTTTTCTCATAGGACTTGGTCTCTAGATCCCTCACCATCTTCATTGCTCTCCTTTGGACATGTTCTAGCATGTCTACATTCTTCTTAAATTGTGATGTCCAATTGCAACCCCCCACATTGCTGTTAAGTTTACTGAATGACCATGGGCCAATTACACTCTTTCAGCTTAGGCCAGGGGTGGCCAAACTTGCTTAACATAAGAGCCGCACAGAATAAATGTCAGATGTTTGAGAGCCTCGAAACATGAACACCAGATGCTTAAGAGCCACAAGACAGGGAGAGAGAGGTGGAAAGAAAGCAACTTTGAATGCATTTCCCAAGCTGCCAGCTGGTTTGGCTTGGATACGTGAAAGAGAGAAATGCCATCTTCAAGCTGTCCAATGGGGTGGGATGGGGGCTTCAAGAGCCACATAGCATGTGTGAAAGAGCCACATGCGGCTTCCGAGCCACAGTTTGCCCCCCCCCCCCTGGGCCTAGGCTAAGCTACTTCCCAGGGTTAGGAGAAGAAAATGGACCCCCTGCACGGATTGCACTGTGCTGATTTACTGTACTGATTTTCTGAGACCAATATAGCTGGGATTGGATATTTAGGTTGGGACAAGGATGCCTAATCGATCTGCTTATGCCACCTCACTTAATGTGAGTCATGGCTAAATTGTTTTAATTGTTTTAAACTGGTTTGATTGTTCTACTATGCTGGAAGCCGCTCTGAGCCCATTACGGGAAAGGGCAGCTTATAAATCAACGGAAATAAACAAATAAACAAACTGTGGATGCCACCCTAAGGCTTGGATCCTATGCAGCACAAATGATAATTTCCCTTCCTTTTCCTCCTCCACTTGCACCTGCTGGAATGGCCTTGGGTTAGCCATAGCCCTGGCAAAGGTTGTCCTTGAAAGGGCAGCTGCTGTGAGAGACCTCTCCAGCCCCACCCACCTCACAGGGTGTCTGTTGTGGGGGAGGAAGGTAAAGGAGATTGTGAGCCGCTCTGAGACTCTTTGGAGTGGAGAGCGGGATATAAATCCAATATCTTCTTCTTCTTCACTATGTCCCCCATTGTCCCTTTGTAGGTCAGTGGATCCCTATGAACTTGATGGGGGCAAAGGGGGGGCCCTGCAGTAACACAGGAGAATCTGTAAAAGTTTCCTTTCCCATCTTCCACAAGCAAAAGTGCCTACTGTGAGAGCAAAGGCACCATAGGAGGAGGAATGGTGGGGTGAAATGCACTAGGTATATATGTGGATGTTGCAGTATATGCCTCAGGTTTCAATCAGGCAATTCTGAGTCTGCCTGGCTGTGTAGCAATACAAGCAGTGTGTGGTACGAATCCTCTCCATTCTATTGTCGTTTCCGGTGCTATCATGTAGACACCAGGACCTTGGCTTCTGGTAAGAATCTTGTTATTTCTGTAAGGTGAGTGGGGATAGGAGCTCCTTCAGGCTGCTGGTTAACAGATAAGATAACCCCTGATGTAGCCAATCCTCCAAGAGCTTACAGTAGGCCCTGTAATAGGCGCCCTGTAAGCTCTTGAAGGATTGGCTACATCAGGGGTGTGTGGCCTAATATGCAAAGGAGTTCCTGCTACGACAAAAGTCCTGGGTGTGCTAGATTACTTAAAAGCTCTGCTGCTGCTTCTCTGATCTCTTTCCCCCAACTTCTCCCCAAAGAACTGTTAATTTGGACTTCTGCAAGGCAAGAACCTCTCTTCACTCTAGTTCCTAACCCAATTAGAGATTTCAGGCTTGGTTCACTATAGGTGGCTTCTTTTGACGGGTGGCTAGGTCCCCTCTGATGGCTCTCTAACTGCTAGCTGGGCTCTCTGCCTCATTGTTTCCTGACTTCTGCCACTATGTCTTCCCCTGTTGCTCCACCTTCATGTCCTTTCCCAGCTTTTGCAGATGTCTTTCCTTCCTCCCTGGGTCCCTTCCCATGCCTCTCCCATCTCCAGCCCAAAGTGCTTCTGATCTCTCTCTCGGGAACATCGTGCTGGGGAGGAGCTGATTGCATATTGCAGTGGTGAACGAGCTGAGTTTTCAGGGGGTAGTCCAGCAGCAGCGACATGGAGTTTAATTTGAAGGTCAGGATTTTGCTCGTAACCTTTCTGTGACCCAGTATGTGAGAGCCACATCAAGTACTCTTGATCTTGTAGGAAATGCATGTAACACTTTCTCTAGAATCCTCCCAGCCCAGTCTCTTTATGGAAAATAAAAAAAAAAAAGCTGAAACTTTAGGCTTTCGTTCCAAAGCATGGCATGTCACATTTTCCTCCCACACACCCATTAGGAGCATGATTAAGAGTCTGGAAAGCCACTGTTGTCTTTGTGGAGCTGCTGGCATACAATAGTAGGTATGCTAGACATCCATCTCTGGGTTTATGCTGTAATGCAGGGGAAAAGATATGAAGAACAACATCTCTGCGTGTCTCAATCTGTGCAAGGATAAAAACTGACTTTCTGCACTGATTGTGTTCCCAGATTTCATGTGGAAACTGAAAATGAGAGCTTTCTTTTGGCTTGAGGTTCATCATCTGTATACAGATCTACAGCTAGATGATCTATACAGGTTTCCTATATATATCTCCATAGTCTATGTATTCAATGCTGGGGTTATTTGGAACTTAATTTTAGGGGGGAAGGGAGGAGATCAACTTATTTCAGAATGCCGTTTGTTTTGAATTCAGTACCCTCTCCATTTTGGGTAGGAATGGTTTAGGGTTGCCAACCTCCAGGTCGGGCCTGAAGATCTTCCAGAGTGATGGAGAACTGTTTGCCCAGAATTGCACTGCTGTGCAGCTACTCCCAGAGTCTGGGGAGTTAAATGAACTGAAATTCTTCCTGAGAAACTTGCCAAAGGAGGGTATGCGCCTGTAGTTATCACTGCCCCATGGCTTCCACCACCTCCATCCAAACATGCCAAATAATTCTATATTGGTTGCATGCTGTGAAAGAGTGGAGTGGAAGCGTCCCTCCACTCAGTTCCTTTGGATTGCTCCCTGGGACGTTGGAAAACATACTCTGGGATGGCACCATTAATGTTGCTTTCCTTTCCCCCCTCTCAAGCCCTTTGTCCCTAATTCTAAGTGGCGTTGATGACACAAGTGGTGTGTTTGTAAAAATCTATCTCTAAATTAGTCTCCTTGGCTTAAAAAAAAGAATTTAGTTGCTTTATTACACGGCTATGTCGCCATTTTTTTTTTAAATTAGGAAGGCTATGATTTGTATTGCTGTTTGAACTGACAGCATTTGAGAGTAATGTAACCTGATATGCATCAGCCGCAGCTGTAGTGCCATATGAATGAGCTCGTGGAATCTCATAGATTTGAGACCTCTTTGGTGGCCCTTAACTGCTTGCTCCCAGGACCATTCTGTGGTAGGTTTGGTGTTACCCCAGAGCAGAGGGTTGTTACTGGCCGTCAACATAATGGCACCCAGACAACCTTTCCTGCCTTTGTGCTAGTCTGGGTCTTGCTTATTTATAACAGTCCTGGAGCAATTGAAACAAAAGGATGCAGGTGACAACTGACAGATGCCAAAGCTGGCCAGTTGGAGCATAGATCTTTTTAAAAACTGTACTTGGAAAGAGAGATAAGGCTGGGTTGGCATTTCCCATCCTCCTACTCACCTGGAACTTCTGGAATATGGCAAGTTCCATCGTCTCAGGGACAAAGAAAATGTCAATGGATGCAATGCAGTTGCATTTAAAATGCGCATTTCCTAGGAGGAAAAAAAAAATTTGTTTTGCTTGTCTTTGAATGTCTTGAGGATTTTGAAAGTGAATGGTTTACTGTCAGCAATCAACATATCAGCTCCACTGTTTGAGTCAAGATTTCCTTTGAAAACATTATTCTGGTCAAAAGGACCAGGCTTCCAATTGTTTGTGGCTGCTTTGGAGAGCAAACCAAAATGGAGACGTGCATATGGCACACACTAGTTTCCCAGCTGTTCAACATCAGGTTTGCACTTTTCACAAGAATCCTCTACTTTTCAATATGCCTCAAATTTATTTTTTTAATGAGACTTGTATCCCACCTGCAAGGGGGCTTAGAGCGGCTCACATCATAATACACAATAAAAATCGTTCCAAAAAACCCATCAGCACATTAAAATTAGTAATTCTAACAGAGTGGCCAGTTTAGTGTAGTGGTTAAGAGTGGTGGACTCTAATCTGGAAAACTAGGTTTCATTCCCCACTCCTTCTCCATATGAAGCCAGCTGAGTGATCTTGGGTCAGTCACAGTTCTCTCAGAGCTCTTTCAGCTCCATCTACCTCACAGGGTGTCTGCTGTGGAGAGGGGTAGGGAAGGTGATCATAAGCCACCCTTGCAGGTGGCTGCAGGTAGTGAAGGGTGGGGTATAAAACCAACTCTTCTTCAAATAGCTACACAAGATCTGGGTGTTAGTACATCTTATTGTGTTATAGGAACCTGTACCAAATTACCTGCAAGGTTTGTAACCTAAAGTGTTTGATGAATAGGCCTTTGCATTTTACTTTTATTCTAAATGAGATGAAACATAAACTTAATTCCAATATGTATGCAGTAGCTTATGCACAGTGGTGTACTGTAGGGGTTAATGTGGCAACAATCTGGAGTGGCAACAGCCAGGTTCAAATCCTCATGGTATGAGGCTATTGGCAGAGCAGGTCCATTGATCTGGCCCAGTCTAAAGCTCCAGTTTGCCCTATGACACGCCCCCCTCCCAGACTGTAAGCTAATGGAATGCTAGGTTCAACTTTAAAGAGAGAGTACTTTTATAGGGCAGCATTTATGCATGTGACCAAGCATGGTTCTCCTCCAAAGTAGCCAAACATGTTTGGAGTTTTGGATCATGCCTGGAGCCTATGTAGAGTGCAGACTGTAGCCTCTGGCTCTCGTCTATGATTCCCATCGCATGATCAAAAGTATGAAGGAACCCTCAAAAGCAGAATCTGTTCTCTAAAATGTTGTTGTTGTAATCTATTTACTTATGAGAGGGTCAAAAGTTACATGTACCTTGCCAAAAACACAAGTGTCAACAACACAATTCATATTTATTTATGGCTTTTAGAAAGTGTTGGCCACACCATGTTTCCCCGTTGCGCTTGACAGTACAAATAAGTTATATTTATACTTCGAGGGTTTCTGATCAATACTGTAGCCACCACAATGAAAGCCACATCTAACTGTAGTCGAACCTTAAATTACCAAGAAGGGATGGGCAAAGATTCAAATTCACAGCCCACCAAGGTGCCACGTACTAAATGAAAGTGTGTACACCAGGGTCCTTGCACTCAAATATAACACCCTCGAATGGCCTCCTGAGTTCATTTCCCTTAAATCTATTATCATAGCAAGAAAGAGACAGCCTCTAGTAAGAAACAGCAGGAAAACTCATTATTGAAAGAAGCTAGAGTAAAAAGAGGCTTATACATTCCTGGCATTTCTGACCTTTTTCCTACATAGATTATGTCACACAACTGCCCTGTGGTGTACTGTGTGAAGGGATCAGCAACTACACATAGATCATGAGGCAAATCTAGTGTATGGAGGCTTGCTGGTGGCAAATGTGCCTTATATGTCAAGAAAAATGCCCCCCAAACAATCTCCTTGTTTCTGTGTCTTTTCTTTTCAATGGGACAGAACTGTGTTTGTGTGTGTGTGTGTGTGTGTGTGTGTGTGTGTGAAAAATGCTTGTGGGGAAAAAAGACACTATAGCTTGGAGGCTCAAAGGCTGAAATATGCAGTGTGGTCATCATATAGTACTTATGTTGATTCTCAAAAACTATTCTGTCAGCCATGATGTGGAATCCATCTTAAAATGAGAATGAATTTAGGACCAAGTTATAGGCTGGATCCAAAGCACCACCAGAGGAGTGAAGCTGAAGAGCAGAAGTTCCCCTCCCCGCCTGTGACAGCCCAGTAGGCCCCTCTCTGTAATGAGGTCAAGGGACCTTCAAGAGCAGCATGGGAGGGCAAAGTGGGGGTCTGCAGTGGGAGAGGAATTGCCCTCCTTCCCTCCGTCATCAGACATGTCATTCCAGAAGGACCATGATCAGACCATCAGGGGTTCTCTTAGTGGTTTTGGGAGTCTAGGCAAAAGTCCAGGATGGAGCCCCAGACTCACTGCTGTCACCACTACCCTGACATGGCCACTCATTGTGAATGAGTGGCATGAGCCCTGGACGGGCACTCTTTGCCAGCTTAGACACAGGGTGGGGCACTTTGTGGTGCAATGAGGTGAGTGCAGTGCTCAACACAAAGCGTAGACAGGCAGGTGGGGTGCATGCCACTGTTTCAGTGGGTAGAGCAGGTGGGGCACATGCTACCAGTGCAGTGCGAATTGGGTAGGGCTTTCACCACCAACTCTAGACCCACCTTTCCCATGTGCATTGGTGCGGAATTGTGGGTGGACTAAGGGGGCAGAGCCCTTTTCAGGGTCTTTTTTTTTTGCCTCTCAGTCTACCCTTGACTGTGGGTGTCAGGGCAGGCAATCAGCTATACAGTGGTTGGAGGGGGAGTTCCTCACTGACTTACTATAGCTTATTGCTCTGGCTGATACTGTAAAGCCACTGTAACTCCAGAGAAGCCAGCAGTGGCAGTACCATGGCAGCTGAGAAGGAGCCTTCCAAATTGTGGGCTCAGGCAGCAGCTGTCCCAGTTGTCCATACCTAAGACTGCCCCTGGAAACCATTTAAGTGGTGATTTTCTAGCCACTGAAAAACTCTTTACTTGTGACCTTTCTTCATATCTCTTTGGGAAAACTCTTTGAGTGCTCACTCTCTATACTACTTGACTTCTCTTGATGACGTTAAATTAGATGATTAGGACAACTTCATGTAATCCATCAGAGAGGCTGAGACAGACTGATTTTCCCAAGGCCTTCCAGAGTGCTTCCTGAATCTTTTGCATCCAAATCAATACTTTTGCGACTGTCCCACCATGCAACTTCTAGGTCTACTAAATGCCTCCATAGGTTGTCTTTCACCTTTCGTATTATGTTTAGTGGAAAGGAGGCGTCATTGATTTCATTGAGATTTTGTTGCCTATTACCGTGGAACCACTGGCTTTATGACTGAATGGGAAATGAAGGCCCCCTTTATATACATCCATTGCTGTGTGGGCACTGCTTTCTAGTATTACGGCTCAACCCGGCTGCAGTATGTATGTGAATACCTCAACTGCAAGGGTGGGGTTGATCATGTGAGTATTCTCTACTTAACAGCTGCCATTCCTACTGTGTTGATAGGTACAAACGATGAGTTTGAAGAGGCAGAGGCAGACTGAGGCCAGTGAGTACACTGTCTCATCAAGTTGCCCCACCTAGAAATGTGCTAGTCCTGTGTACTGAGGAAGACTACCTATGGCTCAGATCTTCATGAATGAAAGCTAATAACTGGGAGGAAGGGGCTCTCATCTGGAACTGGATCCAGCCACAATGGAGAAGATTCCTGGCTGCTTCCTCTTCTCCCTCAGACTACAGATATCTGTCATGGTACCCTAGTGAATGTGGTACTCTACTTGGAGCCCTCATATGCTCACTCACAAACATGACTAAATGAAGAAAGCTGGTTATGGCCCTATGGGTGGACTACCATAACATGGTGGTGGAGGAAAGTGCCACCAAATCACATCTGTCTTATGGTGACCCTATATGGTTTTCAAGGCAAGAGACATCCAGAAGGGTTTCCCCACTGCCTGACTCTGCATAGTGACTCTGCGCTTTTTGTTGGTCTCCCAGCCAAACATTAGCCAGGGCTGTCCCTGTTTAGTTTCTGAGATCTGATGAGATTGGGCTAGCCTGGGCCATCCAGGTCAGAGCAACAATGACATACATATAACTAAATTTATGAAGCACCACGGTTTTTTTGTAGCAGGAACTCCTTTGCATATTAGGTCACACACTTCTGATGTAGCCAATCCTCCTGGAGCTTACAGGACTCCTAGTACAGGGCCTATTGTAAGCTCTTGGAGGATTGGCTACATCGAGGGGATGTGGCCTAATATGCAAAGGAGATCCTGCTACAAAAAAGCCCTGATGGGGTACCATGGAGCTGTGGCTTCCATATGCAACAATAAGAGTGCCCTAGACACATTTAATCAGGTCTGCATTCCTGTTTTAAACAAAGAGTTGCTGGACACTAGTGGTACTTCCAATAATTCTCTGACTAGTTATAAAGCACAAACCTGAGCTCTGAGCACACAGTGATGAATTCCAGCAAAGAACAACCATTTTTGACATAACCAGTCATAGCTGACACTTCTGTTCGTGATCCCCTGAATCATCTGAATCCTGGAGGAACATTCATCATAGAAATAGTCTCAGTCAAAATAAGAGGCTGAGAGAATCAGTGCCTGACCCAATGTGTGTGATGTTAAAAAAGGGGCCATGTTAGGCATATCTATATAAAATACTCTTCTCTCATAAATAACTACGGGTACAGCTTTGACTAGTCTGAGTCCTTGTGGTAACATTGGGGCTGTCACTCTTTTATTAGTTACATTTGCACTCCTTGATGCTCCTTGAAAAGTAGGTTCTCTTTCAGGAGAGATGCCTGTCGAAAACAGCTTGGGCAAAAGCAGATGGAATGATGGGTTGCTTCTGACAGTTTTGTTTATGCTGTTGTAAGGGTGGAAGCATTTTGTTCACTCTTGCTCTTGAAATGTAGACCAGCCGCTGCTGCCAACACAAATATTTCCAAGTATTTCATCTCTGAATCCTGCAAAACCTCTATACATTTTCCCCTCCTGCTGATGTAATGGAACAGGTGTCTCTTTTAATTTCAGACATGCTTAATTTTTTAGGAAAGAAGACCCGGTGCTCAAGAAGTGGTGTAACAAGCTTTCCTATTTGTATTATTTAATACATGCTTTTCCAAAGTCGAGAAATCTCAGCAAAACTATAAATATTGGTTTGGCAGTTACAAGAGAAACTATCTGCCCTTTCTGTCCCATGATAGTCAGCAAATCATGGGCCTGTTGTTCTAAAGAGAAAATGGATTTCTTCAGAAGACAAGGCAATGGCTCTCAATGAATGATCCCTAAACAGGAGGGGTAGGACCTATTGGTGGGTGGTTGGCAATGTTATCAGTCTGACATGGCAGACAAGGGAAAGCTCTGTTATGGGTCTAGGTTGCTGTTTGATGTTTTTTTTCTTTGATACTAGGTGAGAGGTTGTAAGCAGTCTTATGCCCACTTCAGGAAAAGAAGTGCATGGTATAAACTGCTAAACGAATGAAGGAGGTGATCCTGAGCATCTGGCAATTTAAATTAATTTTGGTACTGTTTTTTGTCTCTGTTAAGAGAAAATGTACATTGAGAAATGCCTGGGAATACAAAAACCCTCACCTGGGGCCGTTGATAATCTTGTGACAAAAAGAAAGTGGTGTATATTCCACTTGAGCCTGAAGGAAGTTCTTTCCACTTAAGAAGGCTGCCTCCAATTTAAGTGGAGTGGCTTTTCTGTCAGAGTGGAGGAAAGCTTCAAGCTTTGCGCACTGGTGTGGTAGCATTCATGCCCATGTGAATGGGCATGTGTGTTGATTTCCCTTTCCATTACCAAAAAGCAGGAGAAAGATTGTGAAGTGTTGAGACGACAACACACACGTCTAGTTTCCAAACCATATTCCCGCTGCAGGAAAAACAAGACTCTTGGGGCGCATCTTCTTCTTGAAGATCATGGATTCAAATAACCCTGAAAATCATTGGGTGGAACTGGATGCAAAGCATATAATCGAACCAACAAGCAAAAGTTTTAATAAATGGAAAACTAACAGAAGCAATTTTGATTGAAAAAGAAACATGCAAGGTGTCCTTTATCACCTCTATTATTCATTCTAGCAATAGAGATTTTAGCCACAAAGATCAAACAAGATACAAGGATCAAAGGAATAAAAGTAGATGATACAGAATTTAAAATGAAAAGTTATGCAGATGATGTGATTTTAACAGTCATGGATCCCCAAAAATCATTACAGCATGTAATATAACATAGTGAAGAATTTGGATCCTTTTCAGAATACAGAATCAACAGTAAGAAGACAAAAATTATAATAAAGTTCTTAATGCAACAAGAAGAAGATACTATAAAGAATACAAAATGCATAGCAGCCACTGATCCAATTAAATATCTGGGGATAAATGTGACTAGACAAAACTGTAATCTTTTCAAAAACAATTGTCAGAAGACTTGGAAAGTGATACAAGTAGACTTATCCAGATGGGAAAAAAAATCTCATGACTGGGTAGAATTTCAGCAATCAAAGTGAATAGATTGCCAATACTATTTTTTTCCAATTCAAAATGTTACCTATATACATGGGGGGAAACCACTGACTGTTTTAAAATGCTACAAGATGAGGGGGGGGGGGAAGAGGGAGGTTAGCAGTTACAAATGTAAAATTATACTATCAAGCAGCAGGCCAGGTATGGACTGAGGACTGGATTAAAAATCCAAGACAAAGAAGAGTAAAACTTGACTCAGCAGACCTAGATGAAGGTTTACACAATTACTTATTGATAAAGAAATTAACCAAAACAATCACAACACAAGAAATATAATATAATTAGAGATGGGCTGTGATCACATACATTAAATAATGCACTTTCAGTGCCATTTTCAACTGGATTTTTTACTATGTGAACTGGCAAAATCTAGTTGGAAAGAGCATTGAAAGTGGATTGAAAGTGCATTATTTAGTGTGTATGATTGCAGCCATGGACTTTTGAGAATATGGTTTATACAATGGAATTTATTGAGCTCTTCAAACTCTCTGTTAATGTTCTCAATAGAAGCACATTCTGACAAGAATACAAGAAATAAAAGTGATTTTCTAATGTATGGCAATATGGTAAATGTTCAGGGGAAACTCAAATCCTGACAAAACATTAGAGATGAAGGAATTAATATTCAATGACTGTTATATCACCAATCAGTTTCAAGATTAAAGAAGATTATAAGCATGGAAGGTAGAGTTTTAAGAAATGTGACTGATTACAAACAGCTGATTACAAAACAAAAAGATCGACTATTACAATGGATATACAAGTTATTACTTCAGTTAGATGCGGAAGAAAAGTGAAAACAATGTATGATTAAATGAGTGCAGAGTTTCAGAAAGCAAATACCAATGCATCTATGGGAACAGATATGGCTGGATGTTGATTAAGTTCACAGCCAGCCAAGCATTAAGAGAAAACTGATATAAAATGTTCTTCAGATAGTATATAATTCCATACAATTTTGATAAAGTAGGCAAAAATTACAAAGGAAAATGCTGGAAATGCCAAGATATAGATGGAACTTTTTTAAAAAATGAGGGTTTTTTTGGCAAAACATAAAACAGAAAAGAAAGAAAAGAGAATATAAAAGAAACAGATGAATTTTAGAGATTATAAATCCAGAGGTGTTAGCTGTGTTAGTCTGTTGCTGCAAAATAGTAAAAATCTTCTACCACCTTTAAGATTAACATATTTTATTATAGCATAAACTTTTGAGAAACACAGTTCTCTTCATCAGATTATAAAGAAATATAAAGGAATAAGAAAATGTTACCAATTTGCTCTGTGAGATAGAAACATATCTACATGATTCACTCTTATCCTATAATTACAAAAGAAAGACCTCTTTTATTCCCTGTAATCTATTTCCTCCCCCCAGTCTTCAAAACCACCAATCCATTTTTTTATTGCATGCAAAAAGTCTATAAGGGGTTTCTAATTGTCAATAAAACTGGATAATGTCTTCTCCCTAATCAAAGAAGTAAGTTTGGCCATCTTAGCAAGTTTCATCATCTTCATCAGCCATTCCTTAGTTGTTGACATTGACAAAGTTTTCCCATCCATCCAGACCTTTAATGGCATAACAGACACATTTAGATATACACTGAGCGGAAGAAGAGTTAAACATTTGAAATAAAACCAAAATATATACATAAATTGCGTATTCCGTCATACATGGTCAGATTTAAATTTAAGAATATCCGCCCAAAAAATTGCTACAGCCTTGGTAATCTCCAATTTAGTATCATTCAATAATGTTGACAGAGGGGCAGATTAGACCAGTAATCAGGGACAAAGAGAGTTTTCAAAATAATTCCTTACTGAAATTATCATACAAGTGGCAATCAAGCAGTGTATGTTGAATTGAGTTGGGGGTATTTACTCCATAGGAACAGAGTCTTTCACATAGAGGTACTTGATGAATGCATTTAATCTGGCCAGCATAAATGCCCTACAGTGACTCAGAATCATTAAGTCTGAAAAATAGTGGGACATCTTACCATAAAACAACATTGAGACCTAAGCAGGCTGTGGAGCAAATGTAAGGGATAATTGGACATAATTTAAGTTTCTCCAAGTCTAAGTCTCTGTTTAATGCATCTGAAGATATGTAACTCATCAGATGTGAAAAAATCATCAACTACTATCCCTGTTTGGTTGAATTTGGATGTGAGAACTGCTGACCAGGTTGAGATATATGGCTCTCTTTTCAGACAATCAAGAAGACTGTCAAGATCAATTCTAAAATGAATTTTGAGCCAGAATTTGAACATTGCAGTCCAAGCCTTTATCTCAAGCAGGGACAAACCCACTTTGGAACAAAGAGCAAAATAGGACATGCATTTTGGCATGCTGAGAATTTGTCTTAAAAATGAGGTTTGAATATCTTCCACTTTCTTAGTGCACACTGAAATCCATATAGGGATACCAAAAAAAAAAAAATGGGGCTAGTGTTTTAGCTTTATATACTCTAATTGCTGCTAGAACCAGTTGGTTGCCTGTTGCAAAGTAAAATTGTTTGATTTGGGAAACTGAACACTTAGCCAAGTTAATGGTCCTATTACAATGAGGTACCCAACTTAACTTGTGGTTAAAAGTGATTCCAAGGTGTTTTTAAAAATTTCTTTGCTCAATTATTGAGTTGCCAATAAGCCATTTCTGTGGGCGCCAGCAGCTTGAAAAGACAACTACTTTAGATTTGGCATAATTAACGGAAAATGAGTTAGACTGACAATAATCATAGAAGGAATTTAAATACCTTTGCAGGCCCACTCTTGTATAAAACGGCATAAAGTAATAAAGGGACAGCTTGGCATAATTTAGGAAGATGACCATTTATAGGGTTCAGAAATTGAGGCAGGTCACAAAAATAGATTAAAGAGATGCAGGGTCAGCACACAGCCTTTTAAAACTCTCTTTAACATTGGGATTTTGTTAGTCCAATCACCACTAGAAGATTATTTCACTTGGCAAAGTGTATTAGTATACAGTTTCATCAAAAGAAACAACAGATGATCCCTTCCCAAATTTCCTAGCTTAATCCATAATTGGGCTCTATCTATTGAATCAAATGTGCTCTTCAGGTCAATGCAAGCAACATATAATTTCTTTGTCCCTGTATCCATGTTTTTTTTTCCGGCAAGGAAGGCTAAAGTACATAGTAGATTTACTTTAGAAAAAGCCAATTTGTTCAGGTCCTATGATGTTATCTAGGCGCATGTTCAGGTCTTATGATATTATCCAGTCTGTTAGACAGAGTTCTAAATGTTTGGCATACAATTTGCCCACTATAGATAGTAAACTAATGTGGCAAAAGAAAAAAATTAGGTAACTCCACCCCCCCTTTTTTTTTAATAGATTGGTTAATTATAGAGTCAAGCCAAGAGTCTGGGATGGTGCCATGTAAATCAATCACACTGAACAATTTTGCAAGGCACCAATCAGAAATCTTTAAAAGACCTCAGTGGAAAGGTCATCAGGGCCCGGCACTTTACCCGCTTTTAGGCCCCTCAGTAAAACACTGATTTCATCCAGAGGCCAGACCAGCATACCTGTAAAAATAGGGCAGGGGTAGCCAATGGTAGCTCTCCAGATGTTTTTTGCCTACAACTCCCATCAGCCCCAGCCAGCATGGTCAATGACTGGGGATGATGGGAGTCGTAGGCAAAAAACATCTGGAGAGCTACCGTTGGCCACCCTTGCAATAGGATTTCCTGTATTAGGAAGAGATACTCATGGGGCAACAAATATATTAAGGGAAATAATCAGCCCACAATTGCACAGAAATAGTTGGGTTAATAATGGATTAAATTTTTAGACTAGGCCAACCTGAAAAATACAAGAGCCCTGTGGCACAGAGTGGTAAAACTGCAGTACTGCAGTCCTAAACTCTGCTCATGACCTGAGTTCGATCCCAGTGGAAGCTGGGTTCAAGTAGCTGGCTCATGGTTGTCTTAGCCTTCCAACCTTTCGAGGTCGGTAAAATGAGTACCCAGTTTGCTGGGGGGGGGGAGAGTGTAGATGACTGGGGAAGGCAATGGCAAACCACCCTGTAAAAAAGTCTGCCATGAAAATGTCATGATGCGACGTCACCCCAGAGTCGAAAACAATTGGTGCTTGCACAGGGGACTGCCTTTACCTTTTTTAACCTGAAAAATCAGCAGTGGCTAAACACAGCCTAACTCAAACAGGACACAGTACCTTATTCCAGGACACTGTAATGCTGGACAACACATCCAATTACCAAATCAGATTACACAATGAAGCCACTGGAATCCACAAACATAAACACAATTTCAGCAGGAAGGAAGAGAGTTTAAAAATGAATAGGGAATGGTTTACAGTCCTGAAAAACACAAAATGCTCTACAGCTTACAACAGCACTACAGATAAGATTAGAATTCCAACACCCATTTCATATGCAAAGAACTCCAACACCCATTTCATATGCAAAGAATTCCAACACCCATTTCATATGCAAAGAACCATATGCAAAGAACACAGGGAACACAGGCTGTGGCAAATCAAATGCAAGACTGTGATCAGGCAGCCAAAAAGGGACTATGAGGAGCATATTGCAAAAAACATAAAGACCAACAATAAAACTTTCTTCAAATATATTAGAAGTAGGAAACCAGCCAGGGAGACAGTGGGGCCCTTGGATGACCATGGGGTAAAAGAATTACTGAAGGAGGATAGGGAAATGGCTGAGAAGCTAAATGAATTTTTTGCCTCTGTCTTCACTGTGGAAGATGAGAACTTTTTGCCCGCCCCAGAACCACTAATTTTGGAAGGGGTATTGAAAGACCTGAGTCAGATTGAGGTGACAAAAGAGGAGGTCCTACAACTGATAGACAAATTAAAACACCGGGTCCGGATGGCATACATCTGAGAGTTCTGAAAGAACTCAAAGTTGAACTTGTGGATCTTCTAACAAAAATCTGTAATCTTTCATTGAAATCTGCCTCCGTTCCTGAGGACTGGAAGGTAGCAAATGTCACCCCCATCTTTAAAAAAGGTTCCAGAGGAGACCCGGGAAATTACAGGCCAGTCAGTCTGACTTCAATACTGGGAAAGTTGGTAGAAACCATTATCAAGGACAGAATGAGTAGGCACATTGATGAACACGGGTTATTGAGGAAGACTCAGCATGGGTTCTGCAAGGGAAGATCTTGCCTCACTAACCTGTTACATTTCTTTGAGGGGGTGAACAAACATGTGGACAAAGGAGACCCGATAGATGTTGTTTACCTTGACTTCCAGAAAGCTTTTGATAAAGTTCCTCATCAAAGGCTCCTTAGAAAGCTTGAGAGTCATGGAGTAAAAGGACAGGTACTCTTGTGGATCAAAAACTGGCTGAGTAATAGGAAGCAGAGAGTGAGTATAAATGGGCAGTCTTCGCAGTGGAGGACGGTAAGCAGTGGGGTGCCGCAGGGCTCGGTACTGGGTCCCATGCTCTTTAACTTGTTCATAAATGATTTAGAGTTGGGAGTGAGCAGTGAAGTGGCCAAGTTTGCGGATGACACTAAATTGTTCAGGGTGGTGAGAACCAGAGAGGATTGTGAGGAACTCCAAAGGGATCTGTTGAGGCTGGGTGAGTGGGCGTCAATGTGGCAGATGCGGTTCAATGTGGCCAAGTGCAAAGTAATGCACATTGGGGCCAAGAATCCCAGCTACAAATACAAGTTGATGGGGTGTGAACTGGAAGAGACTGACCAAGAGAGAGATCTTGGGGTCGTGGTAGATAACTCACTGAAAATGTCAAGACAGTGTGCGTTTGCAATAAAAAAGGCCAACGCAATGCTGGGAATTATTAGGAAGGGAACTGAAAACAAATCAGCCAGTATCATAATGCCCCTGTATAAATCGATGGTGCGGTCTCATTTGGAGTACTGTGTGCAGTTCTGGTCGCCGCACCTCAAAAAGGATATTATAGCATTGGAGAAAGTCCAGAGAAGGGCAACTAGAATGATTAAAGGGCTGGAGCACTTTCCCTATGAAGAAAGGTTGAAACGCTTGGGACTCTTTAGCTTGGAGAAACGTCGACTGCGGGCTGACATGATAGATGTTTACAAGATAATGCATGGGATGGAAAAAGTAGAGAAAGAAGTACTTTTCTCCCTTTCTCACAATACAAGAACTCGTGGGCATTCGATGAAATTGCTGGGCAGACAGGTTAAAACGGATAAAAGGAAGTACTTCTTCACCCAAAGGGTGATTAACATGTGGAATTCACTGCCACAGGCGGTGGTGGCGGCCACAAGTATAGCCACCTTCAAGAAGGGTTTAGATAAAAATACGGAGCACAGGTCCATCAGTGGCTATTAGCCACAGTGTATGTGTGTACATAAATTTTTTTGCCACTGTGTGACACAGAGTGTTGGACTTGATGGGCCGTTGGCCTGATCCAACATGGCTTCTCTTATGTTCTTATGTTCTTCTGAGGAAAGCTCCATAAAAAAAAGAACCTCCTCTGGAAAGCTCCTCCATTAACATGTCACAGCCTGGGAAATTCCTACAAGATAATGACTCAGCCCTACCCCACCTTCCTGAGTAGATATAAATTCCTACCATTTCTTTCTTTCCTCTCACTTTGACACAGAGAGAACTCTATCTTTCTGTGTTATACCTCTGAGGATGCTGGTCACAGCTGCTGGCAAAATGTCAGGTACTACTATGCCAAGACCATGGCCGTACAGCCCAAAAAATCTAAAACAACTAATAAACTTTTATACATTTTCCATTTTTTGGTGTATCCCTTCCAAAATCTTTTGCTTTTTTAGAAGTCCACCTCATATGAAAAAAGGTTTCATCTATATCTTCGCATTTCCAGCATTTTCCTTTGCAGTTTTTGTCTGCTTTCTCAACATCCTTTGGAGTTATATACTGTCTGAAAAACATTTCATACCAATTTTCTCATAAGCCTGTCTGACTGTAAATTTAATATCTTTCCCCCATAGTTGTTCCCAATTGTTGCATAGATATCATTTTTTTGAAATTTTACATCCACTTAATCATACATTTTTTCACTAGTCGTCTTCTGTTTCTAGCTAAAGTATATATCTATTGTAGTAAATGCCTTTTTTGTTTTATAATTAGCTGTTAAAACTTGGTCGTGTCTCTTAATGCTTTGCCCTTAGTGTTCATGATCTTATTTAATCTTGAGGCTGACTGATAATATATGTAAGCCAAAATGGCCCTCAAAACTGAGGTTGGGAAATTGTCAGGTGGGCACCTAGCTTAATCAGAATCTTTTACCTGTGTATACAGGATTCCACGTCCAGAAATTAATGCTTAAAATATTAGGGACTTTAATTAAGTAAAACAATTAAAATTTATTCCAGAAAAATATAGGCTTACATGCAAGATAAAATACTCATAAAATCACACAGTCCTAAGAAAAATAGAGAGAGAGAATAGAGACAACACATGGGTAGACATATGGGGTAATAGTTACCAATCGTAGTCTTCAAGGAAGGCTCCAATGGCGACGAAAGAGGACGGGGGAAATGGGACCCTCAACTGTGGCCAGAATCGGGGATGGATCTAGACAGCGGAACTGGGGTACTGCTAGATGCACACATGTGGGGAGCTGTGTTACAGGTTATATAGACTACCTTGAGCCCTTAGGGGATGGGAGGCACAGGGGTGGATGACAGGTGGTCAGCTGGTACATGACCTCAGAAAAGGGGAGGCTCTGCAGTGACCATAAGGGCTGGACTAGTGCAGTAGCCAATAGCCGGTTAGTTGGCAACCCCTGATTGGACGCTCAGAGCTAGCCAATGAGTGGACTTGGCTTTAGTTACCTGATTGGCTGTCCAGGTAGCAATGGGCCAAGGGGGAGGCTCCAGGATGACTGTTGGGGAAAAGAATGGGGGAAATTACTGGGTGGAGGTGTGCTTAAGACTATTCAACTTATCTAAAAAGGTGACAATAGATGGCCAAATTGCTACCTAAGGTAACACCCGGTTTACACAAAGGAACTTGACTCTGGCTGAAGATGGTCTTCCACTTCTTCAGTCTTCTCTTGGCACCAGTCTTTGTCTTGAGTTCCGTTAGACAAAGGTTTAGGCAGTCTGACAGGGTCCACGCCTAAGATAAGCTTGATGGCTCTTATGCAGAAGTTGAAGCAGCTGTTGGATACATGAGTCTCTTGCTTTGCTGTAATGGAGTCAGGAAAACAAGATGGATTCTGGTGGTGTTAGCCTTTGGTTCATGGAACAGGCTGGAAACTGTTTGCCTGTACAGTTCATGGCGGCATGGCTTCTTCCACTGCAGCGGCCAAGACTGGGCATGCAAAGAGCAGCTGGAAGCTCGTCTGTAGTTTTGGCTAACACCCATCCAGAGATGTAGAATGCTGCTGCAAAGCTGAGGCTTATAATATCCACATAAGCCTTAGAAACCGCGGGCAAAGTCCACTTCTTAGAGCAGATGTGTGCAAGTCAAAACTTCAGGCACCCTGGCAACTTTTGTACAGCTCCTGCTTGTTCAAGAAAGCATCCCAGTGCCTAACAAACTTAAACCCTTCCTCCTTACACCATCATCTCATCCACACATTGAGACCATACTGGTGATCACGATGTCCATGTGTATGAAAAGTAGGGGTCTTTTTCTTACATATAGCAGCCATTGTATGTTTATACTTTTATCTCTGATGTCTTGCCATGACCTGATTTCCCCCCTGAGCATTTATCCTCATACTATATGTTAGAAAATCATTCTTACTTCTCATGTTCTTATGATATGCTATTAGGGACATAAGAAGAGAGTTTGAGGGCTCAGTAAATTTCAAAGAGCAAAATATATTCTCAAAATTCCACCTCTAATTATGTGACTTCTGTCTTGTGTTATAAACTTCTTTGTCGGTTTTTAAATCCATAAGTAATTGTGTAAGCATTCATCAACCAGCTCTGTATGTTTTGATTGTTTCTAGGGAAATAAACATTTTTCAATTGGGCCTGAATAGTTATGGCAGCATTTCAGATTTTCTGTAACTGTAAGCACTTGTTTCTCTAATACCAAATGACCAATAAACATGAAATACAGTATGGGACTCTAAAATGCTTGAACATTTTGGAGATTTGTATTAAACAACCCCAAATCTTTCCTACTGTGAAAATTGTCACATCAACTGCCAACATCATGACCAAGAATTTGTCACACACTGCAAACTTCTACACAGTACTTTTCAAGAGTTAAAATCCACACGAGTAGGATTTGTTCATTCATTCTATTGGGGGGAGGTAAATGGTATACAATGCAATCCTAAGAACATTATCCTGGGAGTAAGGCCAGGTCCTCCAAGGTAGCCTTCTCAGAAGTGCTACCTGTTCCACGTGCAGGGCTGGAGAGACAGGCACAAATCAGAAGTCTCAATGTGTGGATGAGACGATGGTGTAGGGAGGAAGGGTTTAAGTTTGTTAGGCACTGAGATGCTTTCTGGAACAAGTGGGAGCTGTACAAAAGAGATGGTCTCCACTTGTCCCCAGATGGAACCAAGCTGCTGGCACTTAAAATCCAAAAGGTGGCAGAGCAGTTTTTAAACTAAATCTTGGGGGAAAGCTGACAGGAAATGAAATGTCTCTGGTTCGGGAGGACTCATCTCAAGGAGCTGAAGGGTTAGCTGTTACTTTTCTACCACGTAATGGATCAGAGTTGTCCACTGAGATGGTGACAAACAGTATGGAGTGTCTGTATGGAGGAAGGTTGCAGGCCTAACTTGCCAGGGAAATTATAGATGTTTGTATACAAATGCTAGAAGTGTTCGAAGTAAAATTGGTGAGTTGGAATGTTTAGTGTTGGGGGAAAATGTAGACATTGTGGGAATTTCAGAAACTTGGTGGAATGAGGAGAATCATTGGGACACGGTGAATCCTGGATATAAGTTATATCGGAAAGATAGGGAGGGAAGGGTTGAAGGTGGGGTGGCTTTGTATGTCAGAGTGGGTATACAGTCCAGTAAGACTGAGGTCAAAGAATTAGATTCCCTTCTAGAAATAGAAATGCTTTGGGTTGAAATAGAGGGCCCAAAAGGAAATTTAACTATTGTAGTTTGTTATCACCCACCAATTCAAAAGATAGATGATTATAATATGATGGAAGGATTAAAGATAGCGGCTAAACATAAAAAACTGTGTTGTAATAGGTTATTTTAACTACCCGCAGATTGATTGGGTCAATATGTGTTCAGATCAAGAGAAACAGATTGAGTTTCTAGATGCTCTCAATGACTGTGCTATGGAGAAGATGGTCACAGAACCTACCAGGGGTGGGGTGATCCTGGATTTGGTCCTAAATAATGCCCAAGACTTGGTGAGAGATGTAAAAGTGATCGCATTGCTTTGGAGCAGTGACCATAACGTTATTGATTTCACCATTTGTACAAATAGGGAGTTGCCCCAAAAGACAAGCACAAGCACGTTTAACTTTAAAAGGGGTAAATGTTCTGAGATGAGGAGGCATGTGAAGAGGAAACTAAAAGGAAAGGTAAATACAGTCAAAACCCTTGGGGAAGCTTGGAGGCTATTTAAAACTACAATCCTAGAAGCTCAAATAAAATATATACCACAAGTTAGAAAAGGCACAAACTGGTATAAGAAAAGGCCTGCATGGTTAACAAACAAAGTAATGGAAGCTGTAAAAGGTAAGAAGGACTCCTTTAAGCGGTGGAAAGCTAGTTCAAGTGAGATTAATAAAAGGGAACACAGACTGTGGCAAATAAAATGCAAGACTGTGATCAGGCAGCCAAAAAGGGACAATGAGGAGCATATTGCAAAAAACATAAAGACCAACAATAAAAACTTCTTCAAATATAATAGAAGCAGGAAACCAGCCAGGGAGGCAGTGGGGCCCTTGGATGACCAAGGGGTAAAAGGATTACTTATTTATTTTATTTTATTTATTTATTTTATTTATATCTCACCCTACCCCACCGAAGCGGGTTTAGGGCGGCTTACAACACAGAGGTTCTAACAATAAAATTCAAATTTTAAATACAATAACAAATTACATAATTAAAACATTAAAAAAAATCAGTACATCAATCCAACAGTGTGCTATCTATAAACTTCCTTCAGTATTTTGGTAGTTTTGGTGCCGGTCGTTATAGGCCAACCGGAAGAGGACTGTCTTACAGGCCCTGCGGAATTGTCCAATATCCCGCAGGGCCCTGACCTCTTCTGGTAACTGGTTCCACCAGCAAGGGGCTGTTATTGAGAAGGCCCTGTCTCTGGTTGACTTCAGCCGGGCCTCCTTTGGCCCGAGGATTACAAACAGATTTTGGGAGCCAGATCGCAGTACTCTCTGGGGAACATATGGGAAGAGACGGTCCCTAAGGTAGGCAGGTCCTAGACCATATAGGGCTTTAAAGGTAATAACCAGCACCTTGTACCGGACTCGGTATATTATTGGCAGCCTGTGCAGTCCCCAAAGGCCCGGCTGAATGTGCTCCCATCTAGGGAGCCCTAATAACAGCCGAGCGGCGGCATTCTGCACTAGCTGCAACTTCCGGGTTCAGCACAGGGGCAGCCCCATGTAGAGGGCATTACAGTAATCCAACCTTGAGGTGACCGTTGCATGGATCACTGTTGCTAGATCGTCCCGCTCCAGGAAGGGAGCCAACTGCCTCGCCCGCCTAAGATGAAAAAATGCGGACTGAAGGAGGATAGGGAAATGGCTGGGAAGCTGAATGAATTTTTTGCCTCAGTCTTCACTGTGGAAGATGAGAAGTCTTTGCCCACTCCAGAACCACTAATTTTGGAAGGGGTGTTGAAAGACCTGAGTCAAATTGAGGTGACAAGAGAGGAGGTGCTACAACTGATTGACGAATTAAAAACTAATAAGTTACCAGGTCTGGATGGCATACATCCAAGAATTCTGAAAGAACTCAAAGTTGAACTTGTGGATCTCCAGACAAAAATATGTAATTTTTCATTTAAATCTGCCTCCATTCCTGAGGACTGGAAGGTAGCAAATGTCACCCCCATCTTTAAAAAGGGTTCCAGAGGAGATCCGGGAAATTACAGGCCAGTCAGTCTGACCTCAATACTGGGAAAGTTGGTAGACAGCATTATCAAGGACAGAATGAGTAGGCACATTGATGAACACAAGTTATTGAGGAATACTCAGCATGGGTTCTGTAAGGGAAGATCTTGCCTCACTAACCTGTTACAGTTCTTTGAGGGAGTGAACAAACGTGGACAAAGGGGACCCAATACATGTTGTTTACCTTGACTTCCAGAAAGCTCTTGATAAAGTTCCTCATCAAAGGTTCCTTAGTAAGCTCGAGAGTCATGGAGTAAAAGGACAGGTTCTCTAGTGAATCAAAAACTGGCTAATTAATAGGAAGCAGAGAGTGAGTATAAATGGGAAGTCTTCACAGTGGGGTGCCATAGGGCTCAGTACTGGGTCTCATGCTCTTTAACGTGTTCATTAATGATCTGGAGTTGGGAGTAAGCAGTGAAGTGGCCAAGTTTGCAGATGACACTAAATTGTTCAGGGTGGTGAAAAACAGAGAGGATTGTGAGGCACTCCAAAGGGATCTGTCGAGCCTGGGTGAGTGGGTGTCAACGTGGCAGATGAGGTTCAATGTGGCCAAGTGCAAAGTAATGCACATTGGGGCCAAGAATCCCAGCTACAAATACAAGTTGATGGGTTGTGAACTGGCAGAGACTGACCAAGAGAGAGATGTCAAGACAGTGTGCGATTGCAATAAAAAAGGCCAATGCCATGCTGGGAATTATTAGGAAGGGAATTAAAACAAATCAGCCAGTATCATAATGCCCCTGTATAAATCAATGGTGCAGTCTCATTTGGAATACTGTGTACAATTCTGGTCAACGCTCCTCAAAAAGGATATTATAGCATTGGAAAAAGTCCAGAAAAAGGCAACTAGAATGATTAAAGGCTTGGAACACTTTCCCTATGAAGAAAGGTTAAAATGCTTGGGGCACTTTAGCTTGGAGAAACGTTGACTGCAGGGTGACATGATAGAAGTTTACAAGATTATGCATGGGATGGAGAAAGTAAAGAAAGAAGTACTTTTCTCCCTTTCTCACAATACAAGAACTCGTGGGCATTCAATGAAATTGCTGAGCAGTCGGGTTAGAGCGGATAAAAGGAGGTACTTCTTCACCCAAAGGGTGATTAACATGTGGAATTCACTGCCACAGGAGGTGGTGGTGGCTACAAGCATAGCCATACAAGCATAGCCAAGAGGGGATTGGATAAAAATATGGAGCAGAGGTCCATCAGTGGCTATTAGCCACAGTGTGGCTAATATATATATATATGTGTGTGTGTATATAAATATATTAATATGTGTGTGTGTATATATGTATATGTGTGCGTGTGTGTGTGTGTATATATATACACGCACACATATATTGGCCACTGTGTGACACAGAGTGTTGGACTGGATGGGCCATTGGCCTGATCCAATATGGCTTCTCTTATGTTCTTATGTTCTAACCTCTGAATGGACTAGGATAGGATTTTGAGTAGACTTGTTTACTGTTGCACTGGTAGTCTAGTAGTGGTTTTAGGCTATAGGTCCCCAAACTTATTGAGCCTGTGGGCCCTTTTGGAGCAGTGGGCACTGTCATGCCCAGGAGATGTAAGATGCTTTGAAGCTTACCCAGTGGTCCCCAAAGCTCAAGGAACAAAGTTCTTTTCCAAGGACATACACCTGCTGATGTGACCTTGGGTCAGCCACAAGTTCTCTCAAGGCTGTTCTGCTCAAGAGTAGTTCTGGGAGAGCTCTCTCAGCCCCACCTACCTCACAGGGTGTCTGTAGTGGGGAGAGGAAGGGAAAGGAGATTTGTAAGCTGCTCTGAGACTCCTTTGGCTAGTGAAGGGTGAAGTATAAATCCAATCTTCTTTCCATGCAACCTCAAGCCCCCTCCAGCCACCTTTCATTATACCCTATTTTGCCATTGACTTCAATGGCCCACGTATTCGGGAATATCCGAATATCTCTCAAATCAGATTCGGCTACTGAGTCTGCTATTAGAAGATATAAACCTCCCGAATTTTTTAGCCCTGAATACCCTTGAATCTGAATTTTCCCATTTTTTTTTCTTTTGCACATCTGTAAGCTGTTTGTTCAAGTTGATGTTCAAGTTGTGGAGTTCAAGCAGTACTTGTTCCAATGCCCCATCAAGAGGGATGCTGAGGCAGCATCTGATGCTGTAAAGTTAGGTTTCTTAAAGTGCTTTCCTTTCTTTTCATAGTGCTGCAACAGTCCTTTATGATATAATATTTTCCCCTTGTAGTGTGCTCTAGAATATAAAGCTGTGCTCTAGTGAATGAAATCTTTAAGAAAAGAGACTGTATTTGAAGTGCCTCCCTATGGGCCTAGCTGCTCATTCATGCTTGCATGCAATAGAGAGGGGACTGGGAGTTGAGGGCTCTGTGCTCTGCATATGCACAGAGAGCCTTTGCGTGTGCGTGTGTAAAATGCTGCCAAGTCACAGCCAACATACGGTGAGCCCAGCAAGGGGGTTTTTGAGGCAAAAGAGAAGCAGAGGTGGTTTGCCATTGCCTTCCTCTGCAGAACCTTCCTTGGTGGTCTCCCTTCCAAGTACTGACCTTGCTTAGCTTTGAAAGTCTTATGAGATCAGCCTATACCATGATACTGGATTTATATCCCGCCCGCCACTCCAGATCTCAGAGTGGCTCAAAATCTCCTTTATCTTCCTCCTCCACAACAGACACCCTGTGAGGTGGGTGGGGCTGAGAGGACTCTCCCAGCAGCTGCCCTTTCAAGGACAACCTCTGAAAGAGCTATGGCTGACCCAAGGCCATTCCAGCAGGTGCAAGTGGAGGAGTGGGGAATCAAACCCAGTTCTCCCAGATAAGAGTCCACACACATCAAACTACACCATGGCATCTTCCCTTCTGAGAGAGCCCTTACTGATTCCCAATCCAGTGGGAACAAGACAGGCTGAGTTCAGTTTGGCGGTAGCAGAATCAAAGGCCACATTGGGCAGGTAGAAGAAGCGGGAAAGTGCCCTCTCAGCTACAGCTACATGAATATATATGCAAGTCCCTATCCTAACATGACCATATTTTGACAGGCACCATCACAATATGGCTGCCATAGGGGCCAATCAGAACACTGATAGGTTCCGGCACAAGCATTATCTTACAATGGGGGGCACCTCTTTCCTGGTACTGGAATGGTCAGGAAGAATTAAGTTTAGCTCTGGGAATCACTGTGATATTAGGTAACACAACGTCCAAGAGAGAGGACAAAATGGGATAAACAGAGAGTGCGTTCATCTCTGTAGTGCATGATAAACATCAGACTTTTAAAGCTTGACTTTAGTTTCTTTGTCGGTTGGGCTCACATGACTTGTATTAGAGCCACTTCCTGAAAGCTGACTATCATCTCTGTAGATGCATATATTAAAGCCTGTGGCAGTTAACGAAAATACATGTTTTTAAAATTAAAGCTTTGTTAGAGTCTTGGATAAAGAAAAAACCAAAGTTTAATACAGTGCTCTTTCCATAATTGTTGAACCATAGTTTTTGATGACTCCCCCTCCCCCCTTTTTTTTCCCCACACACCATCCTGGCTTCTTAAAATGTCAAAGCATGACAGATGAACATCAAGATCTGAAAAGTTGAGGTATTTTTCAATGGAAACAGGGTCCAAGGGTCCAAAATTTCACCTGATGCTTGATTCTGGAACTTAGAGATGATTTTCTCAATGCCTAGATTGCCTCTCCACTTCTGCCTTACTTCTGAACCCAGAAATATACACCTCTAAATGTGGAGAGCGATCCAGGAATTTGTGGCGTGCTCCTAAACAGAATTACACCCTTCTAAATCCACTGAAGTCAATGGGTCAAGAAGGGTATAGCTCAAGGATTGCTCCGCTTGTTAAGTAATACTTCTTGTTTTTCTTAAAGTGCAATCCTAGGCCACTGTACACAGTGGTGCTTTCTCCCAGGTAGGTATGAGTATTACCCAAAGGGGGGGGGGGAGAGTCTCCAAATCTGTTGGGGGGAATTAGTGAAATTGGAGACAGAGCTTGCAAGAGGTGGTAACTAGCAAGACCACCACCAGCATTTATGGGGATTTTTCCCTGTGGGAACTCTTGACATAAACCAGTCCTAATTAAATAGAAAGAATTTTGTCTTGCTCTGAGACTCCAAGTGAAGTGTGGGATGTAAATCCAATCTCCTCCTCCTTTTTATGAGATTTTGAGCAAAGTGAGTTAAGTCAAACACATCCAAGCTATAGTTAATATTCAAGACCGGAAGGACTACGAAGGCTGTTATTCAGTGCAACAGAGAGCAAATTAAGGCTTCTCCAGGTTTAAAGAGGGAATACTTTGGAAGGACAATGTGGAATAAATGTAAAAGGAATTTGTTGATAGAGTACCTGGTACGTTGAACAGTGGCAAAAGGATACTTCTCTCCCTCTGGTTGCACAGAAGATCCAATCACAGGTGACTGCATGAAATTTGTCTCTTGTGGTTTTACCTTTTTCATCCTACTTGACATTTTTGAGGCTGAAGTGTATTACAGATTAGTAGCCCTTAGCAATGGACTGCAAAGATGAGATTTTAGTGTGATACGGTACTCAAGCTAAAAAAAAAAAGTGTGAAAATTGAAATGACAAGGTCAAGTTGATAGCTTGGTTGCAGAGGTTGCCAAGGTAGTTGCACTATGATTAGAAACAGACCAAATGGCATGAATAGAATAAGAGCTGGCATTAACCTTCAGCCATTAAAAAAAAATAAACTTCAACCTACCTTAAGCTTAGGTCCACTACTTTGTTGATTTGTATTGCTTCCTTATTTTATTATATTTCTGCGATGCTTTTAGTTTCTCAGTTTTGATTATGATGAGAAACAGCCCTCAAGGCACAACATGACTTGTAGACTATGCAGTCCAATGCAGGGCTGCTGAAAATCACCATGGGGGCCCCCGACCAGATCTCCTCTGGAAGTGCCATAATATTCAGAAGACACAAAGGATGCTTGATTCTAACAGGTATGCTCCTAGTATTCTCTCAGTGACACCTTGCTTGCCTACCCAGGTTCTTTAGGTAGCCCAGGCCTCCAGAATAATGTGTTCTTATTCCCAACCCCTTTCAGTTGTTATGGTCCAATGAAAGTCAACAAGATCTGGAAATCTTGTGGAAAAACCTACAGTGGAGTACTTTTTGATATGCTTTTTGATATGTCAGGCACCTGCCTATCTACGGGACCGCCTTTCTGCATATATCTCCCAGAGAGCACTGCGTTCAGGGGCAAAAAACTTACTGTCCGCCCCCGGACCAAAAGAAGCCAGGTTATGTGTGACAAGATCTAGGGCTTTTTCAGTGGCAGCACCAGAGCTTTGGAATACTCTTCCAGAAGCCATAAGGGCCCTGCGGGATCTGCCTGCGTTCCGCAGGGCCTGTAAGACTGAATTGTTCAAGCAGGCCTTCGATGCTTGATGGAAAGAGGGCTGCCACCGGACATCACATAGAATGCTAGTGATCACTGTTCGGAAATTCAATGCCGCCTATATTGTATGAATGCAGCACCATAGAATGGTTTTAAAAAATTGTAACATGTTTTTAAATTGAAATATGTAAATTATGGTTTTATATGTTTTAGTGGTTTAACTGTATTGACATTATGTTGTAAGCCGCCCTGAGTTCGCTTGCAGAGAGGGCGGGATATAAGTTGAACGTAATAAATAAATAAATAAATAGTAAATGCTTTCTAGATCAGTTAAAACCAACTATTATAGACTACCTAAATTTGACAAAGGCCATCTTTCTACCAAACAAACACAAACAAACAGAATAAAATAAAAATATTAGTCTGTTGATTCTTTTGATTTATAGATAATATTGGGTGAACACAAGCTTTTTTTTTTTTTTGCCCCAATAAAATATATTTATCATTGTATGTCATTTTGAACCAGGTCACAGAGTATGGATTTTCAGAAGTTCATACAATGAATGAAGGGACAGATGAAGGGATATATCTACAACCCTGGGGGAAGTTCAAGGTTTGCACAATCATGGAATCATAGAGTTGGAAGGGCCCTCCAGAGTCATCTAGTTCAATACCCTACATAATGCAGGAAATTCACAAATACCTTTCCCCACCCCCCAGTTACCCCCTGCTCCATGCCCAGAAAACAGCAACCACAAAAACTTAGCATCATGACTTTTTAGGGGGTGTGGCCTGATATGCAAATGAGTTCTCACTGGGCTTTTCTACAAAAAAAAGCCCTGCATAGCACTGCTGCAACCCTTCTTGCCCTCCCTCTCATGATCTGCCTAAGTTCACAGAATCAGCATTGCTGTTAGATGGCCATCTAGCCTCTGTTTAAAAACCTCCAAAAAAGGAAAGCCCACCAGCTTCTGAGGAAGCCTGTTCCACTGAGGAAAGTTCTTCCTAATGTTTAGCTGAAAACTCTTTTGATTTAATTTCAACCCATTGTTTCTGGTCTGACTTTCTGGGGCAACAGAAAACAATTCTGCACCATTCTGTATATGGAAGTCTTTCAAGTACCTGAAGATGGTGATGATATCACCTCTCAGTTGTCTCCTAAACATACCCAGTTCCTTCAGCGCTTCCTCATAGGACTTGGTCTCCAGACCCCTCACCAGCTTTGTTGCCCTCCTCTGGACATGTTTGGCTTGTCTACATCCTTCTTAAATTGTGGTGCCCAATACTGAACACAATACTCTAGGTGAGGTCTTACCAGAGCAGAGTAAAATGATACCATCACTTTGCATGATCTGTATACTATACTTCTGTTGATAAAGCCCAAAATTGCATTTGCCTTTTTAGCTACTGTATCACACTGTTGAGTCATGTTCAGTGTATGGTCTACTAAGACCCCTAGATCCTTTTTGCACATACTACTGCCAAGACAAGTCTCCCCCATCCATGTGTTTGATTTTTCCTACCTAAATGCAGAACTTTACATTAGCTCCATTCAAATTCATGTTGTTTGCTTTAGCTCAGTTTTCCAGGCTGACAAGATCATCCTGTATCCTGACTCTTTCTACCATATTTTCTACCCCTCATTGAATATGAAATAAAGAAGAATGAATGAATGGAGAGAGGGAATGGGAAATTATTTTCCTTTCTGTGAGTTCTCACAGATTCACCACATGTCCTTTATTTTAAAATTTCTCTTCATTCTCATATCTAAACATCTTCCTAGATTCCAAAAGAGACTGTGTTTCACCTAGCAAAAAGGACAAGTAAAATTAAAATGCAGTCAGTAGTTGCAAATGTTATGCAGTATCAGTTATTAAACTTTAATGTGGGGCTTACATGTTAGAGTGAGTCTGTTCAAGGATTAGTTCTATACAAAGTAGTTGATACTGTTTTGGAATCAGCTGCATGCAGAATTACAAGGTAGGATTCATATATCAGTGACTATTGTGCTGTTGAAAAGAATTCATTGCCCAGATTTTCCTGTCTGTACAAGTAGGAGTTCTGCTCTGCTTGTGAACCTGTCCTCTCCTAGCATTCACTGTTGTCAGCAGAGGTATGCCTCAGCAAACTGGGTTTTCCCCCATCTTTTTAAAAATGTGGCCTCAAAGACTTTGGATCACACATGTCCAGGGAGTTCCATGTTTTCCAGGCACATAGGGACCCAATTTTGATTGGAACTATGGTGAATATGGAAAATAGACTTCAATCTCCTTACAGTTTGGTGTAGTGGTTAAGTGCACAGACTCTAATCTGGAAGAATTGGGTTTGATTCCCCACTCCTTCACATGCAGCTGCTGAGTGACCTTGAAGTCTCTCAAGAGCAGTTCTCAAAAGAGCTCTCTCAGCCCCACCTACCTCACAGGGTATATGTTGTGGAGAGAGGAAGGGCAGGAGATTTTAAGCCACCCTGAGACTCCGAGCAAAGGGCAGGGTAGAAATCCAATCTGTTCTTCTTCTTCTCCCTCCTCCATACACACCACAGCCCTGATCAGAAGCCGAATCCTACCTGAGAAACATGGAATTCAGAAGCACATCTGGGAAACATAGAATTTCCAGCTGTCATATGATCCAAGGCCCTCATAATATCCAACTATGTACTTACATCATTCATCATATGAATCAGCTCTGTGAATTAGAGCACCATAGTACTCCTCCCTGCCTCCACATTGCTATAGAACAGCATACTTAATGAACCAGTTCACAGGGGGCAATTTGTGTATGCCCCTGTCTGCCATAAAACTGCACCCAAATTTCAGCTATAGCTAGACATTGCAAACTTTCCCTCTCAAATTGAAAATTTGCTCCCAGAAACCACACAGATAGAAGTCCTGGTAATTCTTAATGGCCCTAAGTAGCTGCAGTCCTGTACACCCACTGACTTTGGTTTATTTATTTGTTTATTCCGGGATTTATATCCCGCCCTTCCCACGAGTGGCTCAGGGCGGCTTACAACAAACAATAAAACAATAAAATCGGAACAAAGTTATTACATTTAAAATCAAACATTTAAAAACCTAAAAACCTTTAAAAAATTTTTAAAACTATACAGTATCACAGAAATCTAGAAAGCTACATTATCCAGTCAGGCGTAGGCTAACCGGAAGAGGGTCGTCTTACAGGCCCTGCGGAACTGAGTAAGATCCCGCAGGGCCCTCACCTCTTCCGGTAGCTGGTTCCACCACATAGGGGCCATTGTAGAAAAGGCCCTGTCTCTAGTTGTCTTGAGACGCACTTCCTTAGGCCCGGGGATGTTGAGAAGGTTTTGAGTCCCAGACCTCAGTACTCTCTGGGGAATGTGTGGGGAGAGACGGTCCCTCAGGTAGGCAGGTCCCAGGCCATATAGGGCTTTAAAGGTAATGACCAGCACCTTGTACCGGACCCGGTATGTTATTGGAAGCCAGTGCAGAGCCCGAAGACCCGGCCGGATGTGCCCCCATCTTGGGAGGCCCAATAACAGCCGGGCTGCGGCATTCTGCACCAGCTGCAATTTCCGGGTCCGGCACAGGGGCAGCCCATGTAGAGGGCATTGCAGTAATCCAACCTCGAGGTGACCGTAGCATGGATCACTGTTGCTAGGTCGTCGGGGTCCAGGAAGGGGGCCAACTGCCTTGCCCGTCTAAGATGAAAAAACGCGGACTTGGCAGTGGTCGCTATCTGAGCCTCCATCTTTAGGGATGGCTCCAGTAGCACCCCCAGGCTTCTGACCCTGTCCGCTGGCCTCAGCGGTACACCACCAAAAGCTGGTTGACTTAGAGAGGAGCAGAACTGCTTAGGATTGCACTGCTAGTGACAATAAATTTTGTGCATGATTTCTCTTTTTTCTGAAAGGCGAGTGTAGCAGCTGTTGCTGGCCTGCTCGGTGGTAAGAAAGCAGGAAGTTGCGAGGAACAGGACAGCTCAACCAGTATAGTAGAAACCTCAGGTGCTTCATTTCTGTTGTACACGTGAAAACAGATTGCAATAAATTGACTCCCCGAAAACCTGGGAGTGTGAGGGGGAAAGAATGGGAGAATTGTGGCTGTTACTGACATTTGGGGAGGGATGGTGGCTCAGTGGTAGAGCATCTGCTTGGGAAGCAGAAGGTCCCAGGTTCAATCCCTGGCATCTCCAAAAAAGGGTCCAGGCAAATAGGTGTGAAAAACCTCAGCTTGAGACCTTGGAGAGCCGCTGCCAGTCTGAGAAGACAATACTGACTTTGATGGACCAAGGGTCTGATTCAGTATAAGGCAGCTTCATATGTTCATATGTTCATTGGGTGCATTCACATGCACTAAATAATGAACTCTGGAAATGGATTTTCACTGTGTAAGAATGGCAAAAATCTACTTGCAAACAGTTGCCATGTGAAACCACCTATTGCCTAGAGCCACCTTTATGATTTCAGGAAGTCCAGAATCTTATCCATTTTTGTTACATTGGCTATGCGCCCTGTCTAGTCCTTCAGAGAGGTGCTATGTCTCAGCGGTCGAGTATCTGCTTTGTCTGCAGAAGGTCCCAGGTTCACTCCTTGGCACCTCCAATTAAGAGGCTCAAGTTGTAGGTGAAGTGAAAGACCTCCTCAACCTTGAAAGTTCTCAAAAGCGCTCTCTCAGCCCCACCTACCTCACAGGGTATATGTTGTGGAGAGAGGAAGGGAAGGAGATTGTAAGCCACCCGGAGACTCCGAGCAAAGGGCAGGGTAGAAATCCAATCTGTTCTTCTTCTTCTCCCTCCTCCACACACACCACAGCCCTGATCATTTACTAAATTTCTGAAATTTCCCAAAAAACCATTCCTTTATGGTGATCATCTTATCTCCTGGTGTATATAGTTCAGTCCACCATCTAATGATTTTATTATTACATTGTTCATTTTATATTGTACATAAAGTGCTAGTTTTATTTCTTGGTGTTCTATTCTGTATCTCATGGATGGTTTGCTATATAGCAGGCATAAAAAATCTATTACCCTGTTTTGTAAACACCAAGAAGCAAATAAACAAGAGTGACTGGTAACTTTGCTGCACTGAAATATTGATCTGCTAGAAGGGAGCTATTCCTCGATGCAGTATTCTAGTAGCAGTGACCTGTCCATATGTGGGAATGCAATCATGCTGCCATGGTTGTTTCCGCCCCCCCCCACCAAAAAAAAAACCTTCAGTGTTCAATGTGGTGCCATTATGTAAAGTGTATCTTCTGAGCCACATTAATGTTTTCATGACACTAATGTGCATTTAAAAATAGTATTAGTTATTCAAAAATGTACAGTGATGACATAAATTATTTACCGAGCTCCAGCAAAATGTTGTGTACTCTGACATGATAATTGTATTGTTCTGTCACTTTCGTTGGCAATAAAAGCCTTTACTTATTTGCAAATTATTTTTTATTGAACATGAGGGGTGCAACATATCACAAAGACAAAGGCACTTACACAGCACACTTCCATCGAGGAATAAAAACATTTTGTTCCTTTTTTTTATTTTAAATGAGTGATGTGTGCCCATAAGCAGCAGCAGCTTCTGAGTAGAATAAAAGAAACACTTTCAGGTGAGTTGAACTTTAAAAACGCTTGTGTAAATTTTGGTTCTGCCCTTCTCCCTAGAAGCTCTCAAGAGTGACCAACATTAATTATTAAATGTGTTTTTAAGGAGAGCCAGTTTGGTGTAGTGGTTAAGTGTGCAGACTCATATCTGGGAGAACCAGGTTTGATTCCCCACTCCTCCACTTGCACCTGCTGGCATGACCTTGGGTCAGCCATAGCTCTAGCAGAGGTTGTCCTTGAAAGGGCAGCTGCTGGTGGAGCATTCTCAGCCCCACCCACCTCACAGGGTGTCTGTTGTGGGGGAGGAAGGGAAAGGTGATTGTGAGCCGCTCTGAGACTCTTCGGAGTGGAGGGCGGGATATAAATCCAATATATTCATCTACTTCACAGAGTGTCTGTTGTGGGGGAGGAAGGGAAAGGAGATTGTGAGCCGCTCTGAGACTCTTCCGAGTGGAGGCCGGGATATAAATCCAATATCTTCTTCTTCTTCTTTTTGACCCTGCCATTCCTCCAAGGAGCTCAGGGCAGGGAACGTCATTAGGGATGGGCATGAACCACATTTTTTGTGGTTTGATTCATAGTTTGGGGCTGAACCATGAACCAAGCCATGAGTCAATAGGCCAGTTAGTGAACCGAGCCAGTTGATATCAGTTCATGAGCCATTTAAGGTTTAAACCCTTTCCTTTCTGTTCCACGTGAAAAATGGAAGGGAACAGAAAGCAGGGGTTTAAATGGCTCAGAACCTTTTTGCAGCAGGAAGAAATTAGGAGGTGAAATATCTCTCCCTCTGATTTTTGTTTGCCACCAAAAGCCGCAGCAGGCAGAAAACTAGGGGTGAAATGGCTCAGGGTAATTTAAACGGAGCAGTGAGAAACTCTCTACCACTTAGGTGTTTGGATTAAATGGCTCAGAGCAATTTAAACCTCTGCTTTTTGCTCCCCACCAATTTTCACAGTGAGGCGAAAGCAGGGGTTTAAATGGCTCCAAGCCATTTCACCCCCAACGTTCTGCTTGCTGTGGCTTTAGGCAGTGAACAAAAAGCAGGGAATGAAATATTTCACATACACTCTGCTTTCTGCTTGCTTCAAAAAGCCACAGCTGGTTAAAAGCAGAGGGCGAAAAGCCTCCCAGCCATTTCACCCTCTGCTATTTGCTCACTGCCAAAAGCCATGGCAAGCAGAAACTTGGGGTGAGATGTAACCTAAATTGTAATCTAAAATTGTAACCTGACATTGTGTTAGCTGCCCTGAGTCCACTTACAGAGAGGGTGGGATAAAAATCTAAAGTAAATAAGTAAATAAATAAATGGCTGAGAGCCATTTAAACCCCTGCTTTCTGCTCCCTGCTGCTTTTCATGGGGAGCAGAAAGCAGGGGTTTAAATGGCTCAGAGCCATTCTGCTGTTCACAAACTGCATCAAAATTTGTGGAATTTCATGGCAGCTCTTCAGTTCAGAAACATCACTTCACAAACCACAACCCAGCCAAAATTTATGATGAACTTTAGTTCCATAAATGTCATGCTCCCCTCCATTTTCTTCTCACAACAACTCAGTGATGTAGATTAGACTGAGTGGTTCCAGGTCTGGACCAAGGTCACCAAGTTCCAAGGTCACCATGCAAGTTCCATGGCAAGAGTGGAGAGTTGAACCTCAGTCTGCCAGAACATTCTAATATCTAGCCTTGTTTTCCCCTGCTGCATTTTATTTTCAAGACAATCCTGTAAGGTAGTTTAGGTGGCGATTGGTTAACTGGCCCATTAAATGAACTCGTATTTCAATCCAGATTGGTCCAATGCACTGCTATTCCATGTGGGCTTTCATTTATCTTCCCTTCACACCACCAAAAAGCCACACTTCTAAAATACTATTAGGCTGATAAAAACTTACTTAGACTTATTTGCTATGCCCACATAAGCATTTTTCCCGTTTTTTTTAGCTAAACCATGGAAAATGTTGTCCTTTCTGCGTCTAATTTGTATGTGACAACCAGCCAATTTCATGTACACAGCTGGCTCTTGTGTTTGCGATTAGCTGCATAGATTTGCTTTGACTATTCATCTCGTATGCTGGCGAATCTGTGTTTGAGACACATGAAGACCGTGCATGGGAAAAAAAATTTCATGGGTAGAAATAAATTTCAATTTATAATAAAATAAATTTCAATTAGATCTCATTTGAAAACAAATCAAATGTCCTCCCCATCCCCCAGCAGCAGGCAAAAAGGAGAAAAGGGAATCTTATGCAGTTACTTATAACCATTGGGATTCACAAAGCACTGCCGGTGGTTTTGATTATGTTGAAATGCATGGGAAGTTGATTCTGCAAGAGCATCACCCTGAAGTGAGATGCCGACAATGCCCTTCAGACAATCATGAGACAGCATACAGAAAAAAAGGGGACAGGAGCAGACTAGGACTGAATTGGTTGTTGTTTTCTGTCTCGCAAAATTAGTTTGAAAGTCAAGGTGAAATGCTGAGGAAGGGAGGTGGAAGGGTAGGGTGGCAACAGATTAAAATGATTCCTGGGAAGTAGTCAGTTCTGCTTACCTTTTTTTTTTTTTTGCAGGGGGCTAATTTTATGGTGAAGTTCAAAGATTCATAATGGAAATTTGGTGCATTTTCAAAGCTGCTAGATTTCACCCTGGATTTCAGGTTATTACTGTGATGGAAATGGTAGGAAGGCTTAGTCCTGTGTTTTTACCAGAATATATCAAGGAAGTAGATTAGCAGACCCTGGATTTCAAAAATCTGGCAAGATTTCAAAAATCTGACAAGAGGCAAGTGCAGTAAAGAATGCCCCCTCCAATGACATATTTAACTTGAATTCAATTTTTCTCCTTTTGGCAGTACTTTACAGAGCAATCCAAAGCAGGTGTACTTGGGAGTCCTATATTATTCAATCCCAGGAAAGCATTCTCAACACTTTTCATAATTAAACAGCATTTGAGGCCTATAGAAGAGTAGAAATACCTTAAAGTTGTTTTCCACTATCAACCAGTGATTTCAGACTGGAAAGATGTGGCGACATCACCTAGAGTCAAAATAACTTCAGTAGTAGCATTAGAAAGTGCTGCCAAGTCCCAGCTGACTTACAGTGGGTTTTCAAGGCAAGAGAAGTTCAGAGGTAGTTTGTCATTGCCTGCACAGCAACCCTGGACTTCTTTGGTGGTCTCCCATGTAATTTCTAACCAAAGTGAACTCTGCTTAACTTCTGAGATCAAATGAGATTGGGCTAGCCCAGGCCATAAGAACATAAGAGAAGCCATGTTGGATCAGGCCAACGGCCCATCAAGTCCAACACTCTGTGTCACACAGTGGCAAAAAATTTTATATACACACATACACTGTGGCTAATAGCCGCTGATGGACCTGTGCTCCATATTTTTATCTAAACCGCTCTTGAAGGTGGCTATACTTGTGGCCACCACCACCTCCTGTGGCAGTGAATTCCACATGTTAATCACCCTTTGGGTGAAGAAGTACTTCCTTTTATCCGTTTTAACCTTTTAAAATGGATAAAAGGCCATCCAGTTCAGGGCAAAATAACTTTAGTCTATATAACCTGGTTGGTATAGGCAGGGCTTTTTTGGGTAGAAAAAAGTCCAGCAGGAACTCATTTGCATATTGGGCTACACCTCCTGGCACCATTCCTGCAAAAAAAAAAAAAAAGCCCTGGATAGGGAAATAGCATATTAGGCTACACCGCCTGATGTCACCATTGTTTCACACTAATTTTCACATTGTTTCACACACAGGAGGAACTAATTTGCATATTAGGCCATACCCCCTGGCACAAAGCTAGGCGGAACTGCATTCCTGCTCAAAAAAAGCCCTGGAAAGGGAAATAGCTACACAAGAACACATCTTGAAGAAGCTCAATTTCTCTTGCATCATGCTGTTGGGTTGCATAGAAACAGGGAAATCATATGGGGGAGAAAAAAAATGACTGGTCCAATATTTAGGCGAAGTTGCTTCATCTAGTTCTTACAGCACAGGTAATCTTTGGCCTGTGACATGACCAGAATTCAGATCAGGAAGGCAACCAGGCAACTCGTCCTCAACCGCCATCATTTAGCATCTCAGCCAAGGCAAAAGTGCTCAATCTGGCCCAGGCCTGGCACCAGGGTTTATAGTGCCCTAGGCCCCTGGCACCTCCATCCCTGCATCTGCAGTGGTGAGGGCAAGCCTGGCAGTAGCAGGCCGTGAGGCACCAAGTGTCTCCTAGCACACCTGCCACCATCCTGTCCCCGCTCAACCTTCCCAGGTCTGTGCTTCTACAGTGGAAGCACAGACCCGGGAAAGCGAAATAGGGGCAGTGGAGCCGCAAGTGCACTTGGAGGCATTCGGAGCCTGGCTCTGAGCATCTTTAGGTGCACCCACTGCTGCCCCACCCTGTCACCCCTGGTGCCCCTTTCCCACCACTGGCACCTGCTCTCAAGTAGGCAGTGAGGCAGAAGAGGGCGGTGGAGAGGCAGGTGTCAAGGGCAAGCATAGCAGCAGAAGGGGCACCGGGAGTGGCAGGGTGAGCATGGGGAGGGGGGCACCCACCAATTACCCCTGAGGCCAGGTAGTGCCCTAGGTGGCCGCCTACCTATCCTACTGGGATGCACTGGCCCTGATCTGGCCTCTTCCTATATTACATTGGGACAGTGAAAATATCAGCAATCCTAAGAGGAGGAGGGAAGGTGTAATGAATCCAACTGACCATCCAATTGCCAGTCAGTCGGTATTAAGACTGGAGGAATGGGGCTGGAAATACCCACAAGGGCCTGATAAGGGTTTGGGTGTGATGCCATTCCAGAGCATATAATGGAACAGAAGCACTCAGATTTAATTGTATTTTATCATTCTGTGCAACCCATTTTGGGAATCTTTCTGGATGGAAAGGTGGGGCGAAATAAATTGAATTTTCATTTTTTTCTAGAAATTTGAGTGACTGAAACATGTCCATTTATATATATTGTTTTCATAAAATCAACATGGCAGTACATATAAGTGTGATCTGTAAAATCGAGGAGTGCCATTTTGGATTTCAATAGCAGGGCAAAGTTCCCAGAAGGGTTCAAAGGCCTTCTTTTAGATATATTTAACATTAGCTTACAAAAAGATCCTGATAGATTTTTAAATGATGTTTAGTCATTCATAAAAGCTACACAACAGCTATTTGCCTAAAGCAAAATAGTTTGACCTACACAAAGATATTTGTTCTTTTTGGCATACAAGTCATAGATGCAGGTCCATCAAAATGGAGGACATGTAATTGCATGTGGTGTGAAACACAGGAAGAATTCACCCCATGCTACTCAAATTTGTAACAAGTGATTCCCCCCCCCCCACCGGAAGCATTCATTTTGAAACAGACACATGGAAACAAAGGGTCTCTTTTCCAGTTCCAAAGAAATGCATTAGCCGCTAATTCATAGGGCTGTTTTCAAATGGCTACTTTCTTCAATAGCCCTCTGAGTGAAAAGAAGTCAGAAATTTGTTTATCCCTAGAGCCAAGTGAAAACTTTGCATCCTAGCCAAAGTTCATTCATGTTTATCTTTCAATTTTTTAAATTTAAAATCAGCACAATCGTTCTTGACATGAGTAAATATGAAAGGACCACAATGATACAAAATGATACCTTCATATGTAAATGAAATCAGGAACCAAAATGTATATGGATCATTCTTCATCCTATTTTAAGACTAAAAGCCTGATTTTGGAACAAATGCAAGCAAACAAGTCAGACAGGATGGATCCGCAAGCTACTCTGCCTCAAATATGCAAAGATGTATATTTTTAAATCTAAGCAATGCCATTTTAAAGAACATGTACAGCAGTGGAAAACTGTCTCTTCTTTCAAGTACAAGCATCCGTACCTAATTTCACATAATACCTTATTGGGGTTTGTGTCATTTCACTCTCTGTGATTCTGCTATGCACGCGCGTACTCATACGCACGCACCAAATCATCAGAGTGGGAGAAAGTCAAACTAGAGATTATATTAGGCTGAGGCAAATGGTGTTCACCTTTTATAGTCTCCATGTTTTATAATGAAGATACTTCATTGAAACAATGATGCATACTTCAACAGTTCCCTGGAGAGCTGTGAATCCTGTTTGGAGAGATTCATGAATATGTGCATTAGCGCAATCCAACTGGAACTTGCCCTTAAAAACGAACCACAAGAGAAGCCGATCAGTTTTCGCTTATGTATATAATCAGGAGGTTATCATATTATCTCTCTCTCTCCACAGGGAAAAGCAGATGCACAGACTTCTATCACCATAGCAAGAGTTCTGCCAAAGGAAACATCGTTCTCTCCGTGTCCTTCACCTCCCTCCCATTCCATGCTTAATATTTGAAACCCACCTTTGGAAAAAAAGGACAGCAAGAAGACAGGGCTTGTTTCTCTAAATAAGGCTGCGGTTTGCATACGATTAGGAATAACTTAAACCTTTTATTTAAAAAAGCAACAACCGAGCACCCGCATTAATTTAGCCGAGACCATTAATAAACCCGAAGTGAGTTCAAAGGCTCGCTAGAGATGGCAAAGAGAGAGGACAAACATTTTGCAGAAACACAGATTGCAAAGTTATCCATGAGGCGGTGTGTCCTGAAGACAAATGAGGAACACTTGGCAGTTCTCAAAGCAGGGTTTTATTTTAAGTTTTGATGAAAAATACTTCTGGGTCAGGTGTCCAGCTTTTGCCAAGCAAGGCTGTTCATCACTAACCTAGTGACAAGGATAAAGAAGATTCAAATATATGTACCAATGTATCCCTAGGTATTTATCCATCTCTGCTTTATGAAATGGAAGAATTAAAAACAACTTGTACTAGTAGTGATTATCTAATTCTCAACAGCTGTGTGGGGCTGAAATGGTCGCTTTCTGGCAACCAATAAGTAGTGTTGCCAACTCTGAGCTGGGGAATTCCTGGAGATTTTTTTTTTGGGGGGGGGGGGTAAAACCTAGGAAGAGCAGGGCTTGGGGAAGAGAGAGACCTTATCATCTCTAATGCCATACAGCACTCCCTCCAAAACAGCCATTTTCTTAAGACAAACCAATCTCTATTGTGTGGAGATTCATTGGAATTCTGGGAGATCTCTAGGGCCCACCTGGAATGTGGCAGCCGTATCCAAGAGTGATGTCATGGCCAGCTCCTGGAACCAGATGTTATGTTGCTCTCCCTCAACAGCTCTAGAAAGTCACTTCCCAAACTGTCAACCTGCTACCATTGCTGTGATAGCAGTGGATGCCAAAATGACTTCTTTTGACTGTGGAGATGGCTGCTGGTTATCTTTGTGAACAGCCAATTCACACTGAGTTTTCTCCCTGTAAATCTGTCTGTGGGAGTGATCTGCAGAGAGGCAAAAGGGGGCCAATTTGTATGTGTGAAACAAACAAAATAAAAAAGAATGACTGTGGGCTGTTATGCATATGCATAATTATTTGACTTGTCACTTCTTTCATAGCTGGGTTGCTCAATCAAATGAACAAGTCTTGGGGTAATGTTGTGAAAATCTATGCAGGACTGAGCCTGCTGGCTGACACTTCAAAAATTTTAAGTTGGTGGATGATCACTAAAAGAATCCACGATCCCGGGCTGGAAGTTCCCAGCCTTTTTTTCACAATTTCATCCAATTCCCCTCCCTTTTACATGCCCCATCCCACAGAGTGTTTCTCTGAGCACGTGTTATGAACCCCCAAGCATAGCCTTTTGCATGGTCAAAGGAGGGTTTCTTTTCCCCTTTTCACTAGTGGAAAAGCTGGCTGACACTAACTTACTGGATTTTCAAAATTGTTTCAAGATAGTACAGCATGGCCCTTCTTAAGAACCAACATAGTATTCTAAACAGAGCTTACTGCTAATCAGGGTCCATGATTTTCATCACCTGGGCTTCAGTACAGGAAGCTTTGAAGTAACAAAGAAGAGAGTTTCAAGTGGGTAATAGGACAAAATGTTTGTAGTGTGTGTGTGTGGGGGGGGGGGGGGAAATGTGAGTCCCATAGCACCTTAAAAACCAACGTTTTTCAGGATATAAGCTTTTTTTGGCTTTTATGAGCCAAAGCTCACTTTGTTAAATACAAATATGACTGAAAATCCATCATCCCTTATATCTAGTCAGGAGGCTGTATGGGCAAGCTGGAGTCAGGATGCAGAAGTACAATGCAAAACATAATCAGATTGGTTAGAACAAAGAAATATGCACAGAGTTGGGAAATCCAAAAGATTAGCATCCGTTATGAGCAAAAAATCCTACATCCCTATTTAGCCATAGGGCCCGCTGCTGGTTAACGAATTCTCATGCCACAGTGTTGCATTGTAATCTCCCTCTGAAGCTTCTCTGTAGGGGTACTGTCATTTTTAGGTCCAAAGAGGAGAAGAGAATGACAGCGAGTATTTAAGAACATAGAACATAAGAGAAGCCATGTTAGATCAGGCCAATGGCCCATCCAGTCCAACATTCTGTGTCACACAGCGGCCAAATATATATATATATATATATATATATATATATATATATATATATATATATATACACACACACACACACTGTGGCTAATAGCCACTGATGGACCTCTGCTCCATATTTTTATCTAACCCCTTCTTGAAGGTGGCTATGCTTGTGGACGCCACCACCTCCTGTGGCAGTGAATTCCACATGTTAATCACCCTTTGGGTGAAGAAGTACTTCCTTTTATCCGTTTTAACCTGTCTGCTCAGCAATTTCATCGAATGCCCACGAGTTCTTGTATTGTGAGAAAGGGAGAAAAGTACTTCTTTCTCTACTTTCTCCATCCCATGCATTATCTTGTAAACTTCTATCATGTCACCCCTCAGTCGACGTTTCTCCAAGCTAAAGAGCCCTAAGCGTTTCAACCTTTCTTCATAGGGAAGGTGTTCCAGCCCGTTAATCATTTTAGTTGCCCTTTTCTGAACTTTCTCCAATGCTATAATATCCTTTTTGAGGTGCGGCGACCAGAACTGCACACAGTACTCCAAATGAGACCGCACCATCGATTTATACAGAGGCATTATGATACTGGCTGATTTGTTTTCAATTCCCTTCCTAATAATTCCCAGCATGGCGTTGGCCTTTTTTATTGCAAACGCACACTGTCTTGACATTTTCAGTGAATTATCTACCATGACCCCAAGATCTCTCTCTTGGTCTGTCTCTGCCAGTTCACACCCCATCAACTTGTATTTGTAGCTGGGATTCTTGGCCCCAATGTGCATTACTTTGCACTTGGCCACATTGAACCGCATCTGCCACGTTGACGCCCACTCACCCAGCCTCAACAGATCCCTTTGGAGTTCCTCACAATCCTCTCTGGTTCTCACCACCCTGAACAATTTAGTGTCATCCGCAAATTTGGCCACTTCACTGCTCACTCCCAACTCTAAATCATTTATGAACAAGTTAAAGAGCATGGGACCCAGTACCGAGCCCTGCGGCACCCCACTGCTTACCGTCCTCCACTGCGAAGACTGCCCATTTATACTCACTCTCTGCTTCCTATTACTCAGCCAGTTTTTGATCCACAAGAGTACCTGTCCTTTTACTCCATGACTCTCAAGCTTTCTAAGGAGCCTTTGATGAGGAACTTTATCAAAAGCTTTCTGGAAGTCAAGGTAAACAACATCTATCGGGTCTCCTTTGTCCACATGTTTGTTCACCCCCTCAAAGAAATGTAACAGGTTAGTGAGGCAAGATCTTCCCTTGCTAATTTGCTAATACTTGAGCCCATAGTCACTCAGGGGGTGGGATTTGGAGGCAGTGCCCCCATGGATGAGTGCCACTATTTCCCCACAGAAAAAAAATGTAAACATAAAACAAATTCAAAATGCAAAAAATATTTTTTTAAAATGTAAGATGTGCGAGGGGTTTCCAAAATAACTCCAGGCACATTCATGGAAGCTTTGGTCTCATATTCTTTTTTTCCAGGCAGAAAATAAATAGTTTTTTTTTAAATGCAAAACAAAACAAAATGTGTGTGTGTGTGTATATATATATATATGTGTGTGTTCAATACAATATGTGTATTGTATTTTGCAATATATATGTGTGTGTGTGTGTGTGTGTGTGTATACACACACACACACATATATATATGTGTGTTCAATACAATATGTGTATTGTATTTTGCAATATATATATATATGTGTGTGTGTGTGTGTGTGTGTGTATATATATATATATATATATATATATATTGCAAAATACAAAAGAGAGAGTCAGAGATTCCCCCCCCCCCCTTACTGAATCATGTAGATGAGGAAGCCAGTAGAGTCACGGGGGATGTGATCGGTGGAGCCATTCTGTTGGCAACTGCCAACTCTCTCTTCCCCCCCCCCCAAGCTCCCCTGCCTCACTGGATTTCCCAATCCCCCCCTCCCCAATTTTCTGGCTACACCCCTGCTAATACTGCTACTGAGGAAATGCAGCCCATTTTAGGGATCAGTCTTGTGCACTTCCAGGTCAAAAGATATTAATTCTGGACTGGGTTAAGCCTCAGCCATTCTCACATTAAATATTAAAAACTGGGCGCATCAAGGAATTTCATTTTGCCTCTTGCGAGGTAGGTATCCTGTATTAGGAAGACATTTCTGTTTAAAATTGGTTGGGCTTTGTGCTTATCTGTGTTCAAAGAGCAAATAAGATATATTGGGAAAGCACAATTATACTCTCTAATGTGGATATAATCAAATAATTGTGTGGTAGATTTAGCCTCAAATTGCACAATAAACCGAACATGCCCATTTGGCAAATTCTCACTGAGCAATCTTTAAAGGAGAGATTTTTTTTTTTAAAGAAAAGAAAAATGCCTGCAGATGTGGAAATATTGCCACAAAAGTGTGCATTTTGCTGGGGCAGTGTCCAATTTTCATCCCAAATAAAGGTCTTGCTCATCTTTCCTGGGTGCTCTTTCTGACCTGTTTGCAGTTCTCTTCTTTTCTTGATGAGCAGTTCCGATGCCATTTACAAACAATTATAATCTTCTCCTCTAATTAGCTGTGCAGCAATGTTCACATGTACCCAAACAAATTCAGATATGTTCATTTGGTGATGATAGCTGGTTTTCGCACACACATGGGAAATCATAGTGGCTTTTGTGGAGGTAGTGCCATTCTTTGAAACTGCTCATCACAGTCACCTTTCCTTTTTTTTAAAAAAAACCTACTGGAATTACACCATTTTCGTGCATGTGTGTAAAATGCCATCAAGTTGCAGTTGACTTATGGGCCGTTTCCACATGCATATTTAGCCCGCCCTTTCTCCTTACCCAATACAGTTTTCCTTTACTGCTTGTGATTCTGCACCCTGTGCCTGGCTCCCTTTCCTCTTTTTTGTGTGTGTGTGAATTGTATTAATGCATTCTATGCTAGATCTCAGAAGCTATGCAGGTTTTTACTCGGATGGGAAACCACCAAAGAAGAGCAGGGTAACTACACAGAGGGAGGCAATAGCAAAACACCTTTGCCTCCTACTTTGAAAATCCTAAAGGGTGATCATGGCCCTTTCCGCACAGGGCTTTTCCCTGCTGCGTCACAGCTGCTGCGCTTCATGGTATATTTGTCATTCTGCATTGCCTCCCACTTTTGCCTCGCTGTTTTCTGTATTGTCTCTGCATTGACAATTCTGCATTGACAAGAGACAATTCTGCATTGTCTCTGAGTTTTGTTCCACTTTTCTACTAGTTTATTTTTTGATTCTGCATTATTCAGCTGTAAATTTGGTTTCTCTCCACCGTTTCCCTGGGTTTTCAGAATGCTGTTTAGACAAGTTTTCCTCCCCCCACCTCATATCCACACCAGAGTATTTAAACACAGAAACATTTCCTTTAGATTTTCTCCCCCACCCCTTTTCCGGCCTCCTCAGAGACCACTCTTCCACCCACCCCCTTCTGTGTCCTCCTGGGGAGTCCATTGTTGTGCTTGCAACTGAAGAGAAAGTACTGCATGTGCCAGTTGAATGTGGCTTCTTCTCAAGAGGTTCCCCAAAGACTTTCATGTTTGCAAGCATGGAGATAAAAGCCAGGATGCTCTCTTGCTTCTGTTAAATGGCCAAGGCTCTGAGCTCGCCTGTCCCAGTTGCACCCAGGGAGGCAATCAGCAGCATGGCTGGGCTTAAATCTGCCTTTCTTACTTTTCTTTGATTCACTTTTGGGGGAAAGTAGGGAGGGATTTCTTGGGGGGGGGGAGGGCTTTGAAAAGACTTCTCTGAACCAGCAGTGCCAGTTCCTATTGCTGGAAGCGGCCATCTGCAAACCCCCCCCCCCCCGCGCACACACACACACATACACACACACACCACATACAGCTGGATGTGGAGTTGGAGGCAGACAGAGGGAGGGAGCAAAACATCTACTTCCTGCAAGTTGAAAAACTGCTCTCTGGAAGTTTTTCTCCTGGAAAAAAATTCCTCCTCCCTTCCCCTCGGAGAAAGCACATCCCCACCAGCTCCTGCTGCAACTCAACAAACTCTGCCGCGGAGGACACTGCCACTGCGGAAGCACAAACTGAACAACAAACCAGCCAACCTCTGAGGTTGCATCTCTCTATGGATCTTCCATACCTGGAGTAACTCAGTGGCAGTGAGCAGAAGGGGCAGAGGAACGAGGAGGAGAGAATGGGGAGGCTTTAGCTTGCCCCATTGCTTGCATGTCAGCTTGGCCAAGTCAGGGGCTGTTTCCTTGTATCAGTTTCATTCACAGAACTGAACAAAGAGAATTTAAGTGGAAGGCACGAGGAGTGAGGGATGGGCAAATAAGCAAAACAAAGAGAGGGGGTGATCATCAGCGCCGGCACTGACACCAGGATGGGAAAGGTTTGAAAATGTTTCTCCATGTAATGCTTCAGTGGACAGAATGGGAGGGGGGGGGCATTTTGGCAATCTCTGGAAGCCTACCATTAAAATGGCACCTCCTCATTTTGAAATTTTAAAAAAGCCCTAGGGACACCACCCTTTCCAACAGGCCAACCAGCTGCCAACCTTGCATCCCCTCTGTGGGATGGAGTAGCAAACTGAGCTTGCATCCCTCTGTGCGTGGAGTAACCCAGCAGCGGCTGAAAGGGGTGGAAGGGTGGAGAGGAGAGAGAGGGGAGGGTATGGTGTGCCCCCATCCCTTGTGTGTGCACTCAGACAAGTTCATTTGCAATTGGGCAGCACCCCCGCAAGTCACAAGTGATGTTAACCACAATTAAGCAAAAAAAAAAAAAGTAGGTTTGGGTTGTAGAAGCAGAATTAACCTGTGCCATCCAAGTCAGGGCTACACCACGAAGCAATATTCCTGGTGCAATAGTATAACAACACCAATCTGCTAAAAATAATTAAATAAATATAACACTGAAGTGGAGTGACACTACCCTGATGCGAGCAAACAGAGGAAGAAACACAATTAGGCCACCCATTAGAGTGCTGTTCCAGTGAACCCCCCTATCCTGCAATCTGTACAAAGGCTCACAGCTAAAATAAAAATATTGCATTATAACTGAAACTTACTATTTAAGTGCCCCTATGTTCTTCCCACATCTGTTCCTGTGATCATCAATCTACTTCGTTCCTCTATTTACTAATGTCAGGAGAAGTATAGCCACATTTTTTTTTCAAATTAGTGCTACTATACCATAACACTAGGAATGTCGCCTAGTAGTAGAAATGGTGTAATTCTGCCATAAGAACAATGTAAAAAATTAAGCGATGACTATGCAAAAGTCAACAACCAAAATTACAAGAACCAAAAGTGCAATTAGTTGGCCCTGTAAAAATAAGCTGTCCCTGTCTGGCCTTGCTAGTGGACCTCCTGATGGCACCTGTTTTTTTTGTCACAGTGATGCAGTGCTGGACTGGATGGGCCATTGGCCTGATCCAATATGGCTCCTCTTATGTTCTTATGTTTTCTTATGTTCAGGCTTGAAGCCTCTCTACACAATCTTTGACAACGGACATCCAGGAGCTCACTTTGCTTCTGATCACTGCAGGAGTCTAGCAAGGGAAGTTTGCCTGCTGGTTGTGTTAGTGTCAAAGTTCACAGCATGCCTGCCTCTTAATCAATTTCCTTATTCACCTGTTGGATTGACATTGCCACATACAAACGTCCCTCTGCAGGTCTCTAATTCAAAAGCCTTTGCTTCACAAAGGGAAAAGGAGACCCACACTAGATGGAATGATATTCACTGTTTTGTTTCTGTTCATTTCCTATGGTGTGTCACATCCTGCTCTAGCCCAGCAGTTACTGCCACATGTCATAAAGTAACTGGCATCGGCAGACAGGCTGTCCCTCAAACATGCCCCCCATCAAAATGGAGAACACAGCTAAAGCGTTGCTGTCTCTTGACTGCTTTTCTTATCATCATAGAATAACAAGAGCACATTGTAAAAATATTTATATTGTCAATCCCAGATGATACGGTGCTCCGTAAGAGACATCACTAAAATACATAGAGCCATAACGCAGTAGATTTAATTCTTCCCCACAGATATGTTTTAAAGAAGAAACAGAGCTCTGTGTTACCTTTGGTGAGCGTGCCTTGCACAGTTCCGTGCACTCTCCATAACTGCTCTCGGTGGTGAAAATAAAAGACATGTGCCCCATATGAGATGGTGGGAAGGACTTATTGTCACAGAGCTACATTTCAGTTGCTTAGACACGGTTTTTATGAGCTGTATTTATTTATTTATTTATCTAAACATTTCTATACCACCTTTACATCCAACGGAGTCCCCAAAGCAATGAACTCTGAACAGTATGTAAAATACAAATATACACAAAAATATTTTAAACAAAGAAAACATAGAAACACCCAGGCATGCAGACATGAAGGGAGACTAATAACAGCTAGTAAGGGAAACAAAAGTCTTCAATCACGTACAGAAGATTATGATAGAGGGAGACAGATGAATCTTCTTGGGGATAGAATTCCAATTTCATCACCACAACTGAAAAAGGCCCTTTCTAGGGTTGCCACTAAGGATGGGCACGAACTGAACCACAAATCGTGATTCATGCTAAAAATGGCCAATTTGTGATTTGTTCTGAACTGGTTTGTCTGATCCCACCACATCCTAACATGAAAATGAACTGGCCTTTATTCTTGACATTTTGTTTGGTTCATATTTGGTTCATTTTTTCAGACAGCCTGGCATGATTCCCCAGTCCCCCTGTGCTTTCTAGTCAGTTTCCAGTGAAACTGACTAGAAGTGGCAGTTCTACTCTCCCCAACCCCCTATGCTTTGGGTCAATTTCCAGTGAAACTGACTAGATGGGAGGCATCTGCTTTGGGGGACCGCTGCTTGGCTCCCTGAAATCCAATTAACACCAAGCTTGGACAGCAGGTCTGCTGACAAGTTTGCCACAAGTTTGGCATCTTTAGCCCACTCGGGGGCCATTCCATTCCATGCCTTCCTGAACTGAACTGAACAAACTGATGAACCACAAATCATTCAGGAAACTGGGAAAAAAATGAACCAAAGTGAACCACCATTTTCACATTCCATGCCCATCCCTAGTTGCCACCCTTCTATCCTTGGATGGTGGGGCCTCTGAGGATGACTGGAGTGCTCGAGTAAGTTCGTATGGGATTCATCTTAACTGTATTATAAGTAGTACTGGGAGACTGCTAGGAACAAATATTTGGAATAGATGCCAAGTTGGAATACACAGCCTTTCACTACTGCTGAAATTAAATCAGAAGAGTTTTCAACTAAACATTAAGAAGAACTTCCTGTCAGTTAGAGAGGTTCCTCAGTGGAACAGGCTTTCTTGAGAGACGGTGGACTCTCCTTCTTTGGAGGTTTTTAATCAGAGGCTAGATGACCATCTGATAGCAATGCTGATCCTGTGAATTTAGGGGGAAGTATTTGCAAATTTCCTGCATTGTGCCGGGGATTGGACTAGTTGACCCTGAAGGTCCCTTCCAACTTTATAATTCTATGATTCTACTGCAGGAAATTTGCAGCTGTTATAGTGGAAAGTGTTGGCAACTCACAGGAAATTTATAGTGACCCTTATGATTTTCAAGGCAAAAGACAGAGGTTGTTTGCCATTGCCCACATCTATGTAGCAACCCTGGGGTGCAGTCAGACGTACCATTAGTGGCAACACAGCTCCGTCTCGCTGACGGATTAAATGTGTTCATCCAGATATCCACATCTGGCAATCGAGCATCATCCAGGGCCATCCTGGCTTGCTGCGGATCAATGCCGAAAGTCCGGCCCTTTCTCAAAAAAGCGGCACAAGATCGGCTTTTTCTTGTTTGGACAGCTCACGCGCGATACTGCCCCTTGGGATGTTTACCACCCCTCCCACCTTTTTTTTTTTTAAAAAGCCCCAACAGACATGCGCATTGCCAGATCATCCGGGAATCTGAGGTGATGCTTCTGCTTCTCCAATCAACACAGGATTGGAGTGCGGGGGGGGGGGGGGGGGACGTTATCCTGCTATTCAGAACAGGAAAAAAAAAATCTTTTTTTTCAATGTGGAGGATTTCCAGATATCATTGTCACTGCCAATTTCTAGGAAAGTAATTCCTGGCAGTTCCCTGGTTTGAATCGGAAATGTTAATTCCGGAAACTTTCCCCCCTTCCTCCCCGCCTCTGAAGCAACGTTTGATTTCCCACCTCCAAACAGTTGGGCGCATGTTCAATGGACCCCCCCCCCCCTCCCAGAAATCACCATCCGATCACACATGCTCCAAGAAAAGAGTGTGATAGTATTGGATGTCTGATCGCTCAACAACAGAATGAGTCGCATTCTTGGATGCTCGTCTGAACAGCCCTGCATTGAATCAATATTCAGCGGTTCAAATTTGAGCGCTACACACCCGCTTTTAATGTGACGGGTGACAGCACCCCTGGACTTCCTTTTTTGGAGGGTGGGGTCATAAACACATTTTTTTTTAATAGTCTGCTTTGCTCACTGGGACTAAAAGTGGATTGCACAATGTAAAACTACCGGACTTCCTTGTTGGTCTTCCATCCAAATACTAACCAGGACCAACCCTGATTAGCTTCTAAGATCTGACAAGATCAAGCTAGCTCAGGCAATACAGGTCAGGACACTGTTATTATTTGTGTGTATGTGTGTAAAGTGCCATCAAGTTGCAGCTGACTTATGGCAACCCCAGCAAGGTGCTTTCAAGGCAAATGAGAGCAGAAGTGGTTTGCCATTGCCTTCCTCTGCAGAGTCTTCCTTGGTGGTCTCCCATCCTAGTTCTAATCCTGCTTAGTTTTGTGAGATCTGATGAGATTCCATTATACCATGCTGACTTCTACCCCTGCTAGAAGTTATATTCTCCTTTGCCTGTTAATGGTTTGTACTGTTGTTCTGGAGGTCTGTGGGAAACAATCTTTACACAGGGCAAAAACATGCAATGTCTAACAAATGATCTTCCATTCAAACTGGAGAAAATCAGGGTAAAGTACGTTTTAATCACAGAAGCAACGGAATGTCACAGCAGGGAACATTATGTAAGATATCATTAACAATATTAATATTATGGTTCATTTTAAACTTATAAATCACCTAGTGTCCACTTAGCGAGCCTAACAACAGCTGTTTCAGGTAGGCCAAAATTATCATCCCTGTATTATGGATAGAGTGGAGAGCTGAAGCTAAAAGAACCATGACCAGTCTTAAAACCACCTTCTTGCTGATACATGAGTTCAGCTAGCAAGTTCTTGGTTTAGAGTGGTGCTGGAGTCCCTTGGACTGCAAGAAGATCAAATCAGTCAGTCCTAAGGGAAATCAACCCAGACTGTTCCCTGGAAGGCCAGATGCTGAAGCTGAAGCTCAAATACTTTGGCCACCAAATGAGAAGGGAGCACTCATTGGAGAAGACCCTGATGCTGGGAAAGACAGGAGGCAAAAGAAGAAGGGGACGGCAAAAGATGAGATGGATGGACAATGTTACTGATGTAACTAACATGAATTTGAGCGGACTTCAAAGGATGGTGGAAGACAGGAGGGCCTGGCGTGACTTGATCCATGGGGTCGCAAAGAGTTGGACTCAACTGTGCGACTGAACAACAACAACATGTGGGCCATCCCTAGTTTCCTCATCACAACAGCTTGCAAATGAAGAGTAAGCTTGCAAGTGAATAGTAACATATTTAGCACGGCCTATAAAACCAAGGGCTTCTCTTGAAGGATCGCCTCTTCAGTAATGTTCTGCCTGCCAGGTAAAATCTTCCTCATAAATCCTGCACTCTCTGTGCCCTTCCCTGCAGATGTGAGGAAGGCGGTGACCAGAGATGAAGCTTTTCAGTGGTGGCCCCTTTGTTGAATGCCCTCCCCTTAAGGCTTGCTTGTTGCCGACTGTTCTCTCAGTTTGGCACTAGGCTAAAATGTTCCTTTTTACTCAGTTGTTAATCAGGGATTAGTTTTTTTGCTTGTACAGACTGGTTTTTTAAAAACAACCTACTGTGCCCTGTTTTATCGGGCTTGTTTTACGCTCTTAAATGTTTTACTTGGCTGTGTTCTTCAATGCTGTTATTAGTTTCAATTTTAACTAATTTGATCTCTGTGATATTTCTATCAGGCTTTATTTGTAAGCTGCCTGGTTTCCTGGAGAGGCAGCATGGAAATATTCTAAACAAATCAATATACCCTCCCCAATCCTTCTCAGCAGTAGAGTTGATTTAAGCATGATGCCAGTGAAGCAAAAAGAACTCACCCATGTGACTTTGCACTCACCCAGCATCTTAAAACAGGATGCCACTCATACAAAGTGAGTGGGGCGGGGGAGAGCCTTGTCTCAGTGGTAGAGCATTTATTTGCTACGCAGAAGGTCCCTGGTTCAAACCTTGGCATTTCTGCTTGGAAAAAAAAATCAGGTGATCACTAATGTAGAAGACCTCAATGTAGAAGACCTCAAGGGGAGGGACGGTGGCTCAGTGGTAGAGCATCTGCTTGGTAAGCAGAAGGTCCCAGGTTCGATCCCCGGCATCTCCAACTAAAAAGGGTCCAGGCAGGTAGGCGTGAAAAACCTTAGCTTGAGACCCTGGAGAGCCGCTGCCAGTCTGAGAAGACAATACTGACTTTGATGGACCAAGGGACTGATTCAGTATAAGGCAGCTTCATATATGTTCATAATCTGAGAGATCACAGAGAGTCACTGCCGGTCAGAGTAGACAATACTGAACTCGAAAGACCAAAGGCACCTTCGTGTGTTCAAAGCAGGTATGCATGCTCATACCACAGAATGTACACATCGCTGTTATCGGGGGTCGTTTTGTAGAAAAATAGGTGGTGGAGCTCATCGAGGATTGTTATGCAGCTGCACCTACTATTCAATGGACAAGGTGGGGAGGAGGAGGTGGTTCAGGAGCTGCACTCCTGTGAGCTCCCGCTGAATCTGAGGCCTGACTGTTATGTGTGCATGTGTGACTTCCCAGTGTAAAGCCATGTGCATTTGCCTTGACACTTGGAACAAATGAATAATTTTGTATGCACGCTGAAAAAGAATATCATAATTGGACAGTTTCCCTGAATGCAATAAAAAGGGGTAAAGGTGAAAGGGTGTTGGGAAGCGATGGGTCAATTGTGGAAATGCATGAAAAGAATAGGCTGAAGTGACCACGACAGGGTGCCCAAGACCTAGCCAGTCCCATTATCTTCCCTCCCGCTAAGAGAAGCCAGCAGCCAAGCAACTTGCTCTTCATTCTCCTTGATGGATTTTCCTTATTGCAGTCATCTGCTGCTCCCAGCATTAGCCAAGTCTCTATCGGTCTCCTGCTAGCCTGGCCAGCCCAGCTGCAGAGAGAGGAAGACTCCCATGACAGTTTTGATAAAACAAAGCAGTAGACGAGTGCACCTTTAAGACCATTCAGAATGTAAGCTTTCATATGCTCTTAAGCAGACTTCATCAGACGTATGGGAATGGACACAGCAATTCTTAATATGAGTTTGCAGTGTGGAATCATGGGAATGTTTTTTTAGCAGATAAAAAGAATCACAAATTTGATAAGTTCCTCTTCTACAGCGGATATTTCAATGGTTGCTCCAGCAGGAGTCTTGGGGCTGCTGCTCTTGCCTTAGAGTTGACAGATGTGTTGTTAGTATAGCAGACAAAGAGCAAGTATGCAGGAGTTTGGCATATTAATATTCAGGCTTCTTGCTAAAGAGCAGAAAGAAGGGGCAGAAACAAACCCATGTAAATCAAAGCTGACTATAGTCTCATTAGAACAACTTTTTTACTAGTGAATTCTGAATTGGTGAAACCCTACTATAGAAGTCTGCTGATACACATCAATGGAGAATAATATAATTGATCATTTCCCCCCATTGTAGTCTGATGCACTGTCTGATTCCTTAATGGGAAACACATTTACTGGGATACTATTTCCAGCAATCTCATTCAAAAAAGCGTGTTCAGAAATGCAAACAGCTGGACTAAGATGCAAAACTCAGAGTGTGTCAGAACACTGCTCTTATCATTTTTAATAATTATGGGCTTGATTTTATCTTGTGAACCATCTTCGGCCCAGCGTAAATTTAGCAATATATACATAAAAAATCAGACCTGTATCTATAACTGGACTTAGATCTACTGGCTTTATAGCAACCATCACTAGATATTCTAAACAGATGGATGAGGAAATATTGGCGAGGGTAAGAAAGAAAGTAAAACCTACTGAATCCGTAACATTTCCATCACTTTTGAAAATGAGGTGATTTTTTTTTGTTGTTCTTAAACTTGCTATTTTTTGGCAAATTTCCTCACTGTCCTTTATACTGATTCAAATTGAAAGTACTAATTTTCAGTGTGAATAGAAATAATACTGGACATAGTCCTGACTAAACAGAAGCTACTTCAGCGATTTCTTCTGAGGGGGTCTTCTTTCTGCTTTGAGCAGAAGGGCCAAAAAGAGCCAAGGGCATTTTGCAGTGAGGGCTGAGAACCAGAGGAAACCCTGGGGATCTTCAGGTTTCTTAATGGGCCTCATTGTCCTCTTTTGCTCCAAAAACAAAACAGCTTGGGGAAACACCGCCATGGGATATTCATGGTAAATTCCTCTCTTCAAATTACATTTCTGTGTGCGGCTCTTCTTTTTCCCCAAATGAAATGGAGATTACTTGCTGTTGAGAAAAATAAGTTCTTGTGGGGATCTTCCTGCACTGAAATACTTCACAGAAGTATTAGCCTGTTCCAGCTGACTTGGAATTCATCATTGGATGTAAAAATGTTGAATTTGGTGCCTTTTAAAAAAACAACCCAATGATAAAAAGAGGAGTTTTAGCAGGAAACCTGGAATGTGAAAATTCAGCTTCTCTAAATGTGATAGAAGGAAAATAATAAAATTATGAATAAATGTAGTGGATGATTTGTGATATTTACAGATTAATCTTAAGCAGGTCTACTCAAATTCATGTGAAGGTCTATTCAGCGGGGCTTATTCTCAGGAACATGCTCCTAGAACAGCACTATTCAGCAAATTAGTCATTTGACAGAACGAATGAAATCTGTATAGTACAAATACATTATGTCTGTCATTTTATGGACAGATATTAAACAAAATGAAAATTGAGAAACGGATACTATTGACTCTTAGAGATGTCTAATTATTTTATATTTTAAGTGAGTTTACAATAAAATGAGGTTTATTCAGGGTCCAAACATATTAGCTGTTTGCTGTTTGGAAGGAAGATAGATATAATTTAAAAAAATTAAGTTGGGTTTACACCAAAAGTTTCAAGGACAATGCCTATATTGAGTTTTTCTGCCAACAGTGTTTAATCTATTTTTGTTTATTTGAAACAGTTAGGCTCCGCCATTCTAGAAGAATATCTGTGTGATGGCTTATGACAGCCCCTCCCCCCCAAAAAAATTCAATAAAATTCCACTAGACAGTGTACAATAATAAAAATTGCAAACAACAGTAAATGACATAAATGACTACAATTGTCAAGAGAAACATTATGCAAACTATGCAACCTAAGACAATGCATAGAGACTAAATCAGCAGTACACACCAAGCAATAACATAATCCATCAGTTAAAGCAAAGTTGTAAAAGAGTCCAGTTAAAAACTCTGTAAGAACAATAAAAAAATTAAATTAATAAAAAATGATCCTTTGGCATTCCAATAAGAAATGCTCACAATGTTTTTTAAATCCCTGTGTTAGACATAGTTTCCTCACCACTTAACTTCCAATGAGTGAACTTCACTGGGTGCTTACTCCTTAGGAAAATCCATGCAGTCAGAGATCTTGCTTAGCAGAAGTAATTTTAGTCAATCATAAGGGATAACATTTGTGTGACTTAATTTTCTAAAAATATCTCCCTTTCTATTGTCTTTAAGGATGACGTGCAGTTGCATATTTACTTCTCTTCCTAATGATAACTCATTGCAAGCATAGCTTTTAAACATTAATTACATCCACCTTCATTTTCCTTAAAACTAATTGTGCTAGCACAACAATTTTAGGATTACAGGAATCATTCTGCATATACTTCATGTATAAGTATTAGTAACAAAGAATTTATTATTTTTTTTTAAAAAAATAATCGAAATCTATCAGAGCTGAAAATTAAAGCTTTGTACAATTCTGCCTCCAAAACAGAGGAAGGAAGTTTGCTGGCATCACATTTCTATATAATGAAACAGCTGTGTGAAAGGAGTCAAGTTTCCAAATAAATTTCTTCTGCTGCTTTCACTATATTCTAAGTGCCCTCTACTGCCTAAAAGCTGCATGGCATAGTAATAAAAAAAATATAACTAGTAAGTTCAAGAGGTGGATTAAGGTTACACTTCTGTTATTCACATTTCAAATATTTGCACAGAATAGCATCCAGAAAGTGTCTACAGATGTTTTTGTGATATGAGTTTTAATGTTACATAGCACATCTGGCAGAGTCTCCACTCCTCAGTTTAGTCTAAGATTTGAGAATTTCAAACTCACCATCTGGCTATTCCTGCATGATTAGTGAGTGTGTATGTATGTGTAAGCACTACATTAAGCTAGATTCAGACTCCTTTTTTTGGCACACTCTTGCCCAAATTCCTCTCCCTATTACAGCCTCTATCCTGCTTAGCTTTTATCCATGCAGATCCCATGACCCCTAGTATAGCCATTTGGGTGATCAAAAGGGTCTCCCTTCTGCCCTTTTTACCAGTGGGAAAGCTGTCTGGATCCAATCCACTAGGTAGTTTCCCCACACACTGTTTCAGATGCAATAATGTACATTGGGAAGTAGTTCTCAAGAGAGCAAATAGATGACATCTTATCAGGGGATTGCCACTTAAAAACATTTCAAGCATGTGTACGCATTTGTATGACAGATTGCACTTTTAAAAAACTTAGAAGTGTTATACAAACAGCTGAAGCATAGTGAAAGGTTAATTCTTCACAGAAACAGAGAGTCTTGAATGATAGGCTGTTCCAAGAGATTTGATTGGTTCACGCCAGCTGAGCAGAGAAAGATTTCTGAACTGGATAATGAAGAGAACTGAGTCTGATTTCAGCTCTAGCTGAGATGAGTGGAGAATTCAGCCCTAACTGAGAGCAGTTTAACATAGACAGGAGAACTGGGGGAAAGTTGGCAAGGAAGTTTGGGAAATAGGCAAAGATTTGCATTTGGGCCAAAGAAAGGGGATAGCTCTTCTAGTGAGAGGAGAATTTCCCTATCTAAAACAGGGAGTTAGCTCTGAATAGTGAAGAGATCCCTGGTCTGGTTTGGTTAGAAATTGCCTGTAGAGACCTTAAGAGTCAGTTAAAAACTCAAGACAAGTTCTGGTTTCTCAAGAGAAGGAGTTTGGGTACTGGAAAGAGTGTACCGGCCTTCTGGAAACCAAAAGAGCCAGAGAATACTCAAAGAAAGTATACTGGAGTGTTTGGGAGAACACTAGAATGCCTGTCAACATAAAGATTTAAGTAAATGTAAATAGCTCAAGAAACTCACATTAGTCTGAAACATAAGAACTAGAGTTTGTGCATGTATTGATTTTACCTTAGAAATTCCAACCCGTAATTTCACCTGACCCTCTCTGTGTTAAATAAAATATTTTGTAAAACGCCTTGAGTACCATTTAAGTTTTTAAAGTTAAAGCAGACTCCTGATCCTTCCCTCAGGTTCCTGGCCTTAGCCAACAGCCAAATATTGTACTATGAAAGGGTGGGACTGATAGATTCTTCAGCGAAGAAAAAAAAACATAGCACTAGGACAGCTCAGTCAGTAAAGAAAAAGAAAAACAGGGGAAATCTTGCTTCTGAGGGGCAGAAGTGGAAGGGAGATGTCATAGTGTGTCACACAGTCCTCCCTTTGGAGAAAGCCTATACATGCTCATCTCCAGTAGAAGCTCTAGTTGTCCACTTCAGGCTTACTCTTTTACAACAAACAATGGTGGGAAATACTTCTCCGGCACAGAGGGAAATAAAGAACACAATGCTCATTGGCACTGATGTTCAGAGCCTAAGGCAGTTATGTTTGGGTGTTTTGTGCATCTGAAAGCAAGGGAGAAGTTGATTTTAAAATTACATGAAAAGTAAATGGCACTTTGTGATCAGAAGTAATTCACTGACTATAAATGTTTTGTAAGCTTCCATTGTATTTGTAAAGCATTTCTCACTTGTAACTGGATCCGTTTTATATCCATGTAATGCCCTCTTTGAGAGATGATAACATTTTATTGAAAGATGACCTAAGGCATGCTGGATCGCCATTCAGACACTGAGCAGGAAGATGGGTTTGTAATTCCTGGTTGCTCTGCCATTACATATAATGAAATCTCTATTGCTACAATGCTTTTCATTGGACTTCTACATTTTTATTTAGAGATGAAGTGTCGGGATGAAAGGAGAACAAAGTAATGCTTTTGAGAGAAGCCACCTTTACCTGCCAGTCTATGATTGTCAACCTCCTTACAGGGCTTGGGGTTCTCCTGGAGTTACACCTGATCTCCAAACTACAGAGCTACAGAGATCTGTTCCCATGGAGGAAATGGCAGCTTCAGAGGGTAGGCTCTATGGCATCACAGCCCCGCCAAGATTCTTCCTGCCCCAAATTCTGCCACCCTCCAGACTCTGCCCCAAATCTCCAGGGATTTCACAGCCTGGAGTTGGCAGCTCTAAATCACATGCATATTTGGAAGAAGCCAAGAGGAGAGAGGAGCAAAGAGGAAAAAGTTGTGCTACAATTTGCAGAAGAAGGCTCCAAGCCTCCTAGGATGACTGCATCCTGATCTGCTTACACAGGAACACTAGTTTTCACTCTCCTTCCTTCAGATGCTGCCAGTTGGTCTAAGGCATGGCATTACTGCAAAAGCTGCCCTCAGTTACTAAAGGCAGCCCCCTCCCCAAAACAAAGACAGTAGGTGCAATCATGTGAGAGATTTGGCCCAACCTCGTTATGCCTTTTGTCTGGATTTAATGTCCATGATCATACATGCACATCTGCCCCCCTGAGTCTCGCCCATATGTACCTTAAAATGGTCTGGGACCAGATTACATAGCTACTAGGAACTTCCCGGTAGCAAATCTCTAAAGTGTATATAGGGCGCATTTTCAAGCTATGTGATCCCACCCAGTGAAAGGCAGTTTTAATTGCTGCAGATCTGGAACCACAGGGGAACAATTAAGTCTGCCAACCTCCAAGTGATGGCTGGAGACCTCCTGGGATTACAACTGATTTCCAGGAATCATAGAGTTGGAAGGGTCATCTAGTCCAACCCCAAGGAGACAGAGGTCAGTACACCTGGAAAAAAATGGCTACTTTGGAAGGTGGATTCTATGGCATTATACACCTTTGAAGTCCTTCCCTTTCCCAAACCGAACCCTTCTCAGGCTCCACCCCCCAAAATCTCCAGGTATTTCCCAAACCAGAGCTGGCACCACTACAACAATACAAAATAAACTAGCTTCTCTGTTTAATCAGCACTTTGTACTCCCTATCTAGTTTGCCCGGCCTCCTTCCCCACTGTGCCTGTACTAACTTGGGTTAAGCTTCACCACCACCCACACTCCTCTCTCATTGACAACTTGATAACAGGGACTGCAGGCGGCTCACCACACAAGCCAGCAGTGCCGCTGGATCAACATCACTCCATGTTGGATGGATTTTCCTCTGCTCAGGGTAAGTTCCTCCCACCAGCCATCTGATCAGGGGTGGAAAGGTGGGGCCTGGCAACGAAGACCCCCACCTCCACTGGGGGGTCTGGCAACCCTACCTTAAACTTTGAGTCCAAATTCTAGTCCAGGCCTGTGGACCTACCCCAAATGTACTAAAACAGTGTGGCTCCAACAGCTCTGTATGTGTGTGTGTGTGTGTACTTAGCAGCTGGAGCACCATTAGGATTGCCAGCTCTGGGTTTGGAAATATCTGGAGATTTGCGAGGTGGAGCCTGAAGGGGGTAGAGTCTGGGGAAGAGAAGGGTTTCAATGGGGTATAATGCTACAGAGTCCACCTTCCACAGCAGCCATTTTCTCCAGGGCAAAAGATCTCTGTAGCCTGGAGATCAGTTGTAATCCCAGAAGATCTCCCACCACCACCTGAAGGCTGGCAACTCTAAACACTGCACACAAGGCTTTCTTCAATAAGCTAGAATCTTCAATAAGCTGAAACTGTTGGAGAGATGGGAACAGGGGTTACTACATCTAACTTTCTCCTGCTCCTCAAAAACTTATAAATTCAGGAAGGCGGTTAATAAACGTGTTAAATAAATAGGTCCATCAAAAAAGGGGGCTCAGCCCTGCATTTTACTGATTCCACTGGAAATGTCTCTAAGAATGGTACATTTTGTGTGCTTAATTTTTTGTTTGGAAGGTAGGGTCAAGCCTTTAAGAAGCATTGAATTTTGACTAGTACTATCAAGAGAAATTCCTCTTCACACAGTTTCCCCCTGAAATTGGGCTACCACGTGTGGGTTGGAAAATTCCTGACATTTTGGGGTACAGCTTAAAGAGGCCAGGGCTTGGTGTAGAATGCCATAGAGGAGGGGTTGTCAAACTTGCTTAACATAACTTAACACTGAGCCCGTTTACAGGAAAAGGTGGAATATAAGCCCACTAAATAAATAAATAAGAGCCACATAGAAGAAATGTCAAATGTTTGAGAGCTGCAAGACATGAACAAATATTACACGCATGTCTTTATTAAAACTCTTTTATTTGCACAGAAAGATAAAACACATATACATGCACTTTACAACATGGCCACACTAGGAGACTTTTTTTTAAAAAAAATGAAAGCTGGGAATAACAGTCTCCATAAAACCAGCACAGGGAAACATTAGGAGATTCGTTTTTTGGCACCAGTGGGAGAAGGAAATACATATGTACCATATAAATCACTGATCACCGTTTGCATCGTTATGCATCTCTCTTTGCCTTGACACTGAGGTTAATAAATACTGCTTCTACAAAAGCTATGGAACTAGGAGGGAATCCTGTGCCACCTGCTTTAATTCCTTCCCTCCTTCCTGTGGCTCCCTCGGCTCTTGCGCTCTCTTTCTCTGCTCTGCGTCTCTAAGTGACCTTGGAGGTGTCAGATGAGAAGAACTTGCAAGCCTGCTTATTTCCCCCTCCTTCCCCACTTCACATACAGCAGAAGTAGTCACTTCCCTAGGGGTCAGCACGCAGAGGCTAACTGAGGTCCCAACGCTAAGCATGCTTACTTGAGAGTAAGCCTGTATTAAGTTCCTCCTTGACCTCTGGGAGCCACACAATATGAGCTGCATGTGGCTCCCAAGCTACAGTTTGGCCACTCCTGCCATAGAGACTATCTTACAAAGCAGCTGTTTTCTTCAGGGGAGTTGATCTCTGTTGTCTGAAGATCAGTTGTAATTCCAGGCGATCTCCAGGCCCCGTTTGGAGGCTGGCAACCACACCCTGAAATCTATTTCTTATACTCTTTTCAGGAAATTGGAGTCAGTTGCTAATCAAAGGGGAATTCGAAGGGAGGTGGAACAGGAAGAGAGGTGGGACAAGAACAGAATTTCACTCTGTAGATGCCCAGAGCCAATATCTGGCCAAGGCTTTCTGTCCTCTTGCTAGAGCACCAGCCTGTGGTGCGTAACATAAAACAACTGTAAAGGCTGACGTTACAAAAGGGTGCAGTGGTTTCTCCCTCTTTTAAATGAGAAAGAAAAGAATAAGAGCTACATCTATAATAGCTCTGTATCTCAAAAAAGTGAACTGCAGAAAAAGAACTCTCCCTCCTCATAACAACACTAATTCTCAATGCGTAGTTAGTTCTGTAATACAACTTCATCTGACGCCTCCATCAATTCCCTTCCCCGCCTTTGATCTCACATTCATGTGCTGCAAGGTGGATTCTGCTTGCCCAGGATGATTCCAGTACTAAGGCTTTGCTACAGTGGCAGATATATATTCTTTGTTCCACCAACACAAGGGAGATTGGGGTGTGGCCAGTCTCCAGACAGCCAGCATAATACAAGTATAGGATCATACTATCAATCAGGACTAATTTAACATGGATTATGCCAGAGTGTTGCAAACAGAGTGTTTCAAAATATTTGCAGTGGCTGGGAAATGTGTTTGATTGGCAATGCAATCCTAAATGGAATTAGGAAAGTATTACTCTTTTTTAAGATTACACTGTTAAACTCCTATATTTCATAAATATATTAATTCTCAGTGTGGCCAGACCTGTGGATACTTATATCCAAAGACTGGAAACCTGAACAGACAAGAAACATCTTTCTACAATCCAGAGAAAAACCCAAGGTCTGCAGGAAAAAAAAAATCTGAGATCTGAGCAAAACAAAAACACTGGGTGGTTAACCACCCCTCCCCCCAAAATAATAGAAACAGGGCCTATAGTTTTATAAAATGAATGCCCTCTGTGGCTGTTGCAGATAAAATGGAGATTGGTTGCTGAGTGGGAAGGAGAACAAAGAAAGGTGAGGATATGGGGGTTGCTAGGAGGAGGGAAAGAGGAAATAGCATGGGGAAAGAGACCCAGGGGAAACTGAGATGTCCCTCACGAGTCCTTGTGGTTTCTGGGCCTGGTCTGGCAATTAGCACTGCACAACTTTGTCAGCCTTTTCCTAGGTAGAGGCTGGCCAGGAATAGGGAAGGAGGGAAAACTAAACATGGGAGAAGATAAAGGTAGGTCAGGGGTATCAAACATGCAACCCGGGGGGGCTGAATCAGACCCTTGAGCAACTGGCTGCCATCTGCTTCCTTCTCCCTCTCTCTTGCTTCCTTCTGCATCACAGCTTGCTTTGCCAGGCTTCCTCAATCACACAGGAGTTACAGAGCAAAGCCTCTATTTTCTCCATTGGCTGAGGCTCCTCTCTTGGAGAGGAGGGGGGCAGGGATAGCTTGCTTCAAAGGAAGCTCTGGCTCTTTCCTTTCTTCCCCAGGGGGCCAGTAGGGGGAGGAGCTTCAGCCAATAGAAGGGAAAGAGATTTGGCTTAGTAGCTCTGCTGTGCAATTGAGAGGGCCTGGATTGCATGGGAGAGATAAAAAGAAAGCATCTTTAAGACCAACATGTGCTAAAGTTTTAAGGATGTTTTATTTTAAGTTTTAAAAAAAATCTTTGTCTGTGCTCTTTATAAAGTTCATATCTCTGCTACCTGGCATTACATTTTATGACACACATGGCCCATTCCAGCAAGGTCTCATTTATGTCAGATCCAGCCCTCATAACAAATGAGTTTGACACCCCTGAGCTAGGTTGTCTCATGGGTGGGAAGGACAGAGGCAAAGGACTATGGGGCTGTCAGAAAAGGCAGGAAGACCAGGGGTGGAATTCCAATAGGAGCTCCTTTGCATATTAGGCCACACATCCTTGATGTAGCCAATCCTCCAAGAGCTTACAAAAAAGAGCCTTGTAAGTTCTTGGAGGACTGGCTGCATCAGAGGTGTGTGGCCTAATATGCAAAGGAGCTCCTGCTAGAATTCCACCCCTGAAAAGACTATGATGCTGTCAGAAAATGGAAAGAGGAAACAGTGGGAGAGAGGGAAATGCGTCCTTATGAAAACCCTGCTTACTATATCATAATGAACATACATAAATGCTATGGAAAGAAATCTGGAAGCTTCATATTGGCAGCGCATCTATGAAGTTAAACATTTTGTTTGTTCCATGCCTGTCTTTCTGTAGATTGTGTGGCACCAGCTTTATTATTTAAACTACATGGCCCATTGATAAAGGAAGGGAAAAACACATTCCAAATGGGAGAAGAAGACACAAGCCTTTTTGAAATCTTTTCCTTTCCAGAATAATTTAATAGGGATCTCCCACACCACACCAGAATTTATTATTACTAGATTTCAAATACAAATACTGAGGGAAAAGTGGATGAGGTTGCCACTTTCCCCCTTCCCACTCTTTTAAAGTCCGTTTCTGTGGCTCTGTGCTGGTTACCTAGGAAACGACTGTCGAATAGAGCAGAAACTGGATTGGTTCTCTTTCACTGTGATTGTTAGAGATGTCAGCAGTTTTGAGTGGTGGACTTTTTAAATATGATTTGTGTGTGTGTGTGTGTGTATTTATTTATGTAGCTACACACAGACACATACATGTTTGGCAAATCAAAGGAATCTCCCTCTTCCTTTTATGCAATGTGAAATAAAACAAACACACACACATGCAGCTGTGAGAAGATAACAGGGATTGTAAAAGGAGGGACCAGATTGTTATGTCATGGCTAGCCTGGCTAGTGTAGGAATGTCGCCAAGAGTCGGTTTGTCAAACATGGTTTAAATGATTGGAGCAACAGGGATTCCCTCTTCTCTCTTGGGAGGGTTTCTCAAATGAGTTTCCCCTGGGAAAGCCATTTAAGTCTGGGATTGTGCTTTGATGCATTTGTTAGGAAATGACATTATTATTTGTGTTAAAATTTAATGAACATTTTTTTTAAAAAAAGAGGAAATGAACCCCACAGCCTAATTGTACTACAGAATTTGTTATTAGGCTTGTGATCATTTTAATTAATCAATCCTGAAGTGCAGTCATAATTATTTGCAGTCCCAACAATTTCTCCCATAGAGAAGCATTTATTTCTGTAGACAATATTGAGACCCTGCTTATTATTTACAGTGGATGAGTTTATTTCTGTTCTAGTGACAGAATAAGCTTTTTAAAGTGTTGGCTCTTTGTATCTGAACATAGTTGCCTAGTCTTGAGGCAGCTAATACCACCAACAAAAAGTTAAAAACAGCAAAAAGTGCATAGAATGAGAAAGAACACATTGGCCCCTATAGGACCAAGCATCCTGACCTCCCTATGTGCAGTTGTCAGAATGTGACTAATGTTCAAGAATTTCTTGTGACTAGGTCATGGGCTATATGGGCACAGCTTGTACAGGAAGGGTTGCTGGGAAGTGCCTGACAACCAGTGGGAGGGTTATGGTAGGGGATGAGGGGGCCCACAATGCCAGCTGCAGCACCACATATCTTGTGGTTTAAAAAAATCGGAAGCGACATACGTAGCACTGGAAACTTTGTGGTAAAACCATAGAGATCCCAATTATTCCTGCCACTAATTTATCTAGTTTTTTTTTACTAATAGTGACGTGGTACTGCAGCCAGCATTGCATAATTTTTAACATTTTTGCCTGTAGGCAATGGGAATATGTGGGAGTGAATCCCCACCCCTACTAGGGGGGGATGAGACTCTTTTGTACATGTACAGTCTCCATGCCATGTATAGGTGAGAGGTACAGGACCAGCACAGATGTTCTTCTTTCTCCTCCATACATGTTATTTCTACCAAAAGATGTCACCTGAAGACAGCTATAGTGATAACAATGATAATGAAAATAACAAAAATTCATAGTAAAAATCAAAAGCATAGTACAGAAGCCATAAGGAAATAAAGTTTTGTGTCCTCTATAATGAGAGAAACTGCACCACTTTGAAAGGACATTCTAGAGCTTTGGGGTAACTGATTAAGCCTCTGTTAAGGTTGCCAGTCTCCCTGTGGGGCCTGGAGAGGTCCTGAAATTACAGCTGATCTTTTGACCACAGACATCAGTTTCCTTGCAGAAAATGGCTGCTTTGAAAGGTAGATCCTAAAGCTTCATACCCCACTGAGATTCCTCCCCCTCCCCAAACATCTTGCTCTCTAGGCTCTACCCCCAAATCTCCAAAATTTCTCAACTCAGAGTTGTCAACCCTACTAGTAGCTGACATTATTATTACATTATTATTATTATGACATTATTATTATTACCTGTAACTGGTTACAGGGAGGTATAACTATGCACATTTTATCATATGTTCTCTTTGTGAGAGGTTCTGTTCACCAATTTTGGTTGCTGGTGTTTCCAGTTCGGTGTAGCGGTTAAGTGTGTGGACTCTTATCTGAGAGAATCTGGTTTGATTTCCCACTCCTCCACTTGCAGCTGCTGGAATGGCCTTGGATAAGCCATAGCTCTTGGAGGAGTTGTCCTTGAAAGGGCAGCTTCTGGGAGAGCTCTCTCAGCCCCACTCCCTTTACAAGGTGTCTGTTGTGGGGGAAGGAGATAAAAAAGATTGTAAGCCGCTCTGAGACTTTGATTCAGAGAGAAGGGTGGGGTATAAATCTGCAGTCTTCTTCTTGTTGCTCTTCTTCTTTTATGCTCCTTATGTGCTATCCACTATTTACATGCAATTGAAATGCAAATAAGGTTAAAAATGTATGTAAAGGGGGGAAATGGCACAAGGGGGAAATGGTGCAAAAGAAGAGATGGGGGGTTAATTTGAACAAGGGAGAAGCAACATTGAGATGGGTTTTTTTGAGCTGAACAAGCAGAGATGATAAATTTAATAGTGTTCCTAATTCCAAACAGGCCCCAACTCACTTACTGTGTTACCACAGGGGAGTAAACCAGTTAACTTAGGGGGACTTAGAAGCAAAAAAGAGTTTATTTCCCTTTGGCAACATAAGACAATATTTACCTGAAAAAAGTGTTCTATATTTACCATTTCCTTGACATTGTACACTGAGCTCTATCTGTAAACATAATATATTCTCATACTTTGGTGATCATACACAAATCCCTTGTATCCGAACACACACAAAAATGATCACATGTGAATCCTTTATGTTTGAAGGCTCACTTCCATGCTACATTAAAATAAATTCAAATAAATGAATAAATTCCTCCACTTTGGAATTCTCTGCCCCTGGAGATTTGCACGAACCTTTGTATGTTCTGGGTGTGAAATGTTTTATTCAGACTTGCTTGCAGTAGCCAGAGATAGAGAAGGTAACAATTAGCATTCTGGGCCCATAAGACGGAGTTGGGGTGCTAGGAGCCCAATTAACTAACTAGATCCCAGCCTCCTAAAAATGTCACTGCCTGTACTTCCGTGTCAAGTTTCAGTTTGTTGCTTTGAAGGCATATAGCATAAAACAGTAATGTGTCAATCCAGTCTTGAAGTTGAATAGCATAATCCACAGAAGAGTTAGGCCGTTTTCCCACAGAGCTTATCACGGAGCGACGTCCCTCTTCACCGCGCAGCGTCTGAGCGGATTTCCCACCAACTGCTCCACATAACCAGGAAGAGCCGCGGCTTTTGCGTCGCTAACGTAAACTGGTTTTTAGCGGTTTACATCTGCGACGCAAAAGGTCCGGCATTTCCTGGTTCTGCGGAGCAGTTGGTGGGAAATCCACGCAGACACTGCGCGGTGAAGAGGGACGTCGCTCCACAGTAAGCTCTGTGGGAAAACAGCCTTACACTCTTCTAAATCCATTGCAATCAGTGAGTTTAGAAGGGTATAATAATGCTTACACCACAGCACCAGTTGCCAGTGCATGCATATTGATAATGAGGGTACTCCATCTCTTGCCTATCTTTGCACATACTTTAAGAGGAGCAGGAGGCTGGTGATATATGATTAGGTAACAATGAAGAGGCTTTAGCAGTGACTATGATCCTCAGTTTGCTCCTCAGTACAGTATGCGTTTTGGTGCTCTGCCCTGGCTCTCTTTGTCCATTGAGACCAGCCCTTCCCTGACGCCTGTCAACATTAGCCTCCTCTCCATCATGTGCCTCTCATGATCTGTGACTTCTCTTCATGTCCATGTACCTCAGTGAGTTCCATGATTAGCAAGGCTGCCTACTCTAAATTGAGAAATCCCTGGAGATTTTGAGGAGGAGCCTAGGAAGCAGGGTTTCCAGCTTCAGGTTTGGAAATACTTGGGAGGTTGGGGGGGGTGGAGCCTGAGGAAGATGGGGTTTGGAGAGGGGAGGGACTTCTATGGGGTATAATGTCATCCAGTCCATCTTCCAAAGCTGCCATTTTCTCTAGATGAACTGATGTCTGATCTCCAGACACCACCAATTCCAAACCTCTCTCTTTCTCTTTTGCATAATTTCAATTCCATCTTTAGAACTTGTAATGATATTGCTAATAATCAGTTTGGTTATTAAAAACTTTGTGGGTCAATCCGCTAAATGGCTGCCATTGGGTACCTAGAAGTTAGGATGAGATATGTAGGATACTGAGCTGATTTAACATCATGCTGTATTCGGCTCGTGTAACAGCTCGATACATGATCACAACTTTTATAAGGCCCATCTCATTGAAATCAAGGGATTACCTCAATTTAAATCCAGCCATTCAGGTTTAACTGCATGGCAGACCAGAATGAATTGAAGCACTAATATTCTCCATTAAGACCATGGAGAATATTTGTAGTGATTGCCTATGAAGTAGTGAACTATGTGAGGGTTGAGGTTACAAGTCATTTCACAGAAATCATAAGATCTGAATGAGCAAGGCCATCAAAAAAGCAAAGAATCACATTAAAAAATGGAAAAGTATACACAGTGTTTTTGTTTTTGTTTTGGGATGGGATTTTTTGCAGTTTTTAGAGGAAACACAAAGTTGGGGGTGGAGAATAACCTGTAAATTTCCCTCTGTCTCAAACTTTCTTGTTTGAAAACATCACCTTTCATGTCCATAAACCCAGGAATTAGAATTAGGTTGGCTGCCATGGCTGAAATATCTAAGTGGCTGGTACCTTTTGAAAGTTGTGCTTCTTGAACATTTTCTTTTTTCCAGAAAAGTGCTTCTGACACCATGTTTTGATAGTTCATTCAAAGAAAACACAAACCTAGTTTCACTGACTCAGGCTTGCAAAAATCTATGAGACAAATTGGCACCAGGTATTAACTCTTCCCTTAGCACTTTGACCTCTGACTTGATTCTGCATTTCCAGTTCCTTACTGACAAGATATAGATCGATTCCATAGTCACTGTTGCTCCACCCCTGAGCTTCTCCTTTCATCAGATCAAGTGATTAATTCCCCACCAGTTGCTGCGCCTGCTTGTTTTGATCCGCGGCTCCCTCCAGTTCTCCCCGCACCTTCCCAGTCTTGTTTTTTAGAAATGCAGGAAGAATTGGAGGGAGCTGTGGGTCAAAATGTGCCCACACAGCAACTGGTGGGGAATCCATCACTCGAACCAACAAAAGGGGGAGCTTAGGGGTGGAGCCACAGTGACTGTGGAATTCGTAATAGTCTTTCTTGCAGTAATAAAACTGAATACTTAGGTTTGAGATGAAATACAGTAAATGGGGACTGTAAGAAAGCTACATGATTTTTTAGAAGACTGGCAGGTGTTTCTGATTAATCACAACTGAACAAGACTGCTGTCCATAATGCCGATATAAATACACAAAGTGAGCGGGTTTAAAAACCTTTATGAAAATGTTTAAGAAACACAAGGATAATAAAGGACCATCAGGACTATTGTGCAATCTATGGAGCAACGAATAGATCCATCAGTAACAGCACCCTCAGTAGGACAATGAAACCCGTCCTGGTTCTCCGATGAACACAACTGAGTGACTCATACATTTTCATATTTTTAGGTGTACATTAAATAAAACCCCATTTTTAAGGTAAATGCTTAATTATGTCTGAAGAAAGCTGCAATTTCACGGCTGTTTATAAGATTACAGTTTCCAGCATCCTAAATTAGTGCAGTATTCAATAAATTTCCAGTTGAAAGTTTTCAGTTGCCAGCAGTGTGAGCCAGAACCCCCTCCCTCACGCTTATACAGACATCGTGATTTCTGTCTTGGGTGCCAAGATGTCTGGACTTCCAACTTACACACATCTACACTTGGGCACAGGCTGAGCTACCAGCTTGCTACTAGGCCTATGGGAGTTGTTTGAGTCCCAGGCACCAAGGAAGTGCCTTCATGGACAGCCCCAAACCCAGCAAGAGGACTCCCAGCCTGCTCTCATGCACCAGCCCCTGGCTCTGCCGAACAAGAGATCACGTGGCCGCCATAAGCTGTCCGGCTATGCAGTTTTCAGCCCTCCTGATGGAAGTCATGACAAGGGCTAACAGCATCAGCGATCATCTTCCTGCATCTTCAGACACCATGAGACCAAAGTGGGAGCCCCACGTATTCAAGGTGCAATCCGGAGATTTCCATAAAGCAATCAAGCTTATCTACCTTATGCATCCTGCCAGACATTCCAAGCTATACGTCTTACAAAAGACTGTGCCAGCCAAGGTGGGAAGAAGACCAAGACCAACCCGGAGACCAACGCCATTGTATAGGTTGGGTGTCACTTTAGATAACAATTTGGCCCTATATCGTCACTGTAGATAACTTTGTTGAGTATAGTTAATCCCATCATCTCCTGTCACTTTCCAAATGTCATCATGGAGCCTCCCCTTTTCTGAGGTCATGTATCACATGGCCCAGCATCATAGCCCACCTGACCTGGTGTCACAGGTCATCTGACCTCAGCCCCCTGAGGGTACAAGGTAGTCCTTAAAAGATCTAACCCATGGATTCTCAGGTGTGCATCTGATAGTATACCTACCCTGCTGTTAGACTCACCCCAAAAACCTGATCAGTTTCGGACCCCCAATAGTAAGATACGCAGGCTGTGTCTTGCTCCCCCATTCCCTTTTTGTCACTATTGGAGCTTCACCTGAAAACTACAATAGGAAAAGTATCACCTTGTCTGTGTTATCCTTATCAATTTCATCTCTGTTTTTCCTAGAACTGTATGAACGTTGAATGAATTTATTTCCTTGTATGCTTGACTGATTTTTCTAATAAAACAACTTTATATTTTGTACAAAGATTTTCCTCATTATTTTAAAGGACATTCTGGAGGTAATCTCCTATATACATAGATTCTGTATCCCGCTAAGCCATCGTTGCCCCACAATTTAAATTCCCCAACCTCTCTTCAAGGGCAACTTGACTAACAGCAGTGTCATGTTCACAATGGCAATTCACTAGCAAAATTTTCATTCACAGTAATGGTATGGAAAATGTTTTAGGATGGCACTGTAGATCACCCTGGGAATACTCTTGTCCATGTGACTTGGGAGGGTACAAGGTACATGACTGTCATGCTTCTGTAGCACATGATCAGTGAAGTATGATTGAGATCTTCTATAGTTTATGATAGTAACACTGAATGGTATTGTGGTTCAGAGTCTAGTGTGCCTAAATTAATTCCAATCTCCAGCCTTAAACTAAAACCAGAACTTAATGACAGGAATAAGCTTTGTGGGTGCTTCTTCATCCACAACCTTGCATCTCACTGGTAGTGTTGCTTGTCTCCAGGTAGTAATTGGAGATTTTCCAGAATTACAATAGGTCTTCGGGTAACAGAGATCAATTCCCCTGTGGAAAACGGCTTGCTTTGGAAGATAGACTTTATGACATTATACCCCACTGAAGCTCCTCCCCTTCCCACACCCCCAGGTCCACCCCCCAAAAAAATCTCCAGGAATTTTTTGACCCGCATCTGGCAACCCTAATCTCATGGGCCTGGATCACTATGATGGCCCCAATGAACACTTGCCTACACAAAAAGGATTGGGATTATTAGAGATAGTGTATCATTTTTTTTCACTTGTTTCCATCACATCTCCTACCTAGACCAATCTGGTAGCAAAAAAGACCCCAGGTGTCGTTATGTTGGGCATCCCTCCCTACCTTAGCACTTTCCTGCAATACCTAGATATGCTCAGGCTGTAGATCTGCGTAGTAAGTCATATACATTCCAGTAATGCACATTAATGCTATTACACTCCATAAATATTCTGTACGTGCAAATACATAGCTATCATTAATATTCTCTCACACCTTCCACTATCCTGCTTTTCATTAACTTAGCACCACCCAATTACCAGAGGGAAAATAGGCCACAGCTTGATTTGCTTAGCACAGAATTACACAAATGAACATAAAGTAATGAATGTTCCCCACTGGTTCAAAGTTAATACTGTTGACTTCGCCAGTGGCCAGGCCCCCCTCTATTCATTATAAACTTCTCACATTAAAGGGTGGGTCCAAAAGAAATTACCTGCATGCAACGGGAAAGCTATTCTTCATAGTCAAACTCTTTGGTTATTAAAATTACCATTATCTACAGTGCTAGTTTTCAAACTTTGCATTTTCAGGAAACCTTTTCTGCGTTCAGGTACTGGCTGAAGAATACATGCCTATCTGATCTGGATCTCACCACTGCTGATGGAGAAAACACTGATAAATTTTCAAGGGGCCCCACAGTTCCTTGAAACACAGTTAAGACAGTTTTCAAAACTTAAAAGCAAAAGGAGACCAAGGTTTGGGATCCTAACATTTACCGTTTTCGCACACAGCTTACCTCGCAGTCACAATCCTATTCCGTCCACAGCATCCAGTTGGATTTCCCACCATCTGCGCTGGAGTTTCAGGAAGTGCCACAGCTTCTGCGTAGCAAACGTAAACTGGGTTTTAGCGGTTTACATTTGCTATGCAAAAGCTGCGGCACTTCCTGTAACTCCGGCGCAGATGGTGCGAAATCCGACCGGACGCTGCAGAGGGAACAGGATTGTGACTGCGAGGTTAGCTGTGTGAGAAAATGGTCATTTATTTGTGTCCTTAGGTGCACTTTGGACCACTAAAAAAGTTCATTCTCCCCAAGAGAATGCAGACACTCTACATGTGTTCAAGTCAGGAGCTTGATATCCTTGGAGAAAAACTTCTGAAAATCAAAAGGGAGCAATCTTCTTTAAAATATTCATCCAATGCTTTTTCACATCAGCTAAGAAAAGGGAAACAGGTTGCCATCTGCAGTGGCCTTAATAGTATAGCAAGCACATAAAGATTAATTTAAACTCTTGGTTTCAGTCATTAAATGCCTAAAAGGGGCCCTGATATTATCAATACCTAGTAAGTTTTAGTTCCCTCAATGAAGCTTGATGTCCTGAAGATTTTTATTTACATACATGTACCCTATTTTAAAAAAAAAAAACACCAAAAAGCAAAACTGGTTATAAAAAAAATTAATTTGGAGGAAAATTCTAGGCTTTACTAATAAAATCTTGCTAAGTTAAAAAAAAACCAGGATAAAAACACAGAATAATTTTGGGGGCTTCTAGCATTCTACCAAACTTCTTACTGCAGCGATGGTTAAAAAAAAAAATCTTTGTCCTTTCTCTTCAGTTTTCTACAATGAATTCACTGTGTGTATTAATTCCCCCTCCACTTCATTTAGCAGCCCAGCATGAAGGGATTTGCAAACAGCACAAGGTTTTGCTTTGTCTATGGCAAGAGCATTTTGAAATTAAATTACGGGAAGCCAGAAGGAAAAAAAAAAAGGCATCAGTAACTTGCTTAGACCCAAAACCGACTGGCATGTGCCTTTTAAAGCTTTTTAAGATATATACTTGTGCAGGCCCTTCAAAACAATCTCTCCAGTAATTTCACAGATGTCCCTGAATCGGCTGCCTTCATGATTCATGGCCTGCGAAAGCACAACTGTCTATTGAGAAGACAACTTTTTGAGTCTGCGTCGATCCCTCTTCCAAGACCACCAGACTCAAAATGTTAGTTCTAAAGAATGTCGTAGACCTTGTAATTGATGGCACACTCTCATCAATCTGTATGAAACTTCAAGAATGCGTGCCAAAATACTTTCTTCCTCCGCCTGTGGTGATAAACCGCTGTGGTTTGTAAAGCACTAAGAATAGCCCACAGAGCCTGTCTGTTTGGGGGAAAGCAACATGACAGAGGAGACAGCCTGCTTTAATTACATTTTTACATTTTATATTACAATTACATTACATTTTTTTTAAAAAAAATATAACTGCCTTGCAACCATCAGTATGACATACAGGCTATGAACATAGCAACCTTTGTAAATACAAGATCTTCCGTTCATTTCAGAAAGGGTACCTGTAAACAGTGAGAAATCCTTACAGGCTGGGCTGAGTAAACTAAAAAAGGAGAACATCCAAAGTAGTCATTTAAAGACTTGCAGAAGATTGGATTCAACCATCTTTTCCCACTGGTGCCAAAGGAGGAAAAGGGTGCCATTTGATCACTAAAAGGCTATCTTTGGAATGATAGGACTTGCATGGACAAAAGTCATGTGCAATGGAGAGCCAGTTTGGTGTAGTGGTTAAGTGTGCGGACTCTTATCTGGGAGAACCGGGTTTGATTCCCCACTCCTCCACTTGCACCTGCTAGCATGGCCTTGGGTCAGCCATAGCTCTGGCAGAGGTTGTCCTTGAAAGGGCAGCTGCTGGGAGAGCCCTCTCCAGCCCCACCCACCTCACAGGGTGTCTGTTGTGGGGGAGGAAGGGAAAGGAGATTGTGAGCCGCTCTGAGACTCTTCGGAGTGGAGGGCGGGATATAAATCCAATATCTTCATCTACCTCACAGGGTGTCTGTTGTGGGGGAGGAAGGTAAAGGAGATTGTGAGCCGCTCTGAGACTCTTCGGAGTGGAGGGCGGGATATAAATCCAATATCTTCATCTACCTCACAGGGTGTCTGTTGTGGGGGAGGAAGGGAAAGGAGATTGTGAGCCGCTCTGAGACTCTTCGGAGTGGAGGGTGGGATATAAATCCAATATCTTCATCTACCTCACAGGGTGTCTGTTGTGGGGGAGGAAGGTAAAGGAGATTGTGAGCCGCTCTGAGACTCTTCGGAGTGGAGGGCGGGATATAAATCCAATATCATCTTCTTATTATTATAATAAGGTGGGAAATTGTCCAAAATAGAGAGGAAAAAGCTGGCTGGATCCAGTTCGCTTTTCTGTATGCTTTGCACTGACTCTTCCTGCAACTGTGGTGCTTAATACATTCTGTTTGGCTTAGGTTTGCCTGCAGATAGGGTTACCAGGTGCCCTGTAGCAACTGGTGAGAGATGGACTTACAGGCAGTGAGGAGAGACCTAGGCTGGCATAGCCAACAATGCAGCAAATCACTTCTGATGTGTACAGGAAGTAGGGATGCCAGTCTCCAGGTGGGGTCCGGGGATATCCTGGAATTACAGCTCATCTCCAGACTACAGAGATCAGGCCTTTAAGACAACACTATTCCGGCTGGCCTTTAATTGATCCGGAATGACTATATGGTAGTAGGGAATGACACCAAATATATAGTGAATGCCATCTGAAATCAAACGATATCAAATGATAATAGCACCAGACTTTTTAAACTGTTTAATTTTAATTTATGATGTAAGTAATGGAAGTGAATTGTTTAGAGTTTGCCGGTTGTAGGCTGCCCTGAGCCTGCTTTGGCAGGGAGGGCGGGATATAAATCCAATAAACCTTTAACCTTTCTCTTGGAGAAAATGGATGTTTTAGAGTGTGGACTGTATATGGCATTGTACCTCACTCAGGTCCCAGACTGCCCCAGGCTCCACCTCCAAATCTCCAGGAGTTTTCCATCCTGGCAACTTTACCCCCCAACTCTAACCCTAACCCTAAAAGTGACCCAGCAACTTGAAAACCATATTCTCCTATGATGCCTCCTAAAAGGGGGAAACTATAATTTGCAATTTCTCCCTGTTTGGGCCCTCAGCATGTACCCTCAGAGAAACAGGCAGTTCCTTCAAACCAAGCTCTACATCTTTCCTTCCCTGCTGTAGAAAACACTGTCTCAGGGGTATACCATGCAGTTGATTATACAAGAGCAACTTTACGAACTGCTCTTTATAAAGGAGCAACTTTACAAACTGCTGTTGCTACTTTGAAGACTATGGCATTATACTCCACGGAATCCCCTCAAGGGATGGACACAAACTCACCCATGAAGCAAAATCTGTGATAACTTTGGCTCTTTTAATGCCTCCTCAGCAGGAATTCATGAACTTTCAGAGCAGGTTTGTGTTATCCATGGTTTGGGCATGGGGCAGAAAGCAAGGGTTTAAAAGGACTGTGAGTCCCTTTAAACCTGTTTTCTGTTTTCCCCACCGAAAGACACAAAAATAGCCTCCCCAGCAAAGGGAGACAGCCTCAGAGCAAGGCAGGCAGTCCTGTGACCCCTTTCCCCCATCCGGCAGCCAAGCAGAGGAATTCCTATTCAGGAGGCATTAAAAGGGCCAAAGTTATCCTTCCGGGCAGAAGAAGGAGGAACTGCCTGATTCTCTGAGGGTACATGCTGAGGTTGCCACAGTGCCAACAGCTGATGGGTGGGGAACGCCTCCTCACTGCTCAGAAGCTGCCTCCCCTGACCCATGAAGCAAAATCTGTGATAACTTTGGCGTGATGTTGCTCAGACTCCCCATGGCTGAGATGCAGCTGTGTGGGTGGCCTGGGGTGGCGAAAACCCCAGCTCTGCCCCTGCTTTTGTTAGCATTTAACTTTGTACAGACATAATACTGACCATAGGTACAGCAAAGTGTTTTAAATATTGGACTAAAATCTAGGAGACTCAGACTGAAATTCCTGCTTACCATGAAACTCACTAAGATCAATTTCCCACTATACTTGTTCTGGCATCAGAGCTCTTTTCCCACCAACGCTTCCATCTGATTTCGCACAAGCTGCCTCAGGGCTGTAATTCGCCTCTCCTCTTTCCGGCGGCAAGCAAGAGCCTCTGAAAACCAGTTTCTGCTTGCCGCGGGAAAGAGGCAGGGTGAGTCACAGCCTCACAGGAGCATGTACAAAATTGGATGGAAGCGTCAGGGGGGAAAGAGCTCCAACGATGGAACAAGCCTAGTGGGGAATTGGTCTAAATTACCTTGGGCTGGTCATTCTCTCTTGGCCTGACCAACCTCACAGGATTGTCATGAGAACCAACTGGAGAACGAGGTATGTCTTGACAAATTTGTTAAAGGAAAAATAATGATTATTGTAATATATCTTTTAAAAATGATATTCCAAAGCACAAAGAATATATGCCTTATATAAGGGGGGGGGGAGGGCGCCTGCTTCCCCCTGCATTGTTTTTCCAAACTGAAATGGCATGGAAAGGAGGCAGGAGCCCCTCCTCCTCCTCATGCCATGGTAGTCCTGACCAGAATCAACCTCCTGAGGCACTGTTAATAGGAATTACCCAATGAGAATTCACTCCTACAAGTTTAGCCCAGAGTGATTATTCAAACCAGGGTCTTCCAGATCTTATTCTGACACTCTGTCCACTACACCAAACTTATTTTAAGCCAGTCACTTCCTTTCAGCCTGAACTATCTCATTGTTGTGAGGCAGGGAAATGAGCTCCTTGGAGGGAAGGATACAAATAGGATAGAAGCAACTTGCAGCTGGGTGCTGTGTTCTTATGACAAAAAAGAGACTCTTCGGTGCAAGGAAGACAGTAAGGCTGGAGCGCATTTTGTGTGGGCTCTGTTGATGAGTTAGCAGAGAACCCCTTTCTGCTGAGCAGTTTTCAAAGACCTGCTGTTAGGAAGGCTGTGTGGACTTTTTACCGAAAACTCTAGGAACAGTGATAGAAAGTAATATGTGTTGATCTCTCTTAGCAAAAGGGAAAAGCCTGCCCGCTGCTGATTTGCATGCATTAATTCATTTAAATGTATGCTGACTTTCAGTGGATCTTCACAAGCATTAAGCAGAGCTAAAATAAATGGAGAGGTAACTAAAAGAAAAGCCATGTCAGCTACAAGCTGGCCAGATGGCCACTCTAATTGTACGGGTACTTAGCTTCATTCTAGTTTTTTGCCTGCCTTTGACCCCCGCAAAGCATTATGTTTCCAGCTAGCTTTGCTTCTCCAATACACTTCCCCCCTCTTCCATTTCTGGGCTATGATTCTATGAGCCGTGATCAGACCCCATAAAACAGCAAAACCGACTTTCATTACAATCCTTCCTCATTGCAAATCAACTTTATATCCACCCACTGGCTGTCCTCTTCAAAGGGTGCTCTCTCTCTCTTTTTTAGACCCTTCATTATTTCCATAAATTGGAACAATTTTTGACATATTTCATGTCCACCCAATTGCCCTTGACATGGGCATAGAGGGGGCCCAGCTATATCCATGGACTCTGAAACAATTTGTACCTAGGTATTTAGATTAGCAAAACATCTTGGAAAGCGGGTTTTTTTGCAACTTGATATATGAACAGATTTTCATATATGAATGATATCCCCAGACCACTCTCACCACAGAGGAACATGATGGTTTGTTGTTGCATGGTGGATGGTGTTTCATGCTCATTTTCCCTCACAAAAACTGCCATGTTTTCCACACAATTAATTGTTTTCCCATGCCACACAGGTATGGCAACAACATATACTATGTAGCATTACAGAATCTTGCATTTCTCTCTACTGAAAATTTATGCGCTTGTGAATACAGTCGCATATTACGGTAGACGTAGACTAGATATTCCACAGATATATACCACTGTAATTGGGGCAGGCACAGAGTATGTTGTAAATCATTTTACTAAGTCAGATTAAAGGTGCTATTACTCACAGCAATGCAATACTATCTATAATTTCTGTGTTAAATTTGACATTATAAATCCTTTAATCTGAGTATTTAAAACTGCTCCACGGCTCATTTTTCAGTCGGTATTCCTGTTAACACATTTACTGCTAATGAACCCCTTACATGTTCGCTCTTTCTTAGATAAATGTTGTTGACCAATATTATTATTTGCACTTCACATAATAATTTTTTTTTGGGGGGGGGGCTTTTTAATTTAATCACTCCAGTACGAAAAAGAGTACACCAATAATGCATTTTTAATTACACTTCCCAGGTGACCTATGTATAAAAAGATCTTATAATGAAGCCACAATAATTAGCCCGTCACAGTCCGGTTTGGGGCTATTGTTTAGGTGTCCTTTACAGGATTCATCTTCCTCTGACTAGAATTCTAAAACCTTACACATTATCTCCCCTAACACTTAGGCAGGTATTATAAATGTGTGCTCTACTGGCAGAAGCAGGCTTTCTAATTATTGTCAACCATTTCTAGTGTGACGTGACAAATTCCCTTGAGAACCAAAACAACAGCCCACTCCAGGATTTATAATAGGCCCTAGAGCCGAAGCTGTGGTAGATGGAACAGCTTCCCTCAGGATAGATAATTGGTTTACATAGCAGCTCAACATCTGAACTAAATTAATGGTGATTTTTTTTGTGTTACTGTGATTTCCTTATTTGATATAAAAACTCTCTATTTTGGTGTATTAAAATGGTATGAGACTTAGCACTTAATAGCAGCATAATTTGTGTGTCCTACTTTACTTGGAATGCAAAACAAAATGCTATCCTTGTATGTATTTTCACAAACAAAGCACTAAATATTATTGAGATGAATTTCAGCGAAATTCAATTCAGCCAAACATTCTTTGGAAACCCTGCGCTCTGATAAAATATACCGTACAGAATATAGCCTTCTGCTAGCTTTGGGAAGCAGTACTGGATATGGAACTGTCCCGTTTGTGTCCCTTTAAAATAAGGCTGGCCAGCTGTTTAACAACTGAAGGTTTGGGAGTGGAGCCTGGGGAATGACCTCAGCAAGGCTGGCACCAACATACCCTGAGGTGGATCAACTGCCAGGGTCCAGGGCTTTGGCAGGGCCCACTGGTGTTGATACCCTCTCACTTATGTGCTGGCACTCCACTATGCTCTAGGCTTCCCAACCCTCCCGCCCTGGCGGGGGACCCCAGGATTTACAGCCTCTTCCCCCACTCTCCAAAAAAAAACGGAAGCGGGGGGAGGGGGAGAAATGGCGCCAAGGAGCGTGGCGAGCCGCCCCATCTCGGAGGAGCAGCTAAGGTGAACCGGAGAAGAGGCAGCAGCCGCGCAGCGGCGTTGCCCGCTCCGCTCCGCCTCTGAGGTGAAATCAGAGAAGGGGAGGGTGGAGGGAAGGAAGACATTTAAAAAGGTGTGCCGTCCCTTGAAATGCGATGGCCAAAACTCCCGTTGGGGTTCAGTGATGCTTGTCACACCCTTGCCCCTAGCTCCACCCCAGTGTCTCCTGGCTCCACCCCCAAAGTCTCCTGGCTCCACCCCCAAAGTCCCCAGAGATTTCTTGAATTGGACTTGGCAACCCTACTATGCTCCCAGCTATATGTGCTGACCAGTGTTGCTGGGAAAAGGGCTGCAATTGGTAGTGAGCACAGGCAGTGGGAGAGCTCACATGAAGGACGTACAGGAAAGTTGTGTGGGGGTGGGAGGGAGGGAAGGATGGCATGGATGGAGGCTTGGTAATAAGCAAGAGAGGGGAGGGAAGTCTGAGAATTCTGCTCAGGGAACCTCAAAACCTGGAACTGGCCTGCGTAACACTACAGAGTCCACTCTTTTCAACAGCCATTTTCTGCAGGGGGACAGGTCTCTTTAGTCTGGAGCTCAGACTACATGAAGCGTACCAACATCATTGTTAATGTAGCATTTCATGTTCAAAGTGCCTTACTTACTTTACCTGGGGATCCTCATAACAGGCATATGAAGAAGACAATCTGGTGATCCTCATATTGCAGATGGGGGAGAATATGTAGAAATTATGTTTGCCAAAGTCCTCCTTTTGTATCAGAGGCAGGCTTTGGCTTGCAAAATTCCTGGAGATTTGGGGACAGTGCCTAAGGAGGGTGGAATTTGGACAGGACAGGCCACTCAGCAGGAATGTGGTGCCCTCTGAAGTTGCCATTTCGTCCAACAGAAATGATTTTTGTAGTCTAGAAACCAACTGTAATCCCAGGGCCCACCTAGACTCAGAGGCAAGGTCTCAGCATTACCTTTCTCTTTATTCACTTCATTTATCTATTTATGTAAAGTTCCACAGAGCTGCTCAGCTCACAATATATGGGTGAGTGTGGCATAGTGATTATAATGCCAAATTGGGATCCAGGAGATTTCTGGTATTGTCTTTATGAGTGGGAAAACTGGGAGAGAAAAAAAAAAACCTTGGAAAGTACAAAGTCCATGACACTGGGTTGGTTTTGGGGTTTTTTTAGTGACATGGGAAAACCCCAGTACCAAATATTTTAAAAGGCCTTCTTTAGATGAAAACAAGCAACTTGAACATTCTTGGAAGCAATCTGTTTCATGCCTTTTCACAATGTAGCAAAATGGCTGTAAAGTAGGGTTGCCAAGTCCAATTCAAGAAATATCTGGGGACTTTGGGGGTGCAGCCAGGAGACTTTAGGGGTGCAGCCAGGAGACATTAGGGGTGGAGCCAAGATCAAGGCTGTGACAAGCATAATTGAACTCCAAAGGGAGTTCTGGCCATCACATTTAAAGGGACGGCACACCTTTTCAATTCCTTCCTTTCATAGGAAATAGTGGATAGGGGCACCTTCTTTTGGGGCTCATAGAATTGGATCCCCTGGTCCAATCCTTTTGAAACTTGGGGGGGGGGGGTATTTTGGGGAGAGGCGCTAGATGCTCTACTGAAAATTTGGTGCCTCTACCCCAAAAAACAGCCCCCCCCAGAGCCCCAGTTACCTGCAGATCAGTTTTCCATGATTTTCTATGGGAATAAATCTCCATAGGGAATAACAGAGTTCCCAGCAGACATTTCCCTCCCCTCCCCCCGCTTTCTGACGACCCTGAAGCGGGGGGAGGGCCTCCAAACCGGGGGATCCCCTGCCCCCATTTGGGGATTGGCAACCCTACTGTAAAGAGACAGAGCCCATTGCTGAGAAATGTAGAAAGACCCAGCAGGGAAAGAGAAACGAGTGTTTCCCAAGAGGGAATGCAGCTGAGTCATGATGACAATGAATGAAGTAAACCTGTTATGAAGCATCACCCAAAATGCAGTGGATCATGGGACTTGCATGTTAAAAAAAAAAATAATAATAAAGCTCAATGGGACAGGAACTGTAGTAGGGAGGGGAATGAATGTAACCGGGTGGAAAAACTAGCTGGCTCTAATCCCGTCTTTTTATTCTACTCTTTATTGGGGGTTCAGTGGGGTCCAGAAGAGCCTGGGCCATAAAAGACATCCCATGCCTACAGCGTATCCTATTTCAGATGGTGTTTGCAGGCAGATTAGAGCGTTAACATCTCTCTTTGTTCTGCGAGTTAATCACTAGGAATGGTTAAAACCAGTGCCACTTTTGAACATGAATGCTCTAATTGGTTGATACGTCCTGTGTCCATAAGTGAGCTCCTTTGAGGCAGCAGAGATAGTAAGACAGAGATATAAATCAAATGGGGAAGACTACACTGACTAGAATGCACAATTAATGTTAAAATAGCTCTTTACTAAATTCTATGGACAAATGGACAAAAATGTTTCTGAAGGCTCACAAAAGCTCATACCCTGCCACAAATTTTGTTAGTCTTTGAGGTGCTACTGGACTCCTACTAGTTTCTCCTCCTACAGACAGACTAACTCAGGTACCCATCTTGACAAAAATATTAAAAATGATAAATAAGATTTTTGAAAGGTGTTCAACACTGCAATCCTTAAAATATTTTCCTGGAAGGAAGCCCTGTTGAATAGACCATAATAGGATTCTGATTAGACCTTCTTAGCTTGGCAGTGTCAGTGACATTTGTGAGGGGGAACCCCCCCACACACACATTTGGTAGTTTATGTGATTCAATCAGTACAAAAATACTCTCTGCAAATACTTCCAGTGTACACTAAATAGTGTTAAGTGGGATAAATCAGGAGGACATATGTCCTCTAAAAGCTAAAACACGAAACACAATCTGTGAAGAACGCAAGTTTCTCACAGGAGCAGAAAAAAATGAGGGAAAAATCAGTCATGTGAGTTGTCAAATGTAACCTTTTGGCATTCTAATAAACTGTTGCTTAGATAGAAATATCAAGCTATTACTAATGGCTATTAATGTGTACATGCTTCATGTAATTTTATAGTATCTTATTTTAATATCTGTAATTTTAATGAATTGCAATTTAGGAAAGAAACAATTTTCATTTAGTTTATATAACATAATTATGGACCAAATTAACCCCACAGTAGTCTTAATTACATTTAGTTTCATTTGGCTGATCAAGCAATTAACATGCCACTGTATTTTGGAAGTAAAAACCAAGTTGTTGCAGTCTTTCTTCAGAGGAGGAGGGAAAAACACATGTACTTGTTCATCTTGCATGTAGTCACTGCGTCAAATTTTCTCTTGGGATAATTTGGGGGATTTACAATGCAATCCTATGCAAAGTTACTCCAGCGTTACCCAAACTGAACCCAAAGAAGGGGACATTTGTTTTAAAAGGATTTCAGAAAGGAATAATGCAAGACCTTGTAAGCCTGTGTGTACCAGGATGAATGTCTGTAGTACCCCCAAAATAAAATTATGAAGAAAGAGAGTGAGAAAGTGCTTGTAAACACAAACAAATAGCTTTATGAAATAAAATTACAAAGAGTTAAAGTGCAAAGAACCTACATTAGGCACATAAGAACTGTTTCACTAAGTGATCATACATGTGTTCACACACCAACAAGAGTGCACACAGTTTTAAAAGGCAGAAGGGGAGAAATTAGGAAATCTTGGGAAGGGAATTATGACTTTGAATCCTGGGCTGGGGGTCTGGAGAGGTTCAGGACAAATGCAGCTGATGTCCAAGGAGTAGACTGAGGAGGGAAAAGGGAAGATGTTGAATTTATACCCCATCCTATATTCTGAATTTCAGAGTCTCAGAGCAGCTTACAATCTCCTTTATCTTCCCCCCCTCCTTTACCTTCCCCACACACACACAACAGACACCCTGTGAGGTAGGTGAGGCTGAGAGAGCTCTCACAGAAGCTGCCTTTTTGAAGGACAACGCTGTGAGAGCTATGGCTGACTCAAGGCCATTCCAGCAGCTGCAAGTGGAGAAGTGGGGAATCAAACCTGGTTCTCCCAGATAAGAGTCTGTGCATCTAACGACTACACCAGACTGGGAGAAATAGGCCTGCAGAATGTGGAAGGGGTTCTCAGCAGGAAACCAGATTTCTGACCAGTAATTCTGGACTGGGGCTCTGAGGAACCATTTTCTAGCACCAAGGTCCTTCTTTATGGACAGAAGATCCTCAGGGTCGTGGCTTTGAACTGAGTCAAGGTAAGAAGTTTGAATCTCACTGACTGATTAACTGCTATCATGACTTTGGCAGGAAAAATACCTTGATCAGGCTATAGTGAGCCAAATCTGCATGGACACAAAGAGCTGGAGTGAAGCAGCATGATTAACATACTTTAATTAGAAGACCAAAGATTGATACGCCACCCTTCTCTCTGAATCAGAGTCTCAGAGCGGCTTACAATCTCCTTTATCTTCTTTCCCCACAACAGACACCCTGTGAGGTGGGTGGGGCTGAGAGAGCTCTCCCAGAAGTTGCCCTTTCAAGGTCAGCTCTGCAAGAGCTATGGCTGACCCAAGGCCATCCCAGCAGGTACAAGTGGAGGAGTGGGGTATCAAACTCGGTTCTCCCAAATAAGAGTCCACGCACTTAACCACTATGCCCTACTAGGTTGACGGGAACTAAATCTGCATAGACACAAAAGTTTGGGTAAGTCAAGATAGCTCCTGAAACAGGATGGAGCGTCAATTGATGATCTGAGTACCCTTCTTGGTTGAGTAAAAAAAAAAACAGGCATTGATTAATGAAATAGCAATTTACTTGGGCTGGGCAGACACATCTAGAGTATGTCAGGATATTGTGTGATGCCTCTAATGTTGAAAAGTATTTCGGTTATTGTGAACAATATGACACTGAGCTGGGGAAGACAGTGCTTAATCCATTTCTAATTCCAGCATACCCTTCCTCTTCTTCCCTGGGATTTTCCAATGTCTTGCCTGTACCCAGGTGACATTATGAAACTTCCCAAGTTTCAGATCCCCTTGGCATTTAGACTATAAAAGGGGGTGCTTATAAAAACCCATCCAAGGCATTGGGGTTTGTTTGACCCATGAAGTCATGGGGGGAAATTGATTTACCCCATTTAAAGCTTTCTACAGATTCCAAAATCCTGTTATGCTTTCTCCCCAGTGAACTGTAGAGTCTGAAATTGCTCTCTTCCCTCCCCCCACTGCCTTTTTAAAAAAAAGTTCAATGGTCATCAAAAGGGTGCCCCAATGGACTTAGCTTGAAAGTGAAAGTTCTATGCATAATCATATTTGAGAGTTTCTACTGACCCCAGCAAATATTGAAAAATGATTTCAGTGCTGTTTCCACGTACCAATAGATGGATCGACACTTGTTATCTCCATTTGATAAGAATTTGGAGAAAATAGTGAAAACTAAAATTTCTCTCCATAATTTATATTTACAGACATTTGGTGGCTTTGGGTTTAACACCACTTTTGTAATTGGGGGGTTAAAATTACCCCCAATTTTGCAACTTGAATTGTTGTGTTATATAGTAGGAGCAAGTCAAAGCCCTGTGCAATTCAAGCAACTTGAATTGTTGTGTTATATAGTAGGAGCAAGTCAAAGCCCTGTGACCATGCTCTGCCACAGCTTCCCTCATGCCCATAGCCACATGGAAAAGCTCAAACGGAACTGCACTACAATTTTGGAAATGGGGTCATTCTATCGCTCAGCAGGATAAACATGGACATGTTTGAAGGCATCCCCTGAACCTCCCATTTTCAAGACTTACAGGAGCCATGAAGCCTGGAACTCTAGATGACCTCTAGCCATCTGTTTGTTTCCCTTTGCTGTGCTAAATCAAAGCTCAAACTGAACTGTGTTGCAATTTTGGAAAACGGGAAAATTCTATCCCCCTGCAAGACAAGTCACTTTTTTGTTACCAGTTTTTCCACATTGCACTATTATTAAGTTTCAGTATTTTAACAGTTAAAATAATTGCTTTCTTGAAAGTAGACCGTTTTACAGATTCCCAGCTGTGTCTTATGGTTTAAAAATGGGATCAATTTAGCCTCATTTTTGTTCCTGTATGGATCTGATGTTTTCAATGAGGGGTATATTGGACCCTGATTCCAAATTTTATCCATTCTGCATTGCTGAAGAAACTTATTCTTGAGGCCTGATTGCTTTCTTAGTAGCTAATGCCTTGATTGAGAGAGCTATTAGGTTCCCATTACTTTCTGCTGTATATTACAGCACATTGTAGCAATGGAATAGGGCTGCCAGCCCAGTAGTAGCAACCTGCAGTAGTTTCAAGAGCAAACCCACAAGTGGCATCATTATATCAGTACAATGCTCTTGGATTCCCCTGAAATACTGTGATATCGCTTTCAGGTTCCTGCCAGACAGGATGTCAGCTCTATGCCTATTGCACCCATATTTCCCCCCTCCCAACAGTGGCAGGCAACCGGTGCTGCTGGGAGAAAGGTCTTCCACCATACCAGAAGACCTGGCAGCCCTGTAATGAAATGAAAGGACAGCCCTTGGTCTGCTTTGCTCCTTAATAATATTCTTCTTGTTCTTCCCTCCTCTTTGAAGACTGGATGGATATTGAACATTTCATGTCTGTAAACACGTTCTTAGTCACGATAGATCAGTTGTGAAAGGATGAATACTGTGAAAAGCATGAAAGGACTTGATTTCTTGAGGCCTTCTTTTTCTGTGATTCAAAAGAAATTTAAGCATACTGGCAGTATAACGGCTTTGTCCCCTTCTTGCTTGGATGATATGTATTCTGGCTGCACTGCCTACTGTCTCTAATTTCAATATTCACTTTGAAAGGAACACATTCAATATGACTAAACAAATTACCAATTGGAACCTTTCACCTCTCCAAACATTCACGTTGTGTCAATGCTCTTCGACACCCTTTTGTTTCTCTACTTCTTGGAGCAAGTTTCTCTCTTCCGTCCTCGCTGTCCTTCCCTTATTTACCCATAGAGCTGCTTAATCTGTGTGGCAACTCACATAATTTTGTTCATCAGCAGCCATGATGTCATCCCATCTGAGATAATTTCATGATTGCCTTAATAAAATCTCATAGAGCATCACCGCCAATGGGATTAAAAGACAGTGAGAGCGAATGAGGGCAAGGGCAACAAGGAGGAAGAAAAAGGAGAAAGTGGGATTCTGAAGATCAGAATCAAGACCCCGGCGGTGTGTTTGCAATAAACGATGGCATTGAGCGGGGCAAATCTGGACTGCATCCACATGTAGCTGAATGTTGATCTATCGTGGGCTAATCAGTCACAATTTGTGTGGTCCATACAGGGAAATCTAGTTGCAAAGTAAGTAAGTAAGTAAAATTTTATTCGTATCCCGCCCTCCCCCGGCAAGCAGGTTCAGGGCGGCTAACAACAACAAAAAACAACAATACATTAGTAAACCATTACATTAATACACATTAATACACAGGCTTGTTGTAGTACAAGAAGATTGCAATTTCCAAGGATGTGTGGATGCAGCTTTGGAAATAGTCTTGATCATGACAAAATAAACTAATGCTCAGATACTGTCATGAACATGTTACAATTTCTCTAATGATTGGAATTATTCAACCAAACACAGTGAACAAGATGGATTCCTTGTGCTGAGGATAGCAATTACCCTTGGTGCAAAGAAAATTCCAGTTAACAGACAAAGCTCTTCTATTAGGCTTTACAATCTTATGTGTGGAATTCTTACACCTAAGAATTCCACACATTCTTACACAATAGGTACCATAGAATTTTCCCCTCCCAAATGGCTAGAGCCGTTTCCGGGAAAAAATAGAGTTTTCCTGGAAACGCCTAGAGTGGCCGCACATGATGGCGCCAGTGCAATGATGTCACTTCCGGGTGACATCATCACATTGCACGCACGCTTTGCACCCGTGCAAAAGGCCCCCACTGTGGAACGCAGAGGACCTGGCAACCCTAAACTCTGCTTAGGACAGCAGTGCCAGTTTTCCACTTTAGGTAGGATGGAGATCATACAGAAGAAGAAGAGTAGGTTTTGATGCCCCACTTTTCTCTACCTAAAGGGGTTTCAAATTAGCTTATAATCACCTTCCCTTCTCTCCTCACAACAGGCGCTTTGTGAGGTAAGTAGGGCTGAGAAAGTTCCGAGAGAACTGTGACTGGCCCAAGATGACCCAGTAGGCTTCATGTGGAGGAGTGGGGAATCAAACCCTGTTCTCCAGATTACAGTCTGCACATTTAGCCACTACATCATGCTGGCTCTTCAGGTAATTGTGATAAGCTGCTGATTACAACAGCCAATTAAAGTATTTATCACACATGTATTATTTATTTAGCATTAAAAAAAATATTCCCCCATTTTCTGCCAGGAGCTCAGGAGTTCTCATTTTGTTTTCGCCAGTGAGGTTGGTTAGCTGTGAAAGAGTGACTAGGATAAGGCTGTGAGTGAGATGGATGTCTAAATGGAGATTGGAAGCTGGATCTTATCATTCTAGCAATGCAATTCTGTGCAGTTCTCCAGTCTAACTTATGTCAATGGGTTTAGGATTGCATCATACATATAATACTCCATAGGAGGGATGGTGCCTCAGTGGTAGAGCACTTGCTTGGTAAGCAGAAGGTCCCAGTTTCAATCCCCGGTGTCTCCAACTAAAAGGATCCAGGCAAGTAGGTGTGAAAAACCTCAGCTTGAGATCCTGAAGATCCGCTGCCAGTCTGAGTAGACAATACTGACTTTGATGGACCAAGGAGGGTCTGATTTAGTATAGGGAGGGACGGTGGCTCAGTGGTAGAGCATCTGCTTGGGAAGCAGAAGGTCCCAGGTTCAATCCCTGGCATCTCCCAAAAAAAGGGTCCAGGCAAATAGGTGTGAAAAACCTCCGCTTGAGACCCTGGAGAGCCGCTGCCAGTCTGAGAAGATAATACTGACTTTGATGGACCAAGGGTCTGATTCAGTATAAGGCAGCTTCAGATGTTCATATGTCCAAGGCAGCTTCATATGTTCACTGCACCACACTGGCTCTGCTAAGCAGATGTTGCAGCCTGTTGCTAGAAATGGAGTTGGAATCAAGACTAGCCCTGCCATGTTATTGTTATGGCGCTGAGAAAGGGAAACTATTACAGCAGCACTTGAAATAAATATAAATATGGATTGTGCGGAGTAGAAAAATGAAATATCATGATGTTGTTGAAAGCTATATTCTTGCATAATTTATTTAAAACATACATAACCAGCCTTATAACAAATATTTCTTAGGTGGCTTACCCTCATGGTGGTTTTCCACAACAGCACTTGCCCTGGAGTAAAACTGGGCTTTTTGCCAGTCACCAGCCCCAGACTTTAGAATTTCTCATCACATATATGCATTGCTCTAGGACCCCCTGCTCATCAAGGACAATCAGGGCACACAGCAGTGGGCAATACATAGGGGAGTTATTCATGGATCTTGGATCCAACCCCATGAAAGATCAGCTCTTAAATTTTGCCTACTGTGATTTAATCAAGGCAAGATAAAATGTGAATTGGATTATTTCAAAAGCCTTATTAAACGTAATTAGGGATGGGCACAAACAGGGAAAGTGTGATTTGTGATGGTTTGTGGCAGACCCATGAACTGAACCATATATCATCATGAACTAAAAAGGCTTCATAGGAACTGAACCAGTTTGTGAGGTTTATTATGCAGTAGAATGTGCCCCCCCCCCCGGTGTGCTAGAGACACCAGACTTACCGGGGATCTCCAGATGACTCTACCTGCCCTCTAGGTTTAGTCAGAATTGGACTTAGAAAGTCCAAGTTATGCCCCCCTCCCAAAGAAGAAAGCACTTTCCTGGGAAATGAGGCAATGGGAACAATGGAGGATGGGGGCACCTTCTTTAGGGGGCTGTAACTTAGACCCCATAAATCCAACACTCACCAAACTTGGTTTCAGGAATGTATAGAATGCCGCACATATGATAGAGACAGCAAACTTGCTGTGGATCTCCAGCTGACTCTCCTCTACTTGCCCTCCAGGTTTGATGAGTATTGGATTTATGGCGTCCATGTTACAGCAGAACCAGTACAATGTGCCAAGCAGAACCAGCGGAACTGTAAACCCAACAAGACTAAGGTCAAATCAGAGAATATGTACAGTGTAAACTGAAGGGGGGGATTTTTGTAAGACCAGCAGAAACGGTGCAATGTACAGAGCATCCAGCATTACCAGTGAAATCAAAGAGATGCAGTGCCAGTTCAGCAGAATGGATGCCTTGCACAGAATCACACTCCGAGTGGGGGTGGGATTTTGCAAGCTTTGTGCAAGAAAATGGGAAAGGGAACCCAAGCCAACAAGGGGGAAAAAACCCACTTGTTGAAACTGACAAGAGCAGTCAGAGAGCTGATAGAAACCCAAGGCACAGAGAGAGAAAAAGAAAACAGTCCAAGGTTGGTGAATTCCTTCCTCTCTGTTACTTTGAAGTTCCTCCCTGTTGTTGCCTTGGAGTTTAATTGAGTGGTAATAGTCTGCTTGGAAATATATCTATTCACAAACAAACCACTATGAACAGCACCAAAGTTCAAAGAACGCTCATGCCGGGCACCCTTCCACAAACATTACTTCACAAACCATGGGCTGGCCAAAATTCATGACAAACTTTAGTTTGTGAGCTGGTTCATGTCCATCCCTAAACATAATCTGGTCAATATTTGGTATTCTAGTGTAGCTTCAGCTAACAAGCGATTGGCATGTGCAGGGTCATTAATTACATTCCAGCTAGTTTTGTTGTTTGCAATTACAATTATCTTTTGTATTTAACAAATTTAATGCAAATGTCTAGAGGACTTTATTAACTTTGCTATACGGTATATTTGTTCCAACATTCTTTGCAACAGTTTTAAGAAATAATAACGATAAAAATAAAAGATGAAGGGCTGAATCATCACAATACATACAAAGCTCATACCTTGAATAAATCTTTATCGGTCCTGAAGGTGCCACTGGATTCAAATTTTATTCTATTGCTTCAGATCAACACAGCCACTTACCTGGATCTATATATAGAAAGGTACGGTACTGGAGAGCCAGTTTGGTGTAGTGGTTAAGTGTGTGGACTCTTATCTGGGAGAACCGGGTTTGATTCCCCACTCCTCCACTTGCACCTCCTAGCATGGCCTTGGGTCAGCCATAGCTCTGGCAGAGGTTGTCCTTGAAAGGGCAGCTGCTGTGAGAGCCCTCTCCAGCCCCAGCCACCTCACAGGGCGTCTGTTGTGGGGGAGGAAGGTAAAGGAGATTGTGAGCCTCTCTGAGACTCTTCGGAGTGGAGGGCGGGATATAAATCCAATATCTTCATCTTCTTCTTCTTCTACTGCCAAAGACAGACAGACAGGCAGACAAAGGTATATAGTAACAATACTGCCAAACAAAAAAGGGGACTGACACTCTAAAATTACAAAATTCTAAAGAGCTTTTTACAAACGAGTACAGCATACATTGAAAAGTCAGTTAACTTACTTTCTACTTTATGTGTAGTATGGAAATGTCATTTCTTTTCATTTCCAGTGGAAAAATTGCACCTCTTTCTCCAATAAGTCATTGAAATGTACATTATATTGACTTCTTGGTTTAAAATATATTGCTTTATAGAATCTTTATGTGCACTTGCTATCCAATTAACACTTATTTGACACATCAATAGTGTCTTTACCCTCATGGCAATATAACTCTGCTTTTAACCTTCTGTACATCTGTACTGCAGCCCATATCCCAACTCATTCGACTCCGTGCCGTTGCCCTATCCAGAACTTGAGATGCAAAATATTCCGTGCCAAAAATTCCATTAAGTGCATAGTTAAGATCTAAGGTTAGGACAACTGAAATGCCAGACAGCAAGGAAATGCAGAGTTGAACAATTGCTGTCCCCAGTAGCCAGCACAATGGTTCTGCAGTACAACATAAGACAGGTCTTTGTTACCAGTCCTTTAACCCATCCATAAATAGGATATGACTATTCAGGACCATGTGTGTAAAGTGCTGTGAAGTTGTAGCCAATTTATGGCAATCCCATAGCGTTTTCAAGGCAAGGGACATTCAGAGGTGGTTTGCCACTGCCTGCTTCTATGTAGCAATCCTGGACTTTCTTGGTGGTCTTCCATCCAAGGGCCGACCTAGCTTCAGAGAGCTGATGAAACCAGGTGTAGTTAAATCAGTTAAACTAAAGATTTGAAATAGTAAATAAAAAAGTTGGACCTGTGATTACTCAACTGGGAAATTCCCACTTCCCCAATAGCACAATAGTGTGAGAAGTAGCTTTGCCAGGTCTGTGTTGGAAAGTACCTGGAGACTTTGGGGGTGCAGCCAGGAGAGGGTGGGGTTTGGGGAGGGGAGTGGTCTCAGCATGGTACAATGCCAGCGAGTCAAATGCCATCAAGCATGGTACAATGCCATTGAGCAGCCATTTTCTCCAGGTTATCACGAGTAACCTTAATATCTTGCAATATGTTAGAAACAATCTCAAATTGTGTGATATGAATGAATAGCTAACACAGAAAGAACAAGTCAAAGCACCACACACAGAAGTTGCTCTGTGCCAGCAGAATGGAAAGAAAACCTATATAAAATGGTCTATAGATGGTATCTTACACCAGATAGGTTGGCCAAAATTTATCCTTCTTACTCTAACAAATGCTGGAAATGTCTAGAAGTTAAAGGGTCTTTGTTTCATATATGGTGGAAATGTAAAGCGGCAAAAAAATATTGGTCGCAGGTGAATATTTGGATCCAAAAAATCCTAAAAATGCATATTAACCATGTACCGGAATTGTATTTGCTGAATATTTGTAGACAGAGTTTGCCTCTTCCTAAACTGAAAATATTATTGTATATAGTTACTACTGCTAGAATTCTATATGCTAAGTACTGGAAAAATGACATAATTCCTAATAGAGATGAGTTTATTAACAAACTGTTGGCTGCCGCAGAATCTGATTTACTATCTACAAGATTAAGAAATGGCAATGTCCAAAAATGTCAAGAGGAATGGGATCCTGTTTATAAATGGGTTAAAAGTAGAGATGCTGGAATTGAGTAAATATGGGACATTCTTTCTGTTCAATATGTAGATGTTTAATCCTTTCCATCTCCCAGCGTGTATGGCTGGGTAGGTGTTTTGTTTGTTAGATGTTATACTTGTTTGTGTTGATTTGTTTTGTGGGTGATTGAGAATGTTGTTATTTTTGTTCTATATATGTTTTTCTGTTTCTTTTGATTTCTTTACTCTTATCAATAAAATCTTAAAATTTCTAAAAAAAAAAAAAGAAGTTGCTCTGTGAACAAACTGAGGCCCTTAACCAACTTGAAAACTCATCTTCATTGAGGTTGCAACCAACTATCAATGCTTTATACCAGACACGCTTCTCCCGCCACTTGTGAATTAGTTGAGCACCTTTTCAATGCTAACAGTTTGTATTATGGTGGGGTAATGGCCACACCATCAATAAAAAGTGCAGCTCCTGTTATGAGGAGACCCCCCAACTTAACCTCTCCATATGCTATCAATATTTATAGAGCATCTGACATAATCAATTAGCCTTATAACGGGTGATCATGAAAAAATAAATCCCATATAAAGGAACTAGCGCATTTGCATTTTCATTAACCTTCCAAATAAATACGAATGTAAGGTATATATGTAGGTCTTGGCTGTCTTTACTGTACATTAACTCTCTCCAATATCCAAAGAAGTATAGGAGGGCATGGTTGTTCAGCTGAACCTTTGTCCTATGGCTAATAAGCTCTCTACTGCATGATCAACTACTACAGGTAAAATACTACTCCCATTTAATTTAGAACTTCAGTGACTATTCTGTGACATCCGATTGGGACGGAAAGCAGCTAGCAGCATATAGTATTACGCAATATGTAAGATGAACAGTGGGGAGGGTATATTTTCTACATAACAGGATGTGTCTTTAAATTTTGCATGGTATCCACTATACCAACAGGCACAATATTAAAAAAAAAAGGAAATAACAACAGCAATGTGCATAACCGAGGCTGAAGTTATGGAAGTTTTTCTTTTTTTCATATATAGACTCATTTAATTTAATTTTTTTTCTTTTTTGACTCTAAATGTCATTGCTTGTGGTATATGACTCCGAAAAAGCTGGCTAGGATGAGTAAAAAGATGTCGGATAGATGTTGGGAATGTAGAAAACACGAAGGTTCTTTCTTTCATATGTGGTGGACTTGTGAAAAAGCGAAAGAGTTTTGGAAGATGATACAACAAGAAATCTCCAAAATTTTGGGTTATGACTTTAAGAAAACTGCAGAGACTTTTTTGCTTGGATTACAATTAGAAAAATTTCCAAAGGAAGACAGGACTTTAATTTGGTATTTGCTCTCAGCTGCTAGGACATTGTATGCACAGCTGTGGAAACAGAGGAAAATACCAGAGAAATGGGATTGGATTGTGAAAGTTTTATCGTGGAGTGAGATGGACAAATTAACTAAAACTTTAAGAGACTATGATTTAGATATATTCAAAAAGGAGTGGAAGAAATTTAAAGGATATATGGAGAAAGAGTGGAATGTAAAAAGACATTGGACAATTTTTTAGTATTAATGAGAAAAGAAAAGTATTGAACTTTGATTGGTTAGTGATACCTTATAATTGAATTTAAATTTATAACTTCAGGGAAGTCAAATATTGGAGGGAGGGGGGGTTGAAATATCATATGGGTTAGTATAGAAAAGAGACTATTAAATATTGTAACCATATGTTATTAATAAATTGTTAAAACCTAAATGTCATTGCTTGTCAGAAGAAAATCTGTCCTTGCACTGTTCAAGAAGAACACTCATGTGAATGAATTGGTCGTTTCTCTTCAGTCATAAGGTTGCAAGCTTTGGGTTGGTAAGCACTTTGAGATTTGGTGGCTGGATCCTGGGGAAAGGGTTTGGGTGGGGTACCTCAGAAGGGCAGAATGCCAGAGGGCCCGCCTTCCAAAGTGGCCATTTTCTCCAGGGAGATTGATCTGTGTCATCTGGAGATCCATTGTAACAGCGAGAGGTCTCCAAGTGCTACCTGTATGTTGACAACCCTATCAGACCTTTCTTAGATATGGTTGAAGAGACAATTCAAAAATCAGTTCCTTGATGATTCCCCCCTTCTTGTTACACCAATGCCCCAGTGCTGGTTTCCACAATCCACCTCGAATGGTACTATTTTAAAGCATCAACTTCTAAGCATAAAAACAGCAGAGGTTGTAACATTAATTACAAACAAATAACATTTTCTCTTATGAGAAGGGCTTGTGAATTTACGTTTAGAGAAGCAACCTAGAATCCTAGAGACCCTGTGGAAGGGTAATTCTATACATTTTCTCCTATGATGAGCTGTCAGCTGGCAACAATCAATGGCTTCAATTCCACACAAAGTCCCTTTGATTTCAGGGGCAATTACATTTGCATAAATGTGGATTTGAAGCCCTGTTTGCAGCAGTGCTCTATGCAGGATTGTCCTGTTGAAAAATAAATGAATATGTGTGCTATTGGAGCAGAGGGGAGGGTAGAATAGACTTCTACATGACAAAATAAACTGCTGTCGTTAGTTTTTACTTCAGACTTTAACTACTTCAGTTGAGGGAGTTTGTGCCCTTTGCAGGGTAATCTGAAACAGAGTTGCTTGCTTGAAGTCAGTGGTTTTAGAAGGGTGTAATTCTGCTTAAGTCTGCATTATTGTTTTCTTCTCTGGCATCATGCTAAATACTGATCCATGTTTCAAACAACAGCCCCCCACACATTTAACACAGCTCTATGCTTTTATTAAAAATGAGGAAAGTATATTGCTTCTGAAGGCTACTGAGCTTAGACGCCAAAGGAACCTAGAAAATCTATTGTTTCCATAATCAGAGGAATGCTATAAAGTGATACATAAGGAGTGCAATTGTTTCTTCTTACCATTTGTCAGTGCCCAGTGGCGAGGAAGTCAAAATGAATTACAAGGAAATTTTTAATAAAAGAACAACACAACGAGCTGTGTAACCTAGAGGAACTTTTGCATTGGATTTTTTTTAAAAAAAATAAATCCTGAACCAACTATGCCTTTAAAATCCCACACATTTTCTTCTTCCCTTTTATTTTAGCTCTTAAAAGTGATTTGTCCTATTCCCTGTCCAAAAACAGGGACAGGGACAACACATTTTTTATGGTTCCTTCCCCCCCCCCCCCCTCCACCAAGTTGCATTTTATTTTGCATTGGTTTTAAACCAAAGATGTTTTGTTGCAAGAAAAAGAAGGGAACACAGCTCCCCTGCAATATGAGATGAACTTTGAACACAAAATAGGTAGGCTGGGGGGGGGGGGGGAGTTGAAATATGAGCTGCTTGCTCTGAGAGCCCTTTAAACCCTCCAATCTGTTTTAAATTATTTTGATGCCTCTATTTAAAGGTTAAATTTTTGCTGTTGTTATGAGCCCTGGTTTAGTAATACAAAACCTGGACAATATCAGCAGAGAGCCGGTTCACAGATTACAGATCCAGGGTCTTTCCTGAGCTGGCCTAAAGTGAAACAGCATGTTTATGCTTTGCAACACATTCTGACAATGAATGAACTTTTCACATCATGGCTCATAAAATAAACACGTGGATTCAGTGGGAAAATAAATTAACCGGCCTGACCATCATGCATGTATGTGTTACTTATAAAACTCTGAAGTCTTATTAAATCAGAGGGATGTGTCATTAACTGCAGTTGGGTTTGAACAGCATATATATTTATATCAAAACATAGTAGTAGATATCACTGTTGTTAAAATCCCTTTGATTTCAACAGTCAAAAGTGTGTGTGTGTGTGTGTGTGTTTCCCCCTGTCCTATTTGTTTCAAGGAATTAACTCTCATGCTGAAATGAATGGACACAATCCAGTTTAAGTTTCCTGGAAGTTCCAAAGGAACATTAAGCGTGGTTATACATCTCTTCTGTATAGATCGACAGCATTTACAAGGGCTTTGCTTTGACTTCATCAAGCCCCAAAAATGCACACAATGGCTCTGATCAAGGGAAAATTTAATCACATTGAAGCACTGTTGCAGGTTATTTTATTTACTGGTTCACATCTCCTTTCCTCCACCATGGAAGGTGGCACAGATGGAGGTCACAGAAGGTCTTCCATCCAGGCACTGGCCAATATCCAATTAGCATCACCAGGTGGCTATATCATATGCCCTCCAACCATACTACAGGAGCCAGTGGAGCAAGTGAAGTGCAGCTCTCTTAAGCTCTATCCGTTTCTAAATTAATTTGGGGCTGCATAACTTTTGCTTTTTTGGGCTCCATATGTGTAGGCCACTGCATGTAAGATTTCCGTGAATATCTTTGGGTGAAATGACAACACCACCAACATCTCTGCTCACTAATATATGCAGTTGTGTGACTGCCGTGTACTTTTTCAGATGTATGTGGATTAGTCCGAGCCAATGTTTTTTGCTCCATCTCCCCTCATTCCCTTTCTTACTATAACCCCCCAATTTATACATCTTTTTACTATTGCAGATCCCCCAACATAGTCTTCTTGGTGGACCATGGGCATCCCCTTCTCCCCTTCTCACCATAGAAAAGTTGGTTGGACCCATCCCCACATTCCTATCTTGCTCTTTGATATTTAACAATACATGGATATACGAAGAGATCTTCATATTCTAGTTTGCATTAAAGTACATTCAGTCTCCACTGAAGTATTTTATACAGTTTGTTTCTGTACTCTACAGGGAGGTTTTCATATATTTTGGTCCTCTTCCCCCTGCCCCCAGCATTACATCTCAGGGCATTAAGCATTTGGGCTTAGACATCAGCTTGAATGTAATTTCAATGACTGCTTTTTTTTTTCCCTATTGCCATTTTGAGTTCAATTCCAGTAAGTGCCAGTGGGAAATTCCTAGAGGCCACGGCATTTTCAGTGAATTAGCATCAAGACAGCGAGCCTTTGTATAGCAGTTAGCTGAAACTTGATTCAAAATGCATATTTGGGGAGTTCTGACAAGACTCGCTTTGTTTTTTATGCTAATCGTGGAAAAAAAAAGTCTTACAATCGCTTGCATTTTTACTATCAAAGCTGACCACCATGAATGTGTCTGGAAGTATTATCGAGTGACAGAATTTCCAGAGACAATCATGTTACACAGATCAAAAAGTCTTTCAAAACTATTCCTGTTAAAATATGTTCTTTTTTTTGTAAAATGCATTAACCATTTTTAAGGGGGGGAATCAAGCTCCTGTTCCAGCAGGATTCGGCATTAAACTGTGCTGTAATCTAGAGGATAACTAAATACAGCAATGCAAAGGTTTTTTTTATCTCCTTTTGCAAAAGACATGAGATGCTGTTAACTTATGAAGCTACATTCTAATGTCAGATGGCTGGCACATCTAGTTGAGTAGGTAATACTCAACTAGATGTGCCAGCCATCTGACATTAGAACGTAGCTTCATAAATATTGCCGACGCTGACTGCAATTATTTCCCAGGGTCTTGAAAAGCGAGCTAGCAGCACCACTCCAATTGAAACTGGAGAGCTCTTCCTTATCTGATGGGACACCATGTCATACCTGACTACATAGCATCAGGGTGGGACATTCATGCCAAGAGAAACTGTCAGTACCTCCACAAAATCATCTGCTGAGCTTGTTCTCCTTCATACCTCAGGCTCCCAGTCCTGGAGGCTGGATTGTGGCTACATGTGGGGGCTTTGGCAATAACAAGCTAATAGACATTGCTAGGGAAGGCACATACTGGTATGGCTCAGAATGAGTGGTCTGGTGACAATGGTATGTTTCTGCTATGTGGCAACATAGTGAAGGGCTGGAGAGTTCCAACAATTATTTATTGCATAGTTTCTTACGCTGTCCTATACACGAAGGCCATTTTCATGATTTCTCCCATATGGTCCAATCATATGAACTGCTTTACAGAGTCACTGACTCAAAATGCTCTCAAAATGTTCAGTATCTGAACTAGTGCTTTGACCTATACCTACTAGCCCATACCTATGTCTGGATCCTGAAGGATCGTATGGAGAGGTGATTTTCACCAATTCCCCCTCCTATTGCAGATTTCTGACTCCCTCCTCATGATATTCCTGGGATTTCCTATCCCCAAGGAGCATATTTCATGGATCATTTTTTGCAATATGGAGGAGTGGAAGTCCCATTCTGTTGATAGACATATCTTCTGTCAGCAGAGCTTTACTGTGGGATCCAAGTCATGTTATTGCAAGAAATTAGGTTACCCCATTGCTAGGTTACTCCATTGCTAGGGTTCCGGTGGGGGAAACCTCCCCTGACGTTACCTGGAAGCGATGTCACCCACTCTAGTGATTTGGGAGGGGAAAACTCTATGATACCTATTTAACCATAGAGCTTTCTCTCCCAAATCGCTAGAGCATCCAGGAAAACCATAGAGTTTTCCTGGAAATGCCTAGAGCGGCCAGTGAGCGAAATTGCCAGCGCGATGATGTCACTTCTGGGTGACATCATTGTGCCGGCGACATGGGGGGAGGTTCCCCCTGCCAGCCCAATGTAGGCCGACGAGTTGGGAATTTCCAGAGCAGGAGAACCCCGGCCTGGCCCGGGGGCTTGGCAGCCCTACCCATTGCTCCACATTCTAGATCCCTTTTGTCTGCACTAGTTGTGAAAGTGATGTAAAGTAGGATGACCCCCCAACTGAAAAGTAAGGATGAGCTACTGTTTTCCAGAATACAGAAGAACCAGCTGCTTCCCATGCTAGAACAACACTTATTTATTTAACATGTCCTTCCTCCAAGGAGCTTGGAGTGGTATACATCAGGGGTGGCCAATGGTACCTCTCCAGATGTTTTTTGCCTACAACTCCCATCAGCCCCAGCCAGCATGGCCAATGGCTGGGGCTGATGGGAGTTGTAGGCAAAAAACAACTGGAGAGCTACCGTTGGTCACCCCTGGTATACATCATTATCTCTTCATCCATTTTATCCTCACAATGATTCTGTGAGGTAAGTTAGGCTGAGACAGAGTGACTGACTCAAGGACATATGACATGTTTCATGGAAAAACCACCCTAAGCCTGCTTCAGCAGGGAGGGTGGGATATAAATCAAATCAAATCAAATAAATAAATAATAGGGATTTTAAACATGAATCACCCAGATCCAACATCTTAACCACAACACCAAACTAGCTCCCTTCAGCCAATTCAGTTAACCCAAGTTTTTATAATGTGCATTTCAAAATCACTCTGTAAATATCTATACATTGAATTATATTCATTTCTAAAACATGAACACACAGAAGATGTTAATGAAGCTAAATCACTATAATGTGAAAACCAAATGGTTGTAAATCATACAATACATCTTAAGCATGTTTCTTTCAAAGCAATTCACACTTCTTTCACAGGGACATTTCCATGTAATGTGTTGTTTAAGAACTACAACAGTAATTTTGGCATGTTTAAATCTCCACTGAGAGAAGAGACAACAGACTGTCAGTGGGCTGTGCCAAGGCCATTGGTTTTAATGGCAAGTCTTAGCCATGTTTCATTTTGTCTGAAATTCACAACATACTTTAGGACTTGGTTTATTTTAAGCAGTGTTAACCTTGATTTTAAGGTCAAAGTGAAGGCATTTTAAGACAGTTGCGTTCTGCCTCTAGAATTAAGAGACAGCTATTATGTCTCAGCTGACCATTTTTAGCAGCCACAGGGCCATGTTGTACCTTTCACCAGCCTAATGGGCCTCCCTCTAACTTAAATGACTCTTCTCTAGAAGTACAAGCTGCTCATGTTGGAGGAAGATTCCTTAGGCTCGAGAAAGGCCTCTAATGTCTGAGTGAAGTGGTAGCACTTAGGCCAATATCATCACTACATCGCATGACAGATGTAAATTGTGTTGGCTTCCAGTTGCTGTCATGGAGTCATCTACACAGCCACCACATGATGGGACCTTCACACACACAAAAAACTTGCAGGGTTTCTGGAGTGTTCATGTTACATAGGTGACAGAATTCATAGCAGATTACCTTGTCTAACTCCTCTGATGATGATCTCAAGCCAAGGTAATCTGCTACGAACACTAGATGAATACTACAGAAACACTGCAAGGTGTTTTTTTGGAGGGGAGGGTTACGGGTCATAATTATTTTGTCCCAATCCCACTGTGCCTTAGATCCCCTAGAGTATTCCCATGGGTGTAAGGGTATGCGCTCTTAGAGCACAACTTTCTTGCCTCCTTTCTAGGGTTGCAAGTCTCCAGGTGGGGCCTGGATATCTTCTGTTTTTACAATTGATGTCCAGCTGGCAGAGATCAGCTCTCCTGGAGAAAATGGCTGCTTTGAAGGGTGGACTCTATGGCATTACATCATTCTGAGGCCCCTCTCCTTCTGAAACCCCACCCTCTCCCAGTTCCACTCCCAAAGGTTCCAGGTATTTTTGAACACAGACCTGACAACCCTATTCCTTTCTTCCATGGAAGCCTGAAATGCCTTTTGAAATTCACTTCCTATCTTCCCAAAGCAGGATTTTGGGGGGCATTCCAGGATGCCATAGGGCAGGGCAAATGGGAAAGTTGTGCTATGCACATATCCTTCTGCCCAAAGAAAGACTCTAGGGGATCTAACCCTATATCTGCTGGCAAGGACTAATAGTTCATAAGTATCTTTCATATCATATCCTAACAAACTATTGGCTCTCATAATCTGTTTATTGACGAAATTAGATTATATTTTAGCTCTATTTTTAATATAAGACATTATGGATGATCAATCCATGGCATTATTAAACTTTTCCTTTCCATTCACAAGAACCTTTTCATTAATTTTGCAAGTAGCTTTTGAACCATCCCAGCTTTCGAGAAGAGGGATGCAGTTCCTTAATTTGCAGTAAGCTGTGTTGTAGTCTCTTCTGTTTAATTTTGTTTTTATAGCATACTATAATTAAGTCTTTATTTGAAATTCATATTTAAACCATTGCCTGGTTGTCATGGAATTGTTGGTAATGTGTGATTACATTATGTTGTTTTTTGCCAGGACACTCCTGTAAATGAGGCATTATCCTCGGAGATTTTCTTGGCTGAAAATGTGAGTAATTAAAAACGTAAACAAATATTATCCATTACATATGCCACAGTAATAAGTACTTCACTATAATACAAGTTAATGGCTCTTTAGGGATCCAGCTTAATCCTGCTGTAACATGTTAGGTAGGTGTATAAATAAACCATTCCATGCATGCTGAGTTAGATGTTGTTTAATAGGATCCATGAGTCGGGGAACCATGATAGCCAAACTGGTGGACTGATTTTAAAGGATGCCTGTCAAAACAGAGTAGTGGTAAATGGAGAAACAACCCTGGATTATATCTATGAAAGAGAGACTTTATTACTCAAGACCAAATCAAGGGGGAAAGACAAAACAAAATGCTTTCTTTAATGGACAGCAATATGTTTTAACCCTGACAGCTAAAAGTAACCTCATGTAAACTCAGACCATTGTTTCGTTGCTCTACTTTGTGATTTGCTTGGACCCCTAGGTTTTTGGTCAATGAAATCTCTTTCCCGATAGTTTCCTTGGTAAGAAAATCTGACATACAAGACTAAGTTAAAACTAGAGATGGGAGCGAGCTGGGAAAATGGTGGTTTGTGTTGGCTTGTGGTTTGTTTGATTGCCTGAACTGGTGGTTCATGTTGGTTCACGGTTCGTTTGATTTCTTGAACCAGTTTGTGATTTGTTTGGTTCATTTGGTTTGGGAGGTAGAAGAACAGCCCCCTTGCAAGTTAGAGATGCCAAACTCACAGAAAATCTTCAACAGGCTCTTCTCCACCAGCCCTCCAAGTTTGGCAAGGATTGGATTTGGGGCATCCAAGTTGTAGCCTCCCAAAGAAGGTGCCCCAAGAAAGCTCAGCTCTAGCTTCAGGTTTAGTCCCTGAAACCACAGCAAGAAACACCTTTCCAGCCAGGAGACGTGTTTAAAAATTGTCCCACTGTGTGGGGAAGAAAGGAGCCCCTCGAAGCCTCCCCTAAATCAGCCATGCAGGAAACAGCAACTGAACTGTCTCTTCTCTCTTTGTGCTGCAATGTGAAAGCAGCTGAGTCAGTGTGTGGTATTATACTGGTATATCATCTGCTCCCATAGAGCAGAATGGGAACCCCGTGGTTGGCTCCCAGAGCTGCCAATCAAACTATAGAACAACTGCTTTGGGTGTTTTTAGGGCTCTCCACAAGTCCACCCCTAGTGTTGTGTAGGAATTGATTGGATTGGTGCCAGGTGAATGGAGAATGAACCATAGAAATGAACCACCATGGAAAAAATGCCGTTCATTTTTGTTCTTGTTCAGGAATGACATGGACAAATGAACTGGTTTGAAATGAACCACGAACTGCCCTGATTCATGCTTGAACTGCAGTTCATGTCTTGGTTCATGCCCATCCCCAGTTAAAATACATCAGTAAACCCACTTTTGCGTTTTTAATAGAAGAGGCAACCTTATTGGAAAAAAACAGCCCACCGTATTTCACCTTGTCTATGACAACTATGCTGTGAGAGGATCAGTGTGACCTTTGGGATGAAGGAATTCCATAGTGGGAGTGCCAGAACTCTATTTAACTCTGTTTGATCGCACACGATGATATATTGTGGAACAAGAGTGCCTCAGGTGAGAATGAGGATGGCACATGTGAAAGAAAACATTCCAAAAGGTTTGTGAAATGTGGGCCATTCCGGGATTTAAAGGTCAGAACTAGGACTCTGAAATGGACCCAGATGTGCATCACGAGTCAAATATTATTTCTTTAAATTTCATTTTTATAGTCTATGAATTTAAGTCAGATTGCTCAATGCAATGCACTCTCTAACATGAAGTCAAATGAGCAAAAACTAAGAAGATACTGAATGAGCCCTGCAATCCTGAGTTTATGAGCTCTGCATGACTCCTCTAGATTCCCTCCAATACTTAAGGTTCAGGTTATATGTAGTTAGTTTGCTTTCTTATTTACTATGTTGGCACAATATTATTTGTTTTGGCTGTGTATCAATCCAATAAAATCCTTGATGATTCTTGATAACATGGCAATTGCCAACAATGTCGTCTTGACCCATTTCATCCAATGGGAAAAATAGAAAGAAGAAGAAGAAGAAGATACTGGATTTATATCCTGCCCTCCACTCCGAAGAGTCTCAGAGCGGCTCACAATCTCATTTACCTTCCTCCCCCACAACAGACACCCTGTGAGGTGGGTGGGGCTGGAGAGGGCTCTCACAGCAGCTGCCCTTTCAAGGACAACCTCTGCCAGAGCTATGGCTGACCCAAGGCCATGCCAGCAGGTGCAAGTGGAGGAGTGGGGAATCAAACCCGGTTCTCCCAGATAAGAGTCCACACACTTAACCACTACACCAAACTGGCTCTCCAAAGTTGGGAGGGCACCTATTTGGAAAGCTTCACCACAACCACAGAATCCTGTTTTCATCTCTTTACCTTTAATGTTATACATTCTACCATCCTCTCATTGTCCCTGGTAAATCTCATTGCTCTAGTTCCCATGTTTCACAGAAACAACTTCATCATCCCTATACATTCCCTGCGAACCAGCACATCATAGCCCTCGGTTGTGACAACTGCTCTCCTGCGTGATGCTCTAGTAAGGATGTCACATCACTCTCAGCATTCTGTTCCCAAGAATGTATGACCTTGGCAAAACATGGCACCACCTAACATGATGGGACCCAGCATTTTGAAAAAAGGAATCATTGTATTTGTCAGAAAAGTGTAAATTAAATCTAGTAGATGTTAATGTCTTCTTTCACATATCATCTCAGTAACTCAGTCCATTGTTTACCTGACACATCTCCTTGAATAAAATAACTATGTTTATAACAATGTCACAAATGACACAGGTACCCAGTAGTCCCTTAAGTTTACTGACCAGGTTCAGGATTCTGATAAATAGCCAAACTGATGCAAAGTACTACGGGTGAGCTCTGGGGGCCTGTAAAGTTACAATGAATAGACTTCCCCCCATCATCTACAAAGTTGGCTGAAGCTCCTAACACAAAGTTTGAGGTCTACATGGACAACAGTTCCTACTTTTATGCTAAATGCAACAACCCTTGCAAGCACAAGAATTCCATGGGTACACCAGAACTGTGGTACAGGCGTGGATCCTTTGGAATGGATAGATGAATAAAGTCATTGACGTCCAGGACTGCCAGATGCAAAAAAAAAAAAAAGCATACCATTTGTGTAAGATCATTGATGCAGGACTCTTGTCAGATACCACAAAATGACAAAATATTATGGGTAACAAAGTTTGGTCATGGGTCTCCAAAGTGGGCTCTGAGTCACAGTACCTTATGCCACAAGAAGTTCATTAGTCTTTAATGTCCCCGAAGACCCTTTGGCTTGTTTCAAATGTAATGAAAAAAGAGGGTTTATTTTAATCACAAGTTACCTGTAAAACCAAGATTCAGCTCATAGACAATTATGCAAATCCTAATTTACCTTGACACATGCTAATTTTGTTGCTGTTACTCTTTCCACTACTTTTCTAACAGAGACCTAGATGATATTCTGGCCTTCATGGCATCTAGGGAAACAAATCAGGATTAAACTAGGAGTCTACATTGTAGAAAACTGTCATTGAAGCTAAATGTGGTTAATAAACCAACATACCCTGGTTTCAGATCCAGGTTTGATGTATCCTAGCTAATCATAGTAAATAGCATACAGTCAGAAGATCACTCTAACTATGGTTTAGTTAAGTCATACTTTGGCATGATGTCTGGATTGAGACTTGATGACTGAAGGTGACATTCAGAGCAATCGGAGGCACAGTTACTTCATTTTAGCTCACTGGTTTAAAAGGAATTAGACTGGTGTAACTCTGCATAGGATTCTACTGTAGAGATGGCAGAACTTGGAGGGCAGGTAGAGGAGAGTCACCGGAGATCCCATGAAGGTTTGGTGTCTCTAGCTTTCACAGGATCTGTTCTATACACTCTTGAGCCTCCTGAATCTGTCAAAATAACCGCATGAAGATTTTGACAGGCACAGGTTCAGGAGGTTCAGGAGTGTATAGAACAGATCCTGTGCAAGCTAGAGATATCATATCAAACTTGTGGGGAACCTCCCCTGGACGTTCCCCTAGATGCACTCCAAATTCTGCCCCCCATTGATTTGAAGTTTGGTAAACATTTAGATTGAATGGAGACAATCTGTCTGGAAATGTATCTATTCACAAACCAGCACAAACCTCCACGAACAGCTTAAAAATTCATGGACAGTTCATGCTTTTTGACCTACCATGAACTTCACTTGGTGAACCACAAATCGTCCAAGATTCATCATGAACTTTTGTTTGTGAGCTGTTTTGAGCCCATCCCTAACTGTAACACAGCTACCAGACTTAAGTCCTGGACAATATTTATTCTCCACTAATTGTTCAAAGGAGTATTGGTTTAAGAATATGTTTAAAAGGTAAAGGTAGTCCCCTGTGCAAGTACCAGTCATTTTCGACTCTGGAGTGACGTTGCTTTCACAACGTTTTCATGGCAGACTTTTTACAGGGTGGTTTGCCATTGCCTTCCCCAATCATCTACATCCCCCCCCCCCCAGCAAGCTGGGTACTCATTTTACCAACCTCAGAAGGATGGAAGGCTGAGTCAGCCTGGAGCCGCTACCTGAACCAGCTTCCACTGGGATCGAACTCCGGTTATGAGCAGAGGGCTCCAACTGCAGTACTGCAGCTTTACCACTATGCACCACGGGGCTCTTAAGAATATGTTATAGTTCTTCAATTTTTTTGAAGTGTCTCATTCTTTCTTTCAGTTATTCATTAGGTTTCTTTAAGAAGGCAAAATCATACTACTGATAAACACCTCTGCTTAGCTGTCAATACCTTCATTTCATTTCCTCCTTGTCTTCAGCAGATGGCTCTGTTTTTTTAGAAATAACCAGACAGAAGAAGAAGCAGGAATCAGTGGGAGAGCTGAGTGTGTGTCTGTCTCTGTATATGGTACCTGAAAATTAAACGGCTTTCCAGTGTAGCTTTGGGGGTGAATTACACCACCTGCCAGGCTTCTGGGAATGGACACCCTGATTGGTGATTTCAGTCATAAACTTCCTTTGGTAAGTCTACATTTCTATTCTTTTTGACAGATATTTTTTCCCCTCAGAATAGTAGCCTATGGCAGTTAGTTGGGAAGATGATAGTTCTGTGAGATTCAGCGCACAAAGAGTGACAAATTAAAATGGCAAGTCTGTCTGGGAAGATTGTGATGTAGAGGGAAGAAAGACTTCTGATCCAGATAATGTTGGACTGGCTGTGTGGTAATGTTCAACAAGACCAGTTCAATTTGCACATGTCCCGAACGAAGTGGAATTTGTCACTCCTCTGCTATATCTTTCTCAAGTGAGAGCTAGGCGTACAGATGAGGGAGGGGATTTCTTTGGCACAAATGTCTCTTGCTCCTTTAATGCATTGCCCAGTGGTAACGTTTTTCTTTCCTTCTCTTTGTGAGAGGTTGGGCTAAAATGAAACTGAGCAGTCATTCTGGCTGACACAGAAGACATCCACAGGACAATTTGTTAAGAGACTAGTGTGGGACTTGGCATAGCATTACTTTGAATTTGATGTTGTCCATCCTTTTAATTCCATCTTTCTCCTTCATGACAGTCTGATAAAGGCTTCTAAAGCGGTCCCTCTGATCTTCTGATGTGGCATTTGAGCCTCCTGATACAACGTCATGACCACAATGTGAGTTTTATTTCTATTGCATCTGTTGCTTGGATAGATGGATTTTGCTGCTGAAGTAGTAACTGAGCTACAGCTCTTAGAATCATGCCGAAGATGGAATTTTTCTAAGTGGAACACTGTCATGAGTTTGTTATGTAGTTTCAGGACATTATTTGATGCTCTTACGAGTTTTTCTGATGTACAACAGGATTGTGGGGGGATTTTTGGTAGGGAAAGGAAGGGAACAAAACCCAATCGGTACTTGCCTATGACTTGTGAGGCCAGTGATTTTTGTTGGCAGAAGGAGATGCAGTGCCAACAAAACAGAAGCCATTCATAAAACTAAAAAGAGAAATGGTGACAATGAGTTTGATCCAAGGATGCACAAACAGAAGCACCTTCTATGCAAGCAGAGGGCGACTCTTGACATTTGTGTGGATTTCTCACTTGAACTACAGCTTCCCATGCTGTTACCAGGATCCTAGGCCTCAGGACTAGAAGTCGAGATTGTGACCTTTTCAACAATAAAAAACCTCAGGCCAAATCAGTCAACAACACCACCACCACCCCCAAAACCAGAACCAGGAAAAGGGGCAACAGGACACGATGCAAAACCAACAGCAACAGATCCAAACAGATCACTGAGAAAAGGCCAACATACTCAACTGTTAAAAAGTGACCTTTTAAACAATGAAAATTAGGCCAAACAGCCCCCCCCCCCAAGAACTAGAACCAGAAAAGAAAAGGAACAACAGCAGCACAACACAGCAGCAACAAATAAAATACAGAATCCTTTTAAAACAGTAAAAAACTTGACTTTTAACAATACAGGAACTTTACCAACCCCTCCCCCTCAAAAAACCTTCACCCTAACCCCAAGAAATCCAAGCCACCCAAATCAGGAAAGTAAAAGGACACTGCACTTTTTAAAGTCCTCTCACTAAAGTAAGATATGGGCAAATTGGCAACCCCCCACCCCAGGCCACCAACTCGAGCAGAACCCCCTAAACCTAACCCCAAATAAGCTACCCAGTACTCACCCACCCAAATCTGGATAAGTAAAGGGACTCTAAATCTTAAAAAGTCCTTTTACTAACTAAAATTAAAACAAGAACCCCAAGACTGTCTTACCTTAGATGTTTTCTCTTCTTCAGGCAGGTCAGGCAAGGCTGAGAGAGAGCAGCAGCAGCTGAGGCCAAAGACCAGCACAGCACAATCTCTCTCACACACCAACACACCAACACAGCAGCAATGGAATGGAGTCCAGCCAGGCAGACTCCTTAAAAAAGTTCTCTGGCCTTACACAGAGCAGTTTCAAAAAATAACACTGTTCTGTGATTGGCCAGAGAACACTATTTACTTGGATACCCAAGTAAACAAAAGAACAACAATGTTGCTGATGGCTGGGGGATTAGCCCAGCCATCAGCTACACAACAGCCCTGCAAAGCATACATTTGCAATGCATTTTGCAAATGCATGCTTTGGACTGGCTGCTGGGGCTCCTCTCTCCCTCCCTCCCTGATCCCAGGGAGACTATGGGAGAGGCGGGAAAAGGTTTCCAAAGGCGGGAAAGGAGGCAAGCAGCTCCCCTGAGGCTGCAGAAGCTCCTTTTCCGCCTTTTCCATGGAGTTCCGTATACTTCCGAATATCGGCTCCCATATAATGGCTTCAGAATGGATTCGGAAGTATACGGTGCCGTATACTTCCGAATCAGGGGTGATTCAGAGGTTTCTTCGATTCGGCCGAACCAAATGCACACCTCTAGTCCTGGGCTCTGGCAGCTGTCCTGCCTCAGGGCATGTTAATGCTAGCCCTTGGATGGTTAGTCTAAGATCTCCAGGTGAGTGACAAATAGGGTTGGGTACAAACCTGAACACAAATGAAAGTTTGTGATGAATTTTGGCTGGTTCATGGTTCACAAACTGAAGAGCAGCAACAAACTTCCACAAATCTTAGGGCAGTTAGTGGCAATTTGTGGTGGTTCATGAAGAGCAGAATGTAGGAGTTTAAATGGCTCCAAGACATTTAACCCCCTACTTTCTGCTCCCTGCTATTTTTCATGGGGAAACCCCTGCTTTTTGTGGGGAAAAGTAGGGTGTTTTATGGTTCTAAGTCATTTAAACCCCTGCTTTCTTTCCCCCCCAAAAAATGGTAGGGAATAGAAGGCAGAGGTCACAAATTGGTTTGGTTTGCATTGATTCGTGGTTTGGTTCATGATGAGGGGATTTAATTGAATTCAACAGTTGTCCCACTATTTCCCAAAGACATTTCTTTATGTGTTTGCCTCTGTACCCCAGTACATTATGAAGGCATTTGTCAGATATGCAGCTTTTAATCACCACATTACAGAGCTGTTTGGAGCTCATATCAAAACAAACAAGGAAACAAACAACCTTGCGACAAATTGAACCTCAAGATATATGTGAAATATGCCCCTGTGTTTTGTCTACAGCTGCTTCTTCAAATTAGGCAGCTACATCTCTATTGGGGTTCCACCTGTCTATGCCAGGTGTGGCGGTAGCCAGTTCCATATAGGTTGGTGATTAATCTTAATGGAAACCCATCGGGTGGGATGCTATGAGCTTTATTACCTGTGCCAGTATGACAGCTCAAATATCAGACATTCAGCTGCCAAAACTCAGTATACATCTTTGTATAACTACCCAGAATTATTTATAGCAGAAGTCTCCAAAAATATATTCATTGCATTTGCTTTATTTGATGTGCAAATAAGTGCATATTTGTAATGCTCCTGAAGCCTGTAATTTAGCTCAACTTGGAGAATCTGTCTAATGGCATGTCAGTGCTCTTAGAGTTTTGTTCAGCCCATGACGAAGATCACTTTTGAGACACACATTGACATGGTTACAAATATTCCTTAGGAGCATACTGAGGTTCTTCAAAGAGAGGATCAGTAATAGTGGACATGGTTCTGCCATCCACAATTAGATCTACCACAACAGGGACATTCAGTATGTTCTGTAGTGTGCCCTCCAGGGGTGGAACTCTAGCAGGAGCTCCGTTGCATATTGGGCCACATACCCCTAATGTAGCCAGTCCTCCAAGAGCTTACAAAAAAGAGCCTTGTAAGCTCTTGGAGGATTGGCTACATCAGGGGTGTGTGGTCAAATATGCAAAGGAGCTCCTGCTAGAATTCCACCCCTGTCCTCTATCGCAATTTATCCCAGCTGTCCTCCAAAGAACTCAGGATAGCATTATGGGTACAACATAATTTTCTTGGTCTGAACAGGAGGACAATTTTTTTCCTGATTCCTTGCCCCCACCTCCCACGGATCCCCCATCATGCTGTTCTCAGGGGTCACCTTTCTTTTGGAAGCATCATGAGTAGGATTGCCAGCTCTAGGTTGAGAATTTCCTGGAGATTTTGGTGGTGGTGCCTGGGGAAGGACCTCAGCATATTGCCATGGAGTCCTCCCTCCAAAGAAGTTATTTTCTCCAGGTGAGCTGATCTTTTTCATGTGGAGATCAGTTGCAATTCCAGGATCCAGGTCCCACTTGGGAAACCTGGTTGAGGCAAGTAGAGATTAGTTATCTGAGTCTTTATCTCCCCAGTCCTGCTCTTACTCTCTCATCATTATACCACACTGTCTGTCAGATCATGCTAGGATAGCATTCAACGGTAAGGTCTAGAAGGTCTGGCCTATACCCCACCTGAATTAATTGCTTAGAAGGTGCCTCAGAAACACCTACAAATTTACAGGGTTACAATGGCAGATAATTCAATAGAGAAAGGATTCCTTCAAGTTAAGGGAGGTTGAAAACCTCTGCTCTGGAATGTATTTAGGGAAGTAAAACTGGCACAATGGATTGTATGTTGACCTTGGAAGGTATATTGTATTTCACTTCCACAACTGCCTTCTGAGTCAACTGTTCAAAGCCTAATTAGTCTAGCTTTGCAATCTCACCCACTGATTATTAGCTCTTAAGGACGGGGACTATGTTTTATGTTTGTGATCAGTACCAATGTATCCAGCAGCATAGCAATGCTCCGCAGTGGAAACCATCTATTTCGGAAGTTACAGTTTAAGACATCTCAACGCCGGCTGAAATATAGCTCAATTGGATTCAACCTGAATAAACAGTTTCAGATAAATTCAGTTAATTGGTGTGGACTTAAAGTGTGCAAACAGCCTATCTTGTGAAGCCATGTAACAATAACTTGTTCCAGAACTGCTGTTATATAATTACCTTCAGTCAATGAATAAAGAAGAGAGGAAGCTGAAAATCCATTATGTCTGACTAAACTAATTAACCGCTATCTAAATTTTCACACCTCTGTTTCATGATCATTCCTGCTTCCCATATATACAAAACATGGTGAACCAAAAATGGAAAATTGGGTCTCATTTTCAGATTCACTGGACATGGGTACTACCGCCTCTGTTATGCAAGAAAGAATCGTATTACAACTGTTCCATTATGTGGGTACATGTGCATGGATTGTTTGATTTTTTTTTCATTTATGTATTACTATTTATCTATGAAATATGCTAGTCATATTTCCATTCAAGAAAGTTTGGAAATCAGTGTCCTTTGCTGACAATAAATCCATCATTTTCTTTTAGACTATACTAAGAGCCAGATCACATATTATCTTGTGATGAGATGGGGTTTCTTGGATCTGACTCACTCTTCCTGCAGTCACGCAGCAGCTGCAGGTAATATTATTTTGAAAATAAGCAGGAGCCATATTCAGCTCAGAACTGTGGCATGGAAGGAGAAGGGGCTCCTGCCTTCTCCCCCACTCCATTTTCCTTAGTTGAAACTGCCCTGGCAAGAAGTTATTGACATTACTTTGAAGCTGCATATGGAGTATTCCAGTCATGTGCAGTTCCAAAAGTTATGCTAAGAACTCCCTGCTGAGGCTTTTTCACTTAGAAAAAAATGGCACAGAAGGGAAGGTAGGAGCCCCTCTTTTCCTTGTTCCACAGTTCCAAGAAAAACTGGCCTCCTGAAGATTTTAAAACTGCCATTCCCTGCAACCACTGTGAAAGTGAGTTGGGTCTGAGGAACCATAGCTCAATTCACCAAAAAATAGAACATGTAGTTTGACCTTCAGTTATATACCAGCTCACAAAAAATACCATGGGGTTGGCTGTTATTTAATATTGATATGTATCTGTTGTTGGACAGCTGACTGAATATCATCCCAGATATTTTGGCCAAAGATTTAGAGGCTGTGGTTTGTTGGTTGATTGGTTAATTGGTTGGTTGGTTGAAACACAGCCAGTTGAAATTAAATCTATCTAAGATGGAGGTTCTGTGGTTGGGCTGGGGATATCCAGGATAAGGGTGCCAACTCCGAGCGCTTGATGATGTGCCTTTAACGCCAATGCCAGCCATAAGAAGCTTGGGTGTGACTTTGGAAGCCAGAATGTAGCCAAATGCATTTCTCCATCTGCACCAGATCCTCTCTCACCCTGACTTACCCACAGTGATCCATACAATGGTCACCTCCAGACTAGACTACTGTAACTCACTCTGTGCAGGGTTACCCTGGGGACTGACCTGGAAACTGCAATTGGTCCAGAGTGTGATGGCATGTGTTCTCAAAGGAACTTGGTTCACAGCTCACATTCAACCGGTGCCACAACAGCTGCACTGGCTCCAGGCTGAATACCAGATCAGGTTCAGAGTCTTGAAACGAACCTTTAAAGCCCTAAATGGTCTGGGACCAGCGTACCTTCAGGACCACCTCTCTTGGCATATCCCCCAAAGAGCTTTATGCTGAATGGATAACAACCTACTGGTGATCCCCAGCCTGAAAAGCACCCAGCTGTCCTCAACCAGAACTAGGGCCTTCTTGGCCATGACTCCAACCTGGTGAAACACTTTGCCAAATGAGATATGAGCCCTGTGAAATCTGGTGCAGTTCCGCAGGTCTGCCGGACAGAGCTGTTCCACCAGGTTTATGGCTGAGGCCATGATGATCTCCATCCTAGTGCATCCTTCCTTCCCCAACCCCCATCCTGTTTTTGTGCCTATTATTCCTCCAGTTGATTAGCTGTAATATATTTTAATCTCCCTGCCATGGATAGGGGGCTCTAGGCTGTGCTCTTTTTGTGCCACCTGATTAGTTGTTAATATTATTGTAAAAACTGTTTTACAAATACTATTGTTACCAACTCTGGGCCCTGTTGGATAGGAGAGGGAGGGTCATAAATCTGACATATAAATAAGTAAATGAATGAATAAATAAACACGGAGACTAACATTTCCATAAGTGCAGGACTTCCAGCTATAAAGCATGGTTTTACCCTTGCAGCAGCCCCAAATGCTCCTCAAACAGGATTCCAGGTAGAGCATTTTAGGCTTCTGAGGGATGCAGCAAAAGGGAAATTTGCATTCCACAAGAGACATCATTGCCCCTATAAAACCAACAATGTTTTATTCAGAATGTAAGCTTCCATGTACATGCACGCTTTGTCAGACAGTGAAATAGGGAAAACAGTGAGCAGTGCTATGTATAGCTGGTGGGCAATGGTTAAGCGTGCAAAGTAGTGCAAAGTTAGGTTCCAGTGGCAAAATAATGAAATTCACAAATTGAAGAAGAAGAAGAAGATATTGGATTTATATCCCGCCCTCCACTCCGAAGAGTCTCAGAGCGGCTCACAATCTCCTTTACCTTCCTCCCCCACAACAGACACCCTGTGAGGTGGGTGGGGCTGGAGAGGGCTCTCCCAGCAGCTGCCCTTTCAAGGACAACCTCTGCCAGAGCTATGGCTGACCCAGGGCCATGCTAGCAGGTGCAAGTGGAGGAGTGGGGAATCAAATCCGGTTCTCCCAGATAAGAGTCCGCACACTTAACCACTACACCAAACTGAAAGAATAACCTTTCAATTGAAAGAATAACCTTTGGTCAGGATAGAATTTGCATGGGAAAATAAACATGTCAGAATTGAAGAATGACGGTGAGAGCGTCACAAGGCAATAAATGCAGAGTCTGTTAATTGCTCTATTACTCCTTTGTACTACTCTGCATGCTTAACCAGTGCCCACCAGCTTTATGTAGTTCTGCTCACTGTACCCCATTCCATTGTCTGATAAAGTGTGCTTGCATACGAAAGCTTACATTCGAAATAAAACTGTGTTGGTCTTACAGGTGCTACTGGACTCCTACTTTGTTCTATCGCTTCAAACCTACACGGCTGCCCACCTGGATCTACCATCATTGCAGCCATGTTAGCACAGATGTTAGCTGCGTTAGCATAAGTCTTGACCCACGTGAGAGATACCATTTCTGGAGGTGGAAGAGTTATTCTGTTGCTCTCAGAAAGTCAGGAAGAATGCACACTCTGGTGCATCAAAGGACTTTTATTTAGGTATGCAGTAAATGCTAGACTCCAGCTGCAAGGGAGCTGTTCAACACTTTTGTTTCCAAGACAAACAAATGCTATGTAACGTATGAGTAACAGCTGCACATTTGCTTCATTGAGACAATTAAGGTCCACAGAGGGAGATATCAATAACCATTAAGAAACATTACTGATCCTTTTGTCCTAGGTTCTGGCTCCCTAGGCATGACATATTAGGCCAAGCCCATTGGATCAACCTACTCGCAGACCCCGGACATACAACAACAGGTCAGGGTCAGGCTTTTATTTAAGCAGCACCTTCCTTCCGCAGGTGATTTAGCACTGTAGTCTATCAATCAATCAATCAATCATTTTATTTATATCCCGCCCTCCCCGCCAAAGCAGGCTCAGGGCGGCTGACAACATCAAATCAAATACAGTAAATTATACAATAAATATTTAAAAGCAATAGCTAGTTTAACAGTTGAATTAAGATTCTAAAATTACTAAAATTAACATTCTGGTGCTATTTCAACAGATGGTGAAAGTCACTTAGGCAAGTCCCTCTATCTTTTTAATCGGTGAAGGCCATCCCAAAGAGGATTGTCTTGCAGGCCCTGCAAAACTGTTCAAAGTCCCGCAGGGCCCGCACTTCTTTCGGGAGCTGGTTCCATAGGTGTGGAGCTACAACAAAGAAGGCCCGCATGTGAGTGCTCTGTAGTTTTGCCTCCTTCGGCCTGGGGATGTCAGTTGGTTCTTTCCTGCTGACCTCAGTGCTCTTTGGGGTTCATATGGGGAAAGACGGTCCCTCAGGTAAGCAGGTCCTCGGCCATATAGGGCTTTAAAGGTAATAACCAGCACTTTGTAACGAATCCGGTATGTAACTGGCAACCAGTGCAGTCCGCACAGCCCTGGCTGTATGTGCTCCCATTTTGGGAGCCCCAATAACAGCCTAGCCGCCGCGTTCTGCACCAGCTGCAGCTTCTGCACAGAGGCAGCCCCATGTAGAGGGCATTACAGTAATCCAATCTCGAGGTGACCGTTGCATGAATCACTGTTGCTAGGTCCTGACGCTCTAGGAAGGAGGCCAACTGCCTTGCCCGCCTTAGATGAAAAAAGGCTGACTTAGCAGTGGCTGCTATCTGGGCCTCCATTGATAGTGAAGGCTCCAGTAGAACTCCCAAGCTCCTGACCTGGTGTGCCGCTTTCAGCGGCACCCCGTCAAAAACCGGGAGAGGTATTTCCCTCCCCAAAGCGCCCCGACCCACGCAAAGGACTTCTGTCTTCGTTGGATTCAGCTTCAACCCACTCAGCCTTAGCCAAGTTGCCACGGCCTGCAGTGCCAGGTCCAAATTCCCTGGGACGCAGTCAGGCTGGCCATCCATTAGCAGTTAGAGCTGGGTGTCATCTGCATATTGGTGATACCCAAGCCCGTGCCTCCGGGCAATCTGGGCAAGGGGGCACATATAGATATTAAATAGAATTGGTGAGAGAACTGCTCCCTGAGGCACCCCACAATCTAGTGTGCATCTCTGAGACAGCTCACCCCTGATCGCCACCCTTTGTCCCTGACCCTCGAGGAAGGAGGAGAGCCATTGTAAAGCCGATCCCCTAGCCCCTACATCGGTGAGGCGGTGGGTCAGTAGCCAATGGTCGACCGTGTCAAATACAGCCGACAGATCTAACAGCATCAGCACCGCCACACTACCTCGATCCAGATGCCGCTGGAGGTCATCTGCCAAAGCGACCAGCACTGTCTCTGTCCCGTGACCTGGACGAAAGCCGGACTGGCAAGGGTCTAGGATGGAAGCGTCATCCAGAAAACCCTGCAACTGCAATGCCACTGCCCTCTCGATAATTTTACCTAAAAACGGTAAATTAGAGACCGGTCGGTAGTTTGCCAATTTGGCCAGATCTGCTGTACTTTTTTTTAAGAGGGGGCGGACCATAGCCTCTTTCAAGGGTGTTGAAAACGCCCCTCCAGGAGGGATCTATTTATGATTTCCCGTAGAGGACATCTAAGCTCCCTCAGGCAAGATTTAATTAGCCAAGAGGGGCACGAGTCCAGATCGCAAGTTGTCCAGATCACAAGCCTCCCCCCCCACACCCGGCGCGATCAGCTGTGCCTGGGTCCTTCCACTCCTGCCTCCCCCCCACCCACAAGCCATGCCCCCACCAGCTGCGATGTGGCGTCCTTCTTATTCTTTTTCTTCTAATGAAGAATGTGCTGGAGAAGGCTTAGCTCCCCCTCTCTTCCGGTTCAGCTTTAAAGCGGGAAAGAGCCAAGAATAGGGGGGCTATGCACTGCGCATGACCTGATGATGTCACTTCCTGTGATGTCACCAGGCACGCATGTGCATTATGCATGCACAAAAAATTAAAAACAAAAGGGGCAGGGAACTGAGTTCAGCATGGGGCGCCGGAAAGGCCAGCGTCAGGCCTGTCTCTGCTGTTGGAGAATTGGAATGTCACCGTAGGCAAGGAGTCCAAACTAGGGCTGAGTCAAAAGTTTATATTGTGTGTATGTGTGTGTGTATGTAAGTGTGTTCAGAATAGTGGCTGAGAAAACCATTCAACTGGAGATGCCAGGGCTTGAACCTGGGGCCTTCTGCATGGAAAAAATATGTTCTGCCACTGAGCCATGAGAACACAAGAAGATTTGTGCTGAATCAATCCTGTGGTCCATCTACTCCAGCATACAGTGGCTAACCAGTTCCTCTGAAAGTCCAGCAACAAGCCACAGAGGTCAAGGCCTGATCTTGCCTCCTTAACTGGTATTCCAAGACTGACTGCCTCTGAACAGGGAGGTTCCCTTTAGTAGCCACTGATAGACCCATTCTCCATAAATTTGTCTAACCTCCTTGTAAACCTGTCTATGCCTATGCCATAGCCATGTTAGGCTTGTTTGTTACATTTTGCATACAGTTGGAGTTAAAGTGGTTAGTGGGAAATTTAGTTTATGTCTGTCTGGGCATTAGCTCATTTATTACAGTATGAACTTCTTTTTTTATAATGTACTTGGTAACAGAGTGAGCTTACATGGGACCTGACGTTACAGAAAAAGAACGAATGTTTTCACGTGACAAAACAGTGGCTGCAATTATAGGTATTCTATTGGATGTATTAAATGTCATAAATATTTACAATGATAAGTTTAAATTATGTTTTTATCGCCTTTATAGCCATATGCAATAAAAGTCCAAATAATTGTAAACCTAAAGATATACATCAGCTTAACAGCTGAATGTTGTGATTATCTTTTGTTGTATATTATTCCTCTTGAGGGATTCATTAAATTTAGTGTGCCTTTCAGAACAGAATCTATGGCTTAATTAAGCTTTGCAAATATAAAATTTGAAACCACGCACCCTGCGTGCAAAGGCTATTGTTTATTTTTTTTTTAATTCCTCTTCCATAAAACGTTACTAATGAATGTTTTGCAGGCATGTCGCCTGACAAACCCCTTTCTCAAGGAAGCGGCATCTTTTCATTCATTTCAGAAGATCAAAAGTCAACTTTTTTATATACTGTAAGTGTAGCAAGAAGAGCGGAAGGATTCATTGACACTGTGCACATTTCATAGCTTGTGGAAAAGACACATGTCATTGTAACGTGTGAAATTTTAATCAGAAATGTTGTGAAGGATAAAGGTAAACTGATTGCTATAATTAATCAGTACTGCTTAGGGGGGGAGAAAGAAAAGAAAGCATTTTAGTTGTCACATTTTCTAAGGGTGGACCTGATTTAACTGTTCTGGTACCTATGTTCTCTCAAACCAAAGGCATGACGCCATGCTAAGCATTCCACATACTTATATAAATCTGAGTATGTGATGGAACAGCCTTGCTTTGACTTGCAGACCCTGTTCTGCCCACCTCTCTTTGGTGTTGTCACTTCCTGAAGGGGTTCACCACTTCCTTTCCATTAGGGTATTCATTGCTACCATCTGCTCATTTTAGGGATTTCCCACTGGGAGGAACAGGACTCCCAGTTCCACTTCCTAGTTCTGAGGCCTGTCCTCCGGGTCTCCCACTACCCAGAAACTGGTTACCTTGGAGATCAAATACAACTTTGGGGCTTCCCTGGAGAAATAGCCAAGTGCACACTGACTGCATTTCCCCAAACCAGGGGCCCTTCTTGCACTATCGTGTCCAATACAGTGGGGGAATCTAGGTGGTACAGAGATTGGGAATCAACCTCCAAAGTAAAAAAAAAAAAAGATTTATTGAAAAGAAAATATTTACAAGCATCCTTAAGCGCAGCACTAGATCAGCAAACAGATTTCAAACAAAAATTGGTCATAAACACAATCTTCTTTCCCTTTTCTAGACATACCCTGATATTAAAATAGGGCAGGCACTAATGGTCTTTAAAAGTTACAAGGTACCTATCTACTGCCTATTATCTGGGAGACTGAATGGTCAGTAAAAGACGGCCACCGTGACTGACAATCACTCAGGAGTCTGTTCCCTTTGAAGAATCAGCACCCAGAGACCCTTTCTCAGAACAAGGGCTTTTATCAAACCTGTGTCTCCACCCCCCTTTCCATCACTCCCTCCATTCTCTTCACCTGGTCCACCTATGTTACAGGTGCATCCTGGGAGTCCTCTTGGAAGGCACTCTGGGAAATCTCCAGGAATTGCCTGGAGACTTCCTCTCGCCAAATTCTTTACCTGGTTTTCAAGCAGAGCAATTAGCATATATATAGCTGTAATCTAGCAGGCAATTGAACTGGCTCCCTGGCACTTGCGGAGACAGGGGGAGGGGGGGAACCACTTTTAAAACTCAGGGCAGGGTGGGGTGGGGTTCTCCACAGAGTACAATGAGTTTCCAGTTCAAAGAGCTACAATACTGCAGCTAGCGGAAGGAGCTGTCCTGTGAAAAGATACCAATCAGCTCAGCCATAAACTCTCTAGGTACGCGACTCCATTTTGCTTAACCTTTGGAAAAATGGGGAAATGCCTAAGCATAAACATGAATTGGCGTCAATGCTTATTTTAGCCGCAAAATTATTAATAGCTCACCATTGGAAAGCCCCTGTCTTAACCTTCTAAACGTAATTGGTTTCTAAAAATTTGGGACCTAGTAGTAATGGATAAGCTGGCTACTACCATAAAAAATTCTGAAGCATCCGATAAAGGTCTAGATAAAAACATGTTTGTAGAGAAATGGTTTCACTTTTTTGCTTATGTACAATCTGAACAAAAAACATTGTAAATTACCAGATAAGTATTTAACTTTTGCTTTATATTAGAAATACACTCTGCATATTGTATACATAACAGGATGGCTTGTAAGGTAGATTCTATGGTTATTAGTATTAGAGTTGATGTTTGTTGGAATGTATTTTTGTTTTTAATTAATAAAAAGTTTAAACTAAAAAAAACCCCAAAAAAACCGTGCCATCAAGTCACAGCCAACTTATGGTGACTGCTGTAGGGTTTTCAAGTAAGACCTACCTCTTCAAAATAGCCTTCACCTAATACCGAGCCAAGACATGTTTTAGCCACTGAATTTTATTAAAGACCTAAGTTATAGCACCACAATGTTAATTTTAATACAAGTTGTTAATGATTTAATAATGATTTTATAATTGTAATTGTAATTACTATGTATGGTTTTATTGTATATTACATTCGTATGTTGTGAGCCGCCCTGAGCCTGCCCTGGCGGGGAGGGCGGGATACAAATAAAAAGTATTATTATTATTATTAAGTAAAATTCACAGGTGGTTTGCCATTGCCTGCCTCTTTGCAGCAACCCTGGACTTCCTAGGTGGTCTTCCATACAAATATTAACCAGGACGGACCCTGCTTAGCTTCTGAGATCTAACAAGACTGGGCTAACCCAGATAATCTTGGTCGGGGTTCAGGTGGCCATAGGCTGGATGTTCCCTGTCAACTTCAGTCCCCCATCTGCAATATGCGGAATATTAGTACTGTCCTTATTATAGAAAGAATTCCCATTACTCTGTAAACACAATGCTACACCCATTGAAATCAATGCCTTCCTGACAAGGGAGGAAATGAGGGAAGTCCTGCTGACTTGCTGGCAGTAACTGAGTCCCAACTGGGCTGAATTCATTCTTCTCTCCTTGCAGGTACTTCGTCTGGGCAGGGTCAGAGATGCCTGCCCAAGAATCCTTGGCCCTTGGACTGTGGCTTGAAGCCTGAGGCCTGCAGTTGGCAACTGATGGGCCAGGACCAGCCCAGATAAATTTCTGTCCTCTTGGTTTTATTTGGGAAATGGCTTTAGAATTCAGAATTTCAAATAAGTTCTTCAGTGCAAAAAAGAAACATAGAAAGGTGCCAATAAATAAATACAGATCAATGGATGGACACAAGCAGACTGAACCCCCCTACATTGCTGACTTGCACCTCGAACATCGGGGACCCTTCAACCGCTCCACCACTGCAGCCTTCCAGCAGCCCAGCACCAGCCACTTAAACAAGGGAACAAGACTCCTCGGCCACACCTGAGGGGCTTTGTCGGTCCAACAGGGAGCGAAGAAAACCAGCACATCTTAGAAACTATTTTTGTTAGGTGTTGGGAAACTTTGTGGGGAGGAGTGTCATGTACTGGAACTGAAGTTTGGCCTTAGGGCCAGCAGAGACTTGGCTAAGTTTGAGACCTTAAAACAATAGCCACCTGGATTCAGGAAGTAGGCCCATCAGGGATCGTTAGGCCAGCTATTAACCTATAGCTGTGTGTAATGGGATTATGGTAATGAAGAAGAAGATATTGGATTTATATCCCGCCCTCCACTCCGAAGAGTCTCAGAGCAGCTCACAATCTCCTTTATCTTCCTCCCCCACAACAGACACCCTGTGAGGTGGGTGGGGCTGGAGAGGGCTCTCACAGCAGCTGCCCTTTCAAGGACAACCTCTGCCAGAGCTATGGCTGACCCAAGGCCATGCCAGCAGCTGCAAGTGGAGGAATGGGGAATCAAACCCGGTTCTCCCAGATAAGAGTCCGCACACTTAACCACTACACCAAACTGGCTCTCCAGTTTGGTGTAGTGGTTAAGTGTGGATTCAGGAAGGAGGCCCATCAGGGATCGTTAGGCCAGCTATTAACCTATAGTTGTGTGTAATGGGATGATGGTAATGGGTTTTGGGGTGGGGAGGTTTGCATGCATATAAGCAGGGCCCTTGGTCCTGCCAGTCAGTTCTGTTCCTATCTCACTATGCTGAATCACTGAATAAAGAGCTGAAATCACAATCTCTTGGGTGTCCTCATGCTTTGAACGCAGTACATTTTAATCATTGTTCTCTCCTCCACCATGATATCCTCATAACAACCATACTGTGAGTGATGCTTTGATTGCTATAAGCGAGCCATGAGACCAGCTGTTTGAGACACACAACTCCCAACATGGCCAGCCAAAACACTTTCAGCACCCTTGTTAGCCTCTTGTCCACCCACCCCATTTGTGACAAGAAGCTGCTCTCTGTCCTCCTACCCCCCACCACGTGGAAGCAGTCGCTCATCCTTCCTCTCCCCCACACCAAAGGAAGACGGCAAGATGATGAGAACTGAGGAGGTGCGTCAACAGCCTCAGGTGAGATACAGCAGTGAGCCAGCACCACCTTTCTCAAATATCACCCCCACAGAGAGGCAACAAGTCAAAGAGGTGAGGCAGTGCCTGCCCTGCTTGGCCCCACCCTGCTCTACGACAGCACCCACTCTCTTCACCCAATACACACACATTGCTGGTAGCACAGCTTCTATCCTTCCCCACTCTCCATACCTCATCCCTCTGGGTAGACCTAGAAGTAGCAAGTGGTAGGCAAGGTGTAAAGCTAGGAATTGTCCTTTCCCCAGTGGTGACCTAAACAATTGCCTAGGGCTGCATAATGGAAGGGCCGGCCCTGCCTTCATGGTCCCTAAGAGGCCTTGAACTCGTCATATATGTAAGTGCATTGGGAGCCTGCCAAACTTCAAACTGTGCAGCATAATCCTCTGCATATTAACTTTTTTCATATACACTTTTTTTCAATGGAGCTTGGTGGTGGAAGGTGCTGTCCAGTCACAGACAACTTACGGTAACCCCATAGGGTTTTCAAGGCAAGAGACATTCAGAGATGGCTTGCCTTTGTCTGCTTCCGTCTAGCAACCCCAGACTTCCTTGGAGGTTTCCCATCAAAGTACAAACTGGAGCGAATCTGCTTAGCTTCTGAGATCTGATGAGATTGGGCTGGCAATGTGTTAGAGAATTTGCACGCAGCAGAAGACACTGAAGGAGAGGGACAGGCAAACACAGGAATAAATAGACAAGAGAGATAACTGTATTCAACAGTGGAATATATTTACCAGGGCAGTATCCAATATTCAGAGTCGTTGCCAGGCCAAGGTCATACACAGTAATCAGTACACACTTCAGTAGATAACAGTATACACCAGTAAGTACACACAGCACGATCCAAGCACAGTAGCATAGGATCAACACCAGCAGTGTTCGCTGCCACCCAGACGGTGAGTCTCTCAGTACCCACAATCCTTACAGGCAGACAGAGCAAGCTCACTGAGCTTCCCTAAATACCCTTACCAATCATGCAAGCTCACCAGAGGTTGCATCAGCTCTGTGAGTCAGCACAAAGCCTAATTACAGGTGAGGTCATTCCACCTTACCTCAGTAACAGGTAACAGCTGGGCCATGATGCAGCATGACTCAGCATGACATTGCAGAAACAACATTTACTATTACTAAGATGGAGTCAGTCAGCCATTTTAGGACTGAGTTCCAACACAATGTGTGCACAGGGCCGAAGCCTTAATCTGCTTCATAGGGAGATGAATTAACTAACGTACAAACTGACTGAAGGCAATGTTTAGATCAGTGCGACTAAAAGTTTCTTACTTAAAGCTACTTACTTTAATCTTTGGTTGTGGTGTGATACTGTAAGAGGGAATGGGGCAGAAAAAGAACATTAAAGTTGGCCTTTCCTTCTAACAAAAGCTTTTGTTTATTGAGCTGTAAGTGGTGACTATATTTCTATAGATATTTCAAGAAAACACCTATATTGAGGTTTTGGTAGCATGAAAATTTCACGAGCTATTTATGTATCTTTCAAATATATTTATATCTTTCCTTCCTCTAAAGAGCCAATGCAGTTTATAATGCCAGATAGCAAAAAAAAAAAAAAATGAAACACACATACACACACAAACCCACACAAAATCATAGAGACAGGAGATAATTACATTAATAGACAGGCAGTAAAAAATGAGTTTACAGTCTTAATGCACTCCTCAGCATCTGTCACTAAGAACAACTTCACCCAAAAGACCTCTGCAAGAAAGATGATTTGGAACACCTTCTTTAAATGTAGCCATTGCCCAATGACCTAGATTCAGAGGTGGAGGAATGAACAACTCTGTGAAAAGGGAGCAGAAGCAGAAACTGACCAGATGAGCACCCTTCATTAAAAGGAAATGATTAATCAATTACACGCTTCAGATAGTCAGGTAGCATGTAGCTGCCCTAACTACTTACAATGCCAATGTATTGACTTGGATCCCACCTTGAATTTCTGTGGGTGCATGGAGGGGCAGTTTTTGCTGATTCCTCTCTCCCATGGGAGAGTTATGATTTCCTTTAGGATTGCCAACTCTGAGTTGGGAAATTCATAGAGATCTGGAGTCAAGCCTAGTGAATGAGAGGTTTGAGGAGGGATCTCAAAGAGGAGGGAGGATGAAAGGAGGGAGTCCAGTCCACTCTCCAAAACGACCATGTTTGTCAGCAGAACTGATGTCTGTTGTCCGGAGACTGGTTGTAATTTCAGGAGAGCTCCAGCCCCCAACTGGTGGTTGGCAACCCTAGTCCCCTCAAGCTGTTCAAGGAGTTGTCCTCTGTCCTCCAGAAACAGCATTTTAGGGACCATTTTCGGCTGCCAGGGAACGGTGAGTTGGTGGGCATCACTCCCCTTTCTTGCACATGTGAAAATTCTATGTGGAATTCAAACCAATTTTACATTATCTACATTGTTATTGTAATCCAGATCCTCACAGTGATTTCTAAAGGTGTATCTACTAACTGAACATTAATAGCCTGTTGATTTAACAGTGTTTTGTGTTAGGCTTTTGTGGCTATAGGAAAGTCCAAGCTTTTGAGATTTCAGATTAAAAAAAAAATCCTCAAAATACTTTCCATTGCACATCCTCCAAAGGACTTTATTTAATAGTGATGTCTGGCTTTGCCCATGTAGAAAACAGATAACTTCATCTAGAAGTCATATTTCTTCTCCCCCTTTTCACAAAATCTGGTGCATTATGTCATATAACTAATTGCTTTAATAAAGAAATGACAGAGTTGAAACAGGCTGAGAAAAAGTAGCCAGGCCTGTAATTTTTTATTCTGAAGCCACAAAAGGGTTTTATGGTGTAAATAACATTTGTTCTAACTACTTACAGTCCTGCGCTTGCAGCTTTTCGGCAGCTGGGGCCCCTCGGGAGCTCTTCCTGCCTGAGGAAAGCTGGAGTGAGCCCTAAATGGATATTTTATTTTCTAGTTAAATGATTTTTTTTAAAAAAAAATAAACTTGCTTTTCAAAACAAAACAAAAATAATTATCAACCTGGCATTAAAGAACTTGGCAACACTCAGTGATTCTTAGTATGTCCCCTTCCCAAACCACAATGGACTATGAATTAGCAAAGCAAATAATTAAAGTCTCTTTAAAAGCTTGTTCATTAAGTTGACTTCTCAGGTCCTCCTGCATCATAGGAAATGGCACTAAACCTCACTGAAGCAGTATTTAAAAGGGAGAAAAATGTATATGCATATAAGGTGGGAAGAAAAAAAGAAAAAACCTCTTGTTAGGCTTTTACAAATTTATTTGGGCTCCAAGAGGCCTGGAAATCTGTGTGTTCTTGCCTTAACACAAAAAGAAAAATATATTTGCATATGTATATATGGGAGTCACTTACAACATAGCCTCTGTGTCCCTTGCATCTCTTGATTCTTCAGGCCCAAACCACTTTTCTCTGCTGATTGGGCGCAAGAGAGTTTGTTCTGTATCTAGCTCGTTCAGTCCTCAGCATTTCCTTTTAAACGGACCAGGTAGTAGATGACATGAAAGGCCTCCATCAGATACCCTGGTGGTAAACAACAGTGACCTTCACAATCCAATAATCTGACTGTTCACACGTTAGCGTAAACAGGAGTGCATCCCATGTATACATGCATGCATTTGTTTGTAAGAACGAGCCAATGCACATTCACTTTACAAATGAAACTAGGAACCAGTACCTGGATAAATGTGCATTTTCAATTGCACATCCAGCTGTTTGTGCATGAAAGGTAACATGAGAATTACTCAATGCATGCAGAAAGTGCACAGATTGTACATGACAGAGTGTGTGTGCACACAAAAGCCTGAATAAAACTCCATTGGTCTTTAAGGTGCAATTGGGCTCTAACTTTGTTCTGTTGCTTCAGACCAATACGGCTACCCACCTCGATTGTACATGCATTTACTGTAATATGAAGAGAGTTAATAAGAAGCAATTTGATTTGTTCAGGCCCAGTGTTCAAGCCCACTGACTTAACACCTCCAATGAGACATCAGTTTGAGGTCCAGAGAGGGGTTTTGATGCAGAGTATGGGAATGAGTAGGGAGTTACAAACACCGCAGCCACATATGCTCCCATGGTTTCCACAGTTCAATGTGGGAAATTCCAGCCGTTTTAAGAGTGGATTGTGATGGGTGGTGCTGCAAACTATATGCTGGGTAGTGCAAAGAAACTGCTGTGTACTACTGAAGGTAGACTCATGGTTCTAATTGCAGTCTTGCCTGAACCAGTCTGTAGGAGAGTGAACCACAGCTACTCACAAAGTACATATGCGGGGTTCCTGTCTATGCTCCCATTTTGCTCTCGTGCATGACTGGTTCCAAAGGTATTTAAACTTTATCAGAACTGTGCAAGAAACATCCAAAAAGCAGCATCTTCCATGTGGCCAGGTGATTTCTGAAGGGTCCCCCAGTGCAAAATTGTTGGCATAGTTCAATAATAGGGCGCACTACTATGCCTTCCTTGCAACTTTGGTTCATCCCCTTTGTGACATGCTGTGCGGAAGTACTGCGCAAGTTCTCCAGAGATGAAGGGAGGCCATCATCTCCTGGCGGATTGCTCCCTTGGCCTCCACCACATCAATCTACCTGAAGAAATCCATGGCAAGCTCCTTGCCCGAGTGCCAGTGTAGGTTTGTGCAGCAGACAAAAGACACTCCAGAAAGGGGAAGACAGATATGCCACTTAAATTAAATAGGAAATGAATTGGCCCTCGTGCTGGCTTGTCTGCTGAGACAAATCATAGACAACATGTCTCTCAACAACAGAACTTATTTGTTTTCTCTTGCCAACAGATTCATCACTGCCCAGGCAAAACAGGCAAAATACATTAGTGTCATGGTAAACTGATAAAGAGAAGTGCCTCAATCTAGCATCCTCAATGGCGAAAGTCTTCGGGCTGTATTGATCCATGTTCTATAAATCTTGTTTTCTGTCTGCAGAAGTGAATCAGGAATGACCCTGAAGGTTAACAAACATTGTAATGTCTTTCAGCTGGGGCAGATGTCTATGCGCTCCACACATTGTATTCGGTCAAGTCCCATCTTGTCATTTTCCTGCCAAGGAGCTTAACTAATTGTTGCCTATCATAAGACAGTGTGATGGAAACGAAGAAATCCTAGAATTGTTGACCCTCCTCCCCTTCCAAATTTCTTTTCGCCTTAACAAGCACTCAAAGCCATGTAGCGGAAAACAAGCACTGAATTAGTCAGCGGGATTCTTAGTCGAGTTGGAACTCCTGTGTAATTGGTAAGGCATGGTCGGTAGACACCAGCAGTGGAGCTGATTAAACCCTTGTGTTTTGTTTTGGGATGTTTCCAAATTGGGACAGGCTGTAAGGACTTCATCTCTTTTTCTTTAGTTTTCTTCTGCTGGTAGAAACCCATCCTATAAACCATCTTGCGAGCTGGATGGCAAGCAATAGGAGGGGAATAAAAATATACACACACACACATTCAATAAAGCAAGCATCTGTTAACAATCATTTCTGTACAACACTCATTAACCGCACAGGTGTGAGGATGGGCAGATTCATAAATTTGCTCATTGATTAGTCACACCTCAGGGGAAGAAAAAAAAAAAGAGGAGTGATGCTTTCAACCCAGATCCCTTTTGTGTCATTGGTTTCTAGTCAGGTTTCAGAGCAGTGGATATATTTGGTAAGTACATTTCCTGTGAAGCATGAATCCTTCTCAACGCTTCTTTCAGAAGTTAATCGGCTCTGCCCACGGGATACAATAAAAGTTGACGGCAAGTTCTACCCTGCTCTGCAGAATGCTCTAATGCAGAAGGCTCAGAATTGTCCGGCTTCGTGAAGGAAGGAAAGGAGAAACCAAGCCTTATCGTTAAAGGGAGCATTATGGTACTTAAGGAGTAGTGGCCGATATCCCTCTCTATGAGCCCCTTTCCTTGGCATAACCTATAGTACGGTTTGGTACAGATTATAAAAAGCTAAAAGCGTGCAGTTTCTGTGGGACTACCTTATGCACTTTGCAACATCACAGTTGACAATACCAAGGGAAAAACACTCGGAAATAATGGAGCTATTTCCTCCCCCCCACCCCCCCACTCCCTGCTTTAGTCATTGAAAGGTCAAATTAGTTTTCACCATTTTCTATGCGTGTCATCCTCAATAGAGCAACGGAGCCCCTCATAGAAAACAATGTAAGTAAATGTCTCTAACGCAGCTTCTAGTCACCTGATCAAAAGTCAATGTTGAAAAACACTCCTAATGACTGTCTCTTATGCATCAGTGCACCTACTAATGAGCTGCCAGAATAGGCTTTTGCAAAGCCTTGCGCAGATAGAGCAGGAATGTGACTGGCCCGAGATATAACTTCCCCGCTGTGATTCCCTGCCTTTTTACTAACAGGGAGTCCAGGCTCGGAGCGACTAATGAGCACACCATAGAGTGTGTCCAAAGCAATGCTGGCCATAGCCATTCCACCTGTCTGCTTTCAGATACATGCTATGGTGCATGACAGGGAGGGGCCCCATTTGCCTTTAAATCATTTATATATGTATTAATTCCGCCCCCCCCCCCCAATCATAGTATGAGTTTGTCTTCATCTGACTTGAGTAGCAATTGACACTTTCTTTCTAGAACTGGGCGGGGGGTGTGTGTGGAGTTGTGTAAGAGGACATTTTGTACAGTCAGTTTTACACTTCCTAAAATTGTGTCATCCTTGGAATCAGTTCTGCATTTCTGCATTTCTCAGATGCCATGTGTTTGTACACATGGCACCCCCATGGCTATTTGGAAGAACAAGCCCTGCAAAATGAATCTTTGACATAAACTCCTGCTCCAAACGGATTTGGAGCATGCCATCTGTTTGATGCTAAGTGAAAGTGCAAATGACATGAAGACAAGAGCTCACATTTCAAAAGCATTTTGCTCTGATAACTTTATCCGTAGTCAAAAGCGAGCAGGAGAGTGTTAGAAAGCATTGGCTCTATTGAACGAGAAATTCACACTTTATAAATGGAAGGTACCCACAATATACCTTCTATCTGAAGTTGTTTGCATAACATTCATTTCCTGATGATCAGACAGTTCTTCTGGGGTTTTGTTCAAGGTTATTGTGCCTGCTACTATTTTGTTAGTCATCGACCGACTGAGGAAGACAAGAGGCAAGCTAGAGTTACTAACTTCAATTGCTGAGGTTTTCTGTGATAATAATTAATTCAATTTGTTAGCTGCATATGTGTCAGTCCTTCCCAAACACCCCTACTGAGGTCAACATGGGAACACAAGTTTTTGCTTTAAGTTTCACAGTATTGTCAGTTGCTATTGTTGATACAGATTCCTTGAGTTCTGACACGGAGATGACATTCTGGAAAAAATAGAACATTGGATGCTCTCATCAGATACTTCTTAAACTTGTCGTGAGTTTATGGTCTGGTTATTTTGAATGAGAATCCCCAGGAGAAACCAGAGCCTAGGACAAAAGAATGGGTTATGTTTCCTAACAACTGTAAATAGTTCATCAACTGGCTTTAATTACTGGAATATGCTTCTGTTCAAGCCCCCATTGAGATTTTTCTTAGAACGCACCTTATACACTACTGATCTATTAAAGTCGGCATTGTCTTCTCAGACTGGTTGCAGTTCTCCAGGATCTTGGGCACAGAAAATCAAACATGAGATCTTTTATTTGGAGATGTCAGGACTTACGCCTGGAGCCTTCTATGTCAGGGCAGGAGCTCTATCACTGAACCATGCCCTGACACAGAAGAGGGGACTTAGAGGATGTGAAGCTTGTTGAGAGGTACATTTTCATTTGGAGGCTGGGGCTGTACAAAACCTTCATGGTGTTTCTTTCTGCTAGCAGAGGACAGGTGTGTGTGTGTGGGGGGGGGGGAGTCAGTTGCTCTCAAGCCTCACCTATCAGTACTTCAGAAGTGCCTGCCTTAGAACAAGACCTGTTAGAGCATGTACAGTCACTTGACACCTTTCTTTTGTACTCTTCTCACAATCTGTTGCTGTGCTGAGAGTATGCAGAAGGATATTTTTCTTTTGATAAATTCTCTACTGTTTTGAAAGCTGGCAATTATTCTCTATATCACATAGACCTCAACTGTTCAAACATGCTATTATAAAAGGAGATTGGGAAAAGCTGGTGATCAACTGCTAAACTATTAATTTGCTAAACTGGTATAGTGCAAGTGGTTACCATTGTCTGGGTAGCAGGAGATGCAGGCACTAGATGGAGCCTTGGAATGGCAACATGGCAAGAAGAAGAAGAAGAGAAGAAGAAGATATTGGATTTATATCCCGCCCTCCACTCCGAAGAGTCTCAGAGCGGCTCACAATCTCCTTTCCCTTCCTCCCCCACAACAGACACCCTGTGAGGTGGGTAGGGCTGGAGAGGGCTCTCACAGCAGCTGCCCTTTCAAGGACAACCTCTGCCAGAGCTATGGCTGACCCAAGGCCATGCTAGCAGGTGCAAGTGGAGGAGTGGGGAATCAAACCCGGTTCCCCCAGATAAGAGTCCGCACACTTAACCACTACACAAAACTGGCTCTCCCAAGGGCTGGGAGCATTGGCCCTGTCATGATCCTAAACCTAGTGAGGCCTACAGGCTCCAGAGAAGCCTGCCTAGGAGTTACTACAGAAACCCTACATCTCCCAGGATCTACTCTGTCCCTCGGATTGGGTGGCAAGGTTTTGGAGGGAAAACTAGCCCAGAGAGGGGGGAACCATGGAGGAAAGCATAAAAGAGCCAAGGTCAGACAGGGTGGGTTCTTTTCCTGAAGAGGCTGCAGGTAGACAGGTTCTCTCTGGGAGGCTGAGCTGGAGGCAGGCTATAGTCTAGAGAGCTTGCTGCTGGGAAGAGATCCCTCACCCAAAGGAGGTGCTGAGTTTTGGTATTAGTAGCAGGGAACATCTAGTTAGTTGCATCAGGGCTTCTATTTATTTGCACTAACATATACTGTTTTCATAGTCACTATAGCACGAAAGCTTTATTAACCACTTATTATTTGAGCACTGTAAATAAACGGTGGTTGTTCTTGTTATATTGCTGGGGTCCCCATGACTCCTTGGTCACAGTTAAGAGGTATTTACTAATAAAGAAGACAGGGGTGGCTGGGTGCTCTGGATGGCATTGTGGCAGCCAGTAGCAGGCCCTCCTAGGCCCCTGCTGTGTGACAGGCCCTCTTGGCAGGTAATTCTTAAAATGGCCAGTTGATGGCAATGGTACTTAACAAGGGAGAGAAAATCCCTCCATGGGTCTAGCAGGCCAGGACATCAGGTAACTGCTGGTGCCTAGATGCCTTGGAAAGCCAGACAGAGCAGTGGCCATGGGTCACTGGAGCCATTCTGCCTTGAAACTATCCCCCAGGAGATGTGTGTTTTATATAAAAAAAGAAAGATGAGGAAAAGGGTCAGTTAAATACCTCTGTGAGTTAGCTGGAACATCTTAGAGGACATGATGTCTGTCTTGTACTTGGGACCTGCGGTGGGATAGGTTCTCTCTCTCTTAGGGATATCACTGCCACCACCAGTTCGCTGCTTGTACTTTGCTAAGTAAAGAAAACACTACAACAAACACTACGAGACTCTAGTGCTCCACCCTCCAAAAGGAAGCAGCATGCACATAAGCCTTGCTCTTGGAACTTCTCACCACCTAAAGAAGCTGGGAGCCTATAGCAATACTAGTAGTCCTTATAAATCTACATTTGGCAAGGGAAATTTCCTAGACTAATATTTCACATTTGTTTTAAATATCAGGGATTCATTTTTCCGGATGCGAACTGGAGGTTTGCTTTATTGTAAAGTGAGTTCAGCCAGCTCTGAATCAACCAAGAACACTTTATTGCAAGAAGAAATGGTCACAAACAGCACAGGCACTTCACTCATTATATACACTCTGGCCATGGTTAACCACACCCCCTAGCAGGCAACAGTTACTCTTATTGGCTCACTCCAGAATCCTTCGTATGCATCTCTTTGTTACAAGTTGTTACATGCCTATCATCCTGATTGGTCAGTTCATCTAGGCTTCAGGGTCCTGGTTTGCAAAGCATGCCTGTCTCAAGCGCAGGCAATAATAACCCAGTGAGATGCAATATATAACACGCTTCACTTCTACTGTAGGCACCAGGGTTGGCCCTAGATCCTTCGGCACCCCAGACAAGGCTAACTACTTGTGCCCCCTTTCCCTCTGGGGATGCTTCAGCCAGATCTTTCCATTCTATCCTATGCGCCCATAGGATAGAATGGAGAGATCGGGCTGCAGCTGCAGCGTGACCCCAAACAAGGGCTTTAATGTTTAAACCCCCTTCTACAGCGTTGCACTGCAGCAGCACCCTGATCCCTCCATTTTATCCTATGAATCCATAGGATAAAATGGAGGGATTGGGCTGAGGCGCAACACTACAGAACGGGTTTTTAAATTTAACCCCCTTGTCTGGGGTCATGCTGCAGTGTGATCCCAGACAACTTGGAGAGGTTGCCAGGCTAGGTGGTAGCGTGATGTTACTGAGTGCCTCCGGAAGGCCGGTACTTCCAGAAGGCCAGTACCCTAGGCAATTGCCTATTTTGCCTAGTGGCAGGGCTGGACCTGATGAGTACCTTTTAAAAGCACAGAACTTCTATACTTTAAAAAGGTTCATATATATTTCCTCAAATAGTGTCCAGTGCCAGAACAATAGGCAGGTGTCCTTTGGGCTAGCCTTAGACCAAAAGGGAGCTCTAGAATGGAGCATTGTTGGCATCCCTCTCCATTTCTTAGATTTTTGAGTATACCCTCTGTATGAGAGTGTGCTGCTGCAGGTACTCAATCCTTTTTCTTCCCAAAGTGACAGAGTTTAGAAGTCTTAAGAACATAAGAGAAGCCATGTTGGATCAGGCCAACGGCCCATCCAGTCCAACACTCTGTGTCACACAGTGGCAAAAAATTTTATATATACACACACACTGTGGCTAATAGCCACTGATGGACCTGTGCTCCATATTTTTATCTAAACCCCTCTTGAAGGTGGCTATGCTTGTGGCCGCCGCCACCTCCTGTGGCAGTGAATTCCACATGTTAATCACCCTTTGGGTGAAGAAGTACTTCCTTTTATCCATTTTAACCTGTCTGCTCAGCAATTTCATCGAATGTCATTCTTGTGAAGTTTTGTGAAGTTGGAGTGGTATAACATATGGACTTTAGTCCGCACTACTCTGTCTCAGCGTTGAATGTAGGAAGGAACAGATCTTGCCTGCCCTGGCTGCTCTCACAGTATGTCCTATCACACCTTTTGCATATGTATATACTGCATCTAGGGAGGGAAACAAACCACTGGAAGCCTACAGAATTAGGCAGAAATTTATTGCACTGGTGTCCCGGCTACATTCTGCCTTTATTTAGGAATGTGTTGTTGGACATGTTCAAGACCCAAACCCTTTGTAACAATCCGAAACGCTCTGTGCCCAAACAGAAGTGTATCAGGAATTTGGGATCAGGGTCTAAGCATCCTTTTAGTATAACAGTTCTTCAAATCGCTGGTTTTACATCAAGAGCAGGAACAATCCAGTTACTGTGCTCAGCCATTTCACCATGCCACTGGCATTTTGGAGAGCTTTCTGATTTTATATTAGTGCATTCTGTTTGTGTTATATTCCATTATCTGTGCTTAGACATGTGCTAGGCAGCGGGGCCAGCCCTACCACTAGGCAAACTAGGAAGTTGTCTAGGGCACTGAATCGGGCACACCCCACGTGACGTGGTGACATATTAGCGCAGGTGGGCAGGGCGCCGGATGTTAGCCTTGCCTAGGGTGTCAGACAGTCTAGGGCCAGGCCCGCTAGGCAGGCAGGACTTTGTTTGCACATGCTGTAATGCAAAGCAGAGAGGCGGGATAAAGGGTGGGCAGTGCTGGCCAGCCTACATGCACTGCAAGTAACAGAAGGAAATGTTTTGCTTGTACTGACTGCAGGGTCGGCACGTGGGAGTTGGCGTCCTAGGCAATTGCCTAGGGTGCCAGCTCCCAGCAGGGGTGGGGGTGAGGGTGGCCCCTCCCTGCTTGCATTGTCCCTGAGCCTCCGACTAGGCTCTGAGGGATTGGAGGAGCTCCCCTGGCCCCTCACTGCCCAGAAAGAGCGGCGCTTCTGATTCTCAGCGCCCTCCAACCTCAGAGAGTGCCGGGGAGGAGAAGCTCTGTGTGTTCTTTCTGGGCACTGAGGGGTCAGAGGAGCTCCCCTGGCCCCTCAGCACTTCCCATCCTCGGTGCCCTCTAAACTCGGAGAGTACTGGGGAGGGGCAGCGCCGTGTGTTCTTTCTGGGCTCTAAGGGGTTGGAGAAACTCTCCCGAAAAAGAATGGCACTTCCTGTCCTCAGCGCCCTCCAAACTTGGAGAGTGCTGGGGAGGGGAAGCACTGAGTGCCTGGGTGATGATATCACCTCTGGGTGATGGCATCATTTTTATTTTTATTTATTTGTAATTTATATCCCGCCCTTCCCACCAAGTGGTTCAAGGCGGCTTACAACATGTAAAATCTAACATAAAAATATAAAATTATGCATAAAAATTAATCATTCACAATTTACCTACTAAAAATCTAGACATCACATAGTTATACTTAAAACATTCAAGACATACGGCGGTCTTACAGCTACACTCAGTTTCAGTTTCAGTTTCAGTGCTGGTTAGTTGTAGGCCAGCCGGAAGAGGACTGTCTTACAGGCCCTGTGGAATTGAACAAGGTCCCGCAGGGCCCTTACCTCTTCCGGCAGCTGGTTCCACCAGGACGGGGCCATTACAGAGAAGGCCCTGTCCCTTGTGGTTTTCAACCGGGCTTCCTTTGGCCCGGGGACAACCAGGAGATTTTGAGTTCCTGATCTCAGTACTCTCTGGGGCACGTGTGGGGAGAGACGGTCCTTCAGGTAGGCAGGTCCTAGGCCATATAGGGCTTTAAAGGTGATGACCAGCACCTTGTACCGAACTCGGTGAGATATTGGCAGCCAGTGCAGAGCCCGGAGCCCCGGCTGAATGTGCTCCCATCTTGGGAGCCCCAATAACAACCGGGCAGCAGCGTTCTGCGCCAGCTGCAGTTTCCAGGTTCGGCGCAGGGGCAGCCTCATGTAGAGGGCATTGCAATAGTCCAACCTCGAGGTGACCGTTGCATGGATCACCGTTTCTAGGTCACCACGCTCCAGGAAGGGAACCAACTGCCTTGCCCGCCTAAGATGGAAAAATGCGGACTTGGCAGTGGCTGCTATCTGGGCCTCCATCATTAATGAAGGCTCCAGTAGTACCCCCAAGCTCTTGACCCTATGCGCCGCAGTCAGCGGCGCACCGTCAAAAACCAGTAGGGGTATTTCCCATCCCGGACCCCGGCGACCCAAGCAAAGGACCTCTGTCTTCGCCGGATTTAGCCTCAGCCCGCTCAGCCTGAGCCACCCAGCCACAGCCACATCATGAACTTTTTCCCTGGGGTGGGTGGGCATGTGGGGCAGAACCCCATGCACCAGACCTAACTGGTGACAGAAGCCCAGAGGGAAATATTTTTGCTTCATTGCCTTGTTAGGTAGGCAGTGCCAGCCTGCTCACATGCCCTGAGAGAATAGGTCTGCGGAGATAGAAAGGAATAAATCCAGACTTTCTCCCTCCCCCACACACCATGTCTTTGCAGACAGAGTGTGTGAGGAGAATTAAGGTTTTGCTGCCCAACAAAGAGTACATATACTCCAAGGCAGGTGAGATCAATGCTGAGGAAGGATCAGTCATCTCTATGTGAGAGAACTGTTGATTCAGGATCTAAGATTGCTCTCATGTCAACAAATTAGGCAACTTTACCTTTTTTTCCCCCTGATACAATACTGATTTAAGGCAAGTCACAGAATAGGATCTACAAACCTAACCCATATTCTCTACTCCATAATGTGAATAAGAGGTTGCAGGATGGGGAAACCTGTATTCTGCTATGTGAGACCATGTTCGCACACAGCTCACCTCGCCGTCACAATCCTGTTCCCTCCGCAGCGTCTGGTCGGATTTCCCACCATCTGCGCCGAAGTTACAGGAAGTGCTGCAGCTTTTGCGCAGCAAACGTAAACTGCTAAAACCCAGTTTATGTTTGCTACGCAAAAGCCGCGGCACTTCCTGTAACTCCGGCACAGATGGTGGGAAATCCAACAGACGCTGCAGAGGGAACAGGATTGTGACTGTGAGGTAAGCTGTGTGTGAAAACGGTCTCTGTATCCATTTTGAGTTTTCGCTCAAGACTTTAGTTATCTCTGTATGATGCAGCTAAGTGGTCTAAAAGCAAGTGGCCCAGAAATCTGAGTTCTTCATTTGATGATAGATGGGAAGCAACAATCAATTTAGTGGTGGCACTGACTTCAGCAGTCACACAAGCCAAGTCCCCAAACTATAGCTCATTTCATTTTTTTTCCCAGAACTGCTATTATCTACATATTATGGTCTGTTAACTTCCCTTTTAAATACTCACTTGTTCCAAAAGCCTTGTCTTTGACTCCTCAAGAATCCTGGTTAATCAGTTCTGTCAGGGAGCTTTCAAAAATCAAGCCTGCTTTGCCTAGATTATTTCCTCCTTGCTTAGACTTGTAATACCTTGTCATCATTACCAGAATCTCTTGGCTAGGGATGGGTGTTATGTCAATTAGGTACCAAGTGGCTTACCTTGGGTGGTAGTAAAATCAGTGTGTTCTAGCAGATTCTATATATGATAATTTATGCATCTATGAACTTTATGCCAATAATTACTGCATATGTTATATGATTATTTCATAAAATTACACGGCACCATAAAAGAACTGCACATGATGTATTTAATTTTCAACTTATACAGACAAAAAAATGGATGTCGCTACAATAATCATTATTTTCAATTTTATGTAGTTAAGTGGTTTTACAAAAAAAAAAAAAATTACCCTTCCAAATTACATAGTTATAATGTGTTAATGGTAGCATAACATGTCATTACATTATGCAACATAATTCTGAGGATATTATAGATGGCTAGACTTTAAAAATTTCTTATCCTTATAGTTGTTAGAAGGCATTCATATTTCAAACTATAGTTTCCTTAATGTACCTATTTAACCTTGATATTTCCACTCACCCTGTGGACGCTTGGAGAAGATCCCATCCAAGCCCGGAATCCATTTACTGGAAAGCTAACTGACAAATCAGCAGGGCTCCATCACCTTGTGGTTTCTTCACTAAGTGCCTGAAGTCCTTTAGGTAGTACATTGCTTCTTGTAAGACAAGTGCTGAGAATTCCATTGTTGGAAGCAATTAAAGATCGAGTCTTCACTGCTGCAGACCCAACCTGGGGAAGTCAACAACATTGCTTTCATTTAATTTACTTTCAAGATTCTTCAGGACTCAATGCGAGGTTCAGGTCTGAAGCTAGGGCATGAGAATATAATGAAGTAATAGTCAATGACACGAAAAATAGCTTGTCAGTTGCAACCTGACAACTAACATGAGACTTGTGGGTATATAGAGTTTATGCAATTATATATACAAACTGGCTATGACCTTAAAATAAATGTGTGTGGGGGGGATGCATGTATACTTCAGTCATAGGCTGATTCCTCAGTAGCAAGTGCTCCACCCCCAGGCTTCTGCTTTTTCTGGTTCAACCAATCGACTCCCCACCCATTGCTGTATGGCCACATTTTGACCCACGTCTCCTTCCAGTTTCCCCCCATGTCTTCCTGATCTTGTTTTTAGAAAGTTGAAGGGAGACATGGGTCAAAATGCAGTCATGCAGCAACTGGTGAGGAATCAATCGGTTGAGCCAGGGAAAGCAGAGACCCAAAGGTGGAGCAACTGCTACTGAAGAATCAGTCATAATCAGTTTGATACTGAACGGTGAGAACCAACCCAGGGTCCTGGGTCTCTTAAAGTGATCTACAAGGCTGGCTTTAGATTTCTGGACACTTCAGGCAACAGTTCCTAGGATACCCCCTTCTTCTTAGAGTGGAACCTCAGGCAGCTCTTTATTTAAACAGAGCTGGGGTAGCTTCTACTGCCTTTTTTCCCTCTTGTCTTTCCTTCTGACCCCTTCTCTTCCCAGGTTCAACAGTACTGAGTTCCTAAACTGCTGCCACCCAAATTACTGGTAGTTTCAGAGGGTAGCTATGTTGGTCTGAGGTAGAAAAGCTAGAGTCACGTTCACTATAACCTTAGACACCAACAAGATTTTCAGGGTATGAGCTTTTGAGAGTCAAATCTCCCTTCCTCAGATAGAAGCCCAATTTATAACTGATGGAGAGAACTTTGACTCTCAAAAGTTTATACCCCAAAATTCTTGTTGGTTTCTAAGATGCTACTGGTTTTAAATCTAGTTGTTCCAAATTTACTGGCATATTCTTTGTCTTTTCCAGCCTGGGCATATCAGAGCAGGGAGACCATGGAATGGCAGGCTGAGGATTTGAAAAATGCTGGCTTTTCAGTACACCATCTTTGTGGTTGATGTGCTGGTATAATCTAAGGGCAACTACAGGGCAAAAGGGGGGAGGAATCCTGATATATTACACCATTCAGAAAAGTCTCCAAGCACAAAATAGTAAGAGACACTGGGAATACTGATACACTTAACAGCTATTCTTCTCTTGATCTGTCTACTCTCCATCCATCTGTCTAATTATTTAACTAGTTATACCTCTATCCAGTTAGCTATTATCTACCTAATCTATTGGATTTTTATCCAACTTTTCAGCCAGAAAATTGCTCCCCCAAAAGCTCACCAGAATGAAAGTGTAATGCTGGTGACAAAGCATAATACAAACCCAATTTTAGCCAAGCGTGGAGTCATGCTATATATTGTTTGTACCCCCCTCTACATAAAATTTCTCTTCAGTCCCCTCCAATGCTTTAAACTACCTGGATCTGGCTGTATTGCAAATTCCCTGTTTATCCTTCTTCCCTATTTGGTGTTGTCTGCAAATTTTAATCAGTGTTGAATTAATTTTATCCCCAAGGTCAGTAATGAATATGCTGAATAATGCTGATTCTAGTACCAAGCCCGACTGACCTCCCCTCCTAGTCAGACGCAGCTATATTCATAATCCCCTGTTGTTTTCTCAGTGTTTGCCGGTGGTTTTCAACTCTATTGTTGATTATTAGCCAGAAAAAAAGACCTCAGATGCTAAATGATTTTTTTTTCTGTAGCAAAAACAATGCTGACATTCAGATATAGCTATTATTTGTCTGCCTCATTTCCCCTATCTAGACCACCTTGATAATGCTGACATATTAAAAAGACCACCACATCACTATGAAACTAATTAATACTTCACAGTATTTTGCCAGGTTGGGCACAACAATATCAGGGAAAATCCACAAGAAGAGAAACACTTTTCTGGCAGTGATGGAATATGCCATCAAGTTGTAACCGACTCATGGTGACCACCTACTCCCCAGCTGTGGAGTTCTCAAGGCAAGAGACGTTCAGAGCTAGTTTGCCATTGCCTGCTTCCACATAGCAAGCTTGGACTATCTTGGGTCAGTTTGCCAACTGTGATCCGCTGGCTGTCATCTTCTAGTTGTTCCCCCACTTAAGCTGGGATGGTTGAGCTCTAGTAGAGCCTGGTCCTTTCCCACAGTGACTTCCATCTTATGGACTGATGTGTGCTGTTTTTTTCAGAAAAGCTGACATGTGGGACATTTTGATTCCCTCTCATGAAGTCAAGGAATGAAGTCTGCTTCTCAATATCACACACAGAGTAAACCAAGGCACAGCTATAGGATGGCTGTGGGATTCCTATTCCACCAGCTCTCAGATTGGGAAAGGAATGTAGCTGTCAGGAATGTATGTAGTACTCCGGCATGCATATATGTGTGGGAATGCACACACATGCAGAGGCAATTAAAGCAATGTGCCCATTCATCCAGCTGCAGCTTCAGTTAACTGGAAAAAAAAATATGTTTACCTGTGTGTTCCTCGGTTTTCTGTTGAGACTGTTTTCTTGCGAAACAAGATCAAGCAAAGGTTTTGAAAACTTCTCCAACACTGAAGTCCAAAAAGTTTTTGCAGTAATTTCACAACTCTCTGTTATTTATTAATAGTACATCATACATCAAAATGCTTTATAACTCCCACACTTCCACTCACCCCCTAATTATAAAGAAATAATAATTACAGTAATTAGCTCTTGCGCTTCTATATGATTTCTCATTGGATGGCCTCACTCACCGCTTAACTGTGGCATTTAGATTTGCAATAAGAAGGGAGAATAGATCCAGAACTCAGATATGCTAACAGACAGTCCTGTGGTTAAAACATAATCAGTCTGCGACCAAATATGGCATGATAACCATTCTGCTGCATTGGGATTATTCAGAATACAAACTGATTGCCAATTCATCAAGATCACTGTTACAAGCAACTTTGGCGTTCTATAGTAACTGAGGCCCTTCATGACCTAGAGCCAGGGCATTTTTGTAGCAAGAACTCCTTTGCAAATTAGGCCATGCACCCCTGATATAGCCAATCCTCCAAGAACCTACAGTAGGCCTTGTATGTCATGGGTGCTGGGGACCCTGCAGAGGAAGTTGAGCCTGCAGAAGAAACTGTGCCCCTGCCACCTGCACCAATGCCCCTGCCTCCTGCTGGAGAAGATCCCAGCCCCCCTGCCTCGCCCTCTCGGGTGGCGTGTGTGCGTGACCGCCTCCGTCAGGACCTCAGGGATCGGAGGAGGGCGGCACGCTCACAAGCAAGACGCTCCCTGAGCCCTGAGTTTTGAGAGGATTTTGGCCCTTCTAAGAGCAAGGATGCTTGAGTTGCAACAGGATCCTGGCTGCCTCTCTGAGCCAGCAATTAGCCCAAATGGGCAACAGCCAGCAGAGGGCTATATAGCTGTAGGCTTTGGGAGGAGGCTTTGTGGAAGCAACTAGTCATCTTCCTGACGCTCTAGCATCCACTCCGGCTTGACTTTGGTTTCTGGACTCCCTGACTTTGGCTTGTGACTTCTGTACTCCCTGACCTTGGCTTCTGGACCTCGGACCTGCGATACTTGTACAGTGATTCGGATATGGTGCCTCGGACCCTCCTGCTTACTGGCTACAGACCTTGGACTGCCCCTGGACTTTGCCTGACCCGGCCCCAGCCGTGACATTGTACACACATAGATATATATACAATAATTGCTTCTTGGTCCCATAAGCCACCGTGTGATGACACACAAGTGCTGAAGAGGCAAGCTCCTGTTCTCTTTTAAATATGACTTCTCTCTTAAGTTGGGGGAGTACAGTGAAAAAGGCAAAACAAAAAACAAAAACCCAACCCTCTGACAGCCTTGTGCTCTTCCCCTTTATTTTATTTTATGGATGCACTAGTCCCCTTTAACCCTCCCAATGGAGAAAAAAACCCCCAACTATACTATTTTGGCATGGGGGGTCAAAGTGACCCCACATTATAACAAAAAGCAATGGAAACCTGATAGCTCTCTCATTTTTGGCATTAGCTACTAAGAAAAAAAACCCCAGGCCTCAGGAATAACTTCCTTCAGAAATGCAGGACAAAGGAGAGGGTCAAAAATACCCCTCACTGAAAATATCAAAACGCCACAAAAATGTAAATGGGGTTAAATTGGCCCTACCATTTTAAAAGCAGAAGACTTTTAATCTATAAAACTGTTTATTTTTTTTTTAAAGAAAACAGGCATTTTTAAGAGTTACAATACTAAAACTTAATGTGATAATAGTGGAACGACAAGTAAGGATGAAGAGAAGCAATTAGCTCAGAAAACAGGTGGCCAGGGGTCACAGGTTAACAGTTCAGTGCACAGGTATTTATGGGTCATATAGACCAACCTCCCCTTGTAAAGTTGAGGTGGTCAAATCAGAGGTTTGGAAAATTTGAAGGTGAACAGTTCAGTGCAAAGGTCAGCTCAGTGTTCAGGTGGCTGGGGTCATCTGAAGTACTTCCCCCACCCCAGATATGTAAAGTTGAGAAGATCACTCTGAGGATTGCAACATTTGAAGGGCAAGGGGAAGCAATTAACTCAGAAAACAGGTGGTCGGGGTTATCTAGAGATCCAGGTGTCATGGCTCTTTCAAGTCTGGAAAATGTGAGGTTCAGAGGATGCTTTCAAACATGTCCAGGCTTATCCTGCTGGGGAATAGAATGACCCCATTTCCAAAACTGCAGTACAGTTGAATATGAGCTTTTCCATGTGGCTATGGCATGGTGGAAGCTTTGACAGAGCGCAAACTACTACTGCTACTTCATACTCAACAATTCAGGTTGCAAAGACTGGTTTCTCTGGGGGTCGTTGCAACCACCAATTCCAAAAGTGGTGTAAAACCTCAAAGCCAAAAAATGTCTATAGGTATACATTATGAGAATTTTTTTTTCACTGCTTGCTCCACCTTTCTATAAAATTGAGATAATAGGTGTTGGTCCATCTATTTAAACATGGGAGCATTTTTTCCCCAGTATTTGTTGGGGTAAATAGAAACCCCAGTAACGATTATGCATAGTGCTTTCATTTTCAAGCCAAGTCTACTGGGGGTCAGATGGACCCATTTACCATTTTGATGAAAGTAAAAATAAAAGAAAGGCAGTGGGGAGGGGATAGAGGGACTTCAGGGCACTGTTGTTCATTGAGGAGAAGGCTCAACAGGAGTTTGGTGCCTGTAGAAAGCTTTAAATGGGTAAACCAATTGTTTCCCATGACTTCCTGGGTCAAAAACCCGATTGCTTGGAAGTGTTAAAACCCAACGTGCAAGAGAGTGCTAAAAATATTGAAAACAGACTAAAAACTCCAAAAAAAAAAAGTATGCCACAGGTAAAAGCCCTGAATGTTGAAAATGCTTGAACACAAACATGAAATAATCTCAGCATAACCTGAAAAATAGGGGGAAAGGTCGATGTGAAAAACAAACCAGAGAAATACTTGGCATGCATTTGAAGCACCAGGAAGGGATGGACAATAAGAACAAGGGATAATTTCTCATTCCTAACTTTTAGACACTTCCCACCAGTCTTTTTTTATATGTTTGCTTCTTCTTCTTTTGTGAATCAAATCTGTGCTTCTTTATTGTTTGTGCCATTTCCTTACACTGTATTTTTCCCTGTTAAATGAACGTATCTTCAACACCATTCGATGCCAGTAAGTCAACATTAGATATTACAAATATAAATTATATATATTACCTATAAATACTGTACAAATTGCTTATGAAATCATACAAGATGCACACCTGCTCATCTACAAAACTATCAGTGAAAGACTATGAACCAAAGTCATTGATCTCTATATATGTTAGGCTTCCCAATCCCCAGGTCCCAGCGGGGGATCCTCCGGTTTTACAGGCTTCCCCCCGCCCCCAGCCAGGTTTGGACCAAGGGGCCCAATTCTATTAGCCCCAAAAGAAGGTGCCCCTATCCATTATTTCCTACGGAAGGAAGGCATTTAAAAAGGTGTGTGGTCCCTTTAAATGTGATGGACAGAACTCCCTTTGGAGTTCAATTATGCTTGTCACACCCTGGCTCCTGGCTCCACCCACAATGTCTCCTGGCTCCACCCCCAGATATTTCTTGAATTGGACTTGGCAACCCTAATATAAGAATACAAAGGAATTAAACAGAATGTGGCTGACTTTGCCATCTGAACCAGTGAAGAATTCAGGGACCTGTGATCTCATAAAAAAACTGCCTTATACTGAGTCAAACCAAGGTCTGTCATCCACTCTGACTGGCAGCAGCTCTCCAATTTCAAGTACAAATCTTTCACACTACCTATGACCTGATTCTTTTAACTGAAGATACTGGGGATTGAACCTGAGGGCTTCGACATGCAAAGCAGATTTTCTGAGGCACAGATTCTTTCCTTATTGAAGGTGAGGATTATGAGCTGTTCAATTCGTATTCATTTTTGAAAAAGTGTAATGATATCTTTACTTGTCATTTAATTCTTTTCAAGAATTGGTAATTTTGCCACAGGATGGAGCCAAACTAACCCAAAAGTAAAAAGGGAAGGGAACTTATTGAAACCACAACAAATGAACATCAATAAACTAACAAACAGCAGATGAATGAGAGGTCTGTTGTGTGATCAGCCTGTTCTTCCCTTTGGCATTATAATAATGGTTCTTAGCCATTCTGCTGAGAGATAAATTGAAAATGCTTCAACTGTAATGATGCCTGATCATCTGCTCAGGCTGATTATTGATATAATCTACAAATTCATAGCAACAGCACCAGGTATAAATTTATTCTCAGAACGTTTTGCATTGTCTAACAGTATCAAAGGCTGTGTTTTATGCTTCCCTTCATCAGTCTTAACAATCCTTGTAGAAGGTGGAGTTTCAGAAATCGTTGACCTCCTGGAGCAATGTGGGACGAATCTGTTTGAAAATTCACACACAATTTATGACACACTCTGTCCTATGGCATGCCATTATTCATATCACCCTTTTCCTAAAAGTTCTATCTACTTGAGGGACTTTTCTGCTTATATTGAAATAATATTTTGGCCATAAAGGGTGTCGGGAGGTGGTGAGAAGGAAAAGAGGCTGCGGTGAAAAATATGGAGTTTTGAGTAGAGGAAGAACACGCTTCTGTGTCAGCCTTCATACTGTAAACAGTTTTCTGGGTAAGGCATGGCAGGTAGGAAATTGTGGGCAACAAACAAAGGCTAAATTTGGTAATGCCCCATGGACAGACTGATGATGAATAGCATCCCCTTCCCAAAAATAACCAAGCTAGGGTAAGGATTCAGGCACTTAGTATGGCAGAAACTGAGGCAAATTTTCTCTTTCCTGGCGCATGGCCATTTTACCTCTACCTTGCTCTTTCGTCCTGCCTTAAATATTAAGACTGATTTCAGACAGCCAATTCGGGCCAACACAGGAATGGCCCATGTCCAGATCAAAAAGGTGCATTCAAACATGCACATCTTGGTCCATGGCACCTTTCCCAGCCATCTGAATGCCAGGGAAGCGCTTGAGCAGTGTAATCACTCCTCCAAGGCGCACACAGCCCATCGCTGTTCCAGCAGTGGCCACATGCTGTCTGACTGCCCCAGGGGCACTTTCCACTATGGTGGCTTTAATCTGCAATGGAAAGCAGCCCATCTGCATCCAGCCTAAGATTTATACATGGAACACAGTGAATGAAATAGTAAAGTCCAGAGGTGATAGAACACAGTGGATCACTTCAGACTGGACACGCAGGGTCCTATTTTGAATGTTATGCTACATTTAAAAATCCCCTAAAAGAAGAAAACTAGCTTACAGGGGTGAAAGAATCTAGACCAGTCCTCTATATGTTAGTTTTCTACTTTCAGTGATATTTTTTTATGTATTTTGTATGAGGTGCTAAAGATTCAGTCTCCTCCAGTCTGCCTTAACCAGTTGCATACATGCCCTCAAATAGCATGAGAGAGGTTCAAATCAAAGCATTAAATTCATTAAGGGTAAGTAAATTCCACTGAAGTATATGCAGTTTCCAACTAAAGCAGTTTAGTATTGGGGTGTTTGTGCCACGTGTAAAAGATCTAGTCAGATCCTGAGGAGATAAGCAACACCTACTGATAAAGCTTTCTTTGATCGCACTTTCCTCAGTGTAATTCCCCACCATTTCATATGCCATCGACTAAAATATCTTTTCATGCAAAAAAGAAAACTTTCCTAAATTCAAGTATGAAGTGAAAATGAAATATTAACTATTTTTGCAAGATTACCAGAATCGTCATTATGCCTTCAAGTGCCTTTATAGTACCTACTAAGATTTTTATTAGATTATGATAAAGCTTCATCAGTATTTCAAAATGGACTGCTACTAAAGTTAACTCCTTGCAAGATAATGCATTAAGTTACAATATAGGACTGCTTTTTCAGTAGAGATGAAAAATTGAGGTGTCAGGCATGCGGGGCAAATCCATTCAAAGTTACACATTTTAAATGATTTTGACAGGGGTAGTAGGAATATATCTGTCCAAATTTACTCAGTATAGCGATGATCCATCCAAGACTGACCCAAAACTATGACCTTGACACCCATCTAGTTCAGTACTTTATTTTCTACAGTGGCTAACCAAGTGTTTTTGAGAAACCAAAAAAACCTCACACAAAGGGCACAGCTGCCCCCAATGTGAACCCCAAGCAAGGGGAGGGACGGTGGCTCAGTGGTAGAGCATCTGCTTGGGAAGCAGAAGGTCCCAGGTTCAATCCCCGGCATCTCCAAAAAAGGGTCCAGGCAAATAGGTGTGAAAAACCTCAGCTTGAGACCCTGGAGAGCCGCTGCCAGTCTGAGTAGACAATACTGACTTTGATGGACCGAGGGTCTGATTCAGTATAAGGCAGCTTCATATGTTCATGTGCCATGCCTGAATCACTTCCAGGGAAGTGATCACTTCTGTACTCATGCTCCAGAACTAGAGTGCTATCCGCCTCATAAGCCACATCAGGAACATACTGGGGAGGGACGGTGGCTCAGTGGTAGAGCATCTGCTTGGGAAGCAGAAGGTCCCAGGTTCAATCCCCGGCATCTCCAAAAAAGGGTCCAGGCAAATAGGTGTGAAAAACCTCAGCTTGAGACCCTGGAGAGCCGCTGCCAGTCTGAGAAGACAATACTGACTTTGATGGACCAAGGGTCTGATTCAGTATAAGGCAGCTTCATATGTTCATGTTCAAGTGGCATTCCAACATACACAGCCTTTGCTTATGGGGGTTAAATACCAGCCTTTAAACCACCCCGTAAAAAGTCTGCCGTGAAAACATTGTGAAAGCAATGTCACCCCAGAGTCTGAAACGACTGGTGCTTGCACAGGGGACCTTTCCTTTCCTTTTCTCCACTACACCCTTTAATTCCACCTAAGAGTCTAAGAAATTCAGGGTGCATTCACACTACAGTGAATAATGCATTCTGCAACAGGATTTTTGCTATTATTACACAGTAAAAATCCAGATGCAAAACACATTATTTAGTGTAAATGCACCCTCACTCTAGTAATCATTAAGACTTGTTTTACTTGATCAACGTGAATATTCAGTTGAAAAAAATACCAACTAATGTATGACATGGAAGATACTGTTTCCAGGGTCAGATCTTGTTTTCTAAATATAAAAGAGAACATGAAAAGGGCAGGGGTGGGCATTAGGGTGAGCCTATGGCCCATTTTCAGAGGCTTCATAACCTATTTTTGGGTCCCAGCCAAGAGGTTGGGAAACACCATTCTAAGCAACTGATCATTTGAAGCTTAGTCAAATCAGGCAAGACAGAGATGATGCTGGTCAGAAAAGTGGATGTTTTCGAGACCAGACACCACTGAGATGGAGTGGAGCTAGCTGTTGCAGGGCAGATTAAAAGCTTGGGGATGCTTATCAACTCAGCCTTGCCTCCTGAAAAGCAGGTTGGCACAGTGGCCAAGAGTGCTTTCTATCATCTGCATAACCTGGTTTGCCAACTTTCTCCTTTCTTAGACTCTGCCAATTAAGTAATGTTGATTCATATTTTTGCAAAATTATGGTTAGATTACTGGCATGTCCTCTATACAGGGATGCCCAATTGAAGCTGATTCAGAATTTGGTAGGCTGATTATTGTCCAGGGCTAGCTAACAAGAACATATATTCCTCATTTGGAAATAGATAAATTCATTGCCAGCTTGTTTCCAAGCCCAACTCAAGAGGCTGTTATGGCTTTTAAAGCCTTTTATGGCCTAGGACAAACATATCAAAAAACATATCAAAGGGACCATCTCTTCCTATATGGCCCTGTGTTCCAATTACATTCTTCAGGATATCTACTGACTGTTCCTTCATTTAGAGTGGCCTGGAATCCAACTTCCGGTTTTGGTGACCTAATCTAGAGAGTAACTTGGACTGGCTGGTCCAGAGCCGCTCTCTAATTGGGCGGCAGAGGGGTCCTCCATTCGTGGGGACTTGATTCTGGGACCCAGGAAGGGTCTGAGAAGGCAGGTAGCTTGACGTTGAGACTCGGGAAGGTCAGCCCAACGTTGCTGCAAGCCTCGCTGTTCCAATCGCCATTTTTAAATGGCATCGGGGTTGACTGCCGGACTCTTTTCTTTTCTTCTTCTCAAGCAAGTTCCTCTGCATGATCAGCCTGAATTCCTCAATCTACGGAATGGGCTGTAAGTTTTCTTCTGTTTTTATATTCAATCTCTAACTAAGACTAGTGGAAGGACGGGAGTTGGAGAGTGGAAAGTCAAGTGGAGCGCAGATGGAGGTGAGAAAAGAAGAGAAGGTGGGGGGGGGGATGCCCGGCTCCCTCTTTCTCTTTTCCAAGGCTTCCAAAAGTCTGGTGCCTATTTTGGTTTTTTTTCTAAGGATATGTTTGGATATTGGGACTAATTCACACCAGCTTCTTAACTTAAAGAAGAACTGACCCCTGAATTGAACTAAGTTGTCTTGAATTTTTCGGGGGGAGCAAGATCTCATTGTTGAAGTACAGAAGATGGGATGGCTAGTAGCAAGTTCATGTGGCTGAGAAGACTAGTCGCTGTAAGAACTCTGATCTAAGACTGTTGCAAATGAATGTCTTTTAGAGCTGACACTTTTTGGATACAATATAATTCTGAATAAAACTTTGCTGGTCTTAAAGATATAATAAAGCTAAGAACCCTAGGACTGTGCTGAAAGGAAGTATGCAGAATAAAGCTGGTCTTAAAGATTGATTCTGGGTCTCAGCTGGCTTGTGCAGTGGTTTATAAAATGCAGCTATATTGTTGTCAGTTGGAAGAATAGCTGTGAAGCTTCCAAGAGGATTATAAAATTTTTGATGGTGGATATGACCCTTACATTTGGATTTTTATTTATTTATTTATTTATTTGGTCTTTAATTTCTTATTGGATTATAAAGAGTTGGTTTACTGAAGGTGATTTTTGCATCTCTTTTAATTTTTGAATTTTGGCTTATTGTTTGTTTTCTTTTTTGTTTGCCCTTCTTTGCCTTTCTTTGAGGATTTATCTATAAATATATGGTTGGAAAATATATATATATATATATATATATATATATATATATATATATATATATATATATATATAATTTTTAATTTCTCCTCATTTGTCTTCGCATGGTGGATTTTTTTCTTTTTGTTGTTGCTGTTGTCTTGTTGGGAATATATGGATCTTTCATTTTTTATTTTTCCTTGGTTATTTTTAATTTTTTCTGGGGGAGACTATACAAACTGGGCATCCAGCCTTGGATTACAATTTACATCGTGGAGCATTTGGATGTATTTGGCAAGTCCTAGAGTGGATTGAACTATCTACCCTTGAGAACGCACTATAGTGAACTGTTTTTGTGAGCTTAATTGTTTAGGCTTGGTAATACCAAAGGTGGTTGTAGTAAAAAGGTTTTATCATAGGGTTTATTGCTGTTTGAGGTTGTTGACAAAAGTAAGAAAGTTTTGTTCTCAAACAAATCATTATCTTTTAATAATATTGATACTATTTGCTAGGTACGGGGTTAGTTGATACAAATAGGGACATTGTGTTCCAAAACAGGCCTGTCAAGGGGAAATACTTAACGTTTGTGAGTGTGAGTGCAAATATATTAATAAGGATGGACAATAAAGCTGCTATTGGCTTTAAAGAGGCTCAAAGAAAAAAAGAGAACCGAGAAGGTAGACCACCAACTGCTTCACCCAGTTCTTCATCTGGTCTTGGAAAATTTACACCTGCAACTATGCAGGGGGACATGAAAAAAATGCAAAACACTCTCTTAACTGCCATAGCACAACTGACTGGTAAGGTAGATAACACAGGAGTGCAGATGGCAGAAATTAAACAAGAACTCCAAGAGAATAGAAAGCAAACAGCAGAGACCAATAAAGCTTAAATGTCCTTGATGCACAGATGACGGAGAACACTCAAAAGAAAGAGCAACTGGAAAAAGAGCAGAAACTATATGATAGTAGATTTATTCAGCTAGAGATGGATAGAGCAGCCTATATGCTCCAGTTTCAAAATGTACCAGAAGAAAAATCTGAAGATCTACAGAAAATACTAAGCAAAGCTCTGTCAGAAATTCTACAGGTGGCACTTGACAAGATGGAGGAGTTTGATCAAGGAAGAAGACCAGAGATGATATTTTGAAACAAACGAGGGACAAACCAGTGATGAGAGCAGGAAATATGGTGAAAATTCTGAGGGAGGTACCATGGCCAATCAGACAAAAGAGAAGAGAATACCAAATTTTGACAAACTTTTTGAGAGAAAGATAAATATCTTATCCGTGGCTAATGCCAGAAGGTCTTTTTATGTATGAAGAGAACAGATAACAGATAAATTCTGTTTTCAAAGCCAAAAATTTTCTGGAGAAAATCGAAAAAAAAGAGGGGAAGAAGAAGAAGGATGATGAAGAGGAAGAAGAGGAAATTTCAGATGAAGATGACTCAAGTGGAGCAAGTGGACCAAGAAAATAGTCAACAAGACTACAGACCAAGAAAGATTAAAAAGATAGCGATAAGAAAAATCAATAGCCTGTTTTAATGTTAATGGACTTAATTCTCCTATAAAAAGGAGGAAGACTTTCAAATATTTAGCAAAATTGGAAATGGATATTTGTTTACAAGAAACTCACGTGTTGGCAAAAGATCAACATTTTTTGAGAAATAAGAAACTTAGCAATTTGTTTTTAGCAGCAGATACAAATAAAAAGAAAAGGGGCCTGGCAATGTATATCAAGGACGAATTTAACCCACAATTACAGTATGCCTCAGAAGATGGAAGAATATTACTAGCGGAAGTAATGGTGGATAGCAAAAAAAAATTATTAGCAAACATCTATGCTCCGAATGAGCATCAGGAAAGTTTTTTTTTAAGACCTACACCTTAGGTTAGTAAATTTGGACTATGCAGGTTACTGTCTAGTAGGAGACTTCAATGCAGTCTGTGGCAGACAATTGGACAAAAAAATACATCAGCATACCAAAGCCAAAGGCTTTCAATTACCAACAAGCTTTTGGAAGCTTGCAGAAGAATTGGAGTTGGCTGACGCATGGAGGACAAGATATCCAAATTCGAGAGACTTTACATACTACTCTGCCAGTCACCAATCGTGGTCAAGAACTGATATGTGTTGGCTGTCCACAGATCTGGTTAAAGACTTAGTTGAGACGGAAATTCAACCAAGAGTTATATCAGATCATAATCCTGTAATGATAAAACTCAAGGACACTCAAATGAGAAGAACCTGGAGGTTAAATACTTCAATTCTAAATGACAAAGATTTCCTTCAAGAAACTAAGGCAGAAATGGAATCCTTTGTTAAACAGAATATAACTCAAGATGTCAAGAAGCAAGTGGTCTGGGATACAGCTAAAGCATATTATAGAGGGCTTGCAATTAGATTCAGTGACAAGAAAAAGAAAGAAAGAACAGAAAACTTCCAAAAGCTAATGTCGCAAGCAGGGGAAGCTGAAAAGAATTCATTAACACAACCTACAAAACAAGAGTTTCAAAATAAAGTCAAAAAAATACAGCATCAACTCAACCTATTATTTGTAGAGGAAATGGAGAGAAAAAAATTAAGATTCACTAGACAAAATTTCTTTGAGCATGCAAACAAACCAGGAAGATGGTTGGCTTACAGACTGAGGAAAGAGACTGCAAAAAGAATAATACTGGTATTGAAAGATGAAAATAATAAAGAGAAATCTCAAAGACAGGAGATATGCCAAATTGCAGAGTTCTATAAAGCCTATGAAGAATATCTGCTGCTTCCATTTAAACTTCTTATTGAAAGGATTCAAGAGGAAGCGCAAATTCCAGCTTCGTGGCAAGAAGCTACAATATCCCTAATTCCAAAAGAGGGTGCAGACTTGAAAGACATAAAGAACTTCCGGCCAATTTCCTCAATCTGGGTTGGCTTGAGTATTTATGTTACCAAAGATTAGAAGGGCATTCTTACTTCAAGAATCACTGGTTTCAGAAATCTTTGTATCACACATGGTCATGGTTAAAACCGAGAATTTATCAGAAAAGTCCAAGATGGGTGTCACCAATGAAAGCATTTACATCTCCAAATCTTATGAAACCTAATCAAAATTACAGATATGAAGAATTGTTGAAAGATGATAACCAACTGAAAACCAAGGAAGAAATAGAAGATATGGACATTAAAATGAGTTGGTGGTTGAGAACAAAAGTAGAATCCAGATATGCTAAAGATAAGCAACAGATTTCAATATGGAACAATACCCATTTGATAACATTTTTGGGCTCTCAAGAAAAATTAATTTCTAAATTATATTCATACTTATTACAGATGAAGATGCAAGATGAGATTGTAAAAGATTGTATGGTACAATGGGCTAAAAATGTGGGTCACAATATCATGTTAGAAGAATGGGAGAGGTTATGGAAATTCAATATTAAATTAACCAAGTCAGTAGCCGTTAAAGAAAATTTATCCAAGATATTTTATAGATGGTACGTAATCCACAGAAACTTTGTAAAATGTACTCTAACATGTCTAACAAATGCTGGAAATGTACTAAACATATTGGGTCTTTTTATCATATGTGGTGGACCTGTGAGGTGGTGAAAGATTATTGGAAGATGGTTCATGAATTATTACAGAAAATTCTGAAGACACAGATTCAATTCAAGCCAGAACTATTTTTATTGAACATATATCCTGATGATTATTTGAGAGAGATGAGACATTTGCTGGCACATGTTGTTACAGCGGCTAGAATTCTTCTGGCACAGAGATGCAAACTCCAAGAAATTCCCACGTGATGGGACTTGATGGGGGAAAATACTGGAAATGGCTGAGATGGACTATTTATCCCAGTTGTTGGCTGGGAAATCTAAAGAAGAAGCAAGAAAACATTGGGTGAAGTTATATACTTAGCTAGATCTTCAAGACTCTTAAGACTCTTTGGTGTAAACTTCTATCTTCTATCTCCTGTAATATGTATTACAATAACAGTTATATTGATAATTGAAGTCTAATTAGATATCTTAAATGAAGACTTACAATCGCTAAAATATGTTTAGATGTGGTCGAAATAGTCTAAAGAGATAACAGCATTTAATAATATTGTATTTTAAGAAAGCATTTTTCATGCAGATTTAATTAGATAGATGCAGATTGATATTTGTATTTTGAATTTTCTATTTTCCCCTACCCTTTCCCCCCTTTTTTCTGGAAAACTAATAAAAAAATTCAATTCGAGTGGCCTGGAATCAATCAGAGGTTGCATCTTTTCCATTTGTGCAATTGGCTTTGTGAAAAGGTGAGGAGACTGCCATTACTAGAAATCTTCAAGAAGTGCTGCAAGACCATTTTATTTGCCAGGTAGTTTAACAGACTTTAGGATAGTTTTGCACAGAAGAAAGTGCCTATGTGTTTTCTTCTATGTGTTTTTGAAATATTTTAAATCTTGAACTGTAAAAAAAGTGAGATGGAAATAGCTTAATAAATAAAAAGCAAGTATTTATAGATTTGGGCTCCATCTCTGTTGTGTTAAAATAAGATAAATAAAACTTCTTTAAAGTGCTTAACTCTGAAGGGATTTCATGCCCCTACTGTTTTGTCTAACTGAATAAAAGTTGTAATCTATAGCCCACATAGGGTTGCTAATCCCCAGGTGGGGGCAGGGGATTCCTTGGTTTGGAGGCATTCCCCCACTTCAAGGTCATCAGAAAGCGGGGGGGGGAATGTCTGCTGGGCACTCCATTATTTCCCATGGAGACTAAATTCCATAGAGTATAATGAAGAATTGATCTGTGGGTATTTGGGGCTCTGAGGGGGGGTGCTGTTTTTGAAGTAGAGGCACCAAATTTTCAGCATAGCATCTGGTGCCTCTCCTCAAAACACCTTTCAAGTTTCAAAAAGATTGGACTGGGGGTCCAATTCCGTGAGCCCCAAAAGAAGGTGCCCCTAATCCTTCATTATTTCCAATAGAGGGAGGGCATTGCTTCCGACTCCACCCCCAAAGTCTCTTGGCTCCACACCCAAACTCCCCAGATATTTCTTGAATTGGACTTGGCAACCCTAAGCCCTCAACCAGTGAAGACTTTGACCACAATCCAACATTGTCACAAACATTTAAGCAGGTTAGAATTAGAGTTCGCTTCAAGGTGTTGGTACTAACCTTTAAAGCCCTTTATGGTCAGGGACCTGCCTATCTACGGGACCGCCTTTCCCCATATATCCCCCAGAGAGCACTGCGATCAGGGACAAAAAATCTGCTGTCTGCCCCTGGCCCAAAAGAAGCCAGGCTATGCGTAACAAGATCCAGGGCTTTCTCGGTGGCAGCACCAGAACTTTGGAACACCCTCCCAGAAGCTATAAGGGCCCTGCGGGATTTGTCGGCGTTCCGCAGGGCCTGTAAGACCGAACTGTTTAGACAGGCTTTTCTGGTTGACTGAAAATGGGCTGCCACCGGACATCCTACAGAAGCTGGCGATCATAGTCAGAACCCAATACCGCCAGACTGGATTGAGACAGCGCAAATAGTTTTAAATTGATAAGTGAACTATGTTTTTATATGTTTTATGGAATTGATTGTTTTTATGATATTGTAAGCCGCCCTGAGTCCGCTTGCGGAGAGGGCGGGATATAAATGTAAAGTAATAAATAATAATAAATAAATAAATAAATAAATAAATAAATAAATAGTGAGAGAACTGAGAGTCGGAGTGACACAGGAGTTAGCATGGCAGAATATTAGTCCAGTGTTAAAATGTCACAGAGGAGGCATTACTGTTTAAGATGGACTGAGATTCCTTCTTATTATGTCTTGGTGCTTTACTTGTATAATTTTGGAAGTTTGTATTTTAAAAAAATGAGACAAACTCAATCTCAGTCTCACACACTAAATAATGCAGTTTGCAACTGGATTTTTACTGTATAAGAATAGCAAAATCCACTTGCAAACAGTTGCCTCGTGAAAGCACCCACTTCCTCTCACCATCATTTACCTCACAAGATTTTTGCAAGGAAACAAATGGAGACAAGGAGACCTGTGTATGCAGCCCTCACATCCTTAGAGGGACAGGATAAAAATGTGATAGGTAGTTAATGGGTTTCAGTGGATGCAGTTCTATGTTGGATTGCGGCCTATAGATTTCACTTCATTGTCAATGAAATTAACTTTCTTGTGAAGTTCATATTTCATTCTGGTAGAATGTACTGAAAATCTTGATAATTTAGTACAACGAGCAATAGGTGAAGACCTTATGATTTGAACTGGGGAAGGATAGAAGGAATTGTTCTCACAGGAATGTATTTTTAAAATATCTGCCATTGACTGCAATCTGGTCCACACCATCTAAAAATGTGCTCTTCAGAATCATCCTCATGTGCTTGAGTCACCTCCGCCAGGAATAATTATCAGCATCCAGGAAAGCCTGAACTCCATCAAAGGGAGGGGAATAATTGTCTGTTGGGTGGCAGGATTTTAACAAGGCTGCTTGGCAAGGCCTCCTGCAATACAACATGGCTGTGCTCTCTGAAGTATTCCTTTTCATACACCGCATCACAGACAACTCCTGTAATCGTGCCAGAAAACAGAGTAAGGATTAAAAATAAAATGTTAGCTTGATATGTGTGAATCATTTTGATTTGCTGATAACACCTTGGGCAGCCAAAGCCATATTCTGCACTGACTGGCAACACATTCATTTCTTGAACTTACACTGTCTCAAAGTTCTCTTAAAACTTTTTTTTTAGGAGATGGTGCAGCAATATTATCCAATATTACCAGTCAGATTGAAATTCTTCTTTCAGTGAAAATAAGAGGGCTATCTGCAACAGGAGTGAACAATCAAATATTTTCATTAATTTATCTTCCATTTCAAGTTTCTGTGTCTGGGATATCTGTAACAGACTTGGATTGAATTATTTTGAACTTTTTTTTTTTCTTCTGGAAGGCTTAAACGGAATTAAATCACAAAATGCATACAAAACAGCTGCCCTGAGTCCGTTTGGAATGGGCAGGATATAAATGAAAAGTAAATAAAGAAATAAAATCTATAACCCCAAATCGGTGAAGACATTATGAATTGTCTTCAGTTACGTTATGAAATAGCTGAGGAAACTGGGTTTGATCCCATGAAGCATTACTGCTAATAGAAAAGGGGGGGGGTCTCCCACCTTCCATGGCTCCCCCTCATGCTGTCCTTGGGGGTCCCACATCTCCCAAGAGCAACATTTCATTGAAATTGCACTCTGCTGACATAACTGAATGCAGTCCACTAGGCGATCGTTTTGTCCAGTGACAATTTATTTTAAAAGAGGACAGGTTTTCAGGGGAGTCAGACTGAAGTAAATGAAAACTGAAATCTCAGATTAAAGCCCCTCTTCATATGACATTATGGTAGCCCCACCTCCATGCAATCACTGCCTCAAGAGTATGGAGTCCACATACATAGGAAGTGGGTATATATAATAATGCCTTTACCAATATTAAGAGTATTTGAAAAAGCAGACCATGCTCACAGGCCATTGATTATGCATAGGGCAGTGTGCTTGTGCCTGCTCCCCCTTCATAAGCATAGATTTCAGAGTCTAATGTTTCTGTTTTAGCTAGTCCAGGTGTTGGAACTTGGTCTAATGTTTCTGTTTCAGCTAGTCCAGGTGTTGGGACTTGGGGTCCCAGTCTTGTACTCAGCTAGGGCTGTGTTGTGTTTGGGGACCAATTGTGTCCAAACTACTTGAAAGTTAATCCAGATAACTGGATTGTTCATAACAGCTACCAATTGGGACAGTTACAGTAGATACAATGTTTTTTTCTTTTCTTTACAGTTGTCTTCGTATATTCTGTTGGAAGGCATCGGCTGTGAAGAACTCAGATGTCATACATGTATGAAGCAGCCCGTACTTACAAATTAAAGCAATGGGGAATTACAGTGACTCCATATCTTCGCAGCTTCTGCAATCAGTGAACAAAGTATTCCAGAAGTGTTTGAGTCCTGGACCTTCTTGAGAGCACATCACAGTGATCAAAACAGGAACTGAGGATAGCAGCGACGCAGCAGAGATAAAAGCACCGGACTCGTTATCCGTGTCATATTATTGAAATAATGCATTGATTTAAATTTAATTTCAAAATGAAATGTAGAGAGTGCTGTAAAGTTTTGCCGGTGACACCCTTACTGTTGAGATAATATTGTGCCAGACCTGATTGTCTTTTAGGGGAAGCCAAATCATTGTAAAGTGTTTTGAACCGATGGGATTACAAGTGGAGCCTTCCCTTGATTTTCCTCTAGTGCCTTCAGAATCATACATACCAGAGAGTATGAGTGAGGGCCCCACAAGGCACTGTCCTCTGCTCCAAAATGCTCTCATCACCGAACACGCTGGTACTGTTATCAAGTGTTTGTTTACACTCTGGGGAGAGTGAAGTAGGCTCTCTTTCTACCCTCTTTTAATCATGCCGTTGTACCTGTTCCTGAACTCTTGACAATAAAAGCCACTTAATGACAACAGTGCTGCGAGTGGAACGATTGTACGCTGCTTTAAATGACCTATAAAACTGTGATCAAACACTGTGGTCAGGAGAAAGAGAGTAAAAGTTGAGGGTGGCAGGGCCTTTTAGCAAGACAAAAAAAAGAAGATGATATAGCGACTTTCTCTGTGGAACGGGGCTCGGCACTGCTCTGGTTTGCATTAAGCGTAGCTGATGAACTTTGACACAGGCTGTCGAGTATAACATCACTTGCTCTAACGGCAGGGAAATGGTTCGTTTTCTCTCACTTTCCCCTGTGATGGCCTTGCTGAGGTTTCATCATTACTTAATAACTGGTGGGGGATCAACAGATCGTTAACTGGAGCAGAAGACTTGAATACGTGGATCTCTGAGTAGGAACCATCTTTGGTGTGTAAAGTATCATGTATTTTCAATGTAATTGATGTACTGATGACTAAGTAGTAGAAACGGCAGCAAAAAGTTCACTTTTTTCTAAGGTTTTTGCTTCCCTTGGGAACAGACAACTTGGTGTTTCGGCTGGAGGCAGCTACTTGGTGTTTCAGCCAGAGACAACCTGTCTTCACTCACAAATTTCCTCTCAGTCTCTAAATCCTGTGAGACTCCTGCTGTGGCACATCAGTGTTTCACTGAGATCCTGAAGTGGGGTCATTTAGATAGGAGCAGATTCAGGAGGCTCTGAAGTGTGTAGAATGGATCATATGCAAACTAGATACATCAAAATTGCAGAGGACATTTCCTGGATGCTTTTCTACATGCCTTCTGAGTTGTTGCTTTGAAATTATGTAGACATTTTGTTGTATATATGATCTGAATTGTGACTATTATATGGAGTTCTTGCCCAGCTCATTGGAGCCTATAGGACTGAGCTTGGGGACTCAGGAACAATAGGCAGCAGGATCCAAATCCCTGCTCCTATCACGAGCCCCCTGCTGGCTTGAATGGTCCAATAGCATGCTAGCGTGGGAATTTTGAGTGTATATATAGCTGGCCTCACTGGCCCAGTTTTCAGTCTTTGAGTGCAGCACTATACTATGCTGTATCTAATAAAAGAGCTATGATCACTACTACCTTGCCTCATCACTGTGTGGAACCCACTATATTATACATTTTGATTGAACAGACAGTCTGTCTGGAAATGTATCCACTCAGGAACCAACATGAACCTCCACAAACAGTTTGAAAGTTAGGGTTTGTAGAATCTTTCGGGCTCAAGTGCTGTGTTCTGCTGGAGAAAGTGGAGAAAGTTTTCCTTCCAGACGTTTCGTTCTCGGCTGCGGAGAACATCCTCAGTGGCGTTGCAGCTGGAGCAGGCGCTCTGACCTTCTTGGCTGCTGACCTTCTTGGCTGCTTGGCACAGCAGCCAAGAAGGTCAGAGCGCCTGCTCCTGCTGCAACGCCACTGAGGATGTTCTCCGCAGCTGAGAACGAAACGTCTGGAAGGAAAACTTTCTCCACTTTCTCCAGCAGAACACGACACTTGAGCCCGAAAGATTCTACAAACCATAACTTTCAAACTGTTTGTGGAGGTTCATGTTGGTTCCTGAGTTCTCCAGAACACGGCACTTGAGCCCGAAAGATTCTACAAACCCTAATGATGTTACCCGCCGTGAAAACCTGAAATCTTTGATAGTTTGAAAGTTCATGGAAATTTCACACTGGTTGCTATAAACTTGACTTTGCAAACCATGAACCAGCCAAAATTCACCTTGCTTTAGTTTCCATACCAAACCTTTAATGGCATAACAGTTGCAAATAAAAATACACAGAATTTAAACATTTAAACATTAGAGATAAAATCAAAATGAAACCGAGCTTACAGATGCATTCATACATGGTCAGAATTAAATTTAAGGATGTCAGCCAAAAATTTTGCCACAGCCTCGCTAACCTCTTTAGTTCATGAGCTGGTTTGTGCCCATTCCTATGAATTTGACTTTGTTAACTGTGAACTGGCAAAAATTCATCACAAATTTTAGCTCATGAGCTGGTTCGTGCCAATTCCTAGGTATAACTCTGTTTAGGATTGCCCTATTAGTCCTGCAGTGATCACTGAGGGTCAATGAAGCATGTCCTATAAGAATACCTTTGAGAGCTGACTACATCACTTTTGCAAGGAAGAAGAGATCTTTTTCAAACCAAAGTGGTGCCAAAATCAAATGGAGTCCATACCAATGTAAGGTTCTGCCAGTTATTGACACAACAAATCCATGCTCTTGTGAATATGGTTAGGATTTATTAAAGTCAGATACAAGAGTTAACCTCCTGCTGGAAAGCCATTGCTAAGAATGACCCAATAGGCAAAGCGGTTACAATTATAAACTAAAAGTGCAGGCTAATATCATCCCCACCCCCATGGTCCATTGGTTCCTATGAAAGTTAGCACACTTGAAGGTGTGAGACATCTTCTGTGGAGAGCCAGTTTGGTGTAGTGGTTAAGTGCATCGACTCTTATCTGAGAGAACCGGGTTTGATTCCCCACTCCTCCACTTGCAGCTGCTGGAATGGCCATGGGTTAACCTCTGGCAGAGGTTGTCCTTGAAAGGGCAGCTGCCGTGAGACCCCTCTCAGCCCCATCCACCTCACAGGGTGTCTGTTGTGGCGGGAGAAGATAAAGGAGATTGTAAGCTGCTCTGAGTCTCTGAGTCAGAGAGAAGGGCAAGGTATAAATCTGCAATTCTTCTTCTTCTTAGGCTCCAAGGCCACGGCTACACTCTCAAGCCAAATGGGCCCATTGCCATGAAAAATACTCCCTCAAAGCTGTGGAGTCTAATGAGCAAAAATTATACTTCAAAAGCTACTGGCATTAAAGTTGTGAGCTACTGCATAAATAAATTTGCTTTGGGGCCATTTTTCCTGAGCCAAGACAAAAATGTGTGAGCTGGCTGGAGGCTAAAAAACTGTGAGCTAGTTCACATTAACTCAGCTTAGAGGGAACACTGGCCATGAACACTAGATAAGCAAGTTCACTATAGCAGTGATAGATATAATCAGGGATGGAATTCTAGCAGGAGCTCCTTCGCATATTAGGCCACACACCCCTGATGTAGCCAATCTTACAAAAAAGAGCCTTGTAAGCTCTTGGAGGATTGGCTACATCAGGGGGTGTGTGGCCTAATATGAAAAGGAGCGCCTGCTAGAATTCCACCCCTGGATATAATAAGGTCTCTATCCACCAGCCTCCTCCTGCACATGCTTGGAACAACAATTATATGGTTACAAGCAAGCAAATATTCAAAGGAACGAAACTTAACACAATGCATGAAAAGAACATTCGTGGCAGGTGCAACCTGACAACCAACTGTGGCTAGAAATACGAACTGGCCTAAAAGGTAAGCTTTTGTGGAGGGAGCATTTTTTAGGGAACACTAACGGTCCTTTCTAAAAAACAAGACCTTTGTGCCAGCAGAATTGTTCACTGCTTTACACTGGACCTAACCATAAAATACCACCTGATGCAACAACTTGTAGATGGGAAAGTTGGCCTGGCTTGATTAAGTCTACTCCTTCGCTGAGGCTAAAGCAACAATGTCAAGTTTGTAGTCTGTGCTTTTGCCAACCAGTCTGTGGTTCTGTGAGTGACAGTATCATGAATGGGAACCTCTTTCGACTCATACTGATCAGAAAACATGGATGCACCCTTCTTCTCTCAAATTTCTTTTATACATTTCAATAACTCAGGGGTGTGCCCCTTTTTCCAGAGACTGATGCGGTAACATTTTGAATCTGAAGTACATGTCATTCTTCTGAACCTGCCCACAGGGTGAGTTCCAGTTGGTGATCATTAGCACACAAACTGAAATTCCAGAAACCTCAAGACATTTGTTTGCTAGAGTCTGGAATATGAATGTTGTATTGTTTTTAAATAAAGTTGCTTAAGGCCAGATGAGTAAAAACATCAGGTAGAATATAAAAGGGTAAATGAGGCACTGCGGGCCCTATTCTGTGAATGTACAAGTCTACTCTCTGTGCAATTTAAATGAGAAAGGTATAAATTGGCTCCCTCGTTTGTATGACTCTGCTCCCCTTTCGCGGAAATGCTGATTTCAGGTTCATCGTGTGCAACGCTGAACATAGATCATGCAAAATAGGGGAGGGCCAAGGAGGAATAATTCAATGGAACTCAGCTGAATGTGTTACAGCTATTCTTTTCTCTAAATAATATGCCATGGGTGTTATGCTATATCTCCATAAACAGTTTGCAAAGATGTGGATTCCATCCAATTCAGGAAACTGAGGTTTGAGATTCTGTTCCTTACTTTGACTCTGACCTTGCTCTCCTCCAGTGGTGCCACCAGACCAGAAAATAATTGTGGGAGGAGGGAGGAAGGGAGGGAAAGCTGGGCAAAGCACATTCTTAAGGGGCAAAAACTGTCTTACATAGTAAATGTTCCCAAACAGAAATATGTCTCTGGTTCACATTAGCACTCTGATCTCACACCCGTTTCCACTGATTTTGATTGGACTTGCATTTAAATAACTAGGTTTAGGATTGCAGCTTATTTCAAATTGTATAACTGTAGCTTCTATGAGCCGGATATAACAAAATACAGAACAGAATGACTTTACTCAAGATATCACTTTGCTGTGGCCTTTGCTCATGTAGCCCCTTCCCAGTTCCCTCTGCTCTGGAGGGCTGAGGGACCAACAGAAGTACGGAGGGAAACAGGATGAAAACTTGCTCCTTGAGAGAGAAAAAGCAGAGATCACCATTGGCTTGTCTTGTGTAAGCCCTTCTTCAAACCAATCAAGACCTTCCGTAAGGGAGGGGGTGATTTCTGCCTCAAAAGGTTCCCATTGGATTTACCCTTCCTGCTGTAGAACCCCACGCTGTACCCCATCTGCTCCTGTGGTTCCCCAACCCTCAAGATCAAATTCTTCAGGTGGAATGGGAGGAATGAGGTGGGGAGGCAACGGTCAGTTTCCTTAATTCACTGTGTTCAAGAGCCATATGATTCAACCCTATGTTTTTGGATTTTGTTACAATTTCTAGGGCTTGTTTAAAAGATAATCTGAATACATAACATGAGAAGCCTTCCCACTCTGTTTTATAGAATTTGATCTTGTGCAGGTGTAAAAGTTTTCACTGAGCAGCTGCATGACAGAAATTCAATAAAAAGAGCTTTTTTTCCAGGGTAGTGATAGAAAGGTTCAGCTGTTGAATTTCAGCATATGATCTGTTAAAAAAAGGAGGAATGCTTGCAGAACAAAAAGGTGTCAATTGTAGGTTCTAAGCTGTACAAATGGTTCAGGATTTTTTTTTTAATTTAAAATTCAGCAAATTAGTAACATTCAGAATTCGAGTTCTGACATTCAGCTGCTCTGCCTCATAAAATGGATGAATTAAATGAACAGAAAATATATTAAATTCCAATGGCAAATCAAATATCACATTGTCAAAAACTGCTGCTGCTGAGTACCACCAGATGTTGACAGCTGCCTATCAGGCTATGTCAGAATAATTCCAATGCCTGTAGCCTGTTAGATAATTCTCAAATGTTGCAAAAAAGTTAGGTGAATACCTCATGAATATTCTTCACCAACATTGGTAGAGGAAAGTTCTGTTTTGGACCAAATTCGCCTCAGTTCTAGTTCAAAAAAAACAAAACAAACAGTTCAAATGTTTCAAGTAAGCAAGCCAAGCAACACATCTCAGGATGAAGGAGGGAACCCTGGATGCAAAATATTCAACCCAGACAAAGATGAGGGTCAGAATTCAGACAGTGAATAAAGGCCAGACATGCACTGAAAGAGTAGGAGGCAATCCATTCTATCTCAGATCACATCCTTTCATTTCTGTATTCAACATTTCTCATTTGTAAGGAAGGGCTTTTCACAAGTTACTCCGTCTTTTTGCAAGAAAAATATTGAGTTTTCACACTTTTTCAGCAGAGTGGTGCCATCTCGAGACATACTCTCTGCTAACATTCAATTGCCAGTCTTTAAGATTTGTGATTGCCTGTTGTCAATTTAGGGTTTTATTGATTTCAGGAACTGGGAGAATGGCATAATTGTTCTGAGACCCTGGATGCTTTACTACCTGCGGATCATCAGACGTCGCAGTAGAGAACGGAATAGATCCCATTGTGAGAATGACTTTGCATGTATGTTAACAGAGCATCTTACTAGACATGCACAAGGAACCAGCAATCAAGTAAACCTGCTGCTGTGAATCTGAAATTCCTTTTCTTCCCTCTGCACAACTGAAATTCAAGGGGATGGAACACAGAGCCGTATAGAGCCCTCTAATCCCAAATCAATTTGTTAGCCCTTCTGCAGGCCTCTTGTATACAAGTGATATCCTTTTGGAAATCCAGGGAACTGAACTGTAAGATGGTATCTGCTTGCTTTTTTGTTAGGATGAGCAGGCCATTTTGACAGTGCCACTGCATCAATTGTTCATCAAGACCCTGGAAGAGATTAGAGCTCCTTTTTTTCTGACACCACGACAGAATAGAAAGCATGGTACCATATTTATATTTCTAGTTATTCAATTTTCCGGTAGGTGCCTTGCTCAGAATAACCTGCAATTCTCTGCTTGGCAGTTGACCGGAGGCAAGGTTTTCTTTGAGGCTCAAGAGAGGCCATTTGTGGCCAAGCTACAGGATGCAAAAGACGACAGCCGAGAGGGATTGCATGGAAGAAGAGTTCATTCTTGGAAGATATCAGTCAGATTTTAATTACAGACTGCTGGTTACAGTAAATCTCACATTGGCTTGGGATTGTTGTGCTGTGTTTTCGGATAGTATTCTATAGCAAGGTATCAGCTCACTGGAGCATTTCCATGAATGGAAGGATTTCCATCCAGTTTGACTTCCTCACACACACCCCCCCCCGCCACATTTTCTTACATCTCCCCTTCCCAAAGGACAGAGGACCCCTAAGAATAGCAGCGGGGCAGCTGGGGTTGTAATGGAAGGGGAGAAGCAAGAAAGTTATGTTCTGTGAACAAAAAAACATTTATGTCCACACAAAGTTGAGTGGTGATGCTAGTGGTGTTTGCAAACAAAGGTTCATCACACACATTTTTGCTGTTTGTAAATATAATATTCATATTTCCGTGAGTCATGCATTGCTCCCCTGAAATTTATCCTCCATTCATCATTAACGTTTTGAGCTCATGTCCCAGTTCTGTGCCTGTTATGTCAGCATGCATCAGATCAGAAAGCTGATGCCAGTAGCTGCTGTTGGTGCATGCTCAGAAGCTGAGCTCTATAACCCTTCAGTCAAGCTTGATGAGAAATCAATCTTGCTTCTGTTTTTAAAAAAGCACGCTCATTTACAGAATAATGGAAGCAAAGCCCAGATTCCAGATTTCCCTTTAAAAGTGACATCCAGCAAAGAGAAACCAATCTTGACCTTAAGAGTGATGGCCATCAGGTACAAAGGTCTCACTAAATGTGTCCCTGAGATCTCTGTGTCTTACACATGTATCATGAATATACCTCTACACAGCAAGTTGTTTTGTCTGTTACGCCCTACTTTCTTACTTCTGCTTTGAGGGACATTGGATAGTAATATTGCATGTTTTGTGGGTAGTAGAGGATCAAAGGTTAAGAACCATTGGAATGGGTGTGCTTATGTACTTATTTATTTATTTACTTACTTACTTCATTTACACCTAACCATTTTCCCCAATGGGAGCCTGTGGCTTACAACTTTCTCTCCTCTTCTGTTGTGTCTTCATAATAACCTTGTGGGGTAGGTTAGGCTGGGGTGGGTGTAATTGCCCCAAGGTCACCCCAGGACAGAGAGGAGATTCAAACCTGGTTCTCCCAGACTGTAGTCTGACATTCTAACTGCTGTGTTATGTTGCCTTAATGTATGAAATGGGTTCTAGCACCATCTTGTGTTAATATATCCAGGCTTCTATGAAGCCACTATTCAAAGATATAAAACCGCATTATAATTATTATAATATATATGACTGTCTGAGACTGATCGGCAGTCCCCAGATCCACATCCTGCAAGAGTTCTTATTTCATCAAAGAATGAATGAGAAAATATTCTTTTTTAGTGTCTTGCGCAGAAACAGGAGATCATGTGGACAAGGAACTAGTGATAGGGTTCCAGTGTTTATTATCAAGAGCCATTGTATAAGGAAATTGCAGATATTCCATGTATCTATGAGCTATATAGATATTCCAACAAGAGTATCTATATAGCTCATAGGCTTTTATAAAATATGAAGTTACTAGCAATAAGGCCCGCTGTGAAGAAAAATACAATGGGCTCTAGAAAGAGGCTCTGGATGAGTGTCCACCACTCTTGGTATCTTCCCTCCCACCCAAGTGAAGGCATTGACTCCCCCCCGCACTTCAAGGGGAGCTGATCTCTGTCATGTAGAGAGCAATTGTAAATCTGAGCGATCTCTAGTGGTTCCCCAGGAGGAAACAGCATTGAACCTGTCTGAGGTCCTATCCCTCCTCAAACCCCACCCTCTCCAGGCCCCACAACTTAAAAGTCCAGGAATTTTCTAACCTGCAGTTGGCGACCATATCTCCTTCCCTTTATCTGCCCCTCTGATTTCAAGTTTCCATCACCTTCCCTCTCCCTGCAGCCTCTACATAGGAAAATGACAGTCTTTCTTCACAGTGGAAGGGAACTAAAGCATACATCAGTCTCCTCTCCCCCTTGAGTGATCTGGACAACATCCCTGTGAGGCAGTTTAGGTTGAAAGTGTGTGACTGATCCAAAATCACCCAGTCAGCTTCCACAGCAAGAACTGGACAGTATTTGTAATTCTGAGTGATCTCCAGCCCTCACCTGGAGGTTTGGCAACCAAAGTGAGACACAGATATAGGTGCAGGGAGAACAGGTATAGCCCTTTGAGGGAGGATAAGAACGTAGCAGTTACGGATCTGGAAAGTGCACAGTTGATATTTGTAAAGCTCCAAAGAAGCCTTTTATGGCGAAAACAAGGCTTAAGATTTCTAGAAAAGCCCGTTTGCATCTGTGAAGTACTGAAAAAATCTTTGAGAATCCATGGACTGAAGTCTGATAAATAGCAAGCACCACGGTCCGCTTTCAGCATTTCTTCATTGACTGAAAGAGGTTGGATAAACGCCAAAGAAAAAGGAAGGTCATGTGGCTGCCCCTTTAAAGACATTCAAATTATGGATGGCTTATCTTACCTTTTGTTTTCTTGTTCTGTAGAGCAGGGGTGGCCAACAGTAGCTCTCCAGATGTTTTTTGCCTACAACTCCCATCAGCCCCAGCCATTGGCCATGCTGGCTGGGGCTGATGGGAGTTGTAGGTAAAAAACATCTAGAGAGCTACCGTTGGCCACCCCTGCTGTATACCACTCCAAGCTCCTTTAGGAGGAAGCTTTGAGCCAATCAGTGCAATGACAACTCCCATCAGCCCCAGCCATTGGCCATACTGGCTGGGGCTGATGGGATTGTAGGCAAAAACCGTCTGGAGAGCTACCGTTGGCCACCCCTGCTGTAGAGTATAAGAAATGTGTTTCTATTAATGTTTTTGTGAATACTTTGTGGAATATATCTGTTGTATTTTCTAAGAATTTGGGGAGTTTTTTGGACATTATTACATGGCGGTTCTACCTGTTCTCCCCACACTCACCTGAGATCTTTGTGTCTTACACATGCATCTTAAATATACCTCTACATATCAAGTTGCTTTGTTCCCCAGGAGGAAAGGCCTCTCCCTGTGGAATTTCCCACCACCCTGGAAAAAGGCCTCTGGGCAAGTACCCCCCAGCCTTTCAGAAGTGTTCCCACCCACCCAAGTGAAGGCATTCATTCCCCCCATACCTCAAGGGGAGCTGATCTCTGCCATCTGAAATTCCCTAACCTGGAGTTGGCAACCTGAAGCCTCTAAGGAAAAGGGCAGTCTTTCTTCACAGTGTGTGTGTGGGGGGAGGACCAAAGCAGCTGACATCATACTCCTAATTTCTCCCCCCCCTTTGATCTGAACAACAACCCTGTGAGGCTTCCCTATCTTCTTCTCAGGCAACCATCTTGAGGTGAGCTGAGGGAGAGAGGGAGTGGAAGACAGTAAAGGTGGGACAGCCATGTCCTTTGAGGCTGGATGGGCCAATAGTGTGTTCCCACAGTAATTGCCAGAACTAAGGTTGGTTGTGTTTTACTGACAGAATCAGCTTTGCTGGCTGGCAACAGCCAGTTGGACAGGAGAGATGAGTAGACTCAATCAATGCCACACAAGTACTCTTGATTGATAGTTTGATGGGCCAAAGGCTTGTGTCCTACAGTCGCATTGAGCCCCAATGAATCAGAATAGTCAGAATTGCTACCACGCCTGGAGAATCATTTATAACAGATTTTAAAAATGCAAAAAAATAGATAAAAGACATGGTTGAAGATAAGATACAAAAGCACACACCCCAAGCTAAAGAATTTGGTAGTCTCCAAAATTACACTAACAGATTAACAAAAAAAACGGCTAAAGTTATAAATCATTGTAGAGTAAAATTGCCCTAACTTGCAGGGCTTTTTTTTTTTTTAAGCAGGAACTCCTTTGCATATTAGGCCATGCACCCCTGATGTAGTCAATTCTCCAAGAGCTTACAGGGATCTTCCTTCAGGGCCTACTGTAAGCTCTTGGAAGTTTGGCTATATCGGGGGGGTGTGGCCTGTTATGCAAAGGAGATTGCTGTCATGTCGCCGCAGTATTGATTGCTCTATTATCATCGCTGTTCCAACAATATCAATGCCATACCCTATGAGACCACTGAATGGTATTGGCAATGATGTTGCACCTATTGTTGTAATTTAAATCTAATATATATATATATATATATATATATATATATATATATATATATATATATATATATATATATATATATATTGTATTTTAGTGTAGATAAATTGTTAATGATTTTTTATGATTTTATGTTTTATGGCCATAATGGTCTGATAGTGACTCTGAGCCTGCTTGAGGAGAGGGCAGAATATAAATCTAGACAAACAAAAAAACAAACAAAAAAACACCAGTCAGTAGTGTGATACGGTAGCTAAAAAGGCCAATGCAATTTTGGGGTCTATCAACAGAAGTATAGTGTCCAGATCATGTGAAGTGATGTTATCACTTTACACTGCTCTAGTTAGACCTCACCTAGAGTATTGTGTTCAGTTTTGGACACCACAATTTAAGAAAGATATAGTCAAGCTGGAACGTGTCCAGAGGAGGACAATGAAGATGGTGAGGGGTCTGAAGACCAAATCCTATGAGAAAAGGTTGAAGGAGCTGGGTATGTTTAGCCTGGAGAGGAGATGGCTGAGAGATGATATGATCACCATCTTTAAGTACTTGAAGAGCTGTCATATAGAGGATGGTGAAGGGTTTTCTATGGCCCCAGAAGGTCGGACAAGAACCAACAAGTCGAAATTAATTTAAAAGTTTTTGAGTAAACATTAGGAAGAAATTCCTGACAGAGTGGTTCCTCAGTGAAACAGGCTTCCTCAGGAGGTGGTGGGGCTCTCCTTCCTTGGCGGTTTTTAAGCTAGATGGCCATCTGGCAGCAATTCTGATTCTGTGAACTTAGGCAGATCATGAGGAGGGCAGGATGGGTTGCCTCAGTGCTTAGTTCTTGTGGCCCTTTCTTACACACCCAGGGAATACTGTTTGCCACTTTGAAGTCAGTCAGCAATTTTTTTTCTCCAGGCCAGTTTGGCCGGAGATCCTGGAGGAGTTTCCCCCACCCATCTTCTGGGCATGGAGCAGGTGTCACTCTGTGTGTGTGTGTGTGTGTGAGGGGAGGTATTTGTGAGTTTCCTGCATTGTGCAGGAAGTTGATGACCAAGTCTATGATTCTATATTCAACTAAGACTTGGCAAATCCCAGTCCTAGGATCACAGGCATCCAAAATGATTTCCCCCATTGATGTCCTCCCAGTTTCATTCTATCTTCCATGAGCTATGCTCCCTCTCCTTCTATGCATAACTTCCTTTTTTCTCCCACCTGCAATTTAACCCTCCCCCTCACTTGATTGTTGTCTTTTTGAATGCAATTCATTACCCCAGCCTTAATAATTCTCCTATCCTTCAGTCTTTCTCCCTACTCTGTGTGGCCCACTTCCATGGCATCACTCTTCCTCCACCACAACACCAATCTGTCTCTTCCTAGATGGCCTCTAGCTAGCCTCTCTGCTCTCTTTCCCCCTACACTTTATTCTTTCTCCCAGACACTAGACTTCCTAATTAACTTTTTTAATGCCATCAAGTTACAGCTGAATTATGGTGATCCACAATTCTTATGTTCAGAGATGATTTAACATTACCTCCCTCTGTGTAGCAACCCTGGAATTCCATGGTAGTATTTTTTTAGTCCAAGCTGGCCAGATCTCACATTTAAAAACAGCAAGACATTTTAATCAATGATATCCTCTTGCTCCTCACATGTGTCTACTTGGAGACGAAACCTATCTTGATCATTTTGCCAGCCCTGGAAAAAAAGGAACGTGTGGGTGAGATCCAGTGGTACTTGATGGCTTGATTTGAACTGTTTTCAAATCTCCAATTTGTTTTCATTCTCCAGTTCAACAGTTTTTGCTCTCCAATTTGTTATTTTTGGCCTGGACAAATAACACTATCACTGTTTCCCAGATTCAGAAATCAATAGATCCAGCACTGCCATCTACATAAAACCACTAACAGAAGTATTTATTTATTTATTTATTACATTAAGCTTATATCCCGCCCTCTCTGCAAGCGGACTCAGGGCGGCTCACAATTTAATTTAAACACATAAGACTAGGTCTTATTTTTTTTGTTCAGTCTTACCCACCTCTCTTCCCACTTCGAGCCCCAGTCCCAACTACCTTGTGTCCACACAGATTCCACAATCCCCAACATAGATTTGTTAGTAATTGAAAAGGATTTCTCTTCCCTGTTTCATCAGTAGAAAACTTGAGAGGATTCAAGCCATGAAGTGTTGTGACATCAGTATACAGTTTTTCCCCCATTCCAGATGTATTTCATTCTCAATAGAAGCCTAGAATCAATAAGGGGCTGGGGAAGTCAGAAAACTGTTGTTCAACGGAGGTTGCTTCGGGTAGGTGGGAATGCAAACTGGGAGTTGGGATCTAGCATATTCAGTGTGGGATTGCACTAACCCTAAATAATCAGATCTGTAGACTAGAGGTGTTTTTCAGTGCAACTTCAGTCATAGATGTCCATTTGCTTTCTGAAGCCTAAAGTGCCTCTTTCCAGCATTAGCTGGGGTATCAGTTGTTTCCATGGCAGTGCTCTGGATAACTCTGATAAGGACTCTTTCAGAAATAGGTGTGCACATAAGCTCTGGCTGTTTAGTTAGCTTTCCTATATACAGGGGTGGGCAATGGTAGCTCTCCAGATGTTTTTTTGCCTACAACTCCCATCAGCCCCAGCCAGCATGGCCAATGGCTGGAGCTGATGGGAGTTGTAGGCAAAAAACATCTGGAGAGCTACTGTTGGCCACCCCTGCTATATCAGATCAGTTAATTCCTCACAAGAGGCACAAATCTACAAAATTTTACATTTGTTGTGGGACTATGGGTTCTTAAAAATGGCATTTCTAAAAAAAAATGGGTTTATTGGACCTGAAAAAAATACCAAATTTCCTAAATACCAATACTGGTATGGTATTTCTATTTGGGTAAAATTTGAAAATCCTGGATTTTTCAGGTCCATTATACTCTATGGGGCCATTGAAGTCAAAGACAAATTCTCTCTGGGATATATTCAGTGGTTATGTGGGCTGTTTTTTGAGGTAGAGGCACCAAATTTGCAGCATAACTGCTGGAACCTCTCCCCAAAAGAACCCCCAAATGTCAGAAAGATTGGACCAGGGGTCCAATTCTATGGGCACCAAAAGTGGGTGCCCCATCCTCCATGGTTTCCAAAGCAGGGGGGTGGGAATAGCCAGGCAATACAAACCATGAGGAATCTCTGCAGTAAAGTGAAAAGGGGGGGAGCTTTTTAAGGCCAGCAGTAGGACCAGTGCAATGTGCCCAGTGGAACCAGTGCCACTATTGCAGTGCCAAAACCCAACAGGAGGAGTAAGGCCAAACCAGAAAATACCTGAGCTAGAAACTGGGGGGGGGGGGGCATTTTTTAGTTTTAAAAATGTCATTTTCCCTCTCTTCTCTCTGGAAAGGCAAGAAGCTAGGTCAACTACCTGCCATGGAAATGCTAATGGAATCTGGGAGAAGAGACAATGAGATAAGCCAGCTACCATCCTCCTTCCCTAGGCAGGAGACAGAGTTTTGGACGTCATTGGGCTAAGAACAGTAAAATAAGAAAACTTTTTAAAAATTCTGTAAGACAATCCCTTCCTTGTCTTCTCCAGGTGGGCAGGATCTGATCCAAAGTCCAGGAGATTCTCATAGAGCAGCAGCAGCTGAAGCAAAAAAAAAAACAACAGCCAGCCACACAGTCTTGCCAAGCCAAAATCTCTTTTCATCCAGTGGGATAATTAGATGGTCTTCTGAAACCAAGTTGCAAGCAATTGCAAATGCAATTTGCAAACCAATGCAATGCCATTTGCAAAAGCAAAAGCATTGCACTGATTGACTCAAAGCTTCCTCCTAAAGGAGCTTTAGCCAACAGCCCTGCTAAGATGCCTCTTCCCTCTCCATTTTTTTACTATGGAAACATTGGGAAAGAGACCAACAAAAAAGGCAAGTGCAGCCCTTTTAACTTTATAGCTGCTATTAAATGCTATTAAAGAATTCCAAATAAAACCAGATTCTGTCTTGCTTGATTTGGGGATTCTCTAATAGGCTTCACAAATAGCTTCTCTAAAGTGCATTTGGCATTTATTTGGTTTTTTTCTGGCTTAGGGAAGCTGACTGCACACTCCTATGTGGCACTACAACACAAACAATATTATTAGAGAATCCTTGCTCCTGTTTTGTTATTTAATCAAAGCATAACTATTTTGCATCTTTAACACTGACTAACCTAACATAATTATACCATCTATTACTGTTACACAGATGATTAAAAGAGACCATTTACATGGGTCCATAAAAATATCATACCTCAAGAGATCATAAGCAAGGAGCCTCTTCTGAGAAGAAGCTCTCAATCAATTCAACTTCTCATATTTATAGTTTTTATAAAACATCTAATAATGACTAGTCGTCCCGCTTGGTATGGGTACATGTATCTTATAAGTTCAAACATCATCATAAGTTTGACTATGATGTTTAACTAAGAGCAGCTCTGCCTTTCTGCCCTCATCAGGGCCCCCAAGGTAGCTAACGATTTAGAATATAAATGATAAAACCATATTTTAAAACCATTAAAATGAACTGCCCCTCCAACTCCTAGAATTGAAATAAGTTCAAAACATACTTAAAACATTGTCCAGGGCCTCTTTAGCGAAGTCCGGTAACTGTCCCCCTATATTCTTGGCCATATCCGTGACAGCAATCTGTCTGGCTTTTCAGTTCTTTGCAGGGCTATGCTTTGGTGAGGGTTGACTTATCCATTAGGCACAGCAGACACAGTGCTTAGGCCCCATGGTACCCCCGGAAACATTTTAGTTTCTTTTAAAATCAGAAGAAAAAAACCTGAACTTTTAAGGGTTGAAGAAAATGTTTTAATTTCTTCTCACATAAAAAAAATGGAAATGTTCAGGGCCCATGAAAATGTATTAAATTTTACTAAGAACAGGGAAATAAAATAAAATGCATAAGTATTTAAAGTTATTTTTAAAATGATTTTAATATTGATATTATCATGGTGGGAGAGGCCCATGAAAGTGAAAGTTCTTAGGGCCCACAAAAGTCTTAATGTGGCCCTGTTGGTAACCCTTATCTTCAGAATGCGGATAGGTGGTGGTAACCACAGGCTGAGCTTTTGGGTTGTACCACCAGACTATGGACTCAACCCAACCAACCAATCCCCCCCAGTCAACTGTCAGGTTCCTTCTGGCATCTGTTCAAGACTTTTTTGTTTACTCACTTTTGGCAATTTATGACTCCAGGCCTTTTGCAGGTATGTGTTGTTGGGTTTTTGTTTTTCTTTTTGCAATATTTGGGTCAGTCTCTTTTTTTTTTTTTTGCAAATGTGTTCTTTTGCAGCTTGGCATTTTGTTGTTGCTTCTCTTGTTCTTTGTGCTCACAATGACTGCTAGTTTTGGATCAACTGAGTTAAAGTCATTTCATATAAATGAATAAAATCTCAACGCATCTTTTGGAATGATCTCTGCTGGCAGTACTGACTTAATTCACTGGGTTGGCACACTCGCTTGTTTGATGATCAAACTGAAAATAAATCCCAGAGGTTGTATGGCAGCTGCCCGCTGTCACTTTATAGAGAGCTTGCTTTCTGGCATACATCCATGATAGCCGGCACCACCACAGAAGTAGCAGTGCTCTTAAATGTTTGTCAAAGTATGTGTACTCATGCAAACTAATGCTTTGCATAGGAACCACGTACAGTTGCTGCAGGGTGAGATTATCAGTAGTTTCATTCACCAACAATTATTCAGGAGAGTTTGTCCCCTGGTGCCCTCTTGTGTTGATATTGAATTCTGCTTTTTCATGTTCAGAAAGTTGATGGAATGTTGAACCATTCTGCATTTGAATTTTACTTTTATAAGGTGGGGAAATCATAATGTGTTTGTGCTAGTGATTATCTGAAGGTAAACTGGTTAAAACAAAATGACTAGAAATACACACCAGAAAAGTGCATATCTAATTGAGCTAATCGTATGAAGAAAGAACTGTAGTAGGTGAAAAGAACGAAAAATAATTGAAATTTTAAAGAATCGTGGGTCTGATTTGCAGGCTGCTTTGATAGCGTAAAGTTTAGGACAGGGGTGTCAACATCTGGCCTGGGGGCCGAATCAGGCCCCCAGAGGGCTCCTATCAGGCCCCCAAGCAACTGGCTGTCATCTGCTTCCTTCTCCCTCCTTCTTGCTTCCTTCTGTGTAACAACTTGTTTTGCAAGACTTGCTCAATTGCACAGGAGCTACAAAGCAAAACCTCTATTTTCTCCTTTGGCTGAGGCTCCTCCCTTGGGGAGGAAGAGCTTGCTTTGCCAGGCTCTCTCAATCACACAGCAGAGCTACTGAGCCAACACTCTCTTCCTTCTATTAATAATAATAATAATAATAAATTTATTCTTATATCCCGCCCTCCCCCGCCAAAGGCGGGCTCATTCTATTGGCTGAGTCTCCTTCCCCTCTTGGTCCACTGGGGAAGAAAAGAGCCAGAGCTTCCTTTGCCCACTTCCCTGGATCCCAGGGGAGAAATACAAAGAAAGCACCTTTAAGACCAATGAGTGCTAATGTTTTATGCATGTTTTAAGTTTGTTTGTTTTTTAAATCTTTAATTGTGTGTGTTTTTATAAAGTTTATATCTCTGCTACCTAATCTTAAAATAGGTACATACATGGCCTGGCTCAACATGGCCCTGCCGACAAGCTGTCATTTATGCCAGATCCAGCCCTCATGACAAATGAGTTTGACACCCCTGGTTTAGGAGTTTGATCCTTACGACCAAGCCAGATGTGATGTTTGTCATCTATTCGTATTCAACATGGGTGGCAACCATATGCCAGCTGCCAGCTCCCTGTGACATCTGCCTTTAAATGCACCACAGGGATCAATTCTGGTTGTGATCATGGTGCAGGGGGAAGAGGACATCCTTCCCTACCCTGTTTCCCCAACCCAAAATGGCACCAGAGTTATTATTTGGCCTGTTACGTAGCTGGACATGCACTGTGCTGCCAATCCTCATGGAGAATATGTGACAAATGTCAAGTCTGGTTTGACCCTAAGTCTAATCCATTTATAACTAGTTCTTACTTTATTTGTGTATGCATACAGATGTCTCCCAAAATGGCCCTAATGCTATGTAGTATGAATGGTAATGTGCAAAACCACGTTTATGCAAGTTATCTCTAATAAAGAGAACATGCGTAATATGAACTGAATAAATGAATGAATGAACACACAAACAAACAAATGAACTGATGAATGGTTGGATGAAGTGCGTTTGAACATGATTTAAATCAGCTTGCATGAAATTTATTCAAATTGGGGGGGGGGGAAGTGGTTTTTTATTTATTTAAGTGTTGTTTCCTATTTTTACATTCTATATGCCAGTGATAAAAGCTGGTTGCTCTAATGAAATAGAACCCTGAAAGCACAACCCCTTTGGTTAGACAACCCACCAACATTTTTTTTTCCCATTACAGAATTCTCTGCTTAGGTTCATGGGACAGGACTTGACAAGCAATTGATATGCAAGGACATTAAAGAACATCACTTAAAGACTGATGAATGCCCGTATATAGATGACTGTGTGAGCAACAACTAATGCTGGCTAGTAGAACCTTTTCAAAACAGCTAAAATAAACTGATCACCTGTTTGGTAGGGAAGAGGCAACCAGGAAGGCCAAATCCCACCAGTCAAATGGATGTTAACTTCATCTGAAAGGGTTATCAGCAAGCATTGTTCTGGGGAGAGGAATATTTTTTTTTTCTGAGACTGAATTTTTAAATACGGTCATTGATTCCTCTTATTCTCTCTTTTTCACTTTTAGAAGAAGAGTTTGTTTTATTTCTCTTTGCAACTGTTTTGTGTTAATCTATCAGGAGGACAGAAAGGTTTGAGAAGACATTGCCTGACTGTGAGCATGCCCTCACACACATCTATCTCTTGATTGTTTGCAGTTCTGGCCTTCTTTTGTAATAATTTCACCATCACCACCACGTTTTCTGTTTTTGCCCTTGTGTGTATATAAATGGATCAAGGGAGAACCATGTATGCTGCAATGCGTGCCTTGGTAAAAGCGCAGGACCCAAATGCATCAGATACATGAAACAAGGTTGTTAAGAGAAATTCTCCTAATTCCTCTTTACCCAAGTCCTCCCTGAAATCCAAGGTCAGTCTTGTTTACTTGGACAGGAATCACACTGAGGTCTTTCATATCAGTTACTACAATTTGCCCCCCCCCCAACTGGAGTTAGCCAGGGATTAAACTTGGGACCTCTTGCATCAGGGCTGATGTCATCATATCCTGAGATGAGGCAACTGCCCTGGACCCAGGGCTTCTGGGAAGCCCCACTGTCACTGACCATGCGCCTCCCCTGCTGCCTACCCACCCTTCTTCCACCCACTTGCTTGCAAGCACTCTGCCATCCATGCTCCCAGCAATAGCCACTGCCCAGCATCATCGGTGAATAGGCACACAGGTATCTGTGAGCACAGAGAAGTGGAATGACTAGGCACTTTTTCCCTAGGCACCCCAAAAATCTGGAACCAGCCCTGTTCTACAAAGGGTTTGCTCCATGTCTGGGCCAAAGCCCTTCTCCATGAGAAATAGATGGATATGGATGCCTGCCTATAGCTAATATTTCATGCATCTGATAAAGTGACTTCATATTTGCACTCTAACCCAGCTATCCTTCTGAAAGGTGTCATATGACCTATGGATTCACATTTGGAAACTTAACCTCAAAAGTTAGGGGGGGCGGGTTCCCCTACACAATTCTTTCTTTTATACCGGACATCAGGTCTTAAAATGAAAATATTTGATACAGTGTCATTGATTCAGTTTTAGGAGAGTGTACAAACACACGTTTGTATCATATTCAGGTCTCGTTTTGTAAAAAAGACCCATTCTAGCTGACATTTTAGCTGAATAAGGACCAAAATGTAACATCACTATTACATTCGATAAGTGACCAGCTGTGCGGTGTTGCAGGACAATGTCATTTTGGGTAAATGCGTGTGATATGTTATTGATATTGGCACATTCTCCAGGTACAGTGATGTATATTATGCAAGGAATACGATGTTGAGATGCTCAGAACAGTTCTTTGCGCCTTGCAGATTTTTTTTTTTTTTTATCATTCTGCCATATCCCAGCTTTAAAATAAACTGTTCGATCTTTTCTCCTGGGTGCAATACAAGCCAGACACCAGCAATTGCCCTGAAATGTAATCCCCTGACTCCCAAAGCCAAACTTTTAAACTTAGTGTTGTTCTGGGCACTGGCATTCCTAAAAAAGTTTTAAATGGAGATTCAGACACTGACTTTGAGTTTAAAAGACGAGCAGGCAAGAGCTTAGGCTTAACCTATAAGGAGACCTGAGAAAGAACACAGCATGGAGTCCAATGTGGCAAAATGGAGAGCCAAAGTAAAAAAGACTAAAAGGGATCACTTCTAATGAGCCTTTCGAGAGAACAGGAAGACAAAGAGCCTCCCAGTGAAAGACTGACTGAGCAAAGCGGGGCTAAAGTGGATCAGCCACAATGTCACTAGATTGATCCAGAGTTCACGGACCATCAAATTGTGTGATGCACTAGAGAAAAAGAGAAATGTTCACCAAGGTTCCCTGTCAATATCTGCTGTAATACAAGAGGACAAGAAAATGATGATGATGATGATGATAATGCCAAACTACCTGTGGTGGAGCACTGGCGATGGAAGATGTAGAAATAATTAGAGGGTACCCTTGGAAGTTTGTTTGTTGTTTGTTTATTCAATATCCCGCCCTCTTCGTCGAAGGCAGGCTCAGGGCGGCTCACAGATTAAGGGTCAGGCAATCAGCTTAGCGTGACAAAACAAGATAAAGCAACAGTAAAAGCATAAAAACATAAGTTGAGCTATGCATGTCAATGAACAAACTCTGAAATGCTGCTGCCACCCAGAACAAGGTCCATTCTGAAGCCACATGAGATGTTTTTCCTCACCCATCTATGATATTGTTACAACCTCCTTCACCTTAGTGCCTATTAGAAAAAGCTGGGTCCAATCCAAGCCTGTATTTTGAAAGCCTCTCTGTCTCCAGATGATGTAAGCAGAAGACATTGCCTGTTTGTGGCAGGTTACAATATTTAGACACCCCAGCACCTCTGACTTGGTGGACTTATTTTTGATAAGTGGCACTTAAAAGTGTTAGTATGAAGCATAAGCAGCTAATGCAAATATGTTACCGACCCCTACTACAGTCAGCAATTATGCAAATATCCCAAGCCTTCATCTTTTATAATTAGATGTAGCTCACTTATAGAGAACTCTAATTTTCTAGCTCGCTCCTTGTCGAAATGTACCACCACCACTACTACCACACAACAAAAAAGGAATATGTTTAAAATCAGATAAATGATGTATTCTCTAAAGGGGCTTAAGGGATGGCCTGTATTTAAAAAGAATAAAGCAAGCAGGTTTTAGCAATTATTTCCTTGTTTGTCATGCATGAGAGATGTATGAAAAGCATGGAGACACTGAGAATAAGATTGCCATCAAGAGTCTTGGTATATTCATCTCAAGTGTATGAAATGCTAATTATTATTATTTCTTCTTTACAAACTCTCCAAGGTATGCTTTGTTAGCTAGGAGGGACGAGGGAAGATGTGGTTGTATAAATACAAGGCAAAAAACATCCATCAGAACTTTCTCTCTGAGATCTATCTCTGTGCATTTCAGTGTAGCTTTTTGTTATTATGGGTGGACCATGTTATTTCCCATACAAAAGCTTAGTATTCTGAGGCAAAATAACAGAATGCAGTCGTTCATGTGGTTTATCAATGGTTTGAACAGTTGGTTTATTTATTATATTTAGAACCAGTCAGATTAACTTCCAAAGTTGCAAGCGTCTCCACCCACAGTGTGCTCCTTTCCTGGCTCCTCCTCCTGTGGAATACTGCTCCAGGTTTGTGGGGGAGGGGCATTTCAAATTGCTGCTGGAAGAGAAAGTCAAGAAAGTTGCAATCCGTGATTCGAAATCTTTGCATCCATGGAAATGCTACTCTGGATCTAAGACATTCTCCTTTCAAAGCTAAGCAAGGAAGTTTTGAGGAAACGGTGGTCTTTCTCCCAAACCGTCCACTAATCCATCTGCTGGTCTGAAATAGTGTGCTATGAATTCTATCTGATATCGTTAGTGTATACGCATCCTACCTCAAACAACTACAGTTCCCAGAAATCCCTCTAAGGAGGAAATAATAATAATAATAATAATAATAATAATAATAATAATATTTGTTTATTTATATTCCACCCATTTCTCCATGGGGGCTCAGAGCAGAGTACATCATAAATAATAAAATTACAATAAAATCACAGCAACATAACAATAAAATCAATTACAGTATCAAGTACTTCAGTATGGTCCAGCAGAACAATATAATAAAATGGCATAGCAGGACAGTGCAGCGCAATAGAATAGTACTATCAAAGTTGTTAAGTATGTGCTGTAGATACACCTATAGAAGGGCAAAGTTCAACTTCTGCTCAAAGGCACAGGTGGGAGGCGGAGATGAGGTGTGAATTATGTGAGGTAATAAGCCCTAGCTCCTGCTTTCAGGCATATGAGGAAGAAGGTGCCTTCTACATGGAAAGAGTACAGTTTCTTCATGCCTAGTTAGGCAAGACACTGAAATGGAAATCGTATTTGCCATATATGACTCTGTTGCCAGATGATGTAATAAAATTCAAATTCTCTTCTGAGCTCTGTCAGCATCTAACACACTAGAAAGAAGAGGAGGGCAGCCTACAAAAGAGAATTGTGTTACCTCCAGAAACCTATAAGTAGCAATCGGTGGAAAAGGGAGTCCATAAGGACAGGATTCAGGATCAGAGATGAACATGAGCATCCCATTCCCTCAATATATATATATATATATATATATATATATATATATATATATATATATAAATCTCTGGGGTACCTAGAATTTATTTATTTAGATTTATATATCCTGCCCTTCCTGCAAGGCAGGCTCCGAACGGGTTCCGTCAGAAAGTTAAACATGAAAACAATATTAAAATTTACACTATAAAACAGCAAAAATACAATACAGTCATGACCAATCAAGTCCAGAGGTTCCTCAGATCCCAAGACCGTTTTGGGGGGAGACCTAATAGAACTCTCAACTGAACTCTGTTTTGCAGGGTCTGTGGGATTGCAACAAGTCCCTCAGGGTCCTGATCTTCAAAGGAAGTGCATTCCACCAGCAGGGGCCAGGGCCAAAAAGTCCCTGGCCCTAGTCAGGCAATTTGGATATCACTGGGGCTGGAGACCACCAAGAAGTGTTGAGTCACTGATCTAAGAGTTCTACCAGGGCTCATAAGGAGAGAGGCAGTCCCAAAGGCACTTCTAGTATGTCTGGATTTTATTTTAATGGCAACACTGAGAAGTAACTCACATTCCTGGTAGAGCATCTGCTTGGCATGCAGAAGATCCCAGTTTTAAACCCCGGCATCTCCAGTTAAAAAGATGAGGTAGTGGATGATGAGAAAGATCTCCACTTGAGACTATGGAGAGCCACTGCCAGTCTGAGCAGACAGTAGTGACTTTGACCGGGCCAATGGTCTAATTCAGTATAAGGTAGCTTCCTCTAGGTCTGATCATATTATCAGAACAAAAACAATATTATCTTTGAGCATATGTGATTGCATGTGACCATGGATCATTAAAAAGAAGATTTGGTTTTATACTCCACTTTTCTCTACCCTATGGAGTTTTAAAACAGCTTACGATAGCTTTTCCCTTCCTCTCCCCTCAGCAGTTCTGAGAGAACTGTGACTGGCCCAATGTTACCCAGCAGGCTTCATGTGGAGGAGTAGCGAATCAAACCTGGTTCTCCAGATTAGAGCCCACTGTAGTTAACCACTATACCACACTGTCTCTCAGAGATTGCAGCGAGTACATGGAATGCTGCTGTACTTAAACTAGTTCCAAGAACCATGAGGAACCAAATGGAATAGGCCTAAGGCCCCCTTAAAAGGTGCCCAGAGAGTTGGGTGTGGCACAAAAGGCTGTTGGTTTAAACTCAAATTCCCACATAGACTTGTACAGGCTCTTGCTCCATTTGTACCAGACTTCAAAGATGAAGAAAAGGAAGTAATTTCTGTCAATTTCTCCTAAATGAATAGGGTCAGAAGCAGGAAGGTTGGGGGGGCAAGGACATGTGGGGTATGAGACTATGTCACTACATCACTTCTGTGACAATGCATAGCTCTAGGAATCCTTGGGAACTCTATGGCAGTGATCAGCAAGACGCCTGACAACTCTATGAATCAATCACCTTGCTCGGTTCTCAAAATGCCTTAACTTCCCACAGGGGCCTTCAGGAGGGAGAAGAGAAGATTCCATGAATTTGTTCTATTCACTTTGCATCAGATCCTTGGCCTCCCCTAGAGTTGCACCATAGCTGGAATATCCACTTCTGATCAAAAAACCGTTTTGAGCCACATAGTATGTTACTTTGGCAACCATAACCTCGGGGTCTTGGCTGGCTTTCAAGCAGTTTGCTTGAAGTGTTTTTCTTCCCTCCTCAGCTCGACAGTCTCCCCCCCCCCTCTCCCCCAACTTTGCCTCAAGGCCAGGTGAACAGCATTTTTTTAATCTGTATGTATTTAAAATCAAATATGTAAATGAGCAAGCTCATCTCCCCCCCCTCCCCCTTTTGCTGTCCTTCTTGTGCCGGAGTAATGCGGCCAGGCCGTATCTTGCCATCTTTCTAATGATCCTTCCCCACCACACAATAGTGCTCTGTGGTCAATTAATTAATGTTTGTGAAGCTTATTGTGGCTCCTGGATGAAAGGAGTTACAGCCTGGGAAGTCATTGTACAACACTGATGATGACTGATGCAGCGTGATAGCACCGAGCTGCTAACTCCCTGCAAGTGGCAAGGAAGGTTAAAGTTCAGGGCTGGTTTGTGTATCAAATTAATTTGCCATTTAGAAAGTTGGCTTCTACTAGGGGAAATGAAGAACAGGAGGAGAGGAGTGCCCCTCTCAGATGAAACCTGTCAATCCTCATTCGGCTCCCTTTTACTACATTTGACCAATATGCAACGTGATTGCGATTCGCTAGAGTTTCAGACTCCAGAAGAGTAAACGATCGCACCCAGCCACAGTAAGGTGCTTCAGCCATTGCTTACAGCCTAACTCAAACGTGCCTAATTTAAACCTATAAGCTTTGAAGCACCATCCTAAGGTCTGAAATCCAAAACAGAGCTTAAGATCCTCGTTTACAGCATGTTGAAATATGCCTAACTCCAAGCCAAAATTTGTGTATTTGCGATTTAAGTTCCGTTGTCTTAACTGGAGAGACTGAAGTCTATATTTAGCTCTGCTACTGCAATCAATAGGGTTAAAAATGCTTTGGGTGAGATCCTGTCCGGTCTTTAAATGGAAGGACTGATTTGTTTCCCTGAGTCTTCTTGTTATTGTTGTCTGAGCCGAGACATTTCGAGAAATGCTGAGACCAATACTCCCTCTATGCTGTGGAGTTTTGTGAGCGAAAAATTCTGCTTTGCGAGTTACTGGCATTAAAGTCGCGAGCTTCTGCATAAAATAGTTTATTCTGGGGCCATTTTTCCTGAGCTAAGACAAAAATGAGGGGACACTGGCTGGGTACTTCATCCATTCCATAAGAAACAGTGAAAAGTCTCAACGCAAGTAGTTACAAATAAACAAAGTCTTTTCAGAGCTGCCTGTAGTAAATTTAATCTATATCTATACACTTCCCAGTGTTTTCCACCCACCCCAAAGAGCTAAGAAGGACATGGCTATGTTGGTCTTCTTTCGAAACCAATAGGTGATGGCTGGTGTACGATTGCATGCGAATGCTAAACGATAGTTCATGACCTAAATCTAATGGTGCCTTTTGTCATCTGCACTGGACAATTAAGTGACAGACTAGTGAAACTGACATTGAGGAGCAGATTTTTGCCTCCCAGCAGCTTTCCAGACTTAGATTTCACTGTATCATGTTCAGAGAGGTCAGCGCTCTGACCAGATGACCAGCGCCGAGGTGCAGATGGCACGGTTTGTCACCTGACTTTGGAAGGCCTCTGCAACCTGCTGCAGAGGGCTGGAGTTCATGCAAAGGTTATGGGCATCTACAAATGTCACACATCGCTAGCCCATCAGCGATGTGGCATTCCGTAGATGGACTCACTCTCAAGCACAAATCAGTGTGGTGCAGCTGCTGAGGCTGAAGCACAATGAGAAATTGCAGAGAAGGTCAGGGTGGAAGTGCTGCTGTTCCAAAATGAGCTTTGAATCCCACCTCACAAAAAAAAAAGAGGCTCAATTTCTTAATGGGAATCCCCCCATTGTCCGAAACTGATAGACATAATGCCCAGTTATCCAATTTCATCACTTTTCTTCCAGCAACTAGGCTATCAATGTTACCTGGACCTCCATATGTCTTTTATATTAAAGGAATGCCCCTTAATTCAGGTTACACCCTGATCTATATAGAGTATTGAATGTCCCTTATTTCGGAACTCTTGCTCTTGGGGGTGCTGTATGTCATACATGCCCTGAATGTCCATTCTTTTTAGAACCAGGTCTTTTTATTTCAAAAGTGGTGCTACTGAAATAGCACCACTTTTGATGCAAACATTCAGCTTCCATAAATATTATGGATCCATTTCATAAATGCAATAATATAAAATGGGGCACTGAACTTTATTTTTACTTAAAAAAAATAGGTCAACGATAATATTCTCAGAATAACCAGATTGCTCTGCAACCCTCCATTGCTGTTTCTGATCTGGCACTGGCCCTTGCAAAGATGAGTTCTACAAATCTAGGTGAGGCCCCAGGTTTTTCAAATATCATTTTTAAAGAACTAAATGGAGGGTTGCTTGATTCCTGTTTGTAATCTGGGTTTCTTTAGGGGGGGGGGGTTGGTGACTGGGTGAGTTTGATCTTGTCTGTATAAATCTGTATATGATTCTGTGTGCATCTATGTATTTTGAAATAAACTTGTTTGATTTTTTTTTTAAAGGAACAACATCTGAGCATAAAATGGCCCCTGAGGATGCAACAGCCAACAGGAGAATGAAGAAAGAGAGGAGGGAAGCCACAGTCAGAAGTGGAAGCAGAACTGACATGGGGAAACTGGAACTAATAGTGATTGAGAGGGGGAAATAAGATTTCCCCCCCGCCCTGTGAGTCCTTACTGGTCCCCTGCTGTAGTTACCTATTGTGCAGGAGTGGTCCAATGTCTACATTTAGGGAGGGTCCTTGGCCCTATAGTACTGCATATGGTTTGCATACCAAAGATCCCAGGCTCAGTCCCCCATATCTTCAGTTATACAAGGATTAGGTGATTAGTGAGGTGAAAGACCTCTAACCTGAAGCCCTGGTGAATGGCTGCCAGTTAGAGTGGACAACACTGACTTTTAGACAAATGGTCTGACTCCGTAGAAGGCAGCTTTGTGAGTACACACACAAAGCACACCTTTTCCCATTCACCTCCAGTGACTCCATGTAACTAAAGACATACAGTACCCTCAAATTATATGAATGAGGAAGACAGCACACATGAACACCATGTATGCGCTGGCATGTCTGTTTCCCTATCGCTGTAACAGCAAATTAGGGATGGGGCAATTTTTAAAAATATTTTGTTTCTTTTTACGTTATTTTGCATTTTTGTCAATGGTTTCACATTCTTGTCATTTATTTTACAAGTGTGTTAGTCTTTTATACATGCATGGTGGCCATTTTCTATTTTACCATTTATATAACATTTATAATACAACATCCATATTTTATATACATATGGCGTAATGCTAATTTACTGACACGCAAGTAAACATTTAAAATTTAGTACGCAGGATTGAATTTGCACAATTGGTATTCTCAGACACAGCAGGGCTGGGAGTAATTTGGAATAAACCCTAATGCAGATCAATGTATTGCCTGTGAAAGTGTCGTAGAATCATAGAATTGGAAGGGACCTCCAGGGTCATCGAGTCCAACCTCCTGCAGGAAACTCACAAACACCTCCCCCTAAATTCACAGGATCTTCATTGCTGTCAGATGGCCATCACACAGGACACTCAGCTTGGCTTATTCCTGGGCTGTTTTAAACTGCCCACAATCCTCTGATGTTTGAGTGTGTGACTGGAATTGCACGAACTCACATTATTATTTGGTACACAAGGCACGCATCTTGACTTGGATGACCCAGGCTAGCCTGATCTCGCCAGTTCTTGGAAGCTAAGTAGAGCCAATCCTAGTTACTACTTGGACGGGAGACTGCTGAAGTTTCTATGCAGGGTTTCTATGCAGAGGCAGCTAACGGCAAAACCACCTCTTGCACTGAAATCCTTATGGGGTCACCATGAATTAGCTGCGGGCCCTTTCCACCACCTATTTTGGTGCTCTTAACTCTGGGCTGTTCTGAGTCACTAGGAACTGATGCAAATTATTCCAAAGCTGTTATTGCTACAACAGTTCTGCGAATGCTGATGCTTTCAAAATACAAAATACAACAGTGAATATTATTCCAGTCCTTTCTTTTGTGATGCAGATAATATCAGAATTAGCTATGCTAGGCAAGTACAAGAAGCACCTTAATGCAGGCTGCATATCACCGGCAACCTGTTAAAACTGACTGCCATTTCCTACGCCTAGGCTGCTTACAGACAGGTGGTTAAAGCCACCCCAGGGACAGCAGGCAGGCAGATCTAAAAAGCATGTCTACATGTGCACATCTGCCTGCTGTCCCCATCCCACCTCTTAGTCATCTCTGACTTACTGGGAGCTAGCTCGAAAAGGCACCACTTTGAAAGTGCCTTTTCACTGGCTGCCTCTGAGGTGCCCCCCTCCGACCATCTGGACAGCCAGGAAGTGCCTGTAGTGTGCCCCGGGGAACTGCGGATGGGGTGCATGAGTGCTCCAGATTCTTCCCAGGGTGTCCAGAGCCCGTCCTTCTTCCATGGGCTATTGGGATGCTCGCAGGCACTCCTTTTCCAGCAGGCTCACTTCCAGGTTGGCATGATGTCTGTTAGCAGCCATAGGGTATGAGCATACCATCAGTGCATGCGCTCAAGCCATGGTTTCTTTTGCCTGACCACTATGCACGCGCTAATCTGTGACTGGGCTCAACGGCAAATGTAAGTCGGATAAGTTCATTTTACAGGCGCTATATGACTTCCAAGGCAAGTTGCAGTTAGAACGTTTACCCCCAGCACAGTCTTAGTCATTCTGGGCCTGAGAACTAATGCCACACTCCCACCATGGCCAAACAAAGGACAGCCCTTTGCCCCCATGTGAGGATGGTGAGAGCCACTGTGGAGCAGGCACAAGCTGCAGTTGGCACCAGTGGGGCAGTTGAGCCCTGGACAAGGTGGGCATGAGCAGCGATAATGGCAGTGTGTTCTTTTCCTTCTTTTCTTCCTGGTCATGTGTGTCGCAGCCATGCCTCCCTCAGCAGTGCAGAACCCTGGGCAGCTGCCCTGTAGTTAAAAAAGTAAAAGGTAAAGATAGTCCCCTGCGCAAGCACTGAGTCAGTACCAACCCATGGGGTGACGTCACGTCACGATGTTTTCTCGGCCGACCTCAGAAGGATGGAAGGCTGAGTCGACCTGGAGCCCTGTGTTTATCACTGACCACATGCTATGAAAAGTTGAAGGCAGCAAGAAAAGAGGAAGACCCAACATGAGATGGATGAACTCAGTCAAAAAACAGAAAGGAAGAAGGCATTTCCATCCACCAATCTTGGTACCCAGCTCTGCAAAAGACCCTACAGACTATAAATTGCAGAAAGTCTCAGAACAACCAGCAAATTCCACAGAACAATCAGCACACTCAACAACTATCTTCCTTATCTTCAAACCCCTTCCAACCCTCCCAGCAATTAACACGGAACAATGGTCACATTCAACAGCCAGTTTCCTTATCACTACCCTTCCAGGAAGCCCCACCAAACAATGGGCACATCCACAAACCAATTGCCCTTTCATCACACCCCCTCCAGCCTTGAAATAGCAGCTCTCCAGCAGCCCTGGCCCCACTCAATGCACAGCAGCCAAGAAGGTCTGAGCGCCTGCTCCGGCTGCAACGCCACTGAGGATGTTCTCCGCAGCTGAGAATGAAACGTCTGGAAGGAAAACTTTCTCCAGTAGAACATGGCACTTGATCCCGAAAGATTCTACAAACCCTAATCAGTCAAAAAAGCCTTCATTTGGGAAGACCTGAGCAAGGCTGTTAAGGATACGATGTTTTGGAGGTCATTCATTCACAGGGTCACCGTAAGTCAAAAGGGTCTTGACAGCACTTAACACACACACAAATTTTGCCACTTGTATTTTATGTTCAACTGTTTGATCGATTTCTACAGAGCTCCTTTGAGTTTGGTAGAATTAAAGTGCAATATTAAGCACTGATCTATTGATGGTCATATGTTTAGGAGTGTGCGATCGGCCTCTTAATAGAATTATATGAGTATTAAGGGGGGGTGGAGAAATGGTCTTTGCTTGGAAGGATATGTCACTGTTGCAATGAATACATGGAGTGTGTTGCCATCTAAGGGACAAAACGCGCTACTACACCAAAGTTTGCTTGGTTTTCATGAAAGCATGTGCACAGATACAAGGAGACAAATGTTATGAAATATCTAAGGCTAGAACAAGATAAACGAAACTGAATCATGCTGATTTAGGTTAAGTTTCTCCTCCCCTCCCCTATGAGATAAGAAATTGTTCCAATACACCTTTGAAATACTTATCAAACACAGCTGCAAGAGCTCATCAGCAAAAGGACAATTGCTATGGTAACTACAGAATGCTACTTCTTGTAAGGAGATCAGGACACTAGAATAAGAAAAGAACAAGGAGATGGTAATCAGAACAAACAAAGTGCCACCTGCAATAAAAAGGCACAGCAAATGTTTTCGCGGTGTCTCTTAACTATGGAAGTTCCCTTCCCTTTTCTCTTCTTGCTGTCAGAGTAAACAGAAGGGGCTGGATAGTATTGGTATCTGCTTCCACGGGGGAAGAGAAACAACTCAGTCAATTTCTTTCTTGCTGAACAACAGAGGAGCACCAAAGTCAGAAGAAGTCCAGTTCTGATTTAACTGCAGGAACGAGCAATTTCTTTGCTTGTCCCATAATGGCAGTCAGTCTTATGAAAGAAGTTACAAGTGGAAGGGGAGCATATGCCAGAATACTATAGAGACTCATGGCTTTGAGATTTATTTGGATTACCTTTTCAAATATTGAGGGTTTATATATTTGGAATGAATAAGTATTGCACTTTTTACAGTTAACTAAGTAGATCTGTGCTCTCTCTCTCCCCCCCCCTCCCCACTCCCATATGAAGAAGTTTTAGAACCTAACCAGACCATTATTTCACAGATGATAATTATAGTACCTTTGGATGTTGAATGGTATGGTATAACTCCAGCTCATCAGATCTTATCAGATCTCTGCTAAACAGGATCAGTATTTGGATGGGGCACCCCCAAGGAATATTGTGCAGAAAAAGGCAATGGCAAACCACCTTTGCTTCTCGCTTGCCTTAAAAGCCCCTTGTTGGGGGGTCAACATAAGTTGGGCATGACTTGATAAATACATCATATCACCTTTTTTTCAGATGGTGATGATTTCACCAAACAAAGGCTCCGTTTCCTGATCTTAGTAGACAGTGAGACGAAAGGTGGTACAAAAGTGAAAAGATGATCTGTCATAGGTGTTAGATCCATGCCTCTCCTATGACCTCCTCTGCTGGCTGAAGGGGTTCCATTGATGCCAACCTGAGCTCCATCGAAGAAGCATGGCATTTAAAAAAAGACACCCATTCCAATCTATTCCAGCACCACACACAGGTGACAGTGCAACAGGTGAAATTCTGTCCCAATGTCAAGACACAATAAATCTCTCACAAATATATTCAGTGTGGTGTGAGATCTGTTGCCATATTAAGGATGTTGCTATTAAAAGAAAATCTCACTCAGCCCCATGGCAATTAGCATGACATGGCTGGCGATTGCTATGGTAACAATGTATTTTTATTCAACCGCATGAAAGACGTTTTAAAATAGGGGCATTTATTGTTGTTTGAGAGAAAGCTGCCCCCAAAGCTATTAAAAATCATCTAAACCACTGAAACATTATCTTAGAGGTCTCAAGAAGTTGTACTATTTTTAAGGAGAGGGGGATTATTTGACAATATTAAATATAGAGATACTACGATCAAAAGTAATATCTGTTGTGTCTAAATAACAGGGACAGAAATCTGAGGTCTCTTAAGAGGAACAGCAAATGCAATATTTGTAGTAACACAGACCTCCCTACAAGGGGCAGAGAGGTATAAATACAAATCAATTTCTTTACTGTGGCTAAGGGCCAAATTATATTCCACCTATGACATAAATCAGGATTTCTGAATCATCGGTGCATTTAGAGCCTCATAGCAAGGGAAATATGCCCCAGTGCCAATTTTGGCTCAGGAAAACAACACAGGAGGGACAGCTAAAGCTGCTCCCATATTGTGGTTCTGACTTGAGTCCTTTGCTTTTGGGAACACAATTTCGCCAACTTGAATCACAAGTAATGTGTAGTTTAACTCTTTGATTTGACAAGCACTAAAGAAGAAAGTAATTCTCTGCGTGGGCTGTACAATGTCACACTGTGTCACATATTTGACTGATCATCATCCATACAAAAAATATTCCTTTAAAAAAGAGAAAGAAATCTAGACATCAGAACATATGAAGCTGCCTTATACTGAATCAGACCCTCAGTCCATCAAAGTCAGTATTGTCTACTCAGACTGGCAGCAGCTCTCCAGGGTCTCAAGCTGAGGTTTTTCACACCTATTTGCCTGGACCCTTTTTTGGAGATGCCAGGGATTGAACCTGGGACCTTCTGCTTCCCAAGCAGATGCTCTACCACTGAGCCACCGTCCCTCCTCAGGAAGAAGAGCTTTACCTAACTGTGTTATATGGCATGCTAATTCTCTATGTAGAAAATACTTCCCCCCGGCAAATCATTCAGCTATGTGAACTCTCACCTGCAGCCTATAGCCATCCTTTCCAGAAACACACCTCATCTCTGATTCCTGAGAACTAGGTCTGTGTTAATTCCTCACAAGTCTGACATAAATTTTCATATGTACTAAGAGTAGCCTGTTTCTCTTTACATCTTTGCCATACGTCAGATAATTGAGGGATGGTCTTTAGGTGGTGCTAGAGGGATGGTCTTTAGGCCAGTGCTGCTTTCATGTGTTGGCAGAATAATTAACTCAGCAATGGTGCACAATCTGATTAAAGGGTAGGTAAAGGTTTATTTAGGAACGGATATACTTGATAGTAGAAGAGACAGAGATAGGGTCCAAATTACATCTCTAGCTGAGAGAGAGAGGACTAAGCATGGAACTTCTGTGAAGATGAAGAACACGGCCCTAAGAGTAGCAATCTAGAGACAGACAAGAAATGATATTTAAAGGAGAGAAGGTACTGCCCACACTATCCTATCTAATTGTCTTCCTGCCCCCTGCAGGTCTTCTTCTCTTCTTCTTTGTACATTGACCAAAAATTGTCTATTCCCACACGGTGTACATCCACATGCCTCACAGAATATATGAGATACAGCCACAGACACTGAACTAGAGCTGCAGATGACTGTACCATGAGTCACTGCATGCTGTTATTATTCTATTATTTTCTTCCAAAAAGCTCTGTATTGTGTTTCTTTCTGAACTGCAGGATGCTTTGTATGGCCCTCGTATCTTTTGCCAGCCCATTCATAGTAATGGAGCTGCTACAGAAAACTTGTTACCTGGGCTGAGGCTGTCTTGGTTTAAACAATTTATTGGTAGCATATGGTTACAAAACTTAACTATTTCTTAATTTTTTTTCCAGCATTAACCCATATGACATTTCCATCCCCCCTCCCTCCAATGTTGACTTCCCCGAGGTTATATATTCTAAATCTATACTAAAGGCACTTCTAACTGCTCAAAGTTCAATGTACATATTCTTTCTACTAAAAAATTGTCCAATGTTTCTTTACTTTCCAAGTTTTCTCCATATATCCTTTAAATTTTCTCCACTCCCTTTTAAATATCTCTAAATCATTGTCTCTTAGTATTCTGGTTAGTTTATCCATTTCACCCCACGATAAAACTTTCATGGTCCAGTCCCATTTCTCCGGTATTTTTTCTTGCTTCCAAAGCTGCGCGTATAATGTTCTTGCAGCTGATAGCAGGTACCAAATTAGAGTCCTATCTTCCTTTGGAAATGTTTCTAATTGTAATCCAAGTAAAAACGTCTCTGCAGTTTTCTTAAAGTCGTAGCCCCAAATTTTGGAGATTTCTTGTTGTATCATCTTCCAGAATTCTTTCGCTTTTTCACATGTCCACCACATATGGAAGAAAGAACCTTCATGTTTTTTACATTTCCAACATCTATCCGACATTTTCTTACTCATCTTAGCCAGTTTTTTCGGAGTCATATACCACCTATACATCATCTTAAAACAGTTCTCTTTAATACTTTGACAAGTTGATATCTTCATTGAGTTCTTCCAAAGGTGCTCCCATGCATCCATTTGTATTTCTCTGTTCACATTGATTGCCCATTTGACCATTTGAGACTTTACTACTTCTTCTTCTGTAGACCATTTCAATAATAACTTATATACTTTTGATATCAATTTTTCATTGTCACCTAGCAAGACCCTTTCCAGTTCTGTTTGTTCTCGTCTAATTCCCTCTGATTTTATGTCATTTTCCATCAAGCTTTTAATTTGTTGCATTTGAAACCAATCATAATTGTTATTTAGCTCTTCTGAGGTTTTTAATTCAATTTTGTCTCCTTGAATCTTAAGCAGTTGATTATATGACATTTCTCTTTTTCATCGGATTCAGCTGTTTTTTTTATTACTTCTGCTGGCACTATCCATAGCGGTTTTCTCTCGTCCCCGTATTTCTTGTATTTTATCCAAGTACTTAGTAAAGTATTTCTGACATAGTGGTGAGAGAAAAAACCATCCATTTTATTCTTCCCATAGTACATGTACGCGTGCCAGCCGAATTTATTTCCGTGAGCTTCTAACCATAAAGGTTTTTTGTCTAACAGCATTATCCAATCTTTTATCCATGTCAAACAAACTGCATCATGGTACAATCTTAGATCGGGAAGTTGAAAACCTCCTCTCTCTTTGGCATCCGTTAAGATCTTCATCTTTATCCTTGGTTTCTTTCAGGCCCAAATGAAATCAGAAATTTTCCTTTGCCATTTGTTAAATTGTTTTGCATCTTTTACAATCGGGATGGTTTGAAACAAATACATTATCCTTGGCAAAATATTCATTTTAATTGCAGCTATCCTGCCCAGTAAGGACAAGTTAAGCTTATTCCATTTCTGGGCTGAGGCTGTCTTAACCTCTCTTTTTGATGGGACAAGGCCGGGGTCAAATCCCCAGTCTGCCATAAAGCCCAGCAGTTGACCTTAACCCACTCATTTGCTCTCAGCCTAACCTACCTCACAGGGTCGCTGTAGGGATAAAACGAACACATAGCGACATAAGAAAAGCCCTGCTGGATCAGACCAGTGGTCCATCTAAGTCCATCATCCTATCTTAACCAGTTCATCTGTAGGGCCAATAACAGAGCATAGGAGCCAAGGCCTTCCCTGGCTCTGGGCTTCAGAGACTTACTGCCTCTAAATGTGGCAGTTCCCTTTAATCAGGGCTTTTTTAAAAGAAAAAGTCCAGCAAGAACTCATTTGTGTATTAGGCCACACCCCCTGACACCAAACCAACCCGAAACTGCATTTGAGGGACGGTGGCTCAGTGGTAGAGCATCTGCTTGGTAAGCAGAAGGTCCCAGGTTCAATCCCCGGCATCTCCAAAAAAGGATCCAGGCAAAGAAGTGTGAAAAACCTCAGCTTGAGACCCTGGAGAGCCGCTGCCAGTCTGAGAAGACAATACTGACTTTGATGGACCAAGGGTCTGATTCAGTAGAAGGCAGCTTCATATGTTCATATGCATTCCTGCTCAAAAAAGCCCTGCCTTTAGTCACCATGGATAGTAGCCACCGATAGGCCTATCTTCCATGAATCTGTCTAATCCCCTTGTACATTGCCAATATTTCTTGTGGTCAGGGTTTGTTTTTGTTTTTTTCCTGGGGAAACGCAGAGGAACAGAGTTCCAGAACCTCTTCATGGAAACAGAATTCTCAAAAAAAATGTTTAAAAGTTCATGTGGGGCACCCATGTGTTTCTCCTTCATTTCCCTCTGAAGAGTTCCTGTTGGGGTTTATGCATACGATTAGCAGAGTAACGTGCAGAGAACCACGAATAACAGCCAGGCACACGGTTTAGCTTAAGATACAAAGTAGTAATGAGGAAAAGGTATGACTGGGATATCTAGAAAACAAAGTAGGATTTAATATCCTATCTAGCTTCTAGGCTACATCTCGACTCTCTGGAGTCCTAACTTCAACTGCATGGAGATCTAAGGGCTTAACACAAAGGGCAATAAAACTGACCAAATGGTTTCCCTTAGACCACCACCCAAATATATGGATTAGCCTATTAGGGCTCTCCCTCAATGGTCACTATGCACATTGACACCTAGCCTTGGCGGGAAGTACGTGCAAACATTCTCATTGGCTCTACCTACTCACTGGCTAAACATCAGCATGCATATACAAACATTTAATTAACTCATGACAACAGGAAGTGAAATTGCATCAGAAACCCAACAGTTCCAGCACCTCTTTTTCCAGGGGGGGGGGGGGCGGGGAAAAAGCCCAGCTTGTGGTCTTTTGGCCCTTTTTATTTTAGGCACTGGTTAACTAGGGCATTATGAGATGGTTTTGATAGCATTTCTTTGGAGTAGTTCTGGACAGAGATATTCAATAGAGAGAAATTCAAATGTACAACACTACTTTATTTATAAAGAACAAGGTGAAAGTGTGTAGTTTCTATTGATGCTTTGGTTGAATATAAATGACAGATGTGGTAATAGAGAACATTAGGCTCATGTTATCATGCTATTCCCATTCCGCTGCGTGCCTTCACCTCTCTCAGGGTTCGTAATGCATTTCCTCTCCCTGTTTTTAACCACCCAGTGCTCATCTTGCCAATGTAGAATCCTTTTCCTTCGTTCCACACCTTCCCCTCTGCTCTGTCAATCACAGGGGTTAACCCTTTCCTCAGATTATACCTTTTTGGAATCATTACATCCCTTTTAAAGCCACTTATGCCTGTGGCCATCACTGCATCTTCCGGTGGAGAATGCCACATTTTAATCACTCTTTGTGTAAAGAAATGTTTCCTTTTCTGTCCTGAATCCACTGGCCATCAGTTTCCTTGAATGCCCCAAGTTCTACTGTTTGGGGAGAAGGAGTTTTGAATGCCACAGATGGATTTGCAATTGTGCCTGGTCAGTCTCCAACCTGGGCATCTGTTAGCCGGCTTTATAGCACCTATGCTGGATTTTTTGGCTCTGGAGCGTCATTTCCCATATCGACTGCACAGCAAGATCAGCAGCCTCCTTCCTTTCCCCCATGCTCACTCTGGTTTTCAGAAGTGCAAATTAGAGATGCAGATGCAGAATCTGGGATGCTTTCCAGTTTCCTTTTTTTAGAAATCAAAGCCTTCACTGCTGTGGAGACTCAGACTTCTCCATCTGTCACAAAACTACCCTCAGTATCAAAGAGATTCTGAGTAGCAAAAATTGACCAAAGATCTTGTCTTCTGGTCATACATAATTAGAAGTCCATTCTGGCTTCTTCAATTAAACCAGGAGTAACAGCAAGGGGCAAAAAGGAGTGTTACATTTCTCTTGAATCTGATGAAAAAAAGATATTGTGACATATTGGATAAAGCATCAGACAGTGAGATGTGGGTTCAAATCCTCTCTTAGTCATGAAGGTCATTTGCTGCTGGAACAGTCATTTTCTCCTTAGCCTACCCTTCCTTGCAGGGTTTGTATGAATAAATTATATAATTTCACTGTAAACTGCTATCAGCAACTTGATGAATTCCATAATTTAGGGTCAAATTATACACTTGGTGCTGAAATCCTAGTGACATGATTTAGCCTTGAAAAGTAGTCACTGGGAAGAGAAAAATGGATCAGGACTGCTGCATCAGGAGAAAGAGGGTTGTTCCTCCCCATCTACTCTTTCCCTGCCTGAAAATCAAGACAGGCAAAATATGGATAACTGTCTTTTCTATTTCAAAATGAAAGCAGGGCTGTCCAGTCTAGAGTTGTGCACAAGATCCTGGGATCATAACAGGATGAAGATGCCAAAGGTCACCTTCCCAAGGTCTTCCCAAAGGCAATATGATCCAACTACCATCCTTCCACAGATCTATTTACATAACTCAAATCACAATGTACCTGTGACTGATTGCATTTTTAAAAACTTGGAAGTGCTGTACAAACAGGTGAAGGAATGTGAAGGGTTAATTCTTCACAGAAACAGAAAACCTTGAGTGAGAGGCTGCTCCAAGCAATCTGATTGGTTGATCAGTTGAACAGAGAAAGACATCTGAACTGGATGCTGAGGAGAAGTCAGTCTGATTTTAGTCCTCGCTGAGAAGAGTTGAGTACTGACAGTTTTGGAATTCAGCCCTGACTGAGAGCAATTTAACACAGACAGGAGAACTGAAGAAAGTTAGCAAGGATCAGTGGGTAGTTGGACAGAGAATCCCATTCAGACCAAGGAAAGGGGGTATACCTTCTAGAGAAAGAAGAAGATTGCATACCCAGTCAAACAGGGAGTTAGCTCTGAAGAGTTAAGATATCTCTGGTCTGGTGCAGTTAGAAACTGCCTGTAGAAACCTTAAAGGTCAGTTTAAAAACTCCAAGACTAGCACTGGCTTTTCATGGGAAGGGATTTGGGTACTGAAAGAATGTACCAGCCTTCTGGAACCAAAAGAGTCAGAGAATACTCAAAGTGTACTGGAGTGCTTGGGGAAAACATTGGAACAATAGCATCTGAACATAAAGAATAGCTTAAGAAGCTCTCACCAGCCTGAAACATAAGAGCTATGGTCTGTGCAAGGACTGCACAGTTTTACCTCAGGAATTTTAACCCCTGATTTTGCCTGATGTTTCGTCTTTATGTTAAATAAAATATTTTGTTATCTTTGTTACTTTTGTATTTCAAAATGCCTCAAGTGCCATTTAAGTTTTTAAAGTTGAAGCAGGCTCCTGATACTTTCCTCAGGTTCCTGTGCTGAGCCCATAGCTAATATGCTGTACTATGACAGAGTGGGAAAACCAGAGTTCTTCAGCAAAGAAGAAGACACAATGCTTATGTACTGGCTTAATGCCCCTAATAGCAGGAGTATGGTACTTGCCTTCCCTTTACTGTGTAGGTATTATTACTTCTTTCCTTTGCCTGTTTTTTTCCTGATGATAATGGAATTTAAAAGTAAAGAAAAGGTGGGCTCCTTCCAAAATCTCAACCCTCTATGAACACTATACTATGCCTTCCAAGTGCAGTGCTAAAATAAAAAGCTGAAAGGGTTCAAAAAGAAGCATGTGCAGCTTGGGGCCATTGGATCACCCTAAATGAATGAGTAAGCTTTGCTAGGGAGACCATTGCGAAATTAGAAGTGCAGGCTCAGGAATTAGAGAAACTGTGAGCAGAACTATTTGATCTGCTCAGGGACAAAAGTGCTTTTGCATCCAGCACACAGGATGCAAGGCAGAAGTTAGAGCAGCTCTTCTGGAACAACAGCTTACCCAAGTCCAACATGTAGCCCATATCTCCCCACCTAAGCTAAAACCCAGAGTACCGAGGTCAGCCATGAGGTGTGCCATAAAGAAATTATGACCCTCAGAAATCAGTTAGGACTTCAAAGAGCCCTAGTAGCTTCTTCGTCCCAAGACTCTCCCAGACCTCCCAGGAGCTCACTGCTAGAGGACCCTGCTGGAGGACCCTGGGAGTGGCAGATATGTTCTGGGACTGGAATGACAACCACCCAGAGTGGAATGATGACCCTCCAGCCCCTGCTGGAGGATGCAGTTCCCAAAGACCCATATAATCAGGGGTCATTTTGTAGGAAAATAGGTGGAGGAGCTCATTAGCATATGCTGCCCCCCCCAGCCAAAAGCAACCCAATGCAAAAAAGGAGAGCCCCAGTCAAGTGAGGCCTGCTTGGGATGGCTCACTGACCTGGGGCTCTCCTGGGGCTCTCCCCACCCCCAGTCAAAAGGCCTGCAAGCCACCCACCACCCAAAATCATATAAGAAGTGGAGAAAGGGTGGTGTGAGCTTCTCCAGGGGTTAATGAGGACTGCTGGAGGCATGGCAAAGCCCCTGGTGGCTGGCTGCCCACTCTCCTAATCCAAGGACTGTTATGCAGCTGCACCTACTATTCAATGGACAAGGTAAGTGAGGAAGAAGAGGGAGCTCCTGTGAGCTCCTGCTGAATCTGAGGTCTGCATATAACCCTGACAGGGAACGCTCGGTTCCCACGCACCTGGTTAAAAAATATAAATATAGAGGCGTAAGCCACCAATGGTTATGTGCAACTCCAAGAGATCCAGGTAAATCCAGCTCCAAGAGATCCATCTCCAAAAGATCCAGGATCATTCTTTGTTATTTTTATAATAAAACACACTTTCTGTAGCACTGTTGTCCATTTATTTGAGAATTCTCAGGGAACAATGCCCATAAGCATTGGTGGAGATCCCGCTTGTTACCCCCTCCCCACCCGCAAGCTGTGTCTCCAATTACACTAACTTTCCCCAATTGATTAGGAGACCCTCGCCCCTTTTGAGTAACAGTCATAGTACCATACAAGAAGAGAGCAATTGCACTTGCATGAAAGGACCTTTAAGCCACAATTAGATGTTCACTTGTTTGCAGTAAGAAAGAATGTCCTGTAGCTCAGAGAGACATATATGGAAACTCCCATTTAATTCAGCAACCAGCTCCACAGTGTCTTTCATACACAGCATTGACAGATGAGTGCATTTATTTAAAAATTGATAACTTGCCTTGCCAAATAAAAATCTCTTAGATGGTTTATAGCAGACTTTCTTTTTTTAAAAGGCAATAAATAATATCTTCCACATATTAAAACACATGCATAAAGATAAACCAGCATTGTCTAAAGCTTTAACAGCAAGGCAAGTTGTTTGGTTGTATTATGAAAAGTGAGAAAACTTCAAAGTACACCATCAATTCATGAGTGGCTGTCACAACCAGCTGACTTATCACCGAAAGAAAGAATTGTCTACAGGGACTTCCTCCCTAACAAAAATAGGCTTTGGAATTATGGTCTGTTTTGGTCTTCCATTATTGCATGCTTCTGAATTGATTCAAGCTCGCGGGTATTAGTCACCTATCTCAGAGAACAAAGGTACTAAAGGATGAGCTTTACTAGGTGAAAGGTAGAGCACTACAACCCTATTCATTTCCTCAAAGTTCTTCAGAGTTTTCAGTGTTATGGACAACGATATCTTTCTGGATTGGTTAGCTGAGATGGGTTTCAGAAACACCAGGTTTCAACATTTGTAATTATTTTTTTTATTTAAGTGTCTGTACCCCAGTTTCTCCCTGAAGGAACCCCAAATGTCTCACAACAGAACAATATAGGGGAGGGATGGTGGCTCAGTGGTAGAGCATCTGCTTGGGAAGCAGAAGGTCCCAGGTTCAATCCCCGGCATCTCCAACTAAAAAGGGTCCAGGCAAATAGGTGTGAAAAAATCTCAGCTTGAGACCCTGGAGAGCCACTGCCAGTCTGAGTGGACGATACTGGCTTTGATGGACCGAGGGGGGTCTGATTCAGTAGAAGGCAGCTTCACATGTTCATACTATATAAATAATCCAATAAACGTAATTGGATTAACTAGATTTTGGTCCCCTCTGCCCTTCCCTACCTCCCTCCTCTCCCTAGCTTTCCCCTTACAGTCTGCAGACATCACTGGCTCCTGCACACTTGGGAGGATTTGGTGTATTCGCTGCAGGATTTACTAAACGAAGGACAGGCTTGTCTTTTGGGAACAATGGGAAAGGTTTGAAGGTCCTTTGGATGTAACGGGAGCCAGGAATGGCAACTGACTTGCATTGATGCCACTTACATATATTACAGCACACAAAAAAAGCTGCAAATGAAAATGCAGAAAGGATTTTGAATGAAGGACTCTAGGTCTGGAGAGGCTGCTCTGAAACTGGACTGATGGCCTGCAGAATGGAATGATGGTCCTTGGGAGTATCATGAGTGTTCTAGAACTGGAACGATAGCCCCCAGAAAGGAATGATGATTCCTGGGAGTAGCAGATATGTTCTGGGCCTGGAATGACAACCGCCCAGACTGGAATGATGGCCCTTGGGAATAGCAAAAGTGTTCTGCAACTGGAATGAGTGCCCTCAGAATGAAGTGATAGCCCCTGGGAGTACCGTGAGTATGTTGGGCCTGGAATGACAGCCCTGAGAGTGGAATGACAACCCCTGGAAGTAGCAGAAGTGTTCTGGGACTGAAATTACATGTTTCAGAGTGGAATGATGGCCCCTGTGGTTGAAGTCAGTGTAAAGTATTTCATTTCAATGTGATTACAGGTGCAGAGAACTGATTTCAACCACAAGGGCTGTCATTCCACAGGGGCTGTCACTCCCTTGGACCTGTCATTCCAGTCCCAGAACACTGCTGCTACTTCCAGGGGCTATCATCCCACTGGGACCTGTTATGACAGGCCCTCAAAACTTTTCCTATGCCCGGGGACCATCATTCCATTCCACAAAACACTTCTGCTGCTCCCAGAGGCCATCAGTCTACTATGGGACTTAATATCCTCAGTTCTAGGTTCATAAAGATCAGGCATTCAGATACCTCTATACCTGAATACCTATACCTTTGATACCGCTATACTTTTGATACCTCTGTATCAGGTACCACTATACCTTTGATAGTGAAAAGCTGACACAGAGCTGAGACGGTTCGGTGTTACTTGGTGAAACTCCAAGGTTTGTGCACAAAAACAATTGAGATTTTCTGATACATTGTACTTAGAATTAGTAAAATCTGAGATTACATTCGGAGGTAATTTTAAATTGCAGATTATGATGAAGTCCTTGGGAAATTAATTTTTAAAAAATTAAATTCAAAATCTAGCCATAACTTTTAGTCTTAATAAACAGGGCATTTTTCTATCGCTTCTGTTTAATTTTTTTTTTTTTAATGAACTAGCCTGGACCATGAGAACTATTTTTTTACCTTCTGTGTGAACAAAGCACCATGTAACCACATGTCCTAACAAAACACTGTCCAGTAATTAGCCTTTGCACTGGTTTATCTACAGCATGTGCTATACTGGAACTGAAAAGTGATTAGTGAGGACCACTTGATGATAGCGGTAGACATGGACCTTTGAGGCTAAGCTCTAAAAAAAATCATCACTCAGCCTTAATCTAGGCTCACTAAGTAATCTTGACCTTATAGCTTTTTCTGACCTACCTCTGAGGTTCTTTTGAGATTTGCTTCATTTGTACTCTGTTTTTCCTCCCAATAGGGACTCAAAGTGAGAAAGGGAGACCAGTTATAATCTCTTGCCAGGGCAAGAACTGGCCCTGTGCTCCCCCTCCTTCCCTCCTTGCAAGTCCTGTTCCTAGCCTGTTGTGTGGTTATTGAAGGTGGTGCTAAGGCACAGTGGCTCAGTCCCAAGACATTTGTGCTATGGAGTCTGGCAGATGGAGCCCTTTCCATGACATTTGCATGAAATTTGCATGGAGGAGATTTCTTGCAAGCTAGATTGAAATGTCATCAGTATCCCATGGCCACTCATAAGAACAAAAGAGAACCCATGCTGGATCAGGCCAATGGCCCATCCAGTCCAACACTCTGTGTCACACAGTGGCCAAAAAAACAGGTGTCATCAGGAAGTCCATCAGTGGGACCATAACACTAGAAACCCTCCCACTGTTGCCCCCCCCCAAACATCAAGAATACCTGTCCAAGACAGATGGCGATTTCCCACACAGCTTACCGAGGAGCAAAGTCCCTCCTCACCGCACAGCGTCTGCTCGGATTTCCCACCAACTGCTCCGCGGATTCAGGAAGTGCTGGACCTTTTGCGTCTCAAATGGAAATTGATAAAACCCTAGTTTACGTTAGCAACGCAAAAGGTCCGGCACTTCCTGAATCCGCGGAGCAGTTGGTGGAAAATCCGAGTAGACGCTGCGCGGTGAGAAGGGACTTTGCTCCTCGGTAAGCTGTGTGGGAAATCGCCCAGAGAGTTCCAACAATACACTGTGGCTAATAGCCACTGATGGACCTCTGTTCCCTTTGTTTATCCAGTCCCCTCTTGAAGCTGTCTATGCTTGTAGCTGCCACTCAACATTACTGTTCCTTCTCAGTAGAATAGGGATGAGGTAGGGATAGTGGATATTGTGAACAGGTGTCCAGGGAGCTTGATGAGCAACAGAGCCATCTAAGCTACACTGAAGTTCAGATGATTAATATGTGACCATTTATTTAGGGAATAAGAATTCAACCTGTTCTAGATGCGGTTTTACCTTCAGTAAAGAAACAGTCATGGCCAGGAGTGCCCATGCACATAGCATCCTTAATCAAACTGATGCACCAGTTTCTTCCCCTCCTTGAGAAATGATATCTGGGCAGAGCTTCCATGCTGTGACTATGTCTTACACAACAGCCCCATGCTCTGTGTGAGGCTCCTTTTGAAGAGTCCTCTGAAGTTTTGAACTGGTGCAAAATGGAACATACCGAAAAAAGGTTAGCAGTTAGCACAGATCAAAGGGAATATATCACACCAGTGCTGGGGGGAGGAGAACCCTCCACCAGTTGCTTGACAATTTCTGAACATGAACAAAAGTGCTGGTTCTTAGCTTTAGAGCAAAGGCCTTTCTTGGAATGTCCAAACTTTCAGAAGTAAAATGTCACTTCTGGAATGCCCTCCTCAGATCCCTTTAACGATAACAATTTTCTCAGAGTTGGAAGGGACCACCAGGTTCATCTATGCCCAAAAAGTAATATCCTACCGATGCTTCAAACAATGGAGAATCCACCACCTCCTGAAGGATTTTCCTGGTATTGAATCTTTTACATTTCAGGTGCCCGTTAAGAACTGCTATTTTTTTTTTAAGCATTTACAGTTTATCAACAACAATTTTATCTACCCGTTACATTTTTATCCCACCCCATCATCCAAGGAGCTCAGAATGGAGTTCATGGTTCTCCCTTCCACTATTTTATCCTCACAAAAATACTGTGAAGTTAGGATAGACTGAGAGAGAGAGTGACTGGCCAAGGTCACTTGATGAAATTCATGGCTGAGAAGAGATTGGAACTCAGGTCTCCCAGATCTTAAGCCAACAACTAGAGGTGTGCACTACAAAAAAGCACTACTTCAATTCTGGGTTCATGTTTTCTACAGGGCATGCTCTTTGTTACGGCAGAATTTCAGGGGAAGGTTGTTTTCATTTGAACAATTATTCTCAGGCACAGATTTTTTTTTCCAGAAATTTTGGCACATGAAAAGCATGCCCAGAAGAAAGCCTCTAATCTGAAATTAAAAACAAAATGACCCCACAAGGCCCTTTAAAGTTTTAGAACTGAAAAGGGAAGGAAGGCGTGGCTTAATAGTTCTCTTGGGTCATGCTGCAGTCACTGACCCTTTCTTCTGTTGTACAAATCTGCACATCTGAATGTCGTTAGCCAATGAAAGACACACAGCCGGAGTCCAGGTAAAGGAGGAAGAAAAAAAGTTTATTGCAATAAACTGAGAGCAGAACTAGACCATAGTCAGCATTACCCAGCGTCTCTAAAAATTTTCTAGTGTTTACAATCTTATATACCCTTGATGACGCGTTAATGACACACTGGCACATGTTATCATATACACATGCTAATTGGATGGAACCTCCTGTCTACTTTCATTGGGAGAGTCAGCAACCCACTATAGATACAAGTTGCCAGCCTGGCATCAGTCCATTTAATGAAAACTGGCATAGCAAGCAATTCAATACTCATGTGTCTACCTTGACCAGATAAATCCAATTTGGGCTATAAGAACCCCCTACTTCTCTATTGTTACCTAGAAACACAGTAAAAATGCAGAAATGCAGTAAGGTGTGGTTTAAGTTATGTTTTTGTTATAGATAAGCCTGGAACCGCCCCATGGCGCAGAGTGGTAAAGCTGCGGTACTATAGTCCTAAGCTCTGCTCACGACCTGAGTTCGATCCCAGCAGAAGCTGGGTTCAGGTAGCCGGCTCAAGGTTGACTCAGCCTTCCATGCTTCCGAGGTCAGTAAAATGAGTACCCAGCTTGCTGGGGAGAAAGTGTAGATGACTGGGGAAGGCAATGGCAAACCACCCTGTAAAAAGTCTGCCATGAAAATGTTGTGAAAGCAACGTCACCCCAGAGTCAGAAACGACTGGTGCTTGCACAGGGGACTACATTTTTTAAGCCTGGAACATTGGTATAAGCTTCTGTCTTCCCAGTCAGACCCAGCTGTGTGTTAATATCATTAAGGGTAAACACACAGCTGGGTCTGACTAGGAAGACAGAAGATTGTACGAACGTTCCAGACTTGCCTATAACATAAACATAATTGTTACTTCAGCATAGTTGTGGCTTTCTCAGCTAAACCTGCGTCCCACACTTCTGTGGGAGACAGAGCACTCTGAACACTGACAACTAGAGAATGGCTGTGAGATATAGGGTTGCCAAGTCCAATTCAAGAAATATCTGGGGACTTTGGGGGTGGAGCCAGGAGACTTTGGGGGTGGAGCCAGGAGATACTAGGGGTGGAGCCAAGATCACGGCCGTGACAAGCATAATTGAACTCCAAAGGGAGTTCTGGCCATCACATTTAAAGGGACGGCACACCTTTTCAATGCCTTCCTTCCATAGGAAATAATGAAGGATAGGGGCACCTTCTTTTGGGGCTCAAAAAACAGCCCCCCTCAGAGCCCCAGATACCCGCAGATCAATTATCCATGATTTTCTATGGGAATAAATCTCCATAGGGAATAACAGAGTCAGTTCCCAGCAGACATTTCCCTCCCCTCCCCCTGCTTTCTGATGACCCTGAAGCAGGGGGAGGGCCTGCAAACCAGGGGATCCCCTGCCCCCACCTGGGGATTGGCAACCCTAGCCAGATAAGATTGCTGGGTCAGCATGTGGGCTTCTGGTTGGAAATCACAGCTAATCAGGATTTCACAAGAGGCTGGAAGCAGCGTTTCCTCTAAGCTGAGTTGGTGTGAGCTAGCTCACAGTTTTTTAGCCTCCTGCTCACACATTTTTGTCTTAACTCAGGAAAAATGGCCCCAGAGCGAGCTAATTGATGCAGTAGCTCACAACTTTAATGCCAGTAGCTCACAAAGTAGAATTCTTGCTCAGAAGACTCAACAGCTTAGAGGGAGTATTGGCTGGAAGCCTTGCAAAGCTCTGGCCTGCTGCAAATTGCAGACTGGAGCCCAGCCCCCAGGAAGCCATTTTCTGGCTGTCAGGGCTTGAGTACCTCCCACAGAAGGAAGGGTCAGCAGCTACTGTAAAGCCTTGGAAAGCCGGTAAATCACACCTTCCTTTAAAAAAAAAAAACAATTAAAGAGCCCTTTGGAATCAGAGCCTGAAAATATTTCCAAAATTCTGGGACAAAACGTTTCAAAGTCACTGAATACCAGGAGTGGTTGTTATTCAGATATACCCAAGGCAGAAACGGCTGGTTCTAGCCTGCGGCCCTGAGATTAGTTCAGAAATTTGGGGTACAGCCTCATCTCCGCTGACAATCACTGAAGAAGAGCACTGGTTTTCATCATAAACTCACTAAAATGATTGCGGTGGCGTTCATGACATTTTGAACTGCTGATCTTTTGATTCCCATTTCCTGCGGGATTTTGTGGAGTCAAAGAAGAAAAAAACACATATTAAGTTATTGAATGTTTATTGACACACTTTAAATTGTTCTTTATGGATTCATACAAAATAAATTGCATATAGTTTTTGTACAGTTGGCGTTCAGTGCTAGTAATTTGTAGCCGCGAGTCTTTGTTTGCTCGAGAGTGCATTTTTCCACGGCTTCCTCTGTTTTGCTATTCTACCCAACTCAACCCAACAATGAGAACCATCAGCGGATGCATTAAACCCACTCTGACCTATTGGCTATTCTGCCACATTGCTCCCCTGCATCTCTGAAGACAAGATGCTCTTCTTAGTGAATATAGAAAGATAACTGAAAACAGAGACTTGCCGCTCCACAAAGGCTTGGCTGATGCGGGTCTTTCTAGACTAAGATCCCAACACCCAGCAATAAGATCTGCAGAAATCCTGCAATCACAAAATTTCAATCTAGGGAATGAATGATTAAGAACATGGATGCAATTAGTTCCACTTGATAAACTATAATCTTGATAAACCATAATCTGATAAACACCCACAAGAGGCCCTCAGGATTTGACTTGCCACATAAAGTATGGAAGACAGCTAATAGAATAAGAACAGGCTTTAGCAGTCATGCAGACCTGTGGTTTAAATGAGGCAAAATACCAGGACCTGAATGCAATTGTGGTGCAATCCGCCAAACTATTTCCATCTGTCACAGGAATGTGAACATCATGTTTTCAAGAGAGATGTGATGGAACTTTTTGAACTCTCCCCAGCAGCGACTGAGTGGACTGAAAACCTAGATATTAATATTTAGGGGGATTGCCCAATCAGTCTGCATACCCACTGTATCAAATTGGTTATGTGTTTTATATTATTACATACTTCCTGTGTGTAACTCTGCCATACAATAAATAACATATGAATTAATAAATATCTAAGCCAAATCCAAATGGCTGATTTTGAGTATATTTTTGCTTCAGGTATATCCAGATGTACACCCGTACCAACATCTATGTGATGCTCTCTCTCTCTCTTTGGCCTTTATGATTTTAATTGTACTATTTGGCACCATTAACCCATTGATTTGTTGTTTGCAGCTTTTTTATTTCCCTGCTGCCAGTTTAGTATCCCTGATCTACGCTGTTTCTTTTACTATTGCATTTTTATTGCTCTGATTTCTAAAAGGCAATGGTTGCTTTATGGTTTTACAGCTCTGGTTTTAAAAGGTAATGTATCTTTTATGTTGCTCTATTCCGGGGTCGTTTTGTAGAAAAATAGGTGGTGGAGCTCATCCAGGGATTGTTATGCAGCTGCACCTGCTATTCAATGGACAAGGTGGGAAGGAAGAGGTGGAACTCTCAAAAGTTCAGGAGCTATGCTCCTGTGAGCTCCCGCTGAATCCGAGGCCTGGCTCTATTTATAGGTAATGTTAAACTGATGTTTTATGTTCACTGGTTTGCCTATTTTTACTTGTTTGCATTGTTTTTTTCAATGGAACTTTTTGGTCAAGAAAATGGGGACCATGAAATGACCAAATAAACAGCGTTCTAATTCTTTCATAGCGAATTTCATTCAGGATGAAATAGACCATTATCTCCAGCCCAAGTCACATTTTAAAAGGTAAAAAAGCTGCAAAACTGGAGCTATTCAAAAATGTAACATTAGATGGCACTCAAGGACTCCCTTTTCCACTATCGCAACATTTAGACAGGTATTCAACAAGGAAGTCAACCGTTTCAAGATTGCTGGTTGGCCTCTTTCTTCCATTTATATTTGAAGACAGGTTCTGTTTAGAACATTTTTCTTGTTTTATGATAATTGCCTCTTTAGGTAGTAAATATTGCTTTCGAAAGGGCAAAAAAACAAAACTCCACCAACCCTGCAACTTTGCAACTATTCTGCTGTTTCCAGCTTTATTTCATTTACCTTGCTCGTCACAACGAGTCCCCCGGTGCTCATTAAACTTTCAAGAGTGTTGAAGGCTTTTCAGGGAAAGCAGAAACAAATCCACACAGCTTTGTCTCTGAAATTATTTCCAGATTGATTTGCACTTCCTTTGTCATCAGTTAGCACTGGGGTGCTGCCCTTCCAGAACGCAAAGACCCCTGGGGAAAGACTCTGTTTAGAACATTTTTCTTGCTTTATGATAATTGCAAAAGAAGGTTCTCCGCTATGATGACTTAGCCTTCACTCCAAACTATAATTAAGTTTTAAGTACCTTTAACAGTCACTTTTGTCAACAGTCATTCTTTGGTATCCTTCAAAGCAGGATGGAGTTGTAGCGGCCTTCCTGTTTGTGGGCATCCTATAAGCAGCTGGTTGGCCACTGTGCCACTGTGCTTACAGAATGCTGGACTAGATGGGACTTTAGTCTGATCCAGCAGGGCTCTTCTTAAGTTCCTATGTCCTCTCATCCACCTGTACCTCTGCGGTAGTTCTCCCTATTGGGTGCATTCAGACTGGCAGCTTGTGGCAGCAGTCTCTCAGCTTTTTTTTTTTTTTTTAAGCCATTGCTGTTTGAGGCAGCCTGCTGTGAGCAGACGGCACATGCCCAGCTGCCAAGAGAGGCACAGGTTGCATGCCCCCTGGAGGAACGGTCACACCGTGAGTGCACTTGCAGGACACTTCCATGGTGTGCCCTGGCCATTCAGACAGCCTGAAAATGCACCAAAGAAGCACCCCAGCAATTTGCCACTGGCAAAACTGATGTGGCAGATGAATTTCAGGAGGTGAGGTAAGGGCAAGTGTCCAAACGTGCATATGCAAACATGCCATTTTAATCAGAGTGTGAGGAGTGGTTGAGTCGGCTCAAATCGCCCATCTGTCGGCCCAAATCGCCCAACCGTCATTTGGGAATTAAGAAATGGGTGTGTACAAGAGAAAGTCTGGATGGTATTAAAGGTAAAGGTAGGCCCCTGTGCAAGCACCAGTCATTTCTGACTCTGGGGTGACATCGCATCACGACGTTTTCATGGCAGACTTTTTACGGGGTGGTTTGCCATTGCCTTCCCCAGTCATCTACACTTCCCCCCCCAGCAAGCTGGGTACTCATTTTACCGACCTCGGAAGGATGGAAGGCTGAGTTGACCTTGAGCTAGCTGCCTGAACCCAGCTTCTGCCGGGATTGAACTCAGGTTGTGAGCAGAGAGTTTGACTGCAGTACTGCAGCTTTATCACTCTGTGCTACAGGGGTCCTCCTGGATGGTATTACAAGTATAATTATTTGGCTTATGAAAAAGCTGTATGCAGCGAAATGTAATACATTATGTTGTGAGCTGCCCTGAGCCCGCTTCGGGGGGGGAGGGCGGGATATAAATCGAATTAAATAAAAATTTCAAGCTGGCGATCATGTGAAGGTGAATTTTCTTTTTGAGTTGAGTTCTGAGGATAGACTTCATATTGGAAATTTATTTGGGAGTTATCACAACCCATTGAGGACTGACAATTCTTCAGGAGTCACGCGGTGAAATTGATTTGTTCTTTATGGGACTCAGTGTTTTTAAAAAATTTCTAACTGTCACAATGATTCATTTATGCTTGTGCATAAATATTTCTAAACATTTCTACTTTAACGAAAGTGTAAATTGTCTTGGGCGCTGTTTTGTTTGCTGCATCTTGTTGCCCCTAGCAGGTATTTGTCCACTATTTCATTCACTTGCCTGTCGATGCTGATCATCACTGTGAGAGTAATGGGTATGGGGAGTAGAACCTTAAAGTGACTCTAGGAATCCCCCCAATGGGGATTTACTAGAGATTTCATGGTCTATGTTATTTACCATAGATATTTGGGGGACTCCTAGAATTCTGCCCCAAACTGAAATCACTTCCTTGTTAAGACCAAATTCTCTCACATACGCTTTCTCCTGCTGTAACAGTCACCAGGCTTGGCAACCCTACTACCTGTTGCCTCCTCTTGTACAAACGTTTTACATCTCACTTCTTCTTTGTAACTCAAAGTGGCTTACAATTCTAAGAATAAAAATACACAAAAATACCCACTAGCAACCCACTTCCCCAAGAAAATGTCTGCTGCTTAAACCCCATTAATAGTCCTCTCAAATAAAAAACAGGCTTACTGCACCTCTGCCCCCCTCAACTTTTTAAGAAGCCCATTCTCCAAGGCAAAAGCCATGACAGAGAAGGAATAGGATATAGTGAATGTCAAGTAGACCACTTTAAGCAAGGGAACAGCTAGAAGATGGCAGCCAGAAGACCACAGTTGGCACACAAGGACATACAAGGAGTGATGGTCCTTTCGATACGTGTGTCCAACCTAGACCATTCAAACAATAATCTTCCCCTTCAGAATAATGCCTTGAGTGGGAAGGAAATCCTCTGTTTCTTGAAATGTAAATATAATACATTCTGACACAATTCGGAATGGAACCATTAAATTATTGACTGGAAGAACAACTAAATTTGAATTTGCGATCCAGGCAGTAAGCTCTTAAATATCCACAAACCAGTCAGCTAGCAGACATAAACAACAGGCTTGTATTTTCCAGGAGAGAAAGTACAATAAATCATGATTTTCCATGTTTCAGCACCAATTACTAAAAATGAAAAAAAATAATAATGAAAAAGTGAGAGGGAAAACTTATTTTTTCTTTTAATGAATAAAACTCCAGCGACCTTTTGACAGCTAAGAAGGCTGACAGTATATAAGTGCAAGGACTCTCAATCAGCTGCAATAATACATTTGACTCTTGAATTTCAGCTTTTCAGAATATTTTTCCTCTCCTCTTTTTTTTTTAAGATTCAATTATCCAGGTTTTAGATAAGGTGCATAGAGGGCTTAGTGTGCCGTCTGTGTATCCCACAGAGACCTGCCAACGTTGCGAAGTTCTCAAGCTCCTTTGTTTAACCTCCAGCAAGCCTGCTGATTTCCAAATAATATACAGACATTTTTAACTTGTTTGCCTGAAAGGAAGAGTAGGCTTTGTCCACATGAACCACTGAGGGGAAAAACGGGGTCATGTAGACTTCACATACCAGTTACAGTTAATTACAGTAATAATAATCTTAAAAATGGGGAGCCAAATGGGGAGAGAATATGGGTGCCACAACATTTCTATCATGAACTCAGAAGTTATGTTACTGCATCAGGGCAATAAACCAGGGCTGAATCCAGACCGGCATTTTGAACCGGCACAGGGACGGGATGCGGGCGGACCAAAAAAGCATGACCAAACAGGCACATCTGTCTCCTGTCCCACTCTCCCCGTCCAAAGGTGTCTCGGTCCCATCGCAAAAAGCTACTACTTCAGATGTAGCAGCAAATTGGAGGAGCACCATCCTGGCTGTCTGGATGACCAGGAAGTGCCCTGGGAGCAGCAGTGAGGTGCATGAGCACTGTAGGCATTCCTCTGTGGCTCCTGCTTCCTGTCCCTGTTCTGGCAGTGGGTTGTGTGACATCTGGACACCCCAGGGCTCTTCTGTTTGTGCCAGCTTACTTCCAGGTTGGCACACTGCTGCCCCAAGCCGGCGGTCTGGACCCAGCCCAAGATTTACCCAAAACTCTAGCTGTTTGGTAAGACTCATAGGAAGCAAACCCTTTGTCCCTGTCATAACAGAATATGAAATCCTTGCATGCAGTTTGAATTTTGGTTGACCTACCGACTACTCAGACAAATAGCAACTACTCAGTGATTCAGTCCTAAGTCTTTTCCAGCACGGCTGCCTTAAGATGTCGAGAACTGAACCTGGGGTCTTCTTCAAGCAAAGCATACGGCTCTACCAAAACCCTCCCCAAATCTGAGCCCATGTGTTCTGTCTGTCCTCATTATTCCAAAGCGGTGGCAACTATTTGAGCCGACCACCAGTTGCTTCCTTGCCGTTTGGATGGGGAAGGGCGCAAGTGAGGCGACTTGGCTGTTTGTCAGCACCAAGCCACACCAAGCCACTTCCAACTTTTTTTAAAAAGGAACCCAGCCAGAACATTTGAGCGCATGAGCGCTTGGGGGAAGCTCGGCGTCGGCAGGTGCCTTAGATTGTAAGATGCACACTTTATCAGTCAGATAAGGGAGTGTCCTATGTGTGTATGTAAAGAAGGGTGATAGCAGACGGGCAGATTGGGGCGGTTGAGAGGTGTTCCAAAGTGGGGCAGTTCAAAAAGAGCTTCCTCGAAGCCTCCACACGCTCCCCAGTGAAGCGTCTGCATCCAGGCAGCCGGAATGCAGATGCTTCACTGGGGAGCGTGTGGAGGCTTCGAGGAAGCTCTTTTTGAACTGCCCCACTTTGGAACACCTTCCAGCTGCCCCAATCTGCCCATCTGCTATCACCCTTCTTTACATACACACATTTTATCTGACTGATAAAGTGTGCATCTTACAATCTAAGGAGCGCTGGCCATAGAAGTCGATGGGTGATCTGGAGCCCCCTGCAGTCTCTCACCTAAGCTACATCCCAGGGCTGTTGTGAGGATAATGCCAGACTGCCCTGAGAAAAGGTGGGCTAAAACCTTAATGCAAAAACAAAATTACTCTTCAGCTCTAAAAAGAACTTGTCGACTTGCCACAATGGTAATTAATTCTTCTCATATGTGTGAGCGTGAATCAGCCTTTTGGTGTGCGTGTGTGTGATTCAGCAGATTGCATAATGAAACAGCAATGCGATCAAAATAGTGCAATATACACCAACCAAACCATAAATAGATTACAACATGGGAGATTGCACGGTATATTCAACCAGTAATGCAATAAAAAGGATGACAAATACGGGGAGCAATGCAACGAAGACATTATCGTATAGACAATAAACAATGTGGAAAAGATGAATTACAAAATTAGGAAATGATGCCTTACAACAGTTGAACACTGCAATGCAATGACAACTGCTGACTACTTCCACACACAGTAAAGCTACAACCCTTTCCCCTTTATTAAAATGACTCCCTCCCAAGCAATTCTGTTTTCACATTTGGCTGGAGGATATATTGGCAGGCATATATTTCCATTTCGGAGGGGACAATGTATTTTAATTTACTGGCCTCTGGATAACCTAGCAAGACTTTAAGCCACTTTGACCTTAAGGCTGACATGACCCTGGAACCCATGCTAGTCGGTGGGTTCACATTTCCTTTCCCACCCTAAAATAAACATGATGGGTTTGATCCTTACTATATGCTGGTGAAGTGAAGTTTCCCACTCCTATAGCAACCCACAGAGACCCAGCGTTCTTTTCCTGGGCAAGTCAAGGGACTATAATGTATAACACATGGAGCAAAATGTGATCTGAACTGCAGTGGGAGGGAGAAATCAAAAGACATTGTCGCCTTCACTAATGGAAATGCTCTTCCCCTCTAGAATTACACTGGCAGAACAGCCACAGGGGATCCAACCCAATGAGTTGATGTGTTCTTCAAACACATGTTGTATCTTACTTAATAACACACTGTGCTTTACTAAGTAATTGGTCAAGTAAGATGGCAATTCTATCCACAGTGACATATGGATCAATAAGTAGAGATTCAGCGGCATTGTTATTTCTGAAGAAATCCCAGTGATATTTACAGCTTTTTGCTCATGCTGCCTCCACAGTGATGGGTTTGTGTTGTATATCCTTATTTTTAACGTCCATTTCTGTCTATTTCAAGCAAGTAAACCATCTGTGGGTTGTCATAATTTTTGAAGAAACTACGGATGAGGGCAAATGAGCCATGTCATTTTCCATGGGTCCTCCTTTCTAAATCTATTTTCTTCTCTGAACTCCCAGACTTCCTCCTATATATACATATATATCAAGTCATTTTGCCTCCAACAGCCTGAAAAAAAGCCCATTTTGTCTAGCAAATAGAGCATTTCTAAAGGGGTGGGGTGGGAAGAGAACCGATGCACAATATTTGTATTTCCTATAACAGGTCCCCACTCCCCAGCTACCAATTATTTTTTTAAAAATCTACAAAAGAGTAAACAGTCGTTTCCTTTCCTTGTCAGGGAGCAAACATCTGTCAAGGGTAGGATGATACGATATGTTTTTGTTATGCCTTTTAGAGTGGGGAAAATCTCTTCTCTCCTGATCTCTCCATTTTTTGTGGTTCACCTAAAAAGTGGTTATTTTCAACAGAAGTCCAATGTTTTAGCTACAGGCTCTTCTCCCTACATGGCTCACACAAAAGCTACTTAAGATCTTCAAGAAAAGCAATCACTTGCAACCTCAGGCTCGTGCCCCTAACATGTTGAAAAATCCAGGGCTACATACATACCACAGTTCAGTTCTTGAACGAGCATGTCATAATGTTCATTTTTATCGCACCCTTTTCCTCTTAGACTGAGTAATCTGGACATGCTCAGAACATTCAACGCTGACATTTCTACAGAAATTACAAATGATAGGGACAATTGAAAAAAAAAATATATAATCCAGCTCATATTCTCTTACTGTATATTAGATCACTGGCTGCAAGAAGATTTACATGTAAGAATTTTAACACACTTCTTTTTAAGGGTTTTAATTTTACTAAGTGTTATCTACGAAAACTTCAGTAACCATTTTAAAAGTCTCTGGTTCCACCCAGGCATGTAGTAAATGTCGTTTCTAGATCATCTTCCCAGAATTCCTTCTGGTCTGCTATTCCCTATAACAGTAGTCTTTAGCCAATTGGTTGAAACTTTCTGATGTGTCATAGAGTGCCCTCTAGAGCTGCCATAATTTGCTACCTTTTGGAAGAGCCTGCACCATGGTTTCATCTTCACTTTGCACCCATTCTAAGAAGGGCAGCTAAATGACAAGATGAGAATTCAGCACTGGAGACATTTCATCCTCGTTTATGGACCATTTTTGTCCCAGCTGCTTTTCTGATGCTTGGCTTGGTTTGTGTTTTCAGCCCCCAACTCTTTCTGTTTGTTGCCCATGGTCCTAACCTTGACATTGGTGAGCCTCTTCCTGTTCCATAACTCTGTTATCATGTGCTTGTATCTCAGTGAATCGTAAGTCTGGAAAGGCTGATGTTCACTGCCCTGGAAAACATGGGAGGGATTAACTTGCAATCTGGTTCTTCTGGAATCCAGGCTAGGGAAATGAATAAACACTCTTTCAAACATGTCCTGTCACTCGTACCACCCAATTAGTGGCTACCAAGAATAAATGCATTGAAAATTTTGAATTAGAGACCAGAGTTGTAGAAATATTTGCTCTAAGCAGATACTTATGACATGAAAAAGAATGGAACTTGTAAATAAATTGGTTTAGGAGTGAGGTGTAAAATGCTTGTTATGATGGGTGGAGAAGGTATTATTATTTCTTATGTTTCCTTATCTAAACTCTTAATCAAGGCATTACTTGGGATATTATATGACTAGTCCATTATGCTGACAGACAAGAAAGTGAATGATCGTAAATTACTGACTCCTAATTTACAATCTGTACACTGTTCATCTGAGCAGTCATGCTATTAATTTAATACACATTGCATGACATTCTATTTCCACCCTTATCCTAAAATGACTTCTGAAAGGGATCTGCATCTCTTCAGTAATTTATAATAATTATCAGTGAATACTGTGCATTGGCAAGATGATTTACTTCCTGTTACAACAGCAGATTCAAACACTCTGGAACTTTGGGCATAGAGATTCACTCCAGAGAAGAAACTGAGGGGCTCTGAGAGTGATTCCCATAAAGGATTGCGAGGAGGACAGAAGGCTGGACTAAATCACCAGAGATTACCCCAGTTTGGCATCTTCTCCTTTCTGAAGAAAGAAAACAATGCAGGCAATAAAAATATTCTGTCACCTATTGGACCCATGCACATAGTCTAATTATGTTTGATTCTCATTGACAATGAGGAAAGTCAACACTAATTGCAGGGCTTTTTTGTAGCAGGAACTCCTTTGCACATTAGGCCACATACCCCTGACGTAGCCAAGAGTTTACAGGGCTCTTAGTACAGGGCCTACTGTAAACTCCAGGAGGATTGGCTACATCAGGGGCGTGTGGCCTAATATGCAAAGGAGTTCCTGCTACAAAAAAAAAGCCCTAAATGTAAAACCTGACTGTCTCAATTTGTTTCACAATAAGCTTTCTAAAGGTGTACAGTGAACATATCACACATCAGTCTGGTTTATACTGAATTAGTCCATTAATCCATCAATGTCAGCATTGTCTACTCAGACTGGCAGCGGCTCTCCAGGGTTTGAGAACCTTTTCACTGGAGATGCTGGACCTGAGGCCTTCTAAATACCAAGCAGACGCTTTAACACTGAAGCACTATGATTATATGTGGGACTGAGATAAATCTGTGTTTCACCATGCATATAGCAGTCATCTGAAGATGTTTAGCTTACATCTTTAAAAAAAGATTTCTGGAAAGTTGGAGGAAACCAAAAAGGTGTACCATATTATCCTCTGGAGCTTCAAACAAAACCCAATCCAACCCTGCTGCACTTTGAGACCCATGCCAGATCTTTGTGGAAGAAGCCTAAGATTTATAGTTTGTATTCCGATGACACAAGCAGGCACAAGTTTGTTCATGAAAAGAAGGAGCCAGGAAATGCTTAAGCTCATGTGCTCTGTCTTGCTTTAGAGTCAAGGCCTGCCAGACTCTGCTTTTTGTTTCACAGGAAAACCCCAACCAGGACAAATTGCTTGTGATAAAAATAGCATTTGCTGAGGATTAGCAAGGTGTTAGAGGAAGGGTGGTGGTTACAAAGGAAAGGAAAACAAAGCCTCTCTGAAGACTGGAACGGCCTCACAGTTCTCTAGAGATATCACTCCATGGGGCAAATTGCTGGCCACACATCTGCAAAGTTCCCCTTCAACCAGTGAGATCCAAAGACCTTGAAGTTTGTCCAGTTTTCCCCCCAAAAAAGTTGTTGTAGCCTAGTTGCAAGCAAGCGCCACCACTTTCCCATGGGATGGCTTCCCATAAGACGGCTGTTTGCTGCCTTCAGTATTATCTCTCATTACACCCTCCTCGGGTTGGACTAATTGGCTGGGAATTGGCAGTGCAGTCCTGAAGCCTGGGATAGAAAGAAAGAGGGCAAATGGGGATTATTCACAGGTAGAGATGGGCATGAATGGGCTCATGACTGATCTGAGCCAGTTTGGTTTACAAACCAGCATTTCGGTTTGTGGTTCGGTTTATGGATCAGCCATGAACCACAAACCAAACTGCAAAAATGCAGTTTGTGCCCATCCCTAGTCACAGGGAGTTCTGGAAAGATTCACTGTTTGCTCAGCATACAATAGTATCCCACATGCAAATTCCCCCATATGTCCCTACTCCTCCTCATGTCTCTTGCACAGCTGACATTAAGGAGTCCCTGGCTTGTTGTGATTTCTGAATTAGGGGTTTTTACTAAATTGTTTCTCTCAAGGGTTCTGGACCATGGTTTTATCCTCGTTCAGAATCCCAAGGTGTAAGCAAGGGAACAAATCACAGTTTGTTAAAACTGGGCGTGTCAGCCTCCAGGTGGGACCCTGGAATTACAGTTCTTCTCCAGACTACAGAGATCAGTTCCTCTGGAGAAGATGGATGCTTTGGAGGGCGGACTCTATGGCATTGTACCCCACGGAGGTCCCTGACCTCCCCAAGCTCCATCCCCAGATCTCCAGGAGTTTCCCAGCCTAGATCTGGCAGCTATTCCCCCTCACCTCCCTCTGGTGGCCAGAGAGGACCTGATAACTCTAGTTAAAACTCCTGACTTGGATGTCACAGCAATCCGTGGTTTCTGTCATATAGTTTATTAATGGGTTTGAATGTAGACTAAGGTTTCCAATGGCAGAAGTGAATTTTCTTGCTTCTCCCCTCCTGCAGCCCACTGATCCCCATCAAATACTGCCCCAGAGGACCCTGAGGAAAGACATGAGGGGGGGGGGGGTCTTGCAGTGAGATGGAGGAATCAACAGAAATTGCTAAATTAGTCAGGATCCAACCAATGATGTCTAAATGCACAAAGTCTTACAAAATAAGTCTTTGTGCATAAAAGTATGTCTGTCACCTTGGTCAATTGGTTTTAATTACAGTACAGAAACAATCCAAACAAACAAATAAAGGCATAGTATAGCCAGTTACAGACTTTTAAGGTACGCTGATTTCTGTAGAAGAGTTAATAACGTGCTTAACTATGCTCAGTTCTCTCCAGATGAATTCAGTGGGACTTACAGCCTGAGCCTAAGCAGAGTTTCTCCAGTCTAAACTAAACCCGCTGAAATCAATGGGCTTGCCTTCCACTGAAGTAACTCTGCATAGAATTGCCCTGCTAGCAAGTTTGAGTTTGATGGGGTCATGTTTTAATGGTTTGGTTCATTTAATCCACAAACCTTCTGCAAAACACAGTAGTTGAAAATTATCATGCTTGATTATTGTATTATGTCAGATTTTAGAATGAGAATTCATGGATCTATTTGCATGGCAATGATAAAGGGTACTCTTGCCGACTGCAAATTAGTAACAAGTCACTGGGCAAAATTGCAGCTCCCTGGTGTATGGGAAATGTTCAAAAAGGGGCGATATGAGCGTGGAAGCAAAGTGGGGTATCTGGGGCAGCCTTATGTTATTGCACCATAGGGGCAACAGGCTCCCCTCTCTTGGCCCTGCATCATTGTATCAGGCAATGGCTCCCCTCTCTTGGCCCTGGCCGGGGGCCCAGTCAAGGTTGTCAGGCAGTGCCTGGCAACGAGTGGGACGGTTGGGGGGCAGAATCAGAGGAGACTACTTTTTTAAAAGTGTACTTACTGGAAATTCTTACCAGAAGTGACAAAAGGTAGCTCTAGGAATCACCAGAAGATCTATGGTAAAACTGATTCCTAGAGTTACCCTTTGTTCATTCTGGTAAGAATTTCTAGGAAGTACATGAGTCTGCTTTTTCCCCCCTTCCACTGCCTCTCTAAGTAGGTGGCAATGATTTGGGGGGACCTAACCTATTCCAGGTCCCTAGAATTACTAAGACTGCCCCTGGGGCTATAAATGAAGTAAATAAATAAAGATGTCTACTAGTTTCTACAAGGTGGCGTAATAAATGGCTACCACATCATGTCTGAATCAGGCCTAACTCTTCCTAATAGACGATTGAGCTAAGCACCATCCTAATGATATTTTTAAGCACAGCAGAAATGGCTATGCCAGTACAAATTCATTCATATCTTTTAGCAACGTGTTCTAATGGATTTGCTATGGTCCTGCTGAACAGGGAAATTACCAGCCCTTTTGCTTTTCACAGTATGCTCTTCTAGCTACATCAGCTCACACTGTCTCCCCCCCACCTCTCTCCTGCAACTATGCATACATCTTTTATTAGACTGAGAATTAGATTCAGGTCTTTCATTTCTCTGGTTAGGAGCTCTGTGCATTTCGCACAGCAGTGCTTATGTTTCTAAATAGTGAGCTAACCTCTTATTATTTGATATTACCAGGAAACATTTCATGACCACAGACTGTGATCTCTTTGAATTTGCAAACATTATTGCTTAGTGTAGCGACATTACTTTGTCTCTAGCTGCAGCCCTACTCGTGAGGCAGTTGAAATGTCAACTAATATACCAAGAACATAAATGACAAAAAAAAGCGCTCTACAAAGCAACAAGAATAACTTTGATTTCTGCAATGAACTCTGGATAATAATAATTTAAAAAAAAACCTGACAGCATTTATCAGATACATAAAGATCACTATCAAGCTAACACCAAGCTTTTCCACCCTAGGTTGTGATTTTTAATTTACGCAATCAGTGTACTAATTGCAGCAATTGCTTACTTTCTAGTTGACAGAGTTGTCATCTGGCCAATAATCTGCGTAGATGTGGCAACTGTAAAATTCTCATTCTTTGTTTGCACGATTGTACCTTAGCTCAGTTTCATTCAGTTATGACAATTACGTGGTGGACCCAGAAGCACAGCATTTGCACACAAGAGTCAGGGATGAGCATGACCGTAAGTTAGGGTTGCCAAGACAGAAACTACAGAGAAGTCGGACCAGAAACTAACATGTGCCTTTCAATATTCGGTACATTCTAAGCAAATAGTAAACCTCTTAAAGAAAAATTAACACATGATAATGGAATTACCAAAGTGCTCATCTTTTCTGGTAATAGAGTAGAAGAGATGTAGAACTTTGCAGGACATGTTAATACACTCAGATATTTGTCAAGAGGCTTCCCTTGAATCAAATTTACCGGTGGGGCATTTTAAATGCAAAAATTGTTCCATTTGCTCTAGCACTATGGAAATTAAAGAATTAACTATAAATGGATTCACTTGGAGACTGACACATTTCAGTTCGTGCAGAACCTGAAAAATAATTTACGTTTTATGGTGTCCCTGTTTTAAGTATTATATCGGATTTAGTATGTGTAGCCTAAGGGCACGCTTCTTGGAACACCGGTCCTGGGTTCGTCTGGGAGTCCAAGAAGCTCCTATTGTCCAACACTGTACAGAATTCAGACATACTTTTGATGAAATCCAATGTGAAGTTGTATATGTATATATGTGAAGTTGTCCCTTAAGGGACACTGGTTCAGTGCAGAGAATGCAACAAAAATTTTGCTACAGAAGGAAGCCTTTTTCATCCATAAATTCCAGACCATGTCTCCCTGGGGATTGAATGCTTCTTTAGACCTTTCAGTATTTGTATAAAAGCACAATAAATACATGTAAAAAAATTGTTTTTGAAAAATGTTAAAAAAAATTCTTTTCTTTAAAATGGAGGCATGAGTTTAGACCTTAATCGCCTTAAATGCTCACAGCTGTGATAGACTATTTAACGCATGCTTGATGTAGCTTTGTATTGAGAATCAGTTGTGCAGTTAAGAAAAACAAACTGAATGAGCTGTTGCCTTAGCATGGGGTAAGCATTGATTGTAAATTGGATGTTAATTTCATGGTATATTTTGTATACGATTTATTGGGATTTATTATTTATTTTGTCAAGTTTCAAACAAGAATACAGGTGGCCAGCAGAAGTGGCAAATGAGACATGAATCAAACCTGGGACTCATGTAGCCGCACCTGTTGAATAGAGGACTGCTACCTCTACATCTGCAAAGCAAGGTATACCTGCGTCTTTCAGAAAACGGGACTTCAGGACAGCAGGAACATATACCTTATGAACCTTTATTTATTTGTTTGTCTGTTTGTTTACCTTAAATTTCTATCCCACCCTCTCCGTAAGCAGACTCAGGGCAGCTAGCAGTCAATTTAGATATTTACATTTACAATTTAAAAACCAATAAAATACAATTACAATTAAAACATTCTTAAAAACATTCTATGGTGCTGTCTTTAATATAGTCGGATTCTTTTCCTGATGGTGATCAGATAGTAATCATAACTCTTTAGAGATGTGGAGTGGCAATCTTCTACCAGGTCAGATGTTAAATGCCTGCCGAAACAGTTCTGTCTTGCAGGCCCTGCAGAAGGTAGAAAGATCTCGCAGGGCCCTTATAGCCTCCAGGAAGGCATTCCACATTCCTGGTGCTGCCACCGAGAAGGCCCCAGCCCTAGTGGAGCATAACCTGGCCTCCTTTGGTCCAGGGATGGACAGTAGATTAGGACTATACATGGGCTTTATTGGAACCAATCGAATTGTTCATGAATTTTGAATTTGCTCTGAGTTATATGCATTTTGCTTTGAAATATGTGTAAGTTCCAATGAAACGCACAAGTGAAAAACAAAAAAAGTGTATAAGAAATTATTTATGTGAATAAGTATTCACAGTGTTTCCTCCATATTTTTACCTACCAGGGGATTGGCAACCCTGCCATAAGTGGACTGTACTACCCAGGTGTCATATGTAGTAGAGGGAGATCCTTACTTAGTGGCCCCCAGCGTAGTGCCCATAGGTATGTTTCTTGGTGTCCATTTGCTCCTTCCCAGAAGCATTTCCACATTAAAGCAAAGAACTCAGCCTGTCTTTATTCTGCATTAGGAGGTGGTCCAGAAGAGTCCAGGAGCCCTCACCTCTGAGTCTACATAAGAACATAAGAGAAGCCATGTTAGATCAGGCCAATGGCCCATCCAGGCCAACACTCTGTGTCACACAGTGGCAATTTTTTGTGTGTGGCTAATAGCCACTGATGGACCTGTGCTCCATGTTTTTATCTAAACCCCTCTTGAAGGTGGCTATGCTTGTGGCCGCCACCACCTCCTGTGGCAGTGAATTCCACATGTTAATCACCCTTTGGGTGAAGAAGTACTTCCTTTTATCCGTTTTAGCCTGCCTCCTCAGCAATTTCATCGAATGCCCACGAGTTCTTGTATTGTGAGAAAGGGAGAAAAGTACTTCTTTCTTTACTTTCTCCATCCCATGCATTATCTTGTAAACCTCTCTCATGTCACCCCGCAGTCGACGTTTCTCCAAGCTAAAGAGTCCCAAGCGTTTCAACCTTTCTTCATAGGGAAAGTGTTCCAGCCTTTTAATCATTCTAGTTGCCCTTCTCTGGACTTTCTCCAATGCTATAATATCCTTTTTGAGGTGCGGCGACCAGAACTGCACACAGTACATAGAGTCTCCATTTTGAAATAGCTGCCTCCAGGAAAGCAAGGCAGTTGAGTTGGAACCTCCTAACATTTTACAGATCCTCATAACACATTGAGACTGGACCCAGCCCCCATAGCAGCTATTTTGTGTTTGCTCCCACCCACTCCCTCTTGTTGTGCTCCCCACTACCAGCTCTCAAAATTTCAAATGTTCAAAAAATTTGGCCCAACTTGAGAAGGTGCTGGCTTTTTCATGGCCAGATTACCCTAGCATTTTCTTAATTTAAAAAGTTTTGAGTATCCGAATCCAGGGATTCTTAACAGGAGGCACACAGGCCCCCAGGGGGCAATCTACAAATGTTAAAGGAGCAGTAAGAATTTTTGAGGGCAAAAGGGAAGCATTTGGGATTTTAGGCCACCTCCCACTTGCAATGGCTTCTGATAATGAGCTGGGGACAGTTGTTTCATACTGCTCACTGCACCCTAAAGATAAAATCCCAGATTCTAGATTTCTTATCTCCACTTTAAAAAGAGAACACTCAACAAAAAGGAATCCAATCTAACATTGAGTAGATAAACATCAGGCCCAGAGGTCTCACTGAATGTGCGCCTCAGATCTGTGTTACTAGAAAGACTTTCTGCGCCCCTGTTTTCATTGGCCTGCTGAGGGTCAACGAGATGAATTTTGTTTAAAAACGACATTGTGCTCGCAGCAGCACACCATTACTGCCATAAAATACCCAGAAGTGACATCAAACAAGCAACTTGAAAGCACTTCCAGTATTCACTGGAAGCGAAGTCATGCCACCATTTCTTCTGTTTCTGAAAACCTCCCTCCTGCTGGTTGGTAGTCATCAGCTGTATATCACATGAAATCATAAATATGCCTCCTAAATATGCCTTGTCTGCAGTGTCTTTATATCCTAATTTCTGTTACTTCTGGTTTGAAATGGTCAATTGGTGGGTGGGAAGGATTTAAAAGGTGAGACCCATATTTCTTTCCCCCCTTCCCAGGTTCCCCCCTCCCCGCACAGCACCAGAAAGTTGGTTTCAATTGTAGATACTAAGTAAGGGATAGAAGAGAATAACCCTCCTACCCCCTCCAATCTGGATCAGGGCCCAGCACTACAGTGATATCTCTTTTGAAAATACTGGGAAGATCCAACTGGGGACATTTTGTTGCTTCCGATGAAGGTGTCAGGAACTTATATTTCCTGCTAGGATATTTATCCCCTTCGAGTGCACAGCAGGCCTGCCAGCTCGTTTTTTTAAAACTTGATCACTGTCGGCACACAATTCACAGATTCTTGAAAGTATCGCATTGGAGGGGGACACAAGGGACTCATCTGTGCTCTCCCCCCCCCCCATTCCCCCTGCAGGCTTCTACCTGCTGGAACAGTAGACAGCTGGTCAATGGAAAAACTGCCACTCTCTGAGTAGTCACTGGGGACAATCTTAGGGTTTATCTCAGCAGTGCAGAAAACACGAGAAGAAGAAATGCACATGGCAATTGTTTCCTTTACAGGTTATCATTTACCTTGTCAGCCTGATGGTGGTGCTGAATGAAATAAACAGCTCTGCCTAGAAGAATGATTCTTCTTTCACAGAGGCAGCACAATCAGGAAGAATACAGGTTGGTTTATTCTTTTCTGATGAAAAGATGGTGAGCTGAGTTAAGAAAGAGGGATGGAGACTGCAGTCCAGAGAACTTGCGTACCAGTTTCAGTCTTGACAAAAGCTCTGTTTAGACTTCACAGCCATGTATACCAGGGACCTACTGACAGCACATCAGCAGCATGTGCTATCAGTCATCTTTCCAATATAGGGAAACTTGCCATGTTGTGTGAATAATGCAGCACATATATTGTTTGTATGACTTTGGTATACATGAATTGAACCGGGGTGGGGGGGTGGGACAGTGGTCAGACTGTACATACTGGAGCTGTACATGCATGGAAAATATGCCTATTGTCTCTGTTCACACAATATGGAAATATCACACTTGTGCAACTGGATCTATGTGCAACTGGTAACATTGTTGTTAGAACAGACTGGCAACATATCTTGCTCAGTCCTCCAAGACTACAAACAACATAGAGCAAGCTAGATAGCTAGGACAATATCAGTCTCCTTTCTGTCTGCTCTGCTTTCACTCACCCTTTCTAACCAGTAGAATGTAATCTCAGGGAACTTCCTTCCTCCTTGTTCTCCTTTTCCTTCTTCTTCTCTGCATGCATCAGGAAGAATAGCATGGTGTCTCTCCTCCTGATCTGAACTAAGCAGATGGCCTACTATCAATCCAGAGCCATCCATAGCTAGATCATGGCTTTTTTTGAGCAGGAACGCATAGGAACGCAGTTCTGGCTGACTTGGCCAGGTCTCCGGCTCAAAAAATAGTCTCTGGCAAAGGGAAGCCATTAGATAGCCTCATGCTCCCAGACTGCACGCTCCATCCTCTCTGCCTCCTCCAGCCTCCAACGGGCTTGCAAAGAGAGTGAGAGATGCGGAGCCACCCATGAACACCCCCTCCTGGGAGAAGCTGTCACTGTGCTGTGTGAGAGCAGACATCCATGAAATGCTGCTGATGGCACTGTATTGTTTTGTGTCAATATGCAAAAAGTAGCCTACTGAATGGGTGATGTTACTTCCAGTGATGTAAGGGGTGTGGCCTAATATGCAAATGTGTTCCTGCTGAGCTGTTTCTACAAAAAAGCCCTGGTGAGATAGGATATAGTCACTCTTTCTCTTCACTACACCTATATGATATGTTTCTTTAAATTAATCCATCAGTATTGGTTTCTTAATTTAAAGCAAAGACTCTCTGTGTAATCTGTGAGGTAGTGTGGTTACCATTGAACTAGGCCACTCTGCTGCACTGGAGCTCAGAAAGAGCACTCTGCTAAGTGAAAGTAAAGACAGCTGCCTGACTAGTCCAGCCATCCTAAACCAGATCCAACAACTGTATGATCTGCAGAGCTTAAACACTCCTTCGTATGCAAGAGACACGGTATGTGCTGTGTTCATTATTTTTACATTTGCCTTTCTATAATCTGTGAATGTGGTATATCACATAAATTATGGCCGCTCTAATACATTATGGTATCAATTTCTTTATTGCATTTCTTTATTGCTTTTCTGGCAAGGCAGTCAGTACAATTGTAATTTAAGATTCAAACCAAAACGCACACACAAACGAACAAACAACTGAATTAGGGTTTGTAGAATCTTTCGGGCTCAAGTGCCGTGTTCTACTGGAGAAAGTTTTTCTTCCAGACGTTTCATTCTCAGCTGCGGAGAACATCCTCAGTGGCGTTGCAGCCGGAGCAGGCGTTCTGACCTTCTTGGCTGCTGTGCATTGAGTGAGGTCAGGGCTTCTGGAGAGCTGCTATTTCTAGGCTGGAGGGGGTGTGGTGAGAGGGCAATTGGTTTGTGAATGTACCCATTGTTTGGTGGGGCTTCCTGGAAGGGTGGTGATAAGGAAACTGGCTGTGGAATGTGACCATTGTTCTGTGTTGATTGCTGGGAGGGTTGGAAGGGGTGTGAAGATAAGGAAGATGGTTGTTGATTGTGCTGATTGTTCTCTGGAATGTGCTGGTTGTTCTGTGACCTTCTGCAATTTGTAGTCTGAATTTTCTGCTGGTATCTTCAGGAGAGGACAGGAGGTGGCACGGTTTAGCCCGATCTTGTCAAGTCTCAGAAGCTAAGTAGGTTTAGTACTTGGAAGGGAGACAACCAAGGAAGACTGTCAAAGGCCCCCAATCAAGCTTAGGCTAAGGACCTTTGTTGAAAGAGCTGCAGCACAACAAAATTACAAAATCCTAGTGTGTGGCTGCCCTTTCTATCATCCCAACCGCTTAGAAGCAAAAGGGCAGACTCCTAGCCTTTCCAGGATTTAACCAGAAAGTCTGCCAACATCTATTGGTTATTCTCAGCCCAAAGAATGGTTTTATTTCTTATTAATGGTATATTTATAAGTATTAACTTGATTGTGATGAGTCGCTGACTCTGTTCTCCTGTTGTGAGCTGCCATGAGCCCGCTTGCAGGGAGGGCAGAATAAAAATTGAAATAAATAAATAAATAAATAAATGACCTGACTCAGTATAAAACAGTTTCATATATTCAAATCCCCTCCCAGTTGTCGATCCTCAGCACTTATATTCAGAGGACTATGTACTCTGAACAGAGGGAGGGTTATGCCATCTGAACACAGAGTCATCTTGGCTAATAACCATGAATTTATCCAATCCCTTTTAAAGACAACTGTGTGCCTTTGGATGCACAAATACGATCTTTTCTGTTTATCCTCTTCATGTTGCCATCTTAAGGCTTTTCGTTTCACTCGTTTTTAGCAGTGTTGTTTCCGATTCATTTGTCCATTTGATAGCATTTTATACCATTTATCTGCAACTGACACTCAAAAGGAAGGTCTGTTGTAATAGCAATAATTTTGTTATATAGCATTAATGCAGGATACCCAAATCAAAATGGCACGTATGTTCATGGAAGTCAGTAACATCTCTAGTGGTCCCATTAGGGACTCATGGCATAATCTGCATAGTTCTTTGATTCAGCAAATAAAGAGTGTTTCGTCACTGAACAGGTTATGGAAAGACATGTTGAAATGTGCTGGGCACTATCCATACCTTGCAATGGGTCTGCAGGACAGAAGAAGAAGAAGAAGATATTGGATTTATATCCCGCCCTCCACTCTGAAGAGTCTCAGAGCGGCTCACAGTCTCCTTTACCTTCCTCCCCCACAACAGACACCCTGTGAGGTGGGTGGGGCTGGAGAGGGCTCTCCCAGCAGCTGCCCTTTCAAGGACAACCTCTGCCAGAGCTATGGCTGACCCAAGGCCATGCTAGCAGGTGCAAGTGGAGGAGTGGGGAATCAAACCCGGTTCTCCCAGATAAGAGTCCGCACACTTAACCACTACACCAAACTGGAATGAAAGAATTCCACTAGGGTTGCCAGGTCTGTATTGAAAAATACCTGGATACTTGTATCTGGAAGAGAATCGGGTATGAAGAGGGGAGGGGCCTCAGCATGGTACAGTGTCATAGAGTCCACCCTTCAAAATAGGCATTCTCTCCAGGGGAGCTGATCTCTGTCCGCTAGTGATCACTTGTAAAAGTGGGAGATCTCCAGCCCCACCTGGAGGCTGGCAACCTTAATCCACTGAGCCATATAAAGATCCTCTCCTAGAAGGAGGGAATCATGCCTCAAAATCTGAACTTCCATGCAGGACTGCTTTTGGGAGCCAAATCAGTAGGGGGTTCCATCTGAGAGGAGGAGGATTGTGCTTATTGTCACCTCCCAGACTGAGCCCAGGACAGACTGTAAAGTCCTTGGAGCAGCCCAATAGGAGGTACATGATCCCCTCCCACCAGCTATACTGCCTCGAAACTCCAAGGGCCTGTAGGAAGCCTCCATAGCCCATGGAGATGGCAGAAGTGAGGAGGGGGTGAACCCTCCTTTCCGATTCATGCCACTGCTACTGACTCTAGTGGGCTGCAGATACCCTCTGCAGCCCACCTTAGAGCTGGTGGGGGGGTTCTTAGAGGGAAACATTGGCTGCTAACAGACCAGCACTTTGGGCCGACTCAGAGACGCCTCTGAAATTGACCCAAAAAATCCCTCCACGTGCAAACATCTGCCCCCTGTCCTCATCCCACCCTCACCCTGTCCTCCAGCCTCCACAGTGTGATTGAAAAAGCTACCACTTCCCAAGTGGTAGCAAATTTTTGAGTCACATGCCAGTCGCCTCCTTGGCATCTGGAAGCGGAAGGGCACAAGTGAGGTACCTTGGCATTGTGGAGCAGCCAAGTTGCCCCAATATATGGGGACAGGAATGGTGCGCAATGGCCATTTGAACATGCCCATGTTGCCCCATGGACAGGATGGGGGGGAGTGTGTGGAGGCTTCAGGACAGCTCGTTTTGAGCTGTCCCAATTTGGAACGCCTCCCAACCGCTCCAAAATGCCTGTCTGTTATCAGCCATTGAAATACTTTTCCCTGGGGATGAAATCTGGGCCCTTCTGCAAACAGAACCCACTGTCTACTGCTGCTCTACCCTTCCCAGTTCATTCCTTTCCAGAATACGGCAACACAGACAGATTTCTTCATAAACAGAGCAAGTATGAAAAGAGCATTCTGCTCTGGTTTGCTCTTTACAGAAAAGCTGCAGCCCGCAAGCCTGGCTTCTCTACGAACAGTAGACTGTAGCAGAATGCTGTTTTCACACTTGCCATATTATTGAACCAGTCTGTCTCTTTGGAAAAGAACAGACCAGACTAGAAGATTGCTTCCATTTCTTAGCTTTTGTTAGGACCAGCCAAAACCTCCAAAATTGAAAAAAAAAATTCAGGCAAGCTTTGGAGTTCTCCAGAAATTTGGATCAGCTTGGCTAGTAATCAGCAGCAGCATTGACATGCTGCAATAACTGAAGATATATGCAGGGCTGCTCTTGAGAATGCTTGGGAAACTTCGGGTTATACAGAGTGCAACTGCTAGCCTGTTTACCAATACATCACAGCCAGCCCATATTCAACCTGTACTTAAGCAGCTACACTGGTTGCCTATTGGTTTCTGAATCAACTTCAAGGTGCTGCTTTGCACCTTTAAAGTCCAAAAAGTCTGGGACCTTCACACCTACAGGACTGCCTCTCCCCATATGCCCCCCAAGGGTAGTATTTTGTTCTTTCTCATGTGCTCTTCTGGTGGTGCCCAGCCTGCAAGTGGTTTGACTCTCCTCAATAAGAGAGGAGAGGGTTTTTTCTTTATGTGGCCCCTGCCTGGTAGAACCTGTGTGATCTTTCTAGATTCAGTAGTCCCTATCAAATGGGGTTATTCCACCTAGGCAGGACCGGATCTACAAGTTTATTGAGGGAGGGCAAAACTAAAACATGATGCCCCCTTATGAGTCCATTCTATCTTATGGGCCCATAGAATAGAATGGACTCCATACCCAATTTGGTCCCCCCCTCTGTTGGTGCCTGGGGCAAGCACCCCCTTTTGCCCCCCCCCCCTAGATCCGGCCCTGTAGTGCCTCTACTTAAAAAAAAACAGGCCCCCTTAGAGCCACAGATCAATTCTCCATTATACCCTACAGGGACCAGTCTCCACAGGGCATAATGGAGTGCTCAGTGGACAATCCTCCCCTCCTTCACTTTCTACCTTGAAGCAGGGGGAAGACCCCCAAACCAGGGGATTGGCAACCCTATTTGGGGGGAATCCTGGCCCAGCAGTATGGCTGCATACCGCTTTCTCCAGGGAAGTTGAGTTGTGCCCACCAGTCTAGGGGGGATCCTGTCACCAGACCAACCAATTATCAGGGATTGAAGCCTTCATGCAAGGGATCCTCCTTACCAACTTTGTAGCAAGCAGGAAAAGGCTTCCCTGTTCTTGAGGCAATTACAATTCTCATTTAAACACTGGGCTTAGAGAGAAAATGTTTCATACAGCCACATGCTCAGCACAGAAAGTTAAGCCAGAGTCTTCCCAGAGGGATCAGGGCTTTCCTCCTCTCACTCACATGTTATGCTTTTATTTTTTAAAACATCCTTCCTACTTTACTTGTGAACTGGCAGAGTTCTGCATAATAATATCCCTGTGTGGCTGATTTCAGTTGTGGAGAAGAAAGATCTCAGATCTTCAAGCTGGAATCTGTCACAAGAGAGAGATTTGATCAGTATCAGAGATTTGAGACTATGTATGTGCTTGTGTGTATTTGGAGCCGTGTGTGTGTGTGTGTTTAGCTTGGAATGGTTTCCTTAATGCCATAATCAAAACTAGTTGCATCCGGTAACCAATCTGATAGTCATTTCCACTAGTTTCCATGGGGAAAATTTCTAGGAGTGACTTTCACCCCTACCACTAGTTGAGATGAAATTCTCAGTAGCTCTACCCCTCACTCAAGGGATCCTCCCTTCCAAATGTTAAATAAGTGGAGAAAGCAGGGCTTTTTTAAAAACAGGAATGCACAGGAATGCAGTTCCAGCTGGCTTGGCCAGGGCCCCAGTTAAAAAAAAGGTCTCTGGCAGAGGGAAGGCGCTAGGCAGCCACGCGCCCTCAGACCACGTCCTCCAGCCTCCAACAGGCTTGTGAAGACCGTGAGAGTTGCAGAGCCACCCATGGGTGCCCCCCTTCTGGGAGAAGCTGGGCCTGCCACTGCCCACTCTGCCACATGTGGCTCTCTCTCTCTGGCTGTGGGTTTTTTTTGGGGGGGGGGGCAAAACAAGGTCTCTCATTAGGCTGCATGAGAACACACATCCATGAAACGCAACTGATGGCACTCTACTGTTTTGTGTCAATATGCAGAAAGTAACTCACTGAATGGGTGATGTAATGTCCAGTGATGTCAGGGGGTGTGGCCTAATATGCAAATATTCCTGCCGGGCTTTTTCTGCCAAAACCCCCTAGGGAAAAGCATCCATACGTTCAAAAAAAAAAAATCCAAATTCTCTTTTGCAGAGCAAGCATAAGGAGGCATGTCAATGCTGACACCTGAGTGACTTTGTTCTTTGCCAGGGATACTCAAGAGGCAGACATGGAAATCTATTTTGGTTGTTACAAAACTGGGGCATACAGATGAGGAACTACATGTCCTGTGCGCTTTCAGCATTTTTCTCCCTGCTTTGCCTTGATGTGGAAAGTCAGCGAGGCTGGAAGAAAATGCTGAAAGCACTGGAGAAAACCAGAAGATGGGATAGGGTTTAGAAGAAGAAGAAGAAGATATTGGATTTATATCCCGCCCTCCACTCCGAAGAATCTCAGAGCGGCTCACAATCTCCTTTACCTTCCCCCCCCCCCCCACAACAGACACCCTGTGAGGTAAATGAAGATATTGGATTTATATCCCGCCCTCCACTCCGAAGAATCTCAGAGCGGCTCACAATCTCCTTTACCTTCCTCCCCCATAACACACTCTGTGAGGTGAGTGGGGCTGGAGAGGGCTCTCCCAGCAGCTGCCCTTTCAAGGACAACCTCTGCCAGAGCTATGGCTGACCCAAGGCCATGCTAGCAGGTGCAAGTGGAGGAGTGGGGAATCAAACCCAGTTCTCCCAGATAAGAGTCCGCACCCTTAACCTTAGCTCCTTCATCCCTGCACATTTCAGATAATGTCTCCATCCCATTCTTGAATTTTTAAATATATATGAATGGGAGACTTTTTTTCCCCCCTTACTAAGACAAACGGCGACTGAACAAGGGGGGAGATTTGCAATGGAGAAAAAGTGCAACTGTTAATTATTTTTTTATTTATTTACAAAATCTATACCCTGCCTTTCTGCCCTCATCATAACCATGTTTTAGATAAAATCAAAGAGGCTTTGAAAATGAGATCTCAGAAATGTGATCCTCTTTTTTGATCTGCCATGCAGAGTGAGCACCCATCTCAGATCTTTCATTTGGCACTGGCTTTCACTGGGGAGGAAGCATTTGTCTCAGCACCTCCACCTACAGAATGCCTGGCCTGCCTCCCAGAAGGAGAGGTGTGAGCTTCATTTCCATGCAGGCACGCTGCCACGCTTACCACAGAGAAGAGGATGTAATGTGGCTTGCTTCTGCATCTATTCTTTTTGAGTTTGCCTGCTTTGCAATGAAAGCAAGCAATATATTTATCTTTCTTCCCCGTAGGCTAGTTGCTGTACCTGTCTATTGTGTGAGTGTGTGGATAACTTCTGATGCTATGCCTTTACCTCTCCAGTCATGTAGTTCTGCTTGACTGTCAGCAGATGCAAGCCAGGTTTTGCTTCTAACTTTCTAGCGGTCAGACACAGACCTAGAGCATGAAACAGGCCATTCAAACAGAAGCTATGCTTATATACAACCCCAGAATGCTCCCAAATAGGGATGGACATGAACCGAACCATGAGCCAGGCTAGTTCATGGTTCGTAACCGGGAAAGCGGGAATCATGCCTCCTGTGAACCCTCCTCGAACCTCCCATGGCTATCCTCCAACCTTTGACTTTTTTGAGCACCATGCACCCAGGCACCTGTGAAAGCTGATCCAAGGAGAGAAAGCAGTTTAAATTGCCCACCCTCCGCAGCTTCCCCAAGGATTCCCCCTGGGCAATGCAAAGGAAGGCAGCTTGAATTTCCTCCTCTCTCAGGATCAGCTTCCACAGGCACCTGGTGGCTGCAAGATGCCTGTGGAAGTTGATCCCAGGAGGGAAGGCAGTTCAAGATGCCTTCCCTCAGAGCGCCAACTAAACCTGCAGGGAAACCTCTCCCTCGCAGGATCAGCTGTTTTGTGGGCTCTTCTCGGATGTTTGGCTTCAACTGAGCAGCCCAGAAGAGCTCCAGCTGAGTCCACGAGGACTCTCCCCAATCTTTCTTTTCTTTTCTTCCCCAGCCAGCCTGGGACAGGGAAAAGAGATCTCTCCATTATACCCTTCTCTCTCCATTAAACCCTTCTCTCTTGAGTTGTGCCACAGCAGGAGCGTGATCTCTCCATAGGGCCCATAGGGAGCAATGGAGAGATCATGGGCTGCAGAAGGAAGGGAGTAGCATTTAAATGCCTCCCCCTTCCTCCTGTAGCCATGATGAACCAACAAACCAATGAACCACAAACTAGTTTGGGGGAAATGGTGGCTCATTTGGTTTGTGGACCCTGTTGCATCCCCCCCCCCCAAAAAAAAAAAACAGAACGGCAGCTAGTAAGGAAGAAAAAGGGTCCCATACATGCCCTGGCTAACACAACAAGCAAGCATGTCCCCTCTTATGTGGCTGTGGAAGATCCAGGGCAAAAGGCAATGGCTGGAATTAGCAGGGACAGGGGAACAAGGACAAGACAAAGAAAGCAATCACTGAAGAGACCCAAATTAGAACCCATACGAATACAAAGGGAGGGCATGTTTAACACTTGTGTCCTGCTCCAAAGGCTATTTATCCGATGTAAACTGAGATCCGGCATTCTTCCAAAGCCAGAGGTTCTGCTAGGATGGGCAGAAGGTGGAAATGTTGTGTGCAGAATTGTCAGTTGGCACACTCCCACATGGCAGGAACACCAGCAATCTGTTCTGGTTGGACAATGTCCTTGTCAGGCACATATTTGATGAGTAACTCTCCCTCCCTCACTTCCCAGCAAACTGAAAACAGATATTTATAAACTGTAGTAACTTTCAGATCAGATGCTTTCCATCTGTTCTTATCTGTTGGAATTAATTCAATTTGGATTTACAGGATTAAAGAATGGACTCAGGTTCGATGCTTAGTAAAAATCTAAATGCTCACCTTTGGAACAAGTTAAATACATCTGCTATTCTGGAAATATTATTATATTTTATTATGAATTTAGATACTGGAAATTATCTTCAGGTTAGAGGCAGTCAGGGCGTTCTTTTGTAGCAGGAAGAAGAAGAAGAAGAAGATATTGGATTTATATCCCGCCCTCCACTCCAAAGAGTCTCAGAGTGGCTCACAATCTCCTTTACCTTCCTCCCCCACAACAGACACCCTGTGAGGTGGGTGGGGCTGGAGAGGGCTCTCACAGCAGCTGCCATTTCAAGGACAACCTCTGCCAGAGTTATGGCTGACCCAAGGCCATTCCAGCAGGTGCAAGTGGAGGAGTGGGGAATCAAACCCGGTTCTCCCGGATAAGAGTCTGCACACTTAACCACTGCACCAAACTGGCTCTTCTTTGCATATTAGGCCAAATACCCCTGATGTAGCCAATCCTCCAAGAGCTTACAGTAGACCCTGTAAGAAAAGTCCTGTAAGCTCTTGGAGGATTGGCTACGTCAAGGGGTGTGTGGTCTAATACGCAAAAGAGTTCCTGTTATGAAAAAAGCCCTGGAGGAAGTTATACAGTAGGTCTGTCAGGCTCAGTTCCTATTAAAAAGGGTGTGAGAGAAGGATGTGTACTAGCTCCACCTCTTTTCCATCTTTTGATCAATGATTTTGCACCTTTACCTTGGCTACAAATGCCCCCATATTAGCTGGCACTCATACTGTTGTTGTTATATGCAGGCAATTCAGTTCTGTTTGTGTCAACTCCTTACTGGATTACACGAAGCTGTAAAAAATATTTATGCACTATTGTTCATATGAACAGTTGAATATAAATTACGGGGGGAAACTAAATTTTTTTTCAGCTTCCAGGCAGACTAACACTGAGCCTTGGATTATATGTAGAAAATAAACTGAACACTTGTGACATTTTAAATACTTAGGTGTTTGGTATAGCTTTAATCTGGGCTGGCCTTTCCGTATCTAGGCAAGCGCTGATAAGGCTACAGGTTTATGGATGACACTGAAGAAATATTTTACCTTAGGGGTGCTCAATATATTCTTGTCCCCTTGAAAGTTCTTAAGGCTTTATTAGTCTCCAGTTTGACTTATGGGGTCCAATCTAGTTCCAAGGCCCCATTGATAAATATGATAAGGTCCGGCTATTATTCATTCATAATATTATGTCCATGCTACCTTCTATGGCCTCAGGGTTTTAGGCCTGGAACTTGGATTGTTAAATATCTCCACCATGATATGGAAGGCTACTATTTAGGTTTTATGCAAGCTTTTTTAAATTGGAGAGAATTCTAACCCTTACAAAAATGGCAGCTAAAGAACAGAGCTGGAAGAATTGATATTTAGGCGTCGAAGATTAGCTGATTCATCTGAATTGCTCTAGGTCAAATATACAGGGTAGACAAAGAGATAAGTTTATTAGTTTGGTAGTCAAGAACCTTACTAGTTTTGACTGGAAGTTATTGGGAAACACAAATAGAAAATGCTCTCGTTGCATATTGGTTTGTCCTCTCAACAATCCTTTATTCTTTCTAAACATTTCTATTTCCTGTTATTGTCGTACCATGATATTGTATCATGCTCTGTAAGCTGCCCTGAGCCTGCCTTGGCAGGGAGGGTGGGGTATAAATAAAAACTTATTATTATTATTATTATTATTATTATTATTATTATTATTATTATTATTAAATATAGAAGAATCTTTACATTGGCATATCGGAAATGGCAGAATGGTACTTAATACCAGTTATTAATTGCTTAAGTAAATGTGATACAAATCAGGTAGAGTCATTATTTCATGTAGTGTTACACTGCCCTCTGTATAATAAACTGAGAGAAATATCCCTTGAATAAGGAATTCAGATTAAACTTCTGAGACCCAAAAGATGCTTTTTTAAAAAATTGCTCATTACAAAAGCTAACATAGTGAAGTTTCTTTCTTTTCATAAGGAAGAAAACCTTCTCTTAAAGATAGTGGATGCCCCTTTTGGATAATAAGCATTAGGTACAGATAAAGATCTAACAGTACACACTTTAGGTGCAGCAAAAGTACTTTCAATAAAAACAACTGGTTGTCACACATGTGGAAAAATAATCTTTGTGAGGTACAGGAATTGCTCTTAAAATACAAAACAGAGGTCAAGTTCCACAATATTGATTCCAGTGTGAGCTTTCTCACATCTGAAGAAGTGAGCTCTGACCTTTTAAGGTGCCTCTGGACTTATGTTTGGTTCTGTCACGGCAAACTAACACAGCTACCCCTCTGGAATAACCTTAAAATACACATATTCATGCAATTAAATTTGTAATATATCCAAGGGAAGGTCTTTAAATGCTAAAAAAGCAACCAAATATCTAGTGTTTAGAGAGCTAACTAGGGCAGGGAAGGTATAGGTTCAAATTCCCACAATGCAGTGAAGCTTATTTGATGACCTTGACCAGTTGCTCACTCTCAGGGTGCAAGCACACTCTGAATTAGCCCCAGCAGTCTCTCAGTTTCAAAAAAGCTGCTCCAGGACGAGACATGCTGAGGCAATCACACTGCACTTGCGATAAGCACTGGCCATGCACATACTTAGAGGAGTATTCACATTGCTTCTAGGCGTGTGAGGTGCATGCATGGTGTGCCCCAGATGTTCAGACAGCTGGAAAACATGCCATATATGCATGGAGAGTGAGTTTTGTGTAGTGGTTAAGTGCCCAGACTCTTATCTGGAATAACTGGGTTTGATTCCCCACTCCTCCATTTGCACCTGCTGGAAAGGTCTTGGGTTAGCCATAGCTCTTGTATGAGTTGTCCTTGAAAGCGCAGCTTCTGGAGGAGCTCTCTCAGCCCCGCCCACCTCACAGGGTATCTGTTGTGGGGGAAGGAGATAAAGGAGATTGTAAGCCATTCTGAGACTCTGATTCAGAGAGAAGGGCTGGGTATAAATCTGTGGTCTTCTTCTTCAGCTGCAGTAGCAGCAGTTTGCTACCAGGAAGCACCCAGTAGCTATTTGTTCTGGTCACAGCCCATCCTATGATGAGGTAAGGACAGGCAGGATGTGGGGGTGGGAGATGTGTGTGTAGTGAATGCACACATTAGATCTGAAGCGGGGGGTGGCTATGGTGGATCAAATCTGCCGTGTGATCGCACCCTCAGTCTCAGCCTTACTGTTTGCACAGTGTTATTGAAGACTGAAAACATGTGAAGGTGAAACCGTCTATGCTGCCATGATCTCCTAAACTATTCTCTCTTTCTACTCGTTATTCAGTTCAGTTCAGTTCAGTTTGCTTTATTATGGTCCATGACCAAATACACAACACAATGCAGGCCCACAACAACCACAGAAAAATTGTAAAAATCAAGATGGACCTAAATAGGTAAAACATAAGATATTTAAAAAATAAGTGTGAAAATAAAATATGGGACATTAGTATGAATAATGAGATATGACAAATAATACAGGACTGGTCAAACATCTTCTAACTTAATAGATATAGTACATATGATAAAAAAATTAAAGATTATACAACTCCAGAAAAACATTAACTAGAATACCCTGATTAAAATTACAATCTGTTACCTTGGCATTGGCTTGTAAGAACCATAGAATGCAATTTGATTGCTTGGGAACAAAATTTGGCAACTTTATGCATGGTCTCTGTATTTGTATCAGTTTCAATAGCATTTGTGGTGGTATGCAAAGTACTCAGGCATTTTAAAAAAAGTAAAATACAAGCTTGGAAATATTCAAAAAACAGTCCGTTCAAGACCCCTTCTTTACATAATCCTCACGAATTCTCCTCGCTGCCGCCATAAATTTGGCACAATTAACTGTGAATTGGGGGTTAAAATCTGATAACAGCTTATTTCTGATTTTGAAATCAGAAAACCTGAGACATCCCTCCAACAAAGAATAAATGTACCTGGCGCGTATGCCGAGGTATAGGCCACACCCAAATAAAACATGGTCAATCGTTTCAACTTTATCTGCACCACAAGGACAAACCCGCTCAGCAATAGGCACCTTTCTAAAGCGACCCTCAACGACTGCTGAAGGAAAGATATTGCAACGGGCCAAAGAAAAGGCACTTCTGTGGGATGGTATTGTTAGATTTGAGCGATAGGGGGCTGGAGCTAGCACATATTTCCTTTGAGGGGGAGCTAGATAATCTACTCGTTATTCTCTTCAGCAGCCCTCCACAACAGCCTGCACTGGACTTGCCCAAGACACTTTTCAGCTGCATTGCTCCTACCTCAGCAAAACTGCCTAGCACCAGAGGAACATGTACTCTGCATGGGAGGGGTGCCTCTGCCAACAGATGAAGAGGAGCACAAGTGGAAACAAGGGACAGGATCCAAGCCCTTGAAGAAAGAGCAAGTTAAAAATCAAATCAAGTTACTCTTGCCCTCTATTCAACTGAAACTTAAAAATGGCAACTTTGTCTGTACAGATTTGCCTCTTCATGTCCTTTCCAAGATATAAAGTGAGCACAGCTCATCAAGAGCGCAGATCATCGAGCGGGTGGTGCTGCAGCCTTTATTCCTTGGCATAGTTTGTGTGCTCTCTCTGTCATCCCTCTCTGCCACTCTTGGGAGTTTTACTTAGTCAGGAGATGCTCAAGTCCAACCTTCTCTTTTCCTTTACTGCACTAGACTTTGCAATCTTCTGCACTTTGCAACAGCTAATGTTTCCGACTGTAGCACTTTACAGAATTTGAAAGGCGACTTTTGGTTAGCCAGTGGCATGAAATTTTAAAAACACAACAGTCCCAGGAATGTGCAGATGGACCTAAATGGTTTAGTTCTAATTTGTCCAAGAAAATCGTTCATGAAATATTCATACCTTAATGTCCACCAAGTAGCTTAATCTAGTCTGTAGAAACACAGCTCCTGCAGTGTAATATGTCCCATGGCTACCCAAAGTGCTGGAGTAAGCAAAAGATGCCCAGAATCCTTTGCCAAAAAGCACAAATTACACAGAACACACATAGCCAGCTAGCTAGCTGTCCTTATAGTGTATAAGCTATATGTACTATCACCCTAGCCAGCTATTTGGATTGATGGTTGGATGGTTGGTTATTTGGAGGGATAGAGGGATGGAGGAATTGTACACAAGTTCTGGAAATGCTTCAGACATTTCACTTTAGCCCTTTAGGAAAGCAGTTCTTTGTTTTAGGGTTTGTAGAATCTTTCGGGCTCAAGTGCCGTGTTCTACTGGAGAAAGTTTTCCTTCCAGACGTTTCGTTCTCAGCTGCGGAGAACATCCTCAGTGGCGTTGCAGCCGGAGCAGGCGCTCTGACCTTCTTGGCTGCTGTGCATTGAGAGTTCTTTGTTTAATGACCTTAGGAACAGAATTTCAAAGAGCTAAGATGTGTTAACAGCATCAAGTCCTTTTCTGACTCTTACAATTTAGAAACTATGTTCAAGGCACAAAAGGGGATTTCGAAACAAATTCATCAACAGCACTTTGGGGGGGGGGGGTTCTCCAACATATGGACTCCTAATAGCTTCATAATTGCCTGAACTGCAATAACAGTACCTATTCAGTTGTTGACCCTGGCACTAATTAATTTCTGTCTTGCTTAGAATAAAGGTAAAGGTAGTCCCCTGTGCAAGCACCAGTCGTTTCCAACTCTGGGGTGACGTTGCTTTCACGACGTTTTCACGGCACACTTTTTACGGGGTAACGCTCCCATAAAGAAACAATCACCCAAACACTATTGATTGCAGCTGCTTTTCTTTGTTAATATGTCCCGCCTTCTTTGTTAATATGTCAGAGCCTTTGGGGGGGAAACTGTATATTCTTCACACCCCCTTCTCCTGCTTGGCAATCTAATTTAAGGTGTGAAGCCTGGACCTAAGCCAAGACCCCCCCCCCCCCCCACACACACATTTGTTAGTAGATATACCCCACCCCCATGCCAGAGCCCATCTGGAGTTACTGTGCTGCTGATGTCACATGAAAGACCCTACCTGCACAGAAGATGAAAGGCCATTCAAGGCCCTCATCCCGGGATGACAGTTCCCTTTGTGATTAACCAGAGCCTCAGCTTGTTAAAAGAAGACTGAGACAGTGATAAAGACAAAGCCATCATTTTTACAGCAGAAACCTGCCTATCAGTACATGACAAGACATAGTATCTCTGCTCACACATGCTGACATCTCATCATGCATTGCCTCTGGCGCTGGACAGAAATAGCCCCTCGAGATGTTACCCCGTGGAGAACGATAGCAGCCTGCTTATCTGTGAACAAATGAATAGGAATGGGAGGGGGGGGGGACACACACTGAAGTGAATAATTTGCCCCTATTAACATTGCAGATAAAAAGTTCTATTGGGGGGAGGGATGCAAGCTAGGAGAGGGGAAGGACGGCCTTGACCAAAGCCCACTAGGTAGAATGTGACTTTTCAGGTTTCATACTCATGCGAAGCTGCAGAGATTCACACAAAAGCACGTATTTGGATTTCACTTCCGTTAAGAGAGGACTCTTCCACTGGGGGAAGATGAGTCCTCTTTCAAAAGATTTCTGACTTACTGGAAGAGAATCATTGGCTCCAAACCAAAGAAAATAAACCAAGAAGGGGATAGTTACAGCCCAACAGTGTCCTGGAGATTTGCTTGTTATGTATGCACAACGTTTTTTGTTTGTCTTTGTTTTAAATGCCCATCGAAACTTGCAAAGTCCACCTGCAGGCTCAAATGGCATACTGCAAAAATAATTTTGCCCTGTGATTCACCATTTCCACGGTTGGGGTCTTCTGCTTCCTACCCCTTCTCCCACTTGCTACCCCTCTGCTCATATAATAATACACACCCCCTGCTGAAAATGGACCACATACTATGTTGGATCACAGCCCACGAGATAAATTCAGCAGAGATCATGTTAGAGTGAACCGGCTAAAAATATTTTTAAGACACTCTGGCTCCAGCTTGTCAAGTGCTTACGATCTGACCTTTACGTTTACGTTGCTGGGATCCCACTAGTTTGACAGCGTCTCCTAAGCTTCAGCCCAACAAAGACATAAACCTGCCACTGTCCTTGGGCACTTTGGAAGAAGCTTCGGTTTCACAGGGACTCTTAACACACAGCGTAAAAACACACACTAAGCTAGGAATCCATTATTCGTTGCACGCTTCAGGCCATGAATGTTCATTCATTCATGCAAACATTTAGGGTTGGAACCCATCACCTTTGCCGCTTGAACCTGCCCTATTCCTCTCCACATTGCAACCCATCCTACAGAGCTTTTGATGCAAAAGGTCCCACAATCACCAGCATGCCTTTTCTGCTGTCCAAAAGCAGTGGCAGTCTTAACCAATGGGCAACAAAGGCAGCCACCCTGGGCCCCACCCTGGAGGGGGTACCACCACCCATGCCAGTGCCCCTGATGGAGGGGGCAACTGTGTCAGTGGCTGTGGCTGATTACAGCCACCCAGTGTGGGTCTCGGGCAGCCAGCTCAGCGGTGGCAACCACATACCCATTCCATGTAAGTCTCAGCCAGTTGGCTTCTAGTGGCAGCAGTGGCTTTTGTTCACCTCACTGGCACAGGGTAGGCACAGCAGGGGGCCTGCCAAGGGGTGGCAGTGATTCTGGGGCTCCTTCTTGAATTTTTGCCCATGACTCCAGAATCACTAAGACTACTCCTGTCCAAAGAAGTCCCCTTCTCCCACTTTCACCAGCAGACAAGCTGATATACCCAGTTTTATCCCAAATAAACTCCCAGAGGCTCACATGCAAATTATCCTTAGCTTGAAGCTGTAAGACACAAAAGTACAAGGAGAGCACTAATAAGCAGAAGGCTCATTAACCTCTGATAGTTGTGCCTCCCTGCCTTCCATTCCCCCTTCTCTCTCATCCCACCCCCCCATACCAACCCTTCACAAACAAGACCACCAAACAGTGTAAATAGTAAACTTCCATATCAATATTACTTTAGTTTTCCAGTCAGCCATGATCATAGCTGTGCTGAGTTCTTTAGCTACTGTCAGCAATTCAAAGAAGGAGGGACAGTGTGGCCAATCAATACAACAACTGAAACGGGAGGAAACAGCTGAACAATCAAAGGCAAGACACCTCTGCTGGCGGACTTTGGGGGTGGTAACTGATTAAGTGACACAGTGATGCATTGCTGCAGTGCAACAGTGCAAGTGCAAAAGGGGGGGGCACAAGCTGAATGGTCTGTAAAGGAAGATAGCGCATGCATACCAAGAAATTCCACATAGAAACCTGCAGCGTGGAACACTTGCCAAACATGCTGTCATCAGAGATGACCTGGAGGCAACAAAAACCCACATCAAAGCTGCTGTATGGAAGATGTTTTTTATGGTTTTACCATAGAGTTTCCACGAAATGCTAGAACTGTGTGGCATCACTTCCGGGTTTGCCCCCAAAATGACATCACACTGTTGATGCAATGGCAATACCCCCCTCCTTTTTAACCCTTCTGACATACTGTGAGGCAGCAGGGGTTGGGAGCCAGATGAAAACCCTGTCCTGGGATTATGCTGGTTATAGTTTTCAGACTTAAATGACTTCTTTATGAAATGTAAACAGGTGTAGAAGGATTTTTCCAGATCAGGCTACAAAATGAAATTTTGTCAAAACATTGCATAGCAAAGAAATAGTTCCATGAAGACATTTTGCTCCAATTCAAGCCCCAGAGCAAAGCAACAGTTCAGTCCTCAGCAGAGCTGTATACTTCTAAACCCATTTTCACTCCAATTTGATTTAGAAAAGCGTTATGCATTTTGTTTTACTGAGTTTTGTTGCCTGAGCTTGAGGCAGGCACTCCTTGCAAACCAGGATCCTGAAGCCTGGAAGAACTAACCATTCAGGATGCTAGGCATGTAACAACTTGCATCAAAGAGACGCAAATGAAGGATTCTGGAGTGAGCCAATAGTAGCAGCTGTTGCCTGGTAGGGGGGTGGTGGTGGTGAACTATGGTCAGATTGTATATAGTTGCAGTTTTGCCCGTGTTCCTCTGTGACTGTTTCTTCTTGCAAGTGTTCTTGGCTGATTCAGAGCGGACTGAACTCACATTATTTCAAAAAGTATAAGTGGGGACCCACAATACTCAGGGGGCATCCCTTCCCCCATCGCTGGGGATTCCCCTTACAATTGGGCGAAAGACTTGCAGGTGGGAGATCCTAGCTTGGCTTCTGAGACTGGTGTCCTTCTCCACTGCTGCTGGGCAACCTCTGTCGATGCAAACGAAGAGAGGGATCCCATAGCCCCAGTGCCAACTATGTTGTGGCCCCTGAGACCAACATCCTCTTCCACTGCTGAGCCCAGCATGGCTCCCCATTCCTAGGCCTAGCAGGGTCCTAAGCAGCTGTGCTGCTGATGCTGGGTGCAGCCAGGCTCAGAGCAGCTCCCCGGATCGTGTGCCTCCGCAGCCAGACCCAGCTCCCAGCCTTCACTGCTGAAGGTAGGTGCGTTCTCTGCACCTGTGTCTATGCACCTGTGCATGCCGATCTGCTGAAGGTAGGCACATTCCCTGCACCTGTGCCTGCACAGAGAACACCTTTTTATTTGGGGGATTTAACCCCCCCCTGCCCCCGGTTTAATTTTTCCACATTTTTCTGCACACCTGGGGAGCCTCCCAAGTAAAGAGAAAGATCTCTGTGCAGCCCCCGTCCATGGATTTAGATATGAGAGTATGGCCATGGGAAGCTAATAGTATATAGATAGCTCTGCAAAACACAAGTTTCAGTGGCCTATTAGAAAGCAGTTCAGTTGGAGGCTGCTGGTAGCTGTGCCTGCTAGAAAGCAAGTCTCGGAGCACAGTATGGGCCCCAAAGGCATCAACAGTTGCCATGGCGTACCCAGAAGTCTCACAGGCAGCCTAAGATGAAACACCATTTGTTTCAGGTGGGGGAAAGAACATAAAATATTTACTTTATAGGACATTCCCATATGAGTGGGGTTTTTTTAAAAACCTGCAGAGTTTTGATCATGTTTTGGAAACCTCGAACAGCACAGAATGAAGACATGAGACATCTGCGTCTGGATTGCTTTGGAGGCTAGCAGCCTCCTGAGAAAAGCAGAGGATGGGGAATGTGCAAACTAGCAGTTGTGATGTCCCAACCACCAAAGAATTCCAGGGTTGCCATGAAGAAGAAAGCAATCAGAAACCACCTCTGTTAGCCTCTTGCCTGCAAAACCTTACAGAGGTGCCATAAGTCAGTTTGGCAGCACCTTACACACGCAGTTGTGGTGTCCAAGTGGACTCCAATTGCACACATGATATCTTCCAGCAATGAACCAAGAATGTTTGGATTCAGCTTGGGAGCCATTGAGAGTCTAAACATTGGAAACATGGCACTGTATTTCAAAACTAGATAGAATCAGTGGAACACAGAGTCCTGTTATGTAAAATTCTTAGGGTTTTTTTACAAAGCACCAGAAAAACTTCTTAACAAAACTCTCTTTCTCTCTGTGCATATACGGTGATGCCTTGTACTTTGTTGCTTTGCAGGAGTTGATTTCAAAGCACTTTGTTGCTTTGCAGGAGTTGATTTCAATGGGCAACCTCCCTCCACCACACCCACATGGAGTTTGATTGGTCTTATTTATTTATTTCTTGCATTTATATCCTGCCCTCCACGCCGAAGCAGGCTCAGGGCGGCTGTCAACAGTCTTAGAGTCCTGCATGGCTGTTGAAGAACCTCATGCCTCCTTTGCAGTCAGCCCTTGCTTCCTTCCTGGGAACAGTGAAGGGCCAATGCTCTCCTTATGGCAGAGTGCTGAACAGCCGTTACTTGGAAGAGGGGCTCCTCTGCCTTGCTCTAGCCAGAGCTCCCTGGCTCTCTGAGGCCCCATGGCTTTTAGCCAAGGCATTGCCAAGTACAAGATACAGCCTGTCCAGGACTGAAACTGTGCAGACTGGGGAAAGGGCAAAGTGGAGATTCTGTGGGGCTTGCAAATTTTCCAGTTTCCTGGGCTTTTCCCACATTGCCAGATGGTATGGGGGAGGTTGACCCTGAGGGGAGGGAGAGAAGCGGAATTTGCAGCACATGCAATTCGTGATGGCTGTGCTGGCAGCATATCAGTTGTAAGTTGGTGGTCCCTCCAGCCTCATCCACATAGGACAGCAGCAGTTTATTGCTGGCCTTTTCTGTAACTTACTTGACACCCATCATCCTTGCCACAGCAGAGTGTTTCACAAGACATCTGGAGCCATTGGGGGTCACTGAGGGGCTCCTGCAGTCTGGGGCTGGGGCAGTTGCCCTGAATGCCCTGTGACTAAGACCATCCTTGGCTCTTCCTCCTCCTCCTCTTCCATAGCTTTCCAGATAAATTAATTTATCTTACTCCACTCCTCAGAAGAGGGCCAGTGTTAGTTATCCTAAATTGCTGAAGGGCATTATTTCATGAAATCAGTGTATGCAATAGTGTCAGTTTGCTACTCTTGATCACTATTTGAAGTTCTTGGAATGCAAATATTATGTCTGCTGTCAAACTTGTTGACATATCTTTCTGCAGCTTTGAAATCCATGCCTTCAGCACTGCAGTAGGAGGATTTTCTTTAAAAATTCAGTCTTCACATTTAGACTTCTGTTCCCAGAACATATTGGTTAAGGTATGTAGAATGGGGGAGGAGGAGCTGGTGCAAGAGTTTCACTGTGGAAGTAGTTGTTTCAAACATTTTGCTTTGCTAGTAAGTTTACTAATGGTGCAATCCTAAACAGAGTTAAACTCTTCTAAGGCCACTGGGCTAACTCTGCATAGGACTGCACTGTCCGTTGTATTAATTTATACTGTGCGTAATCCGCTGCGAGTGAGTAATATTAACTATATTACCAATATAGTAAATAAATCTTCAGTTCAAGTACTGTTGTACCAGCTTCATTCTTAGATTTGGTCAATGGGTACAACATCATACTGTCACTTATCTGTGATCAACATGGTCTTCAAGAAGTTTCCAGAGATGTGTCATTTGACCCTTGTTGGTCGCTTCCCCATCTGCTGTGATTTTAATTTGTAATTGAAAAGAAACACCGGTAAACTGACATAGCTTCGAGCAGAACTTCTGTTCCTGTTGTAGCCTCACGCTGAGCGACTTGCTTTGTTTCTAGTTTATCAGCTAATGACAGCAACATACTGGGCACAACTGAATCTCTGTAATGGCACTCTCAGCCATTGGCTTTTCAGGCTCTCTATTGTGCTCAGCCGTGCAAGCGGCTAGAGGCCTCAATGCTGCAGGTCAAGTACAGGTGTCTCTCTTCAGGAGGCATTTGGCAAGCCAAGACAGTAGGATCTGGTTTCTCCCCTAGCAAACCTGCAAACAGATCCTGAACACTTCTATTGGTGAGCAGTTTTTACTGACTTTTTGGACCATGTGTTGGGAACAAACTTTTGTGCAAGTGTATAGAGGACTCAGCTGTGCGTATCTTTTCATCTCTTATTTTACTGCTGCATAGGAGCCCTCAGGGGTACAGTGCCACAAACAATTAATGTCCCATTCCCTGTATAGGTAACAGTTTTTCTAGATTCTGTACCCTGTTCCTTTTGGTGAAAAAAGATCATGTTTTTGACATGTTACCAAAGATACAATAAAAATTAAGCAATGGCTTTGCAGAAAATCCTTACAAACCAGCTGAAACTGAAGTCAGGAGGTCTATGCTGAACCGCAGAGCTGCAAACTGCTGAAAAAAGTTGCTGTAAAACCCCTGATGAATATGAAGCAAGAAACAACACAGGCAGTTGAAAGCTATTGCAAACAATGAGTAGAGCCTCAGATCAGCATGCATGTAACTTGTAGTAGTTCATATGCAACTGAGACCTCTCCATCAGTCCTCCAGAAGGCTCTGAATTCTTTTTATTTATTTCTTAATCCAGGCTCGTAATGGTAGGAATCCCTAATCTATTTATTTATTACTTTCAATTTATATCCCACCCTCTCCGCAAGCGGACTCAGGGCGGCTCACAACATCATAAAATACAATCAGTCCAATAAAACATATAAAACCATAATTTACTTATTTCACTTTTAAAACCATTCTATGGCGCTGTTTCAGTACAATATAGGCGGTATTGAATCCTCGACTGCGATCACCAGCTTTCTATAAGATATCCGGTGGCAGCCCTTTTTCAATCAACAGCAAAAGCCTGTTTAAACAATCTAGAAGACAGAAGTGGAAACTCATTGCAATTTAGTATATTCTTTACTTCAAAGCTGGGCTTTTTTAAAGAAAAAAAAGCTCAGCAGGAACTCATTTGCATATTAGGCCACACACCCCTGACATCACCATTGTTTCAAGAAAAAAAGCCCAGTAGGAACTTATTTGCCTATTAGACCACACCCCCTGATGCCAGGCCAGCCGGAACTGTATTCCTGTGCATTCCTGCTTTCAAAAAAGCCCTGTTTCAAAGGGAAAAGAACGATCTGCATTCACTGCACTCATTTGCTCCCTCCCTCATTCTAAAGGTAATGTCTTGGTTAATTGGTTTTTGCATTGCATAAGCACACCACAGGTTCTGCCTGAGATTTAGAGGTGAAACACAAGCACCTCAGTCTCCTACATTGATATTTTTATTCCCTTTTGTAATTTCCCCCAGAATTTGATCTACCTAAATGGTACCCATAGAGCTTGGTTCATTATTTTATTTGCACTATATACTCCATCAAGAAGACATCGGCATCCCCAATTTCCCTTCCTTAAGAGATATTTTCCCACTCCACTAATAAATTTACCTGGGTGCTTTCACACACACACTAAATAACCCATTCATTCTAATGAAACTTGCTATTAGATTTTACTGTGTGAAATGGAAAAATCCACTTGCAAACTATCGTGGTGTGAAAGCACCCGTGTTCCACTAATAAAGCTGGGAACTTTTGGCTCTGATCGAATCCATTTTGAGAAGCATCTTCATTCCCCTGCTATCTTAACACTTGTGGAGTAAAAAGAAAGCCCTGGGTACCCTAGCAGTTGGCTCCACCCATTGAGTCCCATCTTCATACTGGGCTCCAGCAACTGGCTCTAATCCCCCATGTGGAAGCATATAGTGGGAATATGACTCTGCATCAGTCCTGCTTTTCACTGCAGGTGCCCCTGAAGGCCGTGGTCTGCTTCCCCCCACCCCCACCTCTCTCCAACACAGCTTTTTCCTTTCTCACAATTAATCTCATTGGACTTGGGGAGGGATGGTGGCTCAGTGGTAGAGCATCTGCTTGGGAAGCAGAAGGTCCCAGGTTCAATCCCTGGCATCTCCAAAAAAGGGTCCAGGCAAATAGGTGTGAAAAACCTCAGCCTGAGACCCTGGAGAGCCGCTGCCAGTCTGAGTAGAAAATACTGACTTTGATGGACCAAAGGTCTGATTCAGTATAAGGCAGCTTCATATGTCCATATGACTTCACTCACCAGAACATGATTGTATGTTTTATTTCCTTCTCCCCCCTCCCCATGTCTCTCTCTTTAGATTAGTAACTTTTATTTAGATTTGGACTGAGTAGAAGTGGGGTTTATTATTATTTAGTGTGTGCATGTGTTTCTAAGTCTGTATTCAGTTTACTAATTCCCTTTGCTATTTTTTTTTCTTAATACATTTCCAACTTCGAGCCCATTCCTGTTTATTTCCAGGGCTTGAATTCAGCAGGAGCTCACAGGAGAACAGCTCCTGTACCTCTAGCCAGGGTCTGCATGCAGTGGGGAGTTCTCTCCCCAGTGCACACAGATCCCGGGGCATATGCAAATGAGATATGCTACTGAGCTCCTGCACCTTTTTTTCTATGAAACGACCCCTGTTTATGTCTAAGGACCTGCACACCCTTATGAGGCATTACAGCATATCCTAGATCATAGTACACACCTGGGAAAAGATTGAAACAATACTTGCTCTGGGTTCACATCTGTATAGGTTCTTGACACGTTACAGGGAGACACGCCTATAATCAAGATATGTACAAATGTAGACCAATTGGGTAACACTATTGACAATTTTGAAACAACTTTTAGGAAGATTATCAAAGTTTAAGGGCAAACTATATGCTGCACTGAGGCAGCATTGTAAGGAAGCCCAGGCAAAGAACTTCCTGGGGGGAGTGATTTGCCGAAGAGAAGGAAATTATATGCTTGCCCGCTTTTCCCCTCTGATTCTTGTTAGAAGAACAGACTGGCAATGGCTCTTGCTCAGTCCCCCAAGGCTACAAACACCATAGAGCTAGACAGATAGCTAGGTTCATATCAGTCTCCTTCCTGTTCCTGGTGTCTCTCCCTCCTAGGGCTGCCAAGTCCCCGGGCAGGGGTTCTCCCCCCCTGGAGGTTCCCAACCCACCAGTTCTCATTGGCCCGGCGGGAGGAACCTCCCCCGACATCGTCAGCATGAGAACATCATCCACAAGTGACATCATTGTGCCGGCGATGTCACTCGCCAGCCGCTCTAGACATGTCTGGGGAAACTCTATGGTTTTCTCGGATGCTTTAGTAATTTGGGAGAGAAAATGCTATGGTACACACACGATCAAAGCAAAGAAGAAAATTCCGCATTTGATTTTCCTGGAATTTAAAAACAGAGACAGCACACACACATCCAGTACCATTATTAAAATATGAACAGAACTAATGCAGTAAATGGGTGACACCAGCTGTTTTCATCCATTTTCAAGGGCTGAGAAATAATGATAGCTTTATTCTGAAATCTTATTAGAAGCAACAAGCTTTCCCCCATGATTATGTAAAGAGTTGTTCCACTTGGTGCCATTCAACATAACTAGTACAGAGAACAGTACACAGTGGAGTCAATGACATTTTCCTTTGTAATTTGCTAGTTTCCTTTTTAAAAATCCACTTCAACACAAAACCAATTTCTCAGCCACAAGATTTTTGTTGTTGTTGTTGTTGTTTTTTCAATTGAAGCCAGTGTTTATTACAGCGAATGTATCCTGGTAGAAATGTTCAAAGCATCAGAAACATGACATGTTCCTAGCTAGACGTCCACATGATAGACTCTGTATTTTATAATGGTCCCCCATCATTATATACATTAGTAGTGTTCTAGAGGGTTATTCTCACATAGCCTTCCAAGTATCCAACCCAGATTTAAATTTAAAGTATGTAAATATTTATAACTGCAAGAAGGCAGTGGGAAGGGACTGTGGCTCAGTGGTAGAGCATCTGCTTGGGAAGCGGAAGGTCCCAGGTTCAAGCCCTGGCATCTCCAAAAAAGGGTCCAGGCAAATAGGTGTGAAAGACCTCAGCTTGAGACCCTGGAGAGCCATGAATGGGGCTGTGGCTCAGTGGTAGAGCATCTGCTTGGGAAGCAGAAGGTCCCAGGTTCAATCCCCGACATCTCCAAAAAAAGGGTCCAGGCAAATAGGTGTGAAAGACCTCAGCTTGAGACCCTGGAGAGACACTGCCAGTCTGAGAAGACAATACTGACTTTGATAGACCAAGGGTCTGATTCAGTATAAGGCAGCTTCATATGTTCATAAGGCAGTGTCTGGATTTTCTGACAAGGGTAGGGCCCACTCAGTAAGACAGCATCTGCTTTACATGCAGCGGTTCCAGTCCCAGCATCTCCAGTTAAAAAGGGTCTGGTAGTCACTGATATGAAAGACTTTAACTAAGACCTTGGAGTGCTGCTGCCAGTCAGAGAAGATGGCAATGATCTTGGTGGACTGAAGATCTGATTCTGCATATGGCTGTTTCCTCTGTTCATGCATGTGATGAAGCTTTTGTGCTATCATGTAGGCGGGGCTTTTTTTTTTTGAGGAGGAGGAGAAATGCACAGGAACGCAGTTCCGGCTGGCTTGGCATCAGGGGGTGTGACTTAATATGCAAATGAGTTCTTACTGGGCTTTTTCTACAACCCCCCCCCCCATATGAAACAATAGTGATAGCAGGGGGCATAGCCTAATATGCAAATGAATTCTTGCTGGGCTTTTTCTACAAAAAAGAAGAAGAAGAAGAAGAAGAAGAAGAAGAAGAAGAAGAAGAAGAAGAAGAAGAAGAAGAAGAAGAAGAAGAAGAAGAAGAAGAAGAAGAAGAAGAAGAAGAAGAAGAAGAAGAAGAAGAAGAAGATGATGATGATGATATTGGATTTATATCCCGCCCTCCACTCCGAAGAGTCTCAGAGCGGCTCACAATCTCCTTTACCTTCCTCTCCCACAACAGACACCCTGTGAGGTGGGTGGGGCTGGAGAGGGCTCTCACAGCAGCTGCCCTTTCAAGGACAACCTCTGCCAGAGCTATGGCTGACCCAAGGCCATGCTAGCAGGTGCAAGTGGAGGAGTGGGGAATCAAACCCGGTTCTCCCAGATAAGAGTCCGCACACTTAACCACTACACCAAACTGCCCTGCATGTAGGGTACAAGTCTATCTTACAGATTGTGCAGTACCTTATTTGACAGGTAGCCTAGTGTAAAAACTTCATCTGCCCAGTGTCCATGGGTCTGTTCTTCACTGTAAGCACACTTACTCAGAGATCCATTTGGGAAGTATAAGGGTAGCCAAGTCCCTGTGCTATGTGCGATGAGCATAATTAGTTGCAGGAGTTTTTAGTAAACGCAGTCCAGGAACTATAAATCAAGGTGTAGGTATCCCTAATAAGCAATTCTCAGCATCATCCCCAAACTGAAGTTCTCAAAGGGAAATGGCAACAGTTAATTTGATTTCAAACAGGGCTCATGTTGGCTTAAATAGGAAATGGCAGTGTGTGTCGTGGTGAGAGTGCCAGCTTACTAGGAAACCCAGGTTTGAATCCTCACTCTGCCATGGAGTGACCTTGGGCCAGTCGCTCTCTGTCAGCCTAACCTGCTTCCTAGGGTTGTTGTTGGGAGGACAAAATGGAGGCATGGATAACAATGCTGCACGCTGCTTTGAGTCCCTATTGGAAGGGGGAAAGGAGGGAGGGACGGACGGGGGGAGGAAGGGGGGGAGGAAGGAAGGAGTGTGCTGTCACTATCATGGATGCTTTCTAGACAAACATTCAGTGGTGCGTGACATTGTTTGTGATGTTGTGGCTAAAATGGCTGAATGGTATCTACATACCAGATATTGTTGCCTTTTTAAATGACTGAGGAGGTTAGCACACAAGGCAGCTGTGAAGCTTAGCTAATAATTGTACCATATGTTGATAGCGTCCCAGATGGCAGGCACCATGAAATTGTAAAAATAAGCATTTGCAAAGCCACAAGGGATTTTTATGGGCTGCTGGGCTCTCTTTCCCAAGCAAAAGCTTTAAAATGATCCTACCAAATCCCAAATGCTTTCCATTTCATTAACAATTGGCTATGTAAACCCTTGTGTTCTTGACTAAAGAAAGCTAGAGGTCATCACTAGCATGATGTATAGATGTTTTCTTTGAATAATAGTTGGAAAAGGAAACTGGCGGGGGGGGGGGAGAACCCATATATTAAAGGTGGAAAACACGGATATGAGGGATGTTAAAAGGAATTTGTTCATGCTTTTAGTCTAATTTGGAGGATGTGTGAAATGTAACCACGATCTTGACACAAATTGTACACGTTGAACAATTCACAAAGTTCACATTAGGTGTATCTTCAATGAAAGGTCAATGAGGGTTAAAAATGCATTCACAAAAATAATGGTTCAGACTGGTTGTGTTGAAGGATGTGCTGAACACTGCTGGTTAAGAACTTCTGCCGTACAAGAACCCTGAGTGGAGTGGCAGGAAGTAGAGTAGAGCCTATGGAGAGTTCTTATTTCCTACACAGTCTCAAGTAGGGTTGCCAAGTCCAATTAAAGAAAAATCTGGGGACTTTGGGGGCGGAGCCAGGAGACTTTGGGGGTGGAGCCAGGAGACATTGGGGGTGGAACCAGGAACAAGGGTGTGACAAGCATAATTGAACTCCAAGGGAGTTCTGGCCATCACATATAAAGGGACAGCACGCCTTTTTAAATGCCTTTCTTCCATAGGAAATAAGGAAGGATAGGGGCACCATCTTTTGGGGCTCATAGAATTGGACCCTCTGGTCCAATCGTTTTGAAACTTGGGGGGTATTTTGGGGAGAGGCACTAAATGCTATACTAAAAACTTGGTGCCTCTACCTAAAAAAATAGCACCCCCAGAGCCCCCAATACCCACAGATCAATTCCCTATTATTCCCTATGGGGATCGTTCTCCATAGGGAATAATAGAGTGCCCAGTAGACATTTCCCTCCCCCCCACGCTTTCTAAAGGGGGGGAGGGCCTCCAAACCAGGGAATCCCCTGCCCCCTCCCTCTCTCACACACACCAATACTTACTAGATCTTCTTCCTGCAGAACTTTGCTTGCTGTGAAAACGAAAGCAAAAGAAAGGGAGGGGCCGTTCTCCATGGAAACTGTTACTGACCCTTTTCAATGAAGCCCTTCCTGTTTCCTGTTTCCTGCGCAGCCTTAAAGGCACACATTTTACAAATGGATCAGTTTGCAGGTTTCTAAACCTGCAGGAGCTCTACAACTACATGATGCCTACCACTCATGTTCTCCCCCCACCCTGCTTCCAGATTTTTGGAGAGCGGGGAAGGAGGCTGCAAATTCGGGGGTCCCCCGCCAAGGTGGGGGGGGTTGGGAAACCTAGTCTCAAGGTACCCTCTGAAATGCTGCCTCTAGGCAGGGCTTTTCTTGTAGCAGGAACTCCTTTGCATATTAGGCCACACACCCCTGATGGAGCTTACAGTAGGCCCTGTACTAACAGCCCTGTAAGCTCTTGGAGGATTTGCTACATTAGGGGTGTGTGACCTAATATGTGAAGGAGTTCCTGCTACAAAAAAGCCCTGCCTCTAGGGTTCACCATACCCTAGAAATAGTGCTCAGTAGTGGCCCTGTGCTTGTGTGTGCAGCTGGGGGGAGAGGTATGTTGCGGTGAGGGTGGGAATCAGGAGAAATCTCCCCTTCCTCCAGCAGAATAGCTACATATTTTTAACCTGAAATCAATTAAATAGATTCCCTACAAAACGCAGAGCAGCAAAGGAAACTACAAATAAGCTAATTGGTGGTAACAAAAGCAATCAAATTAACCAGCATATGCATCACTTCTATCTATGAGAGGAAACTCATCTGCTGCTGGTCTAGGTATGCCAGCCTCCAGATGAGACCTGGGGATCCCCTGGAATTACAGCTTACCGCCAGACTACAGAGATCATTCCCCATGGAGAAAATGGATCCTTTGGAGAGTAGACTCTAAGGCATTGCACTAGGCTTGCCAATCCCCAAGTCCCAGTGGGGGCTCTCCCACTTTCCCAGGCTCCTTCCCACCCCCAGTCAGCTGGCCGGCAGGGGAAAGCCCCACCCCCATATCCACCATATGCCTTCTCACTTCTGGAAGCTTAAGACTCCACTTGGAAAGGCTTCCTTTTTTGGATGGTGTGCCTGTGTCTTTAAATATGTAGGACCCAGGCTGAATGGGGGCGAGGTGAGCAGGCAGAACAACATGGCTGCTCCCAGTGGCTGTGAAAGCAGCCCAGACCCTCTGTTTGTTGCACAATCTTTTCAGAGGTCGTTTGTATAGTAAAGGTAAATATGAACATTTGGTTTCCCTGTGTTCTTGTGAAGGACCTGGAAGTTCAGCAACTCATGAGTAAATTGCCCGAGTGCCACCTCACAAGTGTGGGATTCCAAACTGTTTTATTTTTGCTGCTCTGTGTTTGTGTGTGTGTGCAAGTCATCCTTCTCTGTTTGAAAACCTCCAAACAGAGCCCCTGTTTGAAGACCTCCAAAGAAGAAGAGCCCGCCCCCACCTCCCAAGGAAGCCTGTTCCACTGTATGTGTGTGTGTGTGTGAAAGAGAGATGACTTGCAACTGCTTGGGTGAGGAAATGAAGACTGTATTCAGGTGAACTGCACTGCTGTATTTTTATTTATTTATTTTAGGGAAAGTCTCCTGGCTCCGCCCCCAAAGTCTCCCGGCCACATCCCCAAAGTCCCCAGATATTATCTGAGTTAGACTTGTCAACCCTACATTGCACACCGCTAAGGTCCTCCCCAGGCTCCATCCCCAAATCTCCAGGAATTCCCCAACCTAGATATCCCAACCTCCCCAGCTCCCACCACTGGTCAGGGGAGACCTGGCAACCCTAACTGCCACCCAGACATGCAAAAGTGACACTACTGGAAAGAGCAGTCACTCCAAAGTTTTAGCAATCATCCCAAAGTTAAGGAATGACCCCCCCCCCCCAAGTGTCATTAGATCCCGTCCCTTGTCTTTTTTAGGAGGCGGGTACAAGCTTGGCCCTCCCTCCCCCCAGGCTTTTAGAAATGTGGTTCTTATTTTATTTAGTTGTTATTTTAAAATATTTATATTTTTCCCCTCCATAAAATATATGTCTTCCAAAGTTCAATAAAATAAGGAAAACTATAAGATGCTATCATAGGGGGGGGAAAGCTACTATAACATTCTGAACACAACCCAACAAATCTTATAAACTGAGATGGAGATTGAAGATCTGTTTCTGTTTTATTAAAATGAGCAGTTAGATTTTTTAAAACACTTTCTGTAATTGCATATTACAAAGTCAATAGCGATGTAACTGCAGCAGAGATAAAAAATGCATCCAGCTTTACAATAAAATATTTATTGTTCCAATTTGTTATGAGCATTTACTATTGGTCAATAGAGCCATTTGAGCTGATTCCTAATCAGTTATTTCCAAAATAAATCTGATTTGTCATCTGGCAGTGAATCAGCTTGACCAATTTTGCTGTGAAGAAATTTATTATTAGATCTAAATCAACCTCTCCAACAAGACTTTTTGCATAATTCAGTTGGACAACTTTTTGGATCACAGGTTAACAAACATCCTGTGATTTCATTAATCAAAGTTAGAATGTCTTTCCAAAACTGATCCAAGGGGCTGTGCGATGTCCAGAATAGCGGCTGGATCCTGCCATCTTTCCCACTCAATCTCACCAGTTCTCTTCATTACAGTTCCAAATGGCTTTTGTCCAAGAAAGCCTCATCATCTCTAGCATAGCTGCTTTTTTTTTTTTTTTTAGTGGTCAAAAGTGATTCTCTCCAGTCCTTTTCACTAGCAGAAAAGCCAGTTGGATCTAACCATATATTTTTCAAACCAATGAAATCCTATTGACAATGCTAGCAGCTATCTGATGAAGTAGATTACACCGTCTATATCCAGGTGGAATAAACTACCATTCAATTGAATATGCAAGAAGTTTTTCTTTAAAACAATCGCAGGGCTTTGGACCAGCTCTATGTCTGTTTGCATATCCCATTTTTATTTGAAATTACTAGAGGCATCATCTAAGTCTAATAAATAGTTTGATTTTTAAAATATATTTTTCTATCAAGCTATCATTTGTTCCGTAAAGTACTTACTACTTTGTAAATAATTATTAAGAATATATATATATATATATATATATAATGGCATAGAGCAGTAAGCTGCTGTACTGCAGTCCAAGCTCTGCTCACACAGCCTGAGTTTGATCCCGGTAGAAGCTGGGTTCAGGTAGCTATCTCAAGGTTGACTCAGCCTTCCATCCTTCCAAGGTCAGTAAAATGAGTACCCAGCTTGCTGGGGGGTAAAGTATAGATGACTGGGGAAGGCAATGGCAAACCACCCTGTAAAAAGTTTACCGTGAAAATGTCATGATATGACGTCACTCCAGAGTCGGAAGCGAGTGGTGTTTGCACAGGGAACTAACTATATATAGTATTGATTTTGTTTATCCAGGTCTTTGTTTTACTATTTATTTATTAAAATATTTCTATCCTGACTTTCCTCATAGCTCAAAGCAGCTTACAAATCATAACTAAAAGCATCATAATTTAAAAGCAGCAAAACAAAGTCCAAGTAACCCCCTCTTCTTTTATAGAAACATGTGATAGATTTATTAGATCTATCTTGACATTTTTCTTTTCTGCTTCCAATCTGTTTCCATCCCATTCCCCCATCTGCCATATATTGTTCCTTTTCCTTCTCTTTCCTTATTCCCTTCTGCATCAGGTACCCAATATCTAGTTACCAGTCAGAAAAAAGTACAAATCAGACTTTTCTCTTATTGTTCCATGACAGTCGTGATTTCTATCCGCAGGGACTGGGAGTCCATTTGAGGTTACTATTCATACAGGGCAGAATCCAGGTCTATCATACAAATTTTAAAGATCTGAATTTGTTCAGCCAAGAAAAAAAAATCTTTCTAAAGATTTCTCCCATCATTTAGCTAAGATTGCCAAGCAGCATCTCTTCTAAGTTTCCTCTTGTCCCAGTTGCTTTCTAGAGGAATCAACGTCCATTGCCAACATGTTTTGTCAGATGCCACACTGCTAAGATCCTCCTATCAGTTCCTCAAAATGAGGTTAGGGCATGTGTCCAGGTGTGCTGGCCAACCATCTGTTCCTTTGGTCTTTAGCCCAGGGGAAAAAAACCCTCCAGCAACATGCCAACAAAACCCAACGTGTTTTGTTGAAGCCGAGACACTGCTTCCAGCTAACTTCTTTCCTTTTGAAAATCGTTTACTGGAAATACAGCCCACGAGAATCTTTTCACTACTCTTTAATGTGTTATTTAAGGATACTTGGAATGGAAGATGGCGCCATTATAAATAATGTCTTTTGCTTCTCTGAGTATTGCCAGTTTAGGGACTTAACATTCTTCAAAATAAACTATTGGTTTTGTCACGAGCTGGGGCCAGGCCAGGCGAAGTCCAGGGGCAGTCCAAGGTCTGTAGCTGGGTAGCAAGGAGGGTCCAAAGCGCCAAAACCGAATCACAGTCCAGGTATCGTAGGTCAGAGGTTCAGAAGCCGAAGTCAGGGGGTCCAGAAGTCAATGCCAGAGTCAGGGGGTCCAAAAGCCGAAGTCAGAAGCCGAAGCGGATGCTAGAACGTCAGGTAAGTGACTAGTTGCTTCCACAAAGCCTTCTCTCAAAGCCCACAGCTATATAGCCCTCTGCTGTCTGTTGCCCATTTGGGCTAATTGCTGACTCAGAGGGCAGCCAGGATCCTGCTAAGACTCAAGCACCCTCACTCCTAGAAGGGCCAGAATCCTTTCAAAACTCAGGGCTCAGGGAGCGTCTTGCTCGTGAGCGTGCCGCCCTCCTCCGATCCCTGAGGTCCTGACGAAGGCGGTCACGCACACGAGCCACCCGAGAGGGCGAGGCAGGGGGGCTTGGATCTTCTCCAGCAGGAGGCAGGGGCACTGGTGCAGGTGGCAGGGGCACAGTTTCTTCTGCAGGCTCGGCTTCTTCTGCAGGGCCCCCAGCACCCATGACAGGTTTCCCATGGGGTCTTAGATGATTGAGAGCTAGCGTGGTAAAGTGGTTAGAGCAGGGATGTCAAACATGCAGCCTAGGGGCCGAATCAGGCCCCCAGAGGGCTCCTGTTAAACCCCTGAGCCATTGACTCTTGTCTGCTTCCTTCTCCCTCTCTCTTGCTTCCTTCTGCATCTCAACTTGCTTTGCAAGGCTTGCTCGATCGCACAGGAGTAACAGAGCAAAACCTCAATTTTCTCAATCGGTTGAAGTGCCTCCCCCTCCAGGCTCCCTGGGGAAGAAGGGAAAGAGCCAGAGTTTCCTTCGCCCAATTCCCTGGATCCCAGGGGAGAAATACAAAGAAAGCACCTTTAAAACCAACAAGTGCTAATGTTTTAAGCATGTTTTATTTTAAGGGTTTTTTAAAAAAATCTTGTCGTGCTTGTCTGTGTCCGTTTAAAAGTTTATATCTCTGCTACCTAATCTTACATAGGTGTACACATGGCCTGGCCTGACAAGGTCTCATTTATGTCAGATCTGGCCCTTGTAACAAATGAGTTTGACAGTGTCAGACCAGGCTCTGGGATACTCGGCCAGGTTTGAAAATTCCATCTGCCAATGGAAGCTTGCTGGTTGAATTTCAGCCAGTCATACACTCTCAGCCTTACTTACCTCTCAGGGTTGTGGTGAGGATAAAATGGAGGAGAGGAAGATAATGTAAGCTGCTTTGGGTCTTCGTTGGGGAGAAGGTAGTATTTTATTTATTTATCTACCAGAGAGTAGAAGAAACTCAGTTGCTAACAAACTATAGTGTGTTCTCCTCCAATAGGGTGTTGTTCCTAATTTCATGACAGGCTCCCTCTCAACATAAACGGCACTTTCATACATACTAAATAATACAATTTCAATCTACTTCTTGCAATCATTTGCAAGTGGATTTTGCCATTTCACACAGTAAACTCCAATCACAAAGTGCATTGAAAGTGGACTGAAAGTGTGTTATTTAGTGTGTGTGAAAGTGCCATGGCAACACTCAAACAGAGATTGATTTGAGTGATTGGTATGCCTCTGCTACTCAGCCTAAAGTCTCAAGGTGGTCCTCCATATGGTAACCAAAAGGGAATCAGTGATCATAACTTTCCTTAACTTCTATAGCAAAACAAGCCAGCAACATCTCACTCTTCTACTGCCAGCTTTGCCAAAGCAGTGGATCCATAGGTATTTCTAAACTGTCTCATGCCCCACCAGAGTTATGGACAAATTGCTCTCTGCACAATTCCTCCAGTGCTTGGATAATAGATGGGAGAAATTAACCAGATACTCTGAAGCCGTTTCTTCTAACAGAAACAAGTTATTATTGCGGGAGCGGGGGAGGGGGGGGCTCCAAAATATTCAAATCACTATTTAAAAGTTTCAGCTACAACAGAACACAGATTGATTCAGAATCTATCCTTCTTCACAATACCTCTCAATCATCTACACTGAATTGTATCTTGATATTTTTAATGTATTCTAAAATGTTAGCAGAAACTTTTCCAGTTCAGTATTCTGAACTTTGCACTGGCTGTCTAAAGTCTCCAGGCTGCATTACTGTATTCTCATTTTCCCAACTCTCCTTCAACTGTCATTCCTTAACTGTCTCTCTTTCTTTTCCTTCCCCAAGTCTTCAAAAATGGCACAGCTTAGGGTTGATGGTGGGGAGGAGGGATATGTGGTGGCACCATTGGTGACACAGTGATATCTCCTCCAGGGAAAACCTGGAAGAGACACCATGCCTCTCAAGGAATGACTGGAAACTCTATGTAAAAACCATAGAGTTTCCAGCCATTCCTGTAGAGAACTGATGTCACTTCTAGGCCGAGGCCGAGGACCGACCTACCTGAGGGACCGTCTCTCCCCGTACGAGCCCCAGAGAGCACTGAGGTCAGTAGGAAAAAACAGATTGACTACCCCTGGGCCAAAAGAAATTAAACTCCAGAATACCCGCACACGGGCCTTTTCTTCCGCGGCCCCATACCTTTGGAATCAGCTCTCAGAGGAGGTGCAGGCCCTGCGGAACCTTGATCAGTTCCGCAGGGCCTGCAAGACCACCCTCTTTAAACTGGCATTTATGAATAGCTGAACTATAAGTGCATAACAAAGAAACATCAAAATGGTCCAGTCCGGAGATCCGCCATCAATACCAACTGATAGGCATAGCGTCAAATGATAATATTACGGTTAGATTTACTTTAATGCTATTAGATTAGTAACGGTTCTTAATTAATGTATTAATTGGTTTTGAGGCTAATTTAATGTTTTATTAATGTATTGTTATTTTCTGTTGTTGTTAGCCGCCCTGAGCCTGCTTTGGCGGGGGAGGGCGGGATACAAATAAAATTTTACTTACTTACTTACTTACTTACTTTTTCACAGCAGTGACTTCATACCATTATTTTCTCCTGCTGACTGCAGTAGCGGCAGGAAACAGAAGCTGGGGTGAGTCCTAATCCTGCTTCATGGCTCCAGGGCTACCCATTTAGCCAATCATTTTTTCCTCCTAACTAATTTATTTATTTATTTATAAGCTCCTGTTTTACAATTGCAAGTCAAGATGACAGTGCTTACCCTGGTTGCTATTTTACTGCAGAGGGAAACTGCTGAATTACAAATTTATGAAACTTGGAACAAACACCTCCCTGGGACTGAACAGGGATATTGTTTTTTTTTTTTATCTTATTACCTTATCTTATTATGCTAAACCCACTTTCACGAAGTGTGCCTATATATCCACAGTATTCCAATGTATTTCTCTTTTAGTCGTTTCAATATTTTTTATTAATTTTCCAGAAAGAAGAAGGGAACAGGGGAAAGGGGAATTAGCATAGATATAGACGTCAGTATCACTGTAATTTAGCCTGTATGGAAATATTTCCTTAAAGTCACACCTTATCAAATATTATTATTACTTGGTGAAATGTTCTCATGGGTGTAAGCCTATTAGCTAGATCAGGGGTGGCCAATGGTAGCTCTCCAGATGTTTTTTTGCCTACCATTTGTTTTTTGCCTCTCCAGATGTTTTTTGCCTACCATTATGCTGTACCATTTATGGTCAGGGACCTGTCTATCTACGAGACCGCCTTTCCCCATATATTCCCCAGAGAGCACTGCGATCAGGGACAAAAAATCTGTTGTCCGCCCCTGGGCCAAAAGAAGCCAGGTTGTGGCAGCACCAGAACTTTGGAACACCCTTCCAGAAGCCATAAGGGCCCTGTGGGATTTGTCTGCGTTCCGCAGGGCCTGTAAGACCAAATTGTTTAAATCGATGGTGCGGTCTCATTTGGAGTTCTGTGTGCAGTTCTGGTCGCCGCACCTCAAAAAGGATATTATAGCATTGGAGAAAGTCCAGAGAAGGGCAACTAGAATGATTAAAGGGCTGGAGCACTTTCCCTATGAAGAAAGGTTGAAACGCTTGGGGCTCTTTAGCTTGGAGAAACGTCGACTGTGGGGTGACGTGATAGAGGTTTACAAGATAATGCATGGGATGGAGAAAGTAGAGAAAGAGGTACTTTTCTCCCTTTCTCACAATACAAGAACTCGTGGGCATTCGATGAAATTGCTGAGCAGACAGGTTAAAACGGATAAAAGGAAGTATTTCTTCACCCAAAGGGTGATTAACATGTGGAATTCACTGCCACAGGAGGTGGTGGCAGCCACAAGTATAGCCACCTTCAAGAGGGGTTTAGATAAAAATATGGAGCAGAGGTCCATCAGTGGCTATTAGCCACAGTGTGTGTGTATATATAAATTTTTTTGCCACTGTGTGACAGAGTGTTGGACTGGATGGGCCGTTGGCCTGATCCAATATGGCTTCTCTTATGCTGTTTGATTGAAAAAGGGCTGCCACCGGACATCTTATAGAATGCTGGCGATCATCGTCGAGAATTCAACACCGCTTATATTGTACTGAAGCAGCGCCATAGAATGGTTTTAAAACTGAAATAAGTAAATTATGGTTTTATATGTTTTATTGGATTGATTGTATTATACAATGTTGTGAGCCGCCCTGAGTCCACTTGCGGAGAGGGCGGGATATAAATTGAAAGTAATAAATAAATAAATAAATTGCCTACAACTCCCATCAGCCCAGTCAGTATGGCCAATGGCTGGGGCTGATGAGAGTTGTAGACAAAAAACATCTGGAGAGCTACTGTTGGCCACCCTTGAGCTAGATTATCTAATTAACTTTACATTTCAAATATATGTGACATGTTAGGCCCAAGCCTCCTCCTCCATCTTTAAATGGACTATGACCCTGGTTCCAGACTCCCTTCGTGTCACCATTTATGGACTAAGTTAATTTTGGCCTAGTATCAGAAATGCAAGACTCTTTTTGTCATGAACTTGTATTATGTTGATTGAGTTTCTAGATGCTCTCAAAGACTGTGCTATGGAGCAGATGGTCTCAGAACCTACCAGGGGTGGGGCGATCCTGGATTTGGTCCTAAGTAATGCCCAAGACTTGGTGAGAGATGTAAAGTGATCGCACCGCTTGGGAGCAGTGACCATAACGTTATTGATTTCACCATTTGTATAAATAGAGAGTTGCCCCAAAAGACAAGCACAACCATGCTTATCTTTAAAAGGGGTAAATTCACTGAGATGAGGAGGCATGTGAAGAGGAAACTGAAAGGAAAGGTAAATACAGTCAAAACCCTTGGGGAAGCTTGGAGGCTATTTAAAACTACAATCCTAGAAGCTCAAATAAAATATATACCACGTTAGGAAAGGCACAAACAGGTATAAGAAAAGGCCTGCATGGTTAACAAACAAAGTAATGGAAGCTGTAAAAGGTAAGAAGGACTCCTTTAAGCAGTGGAAAGCTAGTTCAAGTGAGATTAATAAAAGGGAACACAGGCTGTGGCAAATCAAATGCAAGACTGTGATCAGGCAGCCAAAAAGGGACTATGGGGAGCATATTGCAAAAAACATAAAGACCAACAATAAAAATTTCTTCAAGTATATTAGAAGCAGGAAACCAGCCAGGGACGCAGTGGGGCCCTTGGATGACCAAGGGGTAAAAGGATTACTGAAGGAGGATAGGGAAATGGCTGAGAAGCTGAATGCATTTTTTGCCTCTGTCTTCACTGTTGAAGATGAGAAGTGTTTGCCCGCTCCAGAACCACTTATTTTGAAAGGGGTGTTGAAAGACCTGAGTCAGATTGAGGTGACAAGAGAGGAGGTCCTACAACTGATAGATGAATTAAAAACTAATAAATCACCAGGTCTGGATGGCATACATCCAAGAGTTCTGAAAGAACTCAAAGTTGAACTTGTGGATTTCCTGACAAAAATATGTAATCTTTTATTGAAATCTGCCTCCGTTCCTGAGGACTGGAAGGTAGCAAATGTCACCTCCATCTTTAAAAAGGGTCCCAGAGGAGATCCGGGAAATTACAGGCCAGTCAGTCTGACTTCAATACCAGGAAAGTTGGTAGAAACCATTATCAAGGACATAATGAGTAGGTACATTGATGAACTGAGGAAGACTCAGCATGGGTTCTGTAAGGGAAGATCTTGCCTCACTAACCTGTTACATTTCTGCTACATATTAGAATACATTTTAGAAAGTTTTTGTAGAGTTACATACCATCTATAAATGGTATTATACAGGTTTTCTTTAAAAGCTACTGACTTAGTTAATTTGATATTAAGTTTCCATAACTTCTCCCATTCCTCTAACATAATATTGCAGCCCACGTTCTTAGCCCATTGGACCATGTAGTCTTTTACAGAATGTATTTCTCTTTAAGGATAGTGTATCAGAATAATGTTTTTTGTATCGACATACTCAAACAAGGGATATTGATTGTTTATCTCATTACAGGTGCGGTCACATGTCCCATTAAAAGCAGGCATGCAGCGCTCAAATTTGAAGCGCTGAATATTGATTTGACGCGGGGCCAATCAGACGAGATTCCAAGAATGTGACTTGTCCCAATATCATCCTGTTGTTGAATGATCAGACGTATTGAATGCTATCACGCTCTTTTCTTGGAGCATGCCCACAACCGATCAAGCAGATTCAAAGTCATCTCACTCTCATTCAGTTGCTGAACAATCATACTGTGATTCCTGCTATGGGGTTTCATTGAACATGCACCCAACCATTGGGAGGTGGGGAATCAAACATTGCTTCAGAGAGGAGGAGGGAGTTCCGGGAATTAATGTTGCCAATTCAAACTAGGGGACTGCCAGGAACTACTTTCCTGGAAATGGGCAGTGACAATGATATCTGGAAATCCTCCACATTGAAAAAAGATTCCCCCCCCCCTGTTCTTCTGAATAGTGGGATAATGCCCCCATGGATCCTGTGTTGATTGGAGAAGCAGAAGCCTCACCTCAGATTCCCGATGATCTGGTCCTGCACATGTCTGTTGGGGCTTTTTTTAAAAAATGTGGGAGGGACGGATGGCAGGTGCCAAACATCCTCAGGGGCAGTATCATGCATGAGCTGTCCAAACAGGAATAACCCGAATGTGTGCTGCTTCTGGGGAAAAGGGCCAAACTTTCTCTGGGGTCAAATAATCCCAACATTATTTGGTGTAGTGGTTAAGTGTGCAGACTCTTATCTGGGAGAACCGGGTTTGATTCCCCACTCCTCCACTTGCACCTGCTAGCATGGCCTTGGGTCAGCCATAGCTCTGGCAGAGGTTGTCCTTGAAAGGGCAGCTGCTGTGAGAGCCCTCTCCAGCCCCACCCACCTCACAGGGTGTTTGTTGTGGGGGAGGAAGGTAAAGGAGATTGTGAGCCGCTCTGAGACTCTTCAGAGTGGAGGGCGGGATATAAATCCAATATCGTCTTCTTCTTCATCATCATCAAACCAGGGCAAGTTGGGATGCTGATGAGTTGCATTTGAGGGACAGATGTTGTTGTCTGGACATGCTCATGAAATCCAAATGGGAACCGCAGGTAAGATGGATCTAAAGGTGCGTGTAACCGCACCCTACACACCCATCTTCCACTATATATTTTTTTTAAAAAATTCTAATGGCAAAGTAGAATGATATATATATTTATGTTACATGTTAAAAGGTAAATTAGTTGGACAGGAAAAACTTCTGGGAAAGAAATGCCCTCATTTTGACCCAGGCTTATTAGCAATAGAATAATTAACAGATATTCTCACATTCTGACATGTTACTGTTTTATTGGTTTCCCACGCTAATGCAACCCAGATCAAAGGTTTTCTGAATTTGCTAATTTTACTATTCTGCCATTAGATTTTAACTTTGTACCACTTGTATTCTAAACTAAAGCAGCTATATGTAGCTCTGCTTACTGTACTTCATTCCTCATCTGAAGAAGTGTGCGTGCACATGAAAGCTTACATTCTGAATAAATGTTTGTTGGTCTTAAAGGTGCTATTTGACTCCTGCATTGTTCTAGTGCTTATCCTAAATACACACATTAATAGTGCAATCCTAAAAAATAATTTCCTGGGAATAAGCCCCATGGAACAGACCTGAGCAGTGGCTCTGTAAAACAGTTAAATCATGGGATTTAAAAATATTAAAATGCGTGAGATGAAGTAATTCTGTCCTTGTATATGACATCCTTCTTTTCAGTGAACTGCTAATCACCACAACTGACCTGTCTGTCAAGCATGGTAGAATTCCATTGGTAATTGATTGTTTTAGGGTCCTCCATAAAGCTGGCCTGTGAAATATCATGGAGGACCAAGGTCTGTTAACTCTGTTATTCATTCCCCCTCCCCCTTCTTACTTTATTGCTTGCAAAGTAGAAGTAGAGAGAAATGAAACTAACTTGAGAAAGAATAATCAGCACCTTCCCATACATTCCTGTTTGGGAGTGTGGCACATCTAGGGAAAGCAAGGATGGAGTCCTGATAACGCCATGAGCATGTAGACATTTATGATAGTTTATGTGTGAGAGCGCATCCCTCACCCCCACCTTTTGGAATCCTTTTGAAGTATGCCTTAAAAGTATTGTATCAATGTATCTTTAGCATCTCTCTCAAGAATCTGTTACACTGAAAGTATCGGTCTATCAATAAACGTAGTTTTGTATCAAACCTGACTCGTCATTGAAACCGCATGCTTGACACTGTCTACAGAAGGGCCTTTTTTGTAGAAAAAGCTCAGCAGGAACTCATTTGCATATTAGGTCACACACCCTGGTATCACCATTGTTTCACACAGGGCTTAAAAGCCCAGCAGGAACTCATTTGCATATTAGGATGCCTAATATGCATATTAGGATGCCTTGGGTGCCAAGCCAGCTGGAACTGTGTTTCTTTGTGTTCCTGTTCCAAAAAATGCCCTGGTCTATAGTATCCAGCTTTCTGGGTGACTTTCAAATCTCCAAGATTTCATGATAAGCTCCCACTCCCTGGCCTCAAGGAACAGCTTCAGCAGTAATAGCTGTAGGCACAACTTTTATGTTGAATTTCTGTAATTTTCAAGAGCCTAGCATTCTTTATAACCATTAGGTTGGGTCCCATGGAGTTGATTTTCACTTCCCCTCTTACTGCAGCTTAGATGCTCCCCATTGCTGTTCCTGGATGACCCCTGTTCTCCAGAGCAGCATGGGGGGGGGGGACATTTGGGGTTGCAGGAGGGGAAATGGAGGTGAGAAAGTCCTGCTCTTTTGATAGAAATCCTTTCACCAGCAAAAACACTTGGTGGAGCCCAAGCCATTGCAAAGCATGATGGTCTCTATGTAATGTTAATTCCTGACCACAAGCAAGAAGGGAAGAGGATCGTAACTCTGTCTAATTCTCATCTCCCAGTAACCTGATCACAGTAGTTAAAAACTGACTCAAGTAAACATTGCCAACTTTATCATGAGGTGACCTAAGGTGGTCACCTAAAAAAGCAGGTGGGAGGGGGCTAATGTCTTCAGCACTTCCTTCAAAGTTTATATGCGGGGGGACATTGCTAGTTTGTATTGCCGTTACTCATGAACACCAGCTCATGAACACAGGGACTACATGCATAGGAGATAGTGGAGGAGGGGGAATGGGCAGAGCAGTCAATGGTATATGGATGCAGAGAATATGAATTCTGGTTTTATTCCATTCTCCTCCCTTGCGATTATACTAAAAGGCATGTAAGCACTGCAGTACATCTAGGGATGCCAGCCTCTGGGTGGGCCCTGGAAATCTCCTGGAACTTTAGCTCATCTCCAGACAGAGATCAGTTCCCCCAGAGAAAATGGCTGCTTTGGAGGGTGGACTCTGTGACATTGTACTTTACTGAGGCCCCTGCTTTCCCCAGGCTCCACCCCCAAATCTCTAGGATATTCCCACCCTGGAGCTAGCAACCCTACCCTCTCATTCCTTCACTGGGAGCCAGGGGGGACCTGGGAACCCCAAGTACATCATTCCCTGGACTGTCCGGTGAGATTAGTAATAAGGCCAGCAGGAGGGTGCTGGGGGCCGCCTGAGGTATTGAGGCAGTTCCTCACAGACCAGCCTCCATTGATACATAGCCCACCCCCACAATGAGGATCATTGCTTTTTCTAACTTCCCTTGATCTCAGGGACAAAAACTACATGTGTATACTTCCTACTCACCCCAAGGTGACAAAGATGTCTAGGTGGGAGAAGGGCTAGTAGGTACCAGTTCAGGGTTGGGAAATTCCTGGAGATTTGGGGTTGAAGCACAGGGAAGGTTGGGTTTGGGGAGGGGATGGAAGGGGAAGGACCTCAGCAGGATGTAATGCCATTTAGGCAACCAGGGCTTCTTTGGAGCAGGAGTGCACCGGAATGAAGTTCCGGCTGGCTTGGCATCAGGAGGTGTGGCCTGATATGCAAATGAGTTCCCGCTGGGATTTTCCTACCAAAAAAGCCCTGGAGGCAACTCTCCAAAGCAGCTATTTTCTCCAGGGGAACTGCTCTCTGTAGTCTGAAGATCAGTTGTAATTCCAGGAAATCTCCAGGCCCCACCTGTAGGGTGGCAAACCTAAGGGCTAGGGTGGTCATGTGCTCTCCCCCTCTACACACACTGATTTCAACACACTTAATGTTCTATACAGAGGACTGGTGTAAAACAGCTTCATGTGTTCGGAGCAAATCACTCTAATCCCAAAGCAGATAAGTAGCCAGGAAATGGAGTTGCTGCTGAGGAAATACAGTGGCCACTGTTCTTTATCACCGTAACTCAGGGGTGGCCAACGGTAGCTTTCCGGATGTTTTTTGCCTACAACTCCCATCAGCCCCAGCCAGCATGGCCAATGGCTGGGGCTGATGGGAGTTGTAGGCAAAAAACATCTGGAGCGCTACCGTTGGCCACCCCTGCCCTAACTGATGGCATGGAATGTATAAAAACTGCATGTAGACCAAATGCGATCAGCAGAACACCAATACCTGCAAAGTAGAGGCATCTGTAGCAAGTAATCCAGCCTCAAGGTGGATTAATTTTTAATTTAATAAAAAGCAGTCCAGGGAAGGACATATTTTGATCTCCCCGCTTCCCGTGTTTGCAGCAATCCCTATTATAACTGACTCAAGCATGTGGCAAACATTATCACACACAAAACAAGGAAGCTAGCCAAATTTCAGACAAATCCTTTGGCTGGTGGCCGAGTCATGAGCCCTGACCTTCAACAGCTGCCATGGGCTTTTATGGATCCTTCTTGATAAACGCAGCCTCCGAGTAATTACATCCTTACCGATTACTTGCTCCCATAATTATATTTGAAGTTACTAAGTAGTTCAAAGATTAATTACTCTGCAAGTTTGCCGTTTGTTGATCTCATAATAAGGGTAGTTAAGAATGCAAAAGCAATGCAGGGATTATGCCTGGATGTTAAGTAACCAAGCGTTTGCACAGAGGTCAGGAATTACACCAAGCCCGATGCCCTCTAAAAACAAAGTCTGCACCTCATTCTGCTATCAGGGCTTAAGAGGATCCTAAGTTTCCACTTCTGTCACTGGCACTGCTGCTGAGCAGTTTAGTTGCTTCCGTGAAGAACAAAAGAACATCTGTCCATCACAACTGATTGTTTGTGGGAGAACAAGGTTCCCTTGCTTTTGCCCGCTTCCACATTTTCTTCTTCTCCCACGGCATGGTTGTTTCTCATATTCATGATTCATAATAAGAGGAAACTGCACTTTGCTGGATATCACAGTATTGCAATCTTTCACTTTTGGGAAGTGAATCATTTTGTGAGCACAATATCCAAATAAGTGTGGAACCTCTCAGATACAGAGAATGTATCCTACCCATTTATAAAGGATTTTATTAAAGGTAAAACGTAGTCCCCTGTGCAAGCACCAGTTGTTTTCGACTCTGGGGTGATGTTGCTTTGACAACGTTTTCACGGCAGACTTTCTATGGGGTGGTTTGCCATTGCCTTCCCCAGTCATCTACACTTTCCCCCCAGCAAGCTGGGTACTAATTTTACCAACCTCAGAAGGATGGAAGGCTGAGTCAACCTGGAGCTGGCTACCTGAACCAGCTTCCGCTGGGATTGAACTCCGGTCATGAGCAGAGGGCTCTGACTGCAGTACTGCAGCTTTACCACTCTGCGCCACGGGGCTCTTGCTTTTTTTAATTGAGGATTTTAATGGCAATCATCAATAAGAATTCAAAGATGGCTCTTACATTTAAAGCTGTAAGTCTGGGATCATGTTAACCTAAGGAACACCTACTACCACATGACCTTGCTCAAGTGAACACACAGTTCAGATTGGCACACTTAGCTCAGCATGGTCTATGCAAAGTGGCTACTAGTGTTCCGTTAGTGCTCAGAGAAAGTAAATGCAACTATTGCTGACTGGAAGGAAACAACGGCAGCAGCATTTGGTTAAAATATGTTTGTACAAAAGTGCTATATATCCCTTGTTGACAATTTGTATTGTTTATTGCATACAACCAGGACTCGAATTCAGCAGGAGCTCACAGGAGCATGGCTTCTGAGCCTTTCTGATGATTCCCCCTCCTCCACATCACCTTGTCCATTGAATAGTATGCGCAGCTGCATAACAATCCCTGGATGAACTTCACCACCTATTTTTTCTACAAAATGACCGCTGCATGCAACTAAGAATTCCTTCAGGTTTAAAGGCATACACAGGAAGCAATATATGTCTCTATGGAATTATAATTGCACAGCTTTGTTGGAACTGATCCCTGGAAGAAGGATTTAATCTGAAATGGATACAAAGGACCAGTAATCCATTGGATATAGATTATTATTTTTGAAAGCCATCCACTGCGCTGCTCATAGACCCATGGTGCTACACAGGAAACAATTAATAGTAGTGTAGGAAGAAGATGAGACTGACGTGGTTGTATGAAGAAACTGGTATGATTGTAAATAATATGCCGAATGGAAAATGTTTTGATTTTTTTGGTAGGAATGGCATTCATTTGTATTTCTTAAACACTTTTTCTATATTTGAATGTTAGTCACAGGGTTTGTTGGGCGCTTCAGCTCTGCAAAATGGAAACGGCTCTCTGTTACAGAGAGCCATTTCCAAGATATTTCCAGACCCTCAGCACTTTTACTGGGGATGTCAGGGACTGAATCTAAGGCCCTCTACATGCAAGGCACTGAACCGCAACCCCTGCCTGTCACTTAACATGAGAAGATGTTTTTTATGTTACCAACTTCAGAAACCAGAGGGATGGCCTTTTCTGTGAAGCCATCTCAGCCTCCCTGTGACAGTTCACATCTGTTGTTTTGGGTATATAATCCAGGAATTTGGCTGAATTGACTTCGTTTATGTATGCCCTTTGTTTCTATCTGCAGCCATTACTTTTGTAAAATCATTTTTTTTTAATTGTTGCTTGTCTCTGCTGGCTCCTCCCTACTCCTGTTAGTTTACACACAGTGCTAAAGTTGCTTGAATGGTTGCCGTGTTTATGATGTCGTTGTGTTAATGTGAGCACTGTACACTCAGTATTTGAGCAACCGGCACTTTACATAAATAAGGTGTTTCAGGCTGCAAACAATGGTGTGGATCTGTGTGCCATGGGATGTGGGATTTCTCCCACCCTGCAAAGGATCAACCCTAGTTTCAAGTGGGGGAATACTTGTTGTGAATGTTAACCTTTCTGTAAGACACTGTCTGGTCCTTACTGCCCTCTACAGGTGCTGGGGTGATCACTACCAATGAAAGGAGTTAAGCCTGTATGTATTTTTTTAGGCACAGGGAAAGGATTTTTCTCCTCTACTTCCCACAGAGTCTCAAAGATAAACAGGAGTGGGATACAATTCCACCCACTTCTCCTCCTCCTTCTTCTCCCCTCATGGATCCAGCTGCTCTCTCTGGTCTGTCAGTCTGGGGACTGAGATTTTGCCATGATTCTGGTCAGCTAATCGTTCAGGGAAAAAATGTCCCATCCCTTTAAAAGAGTCTTAATGGGTAAAACTGAGCAATTGATCATAGAGGTAGATTCTATCACCCCATAGATGGCATCCCATTAAGCATAATTTTTTGCCCAATGAGCATCTATCAAAGGGACAGCTAGAGGGCTCAGCTTAAAAGATGGCTACCCCATCTATTTCTCCCACCCTGCAAAGGATCAACCCTGGTTTCAAGTGAGGGAATACTTGTTGTGAATGTTAACCTTTCTGTAAGACACTGTCTGGTCCTTACTGCCCTGTACAGGTGCTGGTGTGATCACTACCAATGAAAGGATTGAAGCCTGTATGTATTTTTTTAGGCACAGGGAAAGGATTTTTCTCCTCTACTTCCCACAGAGTCTCAAAGATAAACAGGAGTGGGATACAATTCCACCCACTTCTTCTCCTCCTTCTCCCCTCATGCATCCACCTCCCACCTGCATCCCTCACTCTCATGTGTATCTATTTTCATGTGACTGACATCTTAACTTATCAAGTGGCCATCAGTCCACCATTGGTCCCTCCATATCCTAGCCCTTTAAGAGAGAGCCAGTTTGGTGTAGTGGTTAAGTGCTTGGACTCTTAACTAGGAGAACCGGATTTGATTCCCTGCTCCTTCATTTGCAGCTGCTGGAATGGCCTTGGGTCAGCCATAGCTATCACAGAGCTTGTCCTTGAAAGGGCAGCTTCTGGAAGAGTTCTCTCAACTCCACCCAACTCACAGGGTGTCTGTTGTGGAGGAGGAAGCTAAAAAAGATTGTGACTGCTCTGAGACTCTGAGATTCAGAGTGAAGGGCGGGATATAAATCCAATATCAATAAATCCAATAACATCAAGGCATGCCATGTGTATCTTCCTGTCCTTAGCATTGAGCCAGGGTTGTGCTACAGGCCGTTTTCCAAGCCCTCAGCCACTGAGGTGGTCGCAGAGTAAAGTCAGGCTCCTAATGCTCAACACTTGCCACTCCTCTTGACAGTGGTTCTTAGGCAGAAATCTTTTTTCCCATCACCTCCTGTCTGGACTTTTTAAACAGAAGGTCAGGGACTGAACCTGGGATCATTTAGATGTGAAGCAGATGCTCTATCACTGAGCTAGAGCCCCTCTTATTCTGAGCTACATATTGTGCCAAGTCCTGTCCTTACAATTTAAAAGTATGCATTGCAAAACATAGACATACCCAAGCACAGAGCTTTTTGGTGCCAGGGGGTGTGACCTAATATACAAATGAGTTCCTGCTCATTTGCAAAACAATGGTGACACCAGAGGGTGTGGCCTAATATGCAAATAAGTTCCTGATGGGCTTTTTCTACCAAAAAAGTCCTGCCAAAGCATGTCATTTGCAGAAGGCAAATAACAACAATCCATGTTTGGTGGCTACAATTTCTCCTCCACCTTCTTTATGGGTAATGTCATCCATCATCTACTGAAATCAATTGAAAAGCTCTCGCTGGTTTTAATGGCACAGGATTGCACTATATATATACATTTTTATTTATTTTTTGCTTCTTCAATTAAATGCACATATGCTGAATACTGAAACACATGCAATATTTTCCAATTGTAATACATGAGCAGATGCTACATCTGTTGGTTAATTAACATTTTAGTGATGGCCAAGTTGCTCTTACTTTATCAAAGATTATCAGTATTTCCCCAAGCACATGATGGGAATTATATAGTTGCAAATAAATTTAGTATCTACAAAATTGGTGAATTCTGCTTACTTTCACCCTGGTACAAGAGGGGGCTCCTTTTGATCTTCTTCCCAAGTGACTGTCAGAAACTGTGGGATTTGTGGCCAAAAAAACATGCAAAATGGGACTGCAGTGAAGAAGGGAAATGAGATCCTCTGTCTTCCCTCTTGTGCTGCAGAAAACCCTGCTGGAATCCAACTCAATGATCTGTTTAATGAGAGGAAATCCAGGCCATTGTCTATCTATGTGCTCCTTACAAAAGGTTTTGCTTTCCTTCTGTTCATTTAGAGGCAATGCCCTCTGTCTTCCTGTCTGTTCAAGAGTTTCACGGATGTTCCAACATTGTGAGCGTGCAGTCATTTCATATCTTTATAAAATAATGTGGCACCTTGAAGACAGACAACACTTTATGCCAGCAGCTTTCACAGGTGGGAGCAGCCTTTCCCAGGAGCTGTGAAGAGTGGATCTGAAGATGTGGGCTCTAGCCCACCCAAGTTGCTGCTAGAATAAAATTGTGTTTTTTTTCTGTAAAGGGCCACAAAATGCCTCGTGATTCCTGAATGTCATTGCCTTAGAAGAATGTTAAGTCTGCTTAGGGTTGAACTGCAATATGGTTACTCCTCTGAAATTATTCCCTTACGCAGAAGAGGGACATTTCGTGCAGGCAAAGAGAGGTGGGTTCTGAGCAAATGGATAGCTTTGTCATGTGATGTGTGTGAAGAGCTGCACGTTTGAAAAAGTCACTCGTCTTGCTAGGTGAAAATAACCTGCTTCACAGTGTTCTAGGCAGAGTTACACCCTTCTCAGTCCATGGACCTCAGAAGGCTTAGGAGGGTGTAACCCTCTCGGGTTGGGACTTAGCATTTTAAGAGCATTTGTTTTGCTTTTTCAAAGCCCCCCCACCCCAAGTGATCTCTGCCATCTGGACATTAGCTGTAATTCTGAATGATCTCCAGCCCTCACCTGGAGATTGGTAACAATGGTTCCCCAAGAGGAAATTGTTGGTTTGGAATCTATGGCATTGTACCTATCTGAGGTCCCACTCCTTCTCAAAACCCACCCTGTCCAGGCCCCACCCCTTAAATATCGAGGAATTTCCTAACATGGAGTTGGCAACTCTATCTCCTTCCCTTTACCTGCCCCTCTGACTTTAAGTTTCCATTGTTTTCCCCCTCCCTACAACCTCTACATATGAAAATGACAGTCTTTCTTTACAGTGAGGGGTGCAGACCAAAGCATACATCATTCTGACTAGCCACCTTGCCGACGTGGGGATTCAGGGGTCTGCCTTACAGTGGTTGACCTCTTTTCCCCAAGATCGGGGACAAAGAGTGGTGATAGGGGAGGAATCATCCCAGAGGCACTCACTCATATGTGGTGTGCCTCAGGGTGCGGTTCTGTCCCCGATGTTATTTAACATCTATATGCACCTCCTTGCCCAGATTGTTAGGAGGTATGGACTGGGTTGTCACCAATACGCAGACGACACCCAGCTCTGTCTATTGATGGGCAGTCAATCCGACTGTACCCCAGAAAATCTGGACCTGGCTCTTCAAGCCGTAGCATCTTGGCTCAGGCTGAGTCAGCTGAAGCTGAATCCGACGAAGATGGAGGTTCTCTATCTGAGCCGGGGTGGTCCAAGGGGAGGTGTCCATCTGCCGGCTCTTGACGGGGTGCCATTGATACCGGCCCCTAAGGTCAAGAGCCTGGGCGTGTTCCTTGAGTCCTCCCTTACAATGGAGGCCCAGGTAGCAGCCACTATTAGATCCGCCTTTTTTCATCTTCGGCAGGTGTAGCAGTTGGCTCCTTTTCCTGAGCACAGTGACTTAGCAGTGGTGATCCATGCTACAGTCACCTCAAGAATAGATCACTGTAATGCTCTCTACTTGGGGCTACCCTTGACGCTGACTCAGAAACTACAGCTAGTGCAGAACGCTGCGGAATGGTTGTTAATGAGGCTCCCCCGATGGGAGCACATTCAGCCAGTGCTGAAAGAGCTGCACTGGCTACCTATTGTGTTCCAAGTCCGTTTCAAGGTGCTGGTATTGACCTTTAAAGCCCTTTATGGTCAGGGACCTGTCTATCTGCGGGACCGCTTTTCCCCATATATTCCCCAGAGAGCACTGCGTTCAGGGACAAAAAATCTGCTGTCCATCCCTGGACCAAAGGAGGCCAGGTTGCGTTTGACACAAGCCAGGGCCTTCTCGGTGGCAGCACCAGAATTATGGAATGCTCTCCCGGAGGCCATAAGGGCCCTGCGGGACCTTCCTACATTCCGCAGGGCCTGTAAGACCGAATTGTTTCAACAGGCTTTCGATGTTTAAACCGAGAGAGAGCTGCCACCTGACATCAGTAGAGCACTCGGTGATCACCGTCTGAAAAGCAGAACTGCCAATATAGTAATGATACAGCACCATGAAATAGTTTTAAATTTTTTTTTAAATTGTATTAATGTTTTATAGATTTTAACGACTTATTGTTCTTAATTTGTGTAAATGAATGTTGTAAGCCGCCCTGAGTCAGCTTGTGGAGAGGGCGGGATAGAAGTTTAATGTAATAAATAAATAATTATCCTTTTCCCCTGTGTGATCTGAACAACAACCCTGTGAGGCAGGGTAGGCTGGAAGTGTGTGACTGGTCCAAAATCCCCCAGTCAGCTTCCACAGCAAGAACTAGATAGCAGTTGTAATTCTGAGTGATCTCCAGCCCTCACCTGGAGGTTGGCAACAGTGGTTTCCAGAAGGAAATATTTCTCCCTCAGAGGCCTGTATTGATACCTTAGGAATTTCCCATCAACCTGGAAAGCCCTCTGTTCAAGTGCCAGCCCTCCAGCCTTGCTGTCTTTCCACCCACCCAAGTGAAGGCATTAATTTCCCACCTATCGCAGAAGTGGTCTGGATCATGTTGTTATCATGCCTTTTGACTTCTGGAAAGACATTGGTCTCATGTGAGAAGCAGTGCCTAGTACCCAGAACATGGGCTTCATGGCAGAGGACCTCCTTCACAATGGCAACATCAGCAAGGGGCTTCCAGGGCAACTGAGAAGCAAAGATGGTTTGCCATTGCCTTCCTCTGCAGAGTCTTCCATGGTGGTTTCTCTTCCAAGTACCGACCTTGCTCAGCTTCTGAGTTCTGAGGAGATCGGGCCTTCCCCCCAATAATATTTTTCAATAAAATTATCATTCAGTACAAAAAGCCTTTGTTCATCAAACAATGTAAAAATTAACTGACCCCATTAAAGAGAAATCATAGCACACCATCATATAAAAAAGAAGCAATATATACTTCAATTGTTCCATGTATTCTTATCAGCTTTCAGATAAGCGTCATAATCCTAGATAGCACATGTGAATAACTGAATGAATGGATATAGAATATACCTTGCATTAGATCCATGCAACAGCTAATTCCAAATTAACAAAAGAACAACTTTAAATTTAGAGAATGCTCATAAACACTACTGGTAAAACAAAATTATCCAGTGTGCTAAAATCTACTTAACAAAACATGTGAAAAACTTTCGGCCAAAATTTTAACATAATTTGATGAGCTGTCATGGTCTGTCTGTATTATATATTCTCTTTAATTATGACTGTAATGGAGCCTGTCCATATAAATCACATCTTGAGACTGATAAGATATTCTATTGGTTTATAGATTCCGCCTCTGACAAAGAGCACCGTTTTGAGACACCCAGAGTGACTAGTTCCCCAATAATTGGTTGATAGTACCTTCAGCTTTATACTTTTCAAAACCCTTTTTCCTTCTGAGAAACTAAGAGCTTTTTCACACAGCCTAAGTATTCTGGTATGGCAACTGGTCAGTTACTGAACAGTAATGGGTTTCTGTTGGCATTTCAGACAGACCCGATGCAGTAACTGGCTGCTACCGGAATACTGTTACCTTTTCACATAGTCCCATGGCTGTCCTGGTAGTGAGGCATGCCTGTCATTATTAACAAAGAGCAGCTTCTTTCAGTTTTCAACCCCTTTTTCTGGGTTGAAATCGCTATGAGACACTGTGAAATGTCCCGTAGTGATTCTGGGAGTGCCGTTTTTGCGCCCTTTTTTGCCTGCCGGCATGCAGTCTCCAGTTTGTTTGTTTTTTGAATGTCGGGCTAAAATCGCTATAGTGCTATAGCGATGTTTCAAAACAGCACCACCATAGGGATGCCTGGGCTCCATTGAGATCCCTAAGATCGCTGTGGCTGACACTTTGTAACAAGTGCCCCATTGGATACACAGTTCAAGCGGGAGGTCAGGGCATCAAGCATTGGTCTGTCACCTGTTGATATCGCTTCCATGCCCACACAGGAGTCACAGGAATGTGATTGGTTTGTAGGTGACTCTGAGGCACATTTAGGGGGGGAGGGCTGTTGCCACCTGGAGAGGGGTTGCCCATAGGGCAGCAGGTTCGGAGAACAGACCAACCGTGATTGGTGAGACAGATGTTGCTAACCCAGCCTGATGTGCACCCATCCATGCTCACAGGCTACTGGCTGGAAAGTGACTTGTGCCAAGCTGCAGCAGGTATAAATATTAGGGGGGGAGCCACAGGCCATGTTCAGATTGCCAGGCATTGTAAACTCTTTTCCCACTTGAACTGTGTATCCAAGTGGGTGCTGTTTGAAACATCGTGGTGGTGGTGGTGCTGTTTGAAACATCGCTATAGCGATCTTAGCCCAACATTAAAAAAAAAAATTCGGAGATCCTGTGCCGGCGAGCAAAAAAAGGGTGCGAAAACAACCAGCGCTAGTGGAAGCAATATAAAAGTGGAATAGTGTGAAATGGCTCATTTCAATCACAGAACCCTACCAGGAAAAAAAACATGTGTGTGAAAATTCCCATCCCTGTCCCAGATTACTCCAGGCCGGTACAATACAGGCTCCCTTTCAGTTTCCACTGATAAGTGTGAAAAGGGCCTAACCAAGAACACTTTCCTATGTCAGTAATCATTCCCATCAATGCTGTAATTTTTTACTTGAAGACCAGGCAGGCCAATTATAACTGTAGAAGGCAGACACAATTCAGCTGCTGCAGGTAATAAGATCTGCCCAACACTTGCCATCTGCACTATGATTCCACATCTCACTATCAAATTAAGCTTTTGCAAAATGAAATTAAGGCAACACATAATCAAATTTGTATGTATGTGTGTGTGTGTGTGAACGCGTGTTACTGTCCAGACAGTTATTTAAATGCCTTTACAGCTATAACTCTGAGAAAAACTCAGATTTTTTTTTAAAGGATGGTTTGGAGAGCTAATGATGTGGCTACCCAACCTTCTTTATGTTGGCTTTCTCTTTTCCTCTCTATTTTGGTGACCAATACCAGCTCTGCTCTGCCAGCTACATGAGATGAGTTCCAGGCAATGTACAATAAAAACAAAGGTTGAGATTCAGAAGGAAGGAGCAGGATTCAGCATGAGTCTACATCATCTCACCCCACTAAGTGGAAGTTACTGAAAGGAGACTCTCCATTTACCTAGCCCTCAGATAATTAATCAGCACCTCCCCCAATGTAATTAAGAGTTTGTTAGGACACGTCTGGTCATTTTGTTGCCACAAATTCCACCTCAGCAAGGTAACTAAGACTGTCTCAATCTTACTTCTTCCCTGCACAGGAAATTTGAAACCCTCTGTCTGGGCCCATTCACACCAATGCATGTTTAACCATATAAGCCTAAACAGACCTTTCTTAGCCAACTAAAGTAAAAGAGCTTAAAAGGGCATCAAAGAAAAGGGCGTAACTTTGCTTAGAATTGTAGTTAAGTTACAGTGGTCCTACGACAACACATAGAGTTTATTCACACCACACTAAATAATGCATTTTGCAACTGGATTTTTACTGTGTAAGAACAGCAAAAATCCAGTTGCAAAGCAACTGGAATGCATCCATAGTAACAGCAGCTTAAAGAAGCCTTAATCTGTCCTCCTTTGAACTTCAGAGCTTTTCAGACGTCTTTCTACAAGCCTAAAGGCTAGAAAATGCATAATGATATATGAGATGTATGGATTTCCATAATAGCTATTCGTTTAATTTTGTTTCAGATTTTCCTTCACCTATGGAATTTAGGGAGGTTCAAGTGGTTCACCCATCCTCAATAATCCTGTGACTATCAGCCAATGAGATTTATGGCTGAGTGAGGATATGAATCTAAGTCTTCCAAGCCTAACATTTCAACCACCATGCCACATCACACATATTTTCTCCATGCAAGTTCTCCATTAAACAAGATCTGTGGCTACTGTGACCCGAATCAGTCCCTGTGTTAGATCTGTCATGTCAGAGCATCCCTACAGTCAAAACATGCGATCAGCGGTCGAATTGGAATTGTTCAATCTAATGTATTATGATTCCCAGTTTGGGCATAGTAAATCTCAGATGGAAAAAAAGACTGACAAAGCACTTTAGCCAGCAAATAACATTATTACTCTAGCAACAGACTAGAAATTGAGAATCAGTATAGAAAACTGAGATAGCAATTGTATCAAGCAAAACAAATACAACCGGTAATTTTGCACAAACTCAGTGCGCGATTGTGTTACTTTAAGCTAGATACCCAATTAAAGCTACCTTTTAATTGAAATTATGTTATTCCCACTTGGCTAGTCCCAAGCAAACCAAACTGGAGAAATAGGTGAGGGACCAGAAGGTGCAGTGGAATAAATGGGAATGGGGGAGGGGAGTCACTCACATGATAGAGGCTTATAAAATTTTACATAGGGTGGAGAAAGCTGACAAAGAGAACTTTTTCTCCCTCTAGCTATGACTGCAGGGAACATCCACATCCAGAGGCACTAAACCTCTGAATCCCAGAGCCAGAAAACAACATTAGGGGAAGGTCTCAGCCTCTATGCCATGTTTTTGGTCCTCCAGGGGAACTGGACTGATCTAGCAAGGCTCATATGTTCTTCCTGGGTTGATCAGAGGAAATTCCAATAGCTTTGATCATTTCTCTTGCAAACCCTGGGTCATGCTTTACAGCTATGATGGTGTGAGGAGCTCTAAAGGTTCAAAGGGGGCTTTGATCAATGCATACCTGATGTATCCAGGATGTTAGGTTTTTCCCATGCAGGGAATTCCTTCTATCCATCCTTTTCTTTAATCAAGAAGCCTTTCCTTTAAATGTGAAAAGAGATGCTTTCTTCGTGACATCTGGCATCCTGAGGCCAACCATTTTTGGGATATTTTGTTCCTAGACTCCTGGTATCTCAAAGTCAAGAGGTTTTTCAAAGAGGCAGTGCTCTCTGGTCTTTGGAAGAGTGGGAAGGACTTCCAGCTGACCTTAATGGGGGCCAGGGGCTAGATAACATTATGAGAACATTTAATTGTACTACTGAGTGTTGGTGAGCCTACTTGCCAGATTTATTTCTGGTTTGGATTGTTTCAAGCATAATGTCCATTTTGTATCTCCAAATAGCAGTTTTAAATTAAAATAAAGCTACAAACCAATGTATTTTGAAGAGATAAATAGAAAATACGTGGAATGGTCTATACATATAATTAGCATTCCTTTTCTCAAAAGGGGGGAGGGTTGTGATATCACATCTGAACGAAACAAAGAAGTGTTTATAATGAATCTTTGGATGACAGCCCTTCAAAGTGTTCATCATTAAAGTATCACTCAAACTGGATTCCAAAGGACTTCTGTACACACAACTGTGAGCAGAACTGCAGCCAAAATTGGAAGCATACGTTTGCGCGAGCCGTGTGATGTGAGCTGGCTCATGGAGTTTCCATCCTCGTAAAGATAAGAAGATCAAATTGTAGGCAGACTTTATCATTCCAAGCCTTGATCCACACAAATAATATTAATAGCCTACGCAGACTTCCTGATTTATGCGTCAACCTAGCCTATCTCATGGGGGTGTTGTGAGGATAAGGGAGCAAACTGAAGCAGGTCTGTTCAGAAATAAGTCCCACGTTTCTCAGTGGGACCAACTCCCAGTAAAGTATCCTTAGGAATGAAGCCTCAAAAGGGAAAGGTAACATTATGCGGGTCACTTAGAGCTCCTCGGAGTAAGTGGGATAAAACTATAAACAACATTTGCAGTGACTTATGTACTTTGTATATATGAGGTTTGCACAGCAACTGGATTACATATGCAGTATGGTCCAATATCTAACAAGGAACAATATCGCCCTGACCTGGATTGCCCAGGCAAGCCCAGTCTCCTCAGATCACAGAAGTTAAGCAGGGCTGACTCTGGCAAGTATTTGAATGGGAGAACTTGGACTAGCAGGAGTCAGGAATAGTCAGGAATCCTTGGAATAGCAGGAGTCAGGAGGCAGGGGCAGGCTTTATTCAGCCACCTCCCTGAATATCCTCCAGACCCCCAGTAGGGGTCAGTCATCAGAGATCGCCATGACTTCCAAGAGCACACATACACATGCACATATGCACACAGGCACATATATCTATTTAAAGGAATAGCATCGTGATAGTTTTATTTGGATCCACAAAACAGTAAGCCAGCTGTGGGGTTTCACCAAACTCTTCCTCCATCTTGTCAATGGTACTGATGTTTGTACGTTTTGTCTACCGCAGCATTGCACTGCAGACTAAAGGTGTAGTTTTCGTAGCCTCTGTCCTTATTTGTCTGCAATGATTATTTATAGGAGAGTGCTGAATTTTTGTATTTTTAATACCTTCAGTGGCAGCTTGAAGTCTTCCTGATTCATTGACAGCTTCAGTGAGTATGTGTTGAAACTGGTGGAAAGAACTTCCTTGCATGCCAAACTGAGAACAAGTCATCACCAAGGCCCATCACACTGATGTGTCAGTCACTCACACAAGCTGGGTTTAGAGCTACTCCTAGAGTTGCCAACTGGTCTGGAGAAAAATATCTAGTGCCTTTAAAAGAGTTTTACTGGGCTACTATTTACCACGTGATATTATTTATACCCAGGCTTCAGCTGCCCATTTCCAAATATTGTGTCTATTAAAAAGGAGAGGACCTCCCCCTCCACCAAGGCCTGTTGTCAGTCTCAGTTACTCTTTGGAACAGACGGCCTTAACTGTCTCTTTCATGGATTGAAAAGACATACCTATCAGTCAAACAAAATGCAGCATTTCTATCCACCCGAAATGGGTACATTTGGATCCCAAGCATAGTTGGTAGTTGGATGTTGACAATGGATGCACTGCTTGGAAATTTGTAGGAAACAGCCAACATGCCTGAACTTGGACTCCCAGACAACAATGGTAAAGCCAACAATGATTTGAGAACGAAGGATTATTTTTAACTAAGCTTTGAGCTCTACTTGTATCTACATCAGGTACCAGGCAATGCTTTCTTTCCTTTATATTTGTGTCCTTCCCATCATTCCCCATCATCATTTTCTTCTTTGTATGTTTTAGAATATTTCTTGTAAATTTCTGGTCTCCTATATGCCTTCTGAATATAAATCTGTGCCTTCAGCTTCTGTCAGCCAGCAGGTTGTTTGTCTGACAATGAGGGTAGGATTAACGGTAGAACGTTCTGTCAAGTAATCTCCAATTTATGGTGACCCCATAAGATTTTCAAGGCAAGAGAGAAACAAAGTTGGTTTGCCATTGCCTGCCTCTATGTAGCAACCCTGGACTTCCTTGGTGGTCTCCCATCCAAGTACTATCTAGAGCCAACTCTTCTTAGGTGGCATCCAAATCTGTTGAAGGAAGTACTGTAAAAGTACTGAGGAGGCATCCTTAGAAGCCTCTGAGAGCAAGCATAAGTCTTACATATCTTGTGTCTCTTTTTTAAGAAGAAGAAGATATTGGATTTATATCCTGCCCTCCACTCCAAAGAGTCTCAGAGCGGCTCACAATCTCCTTTACCTTCCTCCCCCACAACAAACACCCTGTGAGGTGGGTGGGGCTGGAGAGGGCTCTCACAGCAGTTGCCTTTTCAAGGACAACTTCTGCCAGAGCTATGGCTGACCCAAGGCCATGCTAGCAGGTGCAAGTGGAGGAGTGGGGAATCAAACCCGGTTCTCCCAGATAAGAGTCCACACACTTAACCACTATACCAAACTGGCTCTCCGGTGGTAGTGGAGTATGAACTCTTGGATGGGTACAAGAAAAGCAGCCCAACTTGGAATGCAGGAATATGCTGTTGAAAAACAGCCTGTGCAAGCCCAGAGACTGGTCCTCCATCACAGATCCTTTATGGGTTTCCTTGTTTGGGTACCAAAATACCTTAGAACATCTTTGTTTATGTCATCTGCTGAGTTTGACTAGCCTTCAAGAATGGAGTGAAAGCAAAAAACAAAAAAGGGGGAGCAGGAAGGAAACAATCAAGCAAATGTTGAGGCATGAGTCAGCCAAAGTTAAGTCAGATTGAAATCATATTGATTCAAAAGTGAGTGTTAAATGTGCTTAAATCTCTCCTATTAAAATCAATGGAACCTCAAAGTGCTCAACCTCATTCATCTCACAGTAATTTAATGCACATTAGAAATACTAAGGTAACCCCAAGAGCTTATTTTAACAGACATGGAAGAATATTTTTGCCTGCGTGGAAGAGTGCATTCCAGGTGAGGCGTGTATGAATATACCCTTTTCATTTCTTGTTTTTGTGTTTTCCTTTTGAGCCTTTTTGTGTTGCCCATTTTGTTCATTGGTGTTCCCGATTCACGTACGGTAGACCATTTATATGCCCTTTAAACATGACTAGTGCACAACTAAGGCTGCAACATTTTGCAGGGGGAAATACTGCTGCAAAGGAACAGAAGATGCCATGAAAATTAAGATTCTGATTTCAATTATGCAAGTAAGAAGGAAAACTAAAAAGGAGGTTTCAAGAGAAAAGAGAAGAGAAATTTAGAAGAATCTTACTGATAGGATGAATTCCTTGGTCTTCTGTAGTGAACAAATAGTTCAGTTAGCTGCCTAAAAATGTGATCTAAAATTCACATGAATCCATACACATAAATTAACATAACATAAGAACATAAGAGAAGCCATGTTGGATCAGGCCAATGGCCCATCCAGTCCAACACTCTGTGTCACACAGTGGCCAAAAATTTTATATATATATATATATATATATATACACACACACACACACACACACACACTATGGCTAATAGCCACTGATGGACCTCTGCTCCATATTTTTATCTAAACCCCTCTTGAAGGTGGCCATGCTTGTGGCCGCCACCACCTCCCGTGGCAGTGAATTCCACATGTTAATCACCCTTTGGGTGAAGAAGTACTTCCTTTTATCCGTTTTAACCTGTCTGCTCAGCAATTTCATAATTGACATGAAATTCCTTATGGTTTTGGGCTTCTGGGTGCTTTGCAATATCAATGTGGTGTGGTGCTGCTCAGAACTGTGAGGGGGGGGGGGCAGGATCAGAAGATTCATACCAGTATACAAGTTCACCACATTGTTCATGTAATGCGTAAAGTACTAGACTGTGGCCTAGGGAGATCCAGATACAAATCCTCACTCAAGCATAAAGTAGATTACCAGTGTCGTCCTGAGTAGAGTTACACCCTTATAAGTGCACTGACCAAGTCCGGTGGTGGTAAGTGCCATCAAGTCACAATTGACTTATAGTGACCTTGTAGGGTTCTCAAGGGAAGAGATGAACAGAGGTGGTTTGCCATTGCCAGCCTCTGCAGAGCAACCTTGGATTTCCTTGGTAGTCGTCTATCCAAACATTAACCAGGGCCAATCCTGCATAGATTCGTGAGATCTGAGGAGATGAGGATAACATGGGCCAACCAGATCAGGGTGACCTCAAGTTGACACAGAGCTTCATTCGTGCAATGGATGGTATTTGCTCCCTAGAAAATGTGTTTAGGATTGCAGCTGTGCAACCCCCATATTTTTTTTCAGAAATAAATCTCAATATTTTCCATGGTGATATATATGGATTTTGCATTGTTTGTTATTAAAGATATATATTTAAAAAACCCTTTTCATCCCTGCGCTATACAAAAGTAGAATGAGTACAGTGAAAAACCATTGTTTCCAGTTTACACTCCATAGTTCCAAAGATTATTAGTTGCAGCTCTTGTGATGGTAAACTGGGTTGATGTGGTATCAAAAATTACTTCTAGAATAGGAATTTCTTGCGTGACTTTGGGCTGGAGCAATCCATTTTGAACACTTGACCGTACTGTTTGCAGTTTCTCGATTGGTCTGTTCCTGGGTTCAATTCAAGATGCTGGTTGTCTCTTCTCAAGTTCTTCATTAGTGATATTACTTTGATGCCTCAGATCCAATGGTGTGTGAACAGAACTGTTACTGCCCATCCTTGGCCCCCATAGCCCCGTGGCAAACTGCAGTGGCCTCAGACCAGAGATTGCTGTCTTGACTGGTAGCTACAGCCTTTCTTGTTACTCCTCGGCCAAGGTTCTTCCTATTAATTTCTTTCACAATCCCGCCAGGTTAAGTTACTAGTAACATCTTAGACTTCTGAGCCCTTCCATCTTGAAATGCCATTCCTCCAGTTCCTAGTTAGATCTCGTCCCTGTCCCCATCTCCAGTCCTTGTGAGTCTTTTCACAGTCCTAAGTGTTGGGAGAAAGAAGTACTTTTCTCCCTTTCTCACAATACAAGAAGTCATGGACACTTAATAAAATTGCTGAGTAGTTGGGTTAGAATGGATAAAAGGAAGTACTTCTTCACCCAAAGGGTGATGAACACATGGAATTCATTGCCACAGGAGGTGGCGGCGGCTACAGGCATAGCCAGCTTCAAGAGGGGATTGGATAAACATATGGAACACAGGTCCATCAGTGGCTATTAGCCACAGGGTATTGATGGAACTCTTTGTCTGGGGCAGTGATGCTCTGTGTTCTTGGTGCTTGAGAGGGACAGCAGTGGGAGGGCTTCTAGTGTCCTGGCCCCATTGATGGACCTTGCCCCATTGATGGCATCTGGTTTTTTTTACCACTGTGTGACAGAGTGTTAGACTGGATGGGCCACTGGCCTGATCCAATATGTTTCTCTTTTGTTCTTATGGGTCCTGAGTCCTCCCATCTACCACTTCTCTTGAGACCTCCTGAGGACTTATATCAGCAGGCCCCCTCGTTCCTTTGCCTTTGTCTGTGTCACCAATTTCAGCCCCATCTCTCTTTTTTTTCTCAGCCAGACTGTGAGAGGCCTCCATCTGCCCACCAGTCCCCACAGAACCATCCAGCCTGCCACAAGCTCAACTTCATGGATTTATTTTCTGCTGGAGGTAAAGAAGTTCCACTGTATGAACCTTTAGGAAGGCATATAAGAAAGTCCTATGCAAGAACAGTTGTGCTCAGTTTGGTTTAATTCCGTGGAGTTGGGTTAATGGGTGCTGCTGAATAACTGTGTGTATTTTACATGAGTGTTTGCATATTGGAGTGTTGTTTTATTATTCGGCTAAACTTTTGTATTCTTTGTGAACTGCTTTGGGCCCCCAATTTGGTTGGAAAGGCAAGTTATACATGTTTTAATAAATAACTATTTCCACCTGAATGTCTGCACTTTGAACACATCAAGTAGCCTTATCATAATTCAGGCCATGGGCCTATCAAATTTGGTTTTCTCTGTCGTAATTAGTGTTAGCGTTCCCAGGTCCCAGGTAGAGATGTTTAATTCACCTAACACTTAACTCATTTTTAGCTGGAGATACTGGAAACTAACTCTGAAAGTTTCTACATGCAAAACAGACATTCTTCCAACTGAGACAGACAGACCATAGATTAGATAGATAGATAGATAGATAGATAGATAGATAGATAGATAGATAGATAGATAGATAGATAGATAGATAGATAGATAGATAGATAGATAGGATTTCTTACTGTTAACTAACTTAAAACATTAATAACTTATTAAAGCTTTAAGCTAGTTAATAGTTATTGGTTAACTCCTAATTAACTTAAAACAATAACAGATTAACAGTGCAATCCTAAAAACACTTTCCTGGGAGTAATCCCCATTGAATAAACTGTAGTAGAATTCAGAGTATACCTGTTTAGGATTGCTCTCTTAAAAAACTTATACAAATGCAAACAGAGCAACAAAACTCCACATTATAAATGCAGAAGGGCACTATTGATAAAGCAGTAGTGGATAAAGCAATGAAGTGAAATAGGATGCACTGTTCAGTGGGGTTTAATCCCAGGAAAGGTGTGCATAGAATCACAACCATAGAACCCTTCTGTTAGCCAAGGACCCAGATTTATAATATGCTAACCATATACAAAATCACATACAGCTGGTTTTTATGAAAAATACCTTCTGAGATATATAAACAGCATTGTTTAGGATGTATAACCCTTGCGATAAAATCAATTATTTTGAAGCATTGTCTCCATTCCAACCAATAAAAGATTGCCCGTAGCTGAGCATTCCAGGGCACCATGAGAGAAGCATGTAAAATATTGATAGAGAAGTACCTGGCCTAGATTTAGTAGATTATTGTCAACCATAGCATGAGCAATGACAGTGATAAAATGCTGCATCAGATAAAATTAGTTGATGGGATTTTGGACAGTGTAGAATTATTTTGAGCCCTTACTGGTTTAGACAGGCATGCTGTCTAGGAGAATTGGATTTGGAACGATACGAGAGCAGAGAACCAGTCTGGTGGCTGAACTTGCAGAATGCAGTGTTAGAAGAAAGTTTTTAAACAGTGTTAATAACATCCCACTGGGTAGGAAGCAGAAATGGTGTGTGTACTTACTAAGCCAGTTTGGTGTAGTGGTTAAGTGTGCGGACTCTTATCTGGGAGAACTGGGTTTGATTCCCCACTCCTCCATTTGCAGCTGCTGGAAAGGCCTTGGGTCAGCCATAGCTCTGGCAGAGGTTGTCCTTGAAAGGGCAGCTGCTGTGAGAGCCCTCTCCAGCCCCACCCACCTCACAGGGTGTCTGTTGTGGGGGAGGAAGGGAAAGGAGATTGTGAGCCACTCTGAGACTCTTCGGAGTGGAGGGCAGGATATAAATCCAATATCTTCTTTTTCTTCTAAGGCCCAATGACTGTGTCAAACATGTTAACAAAATGCAGGGGTTGCGGAAAAACAAAGCAGTGCCTTATAGGACTGAGTGTAGGTGTAGTGACATGAATGCTGGGAACAACCCATTCCTCTGCACTAATATGACTTCTGCATCCCTGTAATGGGCTTTGGTTACTTGGTCAAGTTGGCCTGGGTGAAGAAACCTTGAGTAGGCCGCTTGGCTAAATAAATGTTCTCTCACAAGAGATACTGTAATTAGCCATTAAAAGCAAACTATCTGCTCTTGGAAGGAGCTTGGTACCATCCCTAACAGGCTTCTTAATCGGCAAATTTCATTCAGCTGAATGGGATATCTTGAACCCTGGGAACCAAGGACACTGGTCCCTAACATGTGATCTTAGTTCCTTAGTAACTAGAGAGAGAGGTTACATCATTCTCTGGATTGTGATTGGCTCTACGGCCCAGACTCTATTTCTATAAGATACCTTTGCTTTTGCCTAATAACTAGCTGCTGTTGAACTATTGGCAAATCATCATGTCGGTTGCTAAAGCAACTTATTGCTGTTCCTGAGGACTATAGCCTTGCTTTGTTGGGAGAGGAGGCTGATTTAACATCTGTGGAGCCTTTGGTAATTAGCTGCTTTGCAAGTATTAGCTATTCTGGCTAAATGTAGTTTTCTTGTTTTGAACCCCTTCGTTGTCATGTCTGTTTTAAACGTTTTTGCACATTAAATAAAACATTTATTTTATTAATTTGCTGTGCATTTTGTCTCCATAGTCTCAAAAGCTAAGCCCAGAAGGCTTAGACTGCTCAACCTATGGTTAATGTTCATTTTGGAAACTCAGAACTGCATGCCTACCTTGCAAGGGTGACTTTCTGGAGCAGTTTCCTGAAAGACTCAGATTTGACCCTTTTACTCTGGAGCTATTGGGATAGTCAAAAGGTCTGGTGGCAGCCTACTGTTTTAGCCTGGAGAGAGAGTTTAGAATTTCAGTAACTTGTTTGGCCCTGTCTTTAAAATTGGCCTTTCTTCTCCCTGGGCTTGGGGGAAGAGGAATCCCTGATAATCTCAGGTACTGGTTTCATCAGGAAGCATCCTATTGTTTATTGTCTCTGAACAGAACAGCTGTGCCATGCAAGGGTATTGTCTAGAATGATGAGTGACACACATGGGGTAGGATTTTCAAAGCCAGGAGGCTTTAAAAAAAAATTGGGGGGATGCCCTTTTCCACCCACTGCGGGGCTTGCCCCTTCTCAGAAGCTTTCTGGGGTGGAGGCAAAAGCTGGAGGCTCTGAAAGTAGCCAAGTCAAGGCAGCCAACCTTATAACTTTGGAGTCAAGAAGGGACTGTCTGCAGCTTGTGTTCAAGCAGGGAGATTTCCTTCTACCTTCCTCTCCCCCACCCCAGCACTTTGCAGCCAGCAGCTCCACCTGTCCCCATTCGCGTTAAAAATGGGGAGAAAGCAGGATGCACCCCAGAGGGGCCCCTGGAAGTTGGAGGGCCCTGTCCAGAAGTCTGGGGACAGTGCCCCCATAGGTCCCCCCTGTGGCTACGGGTCTGACACAGCAGAATATGGTAATCAGGCCTCAGATTCAGTGGGAGCTCACAGGAGCGCAGCTCCTGAACCTTTCTGAGAGTTCCACCTCCTTGTCCATTTGATAGCAGGTGCAGCTGCATAACAATCCCTGGATGAGCTCCACCACCTATTTTCCTACAAAATGACCCCTGATGGTAGTCCTTTGAGAACATTTCAAATGGCCCTAGATAAGGACAGGCAATACTTTGCCATTGTTTGCCAGCAAAGGGAATAAAACCTAGACAACAACAATGTGTCATTATGATGGTTCCATCCACTTCCCTCCCTCCCTCCAATTCTCACCAAACTTGGTGGGCAGGTAGAGGAGAATCAGCTGGAGGTTGGGGACTGTAGCTCCCCAGGGGGCTGTTCTGCTTCATCCCAAATGTCCTGGACTGGTTCAGTCAATGGACTGCCACAGGCCCTGAACCAAAGCACCTTTTTTTTTTGGTTAATGTCCATTCCTGGTCTGAATCCAAACTGGTACAAATATTCCATTGGTAGATCCTCTCTGTAAAATATTTGAGCATCACTGGTTTAGACAGAGTACCAACAGCCTATTCCCATTGAAGATATAAAGCCTTTCTAAAAGTTATGCAGTATGGAGTGGTAGAAGTGGAATTAAGTGGTAGAACAGGGTTCTCAACGTGTACCACTGGGAGAAGGGGATGCATTTGTAAAAAAAAAAAATGCTCTATAAGCAGAAGACTAGCACACCAGGGAGAAAACTCTCCGTGAAAGGGTAGTTTAAATATAGGTAATAGTATGGAGGGAAGGGCAAGGAAAAATCTGATTCCCTTATCTTCTCACATTGTAGAACCCATAATTAACTGGTTTCATTCTGAGGAGCTTGGAGCATTATTCTTTTATTAATAGAAGTTGTGTAGTCTCTATAGTACCCAGCTTGCGGGGCGGGGGGGGGGAGTGTAAATGACTGGGGAAGGCAATGGAAAACCACCCCATAAAAAGTCTGCCATGAAAATGTGAAAGCAACATCACCCCAGAGTCAGAAATGACTGGTGCATGCACCTTTAACTTTAGTCTCTATAGAGAGTCAGTTTGGTGTAGTGGTTAAGTGTGCAGGCTCTTATCTGGGAGAACCTGTTTTGATTCCCCACTCCTCCTCTTGCAGCTGCTGGAATGGCCTTGGGTCAGCCATAGCTATCGCAGGAGTTGTCCTTGAAAGGGCAGCTGCTGTGAGAGCCCTCTCAGCCCTACCCACCTCACAGGGTGTCTGTTGTGGGGAGAGAAGATATAGGAGGTTGTAAGCCGCTCTGAGTCTCTGATTCAAAGAGAAAGGCGGGGTATAAATCTGCAGTTGTCTTCTTCTTCACAGTAGTTCTGTAGTCTCTATAGTTTTTTACCATAATTAGCTTTCATTCTCTAACCAGTATAGCTCTTGGCCAGAGAATGTAGCGACAGTCATGAGAACTGATGGTTTTAAAAGGGGATGATATAGATGTATGGAAGACAGAGCCATCGGTGTACAAAGAGAATAAAGGAAACCTCAATTTCTACAGGTAGTAAACCTCTGAGCACCAGTACTAGGAAGCGACATCAAAGATGGGCCTTAAATTCTGTGGCCCATTCTCTAGACCTTCAGGGCAACTGGTTGGCCACTGTATGAAACAGGATGCTAGACTAGGTGGACCTCTGGTCTGATCCAGCAGGGCTCTTATGTTCTTATGCTCTCCAGAGTTTTGGTTTATACTTTACACTTAAACTGATGTTAAGACATTCTGATTAATGAACTTGGAATCTTAACTATGTTTCCTATGTAGCACAATAGGGAACTATAACTTACATGTGAATTTCGTTGTCAAAATGATTCTTTTGAATGTTTTCTTTGTAAAACAGACTATTTGGAAGTATAAAAGAAACAAGATTTGACAGGCTGAACAATAATCGTCTCTAATCCCTGCTCAAGACTCCTGGGGAGCTTCTGTTAGCTGACTGCCACACAGTATTTCCCTTTATTTCCCACTCTCAGAGCCTGCATGAACAAAAGTACGTTAAGCAATTACAGTCTGCCCATTCATAATTAATCTTTTGTGGCATTAAGCTGAAATGCTGCAGCCAAAATAGCATATCAAACGCAATGAGACAAAAGCAAACAAGGAAAACAAAGGCAGAACCTGAGTATCATTAGCACTTCTGGAATAGAAATAATTCCTAAATTCAAACTGTTGTAACTCTGAATGTTTTCCCTCAACCCCAGTAGCTTGATTTCCTTTCCTGTTCTCCCTTAATGAACTAAGCAGCTGTGTTCCTAGACAATTTCCATGTGTCCCAAAATCTATCCCCTAAAGAATCTAGGTATTCTTACGGCATATGGTCTGAACACACATATATTTCACTTGAACTGAGATCACAAAGACATCTCTGCTGTGAGGTGAGACTATTTTGATTTACAAAGGAAAGTTGGAGAGTAACTGTTTTAAAGGACAAAAAGTACTGCCCCGTGTATGACTTCATTCTGTGTTAAGTTCACATAGATAGTAAATTCACATTACTATGCATACTCACTAACTATCCAGCTATCTTACACCAGGGATGCCTGTGTCTCTGGATCACAGGAAGAAGCCAACATACATGAGGATCATAGGCAGTGATCTCGATTCAAGTCAAATATGTATGTGTTCATCATAAAAATAGTAACGAAGAATAAATATATGCATAATAATAATACTTTTTATTTATATCCCGCCCTCCCCACCAGGGCAGGCTCAGGGCGGCTCACAACATAATAAATACAATATACAATAAAACCATACATGATAAATACAATCACAATTGTAAAATCAGCATTAAAACATCAACAACTTACATTAAAATTAACATTGTGGTGCTATAACTTAGGTCTTTAGTAAAATGCAGTGACTAAAATATGTCCAGTGAGACTTTCTTGACTCGGCATTAGGTGAAGGCCATTTTGAAGAGGTAGGTCTTACAGGCCCTGCGGAATTGGTCTAAACATCGCAGGGCCTGTACCTCCTCTGGGAGTTGGTTCCACAGCAATGGGGCTACAATGGAGAAGGCCTGATCCCGGGTGGTCTTCAATCTGGCCTCTCTTGGCCCAGGGATATTCAGCTGGTTCTTTCCAGCTGACCTCAGCGGTCTCTGGGGTTCATATGGGCATAAAACCGAACGGTAAAACATTTCAGTTTTCTAATTACACTCTTCATCATAGACTAGATGGGAGGTTCGATAGTGGTGCTTAGTGGTGCTGCAACAGATGATGATGCTTGTGGTGTTGAAAGATCAGGGACCCCCTAAGTTCACATCTCCACTTGCCATGGAATTTACTGAGTAAACCATGAGCTGGTCTCTCGACCTAACCTACCTTACAGGACTGTTGTGATGCAGGGGAGAACTGTGTTACCCGCCCTTCGCTTCTTGGAAGGAAAAGCAGGAAAACTACATGAAGATAGATAAACAACATTTTTATGTTATGCTGTCTTGCCACCGGATCAGGATCTCCAAGGCCATAAAAATATTAAAACACTTGGATCATTAAAAAAGAACATTTTAAATTTTAAAACTGTTCAATAAAAATGCATAAGCAAACAACACAAGGATGAGGGAGGGAGACCAATAGTTGTTATTGGGGGTATGGATGGAAAGCTGTGTGCAGATTGGACATCGGTATGTGTGTGGGGGGGGGGGAGGGGAGAGAGAATACAGAGAAAGACGAGAAGGGTAGAAGAAAAATCCCCTCCTTTCATACTACCTGCACTTCGGTTTGAACAAAGACTTGGACTGTTATTAAGGGTATGCCAAACTTAACATAAAAATTATTCCCTGCTGGTGGAAGATGCTGATAGATGAATCTCCCTGGGGAAGGAGTTCCAAAGTTTTGTTGCCATAGCCCAAAACACCCTTTCTCGGGTTAAAAGCATGTGCAGATGAAGGAGAGTAGAGGGGGTTTTTTTCACCAATAAAATCCATTCTCACAACTAATATGTATTTATGAATGATGCATCCCAGTTTTTTTTTTTAATCTAAGTTTCCAGCAACTGCAGAGGAACTTTAGAAAAAATTAGGGACGTTATCTGCTTCAGTTTTTATAAATCACTGTGAAATCAACACCCCAAGTTCCTCTCCCTTTCCATTGTAACACCTGGAGCGGCAGGAGTTACTCCTCCATCGCTTGGAAGCAGAATACAGCCCTCGGCTGCCAAATCGGAGATAACAAGTAATAAAAGCAACACCTGAGAGAGGCCGTGGGGGAATAAGGAAACACCTGCGGGGATTGGCAAAGACCAGGTGGAAAGCGGAGGCGGCTGGCTCGGTGCTTAGTATTGCCATTACCGGCTCCGAGCCTTTCTCTTCCCGAGAGCTTCCCCGGACAGGGCGCTCCGCCGCTTGGAAGCCCTAAAAGGCTCGGGCGGCGTCTGATTCCCCGCAACAGAAGCGGCGAGGGTAAAACTCGCAGCTGCCGAAGCGACCTTTTCCTGTTCCTTCCGGAAACTTTAATCATCGCTAGCAAACAATAGCCACCTCCCCGGGGATCTCTCTCTCTCTCTCGCCTCCTGAGTTATTGCTTGCGGGCGGGGAAGAGCGGTGATTTGGCCAGACACGAGAAGGGGAAGTCGCTCGGCATTGCCGAAGCGGTGGCTGCGGGTGGCAGCTTCCCCTTGGGGTTCGGCGTCAGCACCACGGACAGCTCCCAGCGGCTCGCCGGTCCTCTTCTCCTATGGCAGGGCTTCTCTGATGGAAGGGGAAACCGCTTCCATGGAGCGCGAATGGCAACCCGCTCCTTCGCTGGGGGACCCGAAGCGGCTTCCATCGTTCTCCTATATCATTTCACCCTCGCAAGACGCCCGCTGGCGTTACGCTGACTGGCCCAAGGTCACCCAAGGAACTTTCATAGCACAATGGGGATTTGAACCTGGGTGTCCCAAGACCATCATAGCCTGGCTCTAGAACCACTGCACCAGGCTGGCACTCATAGAATCATAGAGTTGGAAGGGACCTCCAGGGCCATCTAGTCCAACCCCCCTGCACAATGCAGGAAACTCACAAATCCCTCCCCCTAAATTCACAGGATCTTCGTTGCTGTCAGATGACCGTCTAGCCTCTGTTTAAAACCCTCCAAGGAAGGAGAGCCCGCCACCTCCCGAGGAAGCCTGTTCCACTGAGGAACCGCTCTAACCGTCAGGAAGTTCTGCCTAATGTTGAGCCTGAAACTCTTTTGATTCAATTTCAACCCACTGGTTCTGGTCCTACTTTCTGGGGCCTTGGGTCAGCCATATCTCTGGCAGAGGTTGTCCTTGAAAGGGCAGCTGCTGGGAGAGCCCTCTCAGCCCCACCCACCTCACAGGGTGTCTGTTGTGGGGGCAGAAGGTAAAGGAGATTGTGAGCCCTGAGACTCTGCAGAGTGGAGGGCGGGATATAAATCCAATATCTTCCTCTTCTCTCAGCCGCCTCCTCTCCTTCACATCATCAGGGGGAGAGGACCATGCCCCCCCCCCCCGCTGTCTATTCCTTTCACGGGGCTGGGGAACTCGTCCGAATTCGTGATGATGCATCGCTTTTCCCTCTTCCAAGAAACTGCCAGTGAGATGCTGGTCCCAATAACAGGTGGGGAGCAGGGTCAGTCCTGGTTTTTAAGCCGGTGGAACTCCTTCCCACCCGCAGGAGGCTGAGTTTTCCGCTACTCTTGCCTCTTCGATGCGCGTTGAATGGCGACGGTTCAGTCCCCTGAGCCAACGTGATACTTTTGATTCCAGGCGATTGTTAATTTTATAGCTGCCATTCTTCCCCTTAATTGAGGAACTGATTCCTCTGAGTTTCACCTACTGTAGGTCGCTTTGACTCTTTTAATATAACGGAGGCTTATACATTCGCAAACAGATACAGGCCCGAGAGAGGGGGGAATCGCTCTAGATCAAAGCTCCGATCCGGAGCACATTTACGTGGGAGTGAAATCTTATTGGAACCCCTGGGGTTTGCTTGCGAGTGAACACGCGTAGACTCGTGTGTGCTGAAATGTACACGGCGCGCAAAGGCGTGGCGGCTTGCGGGCGCGGTGCTGTCCCCTCCAAAGCATCCGGAGACCCTGCACACACCGAGGGGGATGTTTCTGTGACAGGAACACCAGGAGGGCTTCTGCCTCGGCCTTTCGGAGAATAGCTCCCTTGGGCTTCCTCTCTGGAGAAATCGCCTTTCCCAAGCGAAGCCTGGAGAGCGGTTGGAATATCAAGAGTCCATCTGCATGAACACCGGGGTGTGCGCGTGCGCGTGCTTGCAAAGAAGGCGGCGCAGCCAGCATTTGGCCGCCAGGAGAAAACTCTCGCGTCATAGGAGGGATTCCCTCCCAGCCCGCCCAGCCTCCCGCTGCACCGCTCCCTTCCCCTTCCTTTCCATCGCAGCTCTTTCTCTCTCTCTCTCTCTCTCTCTCTCCTGCTCCACTGTCTCCGGCTCCCTCCCTCCCTCCCCCCCTTGGAATTACTGGGTAATCGTGCAGCGACCACAAAGCTCTCCCTGTATCCGCTTACTCTTGAACGACCATATTTTATGGTAATAAATAATCCGAGGAGACGCGAACGCCATTTTTGGTCTCTTTCTCATCGCTGGTCCTCACGAGGGTCGCAGCGCCATCCTAAAACCGTTGGCTTCGACGGATTTAGAAGGGAAACGCTTTTCTTAGGATTGCACTGATAGTCTGGTGCAAAAAAAAAAAAACTTACGCGGGAGTCTTATGACTCTTTCATGCAATCCTAAGCAGGCCTACTTGGATGCAGCTCTCATATTACTGAAAGGGGTTGACCTCCAGGAAACCGCCCTTAGGGCTGTCCATTTAAAGGTTGACAATATTTTTATGGCAGCATCAGCTTCCATAGAGCCCACTTCTTCAGATGTGCCCACGCTAGGTAGTTATAGATACACGATATAGATAGAGAGAGAAAAGAACAAACAAGCAAATAAAAAACAGCAGGGTCAAGGTACCATGCAGAAGGTAAAGAGAACGGAAGTCATGCAAAATTCAAATTTAGCTACCTTTCGTAAGAAGAGACTCTCGGGTTTTTGCCAAGATCGTTAAGGCTAGTGCCATGAGTAAGATAGCCCAATCTTTGTTAAAGCCAGGGTGCAGGTAGTGTGAAAGGAAGAGGATTTCTCCTTCCACCCTTCCCTTCTTCATCTGTATTCTCTGGTGTTCAGTCTGCACATAGCTTTCCGTCCATCTTTCTAAGCTCCTTGCCCATCTTCCAGGCAACAAACAGGTCACTCAAAGTAATGGAGCCACCATCTAGAAAACAAAGATTGAGCTGGGATCTTATTTATTTATTCCTACCCCTCAACACAAAAAGGCTAAGTATTACAGAAATCTGTACACCTATGAGCCACATTGCCAGAGCTTCAATGTGACCCTTTCTCCCAAAGCTCTTGTTCTTCCCAGCCAGGAGCTCATTGGAGGGCCTTGGGCAGAAGACAGAATTCTTCCCTGTAGATGTGTACTGAGAAGACATGTAATAAAGCCCCCCCCCCACCACCTCTATAAAAATCATGATGATAAACGCTTCCCTCGTTCTGGTTGGGCCATGAATGTACTGGGATTTCTGACCATTCTTCGGAACTTTGATGGCTGTTTCTCTCTCCAAAACCTGTTCTCCAAAAACTGTCTCAGAATACAGTTTTCAAATTAGCATGCCTTATATCAGGATTAGGGAGAGCCATATTTAAACCCCCATTAAGCTATGAAACTCATAAGGTGACCTTGGACATCTGTGTGTGTGTGTGTATGCCTGACAGCCTAATCTAGCTATCAGTGCATTATGTCACAGCAAATTTTTGGCTACCCCATAGGCAAAGAAACAAAGAGGAAGTTTGCCGTCATTATCTGCCTCTGCATATTCTTTGGTGGTCTCCCATCCAAGTACTAGCCCAAGCTGTCCCTGCTTTGTGTCTGAGAAATGACAAGATCAGGCTAGCATGGACCACCCAGATCAAAGCCTAACCTACAACTCACATTTGTCAGAAGAAGGGAAAGAACCATGTATGCCACTTGGAGTTCCTTGGGGAAAAGATGGAAGCAACAGTGAGACGTCTCTCTGACTATAGCAAAGATCCAATGCCAGTAAGAACACGGACTGATGGCGTAGGACCCTGAAACATCAGCCCCCTTCCCATTCAGCTATCCTGTTTCCCTCAGTTCCTCTTTCTGGGCTTAGATCATCATCATCATCGGAGTCAAAATTCCCTCGTGGATGTTTCCCTGCAGTCTGCTCAGTAGACAGAAAGGCTGCTAGCATCATAATGGACCGTCTTTAACTTCTTCCTTCTGAGTGCTCATTGTCCTGGTTTGTAAAGAGACTTCTTCATCTCCTACAGAATGCAGCCATAAAAGTGTCTCTGTACTAACAGTGAGAGTCTTTGGGGAGTCCACACGTCATCTATTTTTATCCCACCTTTCCTCCAAGGAGCTTGGGGTTCTTCCTTTCCTCTTTTTATCCTCAGAATAACTTTGTGGGTTAAATAAGGCTGAGAGCGCGAGAGAGAGAGTGATTAAGCCAAAGACACTAGAGGAGCTTCATGACTGATCTGAATATGGAGGACTGGTCTATCAGTGGCTACTAGCCAAGGCATCTAAAGAGAACTTCCACATTCAGAGGCAGTAAACCTCCATACTCCAGTGCCGGGAGGCAACATCAGGGGAATGCCTTGGGCTCTACACCTCTTGCACCTTCAGAGGAACTGGTTTGCCACTCTGTGAGACAGGACACTGGACTGGATGGATCACTGGTCTGATCCAACAGCATTCTTATGTTCTTAACCTGGCTCTCTTCAGTGCCTAGCCTGGCACTCTAACCACCACACCATGCTGGGGACATCATTCTTGGGTGGCTGTACCAATCTTTGGTGAACCTACCACTTCTTGGTCCATTGTGTGGCTTTAGCAAGGAATCCTCACACCAGGCTTGTGGGTATCAATTGAGCCAAATCAACACAATGAAGACTTTCTCCACCCCCCACTCCCATATCACCATGCCTTGGAGGCTCTTAACACTTCTTCAATTGAATGAGGTTTGCTACCAAAATGTCTGAGCATATAGTGCATGTCTTCTTGGGCTGGCTGTTCAAACATCATAACATTGATACACTGGTGGCATCAATATAGCTTCTGTTCACCAGAATCCTTGTCACAATTCCAGCAGCATACTCCTTTGCAGAGGCACTCCTGTCTAAACCCACTGAAATCAATGGACTTAGACGGGAGTTACTCTGCATAAGGTTGCACTGTTGAGCTTCTTTTTAAACTAGTATTTCCACTAAACCAGTTCACCTTTCCTGATTCAACATCACATTAAGAATTTATACCCAAAATGACCTTATGCTGATTCAGAGCACCAGTCTTGTCTGCTTGGACTGGCAGCTGCTCTCCAGGGTCTCCAGGGAGGTGTTTCATGTTGCCTACCATCAGATCCTGGGGATTGAACCTGGGACCTTTTGCTCTGCAATTGGGCCACAATCTCTCCCCAGTAGTGCACAGCACAGACCACATAAACACATGAAGCCAGCTTATATGGAATCAAAGCATTGGTCCATTACAGTCAACCTTGTCTACTCAGAGTGTGGCAGCCACTCTCCAGTCCTCAGGCAAAGGTCTTTCACGTCCCCTACTGCCTGGTCCTTTTAACCGGAATTGCTAGGGATTGAACCCGGGACCTTCTGCATGCCAAGCAGATGCTCTAGCACCAAAGCACAGCCCCAGAACTCAGAAATACAAGCCTCTTCACCCACTCAACAACAGCCAGCCTCAATATCATCCTCATTATCTAGCTATCCTCTGCTGCTAAGCATTTCCTCCAATTGCCAGCTACTAATTACATAAAACTAATGGCTGGGTGGGTTGCTGGATGGCTTGGTGAGATTTGACACAACAGCGGCGGGATTCCCCTCCCTACTCTGCTAATTTATTGTGCTGTTCACGAGATGCCATGTTGTGACTTTCTCTGATCGATGGTGTCTTTCTTCGCCCATCCGTCTGTGGGCTTACTCACACAGTACAATTTCCTTCTTGGTTTATCGAGAAGCCATGCTTTCTCTGCAGAGATAGCTCCATGTGATTTCTGAGCCTTGAACAGAAGGCAATTTGGATGAAATAAGGAGCAATTGAGACGATGGGGGCAACTAAATCCTAATGTTACAGGAGAAAAAGTAAGGCTAAAGTCCTCGATGCACTTACTTACAACTCCCATTAAAATCACCAGGCTTGCTTGGAAAACAGCAGTCAGCCCATGCTCTTTATGCCTTCATGTGTCATTCTGGAGCTAAGCAGAGCCTCTCTCCTCTGAAAGGAATGGCGCTCTACACAAGCTCTGAGGCACTACTGATGACGCGCATACATGCTCTGAAGCAGTACCTTAAGGAAACAGCACTGTGCACATAGCTCTGTGTTGCATTGTGTACCATTCTGGAGTCAAGAACCAATCAGCCCTGTAACAGAACCTTGCTTTTCTAAGAGGGATGGGACTCTGGACATGGGCAGAGGCATTGCCTTTGTGGAACGGCTATTGCACAAGCTTTCTTAAAGGCATCCCGCACCGTTTCAGAGCTACACAGCCACGCGACCGATCCTTTTCAACGGAACGGCCCTCTGCACAAGCAGAAGGGCACTTCGCACAAGCTCTGTGGATCGCATCTGGGAACTACACAGCCCAGCCAGAGCCAGGCCCTCGCCAGCGGAATAGCACTCTGCCCATGCACCGAGGCATCAGGCTTGGGGAACCGAACTCCGCACGAGGTCTTTCGATTGCAATAGCAGACCGTTTCGGAACCTCGCGCCTGCTAGCATGAGGCTGGCCCTCGCTAGTGGAAACCGCACTCTGCCCATGCCCCGAGGCTCCACGCCTTGAATGCTGAACCAACCCAGGCTGGGCAAATCTAGAAGAAGAAGATGAAGATATTGGATTTATATCCCGCCCTCCACTCCGAAGAGGCTCAGAGCGGCTCACAATCTCCTTTCCCTTCCTCCCCCACAACAGAAACCCTGTGAGGTGGGTGGGGCTGGAGAGGGCTCTCCCAGCAGCCGCCCTTTCAAGGACAACCTCTGCCAGAGCTATAGCTGACCCGAGGCCATTCCAGCAGGTGCAAGTGGAGGAGTGGGGAATCAAACCCGGTTCTCCCAGATAAGTGAGCTATGGCTGACCCAAGGCCATTCCAGCAGGCGCAAGTGGAGGAGTGGGGAATCAAACCCGGTTCTCCCAGATAAGTGAGCTCTGGCTGACCCAAGGCCATTCCAGCAAGCGCAAGTGGAGGAGTGGGGAATCAAACCCAGTTCTCCCAGATAAGTGAGCTCTGGCTGACCCAAGGCCATTCCAGCAGGCGCAAGTGGAGGAGTGGGGATCAAACCCGGTTCTCCCAGATAAGTGAGCTCTGGCTGACCCAAGGCCATTCCAGCAAGCGCAAGTGGAGGAGTGGGGAATCAAACCCGGTTCTCCCAGATAAGTGAGCTCTGGCTGACCCAAGGCCATTCCAGCAAGCGCAAGTGGAGGAGTGGGGAATCAAACCCGGTTCTCCCAGATAAGTGAGCTCTGGCTGACCCAAGGCCATTCCAGCAAGCGCAAGTGGAGGAGTGGGGAATCAAACCCGGTTCTCCCAGATAAGTGAGCTATGGCTGACCCAAGGCCATTCCAGCAGGCGCAAGTGGAGGAGTGGAGAATAAACCCGGTTCTCCCAGATAAGTGATCTATAGCTGCCCCAAGGCCATTCCAGCAGGCGCAAATGGAGGAGTGGGGAATCGAACCCGGTTCTCCCAGATAAGTGATCTATGGCTGACCCAAGGCCATTCCAGCAGGCGCAAGTGGAGGAGCGGGGAATCAAACCCGGTTCTCCCAGATAAGTGAGCTCTGGCTGACCCAAGGCCATTCCAGCAGGTCAAGTGGAGGAGCGGGGAATCAAACCCGGTTCTCCCAGATAAGTGAGCTATGGCTGACCCAAGGCCATTCCAGCAAGCGCAAGTGGAGGAGTGGGGAATCAAACCCGGTTCTCCCAGATAAGTGAGCTCTGGCTGACCCAAGGCCATTCCAGCAAGCGCAAGTGGAGGAGTGGGGAATCAAACCCGGTTCTCCCAGATAAGTGAGCTATGGCTGACCCAAGGCCATTCCAGCAGGCGCAAGTGGAGGAGTGGGGAATCAAACCCGGTTCTCCCAGATAAGTGAGCTATGGCTGACCCAAGGCCATTCCAGCAGGCGCAAGTGGAGGAGTGGGGAATCAAACCCGGTTCTCCCAGATAAGTGATCTATAGCTGCCCAAGGCCATTCCAGCAGGTGCAAATGGAGGAGTGGGGAATCGAACCCGGTTCTCCCAGATAAGTGATCTATGGCTGACCCAAGGCCATGCTAGCAGGCGCAAGTGGAGGAGTGGGGAATCAAACCCGGTTCTCCCAGATAAGTGAGCTCTGGCTGACCCAAGGCCATTCCAGCAGGCGCAAGTGAAGGAGTGGGGAATCAAACCCGGTTCTCCCAGATAAGTGAGCTCTGGCTGACCCAAGGCCATTCCAGCAGGCGCAAGTGGAGGAGCGGGGAATCAAACCCGGTTCTCCCAGATAAGAGTCCGCGCACTTCACCACTCCGCCCAACTGGCTCCCCTAGGCTAGGCGGGATGGGCGGCCGTCTCCTCGGCTCCCCTTTTTGCCGTCAGCGCCTCTCCGCGGCAGCCCTAGCGGAGCGACTCCGGCGCCTCCCCGAGCCGGGGCGCGATTTCTTGGCTGGCCGGGGCCGGAGAACGCTCGAGTAATTCGAGCCGCCGCCGGAGGAGCCCGCACCCAACAGTGGCGGGCGGGCGGGGACGTCACTCCCTCTGGCCAGCCTTCGCTTGCCCTCCCTTCCTCCCTCCGCCCCGCAGTCGCTCGGGGAGACAGAGCAGCTGCAGCAGCAGCGAGGAGCGCCGGCCGCGGCTTCGGGGGGAGAGAGAGCAGCCCATCGAGCCCGGGCGGCCCCGCCCCGCCTGGCCCCGCCCCTGGCCCCGCCCCTCTCCACCATCCCGGCTTGCGAGCGCGTCAGGTTCCCCTGGAGGCGAGACCCGAGCATGGAGCGCACTCCGGCCAGGCGAGCGCTGGTGGTGGCGGTAGCGGCAGCGGCAGCCCGGGCGGAGGCGCGGCGCTGAGGACGAGGGAGGCGGCGCGCGGCCGGCAGAAGGGCGATGAGTGCTCGCAAAGGGTAGCCGGAGCGAGGCGAGCGAGCCAGGCGAGGCGAGGCGAGGCGAGGCGAGGCAGCCGGCGAGGCAGCGCCCCCCCTCGGGCGAGCACCACCATGCCTGTGCGCAGAGGTCATGTGGCACCACAGAACACCTTCCTGGGGACCATCATTCGGAAATTCGAAGGGCAAAGTAAGTTGGCTGCGCCCCACAGCCACGCGCCCCCCCTTCCCCTTGGGATGGGGTTTTGGCGTCCTCCCCCCCCCCGCCGCCGGAAGTTCAGCCCAAAGGCGCGGGGACTTGGGAGGCTCGGAGCTGACCCCCTCAACCGAGGCGCCAAGTCCCCGGAACTCTCCTCTGCTTGGCCAGGCGGGCTTCCCTCCATCTACTCTCCCTGGCGGTGGGGTGTGTGTGTGTGTGTGTCGAGGGGAACGCTCCCGCGAGGCGGAACATACACAAGGCGCGCTTATGCAATCCCGCATCACGCCAGAGAACGGCTGTCTCAGTTAGGGTAGTGAGAGGGAGTCAAAGGTCTTGATGTGTCTTCGTGGGCCCTGCCCTCTTCCTTTCGTGGCCCTTAAACTTGACTCCCCCCCCTTTTTTTTTTTGGTGCCAGTGGTACCTTATTTAACATGAGTTGGTGGAAAGTTTCCAGCAGGCAAATTCCAAAGGCGTTTCTAGGCAGGGTGTTTGGCTTGTGACTTGGCTCGTCTGTGCCATTCCGCTTGGGAGTCCAGCTGCGGAGCTGAGTGGCCGGACGTAGGGGGATGCCAGCCTCCAGGTGGGACCTGGGGAGCCTCCGGAATTTCGGCTTAGCTCCAGATGACAGAGATCACTTCCCCTGGAGAAAAGGGATGCTTTGGAGGGTGGACTCTGTGGCGTTGTGCTCCGTGGGGGTCCCTGTCCTCCCCAGGCTCCATCCCCAAACCTCCAGGAGTTTCCCAACCTGGACTTGCCAAGCCAACTCCCCATCCCCTGCTGGTGGCCAGGAAAGACTTGGCAACCTTAAGCTCTAGCGATTGTGCCTTGCTTAATCTCTCGGTTACAGGTGCAGACTCATCTGGAGATAACCCTTGACCTCCCCTGGCCTTCTGCTCATGCAAAACACCATATCAGGCCACATGTGCATCTCCTCTCATAGCCCAGTGACTTTCATTCACTGCAAAAGCCATGCCTGCACTGGTTGCAATTTTTTTCTCGAAGGTAGATGCCGGTTCTGTTAACGTGCAGTCTGTAGCAGCCAGCTCCTCTTGGATGTAAGGAGCCTGTTAGTGGCAGTGGGCTTATTTATCTCTGCAAGGGTTGTGCATAATGAGACCCAAAGAGTGGCGCAAGCGATGCCTGCAGCGAAGGCAGTTTGTACATAATCAGGTCTGGGAGTAGCTGTAAATTGTGGGTGTTTGACAGAATGAGCGTGGCAGGGAGGGAAACATAAGAGACCGGATGAAAGATGCCTCTCGCCTTGCAGATTTCCCCGTCCTGCTTTCCACTGTCACATCCCTTTTTGCTGTAACCATCCCGGGCTTCAATCACACCCACAGCACTCGTGTGACAGCTCTGGCGAAGCCGGAGAGGAAAGTCAGGTGGATCACTGAATCACGCCTTGGTCCATAAATGCAGGAAGAGACAGTGTTCCCAAGGGATGCCTGCCGTTACTAACAACAGGGATCCACAGAAAGGAGCACGAGAGGCAGAAAGCTTTGGTGAGACTTTCAAGAGATGTGCCTGGCTTGAATGCATTGGTACACTAGGACTGTGAAAAGGAAGAACTGAGGCTTCAGTTTGACATTCTCTCTCTCTCTTATATATATATATATATATATATATATATATATATATATATATATATATATATATATATATATATATATATATATATATATATATATAAGCCGCCCTGAGCCTGCCTCAGCGGGGAGGGCGGGGTATAAATAAAAATTTATTATTATTATTATTATATATGTATCATGAGCTGGACTCTGGCTTCAGCACACGTGTATGAAGGCTCAAGTTCTTTGGGAGCAGTGTTGAGCCCAGCGATACTGAAGCCACTGTAAAATTAATCAAGTCAAGGAAACTAGCTTCATGGTCAGATGTTCAAAACTGGGTTGTCCATACTGTTTTGTTTTGTTTTTTTTGACAGTGCAAAACTGTAATTTACACTCTGTAATTTATCCTGGAAAAGAGCCCCGTGGCGCAGAGTGGTAACGCTGCAGTACTGCAGTCCTAAACTCTACTCACAACCTGAGTTCAATCCTGGCGGAAGCTGGGTTCAGATAGCCGGCTCGAGGTTGACTCGGCCTTCCATCCTTCCGAGGTCGTAAAATGAGTACCAAGCTTGCCGAGGGGGGGGGGGGAGAAAGTGTAGATGACTGGGGAAGGCAATGGCAAACCACCCCGTAAAAAGTCCGCCATGAAAATGTCATGATGCGACGTTACCCCAGAGTCGGAAATGACTGGTGCTTGCACAGGGGACTACCTTTACCTTTTTAAATTTACCCTGGGCATTAGTGTGGTGTTATTTGCATAGCAATCAAAATGCAGAAAGGAACCTGAAATTCCTTGTGCAGGAGAAAACTAGGATTCAAACGATGACCCAAGGAGGAAGGAGGGGAAGTAGTGTTTCTTGTAGTGCATGGCCACATATCAGGCTTACCCCACTGCTAGTCAAGTAGAAGTCTAGGCTTCTTGATCATCACAAATGCCCAGGCCGGAGCAAGGATTGCCTCTAGGTCATCAGGTGGGCAAATTTTGTAAGCTCTTTGGAAAACCAGTGTAGTGTGGTGGTTAGAGTGTTGGGGTAGGTTAGGGGAAATCTGGGTTCAAATCCTTGTGCTTCCGTGTTGCTCACTGAATGGCTTTGGCCTGGTCACTCTTCTCCTCAGCCTAATTGACCTCTCAGGGTTGTTGTGAGGGTAAAAAAAGGATGAAGAGACAGCTGGCGTGCCACTTTGGGCTCCTCGAAATAAAGATAGAGGAAATGCCGTATCTTGACCCCCGCAACCTGGCCACAGTAACCCATGCAAAGGTCACTTCCAGGCTAGATTATTGTAACTCTCTCTACGTGGGGCTGCCCTTGACCCTCCTCCAGAAACTCCAGCTGGTGCAGAACGCTGCTGCATGGATGTTGACTTCGTCACCTGTACGGGCACAGATCCATCCTGTGCCGTGCCAACTGCACAGGCTACCCATTGAGTACCGGATCCGGTTCAAGGTGTTGGTACTTACCTTTAAAGCCCTATACGGTCAGGGGCCAGCATACCTTTGGGACTACCTCTCCCTGTATGAGCCCCGTAGATCCTTACGATCAGCAAACCAACAACTTTTGGTAATACCCAGCCCCAGAGACATCCTTCTGGCCTTGACGAGGGCCAGGGCCTTTTCAGCCCTGGCCCCTGCCTGGTGGAATGAGCTCCCCCTGGAGATCCAGGTCCTTCAGGATCTGCTTCACTTCCGCAGGGCCTGTAAAACAGAGCTCTTTCACCAGGCTTTCAGCTGAGGCAGTGGGCGTCACTTGTTATCAGCCTCCCTGTCTCATTCTATCCCAGCACTACAAGATCTGCTGGACATGGACAATAGGTCACATCTGTGAGGCAGAATCTGCCATCTTAGTCTGTCTAATTTTAGATTTTATATTTTAAACTAGTCTTTTACTGTTTTTACCGTTGACTGTTTTTATGATGTAACCTGCCCTGAGCCTGTTCTACGGGAAGGGCGAGCTAAAAATTGAATCAAATAAAAATAAATAAATAAACAAACAGATGAAGTGGAAAAATAGTGGCTTTTTTTCAGTGTTCCACAATGGTTAGCAACATGGTCTAGTAACTTTTGTGGAGTTATTTCAAGGTGGAGTTGAATGTTGATTTGAACTTCTCTGTGCCGTTGCTTTGCCTGCCCAGTCTAACTAAAGACCTTTCTTACAAGTCCCAAGCTATGATGAACATCCCAGCTAAAATTCACACAGCATCATGGACCCCAGTGTACTTGGAAATTCATCGGGGAGGGATGGTAGCTCAGTGGTAGAGCATCTGCTTGGGAAGCAGAAGGTCCCAGGTTCAATCCCTGGCATCTCCAAAAAAGGGTCCAGGCAAATAGGTGTGAAAAACCTCAGCTTGAGACCCTGGAGAGCTGCTGCCAGTCTGAGTAGACAGTACTGACTTTGATGGACCAAGGGTCTGATTCAGTATAAGGCAGCTTCATATGTTCATCCCCCCAGTTTGGACACAGTGGAGCAAAGCAACCACCTCAGTTTCAATCCACAATCTTCTTCACCAGGCGACTTACTAAATATGACTTCAGTTTTTTCTCTCTCCAGAAATCAGCAGCCATTGAGTTTTTAATTTATCTCCTTTTTATTGACGTTTCTTCAAGAGTTCTGGCTCACCTGAGCAGTATTAAATATCTATTAGCATTCATGCCAAGGACTATTTTAAATGCAGGAATAGTTTTCTGTCCTGGCAGGCGAGACTGGATGAAATGTTTGTAAGATGACTGACACAATGCATTACTTTTTTCTTCCCCTCCCCCTTTGCAGATAAAAAATTCATCATTGCTAATGCTCGAGTGCAGAACTGTGCTATCATCTATTGCAATGATGGGTTCTGTGAGATGACGGGATTCTCCAGGCCAGATGTCATGCAGAAACCATGCACCTGCGACTTTCTCCATGGACCGGAGACCAAACGGCATCACGTTGCCCAAATCGCCCAGGCCTTGCTGGGGTCAGAGGAGAGGAAAGTAGAAGTCACGTATTATCACAAAGATGGTAAAATACTTTCAACTTTTATTTTTTTTTGTTTTTGAAAAATACACCATGCATTTTGATCATCTTTTGGAAGGATGTTGCAAGCCAGTTTCTTTCAATACTGGGGAATCGGCTGTTGTCTTGGAGTTGCTTGGTCTAGCATGTGGCATTATGTTTCATCTCAGGTTTGGGAACAAGATGGTTAACTTAAGCGCATTTGTTTGGAAGCAAAGACACACTTAAATCAGAGCAACTTTGTTTTGATTAAAACTGTGGAAGACTGGTTGTAAACAGGGCCAGTGGAACAAGGTGATATGAAGTAGTGTTTTTTAGTTGGTGGATTCCAGAATGGATGTTAATTTTGAGTCACCAGCTAGTATGTCATTCTTGACTGGTATTTTGATGGGAAGTGGACCATTCCGGCTTTTTAAAATTCAGGTGTGTAAATGTATGTGTTTAGCACTGTATAGAAGAATAAAGACTGAGCGATTGGATTTCAGATATTTGGTACTCTGGGTGAAATCAAATACCCGTGTGAAATGTATAATCATTGCCGTTCTACTTGGTGTACAAAGTAGTTTAGGATGCACATTTTCATTCATCCACCCAGTCATTTCTTATTAATTGTCATCAAAGGCATTCATGAATGTATCACTAGCGTTCCCATTTTACAGATGGGAAAGTGAGGCTGAGAGGAAGGACATGACTTACTTAAAGCTCTGCAGTAGCCATGATCCAGCAGTCAGTTAACCGTTCTTAAAAATATGGTACACGATGTGTTTATTTCTGCAATGGAGTGTGGTCAATGAGTCCAAGCTAGAGCAGATATTAACTCCAGGTTCTCAAATCGATTTGATTGATTTTGATTGATTTATTTGATTTCTACCCTGCCCTTCCCATGAACGAGCTCAGGGTGGGTTACAACATAACCATAAAAATAACAAAATATACATTTAATATGTTATATTTCAACTATTGCAATATAAAACCACTATTGTGCAGTAAAAACGATGGCATCCAGAAACTGATTACATTATTCCAAATTCCAGATCTACCAGTGGGGACTTTGTTGCCGACCCAAACAGATTTATAAATGTACATCAAGGTATGATCAGAATTAAAATACAGATGATTATTTAAAACAAAACTGCCATATCATATAATTTGTGGCAGATCAACCTACAGGAGCATACAAAAGACACCTCTTTAAAGAAGGGGGGGGGATTAAATGGGTCTCTTTCTGCTCAACTTTGCAAATGAGTAGAAAGCGTTCCCTGAATTTAGAGATTTCAGTGCTTGGTAATGCTGATCTACTGCTTGGATTGTTGCACATCATAGGTGGTGAGGAAGGATACGTGGACATTGTGTTTGAACTGAATGGGACATTCGGCTGAGTAAGATGCTCAGCTGTCAAAGTAAACAGAACTAGATTGCTGCCAAGTCAACTTTACACAAACAGTCTTGCTGAGCAATTGCTTTTGAGTTGGCTTAAAAAAAAAAAAAAAAGAACCTGCTTGTTTCAAACGGAAAACAGTTTGGAGGGTTTTTTAAAAATAAAAAAGTAGAACTAATGACTGACTAAACTATAATTTGCATGATTTGTCATAGAATGGACCAAGAATAATACTGTGTTAGGCTTTTGGTGCTGAAACTTCAAGGGTATTTGCCACAAGAATAATAAAGAGAATAACAAGGAGAATAACAAAGCTAATTACTTCTGAAGGTTTAAGCCTCATTTTTTTTCCTTTTTCTGATTTTTCAGCATAACAAGTGAGACGTTAAACGAATTGGAATAATACATAAGCATGTTGTGCACTATTTTGGTTTGCGCTGTGGATCTGTATGCAAAGGGGGGAAATGCAAAGTGATCTCATATATTCAACTGCTGAGCTTTAATTAGCTTTGGAGAGGGGACAAGGAGCTGTTTACATTCAAGGATGGCAGGGAAGGGTGCTTTAAAGTGACTGTGACAAGCTGGGCTCTTGGATTCTCCTGATGGCACTGGCAGAGTGACATTGGTGGGACTCAAGGAAGGAGACGATTCTTGACGCTAGCAAGAGCAGGCTGTGATTCCAGTTGGTTTAAAAGGCCCTGGATGAGATTGTCTTCCGAGTGTTCAAGAGGAAATGTGTCTGTTGATGCAAAGTAGGTTCTGATTTGCAGGGGGCATGTTTGTGTGTGTGAGTCCTGATTTTATTACACTCACATCTTCCCTTTCCATCACCACCCCCCAAAAAGTTGCCCATTTTTTCATTCTCGCATTTATTTATTTAGTACATTTTTTTTTAAAAAAAATCCCATGCTTCCACAGAGTAACTCAGGACAGCATACATCAGGGGGGGGGGGGCAACGGTAGCTCTCCAGATGTTTTTTTGCCTACAACTCCCGTCAGCCCCAGTCAGCATGGCCAATGGCTGGGGCTGATGGGAGTTGTAGGCAAAAAACATCTGGAGAGCTACCATTGGCCACCACTGGCATACATGATTCCCCCTTCTCCTGTATGTTCTCACAACACGCCTGTGAGCTTGGTTGGCCTGAATGGCTCAAGGTCACCTAGTAAGCTTTGTGGCAGAGTGGGGATTGGGACTTGTCTCCTGAATCCTAGTTTGGCTGACTGAGACACATTAGGCAGAGAGCTCAAGCATATCTACACAATAAACAGCTGCTCTCTCTTTCTGCAGAGAACTGAAGCTCAGTAAGGAACCCTACGGAATTAGCAAAGTATCCCCACCACAGTATATTTCCTCAGATTCTTGGAGCGATTCTGTTTGATACTTCATCAAACAGCACCAGAATATTGGTGACCAGTGCAGATATGACCATACGGGTTGACCTGAGCTCACCCCGTGATCTTCATGGTTGAGCTGAGGTTTTAGTCTCACTCCTACTGAAGCAGTCTTGGGCGCTCTCCTCTAGAACTCACTGGTTTTTATGCTACCTTGAATCTTCGAGAAACTATATACCAAATAAGGATTTGGCCTTTTCTTGTCCTGTTAGTGAATCAGTACTCCAGTTTGGTGTAGTGGTTAAGTGCATGGGCTCTTATCTGGGAGAACCAGGTTTGATTTCCCACTCCTCTGCTTGCAGCTGCTGGAATGGCCTTGGGTCAGCCATAACTCTTGTAGAGCTGTCCTTGAAAGGGCAGCTTCTGTGAGAGCTCTCTCAGCCCCGCCTACCTCACAGGGTGTTTGTTGTGGGGGAGGAAGGTAAAGGAGATTGTGACCGCTCTGAGATTCAGAGTGAAGGAAAGGGTATGTATCCAATATCTTCTTCTTTACTATATATTGAATCAACCATCAAAATAGCAAGACAAGTGCCAAGTAGCGTGGCTGTGAAAAAAAGCCTCCCCTGAGAAGGCCAGAATTACAATGCTGATTTTGATGCAGGGTATATATTGTATAGCAGGTTCAACAGTGTGCAGTCTTAGGGCCCTTCTTATCCTTACCTCATTGTGATGGTCACCTTCCTGTGGGAGCAGTTATTATTTTGTGGGCCATTGGGTAGAGGGCACTGCACACATAGGGCAGTTTCCTCCACAAATACATAAAATAAGGTTTTCCAGAGATGTAGAGACAAATGCCCACCATATGGTGTGTCACCCCCATCCCCAGCAGCCTATCACATAATAGTCACTCAAAGTAGTAATTTTGAGCAGTGTCCTTGGGGTGCACATATTGTCAGTTCCAAGAATTATCCTTCATGCAGGGTGATATCAATAAAAACAGAACTCATCCTGAGCAGATGATTGTCATATTTATACACAGCTCAGAGGGATACAGCTAAAAGGCTTGGGCACCTATCAGCAATGTCGGATGGGTATCTCAGGTTGGATCTCAAACAGACTGACCTCAGTCTGATATATCTAGTTGAGGACAGCCCAAGAGATATCCGGCTGTCCTCAACTAGGGCCAAGGCCGTTGCTGTCCAGGCCCCCCTCCCCCTGGTGGAACTCTCTGCCAGACAACATCGGTGCCCTATGGGATTTATTACCTTTCCATTGGGCTTGCAAGGCAGAGATGTTCCACCAAGCATTTGGTTGAGGACAGTAATGGTCTGGCACTCCCATACTCCCCTCCCCCCTTTTTTCATATTCCCTACCCCCAGAGAACCGTTGCGTGCAGATTGTGAGTTACAAGCTTGAACTAATGAGAGCAGTTGCCTGAGCACGGGTTCCTAGTACAATAATGCAGCCAGTTGAAGTATAAATGAAACACGGGAATAGCCAGAATCACGTTGCTGCACTGGGTGGACAGCGGACTGCTGCCTGAAGAAATTTGAATACGTGGCACTTCCTGCGGCTAGAAGCTTCACTGAACAGCCGGAGTTGGTACCTTTCATCAATTTAGCATCCAGGAGTGGATTATTTTGAGTTTTTTGTGAATGAAATGAACTTTGAGAGACATTGAAATAATTTATGACCCAAATGTGTCGGTAAAGAGTTGCATGTGAACAAATGCTGTAATACAAGAAGAAGAAGAAGATATTGGATTTATATCCTGCCCTCCACTCCGAAGAGTCTCAGAGCGGCTCACAATCTCCTTTACCTTTCTCCCCCACAACAGACACCCTGTGAGGTGGGTGGGGCTGGAGAGGACTCTCACAGCAGCTGCCCTTTCAAGGACAACCTCTGCCAGAGCTATGGCTGACCCAAGGCCATGCTAGTGGGTGCAAGTGGAGGAGTGGGGAATCAAACCCGGTTCTTCCAGATAAGAGTCCGCACACTTAACCACTACACCAAACTGGCTCTCTTCAACAAATAGTTGAAGAGCATTATTCACAGCTTCTGTGTGTTTAATCCCTAGGTGGGGGCAGGGGATACTCTGGTTTGGAGGCCCTCACCCTACTTCAGGGTTATCAGAAAGAGGGATGGGGAAGAGATATCTGCTGGGCACTCCATTATACTCTATGGAGACTAGTTCCTGGCATAAAATATAACAGAGAATCAATCTGTGGGTATCTGGGGCTCTGGGGGGCTGTTTCTTGAGGTAAAGGCATCGAATTTTCAGCATAGCATCTGGCGTCTCTCCTCAAATCATCCCCAAGTTTCAAAAATATTGGACTAGGAGTCAAATTCTGTGAGCCCCAAAAGAAGGTGCCCCCATTCTCATAATTTCTAGTGGAAGGGAGGTGTTTAAAAGGAATGTGATGACCAGAACTCTCTTTGGAGTTCAGTTGTGCTTGTCACAATCACAATTTTGCTCCTGGCTCCACCCCCAAAGTCTCCTGGCTCCATCCACAAAGTCCCCAGGCAGGCTCGTCGCTATGGGGGTGCCAGGGGTGCCAGGCCACTCAGTCAAACCCCCCCTTCCATTTGTATAGCCCCTCCATTGGAGCAGTGGTGGGCCGGGGCCCAGGCAGCAGCAGCCTTGAGGAGTGGAAGTGAACTGCTCCAACTCAGATCTTTCTTGAGTTGGACCTGGCAGCCCTACTGGCAGATACTGAAATTGCTGTCATCTTGAATGTAGGATATAGCAGGGGTCCCCAACCCCCGGTCCATGGCCTGTTAGCAATCAGGCCTTGAGTTGTATAATTATTTCATTATATATTACAATGTAGTAATAATAATAATAATAATCAAAGATTTCAGGTTTTCACCGCTGGTAACATCATTAGGGTTTGTAGAATCTTTCGGGATTTCTCTACTGGAGAAAGTTTTCCTTCCAGACGTTTCGTTCTCGGCTGCGGAGAACATCCTCAGCGGCGTTGCAGCCGGAGCAGGCGCTCAGATCTCAATGCACAGCAGCCAAGAAGGTCAGAGCGCCTGCTCCGGCTGCAACGCCACTGAGGATGTTCTCCGCAGCTGAGAACGAAACGTCTGGAAGGAAAACTTTATCCAGTAGAACACGGCACTTGATCCCGAAAGATTCTACAAACCCTAATAATAATAATAATAATAATAATCATAATAATAATGTGACAACATTGGATTTATATTCCACCCTCCATTCCAAATCTCGGAGTCGCTCACAATCTCTTTTACCTTCCTCCCCCATAACGAACATCCTGTGAGGTGGGTGGGGCTGAGAGAGCTCTCCCAGAAGCTGCCCTTTCAAGGACGATGTCTGTGAAAGCGATGACTGACCCAAGGCCATTCCAGCAGCTGCAAGCGGAGGGGTGGGAAATCAAACCCTGTTCTCCCAGATAAGAGTCTGCACACTTAACCATTACACCAAACTAATGACAATAAAGTGCACAATTGTATCATCCCGAAACCACTACCACCACCTCCAGTCTGCGGAAAAATTGGCTTCCACAAAACCGGTCCCTGTTGCCAAAAAGGTTGGGGACTGCTTGGATATAGCATTCTTAGAGGAACTGTTTTAATGTATTTAATATTATTTTAACTCTACTGTGTATGTATTTGTTTGTGTTGTAAGCTACCTTGAGTCCTACTTGCAGGGAAGGGTGGCCTAAAAAATCAAATGGAATAAATAAGTAAATAATGTCAGCCTGTTTGAGCAGGGGCTGGAAGATCCAGATTCACATCTCCACTCTGCCGCGAGGCTTGGTGGATGATGGTGGGACAATTGCTCTCTCTCTGTTTAGGACCATGAGGAGATCCTTGGGAAAGGGAAGACCAAAGACCAAATACACCCTGTTGAGTTCCTTGGAGGAAAGGCAGGAGAGAGAGAGAGAAGTTTTTTATTTAAACGTTTTTATGCTGCATTTCCACCCAATCAGAGCCCACAGGACGGTGAGCATAAAAACATTAAAGCGTCAAGACGGATAAATCTTCCTGGAGAGGAAGTTTCAGAGTTGGGTGCCACAGTGGAGAAGGTCCTTTCTCAGGTTGCCACCTGTCTAGCCTCAGATGGCAGGGACAACCAAGGCAGAGTCTCAGAGGATGACTGGTTTGATCGGCTAGGTTTGTATGGGAGGATGCAGTCTTTAAGGTATGTTGGTCCCAGGCCATACGGGGCTTTAAAGGTCAGCCCTTGCACCTTGAATTGAGCCTGGAAGCACATTGGAAGCCAGTAGAGGTGGAACAAGACTGGAATCCTATGGTCCCTGTGACCCATGCCAGTCAACACTCTGACTGCAACATTCTGTACCGGCTGCAATTTCCAGGCAGTCTTCAAAGGCAACTCTGAATAGATCGCATTGCAGCAATCTAATCTAGCTGTTACCAGGACATGTAGCGCAATAGCAAGGGTTTTTTTTTTTTCTGCCCAGGAAGGGTCGCAGCTGGCTCACCAGCCAAAGCTGGTGAAAGGCACCCTTGGCCGCAGCTGCCGCTTGTTCATTCAACCAGAAGCCCAGGTCCAGGGGCACCACAATGATGCGTTCCATCAGCGATTTGGGTGGGAGGAAGGGAGTGGTAACATTGCCCTCAGTGCTTGGCATGAGACAAAGGGGTATTAGGCAGTGCTCCCTCTGTGCTGTGGAGTCACGGGAGCAAAAATTCTACTTCGTGAGCGACTGGCATTAAAGTTGCGAGTGAGCGATTTGGCTACTGCATAGATTACTTCGCTCTGGGCCCATGCTTCCTGAGCTAAGGCAAAAAAGTGTGGGCCCGAGGCCGAAAAACTGTGAGCTAGCTCACACTGACTCAGCTTAGAAGGAACACTGGTATTAGTATACTGTTGTCAGCTATCGCTTGGTAAGGTATCAGCCTTCATTATTGGCATATGCAGCGTTTCTGAAGGTTCAGGTTGCTTCTCGCACATATAATCTTTACAACGACCTTGAACGGTAGGTGAATATTAGCATCGCAACAGAAGTTGCGAGAGAGATTAAAAGAGAGAATAGATTCATGCTTGAGAAGAGACAGATGGAGCTAAGAGCAGAGACTCAGTTAATTGCTCTCAGCATCCCACAATTAAGGATTCATCTGCCCAGCAATCCCCACTTTCAACATATTTATTTCCTTCGCTATCCCCCCCCCCCCATCGGAATTAAACCCAAACAAATGATAGCCATATAAACTAAGCTTGTTATTCCTATTTGGTCCTTGAATCTGTTAAACATCTTCATTATGCTGTATGCTAATTTACTGCTTACCTATAGATATGGAGTGGTAATTTCCATTTCATTGTATCTGAATAAGTGTGCATGCACATGAAAACTTATGTCTTGAATAAAACTTTGTTGGTCTTAAAGGTGCCACTGAACTTGAACTGTGTTCTAAAAGAGAGAATTTTAGGTTTATCTAAGTCCTGTTCTTATGACAGATTGGAATCAGGGTCTTCTTGATTTGTATGTCTGTCCACTATGTCCACTGAGCCACTATGCTACACATTTTAAGGGGTCTTATATACACATTTGTGGGATTGTAACCAGTGCATTTGTCCCGTGAGCCCTTGAATAAAATCCTTGATGTTTAATGTTTTTTTCCCTTCATGAATGTCCAAGTGGTTAGTCAGCTACTGGATCTGATGAATTAAGGAGAGTGATTGGCAATTACATTTCACAAACATCTGAAAGTGTTAGAAGCTCCTTGGCTGAGCCCAGACTGCTGGTTTGGGGTGACAGCGTGCTGACCTGGAATTGAGCCAGTGAAAACAGAAGCACCTTGGGGTGCCCAGATGATATGTGGCCCACTGCCGGAACAGGAATGGGCCGCAGGCTCCTTGGAGGAGCATCCACAGCGCTTATGCATCCGTCCGCCTTTCCCCAGGGTGCTTCCAGGCCATCCCGATGGCCGGGGAGGCACCTTGGAGATAGCTCGGTGATTTGGTACCACTTTGGAAGTGATACCTTTTTGAGGTGGCTGGAATGCAGGTAAAGATGGCATGAGGACAGGGGTGGGATGGGAACCAGATGTGCACATTTGGACATGCTTTTCTGATCTGTTTGCCAGCCATCCCTGGGACGGCTTATACTGCCCATCTGGAACGAGCCCTTTAGTCCCTTAAGTTTTCACCCCTAAAGTGTTCTTGGATTCAGCCATTCCCCTAAAAGCTCTGATGCATTAGCATTTAAAGACAGCAATCGATAGGTCAGCCCACCATTGATCGTTGGCTATGTTTTTTAAAAACTTTGAATAGTTAGCAAAACTGACATGTTTTCCACCTGTCGATTAACAGCTCCCACCTTTCTGGGATCTTTTTTTCCTGCAGTACAAAAGCAAATTTTCACAAGACGATGGCCCCAAAAGAGATTTTAATAAGAGCATTTAATAAGAACATTACTGACCAAGCCAGAAGCAACTGATCCAATTAAAATGACATACGATAATTCTTGCAAAGTCCTTGAAAAATGGTTCCTGAGAGTTATGCTTATACCCTGTGGAAAACAGATACTCCTGCTTTTAACTGCATATAGAACATTCTTTCTGTACACCTTTTTCTAATAGAGCCATTTTTCTGAGGTTTGAACCCTTTTGTCATCCTATGAGATGTTCTGTAATGGGTAACTGCAAAGTAACACGCACAAAAGTTGGGGCATAATCAAAAGGAACAGAAAACTCTTGGAGAAGAGATCAAAATCTGAAATAAAGTATTCTTTTGAATGATGACATTTCACTCAGGGGGAGAATAGATACAAGCAAAAAGTCAATATTCCTTTTGACTACAAACATCCCATTTCGGCTATAAAAAGGGTTAAGTTACAGAAGTGTAGGAAGAGAAGTTACAGAAGCATATGAAAATCGTGTGCCCAGTTATGCCTAAATTGAATGTTTTCTGGAGATGCCCAGTGGGCATTAGCAGCTATTCAGATTCATAGTATAACTGGGTGCAGCATTCCTTCTCTAACATCCTTTCTGCCATTGGTTTATCTTTAGAATCTGATCTGATTACCTAACCTTTAGAGGTAAGATACTGTTTACCCGGCATATCAATATTTTTGTTTTAATAAAGTTATTTGCCATGGAAATGTCTGACAGCTCTTCCTCCAAGGACTCCATTTCACCGTTTAAGTCATTATGGTATAAATCATTCCTGACAGCTGTAAAATATTGCTTGAGGTGATAAAGCTGTGAAGCTTTGACATAAAAACTATAATTATGTCGGCATTAAGGATAAGTTTGTGCGTTCCACCAGGAGAGGGCTGTACTTCGTTAATCCTTTTTCCTGGGTTGGGTGGAATGTGGGATGACGTACCCCAACACAAACTTCCTAGGAAGTCTTTTTTATTTACATGGCGGAGGGGGGTGTGTGGATGTCTAACGTAGCTGCAAAGCTGGGAGATGTCAATGTATAGAGATTCAAGGCCTGAAAGTGGCAACAGATAAAATGAGAGCAGGGAAGAATTGTCTCTGACACATCTTTTGATATGCCAAAAAAGCATAATCAGGCTCTCTCACACTGGGCTGAACTGATGAATACACAGATTTGGGCTTTCCAATCTACCATTGTGAGGGCAGGAAACGGTGAATTTGCAGACGCTTTTATTCTTTGTTAAACACACAAGTGTTTTGTTATTCTTGATCACTGGTATCCAAACAGGACACTATTAGGAGGAACTTCCTGACAGTTAGAGCAGTTCCTCAGTGGAATAGGCTTCCTCAGGAGGTGGTGGGCTCTTCTTCTTTGGAAGAGTTGGAGGTCCCTAACCAACTCTATGATTTTATCTAGCCAGCTGGGTGACCTTGAATCAGTCACAGTTCTCTCAGGACTCTCTCTGCCCCAACTCCCTGTTTGAAAAAAACAGAGGCTAGATGGCCATATGAGCGCAATGCTGTGGATATAGGCAGATCACAAGAGGGAGGGCGGGAAGGACTGCATACAGTGTTCTCTCTAGAATGAATTAGTGTGAGCTAGCGCAGAGCTTTTTAGCCCCCAGCTCACACATTTTTGTCTTGGCTCAGGAAAAATGGCCCTAGAGCAAACTAATTTATGCATTGACTCACAACTTTCGTGCCAGTAGCTTACAAAATGGAATTTTTGCTCACAAGACTCCACAGCTTAGAGGGAGTGTTGCATCAGTGCTAAGTTTTATAGGTTTTGGTCATCTTCTGGTAATGGAGCAGGGGTAACGGGATTTGTGGGGGGGAGGTGTTTGTGAATTTCCTGCATTGTGCAGGGGGTTGGACTAGATGACCCTGGAGGTCCCTTCCAGCTCTATGATTTTATGTAGCCAGCTGGGTGACCTTGAATCAGTCACAGTTCTCTTAGGGCTATCTCTGCCTCACCTACTTCAGGATGTCTGTTTTGGGGAGAGGAAAGGAAGGTGATTGTAAGCCACTCCAAGACTCCTTTGGATAGTGAAGGGTGAGGTATAAAACCAACTCGTCTTCTGTCCAGATCTTGGGGTGGTGCTTCAACAACAGCCGGACCCTTGGCAGTTTGTGTGACTCAATTAGATGATGTTGGATATGCTCTCCACAGAGTCAGCTTTCTACAACAAACAAAGTGTGTGTCTTTTCCCTGGGATCCCGTTTGGGATCTTCAGCATCCAGTGCTTTAAGCGAAATGCTGCCCGGTTCCTTGTGGAATGTGGGATGATTTCACTCCTCTTTCCAGGGCTTCTAGAAGACTCATTCGTCATTACAGTCTATGGTCTGAAAAACTGTTGGTACTCTAACACTTTTTGAAAAGTCACACATTTTGCAAATCTAGTTAAGCATTAAGCGAAGCAAGTCTTGCTGAGAGGAAATCAGATATTCCTTGTCATATCCGAAATGCTATTTAACCTGCTGGCTTCGGAAAGGGCCCACCCCCCACCCCTCCGACAAAGCCACTTCCATGAATTGCAAGTGTGACATTTTTCTTTTCCTCCATTTCAGAGTGTCACAGTGCCTGCCTTGAGTGTTCTTAGCGGTGTTTTATCAGTCAAGCTCACTGCCCAGGTTAACAGCCGGTAGCAAAGCTCCATCTCCAAAGTAATGGCAGAGGACAAGTCATACAGGGGCATGGAAGCAATTGGTATTTTACAGTCTACTGTCTCATCATTAAGCAAGTGAACATTACTGCCACTGACCTTCTGCATGCCAACAATGATGTGTTATCCACAACATTCAAGTTTCTTCCTAAGAACAACTGAAGGTCCAAGGGTTCACTTGAAGCAAGTTATACCCAATTCCTGGGGGGGGGATGTCCTTTATTATTGACAAAAGGCACATTCCCCTGGTGATTTCACCATCATAGGGAAGGGGAACTGCCCTAATAATGTCAGTCAGTCAGTCAGTCAGTTTATTGCGGCTCTAGGCCAATCGACAGCAACAACACAACTCATCAATAACAGTACAACACAACACCAAGTTGAAATATAACGTAACAATATAAAACTTGTACATCCATCAAAGTGGTAATAAAATTAGCTGACGTAGGCAACACTTAACTAAAAGCATCTTCTTTCAAATACAGACAGCATTAAATTTCTTCCTGTCGAGGTCGGTAACATATAGAAACTTAGCAAGATCCAAAGAAAGTTGATCACTCCCATCCCCTAAGAGGAAGTAAATGGTTTGGGCCTGATTTAAAGATTCAGCTAGCATTAGATGGTTCCGCAAAAGTCTGTACCTTGCCTCTGTATGGAAAAGACAGTTCAGAATAAGGTGGGAAACCGTATCGACCTCCTCCAGGCCGCACGGACAGATCCTGTCTTCTAACGGGATCTTGTGGAAACGGCCCCTCAGTACTGCTGTGTCCAGAATGTTCAGGCGTGCCAAGGACAGCATCCGCCTGATCTTAATTGGCTGTATCTTTTCTAGATACCTGGCACATTTAAGGTCACTTGTAAAAAAGGTTGGGATATACATCCCCCCAACTTTGGCCAGAGATTGTTTTAACTCCAATTCCAGTAATCGGTCTCTGATAATTTCTTTTGCCCCGTTCTTGAACATGAGGGCTAGGGAATCAATATTCAGATCACATTCCTCTAATTTGGAATTTAATTTCCTCAACCAATTGCTGACAAATGAGTCATAGAAGATTTGGTGTACAATGTCATCCGGATTGGCCAGCACTCTTAAAAGGAGACTCAAACCTCTATTCCACATTACTGTGGAGAGGCTTGGAAGCCCCGTTTCCAGCCTGTTTGCAATTGATGAGGCATATTTTGGCACCTGAAGGATACATCGTACAAACTTCGATTGAACCATCTCCAATTTGGTTATTTTGTTATACAGGAAAATCTCAGCTCCGTACATTAATTGGGGTATAACCTTAGCGTTATAAACCTTAATCGCCGCTAAGGCGTTATAAGCGCCCTTGGAGGTGTAAAACTCCTGCAGAGCGAGCGCCGTGCGTTGGGCGTTACAGTGTACGTTTTCAATGTGCCCTTGGTAAGATCCTGTGTGATGAAAAACAACCCCCAGATATTTGTATGTTTTAACTTGTTTCAGTTTTTCATCATTAAAACGCCAATTCATTTCTCTAAATCTTTTGGTGAAGACTATAATTTTAGACTTGTCCCTGTTAACGACTAGATCTGTGTCCAGACAAAAGAGGGAAAGCATCTTAAGCGACCTGCGTAAACCGACTTGGGTTCTTGACAGTAGTAACACGTCGTCTGCATACATCAAGATGGGCACAGCAATCTTCCCGATCTTAGGGGGATGCAGACCGGGGTCAGTAAAATACCCTACAATGCTATTAATATATAAATTAAAAAGTTGCGGGGCTAGTATACAACCTTGTTTGACACCTTTACTTGTTTGAATTGGATGTGTCAGATGACCTTGAGGTGTGCATTTTACCTGCATACTAGAATTTTCGTACAGTTTCATCATGAGGAATAAAAGTCTACGGTCAATTGATGTACTGTACAGTTGGCGCCACAGCTTGTCCCTTGGAACAGAATCAAAGGCTGCTTTAAAATCTATAAACGCTGCATATAAACGAGAACCCTTTACTGCAGCCTGCTTATCGACTAGGAATTTCAGTATTAGCACGTTGTTCAAGTGAGAACGATTACTTCTAAAGGCTGCTTGTACATTTGCCAGGATGTGATTTTCTTCCATCCAAGTTGTTAATTTCTCCCGTAGGTGCAAGGCATATAGTTTTCCCATAATATTTAAAAGGCTGATTGGCCTATAATTTTCAGGCTTCTCTCTCCCGCCTTTCTTATATATAGGAGACACTATGGCCTTGCTCCATTCCTCTGGCAATTTACCTGTTTCGTCTATAAAGGTAAATAGGGAAGCTAGAACAGGCGTCCACCAGTCCTGGTATGATTTTATCAGTTCTATCCGGACACCATCCGACCCTGGGGCTTTCCCACTTCTAATCTGCTTTATCAGCAGTTCAATTTCTAAACAGGTAACCGGTTCCCACTTAGGGCAGTCTGTTAACTCTAGCTGTAATGGAGGGGAAACTTTGGAGTCTAGCCCGGCATTATATAGCTTACTAAAGTGGATCTCCCACTCTTTAGGGCTAATAAAATTCTTAGGACAATAGGGACCTTTCCGTTGTAACCGGTTTAATTCGTTCCAAAAACAGGACGGATTTTTATTTTTGGCAGCCGTATATAATTTTAGCCAATTTTCTTTGATATAAGCTCTTTTCTTTTGTTTAATCAAGAGCTTGTATTGTCTTTTTACTAACTTATATTTAGCTCTAATTAGCCAATTATCGGACAGTTTTAACTTCAAAAACAAGTCATTGAGGGATTTCCTGAGAGTTCTACAATCCAAGTCATACCATTCGTTTGGGTGGCCTCGGAATCCAGACCCTAGGTGGAATTTTGCTTCTTGAATCAAATTGGGTTTCAAGATTTTAACTAGCTTGTTGTAACCATTCACTTTATCAGAATCTGCCTCTAGCATTTCCTGCTGCAACTCAACCATTTCCTTGGATTCCAAAATATGCTTCATTTTAACACACACTTGCTGTGACCATGGAATACTCCTTCCATTGCTGTCTAAAAGCTCCGATGAACAGGGGCTTATTGTTAGTCGTTTGACAGTGGAACCAAGGTTTAATTCCAGTTTTAGAGGGAGATGGTCACTTTCTGATCTAATGGGGACACTAAAGTCCTTAATTAGCTCGGCCAGTGAGTTTGATACTAAAAAATAATCAATTAAAGAGGGGCTGCGGGATCCCCAGTATGTTAGCTCTGCTGGTTGGTCATTCCAGGCTCCGTTTAAGATGTTTAAATTTAACCTTTGGCATATCTGAGCCAACCTTAGACCTCTAAGGTTCCACTTACTGTCTTTAGATATCCTGTCGCTAAGGGGGTATATGACTGGCCAATCCACTGGAGCCAATCCGGCTGCACTGAACAAATGCTCGTCTGAGAGCCCTAGCCTTGCATTAAAATCCCCTGCAACAATTGTGTAGTCTGCCATATAGGTTTCGTGCAGCACATCTAAATACTCATGAAAACACTTCATTAGGATTTCTACCTCCTGCTTCAGGGAACGTGGGGGTAAATACACGTTTACCAGCAATAATGATTCAGTGTTGGTACTTAGTTTTAAAGTTAACGCATATTCCCCAAAGGAAGCTAACTGTTCTGAGCAGCAGTTAAGGGCGTTTGATATAAGCGTGATTAGGCCCCCCTTCCTACGTCCCATTCTTTTACTTTCTGAAGCCGGCAATGTATAGGAGGCATACCCATCAACAAACGGTTTATAAGCACACCAACTTTCTTGCAGGCAGATAACATCAAAAGAAGAGATAAAGTCCAGGAAATCACTGTGTTCCCTCTTTGAGTGCCAGCCTGCAATGTTCCAGCACAGAAGGTTTAAGGGAGAAGGTTGGGGAGCTTCTCCATTGCTGTTAAAGGTCTTTTTCCTCAGTGCCCCCCATCACTTCCAAAGTGTTGCCAGATCCATGCGTTGCACATTGGTCATCTTCCTTAGCAGTGAGAGAGGAAACCTCAATACCTGGAGTGGAGGATGGCCCTGCACTGTGGTCAGCATCCACTGGAAACTCTGTAATCACATTTGGCTCTATCTCTCCTGTGAGCACAATCAGCTCTTGGTTGGAAGGCTGTGTAGGGGTTAACAGCGAGGATATCACCGATGGCTCTTCGACATCCATTAGGCACAGCTGATCTGAGTGAGTGACCTTAGAGACGGATGTCTGATTAATTGCCTCACCTTCCAGCACATCAGAGTTCGTGGGAGTTTCTTTCCAGATAGCCAGCGGAAAACTACAGGCAGAGTTGCATTCCAATGACTTTGCTTGGTCCAAGAATGTCTTTTGTTCAGTTTGTTCAAATTGACCCAGGCAGGCTTGCTGTATTATTTTAGAGAAATTGCTAGACAGCAAAGAGTCCGGTTCTGTAGGGTAAGATGGATCAAGAGCCTGCACCAGAGCACCACCTGAGTTTCCTTGCAGCTTCTCAAAGTCCTTCACTAGCTCCTTTAGATTTGAAATTACAACCCCCTGGTCTGTCAGAGATAAATCCACAAAGGAGTCCCGTAGTTGCAACTCAAATGCCGGGTCTAGAAGCTGCATGTCTGGGCATTCAGGTTTACAGGAAGGGGTTTCAGGTTTACTAGCATGCTTGATCTTCCGAGTTTGAGTAAAGGAGATTATTGGAGGTTCAAAGTAAACTCTCCTGCATCTTATCCCAAAACTTTGCAAGAGAGGGAGAGACTTGAGTAGCATGCCTGGAATCACATCCTCGCGAAAAGATAGCATTATATTTAACCAGCGAGGGGGGGCACTTAGTCTTGTGACTTCCAGAAGGTCCACCTCATGAAAGGAACATCGCAACAAGCTTGATAAAGATGATTGAGCCCAGTATCTACTATGCCACCTGCCATGATTCAGTCTGTTTTGAAAAATAGAGAGAAAAATCTTGCATGGTTGAATCTTTCTCTCAGTCTTCCTTGTTGTTTCCGTAGTTATACCGGGGGGCCCCTCCCCGCTGGGACGCTTGTCTCTAGCTGATAGTGACTGCATATGGGCGCACAGAGCTTCCAATTGTCTGGTTGTTTGTTGTTGCCTATTAAACATCATTGTCAAGGTTTTCGAGACCAGCACACATTGCTTACAAAACAAGTCCTTAAGCTCTAGGAAACTGGCCATTTCCAGAGTGTCAGTGCAAGTTGCAACATTTCGCACTGACCTGGCGTTCGCTGCCTCTCCCGAGACGCTGGGGGAAGATGGCGTCGTATACTTCTCCCCGGGGAGACAAGCTTTAAGGCACCCCTCCTCAACAGCCACAGTCCTTTCAGAAGTTAATTCCGGGGTCTTACTTACTTTTGTTGGCCGGAGTGGACAGGCAGTTAACAGTAGCTGTTTTGAAGCTTTGTGGCTGCGTGTTTTCTTTGGCACCGACTCCCCAGCAGCTGTTGGGCTCGTTCGCTGGCGTTTAGTCCGTTTACTCATGCCTGCGCGGAGATGTTTGTTTCTGGAACCCAGCAAGGACATTACCGGATAAATTCTCAAGGCCAGATAAATTCTCAAACAATTCGTAATTATCTAAACATAAAGGAATCAGCCCTAATAATGTCACTTTCAGCAGTGACACTCTTCTAAGACCACTGAGAATGGTTAGGATACTTTGGATGACATGACATGATAACACTACAGTGAGCCAGTTTGGTGTAGTGGTTAAGTGTGCGGACTCTTATCTGGGAAAACTGGGTTTGATTCCCCACTCCTCCACTTGCAGCTGCTGGAATGGCCTTGGGTCAGCCATAGCTCTGGCAGAGGTTGTCCTTGAAAGGGCAGCTGCTGTAAGAGCCCTCTGCAGCCCCACCCACCTCACAGGGTGTCTTTTGTGGGGGAGGAAGGGAAAGGAGATTGTGAGCCGCTCTGAGACTCTTTGGAGTGGAGGGCGGGATATAAATCCAATATCTTCATCTACCTCACAGGATGTCTGTTGTGGGGGAGGAAGGGAAAGGAGATTGTGAGCCGCTCTGAGACTCTTCGGAGTGGAGGGCGGGATATAAATCCAATATCTTCATCTACCTCACAGGGTGTCTGTTGTGGGGGAGGAAGGTAAAGGAGATTGTGAGCTGCTCTGAGGCTCTTCGGAGTGGAGGGCGGGATATAAATCCAATATCTTCTTCTTCTACCGTGATATCCTTGCCCAGTTTAATTTCAACTGGACAGGAAGAGTGAGCTCTAAGCACAGTTAGATTCTCCCTCCCCAATTTTTGCTGTCAAGCCACAGCTGACTTATGGTGAGCCCTTTAGCAACCCTTCAAGGCAAGAGATGGGCATAAATGGTTTGCTATTGCCTGCGACTGCATCATGAGTCATGACCCTGGTATTCTTGATGGTCTCCCATCCAAATGCTAGCCAGGGCTGACCCTGCTCAGTTTCCAAGATCTGATGAGTTTGGGCTAACATCAGCCTGAGTGACCTTGAAAGCTAAGCAGGTTCGTCCATGGTCAGTACTTGGATGGAAGGCTACCAAGGAAGACTGAGGTTGCTCTGTGGAGGAAGGCAATGGCAAACAACCTCTGCTTATCTCTTTCCTTGAAAGGCTAATGAGAAGTTGAGTCAGTTGTGACTTGGATGGTAGGTGGTGGTAGTGCTGGTGGTGAGGAGGAGGAGGAAGAGGAGGGTGGTGGTGATGACGACGGCGACGGTGACCATAATGATGCCCAGTTGATGTTTACTACTGCTTTGCAGAAATACCCAGTTCTTGTTTCTGTAGCAAATTTGCGACCTCTTTTTATTTGAGGCTGGAGAATGACTTATTCTTGGACTTTTGCTTCCTCTTCCTTGCCATTTCTATACAGTCTCATTCCAGCAATAAGCCGTCTGTTTCATCATCCAGAAAATAAAGCAGGAGTATTAGCCATCTATTAAAAGGTGTTCCTCCAAAAAACAGATTGCTTTGCTTTTCCCCCCTTGTGGATACTATACTAGTTTCTTGTCATTGAGCATGTAGCCAGGGTATTTCCCTTTGGCATACAGCTTGTTGCTTGGGTTTCCAAACAGGTTCCCCCCTTTGCACCCAATTGGAAACAGAAGTGTCTGTTTCATGGCCCAGGGCCTAGTTGACACCTGCAGCCGAAGGAGGTGATAATGAGGTGGCAGAGTGCTGAGGGGATAGACTGTTCCATTCTGGACTGCAGGGGAGGGATAACATTGGTTTTCAGAGTTACCCTATGCTTATAATTTTCTCTAAATGGCAAGTGAGTAGAGCATGCAGAAGGCTAAAAGATAACCTTTCTCCCTCATGTCTCAAGTTTTATCATCAGAAAGTGATTGCATCATGAAAGAACATTGAGAACTTGACATCCTCCCCTCAGTCAGAAATGGTACAGGCCACATCTGCCACAAGATGAGGCCTGCCGTACTTATTATACTTTCCCTGGAAACACCCCTAATTCATTGGAGAGAATTGCTGAATCACTCTTTCACCTCTGGTACTGTGAAAAAAATGGTTTCCTTATCTGTTATTTGTTGACAGATAAAAAACATAGGCCACTGAAATCTGCCTGTCAGTCCTTCCTCTTAATCTATACACACACACTATGTAAACCACTGACATTTCAGGATGCAATTAATTCATTCTGTGTTAACTAAACTTCGCTTCATTGGATTGACCCGTTATTCTGCTAGTTTGACACTTGTGTAACCTCCTGAACTGTGACTGAAGAGGTGACTCTGTCTGTCTCCAGCTTGTAATGAAACTGATATGAGAAAATATCCACACTGGGCAGATTCTAGGCGGTGTGAGATATTAATCTCTTAAATGAGTACATATAAGACCGTTTTCTCACATAGCTCACCTCGCAGTCACAATCCTGTTCCCTCCGCAGCGTCTGTCGGATTTCCCACCATCTGCGCCGGAGTTACAGGAAGTGCTGCGGCTTTTGTGTAGCAAACGTAAACTGGGTTTTAGCGGTTTACGTTTGCTACGCAGAAGCCGCGGCACTTCCTGTAACTTCAGCGCAGATGGTGGGAAATCCGACCGGATGCTGCGGAGGGAACAGGATTGTGACTGCGAGGTAAGCTGTGTGCGAAAACAGTATAAGTAAAATTTAAAATGAAAGGGTCAGACCTCAGCTTTATCCCTCTGTCCGTTTAGACAGCTGAGGAGGAGAAGGGGCTCTTTCCACTCACTCTTTCTTTTTCTACCAGGGGCTCTTTCCACCTGCATTCGGAACAATTGACCAAGAAGAGAAGTCTTTGGAGCTAGATTGCCATTTAAAGCATCTTGTTCCCCCATTGCTGCCCCACATGATGTGGAGTATAGTTGTGTCCACACGGCACCCTTTTCTAAACTAGTTATTTGGGTGAGTAAGTTGGGGTGGAGTTGTGAAGCACCTGTAACGTGCCCTGGCCTTGAAACAGTACCTCCTTTCCTTATTCTTTTTTTCTGGGAGGAGGGAGCTGGATCAAACAACATACGAGCAGAAAGGCAAATGAATTCACCACAGTTCTGCCTTCATAAGCTGTATTGCTGCTGCGGCGGCGATGCAAAGCACTTTAATGCCACTTCTAACAAAATCACAGCATGCAGGGGAATGCACAGCAGACGATTCACAGGATTTCACTTAGTTTTGAAATTGTGTCGGAAGAAATGCCTTGTCTATTTATGTGCTGCGTGTTTCCTTGTTGTGCTCTGAGACACAATGCTGGGAACGACTATCATGGGGAGAGACTGTCAGCTCCCTTGGGAAGAGAAAAACTTTGTGGTAGCCTGCGTATTCTTAAGCACAGTTCAAGACCGGCTTGCATAGACTCCAGTGATGATCTTGGGGCAGTTACCAGTTGCTTAGCAAAGGGCTATCTGTGTGCATTTACAGCGCACTGTGATTGACTGTTGCCATAGCTACTGATGATAAAAACATTAGTTCATATATGAAACTTGCAATTGCAAAGCATTTGGTGAAGCCCGACGCTTTCTGTTTGTCTGTAGTTTTGTGTGGCTTAAAAAAAACCCAGAACTCCGAGAATAGATCTTAATCGACAGTTTGTTTCTCTTCCCCTATCTTTTTTTTTTTTTTAACCTACTTGCCTGAAAAGGATTTAAAATGCCAGGGAAAGTAGGTCTCTTCTGTCCTCGTGAATTTCGACTTTGTTTTTCAAGACCTATTACTAACAGCTATGCAAACCCTTCCACATACGAGGGGCCAGCAATTTTAGCACAGTACAAATCTGAACGCCCTTATACATGCAGAAAAGAATCCCGGATAGGCTGTTTTGCAAACACCGTGTATTCGTTTCCCGCCCTGTCATCTGATTTTTTTTTTAAACTGCACAACAATTATGGGTAATAAGACTTTAATGAACTCTGAGCATTTTATTATAAGTGCATCATATTTGCAGTGAAGCTGCCTTGCTTCAGAGCCTAACCATCAACTGAGTGATGTTCTTTCTGCTGTTTTAATCAGAGAAGGGAAGAAGGTCTCCTACCTCAGCTGCCAAAGACTTTGCATCTTCCGAATTGTGTTCGACGAAGAGGGCTTACCCTCATCTCCGGACCGCTGAAGACTAGGGATGCATGAACAGCCACCAGTACAAGTTGCAGGCTGTTTGTCCCTTGCGAACAGAAAGTGCAATTTTTCATGGGCTATTTGGCTGTTTGAGAGCAGTTTGAGCCTGTACGCTGGGACATTTGTCTTGTGTGCAAAGCCGTTCAGGGCAATTGGCAGACAGAGGCAGCCCGTCCACTAGGCAGACCTAGGCAACTGCCTAGGGCGTGGGATGGGGGGGTATCGAATTGGGCTCTGCCTCTGAATTGGACCCTGCCTCCTGGGCAATTGATATTTAAACCAGATAGCTTTAAATCAGATAGCTGCCCGCTGCCCAGCCTCCTCCGTAGTGCCTGTCCCACCCCACCCCACCGCCTGCTCCCTTCTGCTGCCTCTGCAGAGGCAAAGCTGGACGGCAGGGAGGGTGCACATGGTGGCATAGCAAGGCACAGAAGGGCGGCATGCTGCCCAGCTGCCATTGCTCCACTATCACTTCTGGAAACTGGAGTAATGGCGAGCGGGTGGTGTGAGGCCTTTCTGTGCCGCTTAGAGCCTTGTCGTGCCACCGCATGTACGCTCCCCATCCTCCAGCTTTGCCCGCGGGGTGGAGGTTCAGGGTGGGGGTGGGGGCCTCACCTAGGGTGTCAGATGCCCTAGGGTCGCCCCTGTTGGCAGCATTTCACACACGAACGTTTCACACATGAACATTCTCAGTCCAAGTTCTGTTTTTTCCCTCTCCTCCACCACAGATCTGTGCTCACATCTCAGCACGCAGCAACCAGGCAGTCACATAAACAGTCAGAAAATAAGTCAGAAAGCGTTGTAACTCAGATCATATCATCATATCAGATCATATGCCAGAGGGACCAAGCCTCTCTCTCTCTCTTTGTGTTTTAGTCTTACTGATTGGTGGTTAATGCTGTATTATCGCAGAAGCATGATGGGAGTCAGAGCACCACTTTTAAGTACCTGACCAGACCATCTGTGGGAATGACCAGTGCAAAAGCATGACACAAGAGAACCATGCTAGCATGGCCTTGGGTCAGCCATAGCTCTGGCAGAGGTTGTCCTTGAAAGGGCAGCTGCTGGGAGAGCCCTCTCCAGCCCCACACACCTCACAGAATGTTTGTCTACTGAGAGCCAGTCTTGTGTAGTGGTTAAGTGCACGGACTCTTATCTGGGAGAACCGGGTTTGATTCCCCACTTTTCCACTTGCACCTGCTGGCATGGCCTTGGGTCAGCCATAGCTCTGGCAGAGGTTGTCCTTGAAAGGGCAGCTGCTGTGAGAGCCCTCTCCAGCCCCACCCATCTCACAGGATGTCTGTTGTGGGGGAGGAAGGTAAAGGAGTTTGTGAGCTGCTCTGAGACTCTTCGGATTGGAGGGCGGGATATAAATCCAATATCTTCTTCTTCTTCTTCTTCTTCTTCTTCTTCTTCTTCTTCTTCTTCTTCTTCTTCTTCTTCTTCTTCTTCTTCTTCTTCTTCTTCTTCTTCTTCTTCTTCTTCTTCTTCTTCTTCTTCTTCTTCTTCTTCTTCTTCTTCTTCTTCTTCTTCTTCCCAAACCCATGGCTACTTAAAAATTACAATAAATATTGCACAACCTCAAGGGTGTTTTGAGGTGGTCAACAGACAAGCAAACAGATCTGAGGGTAGTTGCATGGAATACTAATGACCCTGGATGGGAGTTCCCCATCTGTATTAGAAGACACCTGTGCCCATAAGAACATAAGAAGAGCCTTGCTGGATCGGACCAGTGGTCCATCTAGTCCAGCATCCTCTTTCACACTGTAGCCAACCAGTTACCCTGGAGGGCCAGCAGCAGGGCACAGAGGCCCTAACTTTGCCTCCTAGCACTGGGTTTCAGGTTTACTGCCTCTTAATAATATGGAGATTCCCTTACTCACCATGGCTAGGAGTCATTGATAGACCTCTCTTCCATGAATGTATTGAACCCTTCAACCAACTGAGAGGACCCAGATGAGCTTCACAATGCAGATGTGGATGGGTACATAGATATGGATGGGTATTTGAGCATTTGGAAGCCTGTCTCTGTATGTGATCTTTCTTGTAAATCAGGGCAAATGTGTAGTAGTGCTTACATGTTTCTGTTATTCTTTTATCACATTTTCCCCACTACAGATATCAGATTAAGCCATTCTCTGCTGTGACATCTGAGTGTGGCTTGCAGTGCAGCCAAGATTCGATTTGGTTGTGTTTTGCCCTGCAAATGGGATTAGTTATAAGAAATAAGAAGGTGCCATTTATATAACACCTTTTCAGGGATGGGGCATGACTTTATTGGATGAAACGTGTGGGACATTTCTTGTTTGCGGAAACCTTATCTGCCCATTATTCTTTCATCAGAAGATTGATTTCCACCCAGTAGCTTTTGGAGGGTGTCCTCGGAACATCTAACACATCAGCTCACTTGCAAGATTCATTAGTAGATATGCCCCACAAGATTTATTAGTAGATATGCCCCACAAGGATGACAGGCTGCATTAGGAGAAACTTCCTAGCAAGTAAGAGCAGTTGAACAATAGAATCGGTTAACTAGGGGGAACCCTTCCTTGCTGGAGATCTTCAAACCGAGGCCGGACAACCATCTGCCAGGAATGCTCTGCCTTTGGATTCCCTGCAGTGAGCAGGGGATTGGACAAGATGGCCTGTAACATCCCTTTCAGCCCTAGGACCCCATGGCTGAGAAGGTTTATATATGGCCACATGCTTCTTTCCCGCCCCCAGTCTGCACCATGTGATTACAGGGGCACAAGCAAAACCTCTCTTTCTGTCTCATGAAGCAGCTACTCTGTCTGTTGATAGGCAAGAATAATGTCTATCTTTCTCAGCCTGCCTATAGTTTAGGGCAGAGGTGTTGAACTCATTTGTTATGAGGGCCAGATCTGACATATATGAGACCTTGTTGGGCTTGGCCATGTGTGTCATAAAATGTAATGCCAGGTAGCAGAGAGATAAACGTTATAAAGGCAAACACAATTAAAGATTTTTTTAAAAGGAACTTAAAACATGCTTAAAACATTAGCTTTTGTTGGTCTTAAAGGTGATTTCTTTGTATCTCACCCATGGGATCCAGGGAACTGGACAAAGGAAGCTCTGGCTCTTTCCTTCCTTCCCCAGGGGAACTAGGAAGGGGAGGAGCCTCAGCCAATAGAAAGAACAGAGGCTTCAATTGCTAGCTCTGCTGTGCAATTGAGGGAGCCTGGCAAAGCAAGCTCTCCCTCTCCCCCTTCCTCCCCAAGGGAGGAGCCTCAGCCAATGGAGAAAATAGAGGCTTTGCTCTGTAGCTCTTGTGCGATTGAGCAAGCCTGGCAAAGCAAGCTGTGATGCAGAAGGAAGCAAGAAAGAGGGAGAAGGAAGCAAATGACAGCCAGTTGCTTGGGGGCCTGATAGGAGCCCTCTGGAGGCCTCATTCAGCCCCCAGGCCATATGTTTGACACCCCTGGTTTAGGGTATGCAAGCAAGACATTTGATCCAGGGTCTAGCCGGCTCATAGGAGCTCCATGGCAAAGAGTGGTAAGCTGCAGTACTGCAGTCCAAACCCTGCTCACGACCTGAGTTCGATCTCAGCAGAAGCTGGGTTCAGATAGCTGACTCAAGTTTGACTCGGCCTTCCATCCTTCCAAGGTCGGTAAAATGAGTACCCAGCTTGCTGGGGGGGAAGTGTGGATCAGGGGTGGCCAACGGTAGTTCTCCAGATCTTTTTTGCCTACAATTCCCATCAGCCCCAGCCATTGGCCATGCTGGCTGGGGCTGATGGGAGTTGTAGGCAAAAAACATCTGGAGAGCTACCGTTGGCCACCCCTGGTGTAGATGACTGGGGAAGGCAATGGCAAACCACCTGGTAAAAAGTCTGCCAAGAAAATGTCACGATGTGACGTCACCCCAGGGGTCAGTAATGACTCGGTGCCTGCCCAGGGGACTACCTTTACCTGTTTTACTAGCAGGCTCAGCAACAGAAAGCAGAATGACACTCAGACAGGAACGAAAGGCTTCTCCTTCCTTGAATCTAGAGAGCTAGCACTGAGATTGGAAAGAAAGACATGTTCTGTTGAGTGAGACAATCTGCTGACTCATTATTATTCCAGTCAGCTCCAGCTTTGCTGATTCACTCCTCACTCCCTCCTTCCCTCTGATCTCTGTGAACTTTAAACCAGATAGCCAGGCACCAGATTAACCGGCACGTCCTAAAATTTCCTGATGTTACTAGCTGTTATCACTTTCCCCAATTTGGCTTAGTAACTGTATTAACAAAAGGGGTGGTGGTTCATTTTTTTTTAAAAAAATTAGTAATAGCCGAATGTGCATCCCTAGATCATGCACGCATCAGCCAGCTTCAGAAAATGCAGTTAAGCTTTAATCTGAATTCACACCCTGCATGTGTCGTCGTCTGTATAAGGTGTACCTTGTACCGTTTTATGAGAAACTGCTCATGCTGTCTGCTGTACAGAGTGCTGGGATGTCATTGGAAGAGTTTATTTGGAGGGGGGGGCGGGGTTGTCCACAAGAAATGAGCCTGAACAAGAGTCATTTTTAGTATTAGCAACCTCCCCCCCCCCAACAATTGTGAAACAGGAAGTTATGGTAGGAGGGCAAAAAAAAAAAAAGAATGCAGAAAATGGAATTATTATTACAAATCCAACCTGTCCTGGCTTTCCTCTCCCTTCTTAGTAATTTTGACTCATGGTGTGGCGTATGGGAAGCAGAAAATGGAAAAAAAAACCACACACGGAAAATGCCATGGAAATGTTAACGAGCAAATAAGCGCTGAGTTGGGCTTTCCAGGTTCGCTTTAGAGGCTTCAAAGACAATGACACCCACACAATCCTCTCTGACAGAGGCCATATTATCTCCGGCGGCTTGTAGCTATAGCACCAGCTCCGATAGAGATGTCGAAGATAAGAATGTTTCACTGAGGGGGATTTAACTTCCGGTGTCATTGCTGATTCTTACTTTCCATGTTGTGCTCAGAGAACGGATCTTTGAGTACAAACAGTACATGAGTCTGCAGTACAACCACAGGAAACGCTGGGGCCATGTTGCATACAAATACTCTGAACCAGGGTCTTAAAGCTGGTCACGGCTTTCACTCCGAAGTACTTTAAGTAATAGGTTAGCCCTGACCTGGATAGCCCAGGCTAGCCCAATCCAGTCCAATCTCAGCAGTTAAGTAGTGTCGGCCCTGGCTACTATTTGGATGGGAGACCTCCAAGGAATACCAGGGGCGTGACATGGAGGCCCACCATGGCAAACCTCTTCTGAATGTTGCTTGCCTTGAAAACCCTATGGGTTGCCATAAGTCAGCTATGATGTGATGGCACTTTCCGCCACCTCCGTGTAATGAGTTAGACACAGCCAGCTATTCTGCTGGTGAAAAGGAGAGGAAAGAGTCCACCTGGACCACTCGAAAGACTGTGCTGGGGAACATGGGACCGGCATGGGCAAAACCATGTGGGGGCAGGGACTGTAGTACAGAAGGGAATTGGGGAGAGTGAGTAGAAATAATTGGCTGAGTCCAATCCCTTTTGTGGCTAGGCATTCACACCAGCCTGCAAAATAAAATAAAGATTGTTTCTTGTTTCTCGGGGTACATTGAGATGCCTTTTTACATATGCATAGAAGTTTATAGAATGGAAATCTGCCTCTCTTCTCTTGGAGAAGAGTGGACGGTCTACATTTTGCTGCTTTTTATATGCATTTATGTATTAGAAAACCATTTTGATTCTCTGCTATTCCTGTTGGTTTTGCAGATTAGTTTGTATGGAGTGCACACATTGTATATTTTATGCATGCAAAATGCATCATTTCTGTGTATAAGATATGGATATTGCTGTTTTTCTGATGCACAACTAATGTTGGGGAAAGTGTATATTTTATGGGGAAATAGTAGTTTAGAGTAACAGAAAATAACACACACACACTCATGATTTTGCAGTTCCAATTTACAAAAAAGGAGGAGTAAAATGGAAAAGATCGAGATCACTCCAATATCTCAATCTCTGCCCTATTCTCTTTTCCTCCTCCTTTGCCATCCCATCATTCATTTAACATAACAGACATATTCTTCTGGGTCATTTTCAAGCCCCTTATAAAGAGGACTTCACCTCTTTAACCACATGAACTCAGACACAAAAAGTCAGGAGCTTAACAGCATTTGGAAATAATATTGAGTTAACTGATTAATGCAAATGAGTGTCTTAAGGTGCAACCTCATACCTCTTGGTATTTCCTAGTTTCTGCAGCTCGTCACGTTGGTTTTGGAATGGAACATTCTGTAATCTGGAAGTTTTTGCAACGACTCCTTGCGCTAGAATTTATCAGGGCTGAATCACATATTTATCTCGGAGGTGTTGAAGTTTGCGTATGATGACGTTTGCCACCTGCTGTGTTTGAAGACTGAAGCAGATGTGATGCTGGGAGATTCACATGCTTTTAAAAGGGAAATAGCAGCTGTGTGGGGCTCTGGTTTATGTCAGGATTGTTGTGCAGGCTGCATATAATTTTATGGGCAGGCACTTACCCCTCCCTCCTCCCTTTGGGCCCTTATTAGTGAAAAAGACAGGCATTCTATGTTGGCCTGTCTTTTTCCCCTCCTTCCAGGGTTAATAATGCTACAGGTGAGGGGGGGGCATTTGGTGAAACTGAGCAGAGGGAGAGGGCAGAAGGGTCAGTTCCCTCTCTTTCTTGTACCAAAAACCTGATCCAGCCCAGCAGAGTGGCTGTTGAACATGCTAAAATGCTGGAAAATGGCACGTCTTTTGCAGCACTGCTGTTTGCTTCTTAATGTCGCATATGGCCATATTCCTTTGCTGGTGTCATAGAGCAGTTTGTTTAGCAGGCACTTTGTTTTTTGCCTGCTCTCTGCTAATGGGATTCAGTCCCTCAAACTGTGGTTTGTGCTAGCAGGTGTCTGTGATGAATCAAGGCCACTGTGATTCTGTTCCAGCCTTATCCAGCACCCTGTCGATTACGTTGTCCTGACCTGGATCACCCAGGCTAGCCTGATGTCTTTAGATCTGGGAAGCTAAGCAGGGATGGCCCTGACTAGTTTTTGGATGGGAGACCATCAAGATATGCCAGGGGCATGTTGGGAGGCAGGCAGTGCCCAAACCATCTCAGAACGTCTCTTGCCTTGAAAACCCTACAGGGTTGTTGTAAACCAGCTGTGACTTGATAGCAGTTTCCACCACCACCACCAATTATGATTGACTGTTGCCACCACCACTTTATATATGAACATAAATGAAGCTGCCTTATACTGAATCAGACCCTCGGTCCATCAGAGTCAGTATTGTCTACTCAGACTGGCAGCAACTCTCCAGGGTCTCAAGCTGAGGTTTTTCACGCCTATTTGCCTGGACCCTTTTTAGTTGGAGATGCCAGGGATTGAACCTTGGGCCTTCTGCTTACCAAGCAGGTGCTCTACCACTGAGCCACCATCCCTCCTTCCAGGATTTAGCATCCTTTTAGTTAACCTGGGCAAGTTGTAAGCCACAGGAGGGCAAGGGATGATATCCTGAGAAGATTCTCATTGGCAAAACAGCCTTGCATGGCCCTGTGGGTGGTTTTCTACATTCTGATTCTGTAGTAATGTGGATAAATGGTCAGGTGCATGGGGAGGATTTCTGCGCATGAAAACTTATCAGCAAGAGTAACCACTTAGGTTACTGCAATACTTAAAGATAGATAAGGAGGGAGAGAGAAAATGTTTGAAATCCCTGGGTATGTTTTCTGTGATTCAGGCATCACTGGAAAAACACCTGAGGATTCAGTAGGAGTCTCTGCATAGCAATTCTCTAATGTGATATTAAAATAATATCACCTTAGGGAACCAAAATGACTGGAGCCCCAGAAGTGATATTATTTTAATATCACACTAGAGAATCACTAAGAACACAGCAGAGAATCTTACTGAATCCCTTTGTATGTTTTTTTCATAAGTGCTTGTCTTATAGAAAGGCACAGAGAGGCATCTAAAAAAAAAATTGGGGGGTGGTGCTGGAGGCTTTTCTCTGCAAACTATATTAATGCTCCAGGTATCTCTTGGCTTGACTTCGCGAACGAAGATTTAAGAAGGGTGCAGTAGTCCATGTCTGCTGCAGGCTTGCTGGTGGCTGACAAGACCAATGCGGGACAGGCAGATCCGGCCACAGTGGCTGCAGGGAAAAGTCTGATTTGGGGTTGGTACTGTAGCAGTGCGATTCTTCCTCAATCTCCTTTTGTCCTCAAGACCAGCTATGCGGGCGTTCTCAAAGGAAGAGACAGCCTGGTGGATGGTGTGCCTCCATGCTTTGCGATCTGAGGCTAGGTCAGACCACTGGTGATGGTTGATGCGACAGGTGCCAAGGGATTTCTTCAAGGAGTCCTTGTACCTCTTCTTTGGTGCCCCTCTATTTCGATGGCCGGTGGAAAGTTCGCCATACAGAGCAATCTTGGGAAGGCGGTGGTTTTCCATCCTAGAAATATGCCCTGCCCAGCGCAGCTGCGTCTTCAACAGCAGTGCCTCGATGCTTGTAACCTCCGCCCTCTTGGGGACTTCAGTGTTGGTCACAAAGTCACTCCAGTGGATGTTAAGAATGGTGCGAAAGCAGCGCTGATGAAAGCGCTCAAGGAGTCGCAGGTGATGACGGTATAAAACCCACGATTCGGAGCCGTAGATGAGGGTTGTCATCACAACCGCTTTGTAAACATTGATCTTTGTGCCTTTTTTCAGATGCTTGTTGCTCTACACTCTTTTGTGCAGTCGGCCAAATGCACGGTTTGCCTTTGCCAGCCTGTTGTCAATCTCCTTGTCGATCTTGGCATCTGAGGAGATGATGCACCCCAGGTAGCTGAACTGCTGGACTGTCTTCAGAACTGATTCACCCACAGTGATGCAGGGAGGGTGATAATCTTCCTGGGGTGCAGGCTGGTGGAGAACTTCTGTCTTCTTCAGACTAACTTCTAGGCCGAATAGCTTGGCAGCCTCTGCAAAGCATGACGTCATATGCTGCAATCTCTAAACCCTTTAATTCAATAGATTTGGAAGGGTGTAACTCTTCTTGGGGTTGCACTGTAAGACAATTAGCACATCAGTGGGTTCTGGGAAAGGCCAAGAGGGTCTGAGCCCTTTATTGATTTGAAGGGAAATTCCTGCCATCATTGTCAAACAGGAGTAATTAACATCGACAGAGAAAGTTAATCTGTTTTTCATCAGAGAAAGTGTCAGCTGCTTACATTTAAAGCTCCACCATAGAAAGCCGAGCATATGAGGAAGCAAACCATCAGTGCTTAACTATGCAAATACATGGTTCACAAGTCCACCTCTGTCTACCTCCTTGTTGATGAAATGGACACTGAGAGTTCTGCATTAAAACTTAATCTACAGGCGTATGGGGGGATTGTTTGGATCAGGACCATAGTGCATGGGGAGAGAGAGTTCATGCCTTCTCACCCATGCCATTTTCTTAAACTGGAATGGCTTGGGGAGCTGCTGTTAGCTCCCCTTCTGGAAACAGATGTGTACTAATGGGCTACATAAAGGCCTATGTAATGATTCATTCTCTCTCCCCCCCCCCACCACTACAGGATATAGATAGATAGATTGATGAAGACAGACAGACAGACAGACAGACAGACAGACAGACAGACAGACAGACAGACAGACAGACAGACAGACAGACAGACAGACAGACAGACAGACAGACAGATAGATAGATAGATAGATAGATAGATAGATAGATAGATAGATAGATAGATAGATGAGGAGGAGAGAGAGAGAGCAGATCCCTGGGTCCTTTCATATCATGAAAATGATGTGTGCTCTGTCTCAATAAGAATGCCTGGGAATTACGTTTCAGCAGAGCTCCCAGTGCAAGCCTGATCAACAGGACTAGGGGTGGATGTGGGAAAAACCCTTAAACAGTGTGCCATCTAGTTAGGTCCTCAGCCAATATGCAGTGTGAGGGTTGGAAGAGAGCTATCTGCAGGTGGCCAGTAGCAGCTGTCAAAACTGCTAACTGTTCCAGTCAACTAGAGGCTACTTAGTCTTGTGCCTTCCAATCTCCGGTGGGAACAAGGAGTTAGTTCTTTCCTAATGGTTTTGGTTCTTCCTAATTTTCTCTGACTGCTAAGGGAATTACTTATTTTGGATTCAGTGCAGCCAGTTATCAGCTATATGCTATAAGCCAGGAATGTCAGACATGCAGCCCAGGGGCCAAATCAGGCTCCAGAGGGCTCTTATCAGGCCCCCAAGCAACTGACTGTCATCTGCTTCCATCTTCCTCTCTCTCGCTTCCTTCAGCATCACAGCTTGCTTTGCAAGGCTTGCTCAATCGCGCAGGAGCTATAGAGCAAAACCCCTATTTTCTCCATTGGCTGAGGCTCTTCCTTTGGGGAGGAAGGGGGGAGGGATAGCTTGCTTTGCCTGGCTCCCTAAATCACACAACAGCGCTACTGAGCCGTGCCTCTCTTCCTTCTATTGGTTGAGGCTCATCCCCCTCCTGGTCCCCCGTGGAAGGAAGGAAAGAGCCAGAGCTTCCTTTGTCCAGTTCCCTCGATTGCACAGGAGAGATACAAAGACAGCACCATTAAGACCAACAGGTGCTAATGTTTTAAGTTTTTTTAAAAAAATCTTTAATTGAGTTTTGTTTGTGTCCTTTATAAAGTTTATATCTCTGCTACCTAATATTAAATAGGAGCACATGCAGCCTGGCCCGACAAGGTCTCATTTATGTCAGATCCAGCCCTCATAACAAAAGAATTGACGCCCATGCTATAAGCTCTAATATAAGGGAAAAAACCTTTGGATACTACAGCAAATAATGAGACCTGGCAGAAGGACTACAGTGATATTTCCTTGCAATGTTTTGGATACAATCCAGCAAAAAAGTAATTTAACTAAAGCCCATGCAAAGCAATGGATTCGTACTTCATGACGACAAACTGAAACGCCATTGAAGTCAATGGGATTTCGTTACAACTACCGTTGTTGCCTTTTTTGTGCCTTTGATCTTTTACACCTCTCTGGTTATTCTCTGTGTTTGTTGTTATCTGCATGAGGGGTTATTTGTTGCCATGACCTGGTTTAACTCAGTTGCGTAATAATTACAGTAATTATTTCCTCTGTGTTATCGGCCGGCATTGATTTGGATTCTGTTGTTTTGTTCTTTTTCAATTCATGCCTTATGTTCCTCAAAGGATTCTTTTTTGTTGTATCTTCAACCCAAAGCACTGAGGCTACACCACCACCCCACCACCCAAAAAAAACCTCCTACAGCATTCTGTGAAATCAGTGCCTCATCCTTTCCTTGCTCATTTATTTCAGATAAACGAGGCTTATCCGAAATTCCATGAATGACGAAAATGAAAACCCACGCTTTCATTTCCTAGTTAGGAAAAAGGGGAAAGAAGCGGGAGAAGGGGTCCACTTCAAGGAAGATGACTTGAGACACAACCTTTCATTGTTCAAGTCCTCTGTGCCATCAGTAGCCTCCTTGCAGGGAGAGATAGTAAGCCCAACGGCGGCTGTCACACACTCACCATCTGCCTGGTATCTGTTACTTTGCACTCCGTCAGCATTGCTGAAGATATACAGAGAGCTGATCTTCAAAGGGTGGGAATACTCTTCACACTGTGCAGAATTCTTTTCGGAGTGTCGGAGAGTCTGCAACAAGATAACCCTACCAAAACAATTTTTTCCCCCTTTGCATTGTGAGAAGAAAAGTTCATTGCCGGGTTTCCTTATCTAGGTCAGGCAGCGAAGACAAAACTTTTGGTCCTCCGTTTTGTTTCTGTTGTCATGACGTTCATCTTACAGCAAAGGATGCTGAGTGATGCCCATGCCTAATTTGTCTCCACACCCACAGACCACCCAGTCTCTCTCTGTCTCTGGAGTTCATCACTCTCTCCAGCGTGCATCTTCCCACAGCTGAAAGTGCTGAAGTGCTTTCCTTTTTTCCCTTTTCATTTATTTCCTTTTTTAAATACTGCTTCTCTTCAGTTAAGAGCAGTTTACAGCAAGGTATGATTACATCAATTAAAGCATATACAAAAATAGCATGGTAAATATCCAGTGAATCTTGCATAACCACATTAAAAATACAAAGTACATAAAACAAATCTAATCACAACCCTAAAGCTATAGGGACCCAATCAGTGACATCAAATATTACAATACTCACAAGCCAACTGTGCCTTACCATTGAGAGATATTACGAGCCAAAAGCACACTGAAATAATTCTGAAATTTCAACAGGGGAAGGCAATGGCAAACCACTCCATAAAAAGTCTGCCGTGAAAACATTGTGGTGTGACATCACCCTAGAGTTGAAACGACTGGTGCTTGCACAGGGAACTACCTTTACCTTTTTAAGAGCCCCGTGGCACAGAGTGGTAAAGCTGCAGTACTGCAGTCCTAAGCTCTGCTCACAACCTGAGTTCGATCCTGACGGAAGCTGGATTCAGGTAGCCAACTCCAGGTTGACTCAGCCTTCCATCCTTCCAAGGTCAGTAAAATGAGTACCCAGCTTACTGGGGGGGGGGGGGCGGGGAAGTGTAGATGACTGGGGAAGGCAATGGCAAACCGCCCCATTAAAAAGTCTGTCATGAAAATGTCGTGATGCGATGTCACCCCAGAGTTGAAAACAACTGGTGCTTGCACAGGGGACTACCTTTACATTTTACGTGTTGTGTACACGTCTTCCGGCTGTGCATTCCAGCGGGACGGTGCCACAACCAAGAAGGCCCTTCCCCAGATGGGAGGGAGGAAGTCATGCCACCCTGGGATCCAGGGCCCCTAGTAAGCCCTGTGAAGCCCCTTTCAAAGTACTGTATAGGTGGGAGGAACTGAAGCCTTGTGCCCTTTTTCTTCCCCTTGAAAGCCACCCGACAGCTCCACCATACCGATTCATAATGCCTCAGAAACAGTGGTCCTTTGGGCAAGATGCCAGGTACCTACTATCAAAAAAGGACTGTGTCTCTTGATACCAGGGCTTGGTACATTCAGAGCTAAAAGGGCAAAGATTGGTAACTGCCTGCAAAACAATCAGAACTCTGAGAAGGTCGGGGGTGGTGGAGGGGTGGAGATGTCATTCCCATGTGATTTCTATTTTAGGTTAGTGTTTTTTCTATTTTATGTTCCATCCTTCTCATCTGCCCTTGTGCAAACATCCCCAGGTAACCAGAGAACATGCAAAAAAAGATGCAAAGAGATAGCCAGAAGTGGCCATTTCAGATTTCAGTGTGGGAAGGGGGATGGGAGAAATGGTGGCATTCAGCAAGGTACAACAAGCACATCTTAAGTACTGTGTGTTCTAAGTTTCTTGGGGAGCATTTGCTTCTTCTTTTTTAAATGGAGAGATTCTGTCCCCCCCCCAAAAAAAAGGGGCAGGGGTTCAATTTGGAGTGGACTGGCTTGTCACTCAACTAGATTTCTGCAGAATGTTTGTAAAAGTTGAATTGTGTTTATCACACTGCTTTCATTTGTGTGTATGTGTGCTTCCTGAGCAGCTGGGCATTTGCCTGCCTTGGAAGCAAGCCTGGTTTCAAATAGCCTCGCTGATGTGTGAGAGAAACCAGTTCTGTGTCACAGAAGATGGAGAAATGCTGACACAAAAAGTGTGAAATATTGATGTTTTCCTATTGATGTTGATGAGAGCCAGTTTGGTGTAGTGGTTAACAGTGCAGACTCTAATCAGAGAGAATTGGGTTTGATTCCTCCATATGCACCTGCTGATGGTGATGTATGAGGATGATTTGTTGTTTGCAAACAGATAGAATCACAGAATTGTAGAGTTGGAAAGGGCCATACAGGTCATCTGGTCCAACTCCCTGTTATTTGAACATGGATCTCACATTGTTTATCTATCAGTTTTCTTTTGAACGGAGCACCATGTATGTTTGTATTGATGATTTAGTTGGAATCGAGAACAGGCAGTATTAAAAACAGTTTGTGCCTCTGTGCATTGGTGGTATCCAGCATGGTTGGGGAGGGGCTCAAAAGCGGCTTTTGACCTATGCTCAGTACCTGCTGGCCTGCTTGGATTACATATGCCTCCAGTTCACCATGGAAATGGTCATGCATGTATCCAGCCACATCCTGGCATCTTAAGGGTACTTATATCTTCTTTTGGGGAGGGACGGTGGCTCAGTGGTAGAGCATCTGCTTGGGAAGCAGGAGGTCCCAGGTTCAATCCCTGGCATCTCCAACTAAAAGGGTCCAGGCAATAGGTGTGAAAAACCTCAGCTTGAGACCCTGGAGAGCCATGAATGGGGGTGTGGCTCAGTGGTAGAGCATCTGCTTGGGAAGCAGAAGGTCCCAGGTTCAATCCCCGGCATCTCCAACTAAAAGGGTCCAGGCAAATAGGTGTGAAAAACCTCAGCTTGAGACCCTGGAGAGCCATGAATGGGGCTGTGGCTCAGTGGTAGAGCATCTGCTTGGGAAGCAGGAGGTCCCAGGTTCAATCCCCGGCATCTCCAACTAAAAGGGTCCAGGCAAATAGGTGTGAAAAACCTCAGCTTGAGACCCTGGAGAGCCGCTGCCAGTCTGAGTAGACAATACTGACTTTGATGGACCAAAGGTCTGATTCAGTATAAGGCAGCTTCATATGTCCGAGGGTCTGATTCAAGTAGAAGGCAGCTTCCTATGTTCCTATGTTTAGAGAGGGGTAGCAGTTTGGGAAGATTTCACCCCTACTCAGAGTTGTCAACCTCCTGGCGATTTCCTGCTATTACAACTGATCTCCAGGCAAGAGATCCATTCACCTGTAGAAAATGGCCACTTTGGAAGGTGGACCCCATGGCATTATACCCCCGTAAGTCCCTTCCCTCTCCAAACCCCATCCCAGAACTGTAACCAGAAAAGTTTAGGTGGTGAGACATTGGGAAATCAATCCCAGGGAGCCAGGGGAAAGAGAAGAAGAAGAAGATATTGGATTTATATCCCGCCCTCCACTCCGAAGAGTCTCAGAGCGGCTCACAATCTCCTCAGACACCCTGTGAGGTGGGTGGGGCTGAGAGGGCTATCCCAGCAGCTGCCCTTTCAAGGACAACCTTGAAAGCTATGGCTGACCCAAGGCCATGCTAGCAGGTGCAAGTGGAGGAGTGGGGAATCAAACCCAGTTCTCTCAGATAAGAGTCCGCACACTTAACCACTACACCAAACTGGCTCTCTGCACCAAACTGAAGAGGGAGAGAGAAATAAAAAAGTTGGAAGCTGCCAACGGATCAGCTCCCCTGTCCACACGCAGCAGAAGAGGAAGAGAACTCAGCTTCAATGGGGCCCTCATGACTCTACTGGCTTCTTCGTCTTCATGAGTAGAAGAGGGGGGAAATTCTCCCAACTCTCTCTTCTGCATTTTTCAGTTTTATTTTATTTTATTTTGCATTTTAAAAAACCTATTAATCGTTTTGCCCAGGAAAAAAAAAGAAAATGAGTCTGAACCTTCTCTGACTGTGTCTGGGATCATTTTGGAAACCTCATGTGCAACTAGGGTTGCCAATCCCCAGGTGGGGGCAGGGGATCCCCCGGTTTGGAGGCCCTCCCCCCCTTCAGGGTCGTCAGAAAGTGGGGGGAGGGGAGGGAAATGTCTGCTGGGAACTCTGTTATTCTGTTATTATACACCCCTAATGTCTCCTGGAGCATAATTGAACTCCAAAGGGAGCTCTGGCCATCACATTTAAAGGGACGGCACACCCTTTCAATGCCTTCCTTCCATAGAAAATAATGAAGGATAGGGGCACCTTCTTTTGGGGGCTCATAGAATTGGACCCCCTGGTCCAATCATTTTGAAACTTGGGGGATATTTTGGGGAGAGGCACTAGATGCTGTACTGAAAATTTGGTGCCTTTACCTAAAAAAAACAGCCCCCCCCAGCGCCCCAGATACCCGTGGATCAATTCTCCATTATTTTCTATGGGAATAAATCTCCATAGGGAATAACAGAGTTCCCAGCAGACATTTCCCTCCCCCCTTGCTTTCTGATGACCCTGAAGCGGAGGGAGGGCCTCCAAATGGGGGGATCCCCTGCCCCCACCTGGGGATTGGCAACCCTAGTTGTTTCACTAGTTTTCTGTTTGCAGGGAGCGGGGGTTTTCCCCCATGTGAAGGAACATTCAGAGCCGGAATCCTCCATCTGTAATCTCAAGTGGTGCAGTCTGTTCTATTGCTTTGGGGTCCTACCCAGGGCTTTTTTTGTAGCAGGAACTCCTTTGCATATTAGGTCACACACCCCTGATGTAGCCAATCCTCCGAGAGGTTACAGGGTTCTTAGTACAGGGCCTACTATAAGCTCTTGAACGATTGGCCCATCAGGGGTGTGTGACCTGATATGCAAAGGAGTACCTGCTATTTAAAAAAGGCCTGGTCCTACCACCTCATTTTCTTGCATGTTTGAACCAAACCCTCAGACCTTGTCTGTATAATCAAGCAAGTGGTGAAGCTTTAGTTACATCACTTCCAGCCACCGGTAGCAACTCTTTTTCCTGGCATGTTGCTTTTCTATAGGCAAGGAATTTATTTCCCCTATAAAGAGGCCCATTCAGGTATGGAAAGTTTTGCAAAAGAAACTCACTTGCCATATTTGAGTTTGTGTTAAAGCCCCAAACTCTAGTACGCAGGGATGTGTGACTCATGTGAGCATCCCAGATTTGAGGAGAGGAGGAACCCACATATAGATATCACAACTTAGCTATGTACTGAAATACCCTGTCCACCTGTGGGGAATTGATGAAGCATTCCCCCAGACTGACACCCCTCTAATTCCCCCGGTTCTTTTCACACTTTTTGCAACCAGCACCGAAAAGGACTGCACTCTAGACTCAGAAAGGAGAAGCAAATTGCTTGAAAACTCTTAAGGGTTTTTTTTTTTAAATTGAATAGTTTTTTGTGTTCTTTCATCTTGTGGGGAAAGGTTGTAGCTCAGTGGCAGAACATCTGCTTGGCACCCCCTCCACACACACACACACACACACTGAATACCTTAAGTTCCTTTTTTTATTACAGCCAATATTTAATAGCAGAGTTGGTCCCATGATCCCCAGCACATCCTTCTTGGTGGTCGAAGAGGACTCCTTCCTCCGTTTTTCACCCATGGGAAAGCAGGTTGGATTCAACCCCGCTGTTTTCTCCTCAGCAGATCAGCCCCAGTAGAGGTCAGTGATGGAGCATCTACCTGGCATGTGGAATTTCACAGGTTCGATCCCTGGCATCTCCAGTTTAAAGGATCAGTCAGTAGATGATATGCAAGACCTCTTTGTACTGCTGCCAGCGTGAGTAGACAATACTGACTTTGATGGACCAAGGGTCTGATTCAGTATAAGGCAGCTTCATAAGTCCATATTCTGTCTTTGGATTGTTTAAAAAAGGGAACGCTCTTTAGACAAACGAGGCACAGGAAAGTAAGCTTTTGTCAGAATGGTGGTGAGTCCAGTGGTCAGCCTATGCCTTCTTGACAAGGCCAGACTCCTAACTGGAAGGAACAAGATGGTGGATCCATCTCTCAGGCACAGAGGGGGATGCAGATGAGAGGGATGTGTAGTTTAGCACAGAGACTATGGGCGTTTTCGCACAGGGCTTACCCCGGAGCGACGTCCCTCTTCACCGTGCAGCGTCTGCGTGGATTTTGCACAAACTGCTCCGCAGAGCCGCGGCTTTTGCATCGCAAATGTAAACTGGTTTTTGGCGGTTTACATTTGCGACGCAAAAGCTGCGGCGCTTTGCGGCTCTTCCTGGTTCTGTGGAGCAGTCGGTGCGAAATCCGCGTAGACGCTGCGCGGTGAAGAGGGACGTCGCTCCGGGGTAAGCCCTGTGCAAAAACGCCCTATATTTATCTTTTGTCTTCTGTGACCTATAGTTTTCACTATTTGTAGATTTCTCCCAAAACTTTCTTATGTGTGGGTCTGTGTGTTTGTGCATAGTATTCTTCCTCTTGAGATGTCCATTCTGAAAGCTTATGCTCTGAGGAAGAGAGGTTGGGATCCTCAACTTTTCTCAGGTACACTGCCATGTAGAGACGTTGAAGGGTTCAAGGCTGATCAGGGGCACACTGTCTAAACATCAAGTTGCTCCAGCCTCTGGAAAGCGAACTACCAAGGCTGTATCTCTGTGGTCCAATAGAGCTAAGAATATACGGAAGGCACCACACCGAGATCTCAGCACAGTTGATTCCATGGTACCTTCCACAAAAGCCTTCTTCACTCCACGGTATAATTGGTGCTCAGCATCCCCCTCACAGAACTTTAGTGCAAGCTGGTATTATTATTCCTGTTTTGCAATCGAGGGCTGAGTGAATAATGGCTTGCCTAGGGCCACTGAGTGAGTTCATGGCCTAGAGAGATTTTGAACCAGGGATTTCTCTGCTGTCAGCTCAGTGTTGGCCACCCCAATGACACCGTATCGGAACACAGCTTGTTCCCTTTACCTGTGTTCTTTTTGCGTAGGAGTACATTCCCCATAAAACATCAAATTTAGTAGAACCACACAGAGATATCCTACAGCTCTTTATGGGGACTGTTTCATATTTCAAAGGAGGAGGGGTTTGAGATTCAGCAGGGGGCAACAAACTCTCAAGGCCTACGCTTGGGTTTATTTCAGATTGAATGGCAGTCATTTATTGTCTGTTGTTCTGAGTGTAGAACCTGGGTGCTGGCCAGTGGCCAAATGCTCTTGAAGACGCATTTACCTGTGATTGGAAAGAAACAGCAGGAGGCATGCTCTCATGCCCTTTTTAATTGGCACCCCACAATTCTCCTCTCTGATTGCATGGTGGTGATCAATTTGTTGACTCTCAGGAACTGAGCTCAGGAGCAGCAGTATGCACACAGGTGCAAAATGCCTGGGGAATAATGTTGTAATTGTATTGATGGTTTTTAGCAAGCGCATGGGATTTGAATACTCTTTCTTGGAACTCCAGCTCCCTGAGTTTTTAGAGAGTGGACCAGAGAGGGTTTTTTTTTTTTTGTTTAGAGAGCCAAATACAAATTTAGCTGAGTCTGAGGCTAAACTGCAGACAAGTGATTGGATCAGTGGTCAAGACACAGTTCTGCCAGAGAAGCTGAGGGACCAAGCAGTATAGATGACCTAGGGTGGCCACAGCCAGCACACTGCAATTGAGTGGCCCTGGAAACAATTAATGGAGAGCAGAATTAGCACTACTGTGTGCAAAGCCATGTTGGGGGAGCAGAATTGACCTTTGTGAGTAAAGAAGGGTAATGAGAATCAATGGGATTCTGCTCCACAAAAAAATTATTGCCTAACTGATTGCACTCCCAGATGCTCAATACAACTTTCTGTGTTGCCTTCAGTGACTATCTCTTCACCTACTGGCATGCATCCATGCACGGAACTTTCCCCGTGGCCCTCCCCATCCCAATAGCCCCTTCTGATCACTGGAAGGTTCATTCTTGGATTGTGGAATCCGCTGGAAGATCCATGAGAAGGAACAAGTGTGCAGGTCAGTGAGCTGGATGAGTCCTTCCTCCAGTTCCTCCAGCCTTTGCAGCTATTCATCCATGTTTTGGGAATCACATTTCTGTGTTTAGAAACAAGTTGCAGAAACAGAAAGGGAATCCAAGGTAACTCCAAGTTCTGTGCAACGTGTGGTAGGATATACAGCATAGCTATTTTAGCCTTTATGTGTTTGTCTGTCCTCCCTGGGCTGCGATCAGACAGGCATTTTAGCCTGACATAGTCATGTTTCCCAAATGGGTTTAAAGGACTCAGTCAGACAGACACAGCTGTCACCTATTCTCCAGTTGCATGCACCCCTCTCTAAAATGACTCCAAGGTGGAGTAAATAGCCACCAGGTGAAATCTGGTGCCATCGGCTCCCTGTGCATTCCTCCCACATTTCCAGATGACTGAACATAGGATGTGTGTGTGTATGCAAACGAAATGGATTGGTGGTGTGAACACATCAATTCATCCCAAGGGGTTGTTGCTTACCTTCACAGTCCCATGATGTGATTATGTACATGTGCTAGGGATTTTTTTTTTAAAAAAAAAAACTTCCTCAATGGATGGCTCATGGCAGCAATGTGACGGCTCCACCCCCCCCATGCAATTGAATGGTGAGTTGGGATGCTAATTGGAATGGAGATATCTGTGGTGCCTGCAAACCACCCCAGGCTGCCAGTCTGATCATAGCCCTGGTGAATCTGGCTACCTAGTAATCTTTTGGGCTCTTTGAGAAAGCAGAATCTAGGAGGATAGTAAATCATTAGGAGGGTAGTAAATTACATTGCTTGAGCTTTGCCCTGCTATATATTTTGACACTGGACTTGTACAGTATTTGGAAACCACCCAAATGAGCTTTGATTAGGTTTGGCTTAAATAAATGATGCTCTCTAGATTTTCTGCCTGCACTTTTCAAACCAATGGGTTAAATTCAGCCCATTCAAACCACTGGGGGGAAATGTGAAGAGGGGTCTCCTTTAACACCCTCCAAAGGCTATGCCTTGACTGAGTCCTGCCAGAGCTTGGAAGCTAAGCACGGCTGGCCCTGATTAGTATTTGGATGGGAGATCACTGAGGAAACCTAAGGCTGCTACACAGATCCAGGCAATGGCAAACCACCTCTGAACGTCTCTTGCCTTGAAAACCCCATGGGGTCACCATAAGTCAGCTGTGACTTGATGGTGAGGGTGGGGAGAGGCTATGCTGGGAATTATGGGATTTGCGTAAATAAAATATGCATGGGGTGGGGTTGTAGCAAAAAGTGGAACTGGGTGAGATTGAATGAAAAAGCTGGCTGGCTCCATCCCATTTATTTTGTTGTTCAGTCGCACAGTCGAGTCTGACTCTTTGCGACCCCATGGACAAAGTCGCACCAGGCCCTCCTGTCTTCCACTATCCTCCGAAGTCTGCTGAAATTCGTGTTTGTTACATCAGTAATGCTGTCCGGCCATCTCATCTTTTGCCGTCCCCTTCTTCTTTGGCCTTCTGTCTTTCCCAGTATCAGGATCTTCTCCAGTGAGTGCTCCCTTCTCATTTGGTGGCCAAAGTATTTGAGCTTCAGCTTCAGCATCTGATCTTCCAGGGAACAGTCTGGGTTGATTTCCCTTAGGACTGACTGATTTGATCTTCTTGCAGTCCAAGGGACTCTCAAGATTCTTCTCCAGCACCACAGCTCAAAAGCACCCCATATGTATCACTGTTGAAATGTTGCACTAATGATTTTTATGCAGTGGCATTCCAGTATAACCTTGGAGCTGCTCAAATGAGATTGTGCCATATATAGGTCATGTATTTGTTGGCATTTCTTTTATTATATTCAAATAATTTCATCTCTCTCTTCCAAAACCAGCTAATTGAGAGGAAGTGACTATTAATGAGAGAGACAAATCCAGAACATTTCAGTTTGAGGAAAATCAAATATTCAAAAAGGGTGGACTTGCTACAGACCAAGAGAGACATTAATTAGATTTGATATGTCATATTGGGTGGCTGCCATCTAGTACCCTTTATAGTGAACACCCAACACTGGCTGACTGTCAGTGCTTAAAATCTGAGGCAAATCTTGATAGTGTCTCAATTCAGAGAATGTTCACAATTCCTTCAAAGACAGTTAATCAGTAGTATCCTGTCTATGTCTATCAACAACTATGATATATTAAGATAGCAATATTTCAGTGCTTAGATTTGCACGTGGGAGGGAACTTCTGTTCATGCAAAAAGGGGACAGTTTTCTCTGATTTGCATCCTGCACTATTCCCAAATATTCCTAGAGCCACAGAGGATAAGCAACAGGAAAGGTAATGGTTCTTTCTACCAGCAGAACTCTGTATATGATCCTTTGGATCTATCTTACGGTGTTGATGTATAGCAATATTAATATTAGTATTCAGACACATGGATAGTTAGATCCAAAGGCTGTTTTCCGCCAGTGGAAGGGGTGACTTTTGCCAACACACCACCCACATTCTTCCCCAAAGAGACTCCCACTTTGCCTTCCTCTTCCTCAGGAGCATCATTTCAGGGAGAGCAGGGAGCTGCAGCAGAAAAAGGCAACTGGTGAAAATGGTCACCCCCATGGTCCATGAGTAAAATGTTATTTATACCAACAGGAAGTGACCTTTGTTTTCAACCCACCGAATAATATTAATACTGTTATGTGGAGCCATTAAAGCATCTGCCACATTAACGAGAAATTGGCAAATGCTAGGCGCCCCCCCCCCCAATCCCTACAAGATTAAAATTTTATATTGGGGTAGAAGGCTGGCGAAGGGAGAGTCAGGCCTCTTTTTGGGCAGTAGCTCACAGGAGCAGAGCACCAGAACCGCTACATTTTAGTGCACTCTTTCTTTCGTACCTCCCACCCAAATACTTGCTTCTGGGCTCCATTGTTCAAACCCCCTGTGAGTATTTTGGGGAACTCTAAGATTTGGCAAACTTTCTAATATTTTTCCCCATAAAAAAATGAGAAAATAACCAAAACATATAAAGCGGACAGATGGAAATCTTCATCATGTCGCATGTGGCCACATAGGAGAAGGTAATTTAAAAAGTATGACAGGAGTAAGGTTTTATTATGATAATTATAATTCAAGAAGCATTTTAAGGTAGATGCTGAGCTGATATAATTTAGAACACTTTCCGGTGATGCCAGGGGTATGTGGCATATGGAAATGAGTTATGCAAATGAGTTGTGCTAATGAGCTCTGGCACTTCTTTTTCTACAAAATGACCCCTGCGGAGAGTTAATGATACATTAAGAGATGAATATGTTAGGAGAGCAAGAAATCTGCAGGAATTTCAGGGGCAGTGTTCACAGGCAATGTTGTATCAGAAGACACAAGCAGAAGGATAAGATGGGAGAAGTGGGGATGTAGTAGGGTTGTGCCAAACTTTATCCAAGGGCATATTTGGGCTGAAAGTAGTTTTTCAGAGGGATCTGAAATGAGTTCCCCAAAGTTCCCCCTTTTTCATTCCTGCTTGTTGGCATGGTATTCCACCTCTAAATTTCTCCTCTCCAGCTTTCTCTGCCCTTGGTTTTCATCTTCCTCAACAAATAATGTCATAGAAGAACCTTCAATCTGAGGTGCTAACTTTTTTGGAAATCTAAAGCAGGAAGGCCTCATTTTGGACAGGAATTCATAGGAGTGGAGCTCCGGAACCTCCAAATGTTATTGTGTTCTTTCTTTCTCCTCCCCACCCCCAAGACTTGCTTCTGGGCTCCATTGTTCAAAACCCCTGTGAGAAAGATTTGACAAACTTTCTAATATTTCTCTTCACAAAAAAAAAAAATGGGGAAAATAACCAAAACATATAAAGCAGACAGATGGAAACCTTCAGCATGCCACTGTGGCCACATAGGAAGAAGTAATTTTAAAAGTATGATTGGGAGTAAGGTTTTAGGACAGTTATAATTCAAGAAGCATTTTAAAGTAGATGCTGAGCTGATATAATTTAGTAGACCTTCCAGTCATGTCAGGGGTATATGTGGCACATGCAAATGAGTTATGCAAAGGAATGGCAAGTATAAGGATATAGCACCCTTTTTTTTTCCATACAATTATGCTTTGCCTTCGTCTGTTATTAATCCACTCAGTGTTTAAACTATATTCAAAGTCTCTCAGAGTGAAGATAAGAATGATGAGTATACCTTTTAGATGTTCTCAACTCCCCCGGCTTCTATTTTCTTGCAATTAAATCAGTCCTTCTAGAGTGCTTGGATTCCAACAGCCTTAAGTGACCGAAGTCACTTTAGAGTCACTGCAGACGATGGTTGACAAATTCCATTGCCGGACATCAAGAACTGAAGGAGTCAGCTCCCTGACACCTCCAGTTCGATATCAACAGCATTAAAGGAAGATAAGTCGTCTTGGGTTAACCCTTGCCTAGGGTTAATGAGCATAGACCTTATCAGGGGTCTTTAATACCCTGAACAGTGACAATAAAATCCCCCTCTGTTAGGGAGCTGCAGACTGTCTTCCAGCCAAACAGGAAGTCCAAGGATATAGCACCCTTGGTCACCTCTGCTGTTCCATTGGTGGACTGGAAGAGGCACAATCATAGACTTGCAGATGCACGGAAATGTCAATCACACCACGAATCAATTGCAAGGTATCTCCCAGTCCCCTCAGAATAGATCTCTGGCATTTGTAGAATGGAGGAGAAATCCACACCTCATTCCAATTCTTCACCCAAAGGCCTGAAACGAAATAATACTATGGTTTTTGGCTGCCTAGGTAAAGCTGGATAGCATGGTAGTATTATTCTTTCTATTTGACAATGATTGATAATTTCACCCTCTCTCCATTTGCTATGCCTATAACTCTTTCTCTGAAATCAAAATTCTTTCTTTATGGTTCGCAAGGAGAACAAGGCTGAAGCATAACCACATGCTCTTTCCGTCGCTTAGAAGTTTAGGAGGTATGCATGCCATTGTAGCTTGGGGGAATTCTGGTCTTGGTAACCTTTTAGGATGGTAAAAATAACTTGCAATAAATAATTCGGCATTGTTGTGTATGTGAACTGTGATATGTATATTCAGTGGAGTTCCTGCCTGGCTCACTGAAATCTGTAGGACTGAACTTGGGGACTCGGGAACATTGGGCAGTAGGATCCAAATCCCTGCTCCAATCACGGGCCATCTGCTGGTTTGAATGGCCCAATGGCATGCTTGCGCGGAAACTCTGATGTGTATATAGTTGGCCCAGTTCTCCAGTCTTGGAGTGCAGCCCTCTACTATGCTGTACCAAATGATCACTACCACCTCGCCTCTTCCTTGCATTGAACCACTATATTATAGGCATAATGCCTTAGCACAGCATGTGTGTGTGCATATATGCACACTAGGGCATGGGTTCCCCAAAGTGGTGCCCGTGGGTGCTATGGCATCCACTAACACCTTTTCTGGTGCTCACCAAGTGTTTTTAGGAGGCGGGTGGGGCCAGGTGAGGCTTTTGCCCAGCCAGACTTCTGACTGACTATTGGAGATTTGATTAGCAGTGCAGATTGTTTTTTTAAATGTTCCTTTGGCAGCTGCTGCCACCACAGCTCAAGAATCTACACTGCATCCCCCCAATTGGGGGCAGGGAATCCCCCACTTTTGTGAGCTCTTGCCCACCACTGGCCAGCTGGCTGGTGGAAAGAAACCTCCCGCCCCAACACAACATCACCAGAAATAAATGTGATGTGTTCGTGTCATTAGGAAGTGATGTAGGCACATTGGTGATGTTGCGGTAGAGGGGGGGGGGTGCAGCTCTGGTTTTTGGTCCGAACTATATGTTTTGAGGCTGATTTTACCATAGAGTTTCCCCCCAAAATCAGAGTGTCACCCCCTGACTTCACCAATGTGCCTACATCACTGTCGGGTGATGCAGGGACATCATGCAAGGACACTGGTGGCTTCTGGAATATCCCCCCCATCCCTGTCATCTTTGAAGGACCTGTCAACCCTAATCTACACTGCGTCGCTGAAGGTAAGTTGTGGCAGTTATTTTGTTTCTGCCTCCTTCAGCAGCCATTTTGTTTCCGCAACCACCGTGTTGTGTCAGAATTCCAAATATGTCTGCAAGGCAGGCTCAAAAAGGTTGGGAACCCTTGCATAATGCCTTAGCACAGGGGGGGGGGTGTGCATATGATGGGAGTAAGGTTTTAGGACAGTTATAATTCAAGAAGTATTTTAAAGTAGATGCTGAGCTGATATAATTTAGTAGACCTTCCACTCATGTCAGGGGTATATGTGGCATATGCAAATGAGGTATGCAAAGGAATGGCAAGTAAAAGGATATAGCACCCTTGGTCACCTCTGCTGTTCCATTGGTGGACTTGAAGAGGCCTGTTAGCAACCGGGCTGTGAAGTGAAGCAGAGACCTTTGCCTACTCCTCATTTAAAGACCCCCCATGGGGGGGGGCAGGGATGGGATGTGGGCATGGGGCAGCAAAAACCCCAGAACCCCCACCCCTACTAGCTATAGTCAATATTATTTACTGCACTGCAATGTTATTTACAATGTTATTTACATCCTTGTTCCTTTGCAGTCTTGTTTTTTTTTTTTTGTATTGGAAAACTCCAATAAAATGTTAATTACCTGAAAAATTGTCTTCCACAAAACCAGTCCCTGGTGCCAAAAAGGTTAGGGGCCATTGCACTAGAGGATTCACCTTTGACTGTCCTTTTTTAAAAAATAGCACTGTTTTCATTTATTTGAATATTTATACCCTTCTCTCTAATGGGGACCCAAAGCAGTTGATAATATCATTCTCCCCTTCTCCATTTTATTCTCCCAATGACACCCCTGTGAGATTGGCTAGGCTGAGAGAACTTGACTGGTCGGTGGTCACCCAGGAATCTTCCATGTCATAGTGAGGAGTTGAACCCTGATCTTCTGGATCCTAGTCAGACACTCTGACCACTACACCATGACGACTGTTCAGGAAAAGTTATGTGGCTCTCAAAGTACAATGCTTATTTGGTTTCCAGCCTACTTAGGAAAAGACATTGATGGGCCTGTCCATAACAAAATCCCTCCCCCAACAGCAGCCTCCCTTTGTAATGTAGGTTGAGTAGCAGTTTTGCAAATGTGTAATGGAAAGCTAGATCCCCACTTCCAAGGCAAGCATAATTTTTAGGTCTGGAAGTAAACTCCTAGATATTTGTCTTCCACTCTCTGCCTTAAGCGAATGTCTTCAGGCACAACATAAATTGCTCCGTTGGTAGCTGAAACCAGGAGCTGGAAGAACAAATCTCTACCTTTCCTCCCATTAATATTAAATCCTGCAATAGGTAATTGCTCTATTTTTATGTGCAAATGGCGAAGTGAAAGAACTGCAAGGTTAGCAGGAAAGTTCCTCTTATGAAAGCAATTCTTCGGCTGCCCCATATGGAACAAGCTACCAGTTAGGCATTTCTGTTCTAAGCTTCTCATCCCTACATAAAAGAAGAGCTTGCATCTTGAAAGGGGGAAAGGATGAAAATGGCTCTGTACTTCTTCTGATAGCAGAAGGACTAGGACTCCGGCATTTCTGCTCCAGGAAACAACCGAGTTTCTCAAAGTAGGATCTGCCAGCAGGGGGACACCGGGGAACCACTATGATGGGCTCGCTAACAGCTAGCAGAGGGAAAGTTGAATACTAGCTTCATTTGGGAAGGTCAGAGAAGAAACTGAAGTGACATGGAGGGGTTATCATATCTTCTAAAAAGATTTTAAAGTGCCATTTGGGAATACTTTTGCAGAACTAGCTGGACACATCAGTCCTCTGCTTAAAACACTTCATGGGACAACATCTGAGGCGGCAGCACAAAATATGCTGTCACAGCCCCTTCAACTTCCGAGTATCTTTCAAAGTCCAATATCAAAAGCTGAATTTATGATTCTCTGGAATGTACTATTGTCCAAACAAGCAGTTTTCCAATTTTCTGTGTATGGAAGGCTTTCTGCCTGCGTAGTGCAGCTTCCTCACCTCCTTCCTCCAGAAGCAGCCCCAAGTGACCCCTGAAATGTTGTTGTGGACCTAGGAATTGTATTTGCAGTCATTGGGGACTACATAGAAGAAGATATTGGATTTATATCCCACCCTTCACTCCGAATTTCAGAGTCTCAGAGCGGCTCACAATCTCCTTTATCTTCCTCCCCCACAACAGACACCCTGTGAGGTGGGTGGGGCTGAGAGAGCTCTCACAGCAGCTGCCCTTTCAAGGACAACTCTGGCGAGAGCTATGGCTGACTCAAGGTCATTCCAGCAGCTGCAAGTGGAGGAGTGGGGAATCAAACTGGAGAGAGAGATGAAAAAGTAATGCTTTGCAGGCAGGAGTTTTGCTGGATCTGAGTTGGAAAGTGTAGCAAGCAGAACCACACATCTTTCAGGCTGGGTCCGACCAGTGATCCATCTAGTCCAGCATCCTGGCAAGTAGTAGTCAGAAGTAAAAGGCTAATAGTCATTAGTGAATCTATCCTCCCTGCATTTGTCTAATCATTTTTAAAGCTACCGTTGTTACTTAGGCAGCCCCATGGCACAGAGTGGGAAAGCTGCAGTGCTGCAGTCCTAAGCTCTGCTCATGACCTGAGTTCGATCCCGGCAGAAGCTGGGTTCAGGTAGCTGCCTCAATGTTGACTCAGCCTTCCATCCTTCCGAGGTTGGTAAAAAGAGTACCCAGCTTGCTGGGGTGGAAGTGTAGATGACTGGGGAAGGCAATGGCAAACCACGCTGTAAAAAGTCTGTCGTGAAAATGTCGCAACGTGACGTCACCCCAGAGTCGGAAATAACTGGTGCTTGCACAGGGGACTACCTTTACCTTTACCTTTTTTATTGTTACTTAGTATCCTGTTACAGTCACTCCCACAAGTTAAGTATGCGTGAAAAGCTTTTTTTTTTTGTCTCACTGGAATAGTTCCCGTCCCCCCACACACCATGCATAGGTTTGGGAGGGGGTGATTCTATGGTTTAACCCACCATTTTTCTGCTGAAATGGTGGACGGGAGGGACGGGAATAGTTCCCATCCCCCCACACACCATGCATAGGTGTGGGAGGGGGTGATTCTATGGTTTAACCCACCATTTTTCTGCTGAAATGGTGGACGGGAGGTCTGCTGCTGTTAATGGGAAGCTGGTAACCCTAACCACATACATGTCTTTCTCCCCCTTACCTTAAACCCTGAAACTCCTTTGTTTTAAAAAGCCATCCAGTAACTCCTTTCTCGTTGGAAAGGTGAGGGATTTGAAGAATACCCAACTAAAAATGGCACTAATATTTTCAAAAGAGAGAATTCTTCTCTTCTCAGGCTTCTTCTCTCAATGGCTGTAAAGTCAGCGTCCCTACACATTATTTTTAAATCAGTCGAACAAATACAGGTCCTTTAAACTATAGTCATGGCCTGTCTTAGAAACTTGTTAAACTGAATTAATTCCTATTTAAGAGCTAAATAAGCCATTATAAAAGTGTTGTATTTTTCGCCTCAAAAATGATACTCTGAAATTTCTCTGTTAGTTTAATTTTTACAGTTTCTGTTATGACAGCTATTGCTGTCGAAGCGTAAAGCTATAATTAGGCACTGTGTCCAATAAAAATAACTGAGAAATCTGAAGAACCCTGAGTATGTTGGGGGGGGGGGGGGTTGTACAGAACATGCAGATGAGACACGCTGATCTCACAGCATTCCAAAGGAGGTGTCGTTTGGTTTTGGTTTCTAAGGATCTTGACATATTACATGCAAGCTATACAACATGGTGCCTCACTATGCCCCACTGAAGCTAAAATCAAAGAGGTTAGGTTTCCCAGTGGGAGATCAAGATGGCGGCTGCTAGGGGACTGAAGTGAAGATATTAAATGCACCTGTGTGCTCCTGACAGCAGGGAATATTTGACTGAAGGCAAACAGTAGCTAGCCGCCCTCTATGGGACTACTGTAATGCATTCTATGCTGAACTGCCTTAAAGACAACTTGGACACTTCAGCTGGTTCAGAATGCAGCAGCCTGAATATTGTCAGGGGCTAGCCAACAGGAAAATACCATATTTACTTGAAAGGGAGACAACCCTGAATGTAAGGTGATCCCCTTAGAAATGTTATTCAAACGCACAAAAATTGTTATTCATCATAACTATAACTTGTATGCAGATCTAAGATGAGTCATCTTTTTTGATGGCATATCTGTGAAAAAATCTAGACTTGAATAAGAACATAAGAGAAGCCATGTTGGATCAGGCCAACGGCCCATCAAGTCCAACACTCTGTGTCACACAGTGGCAAAAAATTTTATATACACACATACACTGTGGCTAATAGCCACTGATGGACCTGTGCTCCATATTTTTATCTAAACCCTTCTTGAAGGTGGCTATACTTGTGGCCGCCACCACCTCCTGTGGCAGTGAATTCCACATGTTAATCACCCTTTGAGTGAAGAAGTACTTCCTTTTATCCGTTTTAACCTGTCTACTCAGCAATTTCATCGAATGCCCACGAGTTCTTGTATTGTGAGAAAGGGAGAAAAGTACTTCTTTCTCTACTTTCTCCATCCCCTGCATTATCTTGTAAACCTCTATCATGTCACCCCGCAGTCGACGTTTCTCCAAGCTAAAGAGTCCCAAGCGTTTCAACCTTTCTTCATAGGGAAAGTGCTCCAGCCCTTTAATCATTCTAGTTGCCCTTCTCTGGACTTGCTCCAATTAGAGTAAATACTGAATCTTGCTTACCTAAGAACAGCACAGCTGGCTGCCATTTTGTTCCTAGGTCCAATGCAAGGTGCTGATTATGACCTTGAATGCCCTTCATGGCCTAGGACCCATAATTCTAAAGGAGTGTCTCCTCTTATATTTCCCTGTTTATCAACTACATTCCTCAGGGCTGCCACTTACCACCTCTAAGGTAGCCCATCTCACATCAGTCAGAGCATGTGCCTTCCTCACTATGATTCCTACTTTATGGAATAGGCTTCCAGGGGAGGTGAGGGGGTCACCATGTTCAGAAATTTCTGGGAGTGCTGTATGGCCATTTTATTTGCCGTGGCTTTAAATTGGAACATAAAATGTATATATATGTGGGGTTGTTATTTGGAATTTTATTTTGTTGGTGTTTTTAATTGTGACTAGAGATAAGCATGAACTGAGAAAATGGTGGTTTGTCAGACACCACAAACTTCCATGAACTTTTCAGTTTATCCAACCAATTCATGATTGGTTAGGTTTGTGAGTTTGGGATGCCATAGAACGTCCTGTCTGTGGGCTAAAGATCCCAAATCACAATGAGTCTCCAGCTGACTCTCCATTATCTGCTCTAGGGGGGGTGAGTTACAGTCCCTCAAAGCAGGTGCCCCCAGGAAAGTGCTCTCTGGAGAAATCACAGCTGACCCTTCTCCTCTGGCCTCGGAGATGATCACATGCCCACCTCCCCAGGTGACTTGAGTTTGGGGGGGGGTGGCCTGCCACACTCCCCCTCATGGTTGTGAAGACGGATCCAGGGGATGGCCAGCCTTTCACCTCTGTTCCAGGAGGCAGTCACCCACCTACCTCCGTCTGGTGATTGGGGTTGGGTGGCCAACCACACTCCCCCTCATGCAAGGGAGGTGGTCACTTGGTTGTGAAGATGGGTTCTGGGGGTGGCCAACCATTCCCTTCTGACCCTCCTTCCTCGGTGACTGGTTTGCATAGGTGGATGTCAGTCCATGAGATAAGTAATGTGCTGTGCAGTAGATCTTAGTTCATGAGGTAAGTGTTATGCCATGAGGTAGATTTGGGCTCATGAGATAGGTGCTGCCCTATAAGGTAGCTGGGGGACAGAAATCATGAGGAGGCAGATATCGACCATTGGAGACTGGAAGTGACGACTCTTGTGGGGACACAACTCATGAGGAGGGAGGAGCCCTGAGTCCCCACCAGACACTTTTCCAGCTGGGAGAGGTTCTCAAAAATTCCACTCAGGGGGGGATGTGTGGGTCCTCAGCCAAGGAACTCAGTGGCTTTGCTTTGCCCCTCTGCCTGGCTGTAGCAGAGAGACAGTTCCCTTGGAGCCTTGAAACACCAACACTATTCCAAGTCCTTCCCCATCTGTCTCTAGCCGTCGTCTTCTACTCCTGCCTGCCTAGCTGTCTGCTGCAAAGTGAAAGCAGCTGGGTGTGAGCTGGGGGTTTAATTCCATTCTGCACCCATAGAGCAGAATGGGAGCTCTGTGGTTGGCATCCAGAGATGCCTATCATGTTTCAGAGGGCTAAGATTGTTGTTTCCAGGGCTGTAGAAATCCATCCCTCCACATTGTCTTGACAATGGATTGATCAGCATCAGCATATCTGGTCAACAAAGAGCTCTGCTGAACTGAACAAACCATCACAAGAAAATTGGCAGTTCATGGGTGATTTGTGAACAATGCGATTGCCCGAATTGTGTTCCCAATCCAATGAACTGGCCTGGTTCATCACAAAATACAGTTCGTAAGACAGATGGTGCCCATCCCTTATTGTGACCTTTTTATTCATGATTTGTATGCCACTTTGAGCCATAAAGAAGGGTGGGATATTACAATTTAAATAAATAACAACCTAAACAAAGCTGGGTCAAACTCAGTGGTAATCAAAAGAATGTAAGGAGAGTCCTGGAGCGTCAGACCAGTAGTTCATCTAGTTCGGCTTCCTGTCTGACACAGTGGCCAACCAGTTCCTCTGGACAGCTAACAACAGGGCATAGAGGTCAAGGCCTTCTCCAGATGTTGCCTCCTGGCTCTATGATTCAGAGGATTAGTGCCTCTGATTGTGGAGGTTCCCCTCAGTCACCATAGCTAGGAGCCACTGATCGACTTATCTTCCATAAATCTATCCAATCCCCTTTTAAAGCTGTGTATTCCTGGGACCATCACGGCATCCTCTGAAAGCGAATTCCACATTTTGGTCAACCTCTGGGCAAAGTAGTATTTCCTTTTGTCTGTCTTTAACCTACTCCCATCAGCTTAATTGGATGCCCTTGAGTTCTAGTACTTTGGGAGAGAGAGAGAAATTCCTCTTCAGCTCTCCCCACCTCAGTACAATTTTCTAAACTGAAAAGTCCCAGACGCTTCAGTCTTTCCTCATAGGACAGGTGCTCCAGCCCCCTAATAATCTTGGTTGCCATCCTCTGTACTTTTCCCAGCTCTGCAGTGTCTACTTTGAGATACAGTGGCCAGAACTATGCACAGTATTCTAAATGAGACCACACCATAGATCTCTACAGGGGCATTACAGTATCAGATGTTGAATTCTCAGTCCCTTTCTTAATAATCCCTAAAGAAGTTTGCTTTTTTTACTGCTACAGCACACTGAGTTGACACTCTCATTGGGCTGTCTGCTACGACCCCAAGATCTTTTCCTCTCTCAGTCTCAGGAAGTTCAGTTCAGACCCAATTAACCTGTACTTGAAGTTTGGATAATTTCCCCCCCCAACGTACATCACTTTACACTTAACAACATCGAATGTCATTTGTCACAGAGTCGCCCATTCACCCAGTTCGTGGAGGTCCTCTTGGAGTTCTTAACAGTCGTTTTTTGTTTTTCACTATCCTGAATAATTTGGTGTCATCTGCAAACTTGGTCACTACACTACTCACTCCCAGTTCCAGAGCATTTATGAATAAATTAAAGAGTACTGCCCCAAATGCTGATCCTTGTGGGACTCCACTGCTTACTTCTTTCCATTGTGAGAACTGTCCATTGATTCCTGCTCCTTGCTTCCTGTCATGTAACTTAGTTTTTAAAACATGAAAGAACCTGGTCCTCTTATCCCATGACTGCACCCCTAATCACAATGCCTTTGTAGGGCACAGCAGCAGGCTAATAGTGTACAAATCAGAAATGTACCTCCAAATCTACATTGTCCAGTCATCTTTCCTTCACTATTATCGGCAGTTAATCTCAGTCATGTTTAATCACAGCCTGGGCCTGTGTGTATACTTAATTCAGCTGCAGGTCTGACTGCTGCACAACTGCATTTGAAAACAACATCGGTTTAACTTTTTATGAGGATTCTTTTCTTTCAGGTGGATTAAATCCCTAAGCTTCTTAGGGTGGTAAGAATAAAAAATTGCTGTCTGAGATTAAAAAAAAAAAAGAATATTTTTTTCAGCAAAGCAAGGAACAGTAGAAATATTTTTTTTAAAGAAAGAATTCTAGCAATCTCATTAAAACTATATCTCTTCCTGTCTGCAATAAGCACAGCCTTAAATTTTGATATAGTTAATCTGATATGAGTTAAGGGGGGGAAATTACAGTTTGGTGTAGTGGTTAAGGGTGCGGGCTCTTATCTGGGAGAACTGGGTTTGATTCCCCACTTTTCCACTTGCACCTGCTAGCATGGCCTTGGGTCAGCCATAGCTCTGGCAGAGGTTGTCCTTGAAAGGGCAGCTGCTGGGAGAGCCCTCTCAGCCCCACCCACCTCACAGGGTGTCTGTTGTGGGGGAGGAAGGTAAAGGAAATTTTGAGCCGCTCTGAGACTCTTTGGAGTGGAGGCGGGATATAAATCCAATATCATCATCATCATCATCATCTTCTTCTTCTTCTTCTTCTTCTTCTTCTTCTTCTTCTTCTTCTTCTTCTTCTTCTTCTTCTTCTTCTTCTTCTTCTTCTTCTTCTTCTTCTTCTTCTTCTTCTTCTTCTTCCTCTTCGTCCTCTTCTTCTTCATTCTAATTGCTACATAATTGAACTGCATAGTGAGCAAATCATATAACATTTAATCTCAAGGGATCTTGCAACGAGGCACAACTAATCCTCTTCCCAGTGTCACCACCCAAATAATATAGACTGGTTCAATGTATATCTTAAATTCAGTTGCTAGGTTTAATGATGAAGGAAACAAGGGCTATGAAATCTTGCTGCCAACATGTGAAATTGTATCATAGTCATTAGAATTCCGCTATATCTTCCCCACAATGCATTGGTGGACAGAGCAAGGGTTGCAGGAGGTCCCACAGATAACCATGAGCTGTCCTGGTGCTAGTATGCAGGGGTGTGCCAGCATTGGGGGGGGGAGGGTTAAAAGTAGGGTTGTGAGGAAGGGGGAGAGCTGTTGGCATGGATATGGGGGGAGATGAAGGTGGCTGTGGCATCACATCCCTGGACATACTGTAGTAAGTTTAATAAGTAAGCTGCTCTTTAAAACTCAGCTGCAAGTTGTGTAAATCAACCAGGCATGCTTTGCTTGCCTGCCACAAACCTTTAGTCACTGTGGATGCTGGCGTTTTCCACTTACAGGGGATTTTAATGTAGGGGAACTTTGCATAACACAACCTTTCCCCCTGACATTCCTTGAAACTCTGTGGTAAAACTGTAGAGTTTCCACAGATTCCTAGAGAGGACAGACATAATTTCTGCCCCCCACCAGAAGTGGCCAAGTGCAAAGTAATGCGCATTGGGGCCAAGAATCTCAGCTACAAATACAAGTTGATGGGGTGTGAACTGGCAGAGACTGACCAAGAAAGAGATCTTGGGGTCGTGGTAGATAACTCACTGAAAATGTCAAGACAGTGTGCGATTGCAATAAAAAAAGGCCAATACCATGCTGGGAATTATTAGGAAGGGAATTGAAAACAAATCGGCCAGTATCATAATGCCCCCGTATAAATCGATGGTGCGGTCTCATTTGTAATACTGTGTGCAATTCTGGTCACTGCACCTCAAAAAGGATATTATAGCATTGGAAAAAGTGCAGAAAAGGGCAACTAGAATGATTAAAGGTTTGGAACACTTTCCCTATGAAGAAAGGTTAAAACACTTGGGGTTTACAAGATAATGCATGGGATGGAGAAGGTAGAGAAAGAAGTACTTTTCTCCCTTTCTCACAATACAAGAACTCGCGGGCATTTGATGAAATTGCTGAGCAGTCGGGTTAGAACGGATAAAAGGAGGTACTTCTTCACTCAAAGGGTGATTAACATATGGAATTCACTGCAAGCATAGCCAGCTTCAAGAGGGGGTTAGATAAAAATATGGAGCCGAGGTCCATCAGTGGCTATTAGCCACAGTGTGTGTGTGTGTATATAAATATATATATATATATATATGTGTGTGTGTGTGTGTGTGTGTATTTTTAAGATTGTCCCCCCCCCCTCTCTGGCTGTGTCAGTAGTGTGGGAAACAGCAGCTGGGGGTGGCAATGTCCCCCTGGCAGCCTTAGGCCAGTAACAGTCATGAAGAATTCAAAGAAGGCAAAACAAAGATTCTCGTGGCACTTTAAAGACTAAAAGAATTCTTGAAACACAAATCTGGTGAGTTAGAGCTCACTTCAGCTGCTCACAAAAAGCTTATGCTGCAATTAATTTGTTCATCACCAAGCTGCCACAGAACACTTTTGTTTTTATAGCAACAGATTGACATGGCTGCTACCCCATTGCAATCTGTATCTAAAAACTAGAGAATCTGCATTAAGTGACAATCTTAAAAACTTAAAATGCTGAATGAATAGAGCAGTCCAGATGTTGGCCAGCCATCCTGACAAGAGTTTGCTTATACTTATGATAAAGATTCATTTCACTATTAACTAAAACAAAAACAAAACGAACAAAAAAGGATGGGATTGTAACTTTCCGAAATTATATTAAAAGCTAATTTAAGTTTCAAAGTTCATGCAATCTTTATTTTGTTTCATGTTGTTCACTAAAACAGTTCCTTTGCCCGCATATGGTCTTTTAAAGCTAAATGTCTCATTTGTTTTTGCTTTTATGTCCTTATAAAACTATAAATAAACCAAAGAATAATTTAAATTATATGTATATGTTGGCCAAGCATTTAATTTTAAAAACTGGATATGCATTACGTACATTATTGTATTATGTTTTGGAAATATATTTATGGAAACTTTTTTTGTTTGTATTTGACATTTGATGTACTTATAATTTTTTAAAAAATCTGCCAGCGCTCATAGCAACTGGACAGGGAAATTTCTGCAGAAATATAGAAACAAAGGGCAAAACCGACCCTCCCTCAGTGCTAGGCTTGCCATTTCTAGGTTGGGAAATTCCTGCTGATTTGGAGCCTGAGGAGCTTGAAGAGGGGGGAGTCTAGCAACTGTGAGATGCCATAGAGTCCCCCTTCTGCAGTGGTCATTTCCTCCACTGTAACTGATCTTTGTTGACTGGTATCAGTTATGATTCCAGATGAAATCCAGATCCTATTAGGGTTGCAAATCCTGAGGTGGGCATGGGGGAATCTCCTCATTTCTGCTCCTTTGCACCACTGGCCAGCTGGGGAAACCCACCCTCCAACAGAAATGCCACCATGCAACATCGCTTATATGATGACATCACATGGAAGTGATGTCAGCACATTGGTGACATCGCACAGGGATGCTCTGGTTTACCATCGAGTTTTGCCCTCAATCCAGAGCATCCCATGCGACATTGTCAATGTGGTGATGTCACTTCCGCATGACATCATCATTTTGGCAATGTCATAATTTGGGGTCCGAGCTCTGCCCCCCCTCCTGGAAGGCTCCCACCCACTCCTGAGTACCTGGCAACCCTATTCTATGTGGAGGCTGCAACCCCAGCCAACATTGTGGTCCTGATGCCTCCTTGATGGCTGCTTTGAAAAACTACACAAAGAGATCTGATCAGCCATCTCCCAAATAATATACTCTTCGGCCATTAGGAAAATGTAAAAGAATATATTCCAAGGATACTTGATCAATCCATTTTAAACTTTCTTCATGTTGGGTCCAAATCCATATTCATGTTTTCCTAGCCTAACGGTTCTTTTTACAAAAGAGTAGGTGCTCCCATAAAAGTTAATTGGGAGTGCAGAGGTGCCCAGAGCCAAACGATGCTTAACACCTCCCTTCTAACATTTTCCCTCTTGAAAAGTAGGCACAAATGGGAAACACCCTGTGTGTGAGATTATGGTGGAGTGATATGTGCTTGTGTGTATAGCTTAAAGTGTACCTTCAAGAACCATTTCTTGTCTTCTGCTTGAGGCCTGTATGGGAGGGCCTTGCTTTGGTTAAAAATGTTGTTCAGTTGGCAGTGTCTCCATGCATTAGAGTCTTCTATTAGGGAGTGTTCTGCCCTAGCTGGAAGTAATACAGAGACCTGGTGGGGTGCTGACAGAGTCGCCTGTGTGGTGGCTTCAGAGCAGGACTGAAGGGTGAACTGGAAGCAGTGTAGATAAGCTCACAGCTATGAACCACACCTCAGAGAATAATACAGGAGGAAAGCTGCTTGGAGGGAAATTTGGCACGAGGGAACAGTGTTTCTAATCCCAGAGTGTTTCTAATTGGGCAGGGAACAGAGTGTTTCTAATCCCAATTTCTCCCTCCAGAACTGGTGTTTCATCTTCAAGAAGGACCATTTGGGCTCCAGTTAAACACGTTTGCATGCAAAATGTGTTTTTAAATCAGACAGTGGCTCAGTGGTAGAGCATCTGCTTGGGAAGCAGAAGGTCCCAGGTTCAATCCCCAGCATCTCCAAAAAAGGGTCCAGGCAAATAGATGTGAAAAACCTCTGCTTGAGACGCTGGAGAGCCGCTGCCAGTCTGAGAAGACAATACTGACTTTGATGGACCAAGTGTCTGATTCAGTATAAGGCAGCTTCATATGTTCATATGTTCATCTGAATCAGCACCCCAAACAACAACGCTAACAAGAACATCGTGTTTTACAGACTTTCTCAGTGTCAAACTGTGTTCAAACCTGCTATTTTTATATAATCACTGGTACATTTGTAGGATTTTTAAAGGCTTTGCTGTAATGTATATTTTTAGATATTTGAAAGGGCCACTTCTTATAACCAGCTGCACCAGAAATACATTCCCAAGTGAGGCATAACTGCAGTTAAGTCAGGACATGATGTTATACCTTCTGACATTTCACAGGTCAAAACACTTACATTTATGCATTTAACAGGTTAAAACAGTTACACTTATGCATTAACACTTAGGCATGTGCATGGATCAGGGAGTTGGATCACTGTCTGAGAGTCTCTTTCGCCCATTTCATATATTTCTGGCCATTTTCTGCTTGAATACAGCTGTATTTATTTACTCTGCAGAAGCCAATCTAGTACTGGCAACTCAGGTGTTCACAAACTGGTAATGAATAAGACATACACAATATGGGCAACCCCCAGATGCTCTACCACTGAGCCACCGTCCTTCCTGACGAGTTTAAAAGAATATCATTTCTCAATCTGCTGGGATTGGAGGACAGTTTGTATTCTGCATTAACTCTATCCAGACACTGTGCTGTGCTCAGGTATAACCTGCTTATGCTTTTATTGCTGATCTCTCTTTTATAGATCTTCAGTGTAATCTTTAACCAGATAGTGCCAGCAACAAATAGTATATCCAATGAGTGAGGTAGGAAGGGACCAGAGATATTTGGTGGTTATGATAACTATAATATAGTAGGTTCAATGCAGTGAAGAGCCGAGGTGGTGGTGAACATAGCTCTTTATTATGTACAGCATAGTATAGGGCTGCACTCTAAGACTGGCTAACTGGGCCAATGAAGCCAACTATATACAGCTCAGGGTCCCTGCACAAGCACGCCATTGGATCATTCAAACCGGCAGGGGGCCCGTGATTGGAGCAGAGCATCAGGGATTTGGATCCTGCTGCCCATTGTTCCTGAGTCCCCAAGCTCAGTCTTTATGGCTCCAATCAGCCCGGCAGGAACACTCATATAAGTCTTCATTTTGGTCCGCATACACAACGATAACATTGGTCCGCATACACAACGATAACAATTGGCTCGCTATGTTTTTTGAAGAGATAAATCAGAACATTTAATTTCATTTGCACGGTGTTCATGGTTGGCATGCTGGAAGAGAGAACCTCTTAGACTCAATGTTACATAGTACAGGGGGCTAGAATGGTTTTCAAAACTGATCCTGTGCACACTTATTTGGGAGTTAGGGTGTGGTCAGATGGGCAGGTTGCTGCAGTAGGACCTCATCAGCCACTTGAGTTTGGGGTGGTTTATGTCCATCAGACAGCACCTCCTAAGCCAGCATCATAGCATTGTGGGCCCATGGTTGGTTTTCCACTTTGCTAATGTGCCACAAGCGTGGACCCATGACCGGGTTGTTGTTTTTTTCAAATTCCTGCTATGTATGTACAGAAGCAGACAAGCACACGTGCGCTCCTGGCTATGTTCTGTGGGGGCGCTGAAATGCACATTGGAGTGGGGAGGAAGGATGTGCTGGAAACTGAGTGGACTGATCACACAGCTCATGCATTTCCATGGAGGATCAGGTGGCTGGAAACCCACCACGGACGTGCTTTGCTCAGGGAAGCCACTGCAATTTTCTGGTGGCTATTGAATCCACATGGGAGTCATTTTAGCATGCGGCAAGGATGAATGGGGCATGGGAGCCAGATATGCACAGGTGATGGCACCTCTTTAATCTAGAGGCGAGGGATGGCTATGTTGCCAATCCTTAGGTGGGGGAAGGGAATCCCCCGGTTTGCAGACCCTCCCCCTACTTCGGGATCATCAGAAAGCGAGGGGGGGAGGGAAATGTCTGCTGGGCACTCCGTTATTCCCTCTGGAGACCAATTCCCATGGGGTATTATGGAGAATTGATATTTATTTATTTATTTATTTATTCTATGACTTATATCCCGCCCTTCCCATAAAATGGCTCAGGGCGGCTCACAACAAATGATAAAACAATAAACAAAGTGCAAAATTATTACAATTAAAAAGTCAAAGCATTTAAAAACCATAAAATCTTAACATTAAAACTATACCGTATATTTCACTAAGGTCTGATAAGCTACATTAATCTAGTCAGGCGTAGGCTAGCCGGAAGAGGCTTGTCTTACAGGCCCTGCGGAACTGAGTAAGATCCCGCAGGGCCCTCACCTCTTCCGGCAGCTGGTTCCACCATGTGGGGGCCATTGTGGAAAAGGCCCTGTCTCTGGTTGTCTTGAGACGGACTTCTTTGGGCCCGGGGATGGTGAGAAGGTTTTGCGTCCCAGACCTCAGTACTCTCTGGGGAACGTGTGGGGAGAGACGGTCCTTCAGGTAGGCAGGTCCCAGGCCATATAGGGCTTTAAAGGTAATGACCAGCACCTTGTACCGGACCCGGTATATTATTGGAAGCCAGTGCAGAGCCCGAAGACCCGGCCGAATGTGCCCCCACCTTGGGAGGCCCAATAACAGCCGGGCCGCGGCATTCTGCACCAGCTGCAATTTCCGGGTCCGGCACAGGGGCAGCCCCATGTAGAGGGCATTGCAGTAATCCAACCTCGAGGTGACCGTAGCATGGATCACTGTTGCTAGGTCGTCGCGGTCCAGGAAGGGGGCCAACTGCCTTGCCCGCCTAAGATGAAAAAACGCGGACTTGGCAGTGGTTGCTATCTGAGCCTCCATCTTTAGGGACGGCTCCAGTAGCACCCCCAGGCTTTTGACCCTGTCCGCCGCCGTCAGCGGCGCACCGTCAAAAGCTGGTAGGGGGATTTCCCCCCCTGGACCACGACGGCCCAAACAAAGGACCTCTGTCTTCGCAGGATTCAGTCTTAGTCCACTCAGTCTGAGCCACTCAGCCACGGCCTGTAGTGCCCGGTCCAGATTTTCTGGGGCGCAGACCGGTCGGCCGTCCATAAGTAGATAGAGCTGGGTGTCATCCGCATACTGGTGACACCCCAGCCCATACCTTCGGGCAATCTGGGCAAGAGGTCGCATATAGATGTTAAATAACATCGGGGAGAGAACCGCTCCCTGGGGCACCCCACAGTTAAGTGAACGCCTCCGGGATAGCTCCCCCCCAATTGCGACCCTTTGTCCCCGACCTTCGAGGAAAGAGGAAAGCCACTGCAAGGCCAGCCCCTGAATCCCTGCGTCGGCGAGGCGGCAAGTCAGTAACCGATCGACCGATATGCGGGTATCTGGGGCTCTGGGGGGCTGTTTTTTGAAACAGAGGTGCTAAATTTTTAACATAGCATTCATTGCCCCTCCCCAAAGCACTCTCCAAGTTTCAACAATATTGGACCAGGGGATCCAATTCTATGAGCCCCAAAAGATGGTGCCCCTATCCTTCAAAATTTCCAGTGGAGGGAAGACATTTAAAAAGTGTGTGGTCTCTTTAAATGTGATGGCTAGAACTCCTTCTGGAGTTCTATTATGCTTGTGACAACCTTGCTCCTGGCTCCACCCCCCAATGTCTCCTGGCTCCACTCCAATGTCTCCTGGCCCCACCCCCAAAGTCCTCAGATATTTCTTGAATTGGACTTGGCTATCCTACTCACAGCAGCCCCGTCTGTGGGGCATTCCAGGCAAGAGATGAAGAGTTTCATTTTGCCAAATCTGGCAAACTCCAGTCTCTCTTTGTGGTCTCCCAGATAAGTAATGCCCACGGCTAACCCTGCTTAGCTCTCAAGCTCCACCCATCTCAAAGCTAACTTGGACTATTTAGGCCACTATGAGACTGCAGGGCTGCAGCTATTACAGCGGTTCCTGTTTTTTCCAAGTGGTGCCATGGAAAAAGGAATCATATCTAATATCACAAAAATGTTGTGCTGTGATTGCTTTGCTTGTGTCTTGCTGATGCCCCAAGATTCCTTTTTTGTTGTTTAGGCTGTGACAAACTAGCATGTCTCCCCCATTGGAATTTGTATCTGATACTGTTTCATAAGCTCTGTTCAAGGCACCGCTCTTTTCGGAAAGCACTCTATTAATCATCTAATCCTAAAAGGGAGGGTGACCAGGGAGAGTGACAGAAACCGTGTTATACAAATTGCTCCCTCTCCCTGGCCAGGAGAGGTCAGCTATTGAAAAGCCTCCATCCAGAACAGGATGATACAAGCAAAGTCAGGAAACAGATTGTACAGCGGATGGGAAACAGGAGGGAGAAAGTAACTACTGCTGCTCTTTCTCTTCTTTCTGTTCTTTCTGCGGTGGAAGAGCTCTGCATAGGGGTTGTACTTGCTGTAATCCATATGTTCCTGGGAGTAAGTGTCATTGAAGAAAATTGGACTTCTGAATTCTGCTTATGTTCACAACCTTTCCTGTATCTAGTGAGAACATAAGAGAAGCCATGTTGGATCAGGCCAATGGCCCATCCAGTCCAACACTCTGTGTCACACAGTGGCCAAATACACACACACACACACACACACACACACACACACACACTGTGGCTAATAGCCATTGATGGACCTCTGCTCCATATTTTTATCTGACCCCCTCTTGAAGCTGGCTATGCTTGTAGCTGCCACCACCTCCTGTGGCAGTGAATTCCACATGTTAATCACCCTTTGGGTGAAGAAGTGCTTCCTTCTATCCGTTTTAACCTTTCTGCTCAGCAATTTCATCGAATGCCCACGCGTTCTTGTATTGTGAGAAAGGGAGAAAAGTACTTCTTTCTCTACCTTCTCCATCCCATGCATCATCTTGTAAACCTCTATCATGTCACCCCGCAGTCAACGTCTCTCCAAGCTAAATGATGTTTAGTGATGGTTTGCAGAAGCATGTGGCACAATATATTCTTGTTATTTTAAGGTACTACCAGGCTCTTTGGTGTTGGGGCTTTAGCGGACTCACACAGCAGTCCCTCAAGAATTTGTCGCTATGGATGGATATGTTCCCCCAGGGGAGTTAATTGCAGAGCTAGCATTTTCAATTCCACCAGCATTTCCCCTTTGTAAAGCTCTTGTGCCAAATCCCCACCTGATTTTTGAATGTAGGATTTTTTTTTAATGGGGCCAGAAGCCTGCAAAGCACCTTCCAAAAGGCTTTGAAAAATAATCGATGCACCAGTCCTTCTACTATGAGTGTTGCATTAGATCAGGGGTGTCAAACTCATGTGTTATGAGGGCTGGATCTGACATAAATGAGACCTTATTGGGCCAAGCTGGGCCATGTCAGGCCGGGCCTTGAGCGTACCTATTTAAAATTAGATGGCAGAGATATAAACTTTTTAAAGGTCACAGACAAACATGACTAAAGATTTAAAAAAAAAACCCTTAAAATAAAACATTCTTAAAACATTAGCACTTCTTGGTCTTAAAGGTGCTTTCTTTGTATTTCTCCCACGGGATCCAGGGAACTGGGCAAAGGAAGCTCTGGCTCCTTCCTTCCCTCCCTCCCCAGGAGATCAGGAGGAGGAGGAGCCTCAACCAATGGAGGAAATTGAGGTTTTGCTCTGTAGCTCCTTTGTGATTGAGCAAGCCTTGCAAGGCAAGCTGAGATGCAGAAGGAAGCAAGAGAGAGGGAGGAGGAAGCAGATGACAGCCAGTAGCTCAGGGGCCTGATAGGAGCCCTCCGGGGGGCTGATTCGGCCCCCAGGCTGCATGGTTGACACTCCTGCATTAGATGGCTTGATGAACTAGCATTAGTATTGTCCTTATTAAAAAAAAATATGGAGAAGGATTTATTTAAGATTCCATATCTGCAAAACTGAGCCATGGTTATTTCAAAATGGCTCATTTAAAAAAAGATAATTAAAAAAAAACCCTTTTTATCTTCATAGAGTCGGAATAAAGTTTGAGATCAAATAGAAAAATGAATCTTTGTCTTATTTTCCAAAGACTTCCCCATGTGGAATTTGCCAAAAATGTTTCCACATGTCAGTGTATGTCTTCTAACTTGGTTTTGTTGGGATCCCTTCTGCACAGTGGAACTCTCACAGCAATTTCTTACCTTGCTGTATTCTAGACTGCATGGGTTCATAATACTAATTTACTGTAGGCCCCATAATGCTCAAAGAGGTTTCTACCTATGGAAACTTATGCTCTCTCTATCTTACTTCCTATTCCAATCAGGCAGTTAGTCCTAGCTTCAAGGAGGACATGTCAACCATGAGGATTTGTAGGTGGAGACAAAGCCAAGGAATCCTTTATCATGAATAGGTCACTGCCTGCTGAGGTTTTAGGGTTCCCAACCTCCCACTGGGGGCGGGTTTTCCCCCAATTTCAGAGCCTCCAACCTGCTGGCACAAGATTGACTGGCAAGGGGAGCCCTGCCCCTGAAGAGCTCTGTCAGTGCCCGATATGACCAGCATGTTGACATCATTCAGCAGTGTCATCATTACGCTGGGTACATTGCACAGGGACACTCTGGCATTTGGGTAAAAAAACTCTATGGCACAATAGAATTTTTTTAACCAAAATACTAGAGTGTCGCTGTGCGATGTGTCTGTTGCAATGATGTCACTTCTGAATGATGTCATCACACAATGTGCATGAAGCGCGCACAAGGACAGTGCAGCCAGGTAAGACCTAACGACCCTATGAGGCTTACTGTCATAAAAACCCAGTTGCTGGGCAGGTTGGCAGACCAGTTAGGTTAATCTACCCTGACGTACCAGTAGTTCTTTGGGAATTTATGTATCATTCAGTCCTGCCGAAGCCGTAGATCCATGGAACATGGAGTTGCTTAGGAGGCAGAGCACTTGATTCCCTGACATTTCTAGTTAAAGGATCTCAGGAAGTTTTTTTCTGCTTGCAGCCTTGGAGAACAATTGTCCATCAGACTAAACCACGCTGAGCTCAATGGGCTAGGCTGGTATTAGACAGTTTTATACATCCTGTACCTGTCACCATTAGATAATCTAAGCTGGTGGTGACTCTGGATCGCTGCCTGCAAGCTCTTACACAGTTCATATATGGTATGAGGTAAAGGGTGAGGCTGGAAAAGTCATGGCACTTACATGTCCCACAAACCATTGTTTATACTTCTGCTTGCACTGGAGCTCCCAAAATGGAGAAGGCAGGCGAACAGAGTCTAGGGCCTGTGGATTTGATTCAGCATTGCAGTCTTTTGAGACCTTATCCCCCAACCCAACAGAAACCAAGACTTGAAGGCTGTCAATACTGTTGTTGCCTAGCAAACCCCACATTGGCCACTGCAGTGGGCATTCATTTCTGAAAGGTACAAGTGCAGCTTATTTGATTTTGGGTTTTTTTAAAACCACCCGATATTATTGTTGTTTAGATTTCAGATTCTTCAGAAAACCCAGGACTTTCTTAGTGTTGCCAGCCACAGGTCCCAGTGGGGAATCCCCCAGTTTCAGGGGCTTCTCCCTGTCATGGGCCAAGTGGTCAGCAGGGGAAACCCCACCCCTAAACAGGGACGTTGCCATGTGACATAGGGGAGGGACAGTGGCTCAGTGGTAGAGCATCTGCTTGGGAAGCAGAAGGTCCCAGGTTCAATCCCTGGCATCTCCAAAAAAGGGTGCATGCAAATAGGTATGAAAAACCTCAGCTTGGGACCCTGGAGAGCAGGGGAGGGACGGTGGCTCAGTGGTAGAGCATCTGCTTGGTAAGCAGAAGGTCCCAGGTTCAATCCCCGACATCTCCAAAAAAGGGTCCAGGCAAATAGGTGTGAAAAACCTCAGCTTGAGACCCCGGAGAGCCATGAATGGGGCTGTGGCTCAGTGGCAGAGCATCTGCTTGGGAAGCAGAAGGTCCCAGGTTCAATCCCTGGCATCTCCAACTAAAAAGTGTCCAGGCAAATAGGTGTGAAAAACCTCAGCTTGAGACCCTGGAGAGCCGCTGCCAGTCTGAGAAGACAATACTGACTTTGATGGACCAAAGGTCTGATTCAGTATAAGGCAGCTTCATATGTTCATATGTTCATATGACATCCTTGATGTAATGACCTCATCTGGAAGTGATGTCATTGTGTCAGGCACATCATATGGGGAATGCTCTGGTTTTTTTGGGCAAACTCTATGGTTTAAACCCATCCTGGGTAATGTCGTCATGTCAAAGATGCCACACAACATCTCTGCCCATCCCTGGAATGCCCGCAGGTCCTCCAGCTGGAGTAACGAAGGGACCTGGCAACCTTAGGCTTTTCTCATGTTCATAGAAGGATCTGTCTTGCCTGTTCACAGCTCTATTCTCTGGATTTAAGAATGCACAGATGGGGCCATGTTGAGAATGAAATATATTGCTTTCCCCCATGTTTGTTTTCTTATACCAGTCAAGAAATCTCTTTATAAGAACCAGCATGGACTACAGTCTGGGAGATCAACGTCTGAATGCTCACTCTGAATGCTCACTCAAGCACGGGAGCTTACTTGATCGATGTTGTGCCAGTCACTCTATTTCAGTCTAATGTACTTCACAGGGTGGTGGTTGTGAGAATAAAATGGAAGGGGGAATAATATATAAACATTAGGGTTTGTAGAATCTTTCGGGCTCAAGTGCCGTGTTCTGCTGGAGAAAGTTTTCCTTCCAGACGTTTCGTTCTCAGCTGCGGAGAACATCCTCAGTGGCGTTGCAGCTAGAGCAGGCGCTCTGACCTTCTTGGCTGCTGTGCATTGAGTGGGGCCAGGGCTGCTGGAGAGCTGCTATTTCTAGGCTGGAGAGGATGGGATGAAAGGGCAATTGGTTTGTGGATGTGCCCATTGTTTGGTGGGGCTTCCTGGAAGGGTAGTGATAAGGAAACTGGCTGTTGAATGTGACCATTGTTCTGTGTTAATTGCTGGGAGGGTTGGGGTGTGAAGATAAGGAAGATGGTTGTTGACTGTGCTGATTGTTCTGAGACTTTCTGCAACTTTCTCCAGTAGAACACGGCACTTGAGCCCGAAAGATTCTACAAACCCTAATGATGTTACCAGCCGTGAAAACCTGAAATCTTTGATAATATATAAACAGCTTTGGGTGCCCACTAGGGGAAAAAAAAAACGGGTGTAAGGATGTACACAAATATGGGTGGAGCCACTGATCTATTACCTTGCCAAGTGAACAATGGATTTTCTGGCTGAGCAAAGCTTGTGTGGAAAGGAATCACACAACTGGCTTTGCTCCTGGGGTTCTTTCTTGTGTATATGAATGAACATGATGGCAGAGGTTTAAATGCACTGTCCCTACAATAGGAACTGGGACATGTTAAAAATGTAGAGTGTAGACCAATGCTCCCTCTAAGCTGTGGAGTCTTGTGAGCAAAAAGTTCTACCTTTTGAGCTGCTGGCATTAAAGTTGTGAGCTGCTACATAAGTTAACTTGTTCTGGGGCAATTTTTCCTGAGCTATGACAAAAATGTGTGAGCTGGAGGCTAAAAAACTGTGAGCTAGCTCAGACTAACTTACTTTAGAGGGAACACTGGTGTAGACCCATTTGAACCCAATAACACATGAGATAGCTTTTTTTTCTTTCACTGAAGACGTGTGTGAGCAGGGGTCATTTTATAGGAAAAAAGGTGCAGGAGCTCAGTAGCATATCTCATTTGCCCTGGGATCTGGAGAGCCAGTTTGGTGTAGCGGTTAAGTGTGCGGACTCTTATCTGGGAGAACCGGGTTTGATTCCCCACTCCTCCACTTGCACCTGCTGGAATGGCCTTGGGTCAGCCATAGCCCTGGCAGAGGTTGCCCTTGAAAGGGCAGCTGCTGTGAGAGCCCTCTCCAGCCCCACCCACCTCACGGGGTGTCTGTTGTGGGGGAGGAAGGTAACGGAGATTGTGAGCCGCTCTGAGACTCTTCGGAGTGGAGGGCGGGATATAAATCCAATATCTTCTATCTTCTTCTTCTTCATCATCATCTGTGTGCAGTGGGGAGAGAACTCCCCACTCATGCAGACCCTGGTTGGAGGTTCAGGAGCTGAGCTCCTGTGAGCTCCTGCTGAATTCAAGGCCTGTGTGTGAGTGAGCTTTCTGTGCTGAGCCTTCGAATGACAGATGGCACACAGGAAATAGAGAAACTAGTTTAAACACTGACTTATAAAAATGCCCCCACTTAACATAGCAATGGCAGGATTAACATGAAGATGTGATTGAAGCCAATTTCTTGTAGATGCTTTCCTTCTACACATCAAACTGCCGTTAACTTGAAGAAATACTCCTCTGTCACCACCAAACAACCATATTGCTGTGGGTGAAATGCTTGCAAATAGCACTTGGGGGTAGGCGTGACGAAGCTGAATCCCAGGCTGTCTTGGCATACTGCTTTCTTGCAAACACAACTTTCTATATGTATGCAAAAGCTTCTTATGTCAGTCCCTGATAGTTTTTAGTAAAATGTCCAAGTGCCGGCTGAAAAAGGAAACAGGCAGAAGCGCCTTCTCGTGATTTATTTTCACATTCCTGTCTAGGCTAGGAGTCTGGGGGGGATGGAATGGGTAAAGTGAAGTAATTCTGTTCTGCCAAGACTCATCTAGCATAGGCACCAGCTCAACAGATGAAGGCTGACTCCTGAAGTTAATGGTGCACCAGAAAACTTTCTGTGACTCTGTGGATCAACAAATTAAATTTAATTCCCTGTAAGTAGGTGCCAGTGTCCGTGCCTTGTCTCTGTGTTAAGTGCCATCAACTTGCTGCTGACTTATGGTGACCCTATCGATTTATGTTCTCTGAAATCTATTGTTAGCAGCCTTATTCAGGTCTTGCAGACTGGGGGCTGTGTCTTCCTTTAAAGAGTCAATCCATCTAGGCCAGCTGCCAGGTAGGAACTGGGGATCTCCCAGAATTACAGCTCATCTCCAGACCACAGCGACCAGTTCTCCTGGGGAAAATGGATGCTTTGGAGGGTCAACTCCAAAGTGGCTTGTACCCGACTGAGGTCCCTGTCATCCTTAAGCTCCATTCCCAAATCTCCAGTTTTTCAACCTGGGTCTTGCAGCCCTACACACTCATCCTCTGCCAGTGGCTGGAGGGGACCTGGCATCCCTAAATCCATCTCATGTTGAATCTTCTTTTTTTCGCGCTGCTTTCAACTTTTCCTAGCATTATCATCTTTCCCAGGTTCCACATCTACTGACCTACTATCAGTGAGATGGTTTGAGGCAGGGCTTGGATGCCCAGTGTGGGAAGGAACCTATTGGTAGAAATACTGGAGTCCACACACCTCTCTGTTTCCAGTTTGATTTGAGACATCTATAGATTTTTGCCTGCTAGCCCTGTTCTCAGTACCTTAAAAAAGCGGAATGGGATGCGTCAAGGCAGTATGGTAGTATGAAGACACTGTGGTTGCAGTTCTAGGGACGCTTCCATAGAAGTAAGCCCCACTGAATAACATGAGACTATGGCTGCCAGTCTCCAAGTGGGGACTGGAAATCTCCTGAAATTACAAGTGATCTCCAGACAACAGAGATCAGTTCCCCTGGAGAAAATGGCTGCCTTTGGAGAGTGGGCTGTATGACATTATACCCAACTATGGTCCCCTCCCCAAACCTGGCCTTCTCTAGGCTCCACCCCCCAAAATCTCCAAGAATTTTCCCAGCCTGGAGTTGGCAACCCTACATGAGACTTAGAAGTAGACTGCTTAAGATTATTTCTGACTATGAACTATTAGTGTTAGGGTTTTCCAGTCTCCAGGTGGGGCCTGGAGATCTCCCACTTTTGCAACTGATCTCCAGCTGGCAGAGATCAGCTCCCCTGGAGAAAATGGCTGCTTTGAAGGGTGCACTCCATGGCATTGGACCATGCTGAGGCCCCTCTCCTCCTCAAACTTCATCCTCTCCTGGCTCCACCCTAAGAGTCTCCAGGTATTTTTTAACACAGACCTGGTATATCTCTATTTAATGTTGTGCCTTTTCATACCAAAGGACTCCACCTATTTGCAGAATGGGTCCAGAACTTACTGCAATACTTTCCTGAAAGGACTTCCAACCGAATAAGCATCTGAATTCCTGGCCTAAAGGCTGGTTATGCTAGAAATCTGTGCCCTCCTTAAGATAGACTGAATTTCTAAAACCATATTTCCTGTTATATTTTGAGCTGATGTGGTATACACATGACTTTTTAAAAAAATCCCTTTACTGTTTCCATCTTTTCTATAGTAAATATCACTCAGTAGGTGGTTGTGGCTTGTTATGATGTACCTAGCTTCCCTTCTTTTCTAGATGCAGAGTGAGTGGGGGTTAAATCATATGAGAATCCATGCACTGTGGTTTCCATTGAAAGAAGGAGGATATTTGACATTTCCTCCCCCAGATTTTTGTGTTTTTTTTTAACTATCAATAAAAATTAAATTCCTCTTCCTATGGTGCTACGTGCTCTACTGTGTGGACAAATATTGTCAGCTGAAGTAACAATTACAGCAATTTGTCCTCGTTTCTTTTCCCTCCCCAGTTTAGCTGAAATTGTAGCAAATGTCATCCACTTTTTCCCTTCACTTTCTCAACATTACTATAAAACATATCCCTTTCTTTCTGCGCAAAGTAAAATATTATAGTGTTTTATTTATAGCGTATTAAGTTATCACATTAATGAAGCAACTGCTTCCACTCTAGCTTTGAAAGGTTCTGTCATATTGATGCATAATTTAATTCGGAGAATTCCTGCTTGCTGCAGTGCTTTTAAAAAAAAAAATAGAATTGCAACTGGGTAACGCCACTTTCCTTTTGGGCTCCAATATCCTTCTCAAGGGACGGTGGCTCAGTGGTAGAGCATCTGCTTGGGAAGCAGAAGGTCCCAGGTTCAATCCCTGGCATCTCCAAAAAAGAGTCCTGGCAAATAGGTGTGAAAAACCTCAACTTGAGACCCTGGAGAGCCATGAATGGGGCTGTGGCTCAGTGGTAGAGCATCTGCTTGGGAAGCAGAAGGTCCCAGGTTCAATCCCCGGCATCTCCAATAAAGGGTCCAGGCAAATAGGTGTGAAAAGCCTCAGCTTGAGACCCTGGAGAGCCGCTGCCCAGTCTGAGAAGACAATACTGACTTTGATGGACCAAAGGTCTGATTCAGTATAAGGCAGCTTCATATGTTCATATGTTCAAAGTAATAAGAAAAGCAAAAGTGCCCCTCTGTACCCCCTCCCCGCTGTAAAATCTGAGCAAATCTGAAGTGTCTGGGCCACATCTGAGCAAAACAGAGAAATATAGAGCATGGCTTCTATGGTCTCACTGTCCATTGTTAGTTTCCAAAGTGACCCTCCAATAGGCTTACCAGTTGGGATGGGGGGGGGGAGGGTACAAAACGAACAGTGTAGTCATAAGCACCCTTTCATCGCTTTCAAAGAGATCCTGGAAATGATGGCAGGTGGCTGATAAAACCACAGAGTTTATTGCAAGTTGTAGGGCTAGCCATCATCCAGGTTTCCCCAGGAAGTGAGATCGTCATGCCCATGACACCATCACCAAGACCCCAGTCCCACCCACAACTCTCCCACCAGTTAGGGTTGCCAAGTCCCCTTTGGGCAATGACAGGGGATGGGTGAGTAGCGTTGCCAGATCCAAGGTGAGAAACTCCTGGAGATTTGGAGGTGGAGTTGAGGAGGACTGGGACCTCAGTGAAGTACAATGCCATAGAAGCATCCATTTTTGAAGCACCCTTTGAAGCATCCATTTTCTCCAGGGGAGCTGATCTCTGTAGTCGGGAGAAGAGCTGAAATTCAGGGAGAAAGGCGGGGTATAAATGAAGTAAATAAATATAGCAGAACTGGATGATTCATATTTCTGATTATCCATCGGCATCACTGATCACCTGTCCTTCCTCCAAGGAGCTCAGAATGGCATATAAATTCAAAATGGTATATATGGTCTCCCCATTTTACCCTCATAACAACCCTGTGAGTTAGATTAGGCTAAAAACAGAAAGGCTGGTTGAAGGTCATCCAGAACGATTCCATGGCAGAGTGAAGTCTTGAACCTGAGTCTGCTGCCTAGTATAGCCCTCTGACTGTAACACCACACTGACCCTCATTTCTACACAGTAAAATATACAAACTATGCTATGTACACTTAGCCTCTACTTGCTTAAATGAAGAACAAGAAATGTATATGAATCTTTCCTGATTTAGAACAGTTCTGCTTATGCAAAAGCAAGAAGAAGAAGAAGAATTGCAGATTTATACCCCACCCTTCTCCCTGAGACTCAGAGCGGCTTACAGTCTCCTATGTCTTCTCCCCCCACAACAGACACCCTGTGAGGTCAGTGGGGCTGAGAGGGCTCTCACAGCAGCTGCATGTGCAGTAAAATAGTACTGTAGGCATGTACAGTAAAATAGTACCTCTTTAAAGCAATTTGTGGGAGTCCTGTGGTGCAGAGTGGTACAGCTGCAGTACTGCAGTCCAAGCTCTCTGCTCATGACCTGTGTTCGATCCTGGCAGAAGCTGGGTTCAGGTAGCCGGCTCCAGGTTGACTCAGCCTTCCATCCTTCCGAGATCAGTAAATGAGTCCCCAGCTTGCTGGGGAGAAAGTGTAGATGACTGGGGAAGGCAATGGCAAACCACCCCGTAAAAAGTCTGCCATGAAAACGTTAAGATGCAATGTCACCCCAGAGTCGGAAACAACTGGTGCTTGCCCAGGGGACTATCTTTACCTTTAAAAAAGCAATTTGTACACTGACAAGTCATTTAAAGGATTCTGACTGTTGCTGAATTGGATCTTTAAAAAAAAAAACCCCTATTCTTTCCATGAGACAGTCTTTTCCTGTTAACCAGGGTTCTGCTTCATGTATGTACCCCCACCATACAGTATTCAAAACAGAAATCTGAATGAATATAACTTTTAAGGGTTGCTTCCCTCCTCCCCGCCCAATAGGGTAGACATCATTGGTTTCTCTGTGCTGGGCCAGAGCAGTTTTATTTTTATCACTGGAAAACAAAAGCTGTCATGTACATAAACACATTCACACAATAATGGAGGTGGGAACAAACGACAACAGTGTAAAGATCTGTCTTGACAAGCAGTTTATGAGATAAAAATCCCAGCTGAGCTCAATCAGAACTTTAGGGTTGCCAATCCCCAGTTGGGGGCAGGGGATCCCTAGGTTTGGAGGCCCCTCCCCCTGCTTCAGGGTTAGCAGAAAGCAGGGGGGAAGAAAGTGTCCACTGGGCACTCCATTATACCCAATGGAGACCAGTCCCCATAGGGTATAATGGAGAATTGATCTGTGGGTATCTGGGGCTCTTGGGGGGTGTTTTTTTTGAAGTAGATGCACCAAATTTTCAGCATAGCACCTGATGCCTCTTTTCAACCCCCCCCCCCCATAAAGTTTCAAAACCCCAAAAGGTGTCTCATCCTCCATTAGTTCCAGTGGAGCGAAGGCGTTTAAAAGGAGCTCAGTCTCATTAAGTGTGATGGTCAGAATTTCAGTCATGCTTGTCACAGTGTTGCTCCTGGCTCCACCCCCAACGTCTCGTGGCTCCACCCCCAAATCCCCCAGATATTTCCCCAAGTCCTACTCCTAGCTTGGTTTTAAACTGTTCTTCATTTGGTATTATATTGGTGCATCAGTTTTGTTCATTTAAGTTATTGATAGCTTATAAGCAACCTTGAGTCCTGTACTAGGAGAAAGGTACCACAAAACACTTTAAAAGAAATAAGCAAAATTCAGCAACTGAACAATATTCTCACGGAGACACGAGAGCCATTCCTAGAGAGGCATGACATCACTTTACCCTGAAGTGGCATCACTTTTTCAATTTTTTGTTTCTTTCTCCTACTGGCTGCTGGAGAGCTAGTGGGCAAGGTATGTGGCAAGTGTAAAAAAAATGTGATCCACAATTTTAAACTATTAAAACAAGACTAAAAGCCTGAACCTGTCTCAGTCCTCTGCACATTTCAAAAAGCCTAAAAAATACATCAGGCCTGTTACATTAACAAATGTATCCTAGAAGACCATCAGATACAGTAACATGTAATTTCTGTATACAATTTAAAGATGGGTAGATGTAAGTGCGTAAAGTGAAGAACATTAGCAGTGGAAACCTTTCAAGACTAATTAAGGCTGAGAAGATAAAATGCTGCCTGGGGATTTCTCTTCCAGCCAGCCTTTCCCCAGTGGTTATAGGGGGTTCCTGTTTCCATCAGTCACTCCCCCAAAGGAAATCACTACAAGAGGAGGCATTGCTCTTTTCCTTTTGCGTAAGAGAAATTATCTTCTTTTCTTCCCAATGGATGCCGAGGAATCTCTTTCCCAGATGTTCTTTTGCTTCCCTTATGGGATGTCAGGGATTCCCTCGCCTTCTGTTCACCTCCATTAATCTATTTTACTAGTGTGTCTCTTCAAATATTGTATATAGGTCTTGGCTTTCTGTCTGATATTTTCTGCATTAAAAAACAAAACAAAACACCCAGTCCCACAACTGAAACAAAAACAACAAATTCAGATTTGGTTACCGGCAGCTGTGAATCTAAATATAGTTCAGGACACGTTGTTCTGCTCTTTCTTCATTCCTTTCTCTCTCTCTCTTGCTTCTCTCCCCCCTCCACTTCTTCTCAATGCTAATTAATTTGGAATAGGGGGAAGATAAAGATTTAAAAACAAATAGCATCTCATAAATCTACATGTTCCTCAGAGCTTTGTTTGTGAATACACTTCAATCCAATATAGGTCATATCCTCTGACAGCTCTTATAAAGTGCAGCACTTCTTTTTGCACTAATGACTGTGAAAACCACTGCAGATTGCAGAATACTGCAAATTAGACACTGCGGGTAAAGAAGTTTAGCCTTCTGCAGAGGCCTGAGCATTTTATTATAGCTCACTTCCATTTGTGAATACAACTAACTGTCCTGCCTTGATTCGGTATCATAAAATGGAAGCTATGGGGGGGAAAGTGTAGATGACTGGGGAAAGCAATGGCAAACCACCCTGTAAAAAAGTCTGCCGTGAAAACGTCACCCCAGAGTCGGAAACGACTGGTGCTTGCACAGGGGACTACCTTTACCTTTTTAATGTAGCTTTAGGAGCAACTTCTTTTCTGAAAAGAAACACAGCTTTTAAGCTGGTGATCCCCAATGTGAAGCCTGCTGAGGGATTTCCTGAAGACCCTTTGCTTCTTCCTCAATGCAAAGAGTAGGGTTGCCAGTCTCCATGTTTGCCAATCCCCAGTTGGGGGGGGGGCAGGGGATCCCCTGGTTTGGAGGCCCTCCCCCCACTTCAGGGTTATCAGAAAGCATATGTGTGTGTTTGAATGTCAGCAGGGCACTCCATTATACCCTATGGCAGGGTAACTCTCCAGATGTTTTTGCCTACAACTCCCATCAGCCCCAGCTGATGGGAGTTGTAGGCAAAAACATCTGGAGAGCTACCGTTGGCCACCCCCGCCCTATGGAGACTGGTTCTCATAGGGTATAATGGAGAATTGATCTGTGGGTATCTGGGGCTCTGGGGGGACTTTTTTTATATATATACCTAGATGCACCAAATTTTCAGCATAGCATCCAGTGCCGTTCTTCCAGCCCCCTTTTGAGCCTCAAAAAGATTGGACTGGGGGGTCCAATTCTGTGAGCCCCCAAAGAAGATGCCCCTATCCTCCATTATTTCCAGTGCAGGAAAGGCCTTTAAAAGAAGTGTGGTTCCTTTAAATATGATGGCCAGAACTCCCTTTGGAGTTCAATCGTGCTTGCCACAACCTTGCTTCTGGCTCCACCTCCAAAGTCTCCTGCCTCCACCCCCAAAGTCCCCAGATATTCCTTGACCCTGAGTTAGACCTGGCAACCCTGCTACGGAAACTGGCCATGTCTCCAGTCCCAACCTTCTTCCTCACGTTGAATGGGTTTTTTTAAGGCCGTCAATGTGGAAAGAGAAGCTTAAGAAAGTGTATTGGGTTTCCATATTTTCTAGGCCGTGAAAGTTCAACTGACTGAAATTCAGCAGAACTACCTAAACTTGAAAAAAGTAGCATGGGTTGATTTTCTCGCTTCCTGAGAACAAATAAAATCGGCAGCAGAATAAACATTTTGAAGTACTTTCTAAATGTTCTTCTCAGCCTGTCTCTGATCACCAACAGCTGGACTAATCTGTTATGCACAACATCAGTCCTTGTAATTTTTAAAAATCTTTTGATATTCAGCAGTGTAGCATCAGACATCCTACAGGTACTTTGTAAAGATGGGGTTTTGGGTCCTTCCGTAAAGTATCCCCCTCCCCACCGCTTCCAGAAGAAGGTCCCTGTATTTTAAATTTAATGTATATGCATGATATTTTTTTTACTCCATCTAATGCCAGAATCTGCAGTCCCTGCGACAAATTCTATCAGAGACAACCAAATAACTTTGAAAGGTAGAAACAACTGAGGGCACCTAGCTATGGCAGATATAACAGTGTGAGAAGAGCTAATTCTCTCTTTGAAGGCACCTGCCGGTTTCAGCCTCCCTCCCGCCTTGCAGTCAGGCCTTCCTGTACACAAACGGCAGGCTCCTAGATTGCTTCTGTTTCCTGTACACAAACGGCAGGCTCCTAGATTGCTTCTAATAGGATGTAATATCTTGGAAAATATCCAGTGTGACCAAACTTTCTTAACTACCAAATTGGGAGGCAGGGGATAACAACCAGGAGTAATTTTACGCACATCTTAAAATGACATGGAGCTGAAGAATAAGGGTAGGTTTTCTTTTCCAGGAACCAATCCCCACTGTATCTGTGCTGCCTAAAGGGCAGACTGCTTTGAATATGTACAAACAAAAGAAGGAGTTTCTATAGCAACCATGGAACCACATGAAAGCTCTCTCAGCAGTTCACTTCTTCCTTCCCTGTCTCTCTCCCTCACTCACACTCAGAAGCACGAGGGGAGGGGGTTGGGGGGGAGGGAAGTAGCATCTCTCTCATCCTGCTCGATGGGCTGAAAGAGTGTGTTTTTTGGTGGCAGAATGGGCTACAATGACAACTGTGACAAAACACTGAATGGCTTGTCTATGCCAAAGTTCAAATTAGTAGGACAGGGAGAGTCACAGAATGGGTGGGCCATAAGGGCGTCCACAAGAATTTTTTCATTAAGGCTGCGGTCGCACATGCTAAATAATGCACTTTCAATCCTATTTCAGTGCACATTCCAACTGGATTTCACTGTGCGAACTTGCAAAATCCAGTTGGAAAGTGCATGGAAAGTGGGTTGAAAGTGCATTGTTTAGTGTGTGTGTGATCGCAGCCTGAAACAGGAGAAAACTTTGAGCACTAATTCCTGGGCAATTTTCAGAGGAGCTGAGATTCCCTGGAAACTTATCAGTATGGCTCCAGAGTGGAAATGAGTAAAGCAGTGAACAAGTTTCCCTAAAGCATAGTTTGGTAATACCCTAGGCTTCCCAATCCCCAGGTCCCAGCAGGGGATCCCCTGGTTTTACAGGCTTCCCCCCTCCCCCAGCAAGCTGGCCGGCGGGGGAAGCTCCACCCCCACAGCCATTATGCACCTCCAGGAACGATTCCCATAGGGAATGATGGGGAATTGATCTGCGGGTGTCAGGGGCTCGGGGGGGGGGGCTGTTTTTTGAGGTAGAGGCACCAAATTTTCTGTATAGCATCTAGTGCCTCTCCCCAAAATACCTCCGAAGTTTCAAAAGGATTGGACCAGGGGGTCCAATTTTATGAGCCCCAAAAGAAGGTGCCCCTATCCTTCATTATTTCCTATGGAAGGAAGGCATTCTAAAAGGTGTGCTGTCCCTTTCAGTGTGATGGCCAGAACTCCCTTGGAGTTCAATTATGCTTGTCACACCCTTGCTCCTGGCTCCACCCCCAATGTCTCCTAGCTCCACCCCAAAGTCTCCTGGCTCCACCCCCAAAGTCCCCAGATATTTCTTGAATTGGACTTGGCAACCCTATAATACCCACTTTCCCCCTACAGTGTATACTCACAGAGACTATAGGGTATATTTTGGAATGTGGGGAAGAAGAGAGTTCATTGGGCCCACTGAATGCCTGGCATGTCCTACGGATGCAAGCTTATATCAATGTAGGTCCTGTTTTATTCACTGCAGCTTCCTTCCATGGATTGATTGATTGATTGATTGATTGATTTAAATTTCTATCCCGCCCTCTCCAAAAGCGGACTCAGGGCGGCTAACAACATACATTTTTTACAATTTAACCAATAAAACTACAATTTAAAATTATTTAAAAAACTTAAACATCAAAACATTCCATGGCATTTTTGGTGCTGTATCGCTATGATATAATTTAACATAAATATAAATGTAAATGGTGATCATGGTACTCTTTAATGGTGTAGAGTGGCAGCTCTCTCCCAAATTAGGTTAGATCTCAAAGGCCTGTCGAAACAGTTCGGTCTTACAGGCCCTGCGGAAAGCGGAAGGATCCGGCAGGGCCCTTATGGCCTCTGGGAGAGTATGCCACAATTCTGGCGCTGTCACCGAGAAGGCCCTGGCTCGCGTCTGCCGCAACGAATGTGTTCTCCTTTGTGAATATAGTGTAATAGATCTTCTAGAGCTATGCAGATATATATATTTTTAAATGTAGCTTTGGCATAGGGATACCAGTCCCCAGGTAGAAGTGGAGGTTCCCCTGATTTTTCAGGCTTCGCCCAAAGCCAGGCAGATGGCTGGCAAGGTTGAAGCCTCACCCCAACAGCCATCTGGTGTCCTGCTTGAAAAGAGTGGGTGCCACACATGCCTGCCCTGCAAGCGGGGCTTTTTTTTGTAGCAGGAATGACGAGGCCTTGAATTCAGCAGGAGCTCACGGGAGCGCAGCTCCTGAACCATTCTGACGCCCCCCTCCTCCCCACCTACCTTGTCCATTGAGTAGTAGGTGCAGCTGCATATCAATCCCTGGATTAGGAGAGCAGGCAGGCAGCCAGCCACAAGGAGCTTTGCCGCACCCCCAGCAACCCTCGTTAACCCCTGGAGAAGCCCATACCACCCTTTCTCCACTTCTTATGTGATTTTGGATGGTGGGTGGCTTGCTGGCCTTTTGACTGTGGGGGGGGGGCGCCATCAAGGAGAGCCCCAGGTGAGCGAGGCCTGCTTGGACTTGCTGGAGCTCTGGCTTGCCTGGGGCTCTCCTTTCTTGCGTCGGGTTGCTTTTGGCTGGTGGGGGGGGGCAGCATATGCTAATGAATTATGCTAATGAGCTCTACCACCTATTTTTCCTACAAAACGACCCCTGGGAACACCCTTGCATATTAGACTACACATATTAGACTGATTAGGCTTGCCAATCCCCAGGTCCCAGCAGGGGTTCTCCTGCTTTCCCAGGCTCCTTCCCGCCCCCAGTCAGCTGGCCGGAGGGGGGAAGCCCCGCCCCCACAGCCACCATGTGCCTTTCCACCTCTGGAGGCTTCAGACTCCACTTGGAAAGGCTTCCTCTTGGGATGGTGTGTCTGTGTCTTTAAGGCTGGATGGCAGCGGGGGTAGAACAACATGGCTGCTCCCAGTGGCTGTGAAAACAGCCCAGACCCTCTATTGGTTGCACAAGCATTTCGGAGGTCATTTGCATAAGAAAGGTAAACTTGAACCTTTGGTTGCTCTGTGGTACTTTGAAGAAGTTGGAAGTTCAGCAGCTCGTGAGTAGAGATGCCACTCCCCAGGCGGGGGCAGGCCCCTCCCCACTTCAGAGTCGTCAGAAAAGAGGGGGGGGAGGAGGGAAATGTCTGCTGGGCACTTCAGTATTCCCTGTGGAGATCAATTCCCATAGGATATAATAGAGAATTGATCTGGGTGTATCTGGGGCTCTTGGGGGGACTTTTTTTGAGGTAGAGACACCAAATTTTCAGCATAGTATCTGATGACTCTCCTCAAAATGCTCTCCAAGTTTCAAAAGGATTGGAGCAGGGGGCCCAATTCTGTGAGCTCCCCGAAAAGGTGCCCCTATCCTTCATTATTTCTAACATATGGAAGGCATTTAAAAGGTGTGCAATTCCTTTAAATGTGATGGCCACATCTCCCGTTGGCATTCAGTTGTGCTTGTCACAACTTTGCTTATGGCTCCACCCCCAATGTCCCCTGGCTCCACCCCCAAAGTCTCATGGCTCCACCCCCCAAAGTCCCCAGCTATTTCTGGAATTGGACTTGGCAACCCTACCCCTGATGTAGCCAATCCTTCTGGAGTTTACAATAGGCCCTGTAAACTCTTGGAGGATTAACTACATCAGGGATGTGTGGTCTAATATGCAAAGCAGTTCCTGCTACAAAAATTAGCCATTTGCAGGGCAGGCATGCACTGTGCCCACTCTTTCCAAGCACGGTCCACGAGCATCTGCCCTGCAAGAGATAAATTCACCTCTTACAGAGCAGGTGCATGCAGCACCCATTCTTTCCAAGTTCGAGCCACCGACTCCTGCCCTACAAAAGGCAAGTTCTTCACTTGCAGGGCAGGCGTTCATGGCCGTTGTTTCCCACCCACCCCCCCTTCCCCCAACATTTAAAGGGAAGCTTCCCTTTAAATAGTTGGTGTGCACGCACCATGATGACATCACTCTGCATGATGTCATCCCATTGGAGATGGCCACACCCTCCTCCATTCCCCCAGCAGGGAAGAAGATTGGATTTGGCAATCCTGCTTTGACGGCAGGTGCCACCACAGCACAAAGGCTTTGCTTGTGATTGAAGGTAAGCTGCGGCAGCCATTTTATGCAGCCTTTTTGTGGCTGTGCTCCCAGCTCTGTGTCAGAATTCCAGTGGTGCCACAGACTTAAAAGGTTAGGAACCCCTGATCTTCTTCGTGGTCTCTGTGCATTCACACATATGGGGTAATCCGCAGGATAGGCCCTGACCTCGGAGAGTTCAAAGCAATCTTGATCGTAGATCTGGCGCGCCTCCCACTCGTCCTGGGGAGGAGGCACCTACTGCGCATGCCTGGACGAGAGGGAGGTGCTTAGCCACTCAGTTTCTTCCTTACCGCCGACCGGATCGCACCTCCCTCGTTGATCTCCAACTTCTTCACTGCAGTCTTCACATCCACCTTCTCTTCACTTCAATCCTTCATCTTCCACACTTATCCTGGTATCGTATATAAAAAAAAAAAACCTCTCTTTCTAGTTTTCCGGACTTTCTCCCTCCCCCCCCCCGGGCGGATGGAAGGAAGGGACAAAATAACTTTCAAACGCTGCACCCGCTGCTCCTCCAAAATCCCTTCGTCCGACGGTCACTCTCTCTGCCTATTTTGTCTCGGAGAGGCCCATCGCACGGACTCCTGCGTACACTGCAGCCAATTTGGCAAACAGGCCCGCAAGAGTCGCGCCGTGAGGCTCAGGAGCCATCTTATGGAAACCTCCCTCCGGCCGACCATGCCGCATGGCGGACAACAACAACTCGCGCCATCTTCCCCACTTCTCGCGGGAGAGACGCAGTCGGCAGCTTCCGTGGCTCAAGGTCCCTGCAAGCCTAAGTCCGGCAAGCACACCAAGAAGTCGGATGACTCTAAAAAGCGCCACCGATCCGATTCCGCCCACGCGGACCCGACGGGCAGTGCCAGCTCAAAGAAGTCTAAGACCGGACACCGACCCTCAGAGCAAACCGGACAACACTCGAGTTCGAACCCGACCACGGGCTGGACCACAACCAAACCGAAGGCATCGAACCCGACCGCAAGCGGCTCCGGCTCGATCCCGAAAACTCCGGCATCGAAGTCGACAACAACACCGCCGATTACACCACTAGAAATCGTGTGCATCTCATCCAGGTCACCGTCGATTCCGAACTCTCCACCGGATCAGATACTGGAGACCCACTCTCCTATCTCCGCTAGGAGCCACCGCCCTCTCGACCCCCGTCAATTTGTAGATCTCTCGCAACCGCTGGATGCCCATTCTCTGACCAGAGAACCCTCGACCCCGAGAGTCCTCCCAACCAGACCAAGGTCCCGCAGCCGCCGACGGTCCCACAGCCGCCGCAGGGGGAGATACTACTACTACTCCCCGTCCAGGTCCAGGTCCCCGTCTCCACGGGACCGAAGAAGATACCGACGATCGCCCTCCTCCGACGCCTACCACGCGGACCCGAGGGACCGCCACTACCGCAGCTATCACGAATCTCCTCGGTACCGAGACCGCATCGACAGACTTGACCGGAGTCGATACCGTGACATCTCTCCGCGCAGACACCACCCTGATTTAGAGAGACCTCTTCGGCTCCGTGATGACCCCGTGCGTCCCACCACCGAACCGAAACGTCCTTCACCATTCGAACCCGTACAACTGGCTCCCAACAAACAGCCAGCACTCCAACCCCAGCCTGAACCGCACCAAGGAACCGATGACGATTCCGAGGTGGAACTCTCCGACTCCGACCACTCTTCGGGTTCGGACCTACAATCTCCGGACTCCGATATAGCCAAACCAGCAGACCTATCACCGTCAGAGGGCCCAAAGTCATACCTTGACCTCGTTTCGAATATGGCAAATTCACTAAACCTCAAACTCAACACAGACGCGCCCAGAGTCTCGGACATCGTATTCGACCTCGTGCATGCGGACCTTCCGTCCAGCTCCTCCCTCCCCCGCTCAAGGAAGCATGGGACAAGCCGGCATCGGTACCACCAACATCCAAGAGGGTTGAAGCCCTTTACAAAATACACGCACCAGACTCTAAGTTTCTATTCACCCACCCGGCTCCGAACTCGATCATCGTCCACTCCTCCTCGAAGTCGAAGCAAACGAGACACCCAGTGCCCCCAGAACGAGAAGGCAAGAAGCTCGACACTATCGGGAGGAAGATATACTCCCTCACCACGGCCACGACTAAGATACACAATTACATGGCGTGCTTCTCGGCATACGCCTATAACTTGACCACCTTCCTCAGCACGTTAATCCCCTCGCTGCCTGAGACATCCCAGAAAGCAGTGACCAACGCCCTGCAGGAGCTGGCCAGAGTGAGCAAGCAGCAGATCAATACAGCTCGTCACGCTGCACAGTGTTCCTCCAAAACCTTGGCCTCAGCCATAGCCCTACGCAGACACGCGTGGCTTAGATCCTCATCCCTCCAACCTGACATCAAGTACAAGGTTGAGGATCTACCTTTCGATGGCCTCGGTTTATTCAACACAACTACAGATGACATCCTCACATCAGTAGACGATGGCAGGAAGAGGGCAAAACGACTGGGAGTCTCGCAACACCAAGCCCAATTCAATCGGCAGAGGAGTTGGAGACCCAGCCACTACAAAGGAACCAGGTCTCCAAGACAGCAGGAACCATGGAGACGTAAACCACAGCCCAAACCCTCCTTCCAGCACAGGTCACGCCCTCAAACAACTAAGAAACCTGCAGCTACCTCCAAGCCGTCTCTTTGACCATCCTGCCCCGAGTCGTCCAGTTTCCCCCCATCAGCCAAACCCTCACACACACACCCGACTGCAACCATTTTACCCTGCCTGGAGGGCCATAACATCGGACTCCTGGGTCCTCGCCGTCATACAAAGGGGCTACTTAATAGAGTTTACATCCACCCCGAAACACCACAGATTCCTCACCACACCTCCGTCCACACCTCTGCAGGCGGAAATCGCATCTTTGCTGGACAAGGGCGCGATAGAACCAGTTCCACCTCAATACCATCGCACCGGATTCTACTCCCGCTACTTCCTGGTGCCGAAAAAGGACGGAGGACTCCGCCCCATCCTCGACCTCTGCAAACTCAACCTGCACATAACCTACAAAAAATTCCGTATGATCACACTCCAGGCAATTCTTCCGCTCATCCCAGAACAATCATGGATGGCGTCCATAGACCTCCAGGATGCCTATTTCCACATTACAATCAATCATCACCACAGAAGGTTTCTCAGGTTCGCCATCGGGGAACAGCACTTCCAGTTCTGCTCCCTCCCATTCGGCCTCTCCACAGCCCCAAGGGTCTTCACCAAGTGTATGGCAGTGGTAGCCGCCACACTACGTCAGCAACAGATATCGATTTACCCGTACATAGACGACTGGCTGATCGTCGCCCATTCAAGGGAACAATTGCAACTGGACGTCTCCACTACCCTCTCTCTCCTGGCCACCCTAGGCCTCCAAGTCAACCTATCAAAGTCCAAACTGGTTCCCACCCAGAGAATCCAGTTCATAGGAGCGGACATCTCCACAGTCTCTCAAACAGCTTCCCTACCTCAGGACAGAGTACGCAGCATACAGTCTCTGGCCAACACCATCATCACCCAGCGCTCCCAAACAGCTCTCACGTTTCAGAGAATGCTAGGCCTCATGGCAGCAACCACCGCAGTTCTACGTTTCGCAAAGCTGCACATGCGACCCCTGCAAATGTGGTTCGTCAGGACCTTCCGTCCTCACACACAGCACCAGTCCACACTACTCACCCTTCCGCTACACATCGTGACATCCCTCAAATGGTGGACAATGGAACATCACCTCCACAGGGGCATGCCATTCAAACAGCTACCCCCCTCGGTGATTGTCACCACAGATGCCTCCAAGTGGGGATGGGGAGCCCACTTGGGAACCCTCACGGTGCAGGGCCAATGGTCAGACTACGAACGCTCTCTCCACATAAACTGCCTAGAGCTCCTCGCAGTGCACAAGGCTCTACGCTCCTTCCTCCCATCGCTGAGGCACCGACATGTCCAGGTCACCTCCGACAACATCGCCATGGTCTTCTACATCAACAGGCAGGGAGGCACCGCCTCCATCAGACTCTGCAAGAGGGCTTTGGCGTTGTGGCATTGGAGCATAAGCCAGGGCATCTTCCTCACGGCTGTTCACCTACCAGGGGCCGAAAACACCCAGGCAGATGCTCTGAGCCGCCGCTCGACCAACAACCACGAGTGGTCCATCAACAGCCGTTACATCCGACAGATCTTCAGCATCTTCGGAACCCCGAAAATAGATGTATTTGCTTCACCGTCAAATGCCCAATGCACCCACTTCTACATGAGAGGTCCTCCATCCCAACTCTCCAAGGGGGACGCTTTCCTCCAAACTTGGAAGGGGGCACTCCACTACCTCTTTCCCCCCGTTCCACTCATCACCAGAGTCCTACAGAAGATTCAAATGGACCGCACGGATTGCATCCTAATAACCCCGTGGTGGCCGCGCCAACCATGGTTTACAACCTTGCTGCTTCTGTCCAACAATACATTCCTCCAACTTCCTCAAGCACAGGACCTCCTCTCCCAACAGGACGGCAGGGTCCTTCATCACAACCCGGCATCCTTCAAACTGACAGCCTGGAGGATCAGTTCCTAGAGTTTCCCCCTGATGTCCGCCAGGTCTTAGTGAACTCCAGAAAGCCATCCACTAGAAAATCCTATCTGCTTAAGTGGAAACGCTTCTCCCACTATGCCTCCCAACACAACTTCGACCCTGGCTGCGCCACCATACCCCAGGTGCTAGCTTACACCCTAACACTCTCTAGGGCAGGACTCTCATACTCTTCGCTAAAGGTACACCTGGCAGCCATCTCTGCCTTCCACCCCCGCATCGGGGACACAACAGTTTTTTCTCACCATGCTACCAAAGCCTTCCTCAAGGGCATCATTCGCCTACACCCACCAATCAAACAAATCCCTCCTACCTGGAGTCTTTCTCTCGTCCTAAGCCAGCTCATGAAGCCACCCTTTGAGCCCATGGCTTCTATTCCACTACACCTGCTATCATGGAAAACAGCGTTACTCACGGCCCTCACCACAGGTAAGAGGGCCAGCGACATCTGTGCACTCAGGGCGGACCCACCATACACGATCTTTCATAACAGCACAGTGGTACTCCGACCCGACCCGACCTTCCTGCCAAAGGTCGTATCTCCCTTTCACCTGGGAAGACAATCAACCATACCAGCCTTCTTCCAGCACCCCGCGGATGCAGGACAAAGGGCGCTCCACAACTTGGACGCACGAAGGGCCCTAGCTTTCTACATAGACAGGACCCGACAGTTCTGTAAGGACCCAAGACTCTTTGTCACCTACGCCGCCCACAATAAGGGCAGCAAAATATCTACTCAGAGACTTTCCAAGTGGCTTGTTGCCGCCATTGAACTCTGCTACCAACTGGCGAAACAGCCAGTCCCTCAACACATACGAGCTCACTCGACCAGAGCCGTCGCTACCTCGTCGGCCTTCATGAAAGGCATCCCTATAGAGGACATCTGCGCTGCCGCCGTCTGGTCCTCTACATCTACCTTCGCCTCGCACTACGCTCTTGACGTCCGTGCCCGGCGTGATGCCTCCTTCGGACAAGCAGTGCTGCGCTCCATCTTCGATTAACTACTGTGAGTACTATCCTCATTACGTTTTTTTGTCCTAACCATACATATTCTTACAGATCCAGCACCCACCTCCGGAAGAATAGCTCGCTAATCACCCATATGTGTGAATGCACAGAGACCACGAAGAAGATGGACAGGTTTCTTACCTGTAACTGGTGATCTTCGAGTGGTCATCTGTGCAATCACACAGACCCACCCAGCCTTCCCCGCTGCTGGACGCTCATCTAGCACATTTGTTTCCACCTGTCCGGCGGCGGGAAGAAACTGAGTGGCTAAGCACCTCCCTCTCGTCCAGGCATGCGCAGTAGGTGCCTCCTCCCCAGGACGAGTGGGAGGCGCGCCAGATCTACGATCAAGATTGCTTTGAACTCTCCGAGGTCAGGGCCTATCCTGCAGATTACCCCATATGTGTGATTGCACAGATGACCACTCGAAGATCACCAGTTACAGGTAAGAAACCTGTCCTTCTAGAGTGTTGAAAGCCATTGCAGTATGGTGGCAGAGAAAATGAACTTTTACTCTTGAGAACTTTAAGAAACTCCATCAGATGGACTGCAGAAATCATCCGACATGAGGGAAAAAAGTATATGAAAATAATGACTTTGCCCTTCAAAGTACATGGGAGTAGCAGCCAGAAAAGACTCAGGCCCAGGCTGTATGCATTTTGAAAGGAAAGGCCTTAATTTATCCAAACATGTGCCCTTTATAACTAACACAATACAAATGTGTTTTGTAGTCCAGTACTGGAGCACGCTTAATAAAAGGTGGTCACGAGTTTAATTATATAGTTGATATTGAGCCCCTTGACCTAGACTAACTATGCACAACAGAAGAAGGCTTTAAATTATAGGCATCTGTATTTATTTATTTTTTGCCTTCTGGTGAACCTATGACATGATAAGCTGCACTTGCTCATCTAATCAACTATTAAAAGGACAGACGTTCTGTCCTCTGTCACATCTGGCTGTTCTAAACTGGCCAGCAGTTGGCTCGGAAATGAATGAGACGGGATTATCCCACTCCGCTCGGTGATTTGCAGTTTTATTTCCTACCTGAATTAGATTTGGATTAGATCAGATGAACTAAAACACTCTTTCTTTTAGAATCTGTTTCAGATTACAGCTGTATTCTTGAATTTTCTACGTAGTCATAGAGTTGCCAAGTGCCAAGAGAGAGAAGAAAGGCTTAATGGGATGGTATTTACCAAATGATGTTATTTACCTTCATATTACAAAAAGCTTATGTTGTCTCAGACCTTGGAAGCTGGACTCTGGCAAGTACTTGGATGGGAGACCTCCTTGGAATACCAGAGCTGGAAGGCAGGGGCAAGCTTTATTCAGCCACCTCTCTGAATACCCTCCAGACACCCAGTAGGGGTCAGTCACCAGAGGTCACCATGACTTCCAGATGTACACCTACACATGCCCCAAAACACACATTTTTTTAAAAAAGCATCAGCTTCCTGTTACTACATATTAAGCTTCTGTTAAAGGGACAGGAAGGTTTCCACCAGGCCTGTTGACAACCCTACTGTCATAGCAAACATAACCTGTGTAATGGGCATTACCTGTTTTCATGGATTGTATTGGAAAACTTCAAGGCATAGTTTGGTAATTAATATAGCTAAAATGAATTTGATAAAATGCAAGGTGTCATGACATGAGCAAGATTTTCCAGGAAACTTTGCTATCTTTTTCTCTAATGGATAGTTTCCAACTTAAAAATAAGTTGTAATGCTTTTTGCAGACAGCAAAAATGGCACTGCATTTAGAGGTGAAGAAATCAATGCAATTGCGAGACAGACATTGCAAATGGACCTCTTGGAGGTGGCATCGAGAAAATAATGCATTTTTTATTGTATAACAAAGCAACAAGAACAATAATGAAAAATACATTAGGAAAAGGAGAAAACAGAGTTTATGGTGAATACTCATGCTACAGTGCAAGACAAGCTTCTTGCCTAGGCCATGACCCCTTGCAAAGATATGTACCATGAAGGGAAGAGAACAGTTGTACGGTCATGGATCTTTAACATTTTTGGCCTTAGGAATGACTTCCTGAGCACTGGCCAGGGTGGGGGGGCCATCCCCACTAGGACCCAGTGTTTTTCTGATAACTGATGAAGCACATTGTATGTAGGATTGCCAATATTCAGTTGGGGCCTGGAGATCTCCTGCTATTACCGTTACAGAGATCAGTTCCCCTGGAGAAGATGGTGGCTTTGGATAAGGTTGCTGGACCCCTGCTCTGGCCAGGGGATCCCTCGGTCTCTGGGGCTCCAATCTGCTGGCAGCCAGCTGGCCAGCAGTGAAAACTCCACCCCCAATAGGGACTCCATCCCCAACAGGGACAGAAGCGAAGTCATCATATCGCATGACAATGCTCTATAGTTTGGTAACAAAAAAAAAAAACACCCAGAAAGGTTTTGCCCAAAACTTAGAGCATTGCATGCAACATTGGCAATGCGACGACAGCACTTTCAAGTGACATTATCATCACCCCACATGCACTTTGCACATGTGGCAGAAGACTGCTGGAGCAGCTCCAGGATTCCCCACCACCACCAGCAGCGAGGTAGAACCTGGTGACCCTCACTTTGGAGGGTGGACTCTATAGCATTGTACCTTGCTGAGATCTCTCCTCTCCCCAAACCCTGCCCTCCCAAATCTGTAGGTATTTCCCCACCCAGACAGACAACCCTAGTTGTATGTGTAGCTGAATGCAACATGCTACGGCTGCAATCCAAATAATACTTTTTCTGGGAATAACCCCAGGGCTTGTTTTGTAGCAGGAACTCCTTTGCATATTAGGCCACACACTCCTGTTGTAGCCAATCCTCCTGGAGCTTACAGTCGTCCCTGTATTAAGAGCCCTGTAAGCCCTTGGAGGATTGGCTACATCAGGAGGGTGTGGCCTAATATGCAAAGGAGTTCCTACTACAAAAAAACCCACCCCTGAATAGGCCCATATAACTCCCTAAAGTCTTGTCTGACTGACCACAATGGTCTTTGTCTGACTACTTTTAGTTTTAGGTTTGGCAGTAGCATTTTCCTTTCTGTTAACTGCATCCTGTACAGCAGCATCTGCTTTTATGCTGCTTTTGAAGGTAACAGTTTTTCTTCTGCCCGTGTCCTTCCTTAGTGGGTCACCAGAGTGCTGCAACAGCTTTTTCCCAAGATGCTGAACTTGATATGAGTTTGAGACAGAGTCGCTAGACCTGGAGCACAGAACTGCGTATGCTAGAGCGCATTCTTTATCAGATATGGCCTTGTTCTTGATTATGAACTACTCAGCAAAAATTGCTTTGTGCCTTCCCCTCTTGTGGCGCTCAGAACTGTCTGTATCTTTTGAAGACATTTGTTCTGCTCCCCCCCCCGCCCCCCACCCTGGCATGCCATGTAACACATACCAGAATAGTTGGTAATGAAATTGACATTGCTTATACGTGTCTATTAGTATATTTGTATAAATTATGATGCTCTTTTAAAAGTTTGTGATTTCAGGCATAAATAATTTCTGCTGTGCTTTTCAGTTTCTTGGATTCACTCCAGCAGTTTATGCAGTTCTTTCCAGGCACATCTCTTCCCACAAGTAGTCAGAACTACTAGTACACTGATCCCATGGGTACAAGGGCATCTACTAGTTTGGTGAGCCAGTTTGGTGTAGTGGTTAAGTGTGCGGACTCTTATCTGGGAGAACCGGGTTTGATTCCCCACTCCTCCACTTGCACCTGCTGGCATGGCCTTGGGTCAGCCATAGCTCTGGCAGAGGTTGTCCTTGAAAGGGCAGCTGCTGGGAGAGCCCTCTCCAGCCCCACCCACCTCACAGGGTGTCTGTTGTGGGGGAGGAAGGGAAAGGAGGTTGTGAGCCGCTCTGAGACTCTTCGGAGTGGAGGGCGGGATATAAATCCAATATCTTCTTCTTCTAGTGTGTTTCCAGGGCCCTCTGGCTCATAGAATCAGAGTTGGAAGCAGCCATACAAGCCATCTAGTCCAGGGGTGTCAAACTTATTTGATATGAGGGCCAGATCTGACGTAAATGTGACCTTATTGGGCCAGGCCATGTTGGGCCGGGCCATGTGTCTACCTATTTAAGATTAAGTAGCAGATATAAACTTTTTAAAGAACGCAAACACAACTAAAGATTTTTTTAAAAAACCTTAAAATAAAACATGCTTAAAACATTAGCACTTGTTGGTCTTGAAGGTGCTTTCTTTGTATTTCTCCTATGGGATCCAGGGAACTGGGCAAAGGAAGCTCTGACTGTAGTTATTGGGGGTGAAAAGCAGACAGATCCACTGTGGCTTCAGTGCTGCTGCTCTGGATCTCTAAATACCAGGTGGGTTTTGTGGCAGCAATATGGAAAACTCTGCCAGGAAACAACTGGGGGGGGGGGAGGAAAGAGCAAAGAGGGGAGAACAACTTTATCCTGTTAACAGCCATAGTAATTAGTACATATTATGGATCTGTAAGCTCTTTGAATATTATACATTAGTCTGATGTTAATTTTTTGTACAAGTCCCTTGTGTCTGACAGATCATTACATTGCTTAATGTGCATCTTCCTAGCAAGTAAAATGAAAATTTCTTAGGATACTATTGGGAGTTTATCCCTTGCAGCTGTCAAGATCTGATGATGGGGGGAGGGAATTCCATTGTCTACCGCTGGGCCGTTCCTTGCTGCTTTTTTCCTGAGACTCTCATTTCTCTGTGGACTTTTTATACCTTTGACAATGTGCTAAACAGGGCCTTTTTTTGTAGCAGAAACTCCTTTGCATATTAGGCCACACACCCCTTATGTAGCCAGTCCTCCAAGAGCTTACAGTAGGCCCTGTAATAAGAGCCCTGTAAGCTCTTGAAGGATTGGCTACATAAGAAGGGTATGGCCTAATATGCAAATGAGGTCCCGCTACAAAAAAAGCCCTGGATCCTTACAATATTAAGGACACACACTTGGAAGAGAGGTTTGCTAAACTTTATAGGCACTTTCCATCTGAGTTCAAACCATTGCTCTGTAAAGCAAGTTCATTCATCATCAGTATTGTGTGTACATCCAGTTGGTTATCGCTGGCATCTCTGCAGCTATTTAACTAGCGACGTTAGGCAGTTTCCCCATTTGACTGCACCGGATGCATTTTTGTTTGGGGCAAAGATGTTCAGAAAGATCACAGTTCTTCCAATGTTCTTTCTAGTGACAGGAGTCAAAGACCGATTATTGAAAGATGTAGGCAGATTTTTTATTATTATTATTTGGAAGAGTTGACATTTCTAGATCAGTAGACTGTGATAGGTACTGTTAACACTTGTATTTAAAACGCTTTCACTGCTAGTTCATAGCATTATTATAACACAGATGTGTCTCTCTAAAGCCATCTCTACCCTCCCCTTCCCTCCAGCTATTGTGCTCATCCAGCTGTACAGCTAGATTGGATGAACAAAACCTAACCTTCCCACTTACACTGCATTGAGACATAAATGATTGTCACCTGCTGAACAATTGTTCCATCCTATCAAAGCAGATGAGAGCTGGGTGGAATGCATTTATGTTTTAAAGGAAAGCTTAGGTTGCTTTTCACTTTTTGTGACTCATTCAGATTTTTCTGCAAAGAGACATGGAAACCTGCTTCCACTGAAATGAGGGAAATCCCTTTGTGTACAAAAAGAACAGCTTCATTCAAATTCCACCATAAACCACAATTTGTAAACCATTATTTCTCTTAGTGGTAGAGCAAGGCTTTCTGAGCGAGTATGACTATCAAGAATGGTATATTTGTCTGCCAAACATGTTAGCCACAAAGTCTCTGGGACATGTAATCATAAATGCACAAAACTGGGAATGCGTGCCTTAGAATAGCGTAATCACAACAAAGATGCAAAATATCAAATAAAAATATAGTTGTTAATCTTTTCTCTTTTGCCCAGATGGCTTTGCATACTCTGTATTAGCTAGGATTTGTTTTATTAGTTAACAATCCATGCCAACATCTCACCAAAATGAAAGGTCATGAAAAAACTGTATTTCCCCATTAAAATCAGAATAATAAATCATATTCAGGCTGTAGTAGAATGAACTCTCTGCTTAAAGGACGCAAAGGGATGAAAACTGAGGAAATGCTATTTGAAATACCACTGTATTTTCCAGATATTTGACTTTTATACAAATATGAGAATTACTAGACTGGGTAAAACCAAATGGTCATCTTTCCTTGAGTTTGGATGGTACTTTATGGAGAGAGCCATTTTCTGTTGCTTGTTCCAGCAAGTAATGCAGAATGGGAAGGGCCTGGCTCAGTGGTGGAGCATCTGTTTTGCATGCACAAGGTCCCCGATTCAATTCTTTGCAATGCCAGTTTTAAAAGTACCAGGTGGTCGGTGATGGTAAAGACCTTTTCAGTCTGGGTCCCTGGAGAATACAGTATCAATGACCTGGACAGTATCAATGACCTTATCTAACTCAGTATGTCAGCTTCATTGGTGTAGTAATTGGAAATTTTGTGTTAACATATAATGAATAATAGCCATTAATAGATCTGGAAATTGGGGGTTCCAATACACTTCTAAAGAATCCGTGGCTTTTTTTTTGGTAGGAACACACATGAATGCAGTTCTGGCTGGCTTTGTTTCAGGGGTGTGGCCTAATATGCAAATAAATTCCTGCTGGGCTTTTTCTACAAAAAAGCCCTGTGTGAAATAATGGTGATGTCAAGGTGTGTGGCCTAATATGCAAATGAGTTCCTGCTGGACTTTTCTGCAAAAAAGCCCTGCTTACAACAGTCGATACAACCAGCTATCCATGTAAACAAAAGTGTGAGTCCTTTATGCCTCATATTGAAAATAAGATATCAATACACTTTGAGTATTTTTTTTCTGAATAGGGTGAACAGAGATCATTGCATCACAGATCTTTAACTTCATGTGAAGACTGGTGCTTCAGAATAGTCTATAGACGAGTTCTCATATGACTTCCGGTGTAATGGCGTGGTGTCGCTGAGTCTTTTCCCGAGCTCCGGGAGAAGCTCTGTTTTGCGGGGCATTTGGGGGGACTTCCCGACTGGAAGCACCCCCTAAAGAAGCGTCAGAAGACGCTTCGCAGTCTGGGGTGCTTTTAGGAGTTTGGATGGGTAGCGGAGGCTCTCCATCCAGCTCCTTTTAATCCCCGTAGCCGATGCCCAGCAACACCATAGGTGCCTAACCGGGCCACCGGACAAGGGAGCAGACGGAGGCAGCATATTTTATCCGCTGTTTTGATCAACTAGAAGAATTTGTAAGCTGCAACACGTTTCCAAAAGTATCCATCGAAGAGGCAATCGTGTTACGGAACGAGGACTTGATCGAGAGGCGCAGAACGTGGCACAGAAGCAGGGAGGCTGGAAGAGCGGAGAAGCGGCGCGGAGAGAAGAGAGACGAGACGAGACGGACGAACGGTAAACGGTGAAGGAGGTTGTTTGAAAACTGAAGAGAATAACATAGAACTGATCAGAAGGGAAGGAAGATCGCTAAATATTAACGGGAAGACGAAGTGGAGCGTACTGGGCAGATAAACGGATGGTGTGCTGAAGCGGCAGGCGCGGCGGTATCTTGGAAGAGAGAAGCCTGTTGGAAGGATTGATGGACAGAGTAAGTAGTTGCGGGTTGAAGGATGTCCGAGGAATTTATGTTGGATTAAACTGTTAAATATTAGAGGCGGAAGGGCAAAGAAAGTCTGGGAGACGGGAAGGAAAAGCAGTACTGTTTGAAAATAAGATAGCAAGTTTCTGTAATGGCGGCATCTGTACTATTGAAAGTGAAACCATGAGGTGGGAAGGGAATGGCGTCTACCTTGTTAACTGAAAACGTCTAGGATTTGTACCAGCTCCCAGGGGAACTGAGTTATAAAGAGATCCAGCATAAAACTTGAAAGACTTAGAATGGATAAAGGGTGGAGAGATGGCTCTTAGCAGAGTTTTTCTGCGGCTGCCTCTCCGCTGAAGATGGGTTTTTGATTGCTTGGGAACTGAGTTAAAAAGAGACTGAGTATAAAACTTGGAAGACGTGGATCGGCTAAAGGGGGGAGAGACGGTTCTTAGCGGAGATCTTCTGCGGCTGTCTCTCCACCGAAAATAAGTTGTTGAATACTGAGAACTTGTTTGGAATAACCTGTAACAAACTTTTGGAATACAGATAATAAGGATAAAGTATAATAGGGGGGAAGAAGGAGAACAGAAGAAGGACAAACAGAGTCAATAAGAAAGGAGGAATATAAAAAGAGACATATAACAGAAGGGACAATTATACTGGAGAACTGAGAATTACATGTTCTAAAAATGGTTTTGTTTTTCCTGGGGAAAAAGTATAATGTGCAGCTGCTGTATTAGGAGAAGAAACCTAAGAGCATAGTGGTATACCTTGATGTAAGGATAATTGTATTTTATACAAAATAGAAATTGGGATAAGGAACTTAATGAACTGTTAAAAAAATGATTTGATGTGTTGAATTTAATGAATTTGAACTGAAATGAATTGAATTGTTGGTGATTATATATTGGAGAACTGTTGGTTATTATAGAAAGATTGAATAACTTAATTACATTAACCTAAATTAACTAAGACAGGGATGGGACCAAAAAAATTGGGACATAGTACCCCCTCACCCACCCCTGGGGGAGGGGGGAAACAAGTGCCTGAGACAGCAAATCAAGATGCCATTGAGAAACTACAAAGTATAGTGACGGCTGGCTTCAAACAAAACCAGGAAGCGTTAGAGGCGATGAAAGTAGACTTAATGGGGCAGATAATAAAGACTAACAAACAGGTTGAAGAATTTCAGAAACAATTACTGGGGAACACTCAGCAGATTCACAGCTTGACTGCTAAAGTGGACAAGATGGAGGAAAAGGGAAAAGAGACGTCTAATAAAGTCCATGATAATGTAGCAAAGATGGCTCAATTAGAAGAAAGAGTAATAAGGTTGGAGGTGGAGAAAGCGGCCTATATACTACGTTTTCAGGACATACCAGAGGAAAAGAATGAAAATATAATAGAGAAAATTATGGAGGTGTTAACTTTTGAAGATGAAGAATGTTTGGAGGGGGGAAGGAGAGACATTGAGTGGGCCAGAAGAGTCTCCTCCAGCTATACGCGACGACATAATTTGGCAAGAGAGGTGCAAGTCAAATTTGTCCATCTTGCAACATGTGAAAAAATTTTGAGGAAAGTAAAAGAACAGGAGCTGAAATGGAAAGATGTAAAAATCAAAGTGCTGAAGGACGTGCCCTGGGAAGTCCGTCAACGTAGAATGAAATATCGTAAACTCTCAACATGGCTGATTAGACACTCAATACAATTTAGATGGCTAATTCCAGAAGGAATTTTCTTTTCATATCAATCTAAAAGACATAATATTAACTCGACGGAACAATTGGAAGAATTTTGGGAACAATTTGTGGACTTGAGTAGTAGAGAATCGGAAACAGAGGATGAACAAGAAGAAGAAGACGGCCAAAGTAATCCCGAAGAACAACCTGTGCAGAGGATGCAGAGGGAAAGAACCAAGATAAAGTACAAAACCAAAAAAGTTCAGAAACTAATACCGGGTAGTATAGACTTGCCAAAATGAGACCCAAGTCCGGACTGCAAATAACATCAGTGAATGTGAATGGCCTAAATGATTCACGAAAAAGACGAAAAACTTTTCAGCAACTCAAGAAGACCTCCTCCTCAATAATTTGCTTACAAGAGACACATATTAAAGAGAAAGACACAAAGTATTTACAGAATGATAAATTAGGAACCTTATATTGCTCATCTGACCCAGAAAAAAAGAAGAGGGGAGTAGCTATTTATGTATCCAGATCTATCCACTCTAAATGCCTGTATATGGACAAAAAGGGAAGAATATTGATAATAGAGATAGATCTTAATGGCAAAAAAGTGATTCTAGTAAACATCTATGCTCCTAATGAGAAATTAGACAAATTTTACCAAACCCTACATAAGAAACTGATAGAATTGGAACCAAAGAATTGCTGCATTATTGGTGATTACAATGCAGTGTTGGACATAGATAAGGATAAAAAATTTGAAGGACAAAAAAAAAGGAAGATACGGAACACTCTACCAAAAGCTTTTTTTAAATTAGCGGATGAATTTAACTTATTAGATGCGTGGAGAACGAAGAATCCCTTAACTAAAGACTATACCTATTACTCATCGGCGCATAGGTCCTGGTCAAGGATTGATATGTGTTGGATATCGGCTGATTTAATGTTGTCTCTCCAGCAGGCAGACATCTTACCAAGAACTTATGCGGATCATAATCCTATACAAATAAATCTGGTAGAAACCTTAAAAAAGCCTCGTTGGACCCTCAATCTGCAGATCTTGAAAGAAGACAAATTTTTGGAAACAGTCAAGAAGGAAACTAAAGAATTTTTTCAGCATAACTTAGTGAAGGATACCAGTATGCACATTATTTGGGATGCATTCAAAGCCTTTTTTCGTGGGATTGCAATAAGATATGCAGTGGGAAGGAAAAGAGAACGATTGAAGTCCTACAATGAATTGGTTCTTAAATTAGGTGAGCAAGAGAAACAACTAAAGAAAAGAAATACAGAAGAGATAAGGCTAAAGATTTCGGCTATTCAACATCAGATTAACTTGCTATTAATGGAGGAAGTAGAAAAGAAGCTGAGATGGATGAAACAAACTCACTTTGAAAGTGCCAATAAAATTAGTAGGTGGCTGGCATACAAACTTAAGAAAGAAAGGAACAAAAAAATCATAAAGTCACTCAAGGATGAAGATGGAAACGAACTTACACAAACCAATCAGATGAAAAAGATAATTCAAAAATTTTACCAAGAATTATATAAAGACCAAAATTTGGATAACCAACGGCAAGATGACTACATAGCACTGACGAAGCTGAGACAATTATCAAAAGAACAAAGAGGAAAATTGGAAATGTCAATTACCATGCAAGAGATTGTAGAAGCGATAAATCAGCAGAAAGTAAATAAAGCACCAGGACCTGATGGGTTACCTATTGAACTTTATAAAGTATGTGGAGAAGAATTGCTTATTCCATATAAAAGTGTAATTGAAGACATGCAAAAGTACCATCGGGTCCCAATATCTTGGAAGGAGGCCCTGATTACGCTAATACACAAGGAGGGGACAGATCCAACAGAAGTGAAAAACTATAGGCCTATTTCTTTGCTGAATGCTGATTACAAGATCTTTGCCACAGTGTTGGCCAATAGACTGAAAAAGGTCATCGGTACAATTATCCATGAAGATCAAACAGGTTTCATCCCTGGCAGACAAATGAGGCAAAACTCAAGATTTTTATTAAATGCTATTGAATTCTACAAAGAACATCCAGAGAAACAGGCGGCGTTTATATTTGTTGATGCAGAGAAAGCCTTCGACAATGTAAATTGGAATTTTATTTTGAAATCATTGGAAGCAGTGGGATGTGGAGAAAACTTTCGGAACATGGTGAAAACCATATATACAGAACAAAATGCTAAGGTCAATTTTAATAACACCAACTCGGACCTGATCGAAATAGCACAAGGCACAAGACAGGGATGTCCCCTGTCTCCCCTCTTGTTTGTTTTAACTCTAGAACCCTTGTTGCAAAGAATTAGAGATGAAGGAAAAATAAGAGGTACTAAAATTAAGGGAGAGGAGTTGAAGGTCCAAGCCTTTGCAGATGATCTATTGTGTGTCTTGGAGGATCCTAACTTATCTATTGTCCACTTGAAGGAAATGTTTAAACAATATGGACAAGTAGCGGGGCTTAAGATTAATGTCCAAAAGACGAAATTTTTTACCAAAAATATGAATGACCAACAAGTTACGCAATTTGGAATTCAATCGGAATTTGTATTGGGGAAAAAAATAAGATATTTAGGAATTCAAATGACAAATGATTTGAAAGATCTATATCGAAATAATTATGAGAAATTAGTTAAAGATATTCAACAAGATCTAATTAGGTGGAAAGATTTACAGATCTCTCTTCTGGGCAGAATTGCAACTTTAAAAATGAACGTATTACCAAGAATATTATTTCTTTTTCAAATGATCCCTATCTTGCTCCCCAAACTTTTCTTTCAACAGATTAATAAAATAACGTCATCATTCATTTGGCAAAATAAAAAGCCTAGAATCAGGCTTAAGGTACTCCAGGACAGTAAACTTAGAGGCGGTCTCACTCTGCCAGAATGGAAGCTGTATCATACGGCCTGTCGTATAGTTTGGCTAACAGATTGGTTCGCATTAAAAAATAAAAAAATCCTGGTGATAGAGGGTGCGGGTTTAGAAAGAGGACTGCATGGGTATCTTTGGTATCAAAATCCTCCCAAAAACAGCTCCTTCTGGAGACATGACATAAGACGATCCCTTTATGGAGTTTGGATGGAGATTAAGAAGTTTTACTTGTACACGCCAAGGTGGTTGTCGCCGGTAGAGGCCTACTCTCACCCGAATCTCTATAAGTGGACTAATCTAAGCTACCAAAATTTGTTAGATAGACAAAACAATTTACGATTAGAAGAAATGGACCAAATGGACTGGTGGCTGAAATGTCAAATAAAATCTATTCACCAAAAAGATAAAGATTTTGGCTTCTCGAAACAATTAAATGAGATTGACCAAATCATTCAGACGGACCAGAAACTAATTTCCAAAATTTATGAGTGGTTACTTAAGGAGAAAATGCAGGGAGAAGTGGTAAAAGAAACTTGGGTCAAATGGTTGAGGGATTTTGGTTATACCATTCCCTTAGAAGAATGGGAGAAGCTGTGGAAAAGGAACATAAAATTAGTAAAGCCAGCTCAGTATAAAGAAAATCTCTATAAAATGATTTATCGCTGGTATTTAACGCCTGACCGATTGGCTAAAACCCATCCTAGCTATTCGGATAAATGCTGGAAGTGCAAAAAGATAAAAGGGTCAATATTTCATGTTTGGTGGAACTGTGAATATGCCAAAAAGTATTGGGCGTTAATTAGTACCTGGATTCAGAAAATTTTGAAAATTACATTACATCATTCCCCAGAATTTTTCCTTCTAAATGTTTGTAGAGAGACCTTTCCGGCTAATACAATCAAAGTGTTAATGTATATTGTTACTGTCGCAAGAGTATTGTATGCTAAATACTGGAAATCTCCAAATGTACCTTCCAGGGAAGAATTTATTGTAAAACTTATAGAAGCTGCGGAACTTGACTTACTGACTATAAGGTTACGGGATGGCAATATACAAAAATGTGAAGAGACTTGGGAACCGATATTTCGTTGGGTTAAAAGTAAAGGTTTAGTAATGGATTAGTAGAAACACACAAAATTAATCTCTGTCTACTCCCAGGATGTAAGGGAGGATGTTTGTGAGGTGGGGGGAGATTGAATGTGAAGATGTGTAAGTGATATATGTATTGTATATGTATATATGTATTATATGTTCAATGTTACTACTTGTTGTTCACTTGGGTGCAATAAAATATTTAAACCACAGAATAGTCTATAGACAGCATTCCTTGGTCTCCAGCAATGAGAAGAAAAAAATCATATACATTAATTAAATCAGGGGTGGGGAACCTTTTGTCTGCCAAGGGCCATATGGATATTTATAACATCATTCATGGGCCATAAAAAATTATCAACTTAAAAAACAGTGATCTGCCAAGGGAGAATGATTCAGGCCAGCAAAATTAATACAAATAATTGTTTTTCTATTTCTGGGGAGAGCCTAATCTGGCACACACACACACACACACACACACACATACCCGGCCTGCCTCCCTAGGCAAATGCACAGGTCCAGGGCTTTTTTGTAGAAAAAGCCCAGTAGGAATTCAGTAGCACATTAGACCACATCCCCTAATATTAGCATATTAGGTCATACACTCATTAGCATATTAGACCACACCATCTGGGATAATCAGGTGCAAACTGAACTGTGACAGTAACTTTTCCAGGCCCTGCAGCAATTCTGGCCAGCCAGCCAGGCCCCAGGGAGGCTGCTGCACAGTACATCTGGGCCCTGTGATCCCTGCCTGGCCCTGGAGAGACTGCTGCACAGTGCAGCTGGGCCCCACAATCCTCGCTGGCCAGCCAGACCCCAGAGAGGCTGCCACATGGCTCAGTTCTGTCCAGCAATCCCCGAGGGCCACACCAAGTGACCTCGAGGGCCGTATACAGCCCTCGGGACAGAGGTTCTCCACCCCTGTATTAAATGATAGAGCTTTTTAGGTTCTTAAGGGGGAGAATCCCTGTGATTCTCAAGTTAGTTTAGTTTAAATGTATTTTAGGCAAAGAAAAAAAAGTCAGGATGACAGAATTGACATAGCACTTAGGATATGTTTACATTGCAAATTGTAGCCAGTTTTCAGTTACCTTAGGATGTTATTATCTGCAGGTATAAGCTTTCATGAACCAAAGCTCAGTTCATCAGATACAAGGGATTTCTACTCCGCATGGCTAAATGTTGGTACCTTCCATGGAGACGGTTGAAAGAGGTAGCCATATTAGTCGGCAGTAGCTGATCAAAATTCAAACCCAACAGCGCCTTAAGGACCAATCCCCCCCATACAGGATTTAAGGTTCCATAAGCCAAAGCTTGCATATTTATTTAAAACATTTATTAGCCATTTTTTTCTCTTGCAGAACTCAGTTATAAAACCCATACAAGTCAGTTTAAAAACTCCAATTAGGACAGCTAATAATAAAAGCTAAATCAACTGAATGCAGTCCTAAATAAAGCTGTCTTCAACTGCCTTTTGAAGATCAACAATGAGGGGGACAGGCACACCTCCCTGGGGAGGTTGTTTTATAATTGTGGGGCTGCCACAGGAAAGGCCCTCTCTCATATACCTGCTAGTACCAAATGAGCTCCTTTAATGAGCGGGACAGTCAGGGAGGGCTGATCTTAATTCCTGAGCAAGAACATATGGAAGAAGAGGGTCCTTCTGATATCCTGGTCCTAAGCCATGTAGGGCTTTAAAGGACAAAAACAACACCTTGAATTGGGTTCAGGAGTGGGCTCAGTATCCAGTGTAATGGCTGTAGTATTGGGAGCATACGTTTCCAGTAGCTGGCCACAACCTACGGTGTAGCTGCAGCATTCTGCACTAGCTGCCATTACCCTAAGTGGTTGTGAGGGTCTCTTGAATTTGCTGGGGGAATTAGCAAGGAGGACCCCTAAGCTATTCAAGAGGCCAGGTAAGCAGGATCTCCACCTGTGTTTACAGGGATTCTGCCCTCAGTAGAACCCTCAAATGAAAATGGGAGGAGGGGTTCCCCCTAGACCACCATACAGGACCAGATCTACATGGTTTTTTGAGGGGGGCAAAATTAAAAAATGACGTCCCTTTATGGGCCCGTTCTATCTTTGGGCCCATAGAACAGAATGGACTCCATACTCAATGCGGTGCCCCTCCTTCCAGCAGTGCCTGGGGCAAGTGTCCCCTCTGCTCCCCACTAGATCCGGCCCTGCCGCCACAAAGGCTATGTAGGGCTCCTGACATCTGCCTGGACATAAATCATGGGATCGGGGCTTTAGTAAGGAGGGAACCTGGAAGATTGAGTTGGAAAGCTGCCAGAGTCCAACGCTTGGAATGTTAGTGGCAGTATTGCATACCATCTGACCAAAACAGTACTGAAGGCTTCACTGCCAGAAGCACAATAACCTTTAAAAGTAATTAAAGTGTGGTTTCCCTTCGCTTTACTTGGGGGATATATTTTAATATTGCATCTTCTCCGTTCAGGCTTGCAGTGAAGTTTGGAGACATTCACAGTAAAAGATACTACTTGAGGAGTTAACTTTTTCTCCATCGAACAGCATTGACAGCTCAGATCGATAGCTGGTTGGCATTTTGTTTCTATGAATATGTAGATAGGCGAGCTAGAGGAAAGCAAACACCCTTGGAAGCTCTTGTTATCGATCCATCCACATCAGCACTAGAAGGGGGAAAGGCCAATCACTTAAGCTGACATTTTAGTTTGAGCTTGTATTAAAATGATCTTTTTATTAGTAATAATCCCTTGGCACAGCCCTGTTAATTAAATGCAGAAATCTTAGTACATCTTTAATAGGATCCTCTGCTGCATATGATGCAGGGGTGAGGAGAGGACTGGGAAATTTCTGGATATTTGGGGGTGGAGTTTGAGAAGGGGAGGGAGCTCAGCGAGGATGTGAATTCACAGAACCAGCTTCCCAAGGCTACCATTTCCTCCACACTAACGTGTGATGTCATCACATCAAGGACACTGACGTAGAAGGGGGCTGTTCAGGCATGGGGCTTTCCCACCAGCCAGCTGGCCAATGGCAGATTACAGCCCCTGAAATAGGGGGGAAACCCACCCCAACCAGGGGTTTGGCAACCCTGTTTGGGGGGCTTTCTTCAAATTGGCAGAAGGGAGTCCACCAGTGGGGCCAGAATTCCAGAAGCCCCCTTCCTCTTTTGGCCCCCAAGCACCAAGTATACAGAGCATCAGTGCCCTTGCTGCCAAGGAAGGAAGTCCTTTGTTGAGAGTGGGGCTGATGCTTTAACCACACCTCGTTGGGTAGGCAAAAAAAAAAAACCAGCTTTAAAAAACCCTTCCTTTATCAAAATCCCAGGCTTGAGCAGTTTTGAGACCTACCAAAGTGAACGCAATCCATCAGCTATGCATTGTGAATTGCCAGATGTTTGATGCACACGTGGACCAGATCATACTTTCCAAGGAACAGCTGTCGCTAGTGAACCAGCTGGAGCTAATAAAATGTGCTATGTGCCATGGAAGAGACCTGAGCCTCCAACCATAGGCCAGGATGTAGTAGCATCCCCAAACTATGAACCTTCTCCTTTAGGGGCACCATAACCACCGCCAGGATAAGATGACCCTGCAATCCCAAGCAGCTTCTCTATCGACCAACAGCACCTCAGTCTTGTCTGGGCTGAGCTTTGGTTTATGCCCCTCCTCCAAATCACTCAAAGGGTAACTACCTGGAGGTGCCATTTAGTCATCATGGTTAATAGTTGCAGAGCATGGACCTGTCCTCCATGATATTGTCTAATCCTCTTTTATAACAAACTAAACTTGGGGCCATCTCTACATTCTGTTGGGTTAAACTCCAAATGTTAACGGGACAGTGGGGAAAAGGCAGGGTCATACAGCCAGCTAAGTATCATAGTTAAAACACAGTTCTTCAACACACACACACATATACTCATATCGGTAAAGTATTGGGAAAACAGTTTTACTGACTATCACCCAGCTTCTCCAGTGTATTTTATTATCTTATGAATAGAGGCTGGCTGGAAAGATGAAATGGCCCAGGAGAAAGGGCCATGCCTCTCATGTGCCACACCATGCCATGGAGAGAGGATTGATGCGGCAGTTGCCACAAGTGACTTGGCCAGGGCTGCAGTCTCTCCTTGCCTCATCTGGGGAAGCCCAAGGTACCAGTTACATGGACACTCAGGAAGCTCTCATATATTGAATCAGACGAGTGGCCCATTAGGGTCAGTATTGTCTACTCAGTCTAGCAGCAGGTCTTCATGATCTCAGGCAGAGGTCTTTATTTATTTATTTATTTATCTATCAGATTTATATCCCACCTTCCCCCGACAGGCTCAGGGCGGCTAACAACAGTTTAAAAACATTAGCAAACATATTAAAGTTAGATCTATAAAAAAACATTTATTAAAAATCTGAGATGGCAAGCTTCTGTTTTTCATTATATTCAATGAGATTGTCGATGCTGAAGGTAATAGCTACCTCCTCCTAACCATTGAAGGCGAGTTTGAAAAGTTCGGTCTTTCACAACACCTACCGCCTGGTCCTTTTCAGCTGAAGATGCTAGGGATTGAGCCTGGGAACTTCTGCATGCCAAACAGATGCTCTACCACTACGCCAAAGCCACTCCCCTAAGTAAAGCAAAATGAGACTCAGTCATTCAGAACCTGGGTGGACCAGGTAGAGAAGAATGGTCTGCAGGCCATGAGCGCATTTCCCAGGGATCTCATTGGCTAATTTGCCCCTTGTGTGAACTGAGGTTAGTAGAAATATTTTAAACAAGTTAATGCAATAGGCATGTGAGAAATAAGAGTCATCTTTATAGTGCTCGTTTTAAATGCATTTGTTCACATACACCCCACAAAACCTTTTCTCCAATGTGTGTATTCCTTTTGCTTTCTTTTAATAATATCTCCTCCCTGATGTCCTGTTTCTGTCTCAACCACAAATTACTCATTTTCTGAATAATTCTAATAATTAGGGTTGTTGTCTTGTTGTGATTATGATGATTATTGTTTTGCTCAGTGCAAAATATTGCTTTATTATGGTTAAACTGCGAGATGAAAGCATTGCCAACCAGCAGTGCTTAAGCAATTGTTGCCTGTATTCTGTAAATGAAAGGACAGGGTTTTAAATTGTAATATCTGAGAAACTTCTTCTGATGCCTTGTCCTCAATGAAGAAGACTCTGGGAAACTTGAGAAGTATGAAACAGCATATATAATTTATCAAATAGATAAATTTGTATTATTAGTATTAGTATTATAAGTGAGAACCCTCAATGAACCACTGAGGAGGGCAGTCCCTTCCTCCACTTTCTCCCTCCACACCTTCTCCTAGGGTTCCCAGGTCTACTTACCTGGCCAGTGGGAGGTGGGGGGTGAGGGAGTCTTCTGGGAGTGGAGGGGGGGTGATGTCATTGCATGTGACATCATCAGCACAATGATGTCACATGGAAGTGTTGGGTACATTGCATGGTAATGTTCTAGCATTTTGGTCAAAACTCTATAGAGTTTTGGTCAAAATTCTATAGAGTTTTGGCCAAAACGCTAGAGTGTCAATGCATGATGTGCCTGACATGATGTCACTTCCATATGATGTCATCACACTGATGATTGGGCCCCTGAAATTGAGGTAACTCCTGTCCAGACCAGGGGTCTAGCAACCCTACCAGATCTAGCTCCCTTTTCCCCCATCTCTGACCCTTCCTTATTCTTCCTTTTGATTCTCAATGGACTAATGAGGAATCGTGTGGAGGAAAAATTGGATCTTCCTCCTTGACCCCTTCCTGTTCACTTCCAGTTCTTCCCACTTGCCACAGTGGCCTCCTCCTCTTCTTCCAGGCTCCAGTTGGTATGAATTATGGTTGCTACAGTGAACTGCAGTATTGCAGGTTTTTTTAAACTTCAGATCTCAAAATGGTAATTTTTTAAAATTCAGTCCTGAATATTCACCCAGCTCTGCAGAACCTGACATTGGAGTCATGACTGCTCCCGTTGTGTGTATTTGACTGTCTGCCTGGGAGCAGGTACTTTGCTATTGGATTTAGTGATGATTATTATAGTGCCATCAATGTGCACAATACCTTTCAGAGTACAGGGAGACACATCCCTGCCCTGAAAATCTTACCATGTGTTGGCCATGGAAGGGCATTCTCCTTCATAAGTTCTGTGAGGTTTTCTTAGATAAATGGACCAGAAATTATGATTAAAGGCACAGCTGCCTAGAGATTATAAATGAAACAAATGTTAGATACACACACACAGCATAATTGAACAAGAATAAAAACATTACGCTTTCAATGAATTGAGAAATGCTTCTGCAGATTTAGGTAAAGACATTAAAACTTCCACTTTTATGCATTTTTAAATTCCCATGTATTAAAACAAATGTCAGACTCAATATGAGAGAGAGCTGCGGAATTTATACCCTCCCTTTCTCCCCCACAGGGACCCAAAGCAGCTTACATCGTTCTCCTCTCCTCCATTTTATCTTTACAGCAATAACCCTAGGAGGTAGCTTAAACTGGGGATTTGAACCTGGATCTCCCAGTTCCTAGTCAAGCACTGTAACCACCACACCAGACGCTGGTGCCACTTTTTCTGTTTAATTTTGCTGTTACAGACAAATGCAGCTAACCCTCTGGAATTAATACTTAGACATGTGACTGTATTCTACTGCAGATTGTACCCCAGTGGGACATTGCACCGGTGCTTCAGATGGTATGCACTGGCCTCCTGTTCTCTTTTGATGTCAGTTCAGGATGGAACATGTTCTTTACAGCATGGGGTTGTAGTGAACATGCCACAAGCTTTGCTTCGCTCATGGAACTCTTTGACTGTAGTGCACAGGTCATATAGGGCATATTCTCAGTGGCTTTCTCCTGAACCAAGAATCATCTCTTCTTCAGCAGCACATGGGTATCCAGGTGTTCCTGAACATGGCAAACCACTGTTTGGCTCCACAAGTTAAATCTAAATATTGGCGAAATTTTCCAAAGAGCTGGAGAATATAAGAAAGAGCTGGAGAATTTTTGCAGAATCCAAAGGTGTAAAGGTATACATGGATTGTGATGCCGCTCACTTTAAAATGATCACCTTAACAAATTTCTGCAAGTTGGAAGTGAGATATGGAATCCAGAAGTGAAGGTGAGAGAAGCGTATAATCAATAAGATGGAAACCTCTAGTTGATAGGGAAGTATAATCACCATCTCTTTAATAACAAAAGCTGACATTTTGGAAATCAGGGAATTTAAAAATTATTTGTCATGGATTCGAGGCAATCTGTAGACGCCAGCCTTCCTGCATGACTCGAAGTGACTGAGTATCTGTATGAATGGTTCTTGATTGTCTCTGAATCACACATGCCTGACAAAGCCTTTGGGAAATGGCTTGGTATATGCTAAGAATCCGTTGTGTTCTTATGTGCAGGGATGACAGAGATTTTTTCCTTTGATTTCCATGTGAGCAAGCAGGGGAAAAAGAGCAGAGCCCTATTGCATGGCATCAAGCTCTTCTGTGGACTTTGAGTTTCTGTGGTATAAACCAATGTAATATATCCCTTGGTCTTTGCATATGTGTATGTTATTCTTGAGTCTGCAATGAGTTTTTTTTTTCCAGCTGCCTATTATATAGCTCTTGTTGATAAATGTTTATATTCACACTGTTATAAGAAGCACATATATTTTGTATATATAATTCTTTATTACTTATAGAATAATATTTATGTAATTTTTGGCATGAGCTTTTGCTTTTCTCTATGGATTTGAGCCTGGCTTTTCGTTTTGTTGTACATTAAATGACAATTGTTCATGTTTTTGACTAGCTCACCAAGCTTTAGACTAGCTCACCAAGAAACTTCGTTATGAAGAAGACTCAATGTGAAAGTTTAAGGAGACCAGAGTTCTAGTCGCTGCTATACAAACATCAACTTTCACAGCTTCATCTGCTAGGGATGTTGGGTGACCATCGGTAAAAATGCTGTTCAAGAAGGACCAAGCATAAATTGAATGTTAAGTGGATATTGTTATAGAAGTTTTGGATTAATAGCTACGCTTCCCAAGTTTATTATAGTGAAAAGCTCTCTTTTTTAAAAAAAAAATGGGTCAATCACTTGGCTTCTCTGGATTGCAGCTATATGAGTGCAGAAGTTACCTAGCATTAAGAAGAAATAAGGAGAACTAATTTCAGGATCTGCCCCAGGATGAGCTTCCAACCTTTGTCTGCACCCTTCTGCTTTTCTTTTTGCGGCTGCAGTTCTTTTTTTGTTTCTTTTTACTCTCTCATTTCTTGTTTCATTTGCTCTTTCCACTTTCCAAGCTAGAGAAGTTACTATTCTTGTTTGGCGTTTCACTCCGCCAATATCAAGATCGATGTTGTTTTGTGGTTTTGTATAATTGTCTTTTCTCATTTCCTTTCAAGAGCTTGCACATATATTTGGAATGATAGAAAGAATGAGCAGGGAAAGGGGGGAATCTCTCTCGCTAGGCATCCTAGTTAATTATCCTTGGGTGATATGCCCAATGTATTTTCAGAGTAACATTTAGCACTGCGTGTAGCTGAAAGTTACTGTGCAAGTGAGCCTATTAACTAATCTAAAATCTTAATATTTAGACTGTCTCCCCTGTAACTTTGCTTTATCTCCTTCCAGAGTTCAAATCCTTTATATGATTTCTGGGCAGTTCATTTGCTAGGGCATGAACACTGAAGCCACACTTGAGCCTTGGAGTAGGGTTGCCAGTTCTGGGTTATGACATGGAGCCTGGGGAGGGTGGGGTTTGGGGAGGGAGGGACCTCAGCAGAGCCCACCCTCCAGGGGAACTGATCTCTGTTGTCTGGAGATCAGTTATAATAGCTGGAGATCTCCAGGCTCCACCTGGATGTTGGCAACCCTGCATCTTGCTATTTATTCCCAGCCTTTAAAAAAAAAGGTAAAGGTAAAGGTAGTCCCCTGTGCAAGCACCAGTCGTTTTCGACTCTGGGGTGACGCTGCTTTCATAACGTTTTCACGGCAGACTTTTTATGGGGTGGTTTGCCATTGCCTTCCCCGATCATTACACTTCCCCTCCAGCAAGCTGGGTACTCATTTTACCGACCTCAGAAGGATGAAAGGCTGAGTCAACCTGGAGCTGGCTACCTAAACCAGGTCGTGAGCAGAGGGCTCCGACTGCAGTACTGCAGCTTTACCACTCTGCGCCACGGGGCTCTATTCCCAGCCTTAGTACGCCTTAAAGGCCAGCTGTGTGAAGAGCTGCTCTTATTCTGGGCATCAAAACTAATGCATGACCGTTTCAGACTGTTTAAGGGTTGGAAAGTGCTGTCATGTCACAGCAGAGCCATTGCTTGCCTCGGTGTAATAACCCTGGCCTTTCTTGGTGGTCTTCCATCCAGATACCAGCCAGGCGGATAGGGTTGCCAAATTTAATTCAAGAAATATCTGGGGACTTTGGGGGTGGAGCCAGGAGACTTTGGGGGTGGAGCCAGGAGACATTAGGGGTGGAGCCAAGATCAAGGCTGTGACAAGCACAATTGAACTCCAAAGGGAGTTCTGGCCATCACATTTAAAGGGACGGCACACCTTTTCAATTCCTTCCTTCCATAGGAAATAATGGATAGGGGCACCTTCTTTTGGGGCTCATAGAATTGGACCCCTTAGTCCAATCTTTTCGAAACTTGATGGGTATTTTGGGGAAAGGCACTAGATGCTATACTGAAAATTTGGTGCCTCTACCCCCAAAAACAGCTCCCCCAGAGCCCCAGATACCCGCGAATCAATTCTCCATGATTTTCTATGGGAATAAATCTCCATAGGGAATAACAAGAGTGCCCAGCAGACATTTCCCTCCCCCCCCCGCTTTCTGACGACCCTGAAGTGGGGGGAGGTCCTCCAAACCGGGGGATCCCCTGCCCCCACCTGGGGATTGGCAACCCTACAGGCTGACCTTGTTCAGCTTCCAAGACCTGACAAGCTTGGGCTATCCTGGGCCATCCAGGTCAGGGCATTAACTTACATTGGTTTATTTCATACTGCCATCTGAAAGACAATAGTTGATGATGTCAAGGCCCTGGAAAAAAAAATAAAAAAAAAATCAGGGAGAAAAATCCAAGGATATTTATATATTTATTTGGGATTCCCCCCTCCCCCCATAGCAAATTTGGTGGCGTGCTGGCAAAAAAAAAATGCTTGCAGCTTGAGTCAGTGCTTTTGAAACAAAGCTTTGCACATGCCAAGTCTGTAAAATCATCTTTAAATAGAAGGTATTAGATAATATTTCCTATGTATGCTGCAGGCATTTGCAAGGATATGTTTATTGTTTAACTGTGAATAAATTTAACAGCAATGAGGGTGCTCTGAAGTGTCTAGTAATAACGAATTATTAAAGAATTCAGGAGTTTTTTTTCCGCTGTGACAGAATTTAACTTGATATCTAAATAAGCTGTTAGTCCTGTTGTGACTATTGAGGGGGGGGGGCTGTTTCTGCCCAAATCATATGCTTTATTTTATTTACTACAATATTTGTCTTTTCATTTTTCAGCTTTTATTTCCCCTCCCTTTCCTTTCAGATGGTGATAACCCCCGCCCCACTGCTAAGGTAGCATAGAGTGCAGCAGTTTAGGATCTTTAGTTCAGTTTGAGGCTTTCCGTATGTTTACAGTGTTGCAGGTAGAAAAATAAAGCATTTGTACTTTTGCTTTATCAATTTATTAGATTTTAGTTGCCACCCAAAGGGTTTCGTGATGGTTTACAACATTAAAACTCAGAAGGTAAAAGCAGCATAAATAGCAAATATAAAACAATAACATTACACTATTAAAATATGTAGCTATCACCATACCTTTAATAAAAAGAGCTCAAATGAGGTTACCCTTCAAAGGACAACCTAAATTATTTATTTATTTAATTTCTAATCCACCCACCTCTGCACAGCAGGACTCAGGGTGGGTAACAACAATGGTTAAAACAATGAATACAATATCAATTACAATCCATTCCAATACAGTTAATAAACAGGTAAGGCACAATTTCCAGCTCTCTAGGGAAGGACTGTGCATTGTGTGTGTCCAGGGCTTTTTTGGTAGAAAAAGCCCAGCCGGAACTCATTTGTATAATAGGCCACACCTCCTGGTGTCACCATTGTTTCACATAGGACTTTTTTGTAAAAAGAAGCCCAGCATGAATTCATTTACATATTAAACCACACCCCCTGACACCAAGCCAGCCAGAACTGCTTTCCTGTGCATTCCTGCTCAAAAAAAGCCCTTTGTGTGTCACAGCTGATATTAAGACTGTCAGTGGCTGGAAGGAGGAAGGGGCCAATCTAAAAGCAACTGTTGCCTGGTGGAACGTCTTGGTTTTACAGGCCCTGCAGAACTGCATCAGTTCCCACAGGGCCTGGATCTTATCTGGAAGAGTGTCCCACCAGGCTGAGTCTAAAGCTGAGAAGGCACTAGATTGAGTTGAGACCAAACAAATGCATTTCGGGTCAGGAACCACCAGGAGATTGCTATACATTGAGTACTGTGCTTTTAGGGGGGACCTCCCAGGAGAGACGGCCCCAAATATATGTTGGTCCAGAATGTGTAGGCCTTTGGAGGTCAAAACCAAAACCTTGAATCTGATCTGGTATTCAACTTGGAGTCAGTACAACGAGTTACAGTAGTTTAGTCTAGAGGTGACCATTACATGGATCACTGTGGCTAGATCAAGCTGAGACAGGAAGGGGATCCGTTACCTGACCTGGAGTAGATGGGTGGGGGGAACAATTTGGCAACATTTGTGACCTGAACGTCCATTATAGTGACTAACTATAGAAACTAAACAAGTCCAGCAGGGCACATGTATAATCTGTGAGTGCATTTCACAGGGTAGGGACCACAACTGAAAAGATGAGAGAGAGAGAGAGAGAGAGAGAGAGAGAGAGAGAGAGAGAGAGAGAGAGAGGCTAACAGACAGACATGAATCAACTGTGATCCAATAGATAGAGGGATAGTGGCTAATGAGAGCCAGTATGGTGTAGTAGTTAAGTGCGCAGACTCTTACTTGGAAGAACTGCATTTGATTCCCCACTCCTCAACATAGATAAATGTATGGTGTCAGCTAACTGAGCCATCCTGGGGCCAGGCACCTCCAAGGGGTCTCTAGATGATGGCCAAAGGTAGCGCAGGTGTTATATTTTAAGCCAAATAGTATGGTTTTCCACATGGAGACAGACTTGTGTAATTTCCCTGTTGCTGATGCATCCGCTATACAGTGCAGTGGTGACTGGACTTCCACACATCAGGTTTTCCTTTTTTTTACTCGATGATTTAATATCATTATATTGATATTGTTATACCAAAATATGTGTCAGATTCTCTGAATCCCCATCTTTCATTAAAATGTAAGTCTCTACTTTTTGTTGCAGAGATACACTTTTTAGATATATCTCTGCATATTAAATTGCTGACTGGGAAAAAAACAGAACAACTTCTGCAGCAGGGAGAGGAAATGGCTGCCCCCGTGGAAATGGCTGCTGTGTGGGCAACCCAGATTTTGCTGTGGTATTTCACATAACCGTGGCGCAGAGCGTGTTTGAAAAGGACTGGAGAAAAGCTAAGGAAACACAGGGAGGTGTTTGAATGCATCACCATTCTGAGAGGAAGCAGACAACCTTCCCCCCCCCCCCCCCTTCTCGGTAGCATTGAATTTGGGGAACTAACGCATGTGGAAACAGCCATGATGTGATAACTATGAATGATGCATTTTATGTTATTAAGGAAATAAAGAAGAGGAGTTGGGTTTTATACCATTTTTTCTGCCCTAAGGAGCTTACAAACACATTCCCTTCCCTTCTCCATAACAGGCACCTTGTGAGGTAGGGAGGGCTGAGGGAGTTCTGAGAGAACTGTGACTGGTCCAAGATCACCTAGCAGGCTTCATATGTAGGAGTGGGGATTCAACCCTAGTTCTCCAGATTACAGTCTGCCACTCTTAACCACTACACCACACAAAATAAGTTCAGGATTGAAAGGAAAAAAAATACACACACACACACACATTTTTCTTACAATTTCCACTTTTCACTTAAAAAAACAAACTGGCTTCAAACTTTCTAAAAATATACTTATATATAAGGATGGGAACAGACCAGGAAAATGCAGTTTGTTTCAGTTCCCGTGGCATGCCCAGTTAATGAACCATGAACTGCCATTAACTTTTAGGCATCAAACAAACTGATTCAGTTCATTAGGTTCATGAATGTGGTAGAATGCCCCCTCCCCCATGTGCTATAATCACAGAGGATCTCCGGCTGACCCTCCCCTATCTACCCTCCAAGCTTGGTGAGGGTTGGATTTACTGGGTCCAAGTCATAGCCCCCCCCCCCCAGGAGATCCCCTCAGGGAAATGCTTTCTGGGGAAATGACAGTCCCAGATTCAGGAGGTTCAGAAATGCATAGAATGGAATGGACCCTGTGCAAACTAAAGACATCAAACTTGGAGGAGACCTCTTCCTCATGCTCTCCAAGTTATGTGCAGGTTGACCTTAGGAGGTCTGAGTTATGGTCCCCCAAATAAGATGCCTCCAGGAAAATGCTTTTTGGGAAAATGTCAAGTGTAGGTTTAGAAGTGCAAGCTACACACACCAAATGTACAGGGAGCCTGTTGCTTTGAAGTTGCTTTTGGAACCGGTTGCCCTAAAGTTTGACGGTCTCTCTGGAAATGTATCAATTCTGGAACTGCCACAAACCACTTGAAAGTTCTTGGAAATTTTATGCCAGTTGACCTTTCACAAACTTTAGTTCACAAACCACAAACTGCTTAAAAATTCATTTTTTTAATTTTAGTTTCTGAGCTGGTTCATGCCAGTCTCTGTTTATGTAGTCTACTCAGACATTGAAGACAGGGTGAGATAAAGATGTAATACCACCCTAGTATTACACCTAATGGTTTTTCCATGAGGACCTATTTTTTTCACATTCAGGTAGTTTTTGATGGGGATCCAAACATGGAACCCCATCACCTGCATTTCAAAGCCTTTTTTCTGATGTGTAGAATGACTCTTACTGTTTATTGTGGGGATTTGGCTTCTTTTCTGAGCAGCAGGATTTGAATAGTTGAAGACTGTCATTCCAGTGTGTTTCAGTTTGACTGAGAGCCCATCTCTTCCCATGGTGAGCTTTCAAATGGCTTCAGGTATGCTGTAAGCAGTATTCCAAACAAATTGTTTACTCTGGCCAAAGATTAAAAAGTACTTTTTGTCCCCTCATAAGCTTCTTTACTTCCTGCACAATACAATACAATACAATGTCTGGCTGAACTGTGAATCAAAATAGGTTATATATCTTTGCAGCCAGATGGAAAATAAGTGATATGTACTAAAGGACAGAAAGGCATTGAGTAGCTGATTCAAATCAGAGCATAAGATGTGAGGGACAGGGGCCCCCATGAGGAATCACAGGGAAGGAGAATTTGGAAATCTCACCAAACCTCCAAATTATGTCCCCTTTTAACCTATTGGTTAGGCTGATTTCTCTTCCCTTCTCCGTAATTGCAGTCATTCCCTCATCTGGCTTTTAGAAATGGCTATTTCCCCTTTGTCTTTTGATTCATTTACAAGCTCATATTTATGTTTTGTACAAAGTCATGTGAATAAGTAGGAACCCCTTGCTGCTTTATTATCATGATAAGGACCAGCCAGTTTACTATGAAATGGACTGATGATCTGAGGGCCTGTGAGAAAGCACTGTGGGAAGGGGAGAGACAAACAATTAGGAAATACCTACTAGCCCTTCAAACTCTTGTCCTCCAGAACTTCTTTAAGTTCTCAGGGGCTTAAGCAGGCAAAGGTAGGTATGGTAAGCTAGGTGCTAGAGAGGAATAATAGAAGGGGTGTGTTATGAAAATCTCTTCCTTTATATACCCCTTTCAGATTTTCTAATCTTTCAGACTTCAGCGGAATCATTTATGGACATATGAAGCCGCCTTATACTGGATCAGACCCTTGGTCCATCAAAGTCAGTATTGTCTACTCAGACTTGCAGTGGCTCTCCAGGGTCTCAAGCTGAGGTTCTTTTATTTCTTTTATTTAGCTGTTCTCCATACTCTGGCTGCAACGCCACTGAGGATGTTCTCCACAGCTGAGAACGAAATGTCTGGAAGGAAAACTTTCTCCAGTAGAACACGGCACTTGAGCCCGAAAGATTCTACAAACCCTAATGTTCTCCATACCTTCTGTAGCATATTTTGTCCTCATTAGGATGATTTTTTTTAGGTCTTTCCTTCTTTCTTGAAAATTTCAGTCATTTTTTTCCTGTATACTTGGGGAGTCCCTTGAGATAAAGACTTTTACCTTGTCTGTAAGTGGCTCCATTGTGCAGTTTTCATCATCTGCACTAGGGTCATTGCGTTTACTACTAGGTATAATAATAGATTTCCTTGCTCTCAAAATCTCCATGCTCAAGTATCCATTCACTTTTGAAATTCTTGTGCAGGTAGAAATCCACACATAGTTTGGGCAGGAGCATTTAGAAGGCAATCCTTGTAAGTCCTAGTTCTTTCATCAGAGGGAGCTTGAAAGGGGCATTGCATATCTGTAAAGGCACCAGCTGGCATTTCTCTTCAACAGATTTTCCTTTAGCTTCCAATTTCTCCAAAATATTTTGGTAACTGTAACACAAAGTATGTCCTGGTGTACAGACAGTCTTCACAAAAAAAAAAGCCAGTTTGAAATTTTGCAACTTTGGCCCACTGACCATTAATTTATGTATCAGAACACTTCTTCCTGTGGTTCTACAATGGCAGGTGGCCATGGGTATTCTGCAGTATTGGATAAGGTTCATTTGTGAGAGACATCCTGCTTATGGAAGTCTATCACATCTTAATTAGTAATTTGCTAACACTTTGGAGTTGTGTAATACTGAGGCATATTGGCTCTTAAACCTTTCTACATTTGATAGAAAGGGTACATTATTTAGAGTGGTATCTGTTGAGTTTCTGCAATTATGGTTTTTTTTTTAACTTTTAAATATTTTCATTTGCGGAGGGGGGACAATATTGGGACTGGCCATATCTGTGGCAGAGTATATGCAATTCATATGAAAGGTTCCAGGTTTAGCCTCTAGCATCTCAATTTGAAAGCGTCTTTGAAGTAGGTTTTGGGAAAGACCTTCTTCTGGCTGCAACCGTGGATAGTCACTACCGATCCGTAGATAATACTAGTGGCACAAACTGAGTGACAGTTCATGCATCTCCATCACTCTATAGAATACAATTTTGCAGTTTCTTTCTGCCACAGTTTGTGTCAGGGCTCTGTAAGGGGAGGAGAAGGGTTTTAACTCGTCACCCTTCACTTGGTTTTGTCAATCGAAATGCAAGTTTCCCATTTCGGTTGGTAGCATTTTAAAATGTTACTAAAGGACACATCTTTTCCCCTTCTTTAGAGTTTTAATAAGAGAGAAGCCAGTGTTGATTATCAAAACTAAATTGAAGTTGTTGCACTCCCCCTCTCTTGCTTTCCAACATAGCCCAAGACAAATTGAGACTGCATCAGCTGGAGCATTTTATAGATGCAAAGAGGTGTGTGATTTTCTTCCCATCTCTCTGACCCCTGAGTTGGATTGACTGATAAGGAGGCTTCAGATGTTTGCATGAAATGTATGGATTTCAATTCCCTTTTCCTGAGGAACATCCCAGAGGCAATTAGAGTAGTTAATAGCACAGATTGTATAAACTCTCTGGAGCGTAATGATTGTAAAAGACAGAAAGATATGTTTGCTGTGATAAATTTCCATTAAAACACATTCACTTTTGACAAAATACATTCTGTACCTCAGCAAAAACATTTTTATAGTTTGAACAGTTAATAAATACACAGAAGAATAATCCACAAAAGTTTTCCCAGCTAAACCACCAAACTTTTAAAGCAGGGGTGGCCAATGGTAGCTTTCCAGATGTTTATTTTTGCCTACAACTCCCATCAGCCCCAGCCATTGGCCGTGCTGGCTGGGGCTGATGGGAATTGTAGACAAAAAACATCTGGAAAGCTACCATTGGCCACCCCTGATTTAAAGCATTCTCATTGGGAAAATCTACTTACACAAGAGGCAGGTAATCTGTGACTGGCTCTCTCAACATTGTTTTAGTTAAAATTCACATAAAGGAAGCTGAACATTACTTGTAGATGTGTTGGGGAGGAGAATTCAGCCTTCGGCTATTTTGCGGAGTAAAATTGTTTTCCACTCCACACATCTATTTGCTCCAGAGGGGGAACATTGAGTAAATGTGTTTATCTATTTATGGGGCACACCATGGTATCTTGAGTGGTCCGCTCAGGACTTAAAAAAAAAAAAATTAGGCCACACACCCCTGATGTAGCCAATCCTCCAAGAGCTTACAGGGCTCTTAGTACAGGGCATGCTGTAAGCTCTTGGAGGATTAGCTACATCAGGGGTGTATACCTAATCTGCAAAGGAATTCCTGCTACAAAAAAAGCCCTGGGTTCACTCAGCAGGTGCTTGAGTACCTTTATATGGGACCCTGAGATAGATGTTAGTTATATGAGGGTATGATAAAACAGCAATTGGGGAAGGCAAGAAGATGGGAAGAGTTATGTGCCTACTGATAAGCCAAACAAAAAAGATCACCCACTGGCAGAAGACAATGATAGAGGGAGACAGATAATTTTTTTTTATTCCAAAGTTTTGGCACCTTGATCAAGAAGGTCTATGCTCAAATTATCATCCATCTAGCTGCAAATGGCAAGAGCACCCAAAGCAGGGCCTCCAAGGGTTATTGGTGTGGATGAGTGCAGGTAGCCCTTTAGCTATGCTGACTCCAACCACATAGGGCTTTAAAGGTCAATTCCAGTGCCTTGAATTGGACCTGGAAACAAAGTGGGACCCCGTGTAGGTGGAACAAGACTGGAGAGATACATCCCCCAAGACATCTCTTCAACATTCTGGCTGCAGCACTTTGGGTCAAGTGTACAGATCTTTCCCATCATCTGTGGCCTGAGGTTGTTTAAATGGAGGTTCCAGTTGAACTTGATGCCTTCTGCTTGCAAAGCAAGTACTCTGCCACTGAGACTCAAATGTCTTAATTTTTTAAAAAAAATCATGATAGACTAGGGGTGGCAAAACTTGCTTAATAAAAGAGCCACATATAATAAACATCAAATGTTTGAGAGCCGCAAGATATGAACATCAGATTTTTGAGAGCTGGGAGGGAGGGAAGGAGGGAGGGAGATAGGGGGGAGATAGGGGGAGAAAGTGATGGAAAGAAAGCAACTTTAACTTTAAATGTTTTCTCCAAGACAGCTGATGTATCAGTGGGGGCTTCAAGGGCCACAAAGTATGTGTGAAAGAGCCACATGTGGCTCCCAAGCCACAGTTTGGCCCACCCCTGTGATAGACTAATACATTGAAGAAGCATTGAAGGTCTTATGGGGGTATTTAGTGGTCAGCAGGACTTGAGGATTAGGTTATTAGGAAAGACAAAAATATAGAGAGTATATGAAGAGTTTCCTCAAGCTGATCACTTGAAGCCAAACCCAGATGCAGTATTTACTGCTGAGAGCATTTGGTCTCAATCATAAGGACACCACATAGTTTGTCTTTCAATAAAACCTGAGGTTTTCTAGTCTAAAACAGATTTATTTATGGATTCTGAGCTAAAAGCCAGCTTCTGTTGATTGTGGCATTAAAAAAAAAAACCCACAGCAATCTATTAAAAAGACACAGGAAAATAAACAAAATTTACCACCCAATAAATACAGTACTAACCTTCGTGCTGCAGAGCAAATGCTCAATTCAGTCAACAAAACTGAAATAAAAATTTCCTTACGGGTTCTTCCCCAGCTGGTAGAGAGGAGTCTTGGTAGGGCCTATTTTTGAACAAGCAAATCAGCTGTACATAGAATTGTGAACTCTGGCTTGGGAAATAGTTGGAGATTTAGGGTGTGGAACCTGAGTAGGCCAGGATTTGGGGAGGGGAGGGATGTCAGTGGGGTATGATGCCATAACACCCAAAGTGGCTGTTTTCTCCAGGTTACATAATCTTTGTTGCCTGGAGATCAGCTGTGATACCAGAAAAAAAACTAGCAACAACCTAGAGATTGGCAAGCCTAGATATAAGGAGCGAACAATCAAAAAGTTAAATGGGCGATGGCTTCATAGCAGGAACTATGGCACTTCCAACAATATGGGCCCCAGATCCACAATATACACTGAATCTTCAGCAAATATCAGAGCACTTGAAAATTTTCAACTGCTAACATGATCTAAGAAGAAAGTTGAGGATCATTTTAGAGAGTAAATTCATTTTGGCTCTAATTAAAGCTCCCTCATCTCAGTGACTACGCATGTCCAGTTCTAGGGTATTTGTTTCTATTTCTCAGTATAGACTGTCTCAGTACATAAAAGAGCTACTGGTCAATCATCTCTAAAGCATGAGAACAGCTTGGAAAGGCCAGCAAAGGTTGCAGTAATTTCCATCAACTGCAATCTCAGTTTCACAGGGATCTAAATGCTTGTCTGGCTCATGGAAATATTAACTTCACTGTTAGTACTACTCAAACATTGTAGCTTCTACAGTGTTCTGCAGTATTTGCAGAAAATACATGCAGTGACGCCATCTTCATTTTTAAATAATTTCCCCAAATAGTTGCTGATGCCTTCATTATCAAAGTGAATTTTCTTAGAACGCAGTTCGGAATGTGACTTTCAATTATGCATCCTTTCTGCCTTCAAAAGAGTTATAATGACAAAGGTAGAATTTAGCTAAGTATTTACTGTGTGAAGAATAGGGATGGGCAGGAACCAAAATGCAAAGCAAAATTTGCAACAAATTTTGCCCTGTTTTTGGTTCACAAGCAGAAGTTCATGGCGGGTTCACTGTCACAAACTTCCACAAACTTTTAGAGTGGTTTTTGTAGTTTGTGGTGGGAAAAGAAAGTAGGAGTTTAAAGGGACTCTGAGTCCCTTTAAACCCTTGCTTTTTGTTCCCTCTGAAAGCTGCAAAAACAGTTGAGCAGCATGGAGGTGTTCCCCACTACTCAGCTCTTTTGGACTGTCTTCTCTTATCCCTTTAAATTTTAAAAGGACTGCAGAAGACAGCCTGAAAACCATCTGCATGGGGGAGCCACTTCCCACCATGCAGCTGCTTTTAGTTCTATCTTGTGCAATCCCTTTACACTTTAAAAGGATTGCAGAAGACAGTCAAAGACCTGTAAGGCCAGGAGCGTCTCCCCCTGCATAGCTATTTTTCAGGCTGTCTTCTACATTCATTTAAAAGTTTAAAGGGACTGCAGAAGACAGCCTGAAAGAGCTGTGTGGCAGGGAGCATCTCCTAGGGGAATTTTTGCAGATGGCATGTTTCCATGCAAAACTGAAAATGGTTGCACTTTCCAAAAAAGTGCAGAATTCCTGGGAGGCTGCAAGCAGAACATAGTGGCAAAAAGTGCCCTTTCCTCTCCTTTTAAACAAGCTTTTATCATCCCAAACAAGAAGTGGAGAGGGTACCTGTGGGAGTTTAGCCTTCTAGCTGCTTCCAAAACTGGGATAGTTTTGGGGAAAATCTTTCATCTACAGTAAAAAAGGGAAACGTATAGGGTGGTATCACGGTAAGCATTTGCTGAGGCAATCTCTTGGCTTTAAAAAATCAGGCTGTACGCATGATTAGAGGAGCATTCAGACTGCTTCTGCATGTGCAGGTGTGTGCACGTGAATGTGCCTGCCTGATCCAGAGGAGAGGATGGCTGTGGCAAAAAGCAGCAGGGAGCAGAAAGGGCTCGTGAACTGATACGAACTGGTTCAGTTTGCAAACCAAGGGACGGTTCTGTGATTCGGTTTGTGGTTCAGCCACGAACCATGAACCAAACCACAAAAATGCAGTTCGTGCTTCTCTGTAATTGCTGCAAAGAAAACCTAGGATGAAATGGTATTTTTCTAAAAAGTCTGTATGAAACAGATGTTCTTGTCAAGGCAGAGAACAGGGGAAATGTAATAGTGCATTGGGAAATAGAAGTTGATTTTTTAAAACTTACATTAGGGAATTTGATTGGATCTTGCCAACTTTTGTGCTCACTCTTGTCTATTAACCATCCTTATCACAACCTTAATCCCACATAGCTTTTGTCCATGTGGGTCCTATGATCCCCAGCCTAGTCTTTTCAATGGTCTTTCTCTTTTCAATGGACTCTTTCTCCAACTGAAAAGCTGGTTAGATCCCACCCATTATTTCATGATTTGATCATTTAGTTTTAGTTTCCTTTGGTCATTCCCCATAGTTATGCAACATTTCAACCCCATTGTATTTTTTTATTCTTTCCAAGTCGTTAATGATCTTGAGTAAATCCTACATAGAATATTTTTGCTTGAGCCATCAGCCAAAATATCTTTTTGTCCTGCCACTTTATAAAATGGGTCTGCATCCCTCCCCCAGATTTTTATGTGGATGCTGATGTGAGATTTTATCAAGCTGAGTCAGCAACTCTAGTCCTTTGCAGCTTTTCCACCACAGGTTCCTTTTTGAAAATTAGTTAGGCAGATTCCTATTGCTTATCTTCAGCTTTTCACTCTGTCTTCATTAGACTTGCTGTAAAATTAGGGGGGTGGGAATAAATCTTCAGTAAAACACTGCATTTCCATCAAACTGAAATCATAATACAGAATTTTTTTTGTTTGTCTTTAGCATGGCTGATGGGGGCTGAAGAAACTGCTGCCACCATGCAAAACTAGGCATGACTCTTTCTTCACTAAGCTCATGGTGTGGTATGTTGCAAAGACGCCCATGTACACATACAACTGAACAATCCTGTGCTCCATGAGTTGAAGTCTTATGCTTGCAGAAACTTCTAGTGTGGATCCAACCCCATTGGTCCAGATAGGCATTTGAACCAAGTTTTGAGGAACCACTTACAAGCCACTTTTATATCAATAGCGCTGTGTGTTCTTGATGTCTGCATTCTTGAGACAGTGCCGTTGTCTATCTGTACAAAGCCCTCTGTGCTCCTATGATATTTTAACTCCTTAAGCCTTATACTTTCAAAGGGAAACAAGCATATGTGCCTTTATTGAATGCAGAAGGATGAGTGCAAGAGAAGAACGTTCCTGAGAACTCCTTTCTCCCCCTGCCAGTCCCACCTACCTCACGGGGTGTTTGTTGTGGGGCAGGGAAGGGGAAGGAGATTGAAAGCCACTCTGAGACTCCTTTGGGTAGTGAAGGGCAGGATATAAATCCAATCTCCTCCTCCTCTTCGTCCTCCTCTTCCTCCTCATCCTCTTCCTCCTCCTCCTTCCTGAAATCAGAGGAATACAAATACCCTTTTTTGTCTTCAGGAAGTATCCACCCAATTTGAGGAGAATTGCCCAGAGGGATAAAATATTCCAGAGTCCATCCAAATGGAAACTTGAGAATCACTTTGCAATGTCCCATAAGTTTGCATGAATTTGAAGGCATGCAAAGCACAAACCAAATCATATTTAAAAAGAGTTCAGGAAAAAAAAAACTCTGATGTGTCCAGCCAGTTACATGCATCAGTTGTCCTGGAAGACAATGCCACATTTAAAAAACTACTGGACTGTTCAGTGCTCACAGTAATTTGCACTGTACTGGCAAGCTGAGAACAGAAAAGCAGAATCAGCAAGAAAGAGATGGAACTGGGTTCTACCAGCTTTTCTGTTCGTAGAGAAGAACCAATCTGGCTTGCTTCTCATTACTGCAGTCCTGTCCTGCGTGGGCTTTTTGGGACACAGAGCGAGAGATAGTTGGTTTTTAAAAAGACCCTTTGAGAAAGTGGCTTACAATTGCCTTCGTTTCCTCTCCCCACAACAAACACCTTGTTAGGTAGGTGGGGCTGGCAGAGTTCTGAGAAAACTGTGACTGGCCCAAAGCCACCCAGCTGGCTTAGTGTGGAGGACTGGGGAATCAAACCTGGTTCTTCAGATTAGAGTCCCTGCTCTTAACCACTATATCACACTGGTCAGAAGCAATCTGGCCCTATTCCCCTCATTACCTCAGCCTTATCCTGTGTGAATTTTTGTCTATGTGGATCCTTTGGCAAGGCCTCTTCAGAGGTCAGTGGTCTACCTCTGGTACCACTGGAAAATCTGTAGGCTTTAAGCCTCAGCATAGTGATGATAAATGCACTGATAAACTGGGAACATCAGTTCTGTCCCCAAGAGTTTCATCTCTGAAGCTGGACATGTCCAAGTGGACCTTTCCCTTTAACTCAACTCTCATAGGCCTTGACAGGTTACAAAGGGTATTATTCTTTGTTAAAATCACATGAAATATTTTGTCATTATTTCTAGGCGGTAAATAGGTGAAGCAAGAAGCCATGTGCCTTGGAAGAAAAATTTGCAGATTTTAAACAGTCTAGTGTTAAGAATTATGTGTGGCGTTGCAGGAGGCTATTGTAGATCAGGGGTGGCCAAACTGTGGCTCAGGAGACATATATGGCTCTTTCACACATATTGTGCGGAATACTCCCTCTGAGCTGTGAAGTCCTGTGAGCAAAAACTCTGTTTTGTGAACTACTGGCATTAAAGTTGTGAGTTACTTCATAAATTAGTTTGTTATGGGGCCATTTTTCCTGAACTAAGACAAAAATGTGTGAGCTGGAGGCTAAAAAACTGTGAGCTAGCACATGCTAACTCAACTTAGAGGCAACACTCACTGTGTGGTTCTTGAAGCCCCACCATTCCATCAGCCAGCTTGGAGAAGGCATTTGTCTTTAAAACACCTCTCCAAGCCAAGCCAGCCAGTGACTTGGAGAATGCACTTAAAGTTGCTTTCTTTCCACCTCTCTCCCTATCTATTTTCCTTCCTGCCTGCCTTCCTGCCTTCCTGTCTTGCAGTTCTCAAACACCTGACATGCATGTCTTGCAGCTCTCAGACTTCTGATGTTATTCTCTGTGGTTCTTACATTAAGCAAATTTGGCCGCCCGTGTTGTAGTGTATCAAAGAGTATATTCAGTAGCCTTTTAAGCGTGAACTGATTGCTCAGAAGTATTCCGAGTTCAATAAATTTTATTTCCAGTGTTTGGGATTCAGTTTTAAAATTTGTCTTGCGGTGCTGGTAGCTACATGAGGTAGCAGTGCTTTGTAGCCTCTGACCAAGCAGTTGAATCTAGTTCTACAACTCACCCTGAAGCAGATCAGAAATCTGAATAAGTGGAGCGATTTTATCTGTAGTGATGACAGAGATTACAGACCACTGCCTCCACAAATAGTGCAGGCAGCTTTTCAGTGACTATGACTCGGCAAATTGGTCTCTGTAATCTGGATCTGTGCTCAGATGCTGTGTTTAGGTTGATAACACGTGGGTACAGGCTCACCCCTATATTTATCCAGGTCATGTGACCAGATTGCCTAGATAAAAAAGTAGGAAGCTCTGCTGTTTGTAGACTGCAGTTACATTATACACTTAAAAGCCCTTAGCACTGACATGTTCTACTTCGTTTAGAATAAAAAAATCCTTCCCCAAATTAGACGGAAGAAACTACTGGTATTTCTAAAGGACCTGTATTTTGGCCAACACTATAATGTATAAATAATCTTGAGGTCAAAGGTGAATAATGATAGACCTAAGTTTGCAGATGAGCCCAAATTACTCAGGAGAGTAAAATCTTAAGAAGGCTGTGGACAGCTTTGAGAGGATATCTCCAAGCTCAACAGTGCCATCCTAAGAAGGTTTTTAATGGTTAAAACTCACTAAAAAACCAACTCTATATTTTCATGGCAACCCCACCCCTCAAATGGTATAAATTGCTAGGACACACAGGATGCTGGGAATGTCAGGGCTGGGAGGGTCATGGCCGAATGGTAGAACATCTGCTTTGTATGCAGATGGCCTCAGGTTCAATCCCTGGCTTCTCCAGTTAAAAGCATCAGGTGGTTGGTGATGTGAAAGACCTCTGCCTGAGACCCTGGAGAACCATCTCCATTAAAGTACACAGTACTTGATAGACTAAGGGTATGATTCAGCACAAAGCGGCTTCATGTGTTCTTTCATATCATCATATCTTAATGTGACCTTTCCAAGGGCATCTTGTTGCCCAGCATTGGAGGCACTAAGCTATCTGCTTTGATGGGTCACATCTTACATGTGAAGATTCTGAAAACATTTCTTCAAGTTACATTTCAGTAAACAATTCTTGAAGTTATTCAACGCACTATACCTGTTCTTCTCTCATCAGACCAAGAGCAAATTACATACCATTCCCTAGAGGTCTCTCATGTATTATTATATAGTTAAACTTGCTTAGCTTTAGCCCTGGCATTGAATCAGGCACGTCTAGACCATCCTCTTTCCTAAATCAGTCTTGGCTACTGCTTAGTGCCTTTTTGTGCTCATGAAGACACCTGTGTGTTTCATTTGGGCAGAATGCAGTAGTAGCCCTGCCGATACATTTTGCACTCTGCAAACTTGAAAGCAGGACTGCTGAGGTAGGGGAAGGATGGTGGCTCGGTGGTAGAGCATCTGCTTGGGAAGCAGAAGGTCCCAGGTTCAATCCCCGGCATCTCCAAAAAAGGGTCCAGGCAAATAGGTGTGAAAAACCTCAGCTTGAGACCCTGGAGAAAGAGCCACTGCCAGTCTGAGAAGATAATACTGACTTTGATAGACCAAAGGTCTGATTCAGTATAAGGCAGCTTCATATGTTCATATGTTCAAGAGTACAAAATGACCAGGGCCTGAGTATCTCTGTGCAACCAAAAAACCAGGCTGTCTGCTTGCCCCAATTTGCTCTGCTGCAAGAACCAGTACTGCCCAGTAGCTTAACATTCAAGGCTTCAGTGACAGCTCAAAACCTTTCAAGGAATCCAAGAGGGCTTCCTTTAACTTTGTGCTTGACTTGTGCTCTCCTTGCCATCTTTTTCCAGCCAAGTAAAAGATTACAGTGAGAGGCTCTGGATTCCCAGAGAACCCCCCACACAACTAGGGTGAGTTTTATTCCTCCCTTCCCCAGTTGAAGGTTCAGGGTAGGATGCCCCTTTGTTTTGGCATTCTGAGGTGAGGTAATGAAGCATAAGTAAAAATCCCTTTTGAGTTCAGTAGGGTTTATTTCACTTTTCTCACTGTTGGCACACCCCTTTTTGCGCCCTCTCTTTCTTTTCGACTTCAGTTTGTGTTTCTTTACATTCCTCTATGATTGGTGAGAATCTTTGTCCAGGAGCCCACATTGACTCTTGCCGTGTCCAATCAGGCTGGAAAGCTCAGACAGAATTCCCCCCTTCTGCTTAACTCAGATGCTCACTTCCTTCAGTGGACGGGCTCATGAATTTCTTCACAGCCCAGGTCCTTCCCAGTCCCTGCCCACTTTTGCAAGCAGATATTCTCCTGGTTTTGCTCTGTGAGGCTGCTTGCGAGCTTCTTGTGTCAGAAGCCTGCATCTAAGTGACAGTTGCACAGAAATCTGCCACTCTGAGTGTGTCATTCACTGTGGTGCTCTCTTCTTGTCGTATCTGCCTACACATGCATGAAATGTTTTAAGGCGCAGAGATACAAGAACAAAGCACCTGAATTTTCCTGGAATTTGCTGCAGTCTTGTTTGTTGGTGCATTCTATTTATGTCTCAGACTGTCTCCCTGCCCTCTCCTGCTTTTCTCACTCCACCCCAGCCCATTCCCTTGTTAGAGATCCAGCATGTTGTGTTTTTTTTTTAAAAAAAGATCTTGTGATGCAGCAATCTTTGCTGAAGGTTATCTCATGGTTGATTTGGTGAGCCTAGAGAAATTCCTTTGCTGGGATTTATTGGTGAGGCAGATATTAACCCCTGCCTCTTAAAATATCATGTCAGTGAACCATAGCGTTAGCCTGAAATAATAGAGGGCTCAGCGGAAACCAGAAAAAAGGAAGTCTGTAAGAAGGGTGAAAAAGGTAAGTCTGCTTTCTCTCGCCAGCCCTCGCTGTGGAAGAATGGTGGGACCTGGATACTTTTGTGAGGTGAGCAAGATAATGTTGAAAGGAACAAGAATTATTGTGTTGTACTTCCTGCACCACTAGATGCTACCTCCCATAACTAAGGGAGTAGACTCACTGGTCAGCATAATGCATTGGAACCTCTGCATCTAAATTGGATTGATTTATTTAGATAGCTATGGATAGCCTGCTTTTCTCACCAAAGGGGACCCAAATTAGGGTTGCCAATCCCCAGGTGGGGGCAGGAGATCCCCCAGTTTGGAGGCCCTCCCCCCCCCGCTTCAGGGTCATCAGAAAGCGGGGGGAGGGGAGGGAAATGTCTGCTGGGAACTCTATTATTCCCTATGGAGATTTATTACTATAGAAAATAATGGAGAATTGTTCCACGGGTATCTGGGGCTCTGGGGGGGCTGTTTTTTGAGGTAGAGGCACCACATTTTCAGTACAGCATCTACTGCCTCTCCCCAAAATAGCCCCCAAGTTTCAAAACACTTGGACCAGGGGGTCCAATTCTATGAGCCCCAAAAGAAGGTGCTCCTATCCTTCATTATTTCCTATGGAAGGAAGGCATTGAAATGTGATGGCCAAAACTCCCTTTGGAGTTCAATCATGCTTGTCACAGCCTTGATCTTGGCTCCACCCCCAAAGTCTCCTGGCTCCACCCCCAAAGTCCCCAGATATTTCTTAAATTGGACTTGGCAACCCTAACCCAAATTCACTTACACTATTCTTCCTTCCTCCATTTTCTCTTCCCAACAACAGCCCTGTGAGGCAGGTTAGGCTGAGAGAGTGACTGTCTCAAGGTCACCCTGCAAAGTGGGGATTTAGACCTGAGACTCCCAGATCCTTGTCTGGAACTTTAGCTGCTAGACTATACTGGCTCGTGTGGGCCTAGTTCTCACTGTTCTTATCCGTATAGATAGGGAGCAGATTGGGCCAGAAATTTTATTCCTGATATCAAATTTTCTATATGGTTAGAAGAACTCCAATTTTCTTTGTGGATGGAACTCATTGAGAATCAGTGTGGTGTAGAGGTTAAGAGCACAGACTCTAATCTGGGAGAACTGGGTTTGATTCCCCACTCCTCCACATGCAGTTGCTGGGTGACCTTGGGCAAGCTATAGTTCCCTGACAGCTGTTCTCTCAAGAACAGTTCTCTGAGAGCTCTCTGAGCCCCACCTATCTCACATGATGTCTGTTGTGGGGAGAGGAAGGGAAGGAGATTTTAAGGTGCTCTGAGACTCTGAGTGAAGGGCAGGGCAATAATCCAATCTCTTCTCTCTCTTCTTCTTGTGTAGAGAAGCATTTAGCCAGTTGACTTTCCATTTTCAGTCTATGCTGGTACAGCCCATCCTCCCAACCTGACGTTTACCACCCCAGAATCTTCTGTGTCACATCCTCTAAGTTCTCTGAAATGGTAGCTCTTCAGGAATAATAAAAAAAATATATAATAATATCTGTAGAGGAATGGACCTGCAATAACACTCACAGATTTAGATAGTTCACAACAGGAAAACTGTGTGTGTAAAAGACAACATTCCGCAAAGGTTTATTGCAGTGAGTAATCATTGATCCCAATCACATCTCATTAGGACAGGCTTGAGGGAGAGAGCTGAGAACAGTTTCCTCCTCAAGGAGGAAGGTCATATTGTCTCAGTAGGTACTTGCATTATGAGAGCTAAATGAGGGAAGCATTATGACCTTTTACTGCTCCGAGTGTTTGGCCACAAGATTGAGGAAAAGTATCTAAGCACTTGCCGCAGTATTGCAGTTCTAAAAGGCCTCCTGTCTAACATTCTACTGAAATTTGGTTTGTTCTGGAGGAAAGAGATTTTGAGGCTTAAAAGGGAGGATACTGAAAAGGCCCACAGAGAGACTTAACATGCTTTTCTTTATTTACTGCCTTTTTGCACGGTTGCTATGGATTCCCATCTAAGACTTATCATGTGTGTCAGAACCTGTTGATGTCAAAAAATGAGACGAGCAGAATTCCTAGACTCTGTTTTCGAATCAAAGCTGAGACATTTGATAGTGCCGTTATAAGGCAGAGACCAGAACAGGAAGGTAGGATAGCGACTACACTGTTCAACAACTTCAATTACGGTGGGTGGGAAAAGGATGTTTGTTATTCTGTCATTGACTTTTGAACATAGCGATAAGCCAGGAGCAGCTGAATAAGTCACCGTGGAAGAAACTCAGACTTGAGGAAACGGATGAGCCTACCATAGAAAGCTCAGAGCATAAAGAGGGGATACAGTACTCAAGAATGGCTGTGCTGGCTGGTCATCTTTCCCAAATAATGGCTTTGTCTGTGGCAGAAAGCTTTGAAACTACTAAAAGAACACTTTCCACTCATTTCTTTTTGCCAGGGAAATACTGTATGTTGCAGAGGATTCTGGGACAGGTTCTAGAACAACGTTCAAGCAGGCTATCGGGAAGATGGTTGTTGGAGACCATTGATCTTTCAGGAAATTTGTCCACTATTACTGATTCTGGAACCCCAGATAAACTCAACAATCTCATGGTTCCCAGGAACACAGCTTGAAGATCCAATGGGTCCTGCCTTACCTGGATAGCCCAGACAAGCTTGATCTTGACAGGTCTTGGAAGCTAAGCAGGGCCAACCCTGGCAAGTATTTGGATGGGAGACCTCCAAGGAACACCAGTGTCAGGAGGTAGGGGCAGGCTATCAAGCCACTTCTCTGAATTTCCTCCATGCCCCATTAGGAGTTGCTGGAGGTCACCATGACTTCCAAGTACAGGTACACCAAGTGTACACACACACACACACAGAGCAAAGAAGAGAGAAAATTCTGTGGGTCCTTTCAAACATCCACTCAGAAAATCCTTCATGACTGCATCCAACTGATGTAGTGCTGAAAAGAAAGCCCCAGGCGAAGCATTCAGTAATCTCAGTAGTCTGTGTCAAGTGGAGTGCTGGGTCAGTTACAGCAAAAGCTTTGTAAATCCATGAGTTCTCTGTCTGAGATAGGTAACTGTGCTTTGTAGTCAGCAGGCAGCAATGACAGGATACACATATATGGCCAGGCCATTTACCCTTTGACTGTGTACTGCTTTAACATTTGTTCTATACAGTGGACCACAAGGGAGAGGGCATCCAACCCATCTCCCCACCTGGAAGCTGTACCTTTAGAAGGCCAAGTGGTTTCCCTGAACCGTCCTGCATCCAAATTGGAAGGCATTTGTTACAGTCGCCTTTGAAATCTTTGCCTGGCCGCAGAGCTTGAAAACAAAGACAGCCTGCTCTGTTATGCGAGCTTCTGAGATGCACCATGTGCATCTTTTTATACAATAAATCATGCCAGCACTCTTAAGAGCAGTGAAACATTGCCTCCGAAAACATTTGTTCTCTTGTCAGGCCTGCATCCTCTTGCACGGAGACAAAGCACTAAAAAAGCGATCTTTCCGCAGCAGAAATCCTATCAGGGTGCCACTGGGAAACACTGTAAAGTACATAATGTGTTTGCTGCCTGTGGTAGAAGTAAGTACACCATTCATCCAGATTGTAATCAAGTTGCTTCAAAAGCGTTTGAGTTCAATGTAGCCTCATTAAAGTCCATGCAGCTGGCACAGAAAGTGGCTTAATTAATGTGTTTTTTTTAAAAAAAAAAAAGAAGAAGAAGAAGAAACATATTCCTGTACTGTAGGTATGCAAAGGCATCACAAAAAAGCAGGCCAATGAACTTGATGGCTTTGTGAAACAGGAAGAAAAAGAAAACGGCTGTAGTCCAAGTTTGCAGCGTCTCAGGATTTATCTGATCATGTACCAAATTATACAACTGAAATTGATGAAACTCAATCTAGCTGGCCTAAAATACGATCCTGCATACGTTATAGTTATTCTTGAACAAGTGCTAGTTTAGCCCATGTTGTGTTTGCTGAACATGAGCAGAGGGCTGTTCATTTGGCTAGTTATTTGGGTGTGTCTCGGCAGATTCGGAGGAGGAAAAGTGGCATGGTATACTATAGCTTGACTTCATGAGATCTGGAGAGCCAGTTTGGTGTAGTGGTTAAGTGTGCGGACTCTTATCTGGGAGAACCAGGTTTGATTCCCCACTCCTCCACTTGCACCTGCTAGCATGGCCTTGGGTTAGCCATAGCTCTGGCAGAGGTTGTCCTTGAAAGGGCCACTGCTGTGAGAGCCCTCAGCCCCACCCACCTCACAGGGTGTCTGTTGTGGGGAGGAAGGTAAAGGAGATTGTGAGCCGCTCTGAGACTCTTCGGAGTGGAAGGCAGGATATAAATCCAATATCTTCATCTACCTCACAGGGTGTCTGTTGTGGGGGAGGAAGGGAAAGGAGATTGTGAGCCGCTCTGAGACTCTTCGGAGTGGAGGGCGGGATATAAATCCAATATCTTCATCTACCTCACAGGGTGTCTGTTGTGGGGGAGGAAGGTAAAGGAGATTGTGAGCTGCTCTGAGACTCTTCGGAGTGGAGGGCGGGATATAAATCCAATATCTTCTTCATCATCTTCTAAGCAGGATCAGTACTTGGAAGAGAGACCACCAAGGAAGGCAATGGCAAACCACCTCTGCATCTTACTTGCCTTGGAAGCCATTTGACATCACTTGATTGATTGATTGATTGATTGATTGATCACCCAATCCCTGAGTTCATGGGACTCTAGGTGATGTACAATATTAAATAAAGTATAATATAAACAATATTAAATCACAATAATAATCACAATAATTATATGCATACAAGCAAACTCAGATATACTTGGTTTGCGCAATTACACTGTTTTCTTGCATGGTTATACAATGTTCTTCTAACTGCCCCCCTACTAAAAGGGGGAGGGTATTTGTGAGTTGCTATTTTGATATCATCGTGTGCCTTCCTTGTCTGGGCATGAACCTCTCTAAATCTTGTGATTAGGTCTTACATTCAATCCTCCAATAGGGACTGCTGACTCATGTTGGCCATTTAAAGTATGCATCTGGCTCTGCAGGCACATATAGAGGACAAACTGCAAATGATTTTATCTTTTACCCAAGTCAGTTAGTTTAAAAACCCAGTGGACCTTGACCCTGGGGGATACTGCCTCTAGTCTGATAAAGCAGATGATTTAGTTATTGGGCAAAAAGAAAAAAGAAAAGAAAGCTGCAGCAGCGCAGTTACCATGCAGGTAAACAGCTAGCCTCCAAGGTGCTGTGTTCAAGATAAACATTGACAGATCAGTGCGGTTTGATCTGGTACTTGTCTTTCATGTAACTCGGGGAGTTTGAACAAAGTATGTTCACCTGGCAATCATGCTCATGTAAAAGTTTGCAGAGGACCTAACTGTACTTTGCTAATGAACTCATATAATCAAGACTGTAATCCGCCTTGAGTCTCTCTATGGTTTGTAAATGAATGCATGAATGGACAATATTAATGTGGAGGCAAGGCAGAAATGACTCTTTGATCAGTAAACAGTACCTGAACTGGCCTTTCCATCATTGTTTACCAGTAAGGAGACCTTTTCTCCCTCCAAGTCAAGGAAAAAGATCATTGATGCAGCTTTCATCATTCAAGTCCTCCTAGGAAACCATGGGATTGCTTTTCTTATTAGCCTCAAGGAGTTTTAAATCATGACTCTTTTGTGTCCTGCCGCCCTTCGTGAGTCCAAACGCCATGGCAGTCTTCTTAAGAGACATCCAAAGGCGTGCCGTATCAATTAGCACATGGCTTGCAACCATTTTCAGTGCCACAAGGGAACATCTAAGCCTGCCGTGACAGTAATTTTAGTTGGTTTTCTTTGGTATTTGTCAGGATTGTAAGCTCAGTCAGTTTTTCACAATGGGGATAAAAACAACATAGGAAGCTGGAGTTTTCAAAAGGAAATAGTATGGGAGGGAGGGGTTAGTTTAAAGACACCCTTTTTCCTATATGTTGCTTCCCCTTCAAATTTCTCGTGTGTATTTTGTAAAGTAAGAACAAAGAACCCACCCTGAAAGGAATCAAAGAGTTGTATGGAGTTCTACTGTGGGAATGGGGGCTGTTCAGGGCCTTTTTTGTAGAAAGACCCCCAGCAGGAACTCATTTGCATATTAGGCCACACCCCCTGACACCAAGCCAGCTGGAACTGTGTTCTTGTGTGTTCCTGCTAAAAAAAAAAAAAAGGCCCTGGGCACACTACAGGTGATCTCATGGAGAACCACATAAGCAGTCCATGCTTATTACTAGCATTTGTGGGAAGGACTGCCATCATTTGCAAAAGCAACCCAAAAGTGCAGAATTGATTATTAATAGCTTCCTGTGAATCTCAATTTTAAAGCAACTTTCTGGCTTTGGGACTGCAAAGATTTGCTTCAAGTTGTGAGCGAGAGCCCCCTATTTTTCACTTATATACGGACATTGTGATCGCTAGTTTGGTTGCCAGGGTGCCTGGAGTTTCAACTCACACACATCTGCTCTAAGATGTGGGTTTTACCTGCCGTTTTCTGGCAGACTTATGTGGTTACGAAAGGCCTCAGCTTTACAGCAGCACTCTCTATCTCTGAATGGGTGTTAGCTAGGAGTGAAGACAAGCTTCCAACCACTCCGTGCATGCAGTCTTTGCCGTCGCAGTGGAAGAAGTTGTGTCGCCATGAGCTGTCCAGTCAAGTGGTTTCCAGCCCTTTTCATGAAAGCCATGTTCCAAGGCTAACATCACCAGCGACCATTTTCCTGCACAACCAGACTCCATGATGGAGAAACGAGAGGTTCACATATCCAACAGCTGCTTCAAACATCTGCATAAGGCAATCATGCGTATCTTAGGCAAGTATCCTCCTGGACTGCCCAAGCTTTTGTCAGATGGAACTCTAGACAAAGGATGGCGCCAGACAGAGGAGTAAGAAGAGGAAGACCAGTCTTAATCCAGAGCCAGAGCTATTGTGTAAATTGGGTGTCACCTTAGATATCAGTTCGGCTCTCTATTGTCACTTTAGAGAAGTTTGTATAGTTTGTTTTAATCCCCTCCACCCATGACTCGCCCATGCCTTGCCCAAACTGTCACTTTGGAGCCGCCCCTTTTCTGAAGTAATGCATCATGTGATGCAGCATCATGTCCCATCTGACCCCGTGTCATAAATCCCTGGACCTCCTACCCCCTAAGGACACAAATCAGGTGATATAAGGCCATGGTTTTAGCGAGATCTGAATCTGTGTATACAGAAGAGTCCTCCTTTGGAAGTCACCCAATAACGAGAAGATATTGACCGTTTTCGCACACAGCTTACCTCGCGGTCACAATCCTGTTCCCTCCGCAGCGTCTGTTGGATTTCCCACCATCTGCGCTGGAGTTACAGGAAGTGCCGTGGCTTTTGCCCTTCTTTGGTTATGGGGAAGGATTGATTCCTGACTGTAACCGGATAAAACATAATTTTTTACGTAACTTATATTTATTTAATTCATTTGTTTATTTAGTACATTAGTACATTGTTCTCTTCTCTGTCTTATCCTCCCAACAACCCTTTGAGGGAGGTTAGGCTGAGAGAGTCTGGCTGGCTCAAGGTCACCCAGTGAGCTTCCATGGCACAAGCTGAGATTTGAACCCAGGTCTCCCGGATATGAATCCAACAATATTTCAGGTAGAGAAAAATCTGAGCTGGGTAAGAGTTTTGGCATTATGTTGGAAAGCCTCGTCTTCATCTATCAAAACAACCCTCTGTCTGGGTCCTTCCTTTAAAGCTGCTAGCGTTTCATCCTTTCTGATGACATTTTGTGATGAAAAGGATCAGTAATTATTATTTTAAAAATCCTTTCCAAATCCTTTGCGTAAGTAGAATAGTCTTCCCCTGACTGTTGTATAAATCAAAGAATATGCAAAAAAAAAAAAAAATCACACTTGAAGCTGTTTGGGCTAAGATGAGCCAGCTCTCTAGTTGCAGAAGAGAGTGTTGTTCAGTTAATATTTCACTTTGTGGATTCAGCCCTTCATTATAATAGCTCATTAACGTGGAGAGAGAAGGACAGAGAGTGACGAAGCCTAGTAATTAGAGCTAGAGAGATGTCTATTTGATTTCTCTTACTTATCGCATCTTGCCCTTGAAAGCCTTAAGGTGAGTTTGCAATGTGAAATGCTACAGTACCGCATTAGGCACATCATAGCTATGTATACTGTTGACAAAGCAAAGGAAACGGAGCTCTGACTGTTTAGAGAAAATTAAGTAGGTTTATTATAGAAGAACAAACTGTTACAGAAGATGCAGAGAGAAAGCCTGAACCATCCAGGCTAACTGCTGTAAGAGGAACAAGGATCGACAGGAAGCTCTGCAGGAGCAGGAAGTCTCCAGAAGAGCCAATCAGAAGACAGCAAGGAAATAATTTGAAAAAGTGGGAACTCCTTAGTCTACCTATGCTATACTACAAGTCCTCCAGGTGTTCCTCTGTAGAATGATCTTCAGATCTTCTTTATAAGGCCAGGGCCGGCCCTGTCATTAGGCAAACTAGGCAATTGTCTAAGACTCCAGCTTTCGGGGGGTTGTCAAATTGGGGGGCCTCCATGTGACTCAGTGATGGTATCAATGCGGGGGGGGGGGCACCAGAAGTTAGCCTCGCCTAGGGTTCCAGGCAGTTTAGGGCCTGCCTTCTATACTATAGACCTTGCATATTCCAACATATATAATGGGAAGGAATCTGCAAGAAAGGCCTGTCTTCTTACACGTTGCTAGAGAGAATTTCTGTTGCTCTACCACTCCAATACCAATTAAAACAAAGAGCACAGTTAATATGCTAGAGTGTTATGATGACACTATACAATTCAGTGTAATAAAGTTTACAATACCCAAACAGGCTGTTATTGTGTCAGTATGAGACAGTTATATAAATACACTGAAATATCAGGAGTGCAAATAAGCCTCCATGTCAGTTTTAAGCATATAAAAACATTTTAAACCTTAAGTTTGTGTAAACCATTTATCATGACACCAAAGTATTTAATGTATATCATATCACATTTCAAACATACATGCCCCTCCTGAATAATACAGAAGTGACACAATTACAGTTCCTTTCACCAGAGTAGAGCTTCAAGGACACAGTCTTTCTTGCTCCCGCGGTGACTTGTTTCTTGTGTCCACTTGGTCCCATAGGTGCCAAAAATGAAAAGGTCCCTTCTTTAAAGCCAAATGAAGATAAGAGACTGCAGTAATAACAACAAACAGACACGCCTTCTGGTACAGATGGTTTCATTATCACCTTTTAAGTGTTTGCTTATAATTCTTATTCGGAGCCATAGGAATTAGATTCAGCCTAGAATGATCCATGTTTCATTTTCTGCTGGTGAGTTTCCATTCTCAAAACCCAAAGGCTGGCAACTCAAAGACTGATAGGAGAAAAATTGGGGGAAATGGGGTGAGTGTGGTGACATCATGACAGCACATTATGTCACTTCTGGCAAAAACTGGAAGTGAGCTCATGACATCGGGCCCGTTGTTGTTCAGCTATACAGTTTTGGTGAATTCTAGACTTCCTGACATCACGATGTTGCTTTCAGTGTTTGCTTCCAGCATGCATTTCCTTCCCCCTGACCAATCCTCCCATAGAAGCCAGAATTCAGCCTGCCATCTCTGTTGACCGCTACGGCAGGCAAACTCCCACCTGAAGGTCCAAGCTCCAGCTGCTGCTCTGTGAAGCAGTGCGACAAAATTGGGGGGATGGGGGGGGCAAAAACCTGAAAGCATCAGCGATGGACTTCAGAAACATCATTGACTCCAGTTTTGCCCCTATTTTGCTCTCTAGGATTTCCAGCCAAAGATTGGCAGTCTCATTAATAGCCATTGATGGACCTCTCCTCCATGAATCTGTCTAATCCCTTTTAAAACTCTCTGCGCTCATGACCATCACTGCCTTCATTGGCAGTAGCGTGCTCAGACTCCTGCTGCGGGTGGGGGTTCCCCTGGTTTTGGGGCTCCCAACCTGCTGGCATGGAGCTGGCTGGTGGGGAGAATCTCCACCCCCACAAAGCTCTGTTGCACCCAATGCACCCAGTGCAATGATGTCACCCAGAAGTTATATCATTGTTATATCATTGTGCCAGGCACGTTGCACGTCGGAAACTCTAGCACAGGGGTCCTCAAACTTTTTAAATAGGGGGCCAGTTCACTGTCCCTCAGACTGTTGGAGGGCTGGACTGCCGTTACTGTACAAGGCCACGGGCCGTCAGTTCTCCGTCTTCTGCATCTCTCTCTCTTCCCCACACCACACACCCCGGCCTGGGAACTCACCTCACCTCGGTATCACCTCACACTCTGTCTCCGCCGCTTCAGCCCAGTGACGGAAGTGTGCGTTGCTAATGCGAGTTTAGGTCGAACATCACTTCCAGTCCGATTTTGCCATAACTCGGTGGGCCGCATAAACGTCCTCAGCGGGCCGCATCTGGCCCACGGGCCATCGTTTGAGGACCCCTGCTCTAGCATTTAGGTAAAAAACTTTATAGTGCCGAAGAGTTTTTACCTAAATGCTAGAGTCTCCCATGTGTTATATGCCCAATGTGATGATGTCAGTTCTGGGTGATGTCATCGCACTAGACACATAGGGCACTGGTGGAGCTTATTGGGGATGAATATCCCCCTCACTGGCCAGCTCCATGCCGGCAAGGGAAAACCTTTCCCCCGTGGGAGGCTGGGAACCTTAGGGGCAACACTTGTTTATAGACAAAACTTTATAATAGAACTAGCTTCAAGCTCTAAAATGTTGCCCCCAAACCAGAGCATCTTCCCCCCCACCCGTGTCAATGACATGCCTATGTCACTTCCTGGTGACATAAGCACATTGCATTTATTTCCAGCTTCTCCATCCTTGCTCCTGGAAAGGTAAGCCCCATCCCCAGCCACTGATCCAGCCCATTGGGCAACCTTAGGCAAGGGGTCAAGGCAAAAGGTCCAGGTCAGGCTATGGCTGAGTCTGCTGAGAGGTCCTATGAGAGTCTGAGAGCCAGAGGCAAACAGACATAGCCACAGACAGGCAGGTCCAGTATCCAGGGAGGCCAGAAGAGACATTTTAAAGCTCAGTCTGGACTATGTCCTTTCGCAGCTGAAGAGACATTCTGCAAGCCAGGCCTTTATCAAGCCTGAGGTCCCAAGCATCATCATGTGCTGAGGCCTAGTCTGGTGACTGCTGGAGCTGGAGCTGAGTCTTGATGGTACTGTTGGGCAGCACAGCCCCCCCCCTCCTTTCCAGACTGTAGCTGGACCCAGGGCACAACTTATAATGCACTGAGGCCAGGCCAGTTAAAACACTGACTTGAGTCCAACCTCAGTGCCTTACTCCAAGTTGCATCTCTTTCCTGGGTTCTTCTGGTAGTGGGTTCTTCAATGGACAAAGATTTTTTCCAGTGAGAGAGACTTGGTAGAAGGGCAGTGGCAGGCGGCAGCTTCCTGGAAGGTCCAATCTCTTGTTTCTGACTGATGGAGACTAGTAGAAGGGACAGGTAAGCTCTCACCTGGAGCTGGATTCAGTCATGAATGATGGGAGGATGCCTGGAGGCTCCCTCTGCTGCTCCCTCAGTGATGGTAGCTGAGAAGAGGAAGAGGAACTTTCCTCTGCATCTGGACATTGGCCTGGCAGCAGGGTCAGTCCTAGATTGTCTGGCACTCCAGGCAAGGCTAACTTCTGGAGGCCCCCCCCCACTAATAATATCACCAAGTCACATGAGGACACCCAATTTGGTGCCCCAAGAAGGCTGGCACCCTAGGTAATTGCCTAGTTTGCCTAGTGTAGGGTTGCCAAGTCCAATTCAAGAAATATCTGGGGATTTTGGGGGCGGAGACAGGAGACAGGGGTTGGAGCCAAGAGCAAGGGTGTGACAAGCGTGATTGAACTCCAAAGGGAGTTCTGGCCATCACATTTAAAAGGACCGCACACCTTTTTAAATTCCTTCCTTCCATAGGAAATAATGAAAGATAGGGGCACCTTCTTTTGGGGCACATAGAATTGAACCCCCTGGTCCAATCTTTTTGAAACTCGGAGGGTATTTTGAAGAGAGGCACCAGATGCTACGCTGTGAATTTGGACCTCAAAAGACAGCCCCCCCCCCCAGAGCCCCAGATTCCCGTGGACCCATTCTCCATTATTTCCTATGGGAATACATTTCCATAGGGAATAATGGAGTGCCCAGCAGACATTCCCCTCTCCTCCCTCCGCTTTCTGATGACCCTGAAGTGGGGGGAGGGCTTCCAAACCGGGGGATCCCCTGCCCCCACCTGGGGATTGGCAACCCTAGCCTGGTGGCAGGGCAGAACAGGTTTGCATGCCTTCTCTGGCCTTGCTGGTCATTTTTCTGTTGTTTTTATCCCTTGTGGTTTGCTTTGCTGTTTATATTGTATCTTTTTTTTATTCGGAGTCACCTTGATTTATAATGGTTTTTCCCTTTCCATAGGAAGGCAATAAATTCCACAAACAGTAATAAAGGGGGAGGGGGAGGCTTGTGTAAAAGGATATTGCAAAAAAAAAAAAAAAAAAGTGACCTGATCTTTGGAGGAGGATACATTTCTCTCCATTAAGATCTATGCATAGTTTAAAGGAAGGTATTTTATTTTTAGGATATGAAGCACTGGACACTTCTGAAATATATATATAAGTCACCTTAACATTGTGTTGGCCTGGGCTGCTAGTATGTAATACACAGGCCCCAGATTCAGCAGGAGCTCACACGAGTGCAGCTCCTGAACAGGGTTGCCAAACCCCTGGTGGGGGAAGGGGATCCCCCGGTTTGGAGGCCCTCCCCCCGCTTCAGGGTTGTCAGAAAGCGGGGGGAGGGGAGGGGAATGTCTGCTGGGAACTCTATTATTCCCAATGGAGATCTATTCCCATAGAAAATAATGGAGAATTGATCTGTTGGTATCTGGGGCTCTGGGGGGGCTGTTTTTTGAGGTAGAGACATCAAATTTTCAGTACAGCATCTAGTGCCTCTCCCCAAAATATCCCTCAAGTTTCAAAACAATTGGACCAGAGAGTCCAATTATATGAGCCCCAAAAGAAGGTGCCCCTATCCTTCATTATTTCCTATGGAAGGAAGGCATTGAAAAGGTGTGCAGTCCCTTTAAATGTGATGGCCAGAACTCCCTTTGGAGTCCAATTATGCTTGTCACAGCTTTGATCTTGGCTCCACCCCTAATGTCTCCTGGCTCCACCCCCAAAGTCCCCAGATATTTCTTAAATTGGACTTGGCAACCCTACTCCTGAACCTTTCTGAGGGTTCCTCCTCCCCACCTACCATGTCCATTGAATAGTAGGTGCAGCTGCATAACAATCCCTGGATTAGGAGAGCGGGCAGCCGGCCAGCCACCAGGGGCTTTTCCACATCCCCAGCAGTCCTCATTAACCCCTGAAGAAGCCCGCAACACCCTTTCTCCACTTCTTATGTCATTTTGGACTGCAGGTGGCTTGCTGGCCTTTTGACTGAGGTGGCGGGGGGGCAGCCCAGGAGAGCCCCAGGCTGATCTCTGGCCAGCCCAAGCAGGCCTTGCTCACCTGGGGCTCTCCTTTCTTGCATGGGGTTGCTTTTGGCTGAGGGATATGCTAATGAGTGCCAACTATTTTTCTACAAAACAACCCCTGGTAATACATGTTGTGTAGCATGTTGTGTAATACATGTTGTGAAGCATACAATTTACAGCATAGAAATCATGAAAGTGCTGTTTGGGATGCATCTGCATGCGTGGCTGGTTGAAAAGGGAGTGGAGAAGCATTCGAAAAACCCATGATGCTGCTCCCTCTTGTTTCCCTCCTTTGTCTCTGGCATCTAATTTTCTCTTTCCCGCCTCCCCACCTCAGCCTCACGCTGACTTGTTTGAAGTTACTGATGCTGCTTGTCTTACAACACCCAGGGTGCTGCGTTACAGGAGTGGGAAAGAGCACACATCATTGGTACAGCTCTCATTATTTCCATTGGCTCTAGCTGAAACATCAGGGCTCCCTGCTATTTTGAGTTTATGCTTACTTCTTTTTGCAGCTTGGGCTTAGCAGATCAGCAAAACAACAGAGCACAATTTCAGTAACCAACCATGGCTTTGACCTCCATGTTTTCATCAGTATATAAGTTGCACCCATGGCCATTCCATATGAGCAGGGCAAGGGTGTGGACAGTGGGTATGATCTAGGCTTTTCAGCTCTGGATTAGGAAGGTACCTTCAGATTCTGGGGGGTGGAGCCTGAGGAGGGGCAGGAGAAGAGAGAGACTTCAATATAATGCTGTGGAGTCCACCTTCCAAAGCATCCATTTTCTTCAGGTGAACTGACTTCTGTCGCCTGGAGGTCAATTCTAATCTCAGGCCACCACCGGGAGGTTTATAACAATGGGTATGATTCCATTGTCACACCCCCACACCCACACGTATTGGTGCTACTGCCCAGGACTTAGAGCTCTGAGGCAAACTCATGGAATCATCATATTGCTTTATGGGATGGAAATCTTTTGCAGAATTCTCCTGTGCATTGATGCAATAGTTATTCCTTAGTGCCTCCCCCGTGCTGGCCTGAGTAAACTATGCATTTTTCTTGATCTTTTCATGAGGTCTTTCCTTCTTTGGGCCAGCTTGCAGGGTGAAAGGACGTTCTCTGACTTCATGCACTTGAGCGGATTGTGCCCCAGTGGATCACATTCAACCACCATATAGGCCTTTTCTGGCTTTTCAGAATGATGCACTCACATGCTAGCAAGACTGGCAGTGTGCCGCAGTTTAAGAACTTGACTAGCAGAGCAGATCTGTGTTTTGAAGTCCCATACTTTATAAAGTTGTACATATGCTACCAAAGTAGACCCAACAACTGCTTATTCTGGCCATATGCTTCAACCGATAACCAGAAAAAAGCCCAAAGGAAAAAAGCCCAAAGAAAAATGCCCACAGACATAAATGCTCACAGGAAAAAAAGTCCCCATGGAAAAATGCCCACATGGAAATGAACCCACATGGAAAGAAGCCCACATGGGGAAAAGTCCATACTGAAAGAAGCCCTCGTGGAAAAAAAGCTCTCATGGAAAAATATGTAAAGCACCATAGATGTTTATAATTGTGGATAACCATTAATAATATTTTGTTGTTGTTTTAGGATTAAAATAAGTCACATGCAACAAAAAAATGATCATTTTGTTATTTTTATATTGTTATTTTAGGATTAAAATATGTCATAATCACATGCAACGAGAAGTGACCATTGTGTTATCAATGAACTTTATTAAGAAGGAAAAACAATAATAACAGAAATTAGACTCCACATAGAAATATCTATTTAAATAAAATAAAATACTTTAACTTTATTAATTTACAATTTGTCAAACTTTTTAATGTTAATACATTTTGGAACACCCAGTGACAATGACAAAAGACTATCTAACCCTAATAGTAAAAGCAACAATTATTTAACAACAACAATAATAACTCAGATGTAATTCTTCATTGCAAATTAGCCAATCTCTTTAAGCAACTAAGTTTATCTTCCACCTGCTCATATTGTTGCACAGAAGTGGCAACCATGTAATGTAGAGCCTCATATTTCCTCTTTTCTACCTCTAGGCGACCTGCCTGTGCATTAGCCAATGTTAGTTTGGGACAAGCCAGGTCCCTCTGCACTCCATCCAATAAAGACCACACACTGGGATGACTGAAACGGAACAAGGAATTAAGAGCATTGTGCCCCCACAACAGTTTATCTGGAATCAATAGCTTCATTATTTCAAACATTCTATTATAGGTGTCCATGTTCTTTTTTTGAAGTAAAATGTGTAAATACATGATGGATATGAATTACCCACCTTGGCATGCCATGTGTACAGTTGATAAAACATATTTGGCATTTTATTAAAGGTGCCAACTCCATAGATGGTATCTTTGATTAATTCAAGCATAAGATCTCTATCACCTAAAACCAGAATTCTATCTGGATTTTTTCACACCAGAATGGTGAAGTATCAGTTGTAACAACCATACAGAGTTCTGAACAGTTATGAATTTTTCCTTCCTTCCTTCCTTCCTTCCTTCCTTCCTTCCTTCCTTCCTTCCTTCCTTCCTTCCTTCCTTCCTTCCTTCCTTCCTTCCTTCCTTCCTTCCTTCCTTCCTCCCTCCCTCCCTCCCTCCCTCCCTCCCTCCCTCCCTCCCTCCCTTCCTTCCTTCCTTCCTTCCTTCCTTCCTTCCTTCCTTCCTTCCTTCCTTCCTTCATCTCTGCACCTGTCAGCCAGGGATAAATTTCTCCTGCAAATGTACCTGAGTTGAACCAGATCTGTAAACCTTGACAGTCTCTGAGAACACTGCTGCTCAGAGGCAGGCAAGTAGGTCATGAGTTTTGCCTAGAGGGCTCGTCTCATAACTGGTAGGTGTTATTGTCATCTTGAATATTATCACTTCTCAAGAGTGCCGTTTTGTATAGCAGTGCTTCTTAGGAGTGTTAAAAGGAGGCGGGGGATGGGAGTGAACCTATTCTCTGGTCTGTGTTTTAAGATCTGCTGTATAAGGTGGGAGAATGTTACTCCAAAAAAGCCTCCCAACTGCTGAGCAGAAGGAGTATGCCTAGCAAAGGCATGAATTAGGTAGTATATAAGTCACAAGAATAGGCATTTCCCATTAGCAGCCAGCACACTTGCTCAGTTGTTTTAGGGCTGGGAAAAGAAGAGATTGGAGTCTATCCAAAATGGTGCATACTAAGCTATGGACAACTTGTGGTCCACCAAGCAGAAGGAAGGCTTTGTTGTCGCTTGCCATTTGCCGCTCTCATACACACACACACCACACGTACACTGTAATCTCAATCAAGGAGCAAACCAGAAAATTAATTGAGCCCTGAGTTGTTGTAAGGCTGCCATATCCCCCTGGCCACAGCAGGAGATGGGGAGAGAGGCTTACCAAATCCAAGTTAAGGAAATCCTAGAGATTTGGGGATGGACAGGGACCTTGATGAGTTACTTCCAAAGAGTACATCAATTTTCTTGAGGTGAACAGATCCCTGTAATCTGGAGAAGTGCTGCAATTCTGGGGAATCTCCAGATCTAACCTGGAGGCTGGCATCTCTACAAGTTGCCAGACATGTGGCAACATAGTTGCTATTATGAAACTAATCAGTCCTCTGAAAGCATTGATTGACTGGCAACCCTACAGGCAAGAAGAACTCTCGCTGCTTCCACGAGGCCAACATCATTGCTGTTCCATCTACGAGGTAATGCTGACATGAAGGGCTCCATCCCATCTTTTAGTGTTATTCTGCAGTAGATGCCTAGCCAAAGGCAATAATGCCTCAGCTGTGATGGTTTATAGAAAGTCCAGGAAGTCCTGTAGTCATTTCCACAGTTATTTTCTCTGCTGCAAAGGGTGGCTTCTCTTCTGTTAGGCTTCTCATTTTCGAACTGTAAGAACTGTTCTGTCTCTGTGTAGGAAAAAAAAAAAGTTTTTAAGGAATGACCCACATATTAGGGGCCTAAAGGAGTTTTCTCTGACTGTTCCTTGGCTCTGATAAAAAAAAAAAAAAAGATACCCAGCAGGGAGACCTTTCGAACAAAGTTTGGAAAAGAAGGTAGTGCTGAGTTTCAGACATTTTCAAGGAATGACAAACGTCGAACCTCTGACCATCGTAACCTGCTGTGTACTTTTCAGAAATGGGAGAAGGCTTTTTTTGGCATGTGCAGCTTGCGGTTCTGTTGCAGCAAGCATAAGGGAGGGGGGAAATCTTATGATGCATCTCTCTTGAAGGGAGCAACAGTCCACCTAAAAAAAGTCCTAATTTTCTAGGTGTCACAGGACTCTGTACGACTTGTGTTTCGGTTTTCTCTGCGACTGCATTGCATGTGCTTTAAAACCAATAGTTTAGGCAAACTGACAGTATGTACAGGGAATGTTTGCTACCCACGATCCTCCCTACACACACAGTTGTCAAGATTTCTGAAAGGGACAATGCTCAGACCTTGCTCACACATACATCCTCTAAACCCTGATTTTTCACATTTTCTGGTTTGCATGTACCAAATTGAACCCACATGTTTTCCCTTTCACACAACACTGTGACCATGCTTATCAGGAGGGTCTGTGAATAGTTGTGAGCATCTTGGCATGTGCAGCTATCACATCTGGAAAAGGCCAATATTATACTTTAACAACAAGCAGAGACCTGCAAGGAACTTGTTGGGAGGAAAAATCACATTCCCTCACCTTTGCTTCTTCTCTCTACCACCCTTTCTCTGTCAGCCATCCCCCCTTTCTTTCTCTCCCTGCCAGTTCTCTCACTCTTCCCTAGGGTTGCCAATCTCCAGTTGGAGGCAGAGGATCCCCTGGTCTGGAGACCCTCTCCACACTTCAGAATTAGCAGAAAAGGGGGGGGGGGTCACTGGGGATTCCATTATTCTCTATGGAGACCAGTCCCCATAGGGAATAATGGAGAATAAATCTGTGAGTATCTGCAGCTTTGAGAGGCTATTTTTTGAGATAGGGGCACCAGATCTTCAGCGTAGCATCTGGTGTATCTCCTCAAAAAACACCCCAAGTTTCAAAAAAGATCAGACCAGGGGGTCCAATTCTATGAGCCCCCAAAGAAGGTGCCCCTAATCCTCCATTATCCCCAGTGGAAGGAAGGCATTTAAATGTGATGGTCCGAACTCCATTTGGAGTTCAAATGTGCTTGTCACAGCCTTGCTCCCGGCTCCACCCCCAAAGTCCCCAGATATTTCCTGAGTCAGACCTGGCAACCCTACTCTCCCCCTTTTCTTTCTTCCCTACCCCTTCTCTAGTACTCCCTCCCACTTCTGTTGCCACCTCAGCAATGATGCAGTGATGACTCCAAAGGTCTCACCACTGCCTTCAGCCTTGTGAGCTCAGGAAGATGGGGGAAGCAATAACTCCTGCACCTCCTCCTGCTCTTCTCCGCTTTTTCCACCTCAATGGCTGAGGGGGAGAGCAACAGTTCCTGCTCCTTCTCTCATCTTCCTCACACACCCCTGCCTCTGAGGAGCAGTTGTGTGTGTTTGAGTAGACAACTGTTCTCAGTTTGGTTTTTTCTGTAAACCCCACTTATTTTTTATCTTTAGGATTTTCTGCAAAACTGGGGTTCCCTCATGTTTGCAGAACTATCTTTTTTTTTTTCTCCATGGCCCTAATCTGTGGATTTAAGTATCAACAGATGGGTCCACACTTGCTTATTAGAAAATATGACAAACATGTCATTTTGCTAAGAGTTTTTGAGTTAAGCTCCAAGGTAAATATTTTTGCAGTGGAGGAATTGTTCCCATCTCTGTATTTCTGAAGAACATAAGAAGAGCCCTGCTGGATCAGACCAATGCCTATCTTCTCTAGCATCCTATCTCACACAGCAGCCAAACAGTTTCTCTGGAGGCCCAACAATAGGGCGTAGAGGCTAAGGCATCCCCTGAATTTGCCTCCTGGCTTTGGGATTCAGAAGTTCTGCCTTTGAATGTGGAGGTTCTTCTCAGTCACCATGGCTAGTAGCCACTGATAGACCTATCCTCCATGAATGTATCTAATCCCATTTTAATGTTCTTTGTTCCAGGGGCCATCACTACAGCCTCTGACAGTAAATTCCACATTTTAATCACTCTCAGTGTTTCCTTTTGTCTGTCCTGAATCTACTTCCCATCAGCTCCATGGGGTGCCCTCAAGTTCTAGTATTTTGGGAAAGGAAGAAAAATTTCTTTTGTCAGTCTTCTCCATGCATAATTTTATAAACCTCTTTGCTAAACTGAAAAGTCCCAGGCTCGTCAACTTTTCTTCATAGGGAAGGTGCTCCAACCTCCTGATCATCTTGGTTGCCTTCCTCCGGGCTTCTTCCAACTCTGCAATGTCTCTTTGGAGATACAGGGATCAGAACTGTACACAGTATTCCAAAAGAGATTGCACCATATATCTATACAGCGCCATTATACTATCAGCTGTTTTATGTTTAATCCCCTTCCTAAAAGTCCCTAATGTACAGGTTGTCTTTTTCACTTCTGCAGTACACTGGGTCAACACTTTCATTGAGCGCTCCACTACAACCCCAAGATTGTGAACAATTATAGGGATCCCTATCCCTGGATCATGGAGTCAGTAGCTACAAACATTATCTAAGATTTTCTCAAGCGAGATAGTGCCTCTTAGTGTGTTTCTCTTTTCACTGCTGAATAGCCAGAACCAAACCCTGAGAATGAGATCAGTAGGAACACCACCCCTCAAGTGAAAGCCAAGCCATTCTGAAGTTTGCCGGAGCAAATGAACAAAAGACATATGCTCCATATTGCAATGCATTTGTCATATAAAGACGTGAGTTTTCGATATATCTGATTTCTGTTTGATTCAAAACAGGGCATATTTCTCATTAGAACTGCACAAATCTGGTTTATTACTGATTTGTCTGATGGACATATTCAGCCAAACTGGTGACTAGAAGGGTTTGTCATTAAAATATATCTTTTTTATAATGATATTTCGTATGATGCACAGTTCCATTGGCATTTTTCCCCTACATGATGAATGACGCTTCATGAAATACTACAGCATCTGTTGAAAGGTGGACAGTCACCGTCACTGTCAGCTAGTTGAAATGATTGGGGGGCTGCTGCAGATGCTAGTCATGTACTCACATTCCCACCCTCCATCTGCTGGTGTCCCTGCCTAAGGATTAGGCCTTCCCTCCTGGCAGTAACCGCCAACAAAAAGTTAAGAGTTGCTCGTTTTGTGTGGAAATGTATCTTGTGAAAACCTCTCTCGAGAGAACAGGGTACCAGCTCCAAATTTGCATTTCTTAATGTATTTTATTTCACTGAATAATGGGATTAAGGCCTACAGAATTTATTACACTAAAAGTTTGTTAAAAGTAATGAGTTCTGTATTTTTGTCTGGGAATGTGCTCCATCTTAGGTCTAGTGTCTGCATGCAAGAGAATGAGGTGGTAATGAGGTGGCAGAAGCTTCTCAGGTGGTATAATGGAATATATCGATCCTGTAACTGGAAAACAAGCACAGCATGCAGTGTTGCCAGTCCAGTCTCCTACAGTGGTGGGAGCATTTTGGGGCAAAGAGTTTCAAAATGGTGTCATGCAATGCCACAGTGTCACTTCCAGCTAGGAACCCAGAAGTGGCACCACCACATTGTGCAACATTCTAGGACAACCCCCATCTCTATGGTAGAAACCAGAGATCAGGAAAATTCCTAGAGTGTTGTTTACTGTGACAGTACCACTTCTGGCTTCTAGCCAAAAGGGATGTTGTGGCATTTCCCAACACTGTCCCCCTCCTCCATTGTTCACCAGCTGGGAACTGAACTACAGACGACATGCAAAGGGCTATGCTTTCCTTCCTGATGTGTTAACTTTTTATAATCTGGGGCTTTTTCATGGAAAATCAAAAATGTGAACCTCTCCTGCAGTCTGAAGTGGTACAACTGATCCTATTACCTTTAAATTTTATCTCCTCATTAAATTACATGACTAGACCCATTTTTTTTTAAAAAAAGCTTAATCATCTTGATAATGAGGCCCCCAATTGACTTGCATCCTTCTCCTCTCTTCCATTTTATCCTCACAACAACCCTCTGAGGTAAATTAAGATCCAGCATGTGTTAACTGGCCCAAAGTCACCCAGCAAGCTTCATGGCAGAATGGGGATTCAAACCTGTGTTTCCCAGATCATAGTCTATCATTCTATCCACTACACCACACTGGTTTTTAAACATCTTCAATCATTTGGAAACCAGGTTTTAAAAAACCAGTACTTGTTCTGTTGGGACACATGCCTATTCATTCGTAGATTACTTAATCTTACCACTTTGTCCTGAGTAATCCTTTCCAGAGACATTCCAGTCTTACTCCCTTGATTTCGGTGGATTTAGACTGGAGTATCTCTACTTAGATTTGTACTACATGCATGAAAGGATGTATGTGGAGGGGAGAAGTTGGGATGTTTTCATTTAACCATTAACAGAAAAAAAATCATTTTGAGTCAGCATGGCAACAGCAGTTCTGTCTTCATGATTATGCCCGAATCAGTGATACAGGGTTATTCTTGAGCAAGAGGTCTTGTAAATCAGTAAAACACCTGATAGAAAGTAGGAGGTAGGAAAGGACAACTGTGAAAAGATTAAGAAGAGATAGTGTGAGTCTCCAAAACAAATAGTCCCTAAGTTCACATGGGGGTCTGTTGGCTTCCCCCTCCCATGTCTTGCCCTGTGTCTCCTGATCCAAAGTATTTAAACAGAAAACAGTATCCATCCAAAAGTAAGCAGTTTTTAGCCCCACACATTATACAAGGCAGGATTTAAGTCTGTGCCTCCTCAACTGAAACCAAGGATTTATGAATGTTTAATTCTAGCTACATAATGACCATAAAATACGTACTAGGGTGTGGTATATTTCACAATTATCTTATCTTTCTGTGTCAGTACAGATCACAAGTGTCGATAAACCTAAGTGGGGATGGAGTATGGTCTGGATGACTTTCTACTCTTTACAAATGTTTCTCTGGAACTCCACCATGAATTTTCTCAAAGTGGTGCCAGGAAGAAATCTTGTGAACCTAACTGCAAGCCCCCTGGGTATACAAAGCCTGGAAAGCCATGTGGAATTTTGGAAATGACATATTCAAATGTCATACTTGAGTCAAGTAACTATTCAAACCATCTAGCTTGTAATAAATATCTTTTCTTGACACTCCCCCCCCCCCCAAAAAAAAATTCTGGTATGAGTTTAAAAATATTTTCCCCCCTTAATTCAGCTGTCAGACATAGCTTCCAGCTGGAGCACTCATGATGTGTGTAAAATTAGAATGATCAAAAGAAAACACACCCGACACAAATAGGTTGGGTTTTAAAAGTCCTACTTCAACATTGTTCTAACTGTTCTCATGGAGGAGGTGAATATCCGTATTGGAAGAAAATAATCATAGACAAACATATCTGATATAAGGTATGTGAGACACTTTTAGACACTATTTCAAAAATTCACTGGACCATCAAAGGCATTTAGGAAGCATCATAAAGTTCAAGACAGAACACAAAATGATGAGAGATTACTTAATCCATGCTAATTTGGGAGGGGATCTATGCTAGTTGCTACAATGACCACAAGACTCAACATTTGTATGGCAGGTCCCCCGTCACCTTGACATTCAATGCAATAGAACTCACAGGAACATCATATAGTGCTGGAAGCAACAAATTCCATAGATGGGGGATGGGACGAAGAACTCATAGTGCAACTGACACACATGGTGTGTTGGATCTCACCAACTTTTTCACTCAACTTCAGCCAGTTTCCCTTCTTAGTAAAGCCCCGTTCAACATGGCTTTGTCCATAGAGGTTCATGACTCCCAGCATGGGCTTCTAGTAGTCAAAGGGGACTCCCTCCCCCATTTTCACCAGTGAAAAAGATGGTAGGATCCAGCTCAGTGAGATATACTAAGTCTTCCTGGTTTTAAATTGATTAAAATGTCAGTCTTTGGTATGTGGAGGATGCATGGGGCAGTTCTCATTATGGAGATACCAAACCCTATCATAAATGAAACATCTAGACAAACCCTAATTATATCAAATTCGGAAACAAAAATACACACGCTTTCTAATGTGCACTTATATGAGGTCATTAAGAAGCTATAGCCACCATCAACCATTTCATTCCAAAGATAAAAGTGATCACAGTGTATTGGATTTGGTTGACATCTGAGTATTTTGAAATCACTCTGATAGGCTTACCATTTGCCCAGTGGCAGTGGGCAATCTCCTGCTCTTCTTCTCAGTCACTTGCTATCAGTACTTTGAGAGAGAATTTGGGAGATACAATTGGGAAGGAATAGGATCAGTGGTGATGCTCTAGGGATTTCCCCAATCTCTTTGGTAAAGATTATGGAGAGCAGGGGTTCTTAGAGCAAGACCATCCACCAACAATTGATGGCACACCCTCCATGCTGCTGTAGAAATTTCCCAATCTCTATGATAATGACTATAGAGATTGGGGAAATTGCTAGAGTGTCACCCAGAAGTGATGTCACATTATCCCAAAACTCTATCTCCCAGCATTTGCTGGGCGGGCAACCTTACTCTGTAATTTCTTCAGACTACATACAAATAGGAGTGTGACATTTCTGCAATTTATTCCTTGGACTAGATCAATGACTTTAGGGCTTGGTGCAAGACTAGAGTCCTCTGCAGATGACAGAGAATGAATGTGTAAATAGAAAGGATGAAACTTGCTGACTTTATCGTCAATCTCTTTGTGTTTATAGACACTGCAAAGATGTATGTTGTGTACACTGCCTAAGTCCATTCAGCATGTACAAAACAGTGCTCTGTACAAAGATGGAACAACTATTTGGACACTATACCAGGGACAGTGGGTGATTATGCCCCCTCCAGGAGTTAATTTCTCTCAGATTTTTGTTTGCACAGACATTAGGAGATATTGAGTTAGGAAGTGCTCAAGAATTCATAAGGATTTCGGTAGGAGGCTTAAATATGCTGCGGGATTCTATGTAATGCCAGGATATTCTAGCGTCATTTCTCCACAACAGGCTTAAATTAGTTTAGTTGGCATTTCTTCTCACTAGGGAATTCTAGGATCTGCAGATGAGGGAAGCTACAAATCTCTGGTGGAGAATTCTCAGCATCTCTCCCCAAAGCACTTTTACCAGGGATTTTTTTGTGTGGGGTGGGGGTGGGGGAGAAGTTGTGACTCTTAAAGTTGATATAAAACCATCTAAGTGTGTTGTGTAGGTACGCTGTTAAGGTTTTGAGGCACTTGGCAGAATTTCTTCTTGGCCAAACTGATAAGAGATTTGAAATTACTGAATTTCATGCAGAATGCATAAGATCATAATTATGCCTGAACTCGGCTTTCTCCCAGGGATTAAAAAGCATGTCAAGCCAAGCCTATTAACATTTTTAGGAACATTTTAATTTTCCCCTCTAGTCATTTTTGGAAATATCTGCAGAAGTGTTTGCCCTTACTTTCTGCCTCTCTGAATAGGCTTTATTTACTCTAAGCAACATTATCATTGTTGGCAGTTTTGATCACCTACATTTCATAATGTCATCTTTTTCAGCACACAGACCATGATTACCTGGATCACCTATAAAGCACTAGATTGCCCCCCCCCCCACAACTGATTTCATTTGCTTTCAGTGATGCTGTTATGTAGCCATTCTGAATTGCCTCATTGTACTGTGGCATAATTCCAGTCATTATCTGATCCTTCAGTGACTGGAATTCCCAATATGATTAATGCAGGCAGAAGAAAGAAGATAAACTGGAAGATAAATACGGTGTTGAAGTATCAGAAAGAAGGAAAAAGGAAAGGAAGCAGAAAGAAGCGAAAAAAGCAAATGTTCTGACAGCTTACTGGAAAATACCACTATGCACCATTCTTTTTCCTCTGGCGTATTTATTTTGCAGCTACAATAAAAAGACACACTTTTCTAAATCAAGGTGGAACATCACTTGTGACATCTGGAGGGTGTCCAGTTTACTTTTGTTTTTAATTTATGTGATTGCCCTATTGCGGCTGTGCAGTAGCAAGCACCTTCCATTTAAATCCTTCGTGGGTCAGGTTTTGCTCGTGCATTTTAGCATTAGCTCATGGGATGAAAGGGAACAGAAACACAGGTGAAGGGGGGAAACCCACTGTTGAAACTGACCAGACTTTTTTTGAAACTGACAAACAGCTGCAAAGCCCTGTTTTCCATATTGTCAAGGACTAGGAGAATCTCTGCTGTGTTATCGGCTACTATGAAAAAAGGAAAAGAGTCACATGATCTCATTATATGGGGGAACATATTGAGTGTACAAAATGCCTAGCAGAACTCAGTGACACTGGCATTGCAAGCTGCAATTGTTGGCAATGTTTGTGTGTGTGTGTGCGTGTGCATGTGTGTCCCTGTGCAAAGCCAGTTACAACTCCACCTCGCTTAGAACAGGGCTACAAATTGTATGGGAGAGGAGTCCTCTGACAGAAGCTCTGGAGAGGCGGAGACGAGAGTAGGGCAACATTGTTTATTAGGAGCACGTTCCAAGAGAGGGAACACGCGGGCCGGGCCCCACTTATGTACATACCCGGTTCAGCCTCCTGTACAGGTCAGGCCAATCCTGGCCTGTTAAACTTCCCGCCGTGGATGTAGTAGGCGGGGATTCCGCGCCCCGCGCTAGAGGTGCCTGGGATACCCAGCCGCCTCTGCGCGTGGGCGCGTATTTCAGCCAATACATTACACTCCTCCCCCCCTAGTTAATGAACATAGTCTTTAAGATACGCGGGCGGGCGGCTCTCCCTGGTGGACCGTCTGGGAAGGTCCTGGGGGGGCGCTGCTTCCCTGGCGGGCACGTCCGGAGGTTGTGGTGCCGCCAGAGGTGGCGGGTTTGGTTCCTCGGGCTGGTCGGGCTCGGTGGGCCCCTGCACTTCGGGCGGCGGCCTTGCTGTCGTTGGGGGCGCGTCGTCTGGCCGGCCTCTGGTTGGCTCCGCCTCCTCTATGTCCGCTGGGTCCTCGGGCAGCGTCCGGCGGCGTAGCTGGTCGATGTGCCGCCGTAGGACCTGGCCCCCCTCGGTCGATATGTCGTAGTGGCGGGACCCCGTTACTCGTAACACTCTGCCCGCCACCCATTCGGGTCCCCTAGCGTAGTTCCGGGCATAAACTGGGTCGCCTGCGAAGAACCCCCTTGCCGCGTCCCGGACCTCGGGACTTCCGCTGGGGTCAGCGGTCCTGTCGGGGTGTAGTCGGTCCAGCCGTGTTATGAGTTTGCGCCCCATGAGGAGCTCAGCCGGACTGACCCCTGTGGCCGGGTTGGGGGTGACCCGGTTATCGAAAAGGAACGCGGCTAGTCTGTGGTCCCAGTCTCCCTGAACGATGCGGCTTAAGGCTTCCTTGGTTGTGCAGACCATCCGCTCCGCCTGGCCGTTAGTGGCCGGGTGAAAGGGGGCGGAGCGAATGTGTTTAATCAGGTATCTATTGAGGAATCCTTGGAAGTCCGCCGCTGTAAATGCTGTCCCGTTATCTGAGACTATGGTATCCGGAATACCGTGGGTGCACAAGACCCTGCGCAGCGCTTTGATGGCGGCGGCCGCTGAGGTGGACCCTACGGGAATGACCTCCAGCCATTTGGAATAGGCGTCCACAATGATCATGAAGATTTGACCCTGGAATGGCCCCGCAAAATCGATGTGGAGCCTCGACCAGGGCTTCCGGGTGGACTCCCACCGTGTGGCGGGGGCGCTGGGGGGCTCAGGCCTTGACTCCTGACACGTTTGACACCTGTGCACCCACGTCTCCATCTCCCCGTCCATTCCCGGCCACCAGACGTAGCTCCTGGCTAACGCCTTCATTCGGACTATGCCGGGATGGGTCTCGTGTAGGGATTCCAGGACTCGCTTTTGCAGCGGAGGCGGGATCACCACCCTGCTTCCCCATAATAGGCACCCCTTGTGCGCGGCTAGTTCCTCCCTCCTGGTCGTGTATGGTTTGAATTCTTCCCCCATGTTCCCCTCCGGCCAGCCCCTCATCACCCAGTCTAGCACCCTCGCCAGTGTTTTGTGTTTCTGTGTTGCCTTGGCGACCTCCGCCGCGTGGAGGGGCTGCTCCGGGAGGCTCTCTATCATCATGACCTGGTGTGCGGGAGCGGGGTCTGGGCCTACTTCTGGGAGCGGCAAACGGCTGAGCGCGTCCGCGTGGCCCATGGCCTTGCCTGCCCTGTGCACCAGTGTGTACGTGTAGGAGTTGAGGAATTGGTTCCACCTCAACACGCGCTGTGAGAGAATTTGGGGGGTTTGCCGGTCAGGGGCCAACAGGCCTAGGAGAGGCTTGTGGTCGGTGGCAATAGTGAACCTCCGCCCGTACAGATATTCGTGGAACTTGCGGACCCCCGCCACGATTGCCAGTGCCTCTTTGTCTATCTGCGCGTAATTGCGCTCGGCTGGAGACAGCGTGCGGGAGTAGTATGCCACCGGGACCTCCCTCCCGTCCGGGAGTTGGTGCCCCAGGACTGCCCCCACTCCGTAGGGCGACGCATCGCATGCCAAGATGACGGGGAGACCCTCGTCAAAATGGTGGAGCACCGCATTAGATACTAGGATGTCCTTGACCGCCTGGAATGCGGCGGCTTGCCTTTTTCCCCACACCCACGGGGCCTTTTTGTCCAGTAACCTGTGGAGGGGCTCAGCGAGGGCTGCCTTGTGGGGGAGGAATGAATGATAAAAGTTCAGCACCCCCAAGAAGCTTTGGAGCTCTGCCTTGCAGGTGGGAGCCGGGGCCTGCAGGATGGCTCGAGTTTTTTCTTCTGTTGGGTGGATTCCCGCGGAGTCTACTGCGAAACCCAGGAACTCCACCCGTGGGACCCCCAGCAAGCATTTTTCCCGTTTGACCTTGAGCCCCGCTGTCTGGAACCGGCGGAGCACCTCTCTCAAGCGATTTCCGAACTCTTCGGGGCCGGGGGCGGCGATTAAAACGTCGTCGAAAAACGGCTGCACTCCGGGGATCCCTTTAAGGAGAGCGTCCATTATACTCTGAAAAATCCCCGGAGCGACGCTTACCCCGAACTGTAGCCTCTTCACCCGGAAGGCCCCCCTGTGTGTCACTATGGTCTGGACTTCCGCCGTCTTGACGTCTACTGGGAGCTGTTGGTAGGCCTGGGCCAGGTCCAGCTTCCCAAAGACCTTAGACCCCGCTAGAGCAGCCAGGACGTGGCTCACCACCGGCACTGGGTAGGGGTTGTCTTGGAGCGCTTTGTTAATTGTGCACTTGTAATCCGCACATATACGCACGTCCCCATTGGGTTTGACCGGAGTCACTATGGGGGTCTCCCACATGGTGTAATCGACCGGCTCCAGGACCCCTTGTGCTACTAGGCGGTCCAACTCTGCCTCGATCTTGGGCTTCAAGGCGAAGGGGACCCTCCTTGCCTTGAGCCGGATCGGTCTGACCGTCGGGTCGAGCGGTAGGGAGATGGCCGGGCCCTTGTAACTACCCAGCGACCCATCGAATACGTCGGGGAACTCTCTGCACACCTCCCCGAACCCTCCCGCGGTGGTCGTGCACGCCACCTCTATTCGGATTCCCAAGGGGCCAAACCATGCAAGACCCAAGAGGGTGGTAAGCGGCCGCCTGACCACCAGGATGTCTAGGGGGCCTCTGAAGGACCCCCGTTCCACCTGCACCCATGCCCACCCCGCTATTTGGACCGGGTTTTGCTGGAAGTCCCGCAATATGAAATTTGCCGGTCGCAGCTGCAGCCCCTGGCCGGGGCGCAGCCTTTTCAGGGTCTCCTCCGCGATTATGGAGATGGAGGAGCCCGAGTCCACTTCCATGACGCAGGGGGCCCCGTCTATGAGGACCGCCATCTTTATCTTGTTGGGGGTGGTCAGGGGCAAACTCAGTACCTGAAGTGAGGTGGAGGCTGTTGAGTGGGACTCTGTGGCCTCGTGGTGTGCGGTCGGTCGCGGGCGGTTGTGCTTGGCTCGGCAAGCTCGCGCGATGTGGCCGGTCTTCCCGCAGCTCCTGCAGTCCCAGGTCCGGTACTGGCAGTCCCTCCGATCGTGGGGGTCGCCGCAGCTGGCGCATTTGGCCCTTTCGTTAGTTCGCTGGTTCGGCCGTTCGCTGGCTCGGGGGCGCTGTGGAGCTCGGGCAGCTGGTCCTGCGGCGCGGCGCGTCTGGAAGGCTTCCCCCTCGTCTTGGTGCTTGGGGTCCAGCTCCTCATGGTGGGCGGTCTTGGTCTTGACCCGGGGAAAGGTCCGGGCAGCCCTCTCGAACGCGACCGCCTCGCTGAAAGCGCCCTGGAGGGTGAGCTCTTCTTTGGCGAAGAGCTTCTGCTGGAGCCTTTCATCGCGGAGGCCCCACGTGAATCGGTCGGCCAGGGTTTCCTCCAACTGGGGGAAGTTGCAGTTCCCGGCGAGTTTACGGAGGGCCGCCAAGTAGTCCGCGGCTGATTCTCCAGCGGTCTGGTCCCTTTTGTGGAACAGGAATCTGCGGGCCACCCGTGAGGGCTGCGGCAAGAAATGGCCCGTGAAGAGCCTGATGATCTAATCGTAGGATTTCTCCGCGAGGCGGGCGGGAGCCGAGAGACCCTTGGCGATCTCGAACGTGGCTGGCCCGCAGACGCTCAGGAGAACATCCCTCTTTGATCCGGCGTCGGTGATCTTGTTGGCCCGGAGGTAGAACTCGACCCGTTCCGAGTAGGACTCCCAGCCCTCAGGATTTGCAGGGTCGAAGGGCTCGATGTACCCGGTGTTCCCGCTCTGGTTGGCCATGGTGGCGGCGGCAGTCGTGGCCGGTCGTTCGTTGCCCAAGGTCTCCGATTGTAGCCGATTAGGCTAGTATCCCATCCTCGTCGCCAGTGTAACGTACTCGAGGCGGAGACGAGAGTAGGGCAACATTGTTTATTAGGAGCACGTTCCAAGAGAGGGAACACGCGGGCCGGGCCCCGCTTATGTACATACCCGGTTCAGCCTCCTGTACAGGTCAGGCCAATCCTGGCCTGTTAAACTTCCCGCCGTGGATGTAGTAGGCGGGGATTCCGCGCCCCGCGCTAGAGGTGCCTGGGATACCCAGCCGCCTCTGCACGTGGGCGCGTATTTCAGCCAATACATTACAATTTTTATGTTGCTGCATTTATTGAAAACCATTTCATCCCTCCTCTTCGTGAGTCTGATGCAGTTCCCAACACAATTAAACCCCCATTAATAAATACCCCTTTACTCAAATCATGTCAGTAAACCACATTTCTCCAAGATTTGCTTGTATGGTTCCAGTGTGCTACACTATATTAAGACAAATGTTAAAGAGGAAGGGTTGTTTGAGGAGCATCCAACACAATGCCATGTTTGCAGGAAACAGACAGGAAAGAGGGCAATGTGTTGGCATAGCAAGTTCTCGGTTCATCAACAATGGCAACATCTCGCCTCCCCACCAGTCCTCATCAAGACAGGCTGAACATACAGCCCTTTATTGAAGAGTGGCTTGGCCTGGTGTAAGACAGGATTGAGCTCCTTAAGACCAGCTTGACTTTTCTAAGAGCATGGGAGAAAGAGGATACTTGACTCGCTCTGCTCCCTGAGGGTCTGCCTGCCTTTGGGGCCTTGCCCAGAATTCCTTTGCTTTAATTGTACCCAGTGAGGAACTGTGGCAGGAGCTGGCTCTGTGCCTCTGCAAGGCAGCCATTACAGCTCTAGGTCACTGCTCTTGGTGACTAGGCTAGGCCCCCAGCTACTTCTCGAGGGGAACAGGAAGCAAGCTCAGTGGCAGGACTCTCTTCTGAGGAGCTGTGCCTCTTATCAAGCTGGGTAGGGGATTGACCTGGCTCACATCCATCCTCCCTCGCATACCTGTTGCTATCACCTGGAGAGCTACATTAGTCTTGTGCCACTAGATTGAAAAAAGGGGGGAAATGGAGCTTGTACACTGATGAAGATGGGGAGGATGGTGCAAAGTGCAGAGTGGGAGGAACAACCTCAATGTGGGTGGCTGGAAAAGTGCAGGGGGGAAACAAAAGGGAATCTGTATGCTTTTGAATTACCTTCCACTTGGACGCAAAGCAAGGGGGAAACCGGCACAAAAGTACTCTCAGAAAACCTGAGGGAACAGCAACTGGAAAGCAAACTGAGTGCTGAAGGGAGGCAAATCAATGCAGAATGAAAAAAGAAAATCCAATGGACTTGCACGATGAAAGCGAGGCAGAACACCTATGCATGATATTCCTCTATTAAATGAATCCAGGTCAGGTTTTTTAAAATGGCATTTGATCTGCACATTCCTACCGAATAGTGTTTTAAAAAAAAGCATAAAAATCAAAGGGCGAGACTGAAATGTTTCTGCCACACATAGACATTGATGAGTGGCGATCACTACCTTAGAGTAGGTGGGGTTAGAGAGTCAAGGAAAGTGTTCACAATCAGTCCTATTGGTTCACAGTCAGTCCTATTGGAGTCTGTGGATCACGGCATGTCATGTGAATGGCCTGTGCATGTGCGGTGCTCGCTTCAGCGGCATACATACCGAAATTGGAACTGAACTGCTGTATGTTTGAGTCAGCTTTCCTGCACAATGGTGCAGGAGGCCATATCTGAGATCATGGTGAACTGCTAATCTGTTCACATTTGTCAGGTTTGCTGGAGTCACTTGGGGTGAACTGACCCCAAGACTTCTCTGAAAGAAACTTGGCAAATGCAGTAGACATTTACTTAGCCTAGTAAGCAAAAAGTGGGCATGTGAACCATGAAAAGCCAGAATCTAAAACCTGACTTGCCTCTTTATTTATTTTTTTAAAGCTCTTGGGGCAATTAGGGAGAAAGAGGGGTTTCATTAAAACGCCTTTCTTCGAAACTTCACAGCACAATTGCCCTGAAACCTTCAGTTAGTGCAATGACGTTCTGACTGTTTTGAATTCTGACAGTCACAGACATCAGAGGGGTACTGTGGAATCCCCAGGGAAAAAAAAATGGTATTTTCTAATTTTAACTCAGCTTTTTTTTTTTTTTTAAATAAATTTGAGTAAGCGGTCTGTGGCCTCCAAGGATAGAGTTATTGGCAAGAAGTGGCTAACTGATTTGGATGGCATGTCTAAATGCATTTGGGATTTCAAGGCTGAGGAGGTGTAATGTACTGAGAACCGAGACAGTTTGAAGGCAACATAGTTTATTCAGTAGCACATTACAAGAGAGGGAACACGCGGGCCGGGCCCCGCTTATATACAGTACCCGGAACAGCCCCCTCATCCGACCAGGCCAATCCTGGTCGGTCAAACTTCCCGCCACAGATCTTGATGGGCAGGGCGACTGGCGAGCTCCATCCGGGGACCCAGGGGTCGCCTTCAGTAGCGATCGCCATGCGGCCTGGTAACTTATGTTCAATACATAATAGGAAGGATCTGCCACACACTTTACAGCTCTTGGTTCTTATCTTTAAAAAAAAAAACCAGCTTATTTCCCGCTACAACTGCCTTTAAAAGAGGCCATGAGGAAGAAAAAAAGAGGAACTGACTTGCACATACTAGATGTGCGTAGCCCAGAGTTTATAACTGCATACATAAGGCAATGAAACAGTCAAAACGATGGGCTGTCAGGGAGCATCCTGTGCGCTGACACTGCTCAGCTTCACTACAAGTCGAAGAGATGGAAGAACAGCAGAAACGTCAGGTGAAGCCCTGCTCTGGGTTGCCCAGGCTAGCCTGATCTCATCAGATTGCGGATGCTAGGCGAGGTCAGCCCTAGTCAGCAGTTGGATAGAAGACCACCAAAGAAGAGCAGGGTCGCTAGGCAGAGGCAGACGAACTGCATCTGAGCATCTCTTGCCTCAAAAACTCTACCAGGTTGCCATAAGTCGGCTGTGCAAAAAAGAAAAAAAAATACAGGTAAAGCAATGGAAACATTTCAACTGGAAGCCCGGGGTAGGAGTACAATGAGCACCCCCAAATCCAGAAAGCAATTTAGTGCGCTCTTTCTTTCTCCCTCTTTCAAAAGATCTGGTTTCATTAAATAGGCTTATGGGAAGGCCTGTTGCTTCAGCTTTCCCACAGCAGCCTCTGAAAGAATTTCACAGCAGAATTATTAATTCTTTTCCTTTCTCCCGTGCTGGAGGTGAGCTCATTTAGCCCCCCCCCCCCCCCCACTCTTAATAACTGTCTTCAAAGAGAAGCAATTGTGCAACCTGGGCAGGGTGACTTTTACATAACCAGCACTTCAAGGCAAACTCCGGTGACTGCATTTTCAGAGCCGACGCATTGAGACCTCTTTCTCTTTGCATTTCTCTTCTGTGCAATGAACCCAGCTCCACTTCTTTGTGCATCTTGTGCTGTCTCCAGCAGAAGAGGAGGGAACAGGAGGTGAACATCTCCAGCAGTTTTTGGAAGCATTCTCCTCTGCGATGCGTTTGAGAGAGAACGAGGGAGAGGCGGGTGTGCAGCTGAGGAATTAACCCAGCAGAGGGTCTGTGCAAATCGGAGGGAAAACGTCACTCATTGCTGAATTTGGGCCCAAAATGGAAGCACGTGGACATAATTAGGCTTGAGCTAGCCAGTTTGTCAGGCATATTCACAAGATTTTAACCATCTCTTATCTTTCAACCAGAGAGATAGAAAGAGTTGTCTTTCGTTGTGTGAGTTTCTTTACTATTTCCATTCCAGGACATCATATAGGGACAGCTGAATATTTAAAGTTGCCCAATAGCACTTGCTGTTCTCTCCTCTTCAGCCAAAGCTCTCCAGAGTCTTGGGCAGAGAAAAGGACTTGCGAGATGAGATTCTTTAACTGCCACAATTGAGTCTGGGACTCTCTGCCTGCAAAGCCAGTGCTTTCTTCCCAGAGCAGTGTTTTATCCAAGGCTTTTTTTGTAGCAGGAGAGCCACTTTGGTGTGGTGGTTAAGTGTGCGGACTCTTATCTGGGAGAAACGGGTTTGATTCCCCACTCCTCCACTTGCAGCTGCTGGAATGGCCTCGGGTCAGCCATAGCTCTGGCAGAGGTTGTCCTTGAAAGGGCAGCTGCTGTGAGAGCCCTCTCCAGCCCCACCCACCTCACAGGGTGTCTGTTGTGGGGGAGGAAGGTAAAGGAGATTGTGAGCCACTCTGAGACTCTTCGGAGTGGAGGGCGGGATATAAATCCAATATCTTTATCTTCAATATCTCCTTTGCATATTAGGCCACACACCCTTGATATAGCCAATCCTCCAAGAGCTTACAGGGCTGTTCATACAGGGCCCACTGTAAGCTCCAGGAGGATTGGCTACATCAGGGGGTTGTGGCCTGATATGCAAAGGAGTTCCTGCTAGGAAAAAAAACCCCTGGTTTTATCCCTGCTTTCACCTAAATAGCTCATAGTGTTCCCGTCCTCTTTTTAATTCTTACAATAACTCTGTGAGGTAAGTTGGGTTGCCAAGTCCATACCTGGGGACTTGAAGTGGAGCAAGGAGCAGGGGGGTGACAAACATGATTGAACTCCAAAGGGAGTTTTGGCAATCACATCTAAAGGGACTGCACACCTTTTAAATGCCTTCCCTCCATTTGGAAATAATGAAGGGTAGAGGCACATTCTTTGGGGACTCATAGAATTGGACCTCTGGTTCAATCTTTTTGAAACTTGGGAGGTGTTTTGAGGAGAGGCACCAGATGCTATGCTGAATATCTAATGCATCTACCTCAAAAAAACCATCCCCCCCAGAGCCCCAGGTACCCACAGATCAATTCTCCGTTATACCCTATGGGAATTGGACTCTATAAAGTATAATGGAGTGCCCAGCAGACATTTCCCTCCCCCCACTTTCTGATAACCCTGAAGCAGGGGGAGGTCCTCCAAACTGAGGGACCCCCTGTCCCCAACTGGGGATTGGCTACCCTATAAGTTAAGCAAGGCTAAGCCAGAGTGTCTGTCTCAAGGTTACCCAGGAAATTTCATTGCAGAGGGGGGATTTTAACCCAGGTCTCCCAGGTCCTAGTCAAATACTCTTGATCACTGCACCACCCTGTCTTGAGCACAGAGCCACAGTCTGGGATGGGGACAGGCCATTTTTTTCCCCTCCTCCTTTTCCAGGGGCACAAGAACCCTGCAGGACGAGAGCTGTGGTCTGTCTATCTAGTCCAGCATCCTGGATAATACAATTAGAAACAACAGCTGAAGCTGTAGGGGTTTTACTATTAGAGGAAGTCTGCATACCAAAAGAGCAAATCATCTTGTTTTAAAGAAGTGATGGGGGATTGATGGATGGATGCTGGTAGCATAGTTGTTAGAGGTATTAGAAAGTAACCATCACTGATATTTTCAAAACCAGTTTAAAAAAATTTTAAACCAAAAAGTTTTCAAATTGAATATGTCAAAGTGCAGGCTTTTCAACCATGCCATAAAGCTCTGAGCTTTGTTGGAGCAGAAACACACAGGAAACGCAGTTCCGGCTGACTTGGCATAATCTTATTTTTAATGTAAATAAGACGAAGGAAATTATAGTGGATTATAGGAAGAGTAGTCTGGACATTCAGCCATTGTTTTATTGATGGGGTTATGGTAGAACAGGTGACAGAATGGAAGTTTCTGGGAATTACTATGAAACAGGATCTAACATGGGGAGCAAATACTTTAGCCCTAGAGAAAAAGGCCCAGCAACGACTATACTATTTAAGACTCTTAAGATCACAACAACTGTCAGGGAGTCTGCTGGTTGCCTTTTATCGTAGTTCCATTGAGAGCATTTTATCTTATTGCCTCTGCGTGTGGTTTGGGAGCTGCACGGAAGCAGAGAGAAGGGTGCTCCAAAGAGTGATGGTGAGAGCACAGAAGATTTGTGGATGTTCTCTCCCCTCATTGGTGGATCTGTATGATATGGGATGTAGAAGGAAGATACAAATGATCTTAAGGGACCCTTCACATCCGGGCCACTTGCTATTTGAGATCTTACCGTCAGGTAGGCGATATAGAGTGTTGAAGGCAAAGACAAATAGATTCAAGGGCAGCTTCTATCCAAGTGCCGTGGTTAAGCTAAATGCAGGGTTATGAATGGTTATGTGTTTTTAGATGCATTTAAATGGTCTATGTATATGTCCTTTTGTGGGTGTTGATGTGTTGGTATGTTTGTGGAAGAGCACCTCATTTCGTTGCTCTCATTTTCTTGAGAACAATGACAATAAATGTATCTATCTATCTATCTATCTATCTATCTATCTATCTATCTATCTATCTATCTATCTATCTATCTATCATCTATCTATCTATCTATCATCTATCTATCATCTATCTATCTATCTATAAGGGGGTGTGACCTAATGTGCAAATGAGGCCCTGCTGGGCTTTTTGTACCAAAAAAAGCCCTGGTAAAGCTTATTCTTTCTCCCCCGCCCCCATGTCTTTGTCTCCCTTTCCAAAACACAAAATCGTGTCGTGGTTCCCATAGCTGGTACCTCCTGGCATAAAGCAAGTGTCAGCTCTTTCAACAAACGCCAGGAAGAATGTATTGCCAGATGCCATCAGTTGGCATCTTAATCTCCCTGCTGGCTCAAAGCACTCTATAGATCATTGCAAGGCCAATGAGATGCAGCCTGGCCAAGGCATGCTTCCAAAATGTGTTGAGATATAAATTCAGCCCCTGTTACTCTGAAGCAGAGAAGTATCATAGAATGTGGCCCTGAAACCTTTTAAAGAATATTGTCAGATTTCTTGTAGTGTATGAAATGCAATAAGCCCCAAACAGGTGTACATTTTCATGGGCTTTCAAGTGATAAGACATCCATAACTTTTTGGGCTACCAATTTCGGGCTGGGAAATTCGTGGAGATTTAAGGGTGGAGACTGTCAATGGACATGGTTCACTAGCATCCATAGTTTTGAGAAGAGGTTAGACAGATTCATGGAGGAGCAGCCCATCAGTGGCCCCCAGCCTCAGTAACTGAAAGGAAACTCCACGTCCAGAGGAAGTAAACATCTGAATACCCAGGGCTTTCTTTCTAGCAGGAACTCCTTTGCATATTAGGCCACACACCCCTGATGTAGCCAATCTTCCAAGAGCTTACAGGGCTCTTAAGAGAGGGCCTGGTGTAAGCTCCAGGAGGATTGACTACATCAGGGGTGGATGGCCTAATATGCAAAGGAGTTCCTGCTACAAAATAGCCCTGTGAATACCCATGCTATAGGCAACAGTGGGAGAAGGCCTTAGCCTCTATGCTCTGTTTGTTGGCTCGCTGTGGCATCTGGTTGGCCACTGTGCAAACAGGAGGCTAAAACAGATGGACCACTGATCTCATATACAGAGCTCTTTGATCCAGTTTGGTGTAGTGGTTAAGAGCAGTGGATTCTAATCTGGAGAACCGGGCTTAATTCCCATTCTTCCACATGCTGCCACCTGAGAGACAGTTTGGTGTAGTGGTTAAGTGAGAGGACTCTTATCTGGGAGAACCGGGTTTGATTCCCCACTCCTCCACATGCAGCCAGCTGGGTGACCTTGAGTCAGTCACAGTTCTCTCAAAGCTGTTCTCTCAATAGCAGTTCTCTTAGGGCTCTCCCAGCCCCACCTACCTCACGGGGTGTCTGTTGTGGAGACAGAAAGGGAAGGGGATTATAAGCAGGGCCGGCCCTCTTGCTAGGCAAACTAGGCAGTTGCCTAGGGTGCCGGGAGGGTGGGGGTGGCAAATTGGGCTTCCCCACTCCCCCTCCCAGTGCCCCAGGCAAGCACCTAGTTTGCCTGCCTCCCCCGCTGCTACCACCGCCCGCCACCATTGCTGCCACCACCCGCCCCTCCATTCCCTTCACCTCCCACCCGGGGCTCCGTGCCCCCGTGCCTCCCTTGCACCTCCCCCCTCCCAGCTATGCCTCCTCCTCCCTGCCTTTGGACCCTTCCCCCCCCCCCGTGTCATTTTCAACACTGGAACCGGCTCTAGCTCCACATTCCGGCTCTTTAAAGCCCCCCTCCTCCCTGGCCGAACACTCGAAACACAGCTAAAACCATGCCACGGGGGTGGGGCATGCTCACCAGCTCTCAGGAAGAGCATCCTGAAAGGGTGACCCCCTCTGCTACTGACTCTTCCCCTCCCCATTGGGAGAGAGGAGGCAGTAGCAGCGGGGGTCGCCCTTTCAGGACGCTCTTCCTGAGAGCTGGTGAGCACGCCCCGCCCCCGTGGCACAGTTGTAGCCGTGTTTCGAGTGTTCAGCTAGGGAGGGGGGGCTTTAAAGAGCCAGAACGTGGCACGTGAGCCGGTTCTGGTGTTGAAAATGACACGGGGGGGAAGGGTCCGAAGGGAGAGAGGAGGAGGCATGGCTGGGAGGCAGGGAGGTGTGAGGGAGGGACGGGGGCACGGAGCCGTGGGGGGAGGCGAAGGGAATGGAGGGGCAGGTGGCGGCAGCAATGGTGGCAGACGGTGGTAGCAGCGGGGGAGGCAGGCGGGTGGTGGCAGCAATGGTGGCGGGCGGTGGTAGCAGCGGGGGAGGCAGGCAAACTAGGTGCTTGCTTGGGGCACCAGGAGGGGGGGTGGGGGAGCCCAATTTGCTGCCTCCACTCTCCCAGCGCCCTAGGCAAATGACACCGAAGGGAAGGGTTCAAAGGGAGGAAGGAGGAGGCGCGGGGGGAAGGGCATGGCGGGGGGAGGAGCGGGGGTGCCTAGGGCACCATGTGGCTTTGGGTCACCCCTGATTATAAGTCTCTCTGAGTCTCTGAGTGAAGGGCAGGTTATAAAATGAACTCCTGCTCCTCCTCTTCTTTTTCAATGGGGGACATGTAAATGTGAAGAGTGTCCCAGGTTATTGTGCATAGACTGGCCAGGATTCCACCATGGCCTGGGTCCATGGGCAGTCAGGCCTCAGCTCTGGCCAAGACTCAAGATTGCTGGTCTTGTAGCAAATTCTTACAGGCACAACTAGTCGGGCAGGAGTCCTATCTCTTTCCTTCTAGTGTCCACCACAGCTATCCCAGTGCATGTTTTTGCAACCAGAGCCTTCCAAACTTCTGTTATCGGGATACAAGATATTTTGCCAACCCTAGCCAAGGTAGAATTTTGTAAGGCTCCCCCCCCCCCACTCCTTATATAATTTACAGAGCGATAATTTGTAAGGTGGGTAACATGTGAGATACCTCTAATGTCCCTTGATCTCTGCTGCAAATGAAATAAACAGGTATTTATTTAACTTTTTAAAAATGTTAATATCACAGCAACATAAGAAGCTTTAAAAAAAAAAAAAAGCCAGATGGTCAAATGGTACTGGATTTTCTGCATCATAAAACTGTGTAAAATTAAAGCTGTGAATATAACTCTGGTGGAGGATGCACCCTGATGTATCATAAATATATCGCTAATTATGCACCTAACAATACCTTAAAATATTTTATATGCTGTGTCGCAGGTGCTATTAATATATGCACGGATGGCACTCTTATGTAACATAATTAATAGAAAATGATAGTTCTGCAGGCCCCGTGTGTTTTACTTGGCTTCTTTCAAGCACTCTCCCTTTTACTCTCTGCTGTAATCAATCTTGCTCGGTGCAAGGTAGAAATGTGCTATTTTGAACATTTTATTTTTAACAGTCTGTTTCATAATAGATTACATTCAGTCCCATTTGTGAGCTTCCAAAAGACTAGAATTGCTAGCAGAGATGGACAGTTTCTGGGGAAAGAAAAATACATCTTTTGAATCGCGGACTGGGACCATGTTGCTCCATCAAGGGAAAGGCATGTGGGACCATGAAGACCCATAGAATATTCTTAAGAATGGCAGTCTGTCCCATTTGATTCTTTCACAGCTTGTAAAAGCCATATGGAAACCGTAAGAAAGAATGAAGAACCATTCAAGAGGAGGAGATGGGGGAGATAGTAAGCAGAATGGAAAGGAGGGAAGGCTACAGATTCAAGAAGAGGAAAGAAAAGAAAAGAAAAGAAAAGAAAAGAAAAGAAAAGAAAAAGAACTACGAGGGCAAGAGAAAGAGTTAGTAAGAAAAGCGAGGATATGTTAATACATCAAAGGAGGACAGTATTGCTCTAATGAGAAATGTATCAAAAAGCCTGTTCCAAATTTCTGTAGCTGTCAATTGTGTCTAGGCAAGAATACTCTTTTTTGCACCGTCATTGTTGCGCATCTAATAAGAATGCTTCTCATGCAATAGGTCTCTTGCACATACAAAGAAAATGATGCAAAGAATGGAATAAAATCTTTTCTTTGTACAGAGTGTGCATAGACTGGGACTGAGCAGAGCATGTGCTTTGCGCACTCAGGATTTGCACATTCATCTCTGGGTAGACCTTTGCTGGCCCAGACCTAGGATCTAGCCAGTTAGAGCAGACGGTATTTGGCCAGGACAGGGATCAGCAACCTTTTCATGATTAAAAAGTCAATCGACATCAAAATACCCAGCAAGAGACCAATCAAGTGACAGTACAACTGAACGTATGCAACTGTACATTACTGATAGTTGACATGCTACTTAATATTCCATAGAGTTTCCACAACCCAAACACTGCTTGGTGTGAGCACTTTCTTGAGAAGAGGCACCCACGAGGCCCCACAATAAGTAATAAGTATACGTGGGGGGGGGGGTGTTCCTGCACAATTGGTTTTAGTGCTCTGGGATAAATACTCGCATGATTCACGCTTGGATTACTGGTAGCTGTTTATATCTATTATTTCCTTTTTTTGCACAGGACTTCGAGGAAGCCCTTTATTCTTATAAAACCTGTTTTTTGTTCCCTTCACAGTCTGGTGACTCTAGCACCCCACCTACCTCTCCAATATATGTATGTTAAGCGCTGACTTATGATGACTTATGGCAGGCCTGCCAAGGGGCTTTCAAGGCAAGTGAGAAGCAGAGGCGGTTTGCCATTGCCTTCCTCTGCAGAACTGTCCTTGGTGGTCTCTCATCCAAGAACCAACCCTGCTTAGCTTCTGAGATCTGACAAGATTGGGCTATGCCTTGCCACCACCCCTCCCTCCCCTCTCTCATATGCTTTCGCTTAAAAAAAAAATTAACTTGCTTTTTTTTTAAAAAAAGAGCTGAATTGGTGTCTATTACTGGACCACATTTGGCTGTAGAGCCATAGGCCGCAGACCCATGGACTAGGTGACCAATGATCAACGCAATATAGGGCATTTCTTTATCATTCTTATTAATGTCTCCACTGCCTCACTAAGTCTGTCAGACTAATATGGCATAAATCATAATGCGAGTGAGATGGCAAGTGTTCCGTAGTCCTCTGAAAGATAGTGCCTGTAGCAAAACGCCCTGTGCCAGTTTTGCAATTGTTTCCAAATTTCTCAAGACAAAAACTGCGAACTGTTCCAATGACATGCAAAACCTTGCTGTTTTGGATTCCATTCCAGCAAACCTAATTTCCTCACTTGCTGTTCTTATACGTTGAAGATAAGCCTATCAAATTAAACACTAAACTCTCAAATTGGTTATGCCCGAGAAAGCCACTAATGGATACTTCTTTTCCCAGGAGAAAAGACAACTACATACATCCCTCTCTCTCCAGCAAAATATTTGTGATTGTTCTAACGTAGGAGACAATGAGACAAGTGTGTTTAGCTTTGTTCTGTGTTATCAGAGCGTGATTGACTGCTCTACAGAGATATGCATAGTGACTTAAGCCCAGACTACACACTCAAATAGGGTTACCAACCCCCAAGTCAGGGCTTCTCCCTGCCACCAGCTCGCAGACCAGTGGAAGAAATCCCAGCACCCAAAGTCCCTGACATGATGACATCACCTGGAAATGATGCCATCATATTTGGGACATCACAGGGTGACTCTATGGTTTGAAGCCAGTTTTACCATACAGTTTTGCCCCAAAACCAGAGCATCACCGTGCAACATCCCTGACATGAGGATGTCACTTCTGGGTGACATCATTGCATCAGAGAGGTCCCAGAATGCCCTCAATCCCCCCATTGGAGCAACAAGGGGATGTGGCAACCCTACAACAGAACCAGGGGTTATTCTAAAAGGCATCAAGCGGTGGTGGATACTCAAGACCCAAATATTTCCCATTCTCGCTTTCATTCCTCCAGTTTTTAGTTATGTCATATTGAGGTCCTGTAGCATGATTAGAATTTTTAGAAAGCCTATAGATGCCTATGGAATGCCTATTGGCACCCTGACCTGGATAGCCCAGGCTAGCCTCATCTCATCAGATCTCAGAAGCTAAGCAGGGGCTGCCCTAGCTAGTATTTGTATGAGAGACCTCCAAGGAATAACAGGTTCATGATGTGGAGGCTGGCAATGAATAACCACCTCTGAATGCCTTTGACCATGAAAACCTTATGAGTAGGGGTGGAATTCTATCAGGAGCTCCTTTGCATATTAGACCAGACACCCCTGATGTAGCCAATCTTCCAAAAGCTTACAAGGCTCTTTTTGTAAGCTCTTGGAGGATTGGCTAAATCAGGGGGTGTCGCCTAATATACAAATGAGCTCCTGCTAGAATTCTACCCCTGCCTATGAGGTTGCCATATGTCAGTTGTCACTTGACGGCACTTTCCACCATTATAGGTTATGAACATAAGTACAGCCTGCTGGATCAGACACTGGTCCATTACACAGCAGCCAACCAGTTGTTCTAAGGCAACTGTCCATGGCCTGGTACCGGTCCGTGGCCTGTTAGCAACCAGGCTGTGAGTTGTATAATTATTTCATTATATATTACAATGTAGTAATAATATTGATAATAAGACAATGACATTGGATATATATCATGCCCTCCACTCCGAATTTCAGAGTCTCAGAGTGGCTCACAATCTTCTTTCCCTTCCTCCCCCACAACAGACACCCTGTGAGGTGGGTGGGGCTGAGAGAGCTCTTCCCAGAAGCTGCCCTTTCAAGGCCAGCTTTGCGAGAGCTATGGTTGACCCAAGGCCATTCCAGCAGCTGCAAGTGGAGGAGTGGGGAATCAAACCCAGTTCTCCCAGATAACAGTCCGCACACCTAACCAGTACCCCAGACTAATAGAAATAAAGTGCACAATTGTATCATCCTGAAACCATCGCCCCGCCCCCTGGTCCATGGAAAAATGGTCTTCTACAAAACCGGTCCCTGGTGCCAAAAAGGTTGGGGACCACTGTCCTAGGGGGTCAAAAGCAGAGCATAGAGGCTGTGGTCTGATGCTGCCTCCTAGCACTAGTATTCCTAGGTTTACTCCCTAGGGCCACCTAAGTAACACAAATTAACACCACCCCACACTTCCGGCTATACTCTTCAGAAATTTGAAAAGCAACTAACCAGTTGAGGCCAGATTTATATCTTAAACCTGCTTTACTAGTGGCATTGTCACAGGGGGGAAATCCAAGTATAACAGTGGGTTCATTTGTTCATATTTAACATCAGAAAACTAAAATAATAACCAACACAATTTAATTAACAAAACCTGCTACTGATTGTATAGGGAATGAAAATATAATGTAATAGGGAATAAAAATAGTAATATTAATAGGGAATTTTATTATTATTGTGATTACTACAATTAGGAAAGGCTAATTTAAGTGATTATTTATCATGCCCCTTTAAATTAAGATTACAGCCAGATACCAAAAAAAAAATACAAAAGTACCCTTAACTTGCAAGACCCACAAATTAAAATTTCTAACCACCAATTAACTAACTGATTTTAGTTGATTACTGATCAAGCCTGAAGCTCTAGCTGTAAAAAATCTGGATTTCTCAGCACTGTACTGTGAGTATGGAGTACTCTGGGGGTACTAATCTCTCTGTCTTCTTAACCTGTGGCATTGGTCCAATTATGAGTGTAGTTAAGAATCCTTTCAACATGCATTTGTACACTGGCAAAAATCCACCTTTTTGCTAATTACCTTGTCTCTATGAACAAAGGCATAATTAAACAGCGTTTAAGCTTCTCTTGGTTAGGTTTTTATTGACATAAACTCTCTGGTTGGGGCTTAATTTCTAAAATTGGTGATGCTGTCTTTCCCATTTCTGTGGCAGTTTCTGTGGCCTCTCATTCCCTTAAGTGTCCTTCTGGCTTCTTCACCATGTAGGTGGGGGGAGAGAGGTCGTGAGGGCTTACCTCTCAGGCTGTGTCAGTCCTCTTCCCTTCCCTTCCCTCCTGTTCATGTGGAGAGCCAGTTTGGTGTAGTGGTTAAGTGTGTGGACTCTTATCTGGGAGAACCGGGTTTGATTCCCCACTCCTTCACTTGCACCTGCTGGCATGGCCTTGGGTCAGCCATAGCTCTGGCAGAGGTTGTCCTTGAAGGGGCAGCTGCTGGGAGAGCCCTCTCAGCCCCACCCACCTCACAGGGTGTTTATTGTGGGGGAGGAAGGTAAAGGAGATTGTGAGCCGCTCTGAGACTCTTCAGAGTGGAGGGCAGGATATAAATCCAATATCATCTTCTTCTTCTTCTTCTTCTTCTGCTGCTGCTTCTTCTTCTTCTTCTTCTTCTTCTTCTTCTTCTTCTTCTTCTTCTTCTTCTTCTTCTTCTTCTTCTTTTCTTTCATTTTATCACAAGTCTCCCTCATTTCTCCCTTCGCTTTGTCTTCAAGCAAGCCATCTTTCCATCCCTTTTTCTCTTTTTGCCTTTCTTGCTACATGAATGTCAAATTCAGGATATAACTTTCTAAATACAATACAGTCTGCCACCTCAAGGTGTCCTTCCCATGCTGACTTATGCTGTGACAGACCGTTAGTCCACCAAGCGCAATACTCACTGGTCTGACCAACAGAGGCCCTTGAAGCCCTCGAGCTCAGAAAGGTCTTCCTCAAGACTTCTTCCCAAGAACTGGAAGTTCAGAAAGTGAAGTTATGCCATGGTCTCTTCACTGTTCCTGACAAAGCCTAGAACTTGGAAGTTGTGATAAAAATAGATGGTATTTTTTTATTTGAACCAGATTAGTTTCATATATTTAAAGCGGTTAGTGGTTAAAATACTGGACTAGGATCTGGAAAACTAAGGCCGTGGTCACACTGGAGACGTCACACAATCTGGCCATACCATCCTGAAACCATTGACCCGCCCCCTGGTCCATGGAAAAATGGTCTTCTACAAAACCGGTCCCTGGTGCCAAAAAGGGTGTGTGGTGGTCTCTATGTGTGGTGGTTTAAATAATCACAGGAAGGGGTGACCAAGCCAGCACATCCTGAAGTGGCTCCTCCATGTGCCAGTCCCAGACCGAAGCATCCACATTACTGGTGGCTCAGCCATGGAGCACAGTGTCTGACTGGGGATGGGGGGGAATGGCCACACATGCATATATGCACACATCCCTACTCGGTGAAAAAACCCATCGCCAAAGATGGATGTGACTCTTCACGCTTCCCATCTGGCATCCGTTCGCAACAGTGGTGTTCAGACATCAGAAAAAGTGGCATGGAAGCACCGACATGTGTTAATACCAGACTTTTCCTGGTGTTGGCAAATTCCGCTTCTAGAACAGGCTGGACCTGGGGACCAACGACTGGGATGTGGGAAGCAGATGTTGTCTGATCATGCTCGTTACATCCGCAGAGGTACCGCAATGATATCAGCATGAACTGCTTGTGTGACCAGTGACTACAGCCTAAGATTCGAATCCCCAGTCTGCCATGGAAGCTTGGGATGGGACGCCTTGAGGTCACCTTGAGGTGGCAGACTGTATTGTATTTAGAAAGTTATATCCTGACCTTGGGCCAGTCACACATTCTAAGCTACCTCACAGGGTGTTGTGATGATGAAATGAAGACAGGAAAACTATGTAAACTGCTTTGGATCCCTGTTGGGGAGAAAGGTGGGATCTAAGTAAAAGAAAATAATGAAAAAAAATATTTTTTTTCATTAAAGTTTGAAGTTGCATTGAATGTTCCAGTCACTTTTGAATCAATCTGTTTTTGTGTTTAGAGCAGCCAGATAACATGCACTTCTATTTAGGAATCATCTACACAAAAACTCACGATCTGAGTTCGATCCCCAGTGGAAGCTGGGTTTTCAGGTAGCCAGCTCGAGGTTGACTCAGCCTTCCATCCTTCCGAGGTTGGTAAAATGAGTACCCAGCTAGCTGGGGGGAAAGAAGAAGAAGAAGATATTGGATTTATATCCCGCCCTCCACTCCGAAGAGTCTCAGAGTGGCTCACAATCTCCTTTACCTTCCTCCCCCACAACAGACACCCTATGAGGTGGGTGGGGCTGGAGAGGGCTCTCACAGCAGCTGCCCTTTCAAGGACAACCTCTGCCAGAGCTATGGCTGACCTAAGGCCATGCTAGCAGGTGCAAGTGGAGGAGTGGGGAATCAAACCCGGTTCTCCCAGATAAGAGTCCACACACTTAACCACTACACCAAACTGGCTCTATGTGTAGATGACTGGGGAAGGCAATGGCAAGGCACCCCGTAAAAAGTCTGCCGTGAAAACCTTGTGAAAGCAACATCACCCCAGAGTTGGAAATGACTGGTGCTTGCACAGGAGACCTTTCCTTTTCCTTTTCTTACACACAAAAAATGGGGGAAATTGATTTAAATCACTATTTTATGGTCATTAAACCAGTGATTTTACAGTCATTTGAATCAGTGATCCAACTCAGTCTACTTTTATCAGTCCCTTAATACCTCCATCGCTTTTGAATTGCAGTTCTGCGCCCAGAATACACAGAAACACAAGACTTCAGAAGGGTCCTATCAGACCAGCTGACAGACTTGCGTCTCCTTTTGCATTCACTGTGTCTCTTTAGAGGCAGGTGAGCCTCAGAGCAGTAGTTCTCAACCAACAGTATGTGTGCCACCAGTGGGATGACAGAGATTTGACTCCCTCCAGATCTCCATATTGGCCTTCAAGTATGATGTGCTTTTTCCACCCAACCTTATCTGCCATCTGTTACTTTTTAACATGCTCAAAGTAACCTTGGACACTCAGTGTTTCTTCTAACCCTTCCTTCCCTCCTGCCCACTAGCAAGTATTTTTGATGTGCCATTTCCTGCTCACCCTCCCTGCCAGGGATTATCCATTGCGCTTCTGCAATATTTTATGTCTTTACCATAATTGATAGTGGGATGTAAGATATGAGAGGGAAGGAAAGCTGCATGGTATAGCCTAGCCTCCTGAGATCTCAGAAGCTAAGCGGGGTCAATACTTGGAAAGGAGACCACCAAGGAAAACTTCGCAGAGGAAGGCAATGGCAAACCAAACCAGCTCTGCTTCTCACTTGCCTTGTAAGCCCCTCATGACCCTTCTTCATTTGAGATGGGCTTTGTTGTCTTCCAAACAAGGGCAAAGTTCCCAAGCAGAGATCAAGGCGAGGCACATCATGTTCCTTTATAACAACCATGAAGTCAGTGGGAGATTATTCATACCAAATCAATGCATGAGTATAAAGTGCTGAAAATCTGAATCCCATGTGTTAGCCAGTCTGTTTCCAGTGTTTCAAAAGATCTTTCTAAAATCCTACCCGGAGACCATCTGTTGCATCTGTTGCCCTGATTGACAGATTGCAAATTTGCATTTTGTATATTTCCTTCCAAGACTGACCTCTAATTTTATAACCACAACTATAGCTAGTTCAAATGATTGGATTTAATTGGCAAGTTGCCTCAGAAGTGTCTTCATATTTGCTGACTGGTACCCTTTACCATGCTGTACAGGGTTGTTTTGTGTTTGTTTTTTTTTGCTTCCTCAGTGTTTCCAAATGGATATATGACTGAAAATGTTTGCCAGTGTTCAAAATAAATGTGAACAGACAATCGTAATTTGCAAACTGAGTTTCCTTAGCAGCATATGATAAACAGCATAGCACAGATAAATGGTTCACGATTTTTTTTTTTTTACTTAGTCACACCACTAGCCCATCTAGGTCAGTATCATCTCCTTGTAATAGACAGCAAGTCTCTAGGGTATCATGCAGAGGCTTTTCCTGGAATCTTTAGCTGCAGAGGTTGGGAATAGAATATAGATCTTTAATTCAGTGTACATGCCATACCCGCTAAGCCTCTGCCAAGCAAAACAGTCTTGTTGGTGGAGAGCATTTCAACCAGTGACTTGGAAATTACTTTAATGACAATGATCTGCAAATTGTTGATAGTCTCTCTACACTTCCAGTTCGGTTGAGACCTCTACAATAAAGAAGGCCATATACCCTACCTCCTTGGGAGGACTGGATGCTCAAGAATTTGCCTGTTCTGTAAAGTGTACATCTGTGATGAACAGTAAATAGTTAATGCTTTAACCTGGTCTGAGAACTTTGAGTGAGAGGGGATTCAAATGAAATTCTACAGTTGAGAGTGTTAGGAGTGGCAGTTAAGAAGAAGAAGAAGATATTGGATTTATATCCCGCCCTCCACTCCGAAGAATCTCAGAGCAGCTCACAATCTCCTTTACCTTCCTCCCCCACAACAGACACCCTGTGAGGTGGGTGGGGCTGGAGAGGGCTCTCCCAGCAGCTGCCCTTTCAAGGACAACCTCTGCCAGAGCTATGGCTGACCCAAGGCCATTCTAGCAGGTGCAAGTGAAAATTGGCAGTGGACTGTGGAAAGAAGTTAAGCAGCGGGAGAGGCTCAGGAAGGATTCTGAATTAGGGAAGTGAGATGAATGGTCCTCCCCTAAGGGAAATAGCCTCTGGTAAAAAGGAAGGCTGAACGCAGAAGAATAGATGCTTTTGAGATGTGGTGCTGGAGAAGAATCTTGAGAGTCCCTTGGACTGCAAGAAGATCAAATCAGTCAGTCCTAATGGAAATCAACCCAGACTGTTCCCTAAATGCTGAAACTGAAACTCAAATACTTTGGCCACCAAATGAGAAGGGAGCACTCACTGGAGAAGATCCTGGGAAAGACAGAAGGCAAAAGAAGAAGGGGACAGCAAAAGATGAGATGGCTGGACAGCGTTGCTGATGTAACAAACACGAATTTGGGCAGACTTCAGAGGATGGTGGAAGAAAGGAGGGCCTGGCATGACTTTGTCCATGGGGTCGCAAAGAGTCAGACTCAACTGTGCGACTGTACAACAACAAAAAAGAGGGAGGGGTGATCCCTATCAAGTATGAGGGAAACAGATTCTGGTAAAGGGGATAGTAATCACTATCAAGTGTAACAAGAGATATTGGAACTTGTGTGGATATTCCTGCCTTCACCAACTTTAGTACCTGCGAGACCAAGAAGCTTACGCTTGTTTATTTAAGCAGAGACTGCCAAGAAAACTCTCTCCTGTTAATGATCTTGTGATAGATAGACACAAATGAGTAGATGTCCTATCTGTTGTTTATATTTAGACAAAGTTACCGAATTCCTGTTGCCTGCTTACCTTCTAAATCCTAAACCTGATATCTGCTTGACAGTTTCCTCTCAAAAGTGTAATAAAGCAGTTAGTTCTGAATTACCATAAGCCTCCCATCAGACAAAGGCAAAAGAAGAATTTTAGTTGGTCCCTTGGTTCCTTAGGCTGAGTCAGCATGTATCTGAATATGTTTAAGCAACTGGGTGGGACAGACAGAATAACAAAGAAAGAAAAGGGAAGCAAGGGGAATCATTATACCATCTTAAGTGTGCTAATGCAGGGCTGGCTGCAGGTTTGCTGGAAATGTAAGAGGTCAGCTGTTAATGCGGGTTCCTCCTAGACCATGGTCCTCTGCAGATGCACAACCATGGGGCTCCCAGCTCAGCACTGGCCACCAGCAGAACCATCTTGGTGCAGTGAAAATGTAATTGGCCTCACACTGAGACCATATCTCATTTGCAGCATCAACCCAGAAGGGATGCAGTCACTTCAGGAGAGTACTGTAGAGTTCAGAAATGCTGTGGTTTCCATAGCATTTCAGAAGAATCCTAGAGCATTACCCTGATGATGATGTCATTTCTGGATTTGCACCAGGAGTGACATAACAATGTTGGCATAATGCCAGCCTTTCCTATATTTTCCTTTATTTTCCTAGCAGTGGCTGGGGCTGTAGTAGGAGACCAGCAGCAACTATACATAACCTTGATGGTGGTCCTGCAATGATAAGATGGACTAATGCATTTTAGAAAGGGACGGTGGCTCAGTGGAAGAGCATCTGCTTGGGAAGCAGAAGGTCCCAGGTTCAATCCCTGGCATCTCCAAAAAAGGGTCCAGGCAAATAGGTGTGAAAAACCTCAGCTTGAGATCCTGGAGAGCCGCTGCCAGTCTGAGAAGACAATACTGACTTTGATGAACCAAGGGTCTGGTTCAGTATAAGGCAGCTTCATATGTTCTTCATATGTTCATATTTCAGCTCAGACATGGTACAAAACCGAGGAAAAATGAAATTCAGATGTAAACCCATCTTTCTGTATACTCTTAAGTACTCAACCTGTAGTAACTGGCAATGCAATCCTAAACAGATCTACATTCTTTGAAGCCCACTGGCTTCAGCAGTGTAACTCTTCTTAGGATGTTACTGCTAGATGGCAAGCGTGGCCCCTTCCTTCTATAATACCCAGTACAACTGACTGATGTGATGTCACAGTGTCCGTTGCCCTGTCTCTGCCTGCAGAAGCCAATGAGGGGTCCACAGTGACATCAGGCCAAGGGTAATTTTGACTACTCGTTATGGAGGCAGGGAGAGAGAAGACAAGCACCTGGCTGCCATTTTTTTTTTTTTGGCAGCAATCCTGTGTTGATCACATCTGTTCAGTTCTGCTGAGAGAGCAAAACGGCCTCAGACGCATGAACATTGCACCTTGTCTGAGGGGGTAAAACTGCATAATCTGACAATTGTACCTTTATTCAAAAGGGTAAAAATGCATAATAATAGCTGTATACCTCTGCCAAAACCTGGTAAGGCGTATTCATCTTACTGCTGGGTAGCCTGCTGTGAACTAGCAAGAGAAAATGGGAAGAAAGGATGAGGAGCACTGCATCTTCCCCTCAGCAACACAGCAGAGAAAACACCTGATGGTAACTATCAGCGCCACAGTATGGCACTTCGTACAACTCCTGTACCATCCCAGGAACAGGGATGAGTTTAACGGTGAATTCTTTTCCTGATTGTTATAGTGCAGGGCAATCAGGGAAACACATTTTACCTTTTGTACAATTTGTATAATGTTTTATTCAGTCAGTCATTCACAGATTTGTTATTGTTCCATCCTTTCTAAAAGGAGACTGATAGCAGCTAACAAACCCCCCTGCAAAAGAACCATGAACATGCAGTGAAAATATGCAATACAAATAATACAAAAACAAAACTAGAGCTATTTTTACAACCCCAGTCATAAAATCATATTACGTTGCTGTCAGGGGAGGACATGCAGAAAGATCCTGCTGGCTTGCTAACAGCTGTTTAATTTAATCAGGGCTGATTTTGTTTCTTGTGTCTTTTCAGGTATTCAGTCTGGGCATGGCATAGGGGTTTCAGCCCTCTGTAAGCCAGCTGGCGGGCAGGGGAGGCCCCACCCCCAAAAGCAACCACTGGGCAACCACCCCTCTCCCCACTCCACTGTGAGATTCTTGCAGGAGATGGAGAGAGGCAACCACTGGCCACACACCTGAACTCCAAGCGGTGAATTCACCAGTAGAGTTCAGGCTCATGTGGCCTCCACTTTTTGCAAGCAGCATTCAAATGGTCCCTTTAAATTTTGTTTGCAAGAAGAGGGAGGAGTTCCATGTGGGATGGATGGATGGATAGATGGATGGATGGATGGATGGATGGATGGATAGATAGATAGATAGATAGATAGATAGATAGATAGATAGATAGATAGATAGATAGATAGATAGATAGATAGATAGATAGATAGATAGATAGATAGATAGATAGATAGATAGATAGATAGATAGATAGATAGATCAGGGCCATGCTCTTACATATCTGCCATGCATTTCATATGGTTGGGGCAAGAAAACTCTCGAATTGTTTTTCTGGCCTTCTGCTGCTGCTGCTGCTTCTTCCTCTGCTGTTGTTTCCTACTTCCCGAAAAGACTTCACAGGCACCAGGAAAGGTGTCCGTGGGCATCACATTGGGGACTCCTGTACTAAAGACTTGTCTGCAATCGGAGAGTTGAGAAAAAATGTGGATATATAGAGAATCAGCCTCTGTCTATCTGTATAGCCATATTTCCATGATATTTTCTTTGGTGGGTAAATGACATGGTAAAATGATTGGCTTGGCTGAATTGGATCATTTCCGTGAATGAAAAGGATTCTGCCCATTCAGTGTAACGGTCATACCTCCTCCTCCTCCTCCTCCCATTGTAGCCCAAAATGTCCCCAGAAATGTTTCTCCTGGGCATTCCAGGTGCAGCCAGAGGAGGGAAGCAAGAAAGTTGCATTCTGCAGGCACAGAAATGAATCGTTCCACAGAGATGTTCTGGCGGTTCCAAGTCAGTTTTTTCTTTTCAAAAACCCACCCTTACAAATACTTTTAAGAGATGAAAGCCACATTTTGTTCTATTGCTTGCTTTTTTTTAATTCTGCATTTTCAATAAATTATGTTTTTTTATGAAGCTTCTATAAATGATGGCAATCAGCTGTTGGTTACTTTTAAAATTCCATACTTTTAATAAGTGGTAGAATTACTTTTTTTTCCATAGTGTTTTTCACTGTGTTTTGATATGTTTGCTCTTTTAAAAAATGAAAATAACAAATTTTAAAAATTGATAAAATCTAGGAAGACATTATTTGTCTTTTAAAATTATTTTTCATGCACTCAAACTTTCTTTTGCTCTTTGAGACTATCTTCCTGGCATTTTTCAGTCCATGTATTGCTTTCCATTTATGTATTTATAGGCACAAGAAATGCATCTTTTAACTGGGATGTTATGTACCAACAATGTTCCATAGCTCTTCTCGTCCATCTGGTTTCTTTTTTCACAGTGTCTTCAATAAACCTTTCTTGATTTCTGTTTCTCTGTTCTTTCCTTTCAGAACTACAGTTTCCATTTTAATCCTTTTCTATGTTTGTCAAAAAGATTATTATTTATATCTGATTTACAAGATTATTATACATATCAGGTTAAAATATTTTGGGTTGGATCCAGTTAACTACAAACTCAGCTATCCCACCTCCCTCTCTTGCTGTACTCCACTATGCTCCCTTGGGGTCTGGGGACTCTCAGGCACAATATGGACCATAATGTGGGGGCCTGCAGTGGGAGGAAAAATCAATTAAGGTTGCCCACTCTTCCACAAATAGAAGTATGTTTCAGCTTGTTATGTATGTGGACTCAAGAGAAGACTTGGATATTCCCGCCGGCTTATTTGAGCCAGGCAGACTGAGCTTGGGGACGTGGGAACAAAGGGCTGCAGGATCCAAATCCCTGCAGCTTTACACTAATCACAAGCCCCCACCAGTTTGATTGACCCAATCATGTGCTAGCGCGGGAACCTAGAGATGTATATAAGTTGGGCCTGCAGGCTCCATCCTGAGCCACTTCGGTGGGAAGGGCGGGATATAAATTGAAATAAACTGAAATCCATCCTTAGTCTTGTATTGTAACCTTTACTGTGCGATTCCTAATAAAGAGCTTGATCTTCTTCGTGGTCTCTGTGCATCACACTGATGGGATTAAGGCGCCTGCGCCGATCACGATCGGTAACTTCAAAAGCTGCGGATTTCCGCGCCCCAGGCCCGGTGCGCATGCGCACAGCCCCCACTGCGCATGCTCACCGAGCCCGGAGCGGACATCCCGCCAGTTCTCTTCTGACCGCCGCTCGGATCAGTCGATCTTTTCGCTACGGTCGGTATTTTCTCCTATATCTATACGTAGATTGTGGATTTCCAGAGGTTTTTTCTTATTTTCTTTCTTATTTTAGTTTATTATTTTCGTTTTAAGAGGAGGGAACGAAATTTGGATTCTCCTCTCCAGTTCCCGTTTTTTCCTCGCCCCCCCCCCCCTCATCCTTTCCCGCCACGCATGGAAAGGCGCTGGGGATTTTTCCGGAGGTGCACGAGGTGTGGCAGCAAGATAGCCCCTCCAGACGGACACTCCCTCTGCCTACTCTGCCTTGGGGAGTCCCATATTCCTGACTCTTGCATACATTGTTCGAGATTTTCAAAGCAAACCAGAAAAAATCGCGCAGCCCGGCTGGCCGCCGCATTAATGGAGAGGGCACTTTCACCGAAGAAGATGTCGACCGCTTCAAAACCGTCGACATCCGAGTCGGTCGGTACCGACAGGGCCCTTACCGACGCCGATCGCCCCAGCAAGAAAGCGGGCTCGGCACAGAAGTCGGACTCCTCTACGCCCGCAAAACGGCCTAGAGAGGAGAAGGTCGCCCACACCGAAACAAAGAAAAAGAAGGCAGACAAACCCAAACCCAGTGGGCATTCTGCTTCTTCCGCCCCGACATCGCCATCAGTACAGGCGATCGGGAAGGTTCCACCGCTTAGGCTATTCGCCTCGCCTAGCCGTCGTCACAGCTCACCGACACTCTCAGCCATGTCGACGCAGATAGCGATTTCATCGGACTCCGACATTGAACTCGCCCAACGCTCGGGAACGGAACAGAGTCCTACGGACGAGCACCGCCCTCGAACCCCATCCCCGCAACCTAAGAGAGATGACCGTGTTACTCCCCCAAGGGGTCGGTCGCGGAGCCCACGCAGACCTCTCACCCCCCGCCATCGCTCCCGAAGCAGACGTCGGGACCGATCACATAGCCGCTCCAGGAGCCCTAGACGTCGGCACCGATCACGTGAGTCGACCAAGGCCAGATCGCCGGTCGATCGTTCACCGAGATCGAAGCCCAGAGACATTTCACCACTCCGGAAGCCACCACCCCCGATACCATGGGACCAGAGACAGTGGCAATACTTATACGGCTCTTACCAAATGCCTTCAGTTTTTCCTTGGTTGCCCCCCAGACAAATAGACTGGGACCAGCAGTCTGAGGCGTCAGTGAGATCCAGAACCTCCTATCATACACCGAGGCATGCATCATCGGCGTCACTGGCAAAACCCCCGAGCATCGAAAAGCCCCCAAAGCAAAGCTCTCCTCGACCCCGAGGACAGGAAAAGGTGACACCAGAACCGGATAAGACCCCAGAACCCCATCCTAGGTCAGAGCACTCAGAATCGCCAGACGATTCGAAGTCAGGGGAGGAGTCTGCCTCAGAAGAACAAGGCACCCCTTCCTCCCCGGAGGAACCATCACCTCCGGAGAAGGTCGGGGAAGAACAACCTATATCCCCATCTGAAGATCTTAAATCTTATGGGGATCTTATCAAACGCATGGCCCAGACACTGGCCCTGACTACTGTTCAGCCTCAACCGGTAGTCACTGACAATGTGTTCGATGTAGTGCAACTCGACACCTCCACGGCAGTGGCACTCCCTCTAACGTCTGTCATGCTACACATGGCCAAATCCGCATGGGACAAACCTGCGTCGACACCAATATCGTCACGCAGGCTTGACCACATGTATAGAATTCAGGAATCGACTGCTGAATTTCTATTTAACCACCCTAAGCCGAACTCGGTGGTGGTCGCCTCCTCTTCCAAAGCTAGGAAGACCCATTCGACCCCCCCTGACAGGGAGGGCAAGAAACTGGACAACCTGGGTAGGCGGTTTTATACAGCGGGTTCACTAGGCGTGAAAATGGCGAACTACACAGCATGCATGGGGCGCTACCAATATGCGTTATGGGACCAACTCTCCTCCATTTTACCTACTCTCCCAGAACAAGCAAAGACAGCAGTCAAGAAACTGCAAAAAGAGGGAATCCTACTGGCGAAACAACAAATCAGTTCCGCAAAACACGTCGGCGATATAGGGGCAAAGACCATCTCCTCGGCCGTGACACTCAGAAGGCATTCGTGGCTAAGGTCAACGGCCCTCCAACCGGATACTCAATCATATATAGAGGATTTGCCATTCGATGGTAGCGGTCTGTTCAGTGCAAACACCGACACCGCTTTACAAGAATTAGATAAAAGCATTAAAACATCAAGAAACCTAGGGGTATCCTCCTCATCGAAAACACAGACCAAACGACCTTGGTCAAAGACTTGGAACAAGAAACCGTTCTCAAAGCAGCAAGGGGACCAGCAGTGGAGACCAAAAAGTTCGGGCTCTTTCTCCAAGCCTCAGTATGGTGCAAAGACGAAATACTCGCCAACTTCTACGCAGACCCCTCGCCAAAAGGGAAATAGGCAGCCCAAACAGAGCCTTTGACTGCCTCCCCCTGTGTTTTTCCCTATCCCCATCCCCTGGAAACCAGACAAGACTCTACCCTTTCTTCCCAGCTTGGACCAAGATTACTACCGACAAATGGGTCCTATCTGTTATTCTACTGGGCTACCAAATAGAGTTTCAACAACAACCCACTGTCCCTACGGTCGTCTACACCACACACTCTCCAATACTAAAAGAAGAAGTACAAGCTCTTCTACACAAGAATGCAATAGAAGCAGTCCCACAGTGTCAGGAAAGACAGGGATTCTACTCCCGATATTTTATAATCCCCAAGCGGGATGGTGGCCTCCGGCCTATCATGGACCTGAGAGCTCTCAATATTTTCATCACTCATCACAGGTTCAGGATGACCTCATTGCAAAACATTCTACCCCTGCTCAACCAGGGAGACTGGATGGCCACGTTAGACCTGCAGGACGCATACTTCCATATAAGTATCCACCCAGACCATCGGAAGTTCCTCAGGTTTACCATCGGGAAATCCCATTTCCAATACCGGGCGTTGCCATTCGGACTTTCAACGGCCCCAAGGGTCTTTACGAAGACCATGGCAGTAGTGGCAGCACATCTGAGACTGCAAGGGATAGTGATATTTCCCTATATAGACGATTGGCTCCTGGTGGCAAACTCCAAGGACTGTCTATTACACCACATCCAGATAACCTTAACCCTTCTACAAGAACTGGGGTTACAGGTCAACAACAAAAAGTCACATCTCCAACCATGCCAAAGGATACAATTCATAGGAGCGATCCTAGATACAAGGAAATGCAAGGCGTTTCTCCCACCAAGCAGAGCAAACGACATAGTCTCGCTTGTGTCAGAATTCTTCCACAACCCAACGGTGAGAGCGAGACAGATACAGCGCCTTTTAGGGCTGATGGCCGCAACCACAGCAGTCATCACGTTTGCCAGGTTCCACATGCGGATGCTCCAATTATGGTTCATCAATGCATTCAACTGCCTGAGGGACCCCCCGTCACGCAGGATGCGTATTCCAGAACCAGTCCTTTTCTCTCTAACGTGGTGGCACCAGAGACAACATCTAACGGAGGGTGCCCCATTTCACAAGAGGGCCCCTTCCCTGACGATAACCACAGATGCATCCTTATGGGGCTGGGGAGCACATCTGAACGGCATGTGCGTTGGGGACAGGTGGCCTCCGTGCCACCTAGAATTTCACATAAACTTTTTAGAGCTGTTGGCAATCCATCACGCCATCATCTCATTCCGGAAACTACTCACCAACAGATCGGTGGCAATTCTTACAGACAATACGACAGCCCTAGCATACATAAACAGGCAAGGGGGCACAGTGTCCCGGAAGCTTTGCCTGCTAGCTTTACGCATTTGGGAGATATGCAGAGTAACGCGGACAACCCTAACTGCAGCACATCTCCCGGGCACTCTCAACTCTTGTGCGGACTCTCTAAGCAGAGGAGGTGCCGTACTCCACGAATGGGAAATGAACTGGCAATTCCTTCAACCAGTTTTTCAGAAGTGGGGAACACCGGAAATAGACGTGTTTGCGACTCGCAGAAATTCAAAGTGCAGGAAATTCTGCTGCAGGGGGGGAGCCGACCCGAGATCGCTGGGAGACGGCCTGATATTTCCATGGAAGGGACAGCACGTTTACCTGTTCCCTCCCATCCCGCTCATAACCAAGGTGATCCACAAGATTCACAGCGAAAGGCCACGGGGAATCCTAGTCACCCCTTGGTGGCCGAGACAACATTGGTTTGCCCCAATCCTAAGCATATCCGAAGGGGTCTACCATCAGTTCCCACCAGCCGCAGACCTACTAATATCGCATCAGGGAAGGGTGACTCATCACGATGCACCGCACCTGAAATTGACGGCGTGGCGGCTATAACTGCCCCATTATCAGCCAGGGCACAAGAAGTTATTCTGAACTGCAGAAAACTATCCACTCGGAAGTCCTATGACTACAAGTGGTCTAAGTTTGTGGAGTTTGCTTCATCAGAGGGAGCAGACCCCGCCACAGCGGGCCTTTCCACGGTGTTGGACTTCATCCTCGCCCTAATCGACAAGGGACTAGCAGTATCATCAGCTAGAGTGTACTTGGCTGCCATATCAGCTAATCACGTGAACATTGAAGGCCACTCGGTGTTCTCACACCCAGACTCTAAGAAATTCCTTCGTGGCCTTGCCAGACTGTACCCTGTAGTAAGGGTTCCAGCCCCCGCATGGGACCTCCCTGGAGTCCTACACGCCTTATCGGGGAAACCATTTGAACCCATGGCGACATGTCCTCTGCAGTTGCTAACGTGGAAGACGGTTTTCCTCTTGGCCATTACGTCGGCCAGGAGAGTAGGTGAACTGGCCGCTCTCCGATGTGACAACCCATACTTACGCTTTAGTGCAGACGGTGTCTGGTTAAGACCAGATATCAGATTCCTCCCCAAGGTGGTATCCTCTTTCCACTTAAATAAGGAAATATACCTGCCGGTGTATTTCCCGAACCCTACGACAGATGGGGAGCGCAAACTCCATGCACTAGATGTCAAAAGGGCATTATCCTTTTACCTACACAGAACGGGGCCCTTCCGGAAGGACTCCAGACTTTTTCTGTCCTACGCCCCAGCGTCTCAAGGGAGCAAGGTCTCAGCTCAGAGGATCTCAAAATGGATCTCAGAGACTATAAAACTCTGTTACTTGATAAATAAGAGGCCCTTGCCTGGCCCCATTAGAGCACACTCCACGAGGGCGATGGCCACTTCAGCAGCCTTCATGAAGGGAGTGCCCCTGAGTGACATTTGTGCAGCAGCCACGTGGTCCTCACCGCATACCTTCGTTAGACACTATGCGTTGGACTTGAGATGGCATCAGGGCACTTCGGTGGGCCAGGCGGTACTGCAGTCGCTGTCTTACTGATGAACCGGAGCACCCTCCTCCAGGTAGGACATTGGCTTGCTAGTCTCCCATCAGTGTGATGCACAGAGACCACGAAGAAGATAAACAGGTTGCCTACCTGTAACTGATGATCTTCGAGTGGTCATCTGTGCAGTCACACTACCCGCCCTCCTTCCCCTCTGCTGCCGGTCCATCAGTGGATCATGCAGCGGTCAGAAGGAACTGGCGGGATGTCCGCTCCGGGCTCGGTGAGCATGCGCAGTGGGGGCTGTGCGCATGCGCACCGGGCCTGGGGCGCGGAAATCCGCAGCTTTTGAAGTTACCGATCGTGATCGGCGCAGGCGCCTTAATCCCATCAGTGTGACTGCACAGATGACCACTCGAAGATCATCAGTTACAGGTAGGCAACCTGTTTTTATCACTACCCCGAGGCATTGCCATGCCTAGAACCCACTATGTTATACAGCTCATGGCAGAAATCACTGGATCCAACCCTAGATATTGCACTGTTCTTTTGCCATAGCACTCATTCACTACTGGATTTTCCTATGTGGACAATATTTATTTATTTACTTACTTATTTACTTTCTTTCTTTCTTACTTATTTACTTTCTTTCTTACTTACTTTTTTACTTACTTCATTTATATCCTGCCTTTCTCCCCAGTGGGGATCCAAAACCTGCCTACATTGTTCTCATCTTCTGTCTTCCATTTTATCCTCACAACAACCCAGTGAGGTAGGTTAGGCTAGGGTCGCCAGACCCCTGATCTTTGTGGCTCCAATCCTCTGGCCCCCAACTGGCTGGTGGGGGAAACCCCACCTCCAAACAGGGACAAAATTGTGCAATGTCCCTGATGCAGTGACATCACTTGGAAGTGACATCATTGCATCACTGATGTTACATGACAATGCTCTGGGTTTTAGGCAAACTCTATGGTTTTGTGGCAAAAAAAAAAAAAAACCTCCATAGAGTTTTTGCCCAAAACCTAGAGCCCTGCACACAACATCAGTGACTTGATTACATCACTTCTGAGTGATGTCATGTCACTGTATGTGCAAAGTGCTCACAGCAGAAGACTCTCAGGCTGCAGGATCCCCCCACCAGCAGCAAGATAGGCCTTGGCAACCCTAGGTTAGGCTGAGAGTATGTGACTGGGCCAAGGTCACCCAGCAAGTTTCTCTACAAGAGCAGGGATTTGAATCTGGATTTCCCAGATCCTAGTCCAAAACTTTAACCGCTGTGCCATACTGGCTCTCTCTAGTATGATTGCTGTAGTGTAATGATGTGGCCCCTATGTGGTGGTGGAGGAGGAGGAAGAGGAGGAGGAGGAGGAGGAGGAGGAGGAGGAGGAGAAGAAGAAGAAGAAGAAGAAGAAGAAGAAGAAGAAGAAGAAGAAGAAGAAGAAGAACTTGGATTTATATCCTGCCCTTTACTCTGAATCTCAGAGCAGTCACAATTCCTCAACGTCCCCCCCCCCCCCAAACACACACAACAGATGCCCTGTGAAGTAGGTAAGGCTGAGAGAGCTTTTTACAACAGCTGCCCTTTCAAGGACAACTCCTGTGAAAGCTATGACTGACGCAAGGCCATTCCAGCAAGTGCAAGTGGAGAAGTGGGGAATCAAACCCAGTTCCCCCAGATAAGAGTCCGGGCACTTAACCACTACACCAAACTGGCTCTTAACCACTACACCAAAATGTGCTTAATTTTCTTACTCAAAAGGCAGTCTTCCAACACTTGCCAGGAATTAAAAGGTGCATTCCCTAATGGATGAGGGAAGTGATTTGTTTAAGGGTCCCCCCCCCCTCATCTCTGCCAGGAGTAAATTGTCCACTAAGGCCAGTGAGGAAATACCTGTGGTTAGGGTCAGAAAAAGCTCTGGGTCAGAAAATACCTAGAGATTTTGGGGCTGGAGCCTGAGGAGGATGGAGTTTGGGGAGTGGAAGAACCTCAGAGGGGTCTAACTCCATTGAGTTCACCTTTTAAAACAAATCATTTTCTCCAGGTGATCTAACCTATGTCATCTAGAGATCAGTTGTAATAGCAGCAGCCACCACCTGTCAGGACTGCCCTATATGATATAGGCAAGATCCCCTCCTGCCATGACCTGGAGACCCCTATAGATATGAAGAGTGCCTCCACTTCCATGAGCCAATGGACACCATCTCATTGAAACCAGTAGCCCTGCCCTACGCAAGGTGATTGTGATCCACCAGAGGCAAGAATTTCTGCCATCAGCTGACTGCCACCCACTCAGCACAATGCAAATTCGAGTGAGCTGGGAGGAAGCCACCAAAGGCAGCTTCTTCCCTCCCTACTCCATCATTGAGTGGGGGCAAGATGGACTGGGAGCAGACCTCTTCTTCCCTGCCCTCTACATCAGGACTGGGGTGGGTTCTCCCCCCCACCCCCACCGAGAAGATGGAGCCTTTTTAAGGACTCTTTTTGCATCTTAGTTCCCGCTGACCCCTGCTGTTTTTTTTTTAAACTACACTATACCAATCATATTTACAAACTGAACAACATTTCTTATTATTTTATCATTTACTCGTTTCTGTTTGATTTCTGCATTCTCTCCCTTCCCCCAGTTCTCCTCCACATTTTTCTCCCCTTGTCTCTTCTTTCATTTTACAGGATATTTTCCTGGAATTTTGTTTGTATGCTATAGTGTTTTCACCCAACCGCTGTACCATATTTCTAGCAAATGCCGGGCAGAGTTTTCTCTTCTGCTCAAGCCAAGAACACGCCCTGTGTGTTTAATGAATGGCTGTGGCAAAGGTTGGACGCTCATCTGATGCACTCTCTCTACTAAAGACGTGATGCTGCTCTTAATTTATCTTGCTAGCCTCATCCACACCACACTAGAGGCTTGCAAATTACAGTCAATGTGCCCTGAAGTTTACCTAAATGTTTCAACTGGCGCAAGCATCCTTCTATTTTTCAGCTGTGGTAGATAATGAAGATGAAGTGCTCACCTTTTTTTGCTTTAAAAAAAGGCTTCCGTGGGAGTACCACTTAAGACAGTTTTCTGTCCTTTTCAGGTTTGCGTCCTTCAAGTTTCCTCTGTGAATAATTAGACCCAAGGGGGGGTAGTAGCAAAAAGGACCATATGGAAATCATGCCATAGTTATCCACAAGGTTGCTTTTGGTCCTTGCTGTTTTTGTTCCTAATCCAATGCTGTCTTCATTTTTAGATGTTCCTAGTATAGAAAGGCCTTGACTTGGCTGGTCCAGGTCTCATCAGATCTCAGAAGTTAAGCAGGGTTGGCCCTGGCTAGGACTTGAATGGAAGACCACCAAGAAAGTCCAGGGTCACTATCTAGAGGGAGGCAATAATAACAAACCACCTTGGAATATCTCTTGCTTTGGAAACCCTATGGCAGGGATGGCCAACGCTAACTCTCCAGATGTTTTTTGCCTACAACTCCCCATCAGCCCTAGCCAGCATGGCCAGTGGCTGGAGTTGATGGGAGTTGTAGGCAAAAAAACCCATCTGGAGAGCTACCGTTGGCCACCCCTGCCCTATGGGATCTCCATAAATCAGCTGTGACTTGATGGTACTTCTCACTACTAGTACAGAGAAAGTATCTTTTTGATTTCTGTTGCTCTTTCATTTTCTGGCTCTGCTGCAATAGGCACAACTAGTATCGACAGCGCCATTGCAGTGTACAACACTATTATTCAACCTTATAAAAACCCTAGGGTGGTTGCACAATCAGTCCTAAGAACAGCCATACCAGATCAGACCAATGGTCCTTCTAGCCCAGAATCCTTTTTCACACAATGGCCAACCACATGCTCCAAGAAGGCTGGCAAGCTAGGCATGGGGGCCAAAACTTCTTTTTGCTATTGCCCTTCCCCCCAACAACTGCTATTTAAAGCCTTACTTACTCTCAACTTGGAGGTTCCTTTTACTTAGTCGTCATGGCTAGTTGCTACTGGTGGACCTGACCTTCATGAGTTAATCAAATCCTTCTTTAAAGCCAACTAAACTCAACCTTCCTTGTATCTCTGTGAGAAAGGAAGACTGTAAATGAAATAAATAAATGAACTAGTGGCCATCAGAGCATCTGGTGGCAATGAATTCATGAATCTGAAGGAAGAAATACTTCCTTATTGTCTGTCTTGAGCCTTCTGTTCCTTAGTGGCTACTCATAAGTTCCAATATGATAGGAGAGGGATAGAAAAAAAATTCTTTATCTACTTTCTCCATCCCTTATTCAGCTGCGATGTGACAACCTGTGGCATTGCGTCGCAGGAGTAATCAAAAGCCTGTACTTCCCCATTTCTTGATCAGGGGCTGTTGCAGCTTCTCAGCCAGTCACAATAGCATTGGTATTGGGTGCACAGATACTGTCCACATGGTTTTCCAACTCCAGTGATGTCTTGGGGTTAGCATGTCTGTCTGCATTGTTGATTCTAGAAGGAACTACCATAAGGGCACCCAGTGGAATGTGGGTTATCCCCTGAAACTGGGTGTAGAAGCTGTCCACATAATATGGCTTTGTAAGAAATCTTTGACTTGTTAATATCAAGGAACATCAGCACAGGGTTCTTTTTGTGTGCGTGTGTGTGTGTGTGTGGCTGTGATGAGCGTTCTTTTCTGCCATGAAAAGCCTGAGGTAATAGTGTCTCCTGTTCATCTGAGACACAATCAACAAGTTGAAATTTCTTCTTTGTGGATCTCTTGACTTGAAAAAGCCTCCTCCCCAAGGTTTAAAACATCTGTGTCCCAAAATTAAAATATACTTTCATAAATAAGTAATCATATCAGCTTGTATCAAAAGCATCTCCTTGGCCTTTTTAAAAGACAGTCTGGGGAGCCATTATGACAAGACAAAAACCCGATTTCTAATGTCAACAATAATAGGATGCACTTTTAGGGCTTCAAAGGATTTACTCATGTTGTCATGTTTGTAAAGACGCTATCATGTAATATCAGTGAGTGAGATAAAGACTCCAAAGAGCCTCATTTGGATGCAGTAGATGAAAGTGCCTTGTTAAAACCAATGAATATTTTTTGTTCACATCATGTAGGTTTATATATATCTCCCCTGAAAGTTTAGAGGATCCTGAAGAGGGCACTTTTTTGCAGTGGAATGGGATCACCAAGATGTCTTTCTTCCTGTCATTCCTCATGAATCTCTATCTTATGCTTAAATATTAACTTTCTCTTCAGACTTGGCAACTTTTTTTAAAAAAAAATCAAGAATGTTCTTCTATGACCTTGCTATCTGAATGTGCCATCTAAGAAGAAGATATTGGATTTATATCCTGCCCTCCACAAAGAGTCTCAGAGCGGCTCACAATCTCCTTTACCTTCCTCCCCCACAACAGACACCCTGTGAGGTGGGTGGGGCTGGAGAGGGCTCTCACAGCAGCTGCCCTTTCAAGGACAACCTCTGCCAGAGCCATGGCTGACCTAAGGCCATGCTAGCAGCTGCAAGTGGAGGAATGGGGAATCAAACCCGGTTCTCCCAGATAAGAGTCCGCACCCTTAAACACTATACAAACTGGCTCTCCGGTGTCTTAAACTGATCTTACAGATGGTGGCAGGATGTGGGAAAGAAAAGCCTCTCTCTGTCCAGCCGGCTGAGTGGCTTGCTGAAGCCACCACCACTGGGCAATCCTATGTGGACTTATACTCTTCCAAGTCCAAGGAAGTCAGTGGGCTTAAAGGAGGTGTAGCTCTGTTTAGGATTGTATTGCAAGGCCTTTAGATATCAAAACTCTTGTAACCTCCAAATGAACTAGTGTAACCTCCAGTACATATGACAGTGCTATACCTTCTAGCTCAGTCCCACCGGCTGACTGCAAAGCATCAACCAAACCTGGAACTCTCATAGTGGCCTGGCTTAATCTCCAGGTTCCAGCTTGGCTGATAAACAATAACCATTTACAGAAAATTTTAAATGCAACTTTGACTTTATAATACACAGTCATCAAGGTCACATGACTTATGAGAGCATCTTAAAGAAAATTACATCCTTCTAAGTTGATTGATGTCATTGGGTTCAGAAGGCTGTAACTATGTTTAGGATAACAGTGATAATCCACTACTGTGACCAAGTAATAGGGTTGCCAGCATCCAGATAGGACTTGCAACAACAACAAAAACCAACTACTGTGATATGCTGGCTAACGATGTTTAATAAAACCATTTAAAAATCTTCATATTATCTTTTTATACTTTGCATTGCAACAGAGGTCCAATTCTCCTATGAGCGCCTGGATGTAGGCTCATTTCGTCAGTAGACTTCCTCAGGAGTAATCCTTCCTATGTTTCTTCCAGGGTTACTAGTCTCTAGTACCAACCCAGTGTTAATGTTCTTCTGCAACATCTTCTCATTCTGGAATAAACCGAGATAATAACAACTAGACATACCACAAAGCTGAATGGAATTAGAAAATTCTTACATTTTTATATTGATGTAAAAAAATTACCACTCAATGGCACTTAAGTGCTTATATTTGGATTAGGAGTTTGAGCCAGGCCAAACTTATTTTTTTAACCAAGACTTCTGGAGTTTGCTGGCCTATGGCTCTCTACAATATATTATTGAAAGCAAGCTGTTCTTTAGATGGCCAATTGCTCTTGTACTCTTTATATTAATTGTTTATTTTAATTTAATTTCAAGCAAGCCATTCTTTTGACAGCAATTTAGCTCAAAGGCAAATAAATCACTTGTTTATTAAATGTTTATTTTAAAGATGTATTCCACTTCTCCTGGAGAAAATGGCTGCTTTGGAAGGTGGACTGTATGACATTATACGCAGGGCCATCCCTTCCATTAGGCAAATTAGGTATTTGCTTAGGGCACTGGGCTGGGAGGGCACCGAATTGGGTGCTCCCCCCACCCCCGTGCCCTAGATAAATGCCCTGCATGCATGCACAGTGGTCAGCAGGCTTCGCTTCATCTCCCTTCCAATCCCTTCTGCTGTGCACTCACTTGCTTCACTCCACTTTTGGGCAGCCGGAGGAGCAGCACTGCAAGGGAAAGTGGCCCGACGAGAGGCGCAAACCCGCAGCCGGGAGGGCAGGGAAGGGGAAGTCTGCCCAAGAAGACCGAGGGAGCCAGAGATGGCAGAGGTGGAGGAAGAGGAGGAGGAGGAGGAGGAGGGGGTGGGTGCAAAAGAAGCAGGGGTGCCTCAGCAGCATCCTCACTCACTCCCTTCACTTGGGTGGGCAGGACTCAAAGTGCTGTACAGGAAAGGGGCACGTGACTTCCTTCCTTCCTTCCTTCCTTCCTTCCTTCCTTCCTTCCTTCCTTCCTTCCTTCCTTCCTTCCTTCCTTCCTTCCTTCCTTCCTTCTCCACCCTCTCCAACATGTCGGCTGTTGGAGGGGAAGACAGTTACAGAAAATAAGCCTCAGTGTCTCTGTCTCTTTCTCTTTCACACTCACTCACACACACAATTTTGAGATCCAAGACATAACAAGGAGCACGCTGGAGACAAAACACCCCAGGTTGGTGAGGCTGGATGGAAATCTATGGGGCCGAGATTAACTTGCAAGCAAATCCCATCGGTTTGCTTCTCTCTCGCATGCCCCGCTCTCGGTTTGGGAGTGCTGGATCTGGTTTTCAAGGATTAAGTGGATTGTGGATTGAGACATGCAACAGTGGCGAGCAGAGCATGGGGGGGCGGGGTGCTTCTGACTTGGCATACAGATCTTCAAATCTCTCTCTCTCAGGTGTGACAGACGCCTTTTTCAGATCTATCTCAGAAAGGGGCAGGAAGGAAGCAAAAGCTACATTGTGGGGGTGGGGGCACAACAATCACACATCATTCTTCTGATCTTCCTTCCTCATTCATTGCCCCCTCCTCAGCCCCCTCACCTTTCAGTTCTGAGCCAGGATACACTTAAGCCCCAGGTCCTCTCTGAAACCGTTGCAGATCGCTTTCAGAACTTGGAAGCATTTAAACTGTCCCCACATTTTGTCCCCCAGCTGAGAAGGCTGAATGTGTCGGGGGGACACTCCATTCCTTTTGTCCCCCCATGGACTTCATCTTCGGGGTCCCCCCACCCCTGAAATGCTCCTCCAGTCACAAGCCTGTCCTCCCAACATGACAGATCCTACCCTGCCACAGATTATGTAAGTCTTTAAGATGCTAAGGAATCTCGCTCTTTTCTATTGGGATTGGAAGTTGGGGAGGTCAGCCCCCTGTTCCCGCCACTTGGGGAAGACAACCGAAGAGCTGTTTCATGGAAAACATGGCAGAGTTGCCAAGGCAAATATAGATTGGCACCGCCCGCACCACAAAAGGCCTGGTGAAGAAAGTGCCCCCCCCCGCAACAACTTCAGTTTAATCATCTAGTCAATGAATGCATTTGAATCTAACAGCCAGCAAAGGGCTTTGTCAATTTCACAAGTCAGTTTCCCCCAAGCAGTTTGAGCTTGGGAGATTTGGGGGAGGGGGGGTGTTTCTCTTCTAAACACATGTCTCTCTGTGTGTCTGGCTGGGCATCATCCCCCAACAATGGGCAGACAAAAGTCAGGGCTTTCCTGAGAAAGACAGAGGTTGCGTGTCATCAGCTTGTGTGTGCGTGAGTCAGTGAGTGACTCTTAGGTGGACCGGTGTCAGGCTTCAAGTCTGCCTGGGGTGCCGTGCACCCTAGGGCCTCCCCAAACCTCACCCTCCCAGGCTCTACTCTCAAATCTCCTGATGTTTCTGAACCCAAAGTTGGCAACTCTACCAGGTACTGGGTGAAAATTACATGCCTTGTGTGTGCCCTATGGGTCAAGATTTCACCTATCCGTTGAGCAGGATTTGGATCAGATGACCTCCTCAAAGTATATCCTAAGGGTGTATTCAAGAGGATAATGAGCCACCACCCATAATCTGATACCAGTACTTGAGATCAAAAAATATCCAAACGATAATGGACAGGTCAGCTCAGGTTTGCCGGCGTCTGCTGCCACGGTATCAGCGCTTCCTAATCAATGATATCACAGAGAGCTGAAAGATTCAATTAAATCAGTTGGGCACAATTCCCCTTGTAGGTTCCCAGGTGAAGATAATCAACCCAGGCGGCAAGCTCAGCTTCGCTGCTGTTGCTGCATGACAGCCAGCATGGCAGGGATCCAAGAAAAAAAAGAGTTTCCAGGTGCATCCAAAGTTGCAGCATGACACCTGTTTGCCAGCTTACTCCCCAAAGGGAAGGTTGGAAATGAGGCAGTAATTAGCTCAGGGATTGACACTGATATTTAGGTGTTAGTACACATGAATGCAAGCATACCATCCTTGGCCATTTGAGACTGATCTCCAGAAGGCAATGCTCTTTCCTTAGATTTGATTTTTTTTGCTATCAAGTCACAGCAGACTTATCGTGATTTCATGGAGTTTTCAAGACAAGAGATGTTCAGAGGTGGTTTGCCATTGCCTGACTCCATGTCATGACCCTGGTATTCCTTGGTAGTCTCCCTTCTTAATATTGACCTGGGCCAGTCCTGTTTAGCTTCCACAATCTGAAGAAATCAGGCAGCTCTTATTATTGTTTTGCCTGCAGAGGGTGGTCATTTGGCTAAGCACAGCAGAAGGAATTTCTTTTTGAAACAAGATGGTTGTTCTCAAAGATTTCAGGTTTTCACGGCTGGCATCATCATTAGGGTTTGTAGAATCTTTCGGGCTCAAGTGCCGTGTTCTGCTGGAGAAAGTTTTTCTTCCAGACATTTCGTTCTCAGCTGCGGAGAACATCCTCAGTGGCGTTGCAGCCGGAACGCCTGCTCCGGCTGCAACGCCACTGAGGATGTTCTCCGCAGCTGAGAACGAAACGTCTGGAAGAAAAACCTTCTCCAGTAGAACACGGCACTTGAGCCCAAAAGATTCTACAAACCCTAAAGTGGTTGTTCCTTTGTGTTTTGGTTGAAGCCAAGGCTTTTTTTGAGCAGGAATGCAGTTCTGACTGGCTTAGTGTCAGGGTGTGTGGCCTAATAGGCAAATGAGTTCCTGCTGGGCTTTTTCTAAAAGAAAAAAAAAGCCCTATATGAAACAATGGTGATGTCAGGGGGTGTGACCTAGTATGCAAATGAGTTCCTGCTGGGCTTTTTCTACAAAAAAAGCCGTGGTTAAAGTATATTCAAGCCATACTTTACTGATTTCTCATTGGGGAGCAAAATAGTAACAACACTATATTTAATGTTTTTGTGATAGGGAAAATTAAGCAACTATAAGGCTATTTTTAATCATCTCTGATTTTGAAGATGGCTGATTACAGGACTGAATCTGAAATGCATCTTTGTTGGTGCAGTTCTGAACAGAACTACACCCTGGAAGCCCCACTGGTTTTGGTGGAGTAGTCCATTTAGGACTGCACTGTCATTGAATTCTGAAATTATTAACAAGTTAGATCCCTGCAGAAAAGCTGACTATCGACATTCATATGAGCAAGTGTGATCTGGCATGCTTCACGTGGAACAATACAGCACAATGATGTACAACAAGAATTTATATTTACTGCTAAATTAGAGACTAACTAGCTAAATGGATATTACCAGAGCTGTCAAGAATCTGATCTGCTTTACAATACAGATTAGTCAATTTTCAGATTTGAATCAAATGACTAATCCTCACAGCAGGTGTTTGAGTTAGACACATGAAGCTGCCTTATGCTGAGTCAGAACACTGGTCTATCCAAATCAGTACGTTCTACTCTGACTGGCTGTGGCTCTCTGGGGTCTCAGGCAGGATTTCCAGCACCAGGTTAGGAAACATCAGAGATTTGGGGGGGGGGGGGGGGTTGGCGCCTAAGGTAGTCAAGGTCGGAGGGGAGGGACTTTAGTGGTATGCTATCAGCACCTCAGGGCTAGACTGTCTGGTACCCTAGGCACGGCTAATTTCTGGCTCCCTCCCTTTCATTGATAACATCACCGAGTCACATGGGAGTGCCCAATTTGCCACCCCCAGAAGGCTGGGGCTTTAGGCAATTGCCTAGTTTGCCTAGCAACAGGGCTGGCCCTGGTCCACCTTCCAAAGCAGCCATTGTTTCCAGGTGAACTGATTTTTGTCACCTGGAGATCAGTTGTAATCCTGGGAGGTCCCCAGCCACCACCTGGAACTTGGCAACCCTAGCTCAGGTCACAGTCTTTCATACTGGCCAAGATTGAATGTGGAATCTTCTTTGTGGAAAGCAGATGTTCTGCTCCTGAGCTATAGCCTCCTCTCTCCTGGCTCTTATAACCAGGGCATTATTTTGTAATGCTTACAAAGCACAAGTAAAATTCTAATGTTCAGTATAGAATTGAATACATTAATCTCTGGCACTGTAGCTAAAAAAAATACCGTCGCTGTTTCTAGAATGGGGATTTCAGCATTTATTTTATTTTATTTTAGCAGTTTTACCCCAATTTTCTCCTCAAAAGAGACACAGAAATGCCTGAAAAATACAAAACTGAGGTATTAGAACAAAATAGGAGTCAATATCACCTTTAAGACCAACTTAGTTTTATTCAGAATGGAAGCTTTCGTGTGCTCTAAGCACACTTCATCAGGCGAGGAATCCAGCACAGTGAGTAGAGCCGCACATAGCTGGTAGGCAGTGACTCAGAATGCAAAATGGTACAGATTTAAGATCCAATGACAGGATAGTAAAATTAACAAGTTGAGCAAACCTTTGATCTGAGTAGCATGAGCCATTGCTTACCAGCTATGTGTGACTCTGCTCACTGTGTCAGATTCCTCGTCTGATGAAGTGTGCTTAAAGCACACGAAAGCTTAAAGTGGAGAGCCAGTTTGGTGTAGTGGTTAAGTGTGCGGACTCTTATCTGGGAGAACAGGGTTTGATTCCCCACTTCTCCACTTGCACCTGCTGGAATGGCCTTGGGTCAGCCATAGCTCTGGCAGAGGTTGTCCTTGAAAGGGCAGATGCTGTGAGAGCCCTCTCAGCCCCACCCACCTCACAGGGCGTCTGTTGTGGGGGAGGAAGGTAAAGGAGATTGTGAGCCGCTCTGAGACTCTTTGGAGTGGAGGGCGGGATATAAATCCAATATCTTCATCTACCTCACAGGGTGTCTGTTGTGGGGGAGGAAGGTAAAGGAGATTGTGAGCCGCTCTGAGACTCTTTGGAGTGGAGGGCGGGATATAAATCCAATATCTTCTTCTTCTTACGTTCTGAATAAAACTAAGTTGGTCTTAAAGGTGCTATTGGCTCCTATTTTGTTCTACTACTTCAGACCAACACGGCTGCCTATTTGGATCTGTCTACACAAAACTGAGGTATATAAGTGCTAAATTATATATCCAATAAAATCTACATTAAATATATGGATATCTTTTAATATATATAACATAACATATAAAACATTCATGTTGTCCGTTATAAGACAGAAGATCAAACCTATTTCTACAAAGCTATCTTCATTAGTGGTTGACTACATAAGATTTTGTTCTAAAAGATACAGCTCATTCCTGTGTTGAAAATATGTGCAAAGCACGCAAACTATTGCACACAGTGTACCCAGAATTAAAACATCAGTAATATGAATTGTGCACATCTGGTTGGATCTTGGCCAAGAATGTTCCTTTAAAAGCTCATTTGCGATAACTGTTTGACTTCATTAATCTATTCACTTAGAGATTTGGTAAAGGATTATAGAATTCTCAGGCACCAAAGAAGTAAAATATCTACTACTTTAAAAGAACTACTTTGCCACCATAAGAAGTATATCGTTTTGATTAAAGGCAGAAAAAAAGCCCTTCCAGATTATTAAATTTAGCAGAAACAAGTCCATACCTTGCTTTAAAAAAATGGGTTAAGTCAGAAAAGATATGGCCATTACTAAGGCCCTATATGAATAATTCAGCTCATAAATACATATATACCTCAACTTCTCTTGTTGTCGATTTAAAAAAAAAATTGGTTGCAAGATGTTTTTTCCTCCACTTTTCTGGGTGCCTTGACTTCAAGTGCTTACAAAAATAGATATTTAAGTAAAGAAACAGAAAAAAGAAAGACTCTACATCATGGGCTGGTTTTGGATTTCTGGCTAGCTACTCAAGACCACAGACTGTAGCCCTGAGCTAATAAGCTCACTTAGGCTGTTGTCTTTCAGCTCATGGCAAAAAGCTCACACCTCTGCCCACACCCAAGCTTCAGTACTTCAAAACAGGAAGAGAAACAAGAGGTTGGCTTCCAGCAGCACTTTTGCTTGCAGCAGCACTTTTGGCGCTTACCAGAAGTGACATCATTATGTCGCTGGCAACATGAGGACACTCTGGTATTTGGACAAAAACTCTGTGGTAGAATCTGATTTTTTTTATCATAGAGTTTTTGCCTAGATACCAGAGTGTTTCCATATCACCAGTGACATGATGACATCACTTCCAGAGTGTGTTGACAGTGATGTCACCAGACTAGGTGTCAGTTTGCTGCTTGTAAAGCAGACTGTCTCCCCCAGTGTCCTGCTGATTGATGCCAGGGGAGGGGCCCCAGAATGGGGGATCCCCTACTTCCACCAGGGGCCAGATCTTAGTAGATGACAATAGGGTTGCCATCCTCCAGGTGGTGCCTGGCATTCTCCCAGAGTGACACTTGATCTCCAAACTAGAGAGCTCAGTTCCCTTGGTAGAAATGGCAGTTTTGGAGGGTGAACTCTGTGGAATCATGTACCCTCTGAACTCCCTCTTGTCTCCAAAGTTCACTCCCAAATCTCTAGTAATTTCTCAAACCAGAAGCAGCAATCCTAGTTGGAAGAAATGCTCCAAAATTATTTGTTTGTCTCCATTTATTATATGCTGCTACAGGCCTGGTCCCTGGGGGAAATGGTGTAAAACATTTATGAGGCAAAAGGTGTTGTGAAGCGACAGCTGGCTTATGGTGACCCCATAGGGTTTTTGAGGCAAGTGTGCCTCTGTGTGGCAACCCTTGACTTCTTCAGTGGTCTCCCATCTAAGTACTAACCAAGGGGCAACCCCATTTAGTTCTACTGAGATCAGGCTAGGCTGGGCCATTCAAGTCAGGGGATGTTTTAAGAGTAAATAAAAAAGAAGATTGAGAATTGCTGAGAAAGTGGCAGCGGTTGGGACTTAGAAATATTCACAGGAGAACAAAGCAGTGGGATTCAGAAGATCCATTACAGTCATATCCGATCCCCACTCCTCAGTCCTTCTGTCAGCAAAAGGACAATTTCTCTTATTACCAAAAGGGTCCTTAGATAGGAGACTGGGCATAGAAGGCCATCGGATAAGAGAGCCAGTTTGGTGTAATGGTTAAGTGCATGGACTCTTATCTGTGAGAACTAGGTTTGATTCCCCACTTGCAGCTGCTTGAATGGCCTTGAGTCAGCCATGGTTCTCACAGAGCTGTCCTTGAAAGAAGAAGAAGATGAAGATGATGATGATATTGGATTTATATTCCGCCCTCCATTCTGAATCTCAGAATCTCAGAGCAGCTCACGATCTCCTTTATCTTCCTCCCCCACACCCTGAGAGGGCTCTCACAGCAGCTGCCCTTTCAAGGACAACCTCTGCCAGAGTGATGGCTGACCCAAGGCCATTCCAGCAGCTGCAGGTGGAGGAGTGGGGAATCAAACCCGGTTCTCCCAGATAAGAGTTCACGCACTTAACCACTACACCAGACTGGCTCTTCTGGCTCTTCAGGGTTGCCACACAGGGTTGCCACACAGAGGCGCTTGCCTCAAAAACCCTATGCGGTCACCATAAGCCAGAAGAAAGGGCAGTTTCTGGAAGAGTTCTCGAGCCCCACCTACCTCACAGGGTGTCTGTTGTGGGGGAGGAAGGTAAAAGAGATTGTAAGCTGCTCTGAGACTGAGATTCAGAGTGAAGGGCAGGGTATAAATCCAATATCATCTCCTCCTCCTTTTCTCCTCTCAGTTTCCCTTAGCAACAAAGTGGCAGTGCCCTCACCACTGAAAATTCCTCTCCCATCCCTGGTTAGTTAAGGCCTGCAGAGGAACATTCCACTTCAGCAATATAGGAAGTAAGGATCTTAAGCTGTAAGAAGAAATGATTACTTACATCTTTACAAGCTAGATAGTCAGATATGGCTTTTCGCCAGTGGAAACGAAGTCTTCTAGCTGGTATCTTACTGTTTTTAAGCTGCATTTGTTCATTTCAGATTGGTCTTCATGCAGTGTACATTTTAGATCCCTGAATGTTTTCCACTACAAGACGACAGTTTGCTGTAGACACTGGTCCTCTCCTTTGTCATCCTGGTATGCAAATAAGCTGTCATATCTATGTTGTTAAAGGCCCCAAATATTGCATTTGCTGGGCCCTACAAGGGAATCCTACCAAGGTTATTTCTTTATATGGTATCAGCGTATCTTAAAAAAATACTGAACGGGGGGGGGGGGGGTATCTATTTATGGTTGAATATTGGACAAGAAAGAGACAATTCCCTGTTATAAGAGAACTGTAGCTGTTTTAGGTGCTGAAGGAAAGCCAAAATAGTTGGCTAATTAAAATAGCAGCAGCAGCAGAGGCCTTGGCTCCAGAACACAAATATTTCTGGCAAAACCAGTCCATGCTTTTACGAGAATGAGAAATATCTAACTGGTCCCATGTTTTAGAGAGCCCTATCATGTCCTTGAACCATATGGGCAGTCCATTTGATTACTGGCCATGTTGATATGGCTCCCGGTGGTGACAAAATGATGGTTATTTTGCTTGACTTAAAATTAAATAAATAAAAGCATTTTACAAGATAACTGCTACAGAATACAAGGGCCTCATTGCACCCTAGGCAGAAGATGGCGTGTAACTCTGAAAGCTGCGTTGCCTCCCTATCTAATGTAGTTCAGCTGAAATATACAGAATGACAATAACTGTGTTTCTACAGGAAGCCCCATGTATGCCTCCTAAGTTGTTGGGGTTGAGCTAGTCAGGTGGTGCCATGACCCAGGCTACAGTCCAGAGAACACTTTCCAAGGACAACTGCTTAGAATTCTTTCACTAGCTGGTAACATCTGCCATGCACGGACTTTTCTGCATTAAATTGCTTTTACGGTATAGCCTTTTGAGAAACCAGAACAACCTGTTCAAGCCCTGTGTTCTTCCAAATACACAGTCTGAAGAGGGTTTTGAAAGCACCAGGCAGATTACACCTATCAGCCAAGATATCGGAGGAGGAAAAAAGAACAAATTGAATCAGGACTTTTTCCCCACAGATGGGGAAAGTTCACATTTATGAGATTTATAAAGAAATCTCTCTCTCTCTCTCTCTCTCCATCAACTCACAGCTGACTTATGTCAACCTTGTAGGGTTTTCAAGGCCAGAAACATTCAGAGGTGATTTGTCATTGCCTGCCCTGAGTAGCAACTCAGATATTCCTTGGTGATCTCCCATAGAAATACTAGCCAGGACTAACTCTGCTTAGCTTCTGAGATATGACAAGATTGGCCTAACCTGGGCTATCCAGATCAGGGCCTCTTATTAGGTATGCTGGGTTAAAAGAATTAGGAAAGACTCTGCCATCATATACAAGGCACTGCTTTGTCACTGTATTGTTATCATGGCTTTTTTTGAGCAGGAATGCACAGGAACGCAGTTCCAGCTGGCTTGGCCAGGGCTCCAGTTCGAAAAAATGGTCTTTGGCAGAGGGAAGGCAATAGGCAGACCATGCACTCTGTCCTCTCTGCCGCCTCCAGCCTCCAACAGACTTGCTAAGAGAGCGAGAGATACAGAGCAACCCATGTGTGCCCCCTCCCAGGAGAAGCTGGGCCTGCTGCTGCTCCAGCCATATTGGGGGGGGGGGCGAAACAAGATATCTCATTGGGATGCATGAGAACACACATCCATGAAATGCAGCTGATGGCACTGTAGTGTTCTGTGTCAATATGCAAAAAGTAACCTACTGAATGGGTGTGGCCTAATATGCAAATGAGTTTCTGCTGGACTTTTTCTACCAAAAAAGCACTGGTTGTTAGACTTATTTTTCCTTTTTTAATATAGTTTTCCTCTATGCCATAATTGTATTATATATGTTGTATGAAGATTCCACATCCTCTCTAGGAAGTTTGTCACATGGGTCATTGTTTTACAACATGCAGTTAGGAAACCAAACTCTTTTCTCAGGGAACCATAAATTATCAGAATGTTGCTCATTTTCCAATTCTGACATGCCTTTAGCATGGCTTTTTCTTCATCCTCCTGGCAATAGTCACATGGGCAACTGCAGAGTACGTGTTGAGCAAGTTAGTATTACAATGTGACATAACCAACTGGATTTGGCTGTAGGATGATATCACCTAACAACAACCATTTGAGAATGAGGGTGATAATCCCAGTCAGTGAGCACATACAAGATGTTTTCACAGATGTCTCACACACACACACACAACCAAACTTGGGTGCTTTTTGGTACTGACAAGAATAACAAAAAAGCACATTCTGGTGATTCAGGCCAGAAACCTTTTGAACAAATATTAACAACATCCAAGGTCTGGTGAGCCTTGAACATGGCCAGCGGTATCTCTAACCAAAACACAACAGAAAGTACACTTTCTTATGTTGTTAGATGTAAACAGGGCTGTTTTGGTAGAAAAAGCCCAACAGGAACTCATTTGCATATTAGGCCACACCCCCTGACATCACCATTGTTTCACACAGGGGTTTTTTTGTAGAAAAATCCAGCAGGAATACATTTGCATATTAGGCCACACCCCCTGATACCAAGCCAGCTGGAACTGCGTTCCTGGGTGTTCCTACTAAAAAAAAGCCCTGGATGTAAATATTTAGAATTGGTATGGAAATCTACTTTTCTCTAACTTCATCCTCTTGTTGTCTCTCTCTCTCCCCCCTCCCCACATACACACTTCATAGCCTTCTTTATGGCTGCTTTTAAAGCAACCTGTTATCAAATCTCTCCCAATGTTATTTTCAAGTAGACCCACAATACAATCCCCAGGTGAGTTATACCCTTCAAAAAGTCCATAGAAGCCAGTTGGTTAGAAGGGTGTAAATCAGCCTATCATCACTCACTTGAGCTGCAAACATTTAACATTTGTCTAGTCTCTTTTTCCTCACTGGGGTTGCGATTGATGGCACTGTGGAACTATGCAGGGTATTTTACTATTGCTCTTTGCAGGATAGTACACTGTATTTATTGTTGTTGTTTTATGATATTTTGCCTGCTGGCTTTTTGTTAGCTTCCTTGAATCCCTGAAGAGAAGTAGGTTGTAAATATTTTAATAAATAAAAAAACCCACTCAGGGTGACATTTTATTTAAAAAACAGAAACACAGGGATGCAATCCAGACAGCCTAGGCATATGACTGGAGACTCAATCGGTTGATGTTATAGGGAGCTCGCTTAGTACTGTGGCTAAGAGCCAGATCTGGATTTGAATGTTACCACAGGTATGTGTTCACTGTTCATCTTACACCAGGCACTATTCTCATTTAGATACGTTTAGGTCACTCTTACTTTAGTCAGTTTCATGTATGTGAGGCATTTTGAAAAAATACTCTACATGAGCTAAGTAGGCTATTCCCATTATTCCATTCTGATGCGTGATCCTTGTTCAGTATTTTTTTCATTCCATGCTTTGTATAACTTCTGCTTTTGGTCACTCCGTTGAGCATTAAGCATCATCACAATGTAGCATGATGGTTAGAGCATTGGGCCTGGACTTGGGAGACCAAAGTTCAAATTCCCATTCACCTTGAAACTCATTGGGTGACCTTGGGCCCAGTCAGTCCTCCCCTGCCTCAGGGGGCTGTTGCAGCGGTTGGAAGAACTGTGTGCACTATTCTGAGCTCTGTGAAGAAAGAACAGGATAAAAATATTGTAAATAAATTTTAAAAGCAGCTGAATTAAACTAGACCATTGGTATGTACTAATTCTATAACAGCAGCTGACTTTTCCACATTTCTTTTACATTCCTCAAAGGTGTTGAAAATAGTTTCTGTATCTCTGAGGTGATAAAAGCCTGAGAGAGGTGCTTCCTTACAGTCAGTTGGGTGGGTCCTACCTCAATCCTACCACTCTACTGAGCAAAGTTTATTTACTTGTTCATTCATTTACTCAGATAATTACACCCTGTCTGTCATTTTGGCTCCAGTGTGAGATCTATCTCTGGTATAAGGAGCCTTCCTCCAATTTAAGTGGCTCTTCTGCTGGAGGAAGAGCCACTTAAGTTGGAAGTAGGCTGTTTAGAGTACAATTTGATCCAGCGGAGAGTACCTAGTGTCAAAAGCTCAGATAAAACTACGTGGAAGGTCATGGTGGCTGGCTCAGATCAACAAATGGGCCAGTTTGGAAGGCTTAACAAACCTGATCAGAATAAATCCTGTAATCTAGGAGGAATAAAAAGTTATTTGTGACCTCTCTATATGATTAATATTCTCTAGGATGGTATGAGTCGAGCCCTCTATTAACATGACTTTTCTTTTGCAGAGAAGGTTCTATCACATAACATGTTCTTCGTTTTCCAGGCCAAGGTCTGCATTCTTCTGCTCCAGCTTCAAGAAAACAACTCATTTACTGAACATTATGTCTGATCGATACAGCAAGTTTGCTGAGATTTATGAGGTGTACATAATGGGTGTCTCCCACATCTTAGCCTATCTGTCCTTGCTAAAATGTGAGCAGTGTAGGGGCCAGGATATAGATAGTGACATGGGATGCAACTTAACCCAGTGAGACTTGCCGAGGTGCAAAGCTCGCCAAACATTGTTTATCTTTTCGTTTACCGTGCAGTCAGCTGAGCTCCTGAGTGGTAAATAAATTTAAATCACTGCGGTCCATATGTAAACAAACCCTTTTTAAAATCCTTCTTTGAAGTACCGTGACATTTTAACAGCTCTCAGGACAGGCATGAAATGTGCTTATTTATTACCTAAACCATGGAAGTGTTGTTAACCATTCAGGATACATTGTCAAGTGTGTAAGATTTACCGTTTAAGTACTGCTCAGCAATGTCATTGAATGCCCACAAGTTCTTGTATTGTGAGAAGGGGAGAAAAGTACTTCTTTCTCTACTTTCTCCATCCCATGCATGTGGCACAGTTAGCCTGTGTACAGATTGAACTTTTGCATTAGGTAATTCACTGGATTCTTACGTCATTTTCTGGAATGTGTCACTAGCTGATCTGCATCTATAGTTGCCAGCCTCCAGGTAGTGACTGGAGAAAAATTCAAGGGTTTCTGTGATAACTAGCCTCAAACAAATAACACACCTTCAGAAGAAGCCTCCAGGTAGTGGCTGGAGATCTCCCACTATTACGACTGATCTCTGGGCATCAGGGATCAGTTCACCTGGAGAAAAAGGCTGCTTTGGAAGGTGAACTCTATGGCATTATACACCACTGAAGTCCCTCCCTTTCCCAAGCCCCACCCTCAGGCTCCACCCCCCAAATCTCTAGGTATCTTGCACCCCAGAGTTGGCAGCCCTATCTACACCCCAGCTATCATCTGCATCCTCCCCCCCCCCCAAAAAAAAACCTAGCAGGCACAAGCCTACCAAAATTTAGCACATTTACAGTTCAGTTCAGTTCTAAAGAGAGTTATATATTTCTGACCTTAACTGATGAAGTGTATACCCTGAAAAATCTTGTTGGTCTTTAATGGGCTACTGGACTTGAACCTTGTTCTTCTACAACAAGACTATCCACCTGAAATTGTACACTTCTAATAGACAGGGTTTGTAGGGAGGAGGAGATTTGGGTGAGACAAAATGGAAAAGCTGGAAGGATTCATCCTCAATATTTATGTACTCAGAGATAGTCGGTGGGATCATTATAATTTGCAAGAATTGCGCACAATGAGTATTTCTGTTGCTTTAGTGGTTTGGTTATTGGATGAGTTTCTGTGATTTAGTTGATAATTTATTTTGAGATTGTATTTAATTTCTGTTATTTATCTATCCTGAGCTCATTAGGAATGCAACAATGGATGCTACAAATTAAGATTATTAGTAGTACAAATAAGTAGGGAAGGCAGAAAAACAGAAGTCTTCTGAATTAGCCAGGGGTTATCTAGATCAATCTCTCCGACCATCTCCTCCCAAGGTTTTGAGTCCCGGCAGCAGACTCTGTGGTGGTGTGGTGACCTTCTGCAATAGCATTTTTCTCTTCTGGGAATGAATTGATTTTTCTCTGGCTGCTGTGCAGCAATACAAGCTGACCCAGAACTTCAAAGTGTAAAGTGCCGTCAACAGCAAGGGAACAGAAAAGGATTTCGTCAGCTTTTAGGGAATTGAGATAGAACATTCACGATATACTTTCTGCAGATAGCTAGTTTTGGTTCCTGGGGCACAGGAGCCAGTGAATTCACATTCTACATTTATATATATACATTAATGAGTTTTAGAGGATTTGGGAGGGTGCAAACTTGACGAGTTATCTGTTTGGTAATGACGTTAAAAAACAAGTATACGAATAATGCAAGCTTAATTATTAGATCAGAAAAGTCTCCTATTTTTATTTCCTAAGTGAAAGATACCTTTCCTTTAGAATAAGATGGATCAGGCTAAGAGTCTACTATGCCCAGTCTTCTGCCTCCAGCAGCTATCAGCCAGGTGCTCCTGGGAAACTCACAAACAGGGCATATAAATAATAGCCCTCCTTTCAGTTTGTGCCCAAGCCCACCTTGGAGTTTTCAGAGGTATATTCTGTGAAATAGACCATGAGGTTCCGTTTTACTATCACAGCTGATAGCCAAAGATCTATCTTCAGTTTGTCTTGGGATTATTGAGGAGGGGTGGCAAAAGATGCACGAGGCTGAGGACCCCCAGCGTATTGATTCATATTGCCTAAGGTTGGTAGAGATGAAAGGTTATTCCCATGGAGCTTTCATCTTTGACCTTCAGGGCAGCTACTTATGGAGTCAAACAAAAAGGATGGTTGCCTATTCTGTGGTCATGGTTGTTAATAAATTAATCATAATTAAATACCGCATGCTGAATTATCCTACACACTTGTCATGACTATACTATGAATTCTGTGTCTGCAATTCTGGTTTCACTTTCATAGAATCCTAGAGTTGGAAGGAACCTCCAGGGTCACCTAGTCAAACTCCCTGCACAATGCAGGAAATTCACAAGTACCTCCCCTCTACAAGTAACTCTCCTCTACTCACACCCCTACAGTGCCTCCTGGTCCAAGCCCAGAAGATGACTAAATAAAAAGGAAAAAAAACCCTCCAAGATCCCTGGCCAAACTGGCCTAAAGAAAATTGCTTCCCCAAAGTGGCCATCAGCACTTCCTTGGGCATGTAAGAAAGGGCCATGAGAACTAAGCACTGAGAGTAAACACCACTGAATAATGTAAAACTTATATTATTAGACTACTTAGACTTGCTCCCAATATTATTGACTGAGATCATAGGGGGTCAGTGGAAGGTAGACCCTGAAGCAATATTTGGCCCTGGGTAATGAGTTTCCACAGCCCTGGCTGTTCACAGGCCATCAGAACTTCAAATAAAAATTGTGAAACTGATTTGTTACATGTGAGACAGCATTACTTGTTATTAGTCTATTTTAGGTTGCTTTCATTACAAGAATTTTGGAAACTTTGCTGGCTAGACTCTCAAGAGAAAACATATAATTCAAAATTGTAATTAATCTCAGAATAACTTTTAACTTGGCATTTCTCCACCCCCCACCCCCCTCCCCAACGGCTAACAGAAACGTAGAGCTAGCTCAAATGTGTTTCTATGTTTTTAACAGCTCTGGCTTTGCCACAAAAACTCTTTTAAAAGATCACATTATCTAGCTGTGCCTAAATTGTTTCTTGCAGTGCAATTGTTGACAGGCTTATACCCTTCTAAGCCTATGGATCTCAATGGTTGTAGAAGGGCAGAACTCTGCTTAAGATCACACGGTTACTGCATTAAGATATGGCACCATGTAACAACTACATAACTCATCTCCCCCAACCAATAAACCTGGAGAGATTTCTTTTGTTCAGGTATGAGTTACTTAAGGAGCAATCCTAATCCAGTCTACTCAGAAATAAACCCTATTTTATTCAGTGGGAGTTACACCCAGGAAGGTGTTCTTTGTGTGTGTGTGGGGGGGGGGTTCCTCACTTCTTGAAGAGACCTCCTTGCAGTTCCGCTTGTCCCCCACCAGTGCTTCAAAGGCTGGTACAGGGAAAATGGCGAACCCATGGTGAATCCTAGAGTCTTGGCCCAATATGAAAGTCACTTCTGTTTTTTGCAATGCTGTGCCTGCCTCCACCCCCCCCCCCCAAATCCTCCTGGTGCACCGCCAGCTGCAATTGGCAACCCAACTTCTTAGCCTTACCTTGAATTGTTTTGCTACAAGTCATATCACAACCAGACTAGTGCAGGCTGAGCGTTACCTACAGGAGGGCATTTCATTCCTCCAGTACAGCTGGTCAATCATTTAAAGATCTTGAAAGATGGATTTTGTTGTAGCTCAATCACAACACAAACAAATCCTGTCCTGGCTTCAGAGCTGCTTCTGTTTCAAAAGTACCAACAGACAAACAACGTACCATACTTTAATGTGGCCTTCCAGGAAACCCTTAAAGCATGAAAGATGTAAAATGCCCTCTTGTTACACAATTCGCTCATTTCTTTAAAGAGATTAGAGTATAACTCGTCTTCCAAAGGACAGGAGAGGAAAGACTCGGGTGAATTTATTTAATAATTAATAGTGGAAATAGACTCAAATGGAATTTCTATCCGCCAGAAACATGAACTCTGTTTTATATTTATCATTCCTTATTTGACCATCAAATACATGACTTGGCAGCTTCACCAAATTCCCTGCTTATGTGCAAGCTATTTGTTCTGTGACAAGAGTGAGCTCAGGGAGAAGCTCTCCCCATTAAAAAAAAAAGTTCACTCCACTTCATTGACAAGACACAGTTCTATTTTCATCCTGTCACATGAAATACAGCACCCACACCCTCAGTGTACACACATACCCTTCCCAGAAGAGTACTAAAGTCACATGAGAAGAAATAAGATAGGACTGTTTCAAGCTGAGCCTTCATAAGGGCCAAAATAGACATGGTGGTGGTAGATAGAGTTGCCAGTTCTGGCTTGGGAAATGCCTGGAGATTGGGGGGGGGGGGCACTGTCTATGGGATATTGGGATGGGAAGGAGCACAGTAGGGAAGTGATACCATAAAGTCCACTAGGGATATGCACAAACTGGCTCACAACCCTTTGTCTGCGTTGAATTTTGGCCAGTTTGTGGTTTGTGAACTGCAGCCTGGCCATGAACCTCCAGAAGGTGGATGTGGAGGTTCATGGGGAACAAAAAGCAAGGTTTAAATCTCTGCTTTCTCCTCCCCATGAAAGCCATTGAAACAGCTGAGTGGCAGAAGCAAGCTGCTCCCAGCCACTCAGCTGTTTAGATTGGAAATAGCATAGCCTTGGGGGCAGCCTGTTCCCGCTTCTCAGCGGTTTCAGACTCTAAACAGATGAGCCACCTGGAGCAAACTGTTTTGTGCAGCTAAGCTGTTTAAAGGGGCTTTCTTGGGTTCAGCTCTGAGCCATTTAAACCGAACAGCTGAGTGGCTGGGCACAGCTCAGCTATTTGGTTTAAATGCCTTAAACCCCTGCTTTCTGCTTCCTGTGAAAAGCAGCAAGGAGCAGAAAGCAGGGCTCATGAATTCATACGAACCAATTTGGTTTGCAAATCAACCTCCAGGTTTGTAGAGATTTGTAGTTCGGTTAATGGTTCAGGCACGAGCCATTAACTGAACCACAACAATGCAGTTTATGCCCATCCCTGGAGTCCACCCATTGAAGCGGCCATTTTCTCCCGGGGAGCTGATCTCTATAATCCGGTGGTCAGTTGTAAATCCAAGCAAAGAAGTCGGTAGCCCTATCACCGGCATTTTTTTTTCTCTCTGTGTGCCTCATCTATATATAAATAGAGAAGGTATAGATTCTAATTTCAATCCCAGAAGATCTGGACCCTTCCAGCTCAGAAAAGCTGCCTTGTTTCATGCAAATAGTAGAAAGTGCTGTCAAGTTGTTTATAGGGCTTTCAAGGCAAGAGACAAACAGAGGTGGTTTGCCATTGCCTGCCTCTGAGTAGCAACCCTAGTCTCCCATCCAAATATACCTTAGCTTGCAAAATGTGGTGAAATTTGGCTAGCCTGGGCCATTCAGGTCAGACTGCCATATTTCATAGCAACGGGTAATTTAATCAGAGCCTGGGTGACTTCTATTACTGGAACTAGATTGGGAAATTAGGAATATGCACAATGGACTGCAGGGAGGTATGATAGAAGATGGAAGAGTATTACTCCTCTCAGCCACAAGTTCCACCTCACCCAGCTTTACATACAGAAAACGCATAGCTGGGACCATTGCCTCTCTTTTGGCCCTTAGCAGCCATCAATTGAAAGAAAAGAACTTTCCCGTTTATTCCCCAATTAAAGAAAGTAAAGCAGTGAAACGTATTTTATGTGGTGGAGTGTCCAAGGTGTGGACCAAAAAGAGAGGAACGAAGCAGGACTACTACATGGGCCTAAAGCGTATTTTCCCCAAGGAATGGAACCAAGGAAGCAAAAAGCTGGTTAAAAATGTGAGTTTTTCCATTACCCAGGAGAGGCGCAAGATATTTTGATGCCTGAAGCAAAAACTCCTAATGGCATTCCCATTGGCAGTTTGGATAATCAGGAAAATAATTGAAAAATGTACTGCGCTTTAGTAGAAGTCTAAAACCTGTCCCCAGAGGCAGGCCGTCTTACTTTGTCTAATGGTAGGACTGGTCCTGCTATTAATTTCCAGTTCCATGAATGAAATGGAGGAGGAAACAAGCCATGCAGTGCCCTCCCCTTCAGGGATACGACGACAGTCCCAGGGAGGGCATCAGAGGAAAATTTCTGCTTCTTTTAGTTGCCGTTTCTGACTCCTCTATATAGGCTGTTTTTCTTCTTGGAAAAATATAGGTTTAAACATTCCTGTTGCCCATGTCTGTTCCTAGGGTTGCCAATCCCCAGTTGAAGATAGGGGATGTCCCAGTTTGGAGGACCATTCCAAGGTTATCAGAAAGAGAGGGGGAGGGAAATGTCTGCTGGGCACTCCACTATACCCTATGGAGATTGATTCCTATAGGGTATAATGGAGAATCAATCTGTGGATATCTGGGACTCTGGGGGCTGTTTTTTGAGGTAGATGCACCAGATTTTTAGTATAGCATCTGGTGCTTCTCCTCAGGCCTTTCCCAGGTTTCAAAAAGATTGGACCAGGGGTCTAATTCTGTGAGCCCCAAAAGAAGATGCCCCTATCCTCCATTATTTCCAGTGGAGGGAAGGCATTTAAAAGGCACATGGTGGCTTTAGAAGTGACAGCCAGAACTCCTTTCAGAGTTCAATCATGCTTGTCACAACCTTGTTCCTGGCTCCACTCCCAAGATCTTCTGGCTCCATCCACAATGTCCCCAGATATTGCCAGCTGGACCTGGAAACCCTACTCTTCCCCATGAAAAGACTTTTGAAATTCCTAGTCGTGTATGCCTGAAGAGTGATCTAGGTGGGCTGTCTGAAGCAGCAGAACAAATTTTGAGTCCAGTGGTCATAACGGTGCCACAGGACTCAAAATTTGTTATACTTGAACAGTAAAAGCTATAACAACAAGATTCTGTCTCCAGTTTGCCACTTCTATGCCTTATACTCACCATACCTCTGTGGTGTAGTGGTTATAGTGTCAGATTATAACTGGAGAGATCCAAATTCAAACCCTCTGTTTGGCTGTTAAGCTCCCTGGGTGATAGGCTTGCCAAACTCTAGGTGGTAGCTGGGGACCTCCAGTAAGTAAATAAGTAAGTAAGTAAAATTTTATTTGTATCCCGCCCTCCCCCGCCGAAGCAGGCTCAGGGCGGCTAACAACACAATGACCAATGGTACATTAATAAATAGAACAGTAATAAACAACACAATGACCAATGGTACATTAATAAAACAATTACATTAAGAACATTAAAATTGAGCATTAATTTAACCTTAAAAACCAGTTAGAGCATTAATTAAAGCAAACCATAACATTATCATTGACGCTATTCTAGTTAATGCTGATGGCGGATATTTCTTCGTTGTAGAATTATAATTCAGCTGTTCATAAAAGCTAATTTAAAGAGGGTGGTCTTGCAGGCCCTGCGGAACTGATCAAGGTTCCGCAGGGCCCGCACCTCCTCTGGGAGTTGGTTCCAAAGATATGGGGCCGCAGCCGAAAAGGCCCGTGTGCGAGTGTTCTGTAGTTTAATTTCTCTTGGCCCAGGGGTAGTCAGTCTGTTTTTTCCTACTGACCTCAGTGCTCTCTGGGGCTCATACGGGGAGAGACGGTCCTTCAGGTAGGCCAGTCCTCGGCCATATAGGGCTTTAAAGGTAATAACCAGCACTTTGTACTGGACCCGGTATACACCTCCAGGGATCACAACTGATCTCCGGACAATAGCCTTGAGGAGTTCATCTGGAGAAAATGGCTGCTTTGGGAGGTTGATTCTGTGGTATTGTATTCCACTGAAGTCCCTCCCCTTCTCAAACCCAGTTCTTCTCAGGTTTTACCCCCAAAATGCAGAAGGAAGCCATGTATATTCCCTGAGTCTTCTGGAATGAAAACAAACTAGACTTTTGTTCATATAAAATATTCCGTTGAAGCTCTGCAAATCTGTACACGGTATAATCCTAAACAGAGTTGAAGTCTTCTATAATCTGTGGTTTTAATGGGGTTTAAATCTGTTTAGGATTGCACTTCAGTATCTTTACAATAGTATCTGAGCTGATGTAGTGCCTCGAGCATTGAAATACTAGGCTGATAGTTCTAATAATTTGGAAAGTCCTGTAATCCCTATATAGTACATTTCAACTAACCATGACACACTGGCAATTCTTTTTCCAATTCAGACTGCAGAACAGTGTGATAATCCAAGCTCTCCAACTTGTCATGTTTACTTATGAACTGTAATAGATGAAAAACAAGGCAGAAGAAATCAATAGGATTTAGTGATTATATCCATAGTAACTCTTGAAAGAACAGCACACAAGGCAAAGCTATCATTAACAAGAAAGAAAGAAAAACCAAGGAGGTGGAATGTGAAAACCCAGCCAAGTTTGATTTCATGTAGATTAAGAAGAGTAACTGGAGAGGAGCAAACCAGGTGCGGGGGGGGGGGGGGGTGGAGAGAGAGAGAAGACAGCAGCCATCAACATCAAATTGGTTATACAACTGGCAGACACTTGGCCAGAACACTAACAAATGTAGTACAAGTGGAGAGAATTCTGCAGGTGAAAGTTCCATCACTAGAAAGTGGCAGTCAATTGAAACAACTTGGCAGAGGAAGAATCACATTAGCAGGAAAGACATTCAGTAGATATCTTTGCCCCCCAAGTCGGAATAAAGAGACGGACACAATTAAATTGGTGAAAATATGGGCCACTTTTATTAAAATAACTAGCAACGGCAAGGGCAACCGAACTGCGGCCAGGTCAGGGCCAGGGGTCTCCTCAGACCGCTCCCCTGCCTTTTTCAGCGGGCGAGAGACCCGGCCCCCCAGCCGGAGCTGTGAGCCACAGCTCCCGTTAGGCAGGCCCAGCAGGGAGGCTCTGCCAACTTGGCAGAGGAAGAATCACATTAGCAGGAAAGACATTCAGTAGATATCTTTTTAATAGCAAAGAAAACTATTTTTTTGTGTGTGGATAACTTTAATCTGCTATTTTCTCAGAATAAAAAAGAGAAACCTGAACACTTAAAAATGTGTGGCTGAAATATTGTAATATGTATATAGTACAGTGTGTGTGTGAAATGTTACATTGTGGGATACAGACTTCTCCTTTGTGTCAAGTGGAAGGGCTCTTTCATTTGCACAATAGAGGGAGAACAATTTCTGTTGATTTCTCCTTCCTAATGCCAATCCCCCACTTTACATCACACATCATGCTGCTTGCTCCCCCAGAAATAGCCATTTGGGAGGGGTGTTGTGGACTGCACCAACGGGTTGCCAGTCTCCAGGGTGTGGCTGGAGATCTTCTGGTATAACAGCTGGTCTCCAGGCTACAGAGATCTGTTCCCCTGGAGAAAATAGCCACTCTGGAAGGTGGCCTCTATGGCATTATACACTGCTGAGGTCCCTCCCCTCCCCTCGCCAAACCTCACCCTCCCCAAGCTCCACCCCCAAAATCACAAGGTATTTCTCAAGTCAGAACTGGCAACTGTACTGCAGCAGAATGGGGAGACGCAAGAATCTTTCATTTGGCAAGCTGAATTCCACATGGAGGTTTTTGGATTCGACCCAAAGAACGAAAATTTGTGCCACGTAATATTGGCTGAAGAAATATTTAAGAAGTGCTATATACACATTTTCCCTCTATTTATGTTGTTGTTGTTTTTGTTCAGTCGTACAGTCAAGTCCAACTCTTTGTGACCCCATGGACCACATCACACAAGGCCCTCCTATCTTCCACCATCCTCCTAAGTTCATTCAAATTCATGTTCATTGCATCGATAACACTGTCTAACCGTTTCATCCTTTGCCATCGCCTTCTTCTTTTACCTTCAATCTTTCCCAGCATCAGGGTCTTCTCTAGTGAGTGCTCCCTTCTCCAAGGATTGGAGCTTCAGCTTCAGTATCTGACCTTCCAGGGAATAGTCAGGGTTGATTTCCTTTAGGATTGACTGATTTGATCTCCTTGCTGTCCAAGGGACTCTCAAGAGGAATGCCCCTTCTCACTTTGAGATTCCTGGCTGTTGACTGACCTTGTAGGATCAAAATTTGGTGAGGCTGCAGAGAGGAAGGAAGTGGGAAAGTGGGCTCTGGAGGCCTGCTCCGTGAGTGACTGGCCTGGGAAAATTAATGCTTGCTATAAATTGACACTAATTTTCTGGAGCAATGGCTCCACATGACTTGTATTAAGTGAGCCAAATGGATGAGTAGATAAATCTTCTTGGGAAAAGTGAAGAAATCAGGCAACATTAGTGTATTTAAAACCACATACACAAAATATAAGAAGAAAATGCTCTGCTGGATGGGCAGCAGAGAAGAATTCACTTTGATCCCCAGGACGCTGTCAAGGAAAGAGAAGGGAATGAAAACAAACCAGGGCATTTGGAAGGAAAGGGCAAAAGAAACAAGGTGCCTTAGTTGAAAGAATAGGAGCCATCAGGAAGCTTTTCACACTCCTGAGCACAAACAGCAGAAAAAGGGTGAAGGTCACAAGTGGTTCGAGTGAAATGACAGCGCAACAATGGAGACTGCTGAGCAGGGAAACCGATGGCTGTAGGAGCCTCTTGGTAGGATGGCAGAGGAGATGCCACGGCAGAGACCGATCGATAAAGACGTGCCTCACCCTTATCCCAAAAGACTTCCGACTAGCAAAGAATGCCTTTGGGCACAGAAAGCAGAAGCGACTGCTTTGTGGATTAAAAAAAAATCAGAGGAAAGGCATAAGTGACTCCCGCGACCCAGAAAGAGGTGGAGCTGGCGGTTCTGTTTCAGGAAGCCATGTGTCTGTCTGTCTGTTCCAAATGGGGAAAAAATCTCAGAGGGCTAGGAAGCATGTTTTTATTTATTTATTTTGAATTTTAATCTGCCACGTCTCCCTACATTGGTAGCTGTTTGCAACAAGGTTACTTAAAAATAGCCCTAGACGTGGATGGCTCAGGCTACTCCAATCTCATCAGTTCTCAGAAGGTAAACAGGGTCAGCCGCAGCTAGGATTTGGAAGGGCGACGCCCAAGGAATGCCAGGGTTGTGATGCAGAGGCAGGGAATGGCAAACCACCTCTGAAATATCTCTGGCCTTAAAAACAAGTCAAGCTCACCATCTAGTGGTTCATAATGCTAAAAAAAAAAAAAACAACTTAGAACGTTTGGCTGCCAGACAATCTTAGGCTCTCCTGGCTATACTACACACACTGCCATATGGTTATTATTACTTTAAAATCATCTTCAAGTAAAAATCAGTTTTTAATCATCAAAACTATAACAACAACATCTGGAGCCTGAATTGCCTTAATCAGCCCAGAGTCAGCTGCATCACTTAATCAGCCCAGAGCCAGTTTGGTGTAGTGGTGAAGTGTGCGGACTCTTATCTGGGAGAACCGGGTTTGATTCCCCACTCCTCCACTTGCACCTGCTAGCATGGCCTTGGGTCAGCCATAGCTCTGGCAGAGGTTGTCCTTGAAAGGGCAGCTGCTGTGAGAGCCCTCTCCAGCCCCACCCACCTCACAGGGTGTCTGTTGTGGGGGAGGAAGATAAAGGAGATTGTGAGCCGCTCTGAGACTCTTCGGATTGGAGGGCGGGATATAAATCCAATATCTTCTTCTTTGTCTTCTTCTTCAAAAGCTTGCACATGTGCACGCACGCACACACAAACACAAACAAACAATGTTACGCTGCTTCCTAAAATCAATAATGAAATAGGGTCCAATAAGGAATCTGTTCCCAAAACCTGGAGCTCTAATTTTCACCAAGGAAGTCCTCACTTGTTAGAGAGAGAGGGGCCACCAGCAGGAGAAGCTAATCAGATCTACTGAAAAGCCATGTGTAGCTGCATATCGGGAGAAGCAGGCTCTCCAAATGTGTGGGTCCCAAATTGTGCGAGGCCTTATAGAGCGGGCACTGAGCCCAGAAAATAACAGGAATTCAGTGCAGTCATGGATAAGCACCATGTGCCCACTGTGGCCCTTGTCATCTAGCAGACAAGCCGCTGAGTTTGTGGAAGTTGATGTTTGTGAGATATCAGGGACAGTCCCACCTAGAGTGTACTACAGTAGCCCAGCCTAGAAAGTATATTAGTACTAGGAATGAGGCCCATTGTGAGGAAAAATACAATGGGCTCTAGAAAAAGGCTCAGGGTGAGTGCCCCCCACCCCTGCTGTCTTCCAACCCACCCACTGAAGTGAAGGCATTCACTCCCTCCACCGCTAGTATCTTCCCACCCACCCCTGAAATACCTTTTTCTCTGAACTATCACCACACCCTTGGCACTCCATTACTCCCTCCACTTGTGACATTTACTCACCCCCACTCTTGCTGTCTTCCCACCCACCCTGCAGCTGAAACAGATGCTGGTTCCCCCCACACACACACACACACACATGGGCGGTGCAGGAGGTCATGACGATAGGCACATAGATGCTGTGGGGACCAAAGCAGCTTACATCATTCTCCCCTCCCCCTTTTGATCTGCACAACAGTCCTGTCAGGTAGGTTAGGCTGAAAGTCTGAGAGTGCTTTGAAATCACCTAGTCAGCTTCCACAGCAAAAGCCTGGGTCTAGCAGACCCTGCTCTGAAGTGCTAACTATTACATCACACTGGATATCACAGGGGAGCTGCTGCTCCCTCAGAGGTCAAAATAGGCCTGGAAACGGACTCCTCCCACCACCTTTTACTGACCGAACCAAGCTTGGAATACTATGGATGCCTAGCAACAGACACTGAGGGAAAATGGAGGACATGGAAGGATGGGCCAATAGGACATGAAGGCAGCTTCCCCAGACTGGCCACCCAGGTGGCAACAGCAGCATGGTGTGCAGCCCAGGTTTCCTCTGGATGGCTGCTGCCTGCCAGATTTGCCACCATCTGAGGAGAGAGAGGTCTGTGTGTTTTTCAGACAGGGAAGTTGTGGCTGGGCTGGCAGTGGGTGAGGGAGAGGAGTAGACTCAGCCAATGGGATGTAAATACAGTTGAGTGGCAGTTGATGAGCCAGTGGCTGATGCGGTATGCATCACTGGTCAAGGAGAGAATATTTACAAACAACAGCGTCTCTTTTTATAATGGTGCTCAAAGTTCACATCTACTTTGTAAGCCTTCGTATGAATTTGAACCTATTACTGTTCTTATTGTTGCATATTAGATGTGAACTTTGAGCACCCTTATAAAAAGAAACAGTTGTTTGTAAAGATTTGTTGTTCATACATATTTATTGGTTCCCAGTTTCAGTGTTTCATTAATTTATTGTCGTTATTACACACTGATATTATCCTTTTTTAGTTATTTCACTTTCTAATACACTTGCCTGGGACCTGGGAAGGTGTCAGTGGTTGCCATGGTCTCTCTCTCTCTCTCACACACACACACACACACACGCACGCACGCATGCACGGAGCCTGATGCCTCAGCTGCTATGACTCGACTACCTGTCTTTCTACCCTTTAGTCATCTATTGTTGATTATTCTGAGACAGAAAAATTCTGGACCAATAGAAGAGCCTGCTCTTATCCTGAGGCCAGTTGTCTGTGTAGTAGCTGATCAAGCATAGAAACTATGCTCTGACTGAGCTTATAGGCTTTCCCTTTCACTGTTGTTAACTGAATGTTGGAAGTTGCCATTGGATTCATTAGATTAACATAAGGACACAGTTGGGGTAATATTTCCATTAGCTACTGTTTGACTGCACGTCCTCGTTTGGCATGAGTTCCAATGGCTGCTTGGTAGCAAATGCATTGTTTGAGGAGTTAGTCCTTAGGATTTATTCCTGTGCTGCTGAAGGCAGTGTCAGGATTTAACTTTAAACCAAATTGCGTGATGCCTGTCTTCAGTGTATTCGGCTGATAAATGAGTGGGCATAACCCAATGTGACATCCAGGAACACCGTAAATAACGAAGAACACTTAGCCACAGTGAAGCAGCTCAATGAAAAACCTTCAGTTCAAAGTAAAGCATTTCCCCCTCTAGATTTCTAGATAATGTTTATACACAAAAAGCATTATCAAACTCAAACTCCTTCAAGATCTAGGTCGACATAAATATGCTTAGAATTAGCACGCAAGACTGGTCCTGTGTAATTGGAGAGGAGAGCATTAGAGACAATCAGGACCTTTTCTTTTAGCAGGAATGCAAAGGAACACAGTTCCGGCTGGCTTGGCATCAGAGGGTGTGACCTAATATGCAAATAAGTTCCTCCTGGGCTTTTTCTCCAAAAAAAGCCCTGTGTGAAACAATGGTGACATCAGGGGTGTGGTCTAACATGCAAATAAGTTCCTGCTGGGCTTTTTCTACAAAAAAGCTCTGGAGACAGTTGTATTCTAGCATGAGTGTTTAGGACTGGAGGCCACTTCTTCTGATGTAGAATGTCCTTATTAAAAACACACAAAGAGGGTGAAGGGTCCATGAAATACAGAAAGTACAATTTGGAAGGTAATTATGCAAAACTGAGAAGCAAATCAAAGTACAGAGGACATACTAGTAGTCTTGGGCTATTTCTTTCATTTCACCAGTCCAGCTAAATAGTTATACTAAGAAAGGTAAAACGTACAATAATTTTGGGATATGAAGCTTTTATTCAGGACTAAGGGATAGAGTCTGCCAAACCTTTAAGCAAGTTCTAATGCAACAGTTTCATAGTGGAGTCTCCATCTGAAGATCTTTGTTGGCAAATGGTGACTTTTGGATCCTCAATAGAATGCCCAGGGAGGCTGAAATGTTTTTCTGCTGGTTTCTGAATGTTAATGTCAGATTTGTTTCTCTTTACTTATTTCTGTAGGGATGGCCCTCTTAGTAGGGAGCATTCTAGGAACATAAGAGCATATATCATATTGGAAGATAAGCAACTGAATGAGCCCAGGATGGTCTAGCTGAAGTCTTATGATTTTATAGCAATTGATTTCTATAAGATGTGTTTGTGCCTTAATATTCATGTCCCCTCCCCTTTACTATATTTATTACTTCATGGGTTTCTGTAATTTTGTGACAACCTATGGCTAAATTCAATAAATTGAGGGATTATTCATGGGGATTTAATATTTCGTAGATTTAGGGTGTTTGTGTTATCACTTTTGCTTCTGAGGGGAACTGCAGAGCAGCCTGTTTCATTATTTTCTGCCTTATAGAGATATATACAGGACTAAATATTAAGTAGCAGCTGCTTGACTGCTCTTCATTTGCCTGCCACATGTTTAAAAAGGCAAACATCTCATTTACAGCTGCCATTACACAAACCTCTTAAAGGTAAAGTAACACACTTCTAGTTTGGTGTAGTGGTTAAGTGCGCAGACTCTTATCTGGGAGACCCGGGTTTGATTCCCCACTCCTCCACTTGCACCTGCTGGAATGGCCTTGGGTCAGCCAGAGCTCTGGCAGAGGTTGTCCTTGAGAGGGCAGCTGCTGTGAGAGCCCTCTCAGCCCCACCCACCTCACAGGGTGTCTGTTGTGGGGGAGGAAGGGAAAGGAGATTGTAAACCGCTCTGAGTCTCTGATTCAGAGAGAAGGGCGGGGTATAAATCTGCAGTCTTCTTCTTCTTCTTCTTCTAATGCAACATGCTAAAAGACACAAACACCACAAACTATATCACAGCAGATACAACATACAAAGTATTCCATACAAAGAATGTCAAATCCCATAATTTATACAAAATTATGTTATCACACAGGCAAATTAGGTACTCTTAAAGGGCACTTTGCGTGTAAAAGGTGTGCAATTTGTCGTTTATCTATGAATGTCAAAGAGTATTATTTTGCTGAAAAGACTAGACCATTTGTTCTAAATCATTACTCTACATGTGCTACCCGCTGTGTTGCGTATTTGATCATCTGTGGGTGTGGCCTATGGTATGTTGGCAGCACTACTCGAGCCCTTAGAGTACGTATCCTGGAACACAGGAGCAGACTTAGAAACCATGTGATTGAAGCTCCTGTGGTCAGCCATTTTATGCAAAAGAATCATGACTGTGGAGATTTTTGTTTTTTCACCTTATACAAATATGAACAAACAGAGAGAAATGAAGACGTGCACAAGATCCTGCTGCAAAAAAGAGGCATACTGGATACATCAGTTGAATTGCATTTCTCCATATGGACTGAATATGACCAATGATTTGACATGTTTTTTTATGAATGGTCTTCTTTATAACGTTATGAGTGCTGTGCATAATTTGCCTGTGTGATAACATAATTTTGTATACATTATGGGATTTGACATTCTTTGTATGGAATACTTTGTATGTTGTATCTGCTGTGATATAGTTTGTGGTGTTTGTGTCTTTTAGCATGTTGCATTAGAAATATCCTACTTTACCTTTAAGAGGTTTGAACATATGAACATATGAAGCTGCCTTATACTGAATCAGACCCTTGGTCCATCAAAGTCAGTATTGTCTTCTCAGACTGGCAGCGGCTCTCCAGGGTCTCAAGCTGAGGTTTTTCACACCTATTTGCCTGGACCCTTTTTTGGAGATGCCAGGGATTGAACCTGGGACCTTCTGCTTCCCAAGCAGATGCTCTACCACTGAGCCACTGTCCCTCCCCAAATAAGGTTTGGGGAGGTTTGTGTAATGGCAACTGTAAATGAGATGTTTGCCTTTTAAAACATGTTAGTTGCACCATTAGGGTGCGCAAGAAGCCACATACTGAGCTGTAGCCGAGGTGAAATTGCTTCTGGAGACGCTCCGCGTCCCTCTTTTTTGAAAATTGTGTAGAAAATCTATATAATTGAATCAATAAGTATGATATATTTTTTCACTGGAAGAGGGTTGGTGGTGTCTGAATGTCCTTCTGATATTTTTATATAATATTTTCTTTTGTTAGTGGTCCCAGATCTGATAAAGACTGGAAAGAAACAAGTACTTAATCGATTGGCTTGTCACCACACTACTTTGGGACTTGAATATACATGTTTTGGACATTTGGACTGATTTCTATATACTTCTTAGTAAATTGGTCACTAGCTTGCATTTTTTGTTGTGTTATCCATTATAGTGATCCCCAGGTGGAAGCAGGGGTTTCCCCAGTTTGGAGGCCCTTCCCTGCTTTAGTAAGCTTTAGAAACCGGGGCGGGGGGGGGGGAGGGAGAGGGAAATGTCTACTGGGCACTCTATTATTCCCTATGGAGAATGATTCCCATAGGGAATAATGGGAAATTGATCCGCGGGTATCTGGGGCTCTGGGGGCAGTGTTCTTTCAGGTAGAGGCACCAAATTTGCAGCATAGCATCTGATGCCTTTCCTCAAAGCACCTCCAAGTTTCAAAAGGATTGGACCGGGGGGGGGGCAATTCTATGAGCCCCCAAAGAAGGTACCCCTATCTTTCATTATTTATAATGGAGGGAAGGTATTGAAAAGGTGTGCAGTCCCTTTCAATGTGATGGTCAGAACTCCCTTTGGAGTTCAATTGTACTTGTTCCAACCTTGCTCATGGCTCCACCCCCAAAGTCTCCTGGCTCCACCCCCAAAGTCCCCAGATATTTTTTTAATTGGACTTGGCAACCTTATGGAGGATCGAAGGATCTTCTTAATGGCTTCATGTTAAAGCCAATGGCACTTGGCTAGATCAGTTTCTTGTATCAGAACCAAAGTGATTCTACTGCTTTTCAGATTACATCCAGGCTTCTGTCAACTTAAATATTCGAGCCTTTAGCAAGAAAGGTGATGCAGGCTTACTGTTGGCTGATAGTTGCACACCTCCTTCCTGCCCTTTTTAACCTAGACGTGGAGCGGCTGACTCACTTGACAATGAAGGAACAAGCTTCTGATGCACAAGGTAGATTTGCTCTTTGATCAGTCTGCATCTGCAGTAAAAATAAGTGCTATCATTGCATGACTCAGTTTCTGGAGGGTACTACTAACTTATGAAACAGTGGAAGACAAAAGATGGCTAAAATAAAACACTGAATTTTATCTTACTGTTCTTCCCAAGAATGTGACCTGGCAATACCATATAAACCATGATGGGTCCCTAGGATTTCTTAAAATACAGTGGCATACTTGATTACCATGACTCAGTGGTAGAACATCTGCTTTGCATGCAGGATGTCCCAGGTTGAGTCCCCAGAACCCCCAGTTACAAGGATCGGGTTGTAAGTTATATGTAAGACCTCTACCTGAGACCCCCAAGAGTCAGAGTAGACAAGACTTATCTCAATAGACCAATGGTTTGACCCAGTGTAAGGCTTGTTCATGTCTTCATGTGACTTGGAGCTGAACATGTGAATTGACTTTATTGAAAACTTTTATACTTGTGGAAGGAACAGACATTCTTTCTGTGACCATCCAGTTACACCTGAAAGACCTTACTTACATGTAACAAGTGGAAAATAGTACAAGTGAATTAGTTGCAAATATAGAGAAATCCATGTGGACATAAGCTCTGTTCCTTAATATTCCCTTTTCTGTGCCTTTTCAAGTATAGAATCATAGAATTGAAGGTACCCCCAGGGTCATCTAGTCCAACCCCCTGCATACTGCAGGAAATTCACAAATACCTCCCCCTAAATTTACAGGTATGTGTTTCTCTTCTTGTTTTTTACCTATTCAGAATTACACTTTTCAAGCTGATCACATATGAATACCTTCCAAACCAAAGTTTCAAAATCAACATCAAGTCTTGTTTTAATTCTGTGCCGCCATAGATGCTACTCAGGCAAAGCTGTTACATGATTCTTTTCAAGAGTTGATTGCAACTTTGTATTGATGTTGTCTGAAAGCCTTTGAGAACCTTTGTAAATTATTCACCAAAAGAAGGAACTGCCAAAGAATGTCGAAGCCAGCGTGGCCATTAAGGCAAATCCCAGAAGCCTTCAACTTGTCAGTTGAATCCCTGAAGTTATATATATTTAATGACAGCGTAAAAATCCTTTGTCTAAAAGGTCAGGGCAGCAAAGGACAAGTCCAGCCATCTTACTTACAACTAACATCTTTTGTGTCACAAAAGATGCTTTTGTCATTGAGCAAAAAGAAAGGCTCTGTCTTCTGGGAAAATAAATGTGCACCTCCCCACAAATATTATTCTTACCAGAGAGTAGTAAATGTAGGTGATTGTTATTGTTCACAGGAAATATATACTATACGCACACACAAACATATATATACACACACATACTATATATACACACATACTAGGGGAGGGACGGTGGCTCAGTGGTAGAGCATCTGCTTGGGAAGCAGAAGGTCCCAGGTTTAATCCCTGGCATCTCCAAAAAAGGGTCCAGGCAAAATAGGTGTGAAAAACCTCAGCTTGAGACCCTGGAGAGCCGCTGCCAGTCTGAGAAGACAATACTGACTTTGATGGACCAAAGGTCTGATTCAGTATAAGGCAGCTTCATATGTTCATATATATACTGTATACATATACTATATATATATACTATGCATATACTATATATATTCTATATATACATACTGTATATATACTGTGTGTGTGTATGTATACACACACACACATATAATTTATAAGAGGATCTGGAATTCAGAAGTAGGAGTCAAATACAAACTGGTCAAGATAATGAATTATGGATGAAAATAAGCACATTTTTCATTGGCCTGGGACTCTCATAACTGCAAGACCACCTCTACACATATATGCCTACAAGGCAACTCCAGTCATATTATGTCCCCCATTTACATCACTGCTTGGGTTTTCTCTTTGGCTACAGCAGTGTTGTAAATTCCAGTTTGTGTGTTCCTTCATATCTTAGAAAATAGAAAGTTTGTGTAATGAGGAGAAAGATTTTGCCCTCCCTTCATGCTTTTTCCCTATTTGCAGAGACTTTTGTGTTAGGAAAACAATCCCAAATGTGATTCTTCCTCTGTTGTCTGATGTGACACGGTTCATTCGACCTCCCCCACATGTGAGCACCATATTCTCGTAATTCTTCTCTGTGTGTGACTTATATTTCAGCTGGAGTAAGGTTTAGAGCTTCCAATGTCAAAGTGGGGCCAGAAGATCTCCTGCTATTAAAACTGAGCTCCAGGTAACAGAGATTAGTTTCCCTGAAGAAAATGGTTGCTTTGGAGGGTGGACTCTATGCCAGGGGTATCAAACTCATTTGTTAAGAGAGCCGGATCTGACATAAATGAGACGTTGTTGGGCCGAGCCATGTTGGGCCGGGCCGTATGTGTACTATTTAAGATTAGATAGCAGAGATATAAACTTTATAAAGGACACAGACAAACACAAAAGATTTTTTTTTAATTAAAATAAAACATGCTTTAAAAATTAGCACTCATTGGTCTTAAATATGCTTTCTTTGTATCTCTCCCATGGGATCCAGGGAATTGGGCTAAGGAAGCTCTGGCTCCTTCCTTCTTTCCCCAGGGCACTAGAAGGGGGAGGAGCCTCAGCCAATAGAAGGAAGAGAGGCTTGGCTCAGTAGCTCTGCTGTGCAATTGAGAGAGCCTGACAAAGCAAGCTCTTCCTCCCCCCTTCCTCCCCAAGGGAGGAGCCTCAGCCAATGGAGAAAAAAGAGACTTTGCTCTATAACTCCTGTGCGATTGAGCAAGCCTGGCAACGCAAGCTGTGATGCAGAAGGAAGCAAGAAAGAGGGAGAAGGAAGCAGATGACAGCCAGTTGTTTGGGGTCTGATAGGAGCCCTTTGAGGGCCTGATTTAGCCCCCGGGCTGCATGTTTGACACCCCTACCCTATGCTATTGTACCCTGCTGAAGTCCTTTCCCTCCCCATACCCTACCCTCTACAAGCTCCATCCCCAAACTCCCCAGGTATTTAACTCAGGTATTTAACCCACCCATCCTAGTAAGGTTCTATCTTTGTTGCTGAGAAAAGTATTTTTGTAAGATTAGTGGTCAAATTGTGAGAACTAAGGTTTTGTATATTTAGGGCCGGGTGTCAAACATGTGGCCCAGGGGCTGAATGAGGCCCTCCCCAGAGGGCTCCTATCAGGCCCCCAAGCAACTGGCTGTTGTCTGCTTCCTTCTCCCTCTCTCTTGCTTTCTTCTGTATTACAGCTTGCTTTGCCAGGCTTTGCTTTGCCAGGCTTGCTCAGTTTGGTGCAGAGAGCCAGTTTGGTGTAGTGGTTAAGTGTCTGGACTCTTCTTATCTGGGAGAATCGGGTTTGATTCCCCACTCCGCCACCTGCACCTGCTGAAATGGCCTTAGCTCTTGTAGGAATTGTTCTTGAAAGGGCAGCTGCTGTAAGAGCTCTCTCAGCCCCACCTCTGTTGTGGGGGAAGAAGATAAAGAAGATTGTAAGCTGCTCAGAGACTCTGATTCAGAGAGAAGGGCGGGGTATAAATCTGACATCTTCTTCTTCTTCTCAATCGCACAGGAGCTACACAGCAAAACCTCTATTTTCTCCATTTGCTGAGGCTCCTCCCTTGGGGAGGAAGAGTGGAGGGATAGCTTGCTTTGCCAGGCTCTCTCAATTGCACAGCAAAGCTACTGAGCCAAGCCTCTCTTCCTTCTATTGGCTGAGGCTCCTCTCCAGTCCCCTGGGGATGGAACGAAAGAACCAGAGCTTCCTTTGCCTAGCTCACTGGATCCAGTGGGAGAGTTACAAAGAAAGCACCTTTAAGACGAAGTGCTAATGTTTTAATCATGTTTTATTTTTAAGGTTTTTTTAAAAAAATTATAATTGTGTTTGCGTCCTTTATAAAGTTTATATCTCTGCTACCTTGCATTACATTTTATGATACACATGCCCCAGCCTGACAAGTTCTCATTTAATGTTAGATTTGGCCCTCATAACAAATGAGTTCAACACCCCTGATTTAAGGTTTGCATTTGTTTGCTGTCAGTGAGGGGATCCAACCAATGCTTACCCACCTCCTGCTGGCACTCAGTGAGCAATGGTGGGGCACAAGATAGCTATCTTCTGAAGCTGTGATGTCACTTAAAGCTATGTAATTGGAAGTGGTGACAAGGATTCACCCCAAACTGTATGGTAAAATCTCTGTGGCAGTGACTCCACTTCTGGTTATGTAGCTGAAAATAACATTGCAGCATCAGAAGGTCACTGTTCAGGTAAGTCCCACTCCACCAGTCTTGCAGGGGTTGGTAGGGTTGTACTTCTTCACCCAAAGGGTGATTAACATGTGGAATTCACTGCCACAGGAGGTGGTGGTGGCTACAAACATAGACAGCTTCAAGAGGGGATTGGATAAAAATATGGAGCAGAGGTCCATCAGTGGCTATTAGCCACAGTGTGTGTGTGTGTGTGTATTTGGCCACTGTGTGACACAGAATGTTGGACTGGATGGGCCATTGGCCTGATCCAACATGGCTTCTCTTATGTTCTTAATCCCCAGTTGAGGGCAGGGGATCCCCTGGTATGGAGACCCTCCCCCACTTCAGAGTTATCAGAAAGGGGGGGTGTTTGAATGTCCACTAGACACTCCACTATACCCTGTGAAGACTGGAGTATAATGGAGAATTGATCCATGGGTATCTGGGGCTCTGAAGGGCTGTTTTTTGAAGCAGAATTCAATCATATTTGTCATAACCTTGCTCCTGGCTCCACCCCCAAAGTCTCCTGGCTCTACCTCCAGAATCCCCAGATATTTCTTGAGTTGGACATGGCAACCCTATTTCTAGGGCTGACAACTGTAGTAAAATTCATAAAAGCAACCCACCTCAGCTGAAGCAAGAATAGTTTGAAAACAAATTCCATGGATCTGTAAATAGGGGATGCATTATACGATACTGAATAGTGCGTGAGTCACATGTTTTGGTAAGGACTAATTACTGCTAGTTCAACGTTAGTATCAGTCAGGTATTTTAAGAAATAAATCTGTATGCTTTCTTTTCCTCTGCCTGTTTTTTTGGATTTTAATAGTGGTCGCATAAACCTGGCTGCTCATTATATATACTTCAGCGTATCCCTTTTGTGTTTGTTGGAAATGCTGAGAGACTACAAGCATCTGGTCTCAAGAGAGTCGGGCATGAATTGCCAGTGGGCCTGGCAAAGCAAAACCCACTTCCCGTGTGACTGTTCAGCATCTTGATTAAACACACCAGAGACTGAGAGCTCTGGTGGGCATCGCATTGGCACGCCAATTAAGCAGACGTAACTGCTTTGCCTAACTGATAGTCCATCTTCAATGAAACATTGTACTACAGCTTTCCCCATGGGTGCATTCTTCTGCTGGTCAGCACCATGTGGAAATCAGAATAGCCAGACAAGTGGCAGCATGAAAAAGCAGCATCCTATGACTATAAGAACAGACTGTACTGCCTCGGACTGCAGGAGAGGGTATCATTTTTTAAATAACCAACTACTTAAATCTGTATAAATTAGAAATAAAGCAAGTCCATTAGGAAGAAAGGTTCTCATTTAGCAACTCTGGGGAAAGTTTTTGCACATTTCTTTTTGTGCTAGCTTTTTTTTTTTTTTAAAAAAGCCTACTGGGAGTTGTTATTGCAGGAGGTTATTCAAAAATGTGATATCTACTAGTGTCCAGGTGTGGCCTGGAGTTCTCCTGAACTTCTCTCTGGAGATAAGTTCATCTGCAGGAAATGACAGCTTCAGAGGGTGGCTCTTGTGGCATCACATCGCTTCTCGGTTCTTTCTTCTTTTCAAATTCTGCTTTACCGAGTAAGCTTGCCATTTGCCCATCTGTGGCAGGCAAACTACCTCCCTCCAATCCTGCCGATGATTCAGGGGCAGGAGAAACAATGGGAAGGGGGAATAGTATTGATGGTAATGCTGCTGGAATTTTTCCAATCTCTATGGTAAAGACTGTAGAAATTGTAGGGATTCCTAGAGTGTCATTCAGAAGTGATATCAAATTCTCTAAACTTCTATCCCAAAGTTATAATACATCTTCCATGATGCTGTAGGAATTTTCACAATTCCTATGGTCTTTACTATAGAGACTGGGAATTTTTCCTAGAGCGTCCCCTGAAATTCCACCCTCCTCAGCCCCTACCCCACCCATCTTCCAACACTGGCTGGTGCAGAGCTGGCAACCCCACTCATTCACACTCCCCAGATCTCTATGACTTTCCCACGCCACAATTAGAATTATATCTACCTGCAGTTTGAAGTGTTACATCTACCACCCTCAAGGATCTGCTGTCTTTTCCCCATCATAATTCTGCAGTAGGTGTAGAACAACCTTCACACTGTGGGCAGAAACATCAATGAAACAGATCACAAGTGTTCACTGTCAGTCCCATTCAAACCCTAGCAGGGGATTGTTGCAAGTTTTGTAGAACAGATGCCCATTTGTAACCTTACAAGCTTCAAACTAAAGTCACCATTTTGCTGGAGTCCCTGTTGCAGTGCTTCTCATGGTGCCACAGGATACCTCACTTTGTCATAGGATACGTCACTTCTTCACCTCCACCATGATGAAGCCTCTGCCTTCCAGTACTTTTCTTGAATAACATGTCACCTACTTTTCCCTTGATGCAATTCCCTTGCAACCCCCTGTAGCACTCCATGACCTCCAGAACTCACCCCAGCTACACTGTTGCTGCTTGTGCTTCTGGGTCCTTGACCTAGCCATGTAGCTGGGAGAACAATGGCAAAAGGGTAATTTGGACCTATGCTTCTTGAGTAGTCTAGAAGCTTCCCTTTCACTGCTTAAAAACCAGTTTGGTAACTTGTAGTCTAGGATAATTTGTACCTATTATTAACACAGTACATTTCCCTTTTTGTTCCTGATCAAAAGTATGCTGGCTTGTAATGTGTTGAGAAATGTGTGTTGTGGGATATTTGTCCTCTCTTTGCCATGAGTCATCATAGGAACCATAAGAACATATGAACACAAGAGAAGCCATGTTGGATCAGGCCAACGGCCCATCCAGTCCAACACTCTGTATCACACAGTGGCCAAAAATTTATATATATACACACACTGTGGCTAATAGCCACTGATGGACCTCTGCTCCATATTTTTATCCAACCCCCTCTTGAAGCTGGCTATGCCTGTAGCCGCCGCCACCTCCTGTGGCAGTGAATTCCACATGTTAATCGCCCTTTGGGTGAAGAAGTACCTCCTTTTATCCGTTCTAACCCGACTGCTCAGCAATTTCATCGAATGCCCACGAGTTCTTGTATCGTGAGAAAGGGAGAAAAGTACTTCTTTCTCTACCTTCTCCATCCCATGCATAATCTTGTAAACCTCTATCATGTCACCCCGCAGTTGACGTTTCTCCAAGCTAAAGAGCCCCAAGCGTTTTAACCTTTCTTCGTAGGGAAAGTGTTCCAAACCTGTAATCATTCTAGTTGCCCTTTTCTGCACTTTTTCCATGGGTCCCTAATCCTAACAAGACAAAGACCTAGTCCACACACAGAACCTGTCCCTATACCATACCTCTTCAGATTGCATATTTAAACTTGCTCTAAACACTCATTGCATGAAGCACATATGTCAGGGTCAAAGCTATGCTGGAATGTTTCTCACTTCTAGATGTCTATGCGCATGAGGATTTTTTTTTTTTAATGCAATGGGGTATTCAGTAATGTAATGTAGATTAGGACTGATTTGTTACTTGTAAAAAACCTTTCCAACAGAGCAGATACTTCATGGCAAGGAAGCACATTAAACCCTTTTTTGTTACAATTTATGATTAACTGGGTCAAGCCGTGATCTTGGAATTAGTGAAAGTGGTGTTACAATGATGGGGGACAAGAGTGCATCCATTAAAATGTAATAGCAGCCCAACCTGATAGTCAGTTACATTGCATAACGCAGCTAAATGTGTTTAATCAGCATTGACACTTTGATGGAGGGGCAGATGGAAATAGCCATTGACCTGCTATTAATACTGGCGCTCGGAGATAAAAATAATCTTTTAGTTTTATACAAGAAGAACATGACATTTTGAGAGAGGGAGACATGCACTTCACAGTGGGAATTCGGGAGGTGTTCGCTGTAGGGCCTAAAGTCCTAGTGATTACAATTGCTAGGCTCTGAAAAGCTACAGGCCGTCTATATGAACAAATTCCTGTAAACCCCCCTAGAACATACAGTTATCTGTGCCTGTCTGCTGAGATCCATAGTCTAATGACCTGTGTAAAATAGGTGCTGAGCAGGACACTGGGAAATGTCAGCATTCCATGAATTCAGTAGGTGTAATAATTGAGATACCCCAAAAAGAACGTGGACAAATGCTTTAGTGGATAGAAAAGAGGGAAAGTGGTAGATTGGGAGATGTTGAAAAAGGAAGTGTGGCCAGATTTGTGAATGCTTGAAAGCCTAAGAAACAAGATAATGGAGCATGTTACTGCAACCTCCAGATTGGACTATTATAATGCACTGCATGAGGAGCTGGATGGCCCAGGCTAGGCAGAGCACATCCGATCTTGGACGCTAAGCAAGGTCAGTCCTGGTTAGTACTTGGATGGGGGAGAATGTCCAGAGGTAGGCAATGACAGACTACCTATGTATGTCTCTTGCCATGAAAACCCTACAGCGTTGCCATTGGTTGACTTCAAGTTGATGGAACTTTCCAAGATCACCATGTGGGGCTTGCCATTGAAGATGGCTCAGAAGCCTCAGTTGATAAAAAAGACAGTGGCAAAACTCCTGGCTGGTGTCACCCACTTGGAACATATAACCCCAGTGCTGCATCAGTTATGCTGTGCTGCATGCCTATTCATTTCTGGGACTAATTCAATGTTCTGGTTGTCATCTTTAAACCCCTTCACAGCTCAGGGCTCACATGCCTATCCAACTGCAGCTCCTAATATTATCCCATGCACCAGCTGTACTCTTCAGTCAGCCTTCTCCTTGTGGTACCCTCTCTTTGGACTCTCTTTAGCAACAGCCAAGATGATGGGCTTTCTCAGGGGTAGGTTTCATCCTCTGGAATGATGTACCAGAATAGGTGTGGAGGAGTGACTTCACTGGATGGATTTATGAAGGGGAGTTTAATTTCACAGGGCGTTTGATGGAGGGTAAACTTCTTAAGCAGATTTGGCTGCAGTTTTAATCTGTGCAGCTGTTTTTAAAATCTGTATGCATTTTAATCCTTGTTTTTAATTTGGGTGGGTTTTTAATTTTTGTTATTACCTTGCATGTTTGGTTTTATCTTGGTAAGTATGTTTCATAATCTTGTATTGCCGTTGTTTCCGGCCTTGAATCTAAGGTCAAAAGGGAAGATAGAAATAAATGAATGAATGAATGAATGAATGTAAGGACCATCAAACATTACTCAGAATAAGAAGAATTCTCAAGCTTAGGTTCTCAATAAATGGAAGAGCATGGCCATAAGAACATAAGAGAAGTCGTGCTGGATCAGGCCAATGGCCCATCCAGTCCAATACTCAGTCACACAGTGGCCAAAATCCAGGTGCCATCAGGAGGTCCACCAGTGGAGCCAGGACACTAGAAACCTTCCCAGTGTTGCCCCCCCCCAAGTACCAATTCCTCACTAGCCTTTGTTCCTCCCCCAGGCTTCTGCTTTCTCTGGTTCAAGTGATCGATTCCCCACCAGTTGCTGCTTGGGCACATTTTGACCTACAGTGCTCTCCAATTCTCCCTGCACCTTCCTGATCTTGTTTTTAGGGATCAGGAAGGCATGGGGAGAATTGGAGGGAGCTGCAGGTCAAAATGCGCCCATGCAGCAACTGGTGGGGAATTAATCGCTTTAGCCAGGGCAAGTAGAAACACAGAGGTGGAGCAACTGCTAGTGAGGAATTGGTGCATGTCTTCCTTCATCTTAAACAGCTATGTGTCTTTGCTTGAGAGTGCATATGAAATAACCCTCAGTTGCCACAACCAGGACTTCTATTTTGTCTAAGAGCTTGAACAGAAGAACTGAAAATCACATCTTGGTTGATTTGTAATAGGCACATTTCAATAGGGTTGCCAGATCCAGGTTGAAAAATACCTGGAGATTTGGAGGGGGGGGGGACCTGAGGAGGGCAAGATTTGGGGAGGGGAGGAGGGGACTTCAATGGGGTATAATGCCATAGAGACCAACTTCCAAAGCGGCCATTTTCTCCAAGTGAACTGAACTCTGTTGCCTGGAGATCAGCTTTATAGAGAGATCAACTACCACCTGGAGATTGGCAACCTTACACTGCAAGTTTGTGCAACCGCAGTTGGCCTTGGGACTGTGCAGGGAAGGAAGAAGGCACTGAACTCCCAAACGTATTGGTTTTTTTGAAACCAGAATCTCTCATGTGTTATAAGCCTTTCAAAGAAAATGCATGTATTTTTAAAGGACATCTCTTATGCTAAATGCTAACAGGAGAGAGAGAGAGAGAGAGAGAGAGAGAGAGAGAGAGAGACCTGGTTTCTAACAGCAAAAGTTAGTAGTGGTTAAATCATTAGCACTGCCGTCCTTAGCAGAATTACACCCTTCTAAGTGTATTGACTTCAGTGAACTTTCAAGGGTATAACTCTGCTTAGGATGGCGCTGTAAGTCTCCTCTCCCGCTTTTGGCAAGTTCCCAAATGCAAATTGAGGCTGCCTGAGGCTGCAGTTTGGATTTTTTTAGACAAACCAAGATGTGTGGTCTTCAGCTCATCTGCTGGATGTCTACTCAATTATGGAGTTTTTGCATGAAGCCCAGCTCACACACCAAACTATGCTTTTAAAGGACATCTCTTATGCTAAATGCTAACAGCAGAGAGAGAGAGAGAGAGAGAGACCTGATTTCTAACAGCAAAAGTTACATCTTCAAACATCTTCTGCTGTTGAGTACTTCAGTATGGATTACCACTGAAAAACAATGAGTATACTTCAATCCTTTTATGTGATTTATCCTATATACAGCTTTAAACCAGTGTATACAAATATCAGCATCAATTTCCAATTTCTTCCCTCCAGAAAATTTACAAATTATTAACAAACAGCAATTAGTTCCAGTCCTTTCCAATAGAAGGGTTTTCAGGAATCCTTCCTCCAATAAACAAAGTTCAAAATGCGGTCCATAACTTCCTGTGAAATTCTTTCAAATGGAGGGGCCAGGAAATCCTTGCAGCCTTCATAAGACGTCTCCTCTAGATTTCAAGACATTTCAATAGCGGTCGTCTTCAGTTAATCAGGCTGTTAAAATGGAACCTGATTTCAATACTTTCTTACACAGACTCAAAGTTCAAAGCTAAAACAGAATCATTGGGTTCTCAGTCTAAGTTTGTCACACACAACTTTTTAAAGAGTCTGTAACTTTTCTGGAGGGGAGGAATTGGAAATTGATGTTGATATTTGTATACACTGGTTTAAAGTTGTATAAAGGATAAATCATACGTAAGGATTGAAGTATACATTGTTTTTCAGTGGTATTCTATCTGCTTTGACTTTACACTGAAACCCCTTCTTCTGTGGTTTTGTTGAGTATTTCAGTAGTGGGCAGTTTGGTGATAGAAGACACTGAAGTGGTAGTAAGGGTGTTTCCACAAGTGATGCTATGACTGCCTTTCAAAGTGGGATGAATCATGAGTTGTGACTAGGGACAGGCACGAGTCAGGGAAATGGAGGTTTGTCCTGGTTTGTGGGGTCTCACAAAGCACGAACCTCCATGAACATTCCTGTTTACCAAACCAGTTCATTTCATGAGATTTGTGATGCAGCAGAATGGCCCCCCTGCAGGCTAGAGACACCAAACTTGCAGTGAGTCTCCAGCTAACTCTCCTCTTCTACCAAAGGGAGATCACAGCTATTTTTCCTTCTGGCCCTGCAATCCTCAACTTTTGGGCCTCCTGGGTTCCCCCTTTTTAGTAGGCTTGCTAGTCCCCTGGTCTCAGCGGCAGTTCTCCTGCTTTCCCAGGCTCCTTCCCACTTCCAGTCAGCTGGCCGTCAGGGAGAAGCCCCGCCTCCACAGTCACCATGTGCCTTTCCACCTCCGGAGGCTTCAGATTCCTCTTGGAAAGGCTTCCTCTTGGGATAGTGTGTCTGTGTCTTTAAGGCTGAATGGGGGCAGGGGCAGAACAACATGGCTGCTCCCAGTGGCTGTGAAAGCAGCCCAGACCCTTTGTTGGTTGCACAATCTTTTCAGAGGTTGTTTGCATAAGAAAGGTAAACTTGAACCTTTGGTTGCTCTGTGTTACTTTGAAGAAGATGGAAGTTCAGCAGCTTGTGAGTAGAGATGCCAATCCCCCATTTCAGAGTTGTCAGAAATGGGAGTGGAGAAATGTCTGCTGGACACTTAATTATTCCCTATGGAAATCAATTCTCATAGGGTATAATGGATAATTGATCTGGGGGTATCTGGGGCTCTGGAGGGGCTGTGTTTTGAGATAGAGGCACCACATTTTCAGCATAGCATCTGATGACTCTCCTCAAAATGCTCTCCATGTTTCACCAGGGGGTCCAATTCTATGAGCCTCGAAAGGAAGTGCTCCTATTCTTCATTATTTCTAATGTAGGGAAGGCATTTAAAAGGTGTGTGGTTCCTTTAAATGTGATGGCCAGAACTCCCTTTGGAGTTCAATTGTGCTTGACACCACTTTGCTTATGGCTCCACCCCAATGTCTCCTGGCCCCACCCCCAAAGTCTCCTGGCTCCACCCCCAAAGTCCCCAGATATTTCTTGAATTGGACTTGGCAGCCCTACTTTTTGGCCTGGCCTAATCTGCCAGCCTCCCTCTGACTTCCCCATGCGCCAGTTTCCCAAAGTCCCCACTGCTTCTGTGAAAAGGACATTCCCCTTTCTCTCCCAAGCCTCTCTACGTCATCTCCTTCTACCCCCACACCAGGGTCTTTCACTTTTTCCTCTGCACCTCTGGTTGCCGCTTTTGTTTGGTGTTTGGAGGGCCACTATTGGCGTTTCCAGGGCTGCAGAAGTCCACCTCTGTTCTGATTATTAATTGACTAGCACCAACACAAACCTCAGTAAAAACTATGGAGGTTTATGGGAGGTTCAATGCAGGCATGATTGCATGACTCTTGGCTCACAAACCATGAACCAGGTGATAGTCATGATGAATTTAGGTTTCTGACAAAGTTTGTGTCTATCCCTACTTATGGCTAGGTCTAGACAGGGGACAATTCCTATTTGCAATGTAGTAGTGTGGTCAAGCAGGATGACTCCTCCAGACGCGTTCCTAAATCTGCAAGAGAATCTGTACCAAAGAAACTAATTTCTACATGCTGCTTTCTCATTCTGGTTTGGGCCACTTCCGTTTTTCAGGTCACAGAAACTCCGGAGTTGAAAAACCAAAAGATAATATAAACCCTGGATAATTTCTCTGCCAGCCCATTTAAGTCTCTAATCGTAGTTGTCTGCTGAGTAGAATATTCTTTGTCCTGTCTGTTTTATTTCCAAATGAATCCTCAGAGTCCTGTGACATTATATAAGTTGCCCTGCAGGATGACATACCATAATTGATAGCTTGACAGCAAATCCCCATCATTCTGGGCATCTTGATGCATAACGTATATAGCATAACGTATTCCAGCTACCATGTACATCATCTTAGTCAATCATTTTGAAACAGCATCTTGGCATGAACTCCTTCTAATAATCCTCTAAGTGGAGTATCTTGACTTTGGTATAGAAAATGTCTTGTGGCACAGTAGTTTTGGGTACTGTAAGATGAAAGACTGAGAGACAGCTGCACTGTGAATGCACCATCATTGTTATTATTGCAGAAGGGGTAAAATGCAGTGTATTAGATAGGCTTCCTATAGGCTCAGAAAGATATTAATCCAGGTCTTTTGTTCTGCGTTGTGTCTTTTATGAGAGTAGTGAGGTAGAGAAGATTGTAAGGCAATTTGATCCCCAGCATGACACCTCTGGGTGTCATGGCATCCATTGATAGCCTTCCTCATGGCCACTTTCTTCATCACTAAAGCAGGACCAAGCCTGGATTTCCTCCACCTTGTTGAAGTGGGAGTTACTTCAGAAGATCCAGAAGGAAGTACATACTCAGAAACTGCTGCATTCAACACATGATAGCCTTCCTCATGGCCACTTTCTTCATCACTAAAGCAGGACCAAGCCTGGATTTCCTCCACCTTGTTGAAGTGGGAGTTACTTCAGAAGATCCAGAAGGAAGTACATACTCAGAAACTGCTGCATTCAACACATGCTGTGCTTGGACCTTCCCAATAATTTGTTGTCTCCCTTCCACCACATGGCAGTCATTTTGTGATTGGACCACATCCTGTAGCTACAGTTACACAGTGATGGCCATTTTCTTAAAAATCCAAAAATGCCTACAAACTCAACAAGGATGGGAATCCTTGCTCTAGGCTATCAGTCTGACTACCCACCTCCATACATTTTAGCCTAATGCAGAGGGCGTTTCTCACAATGGTCTAATTTGGGGGAGAACTGAGATTACATAGATCTTTCCCCTGGAAATTCAGAGTTCTTGTCAATATAAGTGAGCTGGTTGGAGGACAGTTTAATGGTCAGAACACATTTATCTAAGGTGGCTTTCTTCTGGTCCCCTGGTCAACTTGCTCGTCAGGGCTACATCACTATGTTAGCTGCCTTTGACTTTTGTGACAGTCACTCTTTGGTCTGTTTTCAATGCCAACATTGAACTTGAGTCTGAGGTGGCTGTCCCTTCTGTTTTCCCCTGGTACCACATTATAGATTTGTTCTGACATGTCCTAGGATTGCCAGGGTTGTCAGGTCTAAGTTGAAAAATACCTGGAGACTTTGGGGATGGATCCAAAAGAGGGCAGGGTTTGGGAAGAGAAGGAGCCTCATATGGTACAATGCCATGGAGTCCACCCTTCAAAGCAGCCATTTTCTCCAGGGGAGCTGATCTCTGCTAGCTGGAGATCCCTTGTAAAAGTTGACATGGGGGTTAATTAGTAAGCCAATGACTGTTACTTCTCGGTTTCTGAGTTCTGCCTGCCATGGATTGAGAGCAGTGCAAAACCTTTCATCTTACGAAGGGAGATGGATGTTTGTAACAACAGGGAGACTGAAAAACACTCATTTCTCCCATAGCTAGATGTTTTCACAATCTGCATGAAAGAAATCTCTCTGATGTGCAAACACCTGCCTGTTGGCTGATTAATTCTTGTGGGCCCATGCAGTCAGAACCCAACTGGGTAGGATCTCTCTACCCATGTCAGGGGAGAGAATAAAAAAGGACCTGATCTTCCTTTGTGCAGGGGTATGGAGGTGACTGCGGGGGAGCATGTTTGTGTGAATGACAGCCAGAGAGCATCCTCTTTATTGTATACACATGTTTGCATCTTCCAGGTGGGAGCAAAGAACAGATGCAAGTTACTATGGCTTCCAAGTTAAGTTAGAAATCTTTCTGTGTTTCATTTTATTTGTTAATATTCTGGAACATAATTTCTGTAGACTCTCCAGAGACACGCTAGAGACTGTAGACTCTCTAGAGATATGCTAGCAGAGTAAAGCTTATATTTGTTTAAGATATAAAAAGACCGGATTCCTTCCTGCTTGACCTTGCTGTGCCCTGCACTACCAAAACATCCCTCGTTGACGAGTCTCTTGGCATCAGAGTGGAAAGAAGGATAAAAAAGCCCAGGAGGTGGCAACAGCAATTGGAGGGAAGGGTCCCACCCCAGGCTCTTGAGAGAAAGAGATGAGGAACCATGAAGGATCCCTGCTTGGAAAAAATGGGTTGGCCAGTTGGACTTGGCGCCTGGCTTCTGAGGGGTATGTGTGGGAGGGTATCACTTACTTGCTTGTAGGTGGATTACAGAAGTATGGGTGAAAGTGGCCAGGCAAATGCAGGGATGGAAACAGTACGCTGCTAACATTGGGGCAAAAATGTAGTGTCAAAAAAGTTTCCACACACGGATTTACAAGTTTCTGTTTTTTAAAGTACCTTTGAGCCCAGCAACTGGTTACTTCTAACAATCTGGGAGTGAAAGGAACAAAATCACAACTTTTCTACAAATCCCTATAATGCTCAACATTCCCATTCTCTGAAGAAGTGAGCGCTAGAGGCAGACATTGATCCGTTGTCAACTGAAAACCCATTGGTTTGAGCTGTCTTCAATATTCATGTTGTCTCCATGAAAAATAGTTGCTTTGTGCAAAGAGGGAAATGTATGGCTAATCACATTCATTACAGAAACAAAAGGGAATTTGGCCCCCTCAAAATCCCCATGGGTGCCATTAGGATCATTCTTTACAATTCCATTGAAATGCTACTACTTGATCACTATTATAAACGCTGCTCCTTAGACATTCCAATATAGGAAACCGTTTCTGAGAAGAGACTGTGTGTATTGGAGGCCATTAAGAAGGGGGAGAAAAGTAAGGACAGTTTAGCCTTAAGCAGATCTTTCCACAACTGGAACTTCTGTGCATGTTTATTAGCAGAACTTGACCTCTGACTTCGCTTTTGCTGTCTCTGTCAGTCTCTCTATGACTGACGCAGAAAACAATTTAAGGAGAAGTGATTTGATGAGAGGTGAGGGAAGAAACCCAGCTATACTCTGAAAGACCTGGCTTTTCCATCTCACCTTCTGTCTCCAGACAGCTCTGTACTCCAGCTGTCCTAGTCCCACTGGGGATCATACCAGAAACCATCAAGTTGCCAGCAATTCTGAAAGGCTTTTCCATGCAAACATCATTGTTGCTATGGTCCTGTCTGTTTGGAAGCTTTTGTGATATTCTCTTCTGTCCCATTTTACAATGCAAGTTGGAACTACATATTTAAAGGCCACCATGTTCAATGAAACAAGAATGCAATGTTTGTGAGTGCCTACCAAATCAAATACAAGTCTAGGCTAGGGTTGCCTAGTTTAGGGTTGCCAAGTCCCCTCAGCCCCAAAGCAGGGGACTTTTGCACACACCTATTGTACCATAGAGTTTTCCCCTCCCAAATGGGTGGAGCATACGGAAAAACCATAGAGTTTTCCCAGAAATGCCTAGAGCAGCCTCTGCGTGCCATTGCCAGCGTGATGGTGACAATGGTGGTTCCAGCGTGATAGTGGTGATTGGGGAGGGATGGTGGCTCAGTGGTAGAGCATCTGCTTGGGAAGCAGAAGGTCCCAGGTTCAACCCCCGGCATCTCCAACTAAAAAGGATCCAAGCAAACAGGTGTGGAAAACCTCAGCTTGAGACCCTGGAGAGCCGCTGCCAGTCTGAGTAGACAATACTGACTTTGATGGACCGAGGGTCTGATTCAGTAGAAGGTAGCTTCATTTAATAATAATAATAATATAATAAATTTTATTTCTATCCCGCCCTCCCCACCTCAGCAGGCTCAGGGCGGCTAACAACATTTTATAAAAACATACAATAATAATAATAAAACCTTTAAGTTTAACAATATAAAACATCAACAATAAACTTAATAACATTAAAAACCAGTTCAATAAATACAGTTATTCTGCGGTATAGTTCTTCAACCGCATTGGCGGCTCCTTAATTTCTGATCTTCCTAACAGTCCGGGTGCGCAGATTTAAAAAGGACGGTCTTGCAGGCCCTGCGGAACTGCTCAAGGTTCCGCAGGGCCCGCACCTCCTCAGGGAGTCGGTTCCACAGAGTAGGAGCCGCAACCGAGAATGCCCGTGCTCTGGTGCTCTGATATTTAATCTCCTTCGGCCCGGGGATGGTCATTAGATTTTTCCCGACTGACCTCAGTGCTCTCTGGGGTTCGTATGGGGAAAGACGGTCCCTCAGGTAGGCAGGTCCTCGGCCATATAAGGCTTTAAAGGTAACGACCAACACTTTGTACTGGACTCGGTACACAATCGGCAGCCAGTGCAGTTCATGTAGCCCCGGCTGTATATGCTCCCGTTTTGGGAGTCCCAACAACAGCCTGGCTGCCGCGTTCTGCACTAGCTGCAGTCTCCGAGTCCGGCACAGAGGTAGCCCCAAGTAGAGGGCGTTACAGTAGTCTAGTCTTGAGGTGACCATTGCGTGGATCACTGTTGCGAGGTCCCGGCGCTCGAGGAAAGGGGCCAACTGCCTTGCCCGCTTCAGATGGAAAAATGCTGACTTGGCAGTGGCTGCTATCTGGGCCTCCATTGATAGTGAAGGCTCCAGTAAAACACCCAGGCTCTTTACCTGGCGCGCTGCTTTCAATAGCGCACCATCGAAGGCCGGGAAAGCTATTTCCCTTCCCAGAGCGCCGCGACCCACGCAAAGGACCTCTGTCTTCGCTGGGTTCAGTTTCAACCCACTCAGCCTGAGCCATGTCGCAACAGCCTGTAAAGCCCGGTCGAGATTCCCTGGTGCGGAGTCGGGCCAGCCGTCCATTAGTAGATAGAGCTGGGTGTCATCTGCATATTGATGGCAACCCAGCCCAAACCGCCAGGCAATCTGGGCGAGGGGGCGCATATAGATGTTGAACAACATCGGGGAGAGAACTGCTCCCTGAGGCACCCCGCAATCCAGTGTGCGCCTCCGGGACCGTTCCCCCCCAATAGCCACCCTCTGTCCCCGACCTAGGAGAAAGGAGGAAAGCCATTGCAAGGCCGACCCCTCAACCCCAATGTCGGCGAGGCGGCGCGTCAGTAGCCGATGGTCGACTGTATCGAATGCAGCCGACAGATCTAACAACATCAGCACCGCAACGCCGCCTCGGTCCAGTTGCCGTTGGAGGTCATCCACAAAGGCGACCAGCACCGTCTCCGTCCCATGGCCCGGCCGGAAGCCCGACTGACATGGGTCCAGGACAGAAGCGTCATCCAGAAACCTCTGAAGCTGCAACGCCACAGCCCTCTCAATAATTTTACCTAGAAACGGTAAATTAGACACCGGTCGATAGTTCGCCAATTCGGCCGGGTCTGCTGTAGCTTTTTTCAAGAGAGGGCGGACCAAGGCCTCTTTTAGGGGTGTTGGAAATTGCCCCTCTAAGAGGGACCTGTTTATGATGTCCCGTAAAGGACATCTAAGCTCCCCCTGGCAAGATTTAATCAGCCAAGAGGGGCAAGGGTCCAGATCACATGTTGTCGGGCGAGCAGCAGAGAGGATTCTGTCGACTTCCTCCAGGCTGAGCGGGTCGAAGTGGTCCAGCACTAAACCTGAAGACAGGCACGGAACCTCAATTTCACTCACTGTATCCAAGGTGGTAGGCAGGTCTTGGCGGAGCAATGAGATTTTATCTGCAAAATATCTCGCAAATGCCTCACAGCCTATTTCCAATTCTCTAACGTTTGGTTTGCCTTGAGGCAACGTTATAAGATCCCCGCTTATTCTAAATAATTGTGCTGGGCGCGAGTTTGCAGATGCAATCCTGGTTGCAAAGTATTCTTTCTTTGCAGCCTTGACTGCCATCTCATAAGACTTCATAAACGTTCTATAGGATGTTCTCGTTGCTTCGTCCCGAGTATGCCTCCACTGCCTCTCTAGTCGTCTGAGCCCTTGCTTCAGCCGGCGCAACCCCAAGGTGTACCATGGGGCCAGCTTCGTACGAGGGCGTAGAGGACGCCGGGGTGCAATTTCGTCGATAGCCCTGGATAACTGGCCCTGCCAGATCTCCACCAGGTCATCGAGGGAATTGCCAGTGGGCCAAGGATCCCTCAGGACCGTTTGGAACCGTTCCGGGTCCATCAGGCCCCGAGGGCGAGCCAAAATAGGCTCTCCGCCCATACAGGGTTGGGGCAGCATCCCCATACGGGCCTTAAGGGCTAGGTGATCCGACCATGGTACCGCTTCTACGGCGATATCGTTCACCAAAATCCCGGACGCAAAGATCAGGTCTAATGTGTGCCCGGCCTGATGCGTGGGAGTCGTGACAAATTGAGAGAGTCCTAGTGTCGCCATGGACGACACTAGGTCCATCGCCTGAGTGGAGGCCGTGTCGTCGGCATGGACGTTGAAGTCACCCAGGACCATAAGCCTCGGGTACTCCAACGCCCAGCCCGCCACTGCCTCCAATAGTGATGGTAAGGCGTTGGCTGGTGCGTTAGGCGGACGGTACACCAGCCAAACTGCCAACCCCTCTCCAACATCCCACGCCAGACCGGCGCATTCAATCCCATCAATCTTTGGGCCCGGGAGAGCCCGAAAGGAGTAATCCTCCCGTATGAGTAGTGCTACGCCTCCCCCCCGCCCGCTACTCCGTGATTGGTGAAAAACCGAGTATCCCGGGGGGGACATCTGGGAGAGAGCTACTGTCTCCCCGTCCCTCACCCAGGTCTCGGTCACGCAAGCCACGTCCACGTTCTGTTGTAGCAGAAACTCCCTAAGGGTTGCGGTCTTGTTATTTATGGACCTGGCGTTACATAACACCAATGACAGAGGCGAGCATTTCTTCTTAGACCCACTACCCGCCACCATTGGGATGGGAAGTAGACTGGAGGTGGCCGAGCACCACTTTGTCTCTGTCTCCTTCCATTATATTTCTGTCTATTCCCACCGTCATATCTTCCCCTCCCCAGGAGCACTGGAATCCCCTGGCCGGACATCTGAATCAGCCCAAGATAAAGTCACCGGTATCACTCTCCACCTTGTCTCCACCTGCCACTTCAGTTTACCCTCCACACCAACCCCACCGATTCCTGGTGTGTTCATGTGATGACATCACTTAAGTTCTGCTCCCCTACACCTTGCAATATCACAGTTGAGGAAGTGATGCTTCTTCTGAGCATTTGGCTCTTGATCTGTTTTGATGATGCAAGGACCATTGGAAGAATAAAATGGCGGAAGAACTTTTCTGTGTTATGAGACCTTGATAAAAAGCCTTAGCAATGATGCATGTTTGTCATTGTAAACATAATGCTGCAAACTTAAGGAAATCAATGAGAGTTTTAGCATATATAAAAATACATCAAGGGAGCAATCCGAAACAGATCTCCTCAGAAATAAAACCCATGTTCCTCAGTGGGGTTTACTTCTTTAGGATTGCAACACAATTAAAAAAACAAGATCAATTCCGCAGTTGCTGTTGCTCCACCTCTGGGCTTCTGCTTTCGTCGGATCAAGCAATCGATTCCCCAACAGTTGCTGCATGGCTGCATTTTGACCTGCGGCTCCCTCCAATTTCCCTCATGTCTACTTGATCACTAAAAAACAAGATCAAGTAGACGTGAGGGGAAGTGGAGGGAGCCGCAACTGGCGGGAATCGATCGCTTGATCCGATGAAAGCAGAAGCCTGGGGGCAGAGCAACAGTGACTGCAGAATCAATCCAGGTCTCTCAAGTCAAACAAAAATGTATTCTTCAGTCCTGGATAGGGAGGAACCCCCATGTTTATGGGCTAGAAGGATGGTGATCTGAGAAACAGCCTTCATTGTTGTAGGGTGGCTAGCCCCAGGTGCTTGTGGGGGTTCCCCTACTTTTGGAGGACTTTGACCCATCGCTGGCCAGGTGGCTAGTGGGGGAGACTCCACCCCCAAACAATGACATCATGCAGTATCCTTAACACAGTGACATCACTTCCGGGTGACATATCATTGGATTGGGGACATCATGCATGATGTCCCACCCACCCCAGGAACACCCCCCGCCCCAAATCTCCCTGCTAGGATAAAAAGGAGACCTGACAATCCTACTTGGTTGTGGCACCAGAACTTTGGAACTCCCTCCCCAGGGAGCTTTGACTGTCACCCTTTGTCTGTCACCAGCAAGTGAAGAGTTTGTTTGGTGTTCTCTCATCAATTTTTATTAGTCTTCTTTCCCATTCGTGTGCTTATATGCTTTATTTGCTCTAAATAATTTTATATGGGTCTGTGTTTAAAACACTTTTTAAAAGTCTAAAATGTTTTTTAATGTCCAGTTTTTTGCTGTCTTGAGCACCCTACATTGAGTGGAAAGGTGGCATAGAAATGTTTTAAATAAAGAAAATAAATACTTATCTGCTTTCTTCCACGCATTTTTAACAGGATTTTCTCTCTGTATGTAAAGGAGTGTGTTTTGTTTTCTTCTGGAAGGAGTGGAGACTCATACCAAGACAAAAAGAACTGCTGAGCAGTGTTATTAAAAACATCTGACTTGAGATCTTGCTAGGCCACATTTAGTTGAGTTCCTTGTCCAAAATCCAGCTCCTGGGTCACATCCATTTATCTTATAGAGGCCAGGCACCAGGTAGCTGGCAAATCATGCATGCATTACAGCATGTATCCATCTTACATTCCTCCTGATTTCTCCCAAGAGCTGTTTCTCCCAGGATCTTCCTGTTTCCCCTGAAAGTTTCAACAGACTCTGTCCTTGGAAGGAATGACCCTACTGATCAAAAGCATAAGACCATTATTCATATCAAGGAGTAACTTCTGCTTAATGGCAATGATAACAAATGACACACAGATTGAGGAGTGGAGTGGCACTGAAAGTAGCAAGGGTTGCACAATCTGGAACCAAGGCGAGTAATTTATCTTCTCTTTTAAAATATTCATTTTCAAATTAGATTGTTATAGAGAATGAATATCAATGTTCTTCACCTTCAGAGTTCTTGAAAGGTAGCTGCATTTATTTATTAATTTTGTACTCCGTTATCTGCCTACCATACTTCACTCTCACTTATCAACTATGAAAATAGTTGGGCTTGGACTTTGATGGGCTTTCAATGGAGAAACATTGACCATTGTGGGGCAGTCATGGAGAATTCTTCTCTAGGTGCTCATGTTTGGCACACGTGGCACAGCCAAGAAGATGTTCTTTGATCTTCGAGGGTACATGAAGGGGATTGGGGTAAGATGGTCTCTGAAAGCGATGGAGTCCAAGGTATCTCAGTTGTCTATTCATGCCCTGAGCCTGCCTCAGTGGGGAGGGTGGGGTATAAATTGAATTTATAAACTAAATTAATGTACAGTCTCTGTTGTGGCCTTCACCTTATAGAATGCCCTGCCTGAGGGGGTCTGGAAGGCTTCCACACACCTGTCGTTATGCAAACTGTATAAAATAGAATTATTTGTGAGGTCATTTTTATAAAGGCAATTGGATTATGTTAAAAAGGAATGGTTTGGTTAGATGTTTTAATAAAGAGAACGAGACTGTAGATTATACCTCTGTGTATAGTTTGTACTACCTGTTTGTTGTAGTTGTACCTATTATTTTGCTTTCGCTACATCTTTTCAAAATTTATTTTCAGAAATTAACGTATCATGTCTAATAGTAGGCTTTGCTATCAGATTTATGTAACCCTAGTCCTATTACTTTGTTTTTTAGGTGTCTCATCCTATTGGCTGCAGTGCCTTACACTGCATAATTCACTTTAAATCTCAATGGAAAAGGTTAACGATGAATAATGTAATGGAAACTACAGTCTTTTCTTGTGCCCAGAAAATACTAGGCAGTGGTGTTATGCTTAGGTGTGGTTGAACTGCCTGGTTCTGTGTTACAACTGGTCTTGCAGCTTTCCCCAACATAGTAGAACATATGAAGCTGCCTTATACTGAATCAGACCCTTGGTCCATCAAAGTCAGTATTGTCTTCTCAGACTGGCAGTGGCTCTCCAGGGTCTCAAGCTGAAGTTTTTCACACCTATTTGCCTGGACCCTTTTTTGGAGATGCCAGGGATTGAACCTGGGACCTTCTGCTTCCCAAGCAGATGCTCTGCCACTGAGCCACCGTCCCATCCCCAATTCACTCTGTGGTGCAATGAAGGTGCAGATTGGTCTATAACTCAATGGCAGTGGAGGGTTGAGGTGCCCCTGGCCACCAGAAGAGGATGGAGAGTAGGGTTGCCGATCCAGGTTAAGAAACCCTTGGAGATTTGGGGATGGGGCTTGGGGAGGATAGGGAACTCAGTGGGTTACACCGCCATAGGAGTCCATCCTCCAAAGCATCCATTTTCTCCAGGGGAACGTATCTCTGTAGTCTGGAAATGAGCTGTAATTCCAGGGGATCCCCAGGTCCTACCTGGAGGCTGACATCACTAGCACACAGAGCTCACTTGCTTTACATGGAGAAGATTCAAATGAAAAAGAAGGGCAGTTTCATTGTTTATGGGGAGAGATAAACAGTTTTGGGTACACACGGAACACTGACTCAGTCATACTTCAGCACCACTGGTGAGATGGTCTCTGAGCCTTGGTATTTTATAGTTAGGTAAATTCCACTGTAAAATCATCCTGATTTCTGGTGGAATATTCCAGCATCTTTTATAAGCTATTTGTATGTAAGCCTTTTATAAAGAGATAATTCCTTACATTATTGGCAGAGTTTTGAATGTTCTATTGTTCCATACAGATGAAGAAAGCACTTTCATGATGGGGGCAGAATTCACGGTGTTTTTTGTTTCCCTGGGGATCAATTTCCCCTGCTCTGTATTGTGATGTGTTAAATTGTAGGGGTTTCTCCCCATCCCCCTATTATTATGGCATGGTAAGGTTGAATATTATTGGTTACTTTTGGTAATTAATATATATATATATATATATATATATATATATATATATATATATATATATATATATATATATATATATATATATATATATATATATATATATATATATATATATATATATATATATACACACACAGTTCATCTCCAGACTCATTCAATTCCCCTGGAGAAAATGGACAGGTCAGTTCTCCTGAAGAAAATGGATGCTTTGGAGGATGGATTCTATGAAGTCCCTGTCTTCTCCTGGCACAATCCCCAAATCTCCAGGCTAGCGGCCAAGGGGGAGCTGGCAACCCTATCCCCCGCAATGACCCAAAGCCTTGCCCAGAAGTAGTCATGGGCTCTCTGTAGGGGTTTTCTTTGCCAAATGAGCTGTGTAGCTGTGTGGGCCATGCTTCCTTCCCTATGTATTGGTCTGTAAAAATGCAATATGGTTGCAGGATTGGAGCTGAACCACCATCTATGAAGCTCTCAGGAAGCCAGTAGATAAAGGGCTTCTCCTGGTCTTGCCAACAGTGGAAGAAGTCATGTTGCTTTTGTTCTTTCCCTGGCTGTGTTCAGTGTATGGGTGGGACAGAAAGCAAGTCAATATTGGCTTGTGTTGATTGACTACTTCCATATATGGCTGGCATTTGGATAGGTCATCAGCACGTCACAGGTGGCACTGTGAAGTGCAATACAGTTGCTGTGCTTTCAGTTTCTTGGAGTTGGGCCTTTTATTTACTTATCGGGATTTATTTTATCCGTTTAATTAGCGGAAGATACTGGGCTTTTCCACATTCTCATTTTCTTTCTTTTGTGTTCCTGTTGCTTTGGAGTTTTGTGTTTATGTGTTCAGTTCTACACATTTTGCTCTCTGTAGAGGCCAATTCAATATGATATAAGGTTGCCACATGAGGCTGTCAAGCCAGCAGGGGATTTAACAGGAGTCTTCAGGAGAAGGGAGAGAGGCTCCATGAGAGGGGAGAGAAGAAGCATGATTGAACTTACTCTGAAGTGAGTTCTGGGTGAGCTGTCATTGCATTTACTGTGGTTCTTTTAAATGCCTTCCCTCCAATGGAAAAAAAATGGAGGATGGAGGCACCTTATTTGGGGCTCATAGAATTGGACTCCCTGGTCCCAATATTTTTTGAAATTCAAGGGGAAGGTTGAGGAGAGGCATCAGCAGCTATGCTGAAAATTTGTTGTCTCTATCTAATAATAATAATATAATAATAATAAATTTTATTTGTACCCCGCCCTCCCCTGCCGAAGCAGGCTCAGGGCGGCTAACAATACAATGACCAGTGGTGCACCAAACAATAAAACAGTTACATTAGAAACATTAAATTAAACATTAGTTAACCTTAAAACCTGTTAAAACAATTAACTAAAACATATTATAACACTATCCTTGACGCTCTTCTAGTTAGTACTGATGGCGGATTTTCTTCGTTGTCGGTATAATTCAGTTATTCATAAAAGCTAATTTAAAAAGGGTGGTCTTGCAGGCCCTGCGGAACTGATCAAGGTCTAAAAAAAATAGGCCTCCCTTAGAGATACCAACAGATCAATTCTCCATTATACTCTACGAGGGACCAGTTTCCATAGGTTATAATGGAGCGCCCTGTAGCCATTCTTCTCCAACTTTCTCGTAGTCCTCAAACAGGGTGAAGAGCTCCATACTGGGGAATGAAAAAACAACAACAACGAAGTAACAGAAACACACAGCTGCAGAAAATGAGAAAGTGGTAAAGCTCACTAACTGCGTTGCGTGACTGCCAGTGACGCGCCACTGTCCCAAGTTTGAAATTGCATTACTGAAGCTTATAGTATTTCCTGAAATTACTACTCATTTTTAAAGCAATATCGTTTTATTATTATATTAACCAGTTGCTATGTATTGTTTATTTAGCTGTTTCCTAAGTGATCAGTTGGCAATGATGTTTTAAATTGGCTTTTGTTTCTTCATGACTGAAATCACAGTGTAAATTACCTCGATTTATGTCCACCCACCCCGACCACTGGAAAACTCCTTTACAGCTGCCAATTTAGATTACAATTCCATTCATATTATACCTGCAGCCAAAATGTAATCTTGAATGTTTCCACACTGCCTGGCCTATTTTGAAATGTTAACTATTGGCAGTATTATTTTAATATAACAAGAGGTAATAAAAACAGTGCTCTCCTGCAGCTTTCTTAATGAATTATAGCTATAGGTGCAGCTATATGTTGTAGACACAAGGCATTTTTGAGTAATGTTGTGCTCCAGTTTATAAACACTTGTGACAGCGTATGGGATATACCGTTAAATAATTTACACAAACCTTTGAAGCAAACTATGATGTATGATAATTTGCTGTGGATAGCAATTTCTATTCATCATTAATTAATTAACTCTGAGATATTTACAAATGCCTGTTTTCCCGTTACTTTTTATCAGGGCTTTAAACCTTGTGCAAGCCTCACATGACTGTCTGTAAATTTGTTTTTCTTTTTAAAAGAACTATAACTGTCCCTCCCCCCTCCACACACACTCAGACTACATCTGTACTTTATTTTCTGTAACAGGATTTGTGGATGTATTAGAAACATAGTGTCCAGAATCCAGTGAGTTCTTTAGGTAAGCCTTGAGGGCTTGAACATGCCCAGTGAGATTTCTTATTCATTTTTTCCCTTTGTATGGGAAAACCCACATCATAGCACAGACTGCTTCTGAGTCTCCCCTCAGATTCAAAGGAGCTTTGTATTATGACATGTGAGATTGCTGCATGGGAGAAAAAACCCAAACTCCAGAGTTCAGACTGTTTAGGTGAGCAGAAACAATTGTTAGGATTCTAGTCAATAAAAATAAAGTGACTTTAGATCTTTGTTTGATTAAGGCATTTAATTTAAATTATACCTTTCCATCATATGTGATCTTCAGGTAGCTTACAAAGTGATCAAATTCAAAACAATGGCAAAATAAGCAGCATATCAGTAAAGGAATCTGGAATCAACCAATTTTTAAAAAAAGCACTTTAAATTTAAATGAGTAGTTTGAATTTAAAAGAGATGTTGAAGAGCAGTTTTAACACAGCAGTAGAAACAAAAATGAAATGAAATGATAACAAAGCCAAGCTGTGATGATTAAGACAGCTTTTATCTGGCATCTAAGCAATAGCACCAGATGAGCATGGCAGGGAAGTCCATAAATGGGGGCATCCACAGAAAAGGTCCTGTCTCCAGGGATTAGGAACATCCAGAAAAGAACTCCAGATATTTTGTCAGTTAGCAGTTTGGGTCATACAAGCATTATTTTAGGGATTATTTTAGGAAACTATTTTAGGGAATTATTCCTGGGAAATGCAGAAGTGACATCATGCCTCTCTAGGGATCACTGGATTCTCTATGGTAAAACCATAGAATTTTCATCAGTTCCTTGAAAGGACTTATGTCACGCCTGGGTTTCCCCCAAAAGCAGCGCCGGTAGGGCCCAGCCACGATGCGCTCCTCTGATCGCGCCGGGAGGGGGGGGGCGGTAGGCGAAGCACAAGGGAAGGGAGGGGTGGTGGGGGGAGGCAGGCAGACAAACTAGGTGGTTGTCGTGGGCACTAGGAGGGGTGGGAGCCCAATTTGGCGCACCCCTCCTCCCCGCGCCCTAGGCAACTGCCTAGTTTACCTAGTGGGCGATCCGACCTTGCCCATAAGTGATATCAGGGTGTCACTGAACAATGATATTTAAAGATGGGGGTTTTTCATGCTGGTTACAGCAACAGCAGTGGAAAACAGGAATCAGGTGCAGCCAACCACAGAATGGTTGCCACAGGAGCCAGAGCCAGCCACAAAATGTCAGTGAGTTCATGCACAGTCCTCTCACTTAGCAACCACAGGTAATGCTCCCCAACAGTTTAAGAACATCACCAGTAGCTCACTGCTGGGCTCCTTCCCCTAGTTCATTGAACTCAGAACAATCGGAATAGCTTCCCAGTTAAAAAAAATTGAATAGCTACTCAAATATATTTCCCATCTTTAATATAAGAGACATTTACAGCCCCGTGGTGCAGAGTGTTAAAGCTGCAGTACTGCAGTTCTAAGCTCTGCTCACAACCTGAGTTCGATCCCCAGCGGTAGCTGGGTTTTTTGTGTCATATAATGAACAGCATACAAAAGTAGGCATACATTCATACAATCAGAAATTAAAGCCAAACGAGAGTCTCAAATACAGTATTTCAGGGAGGACCCCTCACAGTCTCTTAATTTTCCAAATAGAGTACTAAGACTCAATAATAAAGTTCCACAGGAGTCCCTCCGTTGCTTGTTGGCTTCTGAAGGAAAAATTCTTGCCTTCACGCAAACTCCGGCTTTGATTGCGTTCTGCTGCTCCTGCAGCTTCCTCATAAGCCAACTGAAAATTCCAGCCAAGTTCTCTCTCAAACGCCCATTTCGGTATCTTAATTAGCGGCTAATTTCTGATTGTATGAATGTATGCCTACTTTTGTATGCTGTTCATTATATGACACAATACAATATACTTACTTTTGTATAAACTATTCAAGAGTATGTGTCTTGCACAATATTTTTGATATTTTTGTATTCCATCTTTCTGAGGCTGATAAAATGAGTACCCAGCTTGGGGGGGGGGGAGTGTAGATGACTGGGGAAGGCAATGGCAAACCACCCCGTAAAAAGTCTACCATGAAAACGTTGTGAAAGCAACATCACCCAAGAGTTGGAAATGACTGGTGCTTGCACAGGGGACCTTTCCTTTCCAGCACCAGGTTTGATTTTATTAAGTATCACCTTTGGGTCAGAATTCCAACTCAGGTTATATAAAAAAAATAATGCCAAGATAAACAAAATCCTTAACTTATTCAACTTCAATACCATCCAACAAAAAGAGGCCAATTTTCTCTTCTTAGATAAGTTCATAATCTTAGATTTATGATGGTTTATTAACAGACCTTCCCTAGGACAATACTTGGAGAAAAAAAATAATGATCTTTGTTTTCCCACCCTTGTACAGAACAAGAAAATAGCACCATTTCTCTACAACAAGATTGGAAAGCCACAGTTTGCTAACTTTGGTGGGTGGCAGGTCTCTTGAATTCTTTTTTAAATCATTCAGCTATGTTAAACAATATACATCCTTGTCTAAACTCCCTTATCCAAGCACAAAGGCTCAGTCAATTCCTCCTCATCACCACAATGGAGCTGAGGTGTACGATCCACATGAAATTGTTGTATGAACCATAGCAATCTTTTATCCATGGTGGAATGCTGTATTTTCCTCCAGAGTCTTGCTCTAAGAATAGTATCAAAGGCTCCTTTAAACCCATAAAGCCAGCAAATAGAGTGCCATCAGGGTGAGAAGAATATTTCTCAGCTAAATGGAAAATAATGAAACAGAACAGACCAGCCTCTTCTAAAACCAGTCTGCTCCCAAACAAGAATGTCATATTGTTCAATCCAGTCAAATAATTTCTTTAACAAATACAAGGAATATAAATTACCCCAAAATGAAAGTAACCTGGATGTTAACTGCTTGGATCAGTCCACCACCTAGGATTCACCTTAAACAACTCATTCAGGATTAAGTCATAGCCCCAGGCTTTCCCTGGAAGCAAACAACTGAATTCATTTCAACAGGGAGCTCAGCCAGCCACTGAGACAAAGGATGTTGCATTCTATGGTTCAAGAACCCTGAAGCTGAAACAGTGTGACTGGCCTGAAAAATCACACCACAAACTTCCTCTGCTAAATTTAGGCTTGCCAGCCCCCAGGTCCCAGTGGAGGATCCCCCGGTTTTTCTGGCTCCTTCCCATCACTAGCCACCTGGCTATCTGGGGAAGCCCCGCCCCAACAGCCTTGATGTGCCTCTAAATCTCAGAAGGTTTAAAAGAAGCTTGGAAACTGCTTGTGTTTTTGAAGGTTTGGGTGCATTTAAATCGCAGCAGGACAAAAGCTGTATGGGCAAGGCAATCAAGCACAGCCACGTGGCTCTTCCCAGTGATTATATGAGGCCTGTGACAAAGGAAGAGTTAACTAGAATTAAGCAGAATTAACTAAAAGTAAGCAGGAAGAGTTAACTAGAACGAAGCAGAATTAACTAGAACCTGATTATGGGATGGAGGAAAATTCCACTCCCCCCTAGACTGCTCTCCTTTCATTTCCCTGTGTTAGTCTGAAGAAATTGGTTGAAATACAGCAGATTGTTACATTCAGCAACTCGTGTGAGTAAAGTGATCTATATACCATTGCCCCAGTGAGATCACAAAAGTGTGAGCTTGCAAACGGATTGTTTATTTTGGCTGCTTTGTGAGGGTGTGTGTGTGTCCCTTAATAAAGCCTGTTGGGGAACCTTTTGAAGGCAAAAAAAAGAGGATGAGGAAATGAAGACTGTATTCAGGGAAACTGCTCTGCTATGTTTTTATTTATTTATTTGTTTATTTTAGGGAATGGGAAAGTCTCTAGGCTCCACCCCCAAAGTCCCCAGGTATTTCCTGAGTTGGACCTGGCAACCCTAGCTGACTTCCTGTTGCTCAGAGCAACAGCTATCTACAGCAGGCCCAGAATTCCACACTGTAAAATACAAGTGTGGTGCCCCCGAAAACTAAATTTAGCATGAAATTACAGGCGAGATGTGGGGGGAGACCTTTATGGTATCAAATATCTAAATAAAGAAATTGCCCATTGCCGCCCAGCATCTTGAAAGAAGCCATTACTACTCATTAAGTAAATAATATCCATTATACTCTCATTTACATGAGCTGCAATAAAAAAAAAATCATAATGAAAGGGCTGTCGTGGTCTATTGTGTTGCACTTCATGGCTGGAGTTTGTTTTTAAATTATACAGTAAAGGAAAGGAAAGCTGCAAAATGCTTTATTAAAGTAACATTATCTTGCCACAATAAATCCAGCAAAGCACAGGGATTAAAGTGTTCTGCCATGCTTCTGCGACATGTTAACATTACATTAGAAATGCCTTTCTTTCTATGGATGTCGCCAAGAATTCTTGAATGTACTCTAGTTAATGCCTACCTTGCTTCAAAGGAAAAGGGTTCTGGCCTTAGAATGAATGAACCAGGATGGGTCTCTTTCCTCTCTTCCTCCTTCCAGCAAAAGGTTGAGATCTGTAGATTTAGAGCTACTAAGTCTCAAGAAGACCATGAATGCAGAAAGTTGCCTTATAGTAGATCAATATAAAAGGCATCTCCACATATGCTCTGAACATACAGGGATAGAGAGAGCAGGTGCAAGCTTGTTAGTCCTACCCATGCAAACATCTATGGCCGTACAAAAGCGGCCATACAACCCCCCTCCCCAATCAGTATTGGTCAGAAAGCAGAGTTGTCAGGTGATTGCATGTGGTCAGGGGTGGGGCTAGTACACTCACCCCCCCTTCTCTGTCATCTGTATTGGATTACTGAGTGAGACCACTGATCTGGCAGCAGCTCTCCAGTGTCTCAGCTTTTTAAACTGGATATGTTGGAGATTGAACCTGGGGCCTTCTGCATACAAAACATGATTTACCATCGAGTCACAGGATGCATTCACATGACACTAAATAATGCGTTTTGCACCTGGATTTTTGCTGTTCTTACAAAGTTAAAATCCCGTCGCAAAACACATTATTTAGTGTTGTATGAACACACCCATTGTCTCTTTCATGATCCATATTGCTTTTTTTTCCTTTCACATCCATGAACTTGTTTGCCCAGTTTTATTTAATAAAAAAGAGAAGAGATACAATATTAAAAGACAACAAGGTAACACTGGGGAGAATCATGGCACAAGGGTGATGATGCCAATCTAATAGATGCACAGGGAAGCCTAGATATCATCATTGGCAAGGATTCCAGCTTCAGAATCCTTCTATGAAGAAGAGGAGATGGGCCACCTTTCATCCATCTCAGACCCAGATTATCAGAAATAACTAATAGATCTCAGATCCATGTCAAATGAGATCTTCAGCCTTGTCTGTTTAGATGAGAGATACTCAGTGGGGAGCTGAGACTGTGACTAGGGGACAGGGTGAAGGAGAGTTCAATGCAAAGGTCCCAGGATTTCATTAATGTCAAAGCGAATTTCCACTAAAAAGGACTTCATCATTAAGACATTCAAACAAGGGTTTCAGATTTTACTAGCTGATCCAATGCACTGATACAGCCAAATTGCAGCCCTAAATGGAAAGAGGTCCAGAGGGTTTCAGGAAGGAATGCTTGTTACATCATGGATTGTGAAACAGAGTGAGACGTTGAATGTAGAATGACAAATCAAAAGAGAATTTGTGAGGTATTTAGAGGCAAATGATAGCTCCCTTTTTTGAAGTGGAGAAAATGTTCAGGAAGTCCAACTAAGTAGGCTGCAGAAAGAGAATGCAGTCAAATTAACTCCCAAAAGCTTATGCTGCAATAAATTTTGTTAGTCTTGTAGGTACGGTATTACAGAGAATTTTGATGTTAAAAATCATTGCACCATTGTTTGAAGCAGTTCAAATTATTACAAACTTCCTTTATTAATTTTTGCTGAAATATCAGTTTATTATTATTATTATTGTTATTATTTACTTTGCCATGAAAAAGCCCTTCTTCCTACTCTGCAGACATTGTATCTGTTTTTAAATGGACTGAACCATTCCTTTTAATTAGCCTGATTTCCCCCCCCTTTATAAAAGGAAGCAAGATATAGTTTCAGTGGAACGATTCAGTTTTTGAAAACCAATTTAATTATGTGTAATTACAATGAGATTAATTCCCAGCACCACAACCTTTCCTAATTAGCAAGTCTCTCTCTCTCCCTCTCAGTGTCATTACTGAACAATGAACAGGTGGGAAAAGTGCGATGAGGGGAGAAAAGCTGCAATATCCTTCTACCTGGGATCAGAGCTCATTGGGAAACAACTCCTGTACATTCATTTGAAGAGACATAGCTTCCTCACCTCCCTCCCCATTGTCTGTTACATTTTTCGCTGGGTGTTCCCTGCTTCCTTAATTAACAGCTGAGGTAAAGTGTTTCCTCAGAGACTCTTAATTGGCTGGAAGGCTGGGCTCTTATATGAACATATGAAGCTGCCTTATACTGAATCAGACCCTTGGTCCATCAAAGTCAGTGTTGTCTTCTCAGACTGGCAGCGGCTCTCCAGGGTCTCAAGCTGAGGTTTTTCACACCTATTTGCCTGGACTCTTTTTTGGAGATGCTAGGGATTGAACCTGGGACCTTCTGCTTCCCAAGCAGATGCTCTACCACTGAGCCACCGTCCCTCCCAACTGACAACACGTTTCAGTCCCTCTTAAATGACAACACGTTTCCATCTTCATTTAAGGCAGGGTAGGGCATGTATGCCGCCTTCCAAGGAAGGGCCTGAGTTTAAGTATTGTTGTTTATCTGGTCCAAGAGGTGCTTCACAATATACTTTAAAAACAAACTGATAATTAAAAAAACATTAAAATAAGTAAATTAATAAACTATAGGTAGAAATAAATAAAAGAAGCCACTCCTCCCACACACACACCCAGCAATGCCAACAATAGCAGCCTTTCAGTAAACGTTGTGTAGAGTGTTGGGCTACAACAAGGGTGTTGAACAATTTGTTATGGGGACTGAATCTGAAATAAATGGCACTTTGTAGGGCCGGGCCATGCGTGTCGTAAAATGTAATGCCAGGTAGAGGAGATATTAACTTTATAAGGGATACAGACAAACACAGTAGTAAAGATATTACTTTTTTACCTAGAATATAAACATGCTTAAAACTCTTGCAGTATTTTGTTTAAAATGGAAAGAAGTGGGGGAATAGCGCGATTTGGTAATGCAATTTTACAAATCAAGAAAAAGCACAAAAATCACAGCAGAAGCCAAAAATATAAAATGCTCTGAGCCAAGGAAAATATGAAATGGCTGTGCTTTGCAAGCTTCTCCCCCCCACACACACACCCTGGGTCTATTTGGATTGGCAATTGCTCCCCAGTGTAATATCCCCCTTTGGCTGTGGGTTTACAGGTTGGAGTACTCAGTAGGCATCAGTTCTCAGGTCCATTCAGCAGAGACAAGCTAGCTCAAAGCATCAACCCTTTGTTTGCAAGGAAACCACTCCAGTAAGCAACAGCTTCAACTGGCCATACAAACACTGGAAAGTGAAACTACTTGAGATCCACTCCATTGAAATACACTGCAGCACAGACAAAGTTGCAAGGAAAACATGGAATGGATTTTCCACTAAGGTCTCTGGAGCCAGATAAACTACTCCCAGAATAGTCTATCTGGGTGAAGATACTTTAATGGAACATCCATTCTGCATTTTCTTTGCAATTTTGCAAGCCCAAAAGAGCTTCCTGCTGAAGCAGGGAAAGGCAAGGCAGAAGGAGTTGGGAACTTTGGCAGCCTTGGAGCTTCAAAGGGGGAGGACAGAGGGGGAGGAGGGGGAGAGATAAGCCTGATTACAGCCCTGGATGGGCCAGTTGTGTCCCATTGGACCCTACGTTTGACACCCCTGGGCTAGGATCTGGAAAAGTCAGGTTCACATCCCTGCTCTGTCAAAAAAAATGAGCCATCTCTCTCTCTCTCTCTCTCTCTCTCTCTCTCTCTCTCTCACCCACTCTCTTTCTCTCTGCTTTGAGGATTTAATTAGACTATCAATAGTTCTAAGAAAATTTTGCATCTTCTAAATACCTGTCAATAGATCCTGAGACACCCACTCTCAAGGGCAGTAGGCTAGGGTTGCCAGTGATGGATTGGGGGCGGGGGGGGGTGTAGGGTTGCCAGATCTAGATTGAAAAACTCCTGGAGATTTGAGGATGGAGCCTGGGGAGAAGAGGAATCTCAGTGGGGTAGCATGCCATAGAGTCCACCCTCCAAAACAAGACTCCAAACAAGACTCTATGGTAGAATTAGGTTCTACCATAGAGTTTTGCCCAAAAACCAGAGCATCACCCTCCTGACGTTACTGACTTGCCTATGTCACTTCCAGGTCACATAGGCATGTTATGTTTATTTCTGGCTTCTTGCCTGTTTGTGGGGTAATGGGGGGGAGGAGGAGAGGAGTGCCAAAAACCAGGGGACCCCCACCTGCACCAGGGGGTCTGGCATACCTACCTATGCTTCCAAATCCTCTGGGCACACCCAGGCCTTAGCAGGAAGAGAAACAAAGTCAGCAGGATGTCAGGAGCTGCTAGAACTAGCAGGCTCTTCCCAAATTCCTCTCCTGCCAGGGAGAACTAAATAGACCCTGGTCCCAAAGGATATGTTGCCAGAGATATCTTTTTTCCATGTATTTGTGAATGCAACTAAAGCAGAGAGAATTACGGCAGCCAGAGAGAACTAACAAAATATAGTATAGTCATTCAGCATCATTGCATCCATCTGCCTGTCCATCCACGCATTCTTGTTTAATGTGAAACTAGTGTGTCTATTTATCTCTGTCAAATATTGGTGGCTCTCTATTTATCCTTCTAAAGAGCTGTCATCTGTCAGCTAATGGTCTATTTAGCCCAGTGGTTAAGGTCTGTTTAACTACCATCAACTGTTCAGGCCAGGAGGCAAAGATCTTTCCTGGAGTCTGGAACTAAAACTGTCAGAAATTGAATCTGGGAACATATATTTAAAAAGCATGACCTCCACTATCAAGCTGTGGTTCATTTGGAAACATAAGTTTCAAAAAGTTTCAGAAAGCCATGCTTGTCCATTGTTGGGGAATAAATAAACAGAAGAAGGTGCCCAAAGGAGAACAAACTGGTCATGGAGAGGGGGGAGTAAAGCCACTACCACCCTGGCACTACAGCCAACTTGCTCTTTTCCTGCTGTGGCAGTGATTTTATTATCTCTTCTCTACAGCCAGCCTGCTCTCCTCCTGGCCTGGGTGCTTGGTAGGGTTGCCAGGTCCCTCCTGGGAACTGGCAGAGGATGGTGGGGGACTTACCAGGAGCAGGAGGGAGGTCCAGGTTACATTGTTGGCAATGTTGGTTCCAGCACATATCAGAAGTGATGTCATCATGTTGGCACCATTGCAGTAACACTCCAGGATTTCTACCATAGGAGTTTTTTTTTCCCCAAATGCCAGAGCAACATCTTCAAAATGATGATGTCATTTCCAGCTCACACTGGAACTGACATCACCGCATTGCTGCAACGTAGCCTGGGCCTCCCTCCCATTCCTAGCAAGTCATCTGTCGGTAGGGCTGCCAAGCTCCAGCTGGTGGTGGGGGATCCCCCGCCTTGGAGGGCCCAACCCACCGACAGGGAGCAGGCCACTGGGGGGATCCCCACCCCAAAGAGCCCTGTTGGCACACACTGTCCCTGGCATGATGACATCACCTGGAAGTGACATCATTCTGCCAGGGATGCTCTAGGACTCGTGCTAAAAACTCTATGGTACCATAGAGTTTTACCACAAATCTTTGAGCATTTCCAGCGTGATGCTCTAGGACTCGCAGTAAAACTCTATGGTGCCATAGAGCGTCCCTTGCACGATGTCCCCGGCACAATGATGCCACTTCCAGGTGACATCATCATGCCCCGCACGCAGAGCATGCATGAAGAACAAATGGTGTCTGGTTTGGGAAGTTTTTTTTTTCTTACTTTGTATGTCTTCTAGTGTTTTCCCTTTAATAAAACTCAAATTTGCAAGAGGAAAAAAGAAAAAAAACCCCCTCCTTTTGCTGGCTTTTGTTCCTGATGGAACTGTTCTATCTTTAAAGGCATGTGTGTGTGGCAGGTAGAAATCCTCTAGATGACTCCCCATCTTTGTTGGAATGATACAATTGCCTAACTAATTTTGGCTTGTTCTAGTGTTTGTTCATGGTCCAGTGCCTCTGTTCAAAAAGGAGATGAACTGTAATATAAAGCTAATGAAAAAGAATCCCTCCAACCTCCACTCCATCGACTGTTTCATAGAGTGAATAGCAGTATACTCCTGTGCAGAGTTGCTCTCATATAAGAACACTGAAATGAATGCACCATTAATCTATGAAATAAAATATATTTTAGTCTTTTGTTCAGCTAACCGGGGCTTTGCTTGGCAACTCTGCCACTTGTATATATTCATTTGTTCATTCATTCATTCCACTTATATCCCATCCTACCCCACAAGCAGGCTTAGGGCAGCTTACAACAAGATCAACAATAAAACATTTAAAATAGTAAAACAATCAGGGGTCATTTTGTAGAAAAATAGGTGGTGGAACTCATCCAGGGATTGTTATGCAGCTGCACCTACTATTCAGTGGACAAGGTGGGAAGAAGGAGGTGGAATTCTCAGAAAGTTTCAGGAGCTGCACTCCTGTGAGCTCCCGCTGAATCCGAGACCTGAAAACAACAATCACTTTTAAAACCCTAAAATTTAAGAAAGCAGAACAAGATGGCAGAACAGGAGCTATTGTGTGCATACCTAGGGTTGCCAATTCCCAGGTGCGAGCAGGGGATCCCCCGGTTTGGAGGCCCTCCCCCCGCTTCAGGGTCATCAGAAAGCAGGGGGAGGGGAGGGAAATGTCTGCTGGGAACTGTATTATTCCCTATGGAGATTTATTCTCATAGAAAATAATGGAGAATTGATCCGTGGGTATCTGGGGCTCTGGGGGGGGGCGCTGTTTTCAGTATAGCATCTAGTGCCTCTTCCCAAAATATCCCCCAAGTTTCAAAAAGATTGGACCTGGGGGTCCAATTCTATGAGCCCCAAAAGAAGGTGCCCCTATCCTTCATTATTTCCTATGGAAGGAAGGCATTGAAAAGGTGTGCCGTCCCTTTAAATGTGATGGCCAGAACTCCCTTCGGAGTTCAATGATGCTTGTCACAGCCTTGATCTTGGCTCCGCCCCTAATGTCTCCTGGCTCCACCCCCAAAGTCTCCTGGCTCCACCCCCAAAGTCCCCAGATATTTTCTTAAATTGGACTTGGCAACCCTATGCATACCTGATGGAACAGGTATCTGAGAAACACCATTTATGAGATGGAATATGGAGGACAGAGTGAAGCCGGGAAGGCCATACCCAGGCACCCGCCACCTCAACCAAAGGCCTGGCAGAACTGTAGTGTCCCACAGGATCCTGATCTCACTTGGTAGAAAGTTCCACCAGGCTGGAGCCTGAGAAAGCCCTAGCCCTGGTCGAGGCTAAGTGGATGCCCTTGGGCCTGGAGACCACCAGAAGGTGTTGTTCAGAAGAGTGCAAGGCTCGCTGGAGAATATATGTGGGGAACCAGTCCTGCAGATATGATGGTCTCAGACCGTATAGGGCTTTGAAAGCTAATACCAGAACTTTGAGCCTGATCTGGTATTCAACTGGCAAACAGTGCAGTTGGCAAAGCATTGGCTACACGTGTGTCCGCAGAGACTACCCAGCTAGCAGACACACCACTACATTTTGAACCAGCTGAAGTTTCTGGAGTAGGGTCAAGGGCAGTCCTACATAGAGCTGAAACTGCAGTACTCCAGCCTGGAGGTGACCATGGTACAGACTGTGCGGAGCATTTAGGAGAAAGAGATCAGTTCACCTAGAGAAAACAGCTGCTTTAGAAGGTGGACACTCTGGCGTTATACTCCATTAAAGTCCCTCCCCTCCCTAAGCTCCACCCTCTTCAGGATCCACTTGCCAAAAATCTCAAGATGTTTCCCAACTCAGAGCTGGCAACCCTGCACCAATTTTCAATCAAATATTTTCTTGATAACACTTATTGCACTTGTGAACTCTGAATGAACTATTTGACTAAATAAAGGCATAAAAATGCATAAAGGCACACAAAATATAAACATGTGCTTGGAACTGCTGCAGTCTCTTGTATTTGCCTCTAGTATACACCCCTGACAACATCAGACATCACTTGTATGAATGGCTTGATCCAGAGTCATCCTTGTTGAACTGACCTCTCAGCCCTTGGCCTCTTTCCCCCAAACAAGGCACCTGTGCTTCTGGAAGACTTTGGTTTTTTTCCCTGGCTTCTCCTTTTTCAAAGAGGAGCTCAGCGATGAGCATTTTAGAACATTCTTGTCTTGAATGAATATGTGCAAATTATCCATACCCTTTTTGTCCTCCGGGAGAAGTCGCAAGTCTACCTCTTTTTTCGTCTAAGTGTATTGACATAATTCTGACAGAAAATTACCACACAATTTCTCCTAGTCCAATGTTAATGTATGCATACACTCATTTCTCTGTTGGGTGATTTTTCTAATTTTCGGTGTGATTTCGTGTTTCTTTGTAGGGCTTTAAATAGTCCTCTGTTTGCTCAAGAAGATATATACTGTGTCTCCTGAAATGGCAGGTGTGTCGTTGCGTTCTCCTCCCTCCGCCTTATCGCTTTCAGTTTCGGTAATGGAATAGTGACGAATGTGGGCTGTGAGCTGCAGAAAGCTCCCAGATGAATGCTTACCTCAATCATGAACTTTCTCAAAGGCCTTCTGCCTATTTCTCCTTGGGTTGGATTGAGCTCACTTTTTCACTAAATTGTGCATAATTCCCCATCTTACTACAGCCCCCATTCCACGTGGCTTTTGTCCATGTAAGTCCCATGGTCCCCTGTATAGTGTTTTTGATGGTCAAAGGGGACTCCCTACTGCCTTTTTTACCAGCAGAAAAGCTTGTTGGATGATGATCCAACCCCTTCTGTTCCCTGTGTAGAATTTTTCTACAGAAAACCTATGTGACTTAGGGTTGCTAGGTGAGGCCAACAAGCAGGCAGGGGACTTACCAAGAGATTCTGGGAGAGGGGATAGGATAGGAAACTCTGAAGTGAGTTGCAGGTGAGCTGCGGTCACATTTAAAGGGGCCATGTTCCTTTTAAACACTTTCCCTCCATTAGAAATAATGGAGGATGGGGCACCTTCTTTGAGAACTCATAGAATTAGACCCCCTTGGTTCAATCTTTTTGAAACTTGATGGGGCAGTTTGAGTAGAGGCACCAGCAGCTATGCTGAAAATTTGGTGCCCCTACCTCGAAAAACAGCCCCCCCCCTGAGCCCCAGATACCCACTGATTGATTCTTCATTATACTTTATGAGGACTGGTCTCCATAGGATATAATGGAGCGCCCATCAACTATTTCCTCACCCCACTTTCTGATGGCCCTGAAGCAGAGAATAAAGTTTATAGTGGAAACACCTAAGTGGCCCCAAAACGGGCACTTGAAGAAAATAACAGGACTCATTCTAGCTGCACAAGAGTGGGCACTCAAAACAAAAAGTCTGAAAGCCAAGATAACAGCAAATGTTGACTTTGCAAGACAGAGGATGGAGCAGTCACCCACATAGTTAGTGCCTGCAGTAAAATTGCTCAAACTGACTATAAAGAATGTCACAGTAGAGTTGCAGCTGTGTTGTACTGGGATTTTTGCAAGAAGTATGGCTTACCATCAGCCAGAAATTCATGGGAGTACAAACCTGACAAGATCATAAATAAGATTATAAATACATAGAATTATTGAGCTACAGGCTCTGTTTCAAAGTTCCTGAGTGTGATATGCAGGGATATATCCAGAGCTACCATTAACCCTTTCAGGGCCTCCTGTCCTAGCTTAACCTGTTCCTCCTCCTTCCTGGCCTTGCAAGACCCTGTGAGAAACTTAAAAGTAGGGTTGCTAACACTGGGTCGGGATATTCCTGGAGATTGGAGGTGAAGCCCTGGGACAGTGGGGTTTGGGGAGGGGAAGGAGCTAAGCAGGGTACAAGGCCATCAATTCCACCCTCCAAAGCCATTTCTCCAGAGGAGCTGATCTCTTTCATCTTGAGATCAGATGTAATTCCAGATGAACTCCAGGCCCCACTTGGAGGTCAGCAACTGCAGTTACAAGCCACTTTTGGATCTTGACCCCCAAACCATCCCCCCCCCAAAGAGATCTTTTCCTTTCCTCACTGCAGCCCCCTGCACTAATCCAAACCACTCCAGATGGATCATCCCAATCCACAGGGGATGTGCAGGGGGTGTCTGCAACCAGAAATAAGAATCTCTCAATCAGGCAACATTCACAGAAGAACTCTGCGTTCCCTCGGTACCTGGCAACCCTACCCAATGGTCCCCTGACCTTCAGGAGCGTATTTTCAGAGGCAGAGGGAATTCCAATAAAAGGGCAGATGGTGATAACAGTCCCTTCCATAAATTTGCTCTTTTGCAACTCGTCAAATGGAGACAATCTATTGTGTCTGTGAGATCTTATAAGAAATTCTGGGATGGAGGTATTTGTAGCAGGTGAAGCCCCCCCCCCTCCTCCCGCAGTAAATGGAACTCTTGAAAAACTAATCAGCGGCTTTGACAGATTTCAAACAAATGGATAATTCAGTTGTGAACAGTCAGTTTCTGGAGGGTTAAATTTTTCAGTGACTGCCTTCTTTCTTCCAAATGAAGAAAGGAAATGCCCTCGCAGCCCAAAAGCGGTCTAGTAAATCAAGCGAATGGGTATTAGAAGCGGCTTCAGTGACAAGCTAAATGTCTGTTTGATATGGAAAGTGGGGGAGGGGGGGAATGTCAAGTGGAAGAGGTTCCATTTAATCACTGTAAGCTAAACTGCCTGTTAAAATATTCAGCCAAATATATTCATGTCTCTTTCTGGTCTTTCTGTGCAACTTCACACAAACACACCCTCCTTTTCAGTGTTGCACCAGGAATGAAGATGTGCATAATACATTTCAACCCCTGAGCTATTTTTAGTTCCTCCTCTGCACTGAATCTTTATAGAAGGGGATGGCCGCATAGATCCACCTGCAGTCTGTTTAATAGGGAAGCTCGTGACGTTCGCATTGTCAACACACTGAGCAAGACATCACCATCCACAGATTCTGGACAAGGGTGGCATCAAAACACATTCGCCATAGCACAATGTGATTTAATAGCTCAGTCCCCAGAGTTCAGTGGACATTCAAGGGTATGCACATTTCAAGGGAGTAGAGATACAATGCAGCGGACAAAGCACTCCTGAGTCTTAAATCATCATATATATATTTTCTATTAGTGCACCACACAATATTGATTAAGGCTCTTCATTCCTCTTTGCAGCTCCTGGATTTCTTACAGGATGCACTGGTCTACAAGTGCATTAACATAGGAAACATGCAACGTAGATTCTTGGAAGATCTGCTTGTCTTCTGATAACAGGGCCATTAGGAAAAGTCATTGGTCTGGTTAGTGCTGATCTGAGAAGAAATGTTTGGACATGTTTTTGTGCCTGAAGCTCTGATGTCAGTTGGGAGACAAGCAAGCAGATCCCCATATTTGTTCAGCTAGTGCATTTGCTTCAAACCATTCTGTCCCATTGCTTAAGTCTGGGTACTCTGATTTAACTATCGGATAATTGCCCTAGAAGGGTAAACTGCGTGTTGAAATCCAAAAAGGGCAGACAGCTGCAGTTAGACTGAATCACTTGTGGTCTGTATTCCTTTCTTTCATGGTGGTGTTCCTGAATGGAGGTCTTTGCGCATTGATGTACATTTTGCCATGCGTTAGCTCTGAATGCTTAAATGGTTTGAGAAAACGGTAGAGTTGTTTGTTGAGGTAAAAAGGTTTTTATTTGCGATCAAGAAAAGAAATGCCAGGCTTTGTTTCACAAATATGTAAGATTTCACACTAGACATCTGTTACATTTCTCCCTCCTTTTGTCCAAGAAGCTCAGAGTGACATACATAGTGTTGGATCCCCACAGCTTTTCTGCTGATGAAAAAGGAGGGAAAGAGTCCAACAAAAAGGTTATGCTGTGGTTAGGGTTGCCAGACCCACCGGTGGAGGCAGGAGTCCCCTGCTTCCAGGCCCTGCCCCCCAGTCACTGATCAGCTGACTGGTGGGGGACTTACCAGGAGAAAGAGATACATCCACGTTGCTAGTGTATCTCAGGAAGTGATGCCATCACACCAGTGATACCCAAAAGACACTCTGGTATTTGGGAAAAAAACCCTCTATGGAAATAGCTATTTTTACCATACAGTTTTTGCCCAAATACCAGTGTCACAGCAACATTGCAACTTGATGATGTCACTTCCTGTGAAATGCTGGTGACACGGCCTGGTTCTTCCTCTTTCTCTTGGAAAGCCCCCTCCCTTCTCCTGTCTGTTGCCAGGAGGGACACGGCAACCCTAGCTGGGGTTGTGGGACTTGTGTGGACAAAAGTCAAGTGGGACTGGAACCATAAAAGGAAGAAGAACCGCATTAGATTGAGTGAAAAACCTGGCAGGGTCTAGCCCACAGCCATTTCCTTAAAGCAGCCCTGTGCAATAATCCTATGCGGAGCCATTCCAGTCTAAATCAATTGGAGTCAATGAGTTTAGACAGGAGTAACTTCCTATAGGATTAGTTGAGAGAGAATTCGACGGGCCTAACATCACCCAGGGAGAATCATGGCACAAGTTCTAATGGTTTTCTTGCATCTAATAGAGGGAACCCCATCCATGGATGCACCTGTAGGTGGATTCACATGATGATTTTTGCTGACTGGGTGAACCCAACACAAGCTCAGCTTTAAACTGGATTTGAATGTGTTGACACAGTCTTTTAAAACACCCCAAATTGTGACACAGCATTCAAAGTTCAACCCACTTTTTCAAAGACTTTCATAGAACTCCAGTGTAGATTGAATCATTCATCACATGTGGCCGTTTCAAATCTATTTTTAAAATGTAAATATATTTTTTTTCAAACCATTGAAATATTCATGTAAATCCTGCCTAAGTTGTATTAGACTCTTTCATCCATGGAGCTGCTGTAAAACTGACATGCAAGAATGATTCCCTAAGAGGAAGCAGCATCCCCCTCTCTTTATTGTAGCCGTTAAAAAAAGCAGAGAACAAAAACTTCACAACAAGCTATTACACACTGTAAGGTCGTATTGTAAATTAAAAATCTGGCGATCGAACATTGGCTTCATAAGGCCAGAGGCCTTGCTATTATGTATACGCTGATAAAGTAGCTTTTGATAGCTTGAGGCATTAAAAAAAGAAAGATTGCTCTATAATAAGTTGACTCCCATTTCTTTGTGGCACAAAACAATGCAAACATACCGTACCCAATCGTAGCAATGCACCCAAGGCTTTTTTTTTTAGCAGGAACGCAGTTCCGGCTGGTTTAGTGTACCTAATTGAATGTCATAAGTTTTCTAGTATATTGGTTTTATTTGCTGGCAGAATGTGGGAAGGGCTGGGTGTGATTAAGGGGGAAAGAGCAGACTTTCCATGCATAACAGCATCCTTTCTTCCCCTTTTTTCTCATGCCATTTGGCAGCTCTACATTTGGACGCGCTACTATGCGGCCACAAAATATGTCAATGAAAAATGTTCAACAATTTAACATTGGTCACGTTATATACATTTTCTAATTATTTTGTTGGCAGCCTAGCTTGCTGAATGCAAAACAGAGATCATCACACTGTGACTTCTCCATCTAGAAAGTGGTCTTGCAGTGAGAAAACTGGCCTTCTTCATCTACAAGTGTATGAAAAGGGACTTGTCCCTGATGCGCATGCCTCCATTTTGTCATTCAGAGTCTGCTAGCTGCTGTGAACTGAAGTGTGTGTTGGGGAGTCTTCGGGAATACTTTTTTCCCCCAAGAAATGTTGCATCACTAAGTAACCTACTGAATGTACCAACCAAAATTTGATTTGCATATATCTGGGGGGAATGAATGTTAAGGATACAGTACTGGATCCTATCAACCACAAGCAAAAGGTGAACATAGATCTTCTCCAGAGAGCCGGTTTGGTGTAGTGGTTAAGTGTGCGGACTCTTATCTGGGAGACCCGGGTTTGATTCTCCACTCCTCCACTTGCACCTGCTAGCATGGCCTTGGGTCAGCCGTAGCTCTGGCAGAGGTTGTCCTTGAAAGGGCAGCTGCTGTGAGAGCCCTCTCCAGCCCCACCCACCTCACAGGGTGACTGTTGTGGGGGAGGAAGATAAAGGAGATTGTGAGCCGCTCTGAGACTCTTCGGAGTGGAGGGCGGGATATAAATCCAATATCTTCATCTACCTCACAGGGTGTCTGTTGTGGGGGAGGAAGGTAAAGAAGATTGTGAGCCGCTCTGAGACTCTTCGGAGTGGGGGGCGGGATATAAATCCAATATCTTCATCTACCTCACAGGGTGTCTGTTGTGGGGGAGGAAGGTAAAGGAGATTGTGAGCCGCTCTGAGACTCTTCGGAGTGGAGGGCGGGATATAAATCCAATATCTTCATCTACCTCACAGGGTGTCTGTTGTGGGGGAGGAAGGTAAAGAAGATTGTGAGCCGCTCTGAGACTCTTCGGAGTGGGGGGCGGGATATAAATCCAATATCTTCATCTACTTCACAGGGTGTCTGTTGTGGGGGAGGAAGGGAAAGGAGATTGTGAGCCGCTCTGAGACTCTTCGGAGTGGAGGGCGGGATATAAATCCAATATCTTCATCTACTTCACAGGGTGTCTGTTGTGGGGGAGGAAGGGAAAGGAGATTGTGAGCCGCTCTGAGACTCTTCGGAGTGGAGGGCGGGATATAAATCCAATATCTTCATCTTCATCTTCTTCCCCTTTGTCCTTCCCTCAACTGCTTTCTGAGCTTTCAAAAATGATGCTGTATCAGGGGAGACAGACTATCCTGCTTCCCTGTTCTGCTAACAGAGTTTTTGCCACCAGTGGAAATTCCTTCAGTGAAAAAAAAAAAAAGTTTTCTTCTGCCACTGATTTCTGGTTGTTGGGGTTTTGGGGAGTCTCACAAGGCCTCTGGGAAAATGGGAAGGCATGAAAGTCTGTTGACAACCTCCACCACACATGCGTGCAATTCATCTTCTCGATCCTGAAATGTTTTAGCAAACACTGGCCCATTCACTCTGGTTTTTTCTTAGCATTAGGTTTCGGGAGATTAAATCTACAGCAGGACAGCATCCAAAAAACATTGGGGAAACAGCGGGCTAAAACTAGGCCAATGACTGAAGGGAGGTAACATAATGCAGAATGCAGGGGTGGAATAAAAAGAGAGCTGAATTCGATCTTGGTGCAGAATTGCTTAGAGGAGACAGTGGTGAACCTACTAAAAGGAGAGTGCAGAAAGGGCCATGGTTTTACAGGAAGAGCTATGCTGGCACCATTCCCAGCAGCACGTTACTTGGCTTTGCATAGGGCTGTGGAACAGCAGTAGTGTGTCTGCTTGGCAGGCAGGAAGTTCAAAGTTCAATTCCTGACATCTCCACTTAAATGAATCAGGTGTTACATGATGCAGAAAATCTCTACCTAAGACCATGGTGAACTACTGTTGGTGACCTGGATATAGCAGTGGTCTGATTCAGTATAGGGGTGCAACATCTTTTTCCTGGGACCCCAGACCTTTGTAGCTTCCCATCCACCCTCTTAACAACCTTGGTTTGAAGACAACAGTTTTCTTTGGGAATTTTCATTTCCTCCAATATTAATACGGCAACAGCCTGGGAGATAGTTCACACACGCATCTACATTCACTGGTTTCTCATCAGTTGGCTACTCAACTCTTGTTGATAAAAGTTTAATGCATGGACAGTCATCAGGTAATACAAATGCTCCAGAGGTTCTGCTAGATCTGCCATAACTCACTCCTGACTTCGCAGTAGGGTTGCCAAGTCCAATTCAAGAAATATCTGGTGACTTTAGGGGTGGAGCCAGGAGACATTGGGGGTGGAGCCAGGAACAAGGGTATGACAAGCATAATTGAACTCCAAGGGAATTCTAGCCATCAAATTTAAAGGGACAGCACACCTTTTTAATTGTCTTCCTTCCATAGGAAATAATGAAGGATAGGGGCACCTTCTTTTGGGGCTCATAGAATTGGACCCCCTCGTCCAATCTTTTTGAAACTTGGGGGGTACTTTGGGAAGAGGCACTAGATACTATACTGAAAATTTGGTGCCTCTACCTCAAAAAACAGCTTCCCCAGAGCCCCCAAAACCTCCAGATCAATTCCCCATTATACCCTATGAGAATCGATCTCCAATAGGGAATAATGAAATGCTCAGCAGACGTTTCCCTCCCCCCCCCCCCGGTTTCTGGCGACTCTGAAGCGACAGATTAGCGTCTCTACTCACGAGTTGCTGCCAACTTCTTCAAAGTAACACAGACACACCATCCCAAGAGGAAGCCTTTCAATCGGAGACTGAAGCCTCCAAAGGCACATGGTCCTCTGGGGGTGGGGCTTCCCCCCGCCGGCCAGCAGACTGGGGGAGGGAAGCAGCCTGGGAAAGCGGAAGAACCCCTGTGGGACCTGGGGATTGGCAAGCCTACTACACAGCCATTTTGATTTTTGCATGTATGTGGGAGCAATCCCAAATGGACCAACTCAGAAATAAATTCCATTTTATTCCATGGGACTTACAGGAAAATGTTATTAGGACAGCTGCTGTTTGTGATTCTTGTTAGAATCAGGTCAGCTATCTCTAAAGATCACTAAGGCACAAAATGGTCATCTTGGTCTTCAGACTTTGGAATGGTTCCGTGTCTTTTCTGAATTGCAGGACTTCACAGGCTTTGTACAATTTTGAGTCAGTTTACAGACCAATGTGATATCTTTTCTCAAGAAGATCTCCAGGATAACTTGGTATTTTAATAAAGTACCTGATATGGTGCCATCTGGGAAATTACAAAGTTAGAGAAAAGAGACACATTAATGAAGAAAGTTTAATAGGTAGGTAGGGAGCTTGTTCAGGAAAGAGCACGGTGATTTACTGATAGAGAGAAAGTGAGACTGAAGTTGTTCATGAGATTTCAGGAGCTCAGTCTTGGGAACAATTTTAGTCAATATTAATCAACAACCTTGATAGTAAAAAATGGAAATATATTAATGAAATCTACTGATGACATCAGCCTGGGGACATCTTCGGTACCAGGGAGGATTGGCAAACAAAACAAGATTAGAATAATAGAATCATAGAGCTGGAAGAGACCTCCAGGGTCATCTATTCTAACCCCCTGCACAGTGCAGGGAATTCACAAGTACCTCCCCTTGCCCTTCTTCTTATGATGTGCCTAAGTTCACATTGCTGTCAAATCACCATCTAGCCTCTGCTTAAAAACCTCCAAAGGAGGAGAGCCCACCACCTCATGAGGAAGACTGCTCCACTGAGAAACCGCTCTAATTGTCAAGACGTTCTTCCTCATGTTTAGTCAAAAACTCTTCTGATTTAATTTCAACCTGTTAGTTCTGGCCCAACCTTCTGGGGCAACAGAAAACAACTGAATGATTTTCATAGAAATGACTTTCATAGAAAAGAGCATAAGAAATCAATTGAAATTATAAACTGTATTAATGATTAACAGCCTTTTCCGGCGGAGGGGGGGGGAGTCTTATTAGTAGGACATGACCAAACCACTGTGGTATGGTGGTCTGAGTATCCCACTAGAACTAGGATGCCTTGAGTTCGGATCCCCGTTAAGCCATGAACCTATTAGATGACCTTGGGTCAGTCAATCTCAGTTTCCCAGGGTTGGACCTCAACTAAATTGGCAATTTCCACCAATCCCCCCTTCCTGCTGCAGGTCCACCTCATGTTATTCTTCAGGTCCTCCATCCCCAAAGGGCACACCATGGTGTGGAGACCCATGGCCTTCAGTGTGAGGGGGAGGCAGGAAAGTTCTGTTCCACTGATCAAAAATTTAATGTAGATCCAACTAACAGATTTGTTATAAGGAATTCATGCTGGAAGGGAGAATCTACTCTGAAAGGAAAGGAAAGGTCCCCTGTTCAAGCACCAGTTGTTTTCGACTCTGGGGTGATGTTGCATCATGACGTTTTCACTTTTTTACGGGGTGGTTTGCCATTGCCTTCTCCAGTCATCTACACTTTCCCCCCAGCAAGCTGGGTACTCAATTTACCGACCACGGAAGGATAGAAGGCTAAGTCAACCTTGAGCCGGCTACCTGAATCCAGCTTCTGCCAGAATCGAAGTCAGGTCATGAGCATAGAGTTCAGACTGCAGTACTGCAGCTTTACCACTCTGCGCCATGGGGCCCCTTAATCTACTCTGAGCTCCTTGGAATAAAGGCAGAGTGAAATGTGTGAGAGAAGATGTCCCTGGGTTAAACAGGAAATCACAATTGACTGGGAAGGCATTGCCAAACTTAGCCATAAGGTGCATCTCAGTTTTCAAATTAGGTGCATCTCAGTTTTCAAAGGCGCTTTCCGTATTTCCTATCCGCAGGACCAGCATGGTTCTGGCTATGAAAGCACATCAAAGCAACAAAGTTAACACCAGAACCATGCTGATCCTGCAGATGGGAAGATGGGATAGCTTGCACTTAATTTCCCCAGGGAAGCAGCTTACATGGATGGGTATATCCTCTACAGTAGAATTTGATAATGGCAGTGTTAATTCATGTTTGAAAGAGCTGACATAGTAGATTGTGTATGCATCACTGTATTTAATAATAAACTGGCTAGGTCCCTTGCTGATTGGGAAAAGCAGAAAAATCCAGCCCCCCCATAGAGGACAGAGGTCTCTGCCTACTCATGAGGCTTCCCAGATATGCAGAAATATATGACTTTGTAAATTAATCAGATAATCCCACTAATGGCCCAATGAGGACTGAAAGTGCTCCATAGGGAGTGGGATGTTGGGAGTCAGTACATACTGTAGGAGGAGGAGAAATCGACCTGCTCATGCCTTTGGGAGCTTAAAGAATCCTAGAGAAGAAGCTTTTGAGAGATGGAGTGAGATAGCCAAATTGTTCACCCCTCCCATGATGTTTTTCAGCCCTGCAATCTGTCACCATGTACAACAGTAAACCTGGTGACTCTTGTGTAGATGATGAAAGCTGAAAAACGTGGGTAGAGTATCCAGGGCTTTTTTTTGTAGCAGGAACTCCTTGGCAGATTTGGCCACACACCCCTGATGTAGTCAATCCTCCAAGAGCTTATAGGCAGGCCTCATTTTGGGCAGGAGCTCACAGGAGCGGAGCTCTGAAAAATCTAAATTTTATTGTGCTCTACTCCCCCAAAAAAATACTTGCTTTTGGGTTCCATTGTTCAAACCCCCTGTGAGAATTTTGCTGAACTCAGATTTGACAAACTTTCTAATATTTTTCCTACAAAAAAACGGGGAAATAACCAAAACGTATAAAGCAGACAGATGGAAATCTTTCATCATGCCACTGTGGCCACATAGAAGAAAGTAATTTAAAAAGTATGATGGGAGTCAGGTTTTATTATGGCAATTATAATTCAAGAAGCATTTTAAGGTAGATGCTGAGCTAATATAATTTAGTACACCTTCCAGGGATGTCAGAAATGTGTGGCATATGCAAATAAGTTAATCAAACGAGTTGTGCTAATGTGCTCTGGTACTTCTTTTTCTACAAAATGACCCCTGCTTACAGTACAGGGCTTACTGTAAGCTCCAGGAGGATTGGCTACATCAGGGGTGGCCTAATATACAAAGGAGTTCCTGCTACAAAAAAGGCCCTAAGAGTATCTACCAATGCTCCTGCTAAGCCAGGGGTGTCAAACATGCAGCCTGGAGCTGAATCAGGCCCCCGGAGGCTCCTATCAGCCCCCCCCCCCAGCAACTGGCTGTCATTTGCTTCCTTCTCCCTCTCTCTTGCTTGCTTTGCCAGGCTCCCTCAGTCTCACAGCAGAGCTACTGAGCAAAGCTTCTCTTCCTTCTATTGGCTGAGGCTCCTCCCCCTCCTGGTCTTCTGGGGAAGGAAGGAAAGAGCCAGAACTTCCTTTGCCCAGCTCCCTGGATCCCATGGGAGAAATACAAAGAAAGCACCCTTAAGACCAACAAGTGCTAATATTTTAAGTAGGCTTCCCAATCCCCAGGTCCCAGCGGGGGATCCCCCGGTTTTACAGGCTTCCCCCCTCCCCCAGCCAGCTGGCCGGCGGGGGAAGCCACACCCCCACAGCCATTATGCACCTCCATGAACAATTCCCATAAGGAATGATGGGGAATTGATCTGCGGGTATCGGGGGCTCTGGGGGGGCTGTTTTTTGAGGTAGAGGTGCCAACTTTTCAGTATAGCATCTAGTGCCTCTTCCCAAAATGCCCCAGAAGTTTCAAAAGTATTGGACCAGGGGGTCCAATTCTACGAGCCCCCCAAAAGGTGCCCCTATCCTTCATTATTTTCTATGGAAGGAAGGCATTTTAAAAGGTGTGCAATCCCTTTAAATGTGATGGCCAGAACTCCCTTGGAGTTCAATTCTGCTTGTCACACCCATGCTCCTGGCTCCGCCCCCAATGTCTCCTGGCCCCACCCCCAAAGTCCCCGGATATTTCTTGAATTGGACTTGGCAACCCTAGTTTTAAGGGTTTTTTTAAAAAATAATCTTTAATCGTGTTTGTGTCCTTTACAAAGTTTATATCTCTGCTACCTAATTTTAAATAGGTACACACATGGCTCAGCCCAACATGGCCCGGCCCAACAAGGTCTCATTTACATCAGATCAGGGCCTCATAACAAATGAGTTCAATAGCCCTGCTCTAAGCTGTGGAGCCTTTTGAGCAAGAATCCTACTTCATGAGCTACTGGCATTAAAGTTGTGAACTGTGGCATAAATTAGTTTGCTCTAGGGCCATTTTTCCTGAGCTAAGATTAAAAACGTGTGAGACGGGGGCTAAAAACACTGTGAGCTAGCTCTCACTAACTCAGCTTAGAGGGAACACTGGTGTCTACCTATTCAGGCAACTTCCCAGGTAAACAGAAGTATATAATGAAGAACCCTGAATGGGGGGTGAGACCCAAAACTGGCTTGATGAGAAACAAATACATTCTAGGAGAGCAGCTGGATGTCAGTGAAAGGGGGAAGAAGAGAAATGAGCATGTTCAGGACCCTGAGAGTTTTAGACAATCCTCAAGAGAGGAGATTCTTAGAGAGAGGGATTTCGAAACTGTTTTTCTTCTCACAATTCCTTTATTTTAAGGAATATCAAGCTCCATTGCGCTTCTGTGCAAAATTCTACTTAGCAATTCTACTTCGTTTCTGAGTTGCTGGCACCCTGTCTTTTGCAACAAGAATAAACGAAGCAATTAGCAAATATTTAAAAATGATAATGGCAAGGGTTGCGTGCTTTCCCTGTCCCTTCTAGAACTCTGTAGTATTTGTAACTGATAATGATTATCAACAGGGCTTTTTTTGGTAGAAAAAGCCCAGCAGGAACTCATTTGCATATTGGGCCAAACCACCTGATGTTATCATTGTTTAACATAGGGGTTTTTTTGTCAAAAAAGCCCAGCAGGAATTCATTTACATGTTAGGCCACACACCCCTGACACTAAGCCAGCCGGAACTGGGTTCCTATGCGTTCCTGCTCAAAATAATTGAGGATTCGGTGTGTCTTTCGCCTCCAAATAAATGAAATTCCAGAGAATCAGGCTTTTAGAATGCCTTCTGCCCTGGGCTATATTGGGAGCCAGTTTGGTATAGTGATTAAGTGTGCGGACTCGTATCTGGGAGAACTGGGTTTGATTCCTCACTCCTCCACTTGCACCTGCTAGCATGGCCTTGGGTCAGCCATAGCTCTGGCAGAGGTTGTCCTTGAAAGGACAGCTGCTGTGAGAGCCCTCTCCAGCCCCACCCACCTCACAGGGTGTCTGTTGTGGGGGAGGAAGGGAAAGGAGATTGTGAGCCGCTCTGAGACTCTTCGGAGTGGAGGGCGGGATATAAATCCAATACCATCTTCTTCTTCTTCTTCTTCTTCTTCTTCTTCTTCTTCTTCTTCTTCTTCTTCTTCTTCTTCTTCTTCTTCTTCTTCTTCTTCTTCTTCTTCTTCTTCTTCTTCTTCTTCTTCTTCTTCTTCTTCTTCTTCTTCTTCTTCTTCTTTATAAATGTTGGCAACCTAAAATGTTATGGCTCTGGTAGACATCAGAGATCAGCAGCTGTGAATCTGACTTTGCTTTGCTTCCAAATTGATCTCGCTGCTTTAATTGGCTGCAGCACTTTTCTGTGTCTCATGTGGACTTGTGCTGTTCTAGTTCCTCTTCGATCATATCCTGACAGATCTCTCGGATGAAACAAAAATGTCCTGCACCAGTAGATTTAAATGTAATTAAGTGTGACGCTGTGGACGTGAATTGCTTTCGTGCCTGGTGGAGTTGTTAATGGGTTAAGAGGTTTCAGGAGACCGTTCTTTTTGAAATGGGATTACAGGTCACAAATTAAGCTGTGATAATGTTGCCACTAAACTGAGTTGGTGCAATTTGAGAAAATTTGAAAATGTTGGGAAGCCTCACTCAATCAATTCAGAATTACTTTGAAGAATACCAGTTTAGGATTTCTGCTCAAGTGAGCTTCATGGCTAAGGGCCAAACCACACATTACCTGTGCCATCTGCCAGTGCATGTGGAACCCCTCTGTAGGTCCCATCTGGCTCTCCCTGGGTATTTCAGCTTGATTGAAAATCTTGCAAGAGGAAAGGCTGAAGCCCAGGAGTCCCCAACATTTCTAAGGCTGTGAGCACATTTCTGAAATGGCATGGTCAGTGCAGCAACAAAATGGCTGCCACAAAATGGCAGAGGCAGAACTAGCCACAAAATGATTGCCACAGTTTAATTTTAGTAACACAGTGTAGAACAGGGGTGGCCAAACTGCAGCTCAGGAGCCACACGTGGCTCTTTCACACATATTTTTGACTGTCAAAGCCCCCACCACCCCATTGACCGACTCGGAGAAGGCATTTCTCACTTTAAATTGCTTTGCCAAGCCAGCTGGCAGCTTGAAGAATTCATTTAAAGTTAAAGTTGCTTTCTTTCCATCCTCCTTCCCCCTCTATTTCCTTCCTTCCTTCCTTCCTTCCTTCCTTCCTTCCTTCCTTCCTTCCTTCCTTCCTTCCTTGTGAGTTTCCTGCGTTGTGCAGGGGGTTGGACTAGATGACCCTGGCAGTCAGTTCCAACTCTGTGATTCTATGATTCCTTCCTTCCTTCCTTCCTTCCTTCCTTCCTTCCTTCCTTCCTTCCTTCCTTCCTTCCTTCCTTCCTTCCTTCTCTCAAACATCTGACATGGGACTCATGTCCCATGGCTCTCAAACATCAGACATTTATTCTATGTAGCTCTCACATTAAGCAAGTTTGGTTACCTCTTGTGTAGATCCTTGGGCTACTGCCAAAGCAACATTTAAAAAAAAAATTGCACAGCCAAACAAATTTCCAATAGGTAGTTAAAAGCTCTGCTGGGCAAAAGCCCTTCTTGGCCCCGCCCACCTCCTAAAACACTTGGTGTGCACCAGAAAGGGTGTCATCAGCCATGGGTACCATGTTGGGGACCCCTGCTGAAGCCTCTCCTCCCCCCGTGTTATGCTTCTGAGCTGAATCAGGCCCTGGCATACTTGGGAACTTTAGTTTCCTGAACTTGCATCTTTCTGCAAAAGGACACCATTGAGTTGAGGGTAATGTGTAGTTGGGCCCTGAGTGACAATTTAAAGTCAGGTCTCCTTAGACCTAGTTCTAACATTCTAAGCACTACGCCATAATGACTTGGGGTCAGGCAGCAATTTTTCTCCAGATCAGTTTGGCCAGGGAGCCTGGAAGTTTTTTGCCATCTTTTGGGCATGGAGCAAGGGTCACTGGGTATGTGTGTGAGGGGAGATATTTGTGACTTTCCTGCATTGTGCAAAGGGTTGGACTAGATGACCCTGGAAGGTCCCTTCCAACTCTCTGATTCTATGACTGTTCAACATGCTGTAAGACCAGCAACTCCACATATCTAGTGTGGGATATCAACCAGGCATGAGAAACCACAATTGTTTCCAGATTCCAAGCTGGAGAGGGAATCTCCAGGTTCCAGCTGGCAACCTGACAACCAGGCTGGTCACTGCAATGCTGAGGCTAGAGCAAGTGGCCATAACCATTCCTTCATTCATTGTAGCATCCGTTGTATCTGTGATCAGAGGCAGACTTCAGCACATCAGCAAGTCACACAGTGCCGACTTGCTTGGAACGCCATGCCATGGGGTTCTTGTTGCCAGCTCCCACTGCCTTTTCTAATGAAACTGGAACTGTCACATTGGAAGCCTTTCCAGCCAGTATATATTTTGCTTAATTAACTGCAAACATAATGGTTATGCCAAGCCTTTCTTCCAACTTTCCGCTTAACCAGTCTAAGAGTTTTCTTTTTCTTTTCTTTTCTTTTTTTTCCAGCATGTGGCCTGGAGCGTTTCTATTTTTACTCCTGATGGAGCAGTCTTAAATTGCTTATTTTCTGTTTACTAAAGTCATCCCGTTTGTTCCCATGGAAACTATGGCAAGTGACACAGCTTAACTGTTTTAGTAAACGGACAGAAACCACAGTGACAACATGCAGAAGGCAAGGCCCCTCGGCTTTCACACCCTGCTCAGAAATATCACGGGGTTGGAAAAGCTCAGCGGACTTTCAAGAGACTGGATTTGGATCTGTATGAGAGTAGAGCATATGTGAATTCTCTCTCCGGTGGAAATAAATTTAAATTTCATTCTTCTCTGGCGTCAAGAGGAGAGCCATTCTTAAGGAAATGCACTAATTTATTTAGTTCAGTGACTATATGGCTGATCATCTCCATTAGAATCAACCACCAGTGGTTCTGGCAAGATAATTGTCTTGCAGATACATCTGTGGGAATCTTGTAGCCAAACCGTCTCTCTCGATGCTTACTGCAATCAGATTACTATTGGCATTAATGCTTCCTGCTAGCTGTACAGAAGCTATCTCGGGACTTTGTAAAACGCAGCCTGTGCATGGCAAGTTGGGACAGTAGCGTAATAATCTCATGTAATTTCTTCAGATGCTCAGTTAGGCATCTAGTTAAATGTCACGTCCGTCGACCAATGGCAGCTCCTGTACACACTGCTGAATATCCTCAGCTCGAAGAACAATCTAAAAAGAGCAAAGAACATTGCGGCACCTTAAAGACTAACGATTGCGGTTTGGCAAAAGATTTTGTGAGCCAGAATCCACTTTCAGTGCAATCCTGCACAGAGTTACTCCAGTCTAAACCCAGTCATTTCAGGGGATATAGACTAGAGTAGGGCCGCCTGGTCCCCACCCCCCCTAGTCAGCAGTAGGGGAGGTTGACTAGGGTTGCCAGAGGCAAAGGCAGCACGGCTTTTTCAGGGGGTTGCTGCCGCTGCTGCTGTGGCTTCTCCCACTGATCAGCTGATTGGCGGGGTTGGTCAGCCTTTAAAGAGCTGGGGAGGCACTTCACCAGCCTTAAACTTGTGAAAACGGAGGGAGGAGGAGGCACGGGGGGGGGGGGCGAGGAGGAGGATGCACTGTGGGGGGAGGCCGAATTCAGTGCCCCCACCCTGCCGGCCCTGAGGCCATGGTGGACAAGCCAGTCCCTGGGGCCAAAAAGGTTTGGGGCCACTGTTCTAGTCCATACATACAAGTAGAGGTTGAGCAGCAAATTAGCCTACAGCATAATGAAGACATTTAACAGATGAAAGAACCAAACAGGAATAACAAGCTTACTTTATACGGTCACCATTTTTTTGGATTTCATCCCCCCCCACTCCTTTTCCTGCTCTTATTATATATTCAAAAGGCAACATATCAAGAAGTAGCCCATCTCGGATAATGATTCCAGGGCACTGTTTTTCTTATTCAGCCTCTGTAAATCTCCTAAACGTGGCAGTCTCAAAGCATTCCACGCTCCCAGGTACCTTCCTCCCGTGCTGCTTCTGATGTGAAAGGTCGTAATAACTGCTGAAAGTTTTGTGTTTGCGTATACGCTATTGCCTCTTTAAGAAGTAAGGGAGAAAAGAAACTATTTTAGTTCTGAAGATGTTGTGGTTCTTTTTTGGTCCATTTTCTAGAGATGAAAATGTTTCCTACATTTTCTGCCTTTGCCCATATTGGAATGCAACACTGACATGGCACCCATCCCCAATAGCCATTTGCTTCACTTTGGCATCAAACCAACATCCCCCCCCTCCCCCAGCCCCTGGTCTGTTTTCCTAAAAGCTGCTTTACACATAGTGGAATTGAACCTAGGGCCTGTTTACAGTTGGCGGCTCTGGAAATTCCTGGAGATTTGAGGGCAGAGCCTGTGGTGGATGGCGTTTGGGGAGGAGAAGGAGTTCAGCTGGGTGAGATGCCATAGGCTGGATATGTGCAAACCAAATAGAGAATCGCAGCTGAGAGTAAAAGGAAACAAACCTCCACAGGGTTTCCGTGATGACCAGCCTCTTAAAAAAAGAAAACTGATTCAAGTGCTTATATCAAAATGCATATAATCTAATCACTCTCACATACAATATATTTCACAAGTCATGCCCTGACAACGAACACCTTCACATGTGCAAAAGAAGGACCCAAATACTCATATATACAGTCCAATTCAAGGATGCAGCAGAAAGGTCCTTAAACTTGAAGCAAATTCCCCTGTTCAATTCCATGTAGGGACCATATGGTGATGAAGTTTCTTCTGACGTTTAGACATCTTGTATACAGGTAGTACTTTTATCTTTCCCCGTTTCGATAAAAGCTTTGACTAGCTTTTCAAACAATATCAGAGCACGGGTTTGTTTCCTTTTATAAGCTGGATATGGGCAGCTCCATGTGCACGGGAGGCATTGCAAATCCTGTCGCTTCAAAATGGAGTGAACAAATCACACGCTCTCATGTGAGTCACCCATATATCACACCAGGGGCACCTTGATGCATTCACATGGTTGTTGCATGCCATCCCCTTTAGGGTTTTTCACCTTACAAATACTGGTGAGCACCTGGAGTGGATTGACAGAATCACACAGCCAATCCACCCAGCTTGTGCACTCTTGTGGTCAGACACCAGGAAACATGGGAGGAGTGCAACAGAAGACTTTGCTATCACTTCTCAACTGGTAGCTATTTGATGCATCTCAGAGATGTCAGAGAACCAGGTGAGTGCAAGGGTGGAACGGGAAGCAGCAGTACATGTCTGACCTTGATATTTTGATCCATCTGGGGGAAGTGCCTATGTTGGCCCAAATCACCCATCTGAATCCAGCAACAGAATCTGCCCTCCAAAGCTGTGAATTTGCATTTCAGGCATTCCCATAGGAAAGCCTGGAACCTGATGAAAAAACTAGTTGCAAATCCACCTGTGCTCCAAAGAAATTCAGAGGTGACATCAAACTAGGTAGCTGCTGGACTGGTATTCCCATCCAGAGCTCCAAAGGATCAAGATTTTACAATCATGATTTTAAAAAACGGACTCTAGATTTTGAAAGACACCTGTTCTGAAGACTCCAAGCTATCAAGATTTCATTGCTGATGAGATTTCTAAGGCATCCAAAGCACATCAAGTGTGGAAAGGCATTAGGCTTTGACTGCATCCATAATGAGTTCCTGATCTACAGCGGCATATTCACATAGAAGTGGCTCACAACGTTTCTTACTGACATCATGAAAACAGGAAGACTCAAATTCAAGAAAGCAAAGATATTTGCTATTCTGAAACCTGGAAAACCAAAGCATCTGGTGGAAAGTTACATATGTATTTCCCTTGTGTTGTAAACTTCTCAAGAGGCTAATCCTGAACAGAATCAGTGACAGAATTAATGAACATGCCGCTATAGAGCAAGCAGGATTTAAAGTAAAGGTAAAGGTAGTCCCCTGTGCAAGCACCAGTCATTTCCAACTCTGGGGTGATATTGCTTTCACAGTGTTTTCACGGCAGACTTTTTACAGGGTGGTTTGCCATTGCTTTCCCCAGTCATCTACACTTTACCCCCAGCAAGCTGAGTACTCATTTTACCAACCTTGGAAGGATGGAAGGCTGAGTCAACCTCGAACCGGCTACCTGAACCCAGCTTCTGCCGGGATCAAACTCAGGTCGTGAGCAGAGCTTAGGACTGCAGTACTGCAGCTTTACCACTCTGCGCCATGGGGCTCTTAAGCAGGATTTAGACAATGTCATAATTGTGAAGACCAGGTTCTAAACTTATAAACTCTCACTGGGGCAAGGTATCAGAAGTTTCTTAAAACATCAGTAGTTTTTGTAAATTTGACTGCCTCCTATGACACAGTCTGTAGGGATGATCTACTGTCCAAGTTTTTACAAGTTTTCCCCTGCAGAACATTATTTCAACTCCTAAATAGCATGCTGAGCAATAGAACTTTCCAAGTAATTGTGGGTCATTCAATCAGCAAGCAGAAGAAACCGAATAACATTCTACCCCAGAGCTCAGCCTTTGCTCCAGTTCTTTTCAATCTATACATCTCTGATGATCCCAATATCTAGAAAGTTTGCTTATTCCAATAACATGATGATTGCAGTAATGTACAAATCAATTGAAAGAACTGAGGAAATGCTGACTAGGGGACCTCAACGTTTTGGCTGACTGCTACCAAAAATAGTGGCTTATCCCAAGTCTAGGAAAAAACAGAATGCTCCTGTTTCCATCTCAATAACACTCTTGCCGACTGTGAACTGAGGGCAACCAACTTACACAATTGTGAATTTAATGGCACCTAGCTTACACAACTATGCATTTAAATACCTTGGCATTATTGTGGACAGGACCTTGAGCTATAAGCACCATCTTACCAATGTAACAGTGAAAATACATTCAAAAAACATTCTCCAAAAATGATGTGATACAACTTGCAATGCATCTGCTACAACGTTTGGATGCTCAGCTTTGGGGCTGGTATATTGTACTTCAGAATATGGTGTTTCAGTGTTGCTCAGCAGCCACCATGTCCACAAACTTGATGCCCAACTCAACACATCAATGAGAACCATCAGCGGATGCATTAAACCCACTCCAGCCTATTGGCTACCCACATTGTGCCATATCACTCCCCCACATCTCTGAGGACAAGATGCTCTTCTTCATGAATGTGGAAAGATCATTGAAAGAGATATGACTGACACGGGTCAGTCCAGACTAAGATCTCAATACCCAGCAATAAGATCTGCACAAACCCTACAATCACAAAATTTTGATCTAGGGAATGAATGGTTGTGAACATGGATACTATCAGTTCCACCCAATAGCCATAACCTGGAAAACACCAATAAGAGGCCCTCAGGATTTGACTTGCCACGTAAAGTATGGAAGACAGCTGATAGAATATGGACAGGCTTTGGCAATTGTGCAGACTTTTTCAAATGTGGCAAAATATCAGGACCTGAATCCAGTTGTGGTGGAATCTGCCAAATTATTTCCATCTGACACAGGAATGTGAGTGTTGTGTGTTCCATGTGATGGAGCTCTTTGAACTCTCCCCAGCTGTGATTGAATGGATTGAAAATTTAGATATCAATATTTAGGGGAATTACCCAATTGGTCTTGCATACCTGTTGAATAAACTCAATTATGTATTCAATATTATTATTTACTTCCTGTGTGTAACTTTGCAATATGATAAATAAATCCAAAGCTGCCATTCCCTACGGGGGAATTTATCCTGGCAGTTGTAATTATTCCAGGAGAACTCCAGGCCTCACGTTGAGTTGATAACTCAGGTTTGATGTGCTCAGAGTTGTGTCCTACCCATTTTTCCTCTTGGTCTGACTCAGTTCACGTCATCTCAATGGCCCTCTCAGCCTATTTGGCTTTTATTTCAAAGGCCCCGCTGTCCTTGCTGTAACTTTTCCAGGGGTCAAAAGGGAGACCTTCTCATTTCTAGTGGGAAACCAAAGAGGTTCCAATCCTTAGCTGTTTCTTCCTGCTTCTCCTTGTAATGTAATGAAATGATGGTGGTGACATAGTTGCTTCTTTTGAATGTATATTGTTGGAACATCTGCCAAGCTCATTTATGACTTCCCTAGACAATTTGCAGGGAAAACTTTTCTGCAGGGAAAAGGCCTGTGATGCATTAGCTGGTCACACATTACTGGGTAGGAGCAAAGGTACAATGTGTGAAATGTGTGAAATGTTCCTAATTCAGAACTTCAAATATATTGGAATTTACCCAAATGAAGAAAGAGTAGCTTTGTTTTGCAAATATTTATCTTCCTCTGTACCATATTAGTAGACTTACGTGGGAAGGAAAATTTGTACAAAAGCAATGAAAAAAGCAAAGCTAGATCAAAGAGTCTCCACACTGGAAACTTCAGCATCCAGAAAGAGGATATGAATAAAACTGGAGGGAAAACTAAATAAAATATTTACTCTCTATACATATTGAAGAGAGCCCTGTGGCGCAGAGTAGTAAAGCTGCAGTACTGCAGTCCTAAGCTCTGCTCACAACCTGCGTTCGATCCTGGTGGAAGCTGGGTTCAGAGAGCCGGCTCTAGGTTAACTCAGCCTTCCATCCTTCCGAGGTCGGTAAAATGAGTCCCAGCTTGCTGGGGGGGGGGGGAGTATAGATGACTGGGGAAGGCAAGGGCAAACCACCCTGTAAAGAGTCTGCCATGAAAACGTCATGAAAGCAACATCACCCCAGAGTCAAAAATGACTGGTGCTTGCACAGGGGGCTACCTTTATACATATTGACTTTTGTAGCGATGAGGCTCAAACAAATATTGTGCTAGTTTGTAAATGTCAAAAATCCAGAATCTTCCGTGAGAGTCTTATTGTGGGCACTAGAGGGTAAATAGCAGACCTGGAATCTTGCGCTATTTTACAGTGCAATCCTAAACAGAGTGACATCCTTTTAATTCTGTTGAAGTCAATGTGCTTAGAAGGGTGCAACTTTGCTTAGGATTGCTCTATCGCTCTTCTGTTTCTTCAGCTAAGGCATTAGTGATCAATGGCAATTTGAATTACAGAGGACAAATTTTAATTGATGGGATTTCACATGAATGATAGAGGTGATGTTGTGTGTGTGTTGATGGTGTGTTACAGTAACAGGGAATGACTAGCAAATATCCAATATAACTTTTTTCTGCCGCTGAAAAGTTTATTAAAATGCATGTTTATTATGTGTCATGTTTATTAAAATGTGTGTTATCCTTCGGTATCTCAGGAGCCACTTACACTGATAGGCAAAATGTATTGAAATATAATTAACTGATTATCTATTAAGGGTCAATTAATTAACAATCAATTAAAATATATGCATATAAATGCAGACACACACACACACACCTTTTAGCAAAAAGCATACTATTAAAGAGGGAGAGATGCGGTTCACAGAGCACTGAAATTAGGGGAGGGACGGTGGCTCAGTGGTAGAGCATCTGCTTGGGAAGCAGAAGGTCCCAGGTTCAATCCCTGGCATCTCCAAAAAAGGGTCCAGGCAAATAGGTGTGAAAAACCTCAGCTTGAGACCCTGGAGAGCCGCTGCCAGTCTGAGAAGACAATACTGACTTTGATGGACCGAGGGTCTGATTCAGTATAAGGCAGCTTCATATGTTCATAGTGACAAAACTCCTGTTGATTTTTTTAGATATATATAAAGTTACATTCCATCAGCAGTCTATTATAATATCTGATCATGAGTCTGTAGTAATACTTGGTAAATGTATCTTTTGTATTTCTTATTTCTTATTTTTCTAAGCAGTGTTCTGGTTTCAGAGTTCTTTTAACCATCTCAGAAAACCCATCAATTCCTTTCAGGTTATGGGTGGTCCCATTCTCTATAAATTCAGTTTAGGTAGGGTCTGGTATTGTTGGGGTGGGTGCGATGAGAAGCATTCACTTCCTGTTATGTCCTGTTGGTATAGGAAAATCCAGGTGGCAAATGATTATGATATCCTGCAAGGTCTTTTAATAGTCCATCCTCAGATACTTCTGAATCTCAGCCTACGAAGCCCTTTAAACCCCTTGGGCTTTTTCTCACATTATAATTTCATATGTAGTTTCATTGTACTAAAGCTACATATCTTTTCTATAAGGAGGTCCTGCAAGGACTTGTGGTAGGGGAAATCCCGTATCTTTCCACTGGGTTCCATTTTTTCCTTCCTGTCTTTGCCTAACAACATGATGTCCCCACTTCTGCCTCCATAACCCGTCCAACACCCATTTACTCTTCAATGCACAATTTGCATAATCATCTATTTTCTCCACTTTCCCTGATCCTCCAAACTGCCCCTCCCTCCTAATTCCCCCTTCCAAGGAGCTATTTTCATCCTTTCCCCTCCCCTAATTTTTTTGCTTTTTCATATTCACCCTTTTTGATGCAATGACTATGCATGCACAGTAGCTGTAGGTTATTGTAGTGGGATATTTTTGTAACTTCTTATCGTTCTTCTGCAAACCTGAGGATTGCCTTGAGTTTACAGGCATCTGTATCTGAGTAGTACATCCTTTCATATCTTTGATCCACACAAGAGAGTTATCCATCACCGTTATGTATGTATGTGCTGTCATTGACTTATGGTGATGGTAGCAAGTGAGAAAGCAAAGGTGGTTTGCCATTGCCTTCCTCATAAGAATTTTGCCTGGTGGTCTCCCATCTTTGCTTAGCTGCAAAAGTGTGAAAAGACTGGACTATACCATGTTGCCTCCCCACCCCCCACCCTCCATCTTCACTATTAGATGCCTGATGATAAGTAAAATGCTGCAAAGCATTTTTAGGTTGAAACTCAAATCTCCTTTTTCTTGCTTCCTTATTCATGTATTGAGTATTATTGTGTGACAAATCTCTGTTTTGAAATGGATGTCTTGCAATGTGAGTATGCCAAACGTTAAATTAAAAGTAGCACGAGAAGCAGCCCCATGTTGAAATATCACCCAGCTGTACAACTTTTCCTTTAATGCATTTTTCAGTGATCTCAAACATTGTCCTTCTCCCTTCTTTATTCAAAAGGATTTTGATATGCTCTCTTTTTCAACCTTGATTTTTTTTTTTACTTGCTCCGGGATTCTGTTTCATGCTAACAGGTGCTACACGAGCAATCCCAAGTTATCCTTCGCAATTGCATTTTCCGTCTAGAAACAAGATGCTCCCATTCTGAAAAAAAAAAGCCAGAGGAAAACTTTTAAGTGCAGTCCTAAATAGTGCAACTTTAAGTGCAATCCTAAACAGACCCTTCCAAGTCCATTGAAGTGAATGGGTTTAGAAAGATGGAACTCTGCTTAGGATTGCCCTGCTGATATAGCAACCCTTACTGAGAATCTTGCTCAAGTCTACTCGGTGGTGGTACTCCCAGGAAAGAGTTCTTAAGGTTATCCTATTAACCAGTTTAGACATTAAAAATATTCCTCTATGCGTGCAGACTGTTCTGACTCAAAATGCAGTTGACATGGATGGAGTGATATCTGATTAGTTTGTCCCAGGACTTGCTTTCTGATGATGAACATATGAAGCTGCCTTATACTGAATCAGACCCTCGGTCCATCAAAGTCAGTATTGCCTTCTCAGACTGGCAGCGGCTCTCCAGGGTTTTAAGCTTTTTCACACCTATTTGCCTGGACCCTTTTTTGGAGATGCCAGGGAATGAACCTGGGACCTTCTGCTTCCCAAGCAGATGCTCTACCACTGAGCCACCGTCCCTTCCCAACCCGTTGACCACCAAAACCCAACTCAACCTTCTCCCCAACCCTCAACGATGTTCATGACTGAGACATCTTCTGGCCATTTCCTGAACCGCAGAACAGTCTCACCAAGTGACTGATGATATTGGGGAAAGTGAGGAGATGAGAAGCTCTAGTGGAGAACTCATGCATTCAATACCCCACTAATCATGTCTTTTCTGCTCACGGCAACGCATTTTATGACTGTTGTGGTTGTGTATGGAGATATGCCAGGTCATTCAGACCTGTTCCACCATGTGGTTTCATGGAAGGTGAATGAACCTGGAAGTCCTTCATTATTAAGCCACGTGCAGGGGATACTAGAGGGTTCAGTGCAAGAGACCAAATGCTTTCATTACTGAGTTATGGATGAAGCAGAAGCCTTTCATTATTGGACTGTGCTTCAAGGTGGAATGAATTCACCCTGCTGTTTACATTCCATAATACCTATAATGTGGCTCCTCAGGATGCCAAAGCGTATAGATCCATGGGGCTTCCACCAGAGTTTTATGCAGTGTGCAGTACTGCTATTTCCAGTTCGTTAATCAAACTGAGTAGCATGAGAGAAAGAACAAGAAGCCAAAATGGCTGTCAGAGACAGCTGCACATTGGGCAGTGGATTTTGGCTTTTTGGATATTTCTCTATGGTGATTTATTAGCCTACATTATCAACATAAGAAATGTTGTACAATATGCTACGTTATTATCACGGTTGGTGACCGGTGTTATTAATATACTTTGAACTGAACAACAAAGGAAAATGGCATAACTGATCGTTTCTGTGTCTCTTTCTATTGGCCACTTAACCTTTTCCTGGCTCCTGTCAGAGGAATCAGCTGAGGACTGTGGTTTTGTTTTTACTCATATTATATCCTAGACAATGCACCATACCAGCTACAGCTGAAGCTGTTTTGATGGAATAGGGCTGTGATCTGGCTAAAATTTCAGAATCCAGGGTGCAATTACTCAGAACTTTTTTTTTTTTAAGTAGATCACACCAAAGATTGGCTATCCTTGAATTCAATTAGTATTTCTGGAATCCAAGAAGGAAAAGTAGGTAGCTAAGGAAATAATTAGGTTTATTCAGATCCTTTTAAGCTATTGTGCAGAAATGGATTTAGCTGCCCAGGGCTTGATGCTTCATTGTGATCTGAGTATCTTCCTTGTATTCAGCGGATGAGACATGTTTAAACTTTTGGGCATGCCAGGGCACAATATAGAAAAAAGTGAGTCATGAGAAACCCTGTTTGAAAGCAATGAAATGAGACTTCGCTGAGATTCAGTTTACGCTTAGAAGAGAAGGATGTAAGTATCAGTGGTTCATGTGCAGAGTGCAAAACAGAGAACTGCTTAAGAGTAGACTCTGGGAAGAAATTGAGCCACACACCAGCACCTAGTATAAAAGTAGTGTATTTACAAACTATATACAATACAACTAGTGCAGAGAATAACATTAAACTGAGTGACAAAGTGCTACGCCAGGAACCAACTCTCGACAGAGAGAAATACTGTCTGGCACAGTAGTCCTTATATACACAGCACAGCCAATCACGGCAGTCCACACAATTGCTGACTCCAGCAGGTGCTTTCCCCTGGTTACAGTCCAGCCAGAACCGGCTCACTCCCAAGGTTGATCTGACCTGACCTGTCAGATGCTGTCACTGTAGATCCACCTGCTGCTTCATGCTTCTGTCATGCTGTGGACGGAGGACTCAATATACTGACAGTAAGAAGAACCCTGGCCCATCTAGTCCAGCATCCTGTCTCACACAGTGGCCAGCCAGTCCCTCTGAAGAGCCAACAACAGGGCATAGAAACCAAGGCCTTCCCTTGATGTTGCTTCCTGGCACTGGTTTGCAGAGGTTTACTGCCTTTGAATATGGATGTTCCCTTTAGTCACCATGGCTAGTAGCAGACCTATTCCCAATAATCTGTCTAATTCCCCTTTAAAGCTATTTATACTTGGCAGCAAACTCCACATTTTAATCACTCTCTGTCTAAAGAAGAATTTCCTTTTGTCTATCCTGAACATAGCGCCCATCAGCTTCATTGGATGCCCTTGTGTTCTAGTATTTTGAGAGAGAGAGATCTTTTTGTCAACTTTCTCCACCCCATGCATAATTTTATAAACTTCTATTATGTCCCCTCTTAGTCATCTTTTTCCTAACTGAAAAGTCCCAGCCTCTTAAGCCTTTCCTCATAGGGAAGGTGTTCCATTCTTCTAATAATTTTGGTTGTCCATTTCTGTACTTTCCCCCAGCTCTATGATATCTGTTTTGAGATACAATGACCAAAACTGTACACAGCATTCCAAATGAAGTTGTACTGTTGATCTATGGAGGGATATTACAGTATCAGTCATTTTATTTTCAATCCCTTTCCTAATAGTCCCTAACATAAAGTTTTTCATCTCTACAGTCCATTGGGGTGACACTTTGATTGAGCTATCTAGTATGACCCCAGATCTTTCTCCTCTCAGTCTGAGCAAGTTCAGACCTTATTACCCTATACTGGAAATTTGGATTTTTGTGTCCCAGTGTGCATCACCTTACACTTACCAACACAAAACTTCATTTGCCACTTTGTCACCCACTCACCCAGTCTGAGGAGATCTTGCTGGAGCTCTTCACAGTCATCCTTGTTTTTCTGTATCCTGAATAATTTTGTGCTATCTGCAAACTTGGCCACGACACTATTCACCCCTAGTTCCAGATCATTTCTTTATTTCAAATATTTTCATGCCCTTTATCTTCAGCTGAAATCAGAATGTTCACTTCAAGCAAAATATTCAGGTCTTCTTGGTAGCATATTGTCTATATTTTGCAGCATTTGATAGCATGAAACAGAATCCCAGAGCAAGTTTAAAAATTCAAGGTTGAAAAAGAGCACATCAAAATCCTTTGAGCAAAGAAGGGAGAAGGACAACATTTGAGATCATTAAAAATACCTCCAGCTTTAATGGCTCTTCCATTGTATGGAAGTCACTGCCTAGAGAAATCCATACAGAAGAAGAAGAAGAAATTGGATTTATACCCCACCCTTCACTTTGAATCTCGGAGTCTCAGAGTGGCCTACAATCTCCTTTAACTTTTCCCCCACACATACACACACCAAACACCCTGTGAGATAAGTGGGGCTGAGAGAGCTCTTCCAGAAGCTGCTCTTCCAAGGACAACTCTGTGAGAGCTATGGCTGACCCAAGGCCATTCCAGCAGCTGCAAGTGGAACTCGGTTCTCCCAGATAAGAGTCCGTTCACTTAACCACTACACCAGGGGTGGCCAAAGGTAGCTCTCCAGATGTTTTTTGCCTACAACTCCCATCAGCCCCAGCCAGCATGACCAATGGCTGGGGCTGATGGGAGTTGTAGGCAAAAAACATCTGGAGAGCTACCGTTGGTCACCCCTGCACTACACCAAACTGGCTCTCTAGTAAGAAGAAATCCATGATATTTTAGACTGGTGTGGTATGGAGGTTAGAATATTGGACTAGGATGTGGGAGACCTTAGTTCAAATGTCCAGTCTGCCATGAACAAAACTCACTGATTGGTCTTGGACTAGTCACTTTTTCTTCAGACTTTTTTTATCTCACAGGTCTTTGCTGAGACTAACAGTGGTATCTTAGGCAAAATTGCCCAGTTCCACAGGGCCTGCAAGACCACTCTCTTTCAGTTGGCTTTTAACTGATGCTGAGCCTGTACTGTAGGGAAATTGAAGAAATATTGTCGCCGTTGAAATTATACAACATCAAAGAGGCTAGCGCCAAATCATTTTTGCGTGTTTTAATTATTGAATGTGAAATTTTATAATATTGTATGGATTTTAATTGTTTGTTGTGGTTTTATGCTGTGAGCCGTCCTGAGCCTGCCTTGGCAGGGAGGGCGGGATATAAATCAAATAAGGTATCAAGTATAAAATTATACCCTTCTAAGTCTATCCTTACCTTTTCTCCCCCTGCGGTTTTCTTTGTTGTCTTTGAATCTCTTCTGCTAATTCTAATGCCACTTCTAGCCTGGTATCAATTCCACTGGAGAGAGACCATTTGTTTTTCCTTGCTCAGAGGAACTAGGGTACAACCTGGCACCAAAGCACATTTACTTGCCTGCCTGCCTTGAGCAGCGGGATGCTGGTGAGAAATGGGCTCTGAAACTATGGTCTGAATCATCTGTCCCAACCACCACCACCACCACCATTCCTTTTCTTATGTTGTAGCATTCAGCCTAAGGAAGAGTTCTGGAGAACACTGTTTTGTTTCCTTCTGGTTGGTCCTGATAAAAGGTATTACATACTGTATTTTGGCTTTGGACTCTACAGAAAGCCAAAACATGAATCATTCGTTTCCTTGAGTCACTTAGCTCCAAAATAGGTCTTGGATCAACACAAAGCTCCCTGTTGCTGGTGGTCTTCCAGTTAATATTCACTGTGAGCTGTCCATGGTGCTGAGACTTTTAATGCCCCTGGACTCTTGCTTTGCCCGTACATGCACAAACTTACCCACTCATGCACAGCAGCCTGAAGCAAGAGAAGGAAAGGTTTACACATGTTTTCTTTTTAAAAAAAACTTTCCAAAATGTGCATGTATGAATTTCTCTAGGCAGTAGCTTTCCCCAAATCCATGCCAAAATGGTACTTTGCCTGACCCTCATGAATGACCACTCTCATATTCCTACCCCTATTCTCTGTGTGTAAAGTGCTGTCAAGTCACAGCTGACTAATGGCAACCCAGCAAGGGACTTTCAAGGCAAGTGAAAAGCAGAAGTGGTTTGCCCTCACTTCCCTCTGCAGTCTTTCTTGGAGGTCTCCCATCCAAGTACTAACCAGGGACCCCCGTCTTTCTACTCCGCTAAGCAAAGTTTGTTTATTTATTAAAATATTTACATCCCACCTTTCCTTTTGTCTCCATGTTGAAGCCTTCCTCCAGCCTTAGAAGCTCCGTACACCTTTATTGGCTCTTCCATCATATGAGCCACCTGGAGAATGGTTGGAGCTACCCCAGCAGATACAGAGTAGAAATGCTCCCACTTACTTGTGGCCATGAAGCTAAATTCATGAAACAAATTTGGATGTGGAGCTTTTTCTTTGCCAAATTGATTTTTTTAAAATAATTCAACATTGGATAGGGCTAGAAGAATGCATAGATGCCACACAGGAGGCAGCAAAAATGCAGATACATTTCCAGCAAGTTTTGGCATTGCAGCTCAGCCAAAAGTTTGAGTTCCAAACGAATGACATTTAAGAGAATAATGGAGCTTTTTTTTTTTTTTTTCAGACGAAGCCTCACTGATGATAGGGTAAATTGCAGGTGGTGGGTTGCTGCTGAATACCTTCCCAGTATGATGCCACACATGCATTCAAAGCATTTCTACTGAATAAAAATATTACTAAAGAGATAAAAGAGATCCTAGATTTCAGAGAAAAACTTACATGCCTTTAAGACAAAATAAATCAGTGGCATTTCCTCTTTTCCCTTGAATAATTCATAGAATGAATACTAGAGAATTCAGTGGAAATACATGATAATGGTTTCACAGACACAGTTTCATTTACCCATTATTTCTCCTTTTTAGGCTCCACCTTCATTTGCAACACCCACATCATTCCAGTGAAAAATCAGGACGGCATAGCCATGATGTTTATTATTAACTTTGAGTATGTCACGGATGAGGAGAATGTAGAGTCTCCAGAGAAATTCAACCAGATACCTTCAACCAAAGTTGCAAACCGTAAGTGTGGTTATTATTGGGGAGGGGGGAATTGTGGGATGGGGGACACAACATGAGGAAAAGGAAACGAATCATCAATTGCTCTAACACCTAGCCTTAACTCAAAGAAGGAAGTTTCTTGGAACGGAACTGTTACCCTAGTGGTGTAGAAACTGCCTCCAGATGGATTCAGTATCTTCTCACTGCAGGTGATTGTGCCCTGGTCCCTGTCCAAGGGGGTGATGGGTCACAGCATTTAAATGATCCAGAGATGGCAATTTGGCCATGGTACTGACACCCTACTGTGAAGAGAGCTGGTTTCATAAGAAAGACTCATGTGGTTAGCTACTAACCATGCGGTTGGTTCATTTAGATAGTATTTCAGCCATGCAGCATCCAGATTTGAGGAAATCACCTCCCATGTGGCTATGAAAACATTTAAAGAGACCAATAGTGGTAAGAATGAAAGATTATTTGATGACAATAATGACAAACAAATGCTAGACTAGCAAGCTGTGATTGAATGCAAATGTCTTGCTAGTTTCAGTGGAACACCTGGTGACTTCACACAGAAGAACAAAATGTGTTGCAGGCCCTTCCATCTGTGGCTCATGACTAAGAAAACACTTGAACATATGAACATATGAAGCTGCCTTCTACTGAATCAGACCCTCAGTCCATCAAAGTCAGTATTGTCTACTCAGACTGGCAGTGGCTCTCCAGGGTTTTTCATGCCTATTTGCCTGGACCCTTTTTTGGAGATGCCAGGGATTGAACCTGGGACCTTCTGCTTACCGAGCAGATGCTCTACCACTGAGCCATCGTCCCTCCCCAAGTATCACTTGTTGAAATATCAGAAAGCATACAGTTTAAATGAGCACATAGCACACATACAAGCTATCATGGCAGTACCAATGTATGAACAAAAAAGCTTCTCTTATTTTGTTTTTAAAAAAGAAGTAAATAAATTGCTTTCTTCAGAAAGATGATTAAACTAACCTGAAATTTTAGACTGAGCAAGATATGAGTCCAGTAGAACTTTAGACTGCCTCTCTCAGTGTGCCCCTGGAAGAGCGTTATGCTCTGGGAAGAAGAACCTCTCGGTGGTCCCAGCCCAAGAAATGTACAGCTGTCCTCAACTAGGTCCAGGGTCTTTTTGGCCCTGCCCCCATCTGGTGGAACACTCTGCTAGAGGATGTCCATGCCCTGTGGGACTTACTACCTTTCTGCAGGGCATGTAAGGCAGAGATGTTCTGTCAGGCATTTGGTTGAGGACAGTGATGGGACTGTAGGCAATCTGGCACTCTCATATTTTCCCCACCCTCTGCAACCCCTAGTCAGTCTTTGGAAAAAAATTTTCTGCCATCTCAGGAAATGTATTGTTTTATTGTATTTTAAATTTGTAACTGAATTATTTATTGTTCCTACTAAGCTGTAAGTTGCACTGAGCCCTGTCTGTAGGGAAGAGTGACTAAGAAATCGAATTTAATAAAATAAATAAAGTAAAGACCAACAAGAGTTCCAGGGTATAAGATTTCAAGAATCAAACCACCTTTGTCAGATATTAACGTGTGAAATTCACAGTAATCAACACATGGAATTCACTGCTGCAGAAAGTGGTGGCAGCTGCAAGCATAGACAGTTTCAAGAGGGGATTAGATAAACATATGGAGCAGAGGTCCATCTGTGACTATTAGCCACAAGGTATAGAGGGAACACTATGTCTGGGACCGTGATGTTCTGTATCCTTGGTGCTTGGTAGGGGGGCTACAGTGGAAGGGTTTCTGGACTTCTGACCCTGCTGGTGGACCTCCTGATAGCACCTTGGTTTTGGCCACTGTGTGACATGGAGTGTTGGACTGAATGGGCCACTGGTCTGATCCAGCATGGCTTCTCTTATGTTCTTATATCTGGGTATTTAAGGGGATCTGATGAAGAGAGCCTTGAATCTCAACAGTTTGTACCCTGGATTAGCCTTGAAGGTGCTTGCATTTCTACTGCAGATCTACCCATATGAAATTTTAGGTTTACATCTTACCATAGATGGGCATGTGGATTTTTGTTCAGAGGCAGGATAAGATAAATACAACACTCGGGCTCAAATGAAATCAGCGGGTACTATGTTGATTCAAAAAAATAGTACCCTTCACAATTTCCATTATTTTTTCATACTGCAGAGACGTCTTCTGCATCATATCATTACTTAATGCACTTCTGTGTTAACCAGGGGTGGAATTCTAGCAGGAGCTCCTTTGCATATTAGGTCACACACCCCTGATGCATCCAATCCTGCAAGAGCTTACAAAATAGAGCCTTGTGAGCTCTTGGAGGATTGGCTACATCAGCGGTATGTGGCTTAATATGCAAAGGAGCTCCTGCTAGAATTCCACCCCTGGTGTTAACTGAATTTCTTGTAATTTGAAAATACTAAACTCATTTTTTCCCCTACAACTTCTTTTGTTTGAAAACTTTCTTCCTTATATTTCCTTATCAAGCCCAAGATGACTAACAATAATCTGTGAACGTCATGTTGCTAAAGGATTCGGTTAAAAAATTAAACAGAAGCTATATGCTATGGAGCTTCTTTCTCCAAAAAAAGACAATCACAATCAGACCATCTGAAGTAGAAACGTTTTCACAGCCATCCAACAGTCAGCAATGTTGACCGCCAAAGGAAGCTTATTCCATAATTGAAGGGGGGGGGGGATGAAAAAAGCATTGTTTTTTAAAATTCATTAATACTCCACCTTTCTTCCCAATGGGAACCCAAATCAGCTCACATAATTCTCCTCTCCTCCATTTTATCTTTGCAACAACCCTGTGAGGTAGGTGAGGCTGAGAGTGTGTGACCAGCCCAAAGTCACCCCATGAACTTCCATGGCAGAACCTGGGTCTCCCAGGTTATAGACCCCCACTCTAACTACTACATCAGACTGTCTCTTGCATTGTGGACAAGTGTGCCATTCTAAAAAAGGGTACTTCTGTAGGCATGGATCTGTACACTGTAGCTGGCATGTGGGCTCATAAGGGTTGAAAAAGTAGGCACATGAAAGTGTTTCATAAATATTTATATAACGTGAATATTAAGAAGAGAAGAAAATTTGGTTTTACACCCCACTTTTCTCTTCTTTAAGGTGTCTCAAAGCAGCTTACAATTGCCTACCTTTTCTCTCCTCACAACTGGTGCCCTGTGAGGTTGGTGGGGTGAGAGGCTGGACTAAGAGAGCTGTGACTCACCCAAGGGCACCCAGCTGGCTTCATGTGGAGGCCTGGTTCTCCAGATTAGAGTCCACTGCTCCTAACCACTACACCAAACTGACTCTATATTAAGTAAAATACAATGCAGAATCTACTGAATTATGGTTGCATATTATGTTTTCTATATGTGTACTTTTACAGTACAATGTTACAATGATGTTTACCTTTTTGGAAACCTGGTAACTTACAGGTGCAAGTTCACAACATCTGCGGCCACCACATGCACACTTCCAGTGCTGCCCTAAACAGAGCTACGCCTTTCTAAGTCCTTTAAAGTCAATAAGCATAGACAGGTGGAACAGCTTGGGACAGAACTTAGAAAAGCACCTGTGTGCCCTTTTGTTAACCTCTGCAAATCTACATGGACATTCTTTAATGTCCAGTTCTACATGGCCAGTTTGGTGTAGTGGTTAAGTGTGCGGATTCTTATCCGGGAGAACGGGGTTTGATTCCCCACTCCTCCACTTACAACTGCTGGAATGGCCTTGGGTTAGCCATAGCTATCGCAGGAGTTGTCCTTGAAAGGGCAGCTGCTATGAGAGCCCTCTCAACCCCACTCACCTCACAGGGTGTCTGTTGTGCAGGGAGAAGATATAGGAGATTGTAAGCCGCTCTTAGTCTCTGATTCAGAGAGAAGGACGGAGTATAAATCTGTAGTCTTCTTCTTCTTCTTCTTTAATGAACATCGTGTTATTCTTCTCAAATGTCAGATAAGAGGGATCATCTTACACTTTCAGATATTAGGGAAAAGAGTGTTTCTGTCATCCTTCAGACATCTATCAATAGTCTTCATCCAGATCCATGAGAGGAAAAGTGTGCCAGATCGGGCAGAACAACCCTTGCCAACAGAATGTCAAAAATTGGGTTAAGCCAGGAGTTCCCCACCTGTTTAAGCCTGGCATTTCCACACTACAAAGTTAAAATGGTTGTAATAGTCCTCCCTGAGAATTGCGCTTGTTTCACTGTAAGGAAGAGACCAAGGATCTGAAAAGAATTGTCAGCACTTATTCAGATGCACAACATCTCCCCACCTCAGCTACTACTCTGATCACTGAGGCATTAATAAAAGAGCCATTGTCTTTTGCAGCAGGGGGACAGTAGCAAAGTGCACATCTATATGGCCTGGGATCTGCCTACCTGAAGGACCGTCTCTCCCCACATGTTCCCCAGAGAGCACTGAGGTCAGGAACACAAAATCTCCTCTCTATCCCCGGGCCAAAGGAAGCCCGCTTGAAAGTCACCCGAGAAAGGGCTTTCTCCGTTATGGCCCCCACTTGGTGGAATCAGCTGCCGGAAGAGGTGAGGGCCCTGCGGGACTTGGCTCAATTCCGCAGGGCCTGTAAGACGACCCTCTTCCGGCTAGCCTACACCTAGCTGGGATAAAACTTGACGTAACTGGCCAGCCATCTGTTTATATAAAATGACATGTTATTGGTTTTAAGCTGTATTGTTTTTATGAAGTGAAATGTTACTGGTTTTAATGTTTAAATGTTAATTATTTAATTGTTTTATATTTAAAATTGTTAAATTTATGTTTGATTAGTTGTTGGAGGCCGCCCTGAGCCACTTGTGGGAAGGGCGGGATACAAATCCCAAATAAATAAATAAATAAATAAATAAATCTGGAGACTGAGCTCAGCAGCCTATTCCAAGGGCTGAGTGGGAAGGGCGGGATACAAATCCCAAATAAATAAATAAATAAATAAATAAATAAATAAATAAATAAATCTGGAGACTGAGCTCAGCAGCCTATTCCAAGGGCTGAGTGGGGAGTTTTTACCACCTAGACCAGATACTGAAACCACCTATGTCAAGCCTATGGGCACTTTGGAAATTTTGAGGGAAAGGTAGCCACAACAGGAACATATATGAACATATGAATCTGATTATATGAACATTTGATTAGAAGAACGTATGAATCTGCCTTATACTGAATCAGACAATTGGTCCATGAAGGTCAATATTGCCTATTCAGACTGGCAATGGCTCTCCTGGGTCTTAGGCACAGGTCTTTTAACTGGAGATGCTGGGGATTGGATATGAGCAGGGCTTTTTTGTAGCAGGAACTCCTTTGCATATTAGGCCACACACCCTTGATGTAGCCAATCCCCCAAGAGCTTACAGGGCTCTTAGTACAGGGCCTACTGTAAGCGTCAGGAGGATTGGCTACATCAGGGTTGTGTGGCCTAATATGCAAAGGAGTTCCTGCTACAAAAAAAGCCCCAGATATGAGACCTTCTGCATGCTAAATAGATGCTCTGCCTCTAACCCATGGCCCTTCCCCTAAATGACTGCCTTTGGGGCCAGATCAGCTCTTCGATTTGCTGCTCATCTGGGAGAAACGGGTTTGATTCCCCACTCCTCCACATGAAACTGATGGTGTGACCTTGGGTGAGTCAGTGAGAGAGGGAGATCAGTCATAACTCTCTCAGAGCTGTTCTCTCAAGAGCAGTTTCTGTCAGAACTCTCTCAGCCCCACTCATCTCACTGGGTACCTGTTGTGGGGAGAGGAAGGGAAGGAGATTGTAAGCTGCTCTGATGCTCCTTAGTGTAGTGAAGGGTAAATGCAATCTCCTCCTCCTCTTTCTGTTTTAGTGTCCAAACAAAGGGGTGGGCACAGGACAGATCTGTCAAGAGACATAAGAAAATCTGTGTCTGTGGCCAAGTCAAGAGTGTCTGACTGTGCCTGGGATAAGCAAGCCCAGTGCCTTACTAGTCAGCCCACCAATGGGGAATGGCTCAAAACTTTCTTCTGTCAAAGGAATTGAGACCTTTTGCATTTTTCTTTCCATGACTCAAGAAGGCAAGTGAACATAGGTGCCATGATGCCCAGGGATACCATGTGATAAGCTGGACTATATTTGCCATAGAGATAACACAGTCAGAGCCCTTAAAGGAACACGGTTCTGGCTGCAACAAACAAGCCTGTCTATCCAACAGACAGCCTTCTCCTAAACCCTGCCACTTTGGAGTAGTGTCTGTGAAAAAAATGAATAGGCTCTTTTTTCTGCATAGGAAGTGCTGCTTCCTGTGTGCCTCTTTCTGAGCAAGAGTATTTTACAGCCACAGGTTTCCCTTCAGGCACAGGTTTAATTTCAGAAGTGGGCCTTAATAGCACGACATTCATTTTTACACTCTTCATTTTTTGCATTCATTTTTACACTCTTTCTGCTTCCATTTCTGATTCATATTTGAATTAGTGCTTTTTCAAGAGAGTTATCTGCAAAATGCAGGGCATAGCTGAAGGCAAATAGATTCCCTCCAAATCCAATTTTAAAGTGGTGCACACAAATATTCATAACAGAACTGTCTGCACAGTCATCCAATTAAGAACCACATGAACAGTAGTTGGGGTTTTTATAAATCCTTTTTTTTTTCAAATTGAAAACATAATCTGCTTGCAGATATCCTAATGGCACAATAAGAGGCTAAAGATGTTAAATGCGTTACTCATGAATTATTTGCTCAGCTCTGCTCTTTAGTGAGAGCTAAGACTATTAGGCAGTGAAAATGTGGTACAAAATAAGAAATGAAAGCTTCATCAGCCTTGCGTTCAACAGCAGTACCAATTCCCCGCTAGCCTTGTCCCATTCTCACACTCCTCTTTTCCACAGCGCTTCTGTCCAATTTCACACAAGCTGCCATGGGGCTGTGACTTACCCCACCTCTTTCCCACGGCAAGCGGAAACCAGTTTTCAGAGGCTCTTGCTTGTCACAGGAAAGAGGCGGGGCAAGTCACAGCCCCATGGCAACTTGTGCAAAATTGGACGGAAGCGTCGCAGAGAAGAGGAGCGTGAGATCGGGACAAGGCTAGCGGGGAATCGGCCCAGGTTTCTAGAGTTGCCAACGTCCCTGTAGTGGCTGGAGATCTCCTGGGATTACAACTGACCTCTAAGTGCCAGAGATCAGTTCTCCTGGAGAACATGGTCTTTGGAAGGTGGTTTCTATGATATTATGCCCCATTGAAGTCCCTCCCCTGCCTAACCCTGCCCTATTCAGGCTCCACCCACAAAAGCTCCAGGGATTTCCTAACGTGGAGCAGGCAACCCTATAAGATCACATTGACACACTGTGAGGAGCATTCCTGTCCTGCCACAACCCTTAGCCTAAGTAAACGGTGAAGAAGGGTTTCATGTGAATTGTTACTGTCTTTATTGGCAAAACCTGTCTCCCACTGTCAGGTCTTCTCAAGGGTCCAGAGGTGCCCAGGCCACTTCCAGCTTTCGGAAGCCTCAGCCATATATCTGTGCTAATATTTATGAACATTTTAAACTCTTCACTATGACAAAATCTATGTCAGCTAACCCCCCCCCCCCCCAAAAAAAAAAGTATTTTACCAAATAGTATCTCTCATTTGCTTGAAGTTACAACGCTAAGCTGAGAGAATGCACTGAACTTTGGTCTGGTGGAGAGGCACACAAAAACAAGTTGCAAAATTTATCAAGTGCCAAAACCACTGAGGCCAGGCCAAATGGGTCTCTGTCTGACTGGGGCCTCCCTGTGCCATGTCTAACAACTGCAGGGCACGGTCTTTGCTCGCTGAAGGGTTCTTGCCGTTAAAGTTGAGGGGAGGGTGCCTTGTGTTTTCTTTGGAAAGAACAACAAAAAAAGAACGTTCTCTCTCACCTGCCAGAACCAATGCTGCACTTGCTTTTTCTGCAAGGATTAAAAAAAGTCCTATTGCAGGCAGACCCGGAATAAGGAAATCCAACACCGTTAGATGGGTTCATTAAAGAGACAATTTTATTTAAATTTTACATCAATCTGCCACTCCCATAGGCCAGCTCAGTCCATACCTACTTCACAGTGTGGGCTGCGGGGTGCCGAACACTCAGATGTCCTCTGTCTGTGCATCCCAGACTTTCTGGATGAGGCTACCTTGGCTTCGAGCCCTGAGCCATTGACTGGCTACAGCTGTGGGTCTCAGTCTTTTTGGTATGGGGACCCACAAGTCCAAATTTTCTTTGTACAGTGATCCATCCAGGGCTAGCCTCAGGGTTTTTTGGTGCACAGTCACAGAACCTTTATTGGCATAACAGCAACAGTATCAAATCAAGGAAGCAGGAAAAAAGGTGGTTAATTAAACATTCTAAACATTCTCCTCTTATAAGCACAGTAAAAGAAGTTTGCCACCGATGGTTTCAGCCTTATTTGAAGCTAGTAAACTTACTGTCTTGCTTTCGTCAGATTTACCCTCCAGGAATTGCAATATAGGATCCAGATAAGATGCACGTAAATCACAGTAGAATCTGCAGGATAAAAGTACATGGTCTGTTCCTTCAGTTTCCTTCAGCCCACAGGGACAGAGCCTATCAAGGAATGGCATTTTTTTTAAACCTCCCATATAGCACGGCAAAAGGAAGCACATTAAAATGGGCTAACATAAATGCCCTTCAAATATAGGGGGTCAATCAAACAAGAAAAATACTCTGTAAGTGAACCGCTAAAAGGAATCCCCCATTGCATGAGAGAGCAATGCCCAGAAGCAGGACTTCTAAGGTCTTGAATCTCCATGTCAATTAATCTCTGTTTAATCATGATGCATGTGTACTATTGTTTTTTGGTGCAATAGGCAAACTATCAGCACTAACGGGAAAAACCACAGTCTTTAAAGTTGCAGCAAGACAAAAGAGACCGTGGGAGACAGATTAAACCACAGTAAATATAATACAGGCAGTTAACAAAAGTCAATACAAAATATTCGACAATACATCATAATAGAAACAATTCATAGTAATCCTGCAATCAATGTACCTAAAAGAAATACTGGAAGAAGTATGTACCTAGGACTTTAACGAAGACCTGCTCTTGATGGCCGACTTCTGTTGGTCATCAGCAGTTGGAATGGATGCTGTGGAAGGCTGTTGACTGTTATTACATTAATCACATTGATTGCAGGACTACTATGAATTGTTTCAACTATGATGTATTGTTGAATATTTTGTATTGACTTTTGTTGTGCCTTTATTATATTTACTGTGGTTTATGAACATATGAAGCTGCCTTATACTGAATCAGACCCTTGGTCCATCAAGTCAGTATTGTCTTCTCAGACTGGCAGCGGTTCTCCAGGGTCTCAAGCTGAGGTTTTTCACGCCTATTTGCCTGGACCCTTTTTTGGAGATGCCAGGGATTGAAAACGGGACCTTTTGCTTCCCAAGCAGATGCTCTACCACTGAGACACCGTCCCTCCCCACGGTCTCCCACGGTCTCTTTTGTTTTGCTATAGGCAAACTATGACATTAAGCATCCATCTAGTTCAGCATTCCATTCATCAAATCCAATGGAAATGTAATGACCCTTGCACCAATAACAAATCTGCAGTTCACTACACTTGTCCTTTCACAACTTTGGAACTTCCATCTATGCCTTGCATGCAGCCAGTATTAAATTCCTAGGAACATGATGTCCCCAATCCACCATAATATGCAGAGGTTGTGTATTCTATATTGTGTCCTCCTTTTTTTCTTTTTGGTTGTAGAACAGATGCTTTGAAAACACCCATGCCTGATTTTACAAAATTTGTTGGATGCCAAACATCCAGTACAAACTCTGCAAATGCTGCCAGCGTTTTGCAGTAGCATTACACAAGAGACAACATTTGGGCAAAATGTGCTTAAAATAGCCTAGATCTTTCTTCAAAAATGTTTTGAACTTCACTTAGGATGTAAATCTTTTGCCATGCTTGACAAACCTTTCTTAATCTCAGCAGTGCTGAAGTCATTGTTGTGGGGAAAACCAAGAAGCTCAAACCATTCAAGGGCAGAAGAAATTTCATTTCACATGTTGAACCTGAACAGAAATTCACGCTGAAGCTGGACAAATGTTTCATGTAAATTCCAGCTGGAAGGGGTCCCAGCAGAGAGAATGGGCATAGCCGCACATCATGCTGTGCATGATGCATGTGTACTTTTACAACCTGCTGAGAAGCTAACCGAACATAAGGAGCCACGGAGAGGGTTTTGCCCAGCACTGGAACAAAATCAGAAATTTTCAAGCCACTTCTTAGCAAAGCAATGAACAAATCAATAAAATCCTTTTTGCTGTTTTCATTTTTACAAATATGTTTCTTAAACAAAACAGAACAAGAACCAGCTGTAAACACAAAAGAAAGGAACAAACAGAGAAAGTAACCCATCTTCCCCCAAGTAGGGTTGCCAGGAGGAGCCTGCAAAAGGAGGGGGACCCCCGCCCAGACTGGAGACGTGGCAACCCTATTCCAAATGAAATTATCGATAAGCCTGCTTGATCACATAAATATTTCACACAGCTTTTAGGCAGAAGGAAGCCCTTTTCTCTTCTCCCCCAGAACAACCAGTCAATACCACTGTTAATCAGCCAACCAGTGTGAGACGTGAGTGGAACTATACCCAAGCTAAAATGGTACACTGCAGTGTTTTGTGTGCTTTCTTGGAAGTCATCGACTCAGTGGGCCTGAATTCTGGTTAAGAAAGAAGAGGATTGCTCTCCCCTTTATGCCATCATCACCACAGTCATCATTTCATAGCTTTTCTATGGAGCACAGGTCCATCAGTGGCTATTAGCCACAGTGTATGTGTATATATAAAATTTTTTGCCACTGTGTGACACAGAGTGTTGGACTTGATGGGCCGTTGGCCTGATCCAACATGGCTTCTCTTATGTTCTTATGTTCTCTTAAATGGTTATCTAATTGGGATAATTAGGTCCCACCGTAACTACCCTGCCCCCTGCCCCATCCCAGAAGTATTCCAGGGATCATTTTGGACTGCAGCAGGGAGGAAGAGGTAAGGAAGATTCACTCCCTTGTCCAAGCAATAGTAGAAAGCATGTGTTGGATCCAGAGCACAGCGACTGAAGCCTGGCCAAGAGAAACTACCCTGCCTCCCTCTTCCTGCTGTGGTTCATTGAGCCCTGCCCTCGCTTTTGCTTCTCAAGTGACCCCAGTATAACTTTACACCAGGTATAGTCAAATCCAGTGCTAATAATAATACTTGGCATTTGTGTAACACTGTACAGCGTTCAAAGCATTACTTGTATCTTATAGTGCTATACTGCATACCACAAACAACGTGCAAGGAGGTAGTGTTATTACCTGCATGTTGCATATGGGAGTCTGAGCCTGAGAGAGAAGAAGCTTTCCAACGCACCTAGTGAGTTCATCGAGGAAGTGACATTTGTAGCTGGAACTTCCAGATTAGCAGCTCACAGTGCAGAGTTATACCCTTCTAATCCAATTGACTGTAGTGGACCAAGAAGGCTGTAAACTCTGCCTGAGGTTGCCCTGTTCAGCTCTTAGCCACAGGCTGCACCGTACATAGCCTCCATCTCACTTGTGCCCCTGAAACAAGAAAAAACAAACAGCAGGTTTTCTGAGTAGCAGCTAATGTTTTCACAGGGCACCTTTCAAGAGACCATATCATAGGGAAACCACCTATGCGCAAGGTGGTTTATTGTTAAGGGGACTGTGTACAGAAACAGGGAATTGGGTGGGAGCATGCTAAGTGGCGGTAGGAAAAACAGGAATAAAATAACCTCACAAAGTTAAAGATGAGGTTAAAACAAAGCTGTAGCAATAAGTGGCAAATTAAGTACTTCTGCACCGCGTGGGAAAAGACACATCCAAAAGCTTTTCTGCTTCTGTTGGCTCCAGATGAACTATGCCATTTGAAAACAATCTGGGTGCCTGGAATGTGTAATCTATACAGATGTCCATATACCTGCATAATGGAGGATAATATGTCGGGGGAGAGGATCCTTTCCAAAGTACAGAAAAATCCACTCTCAATTGTTTTGGAATGCCGATTGATGACACTGGACTGTGTTTAGAATTGGCATCCATGGCTTTGTACCAGATCAAAGACAACCATGATGCACAATGGAAGGGGAACAAAAAATTGCCAGCCATTTTCTAATAATGCATGGGATGGAGAAAGTAGAGAAAGAAGTACTTTTCTCCCTTTCTCACAATACAAGAACTTGTGGGCATTCGATGAAATTGCTGAGCAGACAGGTTAAAACGGATAAAAGGAAGTACTTCTTCACCCAAAGGGTGATTAACATGTGGAATTCACTGCCACAGAAGGTGGTGGCGGCCACAAGCATAGCCACCTTCAAGAGGGGGTTAGATAAAAATATGGAGCAGAGGTCCATCAGTGGCTATTAGCCACAGTTTGTATATGTGTGTGTGTGTGTGTGTGTTAGATTCTGGAAGCTAAACAGGGACAACTCTGGCAAGTAAGAACATAAGAGAACATAAGAGAAGCCATGTTGGATCAGGCCAACGGCCCATCCAGTCCAACACTCTGTGTCACACAGTGGCAAAAAAATTTATATATACACACACACTGTGGCTAATAGCCACTGATGGACCTGTGCTCCATATCTTTATCTAAACCCCTCTTGAAGGTGGCTATACTTGTGGCCGCCACCACCTCCTGTGGCAGTGAATTCCACATGTTAATCACCCTTTGGGTGAAGAAGTACTTCCTTTTATCCGTTTTAACCTGTCTGTTCAGCAATTTCATCGAATGCCCACGAGTTCTTGTATTGTGAGAAAGGGAGAAAAGTACTTCTTTCTCTACTTTCTCCATCCCATGCATTACCTTGTAAACCTCTATCATGTCACCCCGCAGTCGACGTTTCTCCAAGCTAAAGAGTCCCAAGCGTTTCACCCTTTCTTCATAGGGCAAGTGCTCCAGCCCTTTAATCATTCTAGTTGCCCTTTTCTGGACTTTCTCCAATGCTATAATATCCTTTTTGAGGTGCGGCGACCAGAACTGCACACAGTACTCTAAATGAGACCGCACCATCGATTTATACAGCGGCATTATGATAATGGCTGATTTGTTTTCAATTCCCTTCCTAATAATTCCCAGCATGGCGTTGGCCTTTTTTATTGCAAGTGCACACTGTCTTGACATTTTCAGTGAGTTATCTACCACGACCCCAAGATCTCTCTCTTGGTCAGTCTCTGCCAGTTCACACCCCATCAACTTGTATTTGTAGCTGGGATTCTTGGCCCCAATGTGCATTACTTTGCACTTGGCCACATTGAACCGCATCTGCCACGTTGACGCCCACTCACCCAGCCTCAACAGATCCCTTTGGAGTTCCTCACAATCCTCTCTGGTTCTCACCACCCTGAACAATTTAGTGTCATCCGCAAACTTGGCCACTTCAGTGCTCACTCCCAACTCTAAATCATTTATGAACAAGTTAAAGAGCATGGGACCCAGTACCGAGCCCTGCGGCACCCCACTGCTTACCGTCCTCCACTGCGAAGACTGCCCATTTATATTCACTCTCTGCTTCCTATTACTCAGCCAGTTTTTGATCCACAAGAGGACCTGTCCTTTTACTCCATGACTCAAGTAGTTGGATGGGACCTCCTTGGAATACCAGGAGATGGGAGGTGAGGGCAAGCTTTATTCAGCCACCTCCCTGGATATCCTCCATGCCCCCAGTAGGGGTCAGTCACCTGAGGTCTCAATGACTTCCAGGTGCACTCTCTCTCACACACACGCACGCACAAACACACAAATAAATACAAATACAAAAAAATACCAAAAAAGGGCAATGGGTTGAAAGGGTTTTCTGTTGACTCAAGTGGCATGCCTATACATTATGTACAATAGTCCTTCTCAAGGATCATTAGAATGTGGCATTATTGATACTGAAGTCATATAATACAGAGGTTAAATGGTGGCTCTTGTTGATAGCCTTTATGCCATAAGATGACAAAATGCATGAGGCAATTACATTGTTCTGCTTACTGAAGCCCATCTCTCTAGTTTGGGGTTCTCTAAAAGCCTCTGCTTAGGGAGCTAAGTACGCTGCACCATTTAGAGTCCCCTTCAGTGAACCACACAAGCTTTAAGTTAGATGAAAAGCTAAAGTACTAATCGAAAATCTTTCCGCCCAAGTACATTATTTAAAGAAAGCACATCTATTATTCAAGTGCTCTTAATGAAATTCTGCCCACTGTTATGCAACATCAATTTGCTGTCATCGTATATAACTAATATGGTTTGAAGTCAGTGCATATAAAATAAATCCACACTATTCTAGACAACTGAGATTGATTTTGCACTCACCCTACGTCTCTCTGACTTTCCTCTTTTCAGCGCGGCGTACTTCCGATTTCCCACTCTCTGCCCCAGGGCTTCAGCTGTGTCGCTGTTTTTGCGCGGCAAAGAGAAACCGCTAAAAACCAGTTTCTCTTTGCTGCACAAAAATGGCGACACAGGCTGAAGCCCCGGGGCAGATAGTGGGAAATCGGAAAGACACCGCACTGAAAAGAAGAATGTCAGAGCGGCGTAGGGTGAGTGGGAAATTGGTCTGAATGTAACACAGGAACCACATTGTCGATCTAACACTGGCTCCTACTAGAACTGGCTCCAATGCATACATGAAGCTTCAACACCCACAAAAACTTCCCCATCAGTTTCACAGGAGCTCTGCATACTCAAGGAGATGAATGATTATCTGCAGCGAGTAAGAATGGAATTTGTAGGCAGCATATGAACACTAGGGCTTATAGTGCCATGGATGTAGTGTGATGACTAGCTGGGTTCTCTCTTAGCTTCTACAGTTGATAGAGGTTTACAAGATAATGCATGGGATGGAGAAAGTAGAGAAAGAGGTACTTTTCTCCCTTTCTCACAATACAAGAACTCGTGGGCATTCGATGAAATTGCTGAGCAGACAGGTTAAAACAGATAAAAGGAAGTACTTCTTCACCCAAAGGGTGATTAACATGTGGAATTCACTGCCACAGGAGGTGGCGGTGGCCACAAGCATGGCCACCTTCAAGAGGGGTTTAGATAAAAATATGGAGCAGAGGTCCATCAGTGGCTATTAGCCACAGTGTGTGTGTGTGTGTGTGTGTATGTATGTGTGTGTGTATATATATATATATATATATATATATATATATATATATATATATATATATATATATATATATAAATTTTTTGGCCACTGTGTGACACAGAGTGTTGGACTGGATGGGCCATTGGCCTGATCCAGCATGGCTTCTCTTATGTTCTTATTATGAAATGAGAGGTTGCCAGTTCTCATTCCTTATGAGGCTTTTTGCTTTGATGGCTGAATGGAACCAACTTTCTGAGGCAGTGTGACATGGAATGCCATTTGACAACAAGCATGAACTATCTGATACTGAATCAGACCATCAAACCATCAGAATCAGTATTGTCTACTCAGACTGACAGCAGCTTTCCAGGATCTCAGCAGAAATTTTCACATCACCTACTACTGGGTCCTTTTAAGTAGAGATGCTGGGGATTGAACCTGGGACCTTCTACATGCAAAGTTAAAACTCTTCCATGGAGCCAAAGCCCCTCCTCCAATTGCTGGGGTCCCTGTTGCTTTCTTGTTCTGCGGGAACATCTGTTCAAGACAGAATGCTGGGCTGGGTTGCTCTGAAGTTATTTTATGGACTGGGTTCACAGTGTTCAGGCCAGCAAAAAGTCCACGTTTCAACTTGCTTGAAGAGGAATTTGAGTTTGCCATTTCTTTGCTTCCACCATCGGTTTAGGGATTCCATGCAGTCCACATAGTCACATTTCTCAGGCATCTGTTATTTTACATATTGTGTAGTCGCAGTTTATTTTTGACAGAGGTTTGTTATTATATGTACACTGCAGTATCAAAGAAGAACATAAGAACATAAGAGAAGCCATGTTGGATCAGGCCAGTGGCCCATCCAGTCCAACACTCTGTGTCACACAGTGGCCACTGTTGGACCTCTGCTCCATATTTTTATCTAAACCCCTCTTGAAGGTGGCCATGCTTGTGGCCGCCACCACCTCCTGTGGCAGTGAATTCCACATGTTAATCACCCTTTGGGTGAAGAAGTACCTCCTTTTATCCGTTTTAACCTGTCTGCTCAGCAATTTCATCAAATGCCCACGAGTTCTTGTATTGTGAGAAAGGGAGAAAAGTACCTCTTTCTCTGCTTTCTCCATCCCATGCATTATCTTGTAAACCGCTATCATGTCACCCCGCAGTCGACGTTTCTCCAAGCTAAAGAGTCCCAAGTGTTTCAACCTTTCTTCATAGGGAAAGTGCTCTAGCCCTTTAATCATTCTAGTTGCCCTTCTCTGGACTTTCTCCAATGCTATAATATCCTTTTTGAGGTGCGGCAACCAGAACTGCACACAGTACTCCAAATGAGACCGCACCATCGATTTATACAGGGGCGTTATGATACTGGCTGATTTGTTTTCAATTCCCTTCCTAATGATTCCCAGCATGGGAAGCAAAACAGCCATTAGCTACCATCGTAGTTAGGGACACTCGAAACCTATGGGCTCAACTTACATGTTGCTTGCTAGTCAGGAGCAGAGAGCGATCCCTCAATGGGTTGTTTATAAGGACTGAAGTCTGTTCATCAAGCCACTCATCCCATGTAGCATGGAGTCCCTTCCTATACAAACCCACCAGCACCGCTTGGTAACCCCCTACAGTTCTCCTCAGTCACTCAGGCCCCCACGACTTGGCAGTCCCTCACGGCTCCCTCTGTTTCACCCACTGCCTCACTAGTGTCTCCCTTAAATCTCATAACTCTGTATTGGATCAGCTGTGTTTTTGCAAACAATTGCTTGGGATTTAGTATGCCACGGATTTTAGAACTGCCATTTTAAAGAGCCCAAGGCTTTTAAACGTAGTTTTAAATGGTTAGCTCTGCTATTCGCCCAAGCTGGGCAAACAGAAATATCAAGGGGATCAAGCTGGCCTCCATTCCATGACTCTGTCCTTCTCGCTGCCCTCCAACACACTACTAGAGCAGCCCAGATGTGGAAATCAGACAAATTAAGTATCATTGGGACCTGTGGTCTGGATCCACTGCTGACAAGGACTTCTACAGCTTTTCAGCTCAACAACCACATGTGGAGGGAATCAGTGGTCTGCCATGGTAGGGCAGGTGGGCGAAAATTGACCCTTCAGTCTTGTAGAAATCCTCCGCTGGATCCAATCCCCAGTCTCGAAGGCTTGTTGAAGAGAATACAATTGAGCAAAATTCCAAATTGATTTGTATTTAGAAACCAGAAATGCCCTTCCGTTTCCAGGAAAAAGAGAGAGGTTGAGATAGCCTTGATTGATCAGCCTAGCTTGTTTCATACCGTTAAGGCTAACCATAAAATGCTTTTTTTCTTAGCTTGTTTTTTTTTTTTGTTCCTTTTTAAATGACTGCTCTCTGTAAATGTAGTTTACTTGTATTTCAGATGGTGACAACCTTTCAAGAGGCTCTTCTTCAGGTAATTCTCCCCACTGAAATCCTATTCGCTCCACTTCTGCTTCTTCTGTTTCCATGTCTAGACCAGCTTTCGGAGTAGTGTTTCCAGACTGCTCTGGCTTTGTTGAATCTGAACCCCCCCCCCCCCCCTATTGTGCTTGCTTCATGTCACTAGAACAAATGACACACCAAGCGGTAAATTATCATATGGGCTGGTTTGGGCCGCATTAGCTTGGTAGGTTGCAGCTCCACTGCTGTGGAATCAACTCTATTGCAGCTCCACTGCTGTGGAATCAACTCCCAGAGGAGGTACGGGCCCTACGATGCTTAGATCAATTCCGTAGGGCCTGTAAGACCCACCTCTTCAAAATAGCCTTCAACTAACGACAAGCTAGGAAGTGCCGTTGAAAATGCTGTTAGTTACTGAATTCTGTTGAAGATCTAATGTTTATAGCACCATATTGTTAATGTTCATTTTAATATAATCTGTAATTTGTTTTAACCATGATTTTATAAGCATAACTCGATGTATAATGTATTTTTATGTTGTGAGCCGCCCTGAGCCTGCCTTGGCGGGGAGGGCGGGATAGAAATATAAAGTTATTATTATTATTATATTATTATAGGTTATAAATTAGGTCAGCCTAGAACTTGCTGATCTCCTCTCATGAGAGGACACCACCACCATTACTCAGAGAATCCACTTGAATGTAACTTTGCTATGTGTATCACTTTCAAAAGCCACTGCATTGGAAGAGGTGTGAAACTTCAAGGGGATGCAGATTCCACCCCCCCCCCACACACACACACACACCGTGTCAGAAAGGAAGACACAGAGATTTTGCTGGATTAAAGATCACATGCTACTTTTTAAGATAAGCAAGTTTAAGTTGATGTGTTTTATTTAGATCTTTGTACCCTATTTTTCTTCCCAATCTGGATTCAAAATGACTTACAGCGGCAGTGTGATACAGTAGTTAAGAGCAGTGGACTCTAATCTGGAGAACTGGGTTTGATCCCCCACTCTTCCACATGAAGCCAGCTGGGTGACCTTGGGCCAATCACAGGTCTCTCAGAACGCTCGCTCAGCCTCACCTACCTCACAAGGTGCCTGTTGTGCGGAGAGAAGAAAATGCAATTGTAAACCACTTTGAGACTCCTTAATGGAGAGAAAAAATGGGGTATAAAAACCTATTCTTCATCCTCCCCATCTCTGTTTTAAAGCCAGTTCACTCCCCTAGTTATATGGCCTGCCGTGTAGATATGTTTTTGACACTTGGGTAACTTGCTGGTAAATTTAAATGGTAGCACTTCAGCTTGGTATACCCTGTCAGATACAAAATTACAGCTTGCTGCTCAGTGCTTCATTTTCATGTCATCAATATGTTTGGTCATTAAATGTTGCTCCATTTGACTGTTTTCATGATATTCCAGCCGTTTATTCTGTTTATGATATTCTAGCCACCCTGAGCCTGCTCCGGCGGGGAGGGCGGGATACAAATAAAAAATTTTTGTTGTTGTTGTTTATACTTGGCACCAAAACAATTTGATCTCGTGGGGAATAGTTGTGTCAGTCTCCATGTGATCAACAGATGCTGTCTGTATGTAGGCCTTCCTATTGCCTAAGCATTTGTACAGTGAACAGCAGGTTGGATCCAACGCCTTTTTTTGGCAAGCAGAAGGGCACTTCCAGGGCTTTTTTTTTGTAGCAGGAACTCCTTTGCATACTAGGCCACACCCCCCCTGATGTAGCCAATCCTCCAAGAGCTTACAGTAGGCTCTGTACTAAGAGCTCTGTAAGCTCTTGGAGGATTGGCTACACGAGGGGTGTGTGGCCTCATATGGAAAGCAGTTCCTGCTACCAAAAAAAAAAAAAAAGCCCTGGCACTTCCATTTGAGTGGGGGCAATTTTTGTCAAGTCTGTCTTTCTACTGCAGACCCCCACATTCTCCATGTTGTCCTCTGACCCCACCCACTACCATGAACAACTTTTGTGGAAGACTAGGAAGTACAATAGCCACTGTATATGAAAACTTCCAGAGTATCCATGGTATCATCAGATATTTCCACAAGGTGGTACAAGTTATATTACAATAATCTTTGTTTTAATAAAAGGCATCCAGTAAGGTTGGACTTTGAAGGGAGCCATCACATCTGGGTGGGGAATTCTTAATTTTTTGAGCTTTTTCCCTAGTGATAATAAAGCTGTCAGCTAGCCTGGGGGGAAATGTCCTGTCCCTTTAATGGAGGTTTAATGGGATGCTGTTTAGCACCTGGTGTCATTTACCACCATGCCAGGAAAAGCTTTAACTGCCCATTTCAACACACTATACCTCTACTAAAGGAACAGGACAATTTTTCTCCAAGTCCCACTTGATGATCTCCATCAAGCTGCTTTTACTGCAAGTAAAGAAAAAAAACCTTAATGTACTTGTAATTTTCCCAACGGGAGTAGAACCAGCTTGGTGGGGGCTTTTGGAGTTGAAGAGAAACTGTCATCCTTCAGAACTTGAAAAAAAGAACAAAAAACGTGAATGAACAAGTGAGTGAGTGAGTGAATGAATGAATGAATGAATGAATGAATGAATGAATGAATGAAACAATCTTTTGCCAGACTTGGCTGGCATCATACATAAAGAGCTTCATAAAATCACACCTCGGCCTTTTGGCTAAGTTCAAGTGTAGTGTGTAGTAGCTTTATAAATAATTCCAAAACTTGTAAGAAGATAAGTAGAGTCTTCTCTGGGTAGTGATCTATAAGATCACTGAATAGTGAAGGAACAATTCGAGAAATTACTCATTGCTGTGAGTTATTGGACTTCTTGAATACAGAAAGAAGAATTCTCTCTGTCAGTCAGGGTTAATGTATTGTGGTGAACAGGACCACAGAACATATATGTAACCATAAAGGTTTGGCAACCTGGGAAAACCTGTGTGGGTGTCAGCAAAAGAAGATTCAAAGCATTCAACCTTTGCATGTGTTTTTAAAAGTCAGAAAGGCAAAGGAGTATGAATCCAGAAAGGAGGAAGAGTTCAAAAACTGCCCAAAATATGACCTTAGCAAAAGGAAAGGAGGAAGGTCAACTCAACAAAGAGACCGCTATTTGGAGTCTGTTAGGATTCTACAAAAAATGGTAAAGGGTAGGCAAGCACATCCGGGATGATCATCAGTTTCTAGAGCTCCCATTCAGGCTTTGTCCTTGGTGTCACATTTCCCGAAAAATTTTATAGTCTCTTATTCGAGAGTTCCAATTGGTCCTTATCAAACAAAAGGCATCACATTAATGATAGGTTCAAGCCTTGAGGGAAACAAGTTGCTCAGGCAAGTGTTGGGAACTTTAGGAAATACATTGCAGGCAGAACATTGGCTTGGATTCAGACTAAAGTTTCCATGGGCACAGAAGGGTGATCGCTGTGCTGCTCCATGTGCAGAAGTTCTTGTGCCCTCAGAAATGCTAGTCTGGAGCCAAGCCATCATTGCTCATTTCTTGCACGTCATAGCACAATGCTGATTTCTGCAAATGGTGCGGAAGGATTGAATTGCCATTGTAGAAATGTAAGCCGGGGCTTCTGGATTGAGCCAGTCCCGTTCCCTTCCCTACAGAGCAGGTGTGAATGATGGGGGCCACCCTCTCAGGTGAAGAGTGAGGTTTGCCAGCCTTCTCTCCCTCCTTCAGAGCAGCTAGTAGGAAACCAGCTCTCTCAGCCAGCTGGCCCACTTCTTTTGGCTCCTTCCATTCATCAGTAGTCCCCATTGTCTTCATTATAGTGCAAAATATGTTAATCTGGTAACCTACCAAGGCCTTTCTTCTTTAACCCACAGTGGCCAGGAGTGTCCTTTTTGTCCCCTGCTCTGCACTGCAGTGCCATCATGGGGCATGAGGACATATCCGACAGATGCTGAGTTTGTTGGGATGGATGTTTTACAATACAGTCCTAAACAGAGTTGCATCATTCCAACCCCACTGACTTCAATGTATTTGAAAGGCGATGCTTAGGACTGCTCTGTTAAATAGATTCCTCAGATGGCTACAGTTGGTGCATTCAAGGATGGCTTTTCCACAAGGTGGCCCTAGGCTGCCAAAATGGGAAACAACAAAACAACCCTCAGCATTGGAGTCTGTTGGGGAGATAGCCCTGGCTCCAATAGGCTGCCAGGAGGAAGCCTGCTCCCTTTGTCCCTCCCTCCCTCTGTCATGGGGGCCTGGCTTGGTCCTCTTCCTTACTCCCTGGGTCATGCCTCAGTGCCTCACCTGACTGTGAGGGAGGAGCAAGAAGGCGAGCTGCAGCTTCCTGCTGTATATATAGAATCATAATGTTGGAAGATACTTCCTGGGTCATCTAATCCAACCCCCTGCACAATGCAAGAAATTCACAAATACCTCCCCCTACACTCCCAGTGACACCTGCTCTGGGCCCAGAAGGTGGGGGCTGAGGAACCCTCCAGGACCCATGGTCAAATTGGCCTGGAGAAAAATTGCTACCTAACCCCAAAGCAGCAAACAGCATTTCCCTGAGTGTGTAAGAAGGGGCCAGGAGAACTAAGCACTGATGCAACCCCTCCTGCCCTCCCTCTCATGATCTGCCTAAATTCACAGAATCAGCTGTCTGGTGGCATTCTAACCTCTGTTTAGAAACCTCCAAAGGAGGAGAGCCCACCACCTCTCAGGGAAGTCTGTTCCACTGAGGAACCGCTCTGTCAGGAAGTTCTTCCTAATGCTTAGTCAAAAACTCTTCTGATTCAACTTCAAAACAATGGTTCTTGTCCAGCCTTCTGGAGCAACTGAAAACAACTCTGCGCCATCCTCTATATCAGGGGTGGCCAATGGTAGCTCTCCAGATGTTTTTTTGCTCACAACTCCCATCAGCCCCAGCCAGCATGGCCAATGGCTGGGGCTGATGGGAGTTGTAGGCAAAAAACATCTGGAGAGCTACCGTTGGCCACCCCAGCTCTATATGACAGCCCTTTGAGTCCTTGGAGAAGTATCTTTAGAGATAAAGACAAAGGTCCCGGCTAGCCTGATCTCTTCCATCTTGGAAGCTAAGCAGGTCAACCCTGGTTAGTATTTGCATGGGAGACCACCAAGGCATACCAGGTTTGCTCTACAGAGGCACGCAATGCCTCTGTTCACCTCACCTCTGTTCATCTCTTGCTTTGATAACCCTACAGGATTGCCTTAAATTGGCTGTGACTTGATGGCAAAAGGAAAAAGAAAGAAGAAGGCAGAGAAAAATACAATTTGCAGAATTTCTCATTCCAGATCTTTAGTTTAACACATGCTGTAGAATTCTTACCTGCAGTGCTTTTACAACTTATCGCTATCTTTCCCCAGTTTTTTAGACTGAAGAGAATTGCTTTGTTATCATACCTCTGTTCCCACTCAGAAAACAAAGCCTTGTTTTACCCTTTTGTCCTCTAAACGATTAACAGCTTTAACTCATTGTGAGTTCCATGTTACCCCATTTCTGCTTACCTATACTTTGGGAGGATTCTACGGCACAAAATATGTACTTGCCAGAAACCCCAGCAGCAAGGGGGCTGACCCCGGGATTCTTCCTGCACAGCTGGCAATTCTGCCCAGATGTAAAGGATGCTCAAAGCAACTGCTTTATTGAGCGAATCCATATTTCAGACAGCCTGTTGGGAAGATTTATCAGACAAGTATCAGTTCTGCTCATTGTTTCCACAAGCAGTCTCTGCAGTACTATGTAGCAGAAAGTACTGTCAAACCACTTTTAAAGGATGCCTCGCTCTTCTTTGCTCTCTGTATTTATGAAAAAAAATGGACAATTTCTCTACAAGTCTCTCACTGTCGGAACTGCTGAGCATACCCAGCTGGGGAGGAGACATTAGCAACAGAGTACCTTTTTAAAAGAAGATTGCTGTAGATTTCCATTCTGCTGGTTTGGAGGAATACTAATCCCCGCTAGGGGGTTAGAGATGTTGGTTCTTCACTATAAATCTTTTCAGGCTCAACAATCTAGAGCTTGAAAGTCTGAAGCAAATCCTTCCTTCATGTAGCAAGCTGCAGTGTATGACTGTGGCAGTGTCATCCTAAGTAGAGTTACACCCTTCTAAGTCTACTAGAAACAATGGATTTAGAAGGGAGTAACTCTTATGAGAATGGTACTGTGAGTCATGTTAAGTTATTGGGAGGATATCTAGACAGAGGGAGACACTCAGAAAGTATCCAGAGTGCCTAGCAATACCCTTGTGCTTCCTATTTATAGTTGTGCAGCAGGGCTTTTTTGTAGCAGGAACTCCTTTGCATATTAGACTACACCCCCCTGATGTAGCCAATCCTCCAAGAGCTCACAGGGCTCTTCTTACAGGGCCTACTGTAAGCTCTTGGAGGATTGGCTACATCGGGGAGGGGTGTAACCTAATATGCAAAGGAGTTCCTGCTACAAAAAACCCCCTGTAATTACAGCCAGCTCCACCCACCATGTCATAATTTGGGGAGAGAGGGTGTTGGGAGCAAGGTTGACTGCACCCAGCAGGCAGCTCAGGTGCAGTTGATGGATTTCAAACTGGAAGCAAATGACATGTGTTACTCTGGTCTTTCCAGGCCTATACTCATTCTCACACTCTGTAACCAAACATCACCCAAATCTCAAAGCCATCTGTCTTCAGCAGTAGGTGGACTAGTTCCAGATTCTGGGTGTCAAGCATTGTATGTTTATTCTCTACTATAGCACCCAGATCATAGAATTGTTACTAACCCTGAACTGAATGTAGGCACATCAAAGTAGCAACCCCCACCTTTCTTCTTTCGCTTCTACTAACAAATGCAGGGATGTCCTCTTTGAAGATAAGACCTCCTGGGACTTGTTCTCGGACTCAGCCAGGCCTGAACCCAGGATGTGCTAGTCACAATATAGATAAGAAGCTCAGCATGTGAATTTCACACGTGAATGTAGGATTAGGGTTTGTAGAATCTTTCGGGCTCAAGTGCCGTGTTCTACTGGAGAAAGTTTTCCTTCCAGGCGTTTCGTTCTCAGCTGCGGAGAACATCCTCAGTGGCGTTGCAGCCGGAGCAGGCGCACTGACCTTCTTGGCTGCTGTGCGTTGAGTGTAGGAATGTAGGATTGTTTATAGAACCTTTGATGTGCCATCTTAAAGCATGTATTCTAGTGTTACAAAGTATCAGTTCCAATCTCCAGCTCGAATGAGCTACATGGATTATCAATGAACCTGACTTTGTTTCAGAATCCAAGGACTGGTTATTTTGAGATCTCATGCTTGACACTGGGCAGCCTTGAGCAAAAAGGGCCCAGGGCTCCCCTCCAGGACCCCCCTCCTGCCTGCTTTCTCACCCACTGACCCACATGCCTGTGCATCCTTCTCTCCCCTTATGAGCACTCTCACCAGCTGTCCTCACAGATGCCTGCAGCATCCACATGCCCATTTCCTGATGATGCTGGGCAGTGTATTCAGTTGAGAACATGGGCAGAAGAGTGTTTGCATGCAGAGTGTGAGTGAAGGACAGATGGGCAACAAGGGAGATGTGTGGTCAGTGGCAATGGGTGCTGCCAGAGGGCCTGGGCCCCAGTAACGGCTCCACTTCAGTGTATGATGACACCACTCTAGTAGTAGCCAAGTCAGTAGGTGTGAACATTGGCACCTCCACATTGGCAACAGGAAAATCCACAGTCCTTTGTTTTGAGCCCCAGCATAGAAGAAAGTTCTCTGGTGCACCATTAGTTTAAAACAGTCACCATTCATCCATATCTGGAAATTAGTAGAAAAGGCAGCGGTGGAGGACAAGATCAAATACTGTGAATGGAACCATTATCTTAGATTACTAGTTGCTGAATATTTAAAGGATGAAATTAAAATGGACAAAACGTCTCCCAGAGAAGCAGCAGGATGTTAGTCAACAGACAGAACCCAGCTCTTATACATTATGTTATCCTGCTTTATAAACCAGGGCTGGAAACCCTCTACGTGATCACCGAAGAGAAATGCACATTGACACCAGATACGTTTCTTTCAAGATAAAAATGTTGATGTAACATAGTAATAAAAATGAACAAGTGCAAAGAATAGGGTGTGAAAATGCCCGTGTAACTCACATGAATTGGGAATAGGCTCACTGAACTTTCAAAAACAAAAGGAATTAGGAAATTAAAGGATTTTTTTTTTTTTTAAGATATAGGAATAAGACAGCCCATCACTTTTTGACTGTTTGTCCACTAAAGTGTGGCATATCTTAATAGATCATTCAGGTATTTTTAAAAGTGCAGCAGGTAACTGGGATGAAAGAATCCCTCTCAATGTAAAAAAGAATGGCAAATCTACTCCTGGATTTTCTGTTTCCTGCCTGAAAGTATTAGTGGTGACCAACATTCTAACTGCATGTTCTTTCCAGCTGAGCTACAGATAGACAGCTAAATCAGCAACGTAGCCTAACATGGTCATATTAACCTAGCGGAGCAGAAGAGACCATCTGTACCACCATGAATTTACTAAAATAGAACAGCAGTGAAAGGAGGAGGGAGGGGGGGGACAACCTTTTCTATGTGAGGGAATGCAAGGGAATTCTATGAATGATCCTGATTTACGAACGTGCAGTGCAATTGACAAACATGGAACTCCAGCGATTGCTTAAGCTTTGATGTCTTTAGCTTGCACAATTGAGTTATATACTGTTTTAGAACTCAGTTTCATGCACACTGCAAAATACCTAATGTACTTCACTCATTCCCACCCCGTGACAAATTTTGTCAAGCATACATACGCTGCTAGGCAAAAGCTTTCTCGACAAAATGCACATTGCTGGTCTGTGGATGAAGGTTGCGCACTATCTTTGTCTCCTAATGGCACCTGTATGACTGGGTATACACAGTCACCCCTAACTGATCAGTGTGGTGGCATTGAGAGATCAGCTTATCCATCTGTATCAAATACTAAAAGTTCACATTCTTTGCTATGTTTTTGCCTAACAGTGAAGAGCCCCTGGCCTCTGTATTTTGCCAGAAGTGAGGTGGGTAGGCACAAGGGAAAGGATAGTTCCCTTGGTAGCACCCTGCATATGAAAGCCCATCTCTATGGTGGTCCCCCTTGTGCTTATGTATTTTAAGAATCAGGCTAGAACATTCCCTTTTTCACTCAGGCTTTTAAAATAAGGTTTTTAATTATATGTGTGTGAGAGATGGATACAATGGCTACTAATCCAGCACCAGACATAGTGTGCCTCTTTAAATCAGCTGCTGGGGGACACAGGAAGGATAATGCTGTTGCAGCTTGTGGGCTTCCTAGAGGTAGCTGGTTGGCCACTGTATGAACAGAATGCTGGATTTGATGGGCCTTTTTGTCTGATCCACCATGGCTCTGTGTTCTTAGAGAGGAGTTGCTTTTTCGCTATGTTATGTTTTGATGCCTTATGACTGTGAGCTGCCTTGTGAGGCTTGAGAGTGTAGGAAATAGCTGGTTGCATGTTCATGCGAAGGGAGAAGGAAATGCTTGGCCAGAAGAAAGGATTCTTGAGCAAAGATGTAGGTTCATGCATGCTGTCCTGCTGTCCCACTCCAGAGCTGTGTGAGCAGTATGCATGCAATCCCAGCAGCAGAATGCAGGAGGGTTCATTCTCCCATATGGAGCAACGTGAAGGTAGCACCCACAAAGATCCTGGGATCAAGTCTGAACCCTGAGTGGGATATCTATGGATACTGCAGACACACACTTGTGTGAACAGAAGCACATTATGATGTAGCTCATGGGAGGTAGATCACATTTGTATATTCTCCATTAATGTAAGAAATACCATTGCTGTAACCGTTTTCAGTTAAACAGCCATTCTCTTTCTCTTTGTAGAAGGGATAATATTGCGGAACAACTTCATTATATACCCTTTCTTGATCAGTCATGATCTCATGAGATAAATCTTGATGTTACAGATAAATGAAAATGAGAAAGAGTAGGTAATAAACCCGAATAAAAAAGTAGCTTCCATCCTTATTAAATGTGACCTTTTCAGTCATGCTTCTGGACTTCTTTCTTTACCGTTCCAGAAAATGTGGCCTCCACTTCAATACCTTGTGTCAGCAGAGTTATTAAAAAATGTGACACCACACTGTAGATAGCAGACATGATTATTGAGCATATACTGGTAGGACAGCTCTGTTTCCTTCTATGCGCAAATGAGCAAATGAAGCTGCCTTAAACTGAGTCGGACCATTGGTCTATCAAAGCCAGTATTTGCTCTAACTGGCAGCAGCTGTCACAAGTCTTTCAGGCTTTGGATTTTTCACGTCACCTACTATCTGATCATTTTTACTGGAGATACTGAGGACTGAACCTGGGACATTCTGCATGCAAAGCAGATGCCCTGCCACCGAGCCACACCCCACATCCGCATATCATTAAACCATCCGTGTACAAATGAATGTACCTTGGCCCACGCAGCCATTTAATGTGAAGCTATCTAAGCCACTGAGAAATGTCTCAAGTTTTTCTTCCTTTGTTTTACAAGTATGCAAGAATGAGCCTGTGGATGCAAACCACATTGCCCTCTACGCTCAGCCTACACTAGTGTTGCCCAAATGGGTTCATTGCCTGGTGTGCTAAAGCACTACAATAAACGCAACCAGTTGAGGTTACAAAAGCAGACAGGGCATTTATTGTGATAAATGGAGACTTCGGGTAACTAAAAAGCCAAGAAGTCTAAAGCTGTTGTTTCTTCATTCACTTCGGACGTGCGCAGATGCTCATTATATCATTATCAAGAAAAAGAAACTTATTGCTGTAAGCATGCGCAGATGTCCAATATGGCATAGGTTTTGTTTCCCTGGAATATCACTGCCCAACAGGCATCTGTTTAAAACATGTAGTTTCTCCTTGAAAGTGGTTTCTATTCCTTTTGGGCCGATGGCCTTGGATGGTCCAGTCCAGGTTCCCCAAAACAGTCCGTCAGACATTCGCTTTGCCTGTGACCCATTCACTTGGCCTTCACCTAGTTCCCACACTCTCCTTCCCCTCACCAGGCACTTATACTTTAAAAAAAATATTTCTCTGCTGCATGTTCTTTGCTTCAAGTTATACACTTATAGCAATTGGCCTTTTAGAAACAGAAAATGACATTGGCTTTCATCTTATTGACTGCTTAGCATTTACCTGAAATATAAGCAGTGCTACCTGCTTATAGGAGAGCCAGTTTGGTGTAGTGGTTAAGTGTGCGGACTCTTATCTGGGAGAACCGGGTTTGATTCCCCACTCCTCCACTTGCACCTGCTAGCATGGCCTTGGGTCAGCCATAGCTCTGGCAGAGGTTGTCCTTGAAAGGGCAGCTGCTGGGAGAGCCCTCTCCAGCCCCACCCACCTCACAGGGTGTCTGTTGTGGGGGAGGAAGGTAAAGGAGACTGTGAGCCGCTCTGAGACTCTTCGGAGTGGAGGGCGGGATATAAATCCAATATCTTCATCTACCTCACAGGGTGTCTGTTGTGGGGGAGGAAGGGAAAGGAGATTGTGAGCCGCTCTGAGACTTTTCGGAGTGGAGGGCGGGATATAAATCCAATATCTTCATCTACCTCACAGGGTGTCTGTTGTGGGGGAGGAAGGGAAAGGAGATTGTGAGCCGCTCTGAGACTCTTCGGAGTGGAGGGCGGGATATAAATCCAATATCTTCATCTACTTCACAGGGTGTCTGTTGTGGGGGAGGAAGGAAAAGGAGATTGTGAGCCGCTCTGAGACTCTTCGGAGTGGAGGGTGGGATATAAATCCAATATCTTCATCTACCTCACAGGGTGTCTGTTGTGGGGGAGGATGGTAAAGGAGATTGTGAGCCGCTCTGAGACTCTTCGGAGTGGAGGGCGGGATATAAATCCAATATCTTCTACCTTGCTCATCACTGGTTCTCTACCTATATCCCCGGAAAGAAAGGAGTAACTTGAAGTGGGCATGTATCACCAAAAGTCAATACTAACCAATACAGTTCCCAGAAAAAAGAGATTCAAGGATTGAAGTTAGGGTGAGATCACACTGGAGACTAGGTGCGGCATTACCCTGGCTCTGAAAAACTGATTCTTGTTTATCCACATCCTGGCATTCACACAGTCCCCACCCTGCTGCTGGGAGAGGCACTGGCCGCATACACGCAAGAGGAGTCTTCAGACTGCTCAGTCGCATGTGGGGTGGGTGCAGAGGGGAAACACATTCCCCGTTCAGACAGTGGGGAACGTGCCCTACATACAATTTAGAGGTTTGCTACCTGGAAGTTCCCAATAGCAACCCATCCTGAGATGAGGTAGATACAGGTGGGACTTGGGAGGCAGATGTGCATGTGTGATTGAGCACATTAAATCCAAATGGGAGGTGTGGCTAGGTTGGGCCAAATCTCTTGTGTGCTGGCACCCTTAGTGTGGGAAAATGCTGTCTGATCTGAAAGTGTGATGTTTTGAGATGTATTTTACATATTCAGTATAGATATATACATTATGAACATCTCTTTGTTCTCACATTATATTCTTCAAGATCAAGGCAGGAGAAACCCCTGGCACAAATTGATTGTATACAGGGCTTTTTTTGTAGCAGGAACTCCTTTGCATATTAGGCCACACACCCCTGATATAGCCAATCCTCCATGAGCTTACAGGACTCAGTACAGAGACTACCAGGGCTCTTTTTCTAGCAGGAGCTCCTCTGCATATTAGGCCACACACCCCTGATGTAGCCAACCCTCCAAGAGCTTAGAGGGCTCTTATTACAGGGCCTACTGTAAGCTCTAGGCGGATTGGCTACATCGGGGTGTGTGGTCTAATATGCAGAGGAGCTCCTGCTAGAAAAAGAGCCCTGGAGACTACTGTAGGCTCCAGGAGGATTGGCTACATCAGGGGTTTGTGGCCTAATATGCAAAGGAGTTCCTTCTACAAAAAAAGCCATGATTGTACAACATTCTTTTGTGCCATGTTGTCTTTAAAAAAAAGTTCATGAACTTGTAAGCTAGTACTAACGTTCAACTCCAGATGAACCTGCCTCCCTCTTCCAAATGTTAAGGCAACATGCTTCTAACCAGTGGCTCCAGGGTGTTCATGGGGTTCCCACAGCTGCCTAGTTAGGGAGAATTGTTTTGTGTAGAGGTGGTGCTCTGTTACATAACTGACCCTGAAAGTCTGGCTTTTGAGGTCCATCCCAAGAACATGAAGTGCAACTTAACCCCGCGCAGAACTATGGGATTTAAACATACCATTACAAACTTGAAATCCTGATCCTAAAGACATTTACTTAAAAGTAAATCTCCGTTCACAGTGGACAGAGCCTGTCCCGTTCTCCTCTGTATTAGAGAATGTTCTGCGTGCTTATCTAAAACTGTGCATCTAAACTGTACAGTGCATCTAAAAGTGCCACAGCTTGTAAAAGTGTGTACCAAATCAGGATATAAATGGAAGGGAGAACATTCTGGTGGGTTGGAAAATCTATTTCATTATTGGATCTTCCTTTGTGGCAGCTCAACATGTGCTTCTAATTAAGGGGTTTTTTTAAAAAAAAGAAAAAGAAAATAACCAAGGAGTTACCAAACACACACGCATGGTTAATTGAAGAATGCAGATGATAATGTAATCCAGCAATCACATGCAGTTGTTGTTTTTCTAGGGATGCATTGCTTTACTTAACCACACAGGCCCTTCACCATATATTATGGCCAGTTTCATTTTGCTAATATGCAGTGAGAAACATAAGAGAAAACAAAATCTGCCTTTCCCCCCCTAATCTGGAAAATTATATTTTTCTTCATCTTCATTCTCTCTCTTTTCAACTTAGGCAAACTTTTTGGGTTCAAGCTTCCTGGGCTGAGTCTTTTATCATACCGAAAGCAGTCCTTGCCACAGGAAGATCCCGACGCAGTGATAGTGGGTTCTTCCAAGCGCAGTGATGACTCCATGGCTATGAAGCATTTTAAGTCCCCGACAAAAGAAAGCTGCAGCCCCTCAGAAGCAGATGACACCAAGGCACTGATCCAGCCAAGCACGTGTTCTCCTTTGGTGAATATATCGGGACCTCTTGATCATTCATCCCCCAAACGGCAATGGGACCGGCTATACCCCGATATGCTGCATTCAAGTAGTGCACTAACCCATACTCCATCCAGGGAAAGTGTCTGCAGTATAAGGAGAGCCTCCTCAGTACACAACATAGAAGGATTTAACATCCAGCCCAATAATGTGTTTCGAGACCGGCACGCTAGTGAAGGTACAGTTGAAAATCAGTTATTTGAGCATCATGGTGAGAAACGTTGACTACTGCTAACTGTGATTTATGTGATTGCCCAGCTCAAATCCACAAAGTCAAAATACCTTAACTGGCTCAAGCTGGAATGTTTCCTACAGTTGATTTGACAAGCTAAAAACAGTACAACACCAAACACTGTTTGGAAATTGGTATTATTCCAGAGATTAGTGGAAATGAAAAAGCAATTAAATCACTTAGGTAATGCCTCTAACAGATGGAAGGGATAATGGGGGCCTGCTGTGACCTATGGGGCAGAGAGGTTATGAGTTTCATCCTGCAAAGAATTTCTGTTATCAGAAAGGATTCCAATCAGTGGAATTGCTCACCGTCCCCCTCTGACTGCAGCCTAAAATGCCCCCAAATGCTGGGGATGGGGAGGGCAAGGAATCTAGGAGCAGTATGAGGGCTGCAGCTGAAAAGAAGAATCAGCAAAAATCATCCCTTTTTTTCTCAGCAGAATCCAAGTCTGGGCTAGAGAGGTTATGAATAAGCAAATAGATACTTGAAAGGTAACTGAAGTTCAATGGAATACATGGGACCGCTTTCCCTACTTGTTCAGTCCCCTTTGCTTTTATTGCATTTAATCTGGTAACTGGAAGTGTAGTTGGGTTTGTCAGTAATCATTGGCACCAGTACTGGCCACATCATTATGATGTAAGCCATGATATGCACATGTACACCTGAAGTGGGGGTTTTGGTAAGATGTTGTATTAAAAAGCTGATTCCACATAACCTGATGATTGCTTTAAAAATAAAAAGATGATTGGGAGAAACCTTGGTAGTGGCAAGCCCTGATTAGTTCCAGGAAATGGTCCAAAGACACATGATGTAGCAAGCTTGCTGAAGCGTAGCTCTGGGTCTGGTCTGTACTTAGACACGAGAGTTTCCCTTGGGGAAAATGGGTGGTCCAAAAGTAAAAAAAAAAAATGTAAACAGTTTAAAAGGAAACTGCTGATGGTATATACACTAAATATTTCTCCAGTTATGCCTTTAAGCTGTTCTTGCACCAAATTCACCAAAACCTTCTGAACTTTAGTGGTTCTCTAGCAATTTGGTGGTTCTACAGAAGAAACTCTGCTGGAAGTATGGGAATAAGGGTGGGGATGAACCAGCTCACAAAAATAAGTTCATGATTAATTTTGACCAGTTCATGGTTTGGGTACTTTAAGACAGTTTGCAGCGGTTTGTGAAGAGCAGAAAGCAGGGGGTTAAGTGGCTTGAAGCCATTTAAACCTCTGCTTTTCACACACACGAAAACCAGCTGAGTGTTAGGGAGCAGTAAGTAAGGGTCACAAACCACTACAAACTGGTTCAGTTCACAAACCACCCTTCCAGTTTGTATTGATTTGTGGTTTGGTTCATGAATCAGCCATGAACCATGCACCACCAAACCAAAACCATTCCTATTTGGGAATATGTATACAATATGATCCTTTTGGATTATGGCACTGAGCTTTACTAGTATGGTGACTGCCAGCTCCAACATAGCAATCATACAACTGGGCTTAAGAATCCTACCATAAGGATAACAGGATGACTTGATCCCTAGTCCCAGTGGTGATTCTTCAAAACAATGGCTTGTATCCTGTGAGCAGAGCAGGGTGGGCTTTTCTTGCTTCTTCCTCCCTCTGCAATCTACCAATGCCCCTGAAATTTTGTTCTGGAAGTCATGACGCCTTCATGAAGAATAGAGTGGGAAAGTGGGGGGGGGGGAGGAATAGGTGAAAATCATACACTCCTGTTGTCAGAAATCCTCTTCTGTCATCAGAAACTAATTGTAAGACATCAGCTATTGTGTTTTGGCTTTTATTGGTAGCCTATAAAATAACCTGGACTAAGAGTGATCATTAACAGTTTTCACCATTAAGATGGAGAGCCCTATGAAAGTTAGACAAAAAAAAATGTCAGCCATATCATCTGCAGACCTCAAGCCTTAAAACAGGAAGTTTATAATTTAAGTGTAACTAATTTCAGCTTGTAAATTGAGATCATTTTTGTTTTGAAAATATCATGCTGGGGAATAATACTTTGCACTAGAGTAGGTGGATATTCAGCTTGGAAGACTTTACTAAATCATTTAGTACATTATTCTTTTATCAAAATGATCACAGGCGGGGCTTTTTTTGAGCAGGAACACAGTTCCAGCTGGCTTGGTGTCAGGGGGTGTGGCCTAATATACAAATGAGTACCTGCTGGACATTTTCTTTTTTAAAAGCCCTGATCACATGCAACACATAGGGTAAGGTCCAGCCAAAGTGAATGTACTTCTCAGTCCTGCTAAGTTAGATCCAGTAATCCATCTGCAGAAGGCACTGATGGTGGTGGATCTTCCCTGCTTTCCCCTCCCTTCTCACTCTGGGAAGTAGTGGAAACAGGGAAATAAACAAAATGACTCTTTTCCATAATCTGATGAGAAAAGAAGAAAAATCTCCCCGCTGCAGCCCATTGACCCATATGCCTATTGCTGTTGGGGAAATAGGGGGAAACAAGGAGTAGGGGAAACCAAGTTTTCAAGGGTTGGAAGAGACTGCTGGAGTGGGAACAAGAATGTGGCAAATATCCATGATTCTTATGCAAGCAGATCTCTGGATCTAATTCTTTAGTTTTCTCACTGAAATAAATGTGACTTCAATCTAATCCTAAGCATGTTTACTTGGAAGTAAATCTTTCTGTGTTCAATGAGACATTCCCAAATACATGTGCTTAGACTTGTAACAGGTACACAGGTAAGAAGTAAGCACAATTTATTGGAAATATATGAAATAAATAAAATTATTACAATTGGACTGGTGTATTTTCTGAAGGGAACAATCCTAAGTATGCCTACTTGGAAATAGGTTCCATTTCATCCAGTGGGGCTTACTCCCAGGAAAGGATTCTTAGGAAGTTACTGTAAATTTAGCTGGATTGTGCCAGTAGTCAGTTGACTATGAAAATAAGCTGGTTCAACAGGATAAAAATATAGTCTTTCAACATCTGGTGGGGTAATAAATACATAGGGGTGTTTTTTCCCCCAAATAACCTCATTGGGTTCTCTGGATATAGAGTTTATTTTGTTTTGTTTTTATTTTCTTCTGTTTTTTCTTTATCCTGCTGAATATCAGACAATGGTCGCAATGTCAAAGGTAATGTAAATATATCAGATGTATTTTCTAATACTTTCCGAGCCACGCTCCTTGTCATGTGAACTTGCCTGCTGTATGAAATGTTCAAATGCAACATTCTCATGCTGATCTCCATGGAGCTGGGCATATTGCAGATGTTGTTTTTTATTTTAATAGCAATCTTGTTTGCTCTCACCACATAATAATGAGAAAATGCCAGTCAGAGGAAACTGCAAAGGAATGGCTGAACAATAAATCTGCAATTTGTTTTGAGGACTGTTGGCATGGTTTGGTTCATGGCTGTGGGTTGCATCCAAGAATTGTCTTCCACCATTGAAGGAAGGGCCATTTTTGCTGATTCTGTAGTGTCATTGCAGACCCCCAGTGGCTCCTCATTGTGTTTCTGAGGGTCTTCTGGTACCTAAGAGCAGCATTCTGGAGGACTCACTGGGCTATAGCGGAATGCGGTAGTCCAGACCATGCCTTCTGCCAGCAGAAGAGATTTGTCCTGCCTATCACATCCCATTGATGCCCACTGCATTCCCCTCAAATGCTACTCTTGGGGGAAAACAGCCTTTGGATCCAATCCTTGGAAGTTCCATTGATCTCAATGGTAAAGATAAGCAGGTGCTCAACTATCTTCCTTTGAAATCAATGAAGATTAACGGCGCTTGGCTTTGGTTGGTTGGTTTGTGGCCGCATGGATGAGACCTAGTTTAACTGTGGATACTGTAGCTCCTCTGTAAACCAAAGAACTACAGAAGCTTCCAAGAGATGGGGGAGGGGGGAGTCACAAATTGGGTTCTTAATGAACAATCACGGCAATGAGGCATTTTAAATCTATTTCAGCTCAGCATTACATTTCACACATGAAGAACGATTTAATAATAATCTTGACCCTCATGGCACTCTTCACTTAATCCCTCTTTTGTCTCCTTAAAACTAGTTTCACGCTCCTGGATGGCAGGGGGTATGGTTTAAGCTTGCTGTAGTCTTCAAATGTGCATGCATGAATTTCATTTTGTAATTTCACGCCAAAAACAAAAAGGAAAAAGGAAATCCTTAACCACATATATTACATGTCAAAATCTGTCCTTTTCAGTAGGACAAGGCACGTTAAAAAGGCCATCTTTTTCTATATACATACATGCAATTTGATTCTAGTTCATTATGTTTCATTGACCTATCAAGAAAAATCCTTCCTACCGAAAGCCTTTGCTAAACTGAATTCCTACCATTGCATTTATATTCTAATTGGAAAGTCAGGGTCAGCGAAGAAGGGATTGCTCAATTCTGTTCCTCTATATGATTTCATGCCTGTCACAGAAAGTTTGTGTTTTTGGTGAAATGTCCCCTAGCTGAACTGCATGGAATGCATGAGCAAAAGTCCATCAGCAATGTATCAATATAGTGATTTATCATGTTCGAACATTCGCTTTCTGTGTACATCAGCAGTGGTTTAGATATAGTGTGGTGAATTTTTGTAAGTGAATAACTATGAGTAAATTTGATGCCTGTTAAAAGTACTTCATACTGTGCATTTTATTTGTGTTGAGACGGTTGTTTTGTGTTGAGACTTTTTGACAGGACAGACGTTTATTACATGCAAATAAATTTAAAATCAGTGTGTTGGATCCAAACTACCACCAATGGAATTAATCTGACAAGTAGGACTTTCCTACATCCCTACTACTACTGCAGCCCACTGAGCTTCCCACTCTCCCCACAGGAACAGTGGAAAGGACAAATGGAGGTCTGCAATGTGTGAGGAAAATAGGCAAGAACCAGCCTCCCCTCCTTTGTCAATGATAGTGCTGTTCCAGTTTAACTGGCATTACATTGGTGAAATGACACCTTTGGATCTAACCCAATGGCTTGGATCCTGTGAACTGCAATCTGCTTATGGTCATGGATCTCTCTTACCTTCCTCTCCCCAACAATGGCCCTGTAACCACAGAAAAGCTGATGCTTTTTGTCAGGGGCAACCTCATACACAAAAATGTTGCAAGCCAGCATGGGGACGTGGTTAGAACATTGGCCTTGCTGGGTGGCCTTCAGTCAGTCACTCTATCTCAGTGTAGCCTGTATCACACAGTAATTGTTGTAAGGATAAAATGAAGGATGGGGAAAGCATTGTTGTAAGTCACTTTGAGTCCCCACTAGAAAGAAATGTGGGAGTATAAACAAAATAAATAAACATGCTGCGTGGCTTAGGGGACTGCAATTTGAAAGAGAAATTGGGTAAAACCACTCCTTTCCCTTTTAGTTTAATTTAAAAGCTTGCTACTCTGCACTTTCTCTAGAAGTAGAACAAAAGATGGGGGCAATTATTTTTGATTCTTGTCCTCTGAGTACTGACATCATATCATTTTGTCCCCAGATCTCCAAGCATTACATTTCAAAGATCATAGGAGGCTGCTGGGTAGGGTTAGCACTCTGGGTTAGAAAATACCTAGATATTTGGGGGTGGAGCCTGGGGAAAGCATGGTCTGGGGAGGGGAGGGACCTCAGCAATGTACAATGCCATGGAGTCCACACTCCAAAGCCGACATTTTCTCAACAGGAACTTAATTGCAATTGCAATACTTGCAATACTTGGAAATCTCCAGGGGCCACCTGGAGGTTGACAATCCTACTGCTGGGGAAAGAGGGAGATGGGAAAGACTCTAGAGTATTGTCATTGGCTTGAGGGATCTAGAGACCCATCACTTCTCAGTCATGTCAACAACATCCTTCATTGTCCAAGCTGAGAGGGGATCTGAGATTGGGTTTGCAAAGAGTATTCCTTCTATGTATTCATGCAGCTGTTTAGATTCATATACATTGTGTTCATCAGTTTTACTCCCTGGTGATGGAGGAAAGAAATATTGATCATGTTTGCATTTCCCCATTCTTTTGCCCTTTCAACAAGGTTGTTAAGAAGGCTAGGATGAAAGAAGGTGATGGGCCAAAGACCTCCAACAGCTTTATTGTCAAGGAGGGAAGTTGAACTTGGGTATCTCTGCCACAAGTCCAGCACTATACACCCTACTGATTTTCAGATCACAATATGTATTTGCAAGAGTGAATTCAACAACCTGGAGGGATGCAAATCAATAGATTTCTTTAATGTGCATATGTTGTGATTAATGACCTGCTAACACTTGTCATGTGATATCCCATAGTGAATTTCTTCCTCTGTGCAACAGGAAGCTGTTGTTATACATCTTACCATGTATTTATGAATTATATTGTATAAGATTGGCCAGGATTTGTTTCATGAGCATTTTAAATTCCGGTTGGCATTGAAAGAACCTAGACCAGTATCCTTCATTGAAATGTGTGTCCTAATCATAGTCCTGAATATACAGTGTCTGATCTTTTTCTGTATCGGGTAGCATTATGGGTGGGTTAGTTAGTTAGTTCAACCTGATGAACAGCAAGAATCCATTTGAAAAGATGCTAAGAAGCTGATGCTGTATCTCAGCGAATTCCTGTATTCCTTGCTTTAGAAGTTCATGATTCGCAGTGTACCTTAGAATATTTGAGCTCCTTCAACAAAAGTTTGTCTGCTAATTAGTTTGCTGACTACTGTTGAAGCCATATAAAAAGATAAGGGGCAACTTACACGCTAAGAAAGAATCAAATGTAGTAATATTGGTAGGTTTTAAAATGAAAAGATTAGCGATTTGGGGTCAGCAAATCTTACAATTACAGATATCGAATGACATTTCAATTCTTGAGCTCATTGATACCTTCTTGAATTCTCATCATGATGATATGCAACAATTCTCATGTTCTCTCTCCCCCCCCCCCCCTCATTTTTAGGTCCTTTCAATCATATCAAGTCAAGTCTATTAGGATCTACATCAGATTCAAATCTCAACAAATACACCACCATCAACAAGATTCCCCAGCTCACCTTGAACTTTTCTGATATCAAAAGTGAAAAAAAAAGTTCATCACCCCCCTCTTCAGAGAAAACAATTATAGCGCCCAAAGTGAAAGACAGAACACACAATGTCACTGAGAAGGTTACACAGGTAGGAACTTTTTTGCCTTTATTGTTAAGGTTTGCTCCATAAAATACATGTTATTTTCTCTTTTCAGTATGTATACTTAAGCAGAAATGCTCCCACTTGCTTCATTATAACTCTCTAGCATTTATCTCCAGGATTAGATCTGTAATATATTTATAAATAAGTACTGCATTCTAGGTAAAGGGTACTTTGAATATACCAGACAGAAGGCTTCGTTTTACGTTTACATTTGAATGCCTCTTTGTGGATACATGCATCCTTTGTGTGCTAAATGTATGAACTATACTAGATTTTCCTCCCTCTAGACTTTGTTTCTGTGACATGTCTCACAGTAGATGACAAAAACAGAGGGACTGTTGACATTTACAAATCATTATTATAGTTTGTAAGCAGTCACTGAGAAATGTCAGAAAATGTAGAGACTAACTGGTAAATATCAAAGACAGCTAAATGCCTTTAATAAAAACTGTACTTTCCAGGTAAAAGACAACATATATCCATGGAACAAATGTAAATATTCAGAATGAGTCTTGCAACTCAGGACCCCTTTCACTCTTGTATGGTACAATGGTCTAATTCTTCAGGAGGAGGAGAGGATGAATGGTACACACTATGGATGGAGGAAGGAAGGAAGGAAGGAAGGAAGGAAGGAAGGAAGGAAGGAAGGAAGGAAGGAAGGAAGGAAGGAAGGAAGGAAGGAAGGAAGGAAGGATACACACAGTAGTACATTCAGTGCAGTGTAGTGTTTAGATTGTAGGACCAGGTTCTGGGAGAACCCATGTTTGAATCAATCCTCTGCCATGGAAACTTGCTGGGTGACTGTGGACCAGTTATACACTCTCATCCTAACATGCTTCACAGTGTTGTTGTGAGGATAAAATGGAGAACTGGAGAACAATTTAAGCTGCTTGGGTTCCTCCTTGAGAAGAAGGTGGAGTATAAATGAAGTTAATTAATTAAGGTCTGTCTGTGAAATGCTAGTCCTAGCTGAAATGACACAATGCATGAAATGGGATATGTTTTAGATAGCAACAGACAGTACTAAATATTTGCATATCCTTGACACAATTCAGCATATGAGGATGCTATTTAAGGGGACAAAATTCAACACAACATCAGGCACAATTGGATGCAGTCATTTCCATAATCAGTGAACTGAATCACAGTTTACAAGAGATCTCAAAGGCTTGTCAGGAGAAAACACAAAATGTACACTTACTGGGGTGAAATTCTTGAATCTTGTTAGATTTATGAAGGCTCTCGTTGCTGGTTCATGAATACATACTACAAAGAAGTAATCCTGGGCTTGGATCCTGCCTATAATTTCTAGTTTTCATCAATTCCCCCCTCCCATGGTAGCCCAGAGTCCCCCACAAAGTGGTGCGCCTGAGGTAAAGCCATAACTAGCTAATTTTGTGCATGAGGCAAGAATACAAAATTTTGCCCCTTATACTTTCATATTACATGTTTTGTTAAAAAGGTAAAGATATAAATAACAGGAGTAATAATTACACAGTGTTTATTCTAGTTGTGACATGCTTTTTCTGAACCTCTCAGCTTTGTGTGCCTGAGGTAAGTGCCTCACTTGCCTTGCCCTTGTTACAGCTCTGTCCTGAGGTGATCAGAGGTGTCTTGCTAAAGTGGAGGATGGGTGAAAATCAGCCACAGAAATCCTAGATGCCAGTGCCTTCTTTATAACCCTATCCAGCATTTTCATCATTAGCAGCAAGTCCATTCAGACATAGCTTTGCGATTTTTGTATTTGATGAGAAATGGCACTGTGTGTGATGATGAATTCTGAAATGGTGACAAAGACAGTCACTAACCCAGTCAAGAAAGCAAGGCTGCCCACTCTTCCTTCATATCCAGCCCTCAGAAAGCGGCTAAGAAAACCTCAAACAAAACCGATATCATGGAGTATCACAAGTGCTCAGGAAATCATTGACATTACAACAGCAAGAAGAGGGGCCCTTTCAGAGATCCTCAAGTTTAGTTTATTGTCAAACAGCATTTTATTGGACTGTGATGGCTCCACAGAAAAGCAGCTGCAAACATTCTCTTATCAGAACTGGAGAAAACATTAGTGATCACAGACTATACATTTACAAGTGCATCTCCACTTCCAACATGCTTTCCTGTTGATTTTATGTCTGTGATTAGGCCGATAAGAGGCAGACATTTCACCAAGCTTCACGATATGTTTGAAAGAGTGTGACACCGTTGAAGTTGCACTCAGAATGTGCAGCAGACTGAGCTCATCATCACTTGAAAGCTCCATCCAAGAATGCAAAAGGCAAAGAAAAGCCAATGTCAAGTCACCTAACATTAGAGACCTTCCCATTCCCATTCCTATTCAGCATCAGATATTTTTGGCTCTGCCTCCACAAATAAGGAAATTATTCAGAGAAGTTTCAATTGGGCTTACAATTGCCGCCTTATTGTGCCATTCAACACCGTTACACCCTCCAGAGTCCACTAAAATCATTCCACTTGGAAGGCCGCATTTCTGCCTAGGACAGCTCTGTTACTCTTAGCCAGATTGGGTACAGTACCTCTGATTATTTAACCTAGTTTTATAGGGAAATCATTTACTGTTTACCAAATCTACTTTGATAAATTATGATAATGTAATCCAATTGTTCCCCATCTAAGTGGTGGTGAGATAATTTAATGCCCAAATTTATCGTTCAGATTTATTAGTTATTCCATATTAGAGTGGACCTTTTAAAAATTAGATCTACTTTTGATACCTAGATAATTTATATATTTATATAAACTCTTGCAGAATCAGTTTAGGTTAGTTTGACCTGCCAGGAACCTCTAAAACTCTGAGTTTAAAATTAAATTCAAAATGCTCTGCAAGGCGCCACAGATTCTTCACAGATCACTTGCAGCATAAGATGACATCAGCTGCTATCTTTTTGTATAAAATTCTGTTCCTAGTGAAATGCATAGGGCTTACATAAGAATCAGACCATTTATTATGGTAATGAGAAATAAAAGAACAAGGTACCAAGGAAGGATTTCTTTTCCCCATGACCTTTCTGTACTTTCCCCCCTATTCCTTCTGACAGTGTTTGGGGAAGGGATCCACACCATTTTGAAGGATGCAGCCCCAGGTAGGACCTGGGGATCCCCCAGAATTATGACTAATCTCCAGACTACAGAAATCAGTCCCCGTGGAAAAATGGCTGCTTTGGAAGGTGGACTTTATGGTATTGTACTTCATGGAGGTCTCTCTCTCTTAGCCAGGGTCCATCCGCATACCTCCAGGAATGTCCCAACCAGAATCCGGCAACTCTACCCTCCCCACCCCTTATCAGTGGCCAGAAGGGTCCTGACAAGTGGCCAGAAGGGTCCTGTGTGCAGTTCTGGTCGCCGCACCTCAAAAAGGATATTATAGCATTGGAGAAAGTCCAGAAAAGGGCAACTAGAATGATTAAAGGGCTGGAACACTTTCCCTATGAAGAAAGGTTGAAACGTTTGGGACTCTTTAGCTTGGAGAAACGTCGACTGCGGGGTGACATGATAGAGGTTTACAAGATAATGCATGGGATGGAGAAAGTAGAGAAAGAAGTACTTTTCTCCCTTTCTCACAATGCAAGAACTCATGGGCATTCGATGAAATTGCTGAGCAGCCAGGTTAAAACGGATAAAAGGAAGTACTTCTTCACCCAAAGGGTGATTAACATGTGGAATTCACTGCCACAAGAGGTGGTGGCGGCCACAAGCATAGCCACCTTCAAGAGGGGTTTAGATAAAAATATGGAGCAGAGGTCCATCAGTGGCTATTAGCCACAGTGTGTGTGTATGTATAAAATTTTTTGCCACTGTGTGACACAGAGTGTTGGACTGGATGGGCCGTTGGCCTGATCCAACATGGCTTCTCTTATGTCAACCCTACCCCTACCTGAGCCTGCATGCACCTTTGGAATTCTGACACAGGGGCATGGGCACAACCACAAAATGGCCACCATAGGAGGTTGAGCAGCACATATAGACACCAAAGAATGCCAGTTGCAGGAGACAAGAGGAGTAAATTTTAAAAATCCACTGGGTAAGAGGTGTGTGAGAGAGAGCAGAACTAATATTGTAGTGGCAGCTGCTGCCAAAACAGTGCTATTTTAATCTACTGAACTAATTGGACCTCTAATGACTAGTCAGAAGCCATGCTGGTAAAAGACTAGTGGGAACTAAGAAAAGTATCAGCAGGTATCATGGCGCCCATGTGTGCCATGTTGGGGACCCTGGTCTGGGAGGATCCCTAAAATTAACAAGAACTCATACCAATAATCAACAGCTGAAGGTGTGATCTAAATGCAAGCAGAGTTGTCATCTGCTCACACAGAAATGTGCTCTTATGTTGCATGGGTTGGATCTAGCCAGCTTTTTACTCAATCTCACTCAATTTCCCCCTTTACAACCTCTGTTACCCATGGCTTTTATCCATGAAGTTCCCAAGATCCTCAACATGGCCCTTCTGGTACTGAAAAAGGGTTCTCCCCTTTTTACCAGACAAAAGATGATTTGGTCCAGTGCTATATCTGTTTGTAACATCAGTGTGATACTGAACACCAGAATTTGTAGCCTCTCACCCACATATCTCATTCTCTTGGGTCTGCTGTGACACATATTTATCCATCAGAGACCAATGTGTGTGATACATAGCAGATAGCAAAATTTATTGGTCTTTCATCGCAAAATGATAAGAAGTTGAAAGATAACACATTTGGTATATCCATGAATAAGGAAGTGACAGAATACACTTCACCAGAATATTTGTTCATTGTCTCCTTTGGTCAAAGTCCACCTTCAGTGAGTGGACAGAAGTTTTATTCACTCACAGGACCATGCAATATTTACTAATTTTCTATTCTTCTTGTAGATCCCCACATTACACCCATGCTGACCTGAAAGCCCCTCCAGGTACTGTTTTGCAGAGAGCATAGCAGGCTACAATAGGCCAGCACAATTTCATATTGCCCTCCATCCATCCTCCTTGATGCCATCTTTGCTCTTCCCACCTGCAACTGATACAATAGCAGTCAGAATCATCATACTGAAGGGCTAGCTGGAATCGCTCTCATCCACCACCAACACCGGTGGTACCTCCGGCTGCTGTAGCTTTGCTTTAGTAGCAGTGGCAGGCAAAGCACCCATCCTGTTCTGACCAATCCAGGAACTAAGCAGATAACAGGCTGGAGGCCAGGGTGGCATGAGCAGCACAGATGGTTTATAATACTTGTGTATTAGTCATATATTCCTATCTGCGCTATCTTTATATATCGTTGTGTTATAAAACGGTTGTTAACTGCCAAGATGCTAAGTAATAACATAGAACAGAGGTTTAAATGAATAAAAAATACATTCTCAATGATGAGATCGCTGCTACACAAAATGATCCTACATATAAAAACCTTGAAGGCAATATTAATTCTGGAGTATGTTGCTTTTGACAGGAGAGAAGACTTAGAAAGGAGGAACCTGTGAAAGGTACTCTTTTACCTGGTTGATTTCCAGATGCCTCGTGCCACATGACAGTCCTTTAAAAAAAAAAATCAAGTTGATTTCTTTCCTATTTGTCTTGGCTGACAACCAACTCTGAAGAGCAGCCCAATTGCTACTGTTTTGCATTGACAGGTTCAGGTGGGGTCTTGGCACTGAAAGAGACAATGCATCCCATGAGCACAAAAGAAGAAAACTGAAATGCAAAACCTGGACTTTTTATTTTGATTACACATACACATATAGGCCATGCATATGCCAAATTCCAGACGAACCAAAAGTAAGTGTCCTTTTGAAATTTTTAATAGATAAAAGAGGTCTCTCACCTCTTTTATCTATTAAAAATTTCAAAAGGACACTTACTTAGTCACTTACTTCTGGAGAGAGAGAGAATGTGCTTCATTCCTGCCATGCAGGCTACACAGCTTATAGGATATCAGAAATGACTGGGGGGAGTGTGCGACATGCAAAGCCTGCCCCTACCCCTCAAAAGAATATACATGCTTGAATATTGGATAACCTGTCCATGTATACGCATACCCCAGAGTCAAAATAACTGAGGTCAGGGGAGTGGGAAACAGTCATGATGTGAAGATGTTGGGGATTGAACCTTGAATCTTCTGCATGCCAAACAGAGGCCCTCCACTGAGCCAGTCGCAGCTATCAAACAAGCAGGCTTGTCAACTGTCTGGAGAAAAATCTCCTGCCTTTTTGATAGAGGCTTAATGGAATGTTATTGACCTCCATGCCACTCGTTCATGCTTGGGAATTAAGACCATGGGGGGAGGCCCTCTTGACTCTCCCTTTGACCAAAGAAGCTTGTCCACTGGGCACACAAGAATGGGCCTTTTTGGTGGAAATCCCATAGAATAACCTCCCTAAGGAGGTGCACGTGGCCCTCTCACTTTCTATCTTTAGGAGACAGCTAAGGATGGTTTTATTCTGGAGAACATTTGATTAGTTTCATTTTTTCCTATTTTAATTGAGGGTTTTAAAAATATTTTATGTATTTTTACGATTTTTTTTTTTAATTCTGTTTATATTGTCAGCCATTTTGAGTTCCAGAAGGCAGGAATGTGGCTAATAAATTGTGTGTATGGGCGTGTGTGGGTAACCAGAAAAAAACCCAAAGCAAAAATGCCCAAAGAAAAAAACCTCACTGACAAATACTCATGGGAAAAAAGCTCCCATGGCAAAATGCCCACATGGAAATAAAACCACATGGAAAGAAGCCCACATGGAAAAAAGTCCATAGTGAAAGTATCCCACATAGGAAAAAGCCCACATGGAAAAAGCCCCCATGGAAAAATATGTAAAGCACCATAGGTTTTTATAATTGTGGATAACCATTAATAATATTTGGTTGTTATTTTTGGATTAAAGTATGTCATATTCACATGCAACAAAAAGTGACCATTTTGTTATCAGTGAACTTTATTAAGAAGGAAAAACAATAATAACAGAAATTAAACTCTACATAGAAATATATTTAAATAAAATTAAATAACTATTAATTTACAATTTGTCAAACTTTTTAATGTTAATACATTGTGGTACACCCAGTGACCATGACAAAAGGCTATCTAATCCTACTTGTAAAAGCAACAATGATTTAACTCAGATATAATTCTTCATTGCAAATTAGCCAATCTCTTTAAGTAACTAAGTTTATCTTCCACCTGCTCATATTGCTGTACAGAAGTGGCAACCATGTCATGCAGTGCCTCATAGTTCCTGCTTGTGCATTAGGGGGAAAAAACTAAACCCCAGACAAATGATCACCAGTGTTCCCTCTAAGCTGAGTTAATTGAGCTAGCTCACAGTTTTTTAGCTTCCAGCTCAGACATTTTTGTTTTAGCTAAGGAAAAATGACCCCCGAGCCAACTAATTTATGCAATAGCTCACAGCCTGGCCCCAGAGCAAACTAATTTATGCTTACAACTTTAATGCCAGTAGCTCACAAAGAACAATTTTTGCTCACAAGACTCCATAGCTTAGAGGAATTATTGATGATCACATGCTTCTTCATTGGCTAAGGAATTATTGCAGCAAAGGTATCATATTAAGTAAACCAGAGGTCCCCAACCGCCAGACCACAGACCCAGAAAAAAGAGGCAGCACAGGAGAGACAGCCTCAGAGCAAGGCAGAGCAGCCCCACTGCCCCTTTCCCCTGCCTGGGACCTGGGCAGACGAAAGAGGCAGCGCAGCCTCTCTCTGAGGCTGCCTCACCTTGCAGGGGAAGCAAAAAGGGCAGCGCGGCAGTGACCTTCCCGTCCCCCTCTTTTAAAGACCCCTGCTGATCAGCTCACACCTCATTTACAGACCACCATGGGGGGCAGGGATGGGGAGGCAGCCTGGGGTGGCAAGAACCTCAGTGCTGCCCCCCAAGTCCCTGGAAAAATTGTCCCTGGTGCCAAAAAGGTTGGGAACCACTGAAGTAAACCATGTGGAGCACACATTTCTCAAAATACATTCTAAAGAAGTACAAAAAAAGATACCTGGCTGCTTTGATGACCTTTCTGCAGACATACTGGGTTTTATTTTTCCCCCAAAACCTGTGGGTGAGAAACAGAATTTGAAAAACCATGCTTTACTAAATCAAACCCATGCTACTTCTAAATAAATTCCTCCCAATATCTTTTCTCCCCCTTAGCATGGTGAACTTATCTAAGTAAAAAGTCTTGCTTTCTTCAGGATCTGGATAGTAAATGACCTGAGTCACACCAGGCGAATCCTTTTATATCTCTGGTCCCCCATTGTAGAAGCTGGCGTGATCCAGCAGGGTTCGTCTTACGTTAATTATGATACCTTCCCCTTCAGCTTCCTCCCTGCCTCCTTCTCCTGCTTCTCTTTCTTAAATAGCAGAGGTAGGTAAGGCCTCATAGATCTAAGAGCAAAGCAGGACTGACTCTGGCAAGTATCTGGAAGGAAGAAATCAATAAACATAGTTGGAATTAATAAAAAATGGCATAATGGAGAATTGATCCATGGGTAACTCGGGCTCTGGGGAGGCTGTTGTTTGAGGTAGATGCACCAAAATTGCCGCATAGTATCCAGTGCCTCTCCCCAAAATACCCTACAAGTTTCGAAAGGATTGGACCAGGGGATCCAATTCTTTGAGCCCCAAAAGATGGTGCTCCTATCCTTCATTATTTCCTATGGAGGGAAGGCATTTAAAAGGAGTGCGGTCCCTTCAGATGTGATGGCCAGAACTGCCTTTGGAGTTCAGTTGTGCTTGTCACAACCTTGCTCTTGGCTCCACCCCCAAAGTCCCCAGATATTTCTTGAATTGGACTTCAACAACAAAATATTATTAATGGTTATCCACAATTATAAAAACCTATGGTGTTTTACATATTTTTCCATGGAGGCTTTTTTCCATGTGGGCTTTTTTCTATGTGGGCTACTTTCACTGTGGGCTTTTTTCCATGTGGGCTTCTTTCCATGTGGGTTTATTTCCATGGGGTCATGTTTTCATGGGTTTTTTTTCCCCGTGAGCATTTATGTCAGTGGGTTTTTTTCTTTGGGCATTTTCCCTTTGTGCTTTTTTCCTAGAACCATGTGTGTGCATGCTCATGAGTGTATGTGTGTGAGAGAAAGAGAATGCAGGAGTGCCTCATAAGTACACATAAACAATAAATGTCTATTAAAGAGGTCAAACATCTTTCTTAAGGGATGTTGGCAACTCTAGACTTTGAAGTGTTTAATATTGGCTAGATCATGGCTTAACAAGCTTTAGATTGCTAGGTCATTTTTCTGTGATTATTTTCACACTATGTACATTCATAAGAACATAAGAAGAGCCATGTTGGATCAGGCCAATGGCCCATCCAGTCCAACACTCTGTGTCACACAGTGGCCAAAATAATTATTTATACATACACACACACACACTGTGGCTAATAGCCACTGATGGACCTCTGTTCCATATTTTTATCTAACCCCTTCTTGAAGCTGGCTATGCTTGTAGCCACCACCACCTCCTGTGGCAGTGAATTCCACATGTTAATCACCCTTTGGGTGAAGAAGTACTTCCTTTTATCCGTTTTAACCCGACTGCTCAGCAATTTCATCGAATACCCACAAGTTCGTGTATTGTGAGAAAGAGAGAAAAGTACTTCTTTCTCTACTTTCTCCATCCCATGCATAATCTTGTAAACCTCTATCATGTCACCCCGCAGTCGACATTTCTCCAAGCTAAAGATAGGGTTGCCAAATCCAATTCAAGAAATACCTAAAGACTTTGGGGGTGGAGCCAGGAGACATTGGGGCGGAGCCAGGAACAAGGGTGTGACAAGCATAATAGAACTCCAAGGGAGTTCGGGCCATCACATTTAAAGGGACAGCACCTTCCTTCCATAGGAAATAATGAAGGACAGGGGCACCTTCTTTTGGGGCTCATAGAATTGGACCCCCTGGTCCAATCGTTTTGAAACTTGGGGGGTACTTTGGGGAGAGGCACTAGATACTATACTGAAAATCTGGTGCCTCTACCTCAAACAACAGCTCCCTCAGAGCCCCCGAAACCTCCAGATCAATTCCCATTATACCCTATGAGAATCAATCTCCACATAGGGAATAATGAAGTGCTCAGCAGACGTTTCCCTCCCTCCCCCCCCCCCATTTCTGACGACTCTGAAGCGAGGGATGGGCTTCTCTACTTAAGAGTTGCTGCCAACTTTTTCAAAGTAACACAGACACACAATCCCAAGAGGAAGCCTTCAATCAGAGACTGAAGCCTCCGGAGGTAGAAAGGCACATGGTCCCCTGGGGATGAGGCTTCCCCCCACCGACCAGCTGACTGGGGGCAGGAAGGAGTCTGGGAAAGCGGAAGAACTCCCGCTGAGACCTGGGGATTGGTAAGCCTAGCTAAAGAGCCCCAAGCGTTTCAACCTTTCTTCATAGGGAAAGTGTTCCAACCCTTTAATTATTCTAGTTGCCCTTTTCTGGACTTTTTTCAATGCTATAATATCCTTTTTGAGGTGCGGTGACCAGAATTGTACACAGTATTCCAAATGATACCGCACCATCGATTTATACGGGGGCAATTTATTCAGAAGCATTGGAAGAAATTATTTTCAGTGAGAGGCCTAGAAGCTGTTTCAGAACCTATTGGGAGGTTGATTTTGGTGGGTTTTTTTTTGGGGGGGGGTGATTCTGTACCTGTAATGAGACTGGGAAAGGTGTGTATCTGAGCATATGCAGTGATCATCAGTGCTCAAGACCAGCCCTCATACCCCATGCACTTTTGAGTCCTTAAAAATCACAGTTAAGGACCTTTAATGTTTGTACGGTGTGTTTATACAGTATGAAAGTAACTGCTGTCCAAATCTGGCAGGAAGACTAGTTGGCATCCCAAGGTGGAGGGATCAGTGAGCATATTGACAAAGAACTGAAGTGAATAATGGGGTTAAGTGTCATCCTGATGGCCCATCCTGGGTGATTTAGATAGTCTACCTATCAGTGGCTGGATTGGATAAGCAATACTTAAAGGTTGCCCAACTGTCTATAGCTGGAAATAGTTTGCACTGCCTTGATGAAGTATCCCTGGAGCAAGGGATATAGTTATATGCCTTGGGAGCTTAGCACTGAAAATTTTTTTGCTTGAGAAAAAAAAATAGGTCATTGAGCTAGGGGAGATTTTGCTTAATCAGTTTGTAAAGCCAGCACATCCTGCCTCTTTTGTGGACTTCCTTGGCTGTCCCTAGATGCCTTTATGAAACTTCCAAAATTTCAAGCCCCCTTGGCACTTAGGCTGTAAAAAGGGGTGCCCATTTAAACAACTAAGTCCAAAATAAAAGGGGAACCCCACTAACCAAGGGGGTCTTAGCTGCAGGAGGGCATGGGGTTCTTACAAAGATCAACCAAAATTATATATTGGACGGAAGGAGGCATAGCAGAGCCGAGTCTCCTCAGATCTTGGAAGCTAAGCAATCAGTATTTGGATAGGAGACCACCAAGACAATGTGGAGGAAGGCAGCGGCAAACCACTTCTACTTCTCATTTGCCTTGAAAACCCTTTGCTGGGGTCACTGTAAGTTGGTTTTGACTTGATGGCACTTTACATACCTAAAATAATACAAAATAGTATCATCAGACAATGGTAAGAAAACAAAAAGTGAGAGCTATTGTTAGGAACTCGTATCTTGATAACACTGTGTTTTCAATTTTTAAAAAAGCCCATTAGAGTTTGGAGACAGTAATTTGGTATCAACAACAAACTTGGCTACTGCACTGCTCAACCATAATTCCAAATCATTTATGAAAAAATTAAATCCTATATGATGTGATGTCTACCAGGCTGCCTTTTTCCACATGCTTATTGACATGCTTAAACACTGGTGATACAGGATTTCCCTTTGCAGAAGTCATATTGATTCCCCTCAGCAGCCTTTGTTCCTCAGTGAGCTTCTCATTCTTCCTCTAATGGTAACTTTCAACCTATGAAAGACCGTTTCTTCGAGGTTTTTTCAAAGAGGCATAAGAACGACATCCACAAACATAATCCATTACCGTTAGAGGAGGAATATGAACATCTGTTTTCTACTGCACAACATAATGAGAATTCTGAACATGAGAGACTTTTTTCTTATGGAACAAGCACTTTATTATTATTAATAATGTAACGGGCACCTTATTTCCCATTTGAGTGGGGTAGAGATTGGACTATAAGCACTTAGAGTGAACTAGAGACTGTTAATTTTGAATGTAAACACTTCTGAGTGGACTAGAGACAGTTACTTTTGGATGAATGACAAACAGTATTTGAAGTACTTTAATAGAGATTGATTTGTATGTTAAGAAAAAGGTTATGTATGAGAAAACAATATATGGGTATTTGAATTATACTTTAATCTTAGTTATTTTTATGGTGATTTTTTTTTTCTTTTTTGTAGAACCTTCAGATGGTAGCTGGAGATCTCTCGCTATTACAACTGATCTCCAAGCAACAGAGATCAGTTCAGATGGACAAAATGGCTGCTTTAGAAAGTGAACTCTATGGCATTATATCCCACTGAAGTGTCTCTCCTCCCCAAACCCCACCTACCTCAGGCTCCACCCTCAAAATCTCCAGATATATTCTGATCTGGAGTTGGCCACCCTAGTTTGGTTAGGTAGTACTCCTTTTGCAGAAGCCATTCTGATTTTCCCTCCACAAGCTTTGTTTCATAATGCACCTAATAATCCCATCTTTGTTTACAGTTTCTACTAATTTGACCAGGGCAGACTTTAGGCTGACTGGCCTGTAATTTCCTGGTTTTCCTCTGGACCTCTTTTTAAACATCAGTGTAACATTTGCTACTCTCCAGTCTTCTGGTATAGTGGCTGAATTTAGTGATAAGTTTTATATATATGGGTTAATAGATCAATAGTCTCACATTTGAGTTCCCTAAGAACTGTCTCTCAGGCATGTGTCACCAGGACCTGGAGACTTATTAAATTTTAATGTCCCCAGAAGGGCTGCCAATTCACAGGTGGGGGCATGAGATCCCCCAGGTTGGAGGCCCTCCCCTCACTTCAGGGTCATCAGAAAGCGAGGGGAGGAGGGAAATATCTGCTGGACACTCCATTATTCCCTATGGAGACCGATTCCTATAGTGTATAATGGAGAATTGATCCACGGGTATCTGGTGCTCGGGGGGGGGGGGCTGTTTTTTTTTAGATACAGGCATAGCATCCAGTGCCTCTCCCCAAAATACCCTCCAAGTTTCAAAAAGATTGGACCAGTGAGTCCAATTATATGAGCCCCAAAAGAAGGTGCGCCTATCCTTCATCATTTCCAGTGAAAGGAAGGCATTTAAAAGGTTTGTAGTCCCTTTTAAATTTGATGGCCAGAACTCCCTTTGGAGTTCAGTTATGCTTGTCACACTCTTGCTCCTGGCTCCACCCCCAAAGTCCCCAGATATTTCTTGAATTGGACTTGGCAACCCTAGTCCCCAGTAGGTCTAGAACTTCATCTCTTGTCACCTCAATTTGACTCAGTTCTTCAGACTCCCTTACTAAGTTCTTAAAGAATCCCTTACAGTGTCATTGGTCCATCCTCCAAAGCAGCCATTTCCTCCAGGGGAATTGATCTCTATCTGGAAATCAGCTATAATTCTGGAAGATCTCCAGGCCCTTTGAAGGCTGAAAATGTTAGCAGCCATGAAGCAAGCAAAACATTACAGAGAGCAAGAGAGAGAGAGACTATGTTAATAAGCTGTTGTTACCTGAGATATGCTCTGACTACTCTGCCAGACACAGCTCTCTCCAGCTAGCTAAGAGCATCACCAAAACAGGCTGCAGCCTGACTGTATATGTGAGTTCAGAAAAATTATAAGGCACAAGCTGTCTTGGGTGCCTGTAAACAATTTGCTATACTCCTCACCATGACAATAATCTGTCCCCAATACAGTCCCAGGTCTAAAGACTGAAAGCCCCTAGACTAGGGAATCATGCTGTGTGAATAGCCCCTAATTGTTTTGAATTATTTTGAAAGGCAAAGGTTTATTTCACATCTTCCAATTATCTCTGTCATCACTCTGGTAATGTAAGCTTAATTCTCCTTTAGTCTGTCACTGTCTCCAGCTTGTGACTTGTTCCCTGATGTTAAACTTTTTTTTCCACTTTCAACAATCTCTCTTTCCTGGTTTATGGTTGGCATAAATTAACATACTTTTCATTGGCTCTGCTGTGTTAATTTTTAATACGCCAGTCTGGTAAGATTTCTGCTTTTTTATTGTTGTTGTTTGTTGTATAGTTACAAAACTTATTTCTATAATTGCAGCACAGGTCCTAATTACAGTAATGATCTAAGTGTGCTTAATTACTCCATCGTTTTCAAAAGTGTAATTATATAAGGAAGATGTGAAATAGCAGCTGTGGGGGGGAGAAGGATGGGCAAGGAGGGGATGAGTAGACATCGTGGAGCTGGGCCCAGCACCAAAGATCAGTGAGCTGAATCCAACTCATCTTACACCTGTGCAAACATGGGTACAGAATGCAAAAAACTCACAATGGTGAACAGGTGTGCAGAGAAAAAAGCCTCTGCTAAAAAAAAAAAAAGGAAGATAGTGGAGAATAGAACTTTTTCTAAAATTACAAATGTGTTTCTCTTTAAAAGGGAAATGTGGTACCTGAGAAATAAGGCTGCCAATCTCCAGGTGGTGGCTGGAGATCTGTGATTACAACAGATGTCCAGGCAACAGAGATCAGTTCACCTGAATAAAACGTATGCTTTGGAAGGTGGACTCGATGGCATTATACCTTACTGAAGTCACTTCCCTTCCCGAATCCCACCCTCCTCAGTCTCCGTCCCCAAAATCTCCAGGTATTTCCCAACCCAGAGTTGGCAACACTAGTTCAAAGGCTTCCTCTTCTTTAGAGGCAACAGCATTAACCCCGACAGTGACTGCACCTGCAAACAGTGGTTTGTGCAGTTGTAGCTTAAAGTAGTCATGGTTAGCCTGCTGTACAGAACTCACAAGCTAGGCCCTGATTAGTACTTAGATAAGAGACACAGAGGCAGACAATGGTGAACAGCTTCTGTTAGTACTTTAGGCTGATGTGTAGAGGGTAAGTTCTGAGGATGCCAGTAGGGATGCCAGCCTGTCATTCCAGGATTGCAGCTCATTCCCAGGCTACAGAATTCCCCTGCAGAAAATGGCTGTTTTGGAATGTGGACTCCATGACATTGTACCCCACTGAGGTCCCTGTTCTCTTCGGGTTCCATCCCCAAATCTCCAGGCGTTTCCCAACCTGGATCTGGCAACCTTAGCCCCCCTCCACATCCCCTGCCAGTGGTTAGAAGGGACCTGGCAAGCCTAGATGCCAGCCTCCAGGTGAGGCCTGGGGATCTCCCAGAATTACGGTTCATCTCCAGACTACAGATGCCAGTTCCCCTGTAGAAAATGGATGCTTTGGAGGGTAGACTCTAAGGCAGTAGTCCCCAACCTTTTTGGCATCAGGGACCGGTTTCGTGAAAGACAGTTTTTCCATGGACCAGGGAGGGGGGCAATGGTTTCAGGATGATGCAGTTATGCACTGTATTTCTATTATTACACTGTAATATATAAGGATTATACAACTCATGGCCCGGTTGCTAAGAGGCCACGGACTGGTACTGGTCCATGGCCTGGGGGTTGGGGACCGCTGGTCTAAGGCATTGTGCTCGAATCCCTTCCAGCCTCCGTCTCATCCCGACGGTGACAGGTAGTAGGGCCAGGCTGAATTACTCGCCTCCGTCACTGGTGCTATGCAATGCCAGGTCCATCAATAATAAGACCTCTGTCCTGCGGGAGTTTCTGTCCGAGCAGGACATGGACCTGGCTTGCGTGACCGAGACCTGGGTGCGCGAGGGGGAGATGGTAGCTCTCTCCCAGACTGTTCCCCCGGGATACTCGGTCTTCCACCAGTCACGGACTAGCGGGCGGGGGGGAGGGGTGGCACTTCTCATACGAGAGGCTTACTCCTTTAGGGCTCTCCCGGCTCCAGAGATTCCAGGCATAGAATGTGTTGGCCTGATGTGGGATGTTGGGGAGGGGTTGGCGATCTGGCTGGTGTACCAACCGCCTAACGCACCGACCGGCGCCTTACCGTCCCTGGTGGAGGCCGCGGCAGGCTGGGCGTTGGAGCACCCAAGGCTTTTGGTCTTGGGTGACTTCAATGTCCATACCGACGACGCGGCCTCCAGCCAGGCGATGGACCTGGTGTCATCCATGGCGACACTAGGACTCTTCCAGGTTGTTAAAACGCCCACTCATCAGGCGGGACACATGTTGGACCTGGTCTTTGCGGCCGGAATATCAGTGACTGATATTGCAATGGAAGCAGTGCCATGGTCAGATCACTTTGCCCTTAAGGCTCGTATGGGGGTGTCACCCAAAACCTGTTTAGGCAGAGAGCGTATTTTAGCTCACCCGCGGAGCCTGATGGACCTGGAACAGTTCCTAACGGCTCTTTGGGACACCTGGCCCACTGGCGATTCCCTGGATGATCTGGTAGAGTCCTGGAACGATGGGCTCTCCAGGGCCATCGAGGAGGTCGCACCCAAGCGCCCTCTGCGTCCCCGCCAGAAGCCGTCGCCCTGGTTTAACCGGGAGCTACGGCAACAAAAGCGGGGACTCAGACGGCTGGAGAGGCAATGGCGGCGTACTCTAGACGAAGTGACCCGGACATCTTATAGAGAGAGTTTAAAGGCCTATGAGATGGCAATCAAAGCCGCAAAGAAAGCATTCTTTGCGGCTAAGATTGCGTCCGCAACTTCGCGCCCGGCACAATTATTCGATATAATTAGAGGACTCACAATGCTGCCGCAAGGCAGACTAAATTCTACTGAATTGGAAATAGGCTGCGAGGCTTTTGCAAAAATTTTTGTGGATAAAATCGCGTCACTCCGCCCCGACCCCCCTGCCAATTTTGAGACAGTTAGCGAAACCGAGGCCCCGAGCCTGTCTTCAGATTATACTCTGGATGGCTTTAGCCCCCTCAGCCTGGAGGTAGTTGACAGGATCCTCTTATCTGCTCGCCCAACAACTTGCAAATTGGACCCATGCCCTTCCTGGCTCATTAAATCTTGCCAGGGTGATCTTAGATACCCTGTACGGGATATCATAAATAGATCCCTGACGGAAGGGCATTTCCCAACGCCGGTCAAAGAGGCTGTGGTCCGTCCCCTCTTAAAGAAACCATCTTTAGATCCGGCCCAATTGGCACATTATCAGCCGGTCTCAAATTTGCCCTTTTGGGGCAAACTTATTGAGAGGGCAGTGGCAATGCAGCTACAGACTTTCCTGGATGACGCTTCCGTCCTTGACCCATTTCAGTCCGGCTTTCGCCTGGGACATGGGACAGAGACGGTGCTGGTTGCCCTAGTAGATGACCTTCAACGGCATCTGGATCGGGGCGGCTCGGCGGTGCTGATGCTGTTAGACCTGTCGGCTGCGTTCGACATGGTCGACCATTGGCTACTGAAGAGTTGCCTCGCCGACGCGGGGATTCAGGGGTTGGCCTTACAGTGGCTTTCCTATTTTCTGGAAGGTCGGGGACAAAGGGTCGCAGTTGGGGGGGAGCTATCCCGGAGGTGCACACTCGATTTTGGTGTGCCCCAAGGGGCGGTTCTCTCCCCGATGTTATTTAACATCTATATGCGGCCTCTTGCCCAGATTGCCCGAAGGTATGGGCTAGGGTGTCACCAGTACGCTGATGACACCCAGCTCTATCTACTGATGGACGGCCAGCCGACCTGCGTCCCGGAAAATCTAGATCGGGCATTACATGCCGTGGCTGAGTGGCTCAGACTGAGCGGGCTGAAGCTTAATCCTGCGAAGACAGAGGTCCTTTGCCTGGGTCGCCGCGGCCCAGGAGGGGGAATCCCCCTACCAGTCTTTGACGGTGCGCCGCTGATAGCGGCGGACAGGGTCAGGAGCTTGGGGGTGCTATTGGAGCCTTCCTTAAAGATGGAGGCTCAGATAGCAGCTGCTGCCAAGTCCGTGTTTTTTCACCTTAGCCGGGCAAGGCAGTTGGCCCCCTTCCTGGAGCGCGATGACCTAGCAACAGTGATCCATGCTACGGTCACCTCAAGGTTGGACTACTGTAATGCCCTCTACATGGGGCTGCCACTGTCCCGAACTCAGAAATTGCAGCTGGTGCAGAATGCCGCGGCCCGGCTGTTACTGGGTCTCCCAAAGTGGGGACACATTCAGCCGGGTCTCCGGACCCTGCACTGGCTCCCAGTGATATACCGAGTCCAGTACAAGGTGTTGGTTATCACCTTTAAAGCCCTATCTGGCTTGGGACCTGTCTACCTGAAGGACTGTCTTTCCCCACATGTTCCCCAGAGAGTGCTGAGGTCGGGAACACAAAATCTCCTTACTATCCCTGGGCCAAAAGAAGCCCGCTTGAAATCCACCAGAGAAAGGGCCTTCTCTGTTATGGCCCCTACATGGTGGAATCAGCTGCCGGAGGAGGTGAGGGCCCTGCGGGACCTTGTTCAGTTCCGCAGGGCCTGTAAGACGACCCTCTTCCGGCTAGCTTACACCTAGCTTGAGAATTTAATGCAACTTGCCAGATTTCTTTTTATATATTTGGAATATTTGTTAATTTTTAAGGTTTTATCTGTTTTTAAATGTTTAATTCCTTACATGTTTAAATATTGTTTAATTTTTGTGTCGGATTTATTGTTGGAAGCCGCCCTGAGTCACTAGTGGGAAGGGCGGGATATAAATTCTAAAATAAATAAATAAATAAATACTCCACTGAGGTCCATGTCCTCCCCAGGCTCCATCCCCAAATCTGCAAGAGTTTCCCAACCTGGAGCTAGCAATTCTACCCCCCACCCCCCCACCCCCGGCCATTGTTCACCAATGGCTTCTGGGAATGCTTATTAATTCCTTGGCACACCAACCATTTGGACATTTCCAGCTAGCTAAGAGAAATAAAATCAAAATCAAGCACAAAATCAAGGCTGCAATCATTTTGCAGAATGAACAGATGACCCTGTAACTAAACTTAACCAGCTAGCACTCAAATTGCCTGAGAGGTACAGAAAGTTTTTAAAAGTAGCATGCAATAATACAGGACATTTTTCTCTTTAGCAAGAACATGGACAGAAGTAAAATACCTTCTTTGTCTTCATGTGTGCCATTTCAGATTTCAGAGTCAAGGTCCAAATCTTAATGAGAAATTATTTTAAATCACCAGACAGGTCCTTTAATTGGAGACTGATTCATGCTCATGAATGTGAGTACTAATTAAAAACACCTAACTGACAGGAATTTGTTGAATTTTTTGGAAGTCAGAGGTTAGGACTTGTAGTTAATTAAAGAGCAGGAAGTGAAAACCGATCTGCTGTGAGGATAAATGAGGAATGACTGGCAAAAGTGCAATATTAGAGGAAAAGAATTAGCATCCATTTACTTCATGAAAATCCGCAGACATGGTACTTGTGAAGAGAAACCTAGAGATCCCATTTGACTTCAGTCCAGGGGACACTTTTTACCTGGGCCTTATCTCTTAAGAGCTTTTATTTTTCTAAAGAAGAGTGGCGTTGTTAAGGGAATTTCTGCATATCTAATACATATTTTGGATTCTCAATAATTTTTCTTTTAAAACGGATGACTCAAGGAGGCACACATGCAAACACTGGTCCAAATAATATTGCCTTCTGCATCACATATCTGATCTGGAAAGTAGCCACAGCTTCATGAATCACAACAAATTGTAAACTGTAGTTGATTGATGTTTGAGTTTAACAATATTAAAGCCTGCAGGTCATTGAAAATGAGAAAATCTCCCAAACCTAAGGCATTTTCACACTGACCTTACTCCAGAGCGACGTCCCTCTTCACCGCGCAGCGTCTGCGCAGATTTCGCACCAATTGCTCCGCAGAACCCGGAAGAGCCGCAAAGTCCCGTGGCTTTTGCGTTGCAAATGTAAACCGCAAAAAAAACAGTTTACATTTGCGGCTCTTCCGGGTTCTGCGGAGCAATTGGTGCGAAATCCGTGCAAACGCTGTGCGGTGAAGAGGGACATCGCTCCGGAGTAAGGTCAGTGCGAAAACGCCCCCAGTTTCCAATCCTGCTTGACGGAACCCAGGAATTTTGCTTGGAACATGCAGAGCCAAAAAGACTCTTTCTCTATGTCCACAGATAGTAAGGAAAAAAAAAAACTTGCTTCCCTGTAGTGTTTTTCCCACATCTGACAATTCCCTTCAAAGGTGAGAGCTCTAAAGTGCTCCACTATTTTTTTGGGGGGGGAGGTGTTGCTATCAAAGGCTTTCCCATTCCCTTTGATGTTGTAGGATACACGTGGATGGAGGGTAGGATTTCCAATTTGTGCAGCACACAAGCCTGTCATGGTATGGTAGGGAAATACCTGGATGTTTGAGGGGGTAGGAGGGAAGGGTTTGGGAAAATTAGGGAATCCTATGGAGTGTAATGCCACAGATTCCACCTCCCAAAGCAACATTTTTTCCAAGTGAACTGATATCTATCACCTGGAGATCAGTTGTAAACCCAGGAGATTCCACCCACCACCTCGAGGTTGGCAACCCTTTATGGGCCCCAGCTAGGGATAGATTCCAGCGTCCATCTATCCACAGGCTGGACCAGTGGAGTCATGGAGTAGAGCCTGTGAGCCCATGGAAAGGACTGAAAAGTCAGAAACAGGACTCTTGTGTCTCCTTAAAGACTAATGAAATTTCATTCCCAGATAAACTTTCTTCAGATAGCCATTTTATGGGCTGTGAGGGGACAAAAATAAACAGCAGAGTCAGGTGGCCATAAGATGTGGGAGTACTAGGTGAAATGTAATTATTTAATATTCAAATACTATCAAGAAAAATATAGAGCCCGTACACTGTTCCGTTAAACTAAACACCTGTAATTAGTGTTGTTTAAGCCAGCGGAGAAGATAGTTTGAAACCTCTTAATCAATCTCAGTTCAACAGTTTCATACTAGAGTTTCCCTATTAAATTCCCTATTAAATTCTATTAAATTCTTTCACTGAAAGGCTGTATTTTTAAGGGCAAAAACATTGTCCAGGAAGAGTGAACTATTCTTGCACTAATTTCTGAAACATTAGTTTTTAACGGCAAATTTGTGTCCATTTTTAAATCTGTTGTTACATGGGATGGACTCGTTTGTTCTGTGTACAGAGCAGAAGGGTATTAATGACACATGATAGCATATATCTCATTGTGGGATGAACCCAAGGTTTTACTGGGCACTATAATTATGTTTTCTGCCTATATTTGGGGGCAACTTTCATATACTGAGTTGTTGTCCCTAGATTGTGTCTCTGTTAAGTGTTCCATTTCAGGTTATGGGGCTACCTCTAAGCAAAGAAAGGCCTGTTGCTAGGATTGCCAGCTCTGGGTTGAGAAAGTCCTGGAGATTTGGGGGTTGGAGCATGGGGGAAGGGAGGGTTGGGGGGGAGGGACTTCAACAAGGCATAATACCATAGAGACTAACTTCCAAACCAGCCATTTTGAACATATATGAACATATGAAGCTGCCTTATACTGAATCAGACCCTTGGTCCATCAAAGTCAGTACTGTCTACTCAGACTGGCAGCGGCTCTCCAGGGTCTCAAGCTGAGGTTTTTCACGTCTACTTGCCTGGACCCTTTTTAGTTGGAGATGCCGGGGATTGAACCTGGGACCTTCTGCTTACCAAGCAGATGCTCTACCACTGAGCCACCATCCCTCTACCACTGAGCCACCATCCCATCCCCTTTTCTTCAGGGGATCTCTGTTGGCTGGAGATAGTTGTAATTGTGGGAGATCTCCAGCCACTACCTAGAGGCTAGCAACCCTACCTGTCACTTATGCCCTGTGTAAGAAAAGAATTGTCATCCAGGATGGGCTTTAGATTATTGATGATGCAGTGGACTGGTTCAAGCTGGGAATTGCTGCAGGTGACAACCAGTGGTTGTGGCATTATTTCTTTTAAGCCTGTTTTATAGTAGGTTGTATCTGGGTGCCAACCTGGCTTTGTCTCTCTGTTTCTTTAATTCATTTGGGTGGGTATTGTAATCCCAAGAATGCCTGTTATATATTCTTCAGGTGTGCCTCTTTAGCTAAGAAACTGGCGTAAATGGTTTAGCTATAAACAATGGATTTGATATGCTCAAGAGAAGCATGTAGAACTGTGTAGTGATTTGTGTTTATTTGGTATAAAGTGGTGCCTTTGTGTCTCTGTGCAGAGAAAGAGGATGTGAATGGAAATGCTGACTCCTATAGGAGGAAGTATATGAAAACATCAAATAAACTTATCTTGTGTCAAGATAATATCTGAGTATGATCTACTTTGGCAGCAATTCTCCTATCCATGAAGCAAAGAGTGGTGTAGTGTAGTGTAGTGGTTAAAGTGTCGGACTATGACCTGGGAAATCCAGGTTCAAATTCCCACTGGTACGATGGGAGCTTGTTGGGTGACCTTGGGGAAGAAACAGATTTCATCACCTAATTTGTTTTAACTGTCTCCATCAAAAAGGATAAACATTCTGTCTGCCGTGATCAAAGTTGCGACAGCTCCTTCAATGGTTCTGTAAGGTAGATATTTATAATTTTGCTCTCCCTTTGTACATGGGGAGTTTGGGCAGAGCGGAGCACTGTCTACTCCAAGGTAAAATGAAACGATGTGACCTATGGTGTTATATAACTTACATCAGTTTTGAACACTTTCAGTTTTTTTTCCTGACAGAGGATTTGGGCTTTGAGGACATAGATGAGAGTACAGTTGGATCCACGTTAGGTAGTATCTTCCATGTTGCTTGCAACTGGGCAGAACTGAAGCTTTCATGATGTGTTTCACGATCCACAATTTCTCTGTTCAGTAATTGATGCAGCATGTTACTACCGGGCCATGATCCAACAGGTGTAATAAAGGGATGTTCTTCTGGAGTCCATTGAACATGCCTTTTACTTGCTCTGTTAACTTCTGTGTACAACGTGGTATCCCTGAGCTTTATGTTTATCTCTAAATGCAGTGTTTGCTTCACTTTGTAACCATAGAGGCAATTTTTAGGACTGTTAAAGCTTTTGAACAGACCATTAATCATCATAACTACCTCGACTTCCTTGTGCTTCAGAATACATAATAGAGTCACAAAACACGATATGATATCGGTAGGCAGTGTCTATCTATGGTTAGCCAAATTGAAGATTTATTTTGTTTTATCAAATTGTGACTTGATCATTGCTGATAATTCCACAACAGTCGTCCTAATCTAGTTCCCTAACTGAAAAATTAAAATGTATTTATGACGGACAGGCAAAGGCCAGTGCCGGGCTTTGTGGTGCCCTAGACTGGGATGTTGGGGCTGCCCCCTCCCTATTGGGCAATTTCAATTGTTCAGGAGGGCGCCTAGGAGCAGTGGCTGCCCTCCCTGCGCCAGTGGAAGGTCCCAGTGATCAGCTGATCTGTGGGGCCTTTAAATCACCCATGAGGCCAGCGCCTGCTGTTGGGCACTCTCCCGACCACATGCCCAGAAGCAAAAGGACTGGCTTCCTCCTCCATTTAAGGGGAGGGGAAAGAGTGCTTCTACCATCCTTCCCATGTGATTTGAATCACCCACAGGGGCAGCCTTCAAGCCATGGTGAAGGTGCTTGAAGGCTGCCCCAGCTGTTTCTGCCAGTACTCCCACATGATCGGAAGAGTGCAGCTGATCAGCAGGATCTTTCACTGGCACAGGGAGAGTAACAGCAGCTCCTGGGCGCCCTCCCATGCCATTCAGCACCCTCCATGGCCGTGCCCTAGATGAAGAAGAAGATATTGGATTTATATCCCGCCCTCCACTCCGAAGAGTCTCAGAGCGGCTCACAATCTCCTTTCCCTTCCTCCCCCACAACAGACACCCTGTGAGGTAGATGAAGATATTGGATTTATATCCCGCCCTCCACTCCGAAGAGTCTCAGAGCGGCTCACAATCTCCTTTACCTTCCTCCCCCACAACAGACACCCGGTGAGGTGGGTGGGGCTGGAGAGGGCTCTCCCAGCAGCTGCCCTTTCAAGGACAACCTCTGCCAGAGCTATGGCTGACTCAAGGCCATGCTAGCAGGTGCAAGTGGAGGAGTGGGGAATCAAACCAGGTTCTCCCAGATAAGAGTCCGCACACTTAACCACTACACCAAACTTGACTGCCTAAGGTTGCCTAGCGGGTGTGCTGGCCCTGCCTGCCCCTTTCTGTCAGTCACCCGTCACCTGTATGCATGCTTGCTGTGTGTACAGTCGGCAAGTAGCGGAACCACAGAGGTGCAGTGACTGAGAAAAACAACAAACTCTCTCCGCGTACAAAATAATTTCTCCGTGTAATGTAAATAATCCTCAACAATTTGTGATAAATTACAATACAATACAATAATGCATCTAGAAAACCACCCAGTGCACAACATAGCTACCGTCCAAAAAACATAATACTTTCTAAATAGAGTCTGATGATAAAAGAATCGGTTCAATTTCATTTCAGATATGAGCTATCCTTCTTCTGGGGACCGTCTTTCACATTCGTAGGTCCAGTAGACTTGAAGTGCCACAGTTCTTCTCCCAGCTTTCTCTGATTTTTTTATTATTTTTTAATATTCTTTTTGTGGAACGCCACTGCCAATTTCTATTTGTCAGCATTTAGCTGCATACTGTAACTTCGTTCAGAACTGTTATGCTGTTATTCGGAACTGAAATTAGCAAAGAGCTTAAATGCCCTGTGGCGCAGAGTGGTAAAGCTGCAGTACTGCAGTCGGAGCCCTTTGCTCACGACCTGAGTTCAATTCCAGCAGAAGCTGGTTCAGGTAGCCAGTTCCAGGTTGACTCAGCCTTCCATCCTTCCGAGGTTGGTACAATAAGTACCCAGCTTGCTGGAGGGAAAGTGTAGATGACCGGGGAAGGCAATGGCAAACCATCCCATAAAAAGGTCTGCCGTGAAAACATTGTGAAAGCAGCGTCACCCCAGAGTCAGAAATGACTGGTGCTTGCACAGGGGATCTTTCCTTTTCCTTAAATGCTCAAACAAAATATAAATTTAAACAAACCAAAACTCTGCCCAAGCTTCATAAATCTCTCAATTCAGCTTACAAAAGCTCCAAATTATTCATAACACTTCAGTTCTCCTGACTGAAGCACTGGATGAGTTTTGGTTTGTTTAAATGTATATTTATATTTCATTTGAGCAATTAAGCTGTTTTCAAAGATTTCAGGTTTTCACGGCTGGTAACATCATTAGGGTTTGTAGAATCTTTCGGGCTCAAATGAACACGGCACTTGAGCCCGAAAGATTCTACAAACCCTAATTAAGCTGTTTGTTGATTTCAGTTTCTGTAACAGTTACGAACTAAGTTGCGGCTAGAAGAAGGATCACAGAAACATGAAGTCAACCTAGGATTCATGTTGCCACTTTTTTCTTGGAAGAATTTCAGCTATTTGCAGTCACCTAGTTCTACCTGGTCAATTTCATCACCAGCTAGAAATTCAGGCTCAGGCTCTGCTTGTAAGGAATGGAGTGATGGTTCCAGGGCATGCTGTTAACAGATTCATGGGACTGTAACTTTAAGGACTTTCAAAGAACTTTTGTGTATTTGGTATAATGTTGAATGAATGGTGTATGAAGACATAGAATGAATTGTTGAATACTTACATGACATATTCTATGAATTTAATAGAATACAGTTTTGAATATATGTAAGTTGTCTTTAGGAGTTATTCACTCACATTTTTTCAGTGTTATCTAATCTATCTGAGGTGGTTTCCTGCAGTGTTGTCTAATCCTTAGTTGGGGTTTGGAGGCCCTCCCCCTGATTCAGAGTTATCAGAAAGTGGGGGGGATTGAATGTCCACTGGGCACTCCATTATGGACTGGTCCCCATAGGGTATAATGGAGAATCAATCCACAGGTATCTGAGGCTCAGAAGGGGGCTGTTTTTTGAGATAGTGGCACCAAATTGTCTGCATAGAATCTGGTGCATCTCCTCAAAAAAAACCCTCCAAGTTTCAAAATGATTGGACCAGGGAGTCCAATTCTATGAGTTCCAAAAGAAGGTGTCCTCATCCGCCATTATTTCCAGTGAAGGGAAGGCATTTAAAAGGAGTATGGGCCCTTTAAATGTGATAGCCAGAACTCCCTTTGAAGCTCAGTAAGTGTCCTGGCTCCACTTCCAAAGTCCACAAATATTTTCTGAGTCAGACTTGACAACCCTATTGCTAGGAGGAGATCACATTTACACTGATAAACCTGAGGTTGAGGGAAGGCCAATATTCACCTCAAAATAAAAGCTTGGTTGTTAACTGTTCTGTACTCCTTGGAGTTAACAGCTGAAACATTATAACTTATTGAGCCCAGCAAAAGCTTTGTGTTACTTGTTTTAAGCCTCCTTACTGAACATCCTTATTTCCCCTAGCCCTGAAAGTGGATAAGCTTTAATCACATTTTCCTGATATCTCATATGAAATAACAGCATTTAGAAAGTAACTTGAATTTAGTCTGTCAGTAGAAGACTGGGATAAAGACTACTCTGGTTGAACTACATAGCATACTATTTCTGTTTAAGCAACATTTAAAGCCTTGACCTACACCAGGGATGTCAAACATGTGGCCTGGGGGCCAAATCAGGCCCCAGAAGGCTCCTATCAGGCCCCCGAGCAACTGGCTGTCATCTGCTTCCTTCTCCCTCTCTCTAGCTTCCTTCTGCATAACAGCTTGCTTTGCAAGGCTTGCTCAATCACACAGGAGCTACAGAGCAAAACCTCTATTTTCTACATTAGCTGAGGCTCCTCCATTGGGGAGGAGGGATAGCTTGCTCTCTCAATCGGACCGCAGAGCTACTGAGCGAAGCTTCTCTTCCTTCTATTGACTGAGACTCCTCCCCCTTCTCATCCCCTGCAGAAGGAAGGAAAGAGCCAGAGTTTCATTTGCCCAGTTCCCTAGAATCCATGGGAGAAATACAAAGAAAGCACCTTTAAGACCAATGAGTACTAATGTTTTAAGCACGTTTTATTTTAAGGGTTTTTTAAAAAAAAAAAAATTAATTGTGTTTGTCTATGTCCTTTATAAAGTTTATATCTCTGCTACCTAATCTTAAACAGGTACACACATGGCCCGACCCAACACGGCCCAGCCCGGCCTGACAAGGTCTCATTTATGTCAGATCTGGCCCGCATAACAAATGAGTTTGACACCCCTGACCTACACAGTACTAAATTGCCTCTTTGCTCTGATCTGATTCATGTTTGGTAGTGCTGTAGTCAAAATGTATACTTCACCAATAGTTCATACATATGCACATGTTGTCAAGTTGCAACCAATTTAGGGTGATTCCAGCAAGGGGCTTTCAAGGCAATTGAGAAGAAAAGGTAGTTTGCCATCACTTTCCTCTACAGTCTGCCTTGGTGGTCTCCCATCCAAGTGCCAACCTTACTTAGCTTTCAAGATCTAACAAAGTCAAGACAAGTCATACCATGTCATCTTCCGACGCCCTCACCGGTATAAATGATTCACTTCATTCTTTCCTGCTGCATTGTAGCCTTTTCTTTGTATTTTTAGTAAAAAAAAACAAACAAACCAGTATCATTAAATTGAGTTTGCCTGTGTCCTTTATAAAGTTTGTATCTCCAGTGCCTGGCATTATATTTTATGGAATACATAGCCCAGCCCAACAAACTGACATTTATGTCAGGTTTGGCCCACATAACAAATGAGTTTGAGACCTCTGGCCTAGACTATGATAGACTTTTACGAGCAGGAAACACTTCAGTTTGGATTTATGGTGGAGAGAAGACTACCTCAGTGTTATTCTCTACTTGCTATTTAGCAAGTAGCTCTTTAGGGCTTGGCTCTATGATTGATTTTTGACCAGCAGACCAACATAAAGGAAGATCTGAGACAGAAAGCCTGACGAAGTTGGGTTTTATTTTTCATATATTTTAAAATCAATATATGGGAGAAAATAATATCCAGTGACAGGTGAAACAAACTACATTTTATGTGATCAGTGTTGGCGGTTATGTAAAGTTTTTCTACTGAACGGCTTACTGGTTGGATTGTTTATGATTATTATGGGGGCAGAGTCTGTATAGCCAGTCATTACGGGTTTATTTTCTTCCTGCTTATAGCTCAGAATGTTAAAGCACATGTTGGAATAGCTTCATCTGCTTAATTCTTTCAAAATCTTGTAGTGGTAGGGGGCATGGTTGATGGCTTCGTGTGGCCTCGCAACTATGTAAATGAACATTTGTCCGAAAAGTTTTCTATTCTATCCTGAGCATTTACCAAAAAACTATTCTATCCTGAGCACTTACCGAAAACAGAGCAGTAGTTAACGTATGTTGCACTGAAAATCTATACATTAGGAGAATAAGATTTAGAGTTCATTAAAGTATATTGAGTAAATCTCTCTGTTTACAGCCATTACCCTTGCAAACATGAAAGTAATTTCAAATCAGCCAGCAAGAACTCATGATTTACAAATTGCTGAAATATATAAAGCTTTGGAACGTTAAATGTAATTATAGAATCTATAACAAATTATATTACAACATACACTTCGTATTCATCAGGGAAGACAGTAATGATATCAGCAGGATAACGACTGCACTTTTAATTGTCCTGTATATACACAAGTGCCATCACAGCCAATTTAGGGAGACCCCAGTAAAGGTCTTTCAAGGCAAGTGAGAAGAGATGGCTTGCCACTGCCTTCCTCTGCTAAGTCTTCCTTGGTGGTTTCCCCTCCAAGTACCTGTCATGCTTAGCTTCCGTTATCTAATTCTCTCGGCTTGGCTTCGCGAACGAAGATTTAAGAAGGGTGCAATAGTCCACGTTTGCTGCAGGCTCGCTGGTGGCTGACAAGACCAATGTGGGACAGGCAGGTCCGGCCACAGCGGCTGCAGGGAAAAGTCTGATTTAGGGTTGGTCCTGTAGCAGTGCGATTCTTCCTCAATCTCCTTTTGTCCTCAAGACCAGCTATGCGTGTGTTCTCAAAGGAAGAGACAGCCTGGTGGCTGGTGTGCCTCCATGCTTTGCGATCTGAGGCTAGGTCAGACCACTGGTGATGGTTGATGTGACAGGTGCTAAGGGATTTCTTCAAGGAGTCCTTGTACCTCTTCTTTGGTGCCCCTCTATTTCGATGGCCGGTGGAGAGTTCGCCATACAGGGCAATCTTGGGAAGGCGGTGGTTTTCCATCCTAGAAATATGCCCTGCCCAGCGCAGCTGCGTCTTCAACAGCAGTGCCTCGATGCTGGTAACCTCTGCCCGCTTGAGGACTTCAGTGTTGGTCACAAAGTCACTCCAGTGGATGTTGAGGATGGTGCGAAGGCAGCGCTGATGAAAGCGCTCAAGGAGTCGCAGGTGATGACGGTATAAAACCCACGATTCAGAGCCATAGATGAGGGTTGTCATCACAACCGCTTTGTAAACATTGATCTTTGTGCCTTTTTTCAGATGCTTGTTGCTCCACACTCTTTTGTGCAGTCGGCCAAAGGCAGGGTTTGCCTTTGCCAGCCTGTTGTCAATCTCTTTGTCGATCTTGGCATCTGAGGAGATGATGCACCCCAGGTAGCTGAACTGCTGGACTGTCTTCAGAACTGATTCACCCACAGTGATGCAGGGAGGGTGATAATCTTCCTGGGGTGCAGGCTGGTGGAGAACTTCTGTCTTCTTCAGACTAACTTCTAGGCCGAATAGCTTGGCAGCCTCTGCAAAGCAGGACGTCATATGCTGCAGAGCTGATACCGAGTGGGAGACGAGTGCAGCATCATCAGCAAACAGTAGCTCTCGGATGAGTTTTTCCATTGTCTTGGAGTGTGCCTTTAGTCGCCTCAGGTTGAACAGGCTGCCATCGGTGCGATAGCGGATGTAGACACCATCGTCCTCATCTAGATCTACTGCGGCTCTTTGAAGCATCATGCTAAAGAAGATCGTAAAGAGAGTTGGCGCGAGAACGCAGCCTTGCTTTACACCTGTGCCTATTGGGAAGGGCTCCGAGAGGTCGTTGCAGTGTCTGACTTGGCCTCGCTGGTCTTCGTGTAGCTGGATGATCATGCTGAGGAACCTTGGGGGACATCCTAAACGTTCCAAGATTTGCCACAGGCCTTTCCTGCTAACGGTATCGAAAGCTTTGGTAAGGTCGACAAAAGTCACATACAGACCCTTGTTCTGTTCCCTGCATTTCTCTTGGAGCTGCCTGAGAACAAATACCATGTCGGTGGTGCTCCTGTTAGCTCTGAAGCCGCACTGGCTCTCTGGGAGGAGTTCTTCTGCAATGGTGGGCACCAGTCTGTTCAGGAGTATTCTGGCAAGGATTTTGCCTGCGATGGAGAGCAGGGTTATCCCCCGGTAGTTGGAGCAGTCTGACTTTTCCCCTTTGTTCTTGTATAGGGTGATGATGATTGCATCGCGAAAGTCCTGTGGTAATTTGCCTTGTTCCCAGCAGGTGACAAGTACTTTGTGAAGTGTGCTATGTAGTACTGTGCCCCCATGCTTCCAGATCTCTGGTGGAATTCCATCAACTCCTGCTGCCTTGCCACTTTTCAGTTGCTTGATGGCTTTAACAGTCTCTTCTAGGGTGGGGATCTCATCCAACTCTGTTTTCACCGGTTGAAGTGGGGTGAGGTGGATTGCTGAATCTTGAACTACGCGGTTGGCACTGAAGAGAACCTGAAAATACTCCGACCACCGGTTCAGTATGGATGCCTTGTCTGTGAGGAGCACTTGGCCGTCTGCACTATGCAAGGGACTCTGAGCCTGATATGATGGACCATATACTGCCTTCAGGGCTTCGTAGAACCCTCTTAAATCACCAGTGTCTGCACACAGCTGGGTTCTCTCTGCAAGCTTGGTCCACCACTCGTTCTGAATGTCTCGAAGCTTGCGCTGGAGGTTGCTACATGCAGCGCGAAAGGTTGCTTTTTTCCCAGGACAGGAGGGCTGAGCAAGATGTGCTTGGTAGGCAGATCTCTTTTTTGCCAGTAATTCTTGGATCTCTTGATTGTTCTCATCAAACCAGTCCTTGTTCTTCCTTGTGGAGAACCCGAGGACTTCTTCAGAGATCTGCAGGACGGTAGTTTTTAGGTGTTCCCAGAGTGCTTCTGGAGAAGGGTCTGTGGGGCAACTGAGGGCCTCAATTCTTGACTGGAGTTTTGCCTGGAAGGCAGCTTTAACTTCGGCTGACTGGAGGCTGCCAACCTGAAACTTCCTCCGAGGGATACCTCCTCTCCTGGGTGTGGGTTTAAAGTGAAGACGGAGATTGCAGCGTACAAGACGATGATCCGTATGACATTCTGCACTGGGCATTACTCGGGTGTGTAAGACATCTCGAAGGTCTCTCTGGCGCACCAGAATGTAGTCGATAAGGTGCCAATGCTTGGACCGTGGGTGCATCCAGGTTGTCTTCAGACTGTTCTTCTGCTGGAAGATAGTGTTGGTGATGGTGAGCTGGTGCTCCATGCAGAATTCTAGCAGGAGGCGCCCGTTGTCATTGCAGTTGCCAATGCCGTGTTTGCCAAGTACTCCTTTCCAGGCTTCCGAGTCTTTACCTACTCTGGCATTGAAGTCGCCAAGGATGATCACCTTGTCCTCTGTAGGGGTCTTCCGTACGAGGTTGCGTAGATCAGCATAGAACTTGTTCTTTTCTGCAGGATCTGCTTAAAGTTATAATACCTCCCCTCCCAATCCTCCTGCAGCTAATCTCAAAAACATAAGAAATATATAAAATATTTCCTTAACTTGAGCTACACACTCTATTGATGGTTGTAACCCCACTTCCCAGATGCTGCCACCCACCGTAGCCTTTGTCACAGAGGTTCAGAGATACAGGTAGATCAGGCAGTCACCTGTCTTGTCTCTTTTTAATATACAGAAAGCCCTGACCCTATCACACCAGGTCCCCTCTGTCATTCCAAATAGACTATGGCTGATTACAGACCGGCACTTTGTGTCGACTCAGAGACGCATCTGAAGTTGACTAAAAAAACCCGGTGAGATGGCAACATTTACTGCCTGCCCCTGTCCCGCATTTACCCCGTCCTGAGAGACGCTGCAACTGCCTCAGAAAGGAACCACTCGGAAAGTGGTCCCTTTTTGCTGGGGCGGCTCTGAAGCGGCGCCCAACCATCTGGAAGCCCGGAGAGTGCCTTACAAGCATCCAGGGAGCTGTGAGCGGGATGCGGGAGCTTTCCACATGTTCCCCGGCCGCCCAAGGTAGTAACTACCTACCCAACTGAGTGTCATTCATTTTAGATCTAGCACAGGTAACTTGTCATGGTTTCCAAGAGCCACCACAGGACCCAAAGATTCCCCCTGCCCCCAAACTCCACCCAGACTCAACCCAAACATCATACGGAAACCTATTTGTTTCGGAGCCCAAATCAAAGCACTCCTTATTGGCTTTAAGCCCAACACAGCCTAGGGCCCCTCATACTTATCAAATAGCATATCCTGGTACACTCCTGTACACCAGTTACAATCTTCAGAAAAACATCTCCCTCCTTGTGGCACCCTTTCTTAGAACTGCCCACACAGAAACATCTGGGTCACAGGCTTTTCTGTTATGGAGCTGGTGCTTTGGGATGGCCTACTGGAACTGGTTCAGAGGTCTACATTGAGGATAGCATGCAAGACAGTTCTGTTTCAGAGGGCAAGTGCCAGCAGATTTAACAGTATTTAAATGGGTCTCTGTGTGTATTATTTGTATCTGTTAATGGAATTTTAAGTTTTGAAGTTCTCTGAGGTGTGCTGGCACTGCTATCCAGCTTGCCCAAGATAGTATGGTGGGATAGCAATATTTTAAAGATATAAAGTAAACGTGGCTGACAGAGGAGGGATGTGCTAAATAGTAATCCCCACCCCAACCCGCACTGGCCCTGTGAGGGTGCATTCACTTAGGACAGATCTCTGTTCACACAGAGAAGACTACATAATTGCCTGTTTTTGTGGTGAATATTTGGTTGGATTTTTCCCACTTCAAGTAACCTACTCAGTTGGGTAAGTAATAAATGCTATGATGATTTCACCCTCCCTCATGGAGTTCCCATTATCTTCTTTTTGGCTGAGCAGCCTCTTTTTCCTTTTCTTCTTTGTTTTTTTTCTCTGGCTGTTCCATCCAATCATTTGAATGTATATTGGTAAAAGATGATCCAACCTAGGGAACTGAGGGAGGTGACTAAAATACTTCTTATGTTCTGGCATACAAGATGATGGGAAATTGTCAGATAGGAACCGGCTTTGGGAGTTATGAGGTGAACAGGCAACAGGAATGAGGTAACTCTGTGTAAAAATAAATGCCAGATAATTTGTCACAAACAAGTAACTGTTTTGGTTGTTCTGACAAGTCTTTAAAAGCTGAAGAGAGAGATTTCTTGGCAGTCTTGGCTTACATAAACAAGTATAATCTTTTTGGTGTCACATAAAGTTGGTGAAGGCAGAAACAATCACACAAGTTCCACTTTCCCTTTTTAATCACTTAATAGGGATACCACCACCCCTCTCTTGGAGCTTTTTCCCTCAGGCCTGAATGGAGATCCTTCTTGTTCTTCTCACTTTCTTAGCCTTCCTTCCCAGTCAACTATCAGTTCTTAACTGACACTCCTAACTGACACTCTCAACTCAAGAATTCCATTTGAATCCCTGGTCACTCAGGGTTCTCAGACCAGGCTACAGCATTACCCATTTACTATCTGTCACAAATGCATTCCAAGAGAAACTCATTGGCATCAATATCTGCCTGAATTCTTTTTTGATATATTTTATATCGTTGCATTTTACCAGGAAGCTAGCTGTCGGGCTCAGATGATAATTAAAGCAGCTTGAGACCTTAACGTTGGCTTGACTCAGGCTATGTTGACAATTTACTTACAGCAATATCTATGATTAGATGAAGTGGTGGGTGGAGAAAGAGTTAAAGGTCTTCCTACCTATTGTGTCATATTCCCATTGTGGAAATATATGCATGTGTTGTGGGTTAGAATGAAGTATTTATTTTAAGGAACAAATACACTGAGCAAACACCAGCAATGCCAAACTGTTTCTTTTACCACAGTCAAAAATGTTTTATTGATAAGAGCTTTGAGACTGTAAAGTATTATTTCATCTGCTGTGTTTGCCTGCATACAGCCTATGACTCATTCACAAGGAGAGCCAGTGTGGTGTAATGGTTAGAGAGTCACAGTGACATCCTAAGCAAAGTGCATCTTTTTACACCTATTGATTTTGTTGGACATGGAAGAATGGACATGGAAGAGATTGCAATAAGCAGGCTAACAGTAAGGAAATTTATTTTATTTCATTTGTAGTTTTAAGAACATAAGAAGACCCGTGGTCCCTTTAGTCCAGCATCGTGTCTCACACAGTGACCCACCAGTTCCTCTGGCGGGCCAACAACAGGGCAAAGAGGCTGAGGCCTTCCTCTGATGTTGCCTTGTGGCTCTGAAATTCAGAGGTTTAGTGCTCAGATTGTGGAGGTTCCGTTTGTCACCATGGCCAGCAGCCACCGATGGACCTATCCTCCATCAATCTGTCTTATCTCCTTTTTGTCCACCTTTCTCATTCAAGAAGCAGATCGTTACAAAAAAATATGTAAAAAATTAGATACCCACTTTATGATGTGAGAAGTGAAAAACGAAGGGGAAAAATACTTTCCTCATGTGTGCTATGATTTTCCTGAAGAGCAGGAATGAAAAGAGGTATTTGATATCAAACAACAACCAATGAGAAATTCAAAAACATTTCTACTCAATCTGTGTTCCTTGAGGGATTACCTAAAGGCTGCTTTGACTGCAAAACTGGAAAAATACTCTTTCTGAAATGTTCTCTCTCTCCCCCCCCCCCCCCATTTAGGTTTGCCTATTTATTTAACACAAAGTTCTCTCTTGTCAAAAGGGTATAGAGTTGGGGACAAGCCATGGAAGCTTGGTTTCATCTTGCTTTGTCCTTTTCTCTGAACCTGTCTTTTCATCGTTGAATCCTGGTATAGCTGCATGCTATTTGAGCACTCCATCTGGTGCTTTGGATTCAGAGGGATGCTTTGACAGCCCAAAGGGTCATCTTGCCATATAGCAAATCCCATGTTTGCACAGCTACATAGGAGTCCTTTGAGTTAGCAATATGTTGGCTCTTTGTGCTAAGAAGGAAGGATAAGTGATAAACAGCATGCCATCCCTGACCCTTTATGGCAACCTTTGCCACAAGCCTTTGCCTTTATGGGAAACTTTTTGAGCAACAACTTGAAATTCTACCTGAGTTCTTCTACTGCTGTCCTTTCCCCAAACTTCTCTCTTGTCTCATTTTTTCCTGTTATTTTTTTTTGCTTCTGTGCTCCAACTTTCTTTCTTTCTTAATTCTTACTATGCCTGACTGCTTGTTCTGAAAGTATGTTACTTTCCACCCCAGACACATTGTGTGTGTAACACCGGATAGATCCTGGGGGCCGTTATTTGTTTTAATAAGGCCAGTGCAAATCTTTTTTTGTCACAAATGATAGAAAATTTACTGACAAACATTCAGCCCAGACTGGAAAACAATTTAATTGCTTAAACAATTTAATTGTTTAAAGAGATGGGTAGGCCTTTTCCCAGCCTACCCATCTCTGTCACAGCAGAGCGACTGCTAGCTCCTCCAGCTGAAAGCTGCTTTCCAAAATCCACGCTGTCTATTCAGTTTTAAAAGTTTCGCTAGGCCCGCTGCATCCCCTACTGTAGCAGGGGCTCTATCGAGGACCAATGGGGCAATTTCATCTGGCAATAATTTCTGGAATTGCTCCTTCAGAATCAGTTCTCTCAGGCCCTCAAAACTACTAACTCCTTCAGCTGTTAGCCAATAATCCAGATTCTGCCCCAATTTAGCTGCAACCAAATGGAGACTTCCAGTCCATAAGGTACGGTCCACCCTTCTAAATGCTCTTCTATATGTTTCAGCATTCAGAGCAATACGCTGCCTAGACAAAACTTTAAACTTGTCATAAGACAGAGCATCTTGGGGAGGTAATTGTCCCATAAGTTCCAAAAGATCCCCAGACAACAAAGATCTCAAAATAATCATATAAAATTGTTGGAGAACTTGCATCTCTACACAGGTACGTTCAAAAAGAGAAAAATAAGCCAAAATATCCATAGGTGGCTTATACGATGGAAACATTTTCCTATCATAACACCAAGGACTTTGTTCTCTCTGGTATTGCCACATTGGGCTATCATGTCTCTGTCCTTGCCGTGGCAACCCATCTTCTCAGTGCTTCTGCCAATTCCAACATGGAGAGTTGTAATCCCCAAATCTCTGCCTAGGGGCACTGGCTGCTCGAGACCATTGTCTAGAGGGAGAGAGAGGTGAAGCTGCAACACTCCTTTGCCCAAGCTCCGTCTCTACATACTTATCCCTCTGTCTGGGTAGATGCTGTGGTAATTGTAAACCCTTAGCCTCTTGTGGCTGGGACTCCCCATCTTGATCTCCTGTTGGTGTCCAAAAAGCAGGTTCCCGTGGTTGGGGCAGCCAACGATTTCCAACCCCACAGCGTCTATCTGGTTTACTCTCCTGGAATTCCAACTCAGAATGTCTCTGAGGGGGGAACTCAATCAATCTCTGCTCCTCCCGCCATGCCAAAAACTCAGCTGTATGCCTGGGAGTTTCTTCTTGCCATAAATCTCTGCCCTGAAAATCTCTCCGCCTGGGCTTAACATGGCTTGACTCTAATGAAGGGTCAGGGCAAAATTCTGACCTTCCTTGTACATCCCGAGGAGAGACAAACAAGTCAGGTCTTCCTGTTACGCCCACTATCTGCAACGTATGGAACGTAAATTCCTCTGTTCCATTCACAAACGGGTTCAAGCTCTCAGCCATCCTGACTATCTATCAAAATAGCAAACAGCTCACAGTCTTCATAAACTACCTTTGCCTTGAATGCCACACCAAGTCACAGATCCCAGCGCTGCTCACCATGTAACAACCTAAACTCGAGGCAGAGCAAGGCGTTTTCTTTACAGTAACAGACAAGGCAGCACAACTCAAAAATAAGCAAAAATATTACTTTATTGAGCTGGCAGGTAGTTTTAAAACAGACTGGTGCAAGAAAACGATAACGTTATAGAATATAACTAACAAATAAGACTTACACCATAATCACCAGCCAGGAAGCAGGACGGCTTTTTTGCCAAAAAGACAGTGTATATAACAAACGGTTTTGGGAACAGTATAAATCCCCCTCAGCTGACTAATGACAAACCAAAAATGGGCATTCCGGAAGAACTAATCAACCCAAGACAGCTGAGGGTAACTATTAATTAGAAGGAGATTAGGACAACTCCTTCCAAGGTCACACATAACCAAAATACTGCTGGAAGAATAAAAATGGGCAAGCAGCCCAGAAATCAAAACCACCAAATATACATACATACATACATACATACATACATATATATATATATATAATTTTTTTTAAATCCACAATACCCTCTAAGAGAGGTTTTCATTACAGTGCTCCAACTTTCTTTCTTTCTTAATTCTTATTATCCCTGACTGCTTGTTCTGAAAGTATGTTACTTTCACCCCAGACACATTGTGTGAGTAACACTGGATAGATCCTGTGGGCTGTTATTTGTTTTAATAAGGCCAGTGCAAATCTTTTTTTGTCACAAATGATATAAAATTTACTGACGAACATTCAGCCCAGACTGGAAAACAATTTAATAAGAACATGGCTGTTGTTGTAGCATCTCTTATTACCAGTCCAGTCTCTCACTCATTAAACGATAACATTTTGGAACCCAAGGAGGCTTTTGTGCTCCCAACAACAGCAGTTCAAACAGAGAATTTCCCATTATTAAGTCCTGCAATACGATTGCACTGCTTTGAAAGCGTAATCCTGTCCAATTACGTTAAACCTTAACTGTGTTCTGTTTAGAAATGTTTAACTCTAATTGGGAGTTTGAAACCATTAGCTGGTCAATAAGCAGAGTCTCTTCTTTTGCAGCCTTGTATTTTCCTGCGGGTTATACAAGCTAATTAACTCTGTTATCGAAGACACAATAAATTGTATGGGTACTCGTTTGTTTCCTCTCCCTTTGGATCCCAGATGAATTCAGTGGGAAGAGCAGGATGATATATCTTTACCATTTGGTGCTACCAAAAGTGCTGATGTGAGACTTCCCCCCCCCCATTTTTGCTCTTGTGTTCAAAGAACAATGTTCTACATGAATGATAATTCCAATTCCAATTGAATGATAATTAAAGTTCCTACCAGGCCTCGTTGCCAACCTCCAGAATTACAGAGAACAATGGTTGCTTTGGAGGGAGGAGTATATGGCATTATACCCAGCTGAGGTCCCTCCCCTCTCCAGGCTCCACCCCCAAAATCTCCAGGAATTCTCTAACCTACAGTTGGCATCCCTACCTCTCAGAGGTCCAGAGAGTCCTGGGCCACTTCCAGCTTTGAGTCCCCAGCCACAGTAAATAAATAAATAAATAAATGTAACACATGAAAATGAAATAAGACACCAAAAAGAGGGACAAAAAGCTGCATCAGGTTAACCAAAAAGTCTGTTTTTTTGACAAATGAGATCTCTTGTTTGTAACCATTCACAGCTCATAGCTGATAGGGTGTGTCATGTTTTATAGATGTGCATAGAAACAAGTTGTGAAATTTATCAAATGCCAAAAAAGTAATGCATGTCTAAATCTGAATCCTCTTCTGAGCTTGAGGCTCAAGATAGAGACCACCCTTCTGATTAGACCTAATCCCTGCAGTGTTGTTTTAAGAGAAACTTGACAGGATCTGTATTGAATTTGATATTTAGACGGAGTTTGGAGAAGGCGAGCAAACAAATCTCTGGATGTAGACTTTTTCGGTGGCAGACATGCCTTCTCAAAAGTAGGAAGGCAATTCACACATGCAAGCAAATGACAATTTTTCTTTCCCACAATCCCTCAGCCTATCCACCACTGTGTTTGGGATTATGTGAAGCAGGTGTTGCCAACCTTTTCTTTAATGAGAGCTACTTCTGAGTAATGAATAATATCATAAACAGAATATGGACCAGGAAGAGCACCTGAAATGAAGTTTTCAGCTATGCAGTTCAGAGCAATATCTTAGGAAATTAGACCTTTAAAAAAAATAGCACAGATCCTTTTGCAGGTTGTTTTTCCGAGACCTTAGAGGATGCACAAGCTACTCTGCAGCAGTTGGTAAACTACTGATAGCTCAGAAGAAAAAGAAATTGGATTTATATCCTGCCCTCTGTTCTGAATCTAAGAGTGGCTCACAATCGCCTTTACTTTCCTCCCCCACAACAAACACCCTGTGAGGTAGGTGGGCTGAGAGAGCTCTCACAGAAGCTGCCCTTTCAAGGACATCTCTGTAAGAGCTATGGCTGACCCAAGGCCATTCCAGCAGCTTCAAGTGGAGGAGTGGGGAATCAAACCTGGTTCTCCCAGAAAAGAGTCCGCACACTTAACCATTACACCAAACTGGCTCTCTGTTGGAAGTCGATGTGGAACCATGTGTTATATGCCTCTGTGGCCAGCCACTACGACATGGATGCACCCTGTGGGGTTTTGTGCATTGGCATCTGGGGAGCTGATCAAATGATTGAAGAAATCGGGGGGGGGGGTTGTAGCAGGAACTTATTTGCATATTAGGCTACACCCCCCTCTGATGTAGCCAGTCCTCCAAGAGATTACAGAGCCTACTGTAAGCTCATAGAGGATTGGCTACATCAGGGGTGTGTGGCCTAATATGCAAATAAGTTCCTGCTACAAAAAAAAATCCTGGAAGAAATGATAATACATTGTATGCTTGTTACCATTATTTGCTGCTGACTCTCAGATTACCATTCTCTGTGGGAAGAATGTTAGGTGCTGACCTGGATAGCCCGCGCTAACTTGATCTCATTAGATCTTGGAAGCTAAGCAGGGTTGACCCTGGTCAGTATTTGGATGGGAGACCACCAAGGAAGTGCAGGGTTGCTGTGCGGAGGCACCTCTGAATGTCTCTTACCTTGAAAACCCTACGGGGTCTACATCAGTCAGATGCGACTTGACTGCACTTTCCACCACGTGATGCTTGCATGTGTAAACCTGTCTATGTGAATGGTCCTAAAGTTTTAGCATCTTCAAGATCCAGCCCTGGATAAAGAAGATTTTCTTCTCCTGTAAAAAAAAGTCATTAAAATGACCTTATAGTTAATATTTTAGCTGGGCAACAGTTGTATTTTGTTATAATGCTGTGCTACGGTTCCTGTTGGTTTGTTCGTTATATTTAGGTTGTGAGGTTAGACAGACATGGTGGCACAGGCTCAGAAATCAAGGTTGTTTTTCCTTCTAGAATTACAACCTGTCTGTATTGGATTTTATCCCGAAACAAACATTCTTCGTGCTGATTTGCAAAGGTTTTCATTGTCTGCGAACACTGACAAGGCCGACTGAAGCAGAGTGGCAGCTAAGGCTGAGGAGAGGGACCTCAGTGGGGCACAATGCCAGAGAGTCCACCCTCCAGGGCAGCCATTTTCCCCAGGGGAACTGATCTTGGTCATCCGGAGATCAATTTTAATAGCAGGTGATCTCCAGGTGCAGGTGATCTCCTGGGGGTTGACAACCTTGGTCACACCCTTTCAAGTCCGTTGAGTTCAGTCTCTGAACTCCTGCAGAAGGAAGGTAGCTTACTCCCAGAAAAGATACTTTTTTTCTGGGAGTAAGCCATGTTGAATAACACAGGATTTACTTCTGAGTAGACATGCTTAGGCTTGCTCCCTAAAAAGATGCTGTTCTATCAGGGCTTTTTTTGTAGCAGGAACTGCTTTGCATATTAGGCCACGCACCCCTGATGTAGCCAATCCTCCTGGAGCTTACAGTAGGCTCTGTACTGTGCCCTGTGAGCTCGGCTACCTCAGGGATGTGTGGCCGAATCTGCAGTGGAGTTCCTTCTACAAAAAAGCCCTTTCTGTTATAAAGCAGTAGATCATGCCATCACAGGCTTTGCCAGCGTTATGTGCTTTCTCTGACATTTCACTCTGGGGGCTGTCATTCCAGCCCCAGAACACTTCTGCTACTCCCAGAAGCCATCGTTCTACTTGGGGGGTTGTCATTCCAGTCTCAGAGTACTAATTCTATTTGACTGTCTTTCCTCTCTGGGACCTGTTATTCCAGTCCCAGAGCAGTTTATCTGGGCCCAGAGACATCAATTCATAATCCATGCTGCTTTTTCGTAGCAATTTTTTTGTGCTGTAATGTATTTCAGTGGAGCCCATGAAATTCAGTTGGCATTCCTGGTTCCCATTATCTCTAAGGGGTCTTTAAGCCTCTCCTATTGTTTTCACTGGGTGATCCTGTCATTCCTTTTAGTACAGCTCTCTGCTGGGCAGTAGTACATCGCACTGGTTCTGCTGGGTTTGCAAAAATCCCCTCCCCACCTTCAGTTTTTACCACAAGTATCCTCTGGCCTGACCTTGGTGTTGTTGGGTTTGCACTGCCACAGTGGCACTGGTTCTGCTGGGCCTGCAAAAATGTCCCCCACCTTCAGTTTCTAGTGAGAGATTCTCTGGGTTGACCTTAGTTCATTGGAAACAATGGAGAATGAGGGAAGCCATAACTTGGACCTCGTAAATCCAATTCTCACCAAACGTGGAAAGCTGGTAGAGGAGAGTCAGCTAGAGAGTTTGGTGTCTCTAGGACACTGGTGGGGTGGGGGGGTCTATCATGAACTGAAATGGTTCATTTGGCACCTAAGAAGTTTGTGGCAGTTCATAGTTTGCAAACTGGGCATGCCACAAACCATGAACTGAAACAAACCACATTTTCCCAGTTTGTACCCATCCCTATTTGCCATTGCCTTTCATGGTAGTCTCCCATCCAAGTACCAGCCTTATTTAGTTTCAGAGATTTGATTAGATCATTCTTCCCATCAGTAATACACTGCACTGTTTAGGTTTCATTTTTTTACCCTCTTCAGAGCTGTACTGGGAGAGCCAGTTTGGTGTAGTGGTTAAGTGTGCGGACTCTTATCTGGGAGAACCGGGTTTGATTCCCCACTCCTCCACTTGCAGCTGCTGGAATGGCCTTGGGTCAGCCATAGCTCTGGCAGAGGTTGTCCTTGAAAGGGCAGCTGCTGGGAGAGCCCTCTCCAGCCCCACCCACCTCACAGGGTGTCTGTTGTGGGGGAGGATGATAAAGGAGATTGTGAGCCGCTCTGAGACTCTTCGGAGTGGAGGGCGGGATATAAATCCAATATCTTCTTCTTCTTCTACCAGTTAAACCATTGAAACACAACCACAACTAGCTCAGTTCCTAGAAGTTTTTTAAGAGGCCAGTTGCTACCGAAATGAACTGTTTACTGTTTTAATGCTTGCTTTGCACCTATAAGGTCATGAATTCATGGACTACTTACCAGAGCCAATGTGGTAACTGTGAACACCGACAAGGCCGCCTGAAGCAGAGCGGCACCTAAGGCTGCCAGCTCTGGATCGGGAAATATCTGGAGATTTGGAGGGTGTGCCCTGGGGAGAGCAGGAACTGGAACATGAGGCTAGGACCTGGAAGACCAAGGTTCAAAGCCCCACCTAGCCATGAAACCAACTTGGGCCACTTGTTTGCTCTTTCAAGCTGCTTCACAGGGCTGTTGTGGAGACAAAACTGCAGGCGGAGAGCCATGCATAAGCTTATTAGAAGAAGATTATCAGCTCTTATGGATGAAATCTGAGATGCCGGGAGTAATTACTGCTGTGTTGTATTACAAATCCACATGTATGCCCCTTCTCCAAAGTAAGAGCTAGTCATGAGACCCACCGACCTTGAACTCTTTAGTGTCCCTTGAGTGTTTAGTCCAACTGTGATTCTCAATTGTTGGTCTGCTATAATCTGTGTGCTGAAGAGGGTTTGCCTCTTGCTCTTCTCTGTTCTCCTCCGGTTGACGTTCTTCTGCCTCCTCCTTGCTTACCCCTGTCTGTCCTTTTTCCAGCCTTAAATCCTGTCTGCCCTCTCTCTTGACTCCCCCACTCCAGGTGCCACATCACTTGTTACAAAGATATTTTTTTTAAAAAAAAAATTGGTCTAGGCTTTAGTCTACAGCATATCTAGTCCAACCACTGCTTAAAACCATAGAGAGAGGTCATGTAATGAATAAGAAGAATGAAAGTTGAACATGAAGATGTCTTATACTGAATCAGACCACTGGTTCATCACAGTCGGTATTGTCTGCTCAGACAATCCAGAGTTTCAGGCCATGGCCTTTCACACCACCCACCACCTGATCCTTTTAACTGGACATGCTGAGGATTGAACCTGGGACCTTCTGCATGCCAAGCAGATGCTCTACCAATAAGTCAAGCCATGTCCCAACTTAAGGCAACTTTCTCATCCTTGTCCCCTAGAAAGCAGGAAACCCGTATCTACAGTTTTGTTAATAGAATGTGGTACACCCCTTCCACTGGAATATGATGGGCTTTTTCCAGCCTGCCCAGTTCAGGATTAGAGTGCCTGTTCTACTCTCTTCCCAGTCACTGCACACTGCAGACAGGTGGGTGTTGCATACCTGCCTCATTCCTGCCTACCTTGGATGCTGAGAGACATCAGTGAAGTCACCTTCTATCCCCAATACATGACTATGTCATGAGGACAATCCATTAATTCAAATGAGACCCACAAAGACAGCACTAGTGTGGTCATTATAATACAACTCATCATTGTATAGAGCTAAAAATAAATCAAAAGAAGCATTGCATCTTAGGAACCCTCTTCAGCACAGGCACCTGTCAGGACCAAGAAAGGAAGTGGTTGTGTAGCTGCTAATTAGTGGCACAGAATGCTGTGAATAGCAGCCGTTTCAGTGTCCGGGAAGAAGCTGACAGTTTCCATTTGCAGTGAGATGTAGAAAGCCAAGCAGTGCTGATTGACAGTCGCACCACTGTATCCTACCACTTGCAACTCCGGCAGCTGCAAACGGGAGTTGTGATACCAGAAGTGGCTGTTGTGGGATTCTGCTCTTGTTTATTTTCTCTATGATACATCACCGGGCACATCTCTGTCATGACTTGCAAAGCATAGAAAGGTTCCTGCAAACATTAGAAATGGTTGGTGCTATTTCACGGAAAACGTGCTACAAGCGATGCTTCAGAAATCTTAACAACCATTTGTAGATGCTCTGAATCAGTCTCCCAAGAAGCTAAATAGCTCTTTAAAGCCCTTCACAGAGGTTATCCTCATTGGCTTTTTTGCAAAAGAGTCCATAGGAGGTATGTTGTTCATTTGGTTCTGATACACTTTCAATGTCTATGAAGTGATCGTATCCATCCATTCTTTCATTCATTCAAAACGTTTTTTATCCCACCTTTTCACTCAATTAGGGGCGCTAAGGTGACAGTCAAAAAGATTTTTTAAAATATTCGTTTATTTATGGGATTTATAGCCCTCCCTCCCCTGTACAACAGGGCTCAGAGCGGATAACAACATTGCCATAGATTGTTAATAAAAACAACTCTCAGCAGTACTGTTGCAGTCAGAGACGATGGCATCTAAAAAGGAAGCACAACATCGTGCCCCTAAGACACAAATAGGAAGGAGTAGGGTCAATACAGACTTTAGCTGTGATAGCATAAACTAACCAAGTACTCATTGAAGAGAGAGGCAAAATGAGTGAACAAGTCGACTTGGGTTTGAAGCAAAGGGTTTCATTGTTGTGAAAGAATTGAGACTTGTTTATAAGTTATACTTATATCAGTAGCCACAGTGACTAAAGAGAATCTCCATGTTCAGAGGCAGTCAACTTATGAATACCAGTGCTAGGAGGCAACGTCAGGGGAAAGCCTTGGCCTCTGTGCCCTGTTGTTAGATCTCCAGAGGAACTGGTTGGCCACCATGTGAGACAGGGTGCTAGACAAGAGGGATCACTGGTCTGATCCAGCAGGGCTCTTCTTATAATCTTATCAGTTTCCTCCCAGCAAATTTGGTGATAGTTTAATAGATGTAGGGGTGAGGAATGAGAGCACAACAGTGGGCCTCAGCTTACACAGATTCCACGTACAGCAAATCTGTAAACTGTACATGCATTGACTAATGGAGGAGCCTGGCTTGAGTAGGTTACCCAGTCACATGTACAGAGACTGCATGTACACAGCTTGCAGTCTGTACACACCAATGGTTCTGTTCACACAGAGCCTCCTTAGGTCAGGCCAAGGCCTGCTTTCACAGTCCTTCCTCCTCCTCACACCCCCTGTGTAGAAAGTGCTAAGGGAATTGGAATTTTAGGTCTAGTGTGAGGTCTTCTTGGACAGAGGGAGGGCCTAAATTTTTAAATCCTGGCAAATGAGAAAGACGCTTCAGATTGCCTGGAATGATGGTCATTTGGCTTGCCACACCGATGCTGCTAATGCATACGAAGGCAGCCAGAGTCCATTAGTTAAGTGCAAGGCATAGCTAAGGAATACATAATAGACCGACATACTCTCCATTGTCACCCATGTTGTTTAATGGCTGCTTGGAAGCAATTTATAATCTAGGTGTTGCTTAATCATTCCATAATGCACTTTTCGAAGGAAAAGAGTGTTCATTAACTGCTGGGGTGTTCATATTTTCACAGTGTGAATAAGTTGTGGATGAGAGGTTTTCAGCATAGGGGCCTACTTTTTAAATTCTTATGCCGAGAGTGGAGGGTGAGAATCCAGTAAAACCACTAGGACTTATAGGAACTGGACAACCTCCTAAATGGAAAATCCTAAACTAAGTCTCGATCTAATCCTAAAATAAGTGCTAATCCTTGTTTTTCCCAAATGCTACGTTATGACCCAGTCCAAAACAGAATTATACCCTTCAAAGACTACTGACTTCAATGGGCTTTAAAGGATGTAATATAGTTTAAGATTGGCCTACTAGACATTTTTCTCTCTTACAAAGTATCTCTCCCTCCCCTTTTTTTATGTTTCCCCTAGGTCCTATCCTTAGGAGCTGATGTTTTACCAGAATACAAACTACAAACACCTCGCATCAACAAATTTACTATATTGCACTATAGTCCTTTCAAAGCCGTGTGGGACTGGCTCATTTTGCTTTTGGTCATCTACACGGCCATCTTCACCCCTTACTCCGCCGCCTTCCTTCTCAATGACAATGAGGAACAGAAGAGGCGGGAGTGCGGCTATTCCTGCAACCCACTGAACATGGTCGATTTGATTGTGGATATCATGTTTATCATTGACATTCTAATAAACTTCCGAACGACGTACGTCAACCAGAACGAAGAAGTGGTAAGTGACCCAGCCAAAATAGCAATCCACTACTTCAAAGGCTGGTTCCTAATTGACATGGTTGCTGCAATCCCTTTCGACCTGCTGATCTTTGGATCCGGCTCTGATGAGGTAAGCTAAAAATAACAAGTAGTTTTGTGTCTGCCTCTCTTTTGACTGACATTGCTGTGATTGCCTGATGTGTCTGCGCTTCATGTTTCCTGACAATGAGCATGTATTAAATATTTCCTGCTCTCCATCAGAAGCCCTTTTCACTTGGGACCTCCAAAACCAAACCAAAACAAGCAAGTAGTTACTGTGATGGGAAGGGGGGATGAAATCTTTCACTGGTAGGACCATATTGCCTGTCAGGTAATTACTGACATTAACTCAAACTTGATGGAAACCCTTTGTTGCGAAGGCCTATGGACTAACACAACAAAAAGTGTTGTTTCTGAAAGTGCGAATAATGTTTGATACAGTGGGCTGCTATTTTACCATTACTTGACAAAAATAGTTTACTGTTACTTTCCATCTTAATTGAATTGGTGCATGGAGGAGGAGGAGGAAGAAGAGTTGATTTTACACCCCACTCTTTATTACCCAAAGAAGTCTCAGAGCAGTTTACAATCTCCTTCCCTTCCTCTCCCCACAACAGACACCTTTTGAGATAGGTGGGGCTGAGAGAGTTCTGAGAGAACTGTTACTGGCCCAATATCACTGAACTGGCTTCATATGGGGGGTGGAATGGAGAATCAAACCCTGTTCTCTAGTTTAGAGTCTGCTGCTTTTAACCACTACACCACACTGGCTCTCAATATCAAAGGATGTTGTCCATCAGTGTAAAACAGTTTCTTATTGTGTTCAGTGGAGATCTCTCAGAAAAATATAAACAACGCCTGGTGCCAAAGAGTTATTTTGGGTATCCTTGCTGCTAGGATTTTTGGCTTTCTTTCCTTGAACAGTTGATGGTAATGCTGTATCCATACTAGTTTACTCTGAGGCACGAAGATAGGGGGAGAACAAACACCAAGCCCTCTTTGACATGTGAAGTCAGACTCATAACACCAGCAGCTAAAGTTATTTACCGTTTTCGCACACAGCTTACCTTGCAGTCACAATCCTGTTCCCTCGGCAGCGTCTGTCAGATTTCCCACTATCTGCGCCGGAGTTACAGGAAGTGCCGTGGCTTTTGCATAGCAAACGTAAACTGGGTTTTAGCGGTTTATGTTTGCTACGCAAAAGCCGCGGCACTTCCTGTAACTTCGGCGCAGATGGTGGGAAATCCGACCAGACGCTGCGGAGGGAACAGGATTGTGACTGCGAGGTAAGCTGTGTGCGAAAACAGTCATTGTTGACCAGTCCTAGATGAGAGACTACCTCTTGTCTAAGTGGTAAAGCACACACAGATGGAAACACGTTCAGTTCCTGGTATCTCCAGATAAAAGATCTCAAATAGCAGGTCTAGAAAACACACCTGCCTGAAGCCTTAAAAAGCTGCTGCCAGGAGTCATTAGGGGTTAAATGGGCTCCCTCATGTAACCCTGTACAGGGCAACTTCCTATGCTACTTATCTGGTTAAAAGTAACCACCTGACTCTTGAAAAACTCACTTCAGAACCTTGACCTATAAAAAGTCTCTCCGGAGGCTTAGTCGAGGCAGAACTCCTCCTTTGCCTTCCCCCTTGCAGTTCCTCTGCACTCTGCTGTTAACTGTGCAGGGGGGTAGAGCCAACGGCATGATAAAATGGGGTGCATTGTTGTGATAACTGTACAGTTGCAGCTGCCCCAGAACTGTGCTGGTGTAAGAGGAGGTGACTCATGGAGTTCCACTGACACAGCAGCCCCACTGAATCCAGAGTATCTCAGCATTAACCATTATGTGTCAGTTGAGAATTTGGGCCTTTAGATTTTGCTTTATGGTACATTAGTACACATAACATAAAGTCCTTGTAGAAGAACAATGTATTGTTCACTGTGTAAAAGACTCAACACCTTTTGTGAAAACGTGCATGACGCTGTTCTCTTTCCAAAGGCTTGCTTTCTGTGTTATTAGAAGCTGAAGCTATAATGTACATTTATTATAACAACTAAGTTGACCCGTACAAACTTTCCTTTTGAGGTCGACTTTAAGGACTCTCCCATGTAAATCACTGTATTGTATCCGGTGCTTGGTTTTCAGTGACAAAAGGGCACTTTAGTGGAAATGAGGAGACAGTTTGCTGATTCTTCTCTCCCAAAGTATAGCTAAGGTTGCCAGCTCTGGGTTGGGAAATATATGGAGATGTGGGAATAGAGCCTGGGGAGAGCAGGGTTTGAGGAGGAGCAGGACCTCAGCAGGATAAAATGCCTTTGAGACCATCCTCCAAAGCAGCCATTTTCTCCGGAGAACTGACATTTGTAGCTTGCAGATCAGTTGTAATTCCAGATCTCTAGACCTCAGCTGGAGGTTGGTGACCCAACTCCCACATCATGCTCAACATGGTTCCTGAAAGCCCCAAGAGACAGCTGGTGGTCTGCAGGAGGCTTGGAGAAAGGCAAGAAATTCCCATTTGTGGTTTTGTGGCCATCGTTTGTGTCTCATTTGTACCTAAAAAACCAAGTTAGTACACAATCCTGTCTCTAAGTTATGCCAATTGATAAGGCCCTCCTAAATCACCCTCGCATCATCATCTAAGCAAAAACTTATGCCACCATAGTGATAACCTTGTGCCAGCAGAGGTTACCACTGGATGAACCAGCAGCATCGATCCAACCAACGGTTTCCATGGACAGAAAGATTTCTATCCACAAAGGACAGTTTTTTCCATTTCCCCCCTCCTACTGCAGTCCAGAATGCTGCTCTATAGGGAGAAATCCTTCTGTTTGTATTTAAAGCCACACTCTACGAGGAGAAATCCTTCTGTCTGTGGGAACAGTCCATTGGATCCAACCTATTATTACAGCAGACCACAGCCAGTACAATTAGGGCTGTCAGCCCTGCCCTCCATGGGAGGTGGGGGATCTCCTGCCTCTTCCTGCTGATCAGCTAGCAGGCAGGGGGACCCACCAGGAACAGGGGGGAGGCCTGGGTTATGTCGATAGCAATACGGCAACTTCATTTCTGGAGTATACCAGAAGTGATGTCATTACATCAGTGGCATCTTGGCAACACTCTGGTATTTGGGCAAAAACTCGATGATAGAAGCCATTTTTACCATAGAGTTTTTGCCCAAATAACAGAGCATCACTGCAACATCACAACGTGATGATGTCAGTTCAGGTACATGCTGCAACTGACATTGCCGCATTGCTAGCAACTTAGCCTGGCCTTTCACCTGCTCCTGGTAAGTCCTCTCCATGCCCCACCAGTTGCCAGGAGGGACCTGGCAATCCTAAATGCGAAAGGGATGAAACCAGCACAGCATGGATGTTGCAGGGAAGAAGCAGGTCCAGATGAACTCTCATGCTTTCCCAGTCCTTGACCCACCCCCAGCCCACCCGCATATAATGGAGCAATATTCTGTAAACAAAATGAAGTGGCATAAATTAACTTACTCCCATTTATGTGAATTGGTAGCCCCCAATGACTGCCACCCATCACCCCCACGGCTTCAGTGAAGGATAGGGTTTCACCTGACCTTCCCACCAAACATGGAATTCCACATTCTGCCCTGATCTTGTCTCTATATCTCATCCTATATTTTCTACATTGATACTTGGAGTGCCATATAATGAATTGCTGGACCCCAAAAATTAAATGGAGATCCTTGGATGTACTGCATAAATATCAAAGATTTCAGGTTTTCATGGCTGGATCATCATTAGGGTTTGTAGAATCTTTCGGGCTCAAGTGCCTTATTCTACTGGAGAAAGTTTTTCTTCCAGATGTTTCATTCTCGGCTGCGGAGAACATCCTCAGTGGCATTGCAGCCGGAGCAGGCGCTCTGACCTTCTTGGCTGCTGTGCATTGAGTGAGGCCAGGGCTGCTGGAGAGCTGCTATTTCTAGGCTGGAGGGGGTACATTCACAAACCAATTGTTCTCTCACCACACCCCCTCCAGCCTAGAAATAGCAGCTCTCCAGCAGCCCTGGCCTCACTCAATGTACAGCAGCCAAGAAGGTCAGAGCGCCTGCTCCGGCTGCAACGCCACTGAGGATGTTCTCCGCAGCTGAGAACGAAACGTCTGGAAGGAAAACTTTCTCCAGTAGAACACGGCACTTGAGCCTGAAAGATTCTACAAACCCTAATACTGCATAAATAGTTTAATCACGGCAGACTTTTCATGTTGCGATGGTTTGAAAAGCTCCCTCGTTCTATACACAGATGTATAAACCTGCTCTTACAACTTGCGCCTCTTCAAATCTACTGTAATGCAGCTAAATACTTCACAACAATCAATAGTAGAAAGTGACAACAGTATCTGATCTATATAAATTAGTTTCTCTAGTTGGCAATCTCTTTGTATGAGCCGGCAGCATGTAGAGGGCTGCCAGGTCCTCCTTGGCCGCTAACAGGGTGTGTACAGTAGCCATCTCTAGGCTGGGAGACTTCTGCAGATTTGGGGGTGGAGCCTGGGGAGAACACAGACTTCAGTGGGGTACAGTGCCATAGAGTTCATGTTCCAAAGTATCTATTTTCTCCAGGGGAACTTATCTCCATAGTCTAGGGGTGAGCTGTAATTCCTGGGGGTCTGACATCCTAAATGCAGTTTCCTTAGATTTATTTATTTATATTTATTTATTTTATCAAATTTATATCCCGCCCTCTCCTGATGGGCTCTGGGCGGCTAACAACAGTTAAAAACAACAGGAAATATTAAAAACAGAAAATGCAATAAAATCATTTCCATACATTTTACAGTCATTAAAAGTCCAAGGTGCACCTTGATGTTCTGGTTATTCTGAAGTTCTGGTTTCAATTATATTGGTTCAGTGAGATCGTCGGTGCCGTGGAATAATAACCACCTCCCCTTAACCATTGAAAGCAAGTTTGAACAGTTTGGTCTTACAGGCCCTGCAGAACTGTGGCAAGTCCCGCAGTTAGGGTTGCTAGTCCCCAGGTGGGGGCAGGGGATCTCCCGGTTTGGAGGCCCTCCCCCTGCTTCAGGGTCGTCAGAAAGCGGGGGGAGGGGAGGGAAATGTCTTCTGGGAACTCTGTTATTCCCTCTGGAGATTTATTCCCATAGAAAATCATGGAGAATTGATCCGTGGGTATCTGGGGCTCTGGGGGGGGGCTGTTTTTTGGGGTAGAGGCACCAGATTTTCAGTATAGCATCTAGTGCCTCTCCCCAAAATACCCTCCAAGTTTCAAAAAGATTGGACTAGGAGATCCAGTTCTATGAGCCCCAAAAGAAGGTGCCCCTATCCTTCATGATTTCCTATGGAAGGAAGGAATTGAAAAGGTGTGCCGTCCCTTTAAATGTGATGGCCGGAACTCCCTTTGGAGTTCAATTATGCTTGTCACAGCCTTGATCTTGGCTCCACCCCCAAAGGCTCCTGGCTCCACTCCCAAAGTCCCCAGATATTTCTTGATTTGGACTTGGCAACCCTACCCGCAGTGCCCTGGTGTTTTCGGGGAGGGCATTTCACAGAGTGGAGGCTATGCAGCTGCACAGGACTGGTGGGGAATCAATTGCTTGATCCAGGACACTCTAGCTCTAGTGGTGGACAATCTAGCTTCTTTCGGTCCGGGGATCTTAAGAAGATTTTGGGACTCCGAACATAGTGCTCTCTGGGGTACATATGGGGAGAGACGGTTCCGAAGGTAGGCAGGTCGCAGGCCATATAGGGATACGGTTGCTTTTTTTCATGGAGCAGTATCTACTACTGTTGCTTTAAAAGCTAAAGCCAAATCTGGGGAGGAAGTCAAGCTGAAGTTATAAAAAGGAGAGGAATAAATGTTTGCTGAAGAAGATTCTTGTCTTTCTACTTCCATTTTCTCTCTCTGTTTACACTGTATTCCATAGAGAAACTGGGTCAGGTCTTGAGAGGGGGAAAAAAAGCAGAATAGAACCACCATAAATAGCCTACAAGATGTCAAGCTTGTGGCAGGGCTTGTTCTACATATCCGAGAAATTGCCTCTTAGGTCTAATTTTCACATGCCTTTTCCAAAGTGGTAAGCTTACTTGTCACATTCTGAAGAAGTTTCCACTGCAGTCACTCCCCTGGAAGTAATATATCTGAAGAGAAAGTTCAGAACCAGCCTTGAACCCATGACAAGAAGCTGTTGTGTCAGTAATGTGGGGCAAGGGTAAGCTAACTGCACCATTTCTGGATTAGAGAACTGGGGAAGAAAGCTGGATATACAGCAGGAGGAAAAGGCATTTGGGGAAACCAGCAATTCTAATCTCTCTTCCCTAAACACTCCCAGAAGCAAGAGCATTTCACTCTGACCCATTCCTCAGTAGCAGTTGCTCTGCCCCCCAGGCTTATGCTTTTCCCAGATCAAGCGATCAATTTCCCACCAATTGCTGTGTGGCCCCATTTTGACCCACAGCTCTCTCTGATTCCCCCCACATCTTCCTGATCTTGTTTTTTAGAGATCAGGAAGACACGGGGAGAATCGGAGGGAGCTGTGGGTCAAAATGCAGCTGCACAGGACTGGTGGGGAATCAATTGCTTGATCCAGGAAAAGCAGAAGCCGGAGAGTGGGGCAAATGCTACTGCGGAATGGGTCTCTGTGACTGAATATACGATTTGAATTGGGCATATAATTTTGAACTAGACATACATACCCACTCTGTGCTCCAAAAGTGTATCCAATGGAATCTGAACTCTCCATATCCATTATTGCATTGTTGTTGTAAAGTACTGCAGTCTGAGCTCTCTGCTCATGACTTGAGTTCGATCCTGGTGGAAGCTGGGTTCAGGTAGCCGGCTCAAGGCTAACTCAGCCTTCCATCCTTCCGAGATCAGTAGAATGAGTACCCACCTTGCTGGGGGGGGAAGTGTAGATGACTGGGGAAGGCAATGGCAAACCACCCCATAAAAAAGTCTTCCGTGAAAATGTTGTGATGCGACCTCACCCCAGAATCGGAAATGACTGGTGCTTGGACATGGGACTACCTTTTTTAAAAATCAATTTCTTATCAACCATTTGAGTTCTAGAAATCATCCTAATTATCTGTCAGTGCTTCAGTACCTATTAATTACTACCCTCCACTACTCCTCACTGCAATTTTAGAACTGTGGGTTGTATCCCAAAGTAGGCTTTTGTGAACATGCTCCATTGATGAAAGTACAGAATTCAACCCCCTGGTCTTTGGAGGCTTCCAAACAGAGGCTGAAGTATGTTTCAGAGGGTAGCCATGTTGGCCTGCAGTAGAACAGCTAGATGAAGTCCAGAAGCACCTTAGAGACCAACAGAATACTTGATGAAGGGAGCTTTGGCTCTCAGAAGCTCGTACTACTAAAAACTTGTTGGTCTCAAAGGTGCTAACTGGACGCAAATCTAGGCTTAATTTAGGTTGACGTATGTAAATATTTGGGAGAGTTGTGGGTGTCTGCACACTCACAAGCAAACCATCCTGTAAATGTGGAGATGTTTGAGAGGATCCAACTTAGAAGACTAGGCCGTATGTAGTGAATTTGCAGTTTCACTGCTGTAATTAGCACTGGTAGCATTCCTGGACAAGAGTTGGAAGAATACTCCTATCTATCTGGCTCTAGGGTAGGGTCAGCTCTATAAACCTGGCTCCCCTCCAGCTCAGTAGTAATCTTGAAGGGTGGTTCTCAAACTTTAAAAAAAAATATACTCACTTCTTGACTGACAAAAGCTTAGCATTTTATGACCCACAGCTGTGTTGGGAAGGTAACAGCATGTGAGCAAGGGACAGATTGGTCAAAAAGGACACTGGGGAAAGGCCTGAGGAGTGGATGGCCCAGGGAGCTGCTCCTGCTGGTCTAACGCAAGGCAGCCTGGGGGAGGGAGCTGCCTCCACGAACTGAGTGTGAGTTACCACGCCCACAAGCTGGAGGTCCTTCATTCCTTATGAGATGGGCAAGACCTGCCACCATGAACCAGCAGCCTCTGGTCATACGACAAGGACACAAACCTGCTCTTCTTCCCTTCTGTTTTTTTTCTGTTGGGGAGAGTGAGGCTGATGGCAAGCAAGGGGGCAGGGTTGTTTTTGCCTCTCAGCCCCGTCTACCTCAAAGGGTGTCTGTTGGGGGGAGGGGGGAGGGAAAGGAGATTGTAAGCTGCTCTGAGACTCCTTCAGGTAGTGATAGGCAGGGTATAAATCCAGTCTCTTCTTCTCTAAGCATCTAGACATCACAGTACTCACAGATTACATAACCAGGTAACAGAAGCTGAAAATGTTCATTTAACTTGACCCGAACTGAACCCCCAAACAAAAAACACCTAAAATGAACCGGTTGAGGTGGCATCAGGCCCTCCCCCTCGGGTATCTGCATCATCCAGAAGCATGTTGGCCACCCTGATGCGCTTACATCACTTCCAGGGGGCCTCAGACCCCACCCTCAGCACGCCCATGTTACCCAGAAATTATGCAAGCATGCTTGTGTTACTTATGAATGATGTGGGCACAAAAGGGGGCAGGGCCTAACACGTGAGCCAAGTGGAGCAGAAAAGTTCAGTGATTATTTGGGGAAAGGGCCTTTCTTGGACCTTGGCTCATGAGCTCCGAACTAGGCAAAGTCTGGGCCAGACTTTGGCTTGGGTTCAAGAATGTGCCCATCCCTAATCACCACCATCTCTTTGGTGGGAGGTGATAGAATAATCAGAACCTATCATCAAGGACTAATCATGCACTTAAAATAAGACAGGAGTCCAGTGGCACCTTTGAATTAACACCTTTTCCCCCTAGTAAGTCAGAACTCATAAGTTGGAACTCACATTGTCAAATACCATGTCGTTGTACATTCGTTAGTCTGATGCTGTTATACGCATTCATAACGGAAAGGTAGCCAAAGGAGTCGGTGAGGCAGGGGGAGATATTACTAAGAAAGGCTAGTTTAAAACAGGATCCAGCAGAAAGGTTAATAAGGTCACTTGGAGTATGTGAGAGCCACTCCAATTGTTATTGTATAGGCAAAGTAGGATTAACATAGCATCTAGGGCAAGATAAGCAGATTCAGGTATAGCTGAATTGATTGAAAACTGTAAAGAAGAGGACGTGCAAGATATTAACACTTATAATGGAAGTGGAATCCCAGGTCTTAAGCTGTTGTGATCTGCCCTGAGCCTGTTTGGGGAAAGTAAAAATTGAAATCTGAAAAATGAATGAAATCTAGGGTGATAAAGTCTTCTTGAGATCTGTCAACAATTTCACACTGTAGTCTTCCTTTGGATTTTTTTACAATATTCTGACTACACTGAATGGGTTGGGAGTGGATCATCACATGCTATTAAACAGCCAAAAGATTTAGTCTTGGAAAACCGCTAAAATACAGTGAAAGAATTTCCTGAAGTTATCTCAAAAGACTCATTCAGTTCTCATGTATGTGTATGCTAGTTGTTATGTTTTTTTCCCTCATTCAGGTAACAGTCTGGATTTTCTTCTTTGCTGTTTTTTTTTTTAATGACTTGTACTTTTGACCCAAATAGTTTGGTGGTGATTCCTATGTAGAGAAAATGGTAGCAAATGTAAAATTTCTGTCATGCGATGCTTTTTACTAGTGCTCGTTTCCAACCATGGAAGGTGCCTTTTTAAAAAGAAACTGATTTCCCCATTAACACGAGGTCCATCGGACAATAAGACCCTGCTGACAACTGTGCCAACCAGCCTTTTTTTATTAAATGGCATCGCTTTCAAAGGTAACCCCAGGCATGTTCTCCAAAGCTTAGAAATGCTCGGCTGCCTGCTGTGTTTAGAAAAGCCAGGATCTAAAATACCACATGCCACATTATGGAATGGATTCCTGTGTGCATGCTTATCCGTTGAGCTGAGAAAGAAGCGCCCTCTTCTTGACAATACATGCCATTGCGACTACCGTGTTTTATGCAAACTGGAATGGTACAACAAAAGAAAATGTTAAATTTATTAGCCAAGTTGTTAATTCTGAAATGACGAAAATATGGTTACCCTCTTTGGAATTCAAGGTAAATGTCACCAAGGTCTGAAGCCCAGAGCACACCCCACCGCCATCACCTGGCCTCAGAAAACTATTTCCCATTTCCTTCCATGCATACTAACCTACAAGGAACTCTTAAGTCAAGTTTTAATTCAAAGAGGTTTTTGATGCCTCATGCTTGCCAGCAGAGGGCAGCACTGCAGAATTCAGAATACACGCTCACCAGTTGCTGACTGCTGTAAACCAATGCTTTAAAAACCATTTTTTGCCTTGAGAAGATTTCTACATTGACTTGGTGTTCCACTGAATTCCTTCCCACTCGAAAGGATTCGGGGGCACTTTCTAGAATTTCATACAATTCACTTCTCAGATCTGTTGGGCCTCACCGATGAACAATGTAAACTGAGGCTTAAAACGCTTTATCACAGAGGGACGGTGGCTCAGTGGTAGAGCATCTGCTTGGGAAGCAGAAGGTCCCAGGTTCAATCCCTGGCATCTCCAAAAAAGGGTCCAGGCGTATAGGTGTGAAAAACCTCAGCTTGAGACCCTGGAGAGCCGTTGCCAGTCTGAGAAGACAATACTGACTTTGATGGAACAAGGGTCTGATTCAGTATAAGGCAGCTTCATATGTTCATACCCCTGGAATGGGGTCCCCAATGTGCTGTCTAGCAAGCCTACCTTTAAGACATTATAATGACCTTACTGAGAAACTCCTAATGAACTTCCCAGGACCCCAAGGATTGCCTAGAACACAGCTTGAAATACACTGCTATACACCGTACAGTCTGTTTTTCTTCCCATATTACAAGAATGTTACAAGAATTCCCCAGTAATGAAGTACGTAATTAAAATAAAGAATGTAGGGAAAACCAAAGTGTCCAAGAAGAACCAAAGCTCTGACACCCAGCAAAACAAAGAGAGGGGGACATCCCTCCCAAAAGAAAATAATTTAGGTCCGCTTTTGTTTTATTAATTAGAATGCATTCTTCCAAAGAGCTAAATGCCTTTCCTAAAGACAGTTCTTCAGTCAGACAAACTAATGCAATCTTCATATGTTTGCTGTTCTGCTTCATCAGATATTAACATATGGAGCCCTTCATCACACACCCACTAGTTGTAAATCAATTTAGCACTGAAATTTGAGAAACTGAAGGTTTAACTAGCTTTAACTCTATTCTTATGGAGAAACAGTTGCAAATATATGGTCTCTCATGCAACTTGTACCCTTACTGACTGTAATGGCTTTTAATGTATTTATTGCAGTTGTAGCCAATGTTGTGTAGGGGTTACAGTGCTGGGCTAGGATCTGGGAGACCCAGGTTCAAATACTCACTCTCAACCTTAGAAGCTTGCTGGTTGACCTTGGCCCAGTCTCATACACTCAACCTAACCAAAACTCACAGGGTTTTTATAAGGCTAAAACAGAGGAGAGGAGGAGAAGGCAAGCAGCTTTGGATTCCCATCAGAAGAAGAGTTGGTTTTGATGCTCTGCTTTTCTCTACCCTAAGGAGTCTCAAAGTGACTTACAATCACCTTCCCTTCCTCTCCTCATGACAGGCACCTTGTAAGGCAGGTAGGGCTGAGGGAGCTCTGAGAGAACTGTGACTGGCCCGAGGCCACCCAGATGGCTTCATGCAGAGGAGTGCTGCTCTTAACCACTACACCATACTGAAGAAAGATAGGGTATGAATGAAGTTAATAAATAAATATCCTCCGTTCCATCAAGTCTTGCTGTTCCAATGCCCACCAACTTTCCTCTTTAATATATAGATACAGAGGGTTGTGCTGGAGTAATGGAGAGCCAGTTTGGTGTAGTGGTTAAGTGTGCAGACTCTTATCTGGGAGAACCTGGTTTGATTCCCCACTCCTCCACTTGCACCTGCTGGAATGGCCTTGGGTCAGCCATAGCCCTGGCAGAGGTTGTCCTTGAAAGGGCAGCTGCTGTGAGAGCCCTCTCCAGCCCCACCCACCTCACAGGGTGTCTGTTGTAGGGGAGGAAGGTAAAGGAGATTGTGAGCCGCTCTGAGACTCTTCGGAGTGGAGGATATAAATCCAATATCTTCATTTACCTCACAGGGTGTCTGTTGTGGGGGAGGAAGGTAAAGGAGATTGTGAGCCACTCTGAGACTCTTCGGAGTGGAGGGCGGGATATAAATCCAATATCTTCTTCTTCTTCTTCTTCTTCTTCTTCTAATGGTTAAAATGCCAGACTGGGACTTTAGAGATTTCAGTTTGGATCCACACTCACCATGAAACTTACTGGAGCTTAGGCCGGTCATTGTTTCTCACTCTAACTTACCTCACAGGGTTGTAGTAAGGATGAAATTAAGGAGAGGAGTAGGGAAGCCAGCCTCCAAATGGGATCTGGGGATCCCCCAAAATGCAGTTTATCTCCAGACTACAGAGATCAGATCCCCTTAGGGTTGCCAAGTCCAATTTCAGAAATATCTGGGGACTTTGGGGGTGGAGCCAGGAGACACTGGGGTGGAGCTAGAGGGGAGGGGGGGAAACGGCGCCAAGGAGCGTGGCGAGCCGTCCCATCTCAGAGCGGTTATGATACTAGAGCCTACCCTCCAAATTTACCATTTCCTCCAGAGGAACGGATCTCTTTGCAGTCTGGAGATATAATTCCAACAGAATACCAGGCTCCACGTGGAGGTCAGCAACCCTAGTACAAAAGCCAAAGTAATTGCACAGCCTCTCCACTGGGGAGAAGGGTGGGATATAAATAAAAGCTACATAATACACAAACAATGCAGTAACCTGGGGGATAAGGAGCCATTCAGAAATGAAGTCCTTAGCATGCTCCAGGACTGACCCATGATGTTAATTGTCTGCAGACTTATTGAAGACAGATCAAGATGGGCAGCTGCGTTAGACTATCTCCAGCAAAGAGCAAGAGCCCAGTAGCACCGTAAAGACAAAACTTGTGGCAGGATATGAGCTTTTGTGAGTCGCTGCTCTAAAGAAGTGGGCAGCGACTCAAGGAAACACACACCCTGCCATAAACGCTGTCAGTGTTTAAGGTGCTGCTGGCTTTATTGAAGTTATTTCCCCTTGTGTGGCTTGACTGTGTCCCCCAGAGCAACGTGCTTAGCCCTCAGAGCCCCTCTCAGCCGGGCTGTGGGGGGGTCTGCATCTTGTTAGGTGGCTGGCGCCGACTGATGGGGTCACTCTATGCCTTTGGACCAGAGGCAGAGGAAGGGCTGGACTGAAGTGATGAGCGAGCTTCTGTGCTCTTTCGCCTCCCTGGTTTTTGCAGATTGGCCCTGACGCCTGGCAGAGACCAAACCCCAACACCTATTCACCCCTCCTTCGGTGGAAGCTGAGAGAGTGGCTGGAGGCTCACCCCCCCCCCCCGGCCCGTCCTCCCTTTGCACAGGCTCAGCCTGCCGCCCCTCAAACTTCTCTCCAGAGAAGCCTCGCTGCCGGAAGTGAAGGCGCGAGCCAATAATACTCATCCAAATGTTCCCCGTCCTGCCCGCACGAGCCATCGGAGCGTGCTCTGCTGCTGCCTCTCTTTGGGGCCGCGGCGAAAAGGCGGAGACGCTGGCGGGGGCGGAGGGAAGCCGGCATTCCCTGCGAAAATCGTGCTGTAGCGCGAGCAGAAGGTAACAGACAATAGGAAGAGAGGAAGGAGGGAGGAGGCGGCCGGCTATCGCCTCTTCTCCGCTCACTGTAGAGAAGGGGAGGGTAGAGGCAGAGAAGGAGCGTGGAATCAGAGAAGGGGAGGGTGGAGGCAGGCCAGGAGCGTGGCGAGCCGCGAGTCCGGGTCCTAGAAGGACCCAGATTCACGGCTCGCCACGCTCCTGGCCTGCCTCCACCCTCCCCTTCTCTGATTTTTCCTCAGAGGCGGAGCGGGCGATGGCGCTGCGCTTCTGCTGCCTCTTCTCGGCTTCTTCTTAGCTGCTTCTCCGAGATGGGCTCAGCTTGAGCTACGGTGAGTGGAGAAGAGGCGGCAGCAGCGCGGCTCGCCACCCTCCAGGGCGCCGTTTCCCCCCTTCCCCCGCTTCTGTTTTTTTGGGGAGCGGGAAAAGAGACTGGAAATCCTGGGGTCCCCCGCCAGGGCGGGAGGGTTGGGAAGCCTAGATCCCCTTGAAAAAAAATGAGTTCCATGGAAGGTGGGACTCTATGGCATAGACCCTACCTGAGGTCCTTGTCTTCCCCAGGTTCTACCCTTAAATCTCCAGGAATTTCTGGATTTAGCAACTGTGTCCCCTCATCCCCTGCCCGTGGCCAGGAGGACTTGGCAATGCGAGAGGGGAGACAACTGTGTGTGCTGCCCTGAGCTTATTAAAATAAGAGTGAGGAAAAAATGCACAAAATCAGTTATATATGCACACATCTGGAGATACTGGGAAATGCCAAACTGCGGTACAAGAACTAAGTGTGTCATGAGATGAGGGTTACTGTGCTGTAAGAAATTAATTTCCCCTGGAAGCCAGATCACCCTGCTAAGGAAGATATGGCTCACTGAAATCCTGAACTATTCGTTGATCTGGCCTTGGATCCTTTTAATCTGCCTCCACTACTTAGGTGGAAGACACAACTCTTTATCAGGTAGGACTGCGGCCCTCTCTAGACACTCATTAGGCACTCATTCGGTAACTATCTGTTGGATCCTGTCTAAAATTTCTGTGCATGGAAGGAAGGAAGTCTTCAGCCTCCCCACACCTGTGGCCCTTGAAATGCCCCGTAAAATGTTTATCTGAGGGGACAGAGCCCCTCTCCCAGGAGCAGGGTGAGGGAAGGAGGAGAGCTTCCAGGAAAGAGGGAAGGTGGCAAAAAAAAACCCCCTCTCATTGTGCGCATGGAATCTTTTTAATGCACTTCATTAGAATGGCAACTGCCGAACTTGTCCTTTGACTTTCATTATTCAAAGCCCTTGTTATATACAGCCTATTCCCATTTTTCCAGCTTTCATTCTTTTTCATAACCTTGGTGATTCATTTCATGAATTGCAAGGCCCCATTGTATTCAACTTGTTGCAGGAGAAACCACAGAGAAATATGCCAATGTGCATTGGATCGAACACTCTTCAAATACACCCCCAGCGGATGTCAATTCTGCTGCCAATTTCTTGGTTTGTTGGCACTACTGTTCTGCAGCAGTGGCTGAGTGTGCCGCACTTAACTGAGCTATCACAGTGTGTTATTGCAGAAAGAAAGTTGTAAACTGGGTATAAATAGAATATGTTGTTTTCATCCAACATGGCCTATGGAGCATGTCTCTCCCCCCCCCCCTCCCCACTTCCTTATTTCAGGGCTACAATTACTAAGATCTAAATTCAGCAACACATCAAATATCCAAAGGTTTAATAAAACATTGAAAATGGCACTTAACGGGCAGGCTAGTCCCAGCAGAGTTTTAAATGTTTTCATTCATTAAATATATTTTATACATGCCTTCTTAAAACAAAAAAGCGGAGAGAGGGAAATCTAAATACTAATTTTGTTTCACTGTTTTAATGTCACACATTCAGTCTTAATAGCTTTGAAGGGTAGAAAGAGTTTTGCTGATTGCTATTTATCACGTAGGTAAATCTCAGTTTTATAGGATCAGTAATGGATAAACCTTTGTAACTGCCAGCTCTAGAGCAAAATTGGACAGCAATACTCAAAGTTCTTGAGCTCCAGTCTAAACACTATGTGCATGCCTTGGCAAAACATACTATATATTTACTACCTGGTGAGACTGAATTACATAAGAATGGCCTATTTGGATCGGAACAAAGTGCAATGCTTTCAACAGATGGAGATTTTAGTAGATGCTTAACTTTCCCATTGAATTTGATATAATTTTCAAGCCATTCACATTGTGGAGTTTTAAATACTGGGCGTTTTCGCACAGGGCTTACCCCGGAGCGACGTCCCTCTTCACCGCGCAGTGTCTGCGCGGATTTCGCACCAACTGCTCCGCAGAACCCGGAAGAGCCGCAAAGTCCCGCGGCTTTTGCGTTGCAAATGTAAACCGCCAAAAACCAGTTTACATTTGCGATGCAAAAGCCGCGGGACTTTGCGGCTCTTTCGGGTTCTGCGGAGCAGTTGGTGCAAAATCCGCGCAGACGCTGCGCGGTGAAGAGGGACGTCGCTCCAGAGTAAGGTCGGTGGGAAAACGGCCACTGTTTGACTGGCAGGTATAATTTTTAGTCCTCTTACTGCTTAGCTGGAAGCATAGCATAAATGAGTCTTGCTTGTTTTAGAAGAAGCTTGTTGTTGGCCAAGAAGCTAAGAACCCTGCAATAAGTTCCAAATGTCCAAAACTAGAGAATCAGGGTATCACAGAAACAAAATTCAATAAACTACAATTATATAATCAAACTATCTAAGTTTTGTATTTAAATATACCCCGTAGGAATATATATTATCAAGTAATCACAAATAATCAAAAATACATACACAAAAAGCACAAATATGAAAAACCAGTTCCAGAGTCCGTTCCAAACTTGTCATAAATATAATAGAAAGTCCAGAGTATATATTGTCAATGAAGCATTGAGCCTCTATATTGTTCGTTTGTTCTGCTATGGTAGAAAAATTCACTCCAGCTAGGCTTCTTTCAGAAAACAAGCCTTTAGCACCTCAAAGATCCAAGAGCCCGATGAACAATCAATACGAGTCATTTTGAAGATTATCTTTCTCAAGGGTAGGTTTAAAGAGATGTCTTTGCCAGCAAGAAGCATGGTTTACTTTCAAGTTTAATACCTTAGAACTTCATGGGCGGAATCAGGGTAATGAGCTGAGGTGCTTCTTGTAACAGTTAACAGACTAGTATGCCTTTGTATCTAAAGTATTTCATCCTTCGCTATGCAAATATATATGGCATGAGTTCCCTTTAAGAATGTGATCCTTGTTAACATCTGCAGACTATTTCTATGCTAATGGCTGACTTTCTACCATGGTGCTATATATTATTTATAACTTTCACATGTCCAAGGCATCTTTGAGCTACTGTCTTTTTTAAACAATACAGATCCACCAATTTATAATTCCATTGTTATGTTTCAAAACACTTTTTGACATTGAGGAGAACTTCAGAAGCCAGACATGGAAGAGAAGATGGAATGGTTATAGCCCAATCTTGTCAGATCTTGGAAGCTAAGCAGGGCTGTGGCTTAGAAGAGAGATGTCCAGGAAAGGTTCTGCAGAGGAAGTCAATGGCACGTCACCTCTGCTTCTCACTTGCCTTGAAAGCCTCGTGTTGGGGGGGGGGGGGTCACCATAAATTGCTTGTGGCATAACACATTCAGAAGCCATTCGCGATATGGCCTACAGGAGGTATCTGGTTGGTGTTTTCAGGGCTTTTTTTGTAGAAAAAGCCCAGCAGGAACTCATTTGCATATTAGGCCACAACCCCTGATGCCAAAAAAGCCCTGGGTGTTTTTATTTAAATAAAAATTATAACAAATCCCATGTCAAAGTTGCTCATTACTTATATAATAGGTGCTATAATCTTAGAATCTGGCTGTTTTCCAGATCTATATTTAATCAGTGTTGTTGGACTTTAAGGTAGTTCTTTCGGACAGATAATTGACCTTAAACACCTGTCCTTTTCTTGGATTCATAAAATGAAATTAGCATTTTAGCCATGTGAGTTCCATTCATAACAGCACCCATTTTTTTTCCCCACAGACGACAACACTCATTGGCCTCCTGAAGACTGCCAGACTGCTGCGTTTGGTGAGGGTTGCCCGGAAACTGGACCGCTATTCCGAATACGGGGCTGCTGTTCTGATGCTACTGATGTGCATCTTTGCTCTCATTGCTCACTGGCTGGCTTGCATTTGGTACGCTATTGGGAACGTTGAGCGGCATTACCTGGTTAATAAAATTGGCTGGCTGGATTCACTGGGAGAACAACTGGGGAAACATTACAATCGGAGCGATGTCAGCTCAGGACCCTCCATCAAGGACAAATACGTCACAGCCCTTTATTTCACCTTCAGCAGTCTGACAAGTGTAGGATTCGGAAATGTGTCTCCCAACACCAACTCCGAGAAAATATTTTCCATCTGTGTCATGCTGATTGGCTGTGAGTAGGACTCTTTTGCCTTCTTCTCCCCCCACTCCCGCAAATATTTTGATAATATATGTACATGTGCTAATTGTGATAATGAATAAGCATTTAGGTAGAGGAGTGAAGGAAATTGACCATATGTGAGATGAGTGCTTATAGGAGATTGATCATAAGTGTAGTGACCGTGGGTGCCTTAGTGTCTACTGGTTTCCAGTGCCCATTTGCTTCTTTGACAAAACATCTCTTAATGAAAGCATCTTTTCTCCAAAACAAAGAGCCACCTTTGGCTTTCCTTCACTTCATTGGCATGGAAGGTGCTTCAGAAGTTCATTCAACAACCTATTTTGTCTGCAAGAGCTCAGCAGTGAAATGCATGCATGAAGTAATAGTAAAACTAGGACATGGTCTGATTTGCATTTAACAAACAGCTCCACGTATAATTACTGGAAACTGGAGCCCCAAACAAAGGGGCGGATCCTACCCCATCTTACCAGTCCACTGAAGAAATTTTGAAGCCTTCCTCCTGTCTTTTGTTGGAGGAAGGGCCACTTACTTTAGAGGAAGGCTGCTTAAACCGGAGGAAGAAGGTGGTTGGATCCGTTCCAAAGATTCCATCTTTCCCTCCCTACCACCCAGATCCAACCCAAGCATCATAAGAAAACAAATCACATGATCTTCATTCAACATACTACCCTTAAATTAAGCTCAAGGTTTACCAGTTCTGGACAACTAATGTGCCATTTTTCTTTCCTTCCATTCTATTTTTCAAAGAGATTTGTGTTATCCAGTTAGCACTGCAGGATTCTCAAAAATAGCCATTGGCAAAGGTTATGCCACTTTTATGTAAAACCCACAGGTCAATCTCAGTCTGCTCTAGGAATCACTAGAAACTATAGTTTTATCATTGGAAATAGGGAAAGGGGAACAAAAACTTAACCCAAAAAATGAATTAAGAACCTGAGAGAGTAAATGGATACAAATTAGGGGGCCCAATGTAAAATCAATAAATATACAGCGCAAACATTGCAAATGACCAAAAATACATGTATTTATGACAAATTAGTTTAAAAATAATCATAGGCCCAAATATAGCCTCAATATGAATGACAAAACTTACAATATCACTGAAAATGCTATGGTTTTATTATTCCTAGAGAGGTGTGATTTAGCAATGGTGCCCCCCATGTCCCCACCCTCTCTCTGGCCTCCTACTGGTTGCCATGGCAACTCTAGCACTAAGGTATATCCAAATGATGTTGATTAGTACAGTTTGGAGAGTAATTATGGGTTCATTGTCCATGTAAACTTTGAATTAGGATGATGCCATAATGCTTCTTTTAAAAAAAATTTAAAAAAGCATTTACAAGATCTCAGCCATGTGGGAGGATAAAGATATCCAGGTGTTTCATTTGGCACCACAGGATATTAGTCTACAGCATACTCCAGAGGAGTGATTTCCCACATGATGCTTCTGATGAGTTTCCTGTCACCAACCTTCTTCTACAAAGCATCTCTTTTTTCAAACCAAAAAGCCAGATCTGGTTTTCCTCCATGTCACTGGCAAAGAAAGAGCCCAGGAGGCATCTTTATCTTGTAGGGAGCACCCGTTCGGAAGCAGATGCTTCTATCATCCTAGGACCTCCACGACAGAACCTCCACAGATCTTGTGATTGAACTAAGTAGCCATTTTGTGTTTGATCCCACCCACTGTAGCAATCATTTTGTTGTGCCCTCTAGCTTTTCTCCAGATTTCAAAAAATTCCCACAGGATCCGTAAAGTTGGGAAACCCCATTCTAGTCAGTGTCAATGTCAGAAGGTCTGTTAGATCTGTGAAATCTAAAATGCGCTGCTTTCGATCAATACATTCATGAAAACAATCTCCTTGTGACCTGTCCATCTCTTCTAAAGGGGCCAAACTTGAGACTGTAAACATTACTTTGGTAAGTCTAGAATGCTATTTTTGGCAAGAAAGTGCTTTTATTTATGTACTTCATTCAGTTCAAGGATACTTGAAGAGTGGGTAACAAGATTGAAAGTCTGCCGTGTGATGGTTCTAAAGAACTTTAAAGAGGACACACTAATATGGGTGATAAGTATTATGCACTCTATTTCCTCTCTTGTGTTCCTTCTGCTCTAGTCAGCATACTTGCTACAGGGAATATGCTAGGGAGATATAACAAAAAAGTAGGTCAGGGTTGGGTTGGTTCTCCTAGCAATGTAGGGGGAAGGCAGCATGTGGCGTATAACTGAAATCACTTTTATTTGTCTGAGTCCTAAGTATTGTAGGTAGATTTTCAAGGATGATATGCAAATATGCAGATTTCCAATTGAGTACCTGCTTCTTGAATTTTTATTCCACCCTCCTGAAGAGAACCTTTTAGTGACTTCTGCAACAGCTTAACCTGTCAAGGACTTAAATGGCCATAGGGTGCAATCCTCTCTGAATGCATGAAAAGTATAATACCTGATGTGACAGGGCAATTAGTTGCGCAGTTATGTCTTGTCAATTAAAATTCCCATGAGAATGAAAAAATTGGAAGGGGTCTCTTTGAGCAAAGTGGCAGTTTGCATCCTGCCAAGTGAAATGTTGCTGCGCTTCCAAGCGAAAATTCTCTCAGGACTTCTCCCTGGAGGACTTTGCAAAAGGAAGTGTGGCAAATAAAATAAACCGATTGGGGCACACAAATATGTGCAATGAAAACGTTGTTAATCTTTCTGTATACCCAAGACTGAATTTATGGTAAGGAACTATAACAGAACCAAGTTAGATTTGCCAACCTCCATGAGGGTGTTATCCAGAAAACACCAAGTATTGTAACCCACAAATTACTAAGGCAATATATGTGACACAGTCATCAGATTCATTCAGAACTTCTAATTCTAATCCAGTCCAAATTCATAGAAATGTAAATCACAATCTGATAGAAGAATTCATCAGTGCTGTTCATTCAGAAAGTGTAATAATAATAATAATAAATTTTAATTTATACCCCGCCCTCCCCGCCGAAGCAGGCTCAGGGAGGCTTACAAGACATAGTACTCCGTACAATGATACAACAATAAAATTCAAAGTGGTAGCAGTTAAAATACAATTACATATAAAACAACATTTAAGTTAATAATTTTAAAACCACAATATAACATAATATGGTGCTACAGTCTTGATGTGTGCATAGATATAGTTTTTATGTTGATGTAATGGTTCCACATTAAAAAGCCAGCTGGAAGAGGTGCAGGGCCCGCACCTCCCCTGGCAGCTGGTTCCACCATTGGGGTGCTGTTATCGAGAAGGCTCACTCCCTTGTCGCTTTTAATTTGGCCTGCTTTGGCCCAGGTATTTTCAGCAGATTTTGTGGAATAGATCTCAGTACTCTCTGGGGAACATATGGGGAGAGACGGTCCCTAAGGTAGGCAGGTCCTCGGTCATATAGGGCTTTAAAGGTAATAACCAGCACCTTGTGACGAACTTGGTACACAGTTGGCAGCCAGTGCAGTTCCTGCAGCCTAGGTTGTATATGTTCCCACCTAGGGAGTCCCATTAACAACCTGGCTGCCGCGTTCTGCACTAGCTGCATTCCGAGTTCGGCACAGGGGCAGCCCCATGTAGAGGGCATGACAGTAGTCTAACCTCGAGGTGACCGTTGCATGGATCACTGTGGCCAGGTCGCCACACTCCAGGAAGGGAGCCAACTGCCTTGCCCGCCTAAGATGAAAAAAGACAGATTTAGCAATGGCTGCTATCTGGGCTTCCATTGTCAGGGAAGACTCCAGTAGCACCCCCAAGCTCTTGACCCTGTGCATTGCTTCCAGTGACACACCATCAAAGGCCGGTAGGGGGATTTCCCCTCCCAGACCGCCGCAACCCAGGCAAAGGACTTCTGTCTTCGCTGGATTTAACTTCAGCCTACTCAGCCTAAGCCAACCTGCCATGGCTTGCAACACCAGGTCCAGATTTGCGGGGACATTGTCAGTCCGGCTGTCCATCAATAGATAGAGCTGGGTGTCATCAGCATACTGGTAACAACCCAGCCCATATCTCCAGGCAATCTGAGCAAGGGGGCACATGTAGATGTTAAACAACATCGGGGAGTGGACCGCCCTCTGAGGCACCCCACAGTTAAGTAGGTGTCTCTGGGATAGTTCTCCCCCAATCGCCACCCTGACCCTCAAGGAAAGAGGAAAGCCACTGCAAGGCCAGCCGCTGAATCCCTGCATCGGCGAGGCGGCGGGTCAGCAACTGGTGGTCGACCATATCGAACGCAGCCAATAGGTCTAACAACAACAGTACCGCCAAACCACCTCGATCCAGATGCCGCTGGAGATTATCCATGAGGGCGACAAGCACTGTCTCCGTCCCATGGCCCAGGTGGAAGCTGGACTGGTATGGATCTAAGGTGGAAGCGTCAAGCTGTCTATAACACAATTCATAAAAGGTATAACATTTAATATAAAACATGCACAAAAATGAATTTAAAACGTATTGCTTGAATATAAGTGCATAAAATTTGCAAACCACATACAATTTCCCATATACATTTAAAAGACTTCCAATCACCACAATAACCATATACATTTCAGCCCCTAAGGGCCTTGCTCCAGCTTTTCTCAAGGATCTTCCAAATCTCTGGCGATACTAAAGGTAAAGACAGTCCCTTGTGCAAGCACCAGTCATTTCCGACTCTGGGGTAACGTTGCATCATGACGTTTTCATGGTAGATTTTTTACAGGGTGGTTTGCCATTGCCTTCCCCAGTCATCTACACTTTTCCCCCAGCCAGCTGAATACTCATTTTACCGACCTCAGCAGGATGGAAGACTGAGTGAACCTTGAGCCAGCTACCTGAACCCAGCTTCCACCGGGATTGAACTCAGGTCGTGAGCAGAGAGCTCGGACTGCAGTACTGCAGCTTTTTACCACTCTGTGCCACGGGTGATACTGCCTCCCTGCTAAGGAGACCTGGCTACTAGGGTTGCCAATTCCCAGTTGGGGGAAGGGAATCCCCTGGTTTGGAGATCCCCCCCACTTCAGATTTATTAGAAAGAGGGTGGGGGTCAAATGTCTGCTGGGCACTCCATTATACCCTATGGAGGCTGATCCCCGGAGGGTATAATGGAGAATCAATCTATAGGGCTCGGGGGGGGGGGGTGTTTTTTGAGGTAGAAGCGCCAGATATTCAACATAGCATCTGGTGCCTCTCCTCAAAAAAAAACAAACCTTAAGTTTCAAAAAGATTGGACCAGGAGGTCTAATTCTATGAGCCCCAAAAGAAGGTGCCTCAATCCTCCATTATTTCCAAGGAAAGGAATGCATTTAAAAGGAGCACGGACCATTTAAATGTGATGGCCAGAACTCCCTTTGGAGTTCAGTCATTCTTGTCACAACCTTGGTCTTGGCTCCACCCCCAAGTCTTCTAGCTCTACCCCCAAAGTTCCCAGGTGTTTCCTGAGTTGGACCTGGCAACCCTACCTTAGATAGATGTGGTTTTCAGAGGCCAACAGAGGAGCAAATAGAGAAATGATCTACTAATGTCCTACCTTAATTCTGGGTTTTTAACCATTTGTATGCCTATCAGGATAACCCAGGCTATCCCCAGCTCATCAGATTTTGGAAGCTAAGCAGCGTGGGCCCTGGATAGTATTAGGAAGGAAGACCACCAAGGAATACCAGGGTTATGATGAGGAGGCTGGCAATGGCAAATCACCTCTGAACATCTGTTGCCTTGAAAATGCTATGGGATCATAGAAATGTAAATCATAAGCTGATAGAAGAATTCATCACCACTTGACGGCAAAGAAAACAACAACAACAAAAACACTGTAGGGTGTGGGGACAAACTCTTGAAATGTTGTGTGGGGCAATTCAACAAGGTCAGACTTTGTTAGTCATGTTAGAGCAGGGGTGACCAACAGTCGCTCTCCGGATGGTTTTTTTTTTTTTTTTTTTTGCCTACAACTCCCATCAGCCCCAGCCAGCATGGCCAATGGCTGGGGCTGATGGGAATAGTAGGCAAAAAAACATCTAGAGAGCTACCGTTGGCCACCCCTGTGTTAGAGCAAGAGAAGGAATGGAGGCAAGGCTCTTATACTTTTGGTCACCTCAGAACAGAGTTGCTGAATGTGTAGGGATGTGGCAGGAAAAGCAGCATTAATGAAACTTTCCCATGGAGGCGGGGTTGTGAAATGTACAGGAGCCTTGCCTTCCTTTGCCTCTGGCCATCTTGTCTTCCTCAGTCCCCTCACAAAACCTTCAGTCATGGTCGGCGCGTGGGAGTAGGCCATGTACGCGCCCCCTCCCCACACACTAGCTGATGCCCACTGCTTCTTTCGCTTGCCCAAGACTCAGGTGGAGGGAAGAGCCATCTCAGCCTTGCTCCTGGGCTGCCTCCCCTGTGAGGGAAGGCAGCCTGAGAGTGAGGCAGAGGTCCCACTTTGCCTCTTTCCCCCACCTGAGAATTGGGTGGAAGAAAGAGGGGGCTTAGCCTCACTCCCAGGCTGCCCCCCCCCATGAGGGAAGACAGCCTGGGAGCAAGGCAGAGGCCCTGTGCAGCCTCTTTCCCCTACCCAACACTTGGGCAAAGAAAAGAAACAGCAAGCAGCAACCCCCTCAGCACCATTTAAAGACCCTCACTGATCAGCTGATTGCCGGGGGTCTTTAAATGGGAGGGGGGAGGCAGATTAGCTGCTTCTGCTGCTTCTCTGCCTAGCAAGAGGCGGCAAAAGCAGCCCCACCTCCTCCTCTTTTAAAGACCCCCCATAGGGGGCAGAAGCGGGGTGGGGTGGGCGGCTTGGGCCATCAAGAACCCCAGCACTGCCCCTGTCTTCAGTGTGGCAATATAGAGGCCACACATTCTGCACCTCCTTTCTCCATCCCTAAGAAGAATTAGTCCACCTTGCCCGCATTTTGTTATATTAGATTGTTAGAGCCATGTTTTACAGTTTACTACTGAGGGTTCTGAAGTAATTTCCTCAGGGCTTCATGTTCTTTAAAGAGACTATAGTCATTTGAGCAACCATGCCTTTTGGGGGGGGGGGGGAGGAGGAGCTTATTTTAACGTATTAAATAGGATTCATTTTGAGAATTGGTAATCAAAGTAGAACATTAACATTCTCACTGAAGTTCTGTAGCTTCAGCACAGCATTAAAGGATCCTTTGTTTTCCCTTGAAATTAAAAGAACTCTGTGTTCTCTTTGTGTCTATAAAGGGGAGGAGGGAAGCAAGACTCAAAATGACAATTCTAAAAAAGGTGACACAGCATCGGAGTCACAGCTGATTGTTTTTAAAAATGTGTTGCATTGAATTAGCATATATAATTCTAACCTGAGGAAATTAAATCCACTCAATTGTTTGCATGGCCGAGGCAACCCAAGAACCGTGGTTAGGCCAAATCAGCCTGATCTATGAACCAATTAAAGAGGAATATTTGGAGTTGTGCCAGCAAGGCTCCTTCAGACAAATCAGTCACATGCATCCGTGTGTTTTTTCTGGGGGGGATGTAATGGAAGAAAGTTCCAGAACCTCTTCGTGGAAACAAAATTCTAAAAAAAAAAAACATGTCAAAAGTTAATGGGAGCACCCATGTGTTTCTCTTTCATTTCCCTCTTGAGAATTCCAGCACCTTTTTCCAGAAAAAAAACCCCATGGTTTTCACCTTTTTTGTCTAATTGTGGTGGTGTGCCTTTAACAGCAGGCAGATGGAGTGAAATTTAGTGACTGCATTTTTTTTTTCCTGCCATGGACATAAATGGTGGTAAAATAGGGCTGCCAGCTCTGGGTTGGGAAATACCTGGAGATGTGGGAGATGGAGCCTGGGGAGGGTGGAATTTGGAGAGGGGAGGGGAGAATCCACCCTCCAAAGCACCACTTTTCTCCAGGGGAATTGACCTCTGTTGTCTGGAAATCAGTTGTAATTGTGGGAGATCTCCAGGCCCCACCTGGAGGCTGGCAACCCTTTGGTAAAGCCTTCATATGCTTAAGTTCTGTCACTGGCCTGCAATTAAAAGCACAGAAGCAGAGCAACTCTAATAAAAACACCAAAATACTTTGTCCCTACAGAGGGGCCGTGGCTCAATGGAAGAGAGTCTCCTTTGCATGCAGAAGGTCCCCAGTTCAATCCCTGGCATTTCAAGTTAAAACGATCAGGTAGTCGATGGTGTGAAAGACCTCAAGCTGAGACCCTGGAGAGCTATGCCAAACAGAGCAGACAATATTGGCCTTGATAGACCAAAGATCTGGTTTAGTATAAGGCAGCATTGTGTGTTTAATGTCATAGTGGCCAATGACTGTCCCTGTTTACCATGGACAGTCCCTGTATTCTGTCTCTGTCCCTATATGTCATTGGGTTAAAATTTGTTTTTTCAGTTAACGGATTTTATTGGTGATTATTTGTATTTTACTGTTGTACTTTGCCTAGAGCCCAGCATTGGCTGGGATGAGGAGATTCATAATTTTAATAAATAATAATAATCTTTTGCCTTTGGGGCATATGTTGGAGATACATTTGTAAAACACTGTTAGTGTATGCTGGAGGGTTTTTTTAGGTTTGGGCCCCTTCTCGTGGGTTTCTACATATGGTAAATATTTGGGATGAATATGTCTTGTCTCAAGCACACCTGCATGTTGATGTTTGCACATGGAGAAAACCTTGCCAGCATGTTGCTTCCCTTCCATAACTGCCCATTCAAGAAATAAGCATACCTGGGTACTTTTTGGGTTGCAACTATTTTGCCAACAAGTCTGTTCTGAACTTAAAACATTTGCAAGATGATGATCTATTTGCTAACGCTACGATTCAAGAGCTCATGAATGACAGGCTTTTGCAGAGTACTGTTTATTTAAAAATACTTCTACGCCACCTCTCCAGCCAAATAGAGTCCCCCAGTATGCGAATATAGCTGGCAGAAAAGAAGATAGGGGGATTTACAAAAACACTGTAGGCCATTTCCCCTTATTTTCATCTGTCAGAAGTTGAAAGGTAGGTATTGGCAATGTTACCTGTCTGTCTAGTACCTTTATTATCACAGTGTGATTTACATGCTTCTCGGCTCCATCCCTTATTCCAGTAACCCTGTGCGGTAACAGGGTTGCAGGGTCCCAACAGTGCACCAGCAGAAGGTGGGAGGGACCTTTCTGGTAGTGGGGAGGAGTACCATGATGCGACTACATCACTTAAAAGTGACATAGGCACATCAGGGATGTCAGAAGGCGATGCTCTGGTTTGGGGGCAAAACTCAAGGGTAGAATTGGAGTTTTGCCCCCAAAACAGAGCATCACCGCACAACATCCCCAACATGCCAATGTCATGTCTGGTTATGTAGGCATATTGTGGTTATTTCTGGCTTCTCAGAGGTAAGAAGGGATAATTTTTTTGGGGGGGGGCAGGGGTGCCCAAAAGTAGGAGACCCCTGCCTGGACCAGTAGGTCTGACAACCCTGGTTGCCAGTCCTTGGGGACATGGGGATGCCTCCTACCCAAAATGATGGCATGATGTCAGTAACACTATGGGTTTTTTTACCATAGAGATTTGGGAAATTCCTAGAGTGTCACATGACACCATGCTATCACAGACTGAAATGGGCATCATGTGATTCTGGTTCTCCCTCCCACATATTTTTGCTCCATTGAGTGGCAGCAGGAGCTTAGAGCATGGGGACAAGATGTTATCATGATGGGCAACCTGATAGCCCTAGCAGTAAGTTAAGCTGAAAGAAGGGGGTTGGCCCATGATCGCCCAACAACTTTGTGGCAGAGTAGGACTTTGAACCTAGTTTTCTCTAGCATGAGCCTGGTTTTGCCAACCACTGCACCACACTAGCTTCAACAATTGCAGTGTTGTGGCTACTCTCTGCAGCGTTATTACTTAACACTACCTGTAAATGTTTAGGCCAACTTTAATAATTCTGGCTTTACTGGTTTGTTTATTGCAAATGCTAGAACTTCTTTAAAAAGGTGCAAACATCCACCATCCTTTGCCGACTGACTTTTAAACATCTTCGTTCAATTTTTATTAAAATGTTCACGTCCTGTTTTCCCCTCATCCAAGGACACTCAAAATGTTTTCATTCAATACATCCCATTTGCTACTCCAACATACTTTTAATGCAGTTCAAGGTTCAGTGTTACCAGAAACAATGCGAAGTCTTTATATGGCAATCAGGACTGTCCTTTTACTAGTCCTTAACTGCCTTTATGAATTGTAACTATCAGAATCCAGACAGGAATACAAACATTCTCAGTATGGTTTAAGTAGCTTGGATGCACAGTCTCTGGCCTGAAAGCAAATCCTTTGGAATGCATCCAGTGTGTGTGCATGCCAGTAATGGGATTTAAGTATGTGTGTGACTCTCCTACTGTAAAGGTTTTAACTTTGTCCGGATTCACATTATATGAGCAATCCCATCATCAAACTGTTGCTGATAAATTAAAGACCATGCCAGCTTGATGGGCTGGATCCAGCCAGGGGTTTTTCACTCAATCTTTTTTTTCACCAGAAAAAAATAACTGGTTGGATCCATACCAATGTCATGATCATTTGTTCTGTGCTGATATCACAAGCCAAGTTGGCTTGTTGAACTGGCAGACTAAGGAAGCTTCTGGGAAACTGACCCTGTGCCAAGAAAAAAAAAACCCACCAGTACGTAACACATTATTGTAATGCTACACAAAGGTGTTTTGGGCACACCTTCATGGAAATGGGTCATCATGTGTGCATAACAGAAGTGGTAATAGGACCAATACACCTACCCAGTTTTAGCCAACATGTTACCAGTTCCTTGTTTGTGTCCTTTTGCACTCTGGCCTGCTATGGTCTCTATCAGTTGCAATCCTGGCATAGGAAGCCAGAGTTCTGGCACTGGTTTTGCACAAAACGATGCCAGTTACTGCAGCAGCACAAACTGACATGCCTACATCTAGAAACGGGCTGTCATTCTAGTTGCCTGCAGGAGTGTGCAGAGCTGCCAAGAAGGAACTGGGAGAACTATATTCTGTTGTCCTTGGTCTCTCTGAAAGTCAGTGGGACTGGGCAAGTCAGAGGTCAGGGGATCCTGTTGGTTTCTGAGAACAGTGGCATACATCGAATCTTAGATGAGAAGAAGTTTCTTCCGCCAAAGATCACAGGAAGACAAGCCATTTAAGTTGGAGGAAGGCCCTTTAGGCTGGAAGAAGGTCACTTCGTTCACTAGAGAGATTGACTGGACTGCTGTCATCCAAGAAAGGATTGATTCAATCATTTCATACTGACCTCACCGTGCTTCTAATAAGAGGCTAGCCCTGTGCTTTACTTTGGATTTGAGTAACTGAAGAGGGCAGGGAGCCATTGGGAGCATCAGGTGGTGAATATTTGCTGTCAAATCTGCTAGAGCTCACTGGAAAGCCTATGAATGGTGGTAATAGCATTAAAGAAAAGCTACTTTTCCAGAACCCTTGTGCCAGTTAATTCATGCCCAACTCATTTACTTGAGGTAATTTGGCAATTAATGACTTCAAAGAGGGAGCCCCAGATTTGGCTATATGCTGCGATATTTCTTTTTATTATTTGATTTAATTAGATTTTATACTCACCCTCCCCTGCTGTTGCAGGCCTCAGGGCAAGTAACAAAACATATTACTAAAAACTAGAGTTGCCAGGTCTTACCTTTGATGGAGCAGGGGACTTTGGAAGGCATTCCAGGGGTAGGTGGGGATGTTGCACAATGTCCCCAGTGTGATGAAATCACTCAGAAGTAATATCATCTTACCAGGATGTTCTGGTATTTGGGCAAACTCTATGGTTTTTTCGACCTCAAAACTGTAACGACCAAATATCAGAGCATCCCCGATGCAATGACATCACTTCTGGGTGACATTATCACATCTGGGACATTGTGTGGCAATGTACCTGTTTGGGAGTGGGGCTTCCCCAACCAGCCAGCTGGCTGGCAGTGAAGTCCCAAAAAACGAGTTTCCCCAGCCCTGCCAGGGAAATGGCAACTCTAAAAATAGTCATAAATTAAAACAGTTTAAACATCAGGCACAACAGCAATCGGATGACATAACAATATAATCTCATTAGGGACTTTTAACCAGATAAAACTAAGGAAACGTCCACAAAGAGAAGCAGAAGAGGGCCTATCCGATGGAATTGCTCTTTTTGCAGCTTCGAAGTGCTCAGTTGGATAGCCAGATTTTTTAAGGGTATGTACCAAAACTAGTAAAATGCACACGTTGCTCTAGTCACGCCAAATGGCAGCTGTGCATATCAAGAGGATCACAGATACACGTCCCCCCTGTTAAGTGCAGTTTGACACCAAAACTGTAATAATTTAAAAAAGAGCTTTTTTGATTAAAGAAAAAGAAAGTTTCTCAATCATATTATTAATAGTGAAGTGTGGCCTCTGTCTGTGGATACTTAAATTTGGAGATAGGATGCATGGACAGACAAGTCAGATCTTTCTACAAACCTGAGAAAAACCCCAGGTTAGCGGGGGTGGGGGCACTGGGTGTTAACATCCACCAAAATAATAGAAGCAGTACCAGTAACTTCAAGAAAAAATGCCCACTGTGGCTGGGCAACCACCACAGTGGGATCCGGCAACCAGAGGATGGGGGGACTAACCAAGAGCAGCATGAAGGCCTATCTGACATACAGTGACATATCCACATTACTGCCCACATGACCCAGAAGTGATGTCATCACACCTGAGACATTCAGGTGATGCTTTGGCATTTGAGAAGAACTCTATGGTTGGCTTCTACCATAGAGTTTTTGCCCAAACACCACGTCCCAGATGTGATGACATCACTTTTGGGTCATGTGGGCAGTGGCACGTCGCTGCATATCAGATGTATCTCCCTTTTTGGGGGGATAAGTTCTCCCTACCAACCAGCTAACTGGCAGTGGGGAGGTGGGGCGTGGCAGCAGGAGACCTCCACCTCCACCAGGGGGTCTATCAATCCTACACAACTGTATTGCCAGCCTTCACGCCTTGGTTTCTGTCAATAAGTGGCAGGAGCCTTTCCAGGACTGTTTTGGCCTTTGAGAGAAGACTCATTGGTAAAAGGTCCATAAGGAACCATAGGACTATCAGGTCCTCCCTTGCCACTGATAGGGGGTGGTGAATAGGTTTGCCAGTCCCAGGTTGGGAAACTCCTGGAGATTTGGGGGTGGAGCCTGGGGAGGACAGGTACCTTAGTGGGGTACAATGCCATAGATTTTACCCTCCAAAGCATCCAGTTTCTCTGATTTCTGTAGCCTGGAGATGAACTGTAATTCTGGGGAATCCTGAGATTCCACCTGGAGGCTGGCTTCCCTAAGGAACCACAAGGCCCAGTGACTAGATACCATGCAACTTCCATGACTCACCCAGGTCCAGCTGCTCACTCTTGTTCAACAGCAGCCACCACAAAAAGCCAGTGTTATGTAAGAGCTAGAGTCTCAGGCTAGGATCTGGGAGACCCAAGGTGGTTTCACACAGTAGATTTGCCCCGATCTAACCCTGCCTCCCATTCGGATTAAAAGTGCATGAGCACATCTGCCCTCCGAGCTGCACCTATACTCACCCCATCTCCAGATGCCTCCTATCCACATTTAAAAGCTACATGGATTATCCTGGTAGCATCCCCGTGAATCAGATGTAGGTCACATAATCGGCTGCTGTCTGAATGCCCTGGGGTAACTGATAAGCAGAAAAGCTGTGTGATTGCGCAAAATCGTTTCCGGCAAGGTCGGGGGGGGGGGTTCCCCCTCACCCCTCTCCCCTCTCCGAAGTGCACTTCTCCACTTCTCCAATTGAGTGCACACACAAGGCCTTTTTAAAAGAGACAACCCTTTCCACACCGGGTCCGTGATTGAGCCAGGCAAGCAGTGTGAATGGGCAACCACTGACTGCTGCCGCTTCAGTAGCAGCTGTCTGATTGCCCAGAAACGGTTCAAACTTTAGCAGATTTTTTTCTGAACAGGATAGAATCATGTCAATTTAACAGTGTGAAACCAGCCCCAGGTTCAAATCCCCAGATTGCCATGAGAATGGGCAAAGCTCCAAAGGGCAAGAGCACATCTGATGGGTTGAACATATGAACATATGAAGCTGCCTTATACTGAATCAGACCCTCGGTCCATCAAAGTCAGTATTGTCTACTCAGACTGGCAGCGGCTCTCCAGGGTCTCATGCTGAGGTTTTTCATGCCTATTTGCCTGGGCCCTTTTTACTTGGAGATGCCAGGGATTGAACCTGGGACCTTCTCCTTACCAAGCAGATGCTCTACCGCTGAGCCATCATCCCTCCCCTAAAGTTGAAGTTACACTACAGGAGGGTAGAATTCAGTTAACCACAGGAGAAAAATCTTAATGGTGTGGACTGTCCCTCACTGACTATCTTCAGTCAGAAGCTGGATAGCCATTTTGCAAGGATGCTATAGCTTTGGAGGTCTGACACTAAGCAGGGAGTTGGACCAGATGGCATCTAATACTTCTTCCAACTCTTAAGATTTTGTATTTTGTGGGTTTTCCCCCTTTGCACCAAGGTCAAGACCTAATCTTGGTTACATTGCTTGTCTTCTAAGAGTTACTTGGATCCCAAGGACAACAATATGATGTAACAATTTCATTTCTTTTTCCATTTTATCCAGCATTAATGTATGCAAGCATTTTTGGAAATGTATCGGCAATAATCCAAAGGCTGTATTCAGGAACTGCCCGGTATCACATGCAGATGCTGCGTGTGAAAGAGTTTATACGTTTCCATCAGATTCCTAACCCCCTGAGGCAGCGGCTTGAAGAGTACTTCCAGCATGCTTGGACCTACACAAACGGCATTGACATGAACATGGTATGTAAATCCGCTTTTGGCAACTGACAATGTACATCTGTAGCAGTATAGAGGAAGAAACAAATGTCATGGTTTTCAGCAGCCTTAGCTCACTTGTCTGCTTTCGATGCCCTGCGCAATAGGGCGCATTATCTGTATTATAATCACAGCCATTAATTAAGCTACGAAATGTTCATTGGTTCATAAAACAACTGCTTCCACCTCTTGGAGGGGGGCAAGTGTTACACTGTCCAAGAGATCACAGAATGGTTTGCAGGTATTAGACTATTGTTTTGAAGGTAGTTGTGTACAAAGGTTTGGGCCCTATGAAATGTGAGCAGAGCATAATTGCATAATTGATAACTTTCCTTCTTCCCCTCTTCTTCTTCAGTTCTCTATGTCCCTCATCCAAATTATTCCCCCATAGGTCATCAAACCCCCAGGAACAAGCTTGAGGTCATAGTGGGGAGCTGCAGTGATGGGAGAATCAGCAAAAATTGCCCCTCCCATCTTCTTTGAGCAGCAGTGGCTGTCATGAGTGGGGAAATAGCTTCAGATCCAAGCCAAGTCCCTCTTGGCAGAGACCACATAAGAAATGACATTAAAGCTAGTCACATAAATTAAATAGCTCATAATAAACAATAACTTGCATGCCAGTGCTGAAAGGAAGGTAGGAGCCAAAGGAGCATTGGACCAAGCCAAAAGCAGATTTTTCTTGCAGATGTTTTCATATATTTGGGAGGGTAAAGGTCTACATCAGCAATGTATAGGTTCACACATGTCCATTCTGTCACAAACTTCAAAAGATTATAGTAGCACCAATGTGCACGTCTGCCTATTGTAAAAAATGTTGGCCATGTTTCTGGTGCTTACTCCAACTTTCCTGTGTGAAAAGTTTTGAAGCTCAAAAAATAAATTGCTTGAAGAGAGACCAAGAATGGAACATCATGCTTGTCTTGCCAAAGTAACCATATGAAGATTAAAAAAAAAAAATGGGTGGTCCAAAGTCTAAATGAAGTCAATAAGAATGTGTGTTGGTGTCTTAAGGAACAGTTAGTTTATTCACTGTTGTTCCTCCCTCGAGGAGGGGCTTTTCAGCCCCTCATTTTCCTGTTGTGCCAAGTTATTTTACTGTTCTAACAGTCCCAATTTTTCATCAACTTTTTTTTTCTTGGCTAGAGTAAATGGTTCATCACTTGCAAAACAGTCAGGTTGCAGTGAGGGTATTAGCCACCATCCCCAGAGACTCTGCCCTTGTTGTAGTGCTGTAATTTAACTTTCCCCTCACTCTGTAGTTAGTTGTAACTTATATTCGTCTATAAGAGCTAAATATACATTGCATTTCCTGAGTAGACTTTCTTGCTGGTCACATGTCTGTGGTAAAAGTTTATATTTTGTGCCCTTGGACTTAGGTGGGCATCTGTTATAAATATCCCTAGGGTTACGTATTAGGAGGGCTGTTGCTTTATTACTTTCGCCAAGGTGCTCTGGGAGATGCAGATTTTGAAACAGGAACAGGAATCATAATGTAGCCTTCTGAAGGATGGCTAAAACATTAAACCAACAGTGAGGAAAAGATACCAAAAGAACACGGTACCAGTTAGTACAACACATTTAGAACATGGTCCTCTTTTGTACTACATAACACCAACACCGATTCTGCTAGGCCTGAATCCACTTGCTGGGCCAAAAAGCACAGTGCTGTGGACAAACCTTGTGGCTTGCAAACGTCAGTGATCCTGATGCAGCAAGTTTGACCCTAAGAAATCTTTCTGTCTGGAAAGACCCTAATTCATCGGTGCATGTAGGAACAGAGCTGACACTTGAGAGAACTATAGGCTTTGCATACAACAAGGGTTGCCAGTCTCCAGGTAGGGACTGGAAGTTTCCTGGATTACAGCTATCTCCAGGCAATAGAGATCAGTTCACCTACAGCAAATGGCCACTTTAGAATGTGGACTTTATAACTTTATACTCCATTGAAGTCCCTCTCCTTTCTAAAACCCATCCTTCTCAGACTCCACCTCCAAGCCAGAGCTGGTGTCCATACATACAACATATCTATAATCTAGTGATCTTCTAGAGATCTGTACTGCATGCCCCAGTGGGAGTGGGTTTCAATCGGAATTGATATCTGAGTAGTCAGGACTTTGCCGGATAAAGCTCAAAAGTTTCACCTGGAGTTGATGCAACCCATTCAATTATTTCTGAAGGTATTAAATGATATGAATGCCCCAAGAACGTGAACAATCACGTTTCATTAACAGATTTGACTTCTAGTCAAAGATGTTGTCCAGCTAAGCACTTTGTGATGCAGGATCTATTGGAAAGTAGCCTTGAATTCATAGTTTATTCTCATATGTTCTTGGAGTTGTGATACGATGTCAGATACGAGATGCCATGAAGCATTCACTTTAAATGTAATGTGAAACAATAATAGTGACTTGTTTTGGAATATTTTATTTGTTATGCCTAATTAGAGTTGAGCCCTTTTAGTTTGGGACAATAATAGAACAATTGTCTTTGGTACCTTTAAATATTTATAGATATGTACTTTAGTGAGAGATTGATATGGCGGCTGCCTTATGTATATTATACTTATGAAAGATTTATCTCTTTTCTGTCTGCTTCATACCCTAATATATGGACTAACACCATCCACTGGTAAGAGCAGGAGGTATTTATATCCTATTTAATTCCAATGTAAAACAATAGAATATCCATGTTATCTGTTGAGTTTAAAACTTCTTTTTGATGCTTTCTGTTTTAAGTTACAACTTCATTTTGCATGACAGTGGGATGAATAATAAAAGAAATAAATATTGGCACAGGGCAGTAAAAAATAAAGATCACAGAAGTGAAATGGTAGGCAACAAAAAGCATTTCTTTAATATCTGTTCGCCATGGTTTGAGCCCACGTGTCTGGTCGCTCTTCTCTGCCCAAAAAAGGTCCTGTGCATTTGGTATAGCTGTTCTTTATAAATATTATGTGTTTGGATTAAGTTCTCCTGCCGAATGTACATTGATTTCTTTTGTGTTGCTGCTTTGTTTTTCATTCATATCACATGCATGCTAGTTGCCAAGGACCAATCGTGGTTTGCTGACCTAAGCTCATAACCATGTGCATTCATAGCTCAAAGCCATGTGCATCTGGGATGGGCTTGCATGGACTTTGAATCACTTGACATTTGCATGGTAGTCAACTAGGAGGGCTCTTCTTCTCCATGTGGGCTTGAGTGCCAAGATCCTGCTGATTCACTTGAATATTGCAGTCTCTTTTGCCAATTTCAAGTCTTCAGGTAGCAGTGAAGTCTAAAGTGATAATTGGTTCAGCCACATAAAACAAACACATGCATTACTCCATTATATACATAATTAATTGGATGAAGGGTGTTTGTGAAAACAATACACTTTTGAAGTGGGAACACTGATAAAATAAAAGAAGGGGTTTTTCACTTCAGAAGAAATCAAGTGCTTAGATAAATACATCTTTTTTAAAAAAAGGAAGTTTTAAGAGTATTACTGTTTTTCAATGAAAGGGAGAAAATACTGTTCCTCCATAACTATTTTGAATGCATAGAACAGAATAGAAATCTTGCTGCTCTTTATCCTGAGATATGCTTAGAATCAAATTAAGTTGTTCAGTTCTTTCTCTTTTGTTCACTTTTCCATTCCTTTTCTTATGGGATTTCACTTTGGTAAAACTATATTACGGATACTTATGTCTGAGGAGTGAATAAATGGGTTTGGGTAGTCTAATATGGATCAGAAACCTGACCTTGTTATAAAATGGACATGACTGAAATATTACCTACATTCAGAGCTTTTTTTTTTTTGTAGCAGGAACTCCTATGCATATTAGGCCACACACCCCTGATGTAGCTAATCCTCCAAGAGCTTACAGTAGGCCCTGTAAGAAGAGCCCTTTAAGCTCTTTGAGGACTGGCTACCAGGCCCGGCACATGGGGTTCTGCTGCCTGAGGCAGAATCTCAACGTACACACATCCCGAAAAGTTTTCTCACACGTGGTGTAATGACGTCACAGTGACGTCATCACGACGGGCACTTGGACCTTCGCTTCCCCAGCACCCTCAGAAGACACTGGAGAAGGGAAACACTGCTCTTTCAGCTCTGAAGGATTGGGGGAGCTCTTCGGATCCTTCAGAGCCGAGAAAAAAATGAGCCGGAGGCTCAGGGATGGCATGAGTGGGTAGAGGGCGCTCACCCCCATCCCTGCTGGGAGCTGGCACCGTAGGCAATTGCCTAGTTTGCTGACTCCCACGCACCTGCCCTGTTGGCTACATCAGGGGTGTGTGGTCTAATATGCAAAGGATTTCCTGCTACAGAAAAAGCCCTGCCTACATTCTAAGCACTGGCAAAAATGAAGGTCTGAAAATAAGCAAGGGTCGTAGACAATTTAAATCATAGGGTCTGTTGACACATTAAGGTCGCTGCAGAAGGCAGGAATCAGGTTTCTGTTCTTGTCATGTGTGCTGCTGGTTCTAGGATCTGGCTTCTTATCCCATTTCTTTCCTTTCTTAGTAGTTCATTTGTGTGATTTTAGATGCTAGACTTAGTGGTCATGGGGGGAGGGGGAAACATCATTCATATCAGGCTGTCTGAGAACTTTAGTTCTCAGAACACACTGCAGGGAAGTAACTGGAGGTGTAGAGATGAATGTGGGTCAATAGCGACGTTAAAAGAAATCCTTTTAATTACTCTTTACCCAGCTTCTCCCTGAAATTCAACAATCCATTTCTTTTCCTCTTTTTAGGAATCCGAAGTCTGTTTTGAATAAATTTTGCTTTGATCAAAAGAGAATTTTGAAGAGAGAGAGGGCAGGAAGGCAGGTTAAGTAAACATTCAGAATTTCAGATGGTTAGAGGCTGGCAGTTTTTTTTCAGACCCTTCATATCCTCCTACTAGAATGTGTAAAAATTGGGGGGGAGAACAAAATCCTGTGAGGGCTGAATTTAAAAAGAGTACATAGAGTACCACCATGTAGTGTAACTGAAAACATCAAAGAGAAATTAAAGATACCAAATATCAAAAAGACACTGAAAACCTCCCTAGGACATTGACCAATGTAAAGAATACTCTGTTATGAGGAAACCTATTAGATCATACATTCTGTCATAAGGCAGTCAAAATGGAAAATTCAGTAATCAGTACTGATGAATTGCAGAGGATGTTCAATCAGCATTTCATGTGAAATGTTTTTCTGACTACTATATTCATCAGAGTCTATAGTCAGCCAAAATTAAGTTGCCTTATGATATATATATTTTTTTTAAAAAAAAAATCCATTGGAGAAGTGCAGAATTGTGCTACTTTCTGGGCAACTGTAAGATTTCAGTAATATTTTGAATTCTGAAAGTTCTAATTCATAGGGTTGAATCCTGCAATAGATTTCTTCTAATGAAAGAGGGGAAGTTTTCCTCAATTCCTCCTTTCTACTGCAGACCTCCAAGTCACCCCTCTTACTGTTCCTGAGGGTCCCCTATCCTCCAGAAACAGTATTTGAGGGTTTGTTTCAAGGTGTAGCATGATTGGGGGAGGTGAGAAATTCCTATTTCACTGACAGAAATCCCCCCCCATCACTGAAAATTACCTCAGGATCTAGCCCACCTAAGCTTTAGGCCAGGGATGTCAAACACCTGGCCCGAGGGCCGGATCAGCCTTCAGAGGGCTCCAATCAGGCCCTCCAGCAACTGGCTGTCATCTGTTTCATTTTCCCTTGCCTGCTTTTTTTGGTCACCATTTTGGGTTTCTCCCCAGATAAGCCAGGCAGCAAAGCAGCCTATCCCTCTCCACCCTCCCTTTTCCCAAATGTGGGAGCTTGGCTCTATAGCTCTGCTGGGTGATTAAGTTTGCCAGGCTCAGTTAATCACCCTGCAGAACTACTGAGACAAGCCTCTCTTCCTTCTAATTAATGGCTGAGGCTCCTCCCCCTCCTCGTGCCCTGGGGAAGGAAAGAAAAAGCCAGAGCTTCCTTTGCATAGTCCCCACCATCAGGAGAGCTACAAAGAGTGCTTTTAACACTAGCAACATTTTAGAGAAGGTATGAGTTTTTTGCCTTGCTACAGAGAACATAAGAGAAGCCATGTTAGATCAGGCCAATGGTCCATCCAGTCCAACACTCTGTGTCACACAGTGGCAAAAAAAAAATTATATACACACACACATATACACACTGTGGCTAATAGCCACTAATGGACCTCTGCTCCATATTTTTATCTAACCCCCTCTTGAAGATGATTATGCTTGTGGCCGCCACCACCTCCTGTGGCAGTGAATTCCACATGTTAATCACCCTTTGGGTGAAGAAGTACTTCCTTTTATCCGTTTTAACCTTGTCTGCTCAGCAATTTCATCGAATGCCCACGAGTTCTTGTATTGTGAGAAAGGGAGAAAAGTATTCTTTCTCTTCTTTCTCCATCCCATGCATTATCTTGTAAACCTCTATCATGTCACCCCTTTCTACTCTCAGAGAGAGTGTGTGTGTGTGTTTTGTTGGGTTTGTTATGGGTGTAACTGGGTTCCCTTCCTCTTTTTCACTGTACTCATGCCCTCCAGTCTTCTCAATAGGAAAGCGTGTGAACTATTTAGAAGACAAATATCAGCATTAGGCTGAGAGTGTGCCAGGTTTACCCAGCAAATTTTTCTTAATTTTTCTTTCACATTTTCCTTTGATTGGGGATCTTGAATTTAGACTTCCCAGATAGTAGGCTGACACTGACCACTGTACATGGCTGTCTCTCTGTTCTTGTAGTTGTTGTTGTTGTTTTTTTGGGGGGGGGGGAGTTGTATTTTTTTTTTTTTAGTTGTAGTCATTTTTCTGGGGGAAATTATAGTTTTGTTGACAAGCACATAGCCCTCAGTCTGTGCCATGGTGCCTTCACATGTTCTTGACTAGTACATGAAGCAACGTCTGTACAAAAGCTCACAATGCCCAGCTGCTTCATGTTCCTCTTTAGGCTTTAGGCTCAAAGCATTGACCATGAGATGTCTGTAATGAATGTCAATGAATCAAAAGTAGGTTTGCAACTTACAGATGTGCACACCTGAACAGCACATATTCAAGACTCGTGAAGCACAAACATTGTCTGCAGTTTTTGATGCAATAATTCATAGCAAGAGGTGACATTTATCAGAGCCTGTAAAACAAAATATTGCAAGTGTGCTATTTTAAGCATGTTTTATTTTAAGTTTTAAAAAATCTTTGTGTGTCTGTGCCCTTTATAAAGTTTATATGTCCGCTACCTGGCATCACCTTTTATGATACACATGACCTGGCCCAACAAGGTCTCATTTATGTCAAATCTGGCCCTCATAGCAAATGAGTTTGACACCCTTGTTTTAGCCATTCCTTCAACAGATTCTTGAAATTCTTACTAAATTCTTAATATCATTTCCAAAAAGGTATTCAGTGATATGGAATCTTATCACATATAGTAAAAAATCCAATAACACCTTTAAGACTAACAAATTTTATTATAAAATTTGGTCGTCTTAGTGCTACTGGATTCTATTATTTTGCAGCAACAGACTAACACAGCTAACTCCTCTGGATCTCTGGATCCGTTATCACATTATTTACAAGTCCTTCAGTGCTTTTTTGTGCCCTTTTAAAATTATGGGGCACTTATTTACAGGCTTGATTCTTACTGTCATGGAAATCAAGTAACCAGGGGAGTCTCCATTGCATTGCTAGCATTATCTGTTCTGCTGAAGGACCATAATGAGATGAAAATGAGTAGCAAATGTTCATATTTGACTGCTTCACCACCACCGAAGACAAACAGAGATGGAATTCATGGACCTTGACTTCTGTGATGAGACTGGCTTGCCATGTTCCGCAGAAGGCCAAAGTATAGCTGGTTGAAGAATCTAGCCTCAACATGAAGGTTCTTATTGAACAGAAGGTTCTGCAGTCCTCTTTCAAGATGGAACTTGTGAAATACATATTTGTCCAGGGACCCAGCATGGGTTTTTTTGGTGGTGGAGGGTAGATAGAGGATAATGTGAAGACTCAACCAAGTGATTGCCATAACTGGAATTTATCTACCTCATGATCTTCAGAATGAAAAGGGTAGAAGGAAAAGAAGCAATCTCATTAAAAATATATTAGGAAAGCAGCACAAGAGTACATTTTTAAATACTACATTTTGTAGAAATTGAAGATATTTTATAACTGATCTGAAAGCTCGTATTCTTGAAAGATATTCCTTGGAAGGAATTCCACTGATGCCTCAGGCATTTAAAAAATAGCCCACAGGCAGTATAAAGTAGTCATCTATTTCTAATGATTAAAGTAGTCGGCTATTCTTAGACTAAGCATATTGAAACTTAGCCAGTTTTTAAAGGGGGCAAACTGCCATTGGCCTAGATAAAATAGTTTCATTCTTGATATTAATATCTGAAAACATTTTCTATCCAACTTTTGTGGGTTAATTAGATGCTTCCAATTGATGATCACATACCCAGGATCACACTGCAGATTGTACTCCCATAAGGAGTGAAAAAACAAAAAACCATCCCAAACTGCTTTTCAGTTTTTAAAATGAACTCGAAAGAGCATTTACTTCATTTCTCCCTAAATGGGGAACCAAAGCAGATTACATTGTTCTCCTGTTTAGGTGGAGACATGGGTTTAGGGTTCCACATCCCTTTGGGTAACCAGTAGGGGATGAGAAGGGACTTACCAGGAGAAAGTGAAAGGCTCAGGCCGTGTTGCCAATGTCACACCAGAAGTGACACCATCACACTGCAATGCCGCTGCAGTGCTCTGGTACTTGAGCAAAAACTCTATGGTTAAAACAGTGCCTACCATAGAGTTTTTGCCCACTACCAGATCATTGCCTGAACATTGCTGGTGTGATGTCACTTCCAATGTGATGCTAGCACTGCAGCCTGAGCCTTCCTCTTTCTTTTGGTAATTCCCTCCACTGGCCAAGTGACCAGCTGCTGGGGGGCAGATCCTGGCAGCAGGGGACCTTCCCCTGCACTAAGGAGTCTGGCAACCCTGTATGGGTGGGGCCTGTATGCTGGCTACAGTGTCACATCACTTCCAAGGTGACATAGATAGTTCCAGGAGTGGTGCTCAGGGTGGCAGCAGACAACAGGAGCAGGGGCCAGGAGATCCCTCCCCCTGGGTGTGGGCTTGGCAGTCTTCCTCCTTTTCTTCTTTTTTTATGTGAGGTTATAACTGTGTTGGGCTGATCCAAGAGGTCATCCAGCAAGCTTCCATGCAGAAAGGTGATTTGAACCTACCCTCTACTCACAACACCACACTGGCTCTCATGTTAGACCAGGCTGTTAAGAATAGAGATATTCCAAGGATAAATAAGGCTGCCAGAGTTCCTAGCAAGGCTCCTGTAGTTAAAGGGCCAGAAGACTGAAAGTGAGAAAGGAAAAGCTGATGCTCTCTGGCTGCTCTAAACAAAGATGAGCAGCTTCTTCCTTTCCATTCACAGGCTCCCATATGTACAGAAGCTCATGCAGGTCTTTCAGTGTCACCTCAAGCAGCATCCCTTCCTTATCTTTGCTGCTTTGCCCTCTGTCACAATAATTTACATGACAGACCTGGCTGTGCTTGGGTAAAGCCTACAAGGAAGCACATAGGACATCCTGTCGTCACACCACAGCCTAATGAATATTATGGTATAACTTTGTTGTGGTATAACTTTGGTTGCATCCCACCTTTAAGGACAGGATGTGGATCTTGCTTCCCACCCCCAGAGTTTATACAGCTCAACAGAACCTGGAAAAGTTGACAAATTGAAACAAAATGTGTGCAGTATAAACAGGTGAAGTAACATAGCGGTAGTACAAATAGAGATCAATTCATTCAGCCAAGGGTTCAGATCTGTTGAAAGGCAAGTGGGCATTTTTGGTCTCAGAAAAATTTCATACAAATCTTTTTGGAATCTGTGGGACTACAACAAAATATACAGTTTTGGAATTCAGTTGACTTTATATTCACATCATATTGTTTAAAGGTGGGGAGATTTGTAAGTTCCAGAGAACACAATGTGACTTACTTGATTAAACATGTGTAGTTCAGAGTCCTAATTTGGGCTGGATTATGTCCATAGTTTGTATAGTTTTGTTTACTTAATGTCAGTCTCAAAGGATCTGAGGCCATGAGCACTCAGAAACGTTCATTGGTCACTGCTTTGGCTTCTGTGCAGTCCTTCATGGGGACTGCACAGTTGCAAGCCAGCCATGGAAGAACTAACAAGTCTTCTAGAGCCTACGAGTGCTCCTCTCCACCCCTGTCTTCTGTGTATCCCTTTTCTTGCCCAAAGGGTGACAGGGATGGGGCAAACATTGTTGCCTCAATTCTCTACCACTGTGAGGACTAAAACAACATGAAAGATAAGCAGCTCACAACAGGGAAAGGAGGGAAGGATATGTGCCTGCATAGAAGACCACTTGATGAACAATGGTTTCAGATAAGACCACTCATGAATATCATTGTTATTGCTCCTGAACCGATTCACACCAACACCTTCCTTTCACAATACAAATAAATAAATAAATTTATTGTCTCACCTTTGGAAGGGCTTAGTGCGTGGTTTGGTGGATAAGACAAGGAATGTATGTATGTATGTATTTAGATTTATATCCCGCCTTCCCCATTATGGGCTCAGGGCGGCTGTAGCATGTTACTGGGTAAGGCAAGGAATGTAACGTGCAGCACAAGACAGCAGAACTCCACTTTAAAATGGTTACATATCCAGACACACACAGCTTTCCTGAACAGACAGGCTATTACTGTCAGAGAGAGAGAAATAATTATTTTATTGGGAACTCCTTAAACTCAAGAATCTCAGACTATTGAAACAGGGAAATCACATGGAATTCATTGCCACAGGAGGTGGTGGCGGCTGCAAGCATAGACAGCTTCAAGAGGGGATTGGATAAACATATGGAGCAGAGGTCCATCAGTAACTATTAGCCATTGTTGGAACTGTCTGGGGCAGTGATGCTCTGTATTCCTGGTGCTTGGGAGGGCACAGTAGAAGGGCTTCTAGTGTCCTGGCCCCACTGATGGACCTCCTGATGGTGCCTGGTTTTTTTGGCCACTTTGTGACACAGAGTGTTGGACTGGATGGGCCATTGGCCTGATCCAACACTGCTTCTCTTGTTCTTAGGGTTCACATGATTCTTGAGATAGTTCCCTCAGTCCCCTCACAAGTTCCTAAACTACTATTTCCCTAAGGTAACACAAGAAGTAGGCTCTATTTCTGGCCCTAAGCCCTATATACCTATATTATAGATGGATTCTTCTTCCTTCACTGAGCTAACTGCCTAACTATTATCTTGGTAGTTTTCCCTTTTTCTCTGTCGATTCCTTATGCCCTGTTTGAAATGACTTTCCCTCCACTTCTCTGCCTCACTCCCAGAGGTTGCACATCCTCTCTTTGAATGTTGCCACTTGGTGTCTGCCTATTTCCCCTGTATGCAAAGCAGCTTTTGTGGACATCATAGTCCTTCAAGGCGTTAATGTTTAAAGCATTACTTAAAATACTTTATGCTTTTGTTGTAAATAGAAGAGAACATGGATGAAATCCAAAATGCTGATACTGGTGACAGAACAGGCCCTTCTGTTAGTTAATATATATATTTGCACATTTTCATCCATGCGGTTCTGACTATATAAACTGTGATGATACCACTTTGGACAGAGCTACTAAGCACACATCGGGAAGTTCTATTGAACTATGTGGGGCTTAATTTGAAGTAAATGAACACGGTATTACAGTACACATATACCAAAGAGTAAAGGATATATAACCTTTACTATTGTGGGATCTAAATTACCACAAGCAGACCAAAGTTTGAGAAACAGGACTTTCTCACCTCAACCCTGAGGTGAGACTGCAGGCCTATGCATGAGCAAGACACAGTGCCTATGATGGAATTCTCAGTGAGTGACAGGGCATGGAACTCACTGTGATTGGGCAACTGCTTCTAATGGTCAAACTGTGGCATTTGGGAGTCAGAGAAGCAGTGGGAGAGAGTGGTTCAGTCGAAGAGGGTCTGCAGCTGTGGCTCTGGTGAGGCTCTCAAGTGTGTGACAGTGTGTCACAGAAGTAGACTGATCCCAGAAATTAAGAGCAGTCTCTAATCATGTACTAAAAAAAAAGGCATACATCTTGAGAGGGACAAAGTTTCCCATATTAAGCTTAGTATCCCAAAGGCAAGACTGTTAGTCTGGTAGTGTAGGACTTGGCAAAGGGTTTTGAGATGTCAGAGAAGGGCCCTCAAAGGTGCCAAAGACCGGAGTTATTGCTCTTACTGAGAAGAGAACAATTAGTTTGCCAGAGGAAAGAGGTCTAGAAGTGAGAGACCTGAGTCTTCTAATCCAAGGGATGAGGCAGATTCCCTCAAGCTTGTGTGACTACAAAGAGGGAAAGTTCCTCACAGATCTAGAATAATTATAAAAATATAAACCTTTAACATCAAGGTTACTTTTGGTGAGTGTTGAGTCATCTGAGGGAAACTCTGTATCTTACGAAACAAGTTGCCTGTGAAGGAGTTCTGCATTCATTTTTGTTCTGTTTGTCCACAGGTTCTAAATCCAGAAACCTCTGTACAAATCCCATCCCTTCCCTGCCAATCTGTTTTAAATAAATCAAAACTTGTTTGGAAATGCAACCAGTGCCTAGTGTGCTACATTTCTGATGGGTAAAATTGTGACACTTGCAGTACTAGCCAAGGTGATCGATTTGTGGTAAGGGGCGGGGGGGGGGGGGAGCAATCGCCTTGCCTCGTCTCATAACACCCCTCCCAGTGCAGCTTGCTGAGCCTCTTGAAATTCAGCTCCTAGGGGGTCAAAATATTTCAGGAACACTGTAGGGAGCAAAGGAGGGAGGGGACTGCAGTGGGAAGAAAAAATCACCACCGCCACCTGCCAACGGAAGTCCCATTCCACAAGCATAAGTGCTTTTATGTGGTCAGTTGTGGCTCAGTGGTAGAGCATCTGCTTGATTTTGATGGACCAAGGGTCTGATTCAGTATTAAGCAGTGTCATGTGTTTGTGTGTCCCTTGTAATTTCTCATACCACGTCATTCCTAAACATTCGCAATGTCTCCAGTGACTTTAGTAAAATGCTGGTGAAACAATTATGATACCAATATTCACTAGAATGCCCTTTCCATTATACAGTACAAGTGCTCAAATGAACAGAACCATGACTGTGACTTCTGTTTTGTTAGTGCTTTTTATTTTGATGTTATCTTTTGCCCTTTGCTGGCTTCTCCATAAATGTGTCTCTTGATGTGAATGTCCTGGGCAACATTGCCACGGAGGGTGGATAGGGAGATATGTAGCTCTACCCATTGTGTTTCAGACCACATGTCAGTGTCTTACACTACTGCGACCAGCTTGTTGATGCTACACACTGAAGGTATAATCTGATGATGTGCTGGGAGCTCCATGTACAAAGCTCCATGTTTAGGGGGGGGGGGGGAGGTTAGGGGGGGAAGAGGAATCCAACAGTTACATGTAGGGCCCTGCACAAGGAGGAGAGGGTCTGTCTTCCCATGCTAGTTTTGCAATCCAAAATGGCACTGGAGGCTGCTGAAACTTATGTATACTGTTTAGATCTTGAGAGACTGCTTTTATAAGCAAATAAGCAAAACATTTTGGCCATGCATGCTGAAGGCATAATTATTTTCCTTTTTGGAAAGGTGAGTTACTTATAGCATTGTAAATGTATGGTAAGTAATCACAGCAAATGCTTCTAAAACACATAGCTTTCTTGGAGATTTTAAGGTTAGATCCAGACTAAATTTTCCATCTGCAGAACAGAACTTCCCTTCGTCTCCACACACACACACCCCACACACATACGCTGCATCATACTGATAAGAACATAAGAAGAGCCCTGCTGGATCAAACCAGTGGTCCATCTAGTTCAGCATCCTGTCTCCTCTGGATGGCCAACAACAGGGTTATAGGCCAAGGCTTTCCCCTAATGTTGCCTTCTGGCCCTCAGATTCAGAGGCTTAGTGGAGACTTATCCTATTTATTCTTCTTTGAAAGCTGTTTATTCCTGTGGCCATCACTACACCTTCTGGCAGCAAATTCCACATTTTGATCACTATCTATGTAAAGTAGTATTTCCTTTTGTCCATCCTGAACCTACTGCCCGTCAGTTTCATTGCAAGCCCTTGAGTTCTGTTAGTCTGGGAGAGGGAGAAAGAAGTCCTCTTTGTCAACTCTCTCCACCCCATTCATCATTTTATAAAACTCCATCATGTCACCCCTTAGTCATCCCTTTTCTAAACTGAAAACTCCCGGCCTCCTTCCTCGTAGGCAAGGTGTTCCAGTCACCAAATCATCTTGGTTGCCCTCCTCTGTACATTTGCCAGCTCTGCGATGTCCTTTTGGAGATGGAGATGTGGTGACCGGAACTGTACACAGTATTCCAAATTAAGCCTCACTATAGCTCTATATGGGGCATTACAATATTGGCTGTTTTATTCTCGATCCCTAACATACTTTTTTTCACTGCTGCAGCACACTGGCTTGGTTTGATCAGGTGGGCACCCCCACTTTTAAGTAACTCTTGGGGCCCAGTATTTCCATCTGTATTGCTTCTGTTGGAGAGTTAATTCCCCTGTTGTTTCCTAACTCATTTGAACCTCTGCGCTCTTTGATGTACAACCCAACACCAACACGGCCCTCCCTGTCCTGCCTATAGAGCTTATACCAAGAAATGACTGTATCCGATAGATTTTCCCCATTTCACCATGTTCCTAAGATAGCGACTATATCTCTATCTGAACACCAAGCACTCCAACTCCCCCATCTTGGCTCAGAGACTTCTAGCATTGGAATATAATCTAGCATTGCATCTCCTTGAAATGCTGTTTCTGGGTGGTAGGAGACCCAAGGGAACAACACGAGAGAGGCCTGCAGTGTGAATCCAAGATTCAGTGGGAAATGGTAATATAGTCTGGATCCAACCTTTAATTGACCGAAGAATGAGAAGCAGAAAATTCTGCCCTCCTGAAACCTGTAATGGTACTTCTGCTCTTCATTCCTCCAATGGGTCAACTTTTTATGCATGAACATCTGTTATAATGTTCTCTATTGCATACTGTTATCGTTTACTTTCATCCGTAGAGATGTCAAACTCTGTTGAAGGTTGAATCACAGCTTGGCTTTGGTGAAGTGATATTCTTATGTCAAAAATATCATCGTCCATTTCCTTGTTGCTTCTGCCACTGTTGTGAAGAATGGGCGGAATGTGTTAATATGTATATGTGTTTGCTATAAAACAGAATCAGCTGCACAGGCCTTTATTGTGCTGATGTAAAGCAAAATAACTAATGATTGAAGAAGGGCATAGAAAATATATGTGTGGGTCCCACAATTTCTGGCATAGCTTTTGTGAAGGCCAAATGATGGCCTACCTCCTTCTTGAACCAGCTGAAAAGTTAGCAGGATCCAACATACTGTAACACTTCCTTTTAAATTAGTGGATTAGTAAACCTAAACTGCAGTCCTCTGGAGCATTATGCCAGTCTGGGCCCATTGAAATGAAACGCTAAACTGGAGTTGACTGAATACAATTTCACTGTGATGCCAGATATTTATTTTATTGATGTTGGCTCTACAAAATCAAGTTATCTTTAGGGACTTATCCCAGTCATAACGTAAAGTTGAAATAGGTTCTCGGGCAGAAGAGATAGAAAAACAAAGCAATTTATTCAGAGCCATTTTGTCTTTGGCTAAAATTAGGGTTGCCAGGTCTGTGTCGGAAAATACCTGGAGGCTTTGGGGGCGGAGCCAGGAGAGGGAGGGGTTTGGGGAGGGGAGGGACCTCATCGTGGTCCAATGCCTTAGAATCCACCCTTCAACGCAGCCTTTTTCTCTGATGGAGCTGATCTCTGCCAGCTAGAGATCAGTTGTAAAAATGGGAGATCTCCAGGCCCAACCTGGGGGCTGGTGACACTAGAGCTAGAATTTGGTTATCGCAAGGTCCACTGGTCCACAATGGCTGCTGAAAAGTCAAAAAGGCAATCCAGTAAAGGGACTCTTTTGTCAGATTAATATTAGTAAGACCCTTTACACAAGTGAGGTCAAGCAGTAATTCAAATTCTAAACCAGCTACTGAAAAAAAAAATTGTTATTCATAAGTGTTTGTAGCATACCCAATAAAGTTGGCTCCCTTCCTGGAGCATGACGATCTAGCAACGGTGATCCATGCAACGGTCACCTTAAGGTTGGACTACTGCAATGCCCTCTACATGGGGCTGCCCATGTGCCGAACCTGGAAGTTGCAGTTAGTGCAGAATGCCGCCGTCCGGTTGTTGTTGGGGCTCCCAAGACGGCAGCACATCCAGCCGGGGCTCCAGGTTCTGCACTGGCTGCCAATAATATACCGAGTTCGGTACAAGGTGCTGGTCATTACCTTTAAAGCTTTATATGGCCTAGGACCTGCTTACCAGTACTCTCTCCCCACATGTTCCCCAGAGAGTACTGAGATTGGGAACCCAAAACCTTCTCATTGTCCCTGGGCCAAAGGAAGCCCGCCTGAAATCTACTAGGGACAGGGCCTTCTCTGTAATGGCCCCTTCCTGGTGGAACCAGCTGCCGGAAGAGGTGAGGGCCCTGCAGGACCTTGCCCAGTTCCACAGGGCCTGTAAGACAGCCCTCTTCCGGCTGGCTTATAACTAACCAGCATCGTAAACTGAGTGTAGTTTTATTAGACTGTTGTTATGCTTTTTAATTGTGTAAAATGTTTAAATTTAATATTTTTATGATAGATTTTATATGCTGTAAGCCGCCCTGAGCCACTTTGGTGGGAAGGGCGGGATATAAATCGTAAATAAACTAAACTAAATAAACTAAATAAACTCTACAATGACCAAAAGACTGGCAGAGCAAAGCAATAAAGTTTGAGTGTGCATATGGCCTATCTCCCTTGCTAGTCAACTACAGGAAAAATTGAAGAAGTCCATAGATGTGCTTGCCAAAATGGGGAACCTATCTTTTAACACAGCAGGGTCTTTTTATGGTGACCCAAAATAGGGACAGTCAGGGACTCCTACCAGGTCTCAGAGGTGCTCAGAGCCAGCAAGACTTCTCACTGCTTTGGATATTCTTCAGCAATAGGCCCGTTTGCACTGTAGCTGTGCTGAACTCTCACCTTGTTTCCATCAGGTCTTAAAGGGATTTCCAGAATGTTTACAAGCTGATATCTGTCTACACCTCAACCAAAGTTTACTTCAGAACTGCAAAGCTTTCCAGGGGGCCAGTAAAGGCTGTCTCCGGGCTTTGGCTATGAAATTTAAGACTACACACGCACCTCCTGGGGATACTCTTGTGCACAGTGGCGACGTTCTGACCGCACTTTATTTCCTCTCGCGAGGCTCCATTGAAATCCTCAAGAATGACATGGTTGTAGCAATTCTTGGTAAGCATTTCTTAGACATTTCATACAACTGGAAAGCCATGTTCACTCATACAGTCACCATTATGCTTTGAGTAAGAGGTAGAATAATAGGTTGGGTTCAACCAGCTTTCTGTGGGTGAAAAGGGGAGGGGAGGTCACCTTTGCCCACCAAAATGGCTATGCTGGCAATCATGGGATCTGCATAGATACAATATGGGGGATGTAGTAAGAAAGGGGGTATTAGATGAAGCTGAATGAATACGCTGGCTGGATCCAACCCATTGTAAATATCTCAAAAATTTTGATAAATCATTTTGATATCATAATTACTGAGTTTAAATTTAAAATCGATACCTTACACTATTAACCTGATATGAAGGTAGAAATCCAGTAGGCTATCCGGTGTTTTGCAAAGGGTACCACATATACGATTATCTACCCACTGGGTGAAAATCGTGGGGGTGTGCTTGCTGCACGGAGCTTGTGGCTCTTAGGGAGCAGGTTTGTTCCCTTGAGGCCAGGGTTGCCAACCTGGAGAAGCTGAGGCAGAGATAGATTTGGGGAGGACACCCTCAGGGACTTACCAGTCATGTGCTGACTGCTCTTCTGCTATTGTGGCGAGACTAGAGGTTGAAGGGCATCAGTCTGAGGAGGAGGGAGAAGGGACCCCTCTCATGCCAATGCCCTCTCATGCCAAAGTTACACCTGGTAGTGGGTGATTTGATCATTAGGAATAGAGAGAGGCAATTAGGAGAAATAGAGAGAGGCCTATAAGGCTTTTAGACTGTATGGCGACTTGCCTGCCTGGTGTGAAGGTTGCAGACATTACCTGCTGTACAGACAGACAGACAGACAGACAGACAGACAGACAGACAGACAGACAGACAGACAGACAGACAGACAGACAGACAGACAGACAGACAGACAGACAGACAGACAGACAGACAGACAGACAGACAGATAGATAGATAGATAGATAGATAGATAGATAGATAGATAGATAGATAGATAGATAGATAGATAGATAGATAGATAGATAGATAGATAGATAGTGTTGGGGAAGAGTCAGCAGGCAGATAGTGCTGAGGACAGGCACAGATCAGGGGTCTCAATGCATGGGTGGGGAAGCGGTGTCAGGAAGAAAGGTTTAGATTTGTTAGGCATTGGGGAACTTTCTGGGACAAGCCAAACATGTACAAAAGAGATGGACTTCACTTGAACCAAAAGGGAACCTGGCTGCTGGTGATTAATATCGAAAAGGTGGCAGAGCAGCTTTTACAATAATCCCGGGGGGAAGCTGACAGAAGCCGGGAAGCCTCCTGTTTGGGATGAGTCATTTCAAAGGGATGATTGCATAAATACTCAGGATAATATTGATAGGAACATAGTGGAACTTGGGAGTGAGGAGACAATGGTGACTGAGGGCCATGTGTGGCAACCAAGTGGCTGAGGGAGGTGAGGGTTACTGGGTAGGGAAACACATTATAGGTGTCTATATGCTAATGCTGGAAGTCCCCAAGCCAAAATTGGAGAGCTGGAGTGCTTGCTGTTCAATGACAATTTAGATATATAGTAGGTATCTCAGAAACATGATGGAATGGGGAAAATCTATGGGATACAGTGATTCCTAGGTATAAGCTCTATAGGCAGGACAGGGAAGACTGGGTTGGGAAGACATAGGATCAAAACATCTGGGGAATTAACTCCCCAGAAGAAGTGATATGGGTGGAAATACTGGTCCATAAAAGTTATTTAAAAGTTGGGGTGTACTATCGCCCACCTGATCAAACCCTTAAGGCTGATGTTGAGATGGAGAATGAAATAAGGGAAGTGACTAAAGCAGATAATGTTACTATACAGGGAGACTTCAGCTACGCTCACATTGACTCGGTAAAAGTGTGCTCAAGTCATGTCATAGAAATGTGATTCCTAGACATCACTGGAACAGCTGGTCAGAGAGCCAGCTAGAGCTGCAGTGATCTTGGTTCAGAGTATTTCTCAAGACCTGGTGAGAGATATAGAGGTTGTTAACTAATTGGGAACAGTTACTACAGTGAGATTAAGTTCAATATTCAGGACAGTGGAAAGTTACCCCTAAAGTCCAAAATTATAACATTTTGTTTCAAAAGACAGAACTTTACAAAAATGAGGGGAATAGTAAAAAGAAAGCTGAAGGGGAAACACAAGAGAATCAAATCCCTAGAGGATGCTTGGAAGCTATTTGAGAATCACACTAATTGAAGCCCAAATAGAATGCATTCTGGAGGTTAGGAAAAGCACTGCCAAGTCTAAAAGAAGGCTTGTGTGGCTAATGATGCAAGTCAAGGAAGCTATAAAAAGTAAAGAGGGTTCTTTAAAAAGTAGAAGGTCTGCCCCAATAAATTGAACAGGAGAAACCACAGGATCTGCTGAAAGAAATGCAAGTCAATAATTGTGCATGCAAAAAGAGATTTTGAGAAACGGGTTGCTAAAAGCATAAAGACAAACAATAAACTTAAAATATATCTGAAGCAGGAAACCAGCCAAAAAAGCATTGGGGCCTTTGGATGTCAAAGGACTAAAGAGACTGCTAAAGGAAGATGGGTAGATGGCAGAGAAGCTCAATGACTTTTTTGTTTTGCGTTCCTGAGGAAAGTGCGGGACATGTACCCATGCCACAGCCCCTATTTTCAGGAAGGGAATTCTGGAGATTAGACCCAAATTAATGTGGCCAGAGGTGAAGTTATTGGGGAAATTAAACACCAAGAAGTCACCAAGTCCTGATGACATACACCCAAAGGTTCTTGAGGAACTCAGATGTGAGATAGTTTATCTACTAACCCATATATGTAGGAAAGGAAAGGTCCCCTGTGGAAGTACCAGTCGTTTCCGACTCTGGGGTGATGTTGCTTTCATAACGTTTTCACGGCAGACTTTTTACAGGTGGTTTGCCATATATGTTACCTTTTGCTAAATTCAGCCACGGTTCCAGAAGAACAGAGAGCAGCAAACGTGACACCAATTTTTTTAAAAGGAGTCCAGAGGGAACCAGGAATATACAGACCAGCCAGCCTAACATGTGTCCCAAGCAAATTAGTAGCAACTATAATCAAAGATAAAATTATTAGGCACATAGAGAAACAAAACCTGCTGAGGGCAGTTCAACATGGCTTCTGCAAACATTCTGCCTCACCAGCTTTGGGAGTTCACTGAGAAAGTGAAAAAGCATATAGACAACCATGACCTGGTAGACATTATATTCTTGGGAGTTTCTAAAGACTTTTGATTAGCTGCCTCACCCAAGACTCCTGAGTAAATTTAGCCATCAAGGGATAAGAGTATGGGTTCTCCTATGGATTAAAAATTGGTTAAATGACTGGAAGCAAAGAGTAGGAATCAATGGACAGTTCTCACAATGGAGGGAAGCAAGCAGTGGACTCGCACAAGGATCCCTATTGGGGCTGGTACTATTTAATTCATTCATAATGATCTAGAAGTAGAAATGAGTAGTGAAGTGGCCAGGTTTGCAGGTGATACAAAATTATTTAGGATGGTAAAAACCAAGACTAATTGTGCAAAGCTCCAAGAGGATCTCCACCACAAACTGTGAGTGGGTGACGATGTGGTAAATGAAGTTTAGTGTTGATAAGTTTAAAGTGATGCACAATGGGACAAAAAAAAATCAAGTATAGGCTAATGGGGTCTGAACTTGCTGAGACTGAAAAAGAAAAAGATCTTGGGGTCATAGTGAATAGCTCAGTGAAAGAGTTAACCAGTGTGCTGCAGTGTTAACAAAAAAAAAAGGCGAACTCTGTGTTAGGGGTTATTAGGAATAGGAATAAAATGGCCTATATTGTTATTCCCCTGTATAGAACTATCATGTGACCTCTTTTGGAATATGGTGTACAGTTCTAGTTAGCATGTCTCCAAAAGGATATTGCAGAGCTGGAAAAAGTACAAAGGAGGGCAAACAGAATGATTTTGGGGTTGGAGCATCTTCTCTATGAGGAAAGAGTCTGGGACTTTTCAGTTTAGAAAAAAGACAATTAAGGGGGGAACACAATAGAGGTTTATGAAATTATGTATGGGGTGGAGAGAGTTGACAACGAGAAATTTTTCTCCCTCTCCCAGAATACTGCAACTCAAAGACTTCCAATGACACTGATGGGCGGTAGGTTCAGGGTAGACAACGCTACTTTATACGGGGTAATTAAAATGTGAAATGCACTGCCGGAGGATGTAGTGATGGCCATAGAAACAAACAGTTTTAAAATGGAATTAGATTCATGGAGGATAAATCTATCAGTGGCTACAAGCCATGGTGACTGAGGGGAACTTCCACATTCAGAGGCTCTGAATCCCAGAGCCAGAAGGCAACGTCAGGGAAAGGCCTTGGCCTCTATGCCCTGTTGTTGGCCCTTCAGAGGAACTGGTTGGCCACTGTGTGAGAGAGGATGCTGGACTAGATAGACCACTGGTCTGATCTAGCAGGGCTCTTTTTATGTTCTTATGAATTCTTTCAAATATTTATGTAAACTGAAAGAGGTTTAAAGCACAGAAAGATAAGACATTATCTAGAACACCCTTCCAGAAGCCATAAGGGCCCTGCGGGATCTGTCTGCATTCCGCAGGGCCTGTAAGACCGAATTGTTTAAACAGGCTTTTGCTGTTTGATTGAAAAAGGGCTGCCACCGGACATCTTATAGAATGCTGGTGATCACAGTCGAGAATTCAATACCGCCTATATTGTACTGAAACAGCGCCATAGAATGGTTTTAAAACTGATATAAGTAAATTATGATTTTATATGTTTTATTGGACTGATTGTATTTTATGATGTTGTGAGCCGCCCTGAGTCTGCTTGCAGAGAGGGCGGGATATAAATTCAAAGTAATAAATAAATAATAAATAAATAAATAGCGAAGTTACGTAGTTTTAAATCCCCTTAAGTGTAACCAGACAATTAAGTATATTCTCTCTCTGAAATTAGTGGCTTGTATTCTTGTACTTTGTTTAGCAAAGTTTGAAGCTCTCTTCAAGACTAAGGGACCTTCTTTTGAAAGAAGTGGCTTTTCCTCCACTAGAAGAGTTTTTGAGAGGTTATAAGGGGTCTCTCCTCCCCTCTTGTGCCAGTGGAAAAGCTGATAGGATTAAATCCAATATCTCTAAATTTGACTGTAAAATAATATACCCATAATGTTCTCATCAGATTATCCAACTTCTACCGCTTTTAACATCATTACCAATGTAAAGAAGAGCTAACAAAAGTTGTATAACAACTTACAAGTACAAGTACACTCAAGCAAAAAAAAAATATAATGTAATAATAAAGAAGAGCCCTGCGGGATCAGACCAGTGGTCCTTCTGATCCAGATAAGCGACCAGCCTTCTTTGTCCCACTCAGTGACCAGCCAGTTACTCTGAAGGGCCCTCAACATTGGTGGAATTTTCAAGGCAAAAGATGTTCAGAGGTGGCTTGTCATTGCCTACCTCTGTGTCACAATTCTGGTATTTCTAACTAGAGCTAATCCTGCTTAGCTTCTGAGATCTGTGAAAATTGGACTAGCTTGGGCTATCCAGGTCACGGCGGAAGGTTGGTCTTTACTCCTTTGGAAATCTAATATTTTGGCTATGCACCCTTATCAGAGAGTATATCTCACTGAAGTCAATGCAACCATCATTCAGGTTTGTTTGTTTGTTTGTTTTTTAAAAACCTTTAGGGTCATGCCATTCAAAGAACATGATTTCCAAATCATCCATTACATAAGACAATACTGATGATTTCTCACTTCATTCAGTGACCTAAATGTTGTGTAGATTGGGCTACCAGATTCCCATCTTTGATCATATGGTATAGAGGGGAAAGGTGTCTATGCAAGTGCAGGCTATTTGTCTCTTAGGAAGTAGAACTTCCATAGATGATTTACATATGCAGCAGAATCATATGGTGTGGTATTCCTAAACTGTACCACATCAATTTCCTATTTTAAAAAAATCCTACCCATTGGGGGATAAGTAGGAAAAAGCTAGCCTGGAGCACAGAATCATAGTATCATAGAGTTGGAAGGGACCTCTAGGGTCATCTAGTCTAACCCCCTGCACAATGCAGGAAACTCACAAACACCTCCCCCCTAAATTCACAGGATCTTCATTGCTGTCAGATAGCCATCTAGCCTCTGTTTAAAAACCTCCGAGGAAGGAGAGCCCACCACCTCCCGAGGAAGCCTGTTCCACTGAGGAATCGCTCTAACGGTCAGGAAGTTTTTCCTGATGTTGAGTCGGAAACTCTTTTGATTTAATTTCAACCCATTGGTCCTACCTTCCGGGGCCACAGAAAATAATTCCACACCATCTTCTATATGACAGCCCTTCAAGTACTTGAAGATGGTGATCACCTCTCAGCCATCTCCTCTCCAGGCTAAACATCCCCAGCTCCTTTAACCTTTCCTCATAGGACTTGGTCTCCAGACCCCTCACCATCTTCGTCACCCTCCTCTGGACTCATTCTAGCTTAAAATGTGGTGCCCAAAACTGAACACAATACTCCAGGTGAGGTCTTACCAGATCAGAGTAAAGCAATACCATCACATCACATGACCTGGATACTATACTTCTGTTGATACAGCCCAAAATTGCATTTGCCTTTTTAGCCACTGCATCACACTGTTGACTCATGTTCAGCGTATGATCCGCTAAGACTCCTAGATCCTTTTAGCACATACTGTTGCTAAGAGAAGGCTCCCCCATCCTATAACCATGCATTGGATTTTTCCTACCTAAATGCAGAACTTTACATTTATCCCTGTTAAAATTCAGTTTGGTGTAGTGGTTAAGTGTGTGGACTCTTATCTGGGAGAACCGGGTTTGATTCCCCACTCCTCCACTTGCACCTGCTGAGATGGCCTTGGGTCAGCCATAGCTCTGGCAGAGGTTGTCCTTGAAAGGGCAGCTGCTGTGAGAGCCCTCTCCAGCCCCACCCACCTCACAGGGTGTCTGTTGTGGGGGAGGAAGGTAAAGGAGATTGTGAGCCGCTCTGAGACTCTTCGGAGTGGAGGGTGGGATAGAAATCCAATATCTTCTTCATCTTCTTCTTTATTGATTTTAGCCCAGTTTTCCAGCCTGTCAAGGTCATCCTGTTTCTGTCTTTTTCTGTGTTTGCAACCCCTCCCAATTTAGTATCATCTGCAAATTTTATAAGCATTCCCTCTATTCCTTCATCCAAATCATTGATAAAGATGTTGAACAAAACAAGTCCCAGGATCCCAGTCCCAGATCCTTGAGGCACTCCACTTGTCACTCCTCTCCAAGAGAATGAGGAACCATTCACAAGCACTCTTTGGGTGCGATCTGTCGCAATGATATTCATGAGTGGTCTTATCTGAAACCATTGTTCATCAAGTGGTCTTCTATGCAGGCACACATCCTTCCCTCCTTTCCCTACTGTGAGCTGCTTATCTTTCATGTTGTTTTAGTCCTCACAGTGGTAGAGAATTGAGGCAACAATGTTTGCCCCATCCCTGTCATGTGACCCTTTGGGCAAGAAAAGGGATACTTCGTGGCCACTTCGTGGGAAGGGCGGGATATAAATCCTAAATAAATAAATAAATAAAAATACACAGAAGACAGGGGTGAAGAGGAGCACTTGTAGGCTCTAGAAGGCTTGTTAGTTCTTCCATGGCTGGCTTGCAACTGTGCAGTCCCCATGTAGGACTGCACAGAAGCCACAGCAGTGACTAATGAATGTTTCTGAGTGCTCATGGCCTCAGATCCTTTGAGACTGATATTAACAAGTAAACAAAAATATACAAACTATGGACATAATCCAGCCCAAATTAGGACTCTGAACTACACATGTTTAATCAAGTAAGTCACATTGTGTTCTCTGGAACTTACAAATCTCCCCACCTTTAAACAATATGATGTGAATATAAAGTCAATTGAATTCCAAAATTGTATATTTTGGTATAGTTCCACAGATTCCAAAAAGATTTGTGTGACATTTTTCTGAGACCACTAATGCCCACTTGCCTTTCAACAAATCTGAACCCTTGGCTGGTCTAACATGAGAGCCAGTGTGGTGGTGTGAGTAGAGGGTAGGTTCAAATCACCTTTCTGCTTGGAAGCTTGCTGGATGACCTCTTGGATCCAGAACTAGAAAGAGCATTTACTTCATTTCTCCCCAAATGGGGAACCAAAGCAGTTTACTTTGTTCTCATGTTTAGGTGGAGATATGGGTTTAGGGTTCCACATCCCTTTGGGTAACCAGTAGGGGATGAGAGGGGACTTACCAGGAGAAAGTGAAAGGCTCAGGCCATGTTGCCAATGTCACACCAGAAGTGACACCATCACACTGCAATGCTACTGCAGTGCTCTGGTATTTGAGCAAAAACTCTATGGTAAAAACAGTGACTACCATAGAGTTTTTGCCCACTACCAGATCATTGCCTGAACATTGCTGGTGTGATGTCACTTCCAATGTGATGCTAGCACTGCAGTCTGAACCTTCCTCTTTCTTTTGGTAATTCCCTCCACTGGCCAAGTGACCAGCTGCTGGGGGGCAGATCCTGGCAGCAGGGGACTTCCCCCTGCACTAAGGAGTCTGGCAACCCTGTATGGGTGGGGCCTGTATGCTGGCTACAGTGTCACATCACTTCCAAGGTGACATAGATAGTTCCAGGAGTGGTGCTCAGGGTGGCAGCAGACAACAGGAGCAGGGGCCAGGAGATCCCTCCCCCTGGGTGTGGCCTTGGCAGTCTTCCTCCTTTTCTTCTTTTTTTATGTGAGGTTATTTAGGCTAACTGTGTTGGGCTGATCCAAGAGGTCACCCAGCAAGCTTCCATGCAGATAGGTGATTTGAACCTACCCTCTACTCACAACACCACACTGGCTCTCATGTTAGACCAGTCTGTTATGATAATTTTCCAGTACAGGATGTATTTTTGGGGGGGAGTGGCTACATAAAAGTATGACTCCCCCTTTTCTAATCTGGATGGTACAGTTCTAAGGAAAACTGCACTGTACGGTTCTGTTGCAAGTATATAGATTGTTAAGAATGCGTGACAGCCAGGAGAAAGTAACCACTGGATCTGGATACTATTTTGGAAATCGATGTGATAAGTCTTTTTTTGGGGTGGGGGAAGGAATGTATATATTTCTTTAATCTGTTCTGTGTCTGTTTTTCCTTTTTCCTTGCAGGCAAAAATGATATTTTTGGAGAGATGGTACATCTTTACGCAAAACCAGGGAAGTCAAATGCCGATGTGAGAGCTTTAACCTACTGTGATTTGCATAAGATTCAACGAGAAGACTTATTGGAAGTTTTGGATATGTATCCAGAATTTTCCGACCTGTTTCTCACCAATCTGGAGCTCACTTTCAATCTGAGGCATGAAAACCCCAAAGTATGTAAGAGTTGTTTCTTATGTTTGATTCACATTCTGTTAGCTTGAAGTCATAGAGATGGATCCCAAGGAAGGATTTTCCATCTGCAGGAGGAGGAGGGGGAGTTAGCTAATTTCCTCCTTCACACTACAGATCCTCCACAATTGTATACCCACATGATTCCCAAGTATACCCTGCCACCCAGAACTACTATTTCTGTGAACTTTGTGGACTGCAGTGGGGTGGGGGGAGTTCAGTTGGTCAGCTAAGTTGTGTTACTTTGGACAGCGCTTCACGGAAAAATAACTATGTGAAGTATAATTTCAGAATTTCCCTTTAAAATGATTGTCTTTCAGTTAAAGAACAAAAATTTGCAAAGCCAAACATCCGAATAATGAATATTAGTGTGGGAAGTGGTCTCAGGTCATTGTTTTTCTTTTGTGGTATTCATCTTACAATAGTGCTTGAAAAAACATGCTTTAGTACAAACAGGAATGGGAAGAGCCACAATTATATGAATTAAAAACCAAAAGTTCTACAAAAATCACTGTAGCCTCTCGCTATGCTGCATTACCTTTTGGGTGCAGTTTAATCCTACTAAATTCAGCATTCCAAAAAAACTTGCTGATTTTTAATAGCTGTGGGTTGCCAGCTTAGTTAGCCTGCTTCCTGTTTTTTCTTTAACACTTAGAACAGCATTTCTGTTCTTAAGACACCAGCCTAGGAGGATACCCACCGTATAATAAAGCCTTCTTTCCTTCTCATGCCATGAGAAAATTCTGGTTGACAGGAAAAGGCAGAAAATCATCATCCTCATTTACTGTGAGGTGGCGCTCTTTGCATTTTCTGCCTCCTTCCCCATTCAATGGAATTCATTTTATTCCATTTCCGTTCTGCTCACCGACTCCACCAAACATCCTCTCCTGCCTTTTGGCAAAGGACGGAAGGAGGACAAAGAATGACACCCACAATAACAGCAGAGCTCAATCAAAGCCAATAGCACAAGATGAGAAATGCCTTTGTGGCTGGAACTTATCCTGTATGTCAGCTGCCACATCTCTCTCCCTAGGATAAAGACCATCTTGCTGCTGTGGAGCTTTTAGTGTCTGAATCGGGGATTGGCAACCCAAAAGAGAGAGACTGGGCAGCTGACAAAGCAGGGGAAACTGAATATCAGCTTCAGCTTCTTCCGTCTTGTTGCTTAAATATGAAGTGAAATCTTTTTAAAAATATAGGAGGAATGCCCTGGCCTGGATAGCCCAGGCAAGCCCAGTCTCATCAGAACTTGGAAGCTAAGCAGAGTCAACTCTGGTTAGTACTTGGATGGGAGACTGTCCTTGAAATACCAAGCCGGGAGGACGGGAGCAGGCTTTATTCAGCTACCTCTCTAAATATCCTCCAGGCCCCCAATACGGGCCCAGTCACCAGAGGCTGACATGACTTCAAGGCGCAGACACACACACATGCACAAGAAAGATTTAAAATAATAAAAATTAAAAAATAGAAGGCACACTCCATCCTCCAATGGGAGGTGAATGTCATAGGGCTCACTGATAGCTAGAGCACGGTCCCCTCTTTTCCCCGGTCTGGTGGCTCTCAGGTTCATGTGCATTCAAGTGTATTGACATGTGACTACAACAGGGCACTAATGTGACCCCTTGGCATGGGGATCCTCCCATCCCTCCCCATCCACAGAGCTCAGAAGGCAATACTCCCCTGACCAAAGGAGAATCACTTACCATGTGGAACCTTGTCAGGGTGTACAGTAAAACACTTAAACAGCAGCCCTGTTTGTGTATTATATTTGGACCCCTACTTTTCCACTGCCAACTCACCTCCAGTAATAAATCTGTTCCTGCATTCAGACTGGGGCCAGGGATGATGTTTAATAACTGACAGTTTGGGGCAGTGGTTAAGTGTGCAGACTCTTATCTGGGAGAAATGGGTTTGATTCCCCACTCCTTCACTTGCAGCTGCTGGAATGGCCTTGGGTCAGCCATAGCTCTAGCCGGAGTTGTCCTTGAAAGGGCAGCTTCTGGGAGAGCTCTCCCAGCCCTACTCACCTCAGAGGGTGTCTGTTGTGGTGGAGGAAGATAAAGGAGATTGTGAGCCGCTCTGAGACTCTTGAGATTTGGAGTGGAGGGTGGGATATAAATCCATCCCTCCCCCCCCCAACTTCCCTATAGACTGAAAACAGCAATGTTTATAGGAGTATTTTAGGGAGTATTCATATCCAGTGACCCCCATTCAATTGAAAAGGTACAAACCCAGCAATGCTTTCTTCTTGTCTGCTTCAGCAAAATGTTTTCAGTGATTCCTTGCTTTTGGGGGGGACATCAGCATTTTTATATCCTGAGTTTTATCAAAAAAATTTAAATATAAATGCCCCTGAAATCTTTCATCAAAGAAATTAAGCATTCAAAGAAGAGGGGAACCAATTTCCGCTGTGGAAATAATATCTCAGTTCTGCTAAATCAAAGAAGATAGAGATGGAAGAGTAAATCAAAGAAGTCTGTAATTTGCCAGCCTTATTGTTACGCAATGCAACTTTTACTGAGTAATTAAACATCATCGCTAATTATACTCAGCTACTACTTTATTGCATGCAATAATATACATCCCATAAGGGGAATGTTTTCAAATCTTTTTGCTATTTACTTTTTTTTTAACTTGCTTGAAAAAGTTTTTTTTTTTTACTTTTCTACTCCCGCTTTCCGTTTTCCTTTTACTTTTTTTGAAAACTAATAAAAAATTTCAGGGGGGGGGGGAAAGATCCTTTCATCCTGATGTAACAAAACAACATACTTTGGGTTATCACCGTCAGTATATGTAAACTGCTGTTATTGTTACTCATTCGGTCCAAAAGCATCCCAGTCTTAAACCAGTCTCCGTTTAATATAGATTAAATTGCCCTCCATGAATATTGTGGCATTAAACTAAGAACATAAGAACATAAGAGAAGCCATGTTGGATCAGGCCAATGGCCCATCCAGTCCAACACTCTGTGTCACACAGTGGCAAAAAAATTTATATATACACACACACTGTGGCTAATAGCCACTGATGGACCTCTGCTCCATATTTTTATCTAAACCCCTCTTGAAGGTGGCTATACTTGTGGCCACCACCACCTCCTGTGGCAGTGAATTCCACATGTTAATCACCCTTTGGGTGAAGAAGTACTTCCTTTTAACTAGCTGCATTTGTGAGCACATAGTGTCAATCTGGTCTCAGATGCAGATGGACATACCATCATAAGATGCATGCATTCAGCTTGCTAAAGCTCAGATGAGTAGTATGGTGTGGGTGGCAATGTGCAAAGGAGGCTGCTGTTACGTACATGGACAGCTGCTCATGTGCACAAATTGCAGGCCGAATCGCAACATCACCATGGGTTGGATCCAGCACTTCACCCATAGAAGGACTGTATCTATGTGCTTTTCCATTCCCCAGCAGCCTAGAAAAGTTGGTTCCTGGAGTCATTTGACCCAGGTTGAGCAACAGCCATGTGGGCTGGGGGGGGGGGGCTGCAGTGAGTAAGGGAAAGGGGGTAAAATTAGGTCCTCCTGCCTTCTTCATTAATAGAGCCTCATTGACAGAAGAAGCGCCACTGATGCAAGAGGCAGAAAAGGGGATTTTGTCCCCTTCCTCCTCCTCATTGCAGCCCACCCATAGGGGAGGGATGGTGGCTCAGTGGTAGAGCATCTGCTTGGGAAGCAGAAGGTCCCAGGTTCAATCCCTGGCATCTCCAAAAAAGGGTCCAGGCAAATAGGTGTGAAAAATTTCAGCTTGAGACCCTGGAGAGCCATGAATGGGGCTGTGGCTCAGTGGTAGAGCATCTGCTTGGGAAGCAGAAGGTCCCAGGTTCAATTCCTGGCATCTCCAAAAAAGGGTCCAGGCAAATAGGTATGAAAAACCTCAGCTTGAAACCCTGAAGAGCCATGAATGGGGCTGTGGCTCAGTGGTAGAGCATCTGCTTGGGAAGCAGAAGGTCCCAGGTTCAATCCCCAGCATCTCCAAAAAAGGGTCCAGGCAAATAGGTGTGAAAAACCTCAGCTTGAGAGAGCCGCTGCCAGTCTGAGTATACTGACTTTGATGGACTGAGGGTCTGATTCAGTATAAGGCAGCTTCATATGTTCATATGTTCACCCGCCTATATAGCTATCCTTCCACACAGGTCCCACAACCCACTGAATCAACTTCCCCATGGTCAGAAATGGCTACTGTGATAGGAGAAAGTGGGGAACCTCTGTGACTATTGGCACCTTTTGTTGATGGGCTGCTGGATCCAACCTGACATCTAGTAGTAAAGAGGCTGACCACCATGCCAGTCATGAAGGCAGCAGAACCTAGACAACTCTCCAACCATGCAGAAAAATATGGCTTTGTAAATTAGCCTAAAGGAGGGGGAGATTTCAAAAATGTCCTGATGAGAACTAAACAAGCCCCACAAGGTCAGAATGTTGAGAATCAATCCAAGAGGGAAAGGACAGAAAACTTTTGTTTGCAAATGTATAGGGTCATCTCTTCTGTGATTCCTCATAGGCCATATTTTTGCAATCCATTAAGTAATGCACAGTATGGAAAGTAAGATGGACAGAAACAGAAATGATGGGAATTATTTCTGAATCAGGGATCTTGGATGGGGTGCTGCTTTGACTGGGAAACCAGGCTTTCCAAGCAGCTCGGAGTTCTGTGTAGGAACACTGGCATCATAGAAAGTTTTTAACCTTTGTTTTTAATTAAATGTCTAATAAGTAAAATAAGCAATCATTAATCACTATTATGAGTGCAAGAAGGGAAAGTCGCCTTTGCCAACATTCAAACGTGCCCAGTAAAATTCCCTTTTAAAGACCCAATTTTTAATCACCCTGTGAGTCACTGTAAATGGCAAGCTATGCTTGATTTACTTTTCTTTCCTTTTTCCAACTGACAAAATAGTTGCGTAAAACTAACTCGGTAAAACGAGTCTAATCTATCATGTACTCATGTTTTACCCATCAAGACTGACCTCGCAATAAGGTCGCAGAGCACGAACGGTTCCGACAACAGTCAGCTGCGAAGGAGGAAACTGTCTTTTGAAAGTGAAATTGATAAAGGTAAATGTTATTCCTTCGTAACTGTGTTGAACAGTATTCCTGCAGTGCTAATGGCAATCAAGTTTTTATCTATTTGTCTGTAGCCGATGACTCCTCAGGGATCTGAACACACTGAACCCAGCTTGCTCCAATAACATGTTATTCAAAAGCCCATAGCGCATAACCAGTGCCGATGGTGACAAATTGTTCATTGGCTTTAGAATTCAAATGCAAAGGTCATTTCAGTCAACCTCACTTAACCCTAAGCTGCCCGCTATCATGTTCCAGCCAGATTGTGACCTCACAGCATGCTGCATAAAGTCTGGAGAAGCTGACCTGGAGTAGCTGCCAGACATCAGGGTGAAGCAGAAAGGAGCAGGGAGCAATCAATAACCAATCAGACGAAGGAACTGCAGCAGTGGGGCTATTTCCCCAGAGGAAGTTGATCTGGCAAAGTCAAACCAGGCAGAGCCCCATAGCTCAAATGAAGGAATTTAAAATATTGGCCTTGAAGCTTAATACTATGAGTTGTACCTTGTATTCTCCAGTGGAGAATGTTAGGAGAGGAAGCAGCCTTGGGTTGGAAGGTTAGTACCGGGGTGGTCAAACTTGCTTAATGTAAGAGCAACATAGAATAAACCTCAGATGTTTGAGAGGAAGGAAAGGAAGGAAGGAAGGAAGGAAGGAAGGAAGGAAGGAAGGAAGGAAGGAAGGAAGGAAGGAAGGAAGGAAGGAAGGAAGGAAGGAAGGAAGGAAGGAAAATAGATAAAGGATGAAAAGAGAAGTGGAAAGAAAGCAACTTTAACTTTAAATACATTTGCCAAGCCACTGGCTTGGCTTTGAGAAGTGATTAAAAGAGACAACTTCCTTCTCCAAGCCAGCAGACATGGCAGTGGGGGCTTCAAGAGCCACACAATATGTGTGAAAGAGCCACATGTGGCTCCTGAGCCACAATTTGGCCACCCTTGGTTAGTACTGTGATACTGTTGACCTGCTTTGAATTGTGCCTTCAGTTTTCCCCGGTGGAGAACACTAGGAAAGGAAACAGTCTTGGATTGTATTGGGAGATTCAAAGTCCTCACTCAAAAAGTCTGCACTGGTACTTCCAGCATCAGAGTCCAAATGATCCAGGGCACAAGTTATATCATGCAAACTAAAGCCTACTTGGATGTGCCAAGAAGACACATCACTTGAACATGTATTTTTGTAAGTCTGTGATGCAGAATGAGAAGTTGCAGTTGGAAAAACAGGGGGAAGTCTGTTGCTGCAGGGAAGTGACCAGGAAACACTTCTGGTCTGGCATTCATTTGTAAACCCTTCAGAACCTCCTAACAAGATTATTCCTGTGATTTTTGAAGGTAGTACTTAATGAAATAAAGCCATCCATCTTGTAAAGCGGCACTCCTATTTGTAAAAAACTTGGCTTGGCTCTTATGTGCCCTTCTTGGTCCATTGCACAGACAGTCCTCTACTGCTGAGCATATGCCTCTAGCACCAGAGCTTTCTGTTCATTGACAGACACAGGGCTTGCAGGAGTGAGAACTGCTAGAGCTAGAGGAACTCACTGCACAGCAAAGAATCATCCGCACAGCAGAACAGAGGGTAACACTGCAAATAAAAGAAAAGGAGTGTCCAAGCCAATAAGCTGAGGTCCTCTTCCCCTGATTTTCTGGTTCCATGCTTTCATGGATCTGTGCATCCTAAGCACAGTAGTCTTTAGCTCAGCATCTCATTGTTTAGCAGAATGACAGTCATTAACTTACCTTTCCATCAAAGAGATATTTTGAAGTTAAAAGTCGAGAATGACAACAAAACTGTCAAGAAAATGCCCCCATGAAATATTTAGACTGCTCTTCACCAAATAAAAAAAATCTTTTGACAGAGGTGGCTTGCTGGACTGACCTTCGCATTTTGTTCGAGAAAACACGCTTAGCCGCCTGAAGGAGGGGAAAAGTAGCCTTCCAGCCTGTGCCTAACTGTGGAATTAGTTGCTGCTTCAGGGTGTCTGTGGAATGGCTTTCATCAGTTGAGACTTTAATGCATGTCAAGTGCTCATCTCCAGTCTAGCAGAATCTTTGGAAATGAATGAAAACATTATTTGTGCTGCTCTTAGGCTGGCTCTGGACCAGAGGTGGCCAAACTGTGGCTCAGGAGCCATGTGTGGCTTGTTCACACATATTGTGTGGCTCTTGAAGCCCCCACCACCCTGATGGCCAGCTTGGAGAAGGCATTTGTCACTTTAAATCACTTTGCCAAGCCAGCTAGAAACTTGGAGAATACATTTAAAGTTAAAGTTGCTTTCTTTCCACTTTTCCCTCCCCCTTCCTCATCTATTTGCCTTCCTTCCTTCCTTCCTTCCTTCCTTCCTTCCTTCCTTCCTTCCTTCCTTCCTTCCTTCCTTCCTTCCTTCCTTCCTTCCTTCCTTCCTTCCCATCTTGCCACTCTCAAACATCTGATGTTCATGTCTTACAGCTCTCAGATATCTGACAGTTATTCTATGTGGCTCTTACCTTAACCAAGTTTGGCCATCCCTGCTCTGGACCATTTTACTGCAAGCTGGTCTACAATGATGTAGGGAGCCATCCTCAGTAGAATTACACCCTTCTGGTCCAATGAATTCCAACAGACTTAGAAGGGTATAACACTGCTTAGGATGGATTGGTTGGATGTGATTGCTGATTGTTTCATTCAATTCTGTAATGAAAATGAAGGATGGCATTTAGAAGGCTAGCACTGTAATCCATTTTACCTTTTGACTTTGGCAAGCACACAGTTTATAACAGCAATAGTAATGGATCAGACACAAGAGAAGACAAAACAGTTTTTAGGAGCTTATTGCTAATATTCATATTTCACATGGCTGAAACTTGCTTTGATGCATATTTTGCTTGGAAAGCAGTCCCAACTATTCGACAGACTGACTTCAACATAAGCATGCAAGGAGTTGGCCCTCATCACTGAGTGTTCTGTTGTAATCAGTAAGAGTCCATTTCCTAGCAAACATACAAAAATAAAAGAGATAGAAAGCTGTTTTTTTGGGAGTGAAAGCGGCCTAAACTTGTACGCAGGGATCTCTCCACACTTGCTAGCTGGCAGATGGCACTGGAAAGTACTGCATTTGAGGTGTTGTAAGGAAGGATGGCATTTCTGACTGAGTTGATTTTTCTGCTGTGTTTTTGGATTTTTTTTAAATTTTTTGCTCCTCAAGGTCATCAACTCATGCTGCTGTAGTCGCTGTATGTGTGAACGAACCCCTAGGAGGCAGTAATATTTTTCTGACTCCTAGCACTTTGAACTCCATGGGTAGAAGGGTTGACACGTCTGCGTTGTAAAATTCCTGGAGACTTTGGGGGTGGAACCAGTAAAGGGCGGGGTTTGGGGAAGGGAGGAGCCTCAAGATTGGTGCAATGCCCTAGAGTCCATCCTTCAAAGCAGCCATTTTCTCCAGGGGAGCTGATCTCTGCCGGCTGGAGAGCAGTTGTAAAAGCGGGAGATCTCCAGGTCCTACCTGGAGGCTGGTGGTAACCCTAATGGATGGAGAAGAACTGACTTCTTTGTCATGTTAGTATGTTTCTTCAACAGCTGTGCTGAATTGTGCCTAAGACCTCTGAAAGCCAAGTTCCTCTTGGTTTATGGGTAGATATATTAGTCTTGGCTTTTCCCCCCTTGAAGTACTAAACACAGGGTGATACTTATTGTCCCTTACTTCATGTTAGCCTGCTCTGGTCGTTGCTATGGCAACTATTTCTGCTGCAGCTTCATAGAGGATTTAGATGATATCTACTCAGGCTTGGGGTTTTTTAAAAATCCATTATTTCTAGTTCCTTAACCACTTAGTTTGCTCACAGCAGAACAATTTACTTCAACAATGAATTCTTTGCTTCTTAAGCAATCTTTTAAATAATTGTATACAAACATCCTAATCAAACTTTTTGATTTGATTTCCCAACCATAAAACAGATGGTTTCTAATCCTGTTAGGAGTATTACAGCCTCAGATCTTTAAAGGCTTCTGCTTTTATTCATCAGCTTCTGGCCTTTTGTATGCTGAAGGGACCCACCACTGTTATTGGGTCTTTTTTTAGGATCCACTCAAAAATTCCCTCTCGTCACTCATATATTATCCAGTGCCTTCGTAGAAGCTTACCCTCCTTAATGTCTACTCCTTGAGAAGTTGCCTGACAAACGGAGAATAGCAAATGGCACATCTGTAGTTAACAAAGTCAAAAATTGGCCCTTGTGGGGTATTTCCATGAATCCCATACAGAATTTGTCTAATCTGTCTGTTAAAATATGTGGACTTCAACTGGAGTAACTGGAGCATAGGATTGCTCTGTAAGAAACTGAACTATGAAACTAGAAGCTGCTGATTCAGATTTCATCCCACTCATTGAATTGCTGAAAAATCTTGGTCACTTTTTTCTTATCCCCGCATTCCTCATCCCCACTCCAATCGCTGAGAAGGGAATACTAAAAGACTTAGATGGTATTTAGTATTTATGTATTTACTTACTTACTTTATACATTGCCTTTCTCCTCATCGGAGACACGGGGCATCTTGCTTTGTTCTCCTCTCCTCCATTTTATCCTCACAACAACAACAACCCTATGAGACAAGTTAAACCAACAGTGGACAACTGGACCAGAGTCACTCACTAAGCTTCCATGGCAGTGTGGGGATTCAAACCTGGGTCTCCCAAATTCTAGTTCATGATTAGTCTCTCCAACAATGCTTGTGATGCTGAGAAAGACTTCTGCTTGAGATTTTAGAGAACCACTGCCAGATGGAGTAGATAATACTGATGTTGGTAGATTTTAGGGAGCTTCATGTGTCCATGTGTGTACTAGATAACTGACATCTGAAGCTATGAGTTCTCAAAGATATTCTGAGAGGGTGTGGGAGTTCTGCTTATGGTCCATAGTGACTAGGGATGAGCATGAACTGGCTCACAAAATAAAGTTCATGACGAATTTTCGCTGGTTTATGGTTCGTGAAATGAAGTTCATGGAAGGTCAGCTGGCACAAACTTTCTACAAACATCCCATCTGTTTATGGAGGTTTGTGCAGATTCATGAATGGATACATTTCTAGACAGACTGTCTTTGCTCAATCAAAATACTTACACAGCTTCAGAGTAACAACTTGGAGAGCATGTAGAGGAGCATTGAGGGGAGGTCTCCTGCGAGTTTGATGTCTCTAGCTTGTATAGGATCCATTCTATATACACCTGAACCTGCACCTGTCAAGAAAGCACTTTCCTGGAGGCACCTTTTTTTTTGGGGGGGGGGGGAGGGGGGATTATAACTTGGACCCCATACATCCAATCCTCACTGAACCTGGAGGACAAGTAGCAGAGAGTCCGCTGGAGATCTCCTTTGAGTTTGGTGTCTCTAGCTTGCACAGGATCCATTCAACCAGGTCATGAACCTCATGAACTGAACCCATTCATTTGGCCCCTAAAAAATTGTGATGGTTTGTGGTTCACAAACCAGGCATCTCATGAATCACGAATGGAACCACATTTCCCCAGTTCATACCTATCCTTGTGATTATCCATGTTACATGTAAGCTGTCACTTGACCTTGCAGTCATCATGATTTCTTCAAGATCTTCAAGATCTCAGGCACATCACCTATTAACTAACCCTTTTAACTGGAAATGCCAGGGTTTTGACCTAGGACCTTTTGCATGCAAAGTACCACTGAACCCCAACCTCACCTTGCAGTAATGGTATACACATGGTACATGAAACTTCATTTAGTACAGAGTGCTGCAGCCAGGATGTTAACTGGAGTGGGTTGTAGAGACCATATAACTCCATATCACTTGGATCACAGTCACTGACTTCCCATTTGTTTGGGGGCACAATTCAAGGTGCTGGTCTTAGCCTTCAAAGCCCTACATGATTTGAGACCAACATACCTGAAGGACCATCTATGAACCTGCTGGATTTGTTACAGTCATCTTTGAAGACCTTACTTGAGGTGCCCGAGCCTTATGAGATTATGCAGGTGGCAACCTGGGACAGGGCCTTCTCAGTCATGGCACCAAAGCTCTGGAAATGTCTTCCCAGGGAGAGCCATCTGTCCTGTTGCCATCTTGTGCCAACAGAGGAAGACTTTTTTGTTTCATTTAGCATTCGCTCAGTGATCCATCCTTTCCAACCAATGTTTTGTTTTGTATGCATTTTAACTGTTATATATTGTTTTAGCTCTGTTTTTCAACTCTCTTTAAAAGTTGTTTTTAATGAGATACATTTGGGAGGGGGTTATTTTATTGGGTTTATACTGTATTTTATCACGTATGCTTTAAATTGGTAGTTGCCTTGGCTATAAATGTTGTAACTAAACAAATAAATATTGTGGAGATTTAGAGAAGTGCTATACATGCATGCACAAATCTACTGTTCACTTCATCCTTCTCTGAGATGTGCTTTGGGCCATCAACTTTTTCTAGACAGTGAATTTTCAAGTTTATCAGAATACATAGCAATATAGAATGCAGTCTTCCAGGACAGAGATCTAAAACCAGAAAAATATAATACAACTTCCAGCTAGGATTCTGTTGTCTGGGTCATTTTCTCAGATTGTGAGAGGGTCTTCCAAAAAAAAAGAGGATTGATTGGGAGTGGGCAGGAGCTGGTCTTTCATTAGTTGCTTCCTCTCTCCACATAAGAGGCCAGATTGCCAAAATGAAACCTTGACACTTTTACAGCAAGCGTAGAGGTGCAACCTTTATGCAAGTTTATATAGCCAGAGGTCCTGTTTGAAGCTGCGTGTCATTATGAGATAGCCAGGTAACTGCTTGGGCCAGCTAGATGTAGTTCACAGCCGTATATGATAAAACTTTGTATCTCAGGTCCTGTAGCCCTACACATTCTTAGTTGGGAGGAAATCCTACTGAACGAAGCAAGACTTACTTCCTAGTGAAATACACATATGATTGTTTTAAAAGGTATATAACTTAGAATTCACAGTCAGCACTGGAACTGCCTAGATCCCTGTACATCCCCTCCATAACAGCCAAATTACATGGACTAATAACAAATGTAAAGCAGATGGAGAAATTCTCCCAGGATATTACTACAAACGAGCACTGAGACTCCCATTGTAAAACATGCCTGAAATAAATCTTCTGTGCTAGAAATATCTTTGACATTTCAGTTCAAAGTCTGCACAAAGTAGTATTAAAGAGAGGTGCACGTCTGCTTCCCCTCCTTGTTGGATATATTTATTTGTACACAGTGGTTGCTTTTGTTTGTATTCTAAAGCTCAAGGGCACCAGGCATAGCTACTGTAGAGGTGAACCGCAAGATCACTTTGAGGAAATTCTTCAGCCTCTCTCTGGAACGAGACATTAAAGCAATGCTATCCCTAGCAGAGAACAAATTGACTAAATGATATCACAACTATTTCCCTGCATCCTCAGTGACCCAGAAAAAGTGGCAGGGTACTAACTTCAAAGATTTCTTCTTTTGCAGACTATGACAAAGAGGACGGGGACTCAGCAGATAACACCCGGCATTATCAGGGTGGCAAGAAACATTTTGAAGAGAAGAGAAGCCGGTCGTCTTCTTTTGTGTCATCTATTGATGATGAGCAGAAGCCCTTGTTCCCTGGGATCATGGACTACCCGTCGATAATGGGCAAGGCAGCAGTGCTGGATTTTGAAGAGATGGTGCATGTCACAGAAAGGATCCAAGCTGAAAAAAGAAGTCATTCTTGCAAAGGTAATCTATGCAAAACATATTCACATTTAAGGACCCATGGGGGGGGGGGGGAAATACAGCGGTGCGCTCTTACCGGCATGCATGGAAAGTTTATGTTTAGAATCATCCTTCTGTTCAAATGCAAACCATTCAGGTAGGTAATCCCTCCAAGAAATTATTCCTCCCCAAAGCCATGATTGGTTTGTGATATGTGTGTTTTAACAGTATTCTTGCTGTCCTTTTTGTTGCTTTTGTTGTTGTTCTATTGTGTTGCCAATCTTTCTGTACATTTTTTATTTCTGACTTCAGCCTGTCTCGTCTGAGAGAAACTGTTTGCTGAAGGGACTGATTGACTAAGCATCATGGTGGGTAAAAAGGAACCTCAAGACCAGCCATTCCTGCCCTAAGATAGAATTGTCCACATGAGAACCTTCTTTAGATCAGTGCACAAAACGCAGTCTGCAGCAGCACAAGCAGCAAACATGCACCATCCCAAAACCCCAGCTGAACTAATACCAGTTAGCCCTACTGCCACAAGAACAAGGGTAAACTTCTCTTAAGGTTCTCTGGCTGACTGCCTGGGAGAAAATTCCTTTGTGGACTTAGCAATCAAATCAGCCTGCTTCATACTTGACAGGTATGGCCAGTCATGCAGAATGAGGAAATCATACCAGTAAGTGATGCTAGCCTCTAAGAAACAGCACCAGAGAGACAGAAGCTTCCCATGTGATCTGTTTGTCCCAGACAATTTAGCCTTTCAAACATCACTGGTACAACATGGCCTTGAGAAGACAATAATTCCATGCCATGAACATCTGAATTCGTCCTTGCTTCACAAACAGAATCTGTCATCCTGTAGATATAAAAAGCAAGCTGTCTCACCTACCCTCCCATTGGCTAAGCCACATGTCACCCAGTCTCCACAGAGAGCAACCCCAACCCCAGGACAGATGAGGACTGACCACTGGGGAAACTGCCTTCACATCCTATTGGCCCATCCCACCAGGTCCTTCATTTTCCCTCAGTGGTTGTTGCCAGTCAACCATAGTATTCCAAGCTTGGTTCTGTCAGTGAAAGATGAGGGGAGAAGGCCCTCCAGGACTGTTTTGACCTTTGAGGGAGAACTCATTGGGGCCAGTCCTTACTAGAGTTGCCAGCTCCAGGTTGAAAAATTCCTAGAGATTTTGTGGTGGAGTCTAAGGAAGCCGGAGTTTGGGAAGAAATATCTCCAAAGAAAAACAGGCTTCCTTGGGAGGTGGTGGGCTCTCCTTCTTTGGAGTTTTTAAAATAGAGGCTAGATGACCATTTGACAGCAATGCTGATTTTGTGAACTTAGGCAGATCATGAGAAGGAAGGCAGAAAGGGTTGTATCATTGCTTAGTTCTTGTGGCCCTTTCTTACACAATGAATGTTGTTCACTACTTTGGGGTCAGAAAGCAATTTTTCTCCAGGTCAGTTTGGCCAGGAATTCAAGGGCAGGGGAGGTTTTGCCATCTTCTGGGTATGAAGCAGGTGTCACTGAGTGTGTGTGGGAGGAGGTATTTGTGAGTTTCCTGCATAGTTCAGGGGACTGAGCTAGGTGGTCCAATTCGATGAGAGATATCTGTTGTCTGGAGTTCAGTCGTGATACCGTGCGATCCTCAGGCTCCACCTGCAGGTTGGCTACTGTAGGCCTTGCAGCACCCTCTGGGTGACTTGATGCCACCTTACTGGCATGACTTAACTAGGCCTGGCAGCTTGCTGCTTTTCAACAGCAGCCCCCCTATGGCAGCCAGTGGGCACAGCATTCTTTTTTCACTTCTGTAAACACTTCTGGAGCAAAAGACTCCCAGTTGGATGGTTCTTTTAATCTTGTTTCCAGTCACTCTGCAGTTGCCCTCCCCAACAAGTCCTTTGCTGCTGGTCACATAGTGGTCACATAGATCTCTGCAGGAGTCCTTTTCATTTAGACAAACCTGAGGCAGAGAAGGCCAGTTATGGAACAGAGAAGGTGGCAGAAATTGTCCTCTTGTGCTCTAGAACGATGGGGAAAATCTTTAAACAGCTAAATTTAGAGCTGTCAAAATTAGATTGCCTTATTTCAGCTTTTAAGGCATTCAGTGTTGAACCCTTCTTCTCAGAATTCATCTCACCTCAGTATCAAACATTCCAAGGTATCCCAAGGGATGTTCAAAAATCATTCTAACTTAACTCCAGAGTGGAGTCCCCAAATTCTCCAGCCCCATCAAGTCTGCTTGTATATTTATCCATCTTTCAGACCTACCACAATGTGGTTCTCTAAAATTAGAGCAGGGAAACACCTGAAGTTATTGCTGGGACCTAAGTATAAAATACCTGACTTTTAAAAAATCAAACCTCTTTACAGCACTTCTGGCCCTAGTAGGTTTCTGTTAAACTTTGAACATTCAGCATCCACATTTCAGATCTTTCAGAGGAAAAATTTTTCAAACTCTTAAGGTATCCACCCAGTGATAGTATTTAACACCCTGTGTGCCCCTCTGTTTCCTCAAAGAATTGCTAGAGCTGACAGTTCAGTCCCCTCCTTTAAGAACTTCAGCTAAAGCCAGCTAAAAACGTGATCAACTGGGAAGGTTGCCCAGCTTTTCTTTCACCAACTCAACTGGGGATCCCTTCACCTTTCCAATCTACTGAAGAAGATCTATTTCATTCTTTTAAAGCCCTTTCTAACTCTGAGCAGTTGGCTATTACTGATAGATTAGCACAACTGAGGCCAACATATCTGGAGCTGAGGAACAAGGAAACTTCCTTTCCTTCTATTTATATGCCCTTAGTAACATCAACAGACATTAAATCTAGCCAGGTTCCTTCTGACAATCAGTCCTTACAAAGTCATTCTAAAGACTCTAAGTTATGGAATCTACCAGGAAATAGCCTACCTCCCACAATAAAGTAGTTAGGGTTTGTAGAATCTTTCGGGCTCAAGTGCCGTGTTCTACTGGAGAAAGTTTTCCTTCCAGACATTTCGTTCTCAGCTGCGGAGAACATCCTCAGTGGCGTTGCAGCCGGAGCAGGCGCTCTGACCTTCTTGGCTGCTGTGCATTGAGTGGGGCCAGGGCTGCTGGAGAGCTGCTATTTTAACAGAAAGGAAGAAGGCATTTTCATCCACCAATCTTGGTACCCAGCTCTGCAAAACACCCTACAGACCATAAATTGCAGAAAGTCACAGAACAACCAGCACATTACACAGAACAATCAGCACAGTCAACAACCATCTTCCTTATCTTCACACCCCTTCCAACCCTCCCAGCAATTAACACAGAACAATGGTCACATTCCATAGCCAGTTTCCTTATCACTACCCTTCCAGGAAGCCCCACCAAACAATGGGCACATCCACAAACCAATTGTCCTTTCATCACAGGCCCTCCAGCCTATAAATAGCAGCTCTCCAGCAGCCCTGGCCCCACTCAATGCACAGCAGCCAAGAAGGTCAGAGCGCCTGCTCCGGCTGCAACGCCACTGAGGATGTTCTCCGCAGCTGAGAACGAAAAGTCTGGAAGGAAAACTTTCTCCAATAGAACATGGCACTTGAGCCCGAAAGATTCTACAAACCTTAATGATGTTACCAGCCGTGAAAACCTGAAATCTTTGATAATAAAGTAGTTACTTCCCATCCTAAAATATTCTTAAGCCCTCAGATATAGAACTCATCAACTGATACATAAAGGACCATGAGCATGGCCTGCTTGACCCTCCAATGTTCAGTACAAAATTCCCCTTCTAGACTTTCTACTACTGTCCCCAATAATGGCTGCATTTTTCCAGATACCAACAAGATCCTGGATCTAGCTGAGCATGTAGATTGACAGTTAAAAATTCTTTCTTGGAATACCATGGGCTGAGGTAATAAATTTTATGATGCAGCATTTCCCAAATTTTTACAGAGATATTATATTTTGTGTATCCAGGAAACATGGATCTTGGAGACTGATTCTTTATTTCTTAATGGATTCTAGTAATCTTTTTCATATGGAAAAGCTCCAGGAGAGGAGATGATCCCTCCAGAGCTTTTTAAGCAATTCCCCAGTCGTTGGGCCCCTATGCTGGCAAAGCTATTTATTTAGATAAACTCTTCTGGACACCTCCCTCTGGCTGGAAACAAAAGTACCAATACATAAAAGGGGCACTAAATCAGAACCTCATAACTATCACCCTATTAGCTTGTTAGATACAGCTTCCATTCTTTACAGTAATTTTTACTGAGAAAGCTGGAAGGCTGAGAAGCTGACAATCAGGCTATTTCCCCAGAGCAAGCTGGTTTTAGGAAGAGCCCGAGCACTATCAATCATTGTCTGATGTTGTACAGTCTAGCCACAGATTATGTAAAGGGTCACACTAAACATCTATATGCAGCTGTTGTTGATCTTGTACCTGCTTTCGACTCAGTCAATAAAGATAGACTCTTGACTAAACTGGCAAGTACAAACATCAACAAATAACTTTTGTATCTAATACTGGAACTCCATAGTGATATCATCCAAAATTAGGGTAGGCATTTCAGGCTCCCTGACAGACATCATTTCAGTAGTCAGAGGTATGAAACAGGGTTATATTCTTGCCCCCTTCCTTTTCAACTTCTACACCAATGACATCACTAAGAGGCTTTCGGGCTCTGACGTTTTCCCTCCTCATCTCTTGGCTCGTGGAAGATCTCAGTCCTTCTTTATGGCAGCAACATGGCTCTGTTGTCTGTAACCCTCATCTGTTTAAGAAGGTCATTGTCCAGGCTCAGTGACTTTTGTAAAGAAGAGCTTCTAAAAATAAATTACTCAAAGACCAAGGTGATGGTTTTCAGACAGCAGTGATGTATTCCCCACTGGTCAATAGATGGGTCCCCAGTTGAGCAGTGTTGAACCCTTAAAATATCTGGGTATCACCTTTAGCAGCACACTCACTTGGAAGGGCACACCTAGAATTGCAAAAGCAACAGCCCTCCAGTCAATGGGGGCAATTTTCAAATTTTATCATTCCAAGGAGGATTTTCAGCTCTAAAGCTCTTCCAGAACAAGGTAATTGCTCATCTGTAGTGTGGAGGTGTGGGGATGGAATGATGCTTTAATTGCAGATCTGGAGAGAATCCAAGATTCTTTCCTGAAAAGGATTCTAGTACTACCTCTTAATACTCCAGCTGGTCTGTTGAGAGCCGAATCAGGCCTCCCTTCTCTTCTGGCATGTGCATGCATAGTCTTATTTAATAACTGGCATAAATTGAGAGCTCCAGCAGGTCATCTCTCAAGCATCTGTTTTTCCATTAGCCTAAAGACCAAAAATGGCAATCCAATTATAACAAAATTCTGCAAATATATAATCTTCCAGATGTTGTTTGAGGCACTTCACAGTCTGACTTTAATGGTAGGGCTCGAATGGACTTACAGGATGCAGCTTTAGACAGACAAACTATATTGGGATCCAAATCCTTACCTTGGTATAAATTTATTAAACTAGATCGTTTCAAGGCACAGTATCTGTCCAAGATCTCCTTTTCAGAATTATGTTCAGCTTTCACATTTATTCATTTCCAAATGATGCAAACAGCCATGCTTGAAGGTCGCTATATGTGAACACCAGTTGCCCAGCAACTCTGTTTATGTGGAGGTCCAGATCCTGAAGACTTGTGTCATTATCTGCTGGCCTGTCCACTTTATTCAGATTCAAGGAAGAAATTCCTAGGTAAAATCTTGGCCAATTTAGACCTTAGCACTGTCATATTTTTATTTGCAGATGTGGAATCAGAGGTCTCATTTAAGGTTGCCCTTTTTGCCTTAGTGGCAAAGAAAATTCAGTCCAAACAAGCATCAGTATAGGTTGGTAGCTTATAGGAGTCATTCCTTTTTCTTACAAAACAAGTTTTAAAATGCAATTTTACAGTATTTTAACTCAGTATCACAGTACTTCGTTTTATTGTATACAGTTTTTTTAGTGTTGACCTCTTGTAATGGCCACTGGCCCCAAGCAATAAACTTGAACTGAACTGGGGGGCAGAGCCTGAGGAGGGCAGAGTTTGAAAAGAGGAGAGACTTCAGTGGGGCATAATGCCATAGAGTCCACCTTCCAAGGAGGCCATTTTCTCCAGGTGAACTTATCTCTGTCACCTGGAGATCAATTGCAATATTAGTAGACCTCCAGTCACTACCTGAAGTTGGCATCCCTTTTGGTATATCACAGGAGACCAGAGTTGGTTCCAATCCTTGCCTTCAATCCAGGAGCAATTCCCTCAAACAAAAGTAATTTCTGTCACTGAGACAGGACTTTTCAGCTTCTCTCTCCTCCTGTCCTGCAGCCCCAAAGCCACCCCAAAATGTTGTTCTAGGGGAACAGAGAGCCCTCCTTCAGGAACAGCATTAAGGAAGAATCATAGGTCTGCAGCAGGAGGTGGAAATCAGCAAAACTTGTCCACCCTCCCATGATAGCTAGATATATATTATTGTCACATATCCCATAATGTTCATTTAAAAACTAGAAACTGATCAAAGATCATGGGGAGTGATTGATGGCCACACACTATATTTTAACTGTGGTAATTGCCCATCATCCCTTGATAAATATCCTGTGCTGGATGAAAACCCTCAATCTGTCCAGTAAAGAAGTGGGAAGATGGAAAGGACTGATGAGTACAGGGGAAAGAGGATTAACCATGTTTGTGCCTATCAGCTAATTGGAGTTTAACCTAACTCCTTAACTCAGCCTTCATAAGGTTTTGTAGACAGTTCGGATATAGTGTTCAGCTTAGCTAAGGGAAACAAGCCAGACTTATCTCTCCATAGGTTCACTAGTTCTCTAATGGGGGGAGTAGGTAAAAAAAATTAACTGTTTACAAGATCACTTCCACCTCTCAACTAGCCTTCAGGACCAAGCCTAAGCAGTTCTACTCAGGGGTAAGTCCAATGTTATTCAATGGGGCTTACTTCTAGGAAAATGTGCTTAAGGTTGTAGGCTCAGTGACACATATCATGGAAGCCCCTCCTCCAGATGTCACTGCAAAATTGCAATTGTATGAAGCTGAACCCAGTGGTTCAGTTGGGTTGTCAACAGACGAGGGGGAAAGCATCCTATGCCTTTAATAGAGAAAAGAGGATTCACTGGAAATGACACTAATGCCGGGAAAAATGAAAGCAGCGGGAGGGCACAACATGAAATGGATTGACTCTCAATAAAGGAAGCTGCAGTACTCAGTCTGCAACATCAGTGCAAGACTGTTAAAGTTAAAATGTTTTGGGCCTCATTAATTCCTATTCAGATGACACCACTCTAATGGCAGAAAATGAAGAGGATCTAAAGAACCTCTTGTTGAGGGTGAAAGAGGAGAGTGCAAAGTAGGCTTGAAACTCAGCATCAAGAAAACTAATGGCATCTAGCCCCATTACTCCTTGGCAAATAGAAGGGGAAGACATGGAAGTAGTGACAGACTTCACATTCCTGGGATCCAACATCACTGCAGATGGTGACTGTAGCCATGAAATTAAAAAACGTTTGCTCCTTGGCAGGACAGCTATGGCAAACCTAGGTAGTATAATAAAAAGTAGAGACATCACCCTGCCAACCAAAGTCCATATAGTCAAAGCGATGTAGTAATGTATGGCTGTGAGAGCTGGACCATAAGGAAGGCCAAGCGCAGAAGAATAGATGCTTTTGAATTGTGGTGCTGGAGAAGTCTCTTGAGAGTCCCTTGGACTGCAAGAAGATCAAATCTGCCAGTCCTAAGGGAAATCAACCCAGACTGTTTCTTGGAAGGTCAGATGTGGAAGCTGAAATTCAAATACTTTGGCCACCAAATGAAAAGGGAGCACTCACTGGAGAAGACCCTGATGCTGGGAAAGACAGAAGGCAAAAGAAGAAGGGGACAGCAAAAGATGAGATGGCTGGGCAGCGTTACTGATGTAATTAACATGAATTTGAGCGGACTTCGGAGGATAGTGGAAGACAGGAGGGCCTGGCATGACTTGGTCCATGGGGTCACAAAGAGTCGGATTCAACTGTTCGACTGAACAACAACAAAATTCATAGGGTCTCCATAAATTAGAAGTGACTTGATGGCTTGTAACACTAACACACACACACAGAGACAGACAGCGTGGAAAGGGGCTGCTGAAGCTTTTCAAGGCAAGGAGGTAATTTACATCACCTGGTAAATAACATCCTGCTAAGCCTCTCATAAAGGGGCAGGATTTCTGCCCACACACACACACACACAGTTAGTAACCCTATGATTCAAGCTTCCTCTGTTTTACCTTGGCCACCCTACTCAGCCAACATTTTCCACAGTGTCTGTTTGCTCTGCATCTTTCAGTTTTCAGTGTTTAAAATCAGCAGCTGCTTTTGAAGATTTCTGTGGATCAAAGTAAGGAGAGCTTTGTTGGTCCACCTGCTGGAAGATCTCATACTACATCCCTAGACAGCAGCACAAAATCCTGTTATGGATAGCTAGACATATTCCATGTCACACATCAAAGACACTGCTTAAAAGCCACTAAGGATGGGTAAAAGAGTGTGGGACTGATTGATGGCTGGCCATTATTTCTTTTGCTACGATATTAACTTTAAGATGCTGTCATAGACTGAAAGCCTAACTCACCAAGGGCTGCTCATGGGCAAGCCGCATGGTAGCCATGAGAGAGCCATTTTAATAGGCTGTGCACTTATTATCCAGACATATAATGATTCTTTAATTTAGCATAAGATGGCACAGCATTCATAGATCTTCATGAGAAAAGGAGAGCAGAACTGGACAGTAAATACATTATGGATTTGGAAATATGCTATTGAAATGCAGACATGCACCCAAGAGCTCTTTTGTTAAAGTAAGATTTGTAGGGTGGAGGAAGCATCGGCCCCCTCGCAGCATTGGCCCCTGTTCCCCACCACCACTTCACATGCTGGCAGAGGGGAAGGGGGGGGACTACTAACATGCAATGCCACATCTGGCACAAAACTGGAAGTGATATCATCACATCAGGGTGGCTCTCTAGGAAATTCTGGAGTTTGGGGGATAAGCCTGGGGAGAGTGGAATTTGGGAGGGAGCTCAGTGGGGACAGAGTTCACCCTCCAAAGCTAGGGGAATTGATTCCCGTAAGCTATAGATCAACTGTACTTCTGGGACATCTATAGGCCCCACCTGAGAGGCTGTTAGCTGTAATGGCCAGGTGTGGACTCAGTTTAGCTGTGAATTTTTAAACCTCATTTTAGTTGGTTGTGAGTTAAACTAAATGGCATAATTATCGAATGTTAATTTGCACATTCCACAATTGTTTGTTCCAGTGAGTAGGGGGGGGGGGGGGTTGTGCGTGTGGTACTGTTGGTATAGCCTCCAAAGACTGCAAACTCCTGAAAAATGCAGGGGCAATTCTGAGCAGGTCTATTCAGAAGTCCCCTTTTGTTCAAGTTGGTCTTATTCCCAGGAAAGTGTTATTTGGATTGCAACTTTCATTGGGTGGGTGTGGGTGGAGATGAGTTTTTCAGTCATTGTTTTCATATAAACGCTCTTATTTCAATCAAGGGAACTATGTATCATTTGCATTTCATTATAGAAATTAAGTAATTTTGCGCCATTATTAAGTGTGGATTTACCATAACGATACATTTTTCTCTCTCTCCTACTAGTTTCCCAGACACTGGCAATATGTCATATATGCCAGTCCTGGGTGGGTGGGTGGGTGGGGAGTTTAATATTTTAAAGGCTTTTCCCCCCCTTGTGTATGGTGGCCCCACAGAAGGCATTCACTTTTGGAAGCCTTACACAATGCCTGTGCTGCTCATAATACAAAAGTGCATTTTTGAGGTTCTTCCCCCTCATGGCTGCTGCAAAAACCTGATGCCAATAAGGTTCAAGGTTAAACGCAATGTATTTTGGACCAAATTTATCGAAACTTATGCAGGTTTACCCTAAATTCATTATCTTGGGCAGCGTCTTCAAACTGCCTCATGAGCAGATCAGACCCCAAGAATATGGTTTTTGCTGGTATCACCTGTGGTCACCACCACCCCCGGCTCCTTGATAACGGTTTCTTCATGCCAGGCTTGTGCCATAGATGGGTTGAGAGCATGATTAGTGAAGGAAAAACACTTGGGTGGGCTTTCCCTAACATGGTATTCTCTCGCATGTGTGGAGTTCCATTCGAATAGTATTAATGTTTAGCTGACCTTCAGTTTTTCTGCTCTTGACAGACATCAATGACAGAAGAATCTGGGAGGAGGATCACAGCAGGGACCACCAGGAGTCATCCAGTCAGTCCATTTTGCCTCATGTCACGTGGGGTGTCTCTGAAACAGACAGTGAGATCAACTACGGAGAAGTGGAGCAGAGGCTAGATTTACTTCAAGACCAACTCAACAGGTAAGTAAAGTACATGAGGGAAAGGTGAAAGATGACCCTTGAACAGAGACCACAATGATTACATAACATTTATATATCACTTTCTAATGTACAGCAACCTGAATAGCAGAGCTTAGCCCAGGCTTGTCAGAGCTTGAAAGTCAAGCAGGATTGGTCATGGTCTGTGCTTGGATGGGAGACCACCAAGAAAGATGGGGGTTTCTATGCAGAGGAAGGCAGTGACAAAACACCTTTGATCATCTCATTGCCTGGAATGCACTGTGTATGGAGTCAGTTGCACCTCAACAGCATATTCTTCTTCCAGTATTCAGAATGCTTTGGAATGATTTTTTTTTTGGGGGGGGGGGTGTTGTTCTTACTTGGATGGCCCAGGCTAGCCTGATCTCATCAGATCTTCAAAGCCAAGTAAATCTGGCCCTGGTTAGTATTTGCATAGGGGACCACCAAGGAAGTCACCAAGGAAGGCAATGGCAGACTACCTCTGAACATCTCTTGCTTTGAAAACTTTATGGGGTTCCATGAGTCAGTTGTGTCTTGATGGCACTTTCTAACAGTAGGGGTGTTTTTATTGATCTACCCTTCCTCTTGCATACCCTCACCGTTCAGCATTGTTCCTTTGGGTTTCACTGGTGCACCTGGATGAAGGAAGAGGGAATGTTCCATTCCACTTAGAGTGTTCCACCATCATTTGGTTGGCTACAGCCCTATAAGCTTTATCCTATAAACAATGGTCCCCCTGCATAACATTCTGCAGCCAGGATCCAGCATGCCGGATACCTGACCCTACTTATTGTGGCTGAGGCTACTTTTTCCATGTACTTCTGACCACAGTATAGCTATTAATTGAGTAAAATGAACAATAGGAAATTTGCTGTACCTGTAAAATTCTGTAACTATCATTTTATATCAGATTTGTCTGAATTTTTGCCCAATTATGTAAACTCTCCAGTATGATGGAAAACAGATATAATCTATCGTACTTACACCTAAAGTAGTAATGAAAGTCAAGCCACCCTATTTGTCTTTATAATCCCTTTCATGTAACAGTAGAAGATTAAATTTGAAGAAGGCCTTTGCTAATAAAAACCTGGAAAAACTATTTTCATCTCATTTCATCTCTCAGATCTTCGGGAGGGAAAAAAAAGACAAAATTGTCTTCCTCAAGACCCAGAATAACTGCTTGTACTTTGTTGTCCCTTCCCATACATGTGTAAAAATCATCTGCCAAGAGAATACTAGAATCAATGCATCTGCACTCCAGTAACTCAATAGCAGAACACAATTTGTTCCAGACTAATTCTATATTAAACTGAACTTTTCTCGGGGATGCATGTAAGCGTCAAATAGCAAAACAGAGAAAACCTCTTCAACCCACACCCTGATTTCCAGTAAATTACATAACTCAAACTTTATTTGTTCATGCATCAATTTTGGTCCTTGATTAATTTTAAACTGTTAAGGCCACCAGCAGGTCTTCCACCTTCCCCCGATTTATTATCTGGAAGAAACTAAGCTTTAGAAACCAGGTAAAATAATTCTGCCTGAATCAGTGCTGACAAGCCTGGTTTCCAGCAAACAAATAATATCACGTCTCTTAATCAGTTTTTGAAAATGCTCCCGCAGGGCAACAAATGGTTCAGCCAGCAATATCCTACAAAAGAAGCAAGAGGCAGCTATGTAAGCTTCAGCCACCCTTTATTTGCCAAAAAGATTTCCTACAATTTCTTAGCTGTTGAAATACATATCCTGCATCCTTCACAGTAAGCATCCTAAATAACATATTCTGGAGATGGAATCAACAGAGATCAACTGCAAAATAGAATGCCTATCATTTTGACCAATTGTGTCTTTAAGCCACATTTGCAGCAGACGTATGAAAAATAAAAGACTTGGATCCAGACTCATCTTTCTGTGGGTCCAAGGTCTTCAAGCACTGATTTCCCTGGCTCCACCCTCCCCATGGCAACCTACAAAAATCCTGCTGTAATAGCCTTTGCCCAAAAAAGCCCTCATAAAACTGAGGAAAGGACTCTGACTCTCAAAGAGCCGCTATATCAGAATAAATAGGTGCTAAAATGAATTGCCCTTAGGAAGTACTGAACTAAGATTCCAGTTGTTACAAATTGTCTCATTCAGATTATCATCAATATATAGTATTGCCAGGTCCTCTCTGGCCACTGATGGGGTGTGGGGCTAAGGTTAGGGTTGCCAGCTCTAAATTGGGAAACTCCTGGAGATTATGGGGGTAGAGCCTGGGGTGAAAAAGGACCTCAGTGGGCTACAATGCCATAGAGTCCACTCTCCAAAGTATCCATTTTCTCCAGGGGAACTGATCTCTGTAGTCAAGATGAGCTCTAATTCCAGGGGATCCCGAGGTCCTACCAGGAGACTGGCATCCCGCTTCAGTAAGATTGTGTTTGTTACATACCTGATACCTTTGTATGACAAGTTAGAACTGATTCCTTAATCTACTTCTGCAGTCAAGTAAAAACCACCCTAATGTAAATGTAAATAAAAGGATAGTCATTATCAGAGAACATCCACATGGAAAAAAGCATAGAATATATGTTTTTGCTGAAGCTCAGACCTTTTATAAGCAGCCTAGGTGCAACTGGGGCAGTAACCGACTCAAGCAATTCTAGTTAGGAGTTAACTTCTAACAAACCTCTCAAGAAATCTAATTTCTTGTAACTCAGAATATTTGGATCATCACAGTCAGTCAAAGACAAACTAAATGGTTTAATCTTCTCCCTTGTAAATAAAGAATGAAGCAGCAATCTAGGTTTCAAAGGTTCGTGATGGTCTGCAAATAAGCTGTGTCCTTTGACAGTTCCCTTCATCAACTATCCAGGACATGTTTTGCTTTCTCCGGCAGGGATGGGCATGAATCGAACCACGAAGCAAAATTCATTACGAATTTTGTGCTCCTTGTGGTTTTGTGAACCGTCATAAACTTCCACAAAGTTTTAAAATAGTTTGTGGTAGTTCGTGAGTAGAACAGAAAGTTGCAAAATAGCTGAATAGTGGGGAGGCACTCCCTGCCACTTTTTCAGGCTGTTTTGGGCAGTCCCTTTAAATTTTAAAGGGGAAGAAGAAGAAGAGGAGGAGGAGGAAGAGATTGGATTTATACCCTGGCCTTTACTACCTGAAGAAGTCTTACAGCAGTTTATGATCTCTTTTCCCTTCCCTTCCCCGCAACAGCCCCACCTGAAAGCTCTGACAGGAACTGCTCTTGAGAGGAACAGCTCTGAGAAAGTTATGACTGGCCAAAGGTCATCCCAGCTGTTGCATGTGGAGGAGTGGGGAATCAAATCCAGTTCTCCCAGATGAGTCCATGCACCTAACCACTACACCAAGCTAGCTCCCAAAACAGTTGAGCAGCGGAGAGCAAGCTGCTCCCACCACACAGCTGTTTTTTGGGCTTTCTTCTGCAGTCCCTTCAAAGGGACTGCACAAGACAGCTCAAAAACAGCTGAGCTGCTCAGCTGTTTTTCCAGCTTTCTTCAAACTTTATTTGAAGAGGTTATAGTCCCTTTCAACAGGGTTTGTGGCGCCATGAACCATGAACTGGTTTTGTTTGCAAACTGGCCTCCTGGTTTGGTTCGCAGAACCATGAACCAAACTGCATTTTCATGGTTCATGCCCATATGGTCCATGCCTATTCTGCAGTAGCTTGTAGGGCCACCTTCGTTCCCATACCCAAGTGGAACAGCTCTTCGATACAAGTGCGGAAGAGACTTGCAAGGAAGCAAAGCTGCCTCTAATTAGAAATTGGCTGTTGTTCAAGCATGTTCAGTTTGGTGTAGTGGTTAAGTGTGCGGACTCTTATCCGGGAGAACCGGGTTTGATTCCCCACTCCTCCACTTGCACCTGCTAGCATGGCCTTGGGTCAGCCATAGCTCTGGCAGAGGTTGTCCTTGAAAGGGCAGCTGCTGTGAGAGCCCTCTCCAGCCCCACCCACCTCACAGGGTGTCTGTTGTGGGGGAGGAAGGGAAAGGAGATTGTGAGCCGCTCTGAGACTCTTTGGAGTGGAGGGCGGGATATAAATCCAATATCTTCATCTACCTCACAGGGTGTCTGTTGTGGGGGAGGAAGGGAAAGGAGATTGTGAGCCGCTCTGAGACTCTTTGGAGTGGAGGGCGGGATATAAATCCAATATCTTCATCTACCTCACAGGGTGTCTGTTGTGGGGGAGGAAGGGAAAGGAGATTGTGAGCCGCTCTGAGACTCTTCGGAGTGGAGGGCGGGATATAAATCCAATATCTTCTTCATCTTCTTCTTCTTCTTTATCCCCATCCCAGAATCCCATCAGCATCAACTCTTTTGCCATGACAAATAGGCAGAGTAATCCTGGATTGACACATTTTGTCGATACCGGTTCCCTCAGTGCTCATGGGCACGTCACACAGTTTGTTTGAATAAACAATTTAAAACCAACTGAAATGCAAACTCGCCTTAGCTTCTGTGACCTAATAAATCCTGAATATCATTTTCCAGTGTAAAATAAAAATCAGCAAAATAACATGTTTCAAGACAGCAGGTAGCAGGATGCGCGCAGAGAGATCTGCCTACTGCCTCATACATCTAGAGCAGTTTCAGGTGATCATTCGCAACGCGGTAGCAGAACAAAGTTGGAGAGCTGAACGCATTTGTGGTCTAGTGACCTGAGACCACTGCACCTTGAACATTAACAAACAGAGGACTTGCTGCACATCAATTATCATGTTTCAGGACATGATGTGACTGTACTGCTTGAGACAGAGAGAGAGTGAGTAGCAGGTCTGGGAAAGATGCCGCTCAGATTTAACAGTACCTGGCTAGATGGACCAGATTTAATTCCAAATCTTAAATTCTTACACAAGCTTGGGATTTTTTGGGGGGGCAAGGTTTGTTCCCAAGCAGGTGAACCTGTTTTCCGCATTAGACACGGTGACAGAATTGCCATATGGGATTTGAAGCTTCCTCTTGACATCTGGGGCTAACAGATGTGTTCTCCGCACACTCCCATACAAATCTATAAGATGACCAAAGGCATCACTGTCCCTGTTTTCTCAGCCAGAGTGGCACTTATCCATCATTGGAGAGAGCCTCAAACTCACCAGAAAAGCACGTTTTATTTCTTTCGTAAAACGCATACACCACCTTTCTGCCATCACAAGAGCCAGCCGGGCAGCTAAAAAAATTAAAACATGCATAATAAAATCATGCATTAAACAGGCATAAAAACATGCATAAAAATTAAAACATGCATAATAAAATTACATCATAAAACCCACTAAAACCGACATTGTTAAAACAATTAAAACCAGATATAAAATACCTATGAAAACAGTAACTGGTATTTCCAGTTAGACTCAACTGTTGAGAGAGGGGGAAAAAAAATTTCCCTGGCTCTTTGAGAGCCAAGGCCAGTCAGAGTATGTGGTTATTAAGCTAGATGGACCAATAGACTTACTATATGGCTGGTGCATCTTAGTTAAAGCCCTTAACTTAGAATTTATTATTGATGCCAATAAAGATAACCTTTGTTGGAGCAGGAATAGCAATTTCCTTCGCTGAAGGCTCGGGAAACAGCTCTGAAAGCCTCCAAATTGACTGGAAGCTCAATGATTTGGTCTCTAGTTCTGTATTTATTGATCCTGTGACCCCTTGTCAGCCCCCCCCCCTTGTAAACTCTCAGTGGAAGTGCCTCAAAGGCTGCGATTCCCAATACTATATTCTCTTTGTTCCAAGACTTTGATAAAATATTGGTGGTAAAATGTTTGAACTTCAGTTCTAGTTCCTGATCACACAAAGTGATCGGTCAGGATCAGTCAGTTCTTATGTTCTTATTTTGTGCATCTCAGCTGTACAAAATAATTATCTGCTCTTTCTCTGGGGAATAACCTCATTACTTCCAGAATCCCTGGTTAAAGCAGTTGCTTTTGGTCTTGGAACAGAAGTTTACAGTCTGCGAGTTGGTTCTGGCAATCTCCCAACGAACAGCATGGCAGATAAGAGTTATTTCTCTTCTTCCACTCTCCCCAGATCCCAGCTGTCCTTCTGACCCAGGAAATTTGATTTCCAGGCCTACAGAACCTCCATGGACTAATTGTCACATGGGTTGTGAGAACTGCAGCAAGAAAAAAAAAGAAGTGAAATTGCCCCCTCCTACCTCTTCCATCATTGGATCAGTCGTAATAGATGTTCCATGTAATCTGTGGACTGTTGTGTCCCCAAGCCCAATTAAGGCACACACGGAGTTTTCTAAGACAGTTTACTAAGCCTGCCTCACACAGATAAGAGAGGTAGGAGTGATTTTGCCCCTTTCCCCTTCTTCAGCACAGTCACACAACCTACTTTTAGTCTATGCAGGTCTCATAACCCTGGGAATGCATTTCCCCAGACAGAAAGGACTACCGGTCCGGGGAGAAGGCAAGAAAGTGACCCTTGTGCCCACGGATCCAAACCAATGTGTTGTAAAAGTGAGATAATGTACTAAAATAAATAAATAAACCTAACTTTTTAAAAAGTCTTCTTGTTCTGAAACAAAGCAGGAGTCAAGGAGCACCTTTAAGACCAACAAACTTTGCTTTGTTCTACTGCTTCAGAGCAACATGGCTGCCCACCTCAATTGATCTTCTTCTTCTAACTTCATCCTTAAACAAAAGGTAGCAGTACAGAAGTAGGGATGAAATAAATTCTGAAGTAATCTGCAAAAGATTGGATTCTGACTAGTGTTTCCACAGGCATGAGCATGATTTTCCCACCTCGCTCCTCTTGCAGCAGCTCAAACTGCCCCCCTGAAATCCCCTATCACCCAAGAAGAGGATCTCAGAAGGCATTTTGAATTTGTGCTCTGCCAGCGAAGAAGTCCTTGTGCCTGCAGAAATCCTAGTCAGGATGCAAACTAACCTCAAGAAACACACGCTACTGTTTAATCTGGGCCACAACTCTGTTAAGCGATGCTATTGCTAGAATCGTGGGTCATTCCTGCCAGTACACTCTTCAATGTCCTGTTATTTTTCCAGACTCGAATCCCAAATGACTGCTGACATTCAAACCATCCTCCAGCTGCTGCAGAGGCAGCCAGCTCTCATTCCACCGGCCTACAGCGTGGTGACTGCAAGTGCGGATTATCAGAGGCCAGCTGTCCGGATGGTGCAAAGTCTTCATCCTGTAGCATCTATTAAAACAGACAAAAGCTTCAGCCCTGCACAGGTATGCATTTGTGGACAGGTACAAATATTGGGAGGGAAGGCAGCATGGTATAGCCCAGTCTTGGAAGCTAAGCAGGTCGAGTACTTAGAAGGCAGACCACTGAGGGAGATTTTGCAGAGGAAGGCCCTGGCAAACCACCTCCGTTTCTCACTTGCCTTGAAAGCTCCTTGATGGGGTTGCCGTAAGTCAGCTGCAACTTGACAATACCATGCACACACACGTACAAACCTTCTCACAGTTTACAAAGCTAAAAACCTGGGTGAGTAAGGGTCACCCTACATGATAACTTTGGCAATGACTTGAGTTGGGGTTCCCTTGACCCAATTTATCCGCAGCCGCTTGTAGGGAACTAACTTACCAAAGTGCCACAGGCTGTATTTCAGTTGGAACCATGGTGCTGGGGGAGGAGGGTTCAAGCTCCCTGTATTCTTGAGCCAAAATAGCTCTGGGAGGCCTTTTGTTCCATTACAGGACAGTACGTGTGCAGTCCTGCAGTGAGAAAGAAGTACTTTTCTCCCTTTCTCACAAGACAAGAACTCGTGGGCATTCGATGAAATTGCTGAGCAGTCGGGTTAGAATGGATAAAAGGAGGTACTTCTTCACCCAAAGGGTGATTAACATGTGGAATTCACTGCCACAGGACGTGGTGGCGGCTACAAGCATAGCCAGCTTCAAGAGGGGGTTAGATAAAAATATGGAGCAGAGATCGATTAGTGGCTATTAGCCACAGTGTGTATATATATATATATAAATTTTTGGCCACTGTGTGACACAGAGTGTTGGACTGGATGGGCCATTGGCCTGATCCAACATGGCTCCTCTTATGTTCTTATGTGACACAGAGTGTTGGGCTGGATGGGCCATAGGCCTGATCCAACATGGCTCCTCTTATGTTCTTATGTGATACAGAGTGTTGGACTGGATGGGCCATTGGCCTGATCCAACATGGCTTCTCTTATGTTCTATGTTCTTATGAGGCCAAACGTGCCCCCTGGGCCAGATGAAGGCCCCCCTTCCTTCATGCCGCAGTCCCACTACCGTCAGGCCCTTTGGCACTTGAGTAAGTGCCTCACAGTTATGGTTTGGCTGTGGAGAATCATAGAGTTGGAAGGGATCTCCAGGGCCATCCAGACCAACTCCCTGCACAATGCAGGAAATTCACAAATACTTCCCCCCTACATGCCCCCAGTGACTCTGCTCCATGCCCAGAAGTTGGCAAAAACCTCCTGGATCCCTGCCCAAACTGGCCTGGAGAAAACTTGCTTCCTGACTCCAAAGTGGCAAGCAGCATTTCCTTGGGCATGTAAGAAAAAGCGATGCAGGTCAGAGAACCCCAACTCAGAACCAAACACATCATGTAGTTCGGCCATAAGAAACCATCATCAGATGCATCTAATAACATAGGATCTCAGCAGATGTTGCACAATACATGAGGTTCCTGTCATTGTGAGTCTCTTTTATGGCTCTGTAAGATAGATGGAGAGAGCGGAGGAGTCACACCCTTCCTCACATAAAGAGACTGACAAGAGCCATGAGGCTATTCTCCCTGTTTTCCTCTGGTCAACAAGGAAATTGTTTGCCAAACTGCAGCCAAAAGACTATGCCATCAAAAGAGGAATACATTTGTTTTGCATTCAAGTCCCCTCAATAACACTAAACCACTGATAATTAGAGGGGAGCTAAAATAAATAGCAGTGGGCTAACAAAATGAAAGTCCAGTGGCATTTTAAAAAGCCCATTTATTTCAGTATTAGCGTTTAAGGTGCCACTGGACTTGTGTTTTATTTAGCTATAATGGACTGACATGGAGCCCTTTGCAATGAATATTTAGTAGCAGGTTATGTTTGATCACTCATTATTAAGTTCCTAAAAACAGAAAGCCAAAACCAGTTGTATTCTCATTTTCCTCATTTTTAAGTGCCTGTATATTCAGATAGGAGATCTATTCCACATGTGTTTTGCTCCCTCTTGTGGCTGATGCAATATTACATTGATTTATATCTGGCATATGTCCCCGCGGATTTAAACTGCAGGTTTTTAATGCCAGACCTAAACCGGGATTATATCGAATCGACCACTAGAAGGAGCAAAACATATGCTGAACAGAAAAAAAGCCCCCAAAGAAACAGGAACTTACAAAGAAAATGAAACTGCAAGAAAGCTCATAGTTACAAAGAGAAGATAGACACCAGGATTGTGTGATGTTTGCAGACTCTTGCTTACAAATGTTTGTGGTGCAGCAATACTGATAGTAGAGATCCTACTGGCATATTCTCAAGTTTCCAAAGAACTCACAAGGTTCTCCCTTCCTAATTTTCCTTTGCAAGAACCCTGTAAGATAAATTAGATTGAGAGAAAAACAGCAACAGGATTAAATTTTCCTAGTGGTCTTAATTGCACAGAGAAATTGGAACCTACCTTCCATCTTTATCCATCACAGTGATTTAGTTTTTCTTTAAACCACTCCCCCACCAAGTACACAACATTATCACTGACTACCTCTCCCACCCAAGGCACATGTAGGACACAAAAACAGTACTCCAGGCAAGGTGACATTACTTTAAAAGGTAAAGGTAGTCCCTTGTGCAAGCACCAGTCGTTTCTGACTCTGGGGTGACGTTGCTTTCATAACGTTTTCATGGCAGACTTTTTACAGGGTGGTTTGCCATTGCCTTCCCCAGCCATCTGCACTTTCCCCCCAGCAAGCTGGGTACTCATTTTACCGACCTCAGAAGGATGGGAGGCTGAGTTAACCTCGAGCCGGGATCGAACTCAGGTTGTGAGCAGAGCTTAGAACTGCAGTACTGCAGTTTTACCACTCTGTGCCATGGGGCTCTGACTTTACTTAGTAAGGTGTATTTATGACACGAGCATATGATAACAAGGGTGTCATTCTGTGAGGAGCCAGTGTTCTCCAGATTAGAGTCTGCTGCTCTTAACCTTTGAGAGCCAAAGTGGTGTAGTGGTTAAAAGCAGCATACTAATCTGGAGAACCGGGTTTGATTCTCTGCTCCTCCACCTGAAGCCAGCTGGGTGACCATAGGTCAGTCTCAGTTCTCTCAGAGCTCTCTCAGCCCTACCTACCTCTCTTGTGGGGAAAGGAAGAGAAGGTGATTGTTAGCCACTCTGAGACTCCTTCAGGTCGTGAAAAGCAGGGTATAAAAACCAACTCTCTTCTTCTTGTGTTCATGGCCATCAGTCAACACCATTATGTTAGGTTTGGTTCCTGTTTGCTACCTGTTACTTTTTAAGGGCCTGGGGGAGAAATCTGTTTTCCTTGGAGTGGGTTGAGTAGTATAAAACAACTGTCACCTGACTTTGCAAATGGGGGGAAAGGGGCTGGCTAAAATCCCAACTGCCCCTTATATGCCCCCAGAAATTCTAATTAGTCCCGAGGGCAGCCAGATTGTCCTCATTAACCACTGCACCAGGAGGGAAGGTGGCATGATATAGCCTGTTCTCATGAGATCTCAGACGCTAAACAGGGTCAGTACTTGGAATGGAGACCATCAGGGAAGGCTCTGTAGACAAGGCAATGGCAAACTGACTCTGCTTCTCAGGCCTGGGGTCACCATAACTCAGTTATGACTTGAAGGCCACATACATACCTAACCGCTACACTCACTGACATAACTTGTTATGTTGTTTCATTTTCTCAGTGTCCCAAATTCCTAGACCTTGAAAAATCAAAACCGAAATCCAAAGAATCCATCTCAAGTGGAGTGCATCTTAATACAGCCTCAGAAGATAATCTGGCGTCATTTTTGGAACAAGAGCATGATCAGTCTTTAGAACTACCCCCACAACAATGTAAGACTTACCTCCCCCCAATCAGGCACCCATCTTTGCCGGATTCCTCCTTAAGCACTGCAGGAATCTTGGGTCTTCATAGGCATGTTTCTGATCCTGGTCTTCCGGGGAAATAACCCTTTTATACTCTTACATCACCTAAAATGTAAGTGCTTTTAATGGCTGGGGTTTTTTTTTCCTTTTTTAAATATTTAAATCCTCTATACTTGACTCAGGGGCTACAAGGATATACCATTATATGCAAAAGTACTGTATATTTTCCTAACTTTGTAGCTTGTAAGGTAAAGTTAACTGGTAACGATGTACATATATAAATATATAAATATATATTAAAAACAAAAACGGTATGTTCCAAATGTAAAATTGCCAGCATTCTCAAGGCACCTTATATTTTTTAATTTTTTTAAAAAAACGCACCTGCATGTTTGGAAATGGTTGCAGTTCTGTTGCATGGAGATTAACTGTTTACCGTTTTCAACGAACTCCTGGTTGACTGCGGATATATGCCTTCAAAAAATTAGGACGTTGATCCACACAGAAAAGATGTGGGGGTTTTTTGGGGTTTTTTTGAGCTAGTCTGAAGTTAAAGCAAAACTTTCCTCCCATTTGCCTTTGCAATGAAATAATTCCCTTTCTGGCAATGACTTTCCTACAAACCCACAGAGCCCTTCCATGGCATTGGCAAGGAGAACAATAGCTACATCTTCTGGGTTCAGAAGTCATTCATGTAAACGTCATTAGCAAGTAGATTTCTCATTTTAAATGCAGCCAGAGCAACCGGGCTGCCTGGTGGAAAGCTTAATCGCTCACTTGCATCCACATTGGCTGAACCTTTCGTTGTTGCGGGTTTTCTTTTTCTTTTTTCCAATTTATTTCCCCCCCTCCCTTGTTGGAAAACTTCATCATAGCTGCAAGCTGCCATGCTACAAAAGCAGTTAGCTGTCAAGACCCTCAAACATAATCAAATGCAATAAATATAATTTCTATAAAATACAGAAGACTTTGTCCATTTTGTTTGCTTGCAAACTGAGTAACAGGCTCAGTAATGACATTGTTTCCTTGGAACCATCACTCTTGAGGTTTGAGATCTCCTTTCTCAGCTATCAGCCTCTAACCATGTGCTCATACACAACATTAACTGGCTCAGCACATGTTATTTTAAGCCTTAGCACAATCTAACCCAAAGGCACCTGAGTTACCCATTCCTATACGACTCTTCCCATGTTGATACATTTCATTCCATGAAGTAAATATGGGGATGATACATCCTAGTAAGAACACCATGCTCACATCTGAAGGGCTTACCATCACCTGCTTTCCCCTCCCCTTATTGGCTTCATAAGCAAGCACATCAGGCCAGACCACTGCTGAATCCGAAGATATATAAGCATGTACTTCATTATCCCTATTCTGCTCTCCCTCTTAAGTCAGTGCAAGTTGCTGGAACTCGAAACCCATCATGTCCTTGTGTTGTATCAAGCAGAGCTTTCTCTTTGCGGCCTGTGGCAATCCTCCCAATGCATGGGCATTCTATTTGGATCACCCTCATGATATGGCCTTATTTTTATCCTGTTCCCCAGCAGAGATGAGCATGAACTAGGAAAAGGCAGTTCAGGTCAGTTCCTGGTTCGTGGCGTGCCTGGTTCGTGAGCCATTTTTAGATGCCAAATGAATCCGTTCAGTTTGTGAGGTTTGTGGAGAACACAGGAGAACTGCACCCTGGCATGCTGGAGCACCAAGCTCACAGGGGATCTCTGCCTGACTCTCCCCTACCAGATGTCCAAATTTGGTGATGAATTGGATTATAGGGTTCAAGTTATGGGCCCCCAAAGAAGGTGCCCCCATGAAAGTGGGGAAATGACAGGTGCAGGTTCATATAGAATGGACTCTGTGCAAGCTAGAGACATCATGCTCCATGATATGCCTTCCAAGTCTTGTGTAGGCTGGATTTAGGGGCTCTGAGTTATGGCCTTCCAAAGAAGATACCCCTAGGAAAGTGTTTTTTGGAGAAATGTCAGGTGCAGATTCAAAAGTATATAGAACAGACCCTTTGCAAGCTACACACACCAAACACACAGGGAACCTCACCCTCACCTATAATCTCTCCAATATGGAGGCAGATTACATTTCTGGGGTCCCAGTTACAAACCCCCCAACAGGTCTCCCCGGTGCTTTCTCTGGAAAAGACAGCTGCAGTTACTTGAGTCTATGGAACAGCTCAGGAACAAGCCAATGATACCAAACTCACAGGGAAACTTCACCAGGGCACACACACACCCCAGACAGACAATGGAAGCAAGGCAAGCATCCCCCCCTATGCTTGCAGCGCCCCCCCCCAAGTCTCCAAAGGACAGAAATACAGACATCTTCATAGTTTTGACAGGAGATCCCCAAAGAAACCCCATGGCAGCCTGGCAGAGACCTCTGGCAAGCACTAGAACTCAGTGAGGTGTGCCCACAATGCTCCCAGGCCTCCTTGGGCCCAAACACATAGATCCTCTGGTCACAGTCAACCCCTAGGTGAAACTTCTGGTTATTCAGTATTAGCAGAACACATTGTACAGGTAAGAGGTCCCCTGTTGTGAATTGTACAAATGCAATGGAAAGGGCCTTGCTTGTACAGACAGTTGTTTGTTGAGGTGGATGTTTGCTGAGGTGGATGTTGCTCCATGAGGTAGGTGTTGTGTTATGAGGTAAACGTAACCCGTGTGTGGGGAGCCTTTCTTAAAGGGCCCTCCTGCTTTCCTTCCCCTTCTCCCTGCTGAAAGGGAATGGGGCTCTTCTTCCTCCTGCTGGCCACCACTCCTTTCTCCAGCATCAACATAGTTCAGTGCATCTTTTGCAGGTGCCTGTAGAGGTTGGAGGAGGGCAAGTGTTGGGGGTGCACATACCTGGCACTCTGTCACACAGGGGTCACTGGGGAGGGTGTAGAAATGTCTCCAAACTTTGGGCTGAAAATGGGGCTCCATGACTGGAGGAGGTGGGAAATTCTGCTGCTTTCTGGCACTGGGCTGGGAGGAGCCATGGAGGGAAGTACTTGAGGCAGGAGCAGCAGCAGCAGGGAGTTGAGATGTGGAAGGAAAGGCTGCGTCCTCACATCCTTTGAATCACTGCTGTTGGAGTCCTCTCCAATGACTGTTAGCAACTGTTGATTTATGGGCAGTGCTAACAACTCTTTTGCTTCTGTGGAGAGCCCCAGGAATAGATCAGGGAAAGGAGGCTCTGAACCCCCTGGTGTTGCCCTACTAGGGCTGGGCTGCAGTTACATTTACACCACCCCGATTAATTTGAAGTTTGGTGAATATCCATGCACGAACTGCCAAAACCCACCATGAACCACTTGAAAGTTCATGGAAAGTTCATGCTGTTTTACCTGCCACAAACTTCAGTTCGCAAAGCACAAACCAGTCAAAATTAGTAACAAACTTTAGTTTGTGAGCCAGTTCATGCCCATCCCTATCTCCGTTTTACTACAAAAGCAGCACCAGTCATTGAAGTGAATGAAATAACCTCAGTCTCTGAGTCAGATTGGCAAGAGCTCCTCTGCTCACAGCAGACTTTCCATGAGTGGAAAACTTCTTCCATTCATAGAGGGTGTCATCCATTCACATAGGACTTCTTCAGGGACTAAAAGGAATTCAACTTTGGGGTCATCTGCTGGAATATAAGCAGATCTTTAGCGTCCGTACTGGGTAAAATAATCCTCAAAATGGTAGAAATGAAGGTTTAGATCCAATGCAGTGTTTTTGTGGGTGGAAGGGTTTCTGCCCGGAGAGAGCAACTTTTTCAGAGGCATTTTGGGCTGCAACAATAGAGGGCCAGGGTGTGTGTGAGAGAGAGAAAGTCACATTCCAGCTGTTGAAATTATACAGCTCACATTAACACTGTGCTGGATCCAAATATGTCCCTGTTTTAGTAAACAGGTCCCTAAAGCCACGGGTGGTCTTTTTAAGCCTGCTTTGCGGGAACGGTGGGATATAAGTCAAAATAAAAATAAATTTAACTTTAATATATATGTACATATCTATACATATATATGTGTGTGTTTGTGTGCATAGATATGTATATATGTAAATTCACTATCGTGTACCATTGTAAACGTTATTAAAAGCAAGTAAGCTTAACTTCTGTCCAAAGGTTCGTCTACTAGAATAAAATGATCTGTGTTCCATAGGCTTTAAATACAGTATATACTGTACATGAATAGAGCTTTGTGAATAGATTTAATTTTATTAAAATATTACGCTGCTTCAACGATTGTGTTTGTTTTAGAGAAGAACTGGCCTTTTCCTCTGTAGTTTTTGCCTTAACTAAAAAATGCTCTCATGGTGCTCTAAACATCCAAGCTTTCAAGGAGGACTTCACCAATGGAAAAGCAGGTCTGTTGATAAACATAGGTCACCCAGATACCTCTCTGCAAACTTTTGGCACTCTAATAAACTGAGCATAAGCCCATCCAAGGGTTAACATTTCTAGGGGGGTGGGGGGAAGGGCTGAACAATTAACTTTGACAGGGACATGTCATGATGAGGCGACAGCATTTCCCCACCATTCTTCTGTGGTTACTGATTTTTATCAATGTGCTCCAGTGTGTGAAATCAACTTTGGAGTGCGTGCAGAGCAACAACAGAAAACGAAGGTGGCATTTTGCATGGTTGGATCTCAATTTCACAGATGGAGGATGCATTTATAACTCAAAACGAATTACCTGTCAGAAGCAGGAGTGTGAACTCACCCTGGAACCAATGTAGCAAATCAGTCTCAAAAACTTCTGAAACATTTGGAGAGTGGACATGTCATTTGTGTAGTTTTAAGTTGATCTGAAAGTTCTGCTAAAACTTTTAAACGGAGTCAGGGAATATTTTCTCCTATCTATTAATGCAATATGATTTCTTAACTTTTTGTCATAGTCTGATTAAAATAAATGAGTACATGAGATGCAAACTCCCCCCCCCCTTAATTAGAATTCTTTCCTTGATTCCATTTTCATAGCTTGGGGGCGGGGCTTGGGCTTGTCCCCGATGGATCCTGATATTTAGGACAGCATTTTTTTCCCTCTCTGTCTCCCCTGTATTCTTACAAATGTTGGGTTGGATCCATACTTCCATTTAAGGAGTTCACAAAAGTGGATCTTTCCTGCCTTCCTTAACAGCCACCTGCACTTCACATAAAGCCCCCGCTGATGATTGCGACCATCAGGAACACCATGTGGTCACAAAGGGGGTTCAGCAATAAGAAACAATTGGATGAATTCCAGCCAAAAAACCTTGCATGAGCCAAGCAGTCTTCATCAACAGAGTAAAATATCAAGGAAGAATTTATCTGATTTCCCTTTCTTGATGCAGCCTTCCTTCCTTCCTTCCTTCCTTCCTTCCTTCCTTCCTTCCTTCCTTCCTTCCTTCCTTCCTTCCTTCCTTCCTTCCTTCCTCCCTCCCTCCCTTCTTCCCTCCCTCCCTCCCTTCCTTCCTTCCTTCCTTCAATATAGATGGTCCCCTGAACCTGTGGGGAATGCAAAAGACTTCTAGGGAAGTCAAGTAAAATCCATGGAAACGTCTTTACTAATAAAAGCTTGGATCTAACCTGTTATCTTTTGGTGTCACAAAGGCTGCACGCTTCACTTAGCTCTAGCTTCCCACTGTGTAAAAAGAAGAAATATGCAGTGGGCTTTTGACCTGGTAAAAGATCCCAGGTCCCACCCTATTGCCAACCCATCTCTTCTCCGCTTTCTAGCAGCCACAAGGGGAGATGAATGTAGCTGAGCTGCCCTGAGCCATTTTGAAAGCAAAACTTTGTTCTGCTCTCTCTCTCTCCCCACCCCTTTGGTGGCTATCAGCGGAGCACTCAGACAGATGCTCTGTCTGCAGCCACGACACAGTACCCACCTTTTAGTCAGAGAAAAACAGGTGTTGTCTTTTCTCCAGATTAAAGAGGAAAGCTCTGGGGATGTCATGATGCGTTCAGAATGAGAACCATCTGATGTGGATTTTTCCCTTAAATCTGGAGGTGGCTTCATGCATACCACACAGGTTAAGAATCCCCATATGGAAGTAGCCATAGACTGTTTACTGGCACCATCACCACAACTGAGAAGAAAGACCCCGTCACCTCCTCACTTCACTGTCTATGAAAGCTGTGCAGGTGATGAATCTGCATTGATGAAGTGACATTGATGTTGCATCTTAAGAGCAGAGGTGCTTCACTGGCTCCCCCCTTCTTCTATGCTCCCTGAAATGCCACTGCTGAGTACTCTTCAGACCAGGATGCCATCAGCATGAGGAACCTGAAGAACTGCTTGTCCATTAGCGCTGTCTCCTTCTAACCTGGCCTATCAGCAAGAACTGCTCCCCCTCCTTTGTTTTTTCCCATGAAGAATGCAAAACGGTTGAGAAAGCCCAAGTTTGCTAGGCCATAGGTGCACAGCCTTGCCGAAGAGGAGACGACTCATGACAAAGCCAACCTCAAGATAGAAAAGGAGGACTGGATCCCATAGAGGATGTCCACCAACTCCTCCTTCCTGTGGTGGACCTTCTGGCTCCCTCCCCCATGTTGTTGCTAGGGTTCCTCAGGGGGCAACATTGTGGGGAGGCACACACGGCTGCAGTGGGAGAGGGGGAAGAAGTCGTGCTTCATGGATTGAAAGCCCTTCCAAAAAATCCCAAGGCAAAAAATTTCAGAAGAAAAATACAACATAGTTGAGAGAGAGAGAGAGGCTCACAGATTCTGCTTAAAGGGTAAATGCCAAATGCTGCTGCTATTGACCAAAAAGGAAATGGACAGGAAGACATGGACCTAACATCTGAGGAATGCATGCTAGTACTTGGTCACTCAATTAGGTGGAGCTTGCCACCAAAACATTTCTTAATTAGTTCTAAGAAGTCCCAAACAAGGCAGAGCTGGACCTAGACTCCTCCTGACAGCACTGGCCTTGGCAGTCCCCTGAAGGGCATCAGAACCACACTGCTGAGGGGAGACGGGTGCCCACAGCCTTCTCTCCACCCCCCAACTCATTCACACATGCACACACCCCCACCTCTCCCCAACAGCACTGGCCTTGGCAGTCCCCTGAAGGGCATCAGAACCACACTGCTGAGGGGAGACGGGTGCCCACAGCCTTCTCTCCACCCCCCAACTCATTCACACATGCACACACCCCCACCTCTCCCCAACAGCACTGGCCTTGGCAGTCCCCTGAAGGGCATCAGAACCACACTGCTGAGGGGAGACAGGTGCCCACAGCCTTCTCTCCACCCCCCAACTCATTCACACATGCACACACCCCCACCTCTCCCCAACAGCACTGGCCTTGGCAGTCCCCTGAAGGGCATCAGAACCACACTGCTGAGGGGAGACAGGTGCCCACAGCCTTCTCTCCACCCCCCAACTCATTCACACATGCACACACCCCCACCTCTCCCCAACAGCACTGGCCTCGGCAGTCCCCTGAAGGGCATCAGAACCACACTGCTGAGGAGAGACGGGTGCCCACAGCCTTCTCTCCACCCCCCAACTCATTCACACATGCACACACCCCCACCTCTCCCCAACAGCACTGGCCTTGGCAGTCCCCTGAAGGGCATCAGAACCACACTGCTGAGGGGAGACAGGTGCCCACAGCCTTCTCTCCACCCCCCAACTCATTCACACATGCACACACCCCCACCTCTCCCCAACAGCACTGGCCTTGGCAGTCCCCTGAAGGGCATCAGAACCACACTGCTGAGGAGAGACGGGTGCCCACAGCCTTCTCTCCACCCCCCAACTCATTCACACATGCACACACCCCCACCTCTCCCCAACAGCACTGGCCTTGGCAGTCCCCTGAAGGGCATCAGAACCACACTGCTGAGGGGAGACAGGTGCCCACAGCCTTCTCTCCACCCCCCAACTCATTCACACATGCACACACCCCCACCTCTCCCCAACAGCACTGGCCTTGGCAGTCCCCTGAAGGGCATCAGAACCACACTGCTGAGGGGAGACAGGTGCCCACAGCCTTCTCTCCACCCCCCAACTCATTCACACATGCACACACCCCCACCTCTCCCCAACAGCACTGGCCTCGGCAGTCCCCTGAAGGGCATCAGAACCACACTGCTGAGGAGAGACGGGTGCCCACAGCCTTCTCTCCACCCCCCAACTCATTCACACATGCACACACCCCCACCTCTCCCCAACAGCACTGGCCTTGGCAGTCCCCTGAAGGGCATCAGAACCACACTGCTGAGGGGAGACAGGTGCCCACAGCCTTCTCTCCACCCCCCAACTCATTCACACATGCACACACCCCCACCTCTCCCCAACAGCACTGGCCTTGGCAGTCCCCTGAAGGGCATCAGAACCACACTGCTGAGGAGAGACGGGTGCCCACAGCCTTCTCTCCACCCCCCAACTCATTCACACATGCACACACCCCCACCTCTCCCCAACAGCACTGGCCTTGGCAGTCCCCTGAAGGGCATCAGAACCACACTGCTGAGGGGAGACAGGTGCCCACAGCCTTCTCTCCACCCCCCAACTCATTCACACATGCACACACCCCCACCTCTCCCCAACAGCACTGGCCTTGGCAGTCCCCTGAAGGGCATCAGAACCACACTGCTGAGGGGAGACAGGTGCCCACAGCCTTCTCTCCACCCCCCAACTCATTCACACATGCACACACCCCCACCTCTCCCCAACAGCACTGGCCTTGGCAGTCCCCTGAAGGGCATCAGAACCACACTGCTGAGGAGAGACGGGTGCCCACAGCCTTCTCTCCACCCCCCAACTCATTCACACATGCACACACCCCCACCTCTCCCCAACAGCACTGGCCTTGGCAGTCCCCTGAAGGGCATCAGAACCACACTGCTGAGGGGAGACAGGTGCCCACAGCCTTCTCTCCACCCCCCAACTCATTCACACATGCACACACCCCCACCTCTCCCCAACAGCACTGGCCTTGGCAGTCCCCTGAAGGGCATCAGAACCACACTGCTGAGGGGAGACAGGTGCCCACAGCCTTCTCTCCACCCCCCAACTCATTCACACATGCACACACCCCCACCTCTCCCCAACAGCACTGGCCTTGGCAGTCCCCTGAAGGGCATCAGAACCACACTGCTGAGGGGAGACGGGTGCCCACAGCCTTCTCTCCACCCCCCAACTCATTCACACATGCACACACCCCCACCTCTCCCCAACAGCACTGGCCTTGGCAGTCCCCTGAAGGGCATCAGAACCACACTGCTGAGGGGAGACGGGTGCCCACAGCCTTCTCTCCACCCCCCAACTCATTCACACATGCACACACCCCCACCTCTCCCCAACAGCACTGGCCTTGGCAGTCCCCTGAAGGGCATCAGAACCACACTGCTGAGGGGAGACAGGTGCCCACAGCCTTCTCTCCACCCCCCAACTCATTCACACATGCACACACCCCCACCTCTCCCCAACAGCACTGGCCTTGGCAGTCCCCTGAAGGGCATCAGAACCACACTGCTGAGGGGAGACGGGTGCCCACAGCCTTCTCTCCACCCCCCAACTCATTCACACATGCACACACCCCCACCTCTCCCCAACAGCACTGGCCTTGGCAGTCCCCTGAAGGGCATCAGAACCACACTGCTGAGGGGAGACGGGTGCCCACAGCCTTCTCTCCACCCCCCAACTCATTCACACATGCACACACCCCCACCTCTCCCCAACAGCACTGGCCTTGGCAGTCCCCTGAAGGGCATCAGAACCACACTGCTGAGGGGAGACAGGTGCCCACAGCCTTCTCTCCACCCCCCAACTCATTCACACATGCACACACCCCCACCTCTCCCCAACAGCACTGGCCTTGGCAGTCCCCTGAAGGGCATCAGAACCACACTGCTGAGGGGAGACGGGTGCCCACAGCCTTCTCTCCACCCCCCAACTCATTCACACATGCACACACCCCCACCTCTCCCCAACAGCACTGGCCTTGGCAGTCCCCTGAAGGGCATCAGAACCACACTGCTGAGGGGAGACAGGTGCCCACAGCCTTCTCTCCACCCCCCAACTCATTCACACATGCACACACCCCCACCTCTCCCCAACAGCACTGGCCTTGGCAGTCCCCTGAAGGGCATCAGAACCACACTGCTGAGGAGAGACGGGTGCCCAGTTTGGTGTAGTGGTTAAGTGTGCGGACTCTTATCTGGGAGAACCGGGTTTGATTCCCCACTCCTCCACTTGCACCTGCTGGCATGGCCTTGGGTCAGCCATAGCTCTGGCAGAGGTTGTCCTTGAAAGGGCAGCTGCTGGGAGAGCCCTCTCCAGCCCCACCCACCTCACAGGGTGTCTGTTGTGGGGGAGGAAGGTAAAGGAGATTGTGAGCCGCTCTGAGACTCTTCGGAGTGGAGGGCGGGATATAAATCCAATATCTTCTTCTTCACAGCCTTCTCTCCACCCCCCAACTCATTCACACATGCACACACCCCCACCTCTCCCCAACAGCACTGGCCTCGACATACCCCTGAAGGGCTCCAGGTCCTCTGCACTGCTGAGGAGAGACAGATGCCCACAGCCTTCCCTTCACCCCCCAACTCATCCACACTTGCACTCATCCTGCCTCCCCCTGACAGGCCTGACCTTGGGAGCTCCCTGAAGGGTGCTAGGGCCGCACTGCAGAGGGAGACAGGCACCCACAGCCTTCCCACCACCTTTCACCGCCCCCCCCCCAACTCATTCACACACACACGCACCCTTGCCTCTCCCCACCCTCGACAGCTCTGACCTTGACAGCCCCTTGAAGAACACTGGAGCCATGCTGCAAAGGGGAGATGGGCACCCATGGCCTTCCCTCCTTCCCACCCCCTCCCCTGGCTCAAACACACGCATATATAAGCCACCTCCCTGACAGTGCTGGCTGCCGCAGGCCCCCGAAGGGCGCCAGGCTCTGCTGCTGTAGGGTGAGGAGGGGGTGGAGAGCATTGGGAGCTGCAGTTTTAATGGGGGGGGGCAATTCTGTGCCCCTGGACCATCGGCGCCCTAGACAATGGCCTAATTTGCATGGTGGGTGGTTCAGCCCTGAAATAAGGTTCTACATAGCAGGCATCTCCCTCCTCCTCCCATAAATGGCATATTGCTATGTGAATGGAAATTAGATTCACAGAAGCGGGAGAAAAGGCGATTCCTCCCAATTCCCTTCTTTGTGGCAGCCATCCATACCACTTGAAGTGGTCCAACGTTCACTCACCATCATTTAATAGTGCAGGAGGCTGTTTGTGGAGGGTGGGGAGGGGTGGGGAGAAGCTGGTGAAAACTACTTCCGTCAAGTAGTGATGTTGGGCTCCAAAGCAGCAAGTTTTGCTTCTGTGAGTGTTTCTGAATAAGCCAAAGAAGCGGTCTGATGCTGGTAACAACCCCTTACTACTACACTTGTCCATTAGCGCTGTCTCCTTCTAACCTGGCCTTTTCAAGAGCATAGAAGGATGCTTTTATGAAAGCACTAGAAGGCTGCAGACTCCAATACAACTTCTCTTCTCAAACAGGATGACAACAGAAGTTGGGCAGTATGATCTGAATAACAAGTTTTAAATTGTATTCACTTTCAGGTCATTGGTTCCCTTAATGGTTATCAATTGGTTTTGTTCATTCTCTGGGGAAATTCCCTTGTTTGTGCTGTGTTCAAGGTTGCCAGTCTGCAGCCTGGAGACTGCATCTTTCCTTTTAATGGTTCCTACGCAGCCAGAGAGGTTGCTTGCCACCACTGCTATGCCTTCTACCTCATTTCCCTCTAGATTCTGCCATTCATCTTCCTTGCCTGACTGATGAAGCAACAAAGACTTCGGTTTGGTCCCAAGCAGCTGGAAGTCAGGGTGACATAAGCTGAAAACAAATGATGAAGAATGCACAGTGGCAGCGACTTCTCCTGCTTTGGGGGCGGGCAGAGGCGCAATTGCGGATAACATCTTTCTCCCTATTTTTGGTTTCTATTTTAAGAGCAGTAGGAAACTTATTTGAGTGAGGCTTTTCTGAATGGCGCTGGTAAAGTGGATGTAGCTACTTCCCCTTGTGTGTTTCATTTAGGCTTTAACATACATTTGCAGCTGTCATACGTCCTCCCAGATGAATATGTGACATTTCAGCACAGCCAAGCTCATTCTGAAGAAGAAGAAGATATTGGATTTATATCCCGCCCTCCACTCCGAAGAGTCTCAGAGCAGCTCACAATCTCCTTTACCTTCCTCCCCCACAACAGACACCCTGTGAGGTGGGTGGGGCTGGAGAGGGCTCTCACAGCAGCTGCCCTTTCAAGGACAACTTCTGCCAGAGCTATGGCTGACCCAAGGCCATGCTAGCAGGTGCAAGTGGAGGAGTGGGGAATCAAACCCGGTTCTCCCAGATAAGAGTCCGCACACTACACCAAACTGGCTCTGGGCTGATTAAGTGATGCAGCTGACTCTGGGCTGATTAAGGCAATTCAGGCTCCCTCTGACAACCTCTGTCAGAGCTATGGCTGACCCAAGGCCATTCCAGCAGGTGCAAGTGGAGGAGTGGGGAATCAAACCCGGTTCTCCCAGATAAGAGTACACACTTAACCACTACACCAAACTGGCTCTCCAGTTCTTATCATCTTGATACTAGTCCCTAAGGCTGCAGAATATTCAGAAGACAAATTGCATATGTTTAGGACTGCCATGAGGTATTTAAAAATTCTAACTTAGAAACCGCATGTCTATGCCTTTGTATCTTTCAAAGAAGCAGGAGAGGTTGCTAACACATGCATATGCTCACACATTCTCTCACATTTGGACATATACTCAAGCAGGGCTTTTTTGTAGCAGGAACTCATTTGCATATTAGGCCACCCCCTTGATGTAGCCAAACTAGGCTTGCCAATCCCCAGGTCCCAGCGGGGGTTCTTCCAGGCTCCTTCCTGCCCCCAGTCAGCTGGCCAGTGGGGGGAAGGCCCGCCCCCAAAGCCACCATGTGACTTTTTACCTCCGGAGGCTTCAGTCTCCGATTGGAAAGGCTTCCTCTTGGGAGGGTGTGTCTGTGTTACTTTGAAGAAGTTGGCTGCAACTCGTGAGTAGAGATGCCAATGCCTCACCAGAAATGGGGGGTGGGGGGGGAGAGGGAAGGAAATGTCTGCTGGGCACTTCATTATTCCCTATGTGGAGATTGATTCTCATAGGGTATAATGGAGAATTGATTGGGAGGTATCAGGGGCTCTGGGGGGCTGTTTTTTAAGGTGGAGGTAACAAATTTTCCGTATAGCATCTAGTGCCTCTCCCCAAAATACCCCCCAAGTTTCAAAATGATTGGACCAGGGGGCCCAATTCTATGAGCCCCAAAAGAAGGTGCCCCTATGGAAGGAAGGCATTTAAAAAGGTGTGCTGTCCCTTTAAATGTGATGGCCAGAACTCCCTTGGAGTTCAGTTATGCTTGTCACACCCTTGCTCCTGGCTCCACCCCCAGAGTCCCCAGATATTTCATGAATTGGACTTGGCAACCCTAAGCCAAACCTCCAAGAGCTTACAGTAGGCCCTGTAAGAAGAGACCTGTAAGCTCTTAAGAGGATTGGTTACATCAGGGTGGTTTAGCCTAATATGCCAAGGAGTTCCTGCTAAAAAAAAAAAAAAGCCCTGTACTCAAGTATATATACACTGAGCACATCCACATTGTGTGAAGTGGCTTCCCATCAACATCAGTAGCAAGCAGCCACACTGCAGGACCTTAGGTTGAAGATGTGTCCTAAACACACTATGTACACAAGTAGCGATAATCATCAGGATCTTAAGGTCGAATAACCAGCCCCAATAACCTGATTCCCTTCCTTTTATGCATTCCTGTCATATTTTAACTCCTCTTCTCTGGGCATGTGTTAGTTATCTGCTCACTTTTTATGCAGCTGGGTATCAACTGAACTTCCCAAGCTTCAGTTGACTCAAATGAGCCCTCTTGTAGCAACTGCCTATCAGTGGAGGTTCACCAGCTTGAAGTGAGGAATATGAACCTACTATTTTTTCCTGGATCCCCCCGCCAACCTCCAAACAAGGGTTCAAAATGCATTATTCAGTGAATGAAGACTTCTGTAAATCCAGTGATATTTTAAAAGTCTGCTTTAAAAACATTGGCGTGCCATTGGCTCATGAACGCACTTGCTCTTCTAACATGAAAATAGCATATTGAAGTCTGACTTCATTGCATCTAGATTGCAAAAATAAACATTTGGCTGTTTTGCTTTGATGCTTGTGGTTTGTTTGGCCCAGTTTTTCCTTACACTGTTCTCTCTTTCCTAAACATGCTCTCCAAAAGAGTCAGTTAGAATAGCAGGAACACAAACACTGTTCTAAGGCAAGTATTGCCTCCAGGGGTTGCATTGATCACACCCCAAGTTTGATTGAAGATGAAGATTTAGGGTCTCGGTAACTGTTATGCTGGATGCTTTTATTCTTCTGCAGAGGAATACTCACAACCTCTCCCTGTGCTAAGTTGCCTGTCTGTGGTGAGCTTTGTTTTACAGGCCAGCATTCAACAATGCTGTCATTTCACCACCGTATACTGACCAGTTAGAGTCAGTTAGAATAGCAGGAACACAAACACTGTTCTAAGGCAAGTATTGCCTCCAGGGGTTGCATTGATCACACCCCAAGTTTGATTGAAGATGAAGATATTGGATTTATATCCTGCCCTTCACTCCAAAGAGTCTCAGAGCGGCTCACAATCTCCTTTACCTTCCTCCCCCACAACAGACACCCTGTGAGGTGGGTGGGGCTGCAGAGGGCTCTCACAGCAGCTGCCCTTTCAAGGACAACCTCTGCCAGAGCTTTGTCTGACCCAAGGCCATCCCAGCAGCTGCAAGTGGAGAAGTGGGGAATCAAACCTGGTTCTTCAGATAAGAGTCCACACACTTAACCACTACACCAAACTGGCTCTCCAGGATTGGATTCCAGGAACTTTGATGAGGCCGATATTTTTGCAGTAACAAACAAATGCAAGCAATGGCCTCCCGCTACACTGATATTCACTGTAGCAGGAAAAAAAATGAAGATCAGCTCAAACATGGAGAAGCCCAGGCATCTTTCAACACATTCACATACATCCATTGTCTGCTCATGTTTGTAAGTCTTTCATATACAGGTTGCCTTTGCTTAATTACAACTTAAAAGTTCAAACCAGATTTATGAAATTGAAGGACTGTGTGATTTCTTCTTCTTCTGAGCTTCTATTGGGTCAGGGGGAATGATGCAACCCATGAACAAGGCATGCAGACTGACATGTATTCATAGCTCACCATTCCCACATGATCCAGCATCATGCAGGGCACATACATGATTCTTCTGTTGAATTCTCTGCCTCTTCACCACCATTAAGACACCATATGGATCAATGGTACTCATTCCACAGATCATGGAGAACCACATTTGCAATGCTCATCATCAGAACCCCATGACTACTACACACCTTGCACACCACCATACCACAAACAATACAGATACAGATTAGAACACCTCTTGCGTATGTAGGGCTGTCTTTCACTGCCACTGTTAGCCCTAATGCACCTAGAAGGTCCATGGGCCAGTGACTCAGTGATAGAACATCTGTTTGGCATGCAAGAGGCCCCAGGTTTAACCCCCAGCATTTCCACCTAAAAGTTCAGACAGCAGGTAGATAGTAGCTGCCAGTCAGAGCGGACATTACTGACCTTGATGGACCAATGGTCTGATTCAGTAGCCTTGTTCATGTTACACTGCGCACATACACATCTTGCGTGTATTTTTGCACATTTTTAAAAATTTGACTTATAACCCGCCCTCCCCTTAAGGGTTCAGAGCGGCTGCACGTATGAGCCAACTCACACTTTCAATGAAACAGGACACCAATACCTGGATAAATGTGGGGTTTAAGTGACATGTTCAGCTATACATGTATTGCATGCAACATGAAAATTGTTCAACACCCATATAAAGAAAACTCATGCATACACGGTATATACACTCAATGTAACTTGTACACGGGGCAGCTTTGTGTGAACCTGGAGTGAGGGTTGTGGCTTGCAAGTCAGTTTATGACGAAACATTTTGCAAGATTTAGGGTCTCGGTAACTGTTATGCTGGATGCTTTTATTCTTCTGCAGAGGAATACTCAGAACCTCTCCCTGTGCTAAGTTGCCTGTCTGTGGTGAGCTGTTTTACAGGCCAGCATTCAACAATGCTGTCATTTCACCACTGTATACTGACCCAGCCTTAAAGAACCATCCCCTACATCCTGATGGTTTTTATATAATCATCATGGACGAGTTGCCTTGTGCTTCAAACTAAAACTGTTAATCTTGGACCCATATGAATGAAATCCTCCCAATTCATAGAAACTGGAACATTCAGTGGAAACTGTGGGGAACAGTGCTCAGAAGAGTGACATATGGCTGCTGAGCGGCACTGATGCTGATTCCTCTCACAGAGGTTCAACTGCATGTTGGAGAAAGGTCACTGTAAGCTACAGGGCCCCCAAAGCACTGTTTTTTACCCAAACCTGCAACACTTACATTTAATCTGTGTCCTGTTACCTTTACAAGGAAGTCACCAAGTCACATTTTAATAGTAGTCTGCTAGTGTGGACAAATTTCATTAACACGTTTAGTTTTTTCCAAGGGCTTGTAATATAAGAGTACCATGACTTGTGCCTCTGGAATACAAGAGAATACAAAGGTCCACCTTCAAAAATCAAGTACATCTGCACGAAGGTAAATGCAGTTTGGAATACATGAGGTGCATAAAAAATAGCAACTCTGGAAGAAGGGTATCTTCCCCCAGATATTCTAGGTTTCTATATGCAACGGGACATCGTATGGAACAGTTCCAGAAGTTTCCTCCTCAGAAATATAGACCCCCCCCCCAAAAAAAAATATTTTGATTATTCCCATGCTCTGCCTAAAATGCTGCATTGTTTCATACAGAATTCAAGGTTTTCTTAAACGTAATTAAATTATTCTGTGAGGTCTACTAAAGAATCTCTCAGATTTACACAGCCTTTCTATGAAAGAATATAAAGCCAGCTCCAAGTTTATTTTCAGACAATTGGCCAGGATGGTAATGAAAATAGTTACTACAAGAGCATTTGTACAGTTAGGACAGTATCCAGCAATTTCATACGGTAAGGAAGTCTCTACATAGACTACAAATCATCTACAACCATCACTTGACAATTGTGAACAGCAAAATTATGCATGCAAAGGTAAGGACTCATGTTGGCAGCTGCAAAGGAAGAATCACGGGCGGAAAGACATTTTATAAAAAGAATCCAGAAACTAGTATAGTTCTTCAGGTGGATGAAAAAAAACACAGAATTTAGATATCAATATAGGCTTGTATACATACATTACAGATTTCCACACAGAGTGTCTTAACTAGCATGAGCAACTACTGCTACCGGCTGGTAAATTGACCCTTTACATTTCAGTCGACACTGGGCCATCCGCAATTTGTGTCCCCATAGCTAATTAAGGCAAACTTCGCTTAAGCAAGTGGATCCAAGCACTAATTTTAACACACACGAAAGAAATTCCACAGAGTGCTTGGCTGCACTAACAAGCAGACCCGCTGGCTGTTAAAACAGTGGTAGGCTGCAACATGGAGAGACATCAAACCCTACCTTCTTCCACTAGCGCCTGCCAAGTGGCTTTGTGTGGCATAGCTGAACAGACTCATGCCACACATGCCACAAAGGTTCGAGTTGCAGAAGCAACAGCAAAGGGTCAGGGCGACCTCTTCTTGATGAGCAGCAGCATCTACACAATGGCTAATAAGTCTGAATTAGCACATTTCAGGTTAAGTACAGAGCAGTAAGAAGAAAGTCACTAAATGCTGTCCATCCATTAGCCGCAGGCTATCTTAACTTGGTTGTTTCACTCAAATCCACAAATCCTAAAACAGGTGTATAAATTAGAGTTGAATGGTGAAAGGGACTGCATTGGGCCTAGTTCACACATCACTAGAAGACACAGCTGTCTTGGCACAGTTTCAGACTCCTTGCTGAAATTACTGCGATCATACGAGGAACTCCTTCACCTAACAAGGAGGTTCCCTAGCAAGCTACATGGGTCTGTTTTCATGCAGCAGAGTGCAGGGGGACTATATGGTGCTGGTCTTGATAATAAAGTCAGGCATTTTTAATTGGGCTGCAAAGATAATGTTGAAATTCCATGTGAAAACAGTATGCCCACTTAAGGGTCAATTAGGAAGGCTTTCTCCCTTTTACACATCTAGAAACATTTCAAATGTTTTACACTTAAGGGAAGTGGTGGGTGCGCTACAGAGACACACGAATCACTCCGTAATTCCGCAACTCCAAGAAAGATTTGTTCAACTACCATTAAATAATCTTCACTATGAGCATATTCTGCCAGACTGGGTTTGAGTAAATCTATTGAGGATTCAGCGGAAAAGAAATCCAAGAGCTTGTTTTCTTTAAGATAGCACAGGAGATATCAACTAGATAGGTCTTCGTTACACATTTAGAATTTGACAGATGTGCAGCATAAGCTGTTTTCATATCATACCACTAGAAAGCCTGCTGTTCAGCAGCCAGCTTTTATGGCGATTCCAAACAACAGGGCCATTGCACTTGAAGGATAAGCAGAACCCTGTTTAGATCCTTGACATATAATATGATTGTGTATCTTCTCTAATTGATCCTGAGAGCATAACCCAAAAATAGTCTTTAAAAATCTAACATCAATATGCATAAAGAATGGCACAGTTCTAAGAACTACTGTAAAATATGAACACTTGTTTATTGTTGAACTACACACTAAAAATCAAAGGTATTTTATACAGAAGATACGCGTTAGCGGGCAGAAATGTGGAAAAGTCAGTGGCAGCCTCGTTTTTCACAGCATCCATTAGTTTTCTCAAAACAGTTGGGTCATATTCTGGCACTCTCTTCCACAGTTGGCACTCAGATAGCCATAGTGCACTGCAGGAACTGCAAAGGAAGTACGTTTAATTCAGTTAGATGAAGAAGATATTGATTTATATCCTGCCCTCCACTCCGAAGAGTCTCAGAGCGGCTCCCAATCTCCTTTACCTTCCTCCCCCACAACAGACACCCTGTGAGGTGGGTGGGGCTGGAGAGGGCTCTCCCAGCAGCTGCCCTTTCAAGGACAGCCTCTGCCAGAACTATGGCTGACCCAAGGCCATGCTAGCAGGTGCAAGTGGAGGAGTGGGGAATCAAACCCGGTTCTCCCAGATAAGAGTCCGCACACTTAACCACTACACCAAACTTAGGACCATCAATATTCAGCACAGGCTGCGTGTTCCGTTCCCTGTCCTAATAAGCAGCTTTTACAAATACAATACAAAGAACAACTGAAGTAACCACTCAAATTTACCTTTAAAAAACAAAGTGTCTCTGTATATCATTTGCAGCATGTTATACAGCAATTATCCCTACTGTCATAAAAACAAAACTAATATTGCCTTAAATATACCCGATAATTCAGCAGGCTACGCAGGTGCCTTAGCTTTAGATAAGTCAACATTCCTTGTATAGATATCTCTTTGCACCTGCAACCTGAACGTGGGATGTAAAATGTAGAGATCTAACACTTCCACATATTTTGAAACTATTAAACATAAGATTTTCAGGACAAAAAAATGGGAAAATTTGAAATATATACAATACTAAAAAAAAAAAATCAAACCTAAACCATGATGTTACTTTGACAGTGAATTGTTTGCAATTAACCATATAAAACTGCATCTTTTCCAATTACAAAACTGCAAATGCATACAATACTGAAGCAAGAGAGCGAAGCTATCCTTGTGCTGCCTTAGCACATTTCAATCATTCTTTCAAAAAAAATTTTCCCCAGTGCTCCCCAAATTTTCATCAGAAAAACTGAAAAGGGCCCATAGAGGAAAAGGGGGCGGGAGGAATCTCCCAAACTGTTCTATCCCCACCCCCAGCCCTCACATCTCTAGAGATAGGGCAATCACAGCCTAGACACTTTATTTAAAATGGAAACCAAGAAAATTGTATTCCAACAGAATTCAGCTCAAATTGTAGGTAGTTTTCATGTGTCAATTAACAGTACAAAAAAGTCTGAAGGGAAAGCAAGTACTCTGCGTAAGTTAAATACCCCCCAACAGCTGGCAAGTTATGCATATTCCAGTCTGAGAGACAGGTTATGTAATCCTGTAAACTTAAGACCAGTGTTTGAACACCTTTAAATGATTACACCCAAGATAAACACAATGCTTCAGGACTTAAAGCTTCAGAATTAAAACAATACCCTTTCCAGAATACTATGCTAAAAGATACTGATTTGCGGGGCCTTTTTTTGTAGCAGGAACTCCTTTTCATATTAGGCCACACACCCTTGATGTAGCCAATCCTTCAAGACCTTACAGTAAGCCCTGTAAACTCTTGGAGGATTGGCTACATCAGGGGGCATGGCCTAATATGCAAAGGAGTTCCTGCTACAAAAAAGCCCTGCTGATTTGGAATATTAGTAAGCCAACAATGCAGTGGTGATGGCTACTAAGGAACCATGACTGGTAACACCAGAAGTTACCGCTTGACATTTCTGAAGCTAGAAACACAGTTTATTTTTGCACATGGATTTTTTTTTGCAGCCCTTGCATGCAAAACGATTTTGGAATGGGCGGCTACCTTAGTTAAAAGTTTCATTATTAGCACAGTTAAGTGTATAAAAAAATGTATGATCGAGGCTACTACTAGAAATTCCAAAAGGAAACTCTGCAGTCTTAACTTGGGAGTGGCCCAGAATGGAAACAATGCAGCCATCAGTAAATACCACTTGAGGCAATAAGTCTGTCATTATTTGATGCCTGTAAGCTTCCAGACAGCTGACTCCCATAGTCTGTGAACAAGGCTACTACAACCTCAAGCAATATATGAAAAGGTACAGTGTGTACATATTTTAAATTAATTAAGTAGGAATGTGGACCAGGAGACAAGTGTCATCCAAGCTTAGTGCAGGGAGTCTTATGCATGTGATTTTGACAGAAACTGCCAACACTACTTTTGAGATAGCCAAGTGCTTAAAAGAATTCCTGAAAATGCTGTAAGTACATAATAGAAAACAGATTGCCAAGTTACATCATGCATCTCTTGTAAGGGTGCCTTCTACAGAATCTGAATAGCCAGTTTTGCTACTTACATCATCATATACAAGATTCACAATGCCCTGTTGCATGCTGTCTCGTCTTCTGAAGAAATCTACAGGACACAAATAAGTTTCTGTTGTCAAAATATTGTACATTAGTACTGTACTAATGTCAAACGCTGCTTTGCAACCACACTTAAATGCCTCAGCCTGCAAAGGACTACATCTTCCCGAATGACACCTGTTATTTGAATGATTAATACTCCTTTATTCAATTAATTCCACTGTCACAGAAAATGGATTAATTCACTCACTGCAGAGACCTCTACAGGAATGGCTTGTCAAGCTTATAGTGTTTATAACTATAATTAAAATATCACATTTACATTTGGAAATAAAGCCTTAATGCAATTTACTACTTTGAATTATCAAGTGTTATGATAGCGCATGGTTCTAAATTACAACAAAGAAACAGTTTGATTAATAAGCTGCAATAGTTATTACATTAAACCTCGTTCTGAAGTTACGGTTTAAGTAAATACGCATGAGGTACAGAATCCTTATTCACCAAAAACAACTCACCAGTCAAAGCCCGAAGCTTCACACAACAAGCCACGTAGTCATCAAAAAAAATTCTGCCATTCTTGCTGTAACGCTTGACAATAGCAATTAATGTCTGTGGACTTAGCCTATAACCTGGATGAAGTAAAAAAGTTTACAAGGCTTTGGTTATTAAACATACAGAGACCACTTCCAGCAGTCACAAATCATGACAACCAAAAGGAAAAACCCTGACAGCCAACAAAATGGACATATTACTAAGATTAAGCACCTGCTGAACAGGATCTTTCCCTTCTGAAAACTCTATTGCTGCTTTGGTTTCTCATCCAGGACTAGTATAGCATGCTTGAGGAACTTTCTCTCTGGGTGTTTTCGCACTGACCTTAATCAGCAGCGACGCCCCTCTTCACCGCGCAGGATCGGCGCGGATATCGCACTAATTGCCGCGGAGCACCCGGAAGAGCCGGAAAGTCCTGTGGCTTTTGCGGCGCAAACGGAAACCGCCAAAAACCAGTTTCCATTTGCGCCGCAAAAGCTGCGGGACTTTCCGGCTCTTCCGGGTGCTCCGCGGCAATTAGTGCGAAATCCGCGCCGATCCTGCATGGTGAAGAGGGGGTCGCTGCTGATTAAGGTCAGTGCGAAAACGCCCTCTGTCTTCATCACATCCTTTTAACAAATTTATTCTTATGCAGATTCCAGGCAATGGCTTGAAGTCAATGGGGTTCGTCTACCAGGTTTCCTCCCTCTTCTGGCCAGAGACAGACCCAGGTCTGCCATCAAATAAGAACAAAGCAGCGATAATGAAGGGGGTCAGCGGAAGCCAAGAGCTGGCAGATGGGAAGAGAGCGCTTAATTCAGCCTCACCTTCGTTGCTACACAAAATATGCCACTACAATTCCACTCTGCACTGCTTTGCACCTGTTTTGGAAAGACCTGGGGGTTCCAAGACTGGAGTCTGCCAGAAAATCCGTTATTCTGATCCAACATCATACATGCGTATTTACTACAGTGACCAATGTTCCCTCTAAGCTGCAGAGTCTTGTGAGCAAAAATTCTACTTTGTGAGCTACTGGCATTAAAGTGAGCTACTGCATAAATTAGTGTGTTCCAGGGTCATCCTTCCTGAGCTAAGACAAAAATCTGTGAGCTGGAGGCTAAAAATCTGTGAGCTGGCTCACACTAACTCAGCTTAGAGGGAACACTGACAGTGACCTACTTGGAATTTGTGAGATAAGGTTGATGACCCATCAATCAGTTGTCCTTATCCCTAGAATAAAGGCCCATAAATGTTAAGTCCAGCCACTGGAACTAAACCATATACTGCGCTAAGCCAGTTTGGTATAGTAGTTAAGTGAGTGAACTGACCGGGTTTGATTCTCTGCTCCTCCACATGCACCTGCTGATGTGGCCTTGGGCCAGCTACAAGTTCTTGCAGAGATGCTCCTCTCAAGTGCAGTTTCTGTCAGAGCTCTCTCAGCCCTACCTACCTCACAGGCAGTGTTCCCTCTGAGTTAGCATGAGCTAGCTCACAGATTTTTAGCCTCCAGCTCACACATTTTTGTCTTAGCTCAGAAAGGATGACCCCAGAGCACAATAATTTATGCAGTACCTCACAACTTTAATGCCAGTCACAAAGTAGAATTCTTGCTCACGAGACTTTGCAGCTTAGAAGGAACATTGCTCACAGGGTGTCTGTTGTGGGGAGCGGAAGGGAAAGGAGACTGCAAGCTGCTCTGAGACTCCTTCTGGTAGTGAAGGGTAGGGTATAAATCCAATCTCCTCCTCCAAACATCTAGATGTCACAGTACTCCACAGACTACATAGCCCGGTAATAGAAGTTGAAAATGTTCATTTAACCTGACCCCATTTTCAAAAACTGTTGTGTCATATGAAGATATTTTCATTGAAGAGGGCCTTGTTTCTCCATGCCGAAACACAAATCTGTTTACTATTCTATTTTCCAATGTCAAAGAGAGGTTCTCTTAACACCCATCCGTCAGCATACCCAACTATTATTTAACTGCGTGCTGCACTGCAGTCTCTTCTACCTGTTAACTGCTGAACAAATTTATTGAGAGCCCACCAACAATACCTAGAAGTTACACTGATAAGTTATGGAAATAATACAACATTCAGGGCACATCCTACTTTCAAACAAGCTATCTTACATTTAAAATTGCTGCAATGCCTGCAAGAGCTCATGAAAACCATTTCCAAATTATATGGATGATAAGAAATGCTGCCAAGATTCATGTATACAACATACAGCTTCAGCCAAGAGTTTGTCTTTAGCAGATCTGAAAAGCAATCTATCTTGTTTTGGTGTTACCTTACCCATAGCTATGATGACTTGAGTCAATTCGTGAAGTTCTACAGTTCCACTTCGGTCCTGATCAATCATCATGAAGTTTTGCTTCCAAGCACTTAGAGCTGCCCAGAGTTCTTTAAATTCATTGAAGCCCATTTTCCCAGTATTATCTCTCTGAAGTCAGCTGGTTAAGGAAAAAACTTAACAGAATTCTCAAACAGCTATTCATAGATAACACTGCTTTTCCCCTTGGAACTGCTTGTATTCAAAAGCTTGCTTACAAGTATGCGTCACTGTCTCACTAGTTCTGTGTGTCTCATTGTATTAATATTCTGATCAATTACAAAAGATGATCTTCACATGCAACAGGATACTATATTAGGAAGCAAAGGAAGCTACATAGTTGCAGGAAGCTTCAAAGTTCATTCTAAAGCAACACTATGCCAAATGTGGCAACTTAGGTTTAAAAAAAATCTTGGTTTTGCATCCTACCTAACTTTACTAATGTAATGGCTCATTTTGTCTTACTAATGCCCTCTTTCTTGATGCCCCTCAAGAGTTCCAGGAAGGCAGAGGCTGAGATGCAGCTTTTTAGTTATAAACTGTCATTTGGTGCATGATTTTTTATTCAATACTTTGTCAACTGCCAGTACATTTTTCCCCTCATATAACTCTACCACCATAAAAGAAACCACGATGGAAGTCCCAAAACTACCCTTTCGCATGGCCTCAGTACTTAATACCAAGAATCTTGAAGAGTTTTGTTTTGCTTTTTTAAAGAGGAACTTTAACAGCAAGCTTGGGAAAGACCCTTACCTGACACATGAGCATGCAGTGACAGCTGGAGTAGACATCAGCAGAAACCTAACTTTTTGGACTATCTTGTAAGTCTGTCTCAGCTCATGCTAATGTTGAGACACTTCTACATGCATTGAAGGAAGGTCTTTACACCAAAGGCACTCTGCCATTAGATGAAAGCAATTGCAGGATATAACCCTGTTCCATGTACAAGTTTACTAGAATAAACTAGAATACAGGTCACAAAACTATCCTTTCGTAAGAGTCATCACAGAGAAAGTAAAAAGTGCTTTTTTCTAGACCAATAATTAATGATGTATTTTAAGAAACAAAAGTGGTCCCCTGCTCTATGGCTTCCATTATGTGGAACAAATCAAACTCAGGCCTAGTCAATGGCCCCACTCACCTTCCTATTTTCTTTGTTCAGGAGAGCGCTACAGATTCAAAGGTAAGAAACAGCCTGGGAATGTAACAGACTTTTTTGATTAATACCAGCACCCATGCTGCAACGGAACATACTGAAAAGTTGTGGGGAAGAAGTATCGCATGCAAGCTTTGAAACAGTGAATTCTTTCTTTGACAATCAAAGCATCCTATCCAATTAACACGACACAGAACAAAGGTTGTGAAACATATTTGACATCTGTTTAAAGCTACCTTAGAAGCCTGCATACACTGATTCACTAGCAAGACCTACTGAGCTCGGTGGGATTTACTCCCATGTGTTTGGTAGCAGCTTAGCCCTGATAATTAGGACCAGATCAGTTCAGTTCTCATTCTTCCCCTCCCACTCACTTCTCCCAAGCTGTGCTGTGATCTAGAACAGAAGTTTGGATCCTGTATCTTTGCTTTGTGCATATACCTCCACAGGTGCTGCAGAGATAGTCCTCACTATAAAGCTTGCTCCCTCTGAGCTAGACACATTGGGGCACACTGAAAAGTGGAGGACTACCTCTGTGGCCCCCAGAGAGAGGTGTGCACAGAGCAACGTTATAGGATCGAAGCAGGAGATGCTTCTAAATTCCCTTCAAGACCAGTCTCTAAACCCTGGTTCCACTGTACCACCACCCCAACCACAACTCAACTATCTGTTCCATCTGGCAATGGTCTCTAAAAAGGATACATCCAACATTGATATCATAATTCTGCAGGTCTCCAAGCTGAATGCTGAAATTATAAGAAAAGGGGGTATTACTGCAAGGCCAACTGTATGGATCTCAGCTTTTAACTACCATTAGTCTGTCATAATTCACAGCATAGTGAAGTTCACAAAAAACTAATGATTCAAGTACAATTATACAATAACAAATTTGTTGAAAACAAATCCATGATGAATACATACTAAGCATGAGAAAAAATTCCATTTTGTCAATCTAGCCAACTTGCGCAAATTGTACACAAACAGAAATACTGTCAAATTTATTCTAGAAAAATGTTACCAGCTGAAAGTACCATTCAAAACAGAGGGTATCATCCTAAGTAGAATTATACCCTTCTGTCTACTGAAATCAATGGGCTTAGAATGGCACTGGTCTAATTAGGATAGCACTGTCAGAAGATTAATAGAAATTGGCAACAAACTGGACCTAGGACAATGCTTCTTCAGTTGGAAGATGATTTCCAAGCAATTCCTGGCATGCTGAAAAGTGAGATGAATTCCTTATCAGAAGGATCAGGATGTAGAAATTAGAATACTATTGTCCATTTTTTTTTTTTGAAACACAGCGCATAGCTTTACCAATATTTGAGAATGTGAAAAAATGCATTCCTTCCTGAGGGGTCTGAGATTACCAAAACCTCTCCCTTGTGTTTTAACAGCCTCCCCCCCCCCTCCAAAAAAAAGAACAGGTAGGAGGAGGGAAAGTCAGTTCAATGACTTCCCCTTCCACCCACTTCTCCCAAGCTGTGCTGTGGTCTAGAATAGAAGCTTGGATGCTATATCTTTGCTCTGTGCATATTCCTTTGTAGTGCCGCAGAGACAGTCCTCATGACAGGCTGAGGGATTCTTGTATATTGCCCTCCCACTTTTCAAGTGCCCTCACATCATTTTTAAGCATCTTTAAAATGGTGGCAGCAATCACAGGTCAGATCTGTTTGGCCCTCAGGATAGATCAGATAAGGAGTTCAATCTGAAGAACTTCAACTGTGGGTATTAGTTTTGTAAACAGCAACCTCAGTGTCAAACTAAAGCTTAAAGTAGTTTTAAAAGGCACAGATTACATGGCGCAAGCATCTAGTATTTAAGAAGAGTCAAAAACTCCACAGGTCACACTTGAAATAGCCCTCTGGATCTTTGCCACTGTATCAATGTTATTGTGATACTTTACAATACACATCCTGTATATGAAGTTATAAGATGTTTTCTCTGGAAATGTTGATTTTTAAAAAAATTAAAAGCACACATACAACAGTACATGAAGATTTAATTTAAAGGGGCACTAAGTCTTACGAGTGTAAGTTCCAGTGATGCCAGACTGTGTTAGACATCTCTGTAGCTCTTCAGCATCCACTTCACCATCCTGTAAAGCGAATGTAGACAATGTGTTTGACATTCATGGATACGGACCAACTTGGTCATACATGATGAAGTATATGCAAATAATAGACAGCCAACTAGAATCTAGCCAGACTTGCAGACCTAGAATTCTTCACAAGTATGCCTCCTATGAGTCTGCAGTACTGAGATCACACTATACACAAAATATTGGAAAGCTTAAATATGCTTAACTTAAAATGAAGTATATTTTAATTTGAGATTATAATGATACTTCACAGTAACAGATCTTTCATATGAAGTTGCTAGATGTTTGCTTGAGACGCTGAGCGGTTTTTTTTTAAAAAAATCCCTGCAAATTACTAAATTACTAAAGAAACTTTTAAAATACAAATACTTAAAAGGCTTTTTCCTTTCATGTCTCCCCTACAAGTTTATACTATGTATTCACAAATGTTGCAGATTAAGCTGTACACTGTATACATACACAAAAAAGATCTTCCCAGTCCCAAGGACCCAAGCTCAAAAGATAACATAATAACATTTAATCTCCAATGGAAGAAGGTTCACTTACCACCATGGCATAAAGCGTAACACTACCATGGCACATCTATAAATAATCCTGCTAGGAGGACACATCTGGCAGAGATTTATCCCCCATACAGAAAGTTCTGCATGCAAGTGATGTGTTACTGTATATTATACTATCTTCCCCCAAACTGACTTTACATCCCTCCCACCCCAAACAAAAATGCTATTTGCGAGCTTCTCCAATGAAAGTTTAAATGTTTTAATAAATAAAAACATTGACAAGCTTCCTTTAAGGGGGGGCGGAGACAGAGATTTGGGGTTTGCTGTTTTATTCTTTAGTGGAATTTATAAAACTGTTATTGTAAATGGCCTTGAACCACAAGGAAAGACAGGGCTTAAATGTTTTAATAAACAAATAAAAATGAGGATAAATTCAGAATCCAGCATTTCTTTATTCTGACCCCATTCTAATCCCATTAATCTGAAATTGAAAAGACTGGGCTTTTGATAGTTTCCAGGTTTCTGCCAACAGTATTCGCTACTTCATCCTGAAAAAGCTCATCTTCCTCCTGGATATATCACATAAATTAGTACTGTGCAGATACAAAAATGGCATCACTGTTTGCAGCAAAAAGTATGAACTCAAATGTATTTTGGCCATGCTTGAATACTGCAAAGGTGCAACAAGTACATGTCTAGTAGTCTGGAAATAAACATGGCTTTGTATTCAAGAGACTGTCTGATATGGCTCTCTAACTATAAGGCAATTATGGCATTTACCCACAAAAGCAAGGGAATTTTTCATTGGGTAAGCTCACAGAGGAAAAGGAGAACTGAAATTTTGGTGATGAGTATACTTCTGAGCTCCACTGACTGATGCAAAGCAATTCAGCAGCACTCAGAAATGATTTCATGTTCCTCTGTTTACCCTCCCCTCCAAAAGCAATACCCATGTTTCTGTGAATTTCTACCTGATCAGTTCTTTTGAGTGTCAGGGCCCACGCTTCCATCACCCCACTGGTCTTGCTACATGGCAGATGACAGACTGTGCTTATTTGACTGGTACTTCAGGAGTGAATGTTTACTCCTCCTATAAAAAACTAAATTCACTAAAATATTACACTTGAGAATTAAGAATATGGAAGTCAGCAAGTGTTCAAAATCCTATGCAGAGAAATTCAAAACAAATTTAAAAAATCTTACCCTCACCCATATATTTTAGTTCTCATAAATACAGTTACTCTCAAAGCAATGGTTTTTCAAAATGCGTTCTGGAAAACCCCAGGATTCCTTGAAAACTTTTTAAGCATTCTTCAATGAATCAATCAACTACAGTGAGCAAGCTGCCTAGAAAGATAGCCTGCTTGCTGCTAATGATCTTCTCTGTTGGACCACTGCAAACAGGGTTGATTACGTACTTCTTGAGTGTACTCTTAGCTTACATAAAGCCAAAAAAAACCCCTATCAACATGCCCCACAATTTTTTGCTAGACAGAGCTTATCACCAGCAAAAATGGAAAGGGTTCCCTGAAGATATCAAGTTTAAAAACCATGGCTTTAAAGTGTTAAGGAAATGCAATGGTGGCAGCAATTTAGTCTCCAAGGGAGGGACAATTCTCAAATCCAAGGAACACTGCAACCACATACCTGTTTGGATAGGTAACCAGTTCAAGAATTGGTGGGAAATCTAATACACATAACGGATCTTCTACACTTGCAAGGAGTTCCTATTTACTTCAGTGAAAGAAGGCAGTTCTAAGCACACTTATTTTGTATACACAGTTCCCTATAAGTAGGAATACTTCTGGCAAGTCACTTCTTTTTTCAAAAAATGGTTCTTCTATAAAGGCTTTCCAAGAGACTGACAAACCTCAGTTCTGATAAAATTAACTGCCTACCATCTTCTACATTCCCATCCTAGTTGTTCTGAATCAGAGCGTGTCTTCACTACTCCAAGTACAACCCAGCAACCTAAGTTCTGTGAAGGATCCAAGATTCTTCATTTAGAGAACTTCCTAGATGGACTAAAAACAACTACCATGCGAAGTGAAAACACTACTCGAGATAGATATTTTATAAAAGACAGCCACTTCTCTAGAAACTTGAAGCAGCTTCATCACACCCACCTTTATGTATCAGATTCGTGGGATTTTTAAAGCTGTTTCTGCTGCTACTTGAGGGGAAAAGAAGCAACCCACCAACCCACCCTAGGAACTGCTACTCCCAGAATGAAGAAAGTAATAAGAAGGTGGTTTCACTCTGGTAGCTTCTGTCTTCTCCACTCTATACTGAATGGAAAGACTACATTTGTTGATAAATACTTTTTATCCTCTATTCCACTGAAGCATTAACCTTCAACTTGCTGCTGAAAGTACCAACTGTCTAAGCGATCAACTAAACGGCAGATGCAGAAGAACTGCCATGCCTTTTATGTTCACCAAGCTGCTATGGAACCCTTCATAACAGAGCTGCTTTCTTTAGGCTGAGAACATAAAGGAGTGACTCTGCCTAATTCTCTGCCTAGCTTGCTGCCTAATTCTCTGCCCAAAAATATGGGGATAAGGGAAAAATAGCACTAGCTTTCCAAACCCCCATTTGTGTTTTCTTCCCTCCACATGTACACTGACAGTCTAATGATCCAGGTGAGTAGCCATGTTGGTCTGAAGCAACAGAATAAAATTAAGAGTCCAGTGGCACCTTTAAGACCAACAAAGTTTTATTTAAAGTATGACCTTTCGTGTGCAAGCACACTTCTTCAGATAATCTATCAACTCCATACAGCTTAGGTACGCTTTAGCTGGACATACCCAGGATTCACACATGCCAAATTCCATAAACAGGAACCCAAACTGTGTAAGTTATGTACTCTTAAGAGAAACTTGAATTCCACCTATCTTTCTTGAAATCTATGCTGTGCAGTATCATCTAAAGAGACAGAGTTTATATGCCACTGATCTGAGTACTTTAGCTAATAACCTGGCACCTTCAAAGGTAGGATATAATGCTATCATTAATGCTCATCAGAAGGCCCAGTCCAGGTGAACACAAGGTGCACAGAATTCATTTTTAAATCAATAATACTTCATTGCCTATCTGATGTCTCAATGACTAATCCAAACAAAGCTTCTAGCTGTCCACAGTAGATGTTTGTTTTTTCTGCCACTCGGCAAACAATAGAAAGGAACTGCAAATGTATAACTACTCACATGTTGTGTTCCGGAATACCCTTTCCAGTTAATGTAAAAGCACTTGGATGATTTGCAATTTTGTAGAATCTAAAAATGCTCAGCCTCTTTTCTAGAAACATTCAAGGAACCAAGATAAATGAGTACTTGACTCAGAGACCATGTGTTCTTATACTAATTTTTGCATTTCATAAACTATATTAATTTTGGACCTGATGAAACACACTACCATCAGTGAAACCTGAAAACAACCTTTCCTGTAGTGTAGAGAAATTATGTGCTCAAGAATTAAAATTGTGCTGTACACAAGATGTGCCTACTGAAACACTAGTATGTAGGGTTGAATAAGTGGAGTAACATCACAAGTAGTGCAGCTCGTCACCTCAGTTTATAAAAAGGCAAAAGAAAAATCTAAAGTAAAGTTACTTACCTGAAATGGCAGCTCTTCGTGCAGATCCATATCTTGGGAGAATGCATAATGGCATCACAAGTCCCAAAACGTTCTAGAGACCAATGACCTGTGGGGCCGTGCATATGCCCTTTGGTGAATCTTTACTATAACCTTTTAACCAGATCTTTTACTGGCACTGCTCTATAAAATACCTAGCTATGTGCAATATATTATATCAACCCAGAAATCTGATGCGGACTAAAAAATAATTTTAAAAAGTATTTTGCATGGTTTTTAATATTGCATGTCTAATAATTATTTAACATGAACAGCCTAGTATGCCACACCATCTTAAATATTTGGACTGGGATTTGTAGAACTAAAATAGCTTTCTACTGTCTGCTTTTAAACCTGAACTTAGATTTCCAAAACAACTCTTGCTAAAAACAAGAATGGAGTGGTTCTCTTTAGGGTGCTTCCAGAATAAAATAAAAAGAGGAGGAAACTGAAACGGTGCCATTGCTTCAATATTGTAGACTTGTCAATGACTGATTGGAAGAAAAAAAAATTGTATCTCACGTTTTATTTTAATTTTTGTAACCAACAACAACAAAAAAAGGCCAGGTCAAACATAAGTGATTCCCCCATGTGGGAATATTTGCATGAAGCCAATAACCATGCAGTTTTTCTAGCTTCAACTGTGCCACTGCAATTACCCCCAACCCACCAGAAAATACAAGTTGAAGGTTATTAATCTGCAGCGTTGAGTAGCAAATCACTGACGGACCAACACATACTAAACAGTGTTCAAAATTCAATTACTGGCAATATTTTATAAGCTGACAAACAGGTTAAGAGATCGTTACTATAAAAGACAAAACAGCTTATTTACAAAACCTGAAGATAGCAGCTTTAACTTACCTGTCCAGAAATAGCACTGAAAAATGTCCACATGGGATCAGCAGCAGCAGCATAGGCACCAGAATAAACTGAATATCCAGAAGATCCAGCATGGGCCACACTCGGTACTCCTCCTGGGACTGCCTGGCCCATGGCCATTTGCATCGGTATCTGGCCACGGTAAGCGCCATACTTTATGAAAAGAACAAACATATTGTACTTACCAGCTCAGTACAAACGTATATTGTCATTCAGTTTATTTTCCTACAGCCAAATGTAAGCATGCTATACTATTATCACTACAGTATCTCAGTAAGATAGAAGAACTCAACTGGCTCATCAAACCAAGATGTATGTACAAGAGTTTGGCCAGATGGAAGTTTGAAATAAGGCATTCTAATCCTCAATTTTGAGTTATAAGTTATCTTCACTCACACAAACCAGATGAAGGCTTATGTTTCTATTTCCCAGTTAGTGAACACACTCCCAGAATCATGGAATACAAGGATAAGGTCCTTTACTCTGAATTTTAGTCAAGGACGCTCAATTTCTGTAACATTCCTACAGGCATATGCTAGATACAAACACTTCCAGATTGCCAGATCTTGAAAGCAACACTTACGTACGTGAAATTCCAAAAAAATCAAACATACTACACTAAGATGCAAGCTACTCTCTTTCGGTTTTGGAAAAGAAGCAAGCACCAATGAATAAAGAAATTATCTTAAGAGTAAACTCAGTAATGAAAATGGATAGAACTCTACAACTTGGGGAGGGACGGTGGCTCAGTGGCAGAGCATCTGCTTGGGAAGCAGAAGGTCCCAGGTTCAATCCCCGGCATCTCCAAAAAAGGGTCCAGGCAAATAGGTGTGAAAAACCTCAGCTTGAGACCCTGGAGAGCCGCTGCCAGTCTGAGAAGACAATACTGACTTTGATGGACCAAAGGTCTGATTCAGTATAAGGCAGCTTCATAGCTTCATATTCTGGTGTGTGGGGTGGCCTACAGAACATATAGTAGTCATCATGTTGTTCTTTTAAGGCGAGGGATGGTGGCTCAGTGGTAGAGCATCTGCTTGGGAAGCAGAAGGTCCCAGGTTCAATCCCCGGCATCTCCAAAAAAGGGTCCAGGCAAATAGGTGTGAAAAACCTCAGCTTGAGACCCTGGAGAGCCGCTGCCAGTCTGAGAAGACAACACTGACTTTGATGGACCAAAGGTCTGATTCAGTATAAGGCAGCTTTATATGTTCAACTATTTCAAAAGGTTCTTTAGAAACATAAACTTTAAAAAGATTTGATTTGGCCACATTGTGCGTTGAGGGCTGCTAATTTACAGGAGTCTTTTGTCCTGCCTTTCACAATACCTCATCACCCTATAAATTAAGCATGTGATGCTTTCTCGGCCTTAAGCCTGGAGCATGAAAAGCGCAATTTCCTGGCACTGCCACAATACGGCCATTTTTTTAAATTTTTTTTTTAAAGAAAGAAAGACTATGAACACGTGACGCGCAGCGTTCTTCCATCCCCCGGCAACCCTCTTCTAAGGACGAGGGAGGGCAGAGACGACACTACTGGGATTCAGACAAGTTGTTCTGAAGGGCCTCCCGAGAACCGACTCCAGCCCTGCCACGCCGTGACGAGGCCGCCCAGCTAGAGGCGAGGAAAGGGCGACGGCACGACCAAGCAGCTGACAGGCGAACAAGGCCGGAGGAGAGGGCGGGCAAGCAGGCCTTCCCTCCAATCGCAGCCCTCGCACTCACCGCTCCGAACCCTGGGTACGTCATCCCGCCGCGAGGAGAGAAGACCGTTAAGAGGCGGGGGAGGGGGGGAAACCGTTGCCCGGATCCGAAGCGGGGGTTTGGCTCAAAATCCACCACAGGCACCACTGCCCACCGGGATCTTGGAAAAGGCGGTCTTCTTCCGGGCTCGACGCACGACAAGAAAAACGGAAGTCCCTTTTCTCCACTCGTCAGGCGTGGGTGCCTCTTGCTATTGGCTGAGGGGGTTGCCCTCCCCCTCGAGGGATTGGCTACCGAGTAGAGGTGAAGGCGGGGCAGAAGCGAGAAGGGGGGGGAAAAGGAAACAAACACGGACGAGAAAGATGACGTCTTCGGCGGAAGGGGCGGAGCGAAGAGGTGATTGGCGTGTGTTGGAAAGATGCTGCTGTTGGGTTTTGCAACTAAGAGTTGTTATGGGGTCTCCGCGGAGTAGGGAGTTTATTTCTGTCGCTTTGCACCTGACTGAGGAAGTGGGTTCAGATTCAGGGATATATATGTTGGGATGTTTTAGCCTAGAAAAGTGCCACCCAGTTCCTATTCGGTTCCCTAACAACGTGGTTACTCGTTTGGAATTTCTGACAAAGATTGTAGGCTGCTGGGTTAGCCCATGGGGGGAAAAGTCAGGAAAAAAACAAAAGAATAATAACTTAGTAGCATCAACCACAACCTCACAGAGCTTTTGAGTTCTCCAGAACTCTTCATTAAATTCATGGCTAAGTACCAACAAAGTGGAGTTATGTTCCAGGATGCCTTTTAACCTTTTTTGGAACTTCCTGAAAGTGTGGCAGAAAAGAGTAAGCCTAAGCAGTGGAAGTGAGTCTCATTTTATTCAATAAGGCTTTCTCCCAGATAAATATTGAGACTGTAGTCTTAAATTTGAAATGTGTGAAGTACAAAACCGATGTCGAGATGTTCTGCTTGCCACTGAGACAGGCCAGTAAGGAAGGGCCACCCTCACCCTCTCTTTGAAAATGGAAATATTAATCATAACGATTTCTGAGAGACTAAAGGTATGGAGTAATATACATCCTGGATTCATTGTTATGGGAGCTCAAAGTTAGGTCTTTTCATGTGTTACTTCTCGGTGGATTCAATTGTGCAAAGTACACAGGGAGGCTTGTTTATATTGTATTTTATTGTAAGCTGATAATTTTATTGTAAGCATGGTAATTAACATGGTGAATCCCACACCATTTTAAAAGATCTGTTTGTTATAGTTTTATCTTGCCATGGAATTTATCAAAGGGCTGAAGACAGTATACATAGTTTCCCTACAAGTAAGTGGGCTCTAAATAAAATAGCCTGAATTCTCCCTAAAAGCTGAAATGTCCAATAACTGAGGTTATCATACATTGGTCACATTATGAGAAGAGACGATTCACTGGTAAAGACAATGATGCTAGTTAAAATTGAAGGTAGCAGGAAACAACAAAGACTCAAAATGAGATGCATTGATGCAAGACCTGAGTAAGGCTATTAATGATAGAACATTTTGGAGGTCATTAATTCATGCTGTAAGTTGAAAACAACGTGACAGCACTTAATACACACACATCCTATCATCACAACTCTGTGTGTTAGGTTAAGGATGAGAAGTAATGGAAGCAACCCTAAACAAGTCTACTCAGAAGTAAGTTCCATTTTGTTGTCCAGTGTGTGCTCCCTTCTCATTTGGTGGCCAAAGTATTTGAATTTCAGCTTCCACATCTGACCTTCCAAGAAACAGTCTGGGTTGATTTCCCTTAGGACTGACTGATTCGATCTTCTTGCAGTCCAAGGGGCTCTCAAGATTCTTCTCCAGCACCACATCTCAAAAGCTTCACCTGCATGTGGAAGAGTGATGAGAGACAGATAAATCGCCTTGAGGAGGATGTCCCAAAGCTTTGACACCACAGCCAAGGCCCTAACTCAGGTTGCCACCCGTCTAGTCTCAGAAAGTGGGGGTACCTGAAGCAAGGCCTCCAGAGTGAATGGGTAAGTACATATCATAAGGTTGCCAACCTTCAGGTGGTGGCTGGAGATCTCCTGCAATTACAATCTCCTGCAATTACAACTGATCTCCAGGCGATAGAAATCAGTTCACTTGGAGAAAATGGCTGCTTTGGAAGGTGGACTCTGTGGCATTATACTTCACTGAAGTTCCTCCCCTCTCCAGCAGTCTGTGCCAGTTGCAGCTTCAGGACGGTTTTCAAGGGAAGGCCCATGTAGAGCACATTTCTGTTACCAGGGCATGAATCACAGAGGCAAGATCTTTCCAATCCAGAAAGAGCTGCAGCTGGCACAGATGCTCCTGGCTACTGCAGCCACCTGTTTATCCAATAGGAGACCCAGGTCCAGTGAGAACCATAGGCTATAAACCTGCTCCTTTAGGAGGAGTGCAACCCCATCCAGAACAGAAGATATTCCCATTCCTGGGTCAAACCTTCCCCCCGCCCACCCACCTACAAGTGGCACCTCTATTTTGTCAGGATTAAGATTCCACTTGTTAGCCCTCATCCATCCCAATATTGCCTCCAGGCACCAATTCACAGTTTCCACAGCCTCCTTGGAAACTGCTTGGGACTATGATGTAGAGTTAAACATCAACTGCATACTGGGGATAGCTCCACCCAAATCTCATTCAGGGTTTCAGCTTCCGCATCTGACCTTCCAAGAAACAGTCTGGGTTGATTTCCCTTAGGACTGACTAATTTGATCTTCTTGCAGTCCAAGGGGCTCTCAAGATTCTTCTCCAGCACCACATCTCAAAAGTTTCACCTGCATGTGGTCGAGGACCTGTCTACCTTAGGGACCGTCTCTCCCCACATGAACCCCAGAGAGCACTGAGGTCAGCCAGGAAAAACTTGCTGACTATCCCCGGACCGAGAGAGGTGAAGCTGCAAAGTACCCGTAACCGGGCCTTCTCCTCTATAGCCCCGAGCCTATGGAACCAACTTCCAGAGGAAATGCGGGCCCTGCGGGACCTTGAACAGTTCCGCAGGGCCTGCAAGACCTTCCTCTTCCGACTGGCTTTCGCTGATGAAAATGGAAATTGCTAAGGAAACCGCCATCATAAACATAAACAGCAAACATAGCATTAGCACTTATTAATTTTAATTTAATCAACTTTTAAAGCCTACGTAGAATTTTAATTTAAATGTTTACAATGTTTAAATGTATTTTTATCTATTTCTGTATAACTAAACCTAAATTGTGTTGTTAGCCACCCTGAGCCTGCTTCGGCGGGGAGGGCGGGATATAAATAAAATTTTGTTGTTGTTGTTGCATGTGGAAGACAGTGATAGAGAGACAGATAAATCACCTTGAGGAGGATGTCAGGATTCAGATTCCACTTGTTAGCCCTCATCCATCCCAATATTGCCTCCAGGCACCAATTCACAGTTTCCACAGCCTCCTTGGAATCTGCTTGGGACTATGACGTAGAGTTAAACATCAACTGCATACTGGGGATAGCTCCACCCAAATCTCATTCAGGGTTTTTACATAGAGATTGAAAAACATTGGGAGAACAAGATAAAACCTTGTGGAATCCCCAGAGGCCAAGGGATGGGGCAGCAGTCCCCAGCACCATGTTCTGAAACTACTCTCGAAGTCAGACCAAAACCACCACAAAACAGTGACTCCCAGGCCTATCCTCAACAGGCAGTCCAGAGGGACACCATAACTGATGGCACTGAAAGGTGCCAGAAGAATAAACAGGGTTGCACTCTCCAGGTGATTAGAGACTGGCACTTTGGGCTGACTCAGAGACGCCTCAGAAATCGACCAGAAAAATCCTTCCAAATGGCTTCCGTTCCCAGCCTGTCCTCCAGCCTCCAGAGAGTGGCTCAGAATTTTTAAGCTGTAAGCCAGTCGCCTCCTTGCCATCTGGAAGCGGAAGGGCACAAATGAGGCGCCTTGGCCTGTGAAACTGCCAAGCCGCCCCAAGATTAAAAACTGTCTGGAGCGCTTGTTTGGGGAAGGGGAAGAGTGGTCCAGCTTCTGAGGCGCCCTGCCATCTGATTCCGCCAAGCCACCTTGCAGACAGGATAGGGCCACCTTGCTAGGGAGCGTGTGGAGGCTGCTGGACAGCTCTTTTTGAGCCAGCCCAATTCAGGACACCTCCCCATCCACCCCAAAATGCCCATCTGTTATCAGCATCCCTGTCCATCTCCCGGTGCGGATCATCCACCAGGGTGGCCAAGGCCATTTCTGTCCTGTGCTTGAACCCAAAAACGGGACTGGAACAGGCCCAAACAATCTGTTTCATTCAGGAATCCCTGAAGTCATCCAGCTCCACTGGGACTTGCTTCCAAGAAAGAGGATTGCAGCTAATCAACTGGTCTACAGTCACCTGCTAACTTCATGGCAGCTTCCAATTTTTGCTTCTTCCCAGATAAGGCCATGGTACAATCAGACACCAGCAGCATTATTTTAAATCTACTTATCATTCCATTCAGGATGTGAACAAAACAAAGGCAAGGTTGTAAGGCAGGCGATCCCTTACTTAAGTACCCATTTCCCCCTAGCATGAGAGCCAGTGTGGTATAGTAAAGAGCATCAGATTCTAATCTGAAGAACCATGTTTGACTCTCCACTCCTCCACATAAAGGGTGACCTTAGATCCGTCACAGTTCTCTCAGAGCTCTATCAGCCCCACCTACCTTAGGGTATCTGTTGTGGGAAGAGGAAGGGAAAGTGATTGTAAGCCACTTTGGGATGCCTTCAGCTATTGAAAGTTGGGGTATAAAAACCAACTCTTCTTCTCCCCACTGCTTGGAGTGGCAACAGGAGGGGGGGGGAATGTAAAATGGTCATCACGGTGTGTCATCACTTCCAGGTTTCCCCTGGAACTGATGCCATGCCTCTCTAGGAATCATGGAGTAAAACAATATCATTTCCAGCAATTTGTACGGATGACTAGCATCTCTGCTAGGGAAAACTTGGAAGCGGTGTCAATCCTCTCGGCTTCCTGGATAGTTGTGACATCACTTCTGGGGTTTATTGGAAATTACATCACACATTCCTCATCCTTTAATATCCAATCTGATAAGAGTTTTGCTTCCTCGTTGTCCTTTAATATCCAATCTGATAGAGTTCTGGAGAACTCAAAAACAAACAGTCTATGCTGTGCCTTTTTTTTTTGCCCTTATAAAAGTATTATGTGACTTTTGTTCATGCCAGACAGATGATCTGAACACTAACTACTGTACCACACAGCCTATGGAAGGGCAGGGGATCCTTCGCCTTACAGCTAGTTTCTTTTAAGAACAGCACAGGCTTAGAAAATGTTGAACGTGTGATGTGTTCAAATTCAGAGGAACCACAGCACTGTGGCTCATTCTTTCGGAATCTTCCCAGTATTGTCTATGAAGCATTGTCTAATACTGAGAGGGCTTTCAACTTCAAGACACCTGTTCTCTTTATAAAAATATTAACACTTTTTACGGGGTGGCAGTGACTTTCATGAAATTAAAAGACGTTTGCTCCTTGGGAGGACAGCTATGGCGAACCTGGGCAGTATAATAAAAAGTAGAGACATCAATCTGCCAACAAAAGTCCGTATAGTCAAAGCGATGGTATTCCCAGTAGTAATGTAAGGCTGTGAGAGCTGGACCATAAGGAAGGCCGAGCACAGAAGAATAGATGCTTTTGAGATGTGATGCTGGAGAAGACTCTTGAGAGTCCATTGGACTGCAAGATCAAATCAGTCAGTCCTAAGGGAAATCAACCCAGACTGTTCACTGGAAGGTTAGATGCTGAAGCTCAAATACTTTGGCCACCATATGAGAAGGGAGCGCTTACTGGAGAAGACTCTGATGCTGGGAAAGACAGAAGGCAAAAGAAGGGGACGGCAAAAGATGAGATGGCTGGACAGTGTTACTGATGTAACAAACATGAATTTGAGCAGACTTCAGAGGATGGTGGAAGACAAGAGGGCCTGGCGTGACTTTGTCTATGGGGTCGCAAAGAGTCGGACTCCACTGTGCAACTGAACAGCAACAAACTGAGTTTCAAGTGATTTTCATGACCTCATTTTTGCCCTCAAAGTAGTAATTTCATCACGTGTTGATTTAAAAATAGCTTTATTTATTTATTTATTTATATTAAGATTTATACCCCGCCCTTCTCACCTAGGTGTCTCAGGGCGGCTTACAACACAATAATTAAAACAATTTCAGTTTAAACAAACACCATTAAACCATAATTTAGTAAAAACAAGATAGAATAAAAACCGGCGGCCTATAGATACATTTTTCATCCAGGATATTTTACATTGTCAGTTAATATCATAGGCCTGCCGGAAGAGGACTGTCTTACAGGCCCTGCGGAATTGCCCTAGATCCCGCAGGGCCCGCACCTCCTCCGGCAGCTGGTTCCACCAATAAGGTGCCGTTATTGAGTAGGCCCGATCCCTGGTGGATTTTAGGCGGGCCTCCTTTGGCCCGGGGACTACCAACAGGCTTTGAATACTTTCTTCACTATATATTTCATCATTTGTTAGAGAAAAGCATACATCCTCATTATCTCATTGGCCAATTAATCTTTTTAATTTTTTATCCCCTCCTTTCTCCAAGGAGCACAGAGCTGTGTGGTTCTTCTCTTCTACATGTATTTATTTACAGAATTTATACCCTGCTTTTCTGCCCTCCTCAGGGCCACCAAGCTGATTAGCAGACTAAAAATATACATAATAGAAACACATCTTAAGAAACATTAAAGCCAAGTTAAAATACACATTAAATACAATAAAATATAGATACATAAAAGCAATTTAAAACAAGTGCAGGAACGAGGAATCACTGAAGGAATGTCAAGCAAAAAAAAAAAAAAGTCTTTGTTACCTGGCAGAAGGCAGCAACAGAAGGGGACAGGTGAGTCTCTGGGGAGAGAGTCCCAGAGTTTTGATGCCACAACTGAAAAGGCCCTCTCCCAGGTTACCAGCCACCTAATCTCAGAAGATGGAAGCACCCAAAGGAGGGCCTCAGATAGGGTTGCAAACTGGGAAATTCCTAGTGACTCAGGTGGAGCCTGAGAAGGACAGAGTTTGGGGAAAGGAAGGAACTCCACAGGGGTGTGATGCAATAGAGTCCATCCTCCAAAAATGCTATTTGTCATGTGGAGGCTGGGAACTGTAGCCCAGATTAATCTAATGATCAGGTAGGGTCATAAGGGAGTAGATGGTCCTTCAGGGATGCTGATTCTAAGCCATGTAGGTCCATTCTAGCACCTTGAATAGGACCTGGAAACGGACTGGGAGCTAGGAAGGCTAGGTGAAGACTGGAGTGATGTATGGTCCCTATATAATTAATTATCACAACAATCCTGTGAGTTAGGTTAGGGCCAAATTACCCTGTGGAGTTACAGTTATGGAATTTCAGCATCCCAGACGGTTTGTTTCCCAGAGAGATCCCTTCGGTGCCATTCTTATCCAAATCATCGATCACATGCATTGCTGACATGGAGACTTTGTTGGGTTCTGTGAATGGAGTCCGAAGTGTTTTTACATGGTTTTCACACTGCAGGCGTGGTGAAGGAATTTCGCAATTGCTGGAACCATGAAAATGGTTTGAATATGAGATGTGGTAGGTCCCAGCACTGAAATTATAGGCGGAAGATAAACTGTGGCTCCCAGTGGACTAATTACTAATTTATGGTAGACTGCAAAGTGGTCCTTAAAATTCTTAACAAAGGTAAACTTTGGTCATATCCTTAAAAACAGTTTCTTAGGGTCTTAGCAAGAATACACATATGGGTTTACTTAAAACCATTGTACTGAGAGTTTCCTTAATATACAGTCACAAACAGGGAACCCACAGGGACCTGCAGGAGGCATCTCATTTCCTCCCTGGAACACATGGAAAGGGGTTGCGGGGGGGTGTTTAACCTCATTTTCCCCTGTATTCCTTTCCCTGCAGTATTTCTTCTTTTCCCCCTCCTGGCAACCCCTTTCCATGTGTTTTTTTTCCTCATTCCCATTCACCAACCTACCTGTTATCTGTCCCTCCCCCACTATATTTGTTATTTTCTTCATTTTTATCCCACCTTTTTCCGCAATGGGGATCCAAAGCAGCTTACAGCATTCTCCTCTACTCCATCTTATTCTCACAACACCCCTGTGAGATAGACCAAGAATATGTAGCTAGCCCAAGGTTGTTGGGTCTGGTTCAGGATGGCAAGATTGATCCGGTAGCTGTCCTTACCTTCACTGAGCAAAGTGCTCCTCCTGAGCTTTTGCACAGCAGCATGGCCTAGTCTAATGGTTACCACACTGTCTCACAAATTGCACAGAGAACCTTTGCTTTAAGTTAAGAAACCAATACTCGTGGATTTATTTATAGAAACAAAACATATAACTAGTGGAGAGAAAGAGTGACTAAACTATTCTATCTAACTGGATGGCTTTGAATTGTAGTAGGCCATCTGTTTAATTCAGTTCAGGAGGAGAGAAACCATGCTGTTCCTCCTGATGCATGTAGGGAAAGAGAAGAGGAAAACAAGGACGGAAGTTCCCTGAGATTACATTCTACCAATCAGAGAGGGTGAGTGGCAGAAGAGTAGTTAGGAAGGAGACTGATAGGAACCTATCTAGCTAGCTTGCTCTATGATGTATGTAGTCTTTGAGGGCTTAGCAAGAGACATCACCAGTCTGTTCTTCTAACAAAGGTTACCCAGTGAGCTTCTACAGCAGTGGGGATTTGAACCTGGAACTACTATACCACACTGGTTTTCATGGGGTGGCTGCTGCTTAACAGTAGCTAGCAGCCAGACCTGAGTGAGTCATGGAAGTCATGCAGTGGTTGCTGTTGGTCCTGATAAGTCCTCCCTCAAAGTCCCAAACATTCCTGGAAATGCACCTGCCTTTTACTGATAGAAAGCCATGGCTGGCAATACTGCTGTGGTTTCCCTAGCAATGGGCACTGACAGCATCTGTTTCTTAAAGGTACAGACACTGCTTCTGTTATGTTGGGAGGAGTTAACTCCATTTTTTAAAATCAGTTTTTCCTACACACTTGGGGCTTTTTTCAGGGATGCAGAATGATCTGTCTTGCCTTTTCATGGTTCCTGCTTCTGGATTTAAGTATCCACAGATTTGGCCATGTTGAAAATGAGATATATTGATGCTTTATACTTTTTCTTTTTTAAAGCAAATCAGCGACCCTCTGGCTTTAAAAGACATGTAATAGTGTCACGTGAGTCATAAAGACTACACATAAAGATTCATAAACCATGCTTTCTAGGCGGAGCCATTACTCCAGTTAATTTGTTGTTTTAACGAAGACGAACGTTTTCTCAATTCTGAATCTTTAAATTTAAATGCTCAGGTTATGTTTTTATAAATGAGATATAATGGCTGATTTTCCTTGGCTGACCATTAAATCGGCATTGGAACTAGCATTGTTTTAAAAAGGAGGAAACAAAATGTCAAGTATTATGAAATGAAACTGAACTGTACACAGAAAAAAAAAGAAACTCAAAATGTGGGAAAATTAAACAGTACAGAAGGGGAAAAGAAACTGATAAGATTTTGAAAAATACTTGGAAATGGGATTTTAAAGAAGCTGATAAGATTTTGAAAAATACTTGGAAATGGGATTTTAAAGAAGCTGATAAGATTTTGAAAAATACTTGGAAATGGGATTTTAAAATACGTTGTTTAAAATATATCCTTAGATGGATAGCCCAGGCTAGCCCAATCTCATCTGATCTCAGAAGCTAAGGAGGGTCAGCCCTAGCTAGTATTTGGATGGGATTTCCTCCCAGGATACCAGGGGCAGGATATGGAGGCAAGCAATGGCAAACTGCCTCTGAACGTCTCTTGCCTTGAAAACCACAAGGGCTCACCGTTAATCAGCTGTGACTTGACAGCAAAAGAATAAATATTTTAAAACCAGTTTGGTCTACTTTTGGGTGGGTTTGTGGAAAACTTTGGTGGGAACATTGGCTGCACGAGGGTCGCTCGGTCCCCCCCCCCCGGCCTCTGGCAAGGGATTATGGGGAAGGGTTACCAGATCCAGATGAGGAAACTGCTGGAAATTTGAGGATGGAAACTGAGGAGGCCAAGGACCTCAATAGGATACACTGCCATAGAATCCACACTCCAGAGCATCCATTTTCTCCAGGGATAGCCTGGAGAATGAATTGGAATTCTGAATGATCCCCAGGTCCTACCTGGAGACTGGCATCCATAGCTGCAACACAGGCGCACCTACTATGATATGTCCCACTGAACTGAATGGGGTTTTCTTTCAAGCAAGGTTTGGAATTGTATACTGCCTTAAAGGGAGGGATGTAGAAAAATCCCAGCAGAAACTCATTTGTATATTAGGCCACACCCCATGATGTCACCATTGTTCCACACAGGTTTTATAGAACAAGCCCAGCAGGAACTTATTTGCATATTAGGCCACACCCCCTGACACAAAAAGGCCCTGGCCTTGGCCAAAATTAAACAGATCGCATCTGAATCCACAATGTTTTAATAGTGAAAGATGGCAAAACTACCTTCATGGTTCAGTATAAGATCACGTTTGGCAAACGTCTCCAATTGAGAAATAACTCATTTTTTCTCGGAAATGTAGGACAGCAGACTCTCAAACACAAATTAGGATTGCGGACTCTGGCTAGGTTGGGACACAAGGGCTGCGGCACACACACTAAAGATTGCACTTTCCAGCTTGAAAAAGCAGTTGGAAAGTGCACTGAAAGTGGATTGAAAGTGCTTATTTTAGCGTGTGTGATCGTAGCCTACAACTTGGTTTTAAAGGCAAGGCTCGCCTGCCTGCCTGACAGCGCTGTGTTTTGCACCCAATTCCAGGACCATCTTAACAGCATTATCGGCCTCGGGCAAAGCAGTGTACTGGGTCCCTATGACAACTACTCACAGGAATTAAAATGCAAATGGTCGACCTATACAAAGGATCTTTGTATAAGTCTACAAGACTACATTCAAAATTTTCTCAATTTGCACAAATAAAAAGCTTATCCATTCATATATTCACAAACTATCAATACCTGGTTTGTGAATATATGTGAAATATATTCTAATAACTATACTGATAGTTCTAATAACTATCAATACCTGGTTATTAGAACTGCATCATCCACAGCTTAGTATGGGGGCCCCTTTGCTCCTGGGGCCCAGGCCAAGTGCCCATCAGGCCTATGCGTTAAAACAGCCCTAACTGCAGAAAAGTTTCCAAACTGCAGAAAACTTTCCGCGTGCTTGTGAAAACCCAACGAAGGCCGAACCCATTTGAGTCCAGCCGCTATCGCGGGGATCGTTTTGTACAAAAACAGACAGCGCCGCGCCCTAGGTCTCCTGCGTGCTGAACCCGGGAAAGCGAGCGCTGACAACGTTTCTGGCATTTGGAAAATCGAAACCGAGCGCGCCTCGCCTGGAATGGAAACTGAAACCGCTGGCTTGAAATAAGCGCCCGGCGCAGCCGCCCGGCCAGTGGCAGGGGAGGAAGAGGAAGTGGCGGATCCCGGCTCTGGTGTCCTCCAGAAAGAAACTCGAGAAAGCGATTTCGGAGCCTTTTGGGGAGCAACGTCTCGGTTCTCCTCGTGCACAGACAGGAGCGGCGAGCCTGAGCGGCGGAAGTAGCGGGGCCGAGACCTTCCCCGGCGAAAGACCTTCTCCTCCTAGTAGGGCGCGCACGACCCTGCTGGAGAGCCGAGCGCCCAGCATGGCCACGGAACCTTCCCGCGACGAGATCATCCTCTACCTGATCTCCTGCTTCAGGCCGAAGATCAGGCGAGGCCTGCAGGTGGGGCGAGTGCTGGACTTCATGCCGTCGCTGAGCCGCGAAGTGAAGGAGCGCGTGGGCGCGGTGTGCCAGAACCAGGGCGACATAGCAGCCGCCGACGTGCTGTTGAGTGCCTTGGAGGACGAGGCGCGCCGCCCGCCGGGCTTGTGCCTGGAGTTCTACCAGGCGCTGCAACTCGGGGGCTTCCAGGCCGCCGCCTACCTGGACCCCACCGGCGAGCAGCTCACGCCGTCCCTGGAGGCCGTCCAGGAGACGGGCGCCAGCTTGCTGGAGATCTTCATGGGGCGCTTGGTGGGGGAGCTGAGGGCCGTGCAGGTGGCCGATCAGTGTGCCCGGATGAAGCTCTTCAAAGCCGAAGACTTGGAACAGGTAGGTCTCCTCGGAAGCAGATGACTGGTGAGTCAACCGTTTGGCTCTCAGATCCAGAGCCATTTCCCCTCCCCCCCCTTTTTTTTTAAACGTCCACGTCTAAGATGTTAGGCGTGAACAACAACACGAAAGCAGTGAAATGGTGACACGGGAGAAATGGATAAGGCAAACTCCTGGATAAGGTTTCAGGTTGAAGAAGAAGAAGATATTGGATTTATATCCCGCCCTCCACTCCGAAGAGTCTCAGAGCGGCTCACAATCTCCTCTACCTTCCTCCCCCACAACAGACACCCTGGGAGGTGGGTGGGGCTGGAGAGGGCTCTCCCAGCAGCTGCCCTTTCAAGGACAACCTCTGCCAGAGCTATGGCTGACCCAAGGCCATTCCAGCAGGTGCAAGTGGAAGAGTGGGGAATCAAACCCGGTTCTCCCAGATAAGAGTCCACACACTTAACCACTACACCAAACTGGTTGGGAAGTTCCTGGAGGTTTGGGAGTGTAGCCTGGAGAGGGCAGGGTTTGGGGGAGTGGAGGGACCTCAGGAGGGTATGCTTTCTATACAGTCCACCCTCAAAAACAGCCATCTTCCCCAGAGGCATGGCACACCTGATCAGGTGCGATTCTGGAAGATCACCGTGGCCACCTGTATATTGACAGCTCTAGTACATGGGGTTGGAAGAGCCTAGTATGCATGACATTGCGTGTGAGTGGAATCTGTTGGGCCAGGGATGGTGCAAGGTGCAGGGGGCCTACCTGTGGGCTCCATCCAGAATTCCGTTCTTTCTCTGAGGAGCTTAGCATGGCATATACAAGTCTCCCCTGTTTATTTTACCTTCATAACAACCTTATGTGAAGTAGGTTAGGCTGAAAGAGAACGGCTGACCCCAAGGAAACTGCTCAGTAAATTTCATGGGAAGCAGGGATCTGAACCTAGTTCTCCTCATTCCTAGTTCAGTTTCTATAACATACACCTGATTCCTTGATAGTCAAGTCCATACAGCCAATATACCGTAGATTTGTTTAACACTGTCCATGTTCAGCACAATCTGTGTGTTAGCACAAGGAAAGAACTGAAAAGAAGAAGATGATATTGGATTTATATCCCGCCCTCCACTCCGAAGAGTCTCAGAGCGGCTCACAATCTCCTTTATCTTCCTCCCCCACAACAGACACCCTGTGAGGTAGATGAAGATATTGGATTTATATCCCGCCCTCCACTCCGAAGAGTCTCAGAGCGGCTCACAATCTCCTTTACCTTCCTCCCCCACAACAAACACCCTGTGAGGTGGGTGGGGCTGGAGAGGGCTCTCACAGCAGGTGCCCTTTCAAGGACAACCTCTGCCAGAGCTATGGCTGACCCAAGGCCATGCCAGCAGGTGCAAGTGGAGGAGCGGGGAATCAAACCCGGTTCTCCCAGATAAGAGTCCGCACACTTAACCACTACACCAAACTGGCTCTCCTAAAATGAATAACTTGAACAAATGGGGTGAACTCCAGAAGTCTTTCTAGAACACGCACATCGCAAAGTGGGAAGGACAATTTGTAAATTAGCAGCCATGAGCCGTGCAGCCTAGCCAGATCTCAGAAGCTAAGCAAAGCTAGTATTTGGAAAGGTGACGTCCAAGGAATACCAGAAGCAGGCTATGGCAAGCCACCCCTGAAATGTCTCTTGCCTTGAAAACAACTTTAGCAATGCTAAAAGAGCTAAAACTTACTGCTGCCAGGCAATCTTGGGCTCTTCAGGCTGTTCTACACACAGTTCCATACAATAATTAATTCGTTAGCAACAGTGAGCACAAAGCCTGCCCAAACACACTTTGTAAAGAAGTGAGCCATGCTGCGGAGCAAGTGAATTTGTGGCACACGGAGGAAGAGACAGAAATTAAAACGTCTGCAAAGCACATCACTTTAAACCAGTTGGTGCAAAATGCAGGTGATTGCATTATGCAGGGTCATCTACAGGTTTTTGTTGGCCCTGCACAAAAAGCTGTAATTGGGTCACATTTTCCCCTTGGTACAGTTCCTTCCTCCTCTAGCCGCAGATGTTCCAATTGATTCCTCTCTTTTGGCTGTAACTTTTCTAATTTAACCACTTCCTTTTCCATTTGTTTATCCTGATAAAGAACAGGAAGATCTCCCCCCTCCCTATTGTTTGTCCTCACTTTCACTTTCCCGGGTTGCAGTGTGTCAAATGAGAATCTCCCTCCCCACCCACCAATATCTTTGAGCCAAACTATAAGTGTTTGTTTCTTCCTCTGAGCATGAGATAGCTTTGCTCACAGAAGAATGTGTTTTCTTTGGCTGGATGGTCCCTTCTGATTCACACCAACTTCCACTGAATTCACCCTGTCCCCTTCCCCATCAAAAGCCTTTGGTTTGGGTCGGACCTTAGGGCTGCCAGCCTCCAGGTGAGAATATACAAACAGCCAAACACCGTGATATGCTGGCTAACATACCGAGTAAAACTTTTATCAAAAGTACTTTTATCACCATTCTTACAAAACTATTTGTCACAATAGAAGGAGATACAATATTCCAAAAAAGTCCATCCAATGAGCACCTGCTTTAAGCTCATCTTGTCACATTCTTTCTCAAGGATATTCCTGTAGATGTCAAGGTTAGCAACCTCCTGTTATATTTCATTGTATGCATTAGGAGCAAATCAGTCCTTAACTACTTCTTAAAACAGATGCAAAGCCTTCTGGTTTTGACTGGTAAAAGCTCTCTGCAACCTCTTTGTTTCTTTCATAGTTATCATCCTGGAATAAACTAACACAACATTATAACAAGATACAACACAAAGCTGAATGGGAGTGACTTTATAAATTTTAATTCAGAACTTACTTCTCAGTAGCACTTGTGCTTAAAATTTATGTGGAGCTTTTAAACCAGTCCTGAACCTAATCCGTTGCAAAAGCCTTCAGCATTTAGGTGGCACAATGCTCTTTTTTGGCTGGCAAATATGTACTCTTTCTCTCTCTCTTTTTTTTAAATCACATATGTGGTTTCATTTTGGAACAAGACAGTTCTAAATTTCTTTAGCAGATGCAAAAGCCTTCTAATTATTACTAGCAAAATGCTCTCTATGACGGGCTTAAAGACAAACTCTGCTTAAGGAAACCACTAGGCAGTTCCATACAGCTGTGTGTTCAGTATCTCTTTCTTAAAGATATAGAACACCATTTGACACTGATTAAGTTATTATGGGCTGATATAATTTCTCTCATATGAATTCTAAGTATGTGTATTTACTTTTCAGGAACTAACTGGGCTCTATTTCTGACATTTTCTGCAAAAACTATCCTTCAGTGCTATATGGACAAGTTTTTAAACATAGAATCATATCTGAGGCCTGGAGATCTTCCAGAATTACGACTGATCTTGCAAGAGGCGGCTGGCAGGAGCTGCTGCTGCCACTCCTCATTTCCAACCACCCTTGAATACTCCCCATGGCAATAAAGCCAACCCCCTCCTCTTTATGCAATGGCGGGCTGCATCTAAAAATATTGGTTGCCAGGAGACATAGGAGGCCCGCCCACAACTATAAGGCTATCGTTTCATTTTTGAAATAAATAAATAAAATTTTCAAAAAATACGTAAGTGGAAAAAAAGGTACAATTAAAACTTGGGTGATATTCAGGTGAGCTGAAATTCAGAATTGCCAACTATCAGTCCATTATGGCTGCTTATCAGCTCTTTGACTCCTTGCCAGAAGAGAATTGCTTGGTTGTCAGATAACTACCTGCAGAGGCATCAGCAAGCGGTGGAATGTTCTTCAAGGTCATGTTCCGCATGGTATCAGGTTTTGCTTTCCGGTATTTTGCTTGGCTGCCATCTACTGCCCTGCCCACAGAGATGCATGCCAAGGTAGAGGATTTACCCTTCAAGGGAGACCTGCTGCTCCCTGCCAGGGCAGACAAGACCCTGGAGCAGATCAAAAACAATAAGCAAACAACATGGTCCTTGGATGTAATGGTGGGCCCTCCACAGCAGGCTGGGCAGCATTCCTCCTCAAGGGATCACCCCTTTCATCAATGAAGAGGTATCAAAACAGTGCCCCTTCTGCCCCTCCACCTTCCTCTTTGATCGTGGCACATGTAGTGGTCTCTATTCCTGGTCTTGTCTTGGCTGTTGTTGACCCCCTTTGAACTACCTTATAGCCGTTCTCTCTGTACTCTCCTTTAAGGTCTGTTTCTTGGTTGCCATCCCCTCTGCCAGAACAGTGAGCGTAAAGTTAGCTTGGCTTCCTTCTGGCCTATGCCATTATTATAAGAATACAAGAGAAGCCATGTTGGATCAGGCCAATGGCCCATCCAGTCCAACACTCTGTGTCACACAGTGGCCAAAAAAAACCCCAAGTGCCATCAGGAGGTTCACAAGTGGGGCTAGAAGCCACTGTGCCCCTCCCAAGCACAAGAATACAGAGCATTACTGCCCCAGACAGCCACTGATGAACCTCTGCTCCATATGTTTATCCAATTCCCTCTTGAAGCTGGCTATGCTTGTAGCCGCCGCCACCTCCTGTGGCAGTGAATTCCACATGTTAATCACCCTTTGGGTGAAGAAGTACTTCCTTTTATCCGTTCTAACCTGACTGCTCAGCAATTTCATTGAATGCCCATGAGTCTTGTAATGTGAGAAAGAGAGAAAGTACTTTTTTCTCTACTTTCTCCATCCCATGCATAATCTTGTAAACCTCTATCATGTCACCCTGCAGTCGACGTTTATCTTATAAATATAAGGGTGTATCTTATATTTACAAACAAATTAGTTACTTTCTGTATACAAAACACTTTTAGGAAATGAGTCATTGTTCCTGCAAGTAAATAAGGTAGTTTTTCTTCCCTCATTGGTAAACTACTGCTCTGTATACCCACTCTTGCCAACCCCCTCACAGTTGCCATTTGAAAAAAACAAAAGTGAAGCCAGTTGTTGTTGAAACGGCAGCACTGGCTGCTTGGCTCGAGCCCTTCCCCCCACCCCCATGCAATGGCTTTTCCAGTCCTTGCTGAGCGGTGGTCAGAGGAAGTTGGCAGGGGAAAAAACACACCTTCACTTGCATTGCCCCTGCACTATTTTACCTCAGAGCCAGTTTGGTGTAGTGGTTAAGTGAGCGGACTCTTATCTGATTCCCCACTCCTCCACTTGCACCTGCTGGAATGGCCTTGGGTCAGCCATAGCTCTGGTAGGAGTTGTCCTTGAAAGGGCCGCTGCTGTGAGAGCCCTCTCAGCCCCACCCACCTCACAGGGTGTCTGTTGTGGGGGAGGGAGGTGAAGGAGATTGTGAGCCGCTCTGAGACTCTTCGGAGTCGAGGGCGGGATATAAATCCAATATCTCCTTCTTCAGCCTCTTAGTCCCACCCTGTAGTTATTTCCTTTGTATTTCTTGACAGCTTCAACCACTTACACTCCTTTCTTGTGTGTGCTTTCTTGCCCACCCCTGCCCCCCGCAGCAGCCTCCCGCCTTCCCTTTCATGCACCAATTGCTCACAGGCCAGGTAAGAGCCCTGGACAGGCCAGTTCTGGCCCTCAAGCTGTAAGTTTGACTCCCTTGAACTACAGTAATCCTTGAAAGGAATTTTTTATTTTTTTAACATCCAGCCTAATAAAGTTGCCGAGAACTTGAAAGCTTGCGTGCTGTTTCATGTCAAACACTGACTTGCAAGTCCTGGAGTGGGGAATCAGTTGGCTACAGGAACTAGCTAAGTTTCATAAATAGTCGGGTGAAACAGTCATATTTGTTCAGAGGAACTCTGGCACTCAGAAGGGTCATGCTATAGTTATGTGTTGTTTGCTTTGGGATGGTATGCAAGACATAGACAGAGGTTATGTGGCTCTTCTGGTTGATGGGAATTGTGAACTCTGTGATCTGCAGAGTAAGTATCACCGTTCTGCGCTTTTCTCACCCTTTATTTCCCCCTCCATCTCCTTAACTAGGTGAGAGTTCAGTCTGAGACACGCGGAAACGCAAATGCTGTGAGGGAATTACTGAACAGAATAGTGCGGAAGAGAGAGTGGTTCTCTCCATTTCTGCTTGCCTTGCGTGGAGCTCACCATGAAGATATTGCAGATGAGCTAAATGGACAGGAAATCGGTAATTTGATTTTTATGAAAATGACAATTAAAACTGGCTAGGAAACCTGGATGAGCGGGGAACTCCCTTCCACTTTTGGTCACAGAAAGTCCAGCCTTTTTGTTCCTTCCCTCTCCTCTTTGGTTTTCTCTTCCTGCCAATGGAGAAGGCAGGTGTTTGGAGAGAGCTCTAATTGCTTTTGTTTTCAGATTTCTCTCTTTTAAGTCCAGAGCCTTGATTTACTGCATTTGTCCTTGTCTTCAGTGATCTGCTGCATCTCACAGTGCCGTTAAAGGCAAATCAGTTTGGCCGTTTTCCCACTGACCTTACTCCGGAGCGACGTCCCTCTTCACCGCGCAGCGTCTGCGCGGATTTCCCACCAACTGCTGCGCACAACTAGGAAGAGCCGCGGCTTTTGCGTCGCAGATGTAAACTGGTTTTTAGCGGTTTACATCTGCGACGCAAAAGCCGCAGCACTTCCTGGTTGTGCGCAGCAGTTGGTGGGAAATCCGCGCAGACGCTGCGCGGTGAAGAGGGACGTCGCTCCGGAGTAAGGTCAGTGGGAAAACGGCCTTTGTCTCAGGAGAGCCCAGGGGATTTGCAGCTTTGCAGAGCTGCATGGAAACAGCGGGAGAGCTAACCATCAGCAGGATCTTTTGTCCGGCTGACTGCAGGAGGTATTATGTGCCCAACAGAGCTCCCAAGGGCTCTATATCAGGACATTGAATTCTTCCTAAGTTATTCTCCTCTTCCCCCTCTTTCTGTATGAGTGATTGGGTAAGGGATGAAAAGTGCCAGAGGAGGGGGCGTGCTTTCTTCCCATCAGAATGTGACCATGTCTTATTCCCCTACACTCTAGGGTTGAGCAAGGTTGTAAAGGAAATGGAGAAGGGGAACTCACATGGAGTCAGCTCATATGCAAGGGAATTGGTCCCTTCAGGATCAGTCCAAGCCAAGAAGTTGGCTGCAGTTTTCCTTGGCCCTTTTTCATTTTCCCTTCCATCATTGAATTCTCATCTGTGAGTGTCAGAACCAACAGCATGCTGGTCAAGGCCCATGTGTATACACAGAAGGGCATCAGGTCAAGGAGTCTTCAACACAAAGATTTAAGGATGGATGAGGTGGTCAAAACTTCACCTACAAAGCATAAGAAGAGATTACATTCAAGGCTTGGCCAACAAGGAAGCAGATTGGCTTTCCAGATAGGTTCTGAAGCCACACATAAAGTCTCTGAAGCCATCAGTCTGCAACCAAGTATCTCTATCTCCAAGCCTTCCACCAGTCCTGGCTAGAGAACCTTTTCTACACATTTCCTCCAATACCAGTTCTACTGCAACACCTTTCTAAGGTGAAGGAACTGGGTGCACAACGTGTTTGCACTGATCCATTTTTTGGCCCAGAAGGCCATGGTTCTTGAGCCTCGTGCATCTGCTCAAAGGGGAACCTTGAACTCTTCTAATTTTAGTGGTCCTCCTGCAGCAGAGGCAAATTTTTCATCAGGCCCCCAGAAGTTGCAAGTTAATCACCTAGTTTTTAATTGCAGATCTGAGACCATTTACTGCTGTCAGACAAGGTGATTAAGGTTGTTCTGGCAGTCATATATCATTTTCTATAATCTAGGACAGGGGTGTCAAATGTGTAGCCCACAGGCCTGATCTGGCTCCCACAGGGCTCCAACCAGGCCCACCAGCAAGTAGGGGTCTTCTGCTTACTTCTCCCTCTCTTCTTCCTTCAGTTGCCATTTTTGTATTTCTTCATTGCAATGCAGCCAAGCAAAGTGGCCTCTGGCTTTTTCCCTCTTCCCAGTGGAGGAGGAGCCTCAGCCAATGGAAGAGCATGGTTCTGTAGCTCTGCAGTGTGATTGAGAGAACCTAGCACATCTAGAGCTCTATCAATCAAAGCTAGAGCTGGGCCAGGCTCTCCTAAAGTTTATATTGCTGCTACCTGGCATTATATTTTGTGACACACATGGCCTGGCCCAACAAGGTCTCATTTATGTCAGATCCAGTCCTTGTAACAAATGAATTTGACATCCCTGAAGGATGTTTCATGGCAGGCTTCCAGCCCTGATGTGCTGATAGTTGAGTGGAGAATTTGAACCAACTCTGAAGGACGTATTGCCTTTCTTATCGATCTGTCAGGGGCCTATGCCCCAATACTTTAAAGAGGGAACTCACAATTTTAGCCACCACCCTATCAGAGGGTGATGGTCACCCAGTCTCCTCACATTGAAGAGCTTTTTAATAGAGAGCATCCCCTCTCCCGCCTTCCTACAATACACAGATTTCTGACTTGGAGATTTAATTTGGCCATCAAGGCTCTGACTTGAGATCCATTTAAGAACATACGGGAAGCCATGTTGGATCAGGCCAATGGCCCATCCAGTCCAACACTATGTGTCACACAGTGGCAAAAAACCCCACCCACTTCATGAGGTTCTTTGAAGACAGTGATGTTAAAGATCGTTTTTCTGGTCTTGGTGAATCCAGCCTGTGGAATCTTTCAAATGAGAGCCTTCTCTATCAGAAAGGTATTGTGTGTTCCATTGGTGATTAGATCCGACCTTCTTGACCAAAACGTACCCATGTGTTCCACAGGAGATTTACCCCTCTAGCTTTGTCCTGAATCCATTGCACTAAAAAGAGTAGGAATGACTTCTCTCTATATCTGTAGGGGTCTTCACACACACACACACACATATTTAGGAGCTAAATAGTGGCATAGGTCTCATTTGCTTTTTGTGGCATTGGTTACTCCAATAAGGGTAAGAGGATAACCAAGACTACATTGAGTAGGTGGCTGAAGGAAGACATCTTATTAACCTATGAGGCATCCAAGATCCCTCCCCTCAAGGGTTTTTCAGCCTGATCTGTTAAAAGACAGCCACTTTCACAGCCCTGGAAGCCAGTGCTTCATGGGGAAAATACAATAAGGTGCTTGTCTGGCCCATCGTTCTGCCTTTATATGTTCCACAGGGCAGTAAAGTGGACATCTTTGAATACAGCCTTTGATCACTGAGGCCTGCAACAGATAGTGCAAGAGAACTTCTGTGACTCAGGAAAGCTCATCCCCTGCCAAAAATTTTGTTAAGTCTTTAAGATGCTACTGGACTTTTGCTCTTTTCTACTGATTTAAAAAACCTGTACGCTGTGAGGGGATTGCACTAAGACAAAATCATAGTCTTTGATGTCAACAAGAAGCTTGCCATAGAGTTCTGTAGTGCCCTTAATGTGGGCATCTTAAAGCATGTCCGCTCACCAAATTTTAAGTTAAAACCATTGTTCACCTGTCTTTTGGTTCCCTGAACTGCATAGCCAAGTGCATTTTGTCCACATGTAGAGTCTGACCACTAATTTTAAAGGAAAAATAATTTACTATGCGTTCATATTTATTTTCTGTAAATAGAATACAATGAAAATGGGATATCTGAAGACAAAACTGAAGAGTTTCACGCTTCTGCAGCTGCGGAGGAGTTGAAGAAAGGAACTGACATGGAGCACAGTTCGACCAGTGAGGAGAATGCTTCAGAAGAATTCTGGGAGGCCTCTGCTGTTTCAGGTGCTCTGTCAGTTGATCTCTTTTACAGATCTGTTAGTTCAGCTAGATTCAGTTTTACAAGTAATGAGCTGCATTTTTCTAGCAGATGCCCATGAAATTGGCAAACCAACAGTGCCATCCTCTCTCTCTCGGCTTGACTTCGCGACCGAAGATTTAAGAAAGGTGCAGTAGTCCACATCTGCTGCAGGCTCGCAGGTGGCTGACAAGACCAATGTGGGACAGGCAGGTCCGGCCACAGTGGCTGCAGGGAAAAGTCTGATTCGGGGTTGGTGCTGTAGCAGTGCGATTCTTCCTCAATTTCCTTTTGTCCTCAAGACCAGCTATGCGTGCGTTCTCAAAGGAAGAGACAGCCTGGTGGCTGGTGTGCCTCCATGCTTTGCGATCTGAGGCTAGGTCAGACCACTGGTGATGGTTGATGCAACAGGTACCAAGGGATTTCTTCAAGGAGTCCTTGTACCTCTTCTTTGGTGCCCCTCTATTTCGATGGCCGGTGGAAAGTTTGCCATACAGGGTAATCTTGGGAAGGCGGTGGTTTTCCATCCTGGAAATATGCCCTGCCCAACGCAGCTGCGTCTTCAACAGCAGTGCCTCGATGCTTGTAACCTCCGCCCGCTTGAGGACTTAAGTGTTGGAGTGCCATCCTAAGTGGATCTTAAACACACTGATAAGTCCCGTGGAAGTCAGTGGGGGGGGGGTTACTTCTGACAATACGTGTTTATGATTGTATTGTCAGTGGCACATTTATTTTGTGGCAACCATTTTGGAACTGGCTTCACCTCCTGGGGCAGCCATTTTATAGTTGTGCCCACCACCCTGTATCAGACTTCCAGAGGTGCCTGCATACTCAGAAAGTTTGGGGACCCCTGAGCTGGCTCATCTTCCTTGAGTTTCTGAGCTTGGCAGCTTCTCCCTACAACCCTGTGAAGATTAAAATCTCCTTTTGCTCTGGAAGCTGAAATGAAACAGTGTCTCTTTGCCAAAGAAAAAAGCAAGTCCTGAATTTTCTCAACCTCCTGAGTACAGAAAGTTTATCTAAAGATCCCAAGAGGTTTTTTTTGTGTTTGCAGCAAGCACCCACTTAGGAAGCAGCTGGTTCCATCATCAAGAGGGGGCTTGGCTTGGAACCCTTCAACATTTGTGATTGGCCTTACCCCTAGAACAGCCACCTTGAGATTGGTCCTGTCCCAAGAGCAACCAACCAGTACCAGAAAAGGGCAACTAGAATGATTAAAGGGTTGGAATACTTTCCCTATGAAGAAAGGTTAAAACACTTGGGGCTCTTTAGCTTGGAGAGACGTCGGCTGCGGGGTGACATGATAGAGGTTTACAAGATTATGCATGGGATGGAGAAAGTAGAGAAAGAAGTTCTTTTCTCCCTTTCTCACAATACAAGAACTCGTGGGCATTCGATGAAATTGCTGAGCAGTAGGGTTAGAACAGATAAAAGGAAGTACTTCTTCACCCAAAGAGTGATTAACACATGAAATTCAGTGCCCCAAGGGGTGGTAGCGGCTACAAGCATAGACAGCTTCAAGAGGGGGTTAGATAAAAATATGGAGCAGAGATCCATCAGTCGCTATTAGCCACAGTGTGTGTGTGTGTGTGTGTGTGTGTGTGTGTGTATGTATGTATGTATATATATATATATATATAATTTTTTGGGCCACTGTGTGACACAGAGTGTTGGACTGGATGGGCCATTGGCCTGATCCAACATGGCTTCTCTTTCGTTCTTATGTACCTTTTGCCAAAATTCCCAAAACGTCCTCATTCTCAGTAAGCTTGGAAATCCCAGCCATAACGTTTGATGAATTTATGCAATAACTGATGTTCTATCCATGGAGCTAATGTAAGATTTTGTGCTGTTTCAAATTAGTAGACTTAATAGCATTGTTCTGACTTGCTTACACGGTGTCAGGTTCTGATCCTACGTCAGGGTCAGGTAATCATTCATTTGCTACTGAATTCTTCACTTGAAATACCAGAGACACCCAGTTTTGAGCATGAAACATCTACTACCCCCTCCCAATAGTTGGCCGCGGTGTTTCAGCACTTTCTGTGATCAAGCACAGCTGGAAAAAAGTTTGCAGTCACATAAAGGACACGTTGATAAACTTTCCAAGAGGAAACTGTGTGTTCATTTTTCACATCAAAATGGCAATTTGTCTCATCTGGTCTCCTGATTAATACTTTTTGGAGTTTTGTCCAAAAGTTCATGCAACTGAGAAATCATTGGACCCCTACTTGTGAGTACTTTTTCCCAAACTTTCTTCCTGGTGGCTCCAGGTTGCTTATATGGCATGTCCCCCACCAGTATTACCACAGTAATCCTCTCATGTAATAGATTTTGGATTTTTGGATTTATATCCCACCCTATACTCTGAGTCTCAGAGCGGTCACAATCTCCTCTACCTTCCCCCCACACACACACACAACAAACACCCTGTGAGGTAGGTGGGGCTGAGAGTGCTTTCATAGCAGCTGCGCTTTCAAGGACAGCTTCTATGAAAGCTCTGGCTGACCCAAGGCCATCTCAGCAGGTGCAAGTGGAGGAGTGGGGAATCAAACCCGGTTCTCCCAGATACGCGTCCGCGCACTTATCCACTACACCAAACTGGCTCTCTTTTTAGCTGATTTACAGCAACCCTATAGTGTTTTCAAGGCAAGAAACGTTCAGAGATGGATTGTCATTGCCTGCCTCTGCAGAGCAACCCTGGATTTAGTGGTCTCTCACCCAAATACTGACTAGGGCCAACACTCCTGAGCTTCCAAGATCTGATGAGATTGGACTAGCCTGGGCTATCCAGCTCGGGCCAGCTAGCAAAGTAGACTTATCAGTTCCCTTTACATTTACTGGGCATACTTTGAATTCCTGGTACTAGATTGGGGTTGTAGAAAATTCACATTTGTTGCCAGCAGAGGGAGTGCTTAGCTACAAGACAGATGCTATTCCATAAATCAGAGCTGACTGAAACACATTCTGTTTCACTTTGTCCCTCTTTCCCAAGGGAGAGGAAATTTGCATGTAAAGAGTACCAAAGATGTATATGTGGCTGGCAAGCACAAAAGCACGCAAAACTATTCCCACAGCAGTATATACTCAATAACCTTAGAAGCTTTTTCTCTTTGCCAGAAACCTTCTAGCAACTTCTTCTGCCACAGGCCAAATGCTGATGGTTTACGTCTCTCTTCTCCACATTCTTATATATTTAAAATATTCATATACCTGCCTTTCTCCTGGGCATTACAGGATTTGAGGAAGGAAAAAAAACTCTTTATCTTAGCTTCCATCCAAGCAGCGGACACAAATTCCAAGGGATTGGTATAGTTACTGCTGAACAGAAAGCTTTGAAACAAGCGAGGCAGCATTTATTGTTTGGGACCAAAGGTTGTGGCAATTAGGACACGCAAAAGGAAACATAGACAAAGTACAACAGAAACAATGAAATGATATAGTCAAAAGCAAGCAAAAATTGCATTAAAATCCCATACACTCTTTGTTGCCCACATTTTCTTGGCTACCAAGGCGTGCCATATTCCTGTATAAGAAACGTAATTTGTCTGAATCAGAGAGAAGGGAAATTAGTTTCTCTACCACAGGAGAAGAATTTATATCTTGTAAAATCTCTATAAGAAATGTATTTCCAGGCTGAAGGGGATAGAACAGAATACAATGTGAAAGATCTTCTGGAACCAAGGCACCACACACATGCAGCATTTGGTGCGTGAGTGGGGGTAGCAACCATGTAGATTAGTCGAGGGAATGGTTTGAAACTGGACAAAAGTTACTAAAACGCCAAATATACTTTGTATCCAAACATATTTATACATGCGAATTGCAACATTATAAGATAAAAAAGTCTGGAGATCTAAAAACACTAATGTATCCACCAAAAAAAATGAGTTACTGTTACTGCCACAGTATTCCACATAGACTAAGACTAAAAAAAAATGGCTACAATATAGTAAGTATCTAAAAGTTAAGGCCAATCTAACCCTAAGCAACTGTTAATCAGTGCTCTGATCACCAAGTATAAACACCTAGAGGAAGATGTCTATTTTGTGTTGGGTCTATGCAGGGCTTTTCTTTTTTGTAGCAGGAACTCCTTTGCATATTAGGCCACACACCCCTGATGTCACCAATCCTCTTAAGAGCTTACAAGGCTGTTTGTACAGGGCCTACTGTAAGCTCCAGGAGGATTGGCGACATCAGGTGTGTGGCCTAATATGCAAAGGAGTTCCTGCTAAAAAAAAAAAAGAAAGCCCTGGGTCTATGCAAAATGGATGGGCAGCTGGATGCTGGGGCAAGGGGAGGTAAACCGGGTACTCAGGCTGTTTGTGTGGCCTTCAGGGTCATCCATGAACTGCACTTACACCCCCCTAAATATCCTTATGAAAACCCTCTCAAGCCAAGGTACAGGTAAAAGGCTCTTTAATAACCTCTGTCTCTTGCAGCACACATCGTTACCCATGTGAATTTCACCAGTTTGGTGGGGGAAGTACCATCAAGTTGCAGCTGACTTATAGTGACCCCGGAGGGTTTTCAAGGCAAGAGACATTCAGAGGTGGCTTGCCCTTGCCTGCCTCTGCATAGCACTCTGGGACTTCCTTGGTGGTCTCCCATCCAAATATTAACCAGGGGCTGACCCCTCTTAGCTTCCAAGATTTGACAAGCTCAGGTGCTAGTCTGGACCATCCAGGTCAGGGGTCTGCTTATTTAGTACTGAGGTATAGAATGGAGTAGGGAAACAGCCCTGATTGACCCATTTCTTCCTGATGTGTGTACATGGGAATTAGTATCCTGAGCTGCCGTTCTGTTTGTGGAAGGCACTTCTGCTTGTGGAGGGAAGGACAGTTTTTGCTAATTTTCCCTTCTCATTGCAGCTTCTATTTTATTTTATTTTTTATTTTATTTGATTTGATTTATATCCTGCCCTCCCCGCCAAAGCAGGCTCTACATTGACACATTTACGATCCTAGTGTCCAGTGACCCAAAGGGGTCTGGTTTCAGATGGCATAGAGGACTGCAGCGGAAAAGAGGGAAAGAAAAGTAACCATCCACTCCACACAGCTTTGCTTGTGTCATGTAAGATCAAGGTTCAGGTGTCTGCCATTGGTCCTTTCCCTGTTCACCATTGATTACTACATAAAGCCTGAAAAGAAAATGAAGTCTTGTGTGGCACCTTAAAGTCAAGCAGACTTTCTGTGGCATAATCTGCCTATGAGTGGATCAGTATAACATATTTCCAGTCGGTGCATCTTTGCCTATAGCAGGGGTTCCCAATTTTTGGGGGACCACTGCCCCCTTGGTTCCATAAAATCATCCCCTATGGCCCCTACTCCAGCCTGTAAAAAGCATTATTCAGAATACCAGTGTGCACAATCCACTAAGAAAAGACAGTAATAAAATTCAAAACAAACCAGGAGTCAAGTTGCACCTTTAAGACCAACAAAGTTTTATTCAGAATGTAAACTTTCGTGTGCTTGTAGCTACAAGCACACGAAAGCTGACATTCTGAATAAAACTTTGTTGGTCTTAAAGATGCAACTTGACTCCTGGTTTGTTCTACTGCTTCAGACCAACTCGGCTACCCACCTGGATCAAAATTCAAAACGGTAACAGCAAAAACTTGGGAAATGACAGATAAACTACACACTTTGCCAGCAGTTTCTTAAAACTTGGTATATTGGGTGTATGTGTGTGTGTATATATATATATATATATATATAAAGTTTTATTGATTTAAACTACAAAAAAGAAGCATTGCAGAAGATATATAAAAAGAGGGGAAAAGGGGCCTTGACAGAATGGGGAAAACAATCAGAAACCAGTGCAGATATATCAATTACGGTATAATTCCACCTCCCAATAAAAGCTCAGATCATTCTACCTACAAGTATAAAAATCTCCTTAAATATTACCTTCCTTCTTTTACCAGAATAAAAAAGAATATTTTTAATAAACTAATAAATCAATGTAAATCTAAAGAATTCTTAAACACAAATTGAATATAACCAGTTAAGAAAAAATATTTTTTCTTTCAAGACTGTCTCAACGTCAAATTTATCTAATTTAACTCACGCCTATAATAAGCACAAAGTAAGTTACTGATTTAGCAAAATCCTTATTAAAAGAGGCACATAAAAATCATTTCTTTGTCCATAGCAAATTACATAAAATACATAAAATACAACTGAATATTTTGTCTATCTCCGTCTAAACCATTTCTCCTGATAACATATTAAAAGGAAGTTTGCCAAATTACCGAATCTACCAAATTCCACAGCAATTATGCTATCTGCCTTTTCACCCTTGTTCCTATTCTTACATAATTATAAGCAGTCTCACTAAATAGGCAAACTGTCGATACATCTACTATATAGATAAATATGTTAACTACACTCATTACTTTTTCAAGATCTCACTTATTCTTTTAAAGTTTAATATCTGTTCATTATTAACGGTTACATGTTTGTTTATTCATCAGGAAAGGAACAAAAAAGAAGCCAAATTCCAGAGTCCTTCTTCCCAAAGATTAAAAACTTTTAAGTTCCTTTGATTTCTGTACCCAAATTGTATCCGAGGCAGCCCATTTAATCATAGTTTATCTTTTGGTATCACATTTCATTTCTTAGTCAGAGTTCCTTGTTCAGCCATTCACCAAAGCAGAAGAAAAAAAATCCAAAATCCTTTTTTTGAATGGCCTTCCAAATCCAGATTTGTTCATTGGAGTGCAGCTTTTCTCTTCTCAGCATGGCCTGCCCCCTCAACCACAGGGGGAAGAATTCATTGCCATTTTTCCCTCTCCGCTTGATTTTACTGCAGCTTAATTTCCTGTCTCATTTTGAAAGTGCTTCAGAAGAGACCATCTTACTTTTCCTTTGTTTGCTTCGCAAAATACCAGTTTTCCCTTCTACTTTCACTGCCATTCTGGACCCCTGCAGATTTACCGTTTCATTAGCTGTCAGATTTTCCCTCAGATCATTAGCTGTCAGCATAAAATAATCTCTAAGGAGCTGCATAAATGAGATAAGATCTTCCTACAGAAAGCTGAGATTTGCACAAATATCTTTTCCATGTTCCATTTCTTTAAACGATGCCATATCAAAACTCAGTCTCTTAAATCAGATTGTACATTTGTACATTCACTTCAAACTCCTGTTAGTCCTCGTTCTACAATAGCTTCAACTAAAATTTTAGAAAACATTCTTTCAAATACAGTCAGGCAATAGAGACAAAACTCTTTACTGTATATCTCCTTTGTGTTCAAATCGTATTGCAAATTCTTGGTAATCTCTTTGATATATATCCAATTATAGTCTGGGTCAGTTTTGATGATTATATTCAATCCAGTTTAAATAGTTAAGACTGCTCGTAGCGTTTCGAGGCCTTTTGAGCTGATCTTTTGAGCTAGTCTTTTGTTGTTATGTAAAGTGACTCATCGGGGAGTAGAATTAGAAAAAAACACCTACTTGTTAAGTAGAGTCGTCGCTTTAGAAGTGGAAAAATGCTGCTTTAAAGATGTACTGGAGAAAGTGAAAGCATAAAAGCGGTCGGGAGTTCTTTTTCTGCTGATATGCCGGCTTTCATGGCCGCAGAGCTTCAGGAAGCACGGAGAGCACAGAGGGCAGTTGCCACTGGCCCCCTCCTTCCCCCATAAAAGTCCCATGCCAAAGAAAAAGCCCTCCGGGCTTTTCCTATGGGGGCATCACTTCTGTGACACCCCTCCAATGGCCAGACTCAGAGTTGCTGCAGAGAGACGATCTGCAGGCAATTCTGAAGTCAAGATGACGGATCCCGGAAGTCGGTATATTGGTTTTATTAGAGTGCTAAACAGAGCATATTTACTATTGATTAGAGTATATTTACTGAACATTTCAAGCATTTGCACCAGATTTCAGCCCTGTGCAAAGGCAGAAACTGGAAGTGCCATTTGCCAGCATGGTGCCATAGCCTGGGCAATCGTAAATAAGTGGACAAGGTGGTTGAATGGACCCCCCCCCCCCCCGCCTCCCCCTCACCTCTTAGCACCCCCTAGGTAAATCCCACCACCCTTTAGGGGTGGTACCGCCCAGTTTTCCCTCATTCAGCAGCAATCTGGAGCCATGCAGGGCCTTGCAGTGTCCACTGCTCATTTTATGATTACAGCAGTTATATTCTACTCAGGGATGTGAACTGCTCCACTCAGTGGCAGGTGTGGGGGGGGAGGATTAGAGGGAACACTATCAAAGATTTCAGGTTTTCACAGCTGGCAACATCATTAGGCTTTGTAGAATCTTTCGGGCTCAAGTGGCGTGTTCTACTGGAGAAAGTTTTTCTTCCAGACGTTTCGTTCTCAGCTGCGGAGAACATCCTCAGTGGCGTTGCAGCCGGAGCAGGCGCTCAGACCTTCTTGGCTGCTGTGCATTGAGCAATGCACTCAATGCGCTCAGACCTTCTTGGCTGCTGTGCATTGAGCAATGCACTCAATGCGCTCTGACCTTCTTGGCTGCTGTGCATTGAGTGAATTGAGAGTGCATTGAGAGGGAACACTGTTTGGAAGCTACTGGTCTATAGTATGAATATTATATTATACACATGAAGAGATCACAAACTGCAAAATGTGGTTGTATATGCAAAACAAGCACAACCACCATCCAGAACACCAGCCACTGGCTCTTGTGAAACTGCTCTTAGAACAGAAATCAGCCGCAGCTTTTAAAACTAACCTTATTTATTGAGAATATTTCTGTGCCACCTTTTCAGAGCCCTGCTCGAGGCAGCTTACATTCAGTTAAAAACCGCTCTATTAAAACACAAGGCATTAGACACGAGCAGCATAAAAGCCACCCATAAACAGAAGCAGACAGTTAAAAACCAATAAGATAAAAAAGACCTCTTCAATTCTAATTTTGGGAGTTGTGTTTGCTTCATCAAACAAGTATGCTGTCTGGTTTCTGTCTTCTGGTGTTTGTATTCATGCAGGCTTACTTTGGGCCAGTAGATGGCACCCTGTAGCTTCCTTGTTAGGGAAGCAGAATTGCCTTTTAGGCAAAGGTTTTCTTATTAGCGGCTGGTAGCGTTTCAGTACATTGAGACGTACAGATTTTATTCGCCCGTGTTTATATTAGTAGCTTTTGCACATGAGATGTTTTAGGATAGTTACAGTTTCCAAGACTGCACCTCCTAATAATCAAGAGAGACATTCCAGAGCTGGTAACAACAAGATGCAAGTCCAGATGAGTTCATTTGACAATCCTTTTTATTCGCTTTGGCTGCCATTACCCCAAAAGGTGGCTTTTGCTTCAGTAGGCAATTGACATTATATTATAAAACAAAGTAGAGTTGTTCAGGTAAGTCAGGTTGGACTGTGTGAACCTGTGATGGTACATCATGAAAAGTTCTGGGGTGAACTGTGCTTACGTGTTTTATCTGCTAGGATCCGATGTCAGCTTGCTAGACATGAGTGTCAGTGATGCCAATGAAAGCTTCGGACAGGTCAGCCTCGGCGGTGATTCAGGTATGACCTTCATTGTACTCTGGCAAGCATGAAATAAGATCTAGAAGGGCACGTTCGCCAGGTGCAGTGAATCAAAAGCTGCCTTATACGTCAGCCCACTGTTAGAAAACGGCTACAAGGATAGTTATTTTGTTTGGCGAATGGTCAATGGCAGCAGTAATTAACAGTTCCCTCTTGAGCACAGTTGTGCTCTTCTAAGCTCATTGACTTCATTGGGCTTAGAAAGGTATAGCTCTGGACAGGATTGCATTGCTTTGTTCCTACTTCCTCCTTGCCAAGCTACCTGCTTCCTGTCTCACTTCCTCCAAAACCTTTGTCTCTGCCCTACCGTGGTTGTTTGCTTGTAGAGTCATGGCCACCCTTTCACCTGGGCATATCACCGAACCTTTTGGTTGAGTTATTTTAGAAAACACAGCACACAGGTTGGCCCCTGTAGTGTTCTGTGTGTAAATACTGTGTGTGTTTTATTTCTGTATTTTAATGTGGGGTTTTATAAGTATGTTGGCTGTGATTTAAAATGTAGAGTTCTATGCTCAGGCCCAAAAAACCTTCTGGTGGTGTCTGGCCTGAAAGAAATCTGACTATTCTCGACCAGAGCCAGGGCCTTTTTGGCTGTGGCCCCCACCAGATAGAACTCACTACCTGAGAATATCTGTGCTCTGCAGGATCTACTACTTACCCGGAGGGCATGTAAGGCAGAAACAGGGCCAGACTGCCCACCAGGCAATTCTCTAGGGCAGGGGTCCTCAACCTTTTTAAATAGGGGGCCAGTTCACTGTCCCTCAGACTGTTGGAGGGCCGGACTGCCGTTACTGTACAAGGCCGCGGGCCGTCAGTTCTCTGTCTTCTGCATCTCTCTCCCTTCCCCACACCACACACCCCGGCCTGGGAACTCACCTCACCTCGGTATCACCTCACACTCTGTCTCCGCCACCTCAGCCCAGTGCCGGAAGTGTGCGTTGCTAACGCAAGTTTAGGTCGAACGTCACTTCCGGTCTGATAACCCGGCGGGCCGCATAAACATCCTCAGCGGGCCGCATCTGGCCCATGGGCCGTAGGTTGAGGACCCCTGCTCTAGGGTGTCAATGGTCTAGGGGTGCAGGATTGGATGCAGCGTCCACGCCTCAGAGTTTCTGAGAGGTGCGGGCGGTGACTTTGAGACTCCTTAAGGTAGAGAAAAGTGGGGTATAAAACCAACTCTTCTTCTGTGAACATCGCATGAGAACCCCAAAATGGGTGCTGTTGGGGAGCCATCTATAAAAATTGAGAAAAGGAGAGGGCAGAGATGGTGTGGTTTTGCATCATCAGAGAGAGGGCTGGATGAGGATTGCTGCATTCCATCTAGTGGAAACAAAAGGGATTTAAGACTCATAACATTCCCTTTCCTCCTATCAGGAAAAAGAGAGATGCTGTTTTCTGTATTGGGAATGGTAGTTAAATGAAGCATTCTTTTAGCTGCTCCAATAAAGCTCAGGCTTCAGTTCAGAGAGTTTTCCATTATTTTCATCAAGATTCATTACATTCTGTTAATTTAGTTAGTGTTTAATAAATTTGCCTGTACAGGGGAAAAAAAAAAAAACATGCCTAATGCCATCTACAAATAATGATGGTGTTTCTAATTGGCTGCTATTGACAGTTTTGCCAGACAGAAAATTCCGCAACACACCCCAACAGCATTAGATATTCTTTGATGAAGATCTTTCGCCCATTCCAGTCAGTGCTGTTCCTCTCCGTAACTGTCACAATATTTTGACAATTGACTTTTCATGCTTTTTAAATTCCTATCATGTCCTTTTTTTTGAATGCGGTTTGTTTATTTGATTCCCCCTCCCCTTAATTTCACCATAGGGAAATATCTCGTTTGGGAAACATCTTGGCCTTCAGTCTGACATTTTATTGCATGCTTCCTTGTTTTTGCAAGATTAATATCCCCGGTGTAGATAATGCTGAACTAGGTGGGCCAGTAACTTGTAAAACTAAAAATCCATTGGCACCTTAGAGACTAATAACATTTATTTTCGAGAATAATAGTTTGCTACAGAAATACAAAAGCTTCGTTATCAGCTGCTTGTTCTTTTTGAAACAGTGACCTAGACAGAGTTCCCTTGGTTGCACTTTGCTCCTGATATACATGACCCTTTCGTTGAGACTGTATTTGTTATAGAAAATGCAAAGCCTACATTGACATGTACTTTGGGTACATGGCCGGGCATGGTGCAGTGCTCTGATTGTCACGTCTTTGCTATCATAACTTGCCTTAGTCATACACTTGAAACCAGATTTGTGACGCTGTGGCAGCTCTTAATCCTAGAATGGGCTTATGCCACATGCACGGTGCACAGCAAAACGCAGCCCATCTGGCGGGTATTGGGGCATGCACGCAGCTATGGTTTTGCATTCTTCAGCAGGCAGAGAACAAATCTGGAGGTTTATTTGGAGTCTCGTCGGTGAGTTGTGCAGGTGTTGACTTGAATCCTGAGCCTTTTCTTCCGCTTGCTTCTCTCTTCGTCCTCTGTGGACCAGTTCCCTCTAGCCCAAGGATGGTCAAACTGCAGCTCGGGAGCAACATGTGGCTCTTTCACACATATAGTAGGGCTCTCAAAGCCACCACCACCCAGTCGGCCAGCTTAGAAAAGGCATTTAAAGTTAGTTGCTTTCTTTCCACCTCTCCCTCCCTCCTCCTTCCCCATCTAATTTCCTTCCTTCCTTCCTTCCTTCCTTCCTTCCTTCCTTCCTTCCTTCCTTCCTTCCTTCCTTCCTTCCTTCCTTCCTTCCTTCCTTCCTTCCTTCCTTCCTTCCAGACCCGTAGCTACAGTGGGACCTGGGAGGGGCCAGGCCCATCCTTTCAAACCCCCCCCCCTTCCAACTATATGGCCCCTCCATTGAAGGACCCCCAATCTGTCCCCTTTGCTCACTGCCACTATCAACAAGTAGTAGCATTCTCTTTTTTCTCTCCCCTTCTCGAACACACCTTGCAGAACAAAGGGGGTGGGGGAGAGCCATGAGGTCTCTGAGAGATGGACACGTAAGAAATTGGTGGGGGAGCAGAGCTGCTGTGACTGCCCGGACAAAGGGAGTTAGCTTGTGGAACTCAAGGCAGCTTACAGTTCTGAGAGCCCAGGGCTGCCATACTGGGTGGCCCCCCAGCCCCCGCCCCCAAAAAATCCTGCTGTGGACCCCACCAAACATGAAATCCTGGCTACAGCCCTGCTTCCTTGTCTTGTGGTTCTCAGACATTTGACATTCATGTATTGCAGCTCTTAAACATCTGACATTTATTCTATGTAGCTCTTTATGTTAAGCAAGTTCAGCCACCCCTGTGCTAGCCTTAGGCACTTAGGAAATCATTGAGAGACACTGGCTTGAGTTTGGGAGCAAAACTCCTCTCCACTTAGCACTGCCGCACTGTTTTCTTTCCTGGCTTCCTGCATTTCCTCCAAGATCTGCATTGGTAGGACCTTTTCCTCTATTCACAGTGGCAGTGAGAGCCAGCAAAGTGTATTGGTTAAGAGCAGTGGACTCTAATCTGCAGAACTGGGTTTGATTCTGCACCCCTTCGAGTGAAGCCAACGAGGTGACCTTGGGTCAGTCACAGCTCTCAGCAGCACCAGCACTGAGGTTTCAGGCACCCCAGGCAAGGGGGTGGAGCACGTGCTGCCACACCCAGCCCTCTGACCCAGAAGGGGCTGAGTGTGGACTGTGGCATGTTTGCTCACCTTGGAGGTGTTCGGAGCTGCTCCAAATGTGCCATCCAGCCCAGCCTCTTCCAGATCTGTGCTTTCAGCACAGACCTGGAAGGAGCTGGGTGGGGGCAGCACACAGTGTATTTGCTTGCCTCGGAGGCATTTGGAGCTGCTCCGAATGCCTCCGAGGCAAGCAAATGCAATGCGCGCTGCCCCCCACCCCTGCTCAGCCCCTTCTGGATCTGTGCTGAAGCACAGATCTGGAAGGAGCTGAGCAGAGATGGTGGCATGGAGTGTTTGATGGCCTGAGAGGCATGGGTAGGGCGGGGGGGTGCTCACCCCACCCCTGCAGCCAGGTGGCATCCTACAGAGTTGCTGACCTGGCCTGTTCTCATGTGCCAGCCTTGGCGCTCAGAGCTCTTTCAGCCCCCCAAAATAAGACTACCTCAATAAAAGAATTAGAAGTTAAGGCTGCCAGACAATCTTGGGATCTCCTGGCTATACCATAAACAATGCCATATGATAAAAATTGATTAGTGGCAATGACAGCACTATGAGACACCATCCCGCCTGGAAGCAGCTTTGCATAGGTGGAAGTTCCTGATGCAGGTGATGTGCTCTGCAACAGAGGACTGTCTCTGCAGTAGGAAAGGGCATTGCACAAGTGGAAACAAGGCTCAGAATCCAGGTCTTTCTCTATGGCTAAATATGCAGTTTGAAATAAAGTGCTGTGTCCTGAAAGAACCCATCACGGATTGATTTCTCTGTCCCACAGATGATGCGGATGATGGAGACAAGAGATCTTCACCTGAACCAGAGCTGAGTCTCAGAGACTACCAGATGGAAGTAGCCAAACCAGCCCTGGAAGGGAAGAATATTATCATATGCCTCCCTACAGGCAGTGGCAAGACCCGCGTGGCTGTTTACATTGCCAAACACCATTTGGATAAGAAGAAAGAAGAAAAGGAGGCCGGGAAAGTTATAGTACTTGTCAACAAAGTATGCTGTCTCCCCTTTATATGCATCACGCAAGCACCTAAAAACAATTGGTGGGCACCTGCCTACCTACATCTTTCCTGGTGCCCACCAATTGTTTTTAGAAAGTTGGTGGGGCCATATGGGGTTGATTGGCACAGGGGATCTAATTTTCTGCCTAGTTTAAAATAGTGTTGTTTCAGTGGTAGCTGCCACCGCAATGTTGATTTTATTTTCACTCACTCTTCTTTTCTCATGTATTTTGAATTACCCTTCTTCTCCCCTGTACCTGAGCGCTTCCTTTATGCGTGTGACTCTCCTTCTTAGAGTAATCATATTATGGTTGGCTCTGACTGATCCCTCACTAGCAGTTGTTCTGCCTTTGGGCTTCTGCTTTCCTTGGCTCAAGCGATCAATTCTGCACCAGTTGCTATGTGGGCATATTTTGATCCACGGCTCCCTCTAATTTCCCTCACAGCTTCCGGGTCTCCAAAAAATGAGAGCAGGAAGCCACGAGGGAAATTGGAGGGAGCCACAGATCAAAATGTGGCTGCTCGGCAACGGCTGGGGAAATGATCTTTTTGAGATGGGGAAAGCAGAAGCCTGTGGCAGAGCAACCGCTAGTGAAGAATCGGTCCCTGTCTTCTGTGGCAGCCATTTTGTAATTGTGGCCATTATCTGTCAGAATTCTAAGGGTGTCCCCAGGCTTAAGAACCCAGCTGTAAACCAAGAAGAAGGTGATCTATGACCCATTTGTGGTGTTGCTTTTGTTGTTGTTCATGCCTTGAATGACCCGCTAACTTTCTCCCTCCCTGTTGCCAGAGTAATGCTATGTGGCTAGCACTTTGCGTGGCGTTTTAACAGAACTATGTATTTAATTCCATTCTTATGTGTATTTTTGATTGGAATAATTTCCTCAGGTGCCTTTGGTGGAGCAGCATTACTGGAAAGAATTTCACCCCTACCTGAAGCACCATTATCGAGTAACTAAGCTAAGTGGTGAACATCAGCTGAAAATTTCATTCCCTGAAGTTGTGCAGAAAAACGATGTCATTATTTGCACTGCTCAGATCCTTGAGAATGCACTGCTGAATGCAGACAGAGATGCTGAAGAAGGAGTCCGTTTAGCAGGCATGTGTCTTGTTCTGGTGTTGAAACCCTTATGTTTATACTGGAGTAACAATGCATTCAATTGTATTGATAGTCGTAAGCGATCCTGACTCACCAGGATCAGCCCGGCATGCTCAGTCTTTCATGAATGAACATGTAGATAAACTAACTATCTGGTAAATTTTTATTCCATGCTTACTCAGAAGGGTCAGGGTACATGGATTTCCATTTCCCATTTTATTTCCCAAACGATTCTATGAAGTAACTTAGGCTAAGAGAGAAATAGAACAAGAGTTTCATGGTAGAGTAGGGACTTAAACATGAATCTCCCAGCTCCGAATCCAACATTACACTCTGCATAAACTCTTCCTGCGTTATACTGTTATCTGCAAGCCATTTTTCCTTGGGGAAGCATAGCTGAACACATGAAGCTGCCTTGTTGTGAGTCCAGTGGCCTGTCATGTTCAGCATTGATAGAGATTGCCCGGGGTCTCAGGTGGAGAAGTCTTGCTCATTGACTACAACCTGACCCTTAAAAACAAAACTGGTGATATTAGGGATTGAACCTAGGACCTTCTGCATGCAAAGCAGATGCTTTTCCCTTGAGCCATAGACAACTACTTTGTGCTAGTTGTTTTTTACTTTGCTGACAGACCAGTGATTGGACATTGTGTTCTCTTTCCAACTTCCTTCACACTAGAGAAGAATCAGATTCCAGAAGAGTAGCTAGTCATGTTAGTCTATTAAAAATAAAAATGAGAAGCTTGTGGCGTCTTAAGGACATGACAGATTTATTGAGGCATAAGCTTTTGTGGATACAAAAAAACAGTTGCCACTTGAGCAAAGAGATGGTTGATGTAACTATTAAGTGGACTGAAAGTGGGGGGAGGGCTCAAAAATTGCAGTTTGTCCTAAACTTTAGTTGTGGGCAGCTGCCTTGAAGGACCTCCTTGTTGCTGATGATACTTATAGTTTCTTGTATTATTTTAATTTTTGGATTGTCTTGCAGTAGCAATTCAAACCAATTTGCTTGATATGTTTATGTGCCACGATTCCTATCCCATCTTTAGAATATATATATATATATCCCAAAGCTGCTTATAATGAAAGAAATAAAATACAACAAATCATAGTTTTAAAAACACCCTATTAAACTCTGTACAACAAGCATTACAATTAGGATTGCTTGTGCTGGTCTAGATTCCAACCAGTCAAATGCTCAACAAAATCTAAAAAAAAACCCCAAACCCTAAGTAAACAATGGTGTAGATGTCCCACAGGAGGGGAATTCCATGGACATAAAGACACTTATCAAAAGGGCCTGGTCTTCTCTTGATGGAGGCTCATCTCATCTCAAGAAGGTAGCAGTGACTCATGAAACAAGGCCTTGCTTCCAGATTTAAAATTGTGGTGGAAGGGAAGGATACTGAACATGTTTTCTCAAGTATTCCAGATTCAGGCTACGAATTAGTCTGTAAACTACCCAGATAACCAGTAATACTCTTTTTAAAACAACATAATTTGTATCATGTGACAAGCTTCTGCACCAGCTGAAATTTCTGAACAGTGTTCAGGTCCCCACAAAAACCAGATTGGAAATAGTCATGTTGTGCAATTATGTATTATTTTACACTATAATTTTAAAAGAACCGGAATGTGTGGAATAAAAGAAGCATCATCTGGTAATTTCTGGGATATTTCTTAGAACTAATGTTCATTCGGAGACTTGTATTATTTTCTGCAGTAGTAAGCCAACCAATTGTTCTCCCCTTCAGCTGCAGCTGAAATATATTATTTTTACTGAGGTAGTATGCTCAAGAGAACTAACCAATTTGTACTGAATGTCTTCCAGAGTTCTCTCTGATTGTTATTGATGAATGCCATCACACTCACAAGGAAGGTGTCTATAACAATATCATGCGTCGTTATTTGAATGAAAAGAGGGAAAATAGGAAGCAAAGCAAAGCACGGCTTCCTCAGCCACAGATCCTGGGCCTGACAGCTTCACCTGGTGTGGGAGGTGCAAAAAACCCTTCCAAAGCTGAAGAACATATTCTGAAAGTAAGTCACCCTTGAACTTCCTGCTTCTTTTGTGGAAGATGTGTGGAAAGCCACTGTTTGAAAGCGAGTGTGAGCCTGAGCATTCTCTGGGATCTGTTTAGAGCTCTCCTCTTCCCTTTCTCTTCTACCAGCTAGTTCACTTGACTTTGGTCAGGAATAAAGCCTTTTCTTTGCAACAGAAGGGCTTCTGGAGGCTGGGTGCCCAGCGTCATCCTGAACAACCTGTAAAATGCCGTTGTTTCAAAGGACATTCTCTTGAATGGTTATAAAAGCTGGAGAATATGTGGTGGTCTTTTTGTAAAGGGAGGATTTTTATTGTGACCGGTGTCAGTCTGGCAACAGATTGCAGGCTGTTTTAGGTAATGTTTTTTTTTTAACTTACATTATTTACAGTCCACCATTCTCACATGGCAGATTATACATACTGAGCTTTTACAACTCCCAAAGTGGGACATTCAGTAACCAGTGTATTAGGATTTTAGAAGTCTGGAACCACCTGAAGGACCTGAAGCATAGCATAAGTATTCACACGAAACATTAAGTGGTACAAAAATTACATAAACAGGATCCTGTGTACTGTAAGCTATACGCAGCAGTACAGGCCTCAGCCCCAATCCTTTAGCCAGGCAAGTTTGTAAAACCATCTTGTGCAGTATACCTCTGTTCCCACTTGAATAGTTCAGTTTTGAATAGTTTGCAGAAAGCCAGGCGAGCAGGAGCTTTCCTGACCTCCCCGAGCAGGCCATTATGTCATTAGCCCTCAAGCCTTTGAGAATGGCACATTTGTTGTTTTTGGTTTAAACCGGCATTTCCCAATGGCAGGGTTGCGACCCGGCACCAGGGCACCTGGGCCTCAATCCTGGGTCACGAGGCGTCCCACGACATCGCGCCAGCCCCCGTGCTTTCTCCTCCCTCCCTTCCTCAGCCCAGGTCAATTTCGGGCTGTGTAAAGCCCTCCGTCCTCCTCCCCCACCGACCACCTCATCAGCGGGAGGAAACGGCACGCTCCCAGCGCTGATTCACTGCTCAGGGAGGCTGGCGGCAGATGGAAGGGATGGCGTCCGAAAGGGCGCTGCGACTGTTTCCGCCCTAGAGGGGGGGCAAACTTGGCCTGACTTTCCCCTGGCCAGAGTCAGCTGTTTAAGAGGTAAGTTTTTCCCATCTCATTTTTTTCCATTTTTTCTTTCCTCCTTTTGTCCCTCCTTTTTTCACTCCTTCCCTCCCTTTTCCTTCCTTCCTATTTCCTTTCCTCTCTGTCTATTTGTTTCCAAATCTCTTCCCCTCCTTCCTTCCCTCTCTTTCATTCATTCATTCATTCATTCATTCATTCATTCATTCTATCAGTCTTTTTTCCCTATTTGCTTTATTTCTCCTCCCCTTCCTCTCTCTGTCAGTCTTTTCCCTGTCTCCTTCCTTTCTTCCTTCCTTGCCTTGCTAATCTGAGTAGAGCAGGGTGGAAGGATCAGGGAAGAAGCTTGAAATGCCCTATTTCATGTTTCCCCAGCGCTGCTATTTCATTTCTTTTCTTTCTTTCTTTCTTTCTTTCTTTCTTTCTTTCTTTCTTTCTTTCTTTCTTTCTTTCTTTCTTTCTTTCTTTCTTTCTTTCTTTCTTTCTTTCTTCCTTCCTTCCTTCCTTCCTTCCTTCCTTCCTTCCTTCCTTCCTTCCTTCCTTCCTTCCTTCCTTCCTTCCTTTCTTTCTTTCTTCATTGGGGGTGAGGAGAGAATCTTGAAATGCCCTGCTATTTCATGTTTTCCCAGAATGAGAGCATTTTATATTTTTAGTTTTCTGCTATGTGATTCTTGTGCTTTTTATTGATGTTTTATTTTTAAAATTGCCTTGCAAAATCCCACTATTCCCTTACTTTTCCTAAACAAAATATTGCAAGTTTTAGGCTTGTTTGTATATCATTTCCTGGCTCCACCCCCAAAGTCTCCTGGCTCCATCTCCAAATTTTAGTGGGCCACGAAGGAGAAGTGTAAAAATAACCAGGCCACGAGGGGGGAAAGTTTGGGAAACCCTGGCTTAAACAGAAAAGAGAAAGCAAGAGAAGAGGCGATAAGCACTGATCCCTTTTTAAACCTCAGTTCCTGATAGGCTTCCCAATCCCTGGGCGGGGGACCCCCCGATTTGGAGCCTCCTCCCCTACTCACCAAAAATCCAGAAGCGGGGGGAAAATTGCGGCCCTTCCCACCCAGCCCCGATCGCAGCAGCTTCTCCTCGCCCCTTCCCTTCCCCTTAGGCTTCCCAATCCCCAGGTCCCAGCGGGGGATTCCTGGGTTTTACAGGCTTTCCCCAGCCAGCTGGCCGGCAGAGGAAGCTCTTCCCCCACAGCCACCCTGTACCTCTAGATCTTGGGTAGGACCTGCAAACAGGTACAGTTTTAAAATGTGTGTGTGCCTTTAAATTGGAGCAGGAAGTACTTCATGGGGAAGGATTAGCAACAGCAGACCTCGTGAGAGTGCAGCCCCTCTGTTTGTTTTGCTTTCCTTTTGGACAAGTGAGTGTGTGTGTAAAAGAGCAGCGTAGACCCTGTACTTTCCAGACCTGGTTGTGGAGGCACCAGAGACTCCTGCTTTGTTCTACGGCTTCAGACCAACACGGCTGCCCACTTGCACCAGAGACAGTTAAACGTGTGTGTGAGTGGGAGAGAGAAAACGGGGGGAGGGGGGGAACTCTATTATTCTTTATGGAGTCTTATTCTCATAGGAAATAATGGAAAATTGATCCACGGGGCTCTGGGGGGGCTATTTTTTGAGGTTGAGACACCAGATTTGCAGCATAGCATCCAGTACCTCTCCCCAAAATACCCCCCAAGTTTCAAAAAGATTGGACCAGGCAATCCAATTCTATGAGCCCCAAAAGAAGGTGCCCCTATCCTTCATTATTTCCTATGGAGGGAAGGAATTTAAAAGATGTGTGGTCCCTTTAAATGTGATGGCCAGAACTCCCTTGAAGTTCAATTATGCTTGTCACACCCTTGCTCCTGGCTCCACCCCCAAAGTCTCCTGGCTCTACCCCCAAAGTCCCCAGATATTTCTTGAATTGGACTTGGCAACCCTAGTTCCTGAATACTGAACAGTGAGGACTGAAAGATTGGACAAAGCTACACTGCAGAAAGTTGAGAAGTCTCTAATCAATCATTGTTGACTTCAGATGCATATGACATGCATTCAGAAATTATTAGGTTTCTCTATAAGAGGTGTGAATTGGGTAGAAGTGAACATTTCAGAGGACAAGAAGGAAGTTTGAATCCAGTGGCCCCTTTAAAACCAACAAAATTTTATTCAAGGTATGAGCTTTCGTGTGCATGCACGTACCTTGAATAAAACTTCATTGGTCTTAAAGGTGCCACTGGACTCTAACTTTATTCTACCACTTCAGAACAACTCGACTATCCACCTGGATCTATTTTAGAGGACAGCCAGGGAAAACGGCATCCCTGTGTTGAATCTTGTCTCACCCCTGTCATGTGTCATGGTATCATCACATGCCTGACCTGGTCTTTGGAGGCCACTGGCAGTGGGGAAAAAAATGCATCTTATCAAGAGGTCAGAACTACAGCTGCAGATTTTGAGGTGGGGAGAAGGAGGTCTTGAAGCAAAGATAGGGGACTCCATTTTCACCAGTGGCTGTGCATCACACAGTCTGGGTGCTTTCCCCTTGGGAATAATAGAACCCATTTGTTTGTCCAGCAGCGTAAAAAACAAAAGGAGCTTAATGAGTACTTTGACACAAGTTTACTTGTTCGACAAGTGAGGAGGCAGAAGGAAAACCATATTCTGCAGCTGACTCACAGCGAGCAGTTTGTCTTTTAATCAGTACTGCTATTGGGAAGGAAGAATGAGCAATCTTCACATCTTTGTTTTATGGAAAGAGTATAAGACCATTATCAAGCTTAAATATCAGATTTGTAAATCCAGAGAACTTAACTGTAAATGGTTTATTTTGTTATAATTTCAAGTGTATATGTACATGTACACCAGTATAGAATGTGACAAAATTTGCACAGAGGGTTTTTTTTTTGTGGGGGGGGGGGTTGTTTTAGCTTTTTACTTGAGTGCAAGATTTTTGTTGGATAGATTTGTCTGTGTTACTTTAAAAAAACCACTAATTTATCTATTTGTAAAGGCAGTGATGGGTATGAAGTTAAAAAATGGCCAGCTGATGATGAGATAACCAGCCAAAGAGAAAAACAGAAACAGTTTTTGCTCAAAAACAGTTGAGCTTTAGAGTCATCTGGTCAAAATTTACAACAATTCTAGACAAAATCTCCAGGCTTATGGTTAGGCCCACTTCTTAATCATAGAGTAATGAAAGCTTAATTGAGGAATATATTTTGTGATCAGTGTCTAGGGAGTAATGTAGAAGCTTTAAGCAGCAACACTCTTGAAATGTGCATGTAATTTATGTAATAACATTTCCTTCTTCCAGATATGTGCCAATCTTGATGCAGATAGGATCATGACTGTTAAAGAACATTTAGAGCAACTGAGCAACCAAGTGAAGGAACCTCGCAAAAAGTTTGAGATTGCAGATGACAAGCGGCAGGTAGGGGTAGTGTGAATCCGAGTGCTACATAAAACTATATGGGAGGACCTCCTGTGACCTGCAGTGTCCTTGCCCACCATGGAGGCACAACTATTTTAGTTGGTAGTTTGTCAGTCAGTTCAAAAATGTGTAAATTTCAAAAATATTGAATATAGTAAGACATTATGGGTTCAAGGAGTTCATAATTATAACCATGTGAAAGGTTCAAGGTGGGGCAGTTTGCCTTTCACTTTTCCTACCAAGGCATCCAATGAGCACTGCCATCCCTTCAAAATGCCCATTCAGGGTGGAATAAATTTGAGGTTGGAGCTGCTTGATTGATTTATTTATCAGATTTTTATCCCACTCTTTTCCCCACTGGGCAGGCAGGATGCGGGGCAGCTTCCAACAGTTAAATAATGCTTTGTGTCAAGTTCCTTGAAGATCCAGCTGGCCTCCTTTTCCCTCTGCCTCATTGTTCACAATAGATGCTTGACGTCTCTCTTTGGAATGACTATGCTGCCTGTTTGTGGAATGCAATTTTGTGACCATTTTGTGGATTACTAAAAATGGTTTCTGGCTAGGGATGGGCACAGAACAGGAAAATGGTGGTTCATATTGGTTTGTGGCCTGTTTGATTGCCTGAACTGGTGGTTCATTTGATTTTGTGATCCGCATGTTAGCCCAAACTGGTTCGTTGGTTTGTTTAGTTCAGGTGCCCCCAGGAAAGCTCAGATTCAGCTCTCATGACAATTAACTCTTCTCTCATCGTGCTGCAAGATGGAAGCAGCGGAGTCAGGGTGTCCGCTCCCATAGAACAAAATGAGAGCTTCATGATCGGCTCTCAGAGCCGCCAATCAAGCTATGAACAATTGCTATGAGTGTTTCTAGGCCTCCCAGAAGTCCACCCCCAGCATTACCTAGGAATTGATTGAATCAGCTCCAGACTGTCTGGGAAGAAAGACCACAAAAACAAAACACCCAAGGAAAAAAGGTGGTTCATTTTCTGGTTTGGGCATGGCAAAGAGCAAACAAACTTGTTTGAAATGAACTGTGAATTGGCCAAATTCATATACAAATTGCGACTTGTGGGTCAGTTTGTGCCTATCCTTATTTCTGGTTTCTAAATTGGAAACTCTCTTAATCATAGAATGACTTGAATTGTGATCAACAGTTAGTATTCTTAGGGAGGTCTTTGAGGAACAAATGAGATGTGGTAGCCCAGCTCTACTGTCCCTACCCCACCCCTATTCCTAGTACAGTGATCTTGTAATTTACACTGCCACATATAGCTGTTACTTTTTTCTTCTCCTCCTACACATCTAGGCTGGCCATTAGAATTTCATCCCTATTTGGTGCCGGAAACCTATATTGCTGACTCCTGATTAGCTGAGGATAACAGAATATGTGTACAACATTGGACATGCGGGATTTCTGCATGATATTACCTGATTAGTTTCATTGACTTCAGTTGTTATTGTCAAGTGACTTGTTATGGAGCAGGACGGCAATTTTGCAAGGGACTGCATGCTTATTTTTAGCAAATTCCTCTAGATGGTATTTAAACCAATAGAATCCTGTCCTTTGCTGGCAAGAATATCTGGGTTATCTCTTTAATTGAATGTTCATGTGTTTCATTTTTTAGGATCCATTCAGAGAAAAACTTATAAGCATAATGACCAAGATCCAGGCCTATTGCAATTTCAATCCAAACTGCGAATTTGGATCTCAGAACTATGAACAGTGGGTTGTTCAAGAGGAAAAGAAAGGTAAAGCTTCACATTAAAGTTTTTGAAGGTACCTTCCTCTTTGGGTACTCGGCTAAGATGCTTCCAATCCTCTGTCCGTTAGTTTTGAGAATGCATGTGCTGTTTTCCTCTCATGACTAGCTGCTAAAGAAGAGAATCGCCAAGAACGTGTCTGTGCAGAGCATTTGAAGAAATACAACGATGCCTTGCAAATCAACGACACCATCCGAATGATTGATGCATACAACCATCTCAAAAGCTTCTATCAGGAAGAGAAGAACAAGAAGATGGCAGTGAATGAAGAAGAGGATGAGCCCCTAGAATTGAAACTAGGACAAACTGATAAGTTCCTCTTCCATTTATTTTATGGTGAGCATGCACCACTTGGAGTGAATTGATTTGGACTTTCTGTATAACTGCATTAGCAAGGGCTACAGGCTGGCTATTCCTTACAGTTAGGTCATGCCACAGAGCTGACACAATGCTGAGAAATTTGTGATTTGGGCTTACAAGTTACACTGCCACAGCAACGATGTGCCAGATAGTTCCTTCCTGATATTTCTGTTGCACTCATTTTTGTAGCCTCGTTGATTAAGTGTGTCCAGTCCTTCACTTGGACAGCAAGGGAAATCATCTCCAAAGCTTTGTTAATGTTACATTGGGCTGCCCTGCCACCAAACATAAATCTTATTCCCAAACAATTGCTTTTCCTCTGCAACAGCCTCTTCCTCTAGGTGCTTTGGATCCCAACTAGGAAATAAAGGAGGATTTCAATAAAATAAATAAATCATTGCAATGGAGAGCCAGTTTGGTGTAGTGGTTAAGTGTGCGAACTCTTATCTGGGAGAACTGGGTTTGATTCCCCACTCCTCCACTTGCACCTGCTAGCATGGCCTTGGGTCAGCCATAGCTCTGGCAGAGGTTGTCCTTGAAAGGGCAGCTGCTGTGAGAGCCCTCTGCAGCCCCACCCACCTCACAGGGTGTCTGTTGTGGGGGAGGAAGGTAAAGGAGATTGTGAGCCGCTCTGAGACCCTTCGGAGTGGAGGGCGGGATATAAATCCAATATCTTCTTCTTCTTCTTCTTCTTCAATAATGGCCATTTTGGTTCCCAAGCTGAATTTCAAATTAGAAGTTGAGACTGGAGTGAAGATATCACAAAGGAAATGTGATGGACAGGGGAATTATAAGCAAACCACTCTCTTCTCTTGTTTCTTCCCTGCACATCTTTCCCCTTCTCCTATGATGCCGCCCCAATCCTCAGCAACCAACAAATCCAGCCTTTCCTAGAAAACCTCCTATTTCTGATAGCATTCTAAAATGATGAGGATGGAAGAGCTGTTCTTTACAACTTCCCATCATTTTCCCCACTTCCTAATGCTCTGTGGCAATTTACTTGAGACTATAGGATGCAGCCGCTGTGGCCGGACCTGCCTGTCCCACATTGGTCTTGTCAGCCACCAGCGAGCCTGCAGCAAACGTGGACTATTGCACCCTTCTTAAATCTTCGTTCGCGAAGCCAAGCCGAGAGAGAGAAAGAGGATGCTTACACCTTTATAGTATTGTGAAGAGTACCTTTGAGGAAAATCCAGACTTCCTTCGTTCTTGCTCGATACTAACTGTGATATAACATTGTTTTAACTTTGTTTGGCAGCCCAACTGTACAATTACAGTTTATAGCGAAAATGCTTTCTCTCGCTTTTGAAGAGCTTTTGTGGATTTTTTTTTTTTTTTTAAATTCTGAGCTCTACTTGGAGTTCTGCTGGTTTGTTGTTCTTTTGTATTTTTGCTGTTTGGAGTTGTGGTAAGAAACCTAATGATATTCTTGAAACAACGGGGTTCAGAGACAGCTCAAGTAGAGATTAATCAGGATTGATTGATTGATTCCTCCCCTGCAGAAACAGAGTGATGTCTGATGTTGGGATATGCAGTGGGAACAGAATCAGTGGGGGGGGGGGGTGGAGTCCTGTGTGAGTGGGAGTACTCTTTGGAACTTTCTGCATTTTGGATTTTACTTATTACCTCTTAACAGGGCTGTGCTAAAAATGGGGAGGGAAAACCTTATGGGATAGATTTTTCCCCTTGTATCCCCTCAAATTTTTCCTAATTGTCCATGCGAGGTTGACTTTTATCTGTTATTTTGAAAGGCAATGAAGAGAAGTTGAAAGAGCTCGCTGCTAAGGAACAATATGAAAATGAAAAGCTGGCAAAGCTGCGTAAAACTTTGATGGTAGAGTTCCCAAAGACTTTTGAACCCAGAGGGATCATTTTCACAAAGACTCGTCAGAGTGCCTATGCCCTTTATCAGTGGATTAAAGAGAACCCAAAGTTCGAAGACATTGGAGTGAAAGCTCATTACCTGATTGGTGCCGGACACAACAGTGAATTTAAGCCCATGACGCAGGTGAAAAGCTTAAATGTTGTACCAGATTTTCTGCAATGGAGCAGAATTTTTAGATCAGTTGGACCAAGAGTCCTGTTCTCACCTCTGCCACCGATTTGGTAAACACTCAAATCTCTCCATAATAAGGTGTAACAGAAACCAAAGATTGTTACATGAGAGATTGTTTAAAGATGAAGAATGTTTATTGTGAGAGCCAGAGAAGGTAGCCGTGTTAGTCTATTGCTGCAAAATAGTAAAGAGTCCAGTAGTATCTTTAAGACTAACACATTTTATTGTAGCATAAGCCTTCAAGAAACACAGTTCTCTTTGTCAGATCTTTTGAGAACAAGATCATTTTGGTAGATGATGTGACAAAGACACAAACTGTCAATATTGTAGGGATTCATGGTGTCTTTTGGATGCATATAATATTTCTTCTACTGTGAACAAGTTCTGAACTCTGATTTTCCCTCCCTGTTTTCCTTCCTAAGCCTTGTGTGATTTCTGTGAGTAGTATAAGGAATAAACATCATAGCTTTGTACAGTGGAAGAATGATGTAAGATCCTCAGAACTAAATGCAGGCATATTTTGAGCCTGTACAGACACACAGTTTAATCAGTTGTCACTGCTGTTTCCTATCGGATTAAAAGTGGCTGATCAGACAGCAACATCTGCCTCCCGGTAGTCAGTCGTTGTTGCCCCCCCCCCCATCCTTCTGCGAACTGGATTATTTTGTTACCTGCTCCTTTGCAGTGTTTTTTTAGTTGTCCGGTTTCACCTCGTAGTTTTCTCTGTCTAGATAGTTCGGCTGTGATATTAACCAGCTTCCGGATGTCTGAAGGCTGTCCCAGAGCAAAAGGAGCCTCAGACATCCAGTTTACGGTCGCCATTTTTATTTTTTTACTACATAGCAATATGCGCATAACCACATAATGTTTTCTGACCTATGTGCTTATGCGCATAATAGTGGGGGAACAAAAAAAAAGAACTGCATAGTGCCGTTGTGCGGACTGCAGAAGACGGTTTCACCGTGGAGTGATTCGAATTGTAGTATGGCAGTCTGATCGATAATATCTGGAACAAAGATACTCAGAACAGAACTAGGTCAGTTTAACACGGACTCAACATGCTGTGTGAACAAGGCCTTTGAGTGACATTTTCCGTACTGGGCACCTGTCCAAGTGACTTACAAGTTCAATACTAAGCAACGTTATACCCTTCTAAGTTCATTAAAACCACTAGACTTAGAATGGTGTAACTTCGCATTGGAGTGCATTGAGTGTTTTTTGAAGAATAAACAGCTTCTGTCTAGTAGCTAGTATTGCATGCTATAGACACCTACACTAGTTACATTTAATAGAACTTATAATAAAAGTTTGGATTTAACCTGTAATAGAATCCAGTATTAATGGATAGTCATGATATTCAAATGCAATTTAATCTTAAGAACATGGTGTTTAAGTTGGGAGAGAATGAGTTCTGCTGCTGTATGGGAGACGTGTTTAGAGTATCAGACTAGGATCTGAGATCCCAGCTTTGAATCTTCACTCTGCCATAAAATCTTGCTGGGTGACCCTGGGCTAGTCACATACTCTGCCTAGCCTACCTCACAGGGTTGTTGTGTAAATAAATGGAAGAGAAGAGAACTATGTAAGTAACTTTAATCTCTTATTAGGAAGAAAGAAAGGTGGCCAAAGTGTTTCTGCCCAATTGCCCCATTTTAGTGTCAGTAGTAATACCTTCATTGGAAGTCATTTGGAATATTGGAGCAGGAAAAAACTAAGGTAACCAAATATGAGAACTCTGTAGAGAACTTAGTAGAGCCAAAGGAACTGTTATGATTGTTGAATTATTCAGTTAGTGAATCTAACCATTAATGTCTTGGTACAGAATGAACAGAAGGAAGTCATAGACAGATTCCGCCGTGGAAAAGTGAACCTACTCATTGCTACTACTGTAGCGGAAGAAGGCTTGGATATCAAGCAATGTAACATTGTTATACGCTATGGTCTTGTTACCAATGAAATAGCTATGATGCAGGTATGTTATGCTGAATATATAGACCAGGGTCCCCGACATGTTGCCCATCAGCAGCGTGGCACCTGCCAACACTTTTCCTAGCACCCACCAAATGTTTTTAGACAGGTCACAGTCCTGCCCAGGAGGACTTTTTATTGACCATTGGAGATCTCCTTGGCTGTATTGTTTAAAATAACATGGTTTGGGTGGCATGGCCTCACCCTTTCTCTCTCACCTTCCCTAGTCAGCCTTACCTTGGCTTCTGCAGCCAAGGGTTGGAGGGAAGGAATGAATGTCCCAGTTCATGCTCGAACTGCGATTCTTGGTTCGGTCCATACCCATTCCTAACAATCCTGATTTATGCCGCAGTGGAATTTTTGGTATCATACAGTAGGTCTTCTTTGTGGTCTCTGTTTCACACCCTTGGGATTGACAGCACCTGCACCGACTTTGATGGTGATTCTAAAGCTCCACACATGCCCAGAGGAGAGCACTAGAATCCCACCAGTTCATTTCTGACTATGCACACGATAAGATGCCTTTCCCCAAGGCTTCAGTCAGTGAACTCCCCTTTTTCTTCAGCTCCTAAAAAAAAAAAGGATTTATTAATAGTTTAAAATAGTTAATGATATTAGTTTAGTAGTATAGTTAAGCATAGTCTCTCCTAGTTTATTCGTTCCTCCTTGTTAACCCCTGGTTCCCACTTCTTCTGCACATCAGTCAGCTACTCTATCACCAGTTCCCTCCGGCTCTGGATCTTTTGCTCAGCCATGGGGGGATTGTCCTGTCTCATGATGTTCCCCACCTGAAACTAACAGTCTGGATGATCCCATAGCTATCTTTATACCATGCATATGTGAGGTCTTGGAAGACAGCAGAAAGTCTCCTACTAGATGATACTATGCCTACAAGTGGGGGAAACTCCGTTCTTTCCTGTCAAGTTCAACCTCACAAAGCTCTGCTGTCACAATGTTTTTCTTTTCTCCTTTCCCTGTTGGATGGAAGTACGAGCCATCCTCTCTATGGGGCAACCTAGCAGCAGTCTCAGCTTACCATGAACAAGTAAATTGAATTCACTGCCACAGGAGATGGTGGCAGCTACAAGCATAGCCAGCTTCAAGAGGGGATTGGATAAACATATGGAGCAGAGGTCCATCAGTGGTTATTAGCCACAGTGTGTATATATGTGTGTGTGTGTGTATAAAATTTTTGGCCACTGTGTGACACAGAGTGTTGGACTGGATGGGCCGTTGGCCTGATCCAACATGGCTTCTCTTATGTTCTTATGTTACACAGAGTGTTGGACTGGATGGGCCATTGGCCTGATCCAACATGGCTTCTCTTATGTTCTTATGTGACACAGAGTGTTGGACTGAATGGGCCATTGGCCTGATCCAACATGGCTTCTCTTATGTTCTTATGTGACACAGAGTGTTGGACTGGATGGGCCATTGGCCTGATCCAACAGGGCTTCTCTTATGTTCTTATGTGACACAGAGTGTTGGACTGGATGGGCCATTGGCCTGATCCAACATGGCTTCTCTTATGTTCTTATGTGACACAGAGTGTTGGACTGAATCGGCCATTGGCCTGATCCAACAGGGCTTCTTTTATGTTCTTATGTGACACAGAGTGTTGGACTGAATGGGCCACTGGCCTGATCCAACATGGCTTCTCTTATGTTCTTATGTGACACAGAGTGTTGGACTGGATGGGCCATTGGCCTGATCCAACAGGGCTTCTTTTATGTTCTTATGTGACACAGAGTGTTGGACTGGATGGGCCATTGGCCTGATCCAACATGGCTTCTCTTATGTTCTTATGTGACACAGAGTGTTGGACTGGATGGGCCATTGGCCTGATCCAACAGGGCTTCTTTTATGTTCTTATGTGTCTCGGAGTGTTGGACTGGATGGGCCATTGGCCTGATCCAACATGGCTTCTCTTATGTTCTTATGTGACACAGAGTGTTGGACTGGATGGGCCACTGGCCTGATCCAACATGGCTTTCTCTTATGTTCTTTGGTGACACAGAGTGTTGGACTGGATGGGCCACTGGCCTGATCCAACATGGCTTCTCTTATGTGACACAGAGTGTTGGACTGAATGGGCCATTGGCCTGATCCAACATGGCTTCTCTTATGTTCTTAAATGGCTTCTCAGTTTTTCCCCATCTGGACAGTAAAGAGTTCCTTGGGGGACTGTTTCACATGCACCTACCTACCAGATAACTCATCCCTGCTTGGGACTTACACTTGGTCCTCAACATGCTTACCAGGAGACCCTTCGAGCCCTTGGCAAAATGCAACCTCCATCTGTTATCTTGGAAGACAGCCTTCCTGACAGCCATAACGTCTACAAAATGGGTCAGTGAACTCCTGGCTCTTTGAACCAGCCCCTAACGGAAGGGATGTTATTGACTCTTGACATCAACTTCCTCCCCAAGGTGGTCTCAGAATTCCACCTCCAGTCTAAAGTAGTCCTTCCCATCTGTTTCCCTCACCCCGACCACTGATGAAGAGCACAGATTGCACTCTCTAGATGTCGGGAGAGCTCTGTTATTCTGTCTCAGAACATGCTCCTTTTGGAAATCACCTCACCTTTTTGGCACTTATGCAGACCATCATCAGGGCTTCAACTTGTCCTCGCAGAGGCTTTCCAAATGGCTTGTAGAAACTCCCAGGTCCTTTGAAGGATCACTCTATCAAAGTGATTTCTATTTCTGCAGCCTTCTTAAAGTGTGTTCCCTGCATGAGATCTGCAAGATAGCCACTTGGGCTACCCTGAACATGTTTGTGAAGCACAATGGACTAAATGTCCAAGAATGCAGTCAATCAATAGTCAGACAGTCAGTTCTTCAGTCAAGCTGCAACTAACTCCTGCCAGCATCGTCCTCCAGATAGGACTTAAGTCTGTTACTCTTCGAAGGGTGTGAAGCACAGAGCCCACAAAGAAGATAAACAGGTTGCTTGCCTGTAGCTGATGATCTTCAAGTGGTTATCTGTGCATTCACACCACCCGCCATTCCTTCTCTCTGCTGTCAGTCTGGTTGCAGTTCTTTCTGAGTTGCTTAGTGGTCAGAAGGAACTGGCAGGATTGTAGCACACTCTTCTGGGTGCAAAAAGCCTCACTTTGGGGCTTTAGAATCACCATTGGAGTTGGCACAGGCACCACCGACCTCAAGGGTGTGAATGCAGAGATGACCACTTGGAAGAGCATCAGTTACAGGCAAGCAGCCTGTTTTTTCTTCATGCCTTGTTTTCTTTTTTTTAATTAACCGATTTGTGTTTCTATGTATAGCCATATGCATTCTGTATTTATTCATATTGTTACCTCTCATGTATTCCAGGCACGAGGAAGAGCTCGAGCTGAAGAAAGTACCTATGTACTTGTGGCTTCAGGCGACTCTGGAGCTGTTGAGCGTGAAAATGTGAATATTTATCGTGAGAAAATGATGTATAAAGCAATTAGACGTGTCCAAGACATGCCCCGAGAAGAATATTTTAATAAGGTATTGTTTTGAACTTAATCAGGACAAAGTTATCTCATTTGTTCAGAAGGCGTCCAAATGCAAGTCATTTTAATACCTTTTCATTAGGATTATTCAAAACGTTACAAAACAGTGAGGCTTTTGAGATCCCCAGAAGTCACCATCAGGTTGGATGTTCAGTACAGTTTTTAGAAGAGAAAGGGGAATATGGCATGTTGCTTCATGACACTGTGAAGAATATCTCCAAGGCTGCAGTTTTGAAATCTTGAAACAGAATGCAGCATTTGTGGCGGAGTTCATGCAATCCTGCACATAGTTATTCCACTCCAACCACGCTGATTTAAGTGGGCTTAAACTGGAGTCAGTCTGCATAAGATTGTACTGTCAATTCAATTAGTTGGTGAGATTTCAGAATGCATTCAAGACTGCTGGGGCAGAGGAGCAAAAATATCAGAAACCTAAACTAGTCTGCAGATGTATTAACAAAAAGCATTCGGCTTTCTTCGCATGTTGTTGTCGTTGTTCCGCCCATCCCTCTGTTTGGGGGCTCAGAGTGGAGTACAACAATTAGAGATAAAATCATAATAAAATCAGCTTCAACATTTGGTAAAGCGCAACAAGTTAATGCAGCAAGATGATATAAAGCAAGATGGTATAGCACAAAAGTAGAGCCACAATACAGCGCCACAATACAGTAGTGCAGTGGGCCATAGGGGGAGGCCAACTGATCTAATAGATAAATGTATTCTGATTGGTGCTGGGGACAACTCTGGCTTTTATATTCTTACAGAGAGACTGGCCACGTGTGCAAGGCTGGCTCTGCCACTAGGCAAACGAGGAAATTGCCTAGGACAACAGCCTTCTGGGGACACCAAATTGGGCACCCCCCCTAAGTGACTCGGTGTCGTTATCAATGGGGGGAGGGGTGGATGCCTTGCCTAGGGTGTCACGGTTTAGGGCTGGCCCTGCATGTGTGGCTTCTCTTAACAACATGCTCCTTTTTGTATGAAAATCAGGACTTGCCTACCAGTCTCACTTTGAACATATATGAACATATGAAGCTGCCTTATACTGAATCAGACCCTTGGTCCATCAAAGTCAGTATTGTCTACTCAGACTGGCAGCGGCTCTCCAGGGTCTCAAGCTGAGGTTTTTCTTGCCTATTTGCCTGGACCCTTTTTTAGTGGAGATGCCAGGGATTGAACCTGGGACCTTCTGCTTCCCAAGCAAATGCTCTGCCACTGAGCCACCGTCCCTCCTCTCCTCGTCCTTACTTTATTACGTAAATGTAGACAGGAGAACAACAGTATGAACATCCTCATCGATGCTTGACTGGGAGAAAAAACGACTGGTGCAAATGCATCCTGACATCTTGGAAACTACACAAAGAAAATTTTATTACTGAATGTTCCTCAACAATCTGAACTCTTCTCTAGCAAGCAAAAACAAGCCTACACAGTATGCTACTTATAAATGTCAAACTGTATACCAAAGCATACAAAGTAGACTAATGTAACAGAGATGGTATGCAATCTGATTTTGCCGCTGATAGGCAGGAGTGCTATCTCGAAGCCAATATTATTGTTTCTAAAATAACTTTGATATGAGTTTTCACACATTGAAATATTTGAAGTCTGGTTTGAGAACACCTCACATCGCACATGATGCGTCCATTTCATGGCCTCAGAAGATGACAACTTTTTTGCGTATTTCTTCCGCTGTTAGATTGAAGGCTTTCAAATGCAAAGTAGAATGGAAGTAAAAATGAAGGCAAAGAAACAGCAGCACAAAAATTACAAGCAAAACCCATCCTTAATAAAATTCCAGTGCAAAGGCTGCCCCAAAGTAATCGGTTCGGGAGAACATATACAAGTTATTGAAAAAATGCATCACGTCAGTGTCAGAAAGGACTTCCAGTAAGTAAGAGTTATCTGGCATGGTTTTTTTTTTCCCCCTTGCATTTGGGCTACTACCTGAACAGCCACCAAAACTTTATATCTCAGGGGCATAATACATTTGTTTTGTCACGCCTTCATTCAGCAAGGAATGAGAGAGAATATGCACAGGAGAAATCCTGAAATGAAATGTAATCCTTATTAATAATAATAAAAAAGAATCCTCTTTATACACACTATTTGGTGTACTTCCCCTCAAATAACCTCAGTGATACTCACTCAGTGTTTAGGAGCAGCAAGTCACTCTTTGACGTGCCACCTGTGGCTTCTCTGAGCACCATTGCCCATGGCTTCTACCCTATGTTCCGAGAAAGTGGCCAGTTTCTTGAGAAATTGGAATAACCTCATCATTATGACATAAAACTCTTTCATTTTTGCAGTGCAATATATCTTGTCCATAATGGCTATGTCAAAATACAGGTTTATACCATACCTTGTCACAGATGTATGCATTCTGTATATGAGGCTGGCCAACATATGCAGCTACATGAGGTGGTAGAGCAGGCAAACCACTACTGATAGTGCTGCTTAAGTCATAAAGCAAATTCCATGTAGTGGGGAAGATGACCCAACATGCTGAGACACTCTAGATCTAGTAATTGAAAGATTTATATTATATATTATTATTTACATGTGTTTTGGGTGAGGCACAGTACATACTGGGGCTCTTTTGTTTTATGGGATTTATGATCCCAGACCGTTCCCCCGGGATACTCGGTCTTTCACCAGTCACGGACTAGCGGGCGGGGGGGCGGGGTGGCACTCTTCATACGAGAGGCTTACTCCTTTAGGGCGCTTCCGGCTCCAGAGATCCCAGGCATTGAATGTGTTGGCCTGATGTGGGATGTTGGGGAGGGGTTGGCGATCTGGCTGGTGTACCGACCGCCTAACGCACCGGCCGGCGCCTTACCATCCCTGGTGGAGGCCGCGGCGAGCTGGGCGTTGGAGCACCCAAGGCTTTTGGTCTTGGGTGACTTCAATGTCCATGCCGACGACGCGGCATCCAGCCAGGCGATGGACCTGGTGTCATCCATGGCGACACTAGGACTCTCCCAGGTTGTTACAACACCCACTCATCAGGCGGGACACATGTTAGACCTGGTCTTTGCGGCCGGAATATCAGTGACTGATATTGCAATGGAAGCAGTGCCATGGTCAGATCACTTTGCCCTTAAGGCCCGTATGGAGGTGTCACCCAAAACCCGTTTAGGCGGAGAGCGTATTTTAGCTCACCCGCGGAGCCTGATGGACCCGGAACGGTTCCTAACGGCTCTACGGGATACCTGGCCTACTGGCGATTCCCTGGATGGTCTGGTGGAGTCCTGGAACGATGGGCTCTCCAGGGCCATCGAGGAAATCGCACCCAGGCGCCCTCTGCGCCCCCGCCCGAAACCGTCGCCTTGGTTTAACCGGGAGCTGCGGCAACAAAAGCGGGAGCTCAGACGACTAGAGAGGCAATGGCGGTGTACTCGAGACGAAGTGACTCGAACATCTTATAGAGAGAGTTTAAAGGCCTATGAGATGGCAATCAAATCTGCAAAGAGAGTATTCTTTGCGGCTAAGATTGCATCCGCAACTTCGCGCCCGGCACAATTATTTAACGTAATTAGAGGACTTACCACGCTGCCGCAAGGCAGATTAAATTCTATTGAATTGGAAATTGTCTGTGAGGCTTTTGCGAAATTCTTTGCGGATAAAGTCGCGTCACTCCGCCCCGACCCCCCTGCCAATTTGGAGACAGTTAGCGAACCTGAGGCCCCGAGCCTGTCTTCGGATTATACTCTGGATGGCTTTAGCCCCCTCAGTCTGGAGGAAGTTGACAGGATTCTTGTATCTACTCGCCCAACAACTTATAAATTAGACTCATGCCCTTCCTGGCTTATTAAATCTTGCCAGGGGGATCTTAGATATCCCGTGCGGGATATAATAAATAGATCCCTAACGGAAGGGCACTTCCCAACGCCACTTAAAGAGGCTTTGGTCCGACCCCTCTTAAAAAAGCCATCTTTAGATCCGGCCCAATTGACACACTATCGGCCGGTTTCAAATTTGCCCTTTCTGGGTAAACTTATTGAGAGGGCAGTGGCGATGCAGTTACAGACTTTCCTGGATGACGCTTCCGTCCTTGACCCATTTCAGTCTGGCTTTCGCCCGGGTCACGGGAAGGAGACAGTGTTGGTTGCCTTAGTAGATGACCTTCAACGGCATCTGGATCGGGGTGGCTCGGCGGTGCTGATGTTGTTAGACCTGTCGGCTGCGTTCGACACGGTCGACCATCGGCTACTGACGTGTCGCCTCGCCGACGCGGGGATCCAGGGGTTGGCCTTACAGTGGCTTTCCTCTTTCCTGGAAGGTCGGGGACAAAGGGTCGCAATTGGGGGGGAGCTATCCCAGAGGCGCTCACTTGATTGTGGCGTGCCTCAAGGGGCGGTTCTCTCCCCGATGTTATTTAACATCTACATGCGGCCTCTTGCCCAGATTGCCCGAAGGTATGGGTTGGGGTGTCACCAGTATGCTGATGACACCCAGCTCTATCTGCTGATGGATGGCCAGCCTGTCTGTGCCCCGGAAAACCTTGACCGAGCACTACGGGCCGTGGCTGAGTGGCTCAGACTGAGCGGGCTGAAGCTAAATCCTACGAAGACAGAGGTCCTTTGCTTGGGTCGCCGTGGCCCGGGGAGAGGGATCCCCCTGCCGGCTTTTGATGGTGCGCCGCTGATGGCGGCGGACAGGGTCAAGAGCTTGGGGGTGCTATTGGAGCCTTCCTTAAAGATGGAGGCTCAGATAGCAGCTGCTGCCAAGTCCGCATTTTTTCATCTTAGACGGGCAAAGCAGCTGGCCCCCTTTCTGGAGCGCGACGACCTAGCAACAGTGATCCATGCTACGGTCACCTCAAGGTTGGACTACTGCAATGCCCTCTACATGGGGCTGCCCTTGTCTCGGACCCGGAAACTGCAGCTGGTGCAGAATGCCGCGGCCCGGCTGTTATTGGGTCTTCCAAAGTGGGGACACATCCAGCCGGGTCTTCGGACTCTGCACTGGCTCCCAGTGATATACCGAGTCCGGTACAAGGTGCTGGTTATTACCTTTAAAGCCCTATACGGCCTGGGACCTGCCTACCTGAAGGACCGTCTCTCCCCACATGTTCCCCAGAGAGCACTGAGGTCAGGAACACAAAATCTCCTCACAATCCCTGGGCCAAAAGAAGCTCGTCTGAAAGCCACCAGGGAAAGGGCTTTCTCCGTTATGGCCCCCGTATGGTGGAATCAGCTGCCGGAAGAGGTGAGGGCCTTGCGGGACTTGACGCAATTCCGCAAGGCCTGTAAGACGACCCTCTTCCGGCTAGCCTATACCTAGCCTATCCTTTAGCAAGGATAACAACATGTTGTAACTGGCCAGCCATCTGTTTACAAGAAACTGAATTACTCTGTTTTTTAAGGTTTTAATTGTTTAAATATTTAATTGTTTTATACTCGAACTGGTTAAATTTTATGTTTGATTAAATGTTGGAAGCCTCCCTGAGCCATTCGTGGGAAGGGCGGGATATAAATCCCGAATAAATAAATAAATAAATAAATGATCCTCAGAGTGAGTACCACTGATATAGATCTTGGTCACTTTAGGAATCAGCGTTATACTGAATTATTCCTTAGATTCAGTATTGTTCTGCCCAAGTAACTCAACGTAATGTGCTTAGTTCTCAGGATCTCCAGCAAACAATGTCTTCCCTTGCACTTGTTTCCTTTAACTGGACATGTCAGGGATTGAACCATTGGCCTTCTGAATACAAAGTTTCCGTTCTGCCCCTTATCAAGAGCAATACCACTTCAGCTCTACCCGCACTTTATTTAAATCTTTAAACATCTGTATACATATAACCAAGGGAGCAACTGTACAGGTTGTGAGAGATCTGTGATAGGATTTTTTGATATGGTTAATTTGCTTTAACAACAGTCACAGGGAAAGCTGATAAGTATCTGGATTAGGACTGGGGCTCTGAGGTGAGAAGTTAACCATTTCCCTTTGTCATCTCCCAGATAGAAATGGTTCTTAACCACCACCATTGCTTTTAGCCTTGGAATGGGGGGGGGGGGATAGTCTTCCTCCTTCCATACCAGGGCTAGAAACAGTTAAGGGACATGAATCTGGGGGAAAGGCACCGGGGGACAGTTTGTGCATTAAAACCCTGCTCCAGTGCCACAGCAGTGATCCAGTTCCCCCACCCGCCCTCACAGAGCTGACTTAAAAAAAAAATTGAATGTATTACAAGTTCAAATTGCGAATGTCTTTGGTTTCATCTAGCTGTGCCCTAAGAAACTGTCCAGTTAGCATTCTTGGCCATACACATTCAGTTGTGTGATATCTGCACTTCACATAGAAAACCTAGTGTAATGCAGCAGTTGTGTTTTCTACCTAAAATTTGGAGCTGCCTTCAGAGCTCTAAAATTTGGAGCTCCCTTCTTGCCTAGGAATAGGACAGCTTCACCAAGCAGTAATTGTTTCCACATTTGCAAAAACCAATTCTTATTTCTCAAACATTTTTAGGGAGCTTTGTATTGTCCGAGAAAACAGGACTCTGCAGGCAAAGGAAATTGATTATCAAACAAACGGAGAAATTATCTGCCGAGATTGTGGACAAGTAAGTGTGTGTTATGGGTCAGTCTGATTTGGGTGGCTCTCTCGCCAGTGCATCTTAAATAATAATATATGATTGTCCTTTTCCGTTCATTTTTGTTTTTCTTTTGCAGGTTTGGGGAAATATGATGGTGCATCGAGGTCTAGACCTGCCGTGCTTAAAAATAAAAAATTTTGTGGCTGTTTTCAAAGATAAGAAAACTACTGAAAACAAGATTGCCAAAAGATGGGGAGAGCTGCCCATTAAGTTTCCAGATTTCGATTACGCAGCACACTGTGAATCCAGTGATGAAGACTGAGAAGTTCAGAGGCAGCAGTACAGTTAAGCGAATTCATATGTTGGCTACTTCTATGAATCAGCAACTAAAGCCTCATGTGATGTCATACGTGAATGACGAGGGCTCTTATATGACTTCCATACAGTCTTTTTGATTTGAAGCAGTTCACACATAGCCACTGCAAGCCACCAAGACATCACCGGCAGCAAAAATATTGGATGATGAATATCTGTGTGTAAATCAGCACAGTATTTCTGAAGTCAGGGAGTCACCAAATGCATTCTCAAAGCATTGAGTGAGATTGTTCTTTTTGGAAGGTTGCCTTCTATCCCTTGGGTGGCGCAAGAGAAGACAAGATTAGACCAAGGCAAAAATCGTTTTTAAAAACTCTCTCTCAGCAGGAAGCGTTAAGCAAACTTATTTTGCTACTCAGTATGTAGCTTTTAACTCTTTTCAAATCCTTCTGACGTTATATTCAAAGAAAACAACATTGATACTATATTCATTTTCAATAAGATTTTACACAAAAAAAGGAAAAGAAAACGGGTTGGTTTTGTGGCCTGAATATGCTATGTTGCACAGTTACGAAGATTTATGTAGTTCATCTAGGTACATTTCTTACTGGATAGCTTGTAGTTCACTGTTCATTTATCAATTTTAAAAAAAAGGGAAAATAAGCTGGGTTGAATTTTTTTAGTTCCTAAATGCAGAGGGTGAATTCTCAAAATAAAACAAAAGGGAGTAGTTGATTTGTCCTGCACTAGACTCCTGAACCCCTCGTTTCCTTGCACCTTCCTCATCTGGAACTCCAGCTGCTGGCTTCTAACTGCAGCAGTGGCTCTTGCTCATCTCTCATGGGGCGAGGGCCACCCCTTACTTGGCCCTGGCGAGGGGGGCCAGCAGTGGGGTGGCAATGATTTTGGTACTCCATCCTGGACTTCTGCCCGGAGGCTTAGAATCACTAAGATCGCCCTTAACTCAGTAGCTATCACAGACTGATTTGCAGAAGGTATGGCAACTTTGCATTTGTCGTCTTCTGCTTCTCAAACACTGCAAAAAAAAATTATTTTACTGTGCTATGGTTCAGAGACATTTTCTGGTGCAATCTATGCGCATAATGGGGCTTTTTCTCCCAGTTTTAAAGATGGTATCGGCCCCATAATAAAAGGCATTATGTGGCTTTTGTTTTTAGATTGCAGCTATCTGCAGTCTTCCTGTTTTAGTAATGCCCGTTTTAGTATGATTCTTAAGATGGAGGAAGATAATCTGAGATGGGACTGTTTATTGAGTTCCTCACCCCCCTTCCCTGAACTCAGACCTGGAAAGGGATATTCGACAAGTGCAGTAAGAGTGTTTCTACATACCTTTCAGTCAGGCCTGCACTCAGTAGCATCCGTGAAACTACCCTGTTGGTATACACAGTGCCACAAGAATTTACGAATGTCGATTGATCGATCGATTCAGTTTTTAGCCCACCGTTTCCGCAAACGGGCTCAGGGTGGGGTACAACGCAAGTCATGATAAAAATACATACGAATGAAATATCATTCATGTGTTCAATCTGGTGAAACATGATCCATGAACATATGAAACTGCCTTATACTGAATCAGACCTTTGGTCCATCAAAGTCAGTATTGTCTTCTCAGACTGGCAGCGGCTCTCCAGGGTCTCAAGCGGAGTTTTTTCACACCTATTTGCCTGGACCCTTTTTTGGAGATGCTAGGGATTGAACCTGGGACCTTCTGCTTCCCAAGCAGATGCTCTACCACTGAGCCACCGTCCCTCCCCTTGAGCGGCTGAGTCTATATCAAGCTCAATTGCAGAGAGAGAGTGACATGAGGAGCCCGATGAATAGATGGAAAGATGACACTGGCTGCCTCATATAAAAGCCTGGCAGAAGAGCTCAGTTGTTGCAGGACCTGCTGAACTGCAAAAGGTCCCTCAGGGCCATGATCTCTATGGGGAAGCTCATTCCGCCAGGGCTGAAAACTCCCTGACCCTAATGGAGGCTGGTCGGAAGTCCTTTGGGCCAGGGATCACCTGGCCCAAAGGACTTCCGTTGATCTGCTGAGTGCAACGCTTGATGGGGCACATATGGGGTGGTCCCGAAGGTACGTCAGTCCCTGGCTGCTCATGGCCTTAAAGGTCATTACCAAAACCTTGAAACAAATTCAGAATTGGATTGGCGGCCAGTGCAGTTCACGGAGCACTGTCTGTACACAAGCCTGCGCAGGCGTCACTGTCAGCGCACGTGCTGCCGCATTCTGCACTCGCTGCAAATTTCCAGATCAGGTGCAAGGGTAGGCCCATGTAGAGCGAGTTACAGTAATCCAGTCTGGAAGTGACTGTTGCATGGATCACTGTAGTCAAGTTGTGGGTGGAGAGGTATGGCGCCTGCCGGAGATGGAAAAAAACTGATTTGGCAACCACCGTGACTTGGGCCTCCATAGATAGGGAAGCATCCAGTATCACACCCAGGCTCCACACCCTTGGCGCAGGCATCTGTGCTGTCCTGCTTAGGGCCAGGAGCTGTATTTCCCTTTCCATACCCCCACAACTCAGGTACAGGACCTCCATCTTCATTGGATTTAACTTCAGCCTTCTCTGCTGCAACCAACCAGGCACAGCTCCCAAAGCCCTGTCCAACACATCTGGGGCCAAGTATGGCCATCTGGCCATTAACAGACGGAGCTGGATGTCATCCTAGCTTAAAGCCTTGGGTCAGCTGGGTGAGGGGGTGCATACAGATGCTAAAGAGAAGTGGAGAAAGGATCGCTCCTTGAGGGATGCCACAGTCCAGTGGGAACCACAGGGACACCCTCTCTCCCTGTCCCCAATCTTGGAGAAAGGAGAGCCACTGTAAGTCAGACCCCTGAATCCCCACATCAGCGACAGTGGGCCAGAAGATTGTGATTGACCGTGTCGAACGTTGCTGTCAGATCAAAATGTAACAATAGCACCAACTCACTTTGATCCAGCTTCCTTTGGAGATCATCTCTATGGGTGACCAGTACCATTTCAGTCCCATGACCAGAAGCCAGACTGGAAGGGATCCATAACTCATCTTTATTCTGGAGTCCTTCTGAGAGTTGGTGGGCTGGATCCAGACAGCTTTTGTATTCATCCTAACTACTTCTCCTTGCTATAATGCTCATCCTATGCTACTTTTGTCTATGCCAGGGATGGCCAAACTGTGGCTTGGGAGCCACATGTGACTCATTCACACATATTATGTGGCTCTCAAAGCCTCCACCACCCTGTCTGCCAGCTTGAAGAAGGCATTTCTCTCTTTAAATAGCCAGGGACTTGGAGAATGCATTTATAGTTAAAGTTGCTTTCTTTCCATCTCTTCCGCCCCCATCTATTTGCTTTCTCTCCAGCTTTCTTTCCTACCTTCCAGCTCTCAAGCATCTGATGTTTATGACTTGCAGCTCTCAAACATCTTATATTTATTCTATGTGGCTCTTAAGAATGTTTGGCCACCCCTGGTCTGCACAGATCCCATGACCCTCCCCTTTCTTAGTTTGGAAACGTATTAAACTCGGAGGGGGGGGGTTCTTAAAATTATATGATAAAATGGTTCATAAGACTTAACATAATCTTTGTACTATGTTCTTTTTATGTCAGAAGAGGAGCCATTGTGGTGTAGTGATTAGAGAGTGGGACTAGAATTTAAGAGATCTTTCTGGGTGACCTGGGGAAAGGATCTGGGAGACCTTCTGGGTGTCTCAGCCTAATCTACCTCATAAGGTTGTTGTGAAGATAAAATGGAGGACGGGTCCCCATTGGGAAGAAGGTGGGATATAAATGAAATAAATACTTGACTGAAACAATGGGAAAACTTTAAAAAATGGTCACACAAATGAATTTGATACCTTGGAAGTCAGCAAAAAATGTATACATTGGTTTGACAGTTATTATCTAAAGACTCTGGTGGTTTTGGAGATACTGGGCTGGGATCCAGCAAAGTGTGAGGAGAAGGGCAGATATCCTGAACACGCTTCCATGTGTGCAATTAATAGCATGAGATCTCCTTCAACATAAAGCATACCGTTGTACAACAAAAGAACAGGCATTACCTGATCAAAAATCCCTTGCACTATGTTTTACATGCACAGAAAAGCACATTTGCTTCCAATAACGTACACTAAAATGTTCTAAATGCAGTAACATCCTTCTAAGCCCATTGACTTCAATAAACTTAAAATGGAACTCTGTTTAGGATGACACTGGCAGTGCAGGCCAGAAGCGAGGCTTACTTTTAGTGCTTCTGTTTCCATACGGATTGTTGCAAACACAGAAATGTTCAGTTGCATACAACCGCTGGATCCAGTGGATAATGTGTGTCTACTTGACTAGAGATGTAAAATTTCTGGAAATTTTTAAGCTCGGGGAAAAAAACCAGGTTTTTTCGGGGGGAAATGGAAATTGTCAGAAAAATTGGAAAAAAAATGCTACATTGGCACTTCTTTTTTCTTTTCCAGATTGAAAGTCATACTGTTACTTTAGGAACATAAAATATGACTATGGACAATTTTACTTGGCATGAAATTCTCACAACTAGCTTAAAAAATATAGTGTATCCAAGCAATTATTGCAATCAGAATTTACTTTTAAAATAATATTTATTTGTAATTGTAACAAATAGAGTAACAATCTCCTGAACTGTTTACTAGTTTATGTGGAACAGACAAAAAAGGCCTCCACAAAACAATTTTTAAAAATCCAGAAGTAACAATCATATTTCCTCTCCACAGAATTAAATAAAAATAAAAAGCTCACTCTCATAAAAAGAATTGAAGGGGGAAGTGTATAGAAGGGAGTGTAGGACTAAGTTTCAATGAATGGACATGACTTAGGACTTGCTTGTCTTCAGTGCACAGAAATTAGAATAATCAGATACCATACATATTTTTTAGAAATGATATGGAAAATATTTGAACACCTTGTCTTAAAATATTTTATTCATCATGTTAAAATAAAACTTTACATAATTTTTTTTTTCTTTTCAATTTTTCCATTTTTTCAGAAAAAAAGCTTTAGAGAAAAAATGGGGGGGGGGGGGGACAGATTTTTTCTGGTTTTTTTCCGGGCTTTCACATCTCTATACTTGACAGATGGTCCCTGTTAATGAAATGGTTTTAAATCTTTAGTTGCAATATCAGTGGTATATGTTCGCTAATGAATACTACACATCACCCCATTAAAACAAGAATGGTTAAATTGGCAGTGTAATTTGTTGCATTAACTTGAACCACTGAGCAGATTTGGTGCCTAGCCGCTGATGTATGGTCCTGATGTATTTTAAAACAATACAGTTTTCACTGAGCAGCATTGGCTTAACCCTATTTTTTTTTTTTGTTTATTAAATTATTTTCACTCTTGCATTTTCCACCTCATTGGTTTTTTGGACTGATACTCAAATGTGCTTCCATTATATTTTAAAAACCCACCTATAATAATTTTCATAAGGATTCCACATAATTCCAGAATGAACCTGAAAGATTTTCTCCTACAAACAGGAACTGAGACTTAAAGACTTAAAGATGGTAGCTTGTCTAAAATCACTCAATGTGTTCATAGTTGCCTGAATATTTAAACAGGGACATTATTGTAAAGTGAGTTCAGTTAGCTCTTAAGTGTAAAGTGAGTTCAGCTCTTAAGTAATAATAATAATAATAATAATAATGCTTTTTATTTATATCCCGCCCTCCCCGCAAGCAGGCTCTGGGCGGCTCACAACACGTAAATACAATGTACAATAAAACCATATACAATAATTACAATTTCAATTATAAAATCCTCCTTAAAATCATTAAAACTTACATTAAGATTAACATTATGGTGCTATAGTTAAGATCTTCCATAAAATCCAGTGACTAAAACATAAAACATATCCAGCAGGACTTTCTTGGCTCGGTCTTAAGTGAAGGCTATTTTAAAGAGGTGGGTCTTGCAGGCCCTGCGGAATTGGTCTAAACATCGCAGGGCCCGTACCTCCTCCGGGAGTTGGTTCCACAGTAGGGGAGCTGCAAGTGTAAAATGAGTTCAGTTAGCTTATTTAAGAAGTCACATAGAGCACAGCGACTTCACTCAATATATACACTGTGGCTCAGTTAAACCCAACCCCTCTAGTCGGCAGCAATCCCTCCTATTGATCTCTCCAGGATCCTTTATTTGCATTTCCTGGAGAGAACAGCCAATCAGATTGCAGACATTTCCAGGAAAGAACAGCCGATCAGAATGCAGGCACCAGGATCCTGGAGAGTAATGGAAACATGCTTCAAGCTCAGGCCTACTAAAAGTGAATAGTGAACACAACAAATACATAACACAGCAAATACATAACAGACTTCTTGGCTTATACTGAACCATTGCATCGTAAGAGCTATAATCTGTTTCAATACTGTAAAAACACTACAGTTTTGGGAACAAATAATAGTTTTTAAAGGGGGATCCACCATCAGGCCCTCATAGACCATAGTACATTTTCCAGTCAAGAGCAAGTTAGGTTTAGGTTCCATTGAAATCAGATGTTGGTCACAACTAACATTACCCTCATTAACTTCAATGGACCTAAAGCACAATACTTAATAAAATCAGGGCCTATTTCTGTAATGACAAATGCAGTTCTTGCAAAAATGCCAGTTTTTTTGAAATTGTGTCAGCCCTTCATATTGCCTGGTTTAAATATGCAACAAAATGAGGTGCAAGAATAGGCTATACCACCTCAGACTGCAGTTGAGGAGTTTCACATGTTTATTGCTCCCCCTTGTAAAGTCTTTTAGTTTAAAAAATTAGCACCTCACACAGAAGGATTCTAGCCTAATCATTGCATGCAGTCTGCTTGCTACATACAAGGAATTAATAATGCAAGCCTTCACCAACAGGCTGTAGTGGTACAATCCATTTTACCACCTTAGAATGCTACTGTGTGGTTGTACTGCATTGGCAGACCGGGCCTAAGGTAACTTCTGCCACTGAACTCCTTCAGTAAGTAAAGCAAGAAGGTAAGAAGCTTGCAGTACCTTAGGAAGCTGTCAATATTTTTTTCCCAGTAAGACTGCAGGCCTGTTGAGGAACTGAATGAAAAGCCTCCTCACCAAAAAAGAGAAACAGAGCACAGCGAGAGGTTTAATTCCATGTTTTGTACAGTATGGTGGTGAAGAAAAGGAGAGCTTTCTCCCCTTTAAGACCTTCGTGGGAGGAGACACTTGGTGGAGTCATTATTCAAGTGGAAGAGGTACCCCCCCCCTCAAAAAAATATCTTTTGCCTTTCATCCCCCAAACCCTATCCCTCACAAATAATTATTTACATGATAACTTAATATACTGGAGATTTAATGGATTAACCGATAAAATAAGTATTTAATTGTATATAAATGAAACCATATGTTAGGAAATTAATAATGTTCGTTTGAATGTTCATTTATTCAATCATGGTCTCTGACATTTATTCAATCATTTATTCAACATAAGATGAGACTTAGAAGAAGCCAAGCCCCCACGCTCCCTCAACACCTGTCTGACAGCAGAATTATTTTCGAATTGCTGGTTTCCTGGTGTGGCTTTGTGGTGAGCTACTTCCTGTTGCAGACTTATCAACAACCCATTAGAATAGAGCATAAAACAGGCACTTGGTTAAGTTCTGAGTGTTTTTCTCTGCTACTGGTTTCCTGCCTTCTTCGAAAATGCTTCTTCTTTCTTTTTATCTGTGGCTTGGTGGTCAGCCTATTTCCTATTGAAGCTTGCTAGTATTGCCACTCCCCCCTCCCTGCTAGTTTTCCTATACATTAGTCTCTTAAGCCTGCAAAAGGTAAAATGCTTCTTTCTTTTTATATATGCTAACAAGACAACTGTTATAAGTATAGTGATTTATAATATTTAGCATAAATAGTGAGTAGAGTGCACAACAAAGAATTAATCAATCATAAGGGCAAAATTGGTTTCATAAGAGATGTTTGTGAGTGGTTAGCTGTCACCTTTTAGTGGTTAGTGGTTGTTTGAAATGCAGAATCACGGGGTTAATGAAGTTCACAAATATGGAGTCTGTTGTGCTAACTACCATTATAGCTAAGCATATAGATAAAGAAGTTACAAGTTCTGACAAGAGGAAGTGTTGCTGGGCGGAGATATTTGTAACTTTTACCTTATATGGCTAAGCCCTCAGCCTAAATCGGCCGGTTAAGGTAGACTGTGAGCTCTGACCAATGGCAAACAGCCACAGGGCAAGAGAGGGATGTGACGTCCGGGAGGTTTTATAAGGCAAGGGGCTTGGCTGATTCAGGTAGAGAGGCGGTCTCATGGCTGGCCTCTCTCCACTCTCTGCAGAAGTGAAAATAAAATGGTTTTCTCTGAACAACGTCTCTGCCTAGTCATTGGAATCGGGAAGAAGGAGGCTTTTCCTCCAAAAACCGGTTGACAATTTTCTGGTGTCAGAAGTGGGATAAATATAGGCCCCTTTTGGGGTTGGGCCTCTGGTCCATTGGAGAGCAGGGCGAACACTCCTCTCCTGTGATTTTGGAGGGCGCCCCAGCTAAGTTTAGCTGCCAACTCACTGTTTGAGGCGTGGCACTCTGCTCCCCAAGAACCCACAACGAGACGTTCAGTTGAAAACAGCCCACCGGAGGAGTCTGCTGTGTGGAACCGGTGAGTAGAAAAATAAAATTGGGCAGAGGAAATTAAAATTAGTTTTGGGTATTGAGGCTTGTTTGTTGGTGTGAGTGCTGTGTGAGTGGACTTCACAAACTCCCTCCCTTGTGTGGTTGTCTGGTATTGGGTGTAAGAAGTAAGACGTCAAAGGTAAAAAGGAAAAGGTACCAAAGGTAGGGAATTCCGTTGGGGACGCCCAGATCACTGGAAAGGAATGGCCAGGGTCAGGAATTTCCGGAGACTGCCGATGGAAAGGCTGATCTCCCACTAGGATGGGGTCTCTACAGGGTATGAGACAAAGGAGCAGGAGCCCAGTGGGGGTTCCTGAGAAACTCCGCCAGATGTATGATAGAGATATTGCCTGCATCAGGAGCAGGAGCCCAGCCCTGTAGTGGGCAAGGGGGCACTTTACATTTTGTTATGGGTGTACTTCATAGGGAAGAGAACTGATATTCCCCCCATTTAAAGGCAATTAGACAAGAAGAAACCTATGAAAACTACACCCGTAGAGGACAGAATGTCTGTCCATTTTTGATCCTCTACACTATGTCATCCCCACTGCTCCCCCTCCTTATCAGCACGGCCAGGTACGATGAGATCTGAAAAAGGGTCAGACAGGCCTGGTGCGAAGGGACTCGGCGCCCCTGGTGAGAGGAGGGAATGGAAAAAGCAGTGAGGAGGACATAGAGGAGGATTCACAGAAGGTACTCCCCTCCAGCAAATTGGAGAGAGAGGTGAATAGACTAAACACAACACTTAAAAATTGGACCCCCCCCCCCCTTCGCTCTCCTGTGGGCGAGATAGTGGCCGCCTTAAGTGGAGAAAGGCAGAGTCATCGCCTCTCTTACAAAGAGGCGGAGACTGAAAAGAGTTGAAAATTATTTTTTTACAAAAGGAGAGAAAGCCCCGGCAATCATTGAAGCCGGAGGAAAAATATATATATATATATTAAGAATTAAAGGCCCCCTTGGGTAAGTGCCTATGGGAGAAATCTGGAGGGAGAGAGATCAATAGAACAGCGGCAGAGGCAGAAGCCGCTTTCCCAGATGCAACACCGGCTGACTGGGATTTACAAACACCCCAGGGAGGGAAGGGTGTGAAACTTTCCCGTAGTTTATGTTGCAGAGGTTTGAGTGGAGAATCATCTTTAGGAACGTAAACACTTAAAGGGTTTTTGAGTATGGTAAGAGAAAGACAAGGGAGAGGTAGAGAAAGATAAGAAAGAAATTAGTGAAGAAAAATCAGAAGTTAAGCAGAAGACTGATAGTGGTGTAGAAACTGCAAGTCAGGAGGAAGAGGGGGTGTGTGTGAAAAGACAGCCCTCTTACAGCTTGCAGTTTGTAAACGGTGGGTGTGAGAGTACATTCAGGAATGCAAATGCTGTCTTGGCATAAAAATCTGACTGGAGATAGATTAAAAAAAAAAAAAAAAGGGCTGCAAGAATTATTACTTTATATAGAGGTAATTTTTTATTGACATTAGTGGTTGCTTAAAAGGATTAGACAAAATTTGGGAGGATAATTATACTTATGGCTTGAATTCAGTGCAGAATTTCAGCTGCACTGGGTCTCTGTGTCATTTTATTGATTACATTGGTTTCCACTGTGTAATCTTAAGAAAGATGAACTTAAATATATATATATTAGTAGTTATTGAGTCATGCTTGTGGCATCCTCACTTGAGTTTTTGATTGCACAGGGTCTTGTACAATCAATTTCTGGTTATTGTAATTATGTGCTTTGCTGGATCAAAGCCAAGGTTTGTTGGGTTTAGTTAATAGGTAGATTTCTATTGTGTATTAGAAGCATCTGTTTGACCAGTGTTGGAGAGCAGATGCCCGAATACACCAACTCTCTTGCCATTAAATAATGTTATTAAAAACTAAAGCTGACACTTTTAGTGTCTGAAAGGGGTTTTGATATGAGGAGGTTTAGATATGTGTCAGAGTTTGATATGAAGGGCTTTTGAATGTAGTCATGAGACAGGGGTTACAAAACCCAGGTTTGCAGAGATAAAATGAGAGAAGAGAGAGGGGTGAATCGTGAAGAGGGGAGCAAGGACGGGGTTGAAACAGAAGAATTGGTGAGGCAGGCAAGGTGTTATGAGGATTTGGCATGGAGGGGGTTCAGAGTTGTCTGGTATTTAGCCCCCCCCTTCTCTTAATTGAGCCTGTGTTAACTTTAAGGATGGGCGAGTTAGGTATAGATGTGGAATTTTTGGTGGATTCAGGAGTAAGGAGTGGAGAATGTATAAGGAATGTTGGAGTAGGGAAATTTGAAACTCTGGAAAATTGTGTGGGAAGGCATTGTAAAATTGTGAAAATAGAAAATTGTGAGGGCTCAGTGCCCATTTTAAAACCCCTTCAAGTTCAATGCAAGGGGAGGGCAGGTGTGTGGAGCTGCGTGGTTCCTTTGAATGTCTAATACAGGCATTTGCCTGTTGGGAGTTAAAGATGTAATGTGCAAATTGGGTCTGTGCAGTCAGGATGGCTGTGCTGAAAGAAGTGCATGAAACATAAAAAATTGACCCCAAGGTTTGGGCGTGCCCAGACAATTTAGGACTGTTACAGAAGTCCCCCAGTAAAATAAGTGTATATTGTGATTGATTTGAAACTTTTTTTTGTGTTCCCCTGGCCAGTGAGTGGCCTTATACTGATACTGGCCATTTGACCAGGTTTCAATGGAAAGTACTGCCCCAGGGGTACACAGAATCCCCCACAATTTTGGAGAAAGCATTGGCTTTTGTATTACAAGAATAAAAAAATGTAGATGACTTGTTGATAAGTGGGGTTGTACATGTGTTTGGGGAACTATGGTGTGAAAAAGGTCTGCTAACATCCCAGGGAAAGAACCTTGCCCACCATAATCTAGTTAAGAAGACCCTGCAGACCCTGTAATTGCCTACACAGGTTGCTGTCATACATGTACCAGGGCATCAGAAAAAAAAAGGGGGGGGTTGTTCCCCTGGGCATAGGGCTCTCCCCTCCGTTTACTTATCAGAAAAAGGAAATGAAAATAGCAAAAAGCAGGGGGGGCAGACTTAAAACAGGGAGTGTTAATTCTGCCAGACGGCTGGCAATGGTTGCTAGAAGGATTTGTCAGAGAGGTTTTTAAAAGCTTTGCATGAGGACCTTTTTAGAAAAATTTGTGGGACTATGGGTGTGGTCCCAGGCCAACGCTCTGGTGGCCAGATGTACTCCTTGCCAGCAGGCAAACAAAACATTACTTTTAGAAAATTGAGATGGGTGGGAGACAGTTGGCAGTGCATCCCTTTGAATGTCATTAATTTGCCTCAGGTGGGAAGGGTTAAACACTGCCTGGTCCTCACTGACTAATTGACTGGGTGAGTAGAAGCTTTCCCCACAACCAGAGCAACTTTTAATGTGGTGACTAAAATATTATTGGAACAGATTATCCCACGTTTTGGTCTTTTTTCAAAATTTTAAATTCTGGTAGTGGCTCTCCATTCTCCCAGAAGGTTCTGCACCAAGTTATGGAGGCTCTGGGAGTAAAATGGAAGCTCCAACCCCCTGGCAACCCCAGAATTCAGGAAAAAACTAAATGTATGAACCAGAATGTAAAATGTTATTTTTAGTATTATTTGATATCCAGACAAGGCCTCATCAGTTTACTGGCCTTTCACCATTTGAGTGTTTGTATGGCATGGAAGTTTGGGACGTGATCCCTGGAAATCCCAACTTGCACCTTCTTAAGGATGCCTATTTAAGAAAACATTTGCTGGCACCGTTTCTCATTCTCTCTTGCAACAGGGAGGCTGGCGTGACCGTTCAGAGGGCACCACTTGAGACCCCGGTCCATTCCTATCTGCCAGGCCAATGGGCATACATCAAGGCGTGGAAGAGTCCCTGGTTCCGCCAAATCCTTCTAATTACGGAGACAGCAATCCGGACGAAAGAAGCAGGGTGGAACTCAGTACACCAGGGCAAAGCACGCGGTTTCCCCAGAGGCTGAGTGGGAATCAAATCCAGTACCTGGAAAAGACTTAAAAATTACTTTCAAACGGCGAGCAGATAAATAAATGCCCGGACAAGTATTTGTTTTGTAAACCTGTGGGTGGACCGGGTCCTGTGGAAGATCATTGGCAGTTTAAACTTGTGTACTTTCCTACAGAAAAGAAGGGTGAAAAGGAAAGGTGGGAGGTTTGGGTAAATTTAATTGAAATAACGCTGTGGAAAGGAAAGTGGTGTGCACCTTTAGATTTACTTTTTATTGGACAGGCATCCCCAGAACCATTTACTGCAGGATTTAAGGATTTCATAGCTGGTGTTTTATGAATAAGAAACCCTATCTTGAAGAAGTATAAAAAGAAGGTCCAATTTGTAAAAGGGGTCGCTAGAGGAGAAACCACAAGACTGGAAGGAGTGGGAGGCCAGTAAGTGGGACCCAGAGAGAACATTGGACATAGATTTAGAAATATACTGCAAAGAAATGGCCCAATAAGGTTTTTTTAATTATTTATTTGATGCCTGTAAAGCAATTAATGCCAAAGGAAATAGATGTGGGGGATGCAAATGGAAGAATGAGAAACTTGGCCTATATTCCTGTTCAGAAATGGAAAAGAATTCTAGATTTTGGGGGATGGTTGGGAGGTGTGTTTTTTTTTAAATGGAAGCAAAGTCTGTTCTTCCTGGGGATACTACTACTGGGTATGATAACACTCCTTGCATAATACCATTTATCAGAGGGCTAGTAAATTCTGCAGTGCAGGCTGCATTTCCTTTTAGTAAGATGACAGTGACGTTAATAGATTACCAACCACTAACAGATTACTACCCTAAATATAAAATAATACACACGACCCGAGTGTAGAGGAATGAGGTGTGAATAAATGAAGAGTTTATAAAATAAAAGGGGGGATTGTTAGGAAATTAATAATGTTCGTTTGAATGTTCATTTATTCAATCATGGTCTCTGACATTTATTCAATCATTTATTCAACATAAGATGAGACTTAGAAGAAGCCAAGCCCCCACGCTCCCTCAACACCTGTCTGACAGCAGAATTATTTTCGAATTGCTGGTTTCCTGGTGTGGCTTTGTGGTGAGCTACTTCCTGTTGCAGACTTATCAACAACCCATTAGAATAGAGCATAAAACAGGCACTTGGTTAAGTTCTGAGTGTTTTTCTCTGCTACTGGTTTCCTGCCTTCTTCGAAAATGCTTCTTCTTTCTTTTTATCTGTGGCTTGGTGGTCAGCCTATTTCCTATTGAAGCTTGCTAGTATTGCCACTCCCCCTCCCTGCTAGTTTTCCTATACATTAGTCTCTTAAGCCTGCAAAAGGTAAAATGCTTCTTTCTTTTTATATATGCTAACAAGACAACTGTTATAAGTATAGTGATTTATAATATTTAGCATAAATAGTGAGTAGAGTGCACAACAAAGAATTAATCAATCATAAGGGCAAAATTGGTTTCATAAGAGATGTTTGTGAGTGGTTAGCTGTCACCTTTTAGTGGTTAGTGGTTGTTTGAAATGCAGAATCACGGGGTTAATGAAGTTCACAAATATGGAGTCTGTTGTGCTAACTACCATTATAGCTAAGCATATAGATAAAGAAGTTACAAGTTCTGACAAGAGGAAGTGTTGCTGGGCGGAGATATTTGTAACTTTTACCTTATATGGCTAAGCCCTCAGCCTAAATCGGCCGGTTAAGGTAGACTGTGAGCTCTGACCAATGGCAAACAGCCACAGGGCAAGAGAGGGATGTGACGTCCGGGAGGTTTTATAAGGCAAGGGGCTTGGCTGATTCAGGTAGAGAGGCGGTCTCATGGCTGGCCTCTCTCCACTCTCTGCAGAAGTGAAAATAAAATGGTTTTCTCTGAACAACATCTCTGCCTAGTCATTGGAATCGGGAAGAAGGAGGCTTTTCCTCCAAAAACCGGTTGACACATACATCTGAATTTAAATACATTCTTTAGATTATTTGTGTTCATGTCACAGCCAGTTAGTGTGTTAGATGTCCCCCCCCCCCCTTTGTGAGAGAATAGTGTGTAGGATCCCACAGAGGAGTTCCATCCGTGGAGCACAACTTCTTCATTGCAGTTCAAAACAGCCTTGCAGTGCTGTTCCTGGAGGAATGAGAGGGAGGTCTGTCTCAGGAGGAAGAAATCTGTGACCTCCCCATTCCCAATCCATGGAAATCCTTTCTAGGATTCCTCTTTTAAAAAAAAAAAACCTGCCAAAATTTGTACTGGTTTGGGGGTGGGGGTTGGAAAAACTTACGTTAAAATGCTTTTATCTGATCTTCCACTGATTGACCAGGGATACCTTTAAGTCCTTAACCATGTTTGGATGTGTTAACTGACTAAGATTACACCCCTAATAGAAATGTAATTTTTCCTTGTTGCCTTCTATTAGTAGAAGCAGCACCATGAACCTGTGGAAGGTAGTGTGATTGTTCCCATTAGGTAACTTCCACAAAGACTGGATGGGTTGTATGATGGAGCACTGGAGGACCAGGAATACAATTGGGATTCTGGCATGTTGACTACATCGGAATTAACTTGAGCTGTTTCCTGACCAGAATAGCCCAGGCTGCCTGGTCGTAAAAGATCTTAGAAGCTACGCAGGGTCAACCCTGGTTACTATTGGGATGGGAGACCACCAAGGAAGTCCAAGGTAGCAGCACACAGGCAGGCAACGGCAAACCACCTCTGAACATCTCTTGTCTTGGAAATCCTATGGGGTCCCTATTATCTATAATTTGATGGGGGGACGGAACGGGGGAAATTTGGGTGTGTTTTAGAGCCTCCCCAAGGCAGCATATACAGTTCCATTCCTTCTCTTTCTGAGTAATCAATCTAATGACTTGTGTAGGAACCAACCAGCGATTGTGCCCTCAGCTACCCATACATTTATTGTTTAATTTGTCTCAGGCCTTTCGTTACTCTTGAAAAAGTCCCTCATCTGGAAGACACTTGTTGCAACTGCACCAAGTGACCACTAGAGTCCACTGCTGGCTTTTAATTTTTTTTTAACGGGTGAAACGGCCTAGAAATGCCATCATTTTTTCATCTTTGTCCTACTAGCCTTTGTTACAAACTGCAATATGTTTTACACTCATCCAGCGCACTTAAAAGATGTGTCCCTAAAGGCACCTGCTGGTAAATTCCACTAAACTCAGTAGGAGTTGCTTCTGAGTTAGAAACGTTTAGTCCACAAACTGAAGACTGAGGCTTTTCCATTATATTTTGAAATGCAATTTTCTTTTTGCCTCTTCTCTTTTCTGTTTTGAATTTTTTTAAGCTTAGCATCTTTCCTGAAAAGGCGTTTGCTCACTATGTGATTATATTTTGGTTAGTCACGCACAATTAAAAAATACCATGGCTACTGCTCCTAGCCCAGTACAGCAAATAGGTTCATAGGGAGAATATCCCATCCTGAGTCTGTTTGGAATGGACGGAATATAAATGGAAAGTAAATAAAATAAATGAATGAATGAAAAAAAAATTGAGTCAATAGATGAGTATAACAAAAAAAAAAAGCCATTAAATTCAGTGTCAGTGCCTTCCTGACTGCTATGATGCGATCACAACAGCAGGCTTTTCCACACGCTTGCCTTACTCCTGATTTTCTTGGCAGTCAATCCACAAGAACTGGAATCAGTTTGGGCACAGTTCTTCTGCATGTCTGCCCTCCTTCTGCTTTTTCACAGTTGTGGAATCCGTTTATTTTTTTCTACACGTTTTAATAAACAGGATTTTTATACCCTTGCAATGATAGGTTAGCAGCTTGAACATATGAAGCTGCCTTATACTGAATCAGACCCTTGGTCCATCAAAGTCAGTATTGTCTTCTCAGACTGGCAGCAGCTCTCCAGGGTCTCAAGCTGAGTTTTTTCACACCTATTTACCTGGACCCTTTTTTGGAGATGCCAGGGATTGAACCTGGGACCTTCTGCTTCCCAAGCAGATGCTCTACCACTGAGCCACAGCCCCATTCATGGCTCTCCAGGGTCTCAAGCTGAGGTTTTTCACACCTATTTGCCTGGACCCTTTTTTGGAGATGCCAGGGATTGAACCTGGGACCTTCTGCTTCCCAAGCAGATGCTCTACCACTGAGCCACAGCCCCATTCATGGCTCTCCAGGGTCTCAAGCTGAGGTTTTTCACACCTATTTGCCTGGACCCTTTTTTGGAGATGCAGGGGATTGAACCTGGGACCTTCTGCTTCCCGAGCAGATGCTCTACCACCGAGCCACCGTCCCTCCCCATGTCCCTTTCCAGCTTTCTTTTTTTTAAAGTAAGCTTCTAGTTCCCTCCTCACAAAGATATTAGGGAAAAGGCATATCCTCAATAGTGAATGAGATAGAATTTTACTTGATATTTTAAAATTAGAGCTGGGAGTTTAAAATACTTGCTAAGCCTAACATTGCTACAATTTAATATTGTTTTTAAATTTTAAAAACCCCAAACTAAGCCATCTGACTTTAAGGTGGGTGGGCAGAGGGAGTGTTTTGATGATTATGATAGTCCATCGAAAAGTGGGTGGAGGTGGGTGGGAGTGGGTGTAACAAAACTAACAAAAATGTTATACATGAGGGAACAGGAGGCTCTAAATAAGCTTCCAGGAAAAGATCGGAATGCAAGTGGTCTCAAAAGAATAAGAAATAAATGGGGGGAGGGGGACACACAAAAAGAAGAAGAAGCAAAAACTAAAGACATGGAAAGAACAGATGAAAAACCCAGTGCAGAAAAGCCCATTGTTTCCCTGGAACTGCAAAATTCTTACAGCCTTGACCCATGCAGTATGGCTGTAGTTCCACTCTTTTCACTGTCTCTCACAGTTTCATTTGAAGATGGTTATATGGATCTATAGATTTCCTTTTACTTTATTCAGCTCGGTAACAGTTCCTGAACTCACTGTCATTAAATAAAACATTCTATGGACTCCTGGTGGAGCTGCTTTGGTTCATCTAACCCAAAATTGTCTATTCTATCCAGGATCTGAGTTATTAGCGGGTGAGATCCTTTTAAACTAGAGATGGTAGAAACTGAACCAAAGAATTTATGCATGGAAAGCATGCGCTGGGCCCATTTCAGACACAATGGCTGCAAGAATCTTCTGAAGATTCTTGCTTGCCATACTGAACACATGAAGCAGCCTAGTAATGAATCGGACCACTGGCTCATCTAGTCCAGAGAGTTGCACCTTTTGACCGGCTGGAATTCTGTCTCTAGGATCTCAGACCGAGGACCTTCCAAGACTGCTCAGAACTGAGCCTGGGACTTTAACCATGCAAAGCATGAGCTGTGGCTTTTCTATTTTCCCTTAGCATGTCTTGACAACATTTGCATGTCTTGGAGAACACTGGTTTACAAGAATATTTATTTATTTATGTAGATATTTCTACCCTGCTTTTCTCCCTGGAGAGCCAGTTTGGTGTAGTGGTTTAGTGTGCGGACTCTTATCTGGGAGAACCGGGTTTGATTCCTCACTCCTCCACTTGCACCTGCTAGCATGGCCTTGGGTCAGCCATAGCTCTGGCTGGAGTTGTCCTTGAAAGGGCAGCTGCTGTGAGAGCCCTCTCAGCCCCACCCACCTCACAGGGTGTCTGTTGTGGGGGAGGAAGGTAAAGGAGACTGTGAGCCGCTCTGAGACTCTTCGGAGTGGACGGTGGGATATAAATCCAATATCTTCTTCTTCTTCTTCTCCCACAATGGGGATTCAGACCAGTTTAGAATATCATGATTTCCTCCTCCCCCTTTCTATCCTCACTGGAAGTATTCTGCTCCTTTCCCCTTGTGCATAACCTTTCTGTTGGTTCCCTTTGTCATGCCCACTCCTCCCCCCCTCCATCCCATTTTTCGACGGACTCTCGTTATCAGACCACTCCCTCTGCCCCCCCCACCCTAAAGACAGGTGGCTTAGTTTTGTTTTAGTTTTTTTATATAAAAAAACATTCCACTGTTGTAATGATAGGCTTAGCAAGTATTCTGAACTTCCAGCTCCAATAATAGCCTGAACCTGGCCCTCCCAGATCCTGCCCTGACATTTTAAGCACCACACTATGCTGGCTCTCATTTTAAAGTCACTACGCTGGGTTTCGTTTTAAAGTCCTGTAGTTGATAAAAAATGTTGCTACTGCACCCATCCATCAGCAAATGGGCCATTGTCGCTTCTCACCTTGCCAAGAGGATGACGAAGCAGGAAATCACATCAGCAGAGGTGAGCATATCACTCATCTCGATTCCAGCCCAGTAGCACCTACAAGATTTTTGACGGTATGAGCATTTGAGAGTCAAAGCTCCCTTTGTCAGATATGAAGGGAGCTTTGACTCCAAAGCTCATACCCCCAAATCTTGCTTGTCTTTAAGCTGCTACTGTACTGGAATCTAGCTGTTCAGACCAACACAACCACTCTCAGACCAACACAGCCACAGCCATATGAGCAAGTGAGCTACCCCAGCCACACCTAAGATAGCCACTGTTTATTTGGCTTTCCTGGCAAAGCACTATGGCTCCATGACAGACAGAAATGCAGCATGAAGCTTTTGTTATCTCTGCATCCCTGTGCTGAGTTTAAACTGCACATGTTGAATCTCTTAACATAGCGCTGCTTGAAGGCACAGGAGTTGCCACTTGCGCACAAAAGCTGGGCCCTTCAGATGTGTTTTTCTCACTTCTACCTTCTAATGGTCTTACATTTAGATCTTCCCAGCCACAGTGTCATGCTGGGCAAGAAAGTCACCCAGCATGTGCTTTCAGTGTTTCAGGATCAGTCTTCTTTTGAAGAAACTATTTGGTGTAGTGGTTAAGTGTGTGGACTCTTATCTGGGAGAACCGGGTTTGATTCCCCACTCCTCCACTTGCACCTGCTGGCATGGCCTTGGGTCAGCCATAGCTCTGGCAGAGGTTGTCCTTGAAAGGGCAGCTGCTGTGAGAGCCCTCTCAGCCTCACCCACCTCACAGGGTGTCTGTTGTGGGGGAGGAAGGTAAAGGAGATTGTGAGCCGCTCTGAGACTCTTCGGAGTGGAGGGCGGGATATAAATCCAATATCATCATCATCATCATCATCTTCTTCTTCTTCTTCTTCTTCTTCTTCTTCTTCTTCTTCTTCTTCTTCTTCTTCTTCTTCTTCTTCTTCTTCTTCTTCTTCTTCTTCTTCTTCTTCTTCTTCTTCTTCTTCTTCTCCAGACCCACTGATGGCAGGGGCATCACTAGTGGCTATTGCCACTAGAAAACACAGGCCATGGTTGGTGGGGGGCACAGGGGCGGTGCTCCCTATAGAATCTGCAGCACCCCCACCCAAACTTCCTAGGGAACCAATCTTCCATAGGGGACAGTGCCCCTGTGCCCCCCCCTCCGCTGGCTACGGCCTTGATTGATGGTCAGGTCCTGGGCTAGGTGGTCTGATCCTATACAAGGCAGCTGCTTCTCTCGGTTCTGCTGCGCCTGTGTTTGTTGTTGTTTTGTAATGAGTAAAGAAAAGAGTTTCTTCAAAAGAGCAAGTGGTTCAAGTTGAGCTTTCCTAACTCTGGCAGACCTTCTGCAAAAACTGTAAACTGGGTGTTGCAACTTTACTGACATTTGAATGGTCTGATCCAGTTCCAGTGATGAAGTAATCAGCTGCAAATTCTGTTAAATGGATATTTGTCCGGTATTCCAGGAACAGGTCTGCTTTGTTGGATTTCTCTTGCACTTGCAGAAACGGGGAGGGGTGGGGGGAAGGTGCCAGGCTCAGATAACCAAATCAAATCAGTGTTGTTAAGGGGGGCAGCAAAATAGAAGCGTGCTATATTTGGTTCTCTTGCTCAAATGAAAACCGCAATAATCCTCTAGTAAGTTTGCAGAATGTGAAGTGCTCACGTATCTTTCTCACACCTCCTGTATAGATTGAACAGGATTTTGTCCTCAGTCGAGGGCTTTATAGTGCAATCCTAGGGATGCCAGCCTCCAGGTGGGAATTACAGCTCATCTCCAGTTCCCCTGGAAAAAAATGGATGCTTTGGAGGGTAGATTCTATAGCTCTGTACCCCATTGAGGTCGCTAGGACCCATCCCCAAATCTCCTGGAGTTTCCCAACCCTACCCCTCATCCCCTGGCTGCAGGGTCCTGGCAGCCCTACCAAAATTACACTCTTCTAAATCTGTTGAATCCAGTAAGCTTAGCAGGATGTAACTCTGTGTAAGATTGCTTGGTTACTGTACAGTTGACAAGAGGCAAGCCCTTTACTACAGACATTTTCTAGGTTATGCTTCACCAGCCAGTGGAGTTGTCAGATTACCAACAGTGGTAGCCAAAGAAGAAGAAGAAGATGATATTGGATTTATATCCCGCCCTCCACTCCGAAGAGTCTCAGAGTGGCTCACAATCTCCTTTACCTTCCTCCCCCACAACAGACATCCTGTGAGATGGGTGGGGCTGGAGAGGGCTCTCCCAGCAGCTGCCCTTTCAAGGACAACCTCTGCCGGAGCTATGGCTGACCCAAGACCATTCCAGCAGGTGCAAGTGGAGGAGTGGGGAATCAAACCCGGTTCTCCCAGATAAGAGTCTGCACACTTAACCACTACACCAAAGCCATTATAGAAAATACTAGCTGTGATAGTTGAGAGCTGTGAGGGTAACTGAGCAGAGCAGGGTGTGTACTCAATTAGTTCATGCCATTGTCCTTGTCGCTTTAGGTTGGATCCAGCCAGCTTGTTTCGGTCAGTCTCTCCAATTCCCCTGCATTATTACAGCCCCTGTTCCACGTGGCTTTTGTCCAGGTGGATCACATGACCCTCAGCATGGCTTCTTTGGTAGTGAAAAGGGAATTCCTCCTTTCTTTTTCACCACACCCCTGACATCACTGCTGTTTCACACATGGATGCTTTGGAGGGTAGATTCTATAGCACTGTACCCCACTGAGGTCCCCAGGACCCATCCCCAAATCTCCAGGAGTTTCCCAACCAATGTGTGAAACTCATTTGCATATTAGACCACACCCCCTGACACCAAGCCAGCTGGAACTGCATTCCTGTGCATTCTTGCTAAAAAAAAAAAAGCCCTGATTACAACAATGAAACAATTGAATATAAAGATACATAAGATAATAAAATCAGGCACTGACCATTCATAAGTAATCAATAAAATATAAAAAAGTGAATAAGGTCCTGGAGGGCCAACAGAACAAAATCAGGAGAAGGTCTCCCTGAACAAGACGGAATTGCAAGTCCTGTGGAAGGCTGTGTATGTATGTGTCGAGGGAGAGAAAGATAAAGCGTAATAATAAAAATGATGTGATAACAACAAATGGGGGTGATGGAAAATGCCGCACAGCTGACTTAAGGAGACTCCGTAGGGTTTTCACAACAAGAGACTTAGAGGTGGGGCTGGCCTCCATGTCACAACTCTGGTATTCCTTGGAAGCCTCCCATCCAAATACTAGCCAGGGCCAACACTGCTTAGCTTCTGAAATCCGATGAGATCAGGCTAGCTTGAGCTATCCAGGGTCAGGACAATAACAAATACGCATGGGGGGGGGGGGGGGGGCGGAATGAAACTGATGCCTTTTAGAATCCTGTCTGGAAAGTATATATGAACATATGAAGCTGCCTTATACTGAATCAGACCCTCGGTCCATCAGTATTGTCTTCTCAGACTGGCAGTGGCTCTCCAGGGTCTCAAGCTGAGGTTTTTCACACCTATTTGCCTGGACCCTTTTTTGGAGATGCCGGGGATTGAACCTGGGACCTTCTGCTTCCCAAGCAGATGCTCTACCGCTGAGCCACCGTCCCTCCCCTATATGTCTTACATATCGTTTCATTTTATTTTGAAAGTCTGCTTCGTGAGAATTCTATTGTTTAAATCTCTTCAATTTATATTCCTATGCATAAACACATGCAGTGGGTTGCTTCTGAGTTTTCATAAGTGCGAGGGGTTTGTGAAGACCATTTTTACCAGCATCCCCAGCCTGCTGCTCAACATTGGACAGCCTTCTAAAATGATATGCCTTGTGTCTCAGCAGGGGAATGCAGCAAGAAATGAAATGGGAGCAAAAGTTTACCTGGCAAGCCTAACGCTGCCAACTCTGGGTTGGGGAACTCCTAGAAATATTGGGGGTAATGGAGCCTGGGGAGAGGCAAGGTATATTGCCAGAGAGTCCACCCTCTGAAGCTGCCATTTTCTCTGAGGGCACTGTAGAGATGAGTTGTAATTCAAGGAGATCTCCAAGCCCCACCTTCAGGTTGGCAACCCTATTTTTGCGCTGTTCCCAACCTCCAGCACTAATAGGGGGGCGGGGGCGCTCAGGCAGCTGCTGGGGGGAGGTAAAAATTGTTTCTGCAAACTTGCTTTCATCACAGAAATCTCGGTTCCAATATTTTGTGTGCGTATGCCAAGTGAGTGCGTTGTATGTGTATTGTTTTTATTAATGCGTTCCTCTGCTATGAATCCATCATTTAAATTGTAAAGAAGTTATCTAACTTAATGATGAAACACACTGTAAATTCTCTCTTTTTTTCAGAAAGCAGAGTCACACATCCCGTTTGGTTGTTGAGTCATAAAACCCACAGACCTGTCATGTAATCAGATGTGGGTCATGATTTACATGAATGGGGAGGGGGAACAATGCAACCCTTTGCAGCCACCCACAGTTCATTTCAGGTCTGAGAACGCCCTCAAAAATCTGTTTCTAATTTTATGGAAAACCCTTTGAAATTTGGCACGGTATAAAGTGCAAGGAGGGGGGGGGGGAAGTCTGCTGGAGAAATTTGGCCTCCGTCTGAGAAAGCTGACTCTGCTTTTGCAAACGGTTTTCGGAGGTCCAGTGTCCAACATCTAGAAGAGCGAGGGAGAGCTAGAAATCTCTTAGAACACATCTGGAAGAATGAAGGTCTGTAAAAACACACACACAAACTTACTAAAATCTGATTTTCAGCTTTTTAGAAGGGCTGCATCTACTGTGAGGAAATATTTGAGGCAGGCAAATGTTTTTTTGTAAGAAAAGGGAGCGAGAGCTATTCCTCTCATACTTTAAGGAGAACTGCTGTTGGCATGCATAGGCTGCTGAAATCCTATTGTGTTGGAAGGAGGGGGGAATAAGTTACAACAAAAACCATAACACTTCGGGCTTTCAGGAAAGACACAAATTGTTACCGGTTTCTATCCCGCAGACCCAGATGAAAATCATTGTTGGAGCCGCCTCGTGCCTTTTGCTGGCTTTGCTTGTTACATGCATTGTATTATTTCCTCCAGGAGGTAAGATGACACCGGAAAGACTCAAAACACTTAATCCTACGCCCGGTAAGGCTGATTCCACTGGCCTTCTTTTCCATTGGATTTAACATGCATAGAATTTGGAATGAGATTGATATATGCTGACTTTTTTTTTTTTAAAGCTAATGGTTGGTTCAAAGAATTGGTGTTTCCTTTTTTCAAGTTTTTTTTTCCCCTCTCTTCTTCTTGACATTGCTAAGCATTTGATAAGGTGTAGGACCATTGGGGTGACATTATCCAGATGCCAGCACATGTCAATGCAAGGAGTCTTTTCAGGTGAAAAGCGCTCCTGCGTTAACAGGTAATTTACTTTGACAAGGATGCAAGGAGTGTTTTGAACAGCCATCTACGTGCTCGCGTTTGTTTTGAACTGATGACCTTCACGGTATGTTCTCAGGTGCTGCCGGTTGTTGAGTTTTAGGTCCAAGGTTTGATTCATCTTTATTAGGATCATCCTTGTTATCTTTATTTATTATCCAGGGTACATGCAATAGGCAAGCAGTCGCTTCTTGCAGGACTTCCTTACGTGACATCCTCCTGCTTTGCACAAAACCAGTTTTGATCGTTCAACATATATTTATGGATTGGCTTGGATCCATGAAAGGGATTTCCATCCACAGAGCATGATTTTCTTGTGCCTCTGCAGCCCCAGATGCTTTCTGAAGTGCTGCTTCTAGTGGACGGGGGACCCCAGGATCAGTGTTTCAGAGGGCACCTTCAGTTGGGGGGGGGGCGGTGTGGAGTCATGTTCTGTAGATGGGGATCCTTTTTGTCTGAGAAAATGCTCCAATGGATGCTATTACTACCAAGGCTAAAACTGCCGTTGTAAACACAAAAACAGAGCAGCAAGTTCTATCGATCTTAGCGGGATCACTGTTGAGCAAACTTGCTTGGGATTTGTACAGACAACATTTAAGAGGAACAGAGGCCTATATAGGCTTGCCAATCCCCCAGGTCCCAGCGGGGGTTCTCCCGCTTTCCCAGGCTCCTTCCCGCCCCCAGTCAGCTGACTGGTGGGGGAAGCCCCGCCCCCCACAGCCACCATGTGACTTTCCCCTTCCAGAGGCTTCAGTCTCCAATTGGAAAGGCTTCCTCTTGGGATGGTGTGTCTGTATTACTTTGAGGAAGTTGGCAGTAACTCGTGAGTAGAAATGCCAATCTCTCGCTTCAGAGTCACCAGAAAAGGGGGGGTGGGATGTTGACTCAGCACTTCATTATTCCAATTCTCATAGGGTATAATGGGGAATTAATCTGGGGGTATCAGGGGCTCGGGGGGGCAGTTTTTGAGGTAGAGGCACCAAATTTTCCGTATAGCATCTAGTGCCTCTCCCCAAAATACCCCCCAAGTTTCAAAACGATTGGACTAGGGGGTCCAATTCTAGGAGCCTCAAAAGAAGGTGGCCCTATCCTTCATTATTTCCTATGGAAGGAAGGCATTTTAAAAGATGTACTGTCCCTTTAAATGTGATGGCCAGAACTCCCTTGGAGTTCAATTATGCTTGTCACACCCTTGCTTCTGGCTCCGCCCCAATGTCTTCTGGCTCCACCCCCAAAGTCCGCAGATATTTCTTGAATTGGACTTGGCAACCTTAGGCCTATACAATTTAATGCCCTTTGCATCTTCTCTCTTGTTGCTGTGTTAATTACTCTGCTGACAAGGACTACAACTGCAGGATTCCAGAACATTGTTTTTTTTAAAGAGGCTTATTGTTCTTGGTCCATATACACATGCAATACGCAGGCAATTCCTTCTTTGCGTACATCTGATAAATTTAGGATTTTTTTGCCATGAGAAAGCTTGTGCCACAATATATTTATTAGTCTTTAAATCCCCACCTTCAAAAAGTTTTCTCATTACGTCAGTAATATTTACAACAACGTTGCGAGGTTGGCCAGTATGAGCCCTCTTTTCAAGATGGAAGGCCTAAGACTGCAAAAATAAAGGCTTGACTAATACAGTTAAGTGAGTTAGTGATTTCCAGCTCTGTGATTTCCTGACTCATCCATCATTCAGCCTCTTCACAAGACTCTGCATCACTTCTCAATTGACTTTTTCACATCACTGCAGCTTCTCTGACTGAGGATAGAGATATGCCACGGCTGATGTTTACTACTAGGAGAGTAGAGGACAACACACTTTTATGTAATAGGTGGGTGTTGGATCCCAGACCAACTTTTCCACTCACATAAGGCACCTGTCAGTGGAACAAAACTTCCTGCCTCCCCCCCTCCCCACTATGGCTTATTGATCTCCACAAAATGCTGCTCCCCAGGGTCAGGGGACTCTCTGGAACACCCTGAGTAGTTAATTGAGGGTCTCTAGCAGGAAAGGGGAACAGGTGAAAATTACCTCATTGAGGGGTGAGTTGGAAACTTTGAAGACTGAGATTGGAGGTTTCATTTTCGTTGTTATGTAACAAATAAATCCATGTGTATAAGAATTTCATAGCTAGTAATCATGTGGGACATTGTGGCAGGCATATTTCCTGGTCTCAAATGTTGACCTGATTTTGTTGGTTAGCTGGGACTTGCTTTTTGAGGCAGAAACACCAAATATACAGCATAGCATTGATGCCTCTCCTTTAAAAAAACCTCCCAAGTTTTAAAAAGATTAGACAAGGGAGTCCAGTTCTCTGAGCCCCAAAAGAAATTGCCCCCGTCCTCCACTATTTCCAATGAGGTGAAGGCATTTCAAAGGAGAGCGGTCCTTTTAAATGTGATAGCCAGAACTCCCTTCAGAGTTGAATCGTGCTTGTCACAACCTGGCTCCAAAGTCTCCTGGCTCCACCCCTAGGCTCCAGATATTTCCTGAGTTGGACCTGGCAACCCTATGCATTGATCATTGGAGGGACGGTGGCTCAGTGGTAGAGCATCTGCTTGGGAAGCAGAAGGTCCCAGGTTCAATCCCTGACATCTCCAAAAAAGGGTCCAGGCAAATAGGTGTGAAAAACCTCAACTTGAGACCCTGGAGAGCCGCTGCCAGTCTGAGTAGACAATACTGACTTTGATGGACCGAGGGTCTGATTCAGTATAAGGCAGCTTCATATGTTCATATGTTCATCTGCAGTAGAACAGCTAGAGTATTTAATGAAGGGAGCTTTGACTCTTGAAAAAATCTTGTTGGTCTGTTTAGGGTTACACTAAACAAGAACCTCTTATAGAGCGTTTATGAAGATCAATGAAGGGGCTATGAAGTCCGCTAAGAAAGAGTTCTATGCGGCCTCCATAGAGTCTGCGAAGTCGCGCCCAGCCCAACTTTTTAGAGTAATTCGGTCATTAACAGTCTTGCCATCAGGCAATCAAAATGGTAGAGAATTGGATATTGGCTCTGAGGCTTTTGCAACGTATTTCACAGATAAAATCCTGACTCCCCGCCACGATGGATACAGTATGCGAGCTGGAAGCCCCTTGGCCGTCTTCTGGTCCTATATTGCAGGGGTCCCCAATCCCCGGGCCGTGGACCAGTACCGGTCCGTGGCATGTTAGCAACTGGGCCATGAGTTGTATAATTATTTCATTATATATTACAGTGTAGTAATAATGACATTGGATTTATATCCTGCCCTCCACTCTGAATCTCAGAGCGGCTCACAATCTCCTTTGCCTTCCTCCCCCACAACAGACAGCCTGTGAGGTGGGTGGAGCTAAGAGAGCTCTCCCAAAAGCTGCCCTTTCAAGGACAACTCCTATGAGAGCTATGGCTGACCCAAGGCCACTCCAGCAGCTGCAAGTGGAGGAGTGGGGAATCAAAGTTCTCCTAGATAAGAGTCCACACACTTAACCACCACACCCCCAAAAAGTGCACAATTGTATAATCTTGAAACCATTACTGTGCCCCCCCCCCGGTCCTTGGAAAAATTGTCTTCTACAAAACTGGTCCCTGGTGCCAAAAAGGTTGGTGACCACCGCTATATTGGACTGCTTCAGCGGGCTCTTGCCAGAGGATGTGGACAGGATCCTAGCTGCAGTGAAGCCTACCACTTGCCCCCTGGATCACTGTCCATCCTGGCTGGTGAAACCAGTCGGGATGGTATCAGGGATTCTCTGGGTGATATTGTCAACTTGTCCCTTTCAACAGGGACCTTCCTAGAGAAATTGAAGGAGGCAGTGGTTTGTCCGCTTTTGAAAAAAACATAATTAGACCCTGGGGTCTTGGCCAACTACCGCCCAGTTTCGAATTTACCGTTTCTGGGTAAGGTAGTTGAGAAAGTGGTGGCGGAGCAGTTACAGGTTTTCTTGGATGAGACATCCGCCTTGGACCCATTCCAGTCTGGCTTTCGCCCAGGCCATAGGACGGAGACTGTCCTAGTCGCTCTCACAGATGACTTAAGACACCATCTGGATCACGGCGGGTCAGCACTGCTGATACTTCTTGATCTGCCAGCAGCATTTGACATGGTCGATTACGACCTTATGACCCACCGCCTCACCGTTGCCGGAGTTCGGGGGTGTGGCCTTACAACGGTTTTCCTCCTTTCTCCAGGGAAAGGGACAAAGGATGGTGCTTGGCGGGCAGACTTCCTTGCAGCATCCACTTGTATGTGGAGTGCCGCAGGGAGCCATTCTCTCGCCAATATTATTTAACATCTATATGTGCCCCCTTGCCCAGATTGCCTGAGGTTTTGGACTGGGTTGCCACCAGTACGCTGATGACACCAATTCTATCTGTTGATGAGTGGTTGGCCAGTCACCGCCCCTGACCAGTTGTCCGAGGCATTGAGAGCCGTCGCTGGGTGGTTACAACAGAGTTGACTGAAGCTGAATCCAGCTAAGATGGAGGTCCTGTACCTGAGTTGGGGTGGGGTGGGTATAGGCATCAAGCTCTCAGCTTTGGACGGTGCCACATTGGTGCCAACCCAAAAAGTGAGGAGCTTGGGAGTGACCTTGGATGCCTCCCTTTCCATGGAGGCCCAGATCATGATGGTTGCCAGGTCTGCCTTTTGTTATCTTCAGCAGATCAGACAGCTAGCACAATATCTATCCCCCCAGGACCTGGCTACAGTGATCCATGCAATGGTCACTTCCAGACTAGACTACTGTAACTCGCTTTATGCTGGTTTACCCTTGAGACTGATCTGGAAACTGCAGCAGGTGCAGAATGCGGCGGCTCGCCTGCTGACTGCACCACTTTTAGGAGTGGGCATTCAGCCAGCGCTCCACAGTCTGCATTGGCTGCCCATCGAGTACCGGATCCGCTTCAAGGTTCTAGTGCTAACATTTAAAGCCTTACGCGGCCTGGAACCAATGTACCTGCGGGGCCATCTCTTTCCATATATGCCCAGGAGGTCGTTATGTTCAGCCTCCCAACATCTGTTGGCCATCCCCGGCCCAAGAAACGCCTGCCTCGCCTCAACTAGGGCCAGGGCTTTTTCAGTCTTGGCCCCAGCCTGGTGGAATCAGCTCCCTATTGAGATTCGGGCCCTACCTGGCTTATTAGCCTTCCGTAGGGCCTGTAAAACGGAGCTGTTCCGCCAGGCTTTTAGCTGAGGCTGCGGGCGTCTATTCTTGATCTGGTTGGCCTCCCTGGCCAGCACTGTCATCTGTGCTAGGAACTGGAATAAAAACTGCCATCCCTATGAGATATCATGATGTGAGATGGCTAGGCTGGGCAATATGTGATGTCATGGTAATCTGAGTGCTGTTGAGTTGTCTGTTTTAAAATGTTTTTATTGCATTTTATTGTTTTATTATATGTTGTACTCCACCCTGAGCCCTATGGGGAATGGGCGGAATAGAAATTTACTAAAATAAATAAAAATAAATAAAATAAATAATACACTGTAGATAAGTATAAAGGGAGTATTTAAAGTATTTTTACCATGGCATTTATTATATAACTTGGTTATCTGTCAGTATTTTATACAAACATAGAAGATCATGGGGAGGGACAGTGGCTCAGTGGTAGAGCATCTGCTTGGGAAGCAGAAGGTCCCAGGTTCAATCCCTGGCATCTCCAAAAAAGGGTCCAGGCAAATAGGTGTGAAAAAACCTCAGCTTGAGACCCTGGAGAGCCATGAATGGGGCTGTGGCTCAGTGGTAGAGCATCTGCTTGGTAAGCAGAAGGTCCCAGGTTCAATCCCCGGCATCTCCAAAAAAGGGTCCAGGCAAATAGGTGTGAAAAACCTCAGCTTGAGACCCTGAAAAGCAGGGAAGGGATGGTGGCTCAGTGGTAGAGCATCTGCTTGGTAAGCAGAAGGTCCCAGGTTCAATCCCCGGCATCTCCAAAAAAGGGTCCAGGCAAAATGGTGTGAAAAACCTCAGCTTGAGACCCTGGAGAGCCATGAATGGGGCTGTGGCTCAGTAGTAGAGCATCTGCTTGGGAAGCAAAAGGTCCCAGGTTCAATCTCCAAAAAAGGGTCCAGGCAAATAGGTGTGAAAAACCTCAGCTTGAGACCCTGAAGAGCCGCTGCCAGTCTGAGAAGACAATACTGACTTTGATGGACCAAAGGTCTGATTCAGTATAAGGCAGCTTCATATGTTCATCATTTTTCCTGGAACATGCATCGCAAGTAATAAAGACGGCTTGGATCTTATAATGTCGTTTCCTTCCTTCTTCACTGCGACTGTTGCGGAGGCTTTCTTCCACTGCAGCATCCACTTCCTCTTCTGCTGGCACTTCCTCATGTGCTTATCAAGAATTTTCAGGGAGCCCTGATGGATGCGGAAGTGCTAGCAACATAGGAAGCCAGCACTGCAATGGAGGAAAGTCTTCACAATGTCCAGAGAGAAGTGCAGGGAGAGCAATGCCATAGGATCCGAGTATTTCATTATTTTATTAAAATAATTTTATGTTCCTTTTCAACACATAGTAACTCCAAGGTGGGTTAACTAATGCAGTCAGCGCTTTTTTTTGTAGCAGGAACTCCTTTGCATATTAGGCCACACACCCCGGATGTAGCCCATCCTCCAAGAGTTTACAGGGCTCTTAGTACAGGGCCTACTGTGAGCTCCAAGAAGATTGGCTGCATCAGGGGTTTGTGGCCTAATATGCAAAGGAGTTCCTGCTGCAAAAAAGGCCTGAATGCAGTAGTAAAAAACACAATGTATGATAACAGTAGAAATAAAATGTACAGTGTAAAAGCACAGAATTAAAACTCACAAATTACAGATTAAGGTCACGTCCTTACTAAACGTTTGCTTTATATTTTCTCTGTTGCCCCCACTCCATTTCCAGTTGAAATACTTTCAAAATGTTGCTTCCAGATTGATAGATCTCCTGTACTTTTTTAAGCCAGGCTTTCCTTTGCCCATTGGATCCAGGGAAGGATCGCATTTTTGGGATGTCAGCACTCTCATCACCCCAAAGGTGGTGATGTGCTGCCCCCCTTTTCCTTTGCACATGTGTTGTATCAACCCAATGGCACATGAGATGCTTTTCCCAGGACAACTGAAACTCTCATGTAAGAGATTCTGTCTTACTCCCCCTGTCTTTTAGCCACTCTGAGGATCCCTAGTTCCCCAGAGAATTTGCAATATGAGTGAAAGAGATAGCAGGTATGGAGAGAAATCTCTCCCCCCAGCCTCCTTGGTAACTAATCCCTCCTTTGTCTGATCACCTGAGAGCTGTTTTTAACATTAAAAAGAAAAGAGGACTTTTAATAGTTAAGCAGACCATTTTACTGAATCCAAATCCCCAACTGAATCCAAATTTAGCCAAATCCCCCTCATATTATGAGCATCTACTACAGTGGTCTATCAATATGTGGTATGGTGTAAAACTGGGGCTGGGGGGGGTGGGGGAAACCGACATAGTTAAGAAGCTAGAGCAAACCCAGGTGGAAATGCCCTAAGGACCCCTAACTCAAAACCTAACAGTTAGGGTCAGGAACTAGCAAAAGTGTTGGTAAAAAAGCAGTCATTCTTTAAATAATGGTTTCTAATCTCTCAACAAAGCTTGTCTAATACAAATCAAGGTTGGCCGTCCTGTTAAAGACCACCAAAGAAAGTGCCAAAAGAGCCTTCTTGGGAAAGGGCAAGGGTGGAATTCTAGCAGGAGCTCCTTTGCATATTAGGCCACACACCCCTGATGTAGCCAATCCTCCAAGAGCTTACAAAAAAGAGCTTTGTAAGCTTTTGTAGGATTGGCTACATCAGGGGTGTGTGGCCTAATATGCAAAGGAGCCCCTGCTAGAATTCCACCCCTGGGAAAGGGTATTTCATAACCTTAGTGCCACCACCCCAAATACTCTGCTACGCCTTGTCACCTGGGGAAGCTCCAGCAATTGTGGTGATTCCAAAACGAGCAGGAGCATATTGCAGAAGGCAGTCCATTAACTGGGCATGGGTTGTAGCGGAAGCATTTATCCCCCATATTGAGGCTCTGGATTAGAAACTGTCAGCTTCTTTTCGAGGGAAATGAGCTTTTTCACAACCCTTTTATTTTCAAAGCTTATCGCCAACTCAGTATTTGCTTTGATAGTGATATTTGCTTTGATAGTGATATTTCAGTTATCTGGCTTACCCTTCTGTCTTTTCTTTATCTTGATGGCTTTCTTCTGCATTAGTACTAGTGAGGAGCAGTGTCAACAATAAACTGACATGTGTGTTCTACAGTAACAGTTACTTAACAGAAAAATGCCAAGTGTTGCCATTAAAAATATGTACCCATTAAAGTAAACAGAAGTGAATATTTGCCTTTAAGAGTAGCAGAAGTCCCCGAATGTCCTTGTCAGGCCTCTTTTTGGGCAGGAGCTCACAGGAGTGGAGTTCTGGAACCTCTACATTTTATTGTGCTCTTTCTTTCTCCTTCCCCCCTCGCAAAAAAAAAAATTGCTTCAGGGCTCCATTGTTCAAACCTCCTGTGAGAATTTTGCTAAACTCTAAGATTTCACAAGCTTTCTAATATTTTCCTCCACAAAAAAATGGGAAATAACCAAAACATATAAAGCAGGCAGATGGAAATGCCACTGTGGCCACATAGGAGAAAGTAATTTTAAAAGTCTGATGGGAGTAAAGTTTTGTCATGGGTGCAGTCAGACGTACCATTAGTGGCGACACAGCTCCGTCTGGCTGACGGATTAAATGTGTTCGTTCAGACATCCACATCTGGCAATCGAGCGTCATCCAGGGTTATCCTGGCTTGCTACTCCTGAATGGCGCATTAATTTGACAGCACGGAAAGTCCGGCCCTTTTTCAAAACAGCGGCACAAGATCGGCTTTTTCATGTTTGGACAGCTCACGTGCGATACTGCCTCCCACCTTTTTTTTAAAAAAAAGCCCCAGCAAACATGCGCATTGCCAGATCATCCGGGAATCTGAGGTGACGCTTCTGCTTCTCCAATCAACACAGGATCAGAGGGGGGGGGGAATGTTATCCCACTATTCAGAACAGGAAAAAAAAATCTTTTTTTCAATGTGGAGGATTTTCAGATATCATTGTTACTGCCAATTTCTAGGAAAGTAATTCCTGGCAGTTCCTTGGTTTGAACTGGCAATGTTAATTCCGGAAACTTTCCCCCTTCCCCCCTGCCTCTGAAGCAACGTTTGATTTCCCAGCTCCAAACAGTTGGGCGCATGTTCAATGGACCCCCCCTCCCAGAAATCACCATCTGATTACGCATGCTCCAAGAAAAGAGCGTGATAGTATTGGATGTCTGATCGCTCAACAACAGAATGAATCGCATTCTTGGATGCTCGTCTGAACTGCCCTGCATCGAATCAATATTCAGCGGTTCAGATTTGAGCGCTACACACCCGCTTTTAATGGTATGTGTGACCACACCCCATGACAATTATAATTCAAGAAGCATTTTAAGGTAGATAAGAACATAAGAGAAGCCATGATGGATCAGGTGAATTGCCCATCCAGTCCAACACTCTGTATCACATAGTGGCCAAAAAAACCCAGGTGCCATCAGGACACTAGAAGCCCTCCCACTGTTGCCTCCAGGCCGGGTGCTGGAGTTTCCAGCACCCCAGGCTAGATGTTGCTCCTCCGCCGCCCCCCCCCCCCGCCCGGTAGCTCGATTCGCACACACAGAGCGCACGCACATGTCGATGACATCATGATGACGTCACTGCCACCCCCACCCAACTTTGTGGAGGCCACCTGAGCCTCGGGAAGCCTCCTCAAGGTGCTCCTCCCCCCCTCCTGACTTTGAGGAGGCCACCCGAGCCTTGGGAAGCCTCCACAAAGCGCTCCTCCCCCCTGCAGCAGGGTGTGGGGAGAGGGAGAGGGAGCGCCTCATGGCACCCCTAGGCCAAGTGGCACCCGAGGTGGCTGCCTACTTGGCCTACTCCTACGCACTGGCCCTGGTTGCCCCTCCCAAGCACCAAGAATATAGAGCATCACTGTCCCAGACAGAGAGTTACAACAATAGGCTGTGGCTAATAGCTACGGATGGACCTCTGCTCCATATGTTTATCCAATCCTTTCTTGAAGCTTGCTATACTTATACCCACCATCACCTCTTGTGGCAGTGAATTCTATATGTTAATCACCCTTTGGGTGAAGAAGTACTTCCTTTTATCCATTCTAACCTGACTGCTCAGCAATTTCATTGAGTGTCCACGAGTTCTTGTATTGTGAGGAAGGAAGAAAAGTACTTCTTTCCCTACCTTCTCTATCCCATGCATAATCTTGTAAACCTCTATCATGCTGAGATGCTGAGCTGATATAATTTAGTACACCTTCCAGTGATGTCAGAGTGTGTGGTAGATGCAAATGAGTTGTGCTAATGAACTCCAGCACATTTTTTTCCAATGAAATGACCCCTGGTCCTTGTTGTAGAGGAAAAGGGACCATCAAACAGCACTGCATTGGGATGTGAGTGTTAAGAGTAGGGTTCAGACATTTGAAAAGAAAAGCCCACAAGTTACGCTCTCCAAAATTGATCAGCAAAACATCCAGGCTTCTAGCAAGAATTCAGGCTTGAGAACCCATTGATTTGTCTTTGTGGTGGCCCATGATGTCTGTAGAACTCTCCTACAACATCACATTTCAAATGAATCTATTTCTTCCTGGCACTTTTCTTCATTGTCCAACTTTTATATCCATACATAGTAATGTGTTGATCTAGCAGGGCTTTCAAGATATGAAGATTAGTGTTAAAATCTTAGGTGCCCCTGTTTAGAAGGGAAGTCAACTCCTTGAGGAATGATTTGTCATGCATATCCCCTTCTTGAATAGACAATCTACACATTCAAGGGTGCTTTGAATACAGTTTCCGTGCCGGATCCTTACTCCCAGCTGGTTCACATGTGATTCTCCTGGAAATAACCTGAGCTGATCATTTGTGGAAATGATTAAGGAGTTACGGTAGGGATTAAATATTCAATCAGATTTGACATACCACACTATCTGTATGCACTGTCCATTCCTAAATTGAGAAGAGTGTATATGGTGGCACGTTACAGTTCATTTCCATATGCACAGATGAAGGGTGGTTTTCTGGGCATCTCAGCAAGTCAATGCTATTGTGACTGCCCATTAGCAACTATAGATTCACTTGTCAGCATATTTTTGTTGTTGTCCAAAACGTGCAACTGTGAGATAAAAGTTTCTGAGGAAATGGCTATTAAAATGTTCTTCCTTTTTGGAATCTACAGGGTTAAAACTTTTGCTGAGCAGTCTGTGTCACAATCATATAATAGATGTGGCATATTTCTGTTATACTGTCTTTTAAAAATGTTTAGAATCTTGTAAAGTTTTAAGAAAAAATTTATGGTGTATGGCCTGAGAGCTTTGGCAGCCTTGGAGCTTCAAAAGGTGAGGACAGGAGATGGGAGAAAAGAGCCTCGTGGGCCTGATTAAAGCCCTGGGTGAGCCAATTTGGTCCTGCAGGCTGGACATTCAACACCCCTAGCTTAGGGGATGTGGTGTGGGTGAGAGAGAGCAACTTGTGTGTTTTCCTCCACTGGTAATTTCCTGTTGCTGGCAAATTTCTTTTCTAATGAGAGTATCTTAATATTTTTGATAGGTAACACAAAACAATTATCAGTCTTTCTGGATTCTTTTGAGAACCCAAAACATTTATTGTCAGCTTGGGTAGTCTCAAGTTAAAATGTCTTCATATTTTTATTGCCTTATATTATTTAGTTTACTTAAGTTTTCCAAGGATTAGATTCTGATGAGTCAGCTAAGGAAAAAACCTCAGAAGATTACAAGGAGAGGGGGAGGAATTCAGTCTTGAACATGGCCAAACTGAAAACCTGGCTACCTATATATTTGTAACATTTTAATGCAAATGTGTATAAAGTCAGGGGTAGGAAAGTCAGATTTCGACCCAGGTGTGATGGACTGCACTCTTAAAAGCTTAGAAGTGATGTATAAACAGATAAAGGACTGTGAAGGGTTAAGTCTTTACAGAGCCAGAAAGCCTTGAGTGACAGGCTGTTCCAAGAGATCTGTTTGGCTAGCATTCACTGAGCAGAAAAAGACTTCTGAACTGGATGCTGAGGAGAATTCTGTCTGATTTCACCTCTAGCTGAGAAGAGTGGAGTATTAACCATTTAGGAATTCAGCCCTGATTGAGAGCAGTTTAAAACAGACAGGAGAACTGGGGAAAGTTGGCAAGGACAAGTGGGTAGTTAGATGGTCATTCCCATTCAGGCCAGAGAAGGGGGAGAGATCTTGTGATCCATTCAAAGCAGGAGTTAGCGCTGAAAAAATGAAAAGACTCCTGGCCTGGTGTGGTTAGAACCTGCCTTTAGAGACCTTAAGAGTCAGTTAAAAACTCAAAAGGAATACTGGTGTTTCAAGAGAAGGGGATTGGCTACTGGAAACCAATAGAGCTAAAGAATACTGAAAGAAAGTGTACTGGAGTATTTGGGAAAACACTGGAACAAAAGGCTCTCAAAGATTTAAGTAACTGAATTGCTTAGGAAACTCTCATTAACCTAAAACATAAGAACTAAAGTCTGGTTTTACCTCATAAATTGTCAGCCCTTGATTTTACTTGGCCTTTCCCCTCTATGTTGAATAAATAGGGTTGCCAGGTCCTCACCAGTGAGGGATCTTGAGGGGGGTGTTCCTGGAGGAGGCAGTGATGTCCCCAATGTGATGACATCATGCAAAAGAGACATAATCTCATTAAGGACATAGCCCCATAGAAGGTACCATTGGAGCCGATTTGCAAGAACCATTTAAAGGTAACTTTCCCTTTAAATGGTTTTTGCAAGAGGGTGCACCAGTGCTCACACTCCTGAACTCTAAGCAGTGAATTTGCTGTTGGAATTCAGGCGCGGTCAGCTGCTGGCACCATTCATGCCTGAACTCCAAGTGGCAAATTAGCAGTTTGGAGTTCAGGCATGCAGTCAGCGGTTGCCCCCTTCTCTCCCCTCCTGCAAGATATAAAGAGCTCTGCAGCTAATTGGCAGGCCAAGTGCTCCTGCCAAACAGCTATAGGACCCCTTAAATCTTGCAGGATGGGAGGGAGAGGAGTGACTGCTGTTAAGGGCAGAGCTTTCCCTGTTGCCCAACTGCCTAGACAGGAACCCATGTGTCATGGGCTGAGCGTTGTTGGGAAGAAAAGTCCAGGTCTGGTCCAGAATCAAGCCAGGAGAGTCTGAACAACAGCCAAGTCAGGAAGTCAAGGGTTTGGGAGCATGGTCATCCAAAGCAGGGAGTCAGGAAGCCGAGAAATCCAATCAAGAGTGAGAGCTGAGGTGGATGTGAGGGTGTCACGGATGAGCTTGTTGCTTCCATGGAGAGCCCAGCCGTGAGCAGGGGGCTAAATGGGCCTCCGGTGACACTCCAATTAACAAGCAGGGAAGCTCCTGTTAGAACTCAGGGCTCAGCGACCGTCTTCCCCACAGGCCTGCATCTCTTCGACAGGTCACTGAATCCTGGCGGAGTCACTCTTGCAGCTGAGCTACCCATGGAGATGAGTCAGGCAGGCTTCCAGCTTGCAGCTGCTGACCAGGTGTGGGGGATGCTGACTCGGGCAGCAGTGGCGAGGTGTCCACGTTCAGAACATTAGAGGGGCCACCTGCGGGCTCTGTTGGTGCTGTCAGCTCTGGCAGGGGCTCAGCATGATCGTCATTGCTGCCAATGACACCATGAAATTGTGGGATCCTCTACCCCCACATGAGAACTGGCATCCCTATGAATAAAATATTTAGTTAATTTTTAATTCTAAAACATCTCAAGTTCCATTTTCAGTGGTTTAATTTAAAGGGTGATTCCAACTGTGCCAGTTAAAGTTTTTCAGGAAAGAAGAAAACAGACCGCTAGGGCTGATCAGTCAGAAAGTAGAAGAAAAATGGAGGGAAAATCTTGCCTCTGGATGAGGGTAGTGGACGGGGGCCACATATTTTAATAATTGAATATTTTAATGTTAATATTTAATATTTGTTATTTGTTCTTGTGTTGTTTTACTTATTGATGCTAATGTATGTCGCTGCAAGACTCTTTGGGCGATAAGGGACTAAAAAATCTAATAAAGAAATAAATTGGTCCATCGAGTTCAGTATTGCCTATCCAGACTGGCAGCAGCCCTCCAGGGTCTCAGGCAGAGGTCTTTCACATCACCTGCTGCCTAGTCTTTTTAACTGGAAATGCCGTGGATTGAACCTAGGATCTTCTGCATGCCAGTGATGCTGGATTGTTTGATATTTTATGTCTGGATATTCAAGGGTGGGTTTTTTTAATTAGTGCCGCTAGCCACCTTAGAGTTCTAACATACAAATTACTTAAATGCCAATGGAATACACAGATCCCAGCCATCTATCAAAGTGGCAGCGGGCATCCTTGACTGTCACAAAAATCAAATACCGTCTTATGTTAAACAAAATATTAGAACAATTCTCCTGACTCACCATCATTCAATGCGACTTCTCTAAGTATAACCTGAAAGAGAGAGATTGCCACAGTTAGCGCTGTGGATTGTAGTTTCAAAATGCTTCAGTCCCAACCAATTTAGTGGGAAATGTCCTTTAAATAATATTTTCCCCCCTGGCTTTGTGCATTGTTACTGACACTCTCTCTTCTGTCCTACTTCTAAAGCCCAGCACAGTCAAGATGATCTTCACTCTTTAACTTTAGAAGAATATCTAAATGGAGATTATCAGTACAAAACATTCTCTCCTTACTGGGTTTCAGGTAAGTTATCTGCTTATAAATATATGTATCTACTCTGTGCAAAGAACAGAAAAGAATGGGGCAATTGACGATTCATTTATCAACTTTATTTCTATGATAATTGACGGGTGAGGACAGGCATGCCAGCAGTGCACTGGCGCATGACATCACTTCCAGGAAGGGGTGGATCATTCAAGATCATTTTGCAAAGCCAGCAGTGGTTTTAAAGAGTATTCTTTTTTTTTTTCTTAAATAAATGTTTGTATTAATTTAGCAATGCAGATAAATCAGCCAGCATTTTTTCTTAATCAAAGAGATTTCTAACTCCGATGTGCATATCTACGACATACCAACTGAAATATTTATAAACGGAGTTATATTTCCCTAAGTCAATTCACTTAAATGAAAGAGCGTCACTCTGCTCAGCACGCTGTAAAGTTGCTCTTCAGAAATAAAGCATTTGTGGTGTGAAATGTCGGGTGAGTGGAGGATATCCCTTCTCTAAATGGCATCCTGAAAAGGAGCCGTTAGCTTTGTCTTGGAACCCCTATATGTGCAGTAACGCATAGCTCCCATTGTAGTCGGTGTTAACGCCCATCATTCCCTGTGTAATTTGTCGTGCTCTTTTGGGCCCTTCAGAACGACATCAAAATAACGTTGCTATTCATCCAAACCATGCAGGCCTGAAGATGTAATAGCACAAGTTTTGAGAAAATGAGTGTGGTGATTTCTTTCTGTTGCAGACTCCCCCACTTTGCCCTCATGCTGTCCCCAAATGTCCACTGATCCACTGAACAAAATATTGGGTGGCTGAGTAGGGTTGCCAATCCCCAGGTGGGGGCAGGGGATCCCCCAGTTTGGAGGTCCTCCCCCTGCTTCAGGGTCGTCAGAAAGCGGGGGGAGGGGAGGGAAATGTCTGCTGAGAACTCTATTATTCTCTATGGAGATTTATTCCCATAGAAAATCATGGAGAATTGATCAGCGGGTATCTGGGGCTCAGGGGGGGGCTGTTTTTTGGGGTAGGGGCACCAAATTTTCAGTATAGCATCTAGTGCCTCTCCCCAAAATACCCCCCAAGTTTCAAAAAGATTGGACCAGGGGGTCCAATTCTATGAGCCCCCAAAGAAGGTGCCCCTATTCTTCATTAGTTCCTATGGAAGGAAGGAGTTGAAAAGGTGTCCTGACCCTTTAAATGTGATGGCCAGAACTCCCTTGGAGTTCATTTATGCTTGTCACACCCTTGCTCCTGGCTCTGCCCCTAATGTCTCCTGGCTCCACCCCCAAAGTCCCCAGATATTTCTTGAATTGGACTTGGCAATCCTATGGCTGAGTGAATTGCATTTGTGTGGGGGGGGGGAGTGGCGTGTAGGAAGGAATACCCTGTTTTACAAAGTTCACGTAGGGCTGGATACACCTTGTTGTGTCTGTTTCTAAAGCTGTGTTTTTCTCCTCCTTAAGGAAACGAGTATCTTTACCAGTCTGCAGAAGATGATGTAATTCTTTACAACGTTGAATCTGGGCAGTCAGTTGCTCTTGTGACTAACAGCACCCTTGTATGTATTAGAAATGGTGTTTGCTGTAAATGGATGGAATGAGAATTAATTGAAGGGACGACCATACATAGGATTCTAATTAACATCTTAACCTTTCAGAGCAAAGTGAAAGCCACAAACTATGCCTTATCCGCCAACCAGAATTTTATATTGTTGGAAAGCAATTACTCTAAGGTAAAAGGTAAAAAGCAATTACTCTAAGGTAAATTACTCTAATTACTCTAATTACTCTAATTACTCTAAGCAATTACTCTAAGGTAAAATATGTGCTTATTGTTTAGATGAGACTGGTATCTTTTGCAGTTCTTTTTGTCCTCACAGTGCTTTTGGCATGAAATCCTCTGTGAGAAAGTAGCAAGCACTCTACTTTTTCCAAAGAAGAGGAAAACGGATATCTCAGGGCACTTCTGCATTGTTTTTGTCACTTTTGTGTCCCTATTGGTTTGGTTGTTCCCTCCCTTCAGCGTGTTTTTGCTCCCTCTAGTGGTTGATTCAGTATTATATTGCAGTATGTCCAGCATATCTCCCTGTATATTTAAACTGCAGGACATACAGCAATGTAATAGCAAATCTACCACTAGAAGGCCCAAAATACATGTGGAAAAGAATTTTAAAAACTCTGATGCAATAGGGACACACAAGCAGCAAAAATGAGAATTCAGAACAGGGGTGTATTTAGAGATTTACGGGAAGTGTGGGAAAGGGGGAATTTCTTCGATTGCATTTTTCCATGCATGCCTGAGTAGTGACCCTGGACTTCCTTGGTGAGCCTCCGTCCATGTACTAACACAGGGCTGACCCTGTAGATCACCCTAATATCTTAGTCAATCTAGTCTCTGTACTACTTCTAGGAAGTTGTGGTGCTGGAGTGGAAACTCTCTGAGCAGTCTGGCAGTTTATATACTGAGTAACTTACACACTTTCTGGACTTACACACAGAGCTACCAGAACTGTTAAGAAATATTTCCAGAAGCTTCTGTATGTGAGAACTGAAATTTTAGAAGTCACATGGCTTTCATGAGGATATGGATGCTGTTTGCTTGATGTAAAGAAGCTTGGATGTTAGAAAGATTAGAGGCCTTTGTAGAAAACTCTGAGATGAAGCAGTGTGTTTCAGACACAATGATCATTCCTTTCTTTCTGATATTACTATTTTCAGCGTTGGAGGTACTCTTATACAGCGTCCTATCACATTTATGATCTTATTCATGGGTAAGAATAATATGTTTTCTTTTGTACTGAAAACCAGTTGCATTTGTGTAGAATCTGTGCTCAGTCTTTTGTTTACGTTCCTTTCAAACAGCATATTTTCCTTTTAGGAAAACTGAGATAGCTTATCAAATAGTCACATTGTCCGCAAACATATTTTCCATCTATTTTTGCTCAAAATTCTTTGGGGGTGTGATGAGCAATATGCCATGTGGGGATGACATGGAGGAAATTTTACATTTAGAACATGGATAGAAATTTTTAAAATAAAAGTGAGGTAAAAACTCAGGCAGACATACAAGCTTCAGTTGTTTGTCAGGAGATAGATGGAAGTACAGTAAGCTCAGAGTACATGTAATGTGGCTGACTTTTCCCCAGGGTTTTAATTGATGGGTATTGTTTTTTTTTATTGTCTGCTTCTATCCTGAGGACTGTTTGATGGATATCATTTTAGGATACTCAAAGTTATGCTGTTTTTATGGCTTATTGCACTATTGACGGTTCTTACATTGTTGTTTTTTATGATTTTATTGTATCATTTTTACTTTGCAAGCTGCCTCAAGCTGGCCTCAGTAAAGGCAGCAGATACATTTTCAATATACTGCAGTGTAAACACACAAAGAATCATCGGACACTGTTTTCAGCAGGAGGGTTGAGCCTATTTAATCAAATTTAAATAGCAGATTTAAATTTTTGGTGAACCATTCTCATGCATTTTAGTTTTTATATCTATTATACGCATGTCTGCATTGATCTGCTTGTGTGAACGCATTCATAAGTAAAAGTGTGAAAAGAGAAAATGTCTGAAACTGGGTGCAGGAGAACGCTGATGATGCCAGATAAATGGTGGGAACATTTGATAACTCAGGTGGGCAGCCATGTTGGTCTGAAGCAAGAGAACAAAGTTTGAGTCAAATGGCACCTTTAAGGCCAACATAGTTTAATTCTGAATATAAGCTTCCACATGTATGCACACTTTTTCAGATATATTGAAACAGACTTTGTCAACCATTATATATGCGTAGAGAAAGGATTGGGGGAGGGGTTAGATAACTCAGATAATGTCATTTGATAACTCAGACATTCACTGTGAATATTAACAGTTATTTAGAAGAAGAAGAAGAAGAAGATATTGGATTTATATCCCGCCCTCCACTCCGAAGAGTCTCAGAGCGGCTCACAATCTCCTTTCCCTTCCTCCCCCACAACAGACACCCTGTGAGGTAGATGAAGATATTGGATTTATATCCTGCCCTCCACTCCGAAGAGTCTCAGAGCAGCTCACAATCTTCTTTATCTTCCTCCCCCACTACAGACACCCTGTGAGGGGGGTGGGGCTGGAGAGGGCTCTCACAGCAGCTGCCCTTTCAAGGACAACCTCTGCCAGAGCTATGGCTGACCCAAGGCCATTCTAGCAGGTGCAAGTGGAGGAATGGGGAATCAAACCCGGTTCTCCCAGATAAGAGTCCGCACACTTAACCACTACACCAAACAAATGTGATTGACAGGATTCACTTACCTAAAAAGTGGGGAAATATTTTTAGATGTTCACATGTGAATGTTAACAGTCACGAGATTTCAGGCTTTAAAACTGTAAATTCAGTAGACTCCATTGGCTGTTAAAAGTACTAATTCATACTAACTTGTTTTGCTCTTTTGTAGGGTCTTTGCCGATGAGTATGCGCTTCCGCATGATATTCAGTATATATCTTGGTCACCCACTGGACACAAATTGGTCAGTAAGCTAATGAAGTGTGAGAATAATGTTACTTTTTGATGTGCTATATGAGATTTTATTTGCCTTTGATGTTTGCCTAGGCGTCATTTCACAGGCCTTTTATCTGTTCATCAACTGTGTTTAAAAATATTGAACATTAGAGATAACACTTCACTGGTGCATGGAGCTGTACCACATTAGAGCTATGTATACAGATAAAGCATATGCTTCAGTAGAGTCCTGATAGTGTTAGGCTTAGGGCAGATCCAGGTAGAGAATTTGACAGATCCAGGTACAGATTCAAGACAGTAGAGCCCCTTTACTTCATTCCTGAAAACTGCAGATTCTGGATATCTTCAGTGTCCCAAGACAGATCTAGAACTACTGGACTAGTAATTAATGAGCAAAAGTGGGGTTGCTTTCTGCAAATGAAGGGTTGTGATGGAACAGAAGTGATTTAAACATCATTCTTTTGTTGAGATAGGGGAGGGGGCAGTGTTACCTTGACACAGTGCTTCTTTGCATCTGATCTCCTCCTCCCTAGTGAGAGTGCACTGCTCATCTAACTCCTCTTTGTACAGGATCCTTAACCTGTCGTTGTTGTTCAGTCGCACAGTTGAGTCTGACTCTTTGCGACCTCATGGACAAAGTCATGCCAGGCCCTCCTGTCTTCCACCATCCTTAATCTACCCCCTCTGCTTCTCTTCTAAAACTGAGAAAATCAGCAAGAAAGAAAGTTTAAGGCTTGTCAGTCTAAAGTGAACACCATGCTCTTGTTACTGGAGATGCAATTCACTTGCCCAGAGCTCGTGGATGCGCAAAAATATGAATATGGACTCAGTCCCTTGTCTTTAGAGGCATCTCATATCTGTGAGTTCAAGTGTATGTTTTAAATCACTCAGTGCTACCCTTTCATCTGCAAAAATATAGTGGCTGGACCACTCCAAATATTTAACACATTTTATTCCACCCAGGAAACTCAAGGTAGTAAATTTGAAATCATACCCATTGTATCCTAATCCAGTGCCATGTAGTGGTTAAGAGTGTTGGACTAATTTCTGGAAGATTCAGGTTCAAAGCTTCACTTGTGCCATGAAAGCTCACTGCGTGACCTTCAGCCAGTCACACTCAGAACCTAAGCACAGGGTTGTTGTGATCAGGGCTTTTTTTGGTAGAAAAAGCCCAGCAGGAACTCATTTGCATATTAGGCCACACCTGCTGATGTCACCATCGTTTCTACAGGGCTTTTTGTAGAAAAAGCCCAGCAGGAACTCATTTGCATATTAGGCCACACCTGCTGATGTCACCATCATTTCTCACAGGGCTTTTTTGTAGAAAAAGCCCAGCAGGAACTCATTTGCATATTAGCCACACATGCTGATGTCACCATAGTTTATCACAGGGCTTTTTGCAGGAACTCATTTGCATATTAGCCACACATGCTGATGTCACCATAGTTTCTCACAGGGCTTTTTTGTAGAAAAAGCCCAGCACAAACTCATTTGCATATTAGGCCACACCTGCTGATGTCACCATCATTTCTCACAGGGCTTTTTTGTAGAAAAAGCCCAGCACGAACTCATTTGCATATTAGGCCACACCTGCTGATGTCACCATCGTTTCTCATGGGGCTTTTCTGTAGAAAAAGCCCATCACGAACTCATTTGCATATTAGGCCACACCCCCTGACACCAAGACAGCCGGGACTCCGTTTCTGTGTGTTCCTGCTTTTTTTTTTTTTTAAATGCCCTGGTTGTGATAGTAAAATGGAGGAGAGGCGAATGATGTAAGCTGCTCTGGACCCCCCTTGGGGAGAAAGGTTGAGTATAAACAAATCTATGAAATAGGGTGCAGGGAGACATAGTGACTTGCCCAAGGCCACACACTGAGCTGCACAGCTGAACAGGAATTTGGGCCAACAACATATCCACTATATCACATGGTAATCACTGCAATTGAAGATCTGTATATGCCATCGATGGTGGTTTCCCTTTTTGTACAAAATACGCATAGAAAATATGAATACAAAATACTAATGGAAAAAATGCAAATACAAATTTAGAACTATCAAATAGGAAAAAACACCCTCTAATTCCATCTAATTGTATGTAATTGATGACTATATGCTAGAACTAAGTTGTGCCAACCTCCATGTGGGGCCTGGAGATCTTCTGGAATTAAAGTTGATCTCCAGGCAACAAACTCCAGTTCCCCTGGAGAAAATGGCTGCTTTGCAGGGTGCACTCTATGGCATTATGTCCTGATGAGGTCCCTTCCCTCCCCAAACTCCACCATCCCCAGGCGTTACCCCCACATCCCCAGGAATTTCCCAACCTAGACCTGGCGATCCTAACCAGAACAGCCAGTAAATTAATCAGTGTAAAATACTTATACCATATCTGACACAAATGCACAGTAACGTACAATGTTATCTTGAACGTCATCATTCCAGTACATAACGAACATTTTGAGCTTTTTTTTGTAGGAAAAAGCTCAGCAGGAACTTGTTTGCATATTAGGCCACACCCCCTGACATCACCATTGCTTCACACATGGCTTTTTTGTAGAAAAAGCCCAGCAGGAATTCATTTGTTTATTAGCCACACCCTGACACCAAACCAGCCAGAGCTGCGTTCCTGCTCAAACAAAGCCCTGGGAACATGGACCATTTCTCCACAACTCTCAAAGGTAGCAGAGCCATTAGATCTTGTGTTATATCAGTTTATCATTTTGAATATCCCCCCTCTGATGAAAGAGTAAAAGGCACTTCTGCTCACAAAAAGGGCTCTTTGGATCAAATCCTGTATTTGATATAAAATAGTTTTTACTATATATGTGCAATGACTGCATAATGCCAATTGTGCCTTGTATATATTTTTTTCAACACAGGCGTATGTATATCAGAATAATATATATTTGAAACAAGATCCTAGAGACCCTCCTATTCAAATAACTACTAATGGAAAACAGAATGAGATATTTAATGGAATTCCAGATTGGGTTTATGAAGGTAACAGTATTGTTGAAGATTAATATTATTACTATGTAAAGTGATTGGATAGTAGAAAAGTGGGATGGTGCCAAACTTTGCCTCATTATATTTATTTATTAAGTTTTTATTGCTCACAAACTAACATGGTTTCTTAACATCTTTTATTTGGGCTTTTTATATCTCCAGTGCCTGTTCCCTCTGAAAGGAAAAAATGCATATTTCCCAATTATCTTTTAAAAGGACTTTTCTTTTTTGTGTCAGATGTCTGTCATAAAAGTGTTTACTTCCATTGTTATCAGGACATTCAGAAATTGTGAGATCTTACTGGGATTGTTTGCACTGTATATAACAACCTGTTTCTACATAGTTAAGGATAATTGTTCTTTTTCTTTCCTCTTTGTGGCCTCTGGTACTTTGTACCTTTATGTTTTCTTGCTAAGGTCTTTCCTCTTTTTTGCTCCTTTTCACTTAGTTTACATCATAGCTTGAGGACATTTTGCTTCTGAGGGGCACCACTGAGGTATATAGTAGGAGGGTTTTTTAAAAATAATTCTGGTTCTATAATAGAATTTACATCTATAAACTGGATCTGAGGAATGGGAGAACAAACTACATGATTAAAGACTTCCAGTGCAATCCTAAAAACACTTTTCTGGGAGTAAGCCCCACTGAATAGATCTGAGTAGAACTTTGATTGAGACCTCTCTCATTGAGAAGCTTAACATTTAAAATATGAACTGTTCTTAAAGAATACAAAAAAAAAAATACCTCTGTCCAGCAGGAATGTATTTGCATATTAGGCCATACCCCTAACATCAGCATTGTTTTGCACAGGACTTTTTTTGTAGAAAAAGCCCAGCAGGAACTTATTTGCATATTAGGTTAGACCCCCCCTGGTTGCATTTCACTGAGAGAATCAGTTTGCTGGCTACCAGCAGCCACTTGGGTGGAAGAGAGGAGCAGACTGAACCATTGGCTTGCAAAACAAAATAGGAGTTAATTGCACCTTTAAGACCAACTTAGTTTTATTCAGAACGTAAGCTTTTGTGTGCATGCACACTTCTTCAGACGAGGAATGAGGTACAGTAAGCAGAACCACATATAGCTGGTGGGGTTTGGAATGCCAAGTGCTACAAAGTTAAAAACCTATAGCAAAATAGTAAAATTAACAAATTCAGAAAACCTTTGATCTGGGTTGAATTAGCATAACATGTTTTATGGTTTTCCACGCTAATTCAACCCAGATCAAAGGTTTTCTGAATTTGTTAATTTTACTATTCTGCTATTTGTTTTTAACTTTGTACCACATTAGGGGAGGGACGGTGGCTCAGTGGTAGAGCATCTGCTTGGTAAGTAGAAGGTCCCAGGTTCAATCCCCGGCATCTCCAACTAAAAGGGTCCAGGCAAATAGGTGTGAAAAACCTCAGTTTGAGACCCTGGAGAGCCGCTGCCAGTCTGAGTAGACAATACTGACTTTGATGGACCGAGGGTCTGATTCAGTATAAGGCAGCTTCATATGTTCACTTGGCATTCCAAACCCCACTTTTATGTGGTTCTGCTTACTGTACCTCATTCCTCGTCTGAAGAAGTGTGCATGCACACGAAAGCGTTCTGAATAAAACTAAGTTGGTCTTAAAGGTGCAATTGACTCCTATTTTGTTCTTTTACTTCAGACCAACACGGCTGTCTATTTGGATCTATCTACATTGGCTTGCAAGTACTCTTGATTGATAGTTTGACAGGCCAAAGGCTGATACTGTACAGTCCCACTGAGCCCCAACCAATCAGGATGGTGAGATTTGCCATCATGAGAGGAGAATTATTACGAAAAGATTTTATTTGTTGTTTCACTAGAATTGTTGTTGTTCACTAGAAGCATAAGCAGCAAGGCAGAGTAATATCACAATGTATTTATCAGTTTGGTGTAGTGGTTAAGTGTGTGGACTCTTATCTGGGAGAACCGGGTTTGATTCCCCACTCCTCCACTTGCACCTGCTAGCATGGCCTTGGGTCAGCCATAGCTTTGGCAGAGGTTGTCCTTGAAAGGGCAGCTGCTGTGAGAGCCCTCTCCAGCCCCACCCACCTCACAGGGTGTCTGTTGTGGGGGAGGAAGGTAAAGGGGATTGTGAGCTGCTCTGAGACACTTCGGAGTGGAGGGCGGGATATAAATCCAATATCTTCATCTACCTCACAGAGTGTCTGTTGTGGGGGAGGAAGATAAAGGAGATTGTGAGCCGCTCTGAGACTCTTTGGAGTGGAGGCGGGATATAAATCCAATATCTTCATCTACCTCACAGGGTGTCTGTTGTGGGGGAGGAAGATAAAGGAGATTGTGAGCCGCTCTGAGACTCTTTGGAGTGGAGGGTGGGATATAAATCCAATATCTTCATCTACCTCACAGGGTGTCTGTTGTGGGGGAGGAAGGTAAAGGAGATTGTGAGCCGCTCTGAGACTCTTCGGAGTGGAGGGCGGGATATAAATCCAATATCTTCTTCATCTTCTATTTTATTTTTATTTTATCTTATCTTGCTCATTTTTCAAGGAGTTTGGGACCGCATACATGCCTCCTTCTCCCATACCCATAGTTAGGTAGATTAGACTGTGAGAGAATGACTAGTCCCAGGTTCCTTGCAGTGCAGTCTTAAGCAGAGGTACATCTTTCCAAATCCATTGAAATCAGTGGGCTCAGAAGGAAACGACTCTGCCTTGGTCTGTGCTGTTTGTGAACTTCATGGCAGAGTGGGATTTGAACTTAGGTCTCCCCAGTTATAACATAGCTCTTCAACTACTATACTACACTGGCTCTTTGTGACTTTGCAATAAGTAAGCAGAAGGTGTGCCCTAGTTCCTCTCTCTCATCATTCCAATGTTACTACACCAGAAGAAAAGGAGTTTTAGAACATCTGTAAAACCGAAAACATATCCTGCGAGCTATTTTACCTATCTGCTCGTTACTGGGGCAGAACTAAGCTTCTGACTAGTACAGTCCTCTTGTATGATAGTTTCAGAGGTAGCAGCAGTATATACAGAACATATTCTCTCCTAAGGAACAAAGGCACCATACAAAAGAATTGCTTGATTTGTCCTTAGGAGAGAATATGTTCAGTGTATATTTGTGTCTTTATAAGATAATAGTAGCTAACATCTAACTTGATTTCTCCTAGAGGAAATGCTTGCTGTAAAGTATGCACTCTGGTGGTCTCCAAATGGGAAGAACGTGGCATATATTCAATTCAATGATACCAACATACCCATTATTGAATATTCGTATTATGGTGTGGATCAGTATCCCAGAAAAATAACTATTCCTTATCCAAAGGTATGTTTATTAAAAAAAAGAGATTGTCATTCCATTTAGTAAGATTTTGTCACAAAGAATGTTTTATTTTCTGTTTTCTGCAATGCAGTCCCCCACAGAGTCACACCCTCCTAAGCATACTGATTTCAGTCAGACCATCTTATGCCTTATTGTCTTGAGTCTGAGATGGTGGCTCTCCAGGGTACTGGGAACAGAATGGTCTTTCCCAACACTTGCTTTTCAAAGTAGAGATGCCAGGGTTTGAATCAGATTATTTATACATATAAACAATGCACCCTGCCTTGGAGTCATAGTCTTTTCCTCCATTCCGTTATTAGGGCTTCCTAGGTGGGAGCACATTCAGCCGGGGCTCCGGGGACTGCACTGGCTGCCAATAATATACCGGGTTTGTTACAAGGTGCTGGTTATTACTTTTAAAGCCCTATATGGCCGAGGACCTACGTACCTTAGGGACCGTCTCTCCCCACATTTTCCCCAGAGAGTACTCAGATCTGGTTCCCAAAATCTGCTAGTAATCCCCAGGCCAAAGGAGGCCCGTCTGAAGTCAACCAGGGATAGGGCCTTTTCAGTCACAGCCCCCTGCTGGTGGAACCAGCTACCGGAAGAGGTGAGGGCCTTGCGGAACCTTGGGCAGTTCCGCAAGGCCTGTAAGATGGTCCTCTTCCGGTTGGCATATAACTGACTGGTATTAAAAACTGCGGAGGAAGGCTGTGAGCACCAAACTGTTAGACTGTTTCTTCTTGTTTTACTGTTTTAACTATTGTAAATTATTGAATATGTATTTTAATATTTATTAATCTTATTGAACATATATGAACATATGAAGCTGCCTTATACTGAATGAGACCTTTGGTCCATCAAAGTCAGTATTGTCTTCTCAGACTGGCAGCGGCTCTCCAGGGTCTCAAGCTAAGGTTTTTCACATCTATTTGCCTGGACCCTTTTTTGGAGATGCCAGGGATTGAACCTGGGACCTTCTGCTTCCCAAGCAGATGCTCTACCACTGAGCCACTGTCCTTGTTTTGGTGGGGAGGGCGGGATATAAATCGAATAAATAAATAAATACATAAATAAATAAATTCCTAATCACACTGATTTCAATCAGACCATCTTACACCTTAGGGAGGAAATTGGTATATGCATAAATAAATACAATTGCGTCCATTCAACAATTTGTAGGGTTGGTTAGAGTGGGAGTGAATAACTAGCCCAGGATCACACAGTGAGATTCATGGTGGCCAGAGATATGTAATCAAACCACTGCACCACACAGGTTTCCCAGTGAGATGACTCTGGTTTACAGAAAAATGCACGCAGAAAGGGAAGAAAGATGAAGCTGGGGTCTGAATCCTGCCCTTAAATTTTAAAAAGGAAAGTGAACGGAGGAACCAATGGTCAGGTCTATGACTGTCTTCAATAATAACAACTCTCCATTTCATCAGGATTAGCATTTATTGTAAAACAGGACAGTACCACTGGCAAGCCCTTGATGGCTAGCTAGACGGTGTTAGAGGGCCTAAGTACTTTCGTTTTCCCAGCCAGCATAGCAGGTGTTTTATAACAGACAGAACAGTAAGACAGTAATACAATAAAATGGCAAAGGATCTTGACCCCAATCGCTGCAAAAACATAATCATATTTCAGTGTATTTTATGGGATTAGGATTTATGATAAACCCGGTTAATCTTTATTTATTTAAAAGTTTTAAACCAAAAGATAAAAAACTAACAACAGTTATTTTAAAAGGAAATAGAAATACAGAATCAGTGAAAACAAAGAAAAACGAGAAATAATAAACCTAGTTGATCTATGTGAGTGCACTGTGAACACTTTTATTGGCCAAAAATATGGGCATATACATTCAGAGTAAAGACACAGGTGGCCTTCATGGAGTGAGTCGAACAAGAAATTGGTGGTCTTAAGTCCCAGTTTGCCAGAACATTCTTCTATATAATAATAATAATAATAAATTTTATTTCTATCCCGCCCTCCCCACCTTAGCGGGCTCAGGGCGGCTAACAGCATATTACAAAACATACAGTGATATTATAAAAACATTTAAATCCAACAATATAAAACATCAACAATAAAACTACTAACATTAAAAACCAGTTCAATGATATAATTATTCTGCGGTGTGAATCTTCAGACCGCATTGGCGGCTCCTTAATTCTTGATCTTCCTAACAGTCCGGATGTGCCAGTTTAAAAAGGACGGTCTTGCAGGCCCTGCGGAACTGCTCAAGGTTCCGCAGGGCCCGCACCTCCTCGGGGAGTCGGTTCCACAGAGTAGGAGCCGCACTCGAGAATGCCCGTACTCTGGTGCTCTGATGTTTAATCTCCTTCGGCCCGGGGATGGTCATCAGATTTTTCCCGACTGACCTCAGTGCTCTCTGGGGTTCGTATGGGGAAAGACGGTCCCTCAGGTAGGTGGGTCCTCGGCCATATAAGGCTTTAAAGGTAACGACCAACACTTTGTACTGGACTCGGTATATAATTGGCAGCCAGTGCAGTTCACGTAGCCCCGGCTGTATATGCTCCCGTTTTGGAAGTCCCAACAACAGCCTGGCCGCCGCGTTCTGCACTAGCTGCAGCTTCCGAGTCCGGCACAGAGGTAGCCCCAAGTAGAGGGCATTACAGTAGTCTAGTCTTGAGGTGACCGTTGCGTGGATCACCGTTGCGAGGTCCCGGCGCTCGAGGAAAGGGGCCAACTGCCTTGCCCGCTTCAGATGGAAGAATGCTGACTTGGCAGTGGCTGCTATCTGGGCCTCCATTGATAGTGAAGGCTCCAGTAAAACACCTAGGCTCTTTACCTGGCGCGCTGCTTTCAATAGCGCACCGTCGAAGGCCGGGAGAGCTATTTCCCTTCCCAGGGCGCCGCGGCCCACGCACAGGACCTCTGTCTTCGCTGGGTTCAGCTTCAGCCCGCTCAGCCTGAGCCATGTCGCGACAGCCTGTAAAGCCCGGTCGAGATTCCCTGGTGCGGAGTTGGGCCAGCCGTCCATTAGCAGATAGAGCTGGGTGTCGTCTGCATATTGATGGCAACCCAGCCCAAACCGCCGGGCAATCTGGGCGAGGGGGCGCATATAGATGTTGAACAACATTGGGGAGAGAACTGCTCCCTGAGGCACCCCACAATCCAGTGTGCGCCTCCGGGATCGTTCTCCCCCAATAGCCACCCTCTGTCCCCGACCTAGGAGAAAGGAGGAAAGCCATTGCAGGGCCGACCCCTCAACCCCAATGTCGGCGAGGCGGCGCGTCAGTAGCCGATGGTCGACTGTATCAAATGCAGCCGACAGATCTAACAGCATCAGCACTGCAACGCCGCCTCGATCCAGTTGCCGTTGGAGGTCATCCACTAAGGCGACCAGCACCGTCTCCGTCCCATGGCCCGGCCGGAAGCCTGACTGACATGGGTCCAGGACAGAAGCGTCATCCAGAAACCTCTGAAGCTGCTGCGCCACAGCCCTCTCAATAATTTTACCTAAAAACGGTAAATTAGACACCGGTCGATAGTTCGCCAATTCGGCCGGGTCTGCTGTAGCTTTTTTCAAGAGAGGGCGGACCAAGGCCTCTTTTAGGGGTGTTGGAAATTGCCCCTCTAAGAGGGACCTATTTATGATGTCCCGTAAAGGACATCTAAGCTCCCCCTGGCAGGATTTAATCAGCCAAGAGGGGCAGGGGTCCAGATCGCATGTTGTCGGGCGAGCAGCGGAGAGGATTCTGTCGACTTCCTCCAGGCTGAGCGGGTCGAAGTGGTCCAGCACTAAACCTGAAGACAGGCACGGAGCCTCAATTTCACTCACTGTATCCAAGGTGGTAGGCAGGTCTTGGCGGAGCAACGAGATTTTATCTGCAAAATATCTCGCAAATGCCTCACAGCCTATTTCCAATTCTCTAACATTTGGTTTGCCTTGAGGCAACGTTATAAGATCCCCAATTATTCTAAATAATTGTGCTGGGCGCGAGTTTGCAGATGCAATCTTGGTAGCAAAGTATTCTTTCTTTGCAGCCTTGACTGCCATCTCATAAGACTTCATAAACGTTCTATAGGATGTTCTCGTTGCTTCGTCCCGAGTATGCCTCCACTGCCTCTCTAGTCGTCTAAGCCCTTGTTTCAGCCGGCGCAACCCCAGGGTGTACCATGGGGCCAGCTTCGTGCGAGGGCGTAGAGGACGCCGGGGTGCAATTTCGTCGATAGCCCTGGATAGCTGGTCCTGCCAGATCTCCACCAGGTCATCGAGGGAATTGCCAGTGGGCCAAGGATCCCTCAGGGCCGTTTGGAACCGTTCCGGGTCCATCAGGCCCCGAGGGCGAGCCAAAATAGGCTCTCCGCCCATACAGGGTTGGGGTAGCATCCCCATACGGGCCTTAAGGGCTAGGTGATCCGACCATGGTACCGCTTCTACGGCGATATCGTTCACCAAAATCCTGGACGCAAAGATCAGGTCTAATGTGTGCCCGGCCTGATGCGTGGGAGTCGTGACAAGTTGAGAGAGTCCCAGTGTTGCCATGGACGACACTAGGTCCATCGCCTGAGTGGAGGCCGTGTCGTCGGCATGGACGTTGAAGTCACCCAGGACCATAAGCCTCGGGTACTCCAACGCCCAGCCCGCCACTGCCTCCAATAGTGATGGTAAGGCATTGGCCGGTGCGTTAGGCGGACGGTACACCAGCCAAATTGCCAACCCCTCTCCAACATCCCACGCCAGACCGGCGCATTCAATCCCATCAATCCTTGGGCCCGGGAGAGCCCGAAAGGAGTAATCCTCCCGTATGAGTAATGCTACGCCTCCCCCCCGCCCGCTACTCCGTGATTGGTGGAAGACCGAGTATTCTAGATCTCAGCAACTGGGAGTCGTACCAATAGATTTTTGATAGGTAGTGTAAAGGGGCAGGCAACCATTTTGGTCCAAGCACTAAAAAAACCCCCACACTATTTGTGAAGATGTTGGTGTGCATGCAAACGAGATGGGGAGGGGGAGTTGGACTTGACCAGATAGGCATGGAGCAAACCCAGGGCATTGCCAGTATCTCAGAGATTTATCTTGGACTTGACTGGTTGCTTTACAGGTTTGGGATGAGCATGTCTGTTGATGTCTCCTGCACTACTGGCCCCAGCAGTGCTGCTGAGGCCCGGGTTGTGTGGGTAGGTGTCAAGCCCTGGTCCTAGATGCAAAATGGTCTGGTGTGCTGCTGTTGGTTTATGTCCCAAGGGCTCCTTTCCCTTGACATAATCATTCAAAGAAGCACAGTGCCTGCAGGGTTGCAAAAAGATTGTTTCTTTTTTTTTGCCTTGATAGAGAAATTACTTGTGGCATTGCCTAGAGAAATGGCCTTGTATTGTGCCAACAGAGTCACAGAAATTAAATTCTAGGTAGAGTTTATACCTTTCTAAGCTCATTGACTTTCAGGGACTTAGAAGGATGTGACACTGTTCAAGACTGCACTGTAACCAAGTAAATTACAATGCTTTAAAACTGCAAAGTCATGAAAAAACTGTCTCATGTATCTCTAAAGCGGCTAGGGGAAAACATTTCCTGAAAACTAAAGTTAATGTTGTATTATTAAACATTCCAAAGATCAGTTTGAATAATCTAAAGATACATTTCCTTCAAAGGCTGGGGCTCAAAATCCTTCAGTTAAGGTGTTTGTCATAGACACCACAAACCCTGACGTTTTCGGTTCTAAGGAAGTACCTGCTCCAGCAGTGATAGCCTCAAGGTAGGATGCTCTTATGTTCACCTTTTCTTTCCTGCTGTTCCTCTTTTTCACAGAAATATACTTTCATTTCAGCCGACCTTTTCCTGAAGGGTACTTTTCTCTGTGACAGTTCTGATCTGTTTTATGTATCGGGAAGAGGAAGTTTCATGTTTGATTTTCCACCGCCTCCGGAACGCCAGGATCTGATCTGTTGTAAGTGTGTTAATACAACAGCATGCTGTTCTTATAGTAAAGTGTTCTTTCTTCGAATCTCTCATTTCTAGTGAACATTATGTCACTTGGATTACATGGGTAACAGATAACCGAATTGGCGTACAGTGGCTGAAAAGAGTCCAGAACTTCTCTGTCTTAGCTATTTGTGACTACAATGACCGTTCCAGATCCTGGATGTGCCCAGAGGTACTTTTGTCTATGGGGCTTGCTTTTAAAATAAAATTTGCTGCAGAAGCTACTGATGAACAATTATTATATACAACAGGGGTGGCCAAGGGTAGCTCTCCAGATGTTTTTTGCCTACAACTCCCATCAGCCCCAGCCAGCATGGCCAATGGCTGGAGCTGATGGGAGTTGTAGGCAAAAAACATCTGGAGAGCTACCCTTGGCCACCCCTGATATACAACACACACACCCCTCACCAGTTTGGCGTAGTGATTAAGTGTTTGGACTCTTATCTGGGAGAACCAGGTTTGATTCCCCACTCCTCCACTTGTAGCTGCTGGAATGGCCTTGGGTCAGCCATAGCTCTTACAGACCTGTCCTAGAAGAAGAAGAAGATATTGGATTTATATCCCGCCCTCCACTCCGAAGAGTCTCAGAGCGGCTCACAATCTCCTTTACCTTCCTCCCCCACAACAGACACCCTGTGAGGTGGGTGGGGCTAAGAGAGCTCTTACAGCAGCTGCCCTTTCAAGGACAACCTCTGCCAGGGCTATGGCTGACCCAAGGCCATTCCAGCAGGTGTAAGTGGAGGAGTGGGGAATCAAACCCGGTCCTCCCAGATAAGAGTCCACACACTTAACCACTACACCAAACTGGCTCTTCCAAACACTTAACCACTACACCAAACTGGCTCATTTATTAATGTCTTGAAAGGGACATTAATAAATTTTATTCCCATGTGCGTGTTTATGAAACAAAGGTCTGGCTCATGGAACCTTAATCCTGAAATACATTTCATTGGTCTATAAGATGCCCCTCGACATCTGCTTTGCTCTTGATAATGACCACCCAATTGCCAAAAGCCACTGTAGTTCTCCAGAACTCTTCATCAGAGTGGGTGTTAAACAGGAAAAAGGGGGAAGCCAGGAGACATTGGGGTGGAGCCAGGAGCAAGGCAATGACAAGCACGATTGAACTCCGAAGGGAGTTCTGGCCATCTCATTTAAAGGGACCCCACTTCTTTTAAATACCATCCCTCCACTGGAAATAATGAAGGATAAGGGCACCTTCTTTTGGGGCTCATAGAATTGGACCCCTAGTCTGATCTTTTTAAAACTAAGGGGGAGGGGGTTGAGGAGAGGCACCAAATACTTTGCTGAAAATTTGGTGCCTCTACCTCAAAAAAACAGCCCCCTCCCCGAGCCCCAGATACTCACAAATTGATTCTCCATTATACCCTATGGGAGCCAGTCTTTATAGGGAATAATTTCTCTCCCTACCCCTGCTTTCTGATAACCCTGAAAAGGGGGTGGGGCTCCAAACCGGAGGATCCCCTGCCCCCAACTATTGGCAACCCTACCCTCCGTGACCTGATGCTGCTACTACGGATCAATTTCCTTTATGCTTATGATCATGCATTTCCCCCACAATTTATCTTTTTTCACTTTATTTTGATCGCCATGCCCTTAGGCAGAAACCCTGTGCATGCGTTGTAACGCTGAGCTAATGCTGTTATAAAAGGCCAATGTGTTAAATATGTTCTATGCGAAGTGGCTTGCTGTTCTTGAAACTGGAGGAGTCAGCATCCCGGTGACCTCTAGTCCAAAACAATGCTTCTCAGCATGTCCTTGCCTCTGCATGTAGTTGCCAAAACCTCTTTCATGGTGTGTTTATAAAGTGCTTTTATCATATAAATCTGTGTGCCAGTGGTTCGCTACCAGAGGTGCAAGTAGATGGCTGAACTCCATTAAGCCTTGTTTGCTCAAAAGATCTCTGCAGGAAAATATTTCCATCTCTTTCTTTGCTTTCTGATTAAACTGGGAGTTATAATGCATAAGAGATGGTAACTACTCCATATACTGTGAGATAATAAAAATGGAGTGGTCAAATATAGCCAGGGAATGCGATTCTGCAAGCCCGGAAGTATGTATACTGAGTGCGTGCTTAAAAGCTGTTTGGAAAATATCCCAATGAATCGGTAAAGCTGCCGTTCTGAGTAAAGGCTGAAATGCAAGTAAGAATTTGCATGATCAGCCAGAATGTCCCTAGTTCCACCAAAACCTTTGCCCTGCTTTTCAAACATGAACAGTCCTGTAGAAGGCAATTAGACCACTTTGATGAGTATATCAGAGCCTATTTACACTTTTCACTTGAGTTGCATCTGCATTTAATTTTATATGAGCCTAGCACATTAGTTGAATGAAAGGTGCTTTACAGGGAAATACATTAGCAGTGGTTTAATGCGCTTGCACCATTTCCCCTGGTCCTGCATCTGTATCAATAGATCAAATTCTAAATGGGGCAAATCCGTGGACAGCTAAATCCAAAGACTGGAGCCATAAGCAGACAAGAGAGATATTTTTACAAACCTAAAAAACTTGCCAAGTTAGCAGAAAAATCTAATTTTTTTTTAAATGAAAATAATAGAAGCAGCTTTAAGAAACAGATGCCCTCAGTGGTTGTTGCTAGGCAATCACAACAGTATTGTCTTACAATCTTAGGTTTTGTTGGTTTAAAGGAGGGGGGGAGGTGACAGGGCAATTCCAGGGCTGTTTTGGCCTTTGTGGGAGGACTCATTGGGGCTGGACCCACTAGCAGCCACAGGTGATTTACTACCACCTGACTTGCTTGACTTACTCTGTTCAACAGAGTGTTGTGTAGTGGTTAGAATTTTGGACTAGGATCTGGGAGACCCCAGCTTGAATCCCCACTTTGCCTTGGCATCTCACAGGGTGACCTCTGGCCAGTTACACATTCTCAGCCTAACCTACCTCAAAAGGTTGTTGCGAAGATGGAGTGGAGAAGGAAAGAATGATACAAGTGGCTGCGGGTCCCCATTATGGAGAAGGGCAGGGTATAAATAAAGTAAATAAATAAATGTAGCTGTGGGGGGGGGACAATTAAAAGAGGTTGACTGGTCAGTAGGAAAGAACCTGGGAAAGGTAAGGATATGCCAAAAATAGGAAGAAAGGAAATGCTGTGGAGAGAAGCATACAGGGGATAGTGAGGTGCCCCACACAAGTCCCTGAAGGTCCCCCACTACTCAGTTGGGCTTGATCTAGAGTTCAGTGCCACGCAACTGTGTCATAGTTTTCCTATGTAGAGGCTGCCAAGGAAGGGAAGGAGGAAAAGTTGAAGACAGGAATAAAAATCAAATAGGGTTGCCTTGTTGCACTGGTGGAGGGATTTGGGGACTGGCAACCCTAAGATCAAAGTAGGCTGACTAGTAGGTGGAAAAGGGAGGAGGAAGTAGGAAAGAGGGAGAGGCTCCGGGGGCTTCCAGGAAAGAGAAAGTAGAAATAGTATGAGAGGGGGAAATGAAGTGCCCCCTTCAAGTCCTTGCAAGTCCTTTCCTTCTTGAAGAATACTATTGTGAATCTGCTGGTAGTGTTTATGTTTAATTCGATTTATACCCCGCCCTCCCCACTGAGGCGGGCTCAGGGCGGCTTACATCAAAGTCATAGTGTGCTATGATCACAGTCATAAAAACAATAAAACCACTTAAATATATAAGTTAAAACACATTTAAGTGGTTGTATTGTTTTTATGACTGTGATCATAAAAGGTAAGGCAACCCGTGTGCCTTGCTAGAAAATAATGTGTGTTACTTTAATAATTGTTAAGCATGACACACTAAATGTTTACTTTAAGAATTTCCTCCACCCCCTTCCCACCACCTGCCCCTTTTTCCCCATGTACAGGCCAAACTATCCGCCACATTTTGCAATGAGCTGCATCCAGATAACTTGCTTTGTAAGGAATGGTATTTGAAAAGTCCAAAGGAGCCCAGTTAGACTTGGAATCATGACATAGGGAGAGAGCGTTGTGTAGTGGTTAGAATTTTGGACTAGGATCTGGGAGACCCCAGTTTGAATCCCCACTTTGCCTTGGCATCTCACAGGGTGACCTCTGGCCAGCTACACAGTTGGCAACCCTAGGAAAAGCCCTGACTCTAATGGCTGCCCATTTTACTTCAGAAAGTACACACATACAGGCCCCAGATTCAGCAGGAGCTCATAGCAGCACAGCCCCTGAACCTTTCTGATGACCCCCCCTCCTCCTTCCTTCCTCCCTAGTCCATTGAATAGTAGGTGCAGCTGCATAACAATCCTTGGATTAGGAGAGTGGGCAGCCAGCCACCAGGAGTTTTGCCACGCCCCCAGCAGCCCTTATTAACCCCTGGAGAAGCCCACGCCACCCTTTCTCCATTTCTTATGTGATTTTGGGCAGTGGGTGGCTTGCTAGCCTTTTGACTGGCGGGGGGCCTCAGGAGAGTCTAGGCTTCCCAATCCCCAGGTCCCAGCGGGGGATCCCCCGTTTTTACAGGCTTCTCCCTGCCCCCAGCCAGCTGGCCAGCGGGGGAAGTCCCACCCCCCACAGTCACCATGTAGTTTTAGAGCTCCTGCAGGTCCGTTTTTAAAATATGTGCCTTTAAGGCTGAGCAGGAAACAGGAAGGGCTTCGGAGAACGGCCCCTCCCTTTGTTTTGCTTTCGTTTTCAGATCAAGTAAAGTTCTGCAGGAACAAGACCCAGTAAGTATTTGTGTGTGAGAGAGGGGGAGGGGGCAGGGGATTCCCTGGTTTGGAGGCCCTCCTCCGGCTTTAGAAAGCATGGTGGGGGGGAGGGAAATGTCTACTGGGCACTCTATTATTCCCTATGGAGAACAATTCCCATAGGGAATAATGGGGAATTGATCCATGGGTATTGGGGCTCTGGGGGGGGTATTTTTTGAGGTAGAGACAGCCAATTTTTAGTATAGCATCTAGTGCCTCTCCTCAAAATACCCCCCAAGTTTCAAAATGATTGGACCAGGGGGTCCAATTCTATGAGCCCCCAAAGATGGTGCCCCTATCCTTCATTATTTCCTATGGAAGAAAGGCATATTGCAGGTGTGCTGTACCTTTAAATGTGATGGCCAGAACTCCGCCCGCAAAGTCCCCAGATATTTTTTGAATTGGACTTGGCAACCCTAGGAGAGTCCCAAGATCTCTAGCCAGCCAAAGCAGGCCTCGCTCACCCAGGGATATCCTTTCTTGCATCAGGTTGATTTTGGCTAGTGGGGGTGACAGCATATGCTAATGAGTTATGCTAATGAGCTTCACCACCTATTTTTCTACAAAATGGCCTCTACACACACACACACACACACACACACACACACACACGTATTAATGAAGAGTTAAGGTCCTATGGAAGTAGTTAGTTCCCCACTCTGTGGATGCAGGGGGTCTGTTTGTGATCATGAGGCTCTCATGGGGGCAGGGCTGGGCTAATTGTCTTCTGTGGCCCTGCGTATGAGAGATGAGACTGGGGCAGTTCTAATAGCCTGCTCTGCCTCCAAAGTGCAGACTCTTTGTGGCAGCTGCTGTCGTGCCCGCCAACTGAATCAAAATGAAGTGGGATTATCCAATCACCGCAAGGGTCAATTTGGAATTATATCTGTATTTATTCAAAACTTTTACATGCCCTCTCTCTAGAGATCCACTTGAGGCAGCTCACTGAGTAAAACAAGACAAAACCATTTAATTGCTAAAATGAATAATTGCTAAAACCCTAGCTGATGGGGGGGGGTGTGACCCAGGAAAGCATTAAATGGGTGCATTTAAAAAAACAGCATAAAATGTTGGGGAGTTTCTCTTTTACATTGCCTTAGAAGGATGCCGTTTTTAATATAATCCACATTGTTTGTTAGCTTTGGGTTGCTAGTTAGGCCTAGTCCATGAGGACTAACTGGGCTGGGTACTAATGAGCAATGATAGGGATTGTGTGGGTTGCTAGCAAAGAGATAAGTAGTGGACAATCTGAGACATCTAACATTGAAGGGTGGATCCTATGCCACACCAAGGAGGAGCAGGAAGACACCGCCACCAAGAGGGCAAAGAACTTCCACTGTGATGCTTCCTTTAGCCTCCTCCCTGTCCATCACCTCCTTCCCCAAATGCTAAGAGACAGTTTTATGGGACAGGTGAAGTGGCCCATATGCCATTCGTCTTCCTTTCCTTTCCTTTCCTTTCCTTTCCTTTCCTTTCCTTTCCTTTCCTTTCCTTTCCTTTCCTTTCCTTTCCTTTCCTTTCCCAGATCTCTGCAGCTCTCTCATGTTAAAGTGGGTTTTTAAAAATTTCTTCTGTTCCTTCCTTCTTTCCAAGTGGCAAAACATTGGTGATGTCAGGGGTGTGTGGCCTGATATTCAAATGAGTTCCTGCTGAGCTTTTTCTACAAAAAAAGCCCTGGGCAGAATCATGTATCCTTTTTCATCCACCTCTAAGGGTCCCCCCACTTTTCATTTTATTTGCCTTCATGTTGGTGGCCATTTCTAGATGGACGCAGCAAAATGAAAGAGGAAAGAAGTAGCGCCTTAAAAGAGTTATACTGGAATAAATTTTGTTAGTCTCTAAAGTACTCCTGTTTAATTTTGATTTGCAAACTTCACAATCATTTATATAGTTCATCTCAGTAAAGTCAAAAGGTTTCTCTAAACCATCACTGCCGGATAAATAGAGACTGTAGCACCACTGTATTGTTTTAACTTTTTAAAATTAATTTATATTTGTACTTATATTGTTATTGATTTTATCTGTCATTGTGATATCATGATTTCGTATCATGCTCTGTAAGCCGCCCTGAGCCTGCCTCGGCGGGGAGGGCGGGGTATAAATAAAAAATTACTTACTTACTTACTTACTGCCAATAGACAACTCTAGGGGCTTCTTGCCCTTCCTTTCTATCAGATACACAGGGCAATAAAAATGGAGCCCCTGGGAGGAAAGGAATTCTTTTGCTGAAATTCAGCATTTTTAAAACTGCAAGTTCTGTCTCCGGAGAGCACATTCACTGAGAATATTTCAGGAGTGTCCAGACTGTAACAAAATATGAAATCAACGGAAGTTTTAAAAGACTGGCAAAAAAATAAACAAACATGTTATATGTATGTACAAATCATTTGTGCCCAGTGTTGTCAACTGTAGCCTGCGAATCGTTTGTTTTCCTGCAGCAATTGGAATTCTGACAGGCTGAACCAAAAAACTGATTTAAAATGTCGGCAGTACACTTAGATCTTTGTAATAAGTCAGTGTCTAGCTGTGCTGTCCTAGTCAGAGTTACACCCTTCTAAAGTGCGTGGAAATGGTGGCAGTCTGTTTAGGAAGGGTGTCAGTCTGTTTAGGACTGCACTGTAAAACACTGACTGACTTTTATAATTGTAGGGTGATTTTAATGGAATATTTTCAAATTTTTTTGGATATGTTCTGTGCAGCTGTGGAAGCAGTAGAACATCAGCCCCCATCTCTGCCTTTTCTTAAGCAGCTGAGCAAGACCAAAGTAACAGTTTTAAAGCATTCTCAAAGCCCCCTGACTGTAATGAGTAATATATGTAATCTTTTATCACCAAAACTAAACTCCGAAACAAACAAACGAAAACTCCCTGACTCCAATTCTGCAAGCATCAAGCTAAAACTAGTGGTTATGCACGACTGATTGTTTCTTCCATGAGTTGTCCAAAAAATCGTCCCAAGATGTCGAAATAGTTTTACTGTGTTTGTGTTTTTTAAAAAAATGACTGACAGTGCAATCCTAAGTATTTTCGTGGGAGTAAGACTCACTGAATAAACCTTAGTAGAATCCAGAGTAGACCTGTTTAGGATTGCTCTCTGAGTGGATGAATGAACAGATGGACATATGAAAGTGTGTGAGCTGCTTTTGAAAACTAAGGGGGAAAGTGAGTTGCCTGTCTGACAGAAGGGGCAAGAAGAATGATTGCACCAGCATTCATTTTGTTGGTCTGAGGGTCCTTTCAGTTGCATAGTTAGGATGAAGATGAGTTCCATGACTTTGTGTTAGGCTTGCCAGTCCCCAAGTCCCAGCAGGGGATCCCCCAGTTTTGCACTCCTCCTCACTTGTAGGGGAAAGCCCCACCTCAACAGCTACCATATTCAGCAGGCTTAGAAGGTGCTTGCAACTATTCGTGTTTTGGAACGTGTGTGTACCTTTAAATCTCAGCAGCAGGAAAGCAGGGGCAAGGCGAGCAGGCAGAGTCATGAGTGTGTGAAGCTGTGAGAAAGGCAGAGAGTCCCTGTATTTTGCATTTGCTTCAGAAGTTGTTTCTATAGTAAAATGGATAGGAAAGAGTTAACTATAACCTGATTCTTGGATGGAGGAAATATCCACCCCCTAGGCTGCTCTTCTTTCCTGTTCTGTCTGAAGAAACTGGTTGAAATACAGCAAATTGTTACATTCAGCAACTCTCATGAGTAAATTGCCCCAGTGAGATCACAAAAGTGCAGGCAAACTCTATTTTGTACAAACTCTATTTGTACAAACTCTATGTTGACTGCTTTGCAAGTATGTGTACGTGTTCTTTAAAAATGCAATGCTTGGAAATGCTCCCAAAGCCAGGCAAGCGGACTTGTGGGGATTTGACAAATTTCACTTTCAGTTAGTAGAAGTGCAGCTGCCAGGGTAGGCAGAAAATGAGGATGAGGAAATGAAGACTGTATTCAGGGGAACTGCACTGCTGTATTTTTATGTGTTTATTTGGGGAACAGGAAAGTCTTCTGGCTCCATTCTCAAAGTCCCCAAATATTTCCTGAGTTGGACCTGGCAACTTTGCTTTGCATTTATGTGTGTTTGTTACACCTAACAGAATTCAAGCAATGCAATCTTAAGCAAAATTCACCTTTATTTATTTATTCACCTAAGGGTATAAGCTTTCGACTTAGAATGGTGCAGTTCTACTTAAGCCATTTGGTAGATCAAAGAGCCATTTTGTCGATCAAAGAGGCAATAGGAGATTAAACATTCATTCTTTGCTCTTTTAAAAAACCTGAGTTCCCAAAGTTGTATAAAGTTTTGCCTGATTATGAGACAGTCTTTTAGAGGGAAAGGAAGGTATTTGAGGAGTTTATTTGGTTTTAGTCTGTAATGTTCTAATAGTTACTTGAAAGCTGCGCTGAGCCAAGTGGAAGGGCAGCGTATAAATATTTTTAATAAAGTTATAACTTTCTCTTCATTTTTGTGTAATGAAAGGTTTAGAAAATAGGAAGCTAGGAAAAAATCTTACCACTTTTATTTGTGAAATTTTGATGTACTGAAAATGTGGACTTCATTCAAATGAGAAAATATTTCAGTTGACTTTGCAGGAACCTCTCATAAAGGCACAGGAGATATTGCAAAAGAAAGTCAGGAAAAATTGCAGCTGTTTTAAGATATTGCTTCCTTCACGCTGTAGGAATTTAGGCCATTTTACAGCTTAGGCAGAGCCAAAAATGTGATTTACAAATGCTTCGAGTCCAGCAGCACCTTAGAGACCAACAAGGGTGTCAGTTTTCAAGAGCCAATGCTCCCTTCGTCAGACACCAAGTAGGAATGGAGATCTGCTGGAACATAGCTGGCTGGGCCCGCCTAAGAAGCCTAGATCACTCCCCACTTTTTAAGACTTATGATATTTTACTTCTCCAAGAGACCTGGACAGCTGGGGAGCGTCTATTGGATGGCTACTATGTTTTCACTAATAACGCTATCCCCGGTGAAGGCGCTGGAAGGCTCAAAGGGGGATTGGGAATTCTAATTTCCTCAACAATTAAGGGTAAATGCGTACATCTAAATAATGTAAACCCATGGACATTGGCAGTTCTCCTTCATTTTAACACAGAGACTATTTTACTAATCAATGTCTACCTACCTCCTCATCAAAGACAATCAGACACTCTAGCAATCTGGAATGATTTTGAATCCCGTTTAGAGGATCTTCTGAATGATACCCCAGCTGATATGATTCTAATGGGTGGGGATTAGGCTTCCCAATCCCCAGGTCCCAGCGGGGGATCCCCCGTTTTGACAGGCTTCTCCCCGCCCCCAGCCAGCTGGCCGGCAGGGGAAGCCCCGCCCCCACAGTCATCCTGTAGTTTTAGACCTCCTGCAGGTTTAGAACTCCCTTAGCGGGAGTTGATGGAATTCCACCAGAGATGGAATTCCACCAGAGATCTGGAAGCATGGGGGCACAGTACTACATAGCTCACTTCACAAAGTACTTGTCACCTGCTGGGAACAAGGCAAATTACCACAGGACTTTCGCGATGCAATCATCATCACCCTATACAAGAACAAAGGGGAAAAGTCAGACTGCTCCAACTACCGGGGGATAACCCTGCTCTCCATCGCAGGCAAAATCCTTGCCAGAATACTCCTGAACAGACTGGTGCCCACCATTGCAGAAGAACTCCTCCCAGAGAGCCAGTGCGGCTTCAGAGCTAACAGGAGCACCACCGACATGGTATTTGTTCTCAGGCAGCTCCAAGAGAAATGCAGGGAACAGAACAAGGCTCTGTATGTGACTTTTGTCGACCTTACCAAAGCTTTCGATACCGTTAGCAGGAAAGGCCTGTGGCAAATCTTGGAACGTTTAGGATGTCCCCCAAGATTCCTCAGCATGATCATCCAGCTACACGAAGACCAGCGAGGCCAAGTCAGACACTGCAACGACCTCTCGGAGCCCTTCCCAATAGACACAGGTGTAAAGCAAGGCTGCGTTCTCGCGCCAACTCTCTTTACGATCTTCTTTAGCATGATGCTTCAAAGAGCCGCAGTAGATCTAGATGAGGACGATGGTGTCTACATCCGCTATCGCACCGATGGCAGCCTGTTCAACCTGAGGCGACTAAAGGCACACTCCAAGACAATGGAAAAACTCATCCGAGAGCTACTGTTTGCTGATGATGCTGCACTCGTCTCCCACTCGGTATCAGCTCTGCAGCATATGACGTCCTGCTTTGCAGAGGCTGCCAAGCTATTCGGCCTAGAAGTTAGTCTGAAGAAGACAGAAGTTCTCCACCAGCCTGCACCCCAGGAAGATTATCACCCTCCCTGCATCACTGTGGGTGAATCAGTTCTGAAGACAGTCCAGCAGTTCAGCTACCTGGGGTGCATCATCTCCTCAGGTGCCAAGATGGACAAGGAGATTGACAACAGGCTGGCAAAGGCAAACCGTGCATTTGGCCGACTGCACAAAAGAGTGTGGAGCAACAAGCATCTGAAAAAAGGCACAAAGATCAATGTTTACAAAGCGGTTGTGATGACAACCCTCATCTATGGCTCCGAATCGTGGGTTTTATACCGTCATCACCTGCGACTCCTTGAGCGCTTTCATCAGCGCTGCCTTCGCACCATCCTCAACATCCACTGGAGTGACTTTGTGACCAACACTGAAGTCCTCAAGCGGGCAGAGGTTACCAGCATCGAGGCACTGCTGTTGAAGACGCAGCTGCGCTGGGCAGGGCATATTTCTAGGATGGAAAACCACCGCCTTCCCAAGATTGCCCTGTATGGCGAACTCTCCACCGGCCATCGAAATAGAGGGGCACCAAAGAAGAGGTACAAGGACTCCTTGAAGAAATCCCTTAGCACCTGTCACATCAACCATCACCAGTGGTCTGACCTAGCCTCAGATCGCAAAGCATGGAGGCACACCATCCACCAGGCTGTCTCTTCCTTTGAGAACGCACGCATAGCTGGTCTTGAGGACAAAAGGAGATTGAGGAAGAATCACACTGCTACAGGACCAACCCTAAATCAGACTTTTCCCTGCAGCCGCTGTGGCCGGACCTGCCTGTCCCACATTGGTCTTGTCAGCCACCAGCGAGCCTGCAGCAAACGTGGACTATTGCACCCTTCTTAAATCTTTGTTCGCGAAGCCAAGCCGAGAGAGAGAGAGAGAGAGAGAGGTTTAGAAACCTGCAAACAGTTTTTAAATGTGTACCTTTAAGGAGCCAGGAGACTTTGGGGGCGGAGCCAGAAGCAAGGGTGTGACAAGCATAATTGAACTCCTAGGGAGTTCTGGCCATCACATTTAAAGGGACAGCACACCTTTTAAATGCCTTCCTTTCATAGGAAATAATGAAGGATAGGGGCACCCCCAGAGCCCCCGATACCTCCAGATCAATTCCCCATTATACCCTATGAGAATCGATCTCCACATAGGGAATAATGAAGTGCCCAGCAGACATTTCCCTCCCCCGCTGTTTCTGGCGACTCTGAAGCAAGGGATTGGCATCTCTACTCACGAGTTGCTGCCAACTTCTTCAAAGTAACACCATCCCAAGAAGAAACCTTTGCAATCAGAGACTGAAGCTTCCAGAGGTGGAAAGTCACACGGTGGCTTCCCCCTGCCAGCCAGCTGACTGGGGGCAGGAAGGAGCCTGGGAAAGCGGGAGAACCCCCACTGGGACCTGGGAATTGGCAAGCCTAGTGGGGCCCAGGGGGGCAGGCCCATCCTTTCAAACCCCCCTTCCAACTGTATGGCCCCGGTCTCGAATTTGCCTTTTTTGGGCAAACTTATCGAGAGGGCAGTGGTGATGCAGCTACAGACTTTCCTGGATGACCCTTCCGTCCTTGATCCCCTTCAGTCCGGCTTTCACCCGGGCCATGGGACGGAGAAGGTGCTGGTCGCCCTAGTAGATGACCTGCAGCGGCATCTGGATCGGGGCGGCTCGGCGGTACTGATGTTGTTGGACCTATCGGCAGCGTTCAATACGGTCGACCATTGGCTGCTGGCCCTTCGCCTTGCCGACGCAGGGATTCAGGGGTTGGCCTTGCAATGGCTTTCCTCTTTCCTTGAAGGTCGGGGACAGAGGGTTGCTATTGGGGATGAGCTGTCCCGTAGGCACACACTTGATTGCGGGGTGCCTCATGGTGCAGTTCTTTCCCTGATGTTATTTAACATCTATATGCGTCCCCTCGCCCAGATTGCCCGAAGGTATGGGCTGGGCTGTCACCAGTATGCTGATGACACCCAGCTTTATCTGCTTATGGGCGACCGGCCGGTCTGCGCCTCACAAAATCTGGACCGGGCATTACAGGCTGTGGCTGGGTGGCTCAAGCAGAGTGGGCTGAGGCTAAATCTGGCGAAGACAGAGGTCCTTTGCTTGGGCCGTCGTGGTCCGGGAAGGGAAATACCTCTTCCAGTTTTTGCCGGTGCGCCGCTGATTGCGGCGCACAGAGTCAGGAGCCTGGGGGTACTTCTGGAGCCTTCCTTAACAATGGAGGCCCAGATAGCTGCCACTGCCAAGTCCGCGTTTTTCCATCTTAGGCGGGCAAGGCAGCTGGCTCCCTTCCTGGAGCGCGACGATCTAGCAACGGTGATCCATGCTACGGTCACCTCGAGGTTGGACTATTGCAATGCCCTCTACATGGGGCTGCCCCTGTGCCGAACCCAGAAATTGCAGCTGGTGCAGAACGCCGCCGCCCGGTTGTTATTGGGGGTCCCAAGGTGGGAGCACATTCAGCTGGGACTTCGGGCTCTGCACTGGCTACCAATACTTTACCGAGTTCGGTACAAGGTGCTGGTTATTACCTTTAAAGCCCTATATGGCCTAGGACCTGCCTACCTGAGGGACCATCTCTTCCCACACGTTCCCCAGAAAGCACTGAGATCGGGATCTCAAAACCTTCTGGTTGTCCCCGGGCCAAAGGAAGCCCGTTTGAAAGCCACAAGGGACAGTGCCTTCTCCGTAATGGCTCCATCTTGGTGGAACCAGCTGCTGGAAGAGGTAAGGGCCCTGCGGGACCTTACCCAATTCCGCAGGGCCTGTAAGACAGCCCTCTTCCGGCTGGCCCACAACTAACCGGCACTGAACACTGAACATTGAATACTGAACACTGAACACCGAATACTGAACCTGAAATTGAATTTGAATTGAGTGTAGCTTTAAGACCGCTGTATGATTTTAACGTTTATGTATATAACAAATGCTTAGATTTTTAACTATAAATTATGAAATGTTAATTTTAATGCTTAATTTTATATTTTTATGTTAGTTTTATATGTTGTAAGCCGCCCTGAGCCACCTGGTGGGAAGGGCGGGATATAAATCTCAGATAGATAGATAGATAGATAGATAGATAGATAGATAGATAGATAGATAGATAGATAGATAGATAGATAGATAGATAGATAGATATTGGAGGGCCCCCAATCTGTCCCCTTTGGTCATCACCATTCTGAACAAGTAGTAGCATTGCTGCTGGTCTTTCCGCTTTTTTTGTCTCCCCTTCCCTAACAGAGTATGCAGAGCAAAGGGGGGGAGAGTCAAGGGGTCTCTGTCTCTCTGAGAGAGGGGCACATAAGAAAGGGGTGGGGGGAGCAGAGCTGCTGTGACTGCCCAGGCAAAGGGGGGTTAGCTTGTAGAACTAAAGGCAGCTTACAGTGCCAAGAGCTCAGGGCTGCCAAACTGGATGCCCCCCCCCCAAACAACAAATCCTGCTGTGGGCCACACCAAACATGAAATCCTGGCTATGGTCCTGAGTTATTCTAGTAGCTGTAGCCAATGAGGACTGAAGTATCGGATTCACATTAAAGCCCCCAAACCCAAGAACACCACAAAATATAATTAATGAGATTTATTAAAAGAATGTGCAGTAATATAGAATATATGAACTGTGAATAGGATAATATAATAAAGGCAAAATCTAGACACATTTATAAGCATTGGCTCTCTAGATCCAGATGTTACCTGGCATGATTGTACCCAACAAAGTTTCAAAGACCAAATCAAAGACCTGCACAGCTCATCCACAAATGGGAGGTGTCCCAAAGTCAGATGCCATCCAGATAAAAGACAAAACTAGAATTAAAAATCTTTTATGCCCAGTGACCCATGTTGACATGATTCTAGTTGACCAATCAAATGTATGGCAAATGATGTAACTTTGCAGTTACTTTCAGCTTGACCTCGAGTTCCCAGAGGGAGAAACTTTTACTAGGCCTCAGCCTGAACCAGTGTTTCTGAATAGATGGAAGACCACTAAGCAAGCCAGTCTCTTGACACTATGTTTCTTCACCACATCCAAACAGTCATCACTGATATAAATCTCTGAACTAGTCTTTCTAAGTGCGTTTTTGTGTTTAATTGAAGATTATGCTTTTTACATTGATGTTCTTACACTTTTACAAGGTGTTTATGGTTTAAAAGTACGGAACTTGGCACACGCATACAATTGCCCATGGAAAATGTTTTTTGATACGAATCCCAGTAAGCTGGCAGCGTCTCAGTAAAGTTTTCACCCATCTTGATGCTATTTAACTTTATTTTGTTTTGCAGAATCGGCAACATATAGAAAAAAGCCAGACAGGATGGGCTGGTGGAGTATGATTTCTATTCTCTTTAAATGTTGGTTTTGTTAAGAGCATTCTATAGCTCCTAATTGATCTATGCAGAAGACATGCTTTTCACGGCTGTCAATCCATGCATTACACATTTCATTCAAAATTTGTTTTTGTTTACTCGTAACAGGCACAGATGGTCTTAAGAAATTATTTAAATAAATTAAAAACAAAGCATCATTTGATGGGGAGAAACAGAAGCAGAAAGAATGAGGATGTATTCCACACATAAGAGTTACAATACATCCCCACTTTATATGGGTTCCCCCAACCAGTATGTTCATGTTCTTACAAGGCACTTTTGAGTGGGGCCAAAAAAGCTTCCCCATCAGTTGCTGACAACACGGCTCATTAATTTTGATCTTGGGTCTTACGATATCAATGGCAAGCGCATAGCAACTATCTGTGCCCTTCCTCACATTCAACAGGGGTAATACGAAAGCATTTTGAAATGTAACCCTCTGCAGTTGAATTTAAAAAAAAAACTGGAAAAAAATTACAATAATGGGCTAAATATATGATTAAGAGAGTGGCAGGATCGGTTGGAATTAAGGCTTGTTTTTTGTAGCAGGAACTCCTTTGCAAATTAGGCCACACACCCCTGATTCAGTCCTCCTGGAGCTTACAGTAGGCTCTGTACTAAGAACCCTGTAAGCTCTTGGAGGATTGGCTACATCAGGGGAGTGTGGCCTAATATCCAAAGGAGGTCCTGCTAGAATTCCTTACAGGGCTCTCCTTACAGGGCTTACTGTAAGCTACAAGAGGATTGGCTACATCAGGGGTGTGTGGCCTAATATCCAAAGGAGGTCCTGCTAGAATTCCTTACAGGGCTCTTCGTACAAAGCCTGCTGTGAGTTCCAGGAGGACTGGCTACATCAGGGGTGTGTGGCCTAATAGGCAAAGGAGGTCCTGCTAGAATTCCTTACAGGGCTCTTCGTACAAAGCCTGCTGTGAGTTCCAGGAGGATTGGCTGCATCAGGGGGTGGGGCCTAATAGGCAAAGGAGGTCCTGCTAGAATTCCTTACAGGGCTCTTCGTACAAAACCTGCTGTGAGTTCCAGGAGGATTGGCTACATCAGGGGTGTGTGGCCTAATATCCAAAGGAGGTCCTGCTAGAATTCCTTACAGGGCTCTTCGTACAAAGCCTGCTGTGAGTTCCAGGAGGACTGGCTACATCAGGGGTGTGTGGCCTAATAGGCAAAGGAGGTCCTGCTAGAATTCGTTACAGGGCTCTCCTTACAGGGCATACTGTAAGCTACAAGAGGATTGGCTACATCAGGGGGGCGTGGCCTAATATGCAAAGGAGTTCCTGCTACAAAAAACAAATCCCTGGTTGGAATGAATCTAAATGATGAACTACTTTATCAAAAAAGCAATAAAACTTTGAGTAGTAGGCAAAACATTCTGATGCTTTTTTTAGGATGATAAAGAACCCCTTTTATGTTTCAGGATAGTTTTAAGGCTGTAGGCAGTGTCCACCGCCACCCAGCTAGCTGGTCAGAGGGAAGTGGTTGGGAAAATGGATGCCTGATCAGTGTCATACCAAAGTCATGACATCACTTCTGTCATGATGTGGAAGTACCATCATCCCATCAGGCGATGCTCTAGCTTTTCCTGGAGGCTTGGGAGAATGCCAGAGCTATTCTGGCAGTGTGATGATGTCACTTCTGTGTCACACTAGAACTGACATCACTGCATTGCTGGTTACATCACAAGATTGCGAGCAAGCGCCCCCCCCTCTCCCTCGTACGTCTCCTGCCAGTTCTAGGTAGGGTGATTTTAGCATGCAGTTGTCGTAGCTTTTATTTTTTTGTAGCTCACTGGTATGACTTTATCAATGTTGTTGTTTATGCAGTTTTCAATGGAATAGCCTTTTAAAAATTATAATAAGCCAATCCGGAGGCCTTGGGAGAGGCCAGACGGCAGGATATAAATAAATAGATGAGGTTTTTGAAGCAATATATCTCACATTATCTGGAGCAAAGTGTTCTCAAGCAAATGCTTGTTCCAGCTCCTGTTCTTCTCATGTCCCTAGTCTGTTCAAACTCTTAAGTGCAGAATTTTTCATCCTAAACTACCAAATAAGTGCATTTTTAACATGCTGATTTGATGGGCAAAAGTGGGGATTTCTGTGTTTTTGAGAAATTTAGCATCCAGAAACACTATGGATGAAAAATATAGCAATGAAATGTGTTTGGTCATGTGAACATTTGTAGGTCATGGCTGAATCTATTTTTGCACAAGAGATATGAAAAATCTAGTAATTTCCTATTAATGTATTGTTGCTTTTCTGCTAATTTTGGTACATTGTTGTTTACATTGTTAAAATGAGATTCTGAGCTTCATAATGAGGTACCTGTTGTACATAGAATGCTTCTCATTCTGTGGCAACAAGAAAGACTATGTTTTTAATGGTAAATGTGACTAAACAACTTTTTAGAGGGGTGTGGCTATGCCCCCCCCCCCCGTGAAAGTATCTTTAAAAAGTTTCAGTTCTTGATACATTTCAAAGTGTGTAGTACCTCCACGAAATTTCAGCAAAATCAGCTATTGTGATGCAACCCCCATGTGCCACATTTTATTGATTTGACATGGAATATCATATAATAGGATGGTAAAACCCAGGCCTTAGTTTGGTTGCATGTTTATTCAGTGCCTTTTGTGTCGCTCAAGAGGTATTGATTTCTGTTTCCATTTCTTTTTTCTGTTTTTCAGTTCTTTGTTTCAGCTCCATATTTCACTTCTGATGCCATTTCATATTACAAAATTTTCAGTGACAAGAATGGTTATAAACATATCCATTATGTCAAAGATTCTGTGGTATGTCAAGCAAAGAATCAACATTCATGCCTGTACTTCAGCCCATGTGCCTAAAATACAATATCTGTCTTATCGCCTTTAAATTTGTTGATTTTATAGGAAAATGCAGTACCAATCACTAGCGGATCATGGGAAGCCATATACATTTACAAAGTGACCGACGATGCAGTGTGAGTATTTGAAAAAGCATGCTGTGTTATTTGTGTTGCTTGTCAATACAATTTACATTCGATGTACCAGAGATTCTTCTGTTATAACAGAACCCCATTTTCAAAGATCAGGAAACAAAGGATCTTTCCAGATGACGATCATATGGATCTCCTTTAATAACAAATGACCTGGAAGGGCCTTGATGTTAAATGACAATTTAGCTATGCAGATGCACAATCTATACATTGCCTTAATATTCTCTTACATTTTTTCGTATGCCATGTTGAATCCCTGGTGACCTCATCAGATGTTTGAGTTACAGTGCTATGACCAAAAGGAAGCTATCATGCACTGCTCACAGTATGAGAAGACAAAACTCACTAGTAAAGGCAATACTGATAGGCAAAATTGAAGGCAGCAGGACAATAGGAAGACCCAACTTTTACCCAAATGGGTTATTGATTATCTAATTAGGGAAATTAGCTTAGCAAGAGGCAGGTAACTGGGATCTCCACCTACATACACCAGAATCGTTCCCTTTGGAACCAGTCAGATGTTCAACTGATTGTGTTTTTATTGAAAAATAATAAAAGGGCAAAAAAGAGACACAAGCACACTTTAAATCTTACAAGCAAGTTAAGAAAAAACCAAGAGAGGAGCAGGGTAGATAGTGATTTTGGATGGGCTATATTTAACAGTCTTGGAGAGTCAGGTCACAGAGAGAGAAGTGACCAGCACTTCAAAGAAGATGTCACATGCTAGTGGGGGTGTGAGATTGATGTCAAGAACACACACACACAAACTGTTTGTATTTATAGGGAAAATGAACCCTAAGGCGCTATGACAGGTTTGCCCCCAAAACAATAGCTTGATGTGCTTACCGGAATTTTCTGAAAGATTTGGACAGAGCCAAATGGCTCTCCTGCAGGGAGATCAAAGAATCAGCTTGATAACTCTCCCAGGGCTGTTAATATGCATCAATGTCCCCCAGAAGTACAGGATGGGTGACACTTCCAGGTGTTATGGATATGCTAACAAGAGTATATCCACAAAAGGGGAAGCAGGATCCCCTGATGAAAGAGGTTCATTCAAAGCGGGGTGTAGTTTTCCTGAGAAATACTGTCAAGCCATATTGTATGACATAATGAATTGTGTTCCAGATTCTTTTCAAGCAATGAATTTGAAGGTTATCCAGGAAGAAGGAATATTTATAAGTAAGTTGCTATCAAGCTCTACGTAATGCTGTTTGGGGTGTTTTCAACCTGAGATGATGCCTGATAGCTATGAAGCATATGTAGATCGTTTCCATTAGTAATTGTGGAAAAGTTACCTTTATCCTGGGTTACTGTCAAAGTTTCCCCTTACCTTACATTTTCTTACCTCTTCACTCATATATTTGGATAAGCTATTGCCTGTGACCTTTGTCCCTTTCAGCTTCACCCCCTCAGCTATCCAAAGGTCTCCTTCTCTCTCAAACAACTCTGCTTTTGTTCACTGCTGCCCTTTAACCCTTCCTTTTTTTTTCACACATGTTCGTAGCAGCTAAATTCGCGATTGCCCTGGTTTGGAAGCAACAAACTCCTCCTTCGAGACAGGCATGGTGGCTGAAATTGTGGGATTATTTTGTCTTAGATAAGCTCACCTATGATTTGGATTCTCGTTGCTCCTCCCAAACCGCTTCCCTAGACTTTTTGTGCAAATGGCGTCCCTTTATTGATAAAGTCTCGAAGGACAGCAGGAACCCTAATGACTCATACCATGCTATTTTGATGTCATGTCAACTAATGTTGTAATTAGCCTTTAATAGCTAACGTTGTATGTTTCCATTTCCCTATTTTATATTGGTACATGCTACACATCTGTTGATGTCTCATCACTATTGTACCTTGAACTTTATATTAATAAAGCTTTTCAAAAATTTTTAAAAAAACCCCTTCCTTTCAAAACATCAATGTTACGTCACCTCTCTCGCTTTCTTCAGACCTCTACGGAAAACCAAGCCTTTGTCAAAATTCCCTTTCCCTACTTAACCAAGACTAATCAAGAGCAGAAGGAATGATAGCATGCCCTTCCTCTGTTTATCTTCACTTCCCTCCTATCCCTTTTCTCCCTTGTATTATTTTTCAGATTGTAAATTCCTTAGGATTCAGACTTGTGTCATTGTACTCCTTGCACATTTATGGTGCTGCATTTGTTAATTAATTGATTGTATAGGAGCCATATAGAAGTGTGATCCAGGTGGGTAGCCATGTTGGTCTGAAGCAACAGAACAAAATTAGAGTCCAGTGGCACTTTTAAGAGCAACAAAGTTTTATTCAAGGTATGAACTTTCTTGTTCATGCACACTTCTTCAGATACAATGAAATGGAAGAAAACCATTCAAACTTATAGACAGAGGCTAAACAGCAAATTAGCATATAGTGTGATGAAGATATTTTAAGATATGCAGAGACAAAACAGGAATAACAAGTGTATAGTGTCAGCAGTTTTATGGATTTAATTGAGGAACAACAGTGAAGCAATAAAGATGTTAAAACAGGAGATAAATGTGTAAGGGAATCCCTTCTAATGGTGGAAAGTTAACTGAGACTCCCTTGCAACATTTCATTTGTCTCCTCTCAAGCATGAAGGTAACAGCATTTTTTTTTTCTTTTGTTAGGATGGGGGTGCAGTAGCATGTAGAGAAACATGTAGAAGTACATACATGCTGGCAGCCTATTACTGGGCTAATTCCCACTGAGTAACTACCATCCCATTTTCCATATAGAAATAGTAAAAGAAGAAAGAGAGGGAAATCAAGTTTTCTTCATCTACTGATGAAAAAACCCACAAAGCAGCAGCAAAACAGACCAGTCCAGAGCTGAGTGGATGCCAAGATGAGCATACTAAACACTTTATCTGGGATTTTTATTTATCTGGGATTTATATCCCGCCCTTCCCACCGAGTGGCTCAGGGCGGCTTACAACATATATAAAACTAACATAAAAATATAAAATTACACTTTAAAATTAACATTTCATAATATATAATTAAAATCAAACATTTGTTATAACTATACATCATTAAAACAGACAGCGGTCGTGGAGCTACACTCTATTCAGCTTCAGATACAAATTCAGTATACAGTATACAGTATTCAGTAGTCGGTATACAGGGCCATTAGTTGTGGGCCAGCCGGAAGAGGACTGTCTTACAGGCCCTGCGGAATTGGGTGAGATCCCGCAGGGCCCTTACCTCCTCCGGCAGCTGGTTCCACCAAAATGGAGCCATTACAGAGAAGGCCCGGTCCCTTGTGATCTTCAAGCGGGCTTCCTTTGGCCCGGGGACAACCAAAAGATTTTGAGATCCCGATCTCAGTGCTCTCTGGGGAACATGCGGGGAGAGACGGTCCCTCAGGTAGGCAGGTCCTAGACCATATAGGGCCTTGGCTATCACACTCATATGCATATTTGGAACTACCTTATACTAGCTCCGTATTTTTCTTAACATGTTGTTAGTTTTTTTAAATAGACAAAAATGCAAATATTTGAATACATAAATAAATAGGAAAGTCAGTGTTGATTATAATTGTGTAAGAGTTGTATTGGAATTCCAGTGGATGCTGGGAAATTCTAGATTGGGATCAAAAACAATTAACCATTTTGTCTTCTTTTTAATTCTTTTTATAGAATTAACCTTCAAACAAATCCTCCAACCAAGCAATGCATTACTTGTAATTTAAGAAAAGAAAGATGCCAGTATTATGCAGCAAGGTTCAGTTACAATGCCAACTATTATGCTTTACTCTGTTATGGTAAGTCAAATATATGGCCAAACAGAATCACAGTTGCCCTTTCATATACATTATTCATGATGGTTTGTATCCAACCAACCGAGAGCATTGTGAAGCTTGTGGACCAGGAATGTCCTACCTACTGCCTTCCATGGCAGCCTATTGAATTATTTGAAATGCTAGTTCTGGGGGTCAAGAGAACCTCACAAACAGGATATGAAGGGAGTGGGGGTCTGAGGCAGGAGAAGGAGATCAGTGAAAAGTACACCCTTTTCTCCATCGGTCGACAGAAAATGATACTGAGATACAAACCAGTGTTTCTGTTTCAAAGTACCTTTATAATGAATTAATCACTCATTCGTTAAAGAAAGTCATAGCAAGGAGATTGGTCATTTAATTAGAATCTAAGGCAGTGTTTAAAATGAGAGCACTTATCGTCTTAGATTACACATTTGAAACATCAGTAATGGTAAACTGTAACCCTCCAGAGCAGCTGTTTTCTCCAGGGGAACTAATCTTGGAAGTAGGCAACCCTAGCTCTGACACAGAGACCCACAGAGCAACACTATAGTCTGCTGCTTTAGGCACAGTATAAGGTGCCAAGAGCACAAGCTTGTGTCCAGATTCCATGCAGATTCCACACAGGACCCTGTGTGCATTAAGGGACTGTTGAATGTGGGCTTCCCACAAGTTTTGTGCTTCTGGCATAACTTCTTACTTTGCAGAATCCTGTCTCTCCCTGTAGTCTCAATCAAGGTTCCCTCTAAGCTGCAGAGTCTTGTGAGCAAAAATTCTACTTTGCGAGCTACTTGTATTAAAGTTGTGAGCTACTGGCATCAAAGTTGTGAGCTACTGCATAAATTAATTTGCTCTGGGGTCCTCCTTTCTGAGCTAAGACAAAAATGTGTGAGCTGGAGGCTAAAAATCTGTGAGCTAACTCGCGCTAACTCAATTTAGAGGAAACACTGGTCTCAATGATTTTGGGTGGCAGACAACAACAACAATTTTATCACTACAGTCCGAGACCAGCAAGAATAGTATATAAAATGATATGTTACACTAATCATAGAATAAATTTTGGTGTTAAAAATTCAGAGTCATAGTTCTCATAAAAGGTGGCAGACAATTTATAACAACCAAACAGTAGGAACATTTCTCTACAGTCGTTCTGTTGATTACCCCAAAGATTTTTGTTTGTTTTTTTTAATCATGGGAAATTTAGAACAGAACTCTGAAAGGTTATAACGAAAAGTTTGAATTCATTATGCAGTTGATTAAAATGTATTATAATTCTGCTTCTAAGCAGGAGACAAGCCGAAGCATAAATTACAAATACAAAATAAGGCAAATGGTCATTAGTTACCTTAATGAGTAGCTCTTGGAGACTATTATGTTGACCCCTAAATATATAAAATTTCATGGGTTCAGCAAACCAAGAGCACTGCACAGAAGGTTTCTGTATCATATGAGTTTCAGATATGAGATTAAAAGAAGAAACAGATTGGGTTTTATGTTAACAATCTATTTTACAAGTCTCACGTTTATGAGTTACCATTAGAGAAACAAGCATAACAAATGACTTCACAAATAAGTCCCTGAAGATTTATATCTAAACGTTTCACAGCTTCAGCCCTGAGGCCCTGTTTTGGGTGCCCCCACCTTTAGAAATTAGGCAGGAGACCACCCTAGAGAGAGTGTCTGGAACTCTCTTCCAGGCAGGACTTTTTTTGTAGCAGGAACTGCTTTGAATATTAAGCCATGGTCCCTGATGTAGCCAATCCCCTGGAGCTTGCAGTAGGGCCTGTACTAAGAGCCCTGTAAGCTCTTGGAGGATTGGCTACGTCAGGGGTGTGTGGCCTAATATGCAAAGGAGCTCCTGCTACAAAAAAAGTCCTGCTTCCAGGAGACACTTATCTGTCCCCTTCTGTTGCTGTATTCCACTAGCAAATGAAGGGGTTTTTTTTCTTCTTTTTTCTGTCATTCCTTCAAGAATCCCTCCCTCCCACGCTATGTTTTAAATTGTGGTTTTTAATGTTTTTCTATTTGTATTTTAGCTTGGTTTGAATTATTTTAATGGTGTTTTTTGTTTGGTTTAGTGGACCTTAAGACATGTTTTTATTATTTTTAGTTTGTTAACTGCTTGGTGGCCATGGCGAGGGCAGAAAGGTTGGGTACGCAATACTCCAGACCTCAAAAGTTCCTTTGATACAAAAGCAAATGCACACATTAGGCATAAATATTTACAGATTTATGGATTAGAAGGAGACAAAATAAAGTGCAAAAAAAAGGCAGAGACATTGCCATTATTGTAGCTATCTGCATTTGAATAGGAACGTGCCGGTGAGAAACTCTACCTACTGGTTATTTCCTGTCATTAATAATGCTGGATGATCTGTGTTGGATGTTCAAGCGTGCAAATAAATAAGAGCCCTCAGCTAAAGCAAAGAAGCAGATCTAACAGAATGACAACACCTGTCAATCATCCTGGTCCTGGATGTTATCGTACAGGAAATACACCTACCTTGAGAAATGCATCACGACAACTTCTCCAGATCCTGTTGCACACGGTTAATTCTGGGATCACGTTATATAACTGTTAAGTGGGGATCACTTCATCTGTGAGAGTGAAACGTGGTCTCTAATAGATAAAGGTCACATTTCTGACTTAATCCATGGACGGTAGGCTACGGAGTGCATAATCTATTAGTCTATAAAAGCCTTCTGTGTTGTATACTTTACCTTAAAGCATGGTTTAGAGTTGCAGCTTGTGAAGAGGAAACAAACTTCAGTTTGCCCAGACACAGCACCTGCATTCGGTCATCTCAACAATCTGGAATTTGACTAGAGGGTTCTTGTATCAGCAGGGCTGGCCCCAGACTATCCAGCATCCTAGGCGAGGCTAACTTCTGGCGCACTCCCCCCCTGCACTGATAATGTCACCAAGTCACATCCGGGCGGGGGGGGGTGCCCAATTTGGCACCCCCAGAAGGCCTAGTTTGCCTAGAGGCAGAGCTGGCCCAGAGTATCAGGAAGCTTTCAATTGCACTCTACATGTGATGGACTAAGGCAGGAGCGAGAAAGCATGAATGAGAACAAGCTGCATTTGTTCTGTTCATGAACAAGCAGAGGTTCATTGTGACATTTGAATGTGACTGTATTTAAGATGCTCTTTCTTTCTATTACAAGCTTAAATCTATCTCAGGGACATAAGAAGAGCCCTGCTGGATGAGACCAGTGGTCCATCTAGTCCAACATCCTGTCTCACACAGTGGCCACCCAGTTCCTTTGGACAGCCAACAACAGGGCATAGGGGCCGAGGCCTTTCCATGAGGTTGCTTCCTGGCTCTGGGATTAGAGAATGAGGACCTCTGAATGTGGAGGTTCCCCTCAGTCACCATGACTAGTAGTCATTGATAGACTTGCCCTTCATGAATCTATCTAATCCCTTTTGAAATCTGTTTATTCCATCGCTACATCCTTGGGTTCTTTGCTTCCTGTCATTTAACCAATTTTGAATCCATAAGAGAAAACACTCCCTTGTCTCATGACTGCTAAGTTTACTCAGGAGTTTTTGGCGAGGTACCTTGTTAAATGACTGGGGAAGGCAATGGCAAACCACCACGTAAAAGTCTGCCAAGAAAATGTTATTATGTGACATTACCCCATGGGTCAGTAATGACTCAGTACTTGCAAAGGGGACTATCTTTACCTTTTTACCTTGTTAAAAGCCTTTTGGAAGTACAGGTATATAATGTCTACTAGGTCACCATTGTCTACATGCTTGTTCACTTTCTCAAAGTCCAAAACGTTGGTGAGGCAGGACTTCCCTTTGCAGAAACCATGCTGATTTTCCCTCAGCAAGCTTTGGCCCTCTGTGTGCCTAACAATTCTGTCGTTGATTACAGTTTCTACGAATTTGTCTGGAATAGAACTCTTCATAGGGTTCCTGAGAAGAACCATTCATTCCATTTAAGTCTGTAATGTGGATACTTGCCCAATAGAATGCAAGCCAAAAGAATTGCAGAAAAGAAGGGAGACATCATAGAACAGTTGTGGGGGAAGGATATGGTTCTTGGCAACAACCTGTACTGGAAGGAGATCTTGGATTTGTCCAAAGCTGATGTTAATAGTGACTGAGAAAACAGACTAGACAAAGGCTGTGAGTCTATACAATAATTGTTAGGGTTGCACACTCCATGATGTAGTCATCCCTAGATATCTAGACAGACAAGAATCCAAGCAACTCTGATCCTATTTAATTTGGGGCCTTTTCCCATTCCTTTTGCCTTCCACCAGTGAGATGGGGCTGTTAATAATTACCATGATACCAAACCACTACACTAAATTTTATAGGACAGGCTCGGGGCTTTGGGGACCTAGGAGAGAGAAGGAAATAAATTTTGTCAAATATGCTGACATGTATGGTATTATTCTAACATGCCACCCTTCTGAGCATATTCCATGGACTAAAACTTAGGCAGGTGAGCACAATTGCCTGATAAAAGAATACATATACTAAACAACAAAGCACAAGTCATTTTAAGTTGCAATAGTATTTCTCACAGTTATGCTTTAAACATAAATTTCTCTTCTTGAATCACTATTTCAGGTCCTGGAATCCCCATTTCTACTCTTTACGATGGCAGATATGATAGAGGTATTTTTTACTGTGTACATTTGTGTTCCTTGTTGATAGTCTGAGGTTGAAATCCAATGCATGCTTGCTTTGGAGTGTGTCCCGAGTCAACTGTAAAGTCCAAGTAAACCTACATAAAATTGGGCTGTAAACCTTCTAAAATAAAAACATCTGAATATTTCAGTCATAAATAGTCCTGCTTGTGTCTGTGGTTTAAATTTCATTTTATTTCCATTCCAATGTACATTTATTTAGACTTTTAAAAACAGAAACACAGATTTTTAAAAAATTATGAAATAAATCCCTACATTATGCACTCCGTTTCCCATTGTTAACTGCTTTTCAATAGTTTTGCAGTAATCAGCATTCTAATACACAATTACTATATTAAATCTCTTTCATGTAGCCAGTTTTACAAATATTCCAAGAATTCTATTAGTGGCTGCCAATCCAACATACTTCTTTTGTCTTCCATACTAACAGTGAAGTCCTGCGTATTGTTAGTCCAGTTTAAGTCTGATGAAGTCAGTAGACAAACTGGTTTAACTGTGCATAGTTAACATACTCCCAGAAAGCAAACCACTTATTGCCAACAGACCCTATATGATCGGGGGCCTGTCTATCTTTGGGACCACCTTTCTCCGCATGTTCCCCAGAGAGCACTGCATTCAGGGACGCAATATCTATTACCCATTCCTGGACCAAGGGAGGCCAGGCTGTGCTCTTCACAAACCAGGGCCTTTTCAGTGGCAGCACCTGAAATGTGGAACGCGCTCCCGGAGGCCATAAGGGCCCTGTGGGACCTCTCTCAATTCCACAGGGCCTGCAAAACTGAATTATTTCGACAGGCCTTTGGTACCTAAACTGGGAGAGGACTGCCACCCTACACTACTGAGAAACTGTGACCACTACAGGCTCACTGTTAGTAAAGGACGATCCCGCCTAGGTTATTGCTTAACAGCACTGTAAAATGCTTTTTAAAATGTTTTAATATGTTTTAATTGTATTTATTGTTTGAAGTTATTGAACTGATTGTTAGCTGCCCTGAGCCCGCTTGTGGAGGGGGCGGGATAGAAATTTAAGGAAATAAATATCAGCTATTTCCTGTTCTTTTTTTTAAAAAAAAGCTGGAAATGTTTGAAACACAGGTTTTAGTCCCCTTTGGTGTTCCATTACTCATAGAACCAGGAAGTGGTTTTCCATTATGTAGCTGTAGCAGGGAAACCCAAAACAACTCAACTGTCACTGCAATCTAGCGACAACGATTTTGATGTATACTTTGTTATTCATATGCCTGCACATTTGGCCCTGGATTCATTTAAATATGTGTAACGGAAAGTGATTAAATATTACACAGAATATTTTAAGTGATCCATAGTACATGCCAAGTTACACCTTCTAACAGTGAATTTAGAACGTGTACCCTCAGACCAGTTTCTCACTAGCATTGCAATCAGTTTCTCACCAGTTGTTCCACAGGTGCATTTTGATGCAGGGCTCCCTCCAGTTCCCCTCATGGCTTTGAGATGCTGTCTTTTAAGGATTAAGAAACCGCAAGGGAAACTGGAGGGAGCCATGTATCAAAATGCGCCCATGGAGCAACTGGTAGGAAATCAGTTGCTTGTGTCGGAGGGGTAGAGGGTGGGGGGGCAGAAGCCTGGGGGTGGAGCAATGCTAGCCATAAATCAGTATCACTCTCCTCCTTAAACTGATTATTCTGTGGAATCTCTACCTTTCCGATTGTTAATCAGTTGTTAATCTCTTTAAAGCCCTGACCTGGGTAGCCCAGGCAAGCCCAATTTCATCAGAGTCTGATCTTGGAAGCTAAGTAAGGTCAGCTCTGGCTAGTATTTGGATAGAAGACCTCCAAGAAATACCAAAATCATGATGTGAAGACAGGCAGTGGCAAACCACCTTGGAATGTCTCTTGACTTGAAACCCCATAAGTCAGCTGTGACTTGATAGCAACAATAGCAACAAATCCCTTTAAAAAACGTCAGTAGTTAAGCGTTTTCTACATCCCAATTCCACCACACACCTTTTTTGCTATTTAAGTCCTGGTAGATCCTATTGCAGGGGACAGTAACTTTTTATATGTATTGCTGGAGAGAGCCAGTTTGGTGTAGTGGTTAAGTGTGCGGACTCTTATCTGGGAGAGCCGGGTTTGATTCCCCACTCCTCCACTTGCACCTGCTAGCATGGCCTTGGGTCAGCCATAGCTCTGGCAGAGGTTGTCCTTGAAAGGGCAGCTGCTGTGAGAGCCCTCTCCAGCCCCACCCACCTCACAGGGTGTCTGTTGTGGGGGAGGAAGGTAAAGGAGATTGTGAGCCGCTCTGAGACTCTTCGGAGTGGAGGGCGGGATATAAATCCAATATCTTCATCTACCTCACAGGGTGTCTGTTGTGGGGGAGGAAGGTAAAGGAGATTGTGAGCCGCTCTGAGACTCTTCGGAGTGGAGGGCGGGATATAAATCCAATATCTTCTTCTTCATCATCATCTTCTTCTTCTTGCTGGAGCCAGCAGCCTTTCATAATTAAAGAACCAAACTGCATCAAAACTCAGAGCAAGAGATTGCCAAAAAAGCCATTATTAGAAAGCCCATACACATAATTTAACATATCTACCTTAACATTACTGATAACTGAAGGTTTGCTTGATAATGCATAATGTTTCCACAGCCCCAAACATCACTTGCTGTGAGTCCTTTATTAAGAAGTAGCCTGACAAGGTCTCACAATAAGTATTAATTGCACACAGGAACACCCAGTGCAGTTGTTACAGTGCTGTCATAAATCTGTGCATGGGTCATGCTTGGATTACTGGCAACTGTTCACCTCTATCATTTCCCTTTCTGTAAAGTATCTCTAAAAAGCATTTTAGTCTCATAAAAATATTTGTCTAACATTCTCTTCACACACTGACTATTCTATCATCCCACCTATTCCTCCAGGAGACCTTAACTTGAAGATTCCATTTTCTTTTTTTTCACAAAAGACATATTTAGTTGAATATTGAGCCACATTTTGATTCCTCTGCTGTTGTAATTCCAAAAAAGTTTTAACCCTGGAACATGTTTTCTGTTCCTCTGGAAGAGAACTCAGTCTTGTTTGTTCAAAGCCACACAGCTGTTTGCTATTATAAATGCGGTGTCAATATTACAGACGTGGCTTCAGTAGATTTAAGTTTCATTTTATACTCATATCTACTTTGACACACAAATAGATAGGGATGGGCATGAACCAGGAAAATGCAGTTCAGTTCATGGTTCATTGCTGAACCGCCAACTGAACCCAGAAACCAGGCGACTTGTTTGCTAATCAAACCAGTTTGTGGCCCTGCAAATCCCATTGAAAGGGACTGTAGTCTCTTTAAATGAGGTTTGCAGTAAGACTGAAAAACAGCTGAGTGGTGGGTAGCAAGCTGATCAGCTGTTTTGGGCAGTCTTGTGCAGTCCCTTTAAACTTTAAAAGGACTGCAGAAGATAGCCCAAAAAAAACAGCAACCAGCAAGGGGGGGCGGGAGATCCCCCAGGAAGAGACTTCCCTCCCATCTTTCTGGGGGCTGCAGTGAGCCATAGCTAGCAAAAAGGTGAGGGTGAAGTACCCCTGGAAGGCACTTCACCCCTACCATTTAAACTTTCCTTTCTGCTCCCTGTGGCTTTTTGTGGTAAGCAGAAAGCAAGACTGTTTAAATGGTCCTGTTTTCTGCTCCTCATGAAAAGCCACAGGGAGCTAAAAGAAGGGTTTAAATGGTTGGGAGTCATTTAAACCCTGCTTTCTGCTCCTCGCAGCTTTACACATGGAGCAGAAAACAGGACCATTTAAACTCCTGTTTTCTGCTCCCCGCAGAAAGCCGCAGTAAAAAGTAAGCAGTGGTGGTTTAAATGGCTCCAAGCCATTTACATCCTGTTTTCTACTCCTACAAAAAGCTGCAGGGAGCTGAAAGCAGGGCATAGATGGCTCTGAGACACCAAATTGCTGAGTGGTGGGGAGCTTCCAGCCGCTCAGCTATTTCTTATGAAGAGCAGAAAGCAGGGGCAAACCCCTGCTTTTTGCTCTTCATGAACCATCACAAGCCAGCATAATTGCACTCAAAATTGTGGTAGTTCATTCCAGTTCAGTTCACAAACTTTGGTTTGTGAACTTGAAACAGGCAAAAAAAATGTGACAAACTTTAGTTCATCGGCTGGATTGTGCCTATCCCTGGATATATATATATAGATATATAGATGACAGCTTAAAAATGAAAGGGAACTGTGAAAGAGAAAAGTATTACTAATCTATTCATGTCTTTTATGTAGAGATTAAAGTTTTGGAAGATAATATGCAACTAGAATTGGATTTGCAGAGAATCAGCATGCCGACAGAGGAAATTAACAAACTTGAAGTGGATAATTTTAGTAAGTATGCTGCACTTAATCTGCTTTCTTATTTTATATTATAGGTGAAAACAGCTAAGTGAGTAGTCTGTTCTAGCTACTTTAAAAGTTACCTTCAGGTTACTGTAGTAGTTGCCTTCTGGCATACTGTAAACCAATGTCATGAATCCCACAGGGTTGAGGTAGATTTTGGGGAAACTATAGGGGATGCTGTGTTCTTATATTTAGAGGATACAGATGATGTTTTCTGGCTTTATTTACTGATGACAAGATTTTATTGGTGTTCGGCATAGTTTCCTGTCAACCCCTGTTTTGATCTCATTTGAGACTTGAAAATGCTATGAACTCATCAGAATATGGGACCAGGCCTTTGTTTAAATAGAGTTATTTATTTGTACATTTTAGTACCCTTCCTCCAGAGAGCATTAGTAATCCTGACTTCAACCATTTTATCCAGCCAACTAGAGGTGTGCATTTGGATATACTCAATGTGAAAGTAAACCCTAATTAGCTGTCTCAAGTTCGCTTGGGGATGTGCGAAATGATTCAAAACACTTCCAAAATTCTGGAAGTAACAACAATTCCCTGGAGTTTTGGGAGTGTTTTGGTTTGGGGGAAGCACAGAAGTGGTGAGGAAGAGAGGGGGGAAATGGCCTGTTAGTCTTTCCATCCCTTAAAATTTTAAAGGACTAGATGCCCTCCTCCCATAGCTGATGCTGTCTAAATAGCTGGTAGTGGGGTAACTAGAAAGCTATTAAACCTGAAGTCATCCTCCTCAATTGGTGGAACCAGGTGCCTATTCCATCATCTAGCCACCACTTGATACTTACTGTGTGAATAGCAGCGAAGTTAGCCTTGGCCAGTAAGTGGGAAACCAACAAAATTTCCTTTCTCGCAAACTGGAGATCCAAGCTTCAAGAGGGGATTGGATAAACATATGGAGCAGGGGTCCATCAGTGGCTGTTAGCCACAGGATATAGATGGAATGCTCTGACTGGGGCAGTGATGCTCTGTATTCTTGGTGCTTGGGAGGTGGGGGGGGACAGTGGGAGGGCTTCTAGTGTCCTGGCCTCACTGATGGACCTCCTGATGGCACCTGGTTTTTTGGCCACTGGATGGACCATTGGCCTGATCCAGCATGGCTTCTCTTATGTTCTTAAGCTTTGGGATTCCTATGTAATGGAAAAAATAGAAGACCAAATAGCGCAATGAGACACAGCTCCTACTGTTTACCATTTTGTTACAAAATGGCTTCCATATATCACTTACCTGACAGTATACAACCTACTTCCAAGCAACCTAATCGTGCTGGAGCTTTATATATTCTGATTATGTTTTTCTTTCTTATCCATCTCTCTTTCTATGCTTCTCTCTGTCTGTTCATTTCTGTGTGCCAATACCATTTGCTCTTCTCCTATTTGACCAAATGTTTTATTTCATTTTTATGTACTTTTTAAAGATTCAATAAATTTTTAATTTTTTTAAAAAAAAGAACAGGAGAGGTTTTAGTTCACCCACAACATTTCTGTCAAATGTAATTTATCTGTTGACTGAATCTCTGTGCTTATTGGCCAGAATTACATAAAGGCTTCCTGTTGAATCATCCGTGTTTGTAAACTGTTAGGCGGTAATCCTGAATTATGTGGCATTTTGGAGCTCTTTAAATAATCTGTTATTTATTCTGGCATCTGGATTCACTGTTAGCCTTAGATGTATTTGACTTATTTAATTAATTTATTTATTTTTTAAAAAGACCCTTAGAGGCTGCAAACGAGCTTTTTCCAGTGCATCTTGGGAATTTCCAATTGTGTCTCCAACTCAGTAATTTGATTAGAAATTGGACTGTTCTCCTTACAATCAATCACATTGGAAATGTGCCATTAAAATATTTTTTTTAAAAAAATTATATATAAAAAAGATGTTAAAATATTCTTATTAGAACCCCCCCCCCAGTTAACTAATACATATGAAGAGACAAGACTTGTGATCAAGGGCAAATGGCTTCTTTGACAAATTTTGTGAACCCAGGTTTTCATTAGATGATAATGCATTTAACTACTATTCAGAAATCCTATTGAAAGCTGTAACAGAAGCAATTTTGTCACGTGACTGGTCTGCATCACTTATTGATTCATACAGGAAGTGTTCTCCTTTATATTATGGCTGTATCCCTGAAACTTCGTTTACAATTGCTAATTATTTGGTTGCTGTGAAAAATCCCAAACACAGACATTTAATTATTTTAGCAAGATGTAATTCACTCCCAATAGCCAAGTACACAAGAAGGGCTTAAAGGTATTCCCTGGATTGAAATAAACTGTTCTTGTGCAGGTCCTTGGATAAAATAGTGCCACTGAGTGAGCCAATATGCTATAGTGGTTCGAATGTTGGACTAGGATCTTGGAAACTCATGCATAAATCCCCACTCTTCCATAGAAACTCACTGGCTGATCAAACTGTTGTTTTCAAATGCGGGTTGGTTGGAAGCTGTTAGAGCCCCGTGGCGCAGAGTGTTAAAGCTGCAGTACTGCAGTTCTAAGCTCTGCTCATGACCTAAGTTCGATCCCTGGCGGAAGCTGAGTTTTCAGGTAGCCGGCTTGGGGTTGACTCAGCCTTCCATCCTTCTGAGGTCAGTAAAATGAGTACCCAACTTGCTGGGGGGGAAGTGTAGATGACTGGGGAAGGCAATGGCAAACCACCCCGTAAAAAGTCTGCCGTGAAAACGTTGTGAAAGCAACGTCACCCCAGAGTCGGAAATGACTGGTGCTTGCACAGGGGACCTTTCCTTTCCTTTCCTGGAAGCTGTTGCTAGATTTCTTGCATACGTTTTACAATGATCTTAGTATTTATTGTTTTGCTCTGTTTCCCTTTTAACCATAATCCCAACAGCGTATGATTGAAGGGATTGAAAATGAAATAAAAAAATAAAAATGGAATTATTTGCCAATACAGTAAAGTGAACAGGTCATATTGGCTCAGTCTCTTTAAGAACACGAACACATTGTTCTTAGTCCAGGCAACAAAGCAACTGCTGTGTCCCTTGTCTAACCTAATACATCTACTCTTTTAGGAATTTATCTACTTATAATAGCCTTAAAGTCAGGACAGCAGTGGTTTAATCTGAGTGTTCAACATGATTCCAGTAGCTTTTGATGAAGTTATGGTAGACCTTGGCATATCGCATTTATATCTGCCTTCCCAATTATAATTTTTAACTCTGTTGGTAAAAACACAGGTCCTTGGATAAAATAGTGCCACTGAGTGAGCCAATATGCTATAGTGGTTCGAATGTTGGACTAGGATCTTGGAAACTCATGCATAAATCCCCACTCTGCCATAGAAACTCACTGGCTGATCAAGGGCCAGTTAGTCTCTCTCATCCTTTCTCACAGGATTATTGTGAGGGTAAAATGGCTCTGTATCCTGCTGCTAATCAACATTTATCTTGTGGAAAATTAGTATTTGTTTTACAGGAGCCAGTTATAGGGAAGTTTAATTGTTATCAATTACTTATTTTGTAATATGTCTTTTTTATTAGCCATTTGGTACAAGATGATTCTACCTCCAAGGTTTGATAAATCCAAGAAGTATCCTCTTCTCATACAGGTGTATGTAAAATTTTCTTTAAACTTTTTTTTCATAACTTTGCTATGTCAAATAAGGTATTTATAATGACATCTCTGTCAAATAGAGCAAAGGCTAAATAGTTAATTAGTAAAACAGATCTAAGTTTCACACTAAGTTTTATAGAGGAGCCATGTGATTGGCTCTTTCAACATTTACTTAGTCTAAACATAGGTGTGGAGGGGGCAGTGATTATATTGGGGCCATTTTGCTAGGCTTTTAAGTTTTTCTGCCTGCATCATTTCCCCAGTAGAAACTGGGCCCCTTAAATGTCCAGTATAGGGAAAGATAGCTAAGGTACCTGTCCCCCTACCAGAACTAACAGCTAGTTTTGAAGGGAGGAGGCTGTGGCAAAAGGATACTCTTCTATAGTGTTTCAGCCCTAATCCAAGTAGGTTCCCAGCTTCCATGACTGATGTTTATGTAAAGATTAGAAAATCCAATCTCAAATCTTCCACAGAATGTGCAATTTGACCTTTACAAAGAGAGGAAACAAAAGGTATAAAGAAAGAAATGAGTGGTGGAGTTTGATTGCAGCTAAATAACTTCAGTAGAAAATGCTACACTCATTTACAGCATGTGCATTCTTAAGATTCTTGATAGTTATGCGAATAACTGACCTTGGAGCAACTCTACCTTTTCCAATTTTGTTTATATTCAGGGGTCATTTTGTAGAAAAATAGCTGTGCTCATCCAGGGATTATTATGCAGCTGCACATATTATTCAATGGACAAGGAGGTGGAACTCTCAGGAGGAGGAGGAGGAACTCTCAGAAAGGTTCAGGAGCTGTGCTCCTGTGAGCTCCCACTGAATCTGGGGCCTGCTTATATCCTCTTCACATTCCCAATTTGGGAAGGTTGCGAGATTCACTTTGTTTCTGTATGCTTGGATGGTATATTTGGTCAGATGGATCTTACAACTAAATTAAAGAAGACCACAGCTTTATATCATCAGAGCAAAATAAAGGGAACATCCCCCCCCCCCAAGTGCTAGGAACACTTTTCTATATATATAAAAAAAAGATCCTTAGGAGCCCAATGCATTTTTAGCCTCTCTCGGTGCACTTCATCAGAAAGTTCTAGAAAAGTCACATGGAAAGCCTCCCCCTCCTCAGTTTTCTTTTGCTCATACACATTTGGAAAAAGTATTAATCTGCAACTCATAAACAGATGTCCAGAAAGAGAGAGAGAGAGAGGTATAGTTTCCTGAAGTATACATTCCTGAGTTCAGGTTCTCCTTTCTCCTTTGCAAAGGCTAAATGCTAGACCAGGGGTGTCAAACTCATTTGTTATGAGGGCCGGATCTGACATAAATGAGACCTAGTTGGGCCGGGCCTTTTTGAGCCGGGCTGTGTGTGTACCTATTTAAGATTAGGTAGCAGAGATATAAACTTTATAAAGGACACAGACAAACACAATTAAAATTTTTTAAAAAAATAAAATAAAACATGTTTAAAACATTAGCATTCATTGGTCTTAAAGGTCTTTCTTTGTATCTCTCCCATGCGATTCGGGAAACTGGACAAAGAAACCTCTGACCCTTTCCTTCCTTCCCCAGGGAGCCAGTAGGGGGAGGAGCCTCAGCCAATAGAAGGAAGAGAGGCTTGGCTCAGTAGCTCTGCTGTGCAATTTAGTGAGCCTGGCAAAGCACCCTCTCCCTCCGCTTCCTCCCCAAGGGAGGAACCTCAGCCAATGGGGAAAATAGAGACTTTGCTCTGTAGCTCCTGTGCGATTGAACAAGCCTTGCAAAACAAGCTGTGATGCAGAAGGAAGCAAGAGAGAGGGAGAAGGAAGATGACAGCCAGTTGCTCGAGGGCCTGATAGGAGCCCTCCGAGGGCTTGATTCGGCCCCTGGGCTGCATGTTAGACACCCCTGTGCTAGACTGTTTACAATTTTCTCCTAAGCATTTAACATCGACGCAGTGCCAAACTATAAACACGGAAGGCATTCATGAATTAAAAAGAATTTTTGCATTTCCTGTCAACCATATATGGGGATTTAATTGTGCAAAGAAATGGCAGATGGCAAAAATATCATTCTGTTAGGCTGTTATGACTTGGGAGTACCTACAAGAATGAAGGTGATATGAACAGGCATGCTTAAGGGTGACATTTAGTTTCACCCATGCTGTATTAAATGTTTTTTGCTACCTGGTACCTGAATCTGAGATTCCATGAATATTTACTGCAGGTATGGAGGACCTTGCAGTCAAAATGTGAAACATACGTTTGGCATCACTTGGATAACCTATCTTGCCAGCAAAGAAGGGATTGTGGTGGCCCTTTTGGATGGTCGAGGAACAGCCTTCCAGGGTGATAAGATGTTGTATGCCGTCTATCGCAAACTTGGGGTTTATGAAGTTGAAGATCAAATCTCGGCAGTAAGGTAAGGCCACATCTCCGTAACACAGAAAATTTGCAAAGCAAACCATGACGTTTCATTACATTAACTAGCATCTGAGAATGAACTTTCCGGGTGCTTCAGATCATTTATGTTGGGAGACAGCAGTTTTTGGAGCAATAATTCATTCTCATGGATCCAAAGGGCACTCTTATTACGTGGCAAAAATATCCATTTCAGCAAAATGACCTACCTAATGGTAGTGGGCTTGTAAAGTGGTTGTGGGACGAATTCTTTGTGAAAGAATACCAGGTGTGTCAAGAGAAGAGAACATAAAGTATGATGATAAAAGGGACATAGCATTTTGTTGTAAATCCTAAAAAGCCCTGACCTGGATAGCAGCCCAGGATAGCCCATTCTCGTCAGATCATGAAAGCTGAACAGGGTTGGCCCTGCTTAGCGTTTGAATGGGAGACAACCAAGAAAGTGCAGGGTCCCAGTGCAGAGATAGGCAATGCCAAATCACCTCTGAACATCTCTTGCCTTGAAAACCTTATGGAGTTACCGTAAATCAGCTGTGACTGGATGACAAAAAATAAAATCCTAAAAAGGCAACTATGTTAATCTGTTGTAGAACAACCGATGGAGCCTTCAGGTAACATTAGACTTACCAAATCTATTGTGTTGTGTTTTGGAGACAGGAGGAGGCTCAGATGAAATAGGCTTGCCTGTAAAAGCTCATGCCACATTTCAAAGATGCCACCGGACACTTTGTTGTTGTTTTTTCATTTTTATCTGTTGCCAACCTTCCCAGCGATGTTTGCTTTGTGAACGAGCTCTTCTTGGCTCCTACATTTGCTGGCATCAGCCACACTCTTTGGACAGATTTCAAAGACTTTGTAGCTTTCAGAACCTCTGTGCTTGTTAGCAAATAATTCCAGGGGACTGTATGACGCTCAGAATTGTGCATGGAACAGATTGGTACATGGGCAATAATTTAAAATGTGTGAAATGCGTCAGGGCTTGACAAGTAATGTAGATTTTGAGTGCGGGAACCAAGAATAGAGCCCATAAAGACTTATCCTCACACCCTTTGCTCTAGGGTAGCACTACATCTCTACGGGTTCTCTCTTATCTCTGCCATCCTGTTCCTGTGTGTTGACTCTTCCATTTCCTCCACATGTAAGGGTGATGTTGCTTTTAACTGCTTTTTTTTAAAAAAAGCAAAGATTGAAACAGATCAGAAATTTCGCCATTCTGACCTTCTCGTTAATATCACTTGTTTACTTCTTTACAGGGCCACAAGTGCACCGCTTGCTTTACAGTAACCATATAACCCATAAATTAGTTTGTATTGCTCTAAAAGTGTTTTGAGATAACAGGAAACTTGGCTAGGTATTCATCCGTCCTGGCACAGAGCAATATCAAGCTACGTATTCCAGCAGTCTGCTGGGAAAGTCTACATGGGGAACAGCTGGGGATTGCAAAAAGATTACTGTAACACTTTTGTCCTCCAAATTTCACTCTGTCCCCCCTACCGAATTGGGGGAGGAGTTGCAGGCAGCCCCATGACTGGGGAGGGATGCACTCATCCACATGCTGGAGTGTAGGTGTAACTGGCAACAGAGGGGGGTGGTTAAGGGCTTTATAGACTCCTCTGGGCCTGCCCTTGCCAATTTGGTGTAGTGGTTAAGTGTGTGGACTCTTTATCTGTGAGAACTGGGTTTGGTTCCCCACTCCTCCTCCATCAAGGTGAAGTTCACATTCTGTGTGATCATTAGAACAGTTTGTTTATTTACTTCATTTATAGTCCACCTTTCTCGCTGAGACTCGGCAGATTATATAGTTTAAAACGATGCAACAAGAACTATAGAAACAGTGAGTGAAACTGTCTCACATTATTATTTATTTAAAACATTTGTTAGCCACCTTTCTTCCTTACAGAGCTCAAGGATAAAACACATAATTAAATACATTAAAAGCACAAAACCCAAAATTGAAAACCACAGATCAGGACTGCTAGTAGACTTAACCAAATACAGTCTTAAATAGAACCATCTTCAGCCGCCTCCTAAAATTGAAAGTGAGGGGTCCAACTGCAGCTCTCTGGGGAAGTTGTTCCCACTCTGGTGCACCCACCAAATAAGGCTCTTTGACTGTTGAGACAGTCGGGAAGGTTTCTCCCTGTGATCTTAATTCTTGGGCAGGAACATATAGTACAAGACAGCCCTTCAGATACCACAGTCTTTTGTCCTCCAGCTGTCCCATGACTGCACAGCCCTTCAGATACCCCATATGGGGCCTTACATTTTAAAACTTTGAATCGGACTTGGGAGTGGGTCGGTAGTCAGTGTAATTGCTGTAGTATTGGGGACATATGTTCCTGATAGCTGGCCCCAACTAGCAGTCTAGCTGCAGCATTCTGTGTTAGCTGCAGCCTCTGAACACTCTTCAAGGGAAGCCCCAAGTAGAGCACATTACAGTAGTCCAGTCTAGATGTAACTAAGGCACAGATCGCTGTGGCTAGAAGTGGCTGTGCCAGGAATGGATGTAGTTGATACACCACCCAAAGCTGGGCAAAAGCAATCCAAACCATCGAGGCCACCTGGTTTTTAGCATGACTGCTGTGCTGAACGCCATTCCCCAAGCTTTTCAAGGGGGGTGTAAGCCCATACAAAACAGGAAAGATCTCAAGTCCCACGTCTGTCTTTCTGCTAACCCAGAGAACCTGGGTCAAGATTGAGTTCCGTTTGTTCACTCTCCTCCAGCCTGTTACTGACTCCCAGCACCGGTTCAGAACATCAACAGGATTCTGGGTGTCATTCACATATTGGTGACACTACAGCCCATACCTCCTGATGAGCTCTCCCAGTGGCTTCATATAGATATTAAATAGAATGGAGGATACTATGGAACCCTACAGTACATCACGCTATTGGCAATGGAGCACAGCAGCAATTCCCCAATACTATCTTTTGATACCAGTTCCCCCAGATAGGACTTGAACCACCATCGCACAGCACCCCTTAGACCCAGTGCTGAGAGGTGATTGAGTAGGATATTATAGTTGGCCCCTGAAAAATCTAGCAGAACTAGCAGTCATATTCCCTCTGGCTAGTTCTTGGTTGAGGTCATCAAACCAAGATGACCAAAACAGTCTCTGTACCAAATCTCAGCCTGGAGCCAAATTGAAATGGATCCAGATAAATCCACCCTCTTCCAAGAGCCCCTGGAAGTGCCGGATTAAACCTTATGGAGGTCCCTAGGCAGTCAAAATCTGGGCAGGGGGGCTTGCAAATTATCTCTGAGTCAGAGCATCCTCCCCACTGCCCGCAGACCCCACTACTGCCTGCTGGCACCTTCTCAAAAGCCCCTTTGACAGCACTGTGGGGGAGAGGCAGAGAGAAGCAAACTTGGCAATGACTCCAGCAGCAGCCACACCAGACAAGTTGGGCAAAGAGCGGATCAGTTGTTGGCTGTGCTTGCAGGCTGGGAGGGCTGCAAGCAGGGAGGAAACCAGTCCGGGCCCCCTAAAGGTGTGGGGGCCTATAGGCCAGTGCCTAGTTGGCCTAATTGTCAAGCCGGCCCTGACCCCTGGAGCTGAGAAGCAACCACTCACTCAAGCACCTTGCCCAAGAATGGAAGACTGAAGAAGAGTGCACTAAAAACAGTATAATGCATACAAAGGACCAGTATAATACATACAAACAGAGCGCCAGAGATGGATTGCAAAAGAGTAGTATAATAAAAACCATGTATTTTATGAAGGAACATGCCATGAGAACTACCTAAAATTCACAGATGGTTGGCCTCCTCCACAGCTGCCAACCCAGAGGCTGGGAATGCAGAGGGAGAATGTTGCTGAAATGGAAATGTGCTGAGTCAGACATTTCTGTCTGCAGCTGTGACTGTATCTGCTCCCAGTCTGAACTGTCCACTTCCTTGCAGTGACGTGTGTGTGGGCTTCTCCTCAGCAGCGTAAATGTACTGGTGATGGAGTTCCTGGAGTGAGAATTGCCCTGTTTATTTTCTTTGCTGTTTGGCTTCCTCCAGCCAGTGTTTCAAGACACTGGCATGGGCAAAGAGAACAGTCCTTGGCCTTATTATTCCTTTCTGTCACTTCCTCCATTGCTTTCCAGTAGCTTCCCCTTGTTTATTAATATTTTCTTAGGGCCTGTTGATTGAAGAGGTCAGTTTCCCCAGGCACTTAACTTCACCCACTAGGACTGTACTGTTTAGATATAGTATGTGGTTATAAGGGAGGAGCATCAAGGCTGGATCTACAGATTTACTGAGCACACCTAGAATCTCTCCCACACATTCTGTTCTCTTTAACCAAATTACCTTCTGGAGCTTTTTATTAGGTTCTCTTCAGGCAGTATTCATCTTCCACATTATTTGGCTTGATGGTTTCTATATGTCGGTTACATTTATGCCTTGCTGTCTCCCGAAATATATCAGAACAGTCTCTTTGCCTCACTTTTAGCCTCATTATAGCTCAGAACCAGGGGTCGTTTTGTAGAAAAAAAAGGTGGTGGAGCTCATCCAGGGATTGTTATGCAGCTGCACCTACTATTCAGTGGACAAGGTAGGTGGGAAGGGAGAGGGGGAACCCTCAGAAAGGTTGAAGAGCTGAGCTCCTGCTGAATCTGAGACCTGCATCCATCCATTCATTTTCATCCTGTTCTTCTGAGGAACTAGGGGCAGCAGTCATCTTCCCACCCACTCCCGTTTTGTCCTGTAACAATCATGAGCAGTGTTCCCTCTAAACTAAGGTAGCATGAGCTAGCTCACAGATTTTTAGCCTCCAGCTCACACATTTTTGTCTTAGCTCTGGAAGGATGACCCCAGAGCCCACTAATTTATGCAGGAGCTCACAACTTTAATGCCAGTAGCTTCCGAAGTAGAATTTTTGCTCACAAGACTCTGCAGCTTAGAGGGAACATTGATCATGAGAGGTAATTTAGGCTGAGAAAGACTAGGAAGGACCTAAAGTCACCTAGGGCATTTTATTGCAAAGTGGGGACTGGAACCAAGATCTCCCAAGTCCAACACTCCAAATACTGTGTTACACCAGTTGTCCCTTCTTAGTTCTCCCACTCAACACTGTAGGGGCATTAAATGAAGGAATTGTCCTGCTTACCAAATTGGGGGTGGGTGAGCCCCAGGTTACAACAGGTCTCTCAACAAGGATTCCAATTCAAAATCAAGTCCAGGGTTCACTAACACATTCTAAAAGTAGTTCAAGTTCACATAGCAAGGTTCTAGAGCATAAGCCAGATAAGTAGCTGGCAGGATCATCAGAGCAGTTGTAGACAAGTTGATCCCACTCTGACTGCAGCCTTGTCTAGAGAATTCCCCTTGCTGGCTCCCATGTTAGACTTCTCCTTACAAGCTGAGTCAGCTGCTCTACACATGAGGAGTACTGGGGCTCAGATCCTGTTGTGACTTATCAGTCTTTCCTAGCATTTCCTTAGCAGAGGGGAGGCCATGAGCTGCCAGTCATGCACTCCTGCACCTGGTCCATGCTTCAACCCTAGCCTTTTACTTCCTCTTTTCCTGGGGTGCTTCAGGAGACTGTGGTGGGCCAAGTCCTGGGCAGGTCCATGCTGGGAAATTCAAGCTTGAGGGTGCTGCTGGCTGAAGAGGTGGGGGATGCTGGCTCAGGGTCCCTGTGGGGAGGCATGTCATTGAGAAGGTCTGCCAAGATGGGCTTGGAGGCAGATTGTCCTCCTCCTCCAAAGACTTCTGTTCCCATTCTAATCCAGGGTGGTCCATGAGAGAAGTCTACAGACACAGTATCCCAAGAGAAAAGATAGTGGTGGTGGAAAGTGCTTTCAAGTTGCAGCTGATTTATGGTAATCCCTCATGGAGTTTTCAAGGCAAGAGACTAATGGCAAACAGCCATTACCTGCCACTGTGTAGCAACCCTGGTCATAGCAGAAAATGTCAGAAGAAGAAGAAAAAGAAACATTTATATTGGCCTAAGAGGATTGGAGTGGAAGGAATATGGCTTTGAAAATCAGCGTGTTCATTAAGTGTCATCAGTGCTTATGGAACTTCATGAAAATTGATTAATACTAGAGATGGGCATGAATTTTGCCCTGTTCATGGTTCACAAACTGAAGTTCATGACAGGTTTACTGTCACTAATTTCCATGAGTTTTTAAAGCAGTTTGTGGTGGTTTGTGGATACAGCAGAAAGCAGGAGTTTAAAGGGACTCTGAGTCCCTTTAAACCCTTTACACTTTAAAGGAACTGCACAAGAAAGCCAAAAGAATAGCTGAGCTGTGGGGAATTGGCCTCCCAATTGCTCAGCTGTTTTTTTGGACTTTCTGCTAACCCTTTTTAAAGGGACTGCGGCCCCATTCAAAAGGGTTTGGGGGGCCATAAACTGGTTCGGTTCATGAACAAGCCTCCTGGTTCAATTCAGTTTGTGGTTTGGCCACAAACTGCATTTTTCTAGTGAATGCCCATTCCTATTCAGTACTTAAAAGTTGAGTATGCAGAGGATTTTATTCCACTGGATTTTGCAAAGATAAAATGGCTAATTATAAACATGGTAAATCTTATGTTATTTTCAAGCCAATGCAAATCTCAATACCAGAAAGGTCACATCAACATCTTATTTGACCCTCTCAAAAGGCTCTTGTAAACTCTTCGCTCGTAAGCTAAACAGAATCAGCATTGGCTGCTGGATGTGATACAGAAGTGAAAAATTTGCATGTACAGTCATAATACCAGATGATATGCATGCGTGATTCACACACTGAGTCTTTCATGGAAGTGCCTTCTGCAGAGAATTTCGTTAAACTGAGTATGACCGTTGGGAGAGCGGACATTGTTTCTAAAAACCAGCGAACTATGAGCCTGCCTTCTTTTGACCAAGTGCATGGTCTTGAGGGACCGGTTGATGTAGCACGGTTGTAGGTCAGAAAGTTTGGACCAGATCAGTCGCTGAAAACCTTCTAAGACCTCCCTAAGCTGCTGTGTCTTGCTTTCTAAAAGGAAAAGCCACATATAAACATAATTAAAGATTAAGCAAGATCAGGGTCCTCCTTCTGCAGTGTCCTGAGGTCATTGTGTTTGGCTTTGCCAATCTCAGAACCTGGTTTAAATCATAATGTGTTTACTAGCAATGTAAGAATTCATTACAGCAACTTTAATAATTTTCATAATGGGCTGCTTAAAAAGAGAAAAAAAAATGCTTGTGCAAATCCCCCAAATATTTGATAAACTCCTCAACTCCTATGTAATGGTTTATTTTATTTTCAACAGGAAGTTTATTGACATGGGATTTACTGATGAGAAAAGAATAGCCATATGGGGCTGGGTATGTATACTGCCTTTCTATTCTTGTTTTCTTGATTAAACCCGAGTATCTGCTTTATATAGTCCAACAGCTGCTCCTGCAAAAGCTTCAGCAGAGTGCATGGAGAATGTTCTTGGATATCCTCTCCCCCACACACACACACACCACCCCTCCTCTAGAGTATTTAGTATGATCTGTCCTCCTATCACATGACCGTGGTGTTTGCAAAAATGAACAGTTGCATCAGCCACCCATCATTTCAATGCTCAGTGTTATTTTCCCAGTGGGGTGTCTCCGTGTTTGAGTACAAAGAGGTGGCTAAGAGAAGGAAGACAACTGTGTCTTTAGCACAGCAAGTTCTTGCCACTTAAAGCAGTTCTGTAAGTGTATGGTAACTTGACAGAGAATCAACACCAGGATGCAGTACTCAGCTCAAGTGTTTGTAAACTAAACTGGGACGTCAGCCAACGATTCATTGAATTTGCCCAGTGCTTTCCTGTTTATAAATGTTGGTTAGTCTCTGCTTATCTCTCAGGGCGGGTCCTAGTCTCCCTTTCTTTAATTGATTGTATTGTTCTGCTGGAGGGGAAGGGGTTCTTTGATGGTCACCCTTTTTGCCGTGTCCCTCTTTGGCCTGCATTCCAAAAGGAGAGGCTCGTCATCCAGGAACATAAGATACAGGACAAATGCCTAGAGTGAATGTGTTTTAAACAGAGGAAATTTTATACTGAGTGCTGACAAACAAACATTTTTGAATTTTGCTGGACAATGCTGATATAACTGTATGCAAGAGAAAATGGGATTGGGTAATCCTGTATATTCTGATGTGGGACATAATATCTGGGAAGGGGTGGGTGGTCAATCAGATGAATTTTCTAATTCCACCCAGGCCTTAATTCTACGCAGTTCAGGACAGGTAGCACACATCACACACAGAAAAATACCACAAATCTAGCAAAGTTTCCAGTTTTACTCATTTCCCTTTCTCATCTCTCTTCTCCTCTCCCTTCATTTCTTCTTGTTTTAGAATTGAACTTCTGCAGGAAGGAATTACCTTCAAATTTAATTTCTATACAGCATCCAAATGACCTAGGGACGTTCAAGTAGCAATAAATAATACTTGTCATTTTTTTCCCCATTAAACAATTTGTATACTCTTAAACTGGAATACACTGGTGTGTTTAGCAGACGCTATGGTTTTTTCAGACCCAAGTTGTGTTTCACTTTCTTTGTTGTTTCTTAATATACTGTTTGCTTGTTACATTTATAGCCCACCTTATTTTCTTTTATGAAACTCAAAGCAGCCTATGTGGGCCTCCTAGCAGATCTCTGGTCCGGGCCCTTTCTAGAAACTTGTTTAGCTTTAGCAAACCTGGTTCAACCAGACTCTTAAGTGTCCTAGTGAAGGAGGAAATTATTTAGTTGACACATTACACAAGAGTGAACATCCAAATGTGAGCCACTCACTCACAGTGATCACGCAGGGCACATCAGTGCGTAGTAAAGTGTCAGACTAGGGTCTAGGGGACCTGGGTTCAAATCTGCCCATGGAAATTTGATTGGTGATCATGGGTCTTTCCCTCTCTCAGCCTAACCTACCTCATGGGGCGATTGTTGTGAGGATAAATGCAGGGCGGTGCGTGGGAGTAGGCAAAGTAGGCAGTCGCCTAGGGCGCCACCTGGCCTACGGGGGCACCACTGGGTGCCCCCTCCCTGACGCATGACTCTGGCTCCTGACCACTGTCCCCTTGTCCTCTCCCAGCACCAAGCTGCCCTCAACAAAGCCAAGCCACCCCCCTCTCCCCGATGTGTGACTTGGCCTCCCACCTCATCCTATTTTGCCACCTGGCATGGCTGGCAAGGACTTATTCTCATTTTTTTGAAAAAATTAAAAATCAGTAAATTAAAAATGTGAAAATTTCAAGTTTGGAGCTCTTCAGTTTCCCTATTTTTTTAACAATGGGGGGCGCTAGTGGGTGATTTGCCTAGGGCACCAGAGAGCCTAGCATCGGCCCTGGATAAACGCAGAGGGGGGCAGAATGGTGTTGCAAAAGACTTTGGGTCCTCAGGTATAAATATCTAAAACCATGGATCTGAAACCATGGTTCAGAGTTGGTTTATTAACCACACTTTTTCTTAATTATGGAGGGGAGGGGTTGGCAAAACATTTTTTATTGAGATTCAGAAAAAGACATACATCAGAAGAATAAAGACCATGTAAACAGATGATCGTAATGTTACTCCTAAGTACACTCAAAACGAATGAGATCTACATATAACAAGACTACCCAGTAGAGTAAAATTAGAAAAATAGTAAAGGTAGTCCCCTGTGCAAGTATCAGTCATTTCCAGCTCTGGGCTGACATCGCATCACGGTGTTTTCATGGCAGACTTTTTATGGGGTGGTTTGCCATTGCCTTCCCCAGTCATCTACACTTCCCCCCGCAACAAGCTGGTTACTCATTTTACCGACCACGGAAGGATGGAAGGCTGAGTCAACCTTGAGTCAGCTACCTGAACCCAGCTTCCACCAGGATCAAACTCAGGTCGTGAGTAGAGAGTTTGGACTGCAGTACTGCAGCTTTACCACTCTGTACCACGGGGCTCCTAGAAAAATATTAAATTAGCATAATATGGATTAGTTGGGAGTATTTCTTGTTCCACAAGATTTTCTACTGCTGGAAACCATAAAGCTTGAAAAACTGGTCGTTTTAATTATGGTTTTGAGTGATATACAAATGCAAACATGGTGGTGTCCTCTTGGATCATTTCCTGGTGTCTTTCTTCTCCTAAATTAGTCACTACTGATATTGAAACACCCTTTCTTTGTGGCATTCTTGCTTTTTTTAAAAAAATGAAGATTTTGAAGAAATCGTGTAACTTTTCATCCAGTTGTTCCCTTATTGCACGCTTCTGCTCTTACTATGCTCTGCACCAGAACTGCTGACAGCAACAATGGTTTTTCAGATTAAGAGTCCTTCTGCCGCTCCCCCCCAGTTTGGAATAACACACACACAAGGTGTTAGGACAGGTACATAAATAGTATCCCCCAGCAGCCCTTTGCCTAGCTCCCCAGAGTCTGGATTTTATACCCCTTCTGTCAGCCCAGGCAGATGCTATCCAATTATATTACTACTGTCTATCAGCAGAAGCTTGCCTAACTTTTCAGTTCGACCTGGGACCCCAGAATGTTGTACTCTCTCATTTTTTCCCTCAAGCAATCCAGCTGTCTAATGCCCTTTCCATCTGTTCTTTAGAATTCAGTCTCTCACCTTACCCTACTTCCAGATATGAGCTCATTCCAGACATTTTGGGTTATGCCAGGAATTAGAAGCAAGTGGGAGAGGCTGCCACTGCTCCATCCTAGAATTCAGGCAGCTGTGCCTTCCAGATGCAGAAGGAATGACTGAATTATGGGAGATTATCAGAGTTTGTTCTGTTACACATCTTAAAGCTTGGCAAGCCAAGTTCCTAGATGCCAGGGTGTCGGGTCTTTATTTAGATATGGCATGCTAGAGTTCTGTCCTTTGCTCCGAGTGTGTTCTTTTTTGGATCCTAGTAGCATGAATAGCCCAGACTACTATCCTGAGCTCACGAGAGAGAGGATAAGCAGGGTCAGTCATAGTTGTCCTTGGATGGGAGGCCACCAGTGTAGATGAGGTTGCTATAATATAGTGGGTCCAACTTTATACAGCCCAAGGTTCTCGCGCTAGAACGCCATTGGGTCATTTGAACCGGCTGGGGGCCTGTGATTGGAGCAGAGCAGCAGGGACTTGGATCCTACTGCTCATCGTTCCTGAGTCCTCAAGCTCAGTCCTCAAGGCTCCAATGAGCCAGGCAGGAACCACTCAGTCCATGAAACATGGAGTCCACATACATAACAGTTGCTGTACAGAGGAAAGCAATGGCAAACCACCTCTTCTCATCTTGTGCCTTGAAAATCCCGTCAGAGGTCACCATAAGTCGATGGCAACTTGATGGCTCTTAATATTAATTTTTTTCAGATGGCACTCGATGGAGACACAAATGGAATGCGGTCAATTAAGGTGGACTGTTAGTTCCTGTTTCTGGTGCTGTCTAATCCTATGCCCTTTTTGTCAAAAATTCAAGGGGCCTTACTTCCAAGTTACAGTATAGGACTGCAGACTAAACAATTCAGTCCTAAAGACACACCTGGCTTAGAAGGTTGTAACAGTTCAGGTCTGCACTGATAAGAGGTTGCAAGAGGTGGAAAAAAGTCTAAAGTTTCCTAGACCCTTTACGCTCCCCAAAACCAGAACAGATCAAGGTGAAGACTGGGGAATTTCAAACATACACATAAACCTTGGATTTCAGATGATGTGTTTTTTTTCCTCAGTAATGCTATAAATCTCGTTATTTTGAGGTACGAAAGAAAAAAATAGAACAAGGATTACTAAAATGCACTCATTTGGGACAAATGTCAAAGGGCAAGCGTTTGAGGCAGGCCCATAGCCATAGCCAGCCGGGGGGGGGGGGGGGGGCTCACTGGTCCAGTGCAGCTCAAGACACAGCATCACACTACCAGCCAGCCAGCCTTGGCAGCCCAAGCTGCCCCCCCCCCCCCCAAACCTGCCTGCTCCTCCAGCTGGAAGAGCAGCAGTAGGAGTGGGGGTGAGCAGCCACCGCTCAAGTTAGAGCCCAATCCACTGCCCCGAGTTGCAGGGCCACGAGGAGGAGGAGGAACCCACCGCAGCTGCCTGCATGAGCACCAGGCCGGGTCTGCATGGCGTCCCTTCCTCTCATGCTTTCTTTCTCTCTCTTGCTGCCAGTCAGGCTTTCTGGGGCGCTGCTGGTCTTGTACACATGTGCACGCGCACGCAGGCACACATGCACAGGTCTGGAAAGCAAGCATGGGCGAGATCCCCTTTTCCACTGGGATCTTGCATTATTCATCACAGGCTGAGATCACACACACAAAATAATGCACTTTCAATGCACTTTCTAACTGGATTTTGCCAGTTCACACAGTAAAATCCATTTGGAAAGTGCATTGAAAATGGACTGAAAGTGCATTGTTTCGTGTGTGTGATTGCAGCCACAGTCGCTTTTTTAGCCTAAGATTAGGGTGGAGGCTCCCCAAGGGAAGAACAGACACACCAAATGGATCGCTTTGATCCATCCCACTCCCCATTCTCTTTTGCCGCAGAAGCTATGCAGAGCCAGGAAGCTGCTCCCAAAGCACAGCCCTGCAAGCCCAGCAGCAGGTTCCCGGAAGAAGGCTCCAGCCAGTCAGGGGTCAGGGGCCCTGAGTTGGGGAGCCTCAGGCAGAAGTCAAGGTGGAGCCCCCAGAACCCGCCCTCCCATGGCTATGGGCCTGCTTTGAGGCTTCACAGTTCTTTTTTATATGAATGGAATTCCTTCCTGTGGTGACTCGCGCTTCTTTCAGCTTCTTCCTCAAAACCCAGCTTTTTTTTCATGACAGCTATTTCAATAATCATCCCAAAGCCAAATCCTTCGGAAAGTGATTCTTCTACCAGGAGAAAAGGGACCTCATCTGCTATGAGTTTAGCTGAACTTTAAGCAACCTGGGGGGGTGGGCGGGCACAGTGATCCACGAGTGATGAGCTGAGAAAGGAATGCTTTTTACTTCACCCTCTGTAAAATGTTGGAAGTGAAGGTGCTGTTCCCTGTCTAAGCCTCTAGACAGCAGCAGACTAGATAGCTAGATAGTTACACTGACCCTGCATGCCTACTCTTCTGCCTCTGTCCCTTTGAAATGTACATTGTTTTCTAAAGGAACTTCCTTCCTTCCACACTCTCTCACACAATGCGAAGGCCCTTCTCCCTGCACACACCAGGAGGGACAATATGCCATCCACTCTTGGCACCATGAGGCAGATGGTCCTCGTGCCATCTGCTTCCATCCTTAGATGGTGAATTAGTAATCTGTACTGTCGCTACTCTTTTCTATCCAAAGTATACTTCTCTAATGAAGAGAGGAGTATTTTCTCTTTTGAAACTTGCGACGTGGCTCTGTGTAACTCTGTAAGCTGAGTAACTTGGTTAAGTGACGTCCCTATGCATGTAGCTTTATTTAAGCTCTCTGCTAACTATTGGGAACTGGCCTAACCGTACCAGTTAATCCCAACATTAAAAATCTAGTCCAACACTGTAACCACTACACCACATCAGCTTTCCCAGTCTAGAAGTGTAGGTCTACACCTGTCAAGGTGACCAGCAAGGAAAGCTACTTTACAAAGGAAAGGGCTGAAGAAGAGTTCTTGTTTGCTTCTGTGTCTGGTAGAGAATTGTTCAGGCTTTTCGCTGATGACATCTTGGCTTGCCCAGTGCCTTAGACTGCCAAAGCAAAATTCCCTCTGGCTTCTGCTGTTTACTACTTGGGTTCTTCAGAGGCAAATGTTTCATCACAGATCATTGACTCCCCTGTTGTTTCCTTCTAGTCCTATGGCGGCTACGTAGCCTCGCTGGCACTTGGGTCTGGCACTGGAGTCTTTCGGTGTGGGATCGCAGTGGCTCCTGTCTCCAGCTGGGAATATTATGGTATGGAAAAAAACCCAGAGACACCAATCCTAGAAAGTAGGGCACAAGGAATGAATTATTTTTGAAACACAGTCACCGCAAGGAGCTCTCGCAAAACTTACAAGAAAACTTAGTAGAAAAGAATCCTTCAAAGCACAGTTTCCTGCTCAGGCAAAACACAGTTCCCTCTGCATAGGCTCTATTGTCCCAGTATGGAAACTAGTTCATAATTATATCATCCAAGTAGGTAGTCAGACTCAGCAGTATACAAGAACTTTTTTAGAAACACACAAGTCAATCCAATCCCACTTCCTTTCACCATCAGGCCCCCTCCTTGTGCCCTCCTTTCCTCCCCACCTGCCTGCATGCGCTTCACCAGCCCATAGGCCCTTCCCTTTTGGGGAGGGACGGTGGCTCAATGGCAGAGTATTTGCTTGGCAAGCAGAAGGTCCCAGGTTCAATCCCCGGCATCTCTAACTAAAAAGAGTTCAGATAAATAGGTGTGGAAAACCTCAGCTTGAGACCCTGGAGAGCCGCTGCCAGTCTGAGTAGACAATACTCCCCACCAAAATAAGGACAGTGGCTCAGTGGTTAAGCATCTGCTTGGGAAGCAGAAGGTCCCAAGTTCAATCCCTGGCATCTCCAAAAAAGGGTCCAGGCAAATAGGTGTGAAAAACCTCAGCTTGAGACCCTGGAGAGCCGCTGCCAGTCTGAGAAGACAATACTGACTTGGATGGACCGAGGTTCTGATTCAGTATAAGGCAGCTTCATATGTTCATATATTCATATGTTCACTTGCAGGCACTCCCACTGCGCATGTGCACAGCTGCATGACCGTCTTCAGCCATTCTTTCCCAGGTTGCAGTGCCAGTGCAACAGGGATCATAGGTCACTAGCGACCTCATGGGGAGGGTAAACAGCAGTGTGCCTCACCAGAAACCCTGGGCCTTGGTAGCTGCCCCACTTCATGGTATGCTGATGTCAGCCTTCACTGTCCAAGTGCTCCTAACAAGTTTAAACCAATTTGGTGTAGTGATTAAGTGTGTGGACTCTTATCTGGGAGAACTGGGTTTGATTCCCCACTCCTCCACTTGCACCTGCTGGAATGGCCTCGGGTCAGCCACAGCTCTGGCAGAGGTTGTCCTTGAAAGGGCAGCTGCTGTGAGAGCCCTCTCAGCCCCACCCTCACAGAATGTCTGTTGTGGGGGAGGAAGATAAAGGAGATTGTGAGCCGCTCTGAGACTCTTCGGAGTGTAGGGCGGGATATAAATCCAATATCTTCTTCATCTTCATCTTAAACATGCATCTTTCAAGTAGCCAAGTGACAAGTTTAAGCGTGCATCTTTCAAGTAGTCTTTCAGGATTCGGATGTAGAGAAGGCAACTGAGGACATAAGAAAGAAAAGTCATTGAATGCTCAGAAGGGTGCTTGTGCTAAAGGATTGCGGGACATGAGTAGTCATTTACTGCAGTTTTGTCAAAGAAAAATGTAAGCAGAATCAATGGTAAACATATAGTATGCTGATATTGTTTTCTGTAGGCTCAAATTTAGTTCACCATCAACAGAAATGGGAACTGGCTATGCAAGATAGCACTAGCCATGCTACAATAATTGTCCTGTTCTGGGCTGTATCCACACATTGTTGCACAATTCACGTGTGTTATAGCAATATTAGGTTTTGTAGAATCTTTCGGGCTCAAGTGCCGTGTTCTACTGGAGAAAGTTTTCCTTCCAGACGTTTCGTTCTCAGCTGCGGAGAACATCCTCAGTGGCGTTGCAGCCGGAGCAGGCGTTCTGACCTTCTTGGCTGCTGTGCATTGAGTGGGGCCAGGGCTGCTGGAGAGCTTCTATTTCTAGACTGTTATAGCAATAGTCCACTAGTGGGTTTTCTTGTGTAAACAGAACAGTCTGGTTGCAAAGGACTGCTACGGCTCAGTGATTGTGCGGCTGAGATCAGAACAATGTGTGGCTGCAATCAATCACAATCAATGTGTGGCTGCAGATCAGAACATTGTAGCAGAATGGAATAAGAGAGGGTTAGTAGGGCTCATTTGATTGAGGTGAGCAGTAAGCCTGGAGGAATAAATTTCAAAGGAGGGACAACTAGTATTGGGGGAGGGTGTTTAAGCGACTAAAGATCATACGTAATTTACTTCCCTTTTCTTTAATACATTGAACTAACAAACATGATCAGTCCTTTCATTTCCAAAAGTTCTGATTAGCTAAAACCTGGGGAGGGGAGGAGACTCCTAGATAAAGAACGGAGATGAGGAAGCTGATGGGGAGGGGTCTGCAAACACAGCAGGGTCCCTGCAGTCATCTCCTCCACCCCCAGCTCTCTGAATCAGCGTAAACTATGGCGCACGTAACTTCTGCTTCTTGTGTCTGCCAGAAGAATGACAAACGTTCAAGAAGATCCTATTTGGAAAGTGCACTGCATTGGAATGCCATTAGCATGATTCTGCATTTAAAAGGGAAAATATCTGCAACAGAAGTAAACCTCCCCATTTTGTTGCTAGTGACCTACGATCCCAATGGCACACACTGAGGTTGCAACCAGAAAAAGAAGGGCTGAATGAGAATTAAAATTAAATGAATTTTTTTTAAAAAAAACCCCACTCCAATGTGTTACATATTTCCTCCCCCTGATGTATGAACCCAGACTGATGTTTTTTGTTAGACAGAAGGACAGCTGTTCGATTTCCCTCTCTTCTCATTACAACAATATATGCACAGACAGAATTACTATTTGTGGTCCCTTTAGAAGCCGAAAGGACTTTCTTTGGGTGGCTGTCCTCAATCTAAGGGTATTGCCACTTTGACATTTATAAGCAGTGCTCCACCAGCCTTCTCCCATAACTGGCCCCAAATACTGCTGGTTTGTTTTTCTTTCTCCCCTATTCCCAGAAATGAAGGAAAATACAAACTTCTCTAAATACGTCAGTGTTCTATTCTGCCAAAGGTAAGCATTATTTAAGTCCTACTGGTGTCAGTAGAAGAGTTAAGTATGTGTTTAATATTTTTCCACTGAGATCAACGGGCTTTTAAAGTAATTACCTTTGGACGGATTATATACTTTTTCTTGTGACTGCAAGCTGGTAGCACATAAACCGTGAAATAGTCCCTGCTCAGTGCTGGTGTATATCCCTCTCCTTCACCCAACTATAGTTTTAGGCAAGACCTTATTGGCTACCCCCACGTAGCTACCCCTATACAGCTACCTACATACCCCTACATAGCTATCCCTGTGATTGACTTCATGGGTCGCCAGCCACTATGGCCTGATCCTGGACAAATAAAGCTTTAAAATAATCCAGATTACAGCAAACTACTTATTCCTCCAAATGCACAGCAAGGAATAAATGGGATCACCTCAACGATATTTGCTGTTATCTGTAATACAATATGTCTGGAAATGTATGAATGTATGAGGGCTTATTCTAATGTTGTTGCATATTTCAGCATCCATTTACACTGAAAGATTTATGGGTCTTCCAACAAAATCTGACAATCTCGAGCACTACAAAGTAAGACTTCTATATGATTACTGGTTGTGGGCGTTTTTAACCAGCTTTTCTCAACCTCCATTCTTTCTGCCCTTGTTTCAGAACACTATAAGGCATCGCACCCCCTCTCCCATGCTCTCATACTTTTCTTCCAGTTGACTGAAGAGTTGTTTCCTTCCAACGGAACCAAACTGGGTATCTCACCCCTTAAGCTCAGTACAGATGATCCACTCTGCACAATGAATAACCAGGCAGGAGGGAAGAACAGGAAGGGGCACTCTGGCCCCTCCCCTTGCCTCCACATAATTGCCTGGTCATCTGCAGAGTGCAAGCCCATGTATATCCCCCCCTCTGTGATCAGTGACAGCTCTTTCAGAATATTGCTGATAGCAGGTTGCCCATGGCCTTTTCTTCCATGCAGAAAAAGGTGTTAGGCAAAAATCAATTTTAAGTCTAAAATTTTAGAATTGGAATATTGGAATTTGTATGTCTAGGGTTTAAATTGTGTCTGCCTTGAATTGTATATTTTGTTATTTGGTTATGCTGCATATTTTGTTATGCTATGCTATGTTATGCTACTTGGTGGGTCTCTGACCGTATTATACAGATAGAGTATTCTTCCAGGAAGTAACATTCATATGGTTGCCAATCCCCAGGTGGGGGCAGGGGATCCCCTGGTTTGGAGGCCCTCCCCACGTTTCAGGGTTGTCAGAAAGCGGGGGGAGGGGAGGGAAATGTCTGCTGGGAACTCTATTATTCCCTAGGGAGATTTATTCCCATAGAAAATAATGGAGAATTGATCCGCGGGTATCTGGGGCTCCGGAGGGGCTGTTTTTTGAGGCAGAGGCACCAAATTTTCAGTATAACATCTATTGCCTCTCCCCAAAATATCCCCCAAGTTTCAAAAAGATTGGACCAGGGGGTCCAATTCTATGAGCCCCAAAAGAAGGTGCCCCTATCCTTCATTATTTCCTATGGAAGGAAGGCATTGAAAAGGTGTGCTGTCCCTTTAAATGTGATGGCCAGAACTCCCTTTGGAGTTCAATTATGCTTGTCACAGCCTTGATCTTGGCTCCACCCCTAATGTCTCCTGGCTCCACCCCAAAGTCTCCTGGCTCCACCCCCAAAGTCCCCAGATATTTCTTAAATTGGACTTGGCAACCCTAAACATTCAGCACATGACCAGGCGATCACCTGGAGATGGGGTGGGGCCAGTGCACTCATATAGTGAGTTAGTGCACTATGGGGGGGTTCATCTGTATTGGATTACTTAGTAGCGGGCTGAGCATCACACATACATTATAATCAGTAGCAGTAATATCTTCACTGGTACTAATTAACTTATCTGGAGTCAGTAAGTAAAACTTTCTAGTGCTTCTATTGAACTGCACATTCCTTGGTTATTCTATGGACTTGCAGCTCCAGTTTGTCCAGTAAGCTACCTAAGTAATATTACTGACTAATACTGAGTCAACTCATTGCCACACGCAGGCCTCATTTTGGGCACGAGCTCACAGGAGCAGAGCTCCAGAACCTCTACATTTTGTTGTGCTCTTCCTTTCTTACCCCATCCCTACCCCAAATACTTGCTTCTGGGCTCCAGTGTTTAATCCCTCTGTGAGAATTTTGCGGATTTGACAAAACTTTCTAATATTCTCCCCCACGAAAAATGGGAAAATAACCAAAACGTATAAAGCAGACAGATGGCAATCTCCATCATGCCACTGTGGCCACATAGGAGAAAGTAATTTAAAAAGGTATGACGGGAGTAAGGTTTGATTATGACCATTCTAATTCAAGAAGCATTTTAAGGTAGATGCTGAGCTGCTACAATTTAGTACACCTTCCGGTGATGTCAGGGGTGTGTGGCACATGCAAATGAGCTGTGCTAATGAGCGCTGGCACCTCTTTTTCTATGAAATGACCCCTGGCCAAGAGATAACTCTGGGAAGCATATTGCATAAACACTAGGGTTTAGCAATCAGGGATATATTAGCTTGGGTCTTAGGCTTGCCAATCCCCAGGTCCCAGTGGGGGATTCCCAGTTTTGCAGGCTCCTTCCTCGCCGGCTCCAGTCAACTCGCCGGCGGGGGAAACCCCACCCCCACAGCCCCCACCTGCCTTTCCACTTCAGAACACTAAAGGAACCTTGAAAAGGCTTGCTTTTTGGATGGTGTGTCTGTGCCTTTAAATCTATGTCCTAGGCTAAATGGGAGTGGGGTGAGCTGGCAGAACAAAATGGCTGTTCCCAGTTAGCTTTGAAGCTGTAGTAGTCCAGACCCTCCATTTGTTTCACAATCCTTTAGAAGTTGTTTGCATAGTAAAAGATAAACTAGAACCTTTGCTTTCCCTGTGTTAGTCTGAAGAACTTGGAATTTCAGCTACTTGTAAGTAAATTGCCCCAGTGAGACCACACAAGTGTGGGATTGCAGACTGTTTATTTTGGCTTCTCTCTCTCTGTGAGAGAGAGAGTGTGTGTACACGGAGGTGCAGCTACTTGGCTATGAGGAAATGAAGACTGTATTCAGGGGAACTGCACTGCTATATTTTTACTTAATTATTTTAGGGAATGTGAAAATCTCCTGGCTCCTCCCCCAGAGTCTCCTGGCTCCACCCCCAAAGTCCCCAGATATTTTCTGAGTTGCACTTGGCAACCCTGTTGGGCTGGCTTGACCCAGGCTGCTCTTTTTTCGGCAAGGAGAAAACATGGAAACATCGAGCTGTTTCTTTTGTAATCTTAAGGATGTTGTAATTTTAAGAATTTCATCATGGGTCACTTCTGGTCGTGCAACAATAGATCACTTGGAAGCTTCCCATGCTTTCTTTAGTATGAACACAAGTTTGCAGAGGCAGGGAAAGCTGGGCCTGGAAAAACAAATACAGAGTAGTACAGGAGGCTTGTGCATTGACAGAATTTCATCTCTGCTGCTTGGACTGTGTTGGCTGAGCCTATAGTTCCATGTGTTTATGTCCTTAATTTCATATGTTCACCACATGTCAGTAATTCCATATGCATGCCACATGGATCCCCTCCCATCCTCCTCTAAAAAAAAAAATACCAGCTACTAAGCTGAAATGCACAACCAGCAGAATGCTAGGGCACAGCTCTTCCTGAACTGAAGAACTTCAGGCTGCATTTCAATGTACCATCTTTGTTCAATTAACCTTTACTAAACAGTGTGCTGTGGTTTGTATAGTCTGGTCTAAAGCAGGCGTCTAAATTCTGACCTGGATAATCCAGACTAACCTGATCTCATCAAAAGCTAATCAGGCTTGGCCCTGGCTAGTATTTGGGTGGGAGACCTCCAAGGAATACTGTGGTCTTGATTCGGAGGATGGCAACCCTTGCCACCTCTGAACAACCCTTGCCAAAAGTAAGTTGTGACTTTCCACTGCCACCAAAGCAGAAGACTGGTAAAGGGCTCCTTAACCCTTTTTTTTCCAGCACTGTTTCTGCTCCAAATAACACACTATCTGTTTCCTGGAGAGCCAGTTTGGTGTAGTGGTTAAGTGTGCGGACTCTTATCTGGGAGAACCGGGTTTGATTCCCCACTCCTCCACTTGCACCTGCTGGAATGGCTTTGGGACAGCCATAGCTCTGGCAGAGGTTGTCCTTGAAAGGGTGGCTGAAAGAGCCAGTTTGGTGTAGTGGTTAAGTGTGCAGACTCTTATCTGGGAGAACCGGGTTTGATTCCCCACTCCTCCACTTGCACCTGCTAGCATGGCCTTGGGTCAGCCATAGCTCTGGCAGAGGTTGTCCTTGAAAGGGCAGCTGTTGTGAGAGCCCTCTCCAGCCCCACCCACCTCACAGGGTGTCTGTTGTGGGGGAGGAAGGGAAAGGAGATTGTGAGACGCTCTGAGACTCTTCGGAGTGGAGGGTGGGATATAAATCCAATATCTTCTTCATCTTCTTCTTCTTTTTCTGAAAGCAGCAGCTTAGCAGCAACAGCTTTTAGCAGAAGAACCCCTGGAGGGGAAAGCATTACGCTAATCTTTCGCTTCAGAACACTGATGCATGAGCTGAGCTTCTAATCCCTCTTCCTAACACACTTATTTTTATATGTAAGTCCATTCAAAGACACGAGTCCTCATTTTGGGATGTCCTAAACAGGAGTTACACCCTTTTAAGTCAATGGGCCTGTCTCAATGGTAGAGCAGCTGTTTTATATATAGAAGGTCCCTGCTTTATTTATTTATTTAAAACACATGTATGTCCCCTTTCCACCCAGTCAGGGCCCACAAGGTAGTAAACATAAAAACGTTTAAACAATTAAAAATGCAGTTAGAATGATAAAATTCAGTTCAAAACCCATAAACAAACATCTCTTGAAGGAGGGCCAAGAACCATCATTGGGATGTGCCAAATTAAACAGAAAAGGATTCACCTGCTGGCGAAAGACACTGCTAGAGGGAAACAGATGAATTTCCCTTGCAAGGGATTTCCAAAGTTATGGTGCTACAATGGAGATGGTCCTTTCTTGGGCTGTCACTTGCCTAGCCTCAAATGGTGTGGGGCCACCAAAGGAAAGCTTCTAAGGATGACCAGAGGGAGTGGGTAGGTTCTATCCCTGGCACCTCTAGTTAAAAGGATCAGGTAGCAGGTGATGTGAAAGACTTCTGCCTGAGAATCTGATGACCATTGACAGTCTGAGAAGATAATACTGACCCAGATGGAACAATGCTCTGATACAAAATAAAGCACTTCCATATGATTGCACTGTAAGTCCACTGGAGTCAATGGACTTAGAAGGGTGCAGGTCTGCTTAGGACTGCGTCTTAACTGGTACAGTTCAACAAGCATTGCAGTTTATCATTCTGTTGATCAAGTACCATGACCTGTCCATGGACCAAGTTGGAAACGGTGCTAAATTTGTTTCTTATTTCTGATTTGTTACATTTCTGTTGAGCTCTTGATTCTCAGGTGGTTTTCCATCCAAAACTTTATAGGATTAGATCATAGAAGAGGGTTGATATACCTTCCCCCAACACCATGGTCCAAGCACCCCACCTCCAATTACTTCATAATATTACAGCCAGGGCTTTTTTGGTAGCAGGAGCACCTTTCCATATTAGGCCACACACCCCTGATGTAGCCAATCCTCCCGGAGCTTGCAGTAGGCCCTGTACTAAAAGGCCTGTAAGCTCTTGGAGGATTGGCTACATCGGGGTGGGGGAGTGAGCTAATATGCAAAGGAGTTCCTGCTATAAAGAAAGCCCTGGTTACAGCAAGACTCAGTCCTAGATTTGCCTTGGCATGTTCAGGGGTGGAATTCTAGCAGGAGCTCCTTTGCATATTAGGCCACACACCCCTGATGTAGCCAATCCTCCAAGAGTTTACAAGGCTCTTTTTTGTAAGCTCTTGTAGGATTGGCTACATCAGGGGTGTGTGGCCTACTATGCAACGGAGCTCCTGCTAGAATTCCACCCCTGGCCGTGTTGGTTCTGAATAGGGATCCTCAGGGCTTTGTTTGTAGGGGGGGGGGACCCAGCAGGAACTCATTTGCATATTAGGCCACACCCCTTGACATCACTGTTATCTCGCATAGACAGCAGAGACTCATTTGCATATTATGCCAACACCCCCTGACACCAAGCCAGCCGGAACTACGTTCCTGTGCGTTCCTGCTTTAAAAAGCCCTGGGGATCCTTCTAGTCTAGCATTCTGTTTCATACAGCAGCCAGCCAGTTGTCTTGCACAGCCAACAAATGGGACCTTCCTCTGATGTTGCCACCTGGCACTGGTACTCAGAGATTCACTGCCCCTGGATGCGGAGGTTCCCTTTAGTTGCCGTGACTAGTAGCTATTGGTGTGATCTATCCTTCATTGATTTGTCTAACCGCCTTTGAAAGCCATCTATGCCATACTGACCATCACTTTCTGGCAGTAAATGTTCCAAATAATTATTTGTTGAATGAAGAAATACTTCCTTATGTCTGTCTGGAAGACAGTGCCCCCCCCCCCCGCCAAGGTTTAGTATTATGGGAGAAGGAGGGAAAAGTTCTGTCTATCCACTTTCGCCACCCTGTTTGTAATTTTGTAAACCTCGATCCTGTCTCCCTTTCCTGCTTCTCCCCCGCAACCTGAAAAGTTTCAGACTCTTTAGCCTTAACTTATAGGAAAGGTGTAAAAAAAAGCACCAGTTGGTTGATGTTCTGCAGCAGGCAAAGTCTTAATTTGTTTATCCTTCTTAACAGAATTCGACAGTGATGGCCAGGGCAGAGAACTTCCATAATGTGGATTATCTTCTCATCCACGGAACAGCAGATGGTGAGCTTGATGAAAAGCTGGTGGCGAGAGTGAGATAGAATTGCTTTGTTTGAGAACCATCGTGCATTTTTCTGTGCCTCTGATTAGGGTCAGCACTTCAGACGCGTTTCCATTTTTCCATTTGGCACATTGAGCGCCACTGACTCATTGCTGATCACATCTGCCGTATCACTTGATAACTCATGAGTGTAATGCACGATGGTTGCGTATTTTCTGGCATTTATGTGTGAGTTCCCCCCCCCCCAACAGCCACTTCCTTTTTCTTAATTTTTTTTTCATCCTGTATTTCAGATAATGTACATTTTCAGAACTCTGCACAGATCTCCAAAGCCTTAGTCGATGCACAAGTGGATTTCCAGGCAATGGTAAATTCCATCAAGTTATCTAAAGATGAATGTACTATCTGTATACCAACATCATGCAATATTTTATGGTGTGTGGGTGGGGGGGACCATAGTGCAGCTACTGGTACATGTAGTTTGCAGAAGTGGAGTAGCTGAAAGATCTCAGATCACAATTCTGAGGGAAATGATTTTTAACACTTAAATTGCACTGCAAATATTAACCAGGGGCAATTTAAAAAAAAAAAATGATTGCAGGTTGCTGTATCTGAGAACTGATTTTAAAAACTGGAAAAGGGGGGGGGATGGATTCAGGGGTGGCCAATGGTAGCTCTCCAGATGTTTTTTACCAACAACTCCCATCCGCCCCAGCCATTGGCCATGCTGCCTGGGGCTGATGGGAGTTGTAGGCAAAAAACATCTGGAGAACTACCGTTGGCCACCCCTGGATGTGAGGAGAGATCCTAGGAGAAACCTGTGTACAGAAGCACAAATGCAACTGCCCATTCCTTTTGCTTCTCAGTAGCAATGGTAGCAAAATGGGGAATTGCCTCCTTGTGGCATTTCCATGGCTTGGATCCAGCAAGGCGCAAGCAGAAAAATAGACTTAATACAGTTCTGGCTGTACGAGATCTCATGAAATACCTAGCACGTTCATCCCTATGTGTTATAGTACCCAGAAATTGGTTGCCTAAAATCTTGCACATTCAGAAACACAAGTCAAGGTACAATAAGTTTGGCCTAGTGCAAGCAGCTCTCGTGGTCTTTTTCTTGTATTTTCACTTGTGCAAGTATTACTCCTCATGGGATCAACTGCTTGAGGACAGTGATGGATATGACAGTTAAACAGCATGGAAATATCACATTTTCTGTCTGTTGACCCATCCTTTCCCAACTTGTTCAGGGCAACAAACATGTATATTATCCTTTTTGCACATGAGAATTCTATTATGGCACTGAAAATCTTGAAAACGGTTATATTCCTGGCGTGATATTTTTAAAAATTGTCTTTATTTGACTCTCAGATTTCTTTGCCTTACTACAAATTGCTTTAAAAGCTTTTCTCAATAGGAAACTATCATGGGGCATATGTGCATATGTGGCTGTTTTAGATTGACAAAGTTGGATTTCCCTTGGATCCAAAAAGATAGTTGCATGGTTCTTTAGATCCTCCCTAGGATGTGGTGATGGCTGCCAACCTAAAGGCTTTAAAAGGGGAGTGGACAAATTTATGGAGGGTGGGGCTACCAATGGCTACGAGTCATGGTGGATATTAGGGGTGTGCTCTTGATATATACTGAGCTGAATAAATACCTGAACATGTGAGTTTGTGGATCAGACATCAGATCAGAGATCTGTACGTGGCTTCCAAAACAGCACTGCCCGAGTAAAAGCCAATAAAAGCACAGCTAGAAGGCACTGAAAGAGACTGTGGTCTCTTTAAATCTTTTTCTGAGTCCGCTTATGGAGTCACATTACCATAGCAGCACAACTCCCTGAGTGAACTGAGCAAGCATTTAAAGTTTAAATCCCTTCTGAGTTCATTCAGGAAGTTGCATCACAGTAGTAGCACAACTTGGCAAAGGAACTCAGCAAGCATTTTGAGTTTAAATCCCTTCTGCATTGTACCCTATGGGGATGGTCTCCAATGGTTACAGCGGAGCTGAATAAATTTGGCAATCCAGTTTATTTCCTGAATCCCAATATCAGTGTAACAAAGTAGGAGTCAAGTGGTACCTTTAAGACCAACAAAGTTTTATTCAGAACGTAAACTTTCACATGCATGCATGCTTCGTCAGACGAGGGGATAGGGTACAGTGGGCTATCCCCTCGCCTGAAGAAGTATGCATGCATACGAAAACTTACATTCTGAATAAAACTTTGTTGGTCTAATGTTACAACTTGACTCCTACTTTGTTCTACTGCTTCAGACCAACACGGCTGCCCACTTGGATCTACCAGCATCAGTGTGATATCATGAATGTTGGGAAATATCTATTTCTTCCCCACATGCCAAATGGATATCTACTTCCTCCAGCTACAAGAGCAATAAACCTCTTTGTAACAGTTGCTGGGGAGCGTGGGTGGGACGATTCATGCGGGCTTCCTAGAGGCAGCTCATTGACCCCTGCGTGAACAGAATGCTGGACTTGATGTGCTTTTGGTCTGGTTCTTCTAAGGTTTTTGAACTTAAGCTATATTATTTTTCTCTTCTTTTTTAGTGGTACACTGACCAGAACCATGCCATTCCAGGTGCTTCTCTTAAACATCTTTACATCCATATGACCCACTTCCTCAAGCAGTGCTTTTCCCTCGTTTGAAGCAGGCTTCCTCTACTGGCCTTCACTGTTTACACATCAAGGAGAACAATTTTTGCAACATTAGCTATGCAACATTAGCTACGCAAATTAGGCATATTCTAAAGACTCAATGTGTGATTTGCGGAAGGCCTGATGACCACACCTCTTATTGACATTAACGTACCAGTTTGTGTTTGGGTATGTTTATTTGTTAAGGGGGAAATGAACAATAAAACAGAGACAAATTTCGAAAGGCTGCGCATATTTCATCCACCTCCTTCCTTAGTATTCAAATCTAGATGCTTTGTCAAATATATGTTTCTCTTTGGAAAAGGCCGTAAGGCATTAATTTTAGAATGCACAGACTGCGTTATACTAATGCATCAATAATAGGAACAGTATTCAGACTGGCAGTAATATACTTTTTGGAAAATACCACATTACCAACTTAGAAGGTTTCTCTTCTGAATCAACAGAGTAAGTGCTGAGAGATACAAGGCTCAGCTTTGTCCTGTGAGAATGAGCACAGGATAAGACATAGGTGCTTCTGCCTTCCCAGTCTGTTTGTTCCATAATCATGAGTTTTTGGCAAACCTAAGATTGTCGTTATCATCCATTCCAGACGAGCAAACTATAGTTTGCACTTTCCTGAAACTAGAATTTCAAACCGTGATTTAGTTCCAGTCCACAATCCTAGTTTGCTGGTTGTACATTAGCAAACTGTGGTTTGCTGCCCTGCAAACACCTTTAATCAGATGAGGTCATGCAAGGGAAGGAGGGATGTGAAAACGAAGCAAGCATGGAGCTCACTCCAAGGTTTAGTTTCATAGCAACAAGCCCTGGTTTATTAGAATCATACAGTTGGAAGGCACCTCCAGGGTCATCTAACCCAACCCCCTGCACAATGCAGGAAATTCACAACTATCTCCCCCCACACTCCCCCAGTGGCCCCTCCTTCGTGCCCAGAAGATGGCACACACACCCCCAGCCAAACTGGGCCAAAAATTGCTTCCTGAACCCAAAGTGGTGATCAGCATTTCTCTGGCCATGTAAGAAAGGGACCATAGGCTCAGTTTCATGACTACCAGATTATAATGTTTCAGATCAAAGGTATGGGATCACATATTTGAAAGAACCCATAGGAAATTCCCACACAGAGAAAACTGATTCACAATAGATACTAATTCACAATAGATGCCTGTTTTTTTGTAAGTAAGAAGTATTTCTATATGGGAGTGCAAACATGATTTTCTGTTTGCTTTTTGGACTGGTACAGTCAAACAAAACAGCAACATGTGCAGTGCTGGTGCTTGGGTGCCAGTGCAAGGCCAGCACCCCAGGAAAGGTGCTGCCCCTGCCCTGTGGCCTGCCCCTTTCAACCATGGTGGCACAGTGCACCTCCTGCATCTCAGAGTGTGCATGCTTGCTGCCAGGCCACTGTCACTCCACTTCTGGGCTTCCGGAAGCTTCCAGAAGCTGGGAGACGGAGTGATGGTGACCCGGCCGCAGTGTGCTCCGAGGTGCAGAAGCCACGCTGTGCTGCCAGGCTCATATATTTCCCTCACCATGAAGGTGAGAGTGGGAGGGAGGGCCGAAACTGGTACCATCCCCCCGGGCTGCGCCCCAGGCAGCCGCCTAAGGGTGCCTAATGGACACACCAACCCTGTGGATCAGATAGCTCTATTATGTGTAGCTCTCCCAGCACTTAAAGAGTCAGATCTGCATTTACAGAATACTGCATGTACAGCTCCAAATGAGGCAAAACTTCCACAGAGGGGTAATTTCAGTTCAAAAAAATGAAACGCGACAGGAACCCCTCCTTCCCCCACACCATGGTTCTGAGCCATTTTGACTGCTTTTTGAGAGCTTTTAATAAAACAGTTTGTAATAGTGCTATAGCGGTTATCAGTGTTTCAAAAAGCTTTCTGATTACATAGTGGGGGGAAATACAGGGAAAATGGCAGCTGATGGAGGAAAGTACACAGTAAAACTCCATTGTCAATGTCTATGCCCCTTACCAAGGATCACTAACATTGTGCCTCACACCTGTTGACAACTGGCATTGAACAAATATTTTTTAGAAAGCAGGTGAGGCTTTCACCCAACAAAACTCTAATTACATATTTTTAAAGTTGCTTCTGCAGCCACACAAGAACTTTCACCACATTATTAAAGATCAGCTCTGTATGCAAGAAAATATTTTAAAAAGAGTATGCTCATTTAAAAGAAGAAGATATTGGATTTATATCCCGCCCTCCCTTCCGAATCTCAGAGCGGCTCACAATCTCCTTTATCTTCCTCCCCCCACAACAGACACCCTGTGAAGTGGATGGGGCTGAGAGGACTCTCATAGCAGCTGCCCTTTCAAGGACAGCCTCTGCCAGAGCTATAGCTGACCCAAGGCCATTCCAGCAGGTGCAAGTGGAGGAGCAGGGAATCAAACCCGGTTCTCCCAGAGAAGAGTCTGCACACTTAACCACTACACCAAACTGACAGCCGAGGAATCCTGTTAAACAGAGCTTCTACCTGAAATGCTGAGTTATTATCAGTTATACATAACCTCACTCCCTGACATTTTATGGTTGGCTCTGCCTCCTGTGGCAGCTATTTTGTGGCCATGACCACCTCCCTGGGTCAAAATTCCAAAAGTGCCTGCAGGTTCACAAGGGTGTCAAACTCATTCGTTAGGAGGGCTGGATATTATACAAATGGGACTTTGTGGGGCTGGGCCATGTGTGTCATAAAATGTAATGTGAGGTAGTGGAGATATAAAATGTATAAAGGACACAGACAAACACAATTAAAGATATTATGTTTTAACTTAAAATACAAACATGCTTAAAACTCTTGCAATATTTTGTTTAAAATGGAAAGGTGGGGAGATAGTGGATTTGGCAATGCAATTTTTAAAATAAAACATCAAGAAAAAGCCAAGGTGTCACAGCAGAAGCTAAAAATATAAAATGCTTTGTGCCTGGGAAAACAATGAGATGGAATTGCAAGCTTCCCCCCATCCCGGGTCTACTCAGATTGGCAATGGCCCTCCAGTATAATATCCTCCTTTGGCTGGGGGTTCCCAGGTTACTCACTAGGTCAGGTCCATTCAGCAAAGACAAGCTGGCTCGAAGCATCAACCCTTTATTTTTAAAACATTAGCACTCGCCCAGTATTTTGTTTATTTAATAGTCTCTGATAACTGACACCTTTGTTCTGAATTATTGCATCAAAATCTGGAGACAACGTCTGTGCTGTAGCAATCTTGAGTATGCTGTTTAGATGTTCTTCAGGTGTATATCTGTAAGTTTTGATTTATTGACATTCATTACTGAAATCTCATGGTCAATGCTCTGAGCCTAAGACCCAGTGGAAAAAAATGAAATTGTTGGGCATTGGGGGCTTTTGTACATAAGTTGCTTTATGTGCTGTTCAAGAACACGTGAAGGCCCCATGGCACAGACTGAGGGTTATGTGTTTGTCTTCTCAAGAGAAATAACTGCAACTCCTACAAGGCAGTGCAAGAACAGAGAGACAGCCTTATATAGTGGTCACAATCAGCCTACTATCTGGGCAGTGTAACTTCAAAATCCCCAATCAATCAAAAGAAATCAAAGCAAAAATCAAAGGAAGTGTGCTGGGTGAACTTGGTCTAGACACATACCCTCAGCCTAATCTGCCTCACTGGCTTGTTATGCCTCATCTAAATAGTTCACATGCTTTCCTACTGAGAAAGACTGGATCATAAGGGCATTAATACAGTGATAAAGGGGAGGCAAAACCAGCTGCGCCCAGGATAGCCCTAGCATAAGAAGCCCAACAAAACACACACACACAAACTCTCTGTAGCAAGGCAAAAAGCTCATACCTTTAATAAAATTTTGTTGGTCTTAAAGGTAATTTGTATTTCTCCTGCGCAACCGAGAGAAATGGACAAAGTAAGGGGATGAGGAGGGGGAGGAGCCTCAGCCAATGGAAGGAAGAGAGGCTTGACTCAGTAGCTCTGCTGTGCAATTGAGAGACTGGAGAACAAGCCACAAAGCTCCATGTGAAGAAACACCTCTTAATCCTGTATATATCCAAATGTAAAGTCCTTTATAATAAAAGTTTCAAACATGTTACAAACAATTTATAACCTCTTGTACATGCAAATTGAAGGACTGGTTGAATGAGGTTGCGGGGGGGGGGGGTGGACCCTGCAGCAATGGATGTTAACATACAAGAGCCATTGTTTTGTTTCACCAGATCTGATTTTTCTGCCTCTGAAAAACCTTCTCAGACACAGCTTTATGAAAATGCTTCTGCCAAGCTGTTTTTGATGATTAAATTAGACTTTGATGGGAACTCTTTTAGAAAATATTAAATTCAGTAAAGGGTTGTTTTGAGACACTGCCAATTAAGAGATGCTAATGAGCTTTTTGTTGGTAATGTAATCAGAATTCAGCTGCTCTAATTGTTCAGGGAGGAGGGAAATGATAGTTCTGTGAAAGTTAACATTCTGATAAGCAAGCAGAATATGGAACCTAGCTAATTAAAAGGGTGAATTGGGGCTCTTGCTGGTGCAGGTCCTTCACAAACAAGGGAAAAGGTGTGGCACGGAACAGGGCCCTGACTTCCAAACTTTTACACTGAAAAGAACTATTTGGATATTATTGTGGGTACAGGAGGTGCCTAATAAATGTTTATTTTAAAGTATTTACCGAAGTGTTGATGCTTCTCATGAAATGCCCTAGTTGTTTTGTCTAGGTAGAATTGCCCTCAACAATTTGCTTAGTGACAATTGTAATTCTGACCCTGGCATTTTGCATTTCCAGTTCTGGTTCTTATAAGAAACTTGCAAAGTTCATAACAATAGTCTGCCTTTTGCAACTGCTGCTTACACCAGGGCTCCAAACTTACTTATCAGTCAGTACATATTTTAATTCTGTTTTTAATTTGTTTTAAGAATGCTTTTCCCTTCCCCTCTCCCGGAGCCTTCCTCTCCTCTCTGGAGCCTCCTGGTAAGTCCCCTTCCAGCTTGTTAGCCTCACCTGGCAACCCTAGAAGAAATGTCTGAGTGAAATTGGGGGACTGTAATTAGCACCCTGGTGTTATAACATAGCTCCCAGTACAACCCAGAAGTGATGTCATCATGCCATAGGGTGGCCAGCCTCCAAATGGGGCCACATTGCTTAGATCAATGGTCTTAATGTCAGTCTGGATTTTTCTCGTTATTTATGATTTAGGTATTTTCCAATCAATTGCTGCACTTGTCATGTGTTTTGTACACATGTACTGTGTTACTGTATCTTTAAACCTGTAGTGGCTTGCATGCAGCTGAATGCAATTAAGATCTTTTAGATTGTGAGACTCCAGGGCATTCTTTCTTGTCATTCTTGACTTCCTGGGAGGAGCCAGCAATCTTGACTCGGAACGTTTAACGTACTGACTATGAATAGTAAGCCTTATTAAGTATTTGAAATAATTTACTATATTTATTTAAGCCCAAAATTGTATGGTTTGTAATGTTGTTTATGTTTAGATATGAAATACTGCAAGACCTCGGTGTGAACATCTGACAAAGCCATTCAGTGTGAAACGGCTGACTTCAGCATGCGGCCCCCATGATCAACTCATGGAATTGGGGTTTAGCTCTTGCACCACTGACAGTCTCTGAAGATTGCCTCATAAAGTGTGAAAATGATTGCGGTGGCACCTGTTATATTTTGAACTGATGATTCGAGTTTTGCCGGGGTTTTGCCGAGTCAATTTGAAGTCATAGGAATTCACTTGTGTAAATTCATGTTACTAGCTTTGTGCTAAATGTATTTTTAAGACATTTTCTGAATTATACATTTTAATAGTTTAAATGCGTTGCCAGTAATTTACAACCACGAGCCTTTCTGGTTTTCACATTAGCCTCCAAATGGGGCCTGGAGCTCTCCTAGAACTACAACTGATCTCCAGTGACCAATTTCTCCGGAAAAAAAAAGGCTGCTCTGGAGTGTAGACTCTATAACTCCCTGTCCTTCTCCTTCCATGTTGGTTCCAAACCATATAGGACTCTGAAGACCAGCACCTTGGTCCCCCTTCTCAGGCTTTACTTTCAAGATCTCCAGGAATTTTCTAACCTGAAGTTGGTGATTCAATTATGACATAGACCAATTTTACACTAGACCTTTAATCCTGGTTTAACCCTTTCCCCAAACTGACGTTCTACACTAGAATCATAGAATCAGAGAAACCAACTCTATGATTTTAGTGTAGAATGTCACCTTGGGGACAGGGCTAAACCAGGATTAAAATTCTAGTGTGAAATTGGTCATAGAGTTTTGTGTGAATGCTGGTGTCATGATACTAAGCCTAGTGAGTCCTGCAGGCTCCAGCGAAGCCTATGTTAGAGTAGCTACAGGGCCTACATTTCCCAGGATCCCTTCTGTCCCTCTGATTGGGTGGGCAGCAGTTTTGGAAGGAAAACTTGCCCAGAGGGATGGGACCTGGAAGGAAGGTAATTAAAGGCCCAGCTAGTGAGGGAGGGTTGTTCTCTCTGGAAAGGCTGCAGTCAGGAGAATTCTCTCTGAAAAAGCTGGGCTGGGAGAAGGCTGCAGTCATGAGAGTTCCTTCATCTAAAGAGTGGTGAGTCAGTTGAAATTAGAGGAAGGGAACATATAGCTAGTCACATCAGGGCTTTTATTTTCTTTGCACCACCTTTACTGTGGTGTTTTTTCCCCCTTTAACTTCTATCTTTGCACTAATAATTAATAAGTAGAGCCCAGGTGATAAAACAATCTCAGCCAATCCAAATAAAACCCTTTGTCCTCCTACCAAAATTAATTCAGTTACTAACCATTCCTCCACATTCAGACATAACACTGAGCAGACATTGCAATTAGCCACAAGTTCAGTGTTATGCATAATGAGATAAAGTCCCAAGGACTCTAAATTCCAGTGGTATAAAACACTGCCTCCTAGAACTCTTATACTCCAGGAACAAATAAGGAATTTATAGGTTAAAATAAATACTAAATAATTAAGTAAAATAGCAAAAAACAAACAAACAAACAAACAACCCCGCTCTACAGAGCACAGACAAAAAACAACCCAGGAAATCCCTTTGTTTTTCCCTCCCTTCCACACCTAGATAAAAGCCCTGTTAAAATAAAAGGCTGTAAGCTGCCAGAAAAGAGAGAGGAAACAGAGATAATAAGGAAAATAAATAAAAAGCTCTGTAAGCAGAGCATAGCAGCATCTTGATTTCTCCAAGCCAGAACCAAAACCTTTCCACTTCTGTTATTCCATCCAGAAGCAGGAAAAAACTACTTTCCCCGTGAGCATTTGATATTGGGTAGTAGGATATATGGAATTTAATAGCACTTCTTTTCAGTCCTGCCTCTTTATTTGGTATGATGTCCATGAGCTTTTTGGATATTTTACTTTTTTTATTTATTTGGTTTTTTTTTTTTTAAATACTGCTTCTTGTGACCAGCTTTGAAAGCTGCTATACTGCAGTATATAAGTGTAGAATTAAGACATTCTTACGCCTTGCCTTACTTCGTACAGAAGGCAGAATTTCATCAAACTGAACCTCGCTGTAAAGTACTGGGGTCGGCGCAGTAAGAGACCAGAGTCGGAGAGTGATTTCAGCAAGCTTTACTTCAGGAACACCAACATAGACTGAGCTCTATTCAAACCTCCCGCTCCTTTATACAATTCTTGCCCCCTTCTGATTAGACCTTAACTATGCACATGGATTGGCTATTTACAGAGGCCTAAGGGCCTATCAGGGTACAGTATGAGCCTAGATGTTGATTGGCTACTTATGTTTCAATCCTTCCCCTGATTGGGCATGCTTAGGCCTTCTCTGGAACCCTGGTGTGGAGTACAAGCTTGGCTTGTTCAGCTTCCCTCCAAAAGTAACAGTTCCCTCCAAAAGTAACAGTTCTCCATTTGAACCTAGGACACAACACCCCTCCCCCCATAGTTCCAGCTATCAGGTGACATAGTCCTGGAGATATGCCGGAGGGCGGCGGTCTCGTGTCGAGCGTCGGAGCTCCGAGGGGACTGGGCGTTCCGACTCGGTTGGTGGTTCCGCGGCTACAGAGCTGGAGACATCTGGGACGGCGGCCCCGGGAGACCTGGGTTCAGCTGCGCGGTCGGGGATCTCCTCCTGCTGGGCCGAAGCAGGCTCTACGGAACCCTGTTCTGTGTCAGGCTCACGGGGACTTACGTTGTCCGGATCTGGAGCCTCTGACCTTGGCTCCCCGGCAGGCAGGCGACCTCGGAGTTGGTCGATGTGTCGCCTCAGGAGATGTCCACCCTCCAAGGCCACTGCATAGGAGACCGGTCCAGTGACGTGGTCCACCTTTCCAGGGAGCCAGGCGGGGCCAGTGGTGGCATAGTTCCGTGCCCACACTGTCTCACCTGGGTAGAACCCTCTGGGGGCTTTAAGGTGTATCGGCGCCGGTCGTCTGTCTGGGGCTCGGTCAGGGTGCAGCTTGTCCAGCAGGGTGGTGATGCGGCGGCCCATGAGGAGTTCGGCTGGACTGCAACCTGTGGAGGTGGTGGGTGTGGTCCGGTAGGCCATTAGGAAACACGCCAAGTCTTTTGGCCAGTCTGAGGTGCCCAGACGGTTCAAGGCCTCCTTTGCTGTGCGCACCATCCGCTCTGCCTGGCCGTTGGTGGCTGGATGAAACGGGGCAGAGCGAATGTGCCTGATGAGGTTCCTGGCCAAGAAGTCCTGGAACACTGCGGACGTGAATGCTGTGCCGTTGTCGGTGACGATGGTCTCCAACAAACCGTGGGTTGCAAAGATGGCCCTCAGAGCCCTGATGGTCGCCTGCGATGATGGCGAGGGCACCTGGACCACCTCCAACAACTTGGAGTATGAATCCACTAGTATGAGTAGAGTCCGCCCATGGAAAGGGCCAGCAAAGTCCATATGCAGTCTTGACCAGGGGGTTTTGGTGGATTCCCATGATTGCACTGGGCCACGTGGGGGGTCAGGCCTTGACACCTGGCATGTCGGGCACCTTTTAACCCAAGCCTCAATTTCAGCATCCAGGCCGGGCCACCAGACATAGCTCCGTGCGAGAGCCTTCATGCGGACTATGCCCGGGTGTGCCTCGTGCAGGGCTCTCAGCACTTGGTCTTGCAAGGGTTTGGGAATGACGACTCTGTTGCCCCATAGTAGGCAGCCTTTGTGGGTGGATAGTTCGTCTTTCCGGGCTGCAAACGGAGTAAATTCCGGCCCAGTCGAGCCCTTGGGCCACCCCCTCCCCACCCAGTCCAAGACACGGGAGAGGACTGGATCACGAGCGGAGCGGGCAGCAATGTCGCGGGCGAGCAATGGCCTGTCCGGAAGCATGTCCATCAGTAGGATCTGATGAGCCGGGGCTGGATCAGGATCCACGTCAGGCAAGGGCAAGCGGCTCAGGGCGTCAGCATGGCCCATTGCCTTGCCCGGGCGATGCACTAGGGTGTAGGTGTAGCCGGCTAGAAAAATGGACCAACGGAGGACCCGTGGGGACAACACCTGAGGGGTCTGCCGGTCCGATGCAAAGAGGCCCAAGAGGGGTTTGTGGTCCGTATAGAGGGTAAAGGGCCGGCCGTAGATGTAATCATGAAATTTTTTGACGCCGGCCACGACTGCCAACCCTTCTTTGTCGATTTGGGCGTAGTTGCGCTCCGCCGACGAGAGGGTCCGCGAGTAGTACGCGATAGGGACTTCTGTCCCATCAGGGAGTTGGTGGCCCAGAACTGCCCCCACGCCATAAGGGGATGCGTCACATGCAAGGACCAAGGGCAGGGTCTCGTCGAAATGGGCAAGGACGGAGTTGGACATCAGGAGGCCCTTGATATCCTGGAAGGCTTTAGCGTGCTGGCGGCCCCACGCCCAGGGTCGGTTCTTGTCTAGAAGCCGGTTCAGGGGTTCGGCCACCGCTGCCTTATGGGGGAGAAAAGCATGATAAAAGTTTAGGAAGCCGAGGAAGGCCTGGAGTTCTTGCTTGTTGGTGGGCGCTGGAGCATCTCTGATGGCACGCAGCTTGGCGTCGGAGGGATGGACCCCCTGGGCATCGATGGAGAACCCCAGGAATTCCACCCAATCCACGCCCAGGAGGCACTTCTCCCGTTTGACCTTGAGGCCGGCTGTTTCAAAACGTTGTAGGACTCCTCTAAGGCGGGCAGCGAATTCTTCAGGCGAGGCTGCCGCGATCAGCACATCATCGAAGAATGGAGTGACTCCGGGAAGTCCTTTTAAAAGAGAGTCCATGAGTTCCTGGAACAACCCCGGAGCCACACTCACGCCAAATTGCAACCGCTTTACTCTAAAGGCCCCCTGGTGGGTCACAATTGTTTGGGCGTTGGCCGTGGCCTCATCCACCGGCAGCTGTTGGTAAGCTTGGGCCAAGTCCAACTTGCCAAAAAATTTTGCGCCGGCTAGGGTGGCTAAAACATGGCTGACGATGGGCACAGGGTATGCGTGGGCCTGAAGAGCCTTGTTGAGGGTGCACTTATAGTCTGCACAAATCCGCACTTCCCCACTGGGCTTGACTGGAGTCACAATGGGAGTTTCCCAGGTTGCGTGGGTGACAGGCTCTAGTATTCCCTGTGCAATCAGTTTATCCAGTTCCTCCTCAATTTTAGGCTTGAGCGCGAATGGAACTCGCCGCGCTTTAAGCCTAATAGGCCGCACTGTGGGGTCGAGGTGTAGGGTAACCGGGGGACCCGTGTAGCAGCCCAAGGTGCCATCGAAAACGGCCGGGAACTCTTCACAAACCTTGTTAAAGTCCACTCTGACAGTCTTATTGACCCCCCTGATCTCTATTCCCAGGGGCTTGAACCAGTCGAGACCCAAAAGGTTTGTAAGGTGGTTCTTGACCACTAGCACTTGTAGCTGGCCCTTGAACCCCTTGTATTGGACTGGGACCGGGCCCACTCCCAAGATAGGCACCTTATTCTTCTGGAAGTCCACTAAGGTAAACCCCGGGTCCCTGAGACAAGGCCTCAGCCTGGTGGGGATTTTAAAAAATGTCTCTGCCGCTATAATAGATGATGCTGTCCCAGAGTCCACCTCCATTTGGCAGGGCACCCCCCCGATCCCTACATTGACCCGGATTTTGGAGGGCCTGACTGGTGAGGGTAGGTACTGTACCGGGTATGGGTGGGCGTGGAGAGCGTCGGTCTCGAAGTCTGGCTGGCCTTCGGAGTGCGCAGATCTTTGCGGGACGCGTGCTCGGGATGTGGATCTGCAGGCACAGGCGATGTGGCCTTCCTTGTTGCAGAGTCGACAGGTGGCATTCCGGAATCGGCAGGTCTTTCGCTCGTGCTGGCCCCCGCAGCTTGCACATGCAGGTGGTGTCTTGTGTCTCATGCCCTGTGGGGCATGGGTGATCTTCCTTCCTGCTGAACGATAGCCGGTTTGTAGAGCTTTGTCCTCGTCTGAGTCTTCTGTAGATGGTTCAGGGTTGATCTGGTGTGCCGCAGCCTGTCTTGTCAGCCGTGGCTCTGCTGATCTGCCCTTCTCCCAGCTGGTGGCCACATCGATTGCCTTTGTTAGGTCACACTCGGAGAGGGACAGGAGTTTCTGTACTAGTTTTTCGTCCCTCAAGCCCCATACAAACTGGTCGAGAAGGGCTTCGTTGAGGTCTGCGAAACTGCATCGGCTTGCCACCCGGTGCAGGCTTGTCAGGAACGCCATTGTGGTTTCGCCTGCCTTCTGTGTCCTTTGTCGGAAGTCCCAGTGCCGGGTGAGCTTGGTTGGCTGGGGCTGGAAATACTTCTCCAGAGCGCTGATGATGTCGTCCACCGGCGTCTCTGAGAGCTTCCTGGGTTGGAGAAGAGCCCTGGCTAAGTCCACAGTCTCCGTGCCACACGTACTGATAAGCAGAGCTCTCTGCATGGTAGTCTCTGTAATCTTCCGGAAGGTCAGGTATGACTGGAAGCCTTCGACCCACGAGTCCCACAGCTCGGGGCGATCGATGCTAAAGGGCTGCAGGAGGTTAGCTGAAGCCTCCATTCTTGGCAGCGTGTCTGGGCGGCTTGAGAGATGGGGTGTGCGCAGAGCGGAGGTGCGGACCCAGATGGCTTGGATTTAGCCACCTTTCCGTGTTCCTGGTTCTGTTGCTGGTTCTTACTGGCATCCCATCCTCGTCGCCAGTGTAAAGTACTGGGGTCGGCGCAGTAAGAGACCAGAGTCGGAGAGTGATTTCAGCAAGCTTTACTTCAGGAACACCAACATAGACTGAGCTCTATTCAAACCTCCCGCTCCTTTATACAATTCTTGCCCCCTTCTGATTGGACCTTAACTATGTACATGGATTGGCTATTTACAGAGGCCTAAGGGCCTATCAGGGTACAGTATGAGCCTAGATGTTGATTGGCTACTTTTTTTTTTTTGTTGTTATTTATACTTTATTAAGTTTTCCATAAAGCATATCACGGACATTCATTCCATCGAACGAACAGAGGCACTCATCCAACACCTTGTGCACCGCCACCACATATTCTCCTAATCTGAACTGCCTGAACTGATCAAGTTAATTAGATGCCAGCGTGCCAGTTCCCCAGCTCAGGAGCCCCCGGGTAAACAAGTCCCAGACTTCAAAATGCAGAGCTTTAAACATTAGATGCTTCTAGAAAAGCCGCCCAAATCTCTTCAAATTGTTGTTGTTGACATTGCCGGCGATATGCTATCCTTTCTTGCACAGCCAACGCATACATTCCCTCTAGCCAAGTAGTAATTGTGCCGGTGAAGTCTTCACGCCACTGCAGCAGGATAAGCCGCTTCGCAATCATTATCGCACGTGCCGCCCATCTTCGCTGCCAGCGAGTCAGTGACCAGGTCGTCGGGAAGTAATTCAGTAATATCTGCATGGCTGAAATAGACTGGTCAATGTTAAGTACCTTTTGCATCCATCGAGCAATCCCATCCCAAAATTTTTTTAACATCGGGCATTTCCACAGCATATGAACCAGACCTGCCTCTGAGCGTAGACACCGCCAACAAGCCGAGGATTCAGCCAAGTTATGCTTATACAGACGAAGAGGAGTCCAATAAATCCTGAACAAAAGCTTTTGTTGAATTAAAATCAAACGAAGATCTTTCGAACAATGGCGGAGACCACTACAGATAGCTGCCCATTGAAAAGGGTAAATAGGGCAGTTAATTTCCTCGCTCCATTGACATCGCAAGTCTTCCATAGAGTATTGCACATCTTTTTTCAGACATAGATATAAAACACGGACTGGCTTATTTTGTTCAATTGCATGTTCCAGGGTCTGCAGGAGAGGCGGAGCATCCGGAACTGCCAAAGCGTCTATGCCAAAAGAGGTAGACAGTGAGTGCTTCAGTTGCTGGAACTGCAGCCATTGGTTGGCTGGTAACCCAAATACAGTTTGTAGATCCTCAAAAGAAAGAAATGCGTCCTCGTTGCTGTCTTTAAGCTGATTGAGAGTTAAGAGACCCCTCTGCGCCCACGACTTCCAAATCACCGGCCGTCCCCCTATCTTCACTACAGGATTGCCCCATAGGGTCATCCGACTATATATAAAGCTGTCAAATCCGTAAATATCACCCAAATATTGCCATGTTTGTCTTGTCGCCCGAATTGATGGAAGAACCGACTCTCCCTGATAGTATGTTGATCCAAGCGCGTTCCATGTCGACAAAGGAGTAAGAACAGCAGTTTCCAAGTTCATCCAGGGAGACTCGACAAAATGTTTAAGTGGGGCCCATCGCTGAATACCAGCCAGCAAGTATGCCCGATGGTATAGACATAAGTTTGGCAAGCCAAATCCACCTCGGTCAAATGGTAACTGTAAGCGTGCCCACGACAACCGAGGGGGTTTCCCCTCCCACAGAAAATTCGCTAATATTGAGTTGATTTTTCGAAACCACTTCTGCGGTATATATTGATGGATACCACGCAACACGTAAAAAAAACGGGGATAGATGATCATCTTCAGAGCATTTATTTTACCCCAAAGCGACAAGGGGATAGCGGACCATCGCTCAAGTTCCGGCTGTATTTTCCCTATTACTTTGTTTAAATTTAACGATATGAGCATCTCGGGCTGTTTAGGAATAAGAATGCCCAAATACATAATAAAAGCCTCCTGAACTGAGAACTGCCCAATATCTCCTGTCAATGCCGCTTCACCCCCGATCTGTAAAATTTCTGATTTTTGCCAATTAATTTTATAACCGGATAGCCTGCCGAAATTATTTGCCAGTTGCATAATCGCCGGTATCGATATTTCCGGCTGCGTAATGGTGAGCATGGCGTCGTCGGCATATAATAAAATCTTAAATGTCTGTGATTGGTGACGCATGCCTTGGATGTTATCATTTAATCGAACTGCCCAGGCAAGTGGCTCCAAACAAAGATCGAAGAGAAGAGGGGATAGCGGGCACCCCTGTCTGGTACCGCACCGCAGATCAATTGATGCCGAAAGGTGACCATTCACCCGCACCCTTGACGTGGCAGACTTGTAGATCAGGCACGTCCAATGAAGAAAATCTTTTGGGAAACCCATATATTTCAATACCACCTGCAAAAAAGATCTGTCAACCCGGTCGAAGGCCTTCTCTGCATCTAAGGAAATAAGGAGGGCAAGATCATCTTTCTGAGCATGAATCGCGGCCAAATCCGTAATGAGCCGAATATTGTCAGCACCAGAACGTCCTTGGATAAAACCAGTTTGGGATGGGTCAACCACCGAGGCGATGACCTTTTGAAGACGCTTAGCCAATATTGCCGTCAAGATCTTGTTGTCGATATTTAAAAGTGATATAGGGCGATAACTGGCGCAGAGATGTGGGTCTTTCCCAGGCTTAGGAATTAAAGTAATCCAGGCTTCATTAAAATAGCATGATGGCATACCCTGATCAAAAATCGCTTGGTATGTAGCCAACAACTTCGGAGCAAGTTTCTCTGCAAACCGGATATACCATATCGGAGAAAACCCATCAGGGCCCGGCGAAGAAATAACTTTAAGTCCGTGAATCGCCTCCTTCACTTCCTCAAGTCTCAGTGGAGCCCCAAGTAGTTCTTTTGCTTCCTCACACAACTGTGGAAGACCCAGAGGACCCAAAAAAGATTCCTGAACTGACGGGTCCACCGAAGTATGTCCTTGATATAAGGTCTGGTAGAATTGACGGAAGCATTCAGCAATCCCGGCAGAAGAGACGTGAGGTTTGTCATCTTGATCCACAATTTGAGCGATCCATCTCTGCTCTTGCAGGGTTTTAAACTTGGATGCCAGAACCCTACCTTGTCTCTCTCCGGATTCCCATTGCTGTTGTTTGACACGTGCATAAGCAAGTTCAACCTTGTTTGACCTGAGCATATTGAGCTGAAAATTTATTTGCTGAATCTGCCTAAATTGCGCCTCTGAAGGGCTTTGAAACTGTGCATCCCATAGGGCCCGAAGTCTGGACTCAAGATTCGCCTCAGTGCGGCGTTTTTCCTTTTGTTTTGCAGCAGAATAGGCGATAATTATTCCCCTTATCGTTGTTTTAAAAGCCTCCCATACCGTCAAGTAATGTTGAACAGAACCCTCATTAGTGGCGAAAAAGTGTTGAATTTCTGTTTCCATTTGTGCACAAAAAGCCTCATCGTTTACTAAAGAGTTATTAAAGTACCACGATGGGGACTTATCTATGTGTAGCAAGTTGTCCACTTCCATGAGCACCATGTGATGGTCAGAAAGAGTGGAGGGGCAAATTGCCGATGAACGCACACATCGAAGTATAGATTTAGACACCAGTAAATAATCCAATCTTGCAAGGGTCTGGTGGATGTGAGAGCAGAAGGTGTAAGCTTTCAAGTCTTTGTGTTGCTCCCTCCATACATCCACCAGCCCAAATTCCTTCATCAGGGCCAATACGGCCAACCGTGTTCTCAGAGATCGTTCAGTCGCACCCATGCGATCCATCTTGCCATCCAGAGTAGTATTGAAATCGCCGCCTAAAATAATGTTGTCATAGTTCAGGTTTTCAAGTATAGCAGCCACTTTATTAAAAGTATGAGGATTATCATTATTTGAGCCATAGATATTAATCAGGGCCGTCCTCACACCCTGGGCTTCCCCTAACAGCACGATGTAGCGACCTTGGGGGTCAGAGAACTCCGAGATCTTTGCCCACCTCAACTTAGCCCGGATAATTATGGCGACGCCACGAGCATTTCGTTCAAAGCCTGCCAAAAACACCTGGTCACCACGGTACTTTGCCAGCCGACCGGCTTCATCTTCGAGGATGTGGGTCTCTTGCAGCATGACAATATCAGCGACTCGTATCTCACGTGCGCCGAGGATCATGGCTCTTTTTTTGGGGTCACGAAGGCCACGGGCGTTAAATGTCAAAACCTTAAATGGCATCCTGCACCTTGATCCGGGGGGACCCGGCCGGGGGTTGACAGCCAGGCATCAAATAGTAAATGAGAATAGGCATGTTACACCCTACGGTGAAACCCACCACAAAATACGCTCCAAACCCCAAGGAGCATATGACCCCCACCCAAACTTCCTGGCTTCCAATTGGTCACAGAGTACTTAGCAGAGCCCGAGCAGCATAAGCCTGCACTTACTACATTGCTACATTAAATGCTAACTCCAAACACAGGGGGGGAGAATAAATAAATAAGTAAATGAAGTAAAACACGCTGGAGTCTATATAGCTATACGCATAAATTATGGCCATATCCCAAGCCACTATATCGCATATGTCTCACCCATACATGCTCCTGCCTAATCAAACAATCAATCAATCGAGACCCTATTCCCCAGCCCACCCAACAAAAGCACCCCCCCACCCCCCCAAACTGTTTGTTAAAATAATACAAATCTGACACCACACTGAATACAACTCAACCTCAATATAACCAATATACAGTGCATTAGTGAATGAGTACTTTGTAGGTCAGACTAAACAATAATACATGCACTAATAATAACTTCTCCAGAGTAGCTGCAGTGATCCATTACGTGCCAGTATCTTCATGCAGTCAAAGTTTATTAGGCAAGGAAGTGTAGGGGGAAAAAAAGAGAAAAAAAAAGACTCTCTCCAAAAGGGGGGGGGGGGAATCTGGGTAATGAGTCAAGGCGGCACGGGGGTCTCCCAGAAAAGCAGGCATTTATCTATGAGTAATAAGTTGGAGGGCAAACAAACCCAGCCTTCTCGAAAAAATAGATTGCATTGGGATGGAACAGTCTAAGAGAAGAAAACCAAATCCTCAGAAACCCCCTTGCAACCAAAAAAAAGGGAAAAAAAAATGTTGAGCAAAAAGTAATAGATTAAAGCGACCATCCAGTGTATTCTCCTTCTTCCTCCCTTTCCTTTCTTTTGCAGCAGCGCACATCTAAGGCCCAAACATAATTAAGTCTCCATGGACCTTGCATTCCCTCCCTGTGGCCTTGATAAGTTCACAGCAGTTGGTAGTTATAAAGTTCTCAAGAATTCTTCCGCACTCTGAGGGGAGTAGAATGCTTTGCGCTTCCCTTGCTGGATCACCACCAAGGTTGCAGGGAACAAGACGAAGGCTTCTAAGTTCAGCTGCTTAGCTAGGTCTTTTGCAGTTTTGTATGCCCTTCTCCTCTGAATTAAAGATAGAGGGTAATCAGGATATAGGGAGAGACGTGCTGTACTCCCTTGCCAAGTTATTCCGCCCCTCATTGAAATGTCCCGAAACTGTTTCAAAACAAAGTCTCGAGTAGTAACACGGGCGAAGGAAATCAAAAGAGTAATTCTAGTTAACCCCTGCTGTCCTGGTCTGGCCATACGAAGAACCTCAGCAATGTCTAGAGCAAAATCCTCAGGGAGTTGGAGTGTCTGCCGAAAGAGGCCAGCCACAAAGGAAATCAGCTCAGAGGGGGATTGAGCCGGCAAGTCTGTCAAGCCCACCAGCCTTAAATTACGACGACGCGTTTCAGCCTCTAAGGTGTCTAATTTCTCTCTCAATGCCTGGACCTCTCTCACTGTCTCTTTAAGAACAGCATCTTGCTGAGCCACTGATTGTTCAACTGCAACAATTTTGCCTTCACAAAGCTGAATTTTATTTAAAGCTTCATTTGTAGCCTTTTGCATCTGATCTAACTGCAAAGTCAGTTGCTGTAACTGTTGAGACAGTTGAGTTGGGAGAGACTCTAAAACTTGCAGCTTGTCCATACGAGTCGACAGCTGATGCAAATTGCCCGCAAGGGCGTCAATCTTTCCCTCTAGTTTCTCCATGGGGGGTCTTCCTGACGACCCCTCTGCCGACGCAGACTCGTCCCCACTCAAGGAATCTCTCTCCTCTGCCCCCCTTCTCCCCCGCGTATCTTTCTTTCTTTTCTGCTGGGGTTTGGGAGACATAAATCTTCAGTTAAGCAATTAAGGAGGGGGAGGGAAGCCAGATAGAAACCTTCCACCTTCTTTGACTCTACATGGGAGCAGCAAAGTCTGGCAGGATAAAGCAGGACCTCGCAGGCTTCCCCGAAGGCAGCTGCACTGTTCCACAGATGAGAAAAAAAATAATAAAATAAAATAAAAAAAACACTCTTATCTGCTCATATAGCCAGAAGTTGCAACTGTCGCTCGGAGCTCGAGTTACATGCGTCTGCTCACAGCATCCCTCGTGACCGGAAGCCCGTTGATTGGCTACTTATGTTTCAATCCTTCCCCTGATTGGGCACGCTTAGGCCTTTTCTGGAACCCTGGTGTGGAGTACAAGCTTGGCTTGTTCAGCTTCCCTCCAAAAGTAACAGTTCCCTCCAAAAGTAACAGTTCTCCATTTGAACCTAGGACACAACACTCGCCTTTCTTTACATCCCAAAATAGGACTTAAATTTTCGATATGGAGAATGAAATGGAGACCAAGCAAATGGTTGATATGGGAGGGAGCAGCCCCTGTCCCCCATGAAAACACAAAGATACGTTCCTCTTTCTGGGTTTCTCATGTTACTAATTCTGTATGGTATTTTCTTTCCTATGGAATATGAAGAAAGCAAAACAAACAGTCATCATCCCAGCTGCCTATAAACCATTTTTATGTGATGCGTACATGTACATATGCACACACAAAGAAAACCAAATGGTGGCCATGTGCCGAATGGGTTTGTACATCATTTCAGCTGCAATCCTGTGCATGCTTTCTCAGAAGTAAATTCCAGTGAACTGAGTGAGAGACTACTGAGTAAAATGTGCCAGAGCAAACACCCACCCATAGCCTTCTGCCAATTTTGACTGTGGAAAGGCATGTTTAGCCAAACTGGATGTTAGTGACATCATGTTTCACATTTAATGATCAAGAAAATCACAAATATATTTATATTGCGTTTGATTTTTTTCCCCCCATGTGCCAGACAATTTTCAATAACAGGCTACAGCTGTTTATTACATTGTGCAGAAACATTCTAATCGCAAGTCATCAAACTGAATTATTCCTATTGTGTTTCAAAGTTGTTGTTTATCACTTCCAATTAGAAATGATGTTTTCCCAAACCAATCACAAGTACTTCTGGGCCAAAGTTCTCTGCTAGCATAGTCTTAAAGGGTGATCTATGAAAGATTTCTACCTGTGACCCTCGAGACTTGCTGCCAACTGAAGTACAGTAGACTAACTGGCAGCTGGCTAAGTATCGTCAGAGCTTTTTTTGTAGAAAAAGCCCAGCAGGAACTTATTTGCATGTTAGGCCACACACCCTGATGTCACCATTGTTTCACACAGTGCTTTTTTGTAGAAAAAGCCTAGCATGAGCTGATTTGCATATTAGGCCACACCCTCTGGCACCAAGTCAGCCGGAACTGCGTTCCTGTGCATTCCTGCTCAAAAAAAGCCGAGTATCGTCTTTTAGTCGGTATAATGACTGTTTATTACTTTTAAGATAAACCATTTATCTAGGGTTGCCAAGTCCAATTCAAGAAATATCTGGGGACTTTGGGGGTGGGGCCAGGAGACATTAGGGGTGGAGCCAAGATCAAGGCTGTGACAAGCATAACTGAACTCCAAAGGGAGTTCTGGCCATCACAATTAAAGGGACGGCACACCTTTTCAATGCCTTCCTTCCATAGGAAATAATGAAAGATAGGGGCACCTTCTTTTGGGGCTCATAGAATCGGGCCCCCTGGTCCAATCTTTTTGAAACATGGGGGGTATTTTGGGGAGAGGCACTAGATACTATACTGAAAATTTGGTGCCTCTTCCTCAAAAAACACCCCCCCCCCCAAGAGCCCCAGATACCCGCGGATCAATTCTTCATGATTTTCTACGGGAATAAATCTCCATAGGGAATAATAGAGTTCCCAGCAGACATTTCCCTCCCCTCCCCCCGCTTTCTGACAACCCTGAAGCTGGGGAAGGGCCTCCAAACCGGGGGATCCCCTGCCCCCACCTGGGGATTGGCAACCCTACATTTATCTTCTGTGTCTCGTGATGTCTCATGATGACAGACTAGTGGTTACTATTGCCTTTTGAGTTGCTTCTTCCCATTTTAATGCTAACTCAGGTTCTTTCGGAGGGTTTTGGCTTTATTCTAACCCTTGTATTGTCCACCATTGTTTTCTGACTCGCCCTTTCAGACATGATGCATGCTGGGGGGAAATCCTGTTCCACCAGAAAAGATCAAGGCCCCGTTCAGTTGCTACAATTGTGGTATGCTACCCATAATCCTCCCAATACGTGCCATGCAAATGTCATTCAATGTGAACAAGGTAATGCAGAGCCAGTTCCACGGTTTGTGGGGCCCCCATTCTCTTTATTATTATTTATTATATATATAAATTGCACAATCTCTGCTACTGCAGGACTCTGGGTGATGCAGAGCGTATATAAAACAACAGGAAAATAAAAGCCTCTTAAGATCAATTAACAGAACATTTCCACAATCCAATGGCACATAGAAATAATCCCAATTCCGACTGCCAGCTACATTCACAGGCAGTGGGGAAGAGGCCAAGATAGGTGTAAATAGTAGAAGAGGGTGCCAGGCAAATGGAAACTGTCCCTGTCCTCAACCGAAAACCTGGTGGAACACCACTGCCTTCCGGGCCCTGTGGAATTGCATCAGATCTTGCAGCACCCAGATGGTGTTTGGCACTGAGTCCCACCAGGTTGAGGCCAGGGCTGTGAAGGCCCTAGCCCTGACTGAGGACAGCCGGATGTCTTTAGGGCTGGGACCACCAGCAAGTTGTTGTCTAAGGAGCTCAATGCTCTCCCAGGGTCAAAACAGAGGAGGCGGCTGTATACCTACACCATGCCCCTACACATGCCCTCCTTCCCCTTTAGGCTGCCAAGCTCCCACCGGGGGCGGGGGATCTCCTTGTATGGAGGCCCCAACCCGTCAGCAGGGAGCAGGCTGTCCCTGAAGAGCCCTGTCAGCACACGCCATCCCTGGCACATTGGCATCACCCAAAAGTGATGTTATCGCGCCGGGGACATTGCACCAGTGATGCTCTAGGACTCACAATAAAACTATATGGCACCATCAAGTTTTATTGTGAATCCTAGAGCATCCCTGGTGTGACACTCTAGGACTTGCAGTAAAACTCTATAGTGCCATAGAGTTTTATCACGAGTCCTAGAGCATCCCTGACACAATGTCCCCGGCGTGATAACATCATTATGCCACATGCACAGTCCCCCACCGCAGCAGCGGAGGGACTTAGGAACCATATTCCCTTTCCCCATCCACATGCTTCCTGTCTGGCTGCTCGTCCTTCCCACCTGCTTGTAAGCACTTCCACTAGTGTCTGAAGCCCTTTGCCCAGTAGCTCTGGACAGTAGCTAGGAGTATGGTGCAGCACTAGCAAACAAATGAGTGTGGGTGAGGGGGTCCACAGCAGTGGGCACTGCCAGAAGCTCTGGGCTCTAACAGCTGCCCCACCTTAGGGTATGCTGATGCAAGTCCATCTATCTCTAGACAGATAGCTAAATTCTGCCATTACCTGGTGAAGTTCCATACTAAGAAACAAGAAATGGTAGGTTTTGTATGATCTGTTTGAATTTTAGGTTATAAACGATTTTATATATTCGGATTTAAAGGATTTTATATTAATTTGAACTGATTCTGGATTTTAAAATTGGTTAAATTATATTTTAGTTATCCCCGACCTGTATAGGTGCGGAAAAGTTTTAAGTATTTTATTGTATTTTATGTATTTTAGGAGGGGTTTTACATGATGTGTTATAATTTTTATATTGGTCTATGACCGTAATAAACAGTTCATTCCAGCCATGGGGTAATGCACATATTTCCCAACTTTTGGTAGACATCAATACGTACCTAAAAAATATAAGTTTCCAATTCTGTGCATTGAAGTTAGAAAATACCCACTTCCCATAAAATGGCCGCACATGTCAAGACCGGTTCCTCAGTGAAACAGGCTTCCTTGGGAGATGGAGGGCTCGCCTTCTTTTGAGTTTTTTTTTAAACAGAGGCTAGATGGACATCTGACAGCAATGCTGCTTCTGTGAACTCAGAAGGAGGTATTTGTGAATTTCCTGCATTGTCCAACAGGCTGGACTAGATGACCCTGGAGGTCCCTTCCAAGTCTATGATTCTGTGAGGAGTGCCACGTATAAACATGATTTCCCCCTTATGCACAGCTGGATCACTAAAATCATAACAACCAAACAACTCTGAAAATATTCTTCCCACTTCATGGAGACAAAATATTTCTGAATACAGATAACTGAATACAGATGGCTGAATACAGACATAAAATGAAAACAAGACTCTCAGTGCTTTCTGAACCTACCTTCCCAACAGAACTGTCATATGAGCACAGCAATCCTGTCAGTCTCGGATCTCTCCCCCTCCCCGCCCCCCACCCTCTCTCTGCCTCTTTGCTCTCTTGCTATCCTGGATACCTCTTTCCAGGGCTTTTTTTGTAGCAAAAACTCCTTTGCATATTAGACCACACACTACTGATGTAGCCAACCCTCCAAGAGCTTACAGGGCTTTTAGTACAGGGCCTACTGTAAGCTCCAGGAGGATTGGCTACATCAAAGGGGTGTGGCCTAATATGCAAAGGAGTTCCTGCTACCAAAAAACCCTCTGCCTTTTTCTATTTTTCCCAGCAGGATAACATCTATCAAGGAGATCTTCAGGTGGATGCCTGCAATGGAAAACTGTATGGCTTTCATTTCAGATATCCAAATGTTGTAAGCCAAAATGCCCTCAAAACGAGGTTGGGGAATTGACAAGTGGGCACCTGGCTTAAAAAAGATCTTTGAATCTATGTATACAGGATACACATCCAGAAATTATTGCTTAAAATTACCAGGGATACTAATTAAGTAAAAACAATTAAAATTTATTGTAGAAAAATATAGACACACATACAAGGTAATAAACTCATAAAACATACATACAGTCCTAAGAAAAATAGAGAGAGATGCAGAGATAACACAAGGATGGACAAACAGGGTGATAATTACCGATCGTAGTCTTCAAGGAAGGCTCCAATGGCGACGAACGAGGACTAGGGGGAGGGGACCCTCAATTGATCAGGAATCGGGGATATATCTAGACAGCGGAACTGGGGTACTGCTAGATGCACACCTGTGGGGAGCTGGGTCACAGGTTATAAGGACTACCTTGAGCCCTTAGAGGATGGAAGGTACGGGGCAGATGACAGTGGTCAGCTGGTATATGACATCAGAAAAAGGGGAGGCTCTGCAGTGACCATAAGGGCTGGACTTATGCAGTAGCCAATAGCCAGTTAATTGGTGGCCCCTGATTGGATGCTCATAAATAGCCAATAAGCAGACTTGGCCTTAGTTACCTGATTGGGCTTCCAGGTAATAATGGGCCAAGGGGGAGGCTCCAGGATGACCGTTAAGGGAAAGAATGGGAAAAATTATTAAGGTGGAGGGTACTTAAGTCTATCAAACTTATCTTAAAAAGTGACAATAGATGGCCAAATTGCTACCTAGGTAAGAAACTTGGCTTTGGGTGAAGATGTTCTTCCTCCTCTTCGATCTTCCATTGGTAGGTCTTTGTCTTGAGTTCCGTTGGACAAAGGCTTAGGCGGTCTGACAGGATCCACACCTAAGATAAGCTTGATGGCTTTATGCATAGGTGACATCTGTTGAGTACGTGAGCCTTCCGCTTCGCTGTGATGGAGTCTGGCACTGCAGGAAGATAGCTGCTGGTGGTGTTAGCCTCCCCAGATGGAGTCTATGGTTGCGGCTGGAAACCGCTTGCCTGGACAGTTCCTGGCAGCGCACCTTCTTCCACGGCAAAGGCCAAGGTGGGGATCGCACGGAGCGACTGGAAACCATCTGTTCTCCTGGTTAGCCCTCCTTGAGAGACACGGAGAGCTGCTGCAATGTTGTGGCTGTTAGCACTCATAAGTCCCTTCCAGTTTGGTAGACAAAACCCACGTTCTCCTGGTAGATGTGTGTGATTTGAGTCTCCAGGCACCCTGGCAACCAAGAGGGTGACTACGATGTTCTGGAATTAGGGGTATTTTTCTCACAATTTAGGCTGCCTTATTAACATTTCCCAGTCAAATGAAGTAGCAGTGACAGCAGGTGGGAATGTGAGAGAAGGGCAGAGGGATTCAACTGCTTGAAACATTTTTTTATTGCCTGTTAGAATCACAGAATCATAGAGTTAGAAGGGACCTCCAAGGTCATCTAGTCCAACCCCCTGCACAATGCAGGAAACTCACAAACACCTCCCCCTAAATTCACAGGATCTTCTTTGCTGTTAAATGGCCATCTAGCCTCTGTTTAAAAACCTCCAAGGAAGGAGAGCCCACCACCTCCTGAGAAAGCCTGTTCCACTGAGGAATTGCTCTAACAGTCAGGAAGTTCTTCCTAATGTTGAGCTGGAAACTCTTTTGATCTAATTTCAACCCATTGGTTCTGGTCCTACCTTCTGGGGCCACAAAAAACAATTCCACACCATCCTCTATATGAAGTACTTGAAGGCGGTGATCATATCACCTCTCAGCCGCCTTCTCTCCAGGCTAAACATCCCCAGCTCCTTCAACCTTTCCTCATAGGACTTGGTCTCCAGACCCCTCACTATCTTTGTTGCCCTCCTCTGGACCCATTCCAGCTTGTCTATATCCTTCTTAAAATGTGGTGCCCAAAACTGAAGACAATACTCCAGGTGAGGTCTTAGTAGAGCAGAGTAAAGTGATACCATCACATCGCATGATCTGGACACTATACTTCTGTTGATACAGCCCAAAATTGCATTTCCCTTTTAAGCCACCGCATCACACTGTTGACTTATGTTCAGCGTATGATCCACTAAGACCCTTAGATCCTTTCCGCACATACTACTGCTAAGACTAGTCTCCCCCATCCTATAACCATGCATTGGATTTTTTCCTACCTAAATGCAGAACTTTATATTTCTCCCTGTTAAAATTCATTTTATTGATTTTGGTCCAGTTTTCCAGCCTGTCAGGGTCACCCTGTATCCTGTTTCTGTCTTCTACTGTGTTTGCAACCCCTCCCAATTTAGTATCATTGGCAAATTTAATAAGCATTCCCTCTATTCCTTCATCCAAATCATTGATAAAGATGTTGAACAAAACAGGTCCCAGGACAGATCCTTGAGGCACTCCACTTGCCACTCCTCTCCAAGAGGATGAGGGTGAGGAACCGTTCACAAGCTGTTAATCTTATTACCAGCTCAGTGACATACTCCGCCTGCCATCACAGCTGAAGGGTATGAGACCAGACCCCTTCTGTCTTTACCCAACATTAAGGTATGCCGCCTTTATTTATTAATTAAATCTGTCTTCAACCAAGGCTGAATTTTGCTGGTGACAAGCTTGTTGCAAACAAGCTTAGTTCCGACACTTTGGCCGTTTCCCCACTGACCTTACCTCGGAGCGACGTCCCTCTTCACCGCGCAGCGTCTGCGCGGTTTTCCCACCAATTGCGGCGCATAACCAGGAAGAGCTGCGGCTTTTGCGTCGCAGATGTAAACTGGGTTTTTAGCGGTTTACATCTGCGACGCAAAAGCCGCGGCACTTCCTGGTTCTGCGTGGCAGTTGGTGGGAAACCCGCGCAGACGCTGCGCAGTGAAGAGGGACGTCGCTCCGGGGTAAGGTCAGTGGGAAAACGGCCTATGTGAAACCACAGGTTAGTTGCATTAATTACTAATTGTTATTGTGATCATCCAAATGCAGGTACCTCATGATGGTTAGTATGAGCTGTGCGAACCCAGGATCCTAAAACCATGATCAGGTTGGTCCATAAACCACAGTTAGTTTTAGATATGGGGTGGGATCACAATGGGAATTTGGTGCAACAGTATTGCAGCTTGAAAAAGCCGGTGTTCTTTGACGCGTGCTGCGGCAATCAAACAGCCCCTGCCCTGCTGCCGGAAGAGGCATGGGCCGCACATGTGCAAGAGAAGCATTCAGACTGCTCCTGCCTGTGCGGGGTGCATGCATTGCGTGCCCCAGCCATTTAGACATCTGGGAAACGTGTCTTGCATGTGCTTTAGAGGAGCTTCCTGGTAGCTATTTAATCTGGTCCCAGCCTGTCAGCCCCCAACTGTAACCGACAACACACACAGGCCCAGCCAGGATAACCCACCCAGTTTTTTTTCAGGGGCAGGAGGAAGAAAGAGGGAGGTGCCAGTGATGATGACAGGCAGCCAGCAGCCATACCAATGCTGAGGTCCCTCTAATGGGACAGTGATGCTGGTGTGTTACTGCTGAGCTGAGAGAGAAGGAATGGTTGCCTTCCTCTCACATAATCTGAGGCCCTCCCAGTGATCTTCCTCATTTGGGGTGCAATTCTGGCTCGCCTCCTCGTGGTGCACCCTGGGTAATGCGAAAGAGCCGGGATCAGCCAACCATCCATCACTCGAGGTAAGTCAAAACGCTTCTTGCTTTGTGTTACAGAATGATGTAGAGCTAGGTGTGGTGGTCCACCACTTCTCTTGTTTGAGACTAGAGTTGTGTTGTTTGGGGCAGGGAAGCTGGCACCTGGGTGAGAGACCCAGAGGCAGCATGCTTGTTGTGGTTGGCCAGCTCTCCCCGTGTTGTTTGGGGCAGATGTGCATGTGTGATTGCACACATTAAACCCAGAAGGGAGGCATGGCTAGGTCAGGTTAAATCTCTCATGTGATCTCACCCATGGTTTTGTGCAATTGTTTTAATGATGTGTATTTGCAGGGGAGGAGTAAGAGTTTTAAAATGGGGTTTTATCATGTTATGTTTGAATTTGTTAACTGCTTTGATAGGCCTTATGAGAACAGAATGTAGGATATAAATTTTGTAAAATAAAAGGCACCTGCAATCAACTGACAAACTTACATATAATTTATAATTCATTATAGCGAGAGTTTTTTCATATACAAGGAGGTATCTGTTATAACTACCCTTTGGGATGGATCAGAATTGACAGGTAATGACTGGAACGTGAACTCTCTGGTTGAGAAAGTTTTGGAACAGTCTGAACTTGTCTTACAAAGACTTTAAGCACGGAAGTTGCAATTGTGTGAACACTTTCCTGGAAGTAAGCCCCACTGGGGAAAAAATGAAGCATGTTTATGAGTAGAACTTCTCTCTCCAGCCCTTGAATATAAGGAGATTAAATGAGATTGTAGCTATTATATAGATATACACTAGGTATCCCTGCGAATAATTAAAATCCTCTTACAGCATTGTGTGTTAGTATCAAATAGGGTAAGGGGTAAGAGAGATGGCTGAAGTAATTTGTAGAGGGTAAACTATCTCATTTGTTAAACATTCCACCAAAGAAATTTATATTTCATGAGGATACTACAATCTATTCAGGAGTAGTTGTTTATGTGCCGCAAGGGTCTTTGCCATCAATGCAGAGTGAGCATCAAGTGAAAAAAAAAATATAGGAGGGGTGTTCTAAATTATCCGAAAAGGCACTTACAACCATCTTTAATCCCTTCTTTAAACTGCTGTACAGCCATATGGAAGAAATCGCACATTGCATGCCACCTGGTGTCTTGTTGCAGCGCTGCCACTCTTCTGACAGGCTAAAGAAAGTTAACAAAGAGGCAAAAGCAGCACAGAGAGGTGAAGGCTTGACAAAGGTCCATAAATGGGACTCATCTGGTCTGCTTCCGTGCATCAGTCTATGCAGGGAAGACTCTAGCCGCCCTGAGCCTGCCTCGGCGGGGAGGGCGGGATATAAATAAAAGATTATTATTATTATTATTATTATTATTATTATTATTATTATTATTATCATTATCATTATCATTATCATTATTATTATTCTTGATCTGTTGAGTTAAGCCCTCTGCAGAAAGGAACACATGATGGCTACTGAAAACAGTTATTCTAAAGGATTATTATTATTATTATTATTATTATTATTATTATTATTCTTGATCTGTTGAGTTAAGCCCTCTGCAGAAAGGAACACATGATGGCTACTGAAAACAGTTATTCTAAAGGATTATTATTATTATTATTATTATTATTATTATTATTATTATTATTATTATTATTATTATTATTATTATTATTATTATTATTATTCTTGATCTGTTGAGTTAAGCCCTCTGCAGAAAGGAACACATGATGGCTACTGAAAACAGTTATTCTAAAGGATTATTATTATTATTATTATTATTATTATTATTATTATTATTATTATTATTATTATTATTATCATCCCTTTGTACCCAATCAGAGTCTATAACCTGGGAAACATAAAAAATTGAAGTGTTTCAGCAATAAAAAAAAAACAGTTAACCTCAGGGCTTTTTTTTCCTGGAAGAAGAGGTGCTGGAACTCTCGAGAGGGAAATGAAGGAGAAAACCTGTTGGCCCAAATTTTAGAGACTTCTGATGATTTTAAGGTGCTTTTTTGGCTTGATAATTCTGATTTGGAAATAACTGAATCAGTAGCAAAGTTTCTTTATAGAGCTATGGTTACTCATCCTGATAAGTACTACTATGTATCAGGTTTCAGTATGTTGCTACTTTGTTTTTATTTTGTAATCCTAATTTTATTCTGTATGGATTTTGTACTCTTCTAATCTGTAACTTGGCCAACCCTCTATTTTATATTTTTATATATGCAAATAAAGGCTTGTCTTGTAAAACATGGGATTCTTTGAAACAATATTATTTTCATACAGGGCTTTTTTTGTAGCAGGAGCTCCTTTGCATATTAGGCCACACACCCCTGATATAGGCAATCCTCCAACAGTTTACAGGGCTTTTAGTACAGGGCCTACTATTAACTCTAGGAGGATTGGCTATATTGGGGGGGGGGGGGTGGCCTAATATGCAAAGGAGTTCTTGCTACAAATAAACCCTGTTTTCATATGATATAGGCTTACCTCTACTCTAAAGCAGTTTCCAAACTTTAGACATGTTATCAATTTTCTCAGTTCTTTTTCGGGTCTTGCTTTTGGTTCCTAATGCTGAATGATGACTTTGAAGCAACCATGGTTTAATGTACTTTGTTGGATCAAAGACTGTCATGCTCCCCAGTGCCCCTCGTTAACTTTTAGACATCTTTTTAAGAATCTTGTTTCCACAAAGAGGTTCCGGAACTCTGTTCCAGTGTATCAGAGCTGTTCCTGGGGTATGAGAGCTATTGGAGACAGTTATATACTGATCACCCACTCCACCCCCCCCATCTCAGCTCCAGTCCTGTTTGTGAAAAGAGGGAACGCTGTGTCTATGTAATGATTATCAGGTGCTCAACAAGATTACAATCCAGGATTGATATTCCTTGCCATTGATTTCTGAATTGCTGGAATGGCTCCAAGTAGCTTCTTGGTTCACCAAGTTAGACCTGCAGGGGACATAAAATCTGGTCTGGATCTGGCCAGGAGATGAATGGAAGACTGCCTTTGGGACCCGGTATGGACAATTTGAGTACCTAGAGTTATGCCTTTTTGTCTTTGTAATGGCCCAGCGATGTTCCAACATTTTATGAACAACATTTTTCCATGACCTGCTTGATTGCTTATCTTGATTGAAAGGAAAGGTCCCCTGTGCGAGCACCAGTCGTTTCTGACTCTGGGCTGACGTTGCTTTCACAATGTTTTCACGGGAGACTTTTTTACGGGGTGGTTTGCCATTGCCTTCCCCAGTCTTTTACACTTCCCCCCAGCAAGTTGGGTACTCATTTTACCAACCTCGAAAGGATGGAAGGCTGAGTCAACCTTGGGCTGGCTACCTGAATCCAGCTTCCACCGGAATCAAACGCAGGTCGTGAGCAGAGAGTTCAGACCACAGTACTGCAGTACTGCTGCTTTACCACTCTGCGCCATGGGGCCGCTTCTTATCTTGATGACATTCTGGTTTATTCCAGGAACCCAGCCAAACATACAGAACATGCCCAGTCTGTTCTAGCGTGACTCAGACAACACGGGCTGTATGCTGGTTCGTTACACCCAGCCTAGACAAGAACCCAACTGTGTATCCAGATTCTACTTGTATCCAGGCCAGCCGTGTATCCAGCCTCTGGAAACTTGAGTTCAATAAACACAAGACTCATCCCTGAACATGATGATGGGCTTGGACCAAAGGCTAGCAGTTCAGTCATAAATACAACATCACAAAAAGAGTTAGAAAGAGATATTGATGTGGCTTAAACAAATGTTGTGCTAACACATTATTAGGGTTGCCAAGTCCAATTCAAGAAATATCTGGGGACTTTGGGGGTGGAGCCAGGAGACATTAGGGGTGGAGCCAGGAGACATTAGGGGTGGAGCCAAGATCAAGGCTGTGACAAGCATCATTGAACTCCAAAGGGAGTTCTGGCCATCACATTTAAAGGGACAGCACACCTTTTTAAATGCCTTTCTTCCATAGGAAATTATGAAGGATAGGGGCACCTTCTTTTGGGGTTCATAGAATTGGACCCCCTGGTCCAATCTTTTTGAAACTTGGGGGGTATTTTGGAAAGAGGCACTAGATGCTATACTGAAAATTTGGTGCCTCTACCCCAAAAAACAGCCCCCTCCCAGAGTGCCAGATACCCACGGATCAATTCTCCATGATTTTGACCAGTTCCGCAGGGCCTGCAAGACCGTCCTTTTCAAACAAGCGTATATAGACATCGACTGCTGAACTGCTGTGAATAAAGGATCCGCCATCTACATTACTATCGAACTATTTAAACTGGCAGAATCAGCGTCACAGAACTAACCATTACTACTGCCAGATAAATTTAAATTTAAATTAACTTAAATGATGTATTTTAAATCTATTAACTGATTTTTATATGTTTAATTTTTAATTGTTAAATTCAAAGTTTTTATCTATTAATTGTAAATGTATAAAATGTTGTTAGCCGCCCTGAGCCACCTAGGCGGGGAGGGAGGGATACAAATAAAATCTATTATATTATTATTATTATTATTATTATTATTATTATTATTATTATTATTATTATTATTATTATCTATGGGAATAAATCTCCACAGGGAATAATAGAGTTCCCAGCAGACATTTCCCTCCCCTCCCCCTGCTTTGTGATGACCCTGAAGCAGGAGGAGGGTCTCCAAACCGGGGGATTCTCTGCCCCCACCTGGGTATTGGCAACCCTACACATTATGCTATAATATTAGAAACAGCACTTTAAAACCCTGTTGCTTACTTCTTCTGGGTGCTGTGAGAGAATGTGTTAGACACACTAAAGTGGAAATATCTTTTCGCCTGTCTTAAAGCACTTCATAGGGGGTTCTTTTAAAAAGTGGTTTAGAATAAGACAATATAGGTATTTTCACTAATAGGCTCATTTCAGACCGAGCCATTTGACAAGGATTCAAGGCAAGGATACTCGTGGTCATCTCTGGTAAACCTTCTGCTGTGTAAAGCTCAGGGTGGAATTCTAGCAGGAGCTCCTTTGCATATTAGGGCCCCACCCCACCCCCAATGTAGCCAATCCTCCAAGAGCTTGCAAAAAAGAGCCTTGTAAACTCTTGAAGGATTGGCTACATCAGGGGTATGTGGCCTAATATGCAAAGGAACTTCTGCTAGAATTCCACCCCTGGTAAAACTATTATTATGAGAGAAATAAAATGCAAACATGAAATCCATTTATGATTTTGTTATATACTCAACAGATGTAATCAATTCTGATAAAGTTTTATGTACAGGTTGACAAACGTAATCAACTGTAAGCAAAAGAGAGGGATGAGGAACTGCCGTTTAATCTTGAGAGCAAGAAGTCACTTAGGAAAATTTAGGATTAAGGAATAATCCATAAAGTATTTAAAATTCACATAAGAATGCAATGATTTCCTTAGCAAGCCATTTTAATGCACAGACACGAAATAAATACACATCTATGGAGAACAAATGCAGTTAAGATTAATATCAAAATTTGATTTTAGTTTCAGTTTAAGAAACTGAGACTGACTGGCAGAACATGTTGTTAAACTTTATAGTACTAATAAAAACCAAGATTTAAACAGAGTACAATATATTGTGAGAATGTAGAAATGGGGTTATTTTTTATTTTCAAAGATTTAGAACCTGGAGTCTAAATAGAATGTTTACCCAACATTCAATCATATTATTATGCATCCATAATTGGATGAAAATGGGGAGGGTGCTATAACTGGGATTCATATAGAATGAAGCTAGCACCAAATATGTCTATTTGCTTTTTATTTTGTTCTTGGAGCTGAAATGCTTGACTTTGACCAGCAGGTGAGAAATGTATTGGGGAGGGGAGAATATTGAACCGAGAGAATGTTGTATTAACAGCACCTATGGAAAAAATCTATAAGTACTATAAGAATGGCATAGTAATCTCCTTCAGTAATTCCAAATAAGAACTTCTGGTTGTTCAAGAAGTGAAAATCACCATCGATTAACAGAGATAACAAATTCTGTTTGTGAGCTGGTTTGACTTAGTGAGATTCCTGGTATCTAGTGGCTAGGGGAAAGAGTAGTGAGATCGCTTGGGAAAGGCCAGTGGTAGAGCACCTGCTTTTCATGTAGAAAGTCCCAGATCCAATTCCTGGAGGGAGTGCGTGAGTGTGTGTTCAGTCAGTAGATAATCTGTGAAAGATTGAGATCCTGGAGAGTGCCGCAAGTCAGAGTAGACAATACTGTCCTTGATAGCCTAGTGGTCTGACTTAGTACAAGGCAGCTTTATGTATGATGTGTGAGTTTCAGATTTCACCTCTCCTACTACTTCACTAGTCATCTAACACAAGCCAGTCTCTCCCAGCCATAGTCCCCATCTCCAATACACTAACTTGGCCTGACCCTGCTTAGGTTTTGAGATCTGATAAGATCAGGCAAGCCTGGGCCATCCAAGTCAAGGTGGGTTGAATTAGTATAATGTTTTTAAAAATCTGCTCCTTTTGTAGAACACATGGAAACAACATTATTTTCTATTTTTATTTATGTCACTGGGTATTTTAAGGGATTTGAGCCCACCCTTTTCTTAAAAGGGCTCAAGGCAGTTTACAATGAACTTAAAAATGCACCAGAATAATTCAGTTTTAAAATATTTGACCTTTTATTTAAAAGAACAATGATAATAATTATAGATAATTTAAAAAGGAAACAAACAAGAAATAAGGCAGTTATCTAACAAACAAGAATAAGGTCGTTATCTCTGGCCTCCAGTCTATTGCCTTTAATTGCACTAGATTGTATTATCTGTAATTTAAGAAATGAAGTTTAAAAAAATACCCAGAAAAAAAAAATCAGGAAAACAATTAACACTGCTTTTTCCTAATGACTGAAATTGAAAGATTGGAAGCTGGTGGGAAAGTAGGGGGAAAGCCCGCTTATAGAATCTGCATTTTTCAGAACAACAACGACCCTTCTAAATATATATTGCTTCTTGGGCTTTTGCCTAAGATCAGGTGTAGTATCTATCTATCTATCTATCTATCTATCTATCTATCTATCTATCTATCTATCTATCTATCTATCTATCTATCTATCTATCTATCTATCTATCTATCCATCCATCCATCCATCCATCCATCCATCCATCCATCCATCCATCCATCCATCCATCCATCCATCCATCCATCCATCCATCCATCCATCCATCCATCTATCTATCTATCTATCTATCTATCTATCTATCTATCTATCTATCTATCTATCTATCTATCTATCTATCTATCTATCTATCTATCTATCCATCTATCTATCTATCTATCTATCTATCTATCCATCTATCCATCCATCCATCCATCCATCTATCATCTATCTATCATCTATCTATCATCTATCTATCATCTATCTATCATCTATCTATCTATCATCTATCTATCATCTATCTATCTCTGTGTATGTATGTGATGCAAAATAATAATGTTAGTAATTATTGCATTGCTAAATGTGTTTGACTGGACAACTTAACAATAAATAAAGGTATCCCTTTCAAAGAATTTAGGATGTGGGATGAGAGAGACCCGGCAGTGAGATTTTCTAGGTTGACCGTTGGTTGCATTGTGCCCCAAGTATTTGTGTTATTACAGATAAATTAATGTGCTGTTTAAAACATGCCTCTTAGAGAGGGCTCATCAATTGCTCCTCAGATGCTTAAATGCTACTATGGATGCCTTTATGGTCATTGTGACAGATACCCTTTTTGGCAATGACACCTCATTGCCTTTGTGCTACAGTCAGGCCCTATTTCAACGTTGATGTCATAATAAAGTAAGCAGAACAAATGGGTGAAATCAATCATAAAAATTGGTCAAATGCAAAGAATGGTAAACAAACCAGCTTTTAAAAAAATTGAGTAAAGAAACTGTCAGCAATGATGCAGTCTTGTAAGTGCTTACTGAAGCTGAACTGGAATATATATATGAGGCCGTGCAAGAAGAGACTACTTCACAGACGCACCAAGATCCTCAAGGCTTCCCAAAACGCCAGGAAAGAGCTGCAGTCTGTCCTGCTTCTCCGTACTTTCCCTTTCCACACATCTGAAGGTAAAAGTCAGATCGGCTGCCTTTCTCTTGCATTTATTTGCTAAACCGAATGTAGCTTATGAAAACTTCGGCCTTATCAACAGGTTGTTTATAATCTTTCCCCTATTTTTAAGAAAAGCACCCTGAAACCTTTGACTTGATGAGTTTTAAAGAATGTTGCTCAACATTCATTTAATTTAAAGGCAATAGAAAGCGGCTCATTCACGAGAGGGTTTTTTTATGCAGTGTGTCCTTGTAAGGCTGAAATTAATGACACAGACAGGGAGACAAAGAGTGCAATCATGGAATTACGAGAAAGTCACGAAAGTTCAATGTGATTTGGAAGAATTTTTTTGTAACCTGTTGACTATATTGTGCACTTTCACATCCTATTTTGAAAAGAACAAAAGTTGGCTGAGATATGGAATTACTTCCTTTTCCAGTGGGGAAAAATGAGTATTACAACAAAGTGAGTTCTTTTGGTGTAAAGAGAGCGTACCTAGGGATGATTTGGAAATGCACGTATATTGCACGATCACAACCTTCTTAAGTCCACTGAAGTCAGTGGGCCTAGAAAGATGTAGCTTAGGATGGTACTATTGGTTCTCAAAGTTCTTTGGCTGGAAGTGTAAACTGCTTTACTAGAAGGAATTGTGCTGAAGTACACACAGTAGTATGAGAAAGTTCCATCTTGCAAACTTTGGTCTTTGTTGGCAGTTCATGCCACACATACCAGTCAAGAAGGAAGAAGCTGATGAGAAACACATATGTATGAATTTGTCATCTCTGAAGTTAGTGTGTTTGTGGTAAGAGGTGTTACTCTACAAGCAAAAATGTATTTACTTCACCAAATCTGCTCCTATAAGTACTGTTCTCTTCCTACATGAAGATCTAATGATACACAGCTGAGCTACAGATAGCCAGTGGCAGTGTAGTGTTAGAGTTTCAGACTAGGACTGGGCAAACCTGGGTTTAATTCCTTTCCGTCCCTTTTTGCCATAAAGCTCTCTGGGAGAGTGCGGATCTGTTTGCCTCGCATCCCTCATGAGGTCATTGTGATGAGAGGAAAGAGCCAAAAAAGTGCTCTCTGGACTCTGTGGAGTCAGAACTCACCATCCTCGTATTTGGTGGCTCTGATGAAATGGGTATTTTCAGGTTCTTTTCTTTGTTTGAAAGGTGAGGAGGGGGGGAAATACTATGTCGAAAAAGGCATGCAGAACACTTATATGCAGAGCTGAAGAAGGTTTTTAGAAGTTCTGTATGGAAATCGTGCTCTCTTGAGAAAAAGCACTGGGAGGCAGCATTGCACTGCTGAATGACAACACCAGACTTTTATAGCTGTATTTGAGTATAAAGACAATGCTTTATGCACTCTTATGAAACCTGTGAAGGTTATTTGGGTACAGCCTAGCCATACCTAGTCATAACAACATGCCAATGGAATCAGTGAACTAAAGATAATTACACTAATTACACTAATGTACATCATTTGGTTGGAGCTAATAAAAGGTATCATGTGGACTGTGTTCTATTTTGAAGTCGGGTTTTTTTCAGATTTTTGGGGATCCACACGGCCGCTAGCAACTTCTTTCTTAAGAAAGGAATGTATGTCCAAATCCCTTTCCATTGCTTGCAATGGGACAGGTAGTCATGGCTAATTTTTGCTGGACATTTGTTGTTCACTGTAAATAGAAACAATATAATGGAAACGTCCTTTTATCTAAGTGCTTTGCAGAAACATGGCGAAAAAAATACAGGATAGCCTTCCAGATAGATTTGCTAGTTGCCTTTATTAGTTTGCATTTTCTGAAATATACATAGAGTCAGTCTCAAATCCCATTCCTAATATGTGGAAATAGGTCTAAAAGTTGCCTAAAAGTTTTTATTCATTGCAGCTTTTCATATATGTTATAGTCCATGAAGCCTGCTAATCATTTACTTAGGCCTAGGAGGCTCCAAATACCCATGCCTGTGACAACTTTGTGCGTTGCTGGCAAGGACATTCTTTATGTAGTTAGCATCTTTTAAAAGCTAGACTGAGACTTTGACTTCTACACAGGACTGCCCTTGAAGGCAATTTTGAAACTTCAAATTATTACTGAATGCCACAGCTTAACTTCTGGTTGGAACAACTGATTTCAACATGATGCACTAACTCTTAAACATCTTCATGGGTTGCCTATTTTTTTCTTGGCTTGATTGAAATTACTCATTCAATAACAGCAATAGAAGTTGCTCATTCTTCCCTTTATTACTTAGGTCCTCCATATTTACATACATCCATGGCTTTTTTTTTGAGCAGGAATGCATAGGAATGCAGTTCCGGCTAGCTTGGCATCAGGGGTGTGGCCTAATATGGAAATGAGTTCCTGCTGGGCTTTTTCTAAACAAAAAGCCCTGCATACATCCTTGTATGAACTGGTGTGCCTGTTATAATAGTTTTGAGAACATTTTTTTTCCCTTCCCTCAAGGAGGTTAGAACAGCTTCCATCTATTTGCAGTTCTCTCAGCAATAGTTCAGGCCTTGGGCAACAGTCTCCTCCTGGTGATTAGGAGTTTATCCATTTTGCCAGTTTTTAGCAAGGCCTACAAGGTAGTTTTATATAGGAGGCCTGGGGCCTTGTGAGGAGTGTGTGTGTAAAAACTGAACAACTGGATTATAATAGTTGTTTAGGTGTGATAATGATTGCTGCTAGTAATGGTTTTAAAATCTCTGATGTTGATTTATTTTTGTTGATATTTTGATGAACCAGTCATTTTGGCTCTTCTTTTGGAGGGTTATGAGGAAGTGTTTAAACAAATCAAGCAAAATAGCCACACAGAGCTCTGAAACTCAGAGGAATTTTCTATGGCTTCCACTTAGAGATTGATTAATTTATCAAGTACATCTAAGCAATATAGGATTTAGGGCATGGAGAGGTTTCCCTGCACTTGTCATGCATTAGGTTGGGGTGGGTTGTGGTCTACATCTCATTCTTCTGTTGCCAAGCAATTACAGTGAGGTCCTTTTGTGACCGGTTCTTTTCCACTGTCTTGTAGGCAATGAAAATGAAAAGCATGTGCTTTGTGGCGGGATTGCTTTTAATGATTGTTCAAAGCAGTTGGCAGAGCGTCCTTCAAGAAACAGAAGAGAAGTCCAGGTAAACACCAGCCGCCAAGCTTTCAATGCTGTAACAACCCCAAATTTCTTTATTTCCTTAAAACAGAAATTTCCTTATTTTCTTATAATAGAAAGCAATCCGGCATGGAAAATCTCTTGAGAAACTAACCAATCCCCACCCCTATTAAATATAACTCAGTATAATTTACAGCCACACGTCACTTTATGACTTCAAACAGTCGCACTTTGGTCTCCGGTTATTTTGGTCTGCTTCTCCCATTATCAAGCAACTAATGTTCCTTTATTAGCAGCAATTGTTTTTGGAACATACATACATATGCGTGTAACTGTGGAGCTCAGAATGAGGCACAGAGCCTTTCAGATATGCAATTGTCGATGTAATTAATTTGTTACGAACCACGCTTATAGATTATTCAAAGCTTCCCAAGCCGAACCATTAGATGAATCTAGACAGCTGAACGAAGCGAAGCGTCACTCACAAGGTACATTCACCAGCGATTACAGCAAGTTCTTGGACACAAGGAGAGCTCAAGATTTTGTAGAGTGGTTAATGAGCAGTAAAAGAAGCGGGTAAGCATCACAGACACCTCCGCCCCAATCCCACCCCCTCCTTATAAATTGTCCCCTGGGGGGAAAGGTTTTAAGTGAGACTATTTAAGTGAGTTTATAAATACCCTATAAATCCAAGAAGAAGGTTGATTCAGTGTGCATGATGGGATGTCTTTTCAGTCTTCACACAGGTAGAATCATGCTAAAAGATTAAACATTCATCTGTCTGTCCACCCATCCATCTCTTTATCCATCCAGCTACCATTCATATATTCTGATTCAGAACCTATCTTGTCCTAGGGAGTGCTGGACTGGTAGCAATGTTTTCATATTTATTTATCTATAACATTTCTGTGCCACCTGCCCTGAAAAACCTGCTTAAGACAGCTTACAGGTAAAACATAATACAAACCACTAAGAAATACAAATAGCAAAACATTAAAAAAAAACTTAATGACACATGTTGAAAAGACCTTAAAAAAAAAAAAAAGCCAGAGCCTAAGGACAACCTAAAATATTTTACAGTTTTAAAAGATTCTCACGAAACAGGTTAGGGCACATTGTAAAACCAGTTTAGGAGATCAACCCCGAATTTTAAAAGGCAAGATAAAAAAAGGAATAATTTAGCCTGGCACGTAAAAGAGAGTACAGTTGGTGTCAGGTGAGCCTCAAGGGGAACGACATTCTGCAGATGAAGTCCCGCCATGGAAAAAAACCTGTTTCTGGTCATTTACTGCTTCACTTCTGTAGGCAGAGATACAAAGCAGGGCTTGTGAAGACGGTCTTAACTTGGCAGGTTGGCAATACAAGAGGGTGTGGTGCTTTGAGTATCCTGTTCCTAAAGCCTTTAAGGATTCATAATGAAGAACCAGCGCTATGAATTATGTCCAGGAATACTGTTGCCCCACAGTGGGTTGACTGCCGTACAGAAATCCTATAAATATGAGATAAAGCTCCTTGGGATGTTTTCTCAGCAACAAAAGTGCACTGTGGGCACATTCCAAATGAAAGCCCTCCCCCAGAAAGATCTTCCATAAGAAACCAGTGACAATTTTGCAAGAGCAACTCATGTGCTCAAAGTAGTAATAATATCTTTATGGTATAGTAATGTACAATTTCTACTTATTTCCAGAATGTATCATGCCCGTAGTGATTAGCCCTATAGCTGAAATCCTCTGCATAGTTTCAAGACTTAAATTAGTCCTGCCTCTGACAAAAAAAAGTCCTTACTGGATATTGAATCCAATATACATACACATGTACATGTACATACTGGGCTGAATCTAACCAGATTTTCTGCTGGTGGAAGTGGAAGGATGGGTCCCCTTTGACCACCGCAACAGGCTATGCTGGGGATCATGGGACCTGTGTGGGGGGGCAAAACTGGGTTACAAAGCTAGCTGGATCCAACCTATTGTATATTATGTAACAAACTATAAATTGAATGCAATGTAATCCTAAACAGAGTTACACTCTCCCAAGTCCATTGAAATCAGTGAGTTTAGAAAGGTACAGATCTGTTTAGGATAGCACTGTTAGAATATCAATTTTCTTAGGTTATTTTTTTATAAAAAATAGGTTTAATTGTATTAATTATATATTATTTCCTTTTAAAAAGTATATGCTGCCATTCCATCTTGTAATATGACAGCTATATTCAAGTTCAGTAGCATGTTGGAGACAAACAAGATTTTGGGGGGGATAAGCTTTTAGAAGGCAAAATTCCTTACTATTTGGCTCTCAAAAGCTTCACTCTGAAACTGTTGTTGCTTTCTAAGGTGCTAGGACTTAAATCTTTCTTTCTACTGCAGACCAAAATAGCTGAAATTATAATATGATAAATGCAGCACTGCCACCGTCAAAATATTCATTAGAACAGCAGTACCCATAAATGTCTAAGGAGAATAAAGTAAAACACAGGTAGCAATGAAAGGGCAAGATGAAAGAAGAAAACATCTGGGGAAACAGGATGGTTTTCAACTGGCATCTAAAAGATGACAAAGATGGCCAGAGCTAAACTTGTCCTGGAAAAGAATTCCGCAAAAAGAATATAGAAGGGAAGGCAAAGAAGCTCAGATTCCTTCGGGATGTTAAGAAAATATTTAAATCCACAATGACAGCATCTCAGAATATTTGCCGCGGAAGAAAGCTGCCTCCAAATTTAAGATACCAACCTATGAAGGGATCTCAGTGTTAATACTAGGCAATGAAAAGACCACTTGAGTAGAATAATATTTTCAAATTTGATTAAACGTATATTCAATTCAGTTCTCAGATTCTTATATCACTTAGTAAAGTGTCTATACAATACATAGACAAAGTTCATTAACAAATTTCAGACAAAAAAGCAAATTTCCCACCAGTACAATCCTCAGCCAATGTATATCCTTCTCCAACTGGAAAAAGTGTGGAAGCACCGTAGATTCATATGAATGGACTTTAATTTATTGGGGGGGTTAAAAGGGAATTATGAGAGAAGGATATACACTGGCTGAGGACTGTACTGGTGGAAAATTTGTTTTTGTGTCTGAAATTTGTTAATGAACTTTGTCTATGTATTGTATAGACACTTTACTAATTGATATAAGAATCTGAGAACTGAATTGAATATACGTTTAATCAAATTTGGAAATACTATTCTACTCAGTGGTCTTTTCATTGTCCAAATTTTTAAGACGACAACACTATGGGTGTGATCATACGAGCAGTTTGGCCTGACACAGCCACTCCTTCCTTCCAGATCAAATGCACATTTCTGGCTCCCGTGCCCCACTCTTCCCAACCTCGTGCTAAAATGACTCCCATGTGGATTAAATAGCCACTGGCAAATTCTGGTGGCTACCTCGGTGAAGTGCATCCGTGGTGGGTTTCCAGGCATCTGATCGTCCAGGCACACCATGGAAACACATGCGCAGTGTGATCGTTCCATTCCATTTCCAGCATGTCCTCTTTTTTTTTCAACCCCGTTCCAATGGGCGCTTTAGTGCCCCCATAGAACACGGCCAGGAGCACGTGCGCACTTGTCTGCTTCTGTGCACACATAGTGGGACTTTGAGATACAACCCATGGTTGCAGTGCGTTAGCAATGTGAATGACCTGCAGCCTGCAGCACTATGATGCTGGCTTGGGGGCCCTGTCTGATTGACAGAAACTGCCTCAAACTCAAGCAGCTTATTTAAAGCTGAGATACTGCCACAACAAGCTGCCCGTCTGACCTCACCCTAAGACTAATGAACAAGGACAAGGATCTCCTCAAAGGCAATAAGGCTTCCTTTGATGTCCAAGTCTTGTTCAAATGAGGTAAACAAGAAAGGGCATAGGTTTGGGCATTTCTTTAAAAATATCAGAAACATGAGAAAGCTGAAGAGGTACTTGCTTCTTTGGATGAAGAGAAAGGGCTGAAGGGACTGCTAAAAGGAGACAGAGTAATGGCAGAGAAACTGAATGGATTCTTTGCATCAGTTTTCAGTGTAGAAAACATGGGTCAATTATCCAAGCCAGAGATGTTGTTTTTTTGGGAGGATGTTGAGAGAACTGAGTCAAGGCTTTTTAGTTTAGGGGGGGGGAATCTTAAGGGGACAGGGAGACAAGACAAAGGGCTTGTAAAACTATAAATGAAATGAAGAATGGTAATAGAACCTTTATTAGGGAATTAATACTTGAACTTGTGGTCCCTCTATAAAGTTGATGGGCAGGAGTCTCAGGAATTCTCACTCAAAGATGTACTGACTTGTGGAATTTACTGTTGCGTGGTGTGCTGCTGGTCATTGTTTTAGTTGGCTCGAAATAGGATTGCCAGGTCCTTCCTGGCTCTGGGTGGGGGATGACACCATAGAATTTTTACCCAAATTGCTACAGTGTGCCTGGTGCAGTGACATCACTTCTGGGTGCACTGGGCGCATTGCACCTGATGAAGCTTTTTAAGGGCCGGGATCCTCCCTGAGGGGCAGCTTCGTGCCAGAAGGTTGAGGGCCGCGAAACCGAGGAAACCCCCACCCCCAGCGGGAGGGTGGGAATCCTAGTTCTAAAAGAGGATTCATGGAGAACAGTCTTAGCAGTTTCTATTAGCTATGATTACTAAATAGAATCTCCATGTTTAGGGACAATAACTTTCTGAAAGCCAGTGATGGGGCAGCAACAAAAATAGTTTGGGCTTCTGTGCCCCGCTTGTAGACCTTCTAGGGCCACTGCAGAAAACAGGCTATTGGGCTAGATGGATCATTTTTTAAATCCAGCATGCCTGCTGTTATGTTATTATGTCCATAGGTGTAAAGAAAAACTCCATTCACTTTGCAGACACCATGAACTACCATGCCCCCAAATACAAAGACAGCATTATTCATCCAAAAAGATAGTTTCTCTGTCATTGTTAAATTGCCATGTTGCAGAAGAAAAGAAGTTCTAATTGAGTCACGGGGATCAAAGGACAAGGACTGATGCAAACCACACCAGTCCTGCTAGTGATCCTCTAGAGCAGTATAATGTACAAGTGAACGAAGGAGGCAAATCCTGAGGTTTTTTTTAAAAAAAAAAACACAAGAGGGCTTTTTAACATTTTTGTTGAATTCCTTCTGCTACAGTTGTGGTTGCCTTGGACTGGATGTCGTTAAATGATCGGGGACGGTGGCTCAGTGGTAGAGCATCTGCTTGGGAAGCAGAAGGTCCCAGGTTCAATCCCCGGCATCTCCAAAAAAGGGTCCAGGCAAAAAGGTGTGAAAAACCTCAGCTTGAGACCCTGGAGAGCTGCTGCCAGTCTGAGAAGACAAGACTGACTTTGATGGACCAAGGGTCTGATTCAGTATAAGGCAGCTTCATATGTTCATATATGTTCATATGATCGGTTGGTTCGGCAAAGTTTGAAAGTGAGCGGTAGATGTTGTCTGGTAGGAATTTTCTACTTGCCAAAAGAATAGACAAATCAAGGCTTTGAAAAAGAAACTCTCTTTATGGATTTTTTTAAAAAGGCTATACGTTTATATGATACATGCTCAGCCATTGGGGGGGGGGGTGCATACAGTCATATGTGATGTTGGTTGTTTTAGTCAGCCGGCAGGCTGTCATGTCTAAAGTGTCAGATGAGGACCTGGGAGACCCAGCTTCAAATCTCCATGCTAAAGGTTGCTGGATGACCTTGGGCCAGTCACACACTCAGCCTCACCTACCTCACAGGATTGTTGTGAGGATCAAATGAAGGAGGGGAGAATGATGTATGCCACTTTGAGTTCCCACTGAAGGGGAGATATAAATGAAGTAAAATAAAAAATAGTCTCAGGACATAGCCACTGTTCTTTAACTGTGTCTCCTTTCACAAAGGAAAAAAGAAAAGAAACAAATTAGGGTTTGTAGAATCTTTCAGGATCAAGTGCCGTGTTCTACTGGAGAAAGTTTTCCTTCCAGACGTTTCGTTCTCAGCTGCGGAGAACATCCTCAGTGGCGTTGCAGCCGGAGCAGGCGCTCAGACCTTCTTGGCTGCTGTGCATTGAGTGGGGCCAGGGCTGCTGGAGAGCTGCTATTTCTAGGCTGGAGGGGGTGTGGTGAAAGGGCAATTGGTTTGTGGATGTGCCCATTGTTTGGTGGGGCTTCCTGGAAGGGTAGTGATAAGGAAACTGGCTGTTGAATGTGACCATTGTTCCGTGTTAATTGCTGGGAGGGTTGGAAGGGGTTTGAAGATAAGGAAGATGGTTGTTGACTGTGCTGATTGTTCTGTGGAATTGATTCCGAAAGATTCCACAAACCCTAATGATGTTACCAGCCGTGAAAACCTGAAATCTTTGATAAAAGAAACAAACTTGTTTCAGCACTCCACATTTGAACAATTTCACTAATCTTGATTCATTAAGAAGACTAAGTAGGGATTTCAATTGAGACCGAGAAGTCTTTCTTGTAAGAACAAACAGTTTAAACAAATGTGATTCACTGCATTGTGACTCTGGATACTGTTTGTTCCATTGTAAATTATATGTCTGTTTACCAGAAGTGTAAGCTTGTTTCAGAAGTCATGATTCCAGAAGGAATTGCTCACGCTCGGGCAGGTTCTCAAGGCGCTCGCAATGCAAGCCTAAGAATGCTATTTGGGGAGTAAGCCCTGTTGGACATTCCTGAATAGAGTTCTGAGACCGTTTAGGATTATTCTCAAATAGGCTACGCAATCAGGTCGTCTCCTTCAGCAACTCAGCAGTCAAGATGGGGAGGGACTGTGGCTATACGGAAGAGCCTCCACTTTGTATGCAGAAGGTCCCAGGTTCAGTCTTCAGTAAAAGGATTGGATAGTAGCTGATATGAAAGACTTCAGCCTGAGATGCTGGAAAGCCATTGCCAGATTGAGTAGACAATAGTGACTTTGAGAGGTCTGATTTGGTATAAAGTAGCTTCATGTGTGTTCAAGTATGTCCTGAGCTTGCACCAAAAGTCGTTACCAGTTTGGGTAACAGTCTGAAAAATGAATCTAGTATTTTTTTTAAAAAAAGTCTAAAAATTTTGCATTTTGAGCACTTTATTTGCAGGTTTCACCTCTGCTCTTATCTTGAGCCTCGCTGCAGCCATGGAAAAAAAAACCTTAATGGTTGCCAGAGCAAACTCAATACTTTGCTGCAGCTGCAGATTCCAAGGGAAGACTGATAAGCAGTATTTCAGAGAAATTTGCTGACTCAGTACTGATTTTCTCATTGAGGATCCATGGATAAACTTGTAAGGAAACCAGAGTTCCATAGAATGTAATCTGAAAACCCCTGTAACCAATCGTAGTAGTGCCATAGATGAAATTAATTTACTACCAGAAACTCCTAGAAGAAATGTTACAAGAATTTCTGGATTTCATTCCTTCATTTTTCTTCCTCACCCATCACCACTTTCCATTGGGATCATTTGCTGTTTCTGATGCTGACAGTCAAAGTAATCGGGCACTTTGCTGTCTCCTGCACATCAGTATTCCATTCGTTGTTTCATTTGATACTTCACAGTTATGTGTTTTGTTATTTTCCTCCTTCGGGGCCATGCGTCGTCTTCCACGGTCACAGCATTTGTTCCATCATCTTCCTGCCTTATGTTGTAATCAGATGATGTTGGCTAACCAAGCTAGATGGGTGGGAAAAACAAAGAAAGTCCCGCATAACCAGTAAGTATGATCCTGTTCTGTGTGCATGGAAAATGTACAATACTTGCCATATTAAGGGATTTTGTGCTGTTCGCTGTGGGCTCTGTGAGCAGCCTCTGACCCCCACCTTTCCTGCCTTCCTCTGGGTGTGCAGCATCAACCAGGGCCTTGTGGAAGCCCATTCTAAACAGACCAGATTCCAGTAGCTCAGACTGTTGGGCCATGGCCCTCTGAAATCTATATCTTGTTCAAGTAATAGAAAATGCCAGTTGAGACTAGAGCTGAGGGACTGAACGCCTGGGTATAAACTTCTTTGCCTTGTATTGCTGGACCAAGCATAACATGGCATTGCTTAGTGGCTCTTCATGAGATCAAGGCCCATGGACCCTAACCTGGCTTCCTGTGCGTGAAGGCACATTCAAAGCTTCTGCATTTGGCCTTTTCTACCTGTATTCAGCCTGGGATAGATCATGCTCACTGGTGAACCATGAAATACAACAGCTACAGCCTGGAGATACTTGGAGATACACCTAGATGATTGAATAAATGGATCAGCAATGAAGACTGAAGTAATTCTACAAGAAAAGGCATTTTTGAGCTGGTTGACACAACCACTCTGCTCTTCCTTCCCCTGCTTGCTACAATCTGTGCGTGAATCAAACGGCTCAGCCAGATTGTTATCCACAACCTGTTGCTCACCACCCGATAATGAGTGGACCATTGCAAGCACTGTGGCAAACAATTTAGAGGTCCAGTTCATCAAGAGGCACAGATCACAAGAAGTTGAAGAAGGGCTGGCTAACAGTGGAACCCTAAACAGAATTATACTCTTCGAAGGCCATTGACTTCAGTGGACTTAGAAGTCAATGGGATTAGGATATACCTCTTAGGATTGGAGAGTAAGAGTTTGGATGGTTGTGTCAACTGGCTCTTTGTTGTCCTAAACAATAGTTGCAGACCTTATCAAAGAACTGTCAGGTGTACTCCAAGCCAAGACAGTGACCCCTACCTGGAGGACAAACGAACTGGAGGTTCAGTTGCAGAACACATAATTCGCATGAGAAGGGTCTTAGGTTCAACCCCTAGCTCCTCCCACTGAACAATTTTCTGCCTGTCAGGATTGAAACAGATGGCCTAACAGTCTGAATCTGTCTTCAGCTCAGCTGAGTAGAATCGTTATGGCGTTAAATGCCAGAGTCACAGACTATGAATAGAGTTCTTTGTCCTATCGATTGTAAATGTATTAATGAAAGCAAATTGTAATGGCTCACTAAGTGGATTTTTTCCCTACCTGTGCAAATATAATTCCAATAATCTAACGACTGCGGACCTCTGCTCCAGACAACAAAGGCAAGAAGAGACAGAGAAAGAAAACCTGCTGGATCAGCTCACAAGGTATTATAAGTGAATAAACATTTTTGCCATATGGGGAACTGGGCAAGAATAGGTAACAATGAGGGGCCATGGCTCAGAGGTTGAGCATCTGCTCAGCATGCATAAGGCCCCAGGTTCAATCCCCAGCACCTTCACTTCAGGGCTGGCCCTCGATTGTCCGGTACCCTAAGCAAGGCTAACTTCTGGTCCCCTCCCTGCACTGACAATGTCAACAACTCACATGATAGGCACCCAATTTGGCACCCCAAGAAGGCTGCTACTCTAGGCAATTGCCTAGTTTGCCTAGTGGCAAGGGCTGACCCTGCTTCAGTTAAAAGGACCAGGTAGTAGGTGATGTGAAAGACCTCTGCCTGAGACACTGGAGGGCCACTGCCAGCCTGAGTGGACAATATGGACCTTGATGGACCACTGGTCTGACTCAGTGCAAAGCAGATTCACATGTACTGTTTGACTGCATCCACAGAATGGGAAAAGCCAGAACTGAGATCTCATACCTTAATACATTCCTAGCACATTGATCCTGAGCTAGAGGAGGTTTTTTTGTGCAGTGGTGTGCTGAGTGCATGCTGCTGAGCATGAAAGATCTCCTCTTCTGATCTGGTCAGAAGAAAAGACTTCCCAGCAGAAGACTAAAACCTGTCAGAGCTGAGAGCATCCACTCACTAAATAGTGGAGTTTGTGTAGTGTAGAAACATCACATGCCTTTCCCTGAGAGTTGGGTTTCTACCTCCCCTACATTGCACTCTTTTGTCCATCAAGACTATGTCTGGAGGAGTGATGCACACATGCACATACACACAATCACCTTTGCTAGCTTGGGAAAGATTTGTAGAAGTAAGTCCCATTGACTGCCATAAAAGGTGGGTTTGGGGACAGCAGCCGAAGTGTGACTTTTATCATTGTTCAGATTCCGTGATCTGTGGGCAGATAGTGCTGCTGAAAATACTTGGCAAGTGTGAAATAGCTTCAAGTTGCATATGTGGCATCACGTACTTCTGGCATTGTGGGCACACGTGTCAATGGGGCAATTCACATCTACATTTTGGATTAAGTTCTCTCAGAAGAATTTGATTTCCTGGGTTGCTTCACGCATTTCATGGAAGTACAGATAGTGCTGTGTTCCGTTCTGTAGAAAGAAAATGGAATCTTCCTACATTTTGCTTAGTTCCTGCAGCCCCATCCACCCCTCTGGAAAGATCATTCCTAGGGTCAAGGGACTTGTGCAGAGGAATAAATGAGGGGTGGGAGCTGGAGTAAGGAAGGAGGGGGTGAAATTTCTCCTCTTTCATCTTCTACCAGAGGTCTGTTTCATCCCTTTGACTTTCCTCACTCCGGCCCGTCGACACAAATGGATCCTGCAATTCCTAGAATGATCTTTCCAGGAATAGGGAGGGGCTGCTGGAATGGGGAGGAATGTGGATAACATCCATGCATGGATAGTTGGATACATACCAGTGTTTTCCATATGGACATTCTGCAGGGAAGGGGTGATGGCAGTTTACCAATCCAGCTACCTATATAATGCATGTGTTCGCCACATATGTACACTATACATTTATATGCTGATGTAAAATTGTTTCATTTGTATACAAAACCGGTAGGTTCAGAGAGTTTGAGGCAAGCTTCCACCAAAAGCTTTTAATGGAATTTACCTCCAGTGAAACTGGTTCTCAGAAAATGAAGCTGACACTAAATCTACCTATCTCCTACTCTTCAGTAACACTGAGAAACACATAAGCAGAGAAAACGTAACAAATTTTAAGTGGAGAGAATGAAATGGAATCCAGTACAGTAAAGATTTTTAAAGATCCCATAGGGGAAGCAAATCATTCTACTATGACATAAAATGGACGAAAATACAGTTTTTAACACATAGAGAACCTTTTGGAAATCTGAGGGGGAAATCACTAAAATAATTTTGTAGACAAGGAAAGTGGGAATACATATGTGCTAAGATTGGGCATTGGTGGTGTCTCAGAGAGGGAGTTATCAGAGTCACTTTTAGCTTCCTGAGTCCACTGCCTCCTCCATCCTGCCAATCCCAGTGGGAAAAGAAAGACATGGGTGACCCAAACCTGGGATATCTTTAACTTGGATATAGGCCATTTTGTATATGGGTGAGCAATGGTTTACAAATGTCACATTTAAGCCAAAGCTAAGGTTTATAAACTGTTAGGACACACTGGTATGAGTCCAATCACATTGTTCCTTTGATGGAACAACATTTGCAGAAGAGAGGGCAGCAATTTCCACCAATCCTCCCCCTCCGCAGCAGGCTTCTATGCTGTTCTTGAGAATCTGTTGACCCCCACCCACTCTGAAACAGAGGTTAAGTGGGCTGTGGCAGGAGAAGGAAAAGGGAAAGCTCTGTTCTGCAAAGTCCACAAATAGTTTCATGCCATTATTTGTGAGCAATTGCTTGGGTATCACTCATTTTCTTAATCTCCCCATACCTTATACCTTGATTGGGATCTCATCTATGCATCTAATACATTTTTATCCTAATCATTCCTCACAAAATTCAGACGGTGCACTTAGTGCTCCTTTTCCAGTGCAGAGCAACTCTGGATCCACTTTTGGGGAGGCTCAGTGGTAGAGCATCTGTTCGGGAAGCAGAAGGTCCCAGGTTCAATCCCTGGCATCTCCAAAAAAGAGTCCAGGCAAATAGGTGTGAAAAACCTCAGCTTGAGACTCCGGAGAGCCGCTGCCTGTCTGAGAAGACAATACTGACTTTGATGGACCAAGGGTCTGATTCAGTATAAGGCAGCTTCATATGTTCATATGTTCAATGGGGTCATTTGGAGACCTTAGAATGTGCCCTATTATATTTTCTTAGAATAAGTCTGCTTTACCCACAAAGTGAGCTTTGCTTGCCTAATCTTCTGCAGACCTGATCAGTGCAACCTGGCTGGCCTTTGGAGAATGTACTTATTAGTTATGTGACCTGGATAACTCATGCTAGCCTGATCTTGTCAGATCTCAGAAGCTAACCAGGGTCAGTCTTGGCTAGGAATTGTAAGGGTGACCTCCAAGGAATACCAGGGGTGTGGTGCAGAGGCAGGCAATGGCAAACCACCTATGAAATGTCTCTTGCCTTAAAAACAAGTCTAGCTAACCGCCTAATGGTGCATAAGGCTAAAAGAGCTAGAACCTCAGGCTGCCAGACAATCTTAGGATTTCCTGGCTTTACTACACACAATGCCATACAAAAATAATTATTTATTATGTGGATACTTCACTGCTAAGGGAGTAATCATACAATCATTTTACTACATATTCCATTCACTGAAAAGAGCCACATTGGTCTGAGGAAAAGATCTTGGGAAATGTCTAAAATATTTGTCATTAAGATGGTGCAGGGGGGTTGTGCTGGAGAAAAGCTGTAGGAACAAAAAGCCGAAATGTGAAATAACCCTAAGATACTTTCTTGTTTTAGCAATGGACTCGCCAGACGCCATGCTGAGTATGAGAGGCATGCCGACGGCACCTATACCAGTGACATCAGCTCTTACTTGGAAGAGCAAGCAGCCAAGGAGTTCATTGCATGGCTAATGAGTGGACGAGGAAGAAGAGAATAAGAACCCAGCTGTTGCTATCCTTGAGCATTCCTGAGCTTTTTTCGGGTAGGGGGGATTTTACCAATCAAAGGCTAATGGAGCCGTGACGTATTCCCCCACTCCATCCCCCGCACTGTATTTCATACTTCTAATTTGTAACTGAAAATGTTGTCATGGGCATGCTATGACTCAATGGCCAATTAAAATGTAACTCTTGGCAAGTTTATTGTGCTGTCGTTTGCTTGGATACATGAAATTTATCCGTTAAGTTCAAGTCATACTGAAGGTCAATGTGCTCTTATCCTGTATTTAACTATCGCCCGTTTTCCTCCCTGCCCCGCCCAGGTCTCCTCCTTCCATCATCTTGGCCAACTCAGTTTTGTCATCTCCAATGTCTCTCCTTCTCTCTCTCATTTCCCAATTTGCACCATGATCCTTGTTCACTTAATGTTTTGCATTTTGCAGCTCTTTAAGCTTGTTTTTTTTTAAAAGACTTAAATTCCTAGAGACTCCTCCTCTTGGAGCCTCTCCTTCTTTGCTCCTCAGCCTCTTCAAGAAATTGCTGATAAGCCCATCATCACACTGTCACCATCTTTCCAGCCCCTTCAGAAGATTTTGTTCTACCTTCCCACTCTTGTTCGGAAAGACGTACAATATTTACCCCCCTCCACTGCCTCAATGCATCCCGTAACTCTAGACTGCCAACACCTCTGTCAGTCACCTGTACTCTATCAGGAACCACCTACATCCTGTTCTCACCACGTTTTTACAACCTCCCTTTCTTTTTTTTGCTCTTTGGCCTGTTCTACCCACTGCTGACTTTGATCCATCTCTCACAGCAACCATACATTCGGAACAGTATCTTTCTCTCATAGTTTCACCCCCTCCCTATCAGAGCCCACGCTCACCAGTCTTCAAGCCCCTACTTGTTTGCCAGCATGGCTTGGCAGTTGAAAGTTCAACAAGCCCCGTCCCATTCTGTACTTATTTGTACCTGCAGACTGTGAGCTCTTTGGAGCAGGGTTCTCATACCTTCTCTCTCAGTTCTGTGTTCCTAATCTCTATTGCCAGCTGTAAAGGCAATATGTATGTCCTTGGTACTCTATAAAGGTCAATTATGACTAAAGTAATAATAATAAAAAGAGATCTGAGAGTCAACAACCTGTGCTGGGTTTAAGAAGGAAACAAAACAGTAAAAGGGACTTCTGAAACACTGAATAGCCCTAAATAGGATATACGTCAGCTCTTGAGAAGATACCTTGGGAACAGCTGTAAAGGGATGATAGCCCTTGAAGATATACTGTTTAATAATTTTTGAGCGGAAGGAAGCAATTTTATGAAGGTGTGGCTTTTTGCTGTTTTTTATTATCCGTAACAGATACCAGATGTTAATTCTGAAATACAACCCATAACAGACATCCAAGTTGGAAGATAGTAATGATAGTGTTCTACTTTTCTTTGACTTTCCTAGGAGGCACAAAGAGGGTTAACTGAATTATGCAGAAACAGATATCGCATATTAACAACACAGGTTTTTTTTAAAAAATAAGACTTTTAGGAAGGGGATTATAAAGAGGGAATATTCAGAGTGGAGAAGAAGGGGAAGCCTTTTCCTACTTTATGTGGTACACAGGTTGGAACTGTCCCACCCCCCCCACCCCCCCACCCCCGGTGTAAGATATAACAAAATTGTGCATGTTATAGATTCTCAAGTCCTGTGTGCCTAATTAGAATTGGGATTGTGATGCACATGGAAAGGGGGCTTCAGGGAGCCCCTTTCCCCCTTCCCTTCAGGGAATGTTGCATTGGGTTGTTGGGAAACCTACAAGATCTCAGGTTTGTCTGAATGGGCTTCCCTTGGAATTGGTTCAGGTTTTAAAATGGCATGGAGGGAGGGAAGGCAGAAATCCCATCTCCACTGGCCGTTTGATCACTATCTTACTTAGCCACTGCATGCCTGAAAACTGAGGCAAATCCCCACCACTCACATATTCTGATACGTCTGACACAGGTGGGGATCCTGTGTCATTCCATTAACAAGTTGTTAAGCCCTTGGGAACAGCATCCAGAAAGCATAATAATGCCATAGAATTTACTGTATCAATTTCACATTACAAGTACTTCTCAAATCCAAGGCACGTTGGGCAAGGGATCCAGCAATCTACTGGCCACCGTTCTGTCAGTGTACCTGTTGAGAGGAACCTGTAAGGCCATAAGGAGAAAGGCATTTCTCTCCATTGGTCTGTTCGCTTACACATAATTTGGCTTTGGTGTGAGAACGTTTAATTCCGAAGTATTTTGGATGTAACATGTTTACAATGAATGCTTATACTGTATTTTACTTTTGACAGCAGTACTGGGGTTTGATATGTTGTCTCTTCTGTTCCAGACGGTTCTTGATTAAAATTCTAAGCAAGGAAATCAGAATTTGTTCTCAGGACATTTTTGTATAGGCATAAATCATGGATCCTATGGGTAGTTGGCTCACACAGCCATACTTTTTTGGGTAATCTGCAAACATCTGTGCTCATACCATTGTATTAAACCCTACTGTTTTGTATGAGGTGAATGTGTTTCTCCTTTGGGAATTCAGCTTCCAGAGAATACTGAAATGCTACATCTACAATATTTTGAGTACCATAACAAAAGTTCCCCCGGTATAACTGCATCAGTACAAAAGATATCTATATCTCTTCAATTGTACATATGGTCACTGGCTATAAAACATAACCCAATTGGTCTGGACTCTGTTCCAATCAACTGAAACAAGGTTGTAGAGGGCTTCGGCCTATTTACTGGTGGAACTGTGGAGTCACAACTATTAACAACTGCACCTGTATATTGTTTAACACATGACATGGTCAATACCACTGGCAGAGTTTGGTCATGAACACTGGGACAATGAAAATATTAATGTGTAATACTTGGTCAAGCAGGAATTAACAATATCAGGCATCATCCAGCCAAATTTAAATGGGATAGAGATGCATTTGTTTCAGTCTCTACCACTGAAATGGGACTACAGTGTTTGGCTTCACTGGGCACAAAATGTTTCCCTGTATGCATTTTTAGAAATGGTTTCCTGGACTTGAAATAGCTTCCCAGATGTAATTTTTCTGAAGAGCCTGTGGATAGTCAACTCAGTGTTTTGTTTTTTTTTTGCTGTGGAAATGTGGAGCTGAATTATAGGACAGATTTGTTTTGAGCCACAAGGAAGTTATTTTGTCCATTTTTCCTTTTTTAAGTTTGTCACAAGGAACTGCTAAAGCTGTAAACATTGCCAGAAGATATTCAGAAGGCACTTACAACAGTGATCTCCATGAAATCCTGGATGAGATTGCTACTGAAGAATTCTTGAAGTGGTTGCTTGAAGCAGAAGTGACTGAGAGGTGCATACATTTCAGCTAACCATATTCAGCTTGTCTTTCATACCCGGAGTACAGAATTACAGTTCATCTCCAGACTACAGAGATCAGTTCTCTTGGAGATAGTGGCTGCTTTGGAGGATGGACTCTATGACATTGTATCCCCCCCCCCCCCCGAGGTTCCTGTCCTCCTTAGGCCCCATCCACAAATCTCCAGTAGTTCCCCGACCTGGAACTAACAACCCTACTCTCCACCCACTTCTGGCAGCCAGGGGAGCCTAGGAAACCTAAACTAGGTGCATAACAAATTACTCCCTGGTTTGGAAAGTCCCCTATCTAATCAATCTGTAACATCTGAATTCATGCACCTTAACAAACTATTTATTTTATTTTACCGTAGATTTATATACCACCCTCTCCATGAATGGACTCATTTGGTTCTTTACCAAACAGTGGAAGTCCAAACCTGAGTTTAATCCTGGTGTGAGCAAATGCTGCTCTAACCACCCCCTGACTGAGGGAAGGGAAAAGGCTTGGGGATGGCTTGCAGAAGTCAGTTGGTGGACTTCTGCAAAAAAGAAACAATGGGTGATACCAGGCGGGCGTTTAAAGCCACCCGCGGGACGGGAGGCAGGTGGACCTAAAAAGCACATCCACATGCGCACATCTGGATTGCTGGGAGCCGGCTCAAAAAGGCACCACTTTCAAAGTGGTACCTTTTCACTGGGGCGCCTGTGGGGCACCTCCCTGGCCATCTGGAAAGCTGAGAGGTGCCCAGAGAGCCGCGGATGGGACGCAAGAGCATTCCAGATGTTCCCTGGGTGCCCACGGCCTGTCCCTTTTCTGCGCGGCATCCCAAATCTCCAGGGCACTCCATTTCCAACCAGCTCTCTTTGGGACGGCTTGAAGCCAACCCAAACCGGCTGGCTGGTATCACCCAACCTGTACTTATTAAAGCAACTGAATTTAATTGGTGCACCATATTGAAGTCAGAAGACCAGGAACTTTTTCCAATCAAGGTTCCATATGCAAAGGGAGAAATAAAGCAGGGTGGTGTTGAGTGGGAACTGGGAAGAAATCATAAACCTGGGAATGAACAAGGTTTGTTCTAATCCCAAACAAACTCTAGGTTATTTGTGACATTTGAATGCAGCCAAAGAGAACGGGGAAGAAAGTTTTAAAAAATCTGTTTTACCTTAGCATGGTTTGTAGGTCTTGGATTGGTGTTTTTCTTAGGCCAAAGTGAGATCTCCCCAAATTGTTCTTTGTGATTAATACAAGCAGCAATTTAGGGTTAGGTGAGATTAAAAAGGGAAGCAACTGTCAATAAGGTACCTTCGCACCAGTCACTTTGAAGTAAGTTGCCACACTTCGAAGTTGAATGCTTAAAATTATAACTTAACTGGTCCTTTTCTGAGCAATTTTGAGACTTGTTTCTAAATAAGCGTTTTCGATAGTTTGGCCTAAAGCTGTAATTCCCTGTGTTGATTTAAAAGTTATGTTGCTGCTCTGACCTGCGTGGCCCAGTCTAGCCAGATTTCGGAAGCAGGGTCAGCCTTTGTTAGTGCTTGGGAGGGAGACCGTTGAAGTCCGGGGTCACTATGCAGAGGCGGGCAACGGCAAACCACCTCTGTTCATTCCTTGCCTTGAAAACTCTGCAGGGTTGCCATAAACTGGCTGTGACTTGACAATGACAACGTCTCCGTGTTCCATTATTATAACCACAACTTACTAATGGAAGTGTGCAGGACTGCAGACTAAAAGCTATTTTTAAAAACCTAGATGGCAGATGATCTAGTCAAAGTTAAGCATTTTTAAGATGCAAGGCCTATGTACGCAATGGTCAATTCAACACAGTGGTTCTCAGGGCTTTTTTTTTTTTAGCAGGAACTCCTTTGCATATTAGGCCACACACCCCTGATCAGTGTTTCCTCAAAGCTGAGTTAGTGTGAGCTAGCTCACAGATTTTTAGTCTCCAGCTCACACATTTTTGTCTTAGCTCAGGAAGGATGACCCCAAAGCACACTAATTTATGCCGTAGCTCACAACTTTAATGCCAGTAGCTCACAAAGTAAAATTGCTGCTCACAAGACTCTGCAGCGTAGAGGGAACATTGCCCCTGATATAGCCAGTCCTCCTGGAGTTTACAATAGGTCCTGTACTAAGAGCCCTGTAAGCTCTTGGAGGATTGGCTACATAAGATGGGTGTGGTCTAATATGCTACAGAAAAGCCCTGGTGGTTCTTTTTTTCTGAACAAAAACACACAGGATTGGAACACCTCTTTTAATTATTTCAGTGGAGAAACTCAGTGGAGCCGCTGAGATCACCGAGTCTTTGAAGTGCTTAGTTCTAGCTCTGTTGTACTGACAATTGTGCACATATGTTCACTCACACAGGACAAAACATGACCCTACTGTAGAGGTAGATGATCAGGAGCTTTCATTAGTAAGGCTTTACTTGTGTTCACTAAGAAAGTATATCAAAATCCACATCACTAGATCCTGAACCCAGTACCTGTTTCTAACTTTTGCTCTTTCTTTTTGCCAGGGACCTTTCAAGACAATACCAAGGAGACACAGAATAAACATGGCATAAATTAAGATCTTCACCACACCAACTACCTGCCATTAGGGAATTCTGAAACTCACATTTCAGGACCCATACCCTAAAACCAAGCAACGCAACACTCATTTTTTATCCACCAATGAAAGGATTCTATAGATGATGTCAACTTTGACATATGCCCAATTGAAGGAACTGTCTATTGTTAGAAATAATCTATGATTTCAGGTTTTTCCATTTGCTTAAGAAGGATCCTAAACGAGCCCCAGGCAGCTGCATCTTTATTCAACAGTGGCATTATTATTATTATTATTTTTCTAGGAAGATGAAACAATGCAGAGTGCAATTCTACACAGAGTGAGGCCCTTCTAGATCCATTGACTTATAATTCTGCTTAGAATGGCAAGAGCAATCACTCAGTACTAAAAAAAAAAAAATGCCTTCCAACAAACAAAACCAAGAGGCTTGCAGTTAAACTTGCGGAAAGTTCCCCCTTGAAACCTTTGTTATAAGAAGATTCAGATATCCAGGCATCAACGATAAGTCTTAAATAAATAAAAAAAAATCAAGCTTTCCCCCCATTGTCTGATTTCTAAAACCTTTGTGCATTAAAAAAAGAAACGCTGTAAGGAACAGAACATGGATCAGTTCAACATCTGTTTGTTTGATTAGGAAATACGGCCTCCTCTCCTGCTTTTCAGCAAAACATGTTCTCGAGGCTTCTTGTAATGTAATAGAACAAAACAATAATACAGCCATAGACCCAATTTAAACAAGCCATCGTGGGACTTAAAGGTAATCGCCAGCACCTTGATTTTGAGCCAGCATTATACAGTGGTTAGAGTAGGGTTTCCAAGTCCAACTCAGGAAATATCTGGGTACTTTGGGGGTGGAGCCAGGAGCAGGATATGACATCACCTTTGTGATGCCATATCCTGTGATTTCACTTCCAGACCAAGGATCAAGTGATGTCACTTCCACGCTCCACTTCTTCCGATGGTGTCACTTTCAGCACACTGCATCCAAACTCCTTCCCTTCCTGTGATGTCACTTCCTCCTTCCAAATTTAAATTTGTCTCTTTGCATTGCTTTCTGCTACTCAAACCTTTGTTGAGTAGCAGATCTCCAGCTACCACCTGGAGGCTGCCAATCTTAATTTATATCCTCCCTTCCATGGGAACCCAAAGCTGCTTCCATCAGAGGTTGACAGTATTCCAATGTTACCCAGCAAGTTTCCTTGGCAGAGTGGGGATTCAAATCCAGGTGTCCCAGACCCTAGTCCAGCACTCTAGGTTAGACTTTACCCTTTTAAGCTTAGGGTCCCCAGGTAGCTCCCTTCTTTGGTTTCCAAATAGTTAGCAAAACTGATTTACTGTGTCCCTCCCCACTCACCTCAGTCCAAATGGTTGTGGAATATCTTTGCTGGCCACTGGAGAAGGGTGAGCTGGGAGGTGAACATGCCTATCACCTTCTCCTCCCCTCATGATTCTGCTACTGATTTGGTACCTTCTCCTCTCCTCATGATTCTGCTACTGATTTGGTACCTTCTCCTCTCCTCATGATTCTGCTACTGATTTGGTACCTTCTCCTCTCCTCATGATTCTGCTACTGATTTGGTACTCACTTAACCACTACACTAGAGTGTTGAACCAGCCCTTTATGTTTTATAAACAGTATTCAGAAATATGGAGAAGGCCATTTAATAACAAAGAAATCAAAGAATGCTAGTTAGACATCAGCCCACAGAATAAGCCATCCTCTTAATTTTGAGATTCTCACTATATGGATAGAGAAGTCACACCTTTGTATGCATGGCTAAGAAAGCAAGAAGAGGAACTGCTAAGTTTCCTGAGACATAGTAGAACCCTAAGAGCCCTGTGGCGCAGAGTGGTAAAGCTGCAGTACTGCAGTCAGAGCCCTCTGCTCAGGACCTGAGTTCAATTCCAGCTGAAGCTGGTTCAGGTAGCCAGCTCCAGGTTGACTCAGCCTTCCATCCTTCTGAGGTCGGTAAAATGAGTACCCAGCTTGCCGGGGGGGGGGGGGGGGAGTGTAGATGACTGGGGAAGGCAATGGCAAATCACCCCGTAAAAAGTCTGCCGTGAAAACGTTGTGAAAGCAAAAAACGACTGGTGCTTGCACAGGGGACTACCTTTACCTTTTTAATGAAATCCACTGCTTTATGCTTAAACTTTGTTAAGTTCAATCAGTAATAATGGACTTAACACCGTACCCAATATACTGTTGAAGTAAATGGAGGAATGGCTTGAAATCTATTGCTCTTCAGTTACACATTTTTTTAATTTCCATCTACAGTTTAACAAACTTTTAAGAAAAGCTAAATATGTAATTAGTATCCCATAAGTATTTTAAAAGGGAAACCAATAGTTTAAAGGTTCATTTCATTTGTAATGAAATAGTAGGGAGTGAGGGTGTTATTTTGAAATAAAACTTCCTCTTCTAAGCATAAACAGAGGCACTTTAAAGTAGTGTCTCCTCTCTACTATTACTATAACTCAGTTGCAAAAATGATAAAACTCTTGAAAAGGATGTACAGAATTACTGTACATACCAAGACCTTGGGGTGTTTTTGGTGTTGTTTCTCCTAGAAGGCTGGCTGCATTCGTGAATATTTGATTTACAATGACTAGAAAACAAATTCATCTGTGGACATAACTTCCTTAAAAAAACAAAGATAAAGGCACCTGCATAATAGCAATTTATAATGGTGTGTTCTCAACAGCTATTTCTGGCAGCTGAGAGGGCACAAAATATAGTAGCCCAATTAGCAAATTAAAATGTACAAACTACAGATTATAAGCATTCCTCATTTCAGAACACACAGAACTTTTAAAACACAGAGAGATTAAAAATGAACGCAGCCAAATATACTGAAACAATTTACCATCCACGTTTACAGTCTCTCATCACACCAGAACACTCGCAGAAGAGGGGGGGGGGGGGTAAAATTTGGTTAATCTTAAAAGGTGCTCCTGCTGTTAAGTGAAACACCGGCTGGCACAGCCTTCCCTCCAGCAAACACACACACACACACACACACACGGAAGAGGAGGGGGAAACTTTGTTGATCTTAAAGGTGTTGCTGGGTCAAACGGGATACTGAGGAAGCAGAGGGATAAAAAGAAACACTCAGGGAAGAGGGGGTGGGAAAGCCTCCTTGATCTTAACGGTGCTGCTGGGACAAACACAATGCTGAGGAGAGTGAGAAAGAAGGCACAGCACACACTCCTTCGCTCACTCACAGATGGAAAGAAAAAAACCTTCCTTGATCTTAAAAGTGCTCCTGCTGGGTCAAATGCGATGCTGAGGAGGACAGACCCAGCCTCCCTTTCCTACCTGCAACAAACTCTAAGTCTCTTTCTCTCACACAAACACACACACACACACACGCAGGAAGGGGGGGCGTTGTTGATGGTAAAGTGCTGCTGGGTCAAACACGATACTGAGGAAGGTGGGTGGGAAGATGGCACAGTCTTCACCTCCAACACACAGAAAAACTCAGGGAAGGGGGGGGGGGAGGCCTCGATTTTAAAGGTGCAGTGCTGCTGGAGAAAACAATGCCGAGGAGTGTGAGAAAGGATGACATTTATAGCTCCCCTTCACCACCAGCACGCACTCACTCACAGATGAAGAGAGGAAAAAAACTTTGTTGATCTTAAAAGTGCTCCTGCTGGGTCAAATGCAATGGAGAGGACAGACCCAGCCTCCCTTCCCCCACTTGCAACAAACTCTCAGGCCGTTTTCCCACTGACCTTACTCCGGAGCGACGTCCCTCTTCACAGCAGGTGACTTGCTGACCTTTTGACTGGGGCAGGGCAGCTCAGGAGAGCCCCAGGTAAGTGAGGCCTGCTTGGGCTGGTTGGATCTCTAGCCAGCCCAAGCAGGCCTCGCTGGTCCAGGTGGTCCTTTCTTGCATCGGGTTGCTTTTGGCTGGGGGGCATATGCTAATGAGCTCCACCACCTATTTTTCTACAAAATGACCCCTGCAAATATGAAAAAATAGTCCAGAAGAGTTTGTGGAAACCAGTGAAACTCACGCATAACTGGTTTTATATGTACTCTGCCGCTAGCATCAGAAATTTATTTATGTATTTATTTACCTTAAATTTCTATCCCGCCCTCTCCACAAGCAGACTCAGAACGGCTAACAGTCACTTCCGACATTTACATTTATAGTTTAAAAACCAATAAAATACAATTCCAATTAAAACATTCTAAAAAATCAATTAACTTTTAATGAAGCAAATTGATTTGATTCCTCCCTTCTGAACCGCCTTCAAGGTCAGCCCTAAATAAACCCTATGATAATAGTCCAAGCATGAGGTGACTTATGGACCACAGGAGCTAAATCCTACCATTTCAGGAAGGTGCGTAGTTGTGAATCAGCTGAAACTCTTGGTCACTTTCCCTACCCCGCTCTCCAAAGGAGGCCTTGGTAGGGTTGCCAACTCCAAACTTGGAACATTTTTGGAGATTTGGGGCTAGTACCTGAGAGATACTTCAGTTTGTCCTAGACTCCATACGATAGCACCTGCCCTCAGGGGCTGCCATGTTCTCCCGAGAAACTTATTTTCATTGCCTGGAGATCAGTTGTAATTCCAGGAGGACTCCAGTCACCACCTGGAAGCTGACAACCCTAGACTTTGACTTGCAGGCATTCCCAAACTACAGACCAACGTCTATCTAGTTCTTGTAAACAAAAATAGGCAGTCTAAAGCTCACAAAATTATTCTAGAGGGGTTGACCATCCCTTGCTTTTACTTGCCTGCTTTTTCACACTGGTTCTTGTTTATATCCATTTGTAATGTAAAAGAGCCCCGTGGCGCAGAGTGGTAAAGCTGCAGTACTGCAGTCGAAGCCCTCTGCTCACGACCTGAGTTCGATTCCAGCAAAAACTGGTTCAGGTAGCCGGCTCCAGGTTGACTCAGCCTTCCATCCTTCCGAGGTTGGTAAAATGAGTACCCAGCTTGCTGGGGGGAAAGTGTAAATGACTGGGGAAGGCAATCGCAAACCACCCCGTAAAAAGTCTGCCATGAAAACATTGTGGCCGTTTTCGCACTCACGTTTTACTGGCGCCACGACCCTCCTGACGCCGGCGAATCTGCATGGATTTCGCACCAGAAGCGCCGGCGCTCCCAGAAGCGCCGGCTACTTCCGTCGCTAAGCCAGCGCAAACGGAAATCGCAAAGATGCAGGAAAACGTTTGCGCTGGCTTAGCGACGGAAAGCGCCGGCGCTTCTGGGAGCGCCGGTGCCTCTGGTGCGAAATCCATGCAGATTCGCCGGCGTCAGGATGGTCGTGGTGCCAGTAAAACGTGAGTGCGAAAACACCCTGTGAAAGCAACGTCACCCCAGAGTCGAAAACGACTGGTGCTTGCACAGGGGACTACCTTTACCTTTTTAAAGTAACTGTAAAAAAAAAAAACCTAGGAAGAAACACATTCACTTTTGAATAGCTCTTTTAGATAGGTCCAAAACAACTATATAGCAAGCTTCTTTGTGTGTGCATCTGTGTGCAAAGTACCATCAAGTCCCAGATGTCAACCCCAACAAGGGGCTGTCAAGGCAAGTGAGAAGCAGAGGTGGTTTGCTGTTGCCTCCCTCTGCAGAGTTTTCCTTGGTGGACTAACCATCTTTTTAAGCCACTTAAAAAACAAACAAACTGAATGTGGCACAAGAGGTGCTTTTGGGGGTGTGTGTGTGTGGGTTTGTGTGTGTGCGACCTGTAAAAAATCGCCACATGGTTTTCATATTATCACTGAGAATCAGTACGACACTTAACCATATTATCTTTTTTCCACCTTGGTATTTGCCACCTCTGGCTGATAGTTTTATTATAACAACTTAACTACACACAGACAAACTGAAAAGGAAAAGGACCTTTTGTTGCAATGGTCTTAACATGCAAAGAAGCAACAGCATAGTTGGCGGAAGGGAAGCACATAGCAGCAGACATCAAAAAGTGTATACAGACGGGTCACTAAAGTGACATTCTATGGAACCATGCTTTCCAAAGGTCTTTGCTCAATTGTGCAGGTTAGGGAAGCAAGCTGCAGGAAATCTTTACAGAGGGTGCAGTTAAAGATTTTAAAGTACCATTAATTTCAAGAGGGCTTTTCTTGTAGAAAAAGCCCAGCAGGAGCTCCTCCATGCCTTCCCCTGCGCATCCGCCACAGCAAGCACGCTGGGGAAGGCTGAAGCCATCGGAGACGTGTTTAAAGATGCCTCCCCATGTCTTCCTCAATGTGCCAGCCAGAGTCCTGGCCAGCGCAGATGGAGCTCCACTCCTGTGTGCTCCTGCCCAAAAAAAGCCCTGGATTTCAGCAGCAGCAAGGTAAAGATACTAGCCTCCAAGTGGAACCTAGGGATCCCCCAGAATTACAGCTTATCTCTAGACTACAGAGATCAGTTCCCCTGGAGAAAAGAGATGTTTTGGAGGTGGGACACTGTGGCATTGTACCCCACTGAGGACCCCATCCCCAAATTTCCAAGAGTTTCCCCACCTGGAACGGGCCACCCTACCCCCTCATTTCCCACTGGTGGCCAGAGGGGATATGGCAATTCCATAAGGCATGCGTTTAATTCTGAAACCAGTGGACTTAAAAGATGGAGTTAAAAAGAGCCCAGATTCGATGAAGTGAGCAGTGACTCAGAAGCTTTTTCTGGAACAAATATGCTTCGTCATTGAGGTGCTACTAGACTCCTGTTATATCTTGCTACTACAGACTAGCATAGCTGCCACCTGGAATTTGCATCTGTACTTGACTACCAAAGGACTGGTTCGCTGATGGGGGAGGGGGGAAACCAAAGTTGTTCTGGAAATTACAAGGCATCGGTGACAGATCACATCAAAGTGTTCCTAACTTGACATCTGGAACAGCTTGCTTTGAAAAAGCACGTGGGTGTGAGTCATACTTCCTTTTCCAAAACAAGCTGAATTCAAAATAGATGTGCTTCTTTCCAAGTGGAAATTGTGCAAAATATGATAAACACAAAGAAGAGAAATAAACCGACTGTCGGGAAAGGTGAAAATACACAATGGTGCAGTTTTTTTCCAAGGTGAGGGTAAGAATCAACAAGATCGAAGGAAACCGTGTCCCATACTCAAAACCATTAAAGATGTTGGTGACGTTCTCCTTAGCAAGACATCTTTCTCACTGTGTCTCACGGCTTCCTGTGAAACTATGCTTACAGGCAGCATTCACTGTATTGTGTTCACAACGCAGCACTACATGTTCTTGCAATCAACAACAAGAGAAAGTAATCATCTGGTGCCCATACATCTAAAGCAAGGGTCCCCAACCCCCAGGTTGTAGATCAGTACCGGTCTGTGGCCTGTTAGCAATTGGGCTGTGAGTTGTATAATTATTTCATTATATATTACAATGTAGTGATAATATTAAGAAAAAGAAGACGACATTGGATTTATATCCTGCCCTCTACTCTGAATCTCAGAGCAGCTCACAATCTACTTTACTTTCCTCCCCCAAGACAGACACCCTGCGAGGTGGGTGGGGCTGAGAGAGCTCTCCCCGGAAGCTGCCCTTTCAAGGACAACTCCTGCGAGAGCTATGGCTGACCCAAGGCCATTCCAGCAGCTGCAAGTGGAGGAGCAGGAAATCAAACCCAGTTCTCTCAGATAAGAGTCTGCACACTTAACCACCACACCAAACTAATAGAAATAAAGTGCATAATTGTATCATCCCAAAACCATCCCTCCACCACCAGTCCCAGGTGCCAAAAAAGGTTGGGGACTGCTGATCTAGAGTTGCAGATCTGGCCTGGGAAATTCCTGGAGATTTGGGGGAATGGAGCTTGAAGAGGGTACAGTTTGGGGAGAGGATGTAGAGGGACCTCATCGGGGTATAATGACATACAGTCCAGGTTCTAGGCATCCATGTTCTCCAGGGGAGCAAACCTCTGTCATTTGGAGTCAGCTGTCATTCCAAGAGATTGCTGGCCATCACCTAAGGGTTGGTGACCCTATAGGGTTGCCAAGTCCAATTAAAGAAAAATCTGGGGACTTTGGGGGTGGAGCCAGGAGACATTGGGGGTGGAGCCAGGAACAAGGATGTGACAAGCATAATTGAACTCCAAGGGAGTTCTGGCCATCACATTTAAAGGGACAGCACACCTTTTTAAATGCCTTTATTCCATAGGAAATAATTAAGGATAGGGGCACCATCTTTTGGGGCTCATAGAATTGGACCCCCTGGTCCAATTGTTTTGAAACTTGGGGGGTATTTTGGGGAGAGGCACTAGATGCTGTCCTGAAAATCTGGTGCCTCTACCAGATTTAGCCCCCCCAGAGCCCCCCCAGAGCCCCCAATACCCACGGATCAATTCTCTATTATTCTCTATGGTAATCGTTCTCCATAGGGAATAATAGAGTGCCCAGTAGACATTTCCCTCCCCCCCACGCTTTCTAAAGGGGGGGGAGGGCCTCCAAACCAGGGAATCCCCTGCCCCCTCCCTCTCTCACACACACAAATACTTACTAGATCTTCTTCCGGAGAACTCTACTTGCTGTGAAAACGAAAGGAAAAAAAGGGAGGGGCTGTTCTCCGAAGCCCTTCCTGTTTCCTGCTTCCTGCCCAGCCTTAAAGGGGCACACATTTTACAAACGACTCAGGAGCTCTACAACAATATGAAGCCTACACGTATGTTCTCCCCCCCGCCACCCCCACCCCCGCTTCCCGATTTTTAAAGAGCGGGAGATGAGGCTGCGAACCCAGGAGTCCCCTGCCAGGGCGGGGGGGGGGGTGGTTGGGAAGCCTATGACCCTACCAGGTCTCAGGTCTTTCTAGCTGTCTGACTCAGGGCAGCAGGCTTCCTCCTTAGGAGAGGCAGGAAGTCAGAGAAGCAAATGCAGAGAGACGTCTTAATAAACTGGGCTAGCTCATTCAGAGACTTGGATTGCAATCCTCAGAACAATGGGGGGGGGGGGGGTGAGCCCCATTGAATTAAATGGGAATGATTTCTGTGCAGACTTGCTTAGAATCGCTCCCTTAATTACAGAACATCAAAATTAGCAGGGATTTTTTGTAGAAAAAGCCCAGCAGGGATCATTTGCATATTAGGCCAGAACCCCTGATGTCACCATTGTTTCACACAAGTTGCTTTTTTGTAGAAAAAGCCCAGCAGGGACTCATTTGCATATTAGGCCAGAACCCCGATGCCAAGTCAGCCGGAACTGCATTCCTGTGCATTCTTGCTCAAAAAAAGTCCTGAGCATTAGGCATTTCCACATATTTGTGTGTCACACAATTATTACAAAATCACGCGACTCAAATGACATCTATCATCTTGGGGGAAACAAACTCAAAATGCAAAAAAAAAAAGCATAAATTTGAAAAAAGGAAACATGAGCTATACTTTCTGCTTCCCAGCATCTTTGCTTATGAACTTGGACTGCAGTGAGAGTCCTCAGCTTTAAGTTAGATTTTTTGGGGGAGGGGCATGGAAATAATTTTAGGATGAAATGTATTGGTTTTGTGTTGTGTTTTCCCAAACATATCTTTGACCTAATGGAAGCTTTTTTTTGTTTCCTCACAAACATTGCTTCTGCCAGAATAGCTAAAACAATCTCTTTCAGCAAACACTATCCCCAGATAAAGTAAACTGATGTATACAGATCGTAGCCCTTTTGTGCATGACAGAAACTCCACACGCAACATTCCTGTAAGTCTTTACTAGCAGGCTTAAACGGGCTGCAAATTCAGGACAACTAGGTTAGGAGGCTGCAATGAACATGGATTTATGTATTTACTTCATTTATACACTGATTTTTTTCTTCAGCGGGGGCTTCTGTCGTTATCTTCTCCATTTTATTTGATTAGGTGAAGAACATGTGAGGTCTCCACCAACCCCAAATACCCCTGCTGGATGGTCAGCGACCTGGCAACCCTATTCAAAAGTTGCCTGAGAGCCAGGATGGTGTATTGGCTAAGAGTGCAGCCTTTAATTTGGAGATCTGGGTTTGATTTCCACCGTACTCCACCTGAGGCCTGATGGGTGACCTTGGGCCAATCACAGTTCTCTCAGAACTCTCTCAGCCCCACCCACCTTTGCAAGGTGCCTGTTGTGGGGAGGCAAAGGGACTGTGATTGTAAACTGCTTTGAAACTCCTTAAGGTAGAGAAAAGCAGGGTATGAAACCTAGGGCATTTTCGCACAGGGCTTACCCCGGAGCGATGTCCCTCTTCACCGCGCAGCGTCTGCGCGGATTTCGCACCAACTGCTCCGCAGAACCCGGAAGAGCCGCAAAGTCCCGCGGTTTTTGCGTCACAAATGTAAACCGCCAAAAACCAGTTTACATTTGCGACTCAAAAGCCGCGGGACTTTGCGGCTCTTCCGGGTTCTGCGGAGCAGTTGGTGCGAAATCCGCGCAGACGCTGCGCGGTGAAGAGGGACGTCGCTTCGGGGTAAGCCCTGTGTGAAAATGCCCCTACTCTTCCTTTTCTTTCTCAGGGCATTTAAGGGGTTTTTGAACAGCAGGCCGTTTTTGTGAGTGAGGGGGAGAACAGCTCAGTATAGGGTTGCCAAGTCCAATTTAAGAAATATCTGGGGTCTTTGGGGGTGGAGCCAGGAGACATTAGGGGTAGAGCCAAGATCAAGGCTGTGACAAGCATAATTGAACTCCAAAGGGAGTTCTAACTACACACAGACAAACGGACGGCAAACCTATTCAATTCCTTCCATAGGAAATCATGAAGGATAGGGGAATCTTCTTTTGGGGCTCATAGAATTGGACCCCCTGGTCCAATCTTTTTGAAACTTGGGAGGTATTTTGGGGAGAGGCACTAGATGCTATACTGAAAATTTGGTGCCTCTACCCCAAAGAACAGCCCCCCCCCCCAGAGCCCCAGATACCCGTGGATCAATTCTCCATGATTTTCTATGGGAATAAATCTCCATAGGGAATAACAGAGCTCCCAGCAGACATTTCCCTCCTCTCCCCGCTGCTTCCTGACGACCCTGAAGTGGGGGGAGGGCCTCCAAACCAGGGGATCCCCTGCCCCCACCTGGGGATTGGCAACCCTAGCTCACTAGGAGCATGAATGATGCCTTGCAGAAGCTCCTGGTTTTAAATTGCTGTGTCTCCAGTTAAAGAACCCAGTCTAGGAAAACCTCTGCTATTGATTGGACCAAAAGGAAATGGCTTGATTCCATAAGGCCGCCTCCCTCCCCATCTGCAGAAGGATGCAACAGCAGCATCTCAAGGCTCCTTTCCAGTGTGCTTTGGCTGTGCTTAGAGAAGAGGAAAGCACAGTTCAAGCTCGGAGCCACAAGATCACATGTGGGTATTATTTAGTCTTTCCTTTCCTGAGGCACATTTTCCTGTTCTCTTGGTTTAAGAATGCAAAGCTGGAAAGACAAGGAGAGCCTGCATCATGTTGCCAAGCCGGGAAAGATTTTGTTGGCAAAATCTTGAGGTTCTTTCTCAAGAAGCCAGGGAGAGTTGTTGTTTTTTTTAAAGAGTTTTCTGTGGCAGTCTTCTCTTCCTCCCACCATAAGCCAAGGTTGATGCAGTGAATGCACTATTCATTGTTGTGGTTTTCGTGGAAGCACAGCCAAGAGCTGATAATGCAGGTATCACACGAAGTGCTTCTTGAGGGAAAGGGACTAGATTAGGACTACTTGCGTTAGCAGATCCTCCTGTGCGTAATCTGCACACTTGGCATCCGTTGCGAATGTTATGATGAAATCTCTGCTTTTCTCATCACTGTACTTTGAAATGGGAATGCAGCCCTTCCCCAGTTGCATTTGGGGGGCATTTTGCGAAGAAACCCCAAGATCTAATGCTTGCAAGCAGTTGTTTTTCTTTTGTTTTTAGCTCTTTTGTTTTTAGCCCAACATGGTATAGCAGTTAGATCAGGGGTCCTCAAACTACGGCCCATGGGCCAGATGCGGCCCGCTGAGGACGTTTATGCGGCCCGCCGGGTTATGGCAAAATCAGACCGGAAGTGACGTTTGATCTAAACTCGCGTTAGCAATGCACACTTCCGGCACTGGGCTGAGGCGGCAGAGACAGAATGTGAGGTGATACCGAGGTGAGGTGAGTTCCCAGGCTGGGGTGTGTGGTGTGGGGAAGGGAGAGAGATGCAGAAGACGGAGAACTGACGGCCCGCGGCCTTGTACAGTAACGGCAGCCACCACAACAGTCCGGCCCTCCAACAGTCTGAGGGACAGTGAACTGGCCCCCTATTTAAAAAGTTTGAGGACCCCTGAGTTAGATTGTCAGACTAGGATCTAGAAGACCCAGGTTCAAGTTTCCACTCTGCCATAGGAGCTTGCTGGGTGACCCTGAGATGGCCACATGCTGTCAGCCTACCTACCTTACAGGGTTGTTGAAAGGATAAAATATAAAAGGGAGAATGATACAAACCACCTTGGGTCCATTTTGGGCAAAAAAGTGCCCTGCTACATACATCATACAAATTAAAAAAATATCTGCAGGGTCAGCCAAAGGAGAGGCTCTGCCCCCTCCCCTCCCCACCCCCCTTCCTCCCTCTCCTCCAGTGAGGGCAAGGGGAAGCACCATGGCAGCGGTGTGGTGTGGTGCCTGTGGCTCAAAGTGCGCATACCACCCAGCCGCCACCGCTTCTGGCAATGGTGGCCAGGCTGAGCGATGGCAGCCAGGTGGTGTGTGTGCTCTGAGGTGCAAGCGCCATGCTGCCACGCTTGCCCATTTGCCTTGTCAAAGAGGCAAGGGTGGGTGAGCAGGCCCAACTAGTGCACCCCAGGGCCACACCCTAGGCAACCACCTAGGCTACCTAATGGACAGGCCAGCCTTGGTCATCTGTTAAAACAGGAAGAGAATGAGGGTAGATGCTGTAGTGAAAGTGATGGCACTGAAGTGGATTCATTGCAAGCTGGGCCTGAACTTCAGTTAGAGTTACCAGCTCTGGGTTGGAAAATATCTGGAGATTTTGAGGGTGGAATCTGAAGAGGGTGGGGTTTGGGAAGGGGAGGGACTTCAGTGGGGTATAATGCCATAGAGTCTACCTTTGAAAGCATCCATTTTCTCCAGGTGAACTGATCTCTGGAGGCTGGCAACCCTAACTTTAGTTGAGTTTGGGTTTGGCTCATAATTGCTTCATCATGATACCAGCCAGCAATGGTACAAAGTTGTAACAGAGAAAGGGCCCTGCAGGACAAGCTGGTAGGGTTGCCAATACGCAGTTGGGGGCAGAGAATCCCCTGGTTTGGAGGCCCTCCCCACTCCCCGCTTCAGGGTTATCAGAAAAAGGGGGGGGGAGAAGGAAATGTCTGCTGGGCACTCCATTATACCCTGTGAAGACTGGTCCCCATAGGGTATAATAGAAAATTGATCCGTGGGTATCTGGAGCTCTGGGGAGGCTGTTTTTTGAGCTATCGGCCCCAAATTTTCAGCACAGCATCTGGTGCCTCTCCTCAACCCCCCCTCCCCAAGTTTCAAAAAGATTGCACCAAGGGGTCCAATTCTATGAGTCCCAAAAGAAGGTGCTCCTATCTCCAGTATTTCTAAATGGAGGGAAGGCATTTAAAAGGTACGCAGTCCCTTTAAATTTGATGGCCAGAACTCCCTTTGGACTTCAATCATGCTTGTCACACCCTTGCTCCTGGCTCCACCCCCAAAGTCTCCTGGCTCCATGCCGTAAGTCCCCAGATATCTCATGAGTCAGACCTGGCAAACCTACAAGTTGGTGCAAAGCAAGACAGGATATCTGTGTCTTTATAATATAGTGGGTTCAATGCATGGAAGAGGCGAGATGGTAGTGAACATCAGCTCTTTATTAGTTACAGCCCTAAGTAGGCTCCACTTCAAGACTGCGGAACTGGGCCAACGGCGTCAACTATATACAACTCAGGGTTCCTGCGCAACCATGTTATTGGATCATTCAAACCATCACGGGCCTGTGATTGGTGCAGGGCAGCAGGGATTTGGATCCTGCTGCCCATTGTTCCCAAGTCCCCAAGCTCCGTTCGTATGACTCCAGTGAGCCAGGCAGGAACACCCTATTCAGTCTTCACTTGAGTCCGCATACACAACAGTCTTTAAACACAAGATTGATGCAATATTGTGCATGATTGGGTCACATCACTACTGCAGGAACAGAAATAGACTTTTCACGTCACTCCAAACATAAGACTTCCCAGTCAGTTCCACAGATTCCATTGGTACGGACCAAGCATGCAGCGAGCAAATGCTGAACGTGCTTTTAACCCCACCTGTGTTTTTGCTTTTCACAAGATGCCTCCATAGCCATTTTAATGCAAGGCTGTGGAGCTGCCAAGTCCATCCAGGAAATATCTGGGGACCTTGGGGGTGGAGCCAGGAGCAAGGTTGTGGCAAGCATAACTGAAGTCCAAAGGGTGTTCTGGTCATCACGTTTAAAGGGACTACATTTCTTTTAAATGCCTTCCCATCATTGGAAATAATGGGGCATAGTGGCACCTTCTTTTGGGGTTTATAGAACTGGACCCCCTTGTCCAATCTTTTTGAAACCTTGGGGGTGGAGGTTTGAGGAGAGGAACCAAATGCCATGCTGAAAATTTGGTGGCTTCTACCTCAAAAAACAGTCCCCCCCCCACCCCGAGCCCCAGATATCCACAGATCAATTCTCCATTATACCATTTGGGGAGCAGTCTCCATAGGATATAATGGAGTTCCCAAGGACATTCAACCCCCATCCCCTTTTCGGATAACCTTGAAGCAGGTGGAGGGCCTCCAAACCAGGGCATCCCCCAACTGGGGACTGGCAACCTTACTCCCATCAAAGCAAACACAAATGTAGATTTTACCTCAGGTTCATAGATGGGTAAGTACGGGAGCTGTGGACTGGGCAGCCTGATTCTGTTTGCTGTATCATTCCTTGGTTTAAAGAATTTCTACAGTAGAGCCGTCCTTAGGCTCAGAGTAGAACATTGGAAAGCTTTTTAAAAAGAAAACCACTCAAAAGCCTTTGGGAAGAGACCTGTTTGGGCCTGGTGCCTAAAGGAAAGTAATGTAGGCACTTGGCTATGTGCATGTTCGCCATACAAAGAGTAGGGTTGCCAATCCCCAGGTGGGGGCAGGGGATCCCCTGGTTTGGAGGCCCTGCTTAGAGACCATAGTGCCTTGTGTTTTGTTAGCCTCCAGGTAGGACCTGGTTTAGAGACCCTCCACCTGCTTCAAGGTTATCAGAAAGAGGGGTGGGGGCTGAATGTCCTTGGAAACTCCATTATATCCTATGGAAACTGGTCCCCAAAGGGTATAATGGAGAATTGGTCTGTGGGTATCTGAGGCTCTGGGGGGGGGGCACTGCTTTTACAATTGATCTCCAACTGGCAGCTCCCCTGGAGAAAAAGGCTGTTTTAAAGGGTGGACTCTATGGCATTGCATCATACTGAGACCCCTCCCCTTCCGAAATCCCACTTTCTCCCAGACCCACCCCCAAAGTCTCCAGGTATTTCCAACACAGACCTGGCAACCCAAGCCTGAAACCATGGAGAGCTGCTGCCAGTCTTAGTACTGACCTTGATGGCCCAATGGTATGGTTCAGTATCAGGAAGCTTCTTGAGTATGTGTGCATAAGAACTTTTTCCTTCTCCCATGCCTGGAAGAAGCCAATGGAAACAGCGGACTACTATAAGGTCTATCCTGAAGGTATAAAACAATTGCCTCTCATCTGTGCTCTTCACCCTGAGCAACTTATTGAGAGTGTTAGGATGATGCAGTTACTGCTAGGTCTTTGGAACTTGGTCTTGGCTTGGCTATTGTTTTGCCTTCTCCTTGCACTGCCTTACTCAGGGGTCCTCAAACTTTTTAAACAGGGGGCCAGTTCACTGTCCCTCAGACTGTTGGAGGGCCAGACTGTTGTGGTGGCTGCCGTTACTGTACAAGGCCGCGGGCCATCAGTTCTCCATCTTCTGCATCTCTCTCCCTTCCCCACACCACACACCCTAGACTGGGAACTCACCTCACCTCGGTATCGCCTCACACTCTGTCTCTGCCGCCTCAGCCCAGTGCCAGAAGTGTGCATTGCTAACGCGAGTTTAGGTCGAACGTCACTTCCGGTCTGATTTTGCCATAACCCGGCGGGCCGCATAAACATCCTCAGCGGGCCGCATCTGGCCCGCGGGCCGTAGTTTGAGGATCCCTGGCCTTACTAATCCTGGCGCCTAGTTTGATCTTAGATATGTTTTTCCTTAACCCCGGATGGCCTCACACAAATCCTGACTTTTGACTAACGTCATATGAACATATGAAGCTGCCTTATACTGAATCACACCCTCGGTCCATCAAAGTCAGTATTGTCTACTCAGCCTGGCAGCGGCTCTCCAGGGTCTCAAGCTGAGGTTTTTCACACCTATTTGCCTAGACCCTTCTTAGTTGGAGATGCCGGGGATTGAACCTGGGACCTTCTGCTTACTAAGTGGATGCTCTGCCACTGAGCCACCGTCCCTCCCCATCATCTCTGCCGTCACTTGTCTACTCCTGATCATTGGCTTACCTGGCTTGGAGGTCTGTCCTCTCTTAACTGCCTAGCACTTTAGCATTTGAAGTGTTGTTTATGTCAGTGAAGGCTGCTGTGTGTTTTCTCTGACCAGTCTGTGTAATGGCATGCTGCCTCCTACTCATGTGAGGTTTGTTGTTATTTTTCAGTTCAAGCTTCAATATTGTTAAGACAGCATTCCTGAATGTTCATGCTGGCCTCCGAATTTGAGCCTGATTATTCATCTGAGAAAAGCATGCTCTCTTGTGATGTATTTCTCATGCAGCTTACTGAGTGAAAAGTCAAAATGAACAGGCATGTGTGGTTTCCCTCTAAAGGCGGTTTTGTTTTTTTTCCTTTCTGCAAAACTCAGATGCAAAAGCTGCACTCTGCTTTGCAGGGGAAAGGGAGTTTTTAATCTTCTGCAACCACCACCACCCTTCTGTAGGGGAAGAGATAAAGTGTTTTTTAATCTCCCCCACATCCACAACACACCTAAAGCGAAGAGCAGCTTGAACATGAACAATTTCATGAGGGAAACACCCAGGGCAGAAGGGGCAGGGACTTTTCCTGCATAGGTCTTCGACAACACACTGTAGCTTCTGTAGCTGCATTTTCTATATTTATTTATATGTTTCAATTTTATACTGCTTCTTGTAGATTAAGAGCTCCAAGCACTTTAGAAAAATGTACAATTACATCAATTAAAATAGGTACAAAAACAGCATAATGAATATCCAATAAAATCCTGTACATGTATAAAATAATACAAAATACATAAAACCAATCTAATTCCAATCCTAAAAATATCTCTCAATAGTATATAAGAACATAAGAGAAGCCGTGTTGGATCAGGCCAATGGCCCATCCAGTCAAAAACTCGGTCACACAGTGGCCAAAAAAACCAGGTGCCATCAGGAGGTCCACCAGTGGGGCCAAGACACTAGAAGCTCTCCCACTGTTGTCCCTCCCAAGCACCAAGAATACAGAGCATCACTGCCCCAGACATAAGAACATAAGAGAAGCCATGCTGGATCAGGCCAATAGCCCATCCAGTTCAACACTGTGTCACACAGTGGCCAAAAAACCAGGTGCCATCAGGAGGTCCACCAGTGGAGCCAGGACACTAGAAGCCCTCCCACTGTTGCCCCCCCCCCAACACCATGACTACAGACCATCACTTGCCCCAGACAGAGAGTTCCATCTATACCTTGTGGCTAATACCCACTGATGAACCTCTGCTCCACATGTTTATCTGGGGCTTTTTTTTTTTTTAGCAGGAATGCACAGGAACACAATTCTGGCAGGCTTGGCATCAGGGGGTGTGGCCTAATATGCAAATGTATTCCTGCTGGACTTTTTCTACCAAAAAAAGCCCTATTCCAAACCCTCTTGAAGTCATCTATGCTTGTAGCATATGTAGCATGTGAGCCCGTTTGGGAAAGGGTGGAATATAAATTAACCAAAATTTTAAAAATAAAATAAATGTATATACGTGTATGAAAACATAACTATGATCAGGGTTGGACAAAAGATTTTTAAAAGGGGCCCTCTGACTTTGGTCACAGGGTTGCTATGTAGAGGCAGGCAATGCAGAAAAGGGCAACTAGAATGATTAAAGGGCTGGAACACCTTCCCTATGAAGAAAGGTTGAAACGCTTAGGGCTCTTTAGCTTGGAGAAACGTCGACTGAGGGGTGACATGATAGAGGTTTACAAGATAATGCATGGGATGGAGAAAGCAGAGAAAGAAGTACTTTTCTCCCTTTCTCACAATACGAGAACTCGTGGGCATTCGATGAAATTGCTGAGGAGACAGGTTAAAATGGATAAAAGGAAGTACTTCTTCACCCAAAGGGTGATTAACATGTGGAATTCACTGCCACAGGAGGTGGTGGCGGCCACAAGCATGGCCACCTTCAAGAGGGGGTTAGATAAAAATATGGAGCAGAGGTCCATCAGTGGCTATTAGCCACAGTGTGTGTGTGTGGGTATATATATATATATATATATATATATATATATATATATATATATATATATATATATATATTGGCCGCTGTGTGACACAGAATGTTGGACTGGATGGGCCATTGGCCTGATCTAACATGGCTTCTCTTATGTTCTTATGTTCAATGACAAACCACCTCTCTTGCCATGAAAACCCCACCAGGGGTCAACGGAAGCTGGTTGCGACTTGACGCTGCTTTTCACCATGACTTTGGTGCCTCCCCAGTCTGCTTACAGACACAAACAGAAACATCAATTAGCTCATTCCAAGAGTTGCAATCCAAAGTATGGTTACCTGGGAATAAATGTCACCAAACACTGTGGGGCTACTGAGCAGGCATGGTACACCATGCATAGGAGAGACTCTTGTTCACTCCTTCTCTGCCCTGGACCAATGGGACTGTCTGGGGCCCTCTAATTCTTTTGCCCGCTGTCCAGCTCTGGCACTGAGGCAATTGTCTAGGTTTCCTTCGTGGACAAACCACCTCTGCCTGCAATTTGGCCTCATCTGGCCTTTATTAATTCCCGCAGGTTTCATTCCTAAATGGCAGCTTGTAATGTGGAGTCTTGTGAGCAAACATTCTACTTTGTAAGCTGCTGGCATTACAGTTACGAGTGAGCAATTTGGCTACTGCATACATTAGTTTGCTCTGAGGCTATCCCTCCTGTTGTGTCCTAGGTTCAAATGGAGAACTGTTACTTTTGGAGGGAACTGTTACTTTTGGAGGGAAGCTGAACAAGCCAAGCTTGTACTCCACACCAGGGTTCCAGAGAAGGCCTAAGCGTGCCCAATCAGGGGAAGGATTGAAACATAAGTAGCCAATCAACATCTAGGCTCATACTGTACCCTGATAGGCCCTTAGGCCTCTGTAAATAGCCAATCCATGTACATAGTTAAGGTCCAATCAGAAGGGGGCAAGAATTGTATAAAAGGAGCGGGAGGTTTGAATAGAGCTCTGTGTGTGTTGGTGTTCCTGAAGTAAAGCTTGCTGAAATCACTCTCCGACTCTGGTCTCTTACTGCGCCGACCCCAGTACTTTACACTGGCGACGAGGATGGGATGCCAGTAAGAACCAGCAACAGAACCAGGAACACGGAAAGGTGGCTAAATCCAAGCCATCTGGGTCCCCACCTCCGCTCTGCGCACACCCCATCTCGCAAGCCGCCCAGACACGCTGCCAAGAATGGAGGCTCCAGCCAACCTCCTGCAGCCCTTTAGCATCGATCGCCCCGAGCTGTGGGACTCGTGGGTCGAAGGCTTCCAGTCATACCTGGCCTTCCGGAAGATTACAGAGACTACCATGCAGAGAGCTCTGCTTATCAGTACGTGTGGCACGGAGACCGTGGACTTAGCCAGGGCTCTTCTCCAACCCAGGAAGCTCTCAGAGACGCCGGTGGACGACATCATCAGCGCTCTGGAGAAGTATTTCCAGCCCCAGCCAACCAAGCTCACCCGGCACTGGGACTTCCGACAAAGGACACAGAAGGCAAGCGAAACCACGATGGCGTTCTTGACAAGCCTGCGCCGGGTGGCAAGCCGATGCAGTTTCGCAGACCTCAACGAAGCCCTTCTCGACCAGTTTGTATGGGGTTTGAGGGACGAAAAACTAGTACAGAAACTCCTGTCCCTCTCTGAGTGCGACCTAACAAAGGCAATCGATGTGGCCACCAGCTGGGAGAAGGGCAGATCAGCAGGGCCACGGCTGACAAGACAGGCTGCGGCACACCAGATCAACCCTGAACCATCTACAGAGGACTCAGACAAGGACAAAGCTCTACAAACCGGCTATCGTTCAGCAGGAAGGAAGACCACCCATACCCCACAGGGCATGAGACACAAGACACCACCTGCATGTGCAAGCTGCGGGGGCCAGCACGAGCGAAAGACCTGCCGATTCCGGAATGCCACCTGTCGACTCTGCAGCAAGGAAGGCCACATCGCCTGCGCCTGCAGATCCACATCCCGAGCACGCGTCCCGCAAAGATCTGCGCACTCCGAAGGCCAGCCAGACTTCGAGACCGACGCTCTCCACGCCCACCAATACCCGGTACAGTACCTACCCTCGCCAGTCAGGCCCTCCAAAATCCGGGTCAATGTAAAGATCGGGGGGGTGCCCTGCCAAATGGAGGTGGACTCTGGGTCAGCATCATCTATTATAGCGGCAGAGACATTTTTTAAAATCCCCACCAGGCTGAGGCCTCGTCTCAGGGACCCGGGGTTTACCTTAGTGGACTTCCAGAAGAATAAGGTGCCTATCTTGGGAGTGGGCCCGGTCCCAGTCGAATACAAGGGGTTCAAGGGCCAGCTACAAGTGCTAGTGGTCAAGAACCACCTTACAAACCTTTTGGGTCTCGACTGGTTCAAGCCCCTGGGAATAGAGATCAGGGGGGTCAATAAGACTGTCGGAGTGGACTTTAACAAGGTTTGCGAAGAGTTCCCGGCCGTTTTCGATGGCACCTTGGGCTGCTACACGGGTCCCCCGGTTACACTACACCTCGACCCCACAGTGCGGCCTATTAGGCTTAAAGCACGGCGAGTTCCATTCGCGCTCAAGCCTAAAATTGAGGAGGAACTGGATAAACTGATTGCACAGGGAATACTAGAGCCTGTCACCCACGCAGCCTGGGAAACGCCCATCGTGACTCCAGTCAAGCCCAGTGGGGAAGTGCGGATTTGTGCAGACTATACGTGCACCCTCAACAATGCTCTTCAGGCCCACGCATACCCTGTGCCCATCGTCAGCCACGTTTTAGCCACCCTAGCCGGCGCAAAAATTTTTGGCAAGTTGGACTTGGCCCAAGCTTACCAACAGCTGCCGGTGGATGAGGCCACGGCCAACGCCCAAACAATTGTGACCCACCGGGGGGCCTTTAGAGTAAAGCGGTTGCAATTTGGCGTGAGTGTGGCTCCGGGGTTGTTCCAGGAACTCATGGACTCTCTTTTAAAAGGACTTCCCGGAGTCACTCCATTCTTCGATGATGTGCTGATCGCTGCAGCCTCGCCTGAAGAATTCGCCGCCCGCCTTAGAGGAGTCCTACAACGTTTTGAAACAGCCGGCCTCAAGGTCAAACGGGAGAAGTGCCTCCTGGGCGTGGATCGGGTGGAATTCCTGGGGTTCTCCATCGATGCCCAGGGGGTCCACCCCTCCGACGCCAAGCTGCGTGCCATCAGAGATGCTCCAGCGCCCACCAACAAGCAAGAACTCCAGGCCTTCCTCGGCCTCCTAAACTTTTATCATGCTTTTCTCCCCCACAAGGCAGCGGTGGCCGAACCCCTGCACCGGCTTCTAGACAAGAACCGACCCTGGGCGTGGGGCCGCCAGCACGCTAAAGCCTTCCAGGACATCAAGGGCCTCCTGATGTCCAACTCCGTCCTTGCCCATTTCGACGAGACCCTGCCCTTGGTCCTTGCATGCGACGCATCCCCTTATGGCGTGGGGGCAGTTCTGGGCCACCGACTCCCTGATGGGACCGAAGTCCCTATCGCGTACTACTCGCGGACCCTCTCGTCGGCGGAGCGGAACTACGCCCAAATCGACAAAGAAGGGTTGGCAGTTGTGGCCGGCGTCAAAAAATTTCATGATTACATCTACGGCCGGCCCTTTACCCTCTATATGGACCACAAACCCCTCTTGGGCCTCTTTGCATCAGACCGGCAGACCCCTCAGGTGTTGTCCCCACGGGTCCTCCGTTGGTCCATTTTTCTAGCCGGCTACACTTACACCCTAGTGCATCGCCCGGGCAAGGCAATGGGCCATGCTGACGCCCTGAGCCGCTTGCCCTTGCCTGACGTGGATCCCGATCCAGCCCCGGCTCATCAGATCCTACTGATGGACATGCTTCCGGACAGGCCATTGCTCGCCCGCGACGTTGCTGCCCGCTCCGCTCGTGATCCAGTCCTCTCCTGTGTCTTGGACTGGGTGGGGAGGGGGTGGCCCAAGGGCTCGACTGGGCCGGAATTTACTCCGTTTGCAGCCCGGAAAGACGAACTATCCACCCACAAAGGCTGCCTACTATGGGGCAACAGAGTCGTCATCCCCAAACCCTTGCAAGACCAAGTGCTTAGAGCCCTGCACGAGGCACACCCGGGCATAGTCCGCATGAAGGCTCTCGCACGAAGCTATGTCTGGTGGCCCGGCCTCGATGCAGAAATTGAGGCTTGGGTTAAAAGGTGCCCGACATGCCAGGTGTCAAGGCCTGACCCCCCACGTGGCCCAGTGCAACCATGGGAATCCACCAAAACCCCCTGGTCAAGACTGCATATGGACTTTGCTGGCCCCTTCCATGGGCGGACTCTACTCATACTAGTGGATTCATACTCCAAGTGGTTGGAGGTGGTCCAGGTGCCCTCGCCATCATCGCAGGCAACCATCACGGCTCTGAGGGCCATCTTTGCAACCCACGGGTTGCCGGAGACCATCGTCACCGACAACGGCACAGCATTCACGTCCGCAGTGTTCCAGGACTTCTTAGCCAGGAACCTCATCAGGCACATTCGCTCTGCCCCGTTTCATCCAGCCACCAACGGCCAGGCAGAGCGGATGGTGCGCACAGCAAAGGAGGCCTTGAACCGTCTGGGCCCCTCAGACTGGCCAAAAGACTTGGCGTGTTTCCTAATGGCCTACCGGACCACACCCACCACCTCCACAGGTCGCAGTCCAGCCGAACTCCTCATGGGCCGCCGCATCACCACCCTGCTGGACAAGCTGCACCCTGACCGAGCCCCAGACAGGCGACCGGCGCCGGAACACCTTAAAGCCCCCAGAGGGTTCTACCCAGGTGAGACAGTGTGGGCACCGAACTATGCCACCACTGGCCCTGCCTGGCTCCCTGGAAAGGTGGACCACGTCACAGGACCAGTCTCCTATGCAGTGACCTTGGAGGGTGGACATCTCCTGAGGCGATACATCGACCAACTCCGTGGTCGCCTGCCTGCCGGGGAGCCAAGGTCAGAGGCTCCAGATCTGGACAACGTAAGTCCCCGTGAGCCTGACACAGAACAGGGTTCCGTGGAGCCCGCTTCGGCCCAGCAGGAGGAGACCCCCGACCGCGCAGCTGAACCCAGGTCTTCCGGGGCCGCCGTCCCAGATGTCTCCAGCTCTGCAGCCGCGGAACCACCAACCGAGTCAGAACGCCCAGTCCCCTTGGAGCTCCGACGCTCGACACAAGACCGCCGCCCTCCGGCATATCTCCAGGACTATGTCACCTGATAGCTGGAACTATGGGGGGAGGGGTGTTGTGTCCTAGGTTCAAATGGAGAACTGTTACTTTTGGAGGGAACTGTTACTTTTGGAGGGAAGCTGAACAAGCCAAGCTTGTACTCCACACCAGGGTTCCAGAGAAGGCCTAAGCGTGCCCAATCAGGGGAAGGATTGAAACATAAGTAGCCAATCAACATCTAGGCTCATACTGTACCCTGATAGGCCCTTAGGCCTCTGTAAATAGCCAATCCATGTACATAGTTAAGGTCCAATCAGAAGGGGGCAAGAATTGTATAAAAGGAGCGGAAGGTTTGAATAGAGCTCTGTGTGTGTTGGTGTTCCTGAAGTAAAGCTTGCTGAAATCACTCTCCGACTCTGGTCTCTTACTGCGCCGACCCCAGTACTTTACACCTCCTGAGCTAAGACAAAAATGTAAGAGCCAGAGACTAAAACACTGTGAGCTAGCTCACAGTTTAGAGGGAACACTGCTAGACTTGGCTTCTTGTCCTGTGTATGACCTGCTTTCACAATATGGTTTGCCCTTCTCCGCTGGCACTCCATTTGTCCCCCCCCCCCAAAAAAACCCCCTTTCCAGTTATACAAACATCCTTCATTCCCTTTGCTGTAGCTAGAAATGCAGGGAAGAAGCATTACAACTGCTATCTGCAAACTCTGCTGGAGACTTGAATTTCAGTTCCTGTTATGAAGAGCTTCCCTTGCCAGAAACATGACGTTTAAGCTGGTCAGTCTGAGGAATCTCCCCACCCCCGCTGCTGCCAATCTAAAATATATATGAGGATCTTAGAAAACTCCATTCTAAACCTGTTTAGCACAAAGCCAAGAAAGGAAGTAAGAGAAAGTTAAGAGTCCAATGTATACCCTTTGACTTTTGTGCTATAAATTTATTTGCAACCTGTATTTATAGCTTATTTCTGGCAGGCACAAAGCTGTAGTTTCTCTCCGTTATCATAAATGTTAGGAGTTATATCACTATTGCTGACAACCTCTTCTCTGAACCCAACATAAAATTATGTACCACGTGATAAGCTCAAGTGCTGCGCAAGGAGATAGCGGCTGAGAGTGGCTCCCTAAGTGTACTGACAGAGAGATAATTATTAAGCGCGATGTTAATTATTAAGCTGTTTAGATGGATATTGAAAACCAATGCTAGGGATGGCAGCCTCCAGGTGGGACATGGGGATCCCCTGGAACTACAGCTCATCTCCAGATTACAGAGATGGTTTCCTCTGGAGAAACCATAAGCTTTGGAGTGTGGACTCCATGGCATTGTCCTCCACTAAGGTCCCTGTCCTCCCCATGCTCCATCCCCAAATCTCCAGGAGTTTTCCAACCTTGATCTGGCAACCCCCATCCTCCCCCCCGGCCACCAGTGGCAACCTAAGAAACCTTTTCTAGCACACTTTAAAATGTCTTATCTTACCAAATGTCAGCAGGGAGTGTCCTTCAGTGGTGCTATTCTCCAGAATTAAATCATTGCTTTTCCATCAGAATCAAAATGGGAGGACCTACACATTGGTAGCTTTAGTGCACAACCTTCAGGTGGGGCTTAAAAATCTCCCAGACTATCAGACAGGAGGGACTTCAGCACAATCAAATGCTATACAGTCTGCCCTCCGAAGCTGCCATTCTCTCCCAGGGAACTAATCTATGTGTTGTTACTTTTATTATATGAAATAAATAATACCGAGGCAGAGATCTGCTGCTGAGGTCTCTTCCATCCACAAGCCCCACCCTTCGAAACCTTGTGTGAGGATACATTGCAATTGAAATGGGGTGTTTTCGTGATAGTGTGCCAGCATGTGCGTTTCAGTGGATGAGCCACTGCCTCAGGCTCAGGAATCAAATCTTATTGAATGCTTTTATATTTGAGTACCTAATGAGTAATAAACTGGAAAAGTATATATTTTGTTAACTATTTACAGGCTTCTCCCAGACAATTATATATATATAGGCAAACTGGATCTTCTCAGATGTTGGAAACTAAGCAGGGTTGGTCCTGGTTAATATTTGGGGATATATATATATTTGCAATAGTTTTCAAAGATGACTGACATGCTTTTGTTGAAGGTGGTATTCACGCATGCAAATTCCTAGTTTGAACATATGAAGCTGCCTTATACTGAATCAGACCCTCGGTCCATCAAAGTCAGTATTGTCTTCTCAGACTGGCAGCGGCTCTCCAGCGTCTCAAGCTGAGGTTTTTCACACCTACATTTGCCTGGACCCTTTTTTGGAGATGCCGGGGATTGAACCTGGAACCTTCTGCTTCCCAAGCAGATGCTCTGCCGCTGAGCCACCGTCCCTCCCAATTTAAATTTATAAACGTTCAAAATTTAATTGTATCACGATTTCATTCTGTTGCTATTATAAGCTTTTTGCATTTATATTAAATCTATCCGGAGCAGTTCCAAATTGTTGGATACCAAACCATTTTAACGAAGATGATACCTGCGCCATACCCAAACTAGACAGGGTTTTTTTTTTAGGTATACTAGAACTGCAGCAACATTTATACTCTATTTAATTTTTTTGTTATGATATCACACAACACGTAACTATTTATTAGTAGTACAGCAGTACAGGCAAACTGGATCTTCTCAGATGTTGGAAACGAAGCAGGGTTGGTCCTGGTTGATATTTGGATGGGAAACCACCAAAGAAGCCCAGGCAATGGCAAACCACCTCTGTTAGTCCCTCGCCTTGAAAACCCTTTGGGGCCACCATAAATTGTCTGTGACTTGACAGCACTTTCCACTTCCTTGCTGATAAATAACAAAACAATGCAACCATACAGCATAAAACACCCAGTGAAATGCTGTTAGACTAGATTACAGAACTGGCAGACAATGTAAATCGCAACTGCCTAGGCATGACATAGCTACTTTCCCGCCCCACATCTTTTTTCAGGGGAAGTCTGCATGTTGTTGCCCGTTGGGCCCTTGATAGGTAGAGGATGAATGAGCCCCTTGTCCGCTGGTGGGGCTGCACTGCTCTTGGTTCTCTCCTCCCCGCTCACTGGCTGTCCGTGGGGTGGTGAAACTATCACCGAGGGGCAGTGACCAGATTAGCGGATGGTGATTGGTTGCACCTGTGTGTGCCTCTCACAGGGGTGCCTCTAGTGCTGTTGCCTGATTGATAGATGTTGCTGGAGCTGCTGTGGATGCTGGTGTGATTATTATGCCATCTGTGCCTTGTGGAGGGGGCATGCATTGCTGTTTCCCCCTAGGGAATGTCCATAGAGAATGAGCCAGCATCACGGCTTGTGTGTCAGAGGTATTACATGGATTGTGAGATGCTGAGAGCTATGCCAGTTGGAATTGTGTTAATGGGACCTCGATGAACGAGACATTACTTTTGTAATGAATTTATTTCCTGAAGAAAGGCTTGATCCTGAAAGCTGGAGAATTCCAGAAGCCGTGTGATCCACAAATCCATAATCGTCTCTTGTTGGAACAGACCCTCCGTTATACAAGTTTTCTACACAGCGATTGGCTGGGACTTTTACTTTGTGGCCTTGTTCCTTTATAACTGGAGGTGTTCTTGTGTGTTAGTGTTGCTGCTACTGTGTTGAAGTTTGCAATTAAGTAATTGCACTCACTAACTTTGTATATTCATAGCACTTTATTACCATAAATGAAAATTTAAGCAACTTTAGAACACAGTGGTGATTCTTTGATATATATTCTGTTCCGTTTCTCCTATTGTTGTGCCTCTGACTTTACATTGCATGGCTTTGCCTTATTTTGTAGAAAAGTATGTCTATTGTATGAGCTTAGTTGTGCCATTCTTTTATGATATGTATGTGGCTATACATTACAATTTTTTTTAAAAAAAATCTAGCATTCAACTTTTTTGTTCCTCCCCCCAAACAGAAGACTCAGTGTAGTTGAAAATCTTTGACCTAGATAAGTTGAATTTGGTGCACTTATAAATCTGGCCTATCCAGATGTCTAAATATAAAATCTGAAGCCAATATCTGTATAACTCTCTCATAAAATGGGTAAATAATAGAGCATCCTCAAATGGTTACAGTACTTTCAGGCCACCCAGAACACTGAATTTGGCATAGAAGAAGAAGATGATATTGGATTTATATCCTGCCCTCCACTCTGAATCTCTGAGTGGCTCACAATCTCCTTTATCTTACTCCCCAACAACAGACACCCTGTGAGGTGGGTGGGGCTGAGAGAGCTCTCACAGAAGCTGCCCTCAAGGACAATTCTTGCAAGAGCAATGGCTGACCCAAGGTCATTCCAGCAGCTGCAAGTGGAGGAGTGGGGAATCAAATCCAGTTCTCCCAGATAAGAGTCCACACACTTAACCACTACACCAAACTGGCACTCTACTCTAGTAAGAACACTCTACTAACTAGGAATATTTGACAGGGAGGCATTTATAAGGCTTACCCTACAAGGTTGGAGGAAGACAAGGGACTCTCAAGTGGTTAAGGTGCTTCCAGAAAGCTGAAATATGATATGTATACAGACTGAAATACCTTGATGAGTAGGGAATCTGATCTGTTTAAAAATGATTTATTTACATTGAAAAGTCAAAATATTGGAAATGAAGTTTATAAGAGAATACTGATCAAGGCCAACTGTATGCAGAGATAGGATGGAACATTACCTCTTAGCACAGGCTATGATTTAGGAAAAAAAGGAGGCATTCTGGTAACAGCTAGGAGTGTTTATCTTGCAGTATGCAAACTTCATTTATTAATTTAATGAACTGGTGGGGAGGGTACAGGAGAGTGACAAAGAGCATTTTAACCCTGAGACAGTAGAGGGAGAGGTTTTTGATCTCCACTTGGTTTTTCTTGTAACTTTGAGTCCAGTTTGGGTCCATAATTCATAGGTCATGTGTGTAACACACAGATCACACACTGGTGACCTCAGCAACAGGTTTCCAAGGCAAGTGAGAATCAGAGATAGTTTCCCATTGCCTTCCTCTGCAGTGTCTTCCTTAATGATCTCCCATCCAAATACTGATGTTACTTAGCTTCCAAGATCTGATGAGATCAGTCTATACCAGTTTAAGAGTCAGTTTGTGGTTAAATGCACAGACTCTTATCTGGGAGAATGGGGTTTGATTCCCCACTCCTCCACTTGCAGTTGCTGGAATGACCTTGGGCCATCCATCATTCTTGCAGAGCTGTCCTTGAAAGGGCAGTTTCTGGGAGAGCTCTCTCAGCCCCACCTACCTCATAGGGTGCTTGTTGGGAGGGGAAGGTAGAGGAGATTGTAAGCCGCTTTGAAACTCTGAGAGCACTGAGAAAGGATCTTCTATCAAGTGTAGAAACAGCCTCAGAGTGAAGGGTGGGGTATAAATCCAGTATCATCATCATCTTCTTCTTCTTCCAATCTACCTTTTCTCCCTTGTGTTGTAACTGTCCAGCTGCTCTGCTATCCTTAAGCTCATCACTTTCTTAGTGCAACTCTTGGAACATCTCATTTCTGTCTCTGATGCTGAATTTCATAAATAGATCCAATAGTTTACTACTTAATCTAGTTATCAGAATAATCCTGGAAGCATGAAGAAGGTGGGTGAGTTTCAGCAGCTGCTATCTAAACAAATCCCTAGAAGGAAAGAGTCTCCAGTTTCCAGGATCACAATGACATGGTGGGAGATATAAGGGGCACAAAGTTTGAAATTGTAATGCATCCCCTTGCTGAGACAACTGATAGATGACAAAATGAAGCTGGATCCTGGCATGTTCACTTGGCGACACAGGTGAGGGGATTAAGGACGGGTCCCTCTGATTAATTGTGGCAACTTTTTTGCTTCATCCATAAGTCCCGAGAAACACTATGATAAGACTGTGCAGATGTGAAATCATTTCAATGAAAATTGGCAAAACAGTGCACATTCATTAATTGATGACCATTATGCATTTACCATGTAAAGGAAATAGTTGGATGTGCAGTTGTGTAATACACGTGTATGTGTAGTATAAAAAGGTAAAGGAACAAAGCCTGTGTAAGCACCAGTCATTTCCAACTCTGGGGTGACGGTGTATCATGACGTTTTCACGGCAGACTTTTTACAGGGTGGCTAGCCATTGCCTTCCCCAGTCATCTGTACTTTACCCCCAGCAAGCTGGGTACTCATTTTACTGACTTCAGAAGGATGGAAGGCTGAGTCAATCTTGAGCCGGCTACCTGAACCCAGCTTCCATCAGGATTGAACTCAGGTTGTGAGCAGAGCTTGAACTACAGTACTGCAGCTTACCGCTCTGCTCCACGGGGCTTGTTTAAAAAAAAAAAGGGTAGAAAACCGAATAATTTCAAATGCCCTTTGAACAGAATTTTCCAGCAAGCAGATTTTCTGTGCAATTCCCAACAGCTGAGTTTAGAAGGCTATAACTCTGCTTAGGAGCACAGTGTTAAATAAGTACATCACTATGCTTAAGAATAACAAGATATGCTATTACAAAATAAAATGTTATGGTTCAAGAACTGGACAGATTGTGAAAAAGCAAACAGAATATCAGCTACCATTTCTAAAAGTTAGTTGTCGAACATGGGAAATTATTTTAATTTTACTTTAAAAATTCACAGGATTCTATGAATTAAGTCATAGTTGTAAGCTAATATTTATGAGCTGTTGTACAATATGTACTTTGCAACATCCATTATATTTGGCAGTGGTTGGCAAAGGAAATTTTTTGATAAGCCAGAAATCAACAAAGTAGGTTTTACAGTGAATATGCTGTGCAGAGCTTCTGAATGAATTAGGCCATTGTTGCTAGTAATATGCAGTTCCTGGAGCCAGCAGATTTCCTGTAACTGTGGAGAAATGATAATTTCTCTTGAGTTCAGTTGGAAGCACTGTTCCGGACACCTCCATGACTGAGGTGGGATGGAGAGGCACGGCTTTAGGAAGGAAGGAGTCAGGCAATGTGATGTGGCACACACATGCAGCATCAGGGAAAGGCAGTGAAAGCCATTTAAGGAGTTGGCAACCATTGTTGCCCCTACTTGGTCTGGAGCTGGAGATGTAGGCTCATTCAAATCAGTAGCAGTGCAGGTAAAGTATGCGTTTAAGCTTAGGTGAGCACCTTGAGGAATCCATTAATAGGCTGAAAAAACAATCCTCATCCCAAAAACTTGAGGTGTTGAGTTGGGATAGGAATCGTTCAAAGGGTGCCATTAGCCTCAACTATCCTCCACTCATGGCTAGGGAGTAGAGGTGCTAACTTCTAGACTGTAAAAAATATACAACCACATGGTTATAGTGACCGAAATAACGAATTAATAATGTCAAAATTAGAATTTATTATTATTATATTTATTACATTTGACTTATATCCCGCCCTCTCCGCAAGCGGACTCAGGGCGGCTCACAGTATCATATCTACACAGTTAAACCAATAAAATATATAAAACCATAATTTACATTTACATTTTCCAGTTTAAAAACATATTACAATTTTTAAAACCATTATATAGTGCTGAATCCATACATTATAAGCGGCATTAAAAAATTCCAAGCAGTGATCACCGGCATTCTGTGTGATGTCCGGTGGCAGCCGTCTTGACAATATGACAATAACAAAAATTAGGAGTCCTGATGTGCAGCAGGTCAACTTGAAAGTCCTGCTTCGTTCACACTTCACGGAAGGGATGCGCTCCGTAAAAGTTAATTTCACTACAGAACATAAACAAATAGATAATATTCATATAACCGATAAAGTACATGATTATGCTCATAACAATTCCATAGTTACAAAGTCCAGTTCAGACCAAAATCTGTATAGGTATTCACACAACTTTCAGTGACTGCAACTACAAATAATACAATAATGAACTAACTGACTTCTAGACTGTGGCTGGAGATCTCCTGGGATTACAGCTGATTCAGGCGATGGAGGTCAGGGCTCCTGGAGGAAATGGCTGCTTTGGGAGGTGGACACTATGGCATTATACCCATCTGAATTCCAACCCCTCCCAAAGCCCTTGCTCCTCAGGATCCATCCCCAAAATCCTCAGGTATTTCCCAACCTGGAGCTGGTAGCACTACTAGGGAGAAAGGATGTGACACGTTTTTATCAAGCATATTTGAATGCTTGGCAAGGAGGAAGATGAACATGTTGGAATGAACCACACAACACGCGTGCAGAGGAGAAAATGCTCCTGCCTTGCCTCTCTGAGCAAGGGTTTATTTATCTCTGCCTCAGTTGCGCCAGAAGTAAACCAGCTTACAGCATCGAACAGACAAACGCACTAACCGGAAGACATACCCCCCCCCCTTTACCATGAGGTCATGTCTGCCTAGTCTACCGAAACTAATACCAGCTCAGCAGTTGTCAAGAATACATGTGTCAGCAAAAGGAAGCGCGAATACGAGTGTAAGATGTCTGCGCCCTTTTAGCCTTTCAGACACAACGTGGGCGGCTCAGGCTGATATGCCAAATGCGCGATCCACCCACATTTCTGTCTTCAGGCTTTGTGGGGTCCGGGGGCTCAAGCGTGTGAGCCCCACATGAACAGTAAACCTCTTGCTGTTAAGGGCTTGGAGTCAGGGTGGCCTTGCCTGTGAAATCAGGGATGCTCAGTTGGAGGCTTTTCTACATTCCATCAATAGCCCACTCTGTGACTAGGCATGGGATATATTTTGCCTCAGGACACTGCAGAGGCCTATAACTGAAGTAAAATTAGGTAAAATGGGCCTTTTTACTATCTTATCTGATGGTGATGGCTCTTCTTGTTCAGTGTCTGCTGACAGACATTAAAAGTGAAGCCCTACATATGTTTACAAGGGAAATGTAAGGAGAGTCAATGTGATGTAGTGGTTAAGAGCAGCGAATTCTTTCCAGGATTGATTCCCCACTCCCCCACATGAGGTCTGCTGGGTGCCAGTCACTATTCTCTCAGAACTCTCTCAACCCCACCTACCTCACAAGATGCCTGTTGTGGAGAGAGGAAGGGAATGTGACTGTAAGCTGCTTTGAGACTCCTTCGGTTGAGAAAAGCAGAGTATGAAACACAACTCTTCTTCTTCTCTATAAGGAAACGAATCCCACTGAATTTGGTAAGCTTTACTTACATACACAAAATGGTATTCACAGATGCAATCTTGTGCAGTGACTTCAAAGTTTGTGCAGCATAAATGTTCAAAAGCTTGCAGCTCTAGATAATTTTGTGCAGGGTTAGTTAGCAGCGGTTCTTAACTACTGGGAAATTTCAATGATTATAAGGAAAGTATAGGAGAACACCCTTGGAGAGACTGTTCATGACTTTTCAGGCGATAACCAGCTCTTTCGAAATGAAAACCATAAATTTGTAAAACTGCAGCACCTAAATATATTGCAATGGAATGTAATTTGTTAGGAACCGTTCGTTCTAGTGCAAAACAAAGGTATTTTAAAATTCCATTCCTCATTTATGCTAGGACTGGCTCCCAAGCGATAGTCCCTCTAAGCTGTAGAGTCTTGTGAGCAAAAATTCTACTTTGTGAGCTACTGGCATTAAAGTTGCGAGCTACTGCATAAATTAGTTTGCTCTGGGGCCGTTTTTCCTGAGCTAAGACAAACACGTGTGAGCCAGAAGCTTTAAAACTGTGAGCTAGCTCACGCTAACTCAGCTTTAGGGCTGACAGATCTTATTGGAAAATACTTGGAGAGTTTGGGGGTGGATCTGGGAGGGGGCAGGGTTTGGGGAGCGGGGGGCTTCAGCATGGTACGATGCCATAGAGTCCACCCTTCAAAGCAGCCGTTATCTCCAGGAAAATGTAAAAGCAGGAGATCTCCAGGCCCCACCTGGAGAGTGGCAGCCCTCCTTAGTTTAGAGGCACAGCTCCCAAGTGCTGATCTTCTTTGACATATGAGGCATATGAATGTGATTATGAAGCCAGAAGGGAAGAAACGAGTGATATTTACCAGCACTTTCCACCCCCTTTTGCCTAGCCCTTATTTGGGAACAGCCTACCCCCACAGCAATTCCGAACACAACTTGGTTTTCACTCTGCTGTTTTCCTTTTAGACTACTTTACATTTTATACCTTATTAAGCTCAATCGTAAATCATTCTTTGCAACTTAAAAAAAGGGGAGAGATTCACCCTTTGTAGTCTAGCCATAAATTTTAGTCCACATTGCCAATGCCAGCTCCATTCTTTCCCTCTCATAATTAGAACTTGATTTTCCAGTAATTTTTGGCACAGGTTTACTTGCCAGCAGGGAAGTTGATCAGCAGGTCTCCCCATTTACATTTATTAAAATATTTATATGCTGATTTTTAAGCACCCCCCCCCCAAAAAAAAAAGTAGCTTACAAAAACCATGGAGCTAGATTAAACTATGGATAAAAACAATCCAGGTGCAATGAATTTAGAAACTACCCAAACAATGCACAATGCCCCAATCAAAACAGAAATCCATTAACAACATTCAGCTTAATATCATAGCAGATGTTGTCTGAAGTTGCTTCCTGGTATTTATGATTAAATGCTGATTGAAACTTGATGTTGGCAGGACAGATGAACTTACCCATGCTTCTTTGTGTATACCCATGTGTTTGCTCAAAACTGGATGGCTAAATACACAACCCCACCAGCCCAAGCTATGCTGACACAACAGTGCAATGCTTACCAGAGCTGTGGAGCTCTGACAGGTTAACGCTCAGCCCTAATAACTGAGGGTATACTTGGTGTACAAAGTAAGAACATAAAAACATAAGAGAAGCCATGTTGGATCAGGCCAATGGCCCATCCAGTCCAACACTCTATGTCACGCAGTGGCAAAAAAAAAACAAAAAACGGGTGCCATCAGGAGATCCACCAGTGGGGCCAGGACACTAGAAGCCCTCCCACTGTGCCCCCCAAGCACCAAGAATACAGAGCATCACTGCCCCAGAGTGTTCCAACAATGCGCTGTGGATAATATCCACTGATGGACCTCATAAGAAACATAAGAACATAAGAGAAGCCATGTTGGATCAGGCCAATGGCCCATCCAGTCCAACACTCTGTGTCACACAATGGCCAATATATGTGTGTGTGTGTTTGCATATATATACACACACTGTGGCTAATAGCCACTGATGGACCTGTGTTCCATATGTTTATCCAATGCCCTCTTAAAGCTGGCTATGCTTGTAGCCACCACCACCTCCTGTGGTGTGAATTCCACATGTTAATCACCCGTTGGGTGAAGAAGTACTTCCTTTTATCCGTTTTAGCCTGACTGCTCCGCAATTTCATTGAATGCCCATGAGTTCTTGTATTGTGAGAAAGGGAGAAAAGTACTTGGAGTGTCCCAAGTCACACACACAAATTCTTCTTGCTCACAAATTTCATGTTTAAATCAGGCCCAAGTCATGTGTACATCTACATACCTAATTCTCAAGAGTGTGCCCCCTATCAATGGATATGGAAATCCACAGAGAGGGATTAACCCCCCCCCCCCCGACAGGTTTTTCTGCAAACTTGGGTGACCCCCTAGGTTTGCAGGAAAATCTGAAATGTTAAAAAAAAAATGCGTGTGTGTGTGTTAAATTTCCTCAAAATAAAAGTGTTGTCTGTGCATGTGCAGACACAGAAAAAAACTTATCTCCCATTCAGCAGGCAGCAGCAATGGGTGTGGGGGACACAATGGGCCCCACTCAAGCTGGAAGTTTTGTCAGGCCCAGGGGCAGCAGTGGTGTTGATGGAGGGGGAGAGCCTGGCAACAGAGGCTGGGAGTTTCATCAAGCCCTGGGACAACAGTGGCACTGGGGGAAAGAAAGCTGCAGTCAGCCTGACAACCTAGGCTGAGAGCCTCACTGGATGAGGAGCAGTAGCAGTGTAGATGGAAGGGGAGAGAAAGCCACGTTGGGCCTGAACAACAGAGGCTGGGAGCCTCACTGGGCCGGGGGTAGCAGTGTCGCTGGTGGAGGGGGAGAGGAAGCTGCAGTGGCCCCGGGGGAAGTTGTAGCAGGCCCAGTTACAGGGGCTGGGAACCTCACTGGGCCTTGAGTTGCCAGAGATCTCTTTTTAAAAAAACAACACTGGACATGCTAAGGTCAAGTGCAAAGCAGCAGAGGCTGCTGCTTCGTGCTTGGGCTGGGTGCTGCCTTCTCCCAATGCAAATATGCCAAACAATGTGATATGTACTGTTTGCATTTGTAGGCGCATACACACACACACACACACACCTCAAGTGCAAAGCGGTGGCTTGGATGCAGTAGCAGCACAGCCTGGGAGCTGTGCCATGCTGAGAGCTGGGCACAATCTAGGTGCTGCAGAGCAAGGCTGGTGGTGGTGGAGGCACAGCCGAGGACCCACACTGCGGTTGGCAGAAAGTGGGGGAGATGGGATTCCCCTCCTGCGAGTGTCACAGCGCCCCCCTGGCCAGGAAAGAAGTCCTTGTCACTCTCTTCCCCTCACTGAGCCAACAAGCCCACTGCCTGCCTGCTGGAAGGTAGGTGGGGAGAGCAGCAAAGGTGGGGGTGAGCGAAGTGCCAAGGGTGGGGAGAGCCATCAGGGTGGTGGGTGGGTGGAGCACTGTGCCAAGGAGGGGAGGTAAGCTGGGAGAGCAGCAAAGGTGGAGTAGATTGATGAATAAAAGGGGGAGCAAAAGAAATAGGGCTAGGCTGGCAGATAACGGGAACGAGAGAAAGGGGGGGAAGAGGGGTGGGTGGACAGAAAAGAGGAGTGGGTAAATTGATGATGAAGAAGAAGAAGACGGGGGGCAAAAAAAGATAGATGAAGGTTGACTTAAGGGGAGGGGAGAAATGAGGGATAGATTGATGGAGAAAGGGTGGGGGCAAAAGGTAGAGAAGGACAGGTTGACAGGTAAGGGGAGAGGTGAAAGAAGAAGATTGTTGGAGAGGGGGAAGAGGGAAGGAAGCAAAGGGAAGGAAGGAATGCAACCTCTCCTCAAGTTTCTTGCAGGTCCCCACTTGTATTAATTTATTCCCCTCCCTATCTCCCTTGCTATGTATTGCTTTCGGTCTAGGGATTGCTAGTACAGCTCTAAACTGCAAAGCACCTGCCCTTCCCTATCCTTTGGAAGGTGTCCTAAGGTGGGGTTCTCAACCTCTTTTTTTGAGCCTGTGGGCATCTTTGGAATTCTGGCACAAGGTGGTGGGCACAACTACACAATGGCTGCTGCAGGCGGTAGAGCCACAGGCACATAGGAAGCCCACATGCAGGGGAGAAAAGAGTACTGTAATTTAAAAATTACACTGGGAAAGATGAGTGTGAGAGAATAACACCTCTCTGTGCAGCTGTGATAGCAGCTCCCACAGAAACCTTAATGTGGGAGCTGCTATCACAGCTGCACAGAGAGGTGTCATTCTCTCACACTCATCTTTCCCAGTGTAATTTTTAAAATTTAATTTTAGTCAGCTCTCCAGTGGCCAATCAGAACCCCTGCTGGGCAATGTTCCCTCTAAGCTGTGGAGCCTCGTGAGCAAAAATTCTACTTCGTGAACTACTGGCATTGAAGTTGTGAACTACTGCAAAAATTAGTTTGCTCTGGGGCCATTTTTCCTGAGCTGGGACAAAAAACGTGAGCCACAGTCTAAAAATTTGTGAGCTAGCTTACACAAACTCAGCTTACAGGGAGCACTGCTGCTGGGCAACAGCCCCAAATAGCCCCAGCAGGACTGGATCTACAGGTTTTTTGAGCGGGGGGGGGGGGGGGCAAAATTATGAAAGAATGACATCCCTTTGTGGTGCCACTCTATCTTATGGGCCCACAGGACAGAATGGACTCCATATCAAATTTGGCGCCCCCCTGGTGGTGCCCAGGGCAAGCACCCCCTCCCGCCTCCCTAGATCCAGCTCTGGGCCCCAACCACTTTCTAAAACACTTGGGGGCACCAGTAAAGATGGCAGGCACTATGGCATTCACAGGCACCATGCTGGGCACCTGTCCAGAGGGTTATTGTAAACCAGAAATAAAGGAAATGAGCATAACTTAAAACAGGTAGTTAATAGGGTTTGTAGAATATTAACAGTTAGTTAATAGGGTTTGTAGTTAATAGGGTTTGTAGTTAGTTAATAAGTTCCACACTTAGTGTGTCCCAAGATGGCAAGGTTCTGAAGGCAGCTGCAGATTTCTGTGTACCTCCTTATCTTCTGGTTTATTGTCTGATACTTTCTAAAAGTGTTACAGTTTCAGTATGTAATAACATTGTTCTACCCTGCTTTAGAAATCCTGATTCGAAAGCAAGAAACAACCCATAATTTATTGAAGTCCTTCAGTTTGAAAGTCACAATGAACAGTAGGTTCTTTCCAACTGGAAAGGTTTTGTTCCTGGATCTGTGGTCAAGATGACGGGGCATGGCCTTGACCTGGATAGGCCAAGCAAGCCCGATCTCATCAGATCTCAAAAGCTAAGCAGGGTTGACTCTGGCAAGTCATTGGAATACCAGAGCCGGGAAGCAGGGGCAGGCTTTATCCAGCCACCTCCCTGAATATCCTCCAGGCCCCCAGTAGGGGTCAGTCACCAGAGGCTGCCATGACTTCCAGGTACAGACACGTGCACGCACAAAATACAATAATAATAAATAATAAAAATGACAGCCTATGCAAGTCCAAGCTTAAACTAAGCTTGTTCTGAACACAAACCATACCTGAATACAGGTGATGTTGACTAGGGCAGTGGTTCTCAGCTGGTGGTACATGTATTACTGGTGGGACGCATAAATAGTCTAGATGGGATGTAGGGTTTTCGTAACAATTGCTAAGAAGTTGCTTTCTCCCAGTCCCCATGTTCACCCGCAAGCATTATGTATGCTCTCCAGCTGACTCTAACTGCCATCTTTGCCCTTTTGGCTTGCTAACAGTAACTCTGGATCATCAGTGATCTTCTAATCCCCCATATCCCGTGTCCACCAGGAAGTGTCTTTGATCTGCCATTTCTTGTTTAAAACAATTTATTGATAACATATGGTTACAATATCTAATTATATCCTTACTATCTCTAACCCATATGATATTTTCAATCCCCCCTCCCTCCATAACTAGACTTCCGCCGAGGTTATATAAAGTTCAATTATAAAGGTACCCTTAACCAATCAAAGTTCAATGTCATTCTTTTCTCATATTCATTTTAAAAAATTATCCAATGTCTTTTTACATTCCACTCTTTCTCTATGTATCCTCTAAATTTCCTCCACTCTTTTTTGAAAACATCCAAATTATAGTCTCTTAAAGTTCTTGTTAATTTATCCATCTCACTCCACGATAAAACTTTCATAATCCAGTCCCATTTCTCTGGTATTTTTTCTTGTTTCCACAGCTGAGCATACAATGTCCTAGCAGCTGAAAGCAGATACCAAATTAAAGTCCTGTCTTCTTTGGGAAATTTTTCCATTTGTAATCCAAGCAGAAAAGTCTCTGCAACTTTCTCAAAATTGTATCCCAAAATTTTAGAGATTTCTTGTTGTATCATCTGCCAAAACCTTTTTGCTTTTTCAGTTTGATCTGCCATTTCTTACTGATTCTACCTGCTTCTGAAATGTTATCTGTCCTTAAAACTTACCATAAATGATAAATGTAATAACAGAATTTCTGTAAACATAAATATTCTTGAGAGAAAGTTTTGTTTCTACCATGGTTCTTTAGTAGTGTGACTGGTGACATGCAGGATACAAAAGGCTGAGATCCACTGGAAAAAGATACAGCCCGAGCTTAGGATAAGTGACTGGAGATATGGGCTGCTTAAATAATGCTCTTTCAATCCACTTTCCAACTGGATTTCACTGCATTATTTAGTAGATCGCAGCCTTGGTGGCCAAAACAGTTCCCTTCCCAGGGTTTCCATCTGAACCCTGATCCAAGGACCTCTCTTCACACACATCCACCTTATGGAAACTTCAGTGGACTTGGAAAAGTGCAATCCTCCTTGTGCGTGTTATGTGCTATCAAGGCATTTTTAAGTTATGACAACCCTATGAATTAATAGAACAAAGCAGTAGACAAGGCACCTTTAAGACCAACTAAGTTTTATTCAGAATGTCTGATGAAGTCTGCTAAAGACCATACGAAAGCTTACATTCTGAATAAAACTTAGTTGGTCTTAACGGTGCCGCTTGTCTACTGCTTTGTTCTATCGCTTCCGACCAACACGGCTGCCTACTGGGATCTGCCTATTAATGAATGACCTCCAAAACGTCCTATCATTGACAGCCTTGCTTAGGTCTTGCAAAGTGAAGGCTGTGGCTTCCTTTATTGTGTCAATCCATATCAAGTTAGGCCTTCCTCTTTTCCTGCTGGCCTTCAACTTTTCCTAGCATTATTGTCTTTCCAGTGTGTCTTTAGTACAATAGCCTCAGTTTAGTCATTTTAGCTTCAAGGGGAAATTCCATCTGCTTAGGGGATGGCCCTGTTTAATTATTTGTCTTAGAAGAAACCAAGAGAGACTTAGGGCGCGGTCACACGTACCATTAGTTTCGACACAGCTCCGTCTGGCTGACGGATTAAATGTGTTCGTTCAGACATCTGTCACGGCTGGGGCCGGGTCAGGCAAAGTCCAGAGGCAGTCCGAGGTCTGTAGCCAGTAAGCAGGAGGGTCTGAGGCGCCAAATCCAAATCAGTGTACAAGTATCGCAGGTCCGGGGTCCAGAAGCCGAGGTCAGGGAGTCCAGAAGTCAAAAGCCAAAGTCAGGGAGTCAGGAACCAAAGTCAAGCCGGAGTGGATGCTAGGATGTCAGGGAGATGACTAGTTGCTTCCACAAAGCCTCCTCCCAAAGCCCACAGCTATATAGCCCTCTGCTGGCTGTTGCCCGTTTGGGCTAATTGCTGGCTCAGGGAGGCAGCCAGGATCCTGTCATAACTCAAGCATCCTTGCTCTTAGGAGGGCCAGAATCCTCTCAGAACTCAGGGCTCAGGGAGCGTCTTGCTTGTGAGCGTGCCGCCCTCCTCCGATCCCTGAGGTCCTGCCGGAGGCGGTCACGCACACGAGCCACCCGAGAGGGCGAGGCAGGGGGGCTGGGATCTTCTCCAGCAGGAGGCAGGGGCACTGGTGCAGGTGGCAGGGGCACAGTTTCCTCGTCAGACTCAACTTCCTCTGCAGGGTCCCCAGCACCCATGACACTACCCCCCCCCCAGGGCCCCCCTCCGTCGAGGGACCTGGAAGGTCGGGGTGGTCGTTGTGGAACCGGTGCACCAAGTCCGGGGCATGAAGATTGTCCTCGGGCTCCCAAGACCGGTCTTCTGGGCCATATCCCTCCCAGTCCACCAGGTATTGGAGGCCTCCACGATGGTACCGGGAGTCCAGGATCTGGCGCACCTCATATTCTTCCTCGTCATCCACCAACACCGGTGGTGGCGGCGGTGGGCAAGGAGGCCGAGCTGGGTCAGGGGGTGCAGCTGGAACAAGGAGGGAGCGATGGAACACAGGGTGAATGCGGAGGTGGGGTGGCAACTGGAGCCTGAAGGCGACGGGGTTTATTTGGTCCGTGACGGGGTAGGGTCCAATGAACCGCGCATCCAGCTTGTGAGACCGACCAGGCCGGCGCAGGTAGCGAGTTGAGAGCCACACCTGATCCCCTGGCTGGATTGGGGGGCCTTCCTGCCTCTTCCGGTCCGCAGCCAGTTTATAGGCTTCCTTGGCCCGCTGTAGCTGCTCCCGGATCAAGTCTTGGCTGGCGCGGAGTTCTTGCAGGTAGGCCTCGACGGCGGGGACATTCGTGGGTGGCAGGATCGCCGGGAAGAACCGAGGGTGGTACCCGTAGGTTGCAGCAAACGGGGTCATTTGGGTGGACGAGTGGACCGCGTTGTTGTATGCAAACTCCGCTAACGGCAACAGACTGGTCCAGTCGTCCTGCTGGTAGCAGGTGTAACAGCGGAGATATTGCTCTAGCGTGGCATTGGTGCGCTCTGTCTGACCATCAGTCTGTGGGTGGTAGGCTGAGGACAGGTGCACTCGAGTACCCAGGCTGGAATGGAGGGCTTGCCAGAACCGAGAGGAGAACTGGGGGCCCCGGTCTGAGATCAGGTGGGCTGGGAGTCCGTGCAGACGAAAGATGTGTTGCAGGTAGAGCTGGGCTGTCTCCTGAGCTGTGGGAAGTTTCGGACACGGAATGAAGTGGGCCATCTTGGTAAATAGGTCGACGACCACCAAGATGCAAGTCTGACCTTTGGATCGTGGGAGTTCTGTAATGAAGTCCATCGAGATGGTGTCCCAGGGTCCTGAGGGTGTGGGCAAGGGCTGTAACAACCCCGAGGGTTTGGCCGGGACGTCTTTGGCCCGCCGACAGACATCACAGGAGCTGACATAGCGGGCAACATCGGAGCGCACTCGTGGCCACCAGAATTCTCGCGTCAGCAAGTGGGTGGTCTTATGCTGTCCAAAGTGCCCGGCGGGTAACGAGTCATGAGTCAGGCGTAGCACTTCTGCCCGCAAGGGCCCGGGCGGCACATAGAGGCGTTCGCGGTGTAGCAAGAGACCGCCTCGAGTCGTGAACTCGCCTGCTGAGTCGTCTTGGAGTGCCTGGAGGTGTTGCTGGACCCAGGGATCGTTGGCCTGGCTAGCACGAATGTCCTCCACGAGTGTGGGTGAAGTGGAGGTGGCTGCAAATACTGAGGGCGGCAGGATGGGAGCAGCGGGCGCGGCCTCAGTTGAAGCAGGGGCGTATTCCGGTTTCCGGGACAGCGCGTCTGCTTTCCGGTTCTGGGTATGGGGGATGTAGGAGATCCGGAAGTCAAAGCGAGAGAAGAATAGGGACCACCGGATCTGGCGCTGGTTGAGACGGCGGGTGGTCTGGAGGTGCTCTAGGTTCCGGTGGTCAGTGAGCACTTGAACAGGGTGGCGAGCCCCTTCGAGGTAGTGCCTCCAAACCTCAAAAGCCGCCTTGATCGCGAGCAACTCCCTCTCCCAGATGGTATAGTTCCTTTCCGCAGCCGTGAGCTGGCGCGAGTAATAGGCGCAGGGCTGGAGTGGCTGAGACGGCTCCTCGCGCTGGGACAGCACTGCTCCCAGGGCCACGTTGGAGGCATCAGCTTCCACCGTAAAGGGAAGCTGGGGGTCAGGGTATCTCAGGAGTGGCCCGGTGGCAAAACGGGTCTTCAGGGTGGAGAAGGCGTTATCGGCCTCTGGGGACCAGCAGAAGGGTTCTTTGGGGCGGAGTAGTTGAGTCAGGGGTGTTGTCAGGGAGGCATAGGCTGGGATGAATTGCCGATAGTAGTTGGCAAAACCAAGGAATCGCTGCAGGTCTTTGCGATTCTGAGGAGCCTGCCAGGTCAGGACCGCTTCTACTTTTTTCGGGTCCATGAGGATCCCTTGCGGGGACACAATGTGACCGAGGAACTCGACTGAGCACAGGTCGAAGTCGCACTTCTCCAGCTTGGCGTAGAGGCCATGGGTTCGTAGGCGCTGCAGGACCTGGCGGACGTGCTCGGCGTGCTGGGCAGGATTGCGGGAGTAAATTAGGATGTCATCTAGATATATGATTGCGAAGCGGTCGAGCAGGTCCCGGAATATGTCGTTCATGAACCTCTGGAAGACAGCGGGGGCGTTGGTCAATCCGAAGGGCATCACCAGGTGCTCGTACTGCCCGTACCGGGTCCCAAATGCGGTCTTCCATTCGTCTCCAGGTCGTATGCGCACCAAATTGTACGCTCCACGGAGGTCCAGCTTGGTATAGATTTGGGCCCCCTTTAAGCGATCCAAGAGTTCAGGGATCAGTGGTAGAGGGTACCGGTCGCGGATGGTGATCTTGTTCAGGGCCCGGTAATCATTGCACAGCCGGAGCTCCCCACTTTTCTTCTTCACGAAGAGGACTGGAGCAGACAGGGGAGAGGTTGAGGGTCGGATGAAGCCGCGTTTCAGGTTCTTATCTAGGAAGTCTCGCAGAGCGGCCAACTCAGGCTCCGACATTGGGTACAGACGCCCCACCGGGAGTGGTGCCCCAGGTACCAAGTCAATGGCACAGTCATAGGGCCGGTGAGGGGGAAGCTGATCCGCTCCCGTCTCTCCGAAGACATCGGCGAAATCCGCATACTTCTGAGGGAGCTGAGGACCACCACTCGGGATGCCAGCTGCCAGAGTGGTGGGAGGAGTCAGATGGGGGCATGGGTCTTGGAAACGTAGTTCCTGCTGGGCCCAGTCCACGATGGGGTTGTGCAGCTTCAGCCAGGAAAGGCCCAGAATCAGTGGGAAGCGAGGCATGCGGGCGACATTAAACTGCAGCTGTTCTTGGTGCTGCTGGACGTGGAAGGTGATGGGACAGGTCTCCTGGGTGACAGGCCCAGAACGGAGGAGGCGCCCGTCAATAGCCTCCACCAGCGACGGAGTCTCTTTTGTCTGCACCGGGATCTGGTGCTGTTTTACAAAGGCGGCATCTATAAAACAGTGGGCTGCTCCCGAGTCCAGCATGGCATACACGAACAGCCAGCGTTCGTCAGGCAGACGGAGTTTGACTGGTAGCAGGAACGGGCCCGGGGTATCAGCCCGCTGTTCGGAGGACCCAGCTAGTCGCCCCAGGCTGGGGGGTCCACTTACGCCTGGGGCTGCCCTTTTGGCGGCGGTGGCGGTGAAGGCCCGGGTATCTGATGCTTAGCAGGGCAGCCAGAGGCATAGTGGCCTGCCGTGCCGCAGTAGAGGCACAGATTCTGTGTGCGGCGTCTGGCCTTTTCCTCTGGGGTCAGGCAGGGTCGAGCAGCTCCAAGCCGCATAGGCTCGTCCTCGGCGCTGGTACGAGCTGAGGATGGGCGAGGAGCCAAGTGGCACGGCGCAGGGAGCTGGCGCCCTCTGGTCTTGGCTTGGCGGCGACTTTCCAGGCGGCCATCGATGCGGAGGCAGAGGGTGATAAGTTGTTGAAGCGTGGGTGGTGGCTCCACCCTGGCCAGTTCATCCAGGACCTCCTCTGCCAACCCCTCGGTAAACTGGTCCATCTGGGCAGCCTCATTCCACGCCAAGTCTTGGGCCAGGAGCTTGAATTCGGTGGCATACTGAGCCACCGAGGATTTGCCTTGTTTCAGTGCCCTGATCTTCCGGTTGGCTGTGGCTGCTTGGACTGGGCTAGAGAAAGCAGCAGACAGGTGGGCCTCAAACCCTTGGTAATTAGTTAGTAGGGGAGAGGATGCGACCAGCAAGGGTGTGGCCCATTTGGCCGCCTGCCCCTTTAACAGACTGATGATGAAACACACCTTTGTCTTGTCATTGAGGAAGTCCCGTGCTCTCAGTTCAAAGTACAGCCGACACTGTGCTAGGAAGGCAGGAAATTCTTCCACGGCACCCCCAAATCTGTCAGGTGGGGAAACTGGGCACTTGGCTGGAGCACTGGCCGCAGGTTGTTGCTGCAAGTGCACTACTGCCTGTGTTAGCTGCTGTACCTGGGCTTGGAGCGCAGCCAGTAGTTCTGTGGTTTCACTTGCTTCAGCATCCATCCTGTGGAGTGGGTGGTTGTCGGGTGGAAGCAATCTGTCACGGCTGGGGCCGGGTCAGGCAAAGTCCAGAGGCAGTCCGAGGTCTGTAGCCAGTAAGCAGGAGGGTCTGAGGCGCCAAATCCAAATCAGTGTACAAGTATCGCAGGTCCGGGGTCCAGAAGCCGAGGTCAGGGAGTCCAGAAGTCAAAAGCCAAAGTCAGGGAGTCAGGAACCAAAGTCAAGCCGGAGTGGATGCTAGGATGTCAGGGAGATGACTAGTTGCTTCCACAAAGCCTCCTCCCAAAGCCCACAGCTATATAGCCCTCTGCTGGCTGTTGCCCGTTTGGGCTAATTGCTGGCTCAGGGAGGCAGCCAGGATCCTGTCATAACTCAAGCATCCTTGCTCTTAGGAGGGCCAGAATCCTCTCAGAACTCAGGGCTCAGGGAGCGTCTTGCTTGTGAGCGTGCCGCCCTCCTCCGATCCCTGAGGTCCTGCCGGAGGCGGTCACGCACACGAGCCACCCGAGAGGGCGAGGCAGGGGGGCTGGGATCTTCTCCAGCAGGAGGCAGGGGCACTGGTGCAGGTGGCAGGGGCACAGTTTCCTCGTCAGACTCAACTTCCTCTGCAGGGTCCCCAGCACCCATGACAACATCCACATCTGGCAATCGAGCATCATCCAGTGTCATCCAGGCTTGCTACGCATGAATGGCGCATTAAATTGACAGCACATAAAGTCCGGCCCTTTTGCAAAACAGCGGCACAGGATCGGCTTTTTGTTGTTTGGACAGCTCACGCGCAATACTGCCTCTCACCATTTTTTTCAAAGAAAGCCCCAGCAGACATGCACATTGCCAGATCATCCGGGAATCTGAGGTGACGCTTCTGCTTCTCCATTGAATACAGGATTGGAGGGGGGGGAAACGTTATCCCACTATTCAGAACAGGGGAAAAATTCTTTTTTTTCAATGTGGAGGATTTCAAGATATCATTGTCACTGCCAATTTCTAGGAAAATAATTCCTGGCAGTTCTGTGGTTTGGATCGGCAACATTAATTCTGGAAACTTTTGCTCTTCCCCCCCTGCCTCTGAAGAAAGTTTTGATTTCCCAGCTCCAAACAGTTGGGCGCATGTTCAATGGACCCCCTCCCCTCCCAGAAATCACCATCTGATTACGCATGCTCCAAGAAAGGAGCGTGATAGTATTGGATGTCTGATTGCACACAACAGAATGAATCGCATTCTTGGATGCTTGTCTGAACTGCCCTGCATTGAATCAATATTCAGCAGTTCAAATTTGAGCGCTATACACCCGCTTTTAATGGTACGTGTGACCGCACCCTTACAGTGGTAAAATAACATACACTTCACCTACTCATTGTTATCTATAAAGGGTAGAAAAAGTGGTTGGGGAGCCTAACAGATGGTCTTGCTTAGTTGTTGTTGTTTACACCACAGGAGAAGGGTGCTTTGACTGCTCTTTTGGATTAATATAGATCCAACTGGGTAGTCGTGTTGGTCGGAAGCAATGTGAAAAAGTTAGAGTCCAGTAACGCCATTAAGACCAACAAAGTTTCATTCAGGCTGTGAGCTTTCTTGTTGGTCTTAAAGATGCTATTGGACTCTAACTTTGCCACTTTTGGATGAATGTGGGCTGATTTACACATGCAAGAGAACAAGGTGGTTAGATGCTTAAGATAATGCATGGGATGGAGAAAGTAGAGAAAGAGGTACTTTTCTCCCTTTCTCACAATACAAGAACTCGTGGGCGTTTGATGAAATTGCTGAGCAGACAGGTTAAAACGGATAAAAGGAAGTACTTCTTCACCCAAAGTGTGATTAACATGTGGAATTCACTGCCACAGGAGGTGGTGGCGGCCACAAGCATGGCCACCTTCAAGAGGGGTTTAGATAAAAATATGGAGCAGAGGTCCATCAGTGGCTATTAGCCACAGTGTGTGTGTGCGTGTGTATATATATATATATATATATATATATATATATATATATATATATATATATATATAAAATTGGGGGCCACTGTGTGACACAGAGTGTTGGACTGGATGGGCCATTGGCCTGATCCAACATGGCTTCTCTTATGCTCTTATGTGACACAGAGTGTAGGACTGGATGGGCCATTGGCCTGATCCAACATGGCTTCTCTTATGTGACACAGAGTGTTGGACTGGATGGGCCATTGGCCTGATCCAACATGGCTTCTCTTATGTTCTTATGTGACACAGAGTGTTGGACTGGATGGGCCATTGGCCTGATCCAACATGGCTTCTCTTATGTTCTTATGTGACACAGAGTGTTAGACTGGATGGGCCATAGGCCTGATCCAACATGGCTTCTCTTATGTTCTTATGTGACACAGAGTGTTGGACTGGATGGGCCATAGGCCTGATCCAACATGGCTTCTCTTATGTTCTTATGTGACACAGAGTGTTAGACTGGATGGGCCATTGGCCTGATCCAACACGGCTTCTCTTATGTTCTTATGGTGTTAGAATGCACAACATCAGACTGCAAATGGATGATTCCATTTGAGAGCATTCCCCTGCAAAAGAGAAGGGTTAAAATTTGTCTTTATGCTGTACTAGTTTTTAGACACAAGTTTTTTTAAAAAAAAAAAATCTGAAGCATTAAAAATTGGAGCCCAGGTGCAGTTTGTGCATTCCATTCTATGAGAATCCTACCAAATCATCCTACAAGCAAGCTTGAGTCCTGGAATGTGCAAAGTAATCTTTGGAGCATAGACGCAGGGGATTTGCTTTTCACAGCTGCAGCTGACTCATGGTTGCAAACTTTGGACTAAGGAGCAGAACTGCCACAGAGAATTATCTATATAGAGATAAGCAGCCAGGGGTGGGAGGAGACAATTTTGAGGGAAAATAACTTTTTCTTTCAGGATCCCTCCCCCCCCCCAACAAATTGGAAATTTTGGTAAGAATAAAACTTCCTATAAAATGTTTTTACTTTTAGACTGACTTAAATGTTTATCATAGAATCAGAGTTGGAAAGGACCTCTAGGATCATTCCAGTCCAACCCCCAGCACGACGCAGGAACCACACACAGTCTTCCCCTACACATATTCATCCCCAGTGAGCCCTGCTCCATGCCCAGAAGATGGCAAAAAACCTCCGGGATCCCTGGAGAAACATGATCTGCCTCATTCACAGAATCAGCATTGCTGTCAGATGGCCACCTAGCCCCTGTTGAAAAACCTCCAGGGCCCACCATCTCCCAAGGAAGCCTGTTCCAGCGAGGAATTGCTGTCAGGAAATTCTTCCTAAAGTTTAGTCAACAATTATTTTGATTTAATTTCAACCCGTTGGTTCTGGTCTGACCTTCTGGGCAACAGAAAACAGTTCTAACACTAGGGCCGCCACCACTGGGTTTGGGGGAGGGGAAGGCGCCCAGCAGGGCATAATGGCAAAGAATTCACCCTCCAAAAGAAGCAATTTCCTCCAGGGGAACTGCTCTCTGTTGTCTGCAGATCAGCTGTTCTGAGAGGTCTTCAGTTCTCACCTGGAAGCTTCTCTCCTGCTCTGTTTTATTCTCAGAATCACCTGAGAGGTAGGGGTAGACTGAGAGTGTGAGACCTACTCATGATCACCCAGCTAACTTCCAGTCAGAGTGAGGTTTGACCTTGGGTCTCTGAAAAAGGGGGAAAGGTCCGATCTGACTCTTTAATAGGGTTGCCACCTTTGACGCGGGAGATTCCTGGATATTTGAGAGTAGTGCCTGGAGAGGATGGATTTTGAGTGGCGAGGGAGCTTCTTCTCCAGCAAGAGATGCCATAGAAGAACAATGCATCGGAGAAGGCCACAGTCCTACAGAACATCGTACGGCAGCAAGCCCCTTTTAACTCAGCAGAACTTCCACAGGAAGAAAACAACTCGAATTTTGCCATTCTTCCTGGACTTAGGAGCCAAGACTGCCATCACGTGAGTTCCCGGACCTCGTTTTTCTTTCTTCTTCAAAAGAGAAACGGAAAGCACGAGCCTGTTTATAACCCGGGGGCAGTTGAGTGGAGGGATTGTGGTGTTCACTTCGCGCCCACCCTGCAGCCTCGGCCCTCTCTGGCCACATACAAGCTCCCCCGGTTGAGCGGCGCCCTTTCCAGGGCACGCTCTAGGGTTGCCAATCCCCAGGTAGGGGCAGGGGATCCCCTGGTTTGGAGACCCTCCCCCCCTTCAGGGTCGTCAGAAAGTGGGGGGAGGGGAGGGAAATGTCTGCTGGGAACTCTGTTATTCCCAATTAGGGTTGCCAATCCCCAGGTGAGGGCAGGGGATCCCCCGGTTTAGAGGCCCTCCCCCCGCTTCAGGGTTGTCAGAAAGCGGGGGGAGGGGAGGGAAATGTCTGCTGGGAACTCTATTGTTCCCTATGGAGATTTATTCCCATAGAAAATCATGGAGAATTGATCCGCGGGTATCTGGGGCTCTGGGGGGGGGGCTGTTTTTTGGGGTAGAGGCACCAAAGTTTCAGTATAGCATCTAAAGCCTCTCCCCAAAATGCCCCCCCCCAAGTTTCAAAAAGATTGGACCAGGGGGTCCAATTCTGTGAGTTCCAAAAGAAGGTGCCCCTATCCTTCACTATTTCCTATGGAAGGAAGGCATTGAAAAGGCGCGCCGTCCCTTTAAATGTGATGGCCAGAACTCCCTTTGGAGTTCAGTTATGCTTGTCGCAGCCTTGATCTTGGCTCCACCCCTAATGTCTCCTGGCTCCACCCCCAAAGTCTCTTGGCTCCACCCCAAAGTCCCCAGATATTTCTTGAATTGGACTTGGCAACCCTAGCAGGCTCAGCTTCTTTAACAGAGCTCCCCCTCCCCCTCTGGCCTGCTGGTCTCTCGCTGCCCCCCAACCGCAGAGCGCCTCCAAGCCAGCCCCTCGCCCTCCATTTCCCCGCCTTTCCCCTCCGCGGTTTCCTGACACCTTCGCCTACTCCGGCTCCTCCTCCTGGCTGCCGCGCGCCGCTCTTGGCTCGGCGTCTCCTCCGCCCGGGAAGAGGGACTGGCAGCCCCCCCCCCCCCTTCTCTGCCCCTCGATTCCCTCCTTGGAGCCTTGCTAATCTTTAACTCTGCATTGCTGCCAGAGGCGCTCCGAGTTCCGAAGTCTTTTGCGCTAACGGGACCGACAGCCGCCTGCTTCTGCCTCGGCTCCCTCTGCTGCTTGGAAGCCGCCTCGAGCCTCCCGCGATGAAGGTCCGTAAGTGAACCGCGTCCCTGCGCTGCTGCTCTCTCCCGCCTTCCCCTCTCTGCTGGAAAGGAGGGCGGCAGGAAAAGACCCTCGCCTGGGCAGCCCGCCGGTCTCCGTCGTGCTGCTGGGGCTTCCCTCTTCATCTGCAGCAGAGGCGCTGCAGCGCGGCTTCCACAGCACCACGTAACGCTGGGGAGGGGGGGGGGGTTGAAGCCGACTTTGGGTCGGCCCCCTGAGCTTCGTTGGATACCCGTGTTCCGCAGGCATGGCCGCAAGTGCAAAGGCAGCTCGCTTTTGGCCCTGCCCCTGAGCATGAGCAGAGTGCATTGGAATTCCTTAGCCCCAGGAGAATTAAAGTCGTCTCCTTTCTCCCCACATTGGTCATTAGGAGTATGAGCTGTGTTGAACATATGAAGCTGCCTTATGCTGAATCACACCCTCGGTCCATCGAAGTTAGTATTGTCTACTCAGACTGGCAGCAGCTCTCCAGGGTCTCAAGTTTTTTCACACCTATTTGCCTGGACCTTTTTCGGAGATGCCGGGGATTGAACATGGGACCTTCTGCTTCCCAAGCAGATGCTCGACCACTGAGCCACCGTCCCTCCCCAAATATCTTTTATGAACATATGAAGCTGCCTTATACTAAATCAGACCCTTGGTCCATCGAAGTCAGTATTGTCTACTCAGACTGGCAGTGGCTCTCCAGGGTCTCAAGTTGAGGGTTTTCACACCTATTTGCCTGGACCTTTTTTGGAGATGCCGGGGATTGAACCTGGGACCTTCTGCTTCCCAAGCAGATGCTCTACCACTGAGCCACCATCCCTCCCTTTAAAAGAACAACATTATGACTACTATATGTTCTGTAGGCCACCCCACACACCAGAATATGAACATATAAAGCTGCCTTATACTGAATCAGACCTTTGGTCCATCAAAGTCAGTATTGTCTTCTCGGACTGGCAGCGGCTCTCCAGGGTCTCCAGCTGAGGTTTTTCACACCTGTTTGCCTGGACCCTTTTTCGGAGATGCCGGGGATTGAACCTGGGACCTTCTGCTTCCCAAGCAGATGCTCGACCCCTGAGCCACCATCCCTCCCCTAAATGTTGAATCCCAACATTTACATTAAAAAAAAATCACCTGTAAATTCTTAGAAATAGTGCCAAAGTGTCTCCAGTTTGTTGATGAGCCCAGAATTTTCAGAGTTACCACCCTCAAGGTGGGCCCTGGAGATCAGGAATTAACAACCAATCTCCAGATGACATTGATTCGTTTCCCTGGAGGAGATGACTGCTTTGGAGGATGACCTCTGTGGCACTATACTCCACTGAGGTCCCTCTTCAGGATTGATCCCCCAAATCTCCAAGAATTACCCAAACTAGAATCTGGCAAGGCAACCCTAGTTGACGTGGTAATCACGTAGGCGACGCCTGAGCTTCTTGTATTTAGTGCTGCACTGTCTCTAAGCACAGAATATTGTTTTATGCAGAAAGAAACTTAATAAACCTGTTAGCCTGCAGGAGTCAACAGTCTGGTGCCACCTTAAAAAGACTAGCAAGCTTGTTGTGGTATGGCATAATATTTCATGAGCCACAGACAACTTGTGCGGTGTGAGATTAAGAGAATGTGCATTGCAATCACGTGGGTTATAGGCTGATGTGCATAGCACATTTCCAGGGTTTTCGGTACTAATGTTGTGTAGGCCTGTGTTCTCAAGCACCAACCTAGTTCAGTTTGTTTGTTAACTGAAAAAGTTTCAGTCACTGACAATAAGACACAGAGGTTTAAACACTAAGCACATTAGTTAAAAAGAAAATTAGTAAAACCTCATGTGTGGAAATGTGTTCACTGCTTTGATTACAGTTTACCAATTCAAATTGGAAGTATGCTGACATAGTGCAGAAGTAGGCAAACTCTTTGAACTGGGTGTTGGGGGAAAAAATCCAGTGTCTGCCTATGCAGTTGTTGGAGTGCTGGCAGACCAAAAAAAAAGTGGGGGAGGGAACAGGAGCCAGACATGCTGCGTATGACACACGTATCACATGCACAGAAATATGAAACGAAAACAAGACTTCTTTAGAAATGTCAGTATGCAAAGCAGTGGTTTTGCTTTGGATGCCCACACAGAGGAGGTGGATTGCATTGGATGAAAATAACATCTGTGCAATGCTTGGTCCTCTGAGATACTTTCTGAGCCAGGTCCTTCTGGTAGCAGAAGTAGCGGTGGGGGAGTTTACAGTTGATCTTTCATGTTTAGAAGTGCCGTACTCCAGATTCTAATTTTAAACAATTGCTGCTGTGCAAGAAGGGACCCCATCCTCAGACACCCAGCCATGACCTGAGCCGTCTCAGCTTGACTGCACCCCTGTAGGGAGCTGTTGCATCAACTAAATAGTTTGGCAAGCCCTCATCCAGCATGGGTGCCATGGGTTAAATTCCCCCTGTTCTGGTGCCTGCCTTCTAGCCATAAATCCCAAAGCAGGATGAAATATTGAAGGAGCTCACTGGAAGAAACTGTCAATTTTATCTTAAGGCTGTATTTACTGCACTGAAGCCACTATTTCCAGTAGTTTGGAAAAACAAATGCAAATAAAGACAGTCCCCAGTCTTTTTGATCTTGTGGGCATCTTTGGAATTCTTACACAGGATGGTGGGCACGATCACAAAATGACCAGCATATGAGGCAAACACACTCATGTGCACAGGAAATCTGCATGCAGGAGACATCTGGCCCTGCCAGCTTTCTTGAAACACTTGGCAAGCGCCAGGAAAGGTGCTGGATGGCATCTTGGTGCCCATGGGCGCCATGTCAGGGACCGCATATTGAAGCCCTCCTAAGCCCTTATGATGACTGATGAGCCAGGTAACCCTGTCTGAGCTGGGAGACAATGTTATGCAGTGGAAGTGCTCTGAAATAAAAGTACCAATTCAATTTCAGCATGCCGTTATGTGGGGTGGAATTCTAGCAGGAGCTCCTTTGCATATTAGGCCACACACCCCTGATGTAGCCAATCCTCCAAGAGCTTACAAGGCTCTTTTTTGTAAGCTCTTAGAGGATCAGGGGCGTGTGGCCTAATATGCAAAGGAGCTCCTGCTAGAATTCCACTCCTGCTTTTACGACTGAGTCCATCTGGCAAACCTGAGCCCTTATCCACAGCGCAGTATAGATGATGATTGCTTAGAAAGCAGCAGTGCGGGAAGAGAATCAAGAGTGGATTCCCATGTGGGTTGTAGCACCTTCTTTCTCTTGATTATAACTCCTTGGCTTATAACTGTATTCCCAAATGGCCATCCCTGCTGGAAATTTACACTTCTGAATCAGCGTGCGTATTAAACCCGTGTACTGGTGATCAGTAATTAGATTTGCTAGTGAGGCAGCTTTTCTCCCACCCCCAAATATTTTTTGCTCTTTGTGGGAAAGGTGGAAACGGATGTTAAAGAAGTCCAGAGGGGAGTTTGATTAGTTACTGTTTTTGATTAGTTATCGTTTCTGACTGTTGTAACATATATGTCCTTCTGCCTTCCTGTTGCTTGTAACTTTAATATCCTATGGATGTAGCCTTGGCTTGGGCTGGCCAGGCTGTGGGATTAGGCAGTAGGAATGATGTTTGCTTTACTTGTACCCCACAAAGATGTGGGAGGATCATGCAATCAGCACATCAACCTGCTTCCCTATAATTCTGATGACACGAGAGCACAAGAGCCTTACACCCGTGTTCAAACCGCATTTCTGCTGTTTCAGATAAATCTATTCCTGACAACTGCTGAGCTTGTATTAGTTTTTGTAGACTAGGCAGACACGACCTCATGGTAAAGGGGGGGGGGGGTATGTCTTCCAGTTAGTGCTTTTGTCTGTTCAATGCTGTAAACTGGTTTATTTCTGGCGCAACTGAGGCAGAGATAAATAAACCCTTGCTCAGAGAGGCAAGGCAGACGCATTTTTTCCTCAACACGCGTGTTGTGTGGTTCATTCCAACACCAGGCTAATGCAGTTTTGTCAGATGTCAAAAGCTAAGCTGGGTCACCCCTGATTAGTACTTGTAAGGAATAACAGGGTCATGATGCAGGAGCAGGCAACAGCAAATCACTTGTGATAATCTCTTGCCTTGAAAACCACACAGAGTCGCCATAAGTCAACTGTGACTGGATGAAATCATAATGGATGCACACTTAATGCATTTGATGGAGCAAGCTCTGATTTGCAGAAGCGTAGGCTTAGATAAGTTTTGTTTGTTTTTGATGTGCCAGTAGATTTCTGTCTGGTCCTATAAAAACAGAATCCATGGGAAGATTTTTTTTTTCCTATTGTGAACAGCACTTCCTTCTGCCTTTGCTCACACCACAGTTTAAAGGACAGAGGTACATAGCAATCAATCAAATGCTGGTTCAGGTGTCACTCTTTCCTCACTCCCTAACATTTCAGGAAGGCTGTGCGCGTTGTATTTATTTAACAAACTATTTTAAAAGCCAAAAGGAAATGTTCTTTTAAAGGTGAAAAGCGGTTCTGCACAGATGCTTTGGTGGCATCAGAAATAACCAGACAATGAATATCATTCTCAGCTGTTTTGTGCTGCAAACCTGTAAAGACCCCCCCCCCCCCAATTCTTGCTAGAGAAGAAAGGTATATTACAATTCAGTGCAGGGAGGGTGCATCCATAGTGGCTTCACCATTCTGAAAATATTCTGTCTTAACCTTTACAGTAGCAGTATGATGAAACTCATGGATACTCATTGCTACACAGAGCCAGTTTGGTGTGGAGAGCCAGTTTGGTGTAGTGGTTAAGTGTGCGGACTCTTATCTGGGAGAACCGGGTTTGATTCCCCACTTCTCCACTTGCACCTGCTGGCATGGCCTTGGGTCAGCCATAGCTCTGGCAGAGGTTGTCCTTGAAGGGGCAGCTGCTGTGAGAGCCCTCTCCAGCCCCACCCACCTCACAGGGTGTCTGTTGTGGGGGAGGAAGGGAAAGGAGATTGTGAGCCGCTCTGAGACTCTTCGGAGTGGAGGGCGGGATATAAATCCAATATCTTCATCTACCTCACAGGGTGTCTGTTGTGGGGGAGGAAGATAAAGGAGATTGTGAGCCGCTCTGAGACTCTTTGGAGTGGAGGGCGGGATATAAATCCAATATCTTCTTCTTCTTCTTCTACATCCCACATAATGAATAATATTGCCTGGGAAAGAGGCCATGAGAAAAAACAGGGCTACAATAAACTTGACCTAGTAAAAAGGCTTTCATTGAACGACAGTGGGCCAGCTGTGGGCTAGATTTGATCCACCAGCCACTGGCTGTCTATCACTGCTGAATATATATGGAAATATATGCGATTTGACATACACAATGTGCTTCTAACTTTGGTTTGTTTACTTCCAGACTGGGGCAAAATATCTGCTGGGATTTCTTGCAGTTGCAGCTCTCATTACCGTCATTGCTGTTCCTGTAGCTTTAGTGACAAGGCAAAGTAAGTTCGCAGAGTTCATAATCTATTGATAGACTCTGATCTGATTTTTATCAGGGTTATTGCAAGCTATCCAGCAAGAGTTGCAAAAGCCTTAATATTAGTTAAGAGATTGTATTTTAGGGAGGGGGGATGTTACATAAATGTATTTAGGGAGGGGGGGATGTTACATAAATGTATAACCTAGGAAATGAATGTGCCGCTAAGTGACTTTAGGAAAGATTTCCTTTAGATGGCTGAACTGGATGTGGTGATGGTAGATCTGAATGTTTCAACACAGGCACATCCTATTTTTAACAGTAAAAAGGGGCATGTGGGTAAGAATGGGGCAAGTTTTATCAAGCCACATTCTGGTCCCAGAGGTGACCTCCATTGGGAATAAAAGTCCAGTCAGAAGCAGAGTAAGAGTTCCACACTTCACAGCTGTGTGAGCCAGTTTAACTGCTAACAACTGAAACCTTCAAACTTCCTCTTTCTATGAAGCACATCTGTGTTTAAGGACAGATTTATCACCATCCCATCAATTTGGTTCTAAAATACAGTGCTGTGTTGTTCCACTGGAGAAAGTGATAAGGGCCAGTTGTTCAGAGACCAAAGTTCATTCTGCCTGTTGCATTGTGTTTTTGAATGGAAAAAAACAGTTTTGTGGCACCCTCTTAAGGCAACCCCACAAACTTATTTTATAGCATTAACTTTTTCATCATGCTGCAACAACAAATCATTTGCTTAAATTGCGGTTGATCTTTGTCCCTTCTTTTTCCCTACTCAAAATAGAGTCTTTTTTTTTCTTTGAAAACCATGCCGTAAGCTTTTATTTGTAAAAAAAAAAAAGGAAAAAAAGACCACATTAAAACGTACACTGTGCAAACTAAAGTTTTAGCAAATGGCAGGAATTTGCAAACAACAAACTTGTAATAACATATATGGCATCTGTGTATTTTTGGAATTTGTGAGTATGTAGTGTCCTGAGCAAACACGTTAGGGAACGTGACTCTTCTGGAATATAAAAGAAATGAAACGAATTTGACCATGGACTAGATTTGATTTATCAGCACTTTTCGCTAAAGGAAGATTTCCTGATTTTGACGGATTGCAGATGAATTTCCACAATGCTGCACTGTAAGGCTGCAGAGTCTCCAGGAAAAGCTCTTAGAGGCCACAAGCAGGGGTGTGCATTTCAGAAACCATATCGGAAGGTCAAGAAGGGCATGATTGATATTTTCATTAAGGAGTATCATTATTGTAGTAGAAAGTTGTGTCAGAAGATTAGAACGATGTCAGTACTTCCCATGAAAACGACAACCATGCCCCTTTGGGAACTATAAAATGAAATTAAAACAATTTGTGAAGAGCCTGCATTGAAGTGCTGCCCACCCATTGGGGCAGCAGGAAAAGGCAGTAGTGAGGGAGGAAGCGCGCCCCAGCTGGTCTACATTATGGTAGGCCAAGGGCCACTCTGTCAACGGGTTGCATCCCTGGCATCAGCATTTCTTCTGCCCCCTGGACATGATTTCCAATTCTGATATTTAATGGAAGTATCAAAACTGGGGATATTGTGAGTGCCTTTCAGCACTATCGGGTATTATCAGTCCAATCTGACACTAGAAATATCAGATATATCAGCAATATCTGATCGCACACTCCTACCCACAAGCTTTATATTGCTTACTCTCTTTTTTTGCCCAGTGAAAAGAGAAAGACTTCTTTTAGTTGCAGACAGTAAAGATTAGGATATATAGGGAACAATTATATTATGAATCAGAACAAAATTTGCTCATTTAGGCCAGTATTTAAGGCTGGGGGGAAGTGGAATGGTATGGTATCGTTCAATCTTGTCAGGTCTTGGAAGCTAAGCAGCATCAGTGCTTGGATCAGGGGAGGTACCAAGGAAGACAATGGCAAACTACCTCTGCTTCTCATTTGCCTTGCTGGTCACCGTAAGTCAGTTGTGACTGACATTACATCCATAAATACAGGGCTTTTTCTTGTAGAAAAAGCCTAGCAGGCACTCATTTGCATATTAGACCACACCCCCTGATATCACCATTGTTTCACATATGGCTTTTTGTAGAGAAAGCCCAGCAGGGACTCATTTGCATATTAAGCCACATTCCCTGGTGCCAAGTCAGCCATAACTGCGTTCCTGTGCGTTCCTGCTCAAAAAAAAGCCCTGCATACATATAAGGCATGTTTGAATTGTTCATGTGATAGGATTAGATAAAAGTTTTGCACTGTCTGCCTACCTGTAGGTACCAGAATGCAGTGAATCAAATCTGATAGGTTTATTTTGCATATATTGGGTTCCAGGTATGAGTCAGTGCACCCTGGTACCTACATGGGATTCCTGGGGAGTGGTGTTATCACTCCCTAAAATCTGTCATCATGTTGTAGGTAGCAGATGGCTCCATCAACCTAGAAAAGGAAAAGCAGACTTTTAATGGTCCTTTCCTGCAAAGTATGGAGGGAAATCTCTTCCTGTGCACCTACTAGCAAATACTTAAGTGATACATACTGTGGTAATTTCCCCATTAGACTATTCTAACAATCTATAATCTGTGGTTTTCTTTGGAAAGTTATTGTGAAATGCAGTGTCTTGGAGTAAGGCACAGTTACCATATTTTAGACCTATTTTGTTTCAACTTCATTGATAGTTCCAATTCAGAATTCTAGTTTTGACCTTTATAGCCCTAAGTAAACTGAGCCCAAGACACGTGCAGGACCGTCTTTGTAACATGAACTTGCCCATGCCCGAAGGTTGTCAGATGATGCTCTGCTACATATGCTTCTGCACACAGAAGCATGATGGAGAAACATGATAGATCCTTCTTTGTGGCTGCAGCAAGGCTGTTGAATGCCTGCCTTTGTAAGGCACACCTGGCAACTTCTCCCCTAGATTAAGGAGAAGAGCATAAACATTCCTTTTTTGACAGGCATTTATGCAGAGTTGAACTGCATTAATGGACTTCTGTTTGTGCTGGACTACTGTATATTGTTTCATTGGTTTCAAAGATTGTATTTATATTGTTTTTAATTCATGGTTTTATCTAGTTGCATGATTTTTGTTAGCTGTTTTGGGGGGATCATGCCAAAAGCAGCATATAACAATTTTAATAAATATTATGAGTGGGAGACCTTGTGGGGGAGGGGGGATCCCATCTCATTTTCTCTAGTCTCTGCTTCTTGTCAGAGCCAGTTTGGTGTAGTGGTTAAGTGTATGGACTCTTATCTGGGAGAACCGGGTTTGATTCCCCACTCCTCCACTTGCACCTGCTAGCATGGCCTTGGGTCAGCCATAGCTCTGGCAGAGGTTGTCCTTGAAAGGGCAGCTGCTGGGAGAGTCCTCTCCAGCCCCACCCACCTCACAGGGTGTTTGTTGTGGGGGAGGAAGGTAAAGGAGATTGTGAGCCGCTCTGAGACTCTTCGGAGTGGAGGGCGGGATATAAATCCAATATCTTCTTCTTCTTCTTCTTCTTCTTCTTCTTCTTCTTCTTCTTCTTCTTCTTCTTCTTCTTCTTCTTCTTCTTCTTCTTCTTCTTCTTCTTCTTCTTGTCTTCTTCTAGTCTCTTCACTTTGTCAGTGGCCCATCCTTGCCCATCTGCTCAATAATCTGTTCCCTTTCCTGGTCTACCTATCCTATTTCTCTTCCCTTGCTATCAACCACCAGGGTGTTCCCTTCCTCCATCCAACTACTTCTGCCCCCTTTTTTTGTATTTTTGTGCAACATTCTTGGGTTGCTTGACAATCCGAGATGTTGCCCTTTTCCCCTTAAACTGTAAGTGGTTTCTGCATTATCCTTGCTATTTACTTTTGGGGTGTGGAGTTGATGCTGTTTTTCTGAAAACATGAGATTGGGTATACCTTGGCCTTGGGTGACCATTTGATGACCAGATATCTGATGCTGACCTTGGATTGGATACCATGACACTTTTCTTCTAAATGTGGTGGTTTCATCTCTGTAAGAGCCTCTTGCATCAGCAGCGTGCTCCTTGAATGATGAAAAATGTCACCATTAGCTGAAAAATTATGAATTAAATCCCTGTTTAACTGGATGAAAAGATACTACTGACTCTGTGTCATAGTTGTGATCTCTGTAATGATCCTGAAATCACTGGACTATTTAAAACTGAGTCAATGATTTTACTTCATTTATACTCTGCCTTCTTCCCCAACAGGGACCTAACATGGCTTACATTGTTTGTTCTTCTTACCTCCGTTTTATCTTCCATTTTTATCCTTGCAACAACTCTTTTAGACCAGACATGTCAAACATACAGCCTGGGGGATGGAACTGGCCCATCCAGGACTCTTATCTGGCCCATGAGCTACTGGGGGGAAACCAATCCAAATGTAGATTGGAAGAGCCTTTATTAAGGTATTATACTCCCCGCTGTGATCTCTCCCTTCCCCAAATGCAGGCTCTCCCCAGGGTCTTCCCCCAGATCTCCAGGGATTGCCCAACCTAGAGTTGGCAACCATAAGGAGTGAGGAAGGCTTATGTGGCTCCAAGCTCTGCTGTGGAGAGGTATGAGTCACAGTCAGTGGTAAAACATCTCTAGTACTTGGCATTATGTTTTATGACACACATGGCCTGGTCCAACAAAGTGCTCTTTATGCCAGATCCAGCTCTCATAACAGGTTAGCCTGAGAATGAGTGAATGGCCCAAGGTCACCCAGCAAGCTTCCTTGGCAGAATAGGGATTTAAGCCTGGGTCTCCCAGTTCCTAGTCCAACACCCAGTTTCCTAGTACACTGTATATCTTAGAGATCAAACAGGAGAGGATATGTTTGCATGCAAACAAACATATTTCCTCTACTTGGAAAAGGTCCTAGGTCCAATCCCTGGCATCTCCAGTTTAAAGGGCCAGGCAGTAGGTGAAATTAAAGATGTTTACCTAAGACCTTGGAGAGCAGCTGCCAGTCTGAGTAGATAATACTGACCTTGATGGATCAATGATCTGATTCAGTGTAAGATAGCTGCATGTGTGCATACTATTAAAGTGATAGTTTCAATTTGTGCTGTTCATTGTAACATATAAATCTGATCTCTAATTTCCCTCCAATTTCCCTTGTGGCTTCCTGGTCTTGTTTTTTTTTAGAGATCAGGAAGCCCTGAGGGAAATTGGAAGGAACCACGGGTCAGAATGCACCCAGGGGGTGGAGCAACTGCTAGTGAGGAATCAGTCTCAATTTTTAGATGAACAGGAGTCATTTTCACTTCATTAAGAAAGGAAAAAAATCACATATGCATATAGTATTTTATAGGTTAAAGTTAATGTTTCAAAATCAATTGCTTGCTCCTGCTTTCAGATGTACGGCAAAACTTGAAACTATTATATAATGTATATAGCACTCAGAAGTATACAGTAGCACCTTAGATTATTACAGATCACTGCCTTTTTTTTTGCACCACTATACTGTTTTATCTATGTGGAACCACAAATATTTCTAATGGCAAGTTTAAATAAAAAATAAACAGTATTTTGTTTATTGACATATTCATGCCCCACTTGTATGATGAAATGGGCCCTCAAGGTGGCTTACAACAGTATAAAATTATACTGTCCGTAAGATCATAAGACGAGCCCTGCTGGATAAGACTATTGGTCCATCTAGTCCAGCAACCTGTCTCACACAATAGCCAACCAGTTTCTCTGAACAGCCAACAACATGGCATAGAGACCAAGACCTTCTCCTGATGTTGCCTCCTGACTCTGGGATTCAGAAGTTTACTGCCTGTGAAGGTGGAGGTTCCCCTTAGTCACCATGGCAGAGAATGGTCATGGCACCCTTGATCTGCTTGTCCCTCAGTATCAGGTCCTTTAACCAACCCTCCCCCCCGCCATGGCAGCTCTGTAGGTGAACCAACAGGTGAGGCTTTGGACCACCTGAGAGTTCTGACCCCATGAAGACCACTGTCATAAAACTTCTGTCTTCTGTCCTGCCACAAAAACACTTTGGTCCATAAGCCAGCTGAAACTGAATGGTCTTCACCTGTTTCCTAAACGCTTATCAGTAAAGGAGTCTTGTAACCCTCCCTCAGGAGTTGGGTTTTGCAGCTTTGATGTCACTGCTAAAAAAATTCTGTCTTGTGTTGCAGCCCATTATATATTAGGGGGCCCAGTGGAAGCCTTGTGTGTAAGGGCTGTTATTACACAGGAATATCACTGCAGTTGATGGCATTGTGCAGTTGGAGTGTCAACATTCTTTTGTAATTGTAATTGCCATATATGCCGACTGGAAATTATATTTCTTTTTAAAATTATGCCTCACATCTATCTGTTAAATTTCAAGGCAACTAACAGCAGTTGAACAATGGGCATGAAGGTTTCTCGAGCAATTTAACGGTTTTGAGATTGAGCACTTATTTCTTACCAAACGCTTGACTTTTTAGTAGGGTCAAAGTTTTCTCTGATAAAATACGTTTGTTTGTTTATTTAATTTATATTCTGCCCTCCCCGCTGAAGGCAGGCTCAGGGTCAACACAAGCACATTAGTGTGACCGATAAAATAAACAACAATAAAAACATAAGACATAAAAACAATTTTAAAACATTTGCATGTGCTACTATCATGATTTCAGGCAGCGATTAAATTCTGGTGGTTAGCTGTACTCAGAGGTCTCAGGATCTCCATAGTGTGGTGAGGTAGGCCATTGGTGGTGTTCTTATGGGCCAGTCCCGTTGCTGCAGATGTTACCATCATGTAAATGCCTGGCAGAAGAGTGCCGTCTTGCAAGCCCTGCGGGACTGTGAAAGCTCTTGCAGTTTGAATTAGAGCTGAATTCTTAAGCTGTATTTGATCAATTAGCTCGGTGTTTAGGGAGTGGAAAGGAGTTAATTGCATTCACATAAATTTGTCACATTTTCTTTGGAATCTTCTTAGTTGCCAATATTATCCCTGTATCTAATTCTGAACTGGGCCATAGCGTGTGGATCAAAAACTCTGCACAGTGGATCCAGGGATAATCAGGGCAGATCTTCCTAGACTCTAGGACCGATTTCCCACTCACCTTAAGCTGCTCTCACGTTCCTCTTCTCAGCAGGGCTTCCTTCTGATTTCAGTCTAATCGCCCCAGGGCTGCAAGTAACGTGGGCATTTATCGTGCAGCAAACAGAAACCTCTAAAAACAGAAACCAGTTTCTATTTGCTGCGGTAAAATGGCGGCCTCAGGGCAGCGTCAGGGCAGATAGTGTGAAATCAGAAGGAACGTGAGAGCGACGTAAGGTGAGTGGGAAATGGGTCTGGGTTTCTAGAAAAATGTGAGCAAAACTCTACATTTCTAGAAAAATATGAAATGTAAAAAACTACATTTAGGGTTTAAAAAACTGGAAAAAAATCATAGAAGCAATGTCTTTTTTTTTTTTTAAGAAAAGCTCAGGGATGTAACTGGCAGCCTCCTTTGTTGCCTCTTTACTTTGAGCAGATTGATTGACTGTTGTAATTATATCCAACAAAAAGAAAAACAGCAGAATTACCTACATTTGCTAGTGGCTGATTGGAAGGATGCAATCATTCAGATATACAGCAGGCAATATCCTTTGTAGAGTACATTTTGGGTTTAAGAGAAAACTTTGTTTCTCACAACACACCAGCCATTCTTTCATGGCAGATTAGTGCCTAGGACATAGTTTTGGAATTACTGAACTAGCACGTAAACAAGGAAAAGACTGAAGGAGGAGGCTGTGTTAGGGTTTTGGGTTCAAAGGCTTTGAGGTTAAGGAGGATGTAATCTGAAAATTCCTTTGTATCTGGCGAGGATTACTGTTTAGCATGACTGTAAGGAATTGCACACTTTCAGGTCTGCACACGGCCATGGAGACATGTTTGTACGAGTATGAAAGGCTGAGAAATGCAGCTTGATACTGTATTGCCATATCTTTAGCTGACAAAACTGCAGAGAGAACTGCATGAGTATTCTAAAACTACAGCATACTGAAGGCAGATTAAATTATCTCTCCTTTACCTTTTAAAATTTACTTCGTTTTCAGAGGTATTTTTGATATTTGCTTTTTTTTAAAAAATTAGAGCATTACTGGTCCCACATAGGAAGAAGACTCAGGTGGTTCAAAGATATATAGATAAAATCAAAGACATTGCTCAAAGAGCTAGCGGATTACTTGTCCCAAAAAACAGCAGATTTTTTTGGAAGTACTTTTCTTGAGTGTTGGTTTTTGGCAATTTCCCTCACCTTATCTCATGACTTCGAGATAATTAACTGCTTGTTTATACATGATGATGTCTTAGCCAGTTTGAGGTTAGAGCCCAATAGAATAGTGCGCATGTATTTCCTGCCAGAGCTGGGTGTCAATATGCATAATTAACTTGCATTGGAATGCTTTAATTGGGTGGTCAATACTTTGGGGATGGACTAGAGAGAAAGACTGGGTTTCAACTTCATTGCTTTTTGTTCTTGTCTCTCTAGCCCTCTCCGTACAAGTTTTAGAATGTCAACATATGGTTTACTGAAGTCAGATAGGATGTTAATCCTTTCTTTGTTTTGTAGACTTCTCGGTTACCCTTTTCCTCACTAGATAAGTAAAGATTACTTTTAAACTAATACATGTGTGCTGGCTGCTTTATTTCTTTCCCCCTTTTTACACAATTCTGCTACTGAATCCCTAACATTAAGGCCACAATTTGGCACCCACGTATCTGAGAATAAGTCTTTGATGGGATTTACTTCTAACAGGGTTGCATTGGTGATTGATTAACTTGGAAATAAATTATCATAAAAATCACTGTGGCCTTGACATAAATGAGCTAGGACACAAAACCGCTAAGGTATTACTATCTAAGAGGAACTGAACCGCATGTGTTTATACAGTAGTAATAACTGCAGAAAGTCAATAAGTTCTATGTAATGAATTATTGTTACTTATTCATATTCGTTACTTATTCGTATTAGTGCTCTCTTTCCATCATAAAACTCTAGGTGGCATACATACAGTTGCTGCCCCCACTGGTGGAACCAACTCCCAGAAGATGTACGGGCCTTGCGGGATCTTGCCCAGTTCCGCAAGGCCTGCAAAACAGCTCTATTTCGACTTGCCTTTAGTTGAAGTACAGTATAAGTAGATGCCCAACATTGCTGAACATCGCTGAATGTATGGTACCAACTCTAGCAGCAAAAATTGTTTTAATTTTTTTAAACTGTTTTAAATTGTTTTAATTGTTTAACTGGTAATTGATAATCTTAATTGTTTGCTCACTGTTTTATTATTTGGTGTTTAATTGTTGTTAGTTGCCCTGAGCCTGCTTCGGCGGGGAGGGCGGGATATAAATGTGAAGAATAAATAAGTAAATACATAAAGTCTCTAAGCAATCTTAGTAAACCCAGACCTTCTTAACTTCAGCAAGACTGCTTTGGAATTCTGGAGGAGCAATGTACCTGTTGGCAGGAAATATTTTAGAGGCATTTAGGTTCTATCATTACATAATTTGTACTTAGTGGTTATTGTAAGTATTTTGGTCATGCTTTATGGTGCTTCCATTTTTTTCTCAAATAGATTTGCTGTTTCAGAGAATTTGGCTTTGGAAACTTTTCTGTTTGGGCTTCTTTGTATTGTATTTTATGTAGGCACCATGTCTTTGATTCCTCTCTTGGACATATCTGTCATCTCTTGACAAAGGAGGTATCCAAAGAGGTGCATATTGGACTCCACAGAGAACTTAATATAGGAGATGCTATATTTATAATCCATTTATTGTGGAATCGCTTGACTTTCACATTTATAGAAAATTTCTTGGAAGTTTCCTGTGAAACAAGTGGAATCCCTTGGTTGTCTTCAACGTTGGTTCTGTTTCCAGTGGAGTTTTGACTTTGAATACCATGGATTATATTGATGTTCTATTTTGTGTGAATTCTTGTTTGTATTGCACTTTGTGATTTATACTATTTTTCATCAATCTACTCTTTTTTCATTTGACTGTTTAAATATAAAAGGGAGTGATTTTTGTGTTTCTTTGCTATTTGTTCTCCCTTCCCTGTTGTTCAAGGAACAAAATTATGGCATAGGTACTGGTACTCAGTCGAAAATATTTTGGTTTCAGAAGAAGAAAAATCTAAAAGGCATCCTCCATGATTGCAAAAATATAACATGCAATTAAACAACTGACCATTTTCTGCTTAGTGAATGGTGCTTTCAAATCTGTGAGAGGCCATCTCAGCCTTCCTTATGGTAGGGGCCATCCCTAAGGATATCCAAAGAGCAGTTGATGACTCCTTACATTTACCTGGGTAAGAGTTGTGATGCCTACATAAGCACAAGTGGAGCATCCTTGTGCAAGCTTTGCTAAGCATATAAGTATGTTACTGGAGAGGCTGACATAGGGCTAACGTAGCATGAGAAGAGTTTGATGGTCTGGGATCCTGGAATGCGAGCCAGACGGTGGCACATATCCAACCACTCCACAGAGCAAAACATGAAGCTTCCCCCCAGCCAAACAGAGCCTTCCTTCAACTGAAGTGCTTGCAGGGGTGAGGGAATAGTGGGAGGGCTTCTAGTGTCCTGGCCCCACTGATGGACCTCCTGATGGCACTTTTTTTTTTTTTGCCACAGAGAGTTGGACTGAATGGGCCATTGGCCTGATCCAACATGACTTCTCTTGTGTGATCCAACATGACTTCTCTTGCGTTCTTATGTAAATGGTTCTTCTTTCTGAGTTCTAAAGGAACTTCCTCCAGCCTGAATACATGCTATCAGCTTCTTGTCACTACAGTAATGGAATATTGTCCCAAAAGCAGTGATGCAAACGGGGATATTCAGCTTTCATGACATCCCTATTTTTAGGCATTTTTGTAGGACCTTATAATCAGCACACATGGGCAACTGATAAGATGGAGTGTTGCTAGGCAAATATGCTGTTATGCTGTTCCTCACAGGATTTCCCTTTATCTTGTTCCTCACTGAGCAGCCCTTTCCCCCTTTTTCTTTGTTTTTCTCTGGCTGTCCCACCAGATTGACTGATTGTGTATTGTTAGATGCTGACCTAGCCTAGGGAATTGAGGGGAGAGGCTAAAATCCTTCTTTTTGTCCTGGTTTGATAATGGGATACAAGAGGCTGATGGTAAATCATTTTACAGGTAATTGATTTGGAAGTACCATTTGAAAAACAAAAAATGGTTGAACTGTTTTATTTCACTTGGAGGGGAAACGGTCAAGTAGGAATCAGGTTTAGGACTTATGAGGTGAACAGGCAACAGGAATGACACAACTTTGAATAAAAATGAACAGATATTTGCAGGGCGTTGTTTGTAGAAAAAGCCCAGCAGGAACTCATTTGCATATTAGGCACCACGCCTGATGTTACCACTGTTTCCCAGCAGGGACTCATTTGCATATTACGCCACACCTCCTGACATCAAACCAGCCGGAACTGTGTCCCTGTGCATTCCTGCTCACAAAAAAACCCTGGCTATTTGTCACAGACAGTTACTGTGTCTGTTATTCAGACAGGTGTTTAAAACTTGAGAAGAGAGATTTCTTGGCAGTTTTTCTTACACAAAGTAGCATAAACTTCTTGGTCTAACAGACACACTGAAGTTGGTTAAGGCAGAAACATTCACACAAATGAGGGACCACCTCTTCCCATATGTGCCCTGAAGAGCTTTACGCTTGACCAGCCAACATCTGTTGGTTGTCCTTGGCCCAAAGGTTATCTGCTTAGCCTTTACTAGGGCCGGGGCATTTCTCCTGGCCTGGTGGAACACGCTCCCAGTTGAGATCAAGAAGATCCTGCTGGACTGTCTTTTCTGTAAAATGGAGCTGTTCCACCAGGCCTTTTGATGAGGCAGTGGGTGTCCAGTCAAGTTAGCCTCCCTTGCTGCAATATGTGGCCCAGGTTGAGAAGATCTTTAATGGCCTAGTGGCGCTAGCTTCTGTGACTATCACATTTTAACCGATAGTGCCGCTTGTTGTAATTTATGTTATTTTAAACTGTCTTGACTATTGAATTACTGTGTTTATATTATTGTCTACTGTTGTTGTGATCCACCCTGAGCCTGCTTGTGGGGAGGGCGGAATAAAAATCAAAACAAATGAAATAATCAAATAAACAAATAAGTTTTTAAGTTTCTTTATCCGCTGGCTAGGGATCACCCCTGTCTTTTAGGAGCTTTTTCTCTCAGACTTGTTAGGGATGGGCTAAGCTTCCTGTTTGCCTTCCTGTTTCAGGACCTTTTTGAATCCTCACCCAGACTGTTTGACTTTCTCAGTGTTAACTGTCAACTCTCAACTGCCACTCTTAATTGACTTTCTCAGTTGAAAGATTCAGTTTGAATCCCCTGTCCCTCAAGGTTCTCAAACTAGGTTAAAGCCTTAACCATTAACTGTCCATCACAGCAGCCTGTCTTTTGATGGGGGGGGGGGGGGGGCGGTGATGATTGTTCTATTGCTAGCATGTGGTGATGCTAGAACACTGCACGTCTGCCTGACAACTTTGCAACACTGCAAAAAACAGGGACAAAAATGAAATGCACTCACCAGCTGATACAGGTGTGGTTGTGGCCTGAAACAAAGCAGCACTGCAGAGCAGCTGATAGGATCACTTCCTGCATATTTGATGGACTGAGTTTTAGAATAAGCACGATATAAAGAGTCCAAACGGTGCTGCTGATTTAATGACACGCTTTAATGTAAAGCCTTGCAGGGATAATTAATGTCGTGTTTCTCTGGCTTTTTCATCTACAGCTTCTCAGGAAACCACTCCTAAAATGTTTACAGGTGCTGAGAAGGAGAAAAGAATGTGTTTGTTTCCATGGCCCTTCAATACTGACTGTGTATTCTTTAAATCTGCATAGTATGCTAATGTCTTAGTGGCTATTTCTGTCATGCAGTTCCAGGGGCTATTTATAATAGAAAGGCAGGATAAAAATCTTCGGCTAAATAAAGCTGTTTGTTGCAATATAGGCAGTATGTTCCAAATGTATAATTATTCAGCCCCAAAGCCTAGCTTTATTTTTTTTTTTAAAGAAAAACACATACAATATGCATGAAAGCTCAGCACCAAGACATTTTGGAAAGCCTTAATGTATTTGCTGTTTTATTTTGAAGAATAAAAAGTGGGAAGGCAGTGTGTCTGATAAAGGTATGTAAATGAGCGTGCGTGGTGTGCCGTACTTGTTTTTATTCTGAAGTAGAAATTGCTTTTAGTACTTCAAAAGAATCTGTACTTATTAGCCTGCTCATCACGGTGGTTTTTTTTTTTGCCTTATTATCAGTATATGGCAGATGGTTTTACTACCCAAGCAACAGAATGAAAGAGAAATAAATCTACAGGTTCTCCCCCCTCCCCATCCTTAATGAGTATTTTGAAATGTCTACAAGGAACCACATTGACATTCCAGACAAATTTATTGACCCCCTAAACATGCAAGTGCAAAAATAGCACAAAGTGTTATCCATGCACTTTACTTGCAAACTGTATTTTTCAGCCAGCCTAGATGTATTTAGCATCAAGCAGTCTTACCTTTTGTCTTTGTTCTGGCAGATAATCCTACACCTGACTCTCGCAGGACATTTACTCTAGAAGATTACTTGGAAGAAAATATACAATCTAAATCATACAACTTGAAGTGGATTTCAGGTAATTGGCATATATGTCTAGAATGCTTTGGCTGCCTATATTGGCTACTGAGCCTTAAAGCTATTGTATTCACAAAATACAAAAGGTATTTGCAACGTGTCTGTAAACATGTCCGTAGGGGTCTTGCCCTGTTTTGGTTCCCAGATATTTATTTCTCATGACTTCACAAATATGCATTATTTCTTCACATATTACATTTCATCAGATAAATTATGCATTCTGTGAAGAAGTACCTCCTCTTATCTGTTCTAAATCTACAGCCCATCAACTTTCTGGAGGGAAGTGCTCCTAAGTTCTAATATTATGGATTAGGGAAGGTGAGGAAAATGTTATCATGGTCAGCATTTCCTGTGCTATATATAAATTTATGTCCCTCTGTCATGCCTCTCATTAGTCCATTTTATTAGCTAAAAATCCCTAAATGGACTGTCCGCATCTCAGTTCTCCTCTTTGTGTATGGGTGAATGGGGTAGTAGATAGACACTATGACTTCTGGTACACCTGTTATTGGTTGTTACTCAGTGTTCTCTTCCCGCCCTTTGTTTTTGATATGCTTAATTTCACTTAACTTACCTAAACTTAGTATTTGTGAGCTTTTCTTTTGGCAAGCTTTCGGGAAAATCTTATATATTTTACAAGAATTCTCTCCCAGCTCATAATGTCAAGATGTGTGCATGCCTGTAGTATTACATTGCCCTCTGAGAATTACACCTGCCCTGCACCAGTCCTGTAGCACTCCACCCAGACTCGTGTCAACATGTAAATTTAACTAATGTATCTCCAGTAAAAAAAAAAAAAAAGGTTTTAGATCAGAACGGGACAGCATCTGTATTAAAATTCTTTTGGGAAACAATCAAGAGTATTGACTCAAGCAGAGAAGACGCCCACTCGACAAAAGGTAAAGTGAGGTGGTTTGCAATGCAATCCTGAGAATACTTGCCTTAGAGTATGCCTAACTGCATAGATCAGACTAGGATTCTGATTCTGAGTAGACCTGCTTAGAACGGCATGATTGGTCATGTACTTCATGGCAATCAGTGAGTTTAAGTGAGAGTCAGGATTAAAAAAAGCATCCGGCTTTAAGCTCCTAATTTCTAGATATTATCCACACTTGAATATATCATTCCAAGCTGGAGAATAACTTCTGGGAGTAAAGACACTTAAATTGTAGTGTAACCAAACATTAAAAACTTTTAAAAGTTGTATGCTGACAGTGCAATCCCAAGCAGAGATCCATCCATCTAAATCCTTTGAAGTCAGTGGGTTTAGAAGAGTTTTAACTGCTTAAAACTGCACTGTAAATCAGGTAGTTATGAATTCTGGCAGGCATTTATTCTGCTTGATGAACATATACCATTACATTCTACAGTCCTTGCTTCTTTAGGTAGTTCTGTGTAATGACAAAAAGGTGGACATTGTAGAAAATAAGCAATGGGTAGGAATTTTAATTACTAAATATAGTGCAATCAAGATGTGAGGAAGGCTCCAACCTTGCGTTTCAGTGTAGCAGAGCTCTTCCATTGTGCCTTTGAGGGCCCATGAGAGAAGATTGTGACTTGCTTCTTTCCGTTTATACTTGGTGCCTTCTAAATTTATATAAACCAATTTTAAGTTTTGTTGATCAGTAGAAAAGCAGGATTATAAATATTTCATATAAATAAATAGATCAGAAAAATAACTGCAGTTGATGTTTGTGGATTTTTTTCTTTATATTATCAAATAACTTTTGTCTCTTAGGAAACCAATATCTCCACACAAGGCAGAGCAATGTCTTTCTCTTCAATGTTGATACCGGGCTCATCTCTAATATCCTCACAAATGACACATTAGTAAGTTTTCCCCCAATATTGCATGTTTTAGTCCTTTACTGTTGGTTGAACTTTTCCCTCCATTATATGTATTTGTGGTGTTCTTGTTTTTAATGCTCTTTCCCAGGCCTCCTTTTGGTCAGGAGCTCACAGGAGTAGACCTCCAGAACCTCTAAATTTTCTTGTGCTGTTTCTTTCTTATCCCCTCCCTCCAAAATACTTGCTTGTGGGCTCCGTTGTTCAAACCTCCTGTGAGAGTTTTGCTGAACTCTTAAGATTTGACAAACTTTCTAATATTTTTCCCCCACAAAAAATGGGAAAATAACCAAAACTTATAAAGCAGACAGATGGAAATTTTCATTATGCCACTGTAGCCACATAGAAGAAAGTAATTTAAAAAGTATGATAGGAGTAAGGTTTTATTACGACAATTATAATTCCAGAAGCATTTTAAGGTAGATGCTTCATGAGGGGATTGGATAAACATATGAAGCAGAGGTCCATCAGTGGCTGTTAGCCACTGCGTATTGTTGGAACTCTCTGTCTGGGGCAGTGATGTTTTGTATTTTTGGTGCTTGGGGGTGGGGGGCAACAGTGGGAGGGATTCTAGTGCCCTGGCCCCACTGATGGACTTCCTGATGGCACCTGGTTTTTTTGGCCACCACGTGACACAGAGTGTTGGACTGGATGGGCCATTGGCCTGATCCAACATGGCTTCTCTTATGTTCTCTTATGCTGAGCTGATATAATTTAGTACACCTTCTGGTGATGTCAGGGGTGTGTGGCATATGCTAATGAGTTATGCTAATGATGCTTCATGAGGGGATTGGATAAACATATGAAGCAGAGGTCCATCAGTGGCTGTTAGCCACAGCGTATTGTTGGAACTCTCTGTCTGGGGCAGTGATGCTCTGTATTCTTGGTGCTTGGGGAGGTGGGCAACAGTGGGAGGGATTCTAGTGCCCTGGCCCCACTGATGGACCTCCTGATGGCACCTGTTTTTTTTTGGCCACTGCATGACACAGAGTGTTGGACTGGGTGGGCCATTGGCCTGATCCAACATGGCTTCTCTTATGTTCTCTTATGCTGAGCTGATATAATTTAGTACACCTTCTGGTGATGTCAGGGGTGTGTGGCATATGCAAATGAGTTATGCTAATGAGTTGTGCTAATGAACTCTGGCACCTCTTTTTCTACGAAATGACCCTACTCTTTCTCCCCTTATATCTACAGGCTACTTACAATGCATCTGAAGCAATACTGTCAGCAGACCAAAATTTTGCTCTTCTGCGATATGACTACACAAAGGTTTGTATCAACATAAAGGATTAAGGTTATCTCTAATATGAAACTTTGGGTCTTTTTGTATATATGAGTCCAGCAAATGTCTTGGGATGACTTGGGGTCTGTTCCTATGCATTGCACAGAGATGCACTCAGAGGTTCACTTGCTCTTTCCCAGTGATGTCATACAGCTAAGGTTGTGATAATGCTGGTTGGCTTGCTGGGTTTCTCAGTGTCTGGGCCAGCAGCCATTCCAGGCAATATTGAATCTAGTTAAACCTGTATCTTACCACATCTGTAACAGGGCAGTGCTGTATTTTATTATCATTGCATTATGAAAAAATAAAATATATTATGTCAGTTGACTGCAGAAGATCAAAACAATAGTATTCTTAATAAACTGTGTAGTTACAATTAGAGTTACTGGTGTTCTGCATCATACAATCCCAACTAAACATATACTACTCTAAGACCTGCCTTTTTATTATTCTGAACCAGCCCTCCCAACAATTCTGAGTAATAATTGCATTCATAAATCATACTGTACAAATTAAATTATGTAAATTTAAGTTCTTAGTTGCATATTTTTGAACTTCCAGGAAGTTATAAACATTCTTATATGGTAAATAGGCATATTTGCTGTCAATGGGATTTAACGTCCAAGTAGACACAGAACTGACATGTTATGGTATATATTTTTGTGTTTTGCCTATAGATGTGTAATGGCTAAGGAAGAGGTATGGTAATGAATAAAGCTTGTGAAGTGGCTGGGACTGAAATTCTAAGAATGCTTTCCTGGGAGTAAGCCCAACTAAACCTCCTTAGTTATTGCTCCTGGATACTAGAAAGAAAAGCTATACGAGGTACACTTTATTGGGAGAAAGTCCCACTGAATGTATTTGAGTAGAATTCTAAGTAGATCTGCTTAAGATTGCTCTTATGTAGGACAAAGGAGCTCCACGTACTAAAACCTAGAGCCCTTTGCAAACTCTACAGCTATTCTTCCAGATTGCCTTGTTATACATCCTACAAAATATGGAGTCATTGTTCTCCAAAGGTTCTAATTCTACCTGGAGGATAAATTCTGATAGGCTGTAGCTTTGCCCCTTGGCAACTACATTATGGAATCTTGCAGCCCTCTAATTAGTCCACCAAGCTCTTCAGCATCTACATTGCAGGAGTCATCTGGAGACATGGGGTCATGAGCATACTCTATTTCTCCTTTGCAGCTGAGTCAGAAGAGGCAATGCCTAAATTGAATTAGAAGTTAGAAAAACTGAAGCTGAACCCAGACACAGTGGAAGTGTTGTTAGCAGAATGTTCTTCTGACCTGGATTGTGGCACATTGCATATTTTAAATGGAATAGCACTCTGTCTGAAGGATCAGATTCATGGGTTATGGCTGATTGTTGGTCCACATTTGTATTTGGATGCTCAGGTAGCATTTATGGTTTTAACAGCATTAGCCAGTATGCCAGCTACACCTTTTATTCACACTTTGATTACATTGAGGTTAGCTAAGTGACACACGCTATGTGGAACTACCTTTGAAGACCTCATGGAAACTTATTTATTTAGTTATTTATATAGGAAAAAAATCATATATTCTCCTGGGAACCTGCCTGATGCAGCTTATAACTGAGAATTAGATATATTAATATCAGGAAAGCACAATATTCAGCATTTTGGTTTGCCTGCTTCCACATTCTGCTGGAAGGTTAATTTTCTTCCCTCCAAATGCACCTATCTACATGCTCTGCATCTCTATAGCCATGTATATATGACTAAAATTATTTCTGGTCCTTATGATATAGTGACTCATTACAATTGGGTTTCTGGTAGTTATATTTATTTTCCAGCTACCATTTTTTTTAAATCAGTGTATATTTTGGGGAGCAGTCTTGAGCACAGTTAGAAGGGTGTAACTGCATAAAACTGCACTGTTTAGTCACTGAAAGCTATATACATAAAACTTGCCTTCAGGTGATGATTCAGTGCGGAGACTGTGATAGATGGAAGGCTGTCCCGCCCCTGGACCCGTGAAAGGGAAAATAGTTACTCACTTGAGCCTATGGAAGTGATGCCCCAGCATCCAATCACCTCTGAGAAGGTGGATGAAATGTTGGAGGGCAGCACAGCATGAGTTCTGCCTCAAAGAAAGAGCATTGAGAGCTCAGGTCTAGCTTAGGGAAAGAGCAGACAGAGCAAAGGGTAGCTCTGCTTGGTAGTGCAATAGAGTGATTTGACCCTACAGGAGTCAAAGTTCAGTGCTTTTGGATGTCTGCACATTCATCCCGTGTTTCTGGATGTCTGAACTACCCTTTTACGAAGTCAAGCTGTTTGGGAAGTCTGAACCTTCCCTTCCATTTCCGTCTCCTTTTCCCCCCATTTTGGACCAGGTAGTGATACGTGCATAAGTGCAAAATCATCCCAGGTGTTCTCAGTCACCATGACGAAATAGTCATTCTGGACTGGGAGTCCCCATGGAAGTTGTTATTGAGCGACAGATCCCCCCAACCCCTCTCTCCTATTTTTGCATAAGAGTTTCTGTTGGAGAACATCCCATGATTGGCACACAGGTAAATATACTGGACTACTCTCATATAAATCTGCACACTCCCCCCCCTCATGTATTCCAAGAAAGAGAAGCGAAGGGAAGGAGACTGAGAGAGGCCAGAGTACTTGGCAGAGGGATTGCGGAGCTGTTAAAAAGGAACTGGAGCTTTAGATAAATGCTTATGCGCATAGGTGAGAGACAAAAAAAATAGGATGCCGCAAGAATCTGACTGATTGACCATGGGGCAAGAGCGCTGTGAAACTGGTGCAGGGTGGGGTGTCCATCAAAACATCAGGGGTGTACCTGCTAAAATATTTGGCTGGGTTTAATAATGCCGATTAATAAGATCAGATTCCTTTATCTTGGGTAGCGAAATTATTTTCATTAATACTACACCTGCCCATGGAACCAGCACTCACTCCAATTTAAAATAGAGATAAGGTTTATTTATAAAAGAGAATAGAAAGTAAAAACACCATGTAAGGGAAAAGGAGTGTGCAGGGTACAAAGAAACACACAAATAACAAACCTCTCTAAGCTACTCTCACTAACACTTGTTTTCAGCCATCTCGTGGCTCAAGATTGCAATAAAGATAGCAGTAACTCAGCAGCACTGTCTTTGGTCAGCTTAGTGGAAGTCCTGGAAGAATTAAAGAAAAACTTCCCTTCAAAGCATTCAGCTCCACAGTCTTACAGCCTAGTCCCCTAGCAGAATGTCAAGCTTCTCCCTGAACTTCTGGATTTCTCTTCTTGCTTCTGGATGATGGTCCTTGAATGGTGTTGACTCGGCTTCCTTAATGCAAAGTTAGATGTCATTTCCTTAATTAAACAACCTATCACTGTGCCCAGCTAATTAAAGAATTGATCTAAGGTGATCTAGATCTTGAGTTGTCAAAGTTAGATGTCAAAGTTAGATAGCCAACTGTCAGATAGTTAACTTGACAGCTGAACACAGGTGAACACAGTTAACAGGAGAATGCTATATAGAGCTGTTACCACTTAAAATGGATATACATCCAAAAAACATCCCAAAAATGGATATACATCCAAAAAACACTTACAGATGAAGGGTGTTACTCTTTACAGAATTAAAGTTCAGGGTACAAACAAACACTTCCATACAAACAGTATGATGGAAGTTAAGTTTCTTGACAGTGTCTGATCAAAAATTCCTGCAACTATTTAAACTGCTGCAAATAGAGGCACAGCCAGATCGTGCCAAGTCTCCAGTGTGACCGCAGCCTAAGGAAGCCAAAAAGTTTACATGGAAATATTGATTTGATTTGTGTCTTTCACTTAAGAAATTAATGTTGTTCATCTTTCAGCATGCAGACATCAGGTTAGCATGCAAAAGATAAAACAATACCCCCTCCCCCAAACTAAAGGTAAAAATGAAGGCAGTGTACCATATAGGATAGCAGCAGACTTCTATCTGGCCTCCTTATGCCAGATTCTGATCCATACCATAGACCTTTATTGGCATTAATACAAGAATACGGTATACTTTAAAACCAACAGTGACATTATAGAATATAATAAAATCTTAAAAAACCAGCAAAAGTTAAATGACATAAAATAGCAGTAGGCTATGCATGAGTAAAAGCCTCTCTGATTTGGATCGCAACCTGTAAAAAGCAAGCAACGTGAGTAGTGACAAAGTTGTGTTTCCCGTGGAGTAAAAAACGAACCTTGGCATTGTCAGATTCTGATCAAAAGGTAGTTAAAAACTTTGGTTATAGGTTTACACATTAAGAAAATAAATCTGTGTTTTCAATGCAGGGAAAGCAAGCTATTGTGTATCTGAGTTGCACCACGTGGAAAAGATTCCCTGTTTTGGTTACCATTGCAAATGCAGAGGTATTTGGAGAAGCAGTAGAGCCTCCACATGGGGATAGTCTCCATGCTTTCCAATCACCCCCCTACACGGAGAGAGAGAGAGAGAGACGTCTTTTTGCCCCTTTTTTGTAATTTTTGGAAGGCATATAGCTATGGCATTAGCAGATGCATTCCTATGACTTTCTAACAATAAAAGCCTAGTATCTCTAAATTTTGTATGTAATACTTTGGTCATATCTAATTCAGAGATTCCATTACTACAGAGGTCTTACTGGAGAGAATTGCAGTGGCCACAGCATGAAAAGGTTGACAAAATATACTTTTAGCCTCTTGGATCATTGTTTTAAGAACAGCAGAAGTCTAAGAATGCAGGTAACAGCTATTCCTGGTCTAGTCTATGACCAGCTGCCTTCGGCTTATGTTGGTGAAAGGTTTCTTCATGTTAAAAACTTTTCTCTTGCAGGTGTGGCGTCACTCATACAATGCATCATATGTCGTCTACGATTTGAAAAATGGGTTAGTAGCATTACTGTCTTATCAAAAGCATTATCGTGAACATATAAATTATATTACACTAACTTTTTTTTCTTCCTATTTTCTTTCCTCCCTAGTGTCGCAATAAGCGACTCGCTTCCTAAAGATATCCAGCTCATATCCTGGTCACCTGCTGGTCACAAACTGGTGAGTGAAAGACATGGACCCCAATTCACATGTTGTTCAGGTCAATGTCAAAATGCCCATTTTTTTTAATGGCTCTTGATTGCTCCTAGGGAATTTTATAGGTTTGTAGTAAGATTTAAAAAAAAAAAAAAAAAAGTGTTTGAGGTCATTGCACATGTTAAAATAATTTGTGCATTTAAGAACATAAGAACATAAGAGAAGCCATGTTGGATCAGGCCAATGGCCCATCCAGTCCAACACGTGGCTAATAGCCACTGATGGATTTCTGCTCCATATTTTTATCTAACCCCCTCTTGAAGCTGGCTATGCTTGGAGCCGCTACCACCTCCTGTGGCAGTGAATTCCACATGTTAATCACCCTTTGGGTGAAGAAGTACCTCCTTTTATCCGTTCTAACCCGACTGCTCAGCAATTTCATCGAATGCCCACAAGTTCTTGTATTGTGAGAAAGGGAGAAAAGAACTTCTTTCTCTACCTTCTGCATCCCATGCATAATCTTGTAAACCTCTATCATGTCATCCCACAGTCGATGTTTCTCCAAGCTAAAGAGCCCCAAGCATTTGTTTATTTATTGTAAAATAAATTGTACCTGTTAAATAATGAGGGAACCTCCACGATCATTTTCACTGTAGTGTAGGCATAGTATAGGCTGGATATAGGTGAAGTGGTACATTGTGTTGTATGTCTGTGATTCTTTTTCCAGACGATTCCTTGTAACAGAATTGCAGCCACAACAGCTGTGATTTAAATGGGGAAAGATAAATGTAGGGGGTGAAAGGAGCTCTCACCTCATCGTCCTGTTTTCCGCAGTGTAGCAGGCTGAGGCACTTTTCCACCCCACTCTCCTCCATACTCTTTTAAATGCCAGCTTGGGGGGGGGGGGGGGAATTCTGGAAAAAATAGAGGGAAAGGGTTTCTGACCACATACCACTTATTCTGTTGGGTATTAAAAGTCCAGTATCTGCTGGACACCTCATCATCATTGGCTTAAGCAGCACTACCCATCTGTTTGGAAAGGAGGGTCTGAATTCAAAAACCTGTGTCTTTTTCTTCTCCAAACAGAGCCAGTGGTGCCAATTGAATTGCTCAGTGGGCAGGGGGAGAAACTTGTATGCAGTGGCCAGAACGCAGAAAAGACGTTGGATCCAGATTAGCAGTGTAGTTCTAAGTGCACTTCTCTGAGAGTAAGCCAAACTGAGTAGACTTCAGCAGGATTCTGAGTAGACCTGCTTAGGATTGCCCTGTGAAGTTTCCAATGGCAGAATTGCTTTCCCTTCCCACTGCAGCTGATCAGGGGTGGAATTCTTGCAGGAGCTCCTTTGCATATTAGGCCACACACCCCTGATGTAGCCAATCCTCCAAGAGCTTACAAAAAAGAGCCTTGTAAGCTCTCGGAGGATTGACTACATCAGGGGTGTGTGGCCTAATATGCAAAGGAGCTCCTGCTAGAATTCTAGCTTTGAGCTCACTGATCTCCATAAAATGTTCCTTCTGGGGGCAGGGGATCCTGAGGAATGATATGAGAGGGGCTTGCAGCTGGAAGGGGGATATTGGTGGAAGTTGCTACTTCAGTCCGGATCTAACCCAGTCTGTGGTTTGTGTTCAGAATTTTGGTTAATACAATGTAAAGACTTGTACAGCTGTCGTGATCTGATGATTATTATTTGAATTTTTTTTTATGCCAGGCCTATGTTCAGAACAATGATCTTTATGTCAAAGAAACACCAACTACGCCCGGTGTACGGATAACCACAAATGGGAAAGAAAACACCATTTTCAATGGGGTAGCAGATTGGGTTTATGAAGGTAATTGGTCGGACAGTAATTAATCATACTGTGTGTGCTCAAAGTGTTGTCAAATTCAGCCTGTTTGCATATTCCATGCAAGTGCTAAGCCAAGCTGACCGTGCTTTGCTTCCACGATCTGGTGAATTGGGCTAGCCTGGAGCCACCCAGCCCAACCTATTAATATTTTCATTTAATATAGAATTTAGCAATTTCCTATAATCTTATGGACGTTATGATGTACTTCCTCATGATAGCTGAAATCCAATGGCTCTGATGTACAGTTTTTTAAAAATTGCAAAAGCTTTGGTGATCCAGGGAGGGAGGATGGTTGCTTCCAGGGGATTGGGACAGGGAAACGGGGTGGGGTGCAACCTGCCATGTAGGAGCCCTGTGCTCATCTGAAGCCATCAAATCTGTGAGGAAGACACCTCTGGCTGCTGTGGAAGCTTTTTTCCACTGCAGGGCTTGCTTCCTCTGTTTTCCCATGAGTCTTTTATGCATGCTGAAGTGCTAGCTGCAGAGTTAGCAAGCGCCACAGTGAAGAAAAGCCTTTGCAGTGGCCAGAGAGAAGCAAGAGGGGGATGACATCATAGGGACCCCAGCCAGTACATTTGACTTGAGTCCAGGTTTCTTCTTCCCTTTGCCTTATTAGGAAGGGGATGCATTTGGACAAAGCAACAATTAATTGTTATAGTTCCTATATGACTGTTTGGATTGTCGGAGCTGAATGCTTGACACATCAGAGAACTAGAGTTTGTGGTTGTGAACAAAGCCAGATTTTTGAAGTACAGCATTACCAATAGAAAGGCGGGTTTTGGGAGATTTCAGTTTGACTGTATTAGTCCCTGGAATAGGTCACGTAATCTGAACGTTAGTCGCTGAACTTTCATCTAAAATTTTGTATAAATTATTAAGAACGATGTTTCAGATGCAGACGCCAACTTAGCAACTATTGCTTCAAAAGAACACATTTGCATCTCTTTCAGAGGAAATGTTTGGCACCCATGCTGCTCTGTGGTGGTCTCCAAATGGCAGCTTTTTAGCATATGCAGAGATTAATGATACTGGAGTTCCTGTTATTGAGTATTCGTTTTATGCAGAAGATACGCTGCAGTATCCAAAGACCATAAGAATACCATATCCTAAGGTCTGTGTTATTTATTAAACATAGTTGCTGAGCAGTTTGGTTTAGAGAATAGTCACATTTAAATCAGTTGCTGCTAACGAAAATATTGTCTGTCTCTCCTCAACAGCTTGCTGTGATTATTGTGACTTAAGTCAATAGCATCTGGCAACATTCAAGTATTCTATTATCTCTAGGGAAACAGAAAATAAGTGCCATTTAAGGCTTTGGATTATTTCCCTCAAAGGTTTTGTCTGAAATGGTTTGCAGCTAGGGAAGAAATGGAGGGGGGGGGTTACCTTGTAAAGGCAAGGCTTCATTGGCGAAGAAGAAGAAGAAGAAGGAGGAGGAGGAGGAGGAGGAGGAGGAGGAGGAGGAAGGTATTGGATTTATATCCCGCCCTCCACTCCGAAGAGTCTCAGAGCGGCTCACAATCTCCTTTACCTTCCTCCCCCACAGCAGACACCCTGTGAGGTGGGTGGGGCTGGAGAGGGCTCTCCCAGCAGCTGCCCTTTCAAGGACAACCTCTGCCAGAGCTATGGCTGACCCAAGGCCATGCTAGCAGGTGCAAGTGGAGGAGTGGGGATTCAAACCCGGTTCTCCCAGATAAGAGTCCGCACACTTAACCACTACACCAAACTGGCTCTCTCTTCCTGTTGGCTTCTAAGGTGCTACTGAACTCAAATCTAGTTCTTCATAGGCATGAGGTTTGTCAGTTTAGAGAAATGCATCCATTTGATCATTTTCTTCCCTGTGGAGGTTCTAGGATATCCACCATTCTTATTAAAGAGTGGAGAGGCATTTAACTGTGTTTATTTTGTTGTGTACTGGACTCAAGTGAAGACTGTTTTAGGAGTTCCTGCCTGGCTCATTGGAGCCATACAAATGGAGCTTGGGGACTCGTGAACGATGGACAGCAGGATCCAAATCCCTGCTGCCCTGCACCAATCAGAGACCCCTGGCTGGTTTGAATGACCCAATAACGTGCTTGCATGGGAACCCAGGGTTGTATATAGTTGGTCCCAATGGCCCAGTTCTCCAGTCTTTGTAGGGCAGCCACTTACCATGCTGTATCTATTAAAGAGCTGTTTATCATGACCACCTTGTGTCTTCAATGCATAGAACCCACTATATTATATATTTTATTGATACTATTTAAAAACTATTCAGAGAGAGAGGTTAGGTCAGAGACAGGTAGTCTCCAAAATGGCTGCTGAACAGCACGCCGGATCATCTTTCCCAGCATGCAGAGCCAATTCTTAGCCCATCCGTCCAAGAACATTACCAGAGAAGCTGGGGGCCAGTAATGTGGAGAAGGCGATAGACATGGCTTATGCTTGTAATTGTCTGCTGAATCCATGAAGCTTCCAGCTGGGTCCGAGGTGAGCCTCTGAGGCTCTGGCAGCACCACTGAATCTTGACATCCTCCCTGCGTTTCTGGCTAACCTCAGCTCTTGCAGCCCCTTGGCATTTACTTTGCCAGCGTAGCCACATCTTCATAGGCAGATGTAGTGTTATTTTTCTGCATTGCCCAGGTCACCCAGCACTGAATTAGCTGTTATATCTTTTATTGGGAGATAACAGGCAGTATGCATTGATGCACTGAATATAAATATATAGTCAGAAAGTTTCTCCCAGACAGCATCAAACTCCAGCTCACCATTAGAAGGGGCTAAATAAACATTAATCATGATTAGGGTCAGTGCTGGGGAGGACAGCAATAAAGCCTGGGCAATTGGCAGGCAAGGATCCAAGAGGATCACCTTAACTGGTGAGTTGGATTTCACCAAAGCAGCCAGGCCTGCTTTACTGCGACCTTTAGAGTGAGATCTATAAGCGGGGAGATTGAAAACTTTAAAATCCGTCAGTCTAAAACTGTCTTCTGCCCATGTTTCCTGAAGGAAGACACAATCAAAGGATTTCAAAAAGTCCAAAAAATCTGAGTCATTCACTTTACTCTTCTACCCAGCAATGTTCCAGGAGATGATGTGGATCTTCCTTGTGGCTTCCCTAGCTGGTAGTCAATCAATAATGGATATCCTTTCTAGCACTCAGGAGTCATCAGTGAAAATACAACCATTATGTTGGGGTGCCCTTGAGCCAGTTAGAGAGGGTTCCATAGATCAATTAAGTCAGCCGATGGGGGACAAGGGGACAGGGGGTTGCCTGCAGGATCCAGGTTGATTGAAGGAACTGATTTCCCCGGCTCTAAAGACCTTTGCAGCTGCAGCTTAGTACCTTCAAGTCTTACGAGTATCGCCTGTTGATCTTTTGCTGGAAGACTCCCAAATGAGAGGGCCCTCAGGGATAACAAGAGAGGCAAATCCATGTTCTGCAGCAAGAATTAGAAATTGGTAGAATTACCCCACACTTTCTGTTAGCAGAAATTTTGGATTCAGCTCTTAGTATGTTTCAGGGGGTATGCAGTAGAACAATTAGATTTGAGTCACCTAGAGACCAACAAGAGTGTCGCAATATATGGTTTTGAGAGTCACTGAAGGGAGTCAAAGTTCCATTCATTGAAGGAAGCTTTGACTCTTGACACCTTATACCCTGACACTCTTGTTGGTTTCTACGATGCTACTGGACTCGAATCTAACCCATAATAAGGTTTTCTGGTGGGTGAATTTATGCCCTGCTATTTGCTCAGAATAGTAAGGATGGAAACACTTTTATGTAACTGAAAGATCTTCCTAGGGATGATTCCGCAGAATTGGCTGTTTCAAATATGCCCACTTTTGATTTTTGTTTGTTTGTTTCTGCACTGTTAATTATTTGTGAACTGCACATTCAGCTTTTTAACATGGGCTTTTTTAAGATGAGGAAGAGCCAGGCTCACCTCTTGCAGACTAGAAGAGCCTATGGAATATTTTATGAGATGTATTGCATAGAACAAAGTTGCAATAGTACTGAAGTAATTACCTCAGGATATTAATTTAATTAGTTTGGATCTGTATTTTACATTCTTTGAACATGTCAGCACAATTGACCATCTGTTCTAGAAGATGTACTTACTCTGAGACTCTTTGCCTGGATTCCCTGCTTTTCTGTAGCTTTGTGTCCCTGGATCTGTGCAAATTAAACCACAAGATGCTTGATAGGTTTTTAGAAAATGTAAGTATGCTATAACATGTTGAAATGAAAAGGATTGTTTTACTTCCTGTATTATCAGCGCTTTTCAAATGTTACGCTGCACAAGTATTTTCTTATATAGAAATTATCTTTATGAGCAAAAAATGCAATGTACAAAGTAGCCCTGATTTGCTTGCCATCATTGTATTCATTTATTTACTTTATTGGGAGTCCAGCTTTCTAAGACTCAAGGGCCTTATGCAGGTGATCTGAACATATGAACATATGAAGCTGCCTTATACTGAATCAGACCTTTGGTCCCTCAAAGTCAGTATTGTCTTCTCAGACTGGCAGTGGCTCTCCAGGGTCTCAAGCTGAGGTTTTTCACACCTATTTGCCTGGACCCTTTTTTGGAGATGCCAGGGATCGAACCTGGGACCTTCTGCTTCCCAAGCAGATGCTCTGCCACTGAGCCACAGCCCCATTCATGGCTCTCCAGGGTCTCAAGCGGAGGTTTTTCACACCTATTTGCCTGGACCCTTTTTTGGAGATGCCAGGGATTGAACCTGGGACCTTCTGCTTCCCAAGCAGATGCTCTACTACTGAGCCACCATCCCTCCCCACCATCTGTTCATGCATTGACTCATTGCACAGGGAGGGAGAGTGACAATGAGTGGGCTGGCCCTAACCCCTGTCTTCATATAATCACTGGGTCAGCTGTAAAGATGTGAAGGAAGTGCCCACACATGCCACCTCCCTTTTATTAGCAATGTTCAGAAAAGAGCATAACTGATCACAGGGCACCACAGTTTTGTGGCAGGCAGAACTTCTTCATACACATGGGCATATTCTCCTTCTCTCACTGAAGGGAAGAAGAAAGAACATAAATGCAATACAACTGAGCTGTCTATTGGCTTTTCCTTTGTTACAGCTGCCTGGCATTTCTTTTCCATCTTGGCTCTTTCTGTTGACCAAATTTCTATGTGAAAAGAAATACTGTGGTGTTTTTTTTTTCCTTTTGGAAACACAGATATTCACAGATTTTTTTTCCTGCAAATCTCCGTTGCTTGACAGCAGTGTCTGAATGGATTGCCTTCTCCTATAGAAATTGCTGTATTGGTTTATGAACAAAATTAAATGTCCAGTGCTGACTCATTATACAACTGTTACTCATGGCCTGCATGCTTTTTTTCCAATTTGGTCTTCTAAGCATGAAAAAAATATTTTTCAGTCTTAAGTTTTGCTTTCAGTTTTGAACAACTCTTATTTCAAAAATTATTGTGCTTTAACGAGATTTGAAGTTCCGCATAGCTTTTTACCATGCTATGAAATCTTTTGATTTTTCTCTAGGCAGGTGCTACAAATCCAACTGTAAGGCTATTTGTAGTGAATACTGAATCTCTTCCCAGTATCAGTTCCACTGAAATTTCTGCACCATCTAGCATACTTTCGGGGTAAGTATAAATAGTTTTGTTCTGAGAATGTTGCAGGTAATTTATTCTTGGGAAGATAGGACCTAGTTCTGAAAAAAAGTGGTGGTGGGGGGAAAGGAAGCCTCTTTGAATAAATACTTCTTTTCTTAGCAGATGTTGGTTTATTGATATAGTAGGGTGGCAGTATTTCCTTTGCATGCAGAAAGTTCCACATTCAATCCCTGACATCTTCAGTTAAGGATCAGTAGTAGGTGATGTGTAAGACCTCTGCTTGAGACACTGGAGACTTAGTGCAATTGGAATTGACCATACCTACCATGATGGACCAATAGTCTAAAATCAAGAAAACCAATTTACTTGCTCCAAAATGTGTTCTCCAATTATCCAAGCAAATTTTGGGATACATGACTTGGAAAAGACTCAGACTCCGCCCCAGATCATTTTACCAGGGTGTTGGAAGCAGCGACTGGTTGGTTACGACTGAGCCGGCTGAAGCTTTATCCAACCAAGATGAAGGTCCTGTACCTGAGCCATGGGGGGCTAAGATCGGGCATCCGACTCCCCACCCTGGATGGCGCACCTCTTGTGCCAGCCCAGAAGGTGAGGAGTCTGGGTGTGATACTGGATGCCAGCCTTTCTATGGAGGCCATAGTCACAGCAGTTGTACAATCTGCCTTTTACCATCTTTGGCAGGTCAAACAACTAGTGCCCCATCTGGCTCCTCAAGACTTAGCTACAGTGATCCATGCAACGGTCACTTCCAGGCTGGACTACTGTAACTTGCCCTACGCAGGCTTGCCCTTGGGACTGATCTGGAAACTCTAGCTGGTGCAAAATGCAGCAGCACGATTGCTGACTGAATTGCCTTTATAGGCAAGCAGTCGGCCAATGCTGCGCAGTTTTCACTGGCTACCAATTGAATACCAGATCCGCTTCAAGGTTCTAGTGCTGACATTTAAAGCCTTGCGTGGCCTGGGACCAACATACCTGCGGGACCGTCTCTCCCCATATGAGTCCCATTATTATGATTGGCCAATCAACATCTTTTGACTATCCCTGGCCCAAAGGACGTCCGGCTTGCCTTGACCAGGGCCTTTTTGGCCCTTGCCCTGACCTGGTGGAATCAGCTCCCCATGGAGATTCGGGCTCTACCAGATACTACCATTCCATAGGACCTGTAAAATGAAGCTATTCCACCAGGCTTTGGGCTGAGGTGAGCGGGCGTCCTCATTTCATTTCATTTTATTAATGAAATTTATTAAGGGGGAGGGGCTGTGGCTCAGTGCTAGAGCATCTGCTTGGTAAGCAGAAGATCCCAGGTTCAATCCCCGGCATCTCCAACTAAAAAGGGTCCAGGCAAATAGGCTTGAAAAACCTCAGTTTGAGACCCTGGAGATCCATGAATGGGGCTGTGGCTCAGTGGCAGAGCATCTGCTTGGGAAGCAGAAGGTCCCAGGTTCAATCCCCGGCATCTCCAAAAAAGGGTCCAGGCAAATAGGCTTGAAAAACCTCAGCTTGAGACCCTGGAGAGCCGCTGCCGGTCTGAGTAGACAATACTGACTTAGATGGACCAAAGGTCTGATTCAGTATAAGGCAGCTTCATATGTTCATATTGATTATACCATCTAATTGGCCTCCCTGCACTGATTTACCATCCTGACTGCTAGAGATCAGGCCAGCATTTTTGACAATTTTGACATTGATGGCACGTATTTATTTGTTTTTATTTATTTACCTTATGACATCTATGTCCTAATCTGTAAAATGTGCTTACACCATCCATGCTGTTTTATCTGCTTCTTTTAATTGTTGGATTTTTAATTGTTCTATTATAATGTAATCTGCCCTGAGCCCATTATGGGAAAGGGCAGACTATAAATCCACAAAATAAAAATAAACAAACAAATAAAGGGTTTGTAGAATCTTTTGGGATCAAGTGCCGTGTTCTACTGGAGAAAGTTTTCCTTCCAGACGTTTCGTTCTCAGCTGCGGAGAACATCCTCAGAACGCCACTGAGGATGTTCTCCGCAGCTGAGAACGAAACGTCTGGAAGGAAAACTTTCTCCAGTAGAACACGGCACTTGATCCCGAAAGATTCTACAAACCCTAATGATGTTACCAGCCGTGAAAACCTGAATTCTTTGATAAACAAATAAAGATTAGAATTGTTGACTTATCGTAACTAATAGTTCCTCTTGTCCACAATATCAGCAAAGGTTTTTACTAAACATCTGTCTCACACAAAACGATGTCATTAGCATAAAAGAGAACTGATATTGGGGAGTCTGACAACACAGGAGTACATGAACTAGCTTTTTTCAAAGAGGTTGCTATTTCATATAAATGTAAATTAAACAATGTAGGTGTCAATAAGCACCCTTGTCCGATCCCTTTTCATATTGGGGAAACCCTTGAAAGGTGACTCTCCTGGGTGCACATCACCCCAGCTGAAGTAGATTCATGTATCAAGTAGATAAATCAGCCAAAGTAATTTAGTCTATAACCAGCATTTCCAATTTCTACCATGGTTGTCTATGCAAGGTTGAATCAAATGCTGCCTGAAGATCCATGAAAGCAACGTATAAATGACCACTTGGATAAGAAATATATTTCCTTGCTAGATGACAGAGAACTGCACAATGATCTATCATAAAACTTGCCTGCTCTGGGCTGATTAAACCTTTCTTGAAAACCCATTGTTTAACTTTTGTTGCTGAAGCCATGAAGTGTATTGTTTCCCAGTTACAGAGAGAAGACTAGTTTGTCTATAGGTAGACAGGTCTTTTCTATTTCCCTTTTTATAGATTAGCACAACTATAGCTGAAGGCAAAACTAAGTGTCTGTCTGGAAGCAACCTGTGTTTGTCTGCACTCTGTACAGTTTATGTTCCTAAAGCCTGTGAGAAGAAAGAAAAGGGATTTCGAAAGTAAGTCATCTGGCTGAAGAGGCAACCAACTTGCTCATTGAATGATTCACTACAAAACCTTTCCAGACACTTTCAGTTGTGTATCAGCTTCTACAACCTAATGTGACCATCTAGGACTCCAGTAAAAATCTGTAATTTGTTACTCTGTGAAGCACATATAGTGTAAGCATTATCAGAAGACCAAATAATATATAGTAGGCATTCCGATTGCTATGTTAGCTTGACTGTTCAATGGAATATAAATTGTAACCCTCTTTTTTATTTCTAGGGATCACTACCTCAGTGTCGTAACTTGGGTGACTGATGAGAGAATCTGTCTACAGTGGCTAAAAAGGATACAGAATTTTTCAATTCTTGCAATCTGTGACTATAGAGAGGATGGAACTTGGCAGTGTCCACCAGTAAGTATTAAAGGGGACCTCAGCATGGGAATTGATTGGTAGAAACCTGTTATAACAATTACAATCTTTTGTTTTCTTCCTCTTTCAGGGAAAACAGCATGTAGAAGAGAGTACAAGCGGTTGGATTGGCAGAGTAAGTACCATATTCTGAGGAATAAACATATCGCTCTGTGGTATTGCAAAGCATCTCAGACAGCAATTAAAGTAGAAAGTAGATACTTGTTCCTTCGTTTGCTGTCTAATTTTCCCTCTGTGGAATATCACATGGTACCGGGCCCACGTCTGATAGGTAAACACAGGTCCAAATACTGGTCAAGTAATATATGTTCAGGTGGAGAGCAACTGGGGCAAAAAAGTTAAGCAGTCAGTCTCTTTCCTTCTCTTTAGGGGTGTTTTGCAGTAAAAAAAATAGGACTGTTAGGTTAACATTATGTGTTGTTGCAATGAACATTCAGTTTGAATCTCTACTAAATGGCTCAGCAGTGGTTTACCCTCCAGGAATTATGAGAGGGTATTCACAGCAGAACATGAGGTAGATGCCTTATCATTCAACAAAATTGTGAAAACAACCCCAGTGGTGCCTGAACACATACAGGCGAGCTTGTGATATTAGGATGCTGTTCCTGTTTTTTTAGCAGTCTCACTGGATAGTGAGACACATGCCTCAAGTTATATTGCTTGGCTTTGGCCAACTCTCATTGCAGCAGTGGCAAACAGGAAGGGAACTGCCCTTCCAGTTGAGGAGGAGGAAATGATGATGATGATGATATTGGATCTATACTCTGAATCTCAGAGTCTCAGAGCAGCTTACAGTCTTCTTTACCTCCCCACCACCACCACCACAACTGACATCCTGTGAGGTAGGTGGCACAGAGAGAGCTCCCAGAGAAGCTTCCCTTTCAAGGACAGCTCTGTGAGAGCTATGGCTAACCCAAGGCCATTCCAGCAGCTGCAAGTGGAGGAATGGGGAATTAATCCCAGTTCTCCCAGATAAGAGCCCACGCGCTTAACCACTACACCAAACTGACTCTCAGGTGACATGACAGAACAAGAGGCAGACTCTGTGCCATCTGATGGGATTGCTAAAGTAGGGGAAATGGAGCCAAACTCTTGTGAGATGTGGATGTCTGCTGATCTCCCCTTTGCCCCAGTCACGACTACTATGTTGGGATGGGGGATTCTGCAGTATGGGTTTCTCTGCATATTCAGAACCTTCTCACCTTTGTACCTGTCCCCTAAATTGAATATTTCTTGATCATGTTATGCGTTTCTTTCAGTAGACTTACATGGATGGGTTAGCAGAACTTGCTTACATCAATGATTTTTTGTAAAAAAAAAAAAAAAATCCCGAGAAGGAGGCTGCTGCTGTTATTTCTGTTTCCTTACCTGGCTCTTGGCAGAACTTAAAGCTGTCTAACCACTGGGGGGAAAAGTATTTAGATGGCTTTGTACCAATGAGCATGACTGTGATTTGGGGTTTTTAAAATATGAATTAAGAAATATAAAGCAGACGTATATTTAAGTTTGTGAGAGTGAGGAGGGAAGTGTGAAACATAATGGTAGAAAGCAAATCTGGAGATTAATTACATCGTATAATCTGTATTATCAGTTTAGAATGATACACTAAAAGCAATGGTATTGTTTTTATATTGGAAACAAATGATTTGGCATTTTGAAATGGAAAAAAAGCACAGCATTCAGGAGCAACACTGAACAGAATTTCATACTTTTCCAAAGTCTGCTCTGGCTTACAGGGAAATAAATGTTAGATAACATCTTAAAATAACGTTACCTCCAACACATAACGTATATTGCTGTGTTTATTTTTCTAGCATTTTGTCTACTTGCTCTAAAAACCTTTTGCCATGCAGCTGTAACAAAAGGAAATGCAGAGCATTTTGAAACAGTTGCATTCCCCTAACCAGCAGAAGTGTAAGCAGTGGGGAGGAAGGAATTCATATCCCTAGATGAAGTCTGGTAAAAGAGCACCAAAAAGAATAGAGCAAACTGATCATCTTGGGAATTCAAAACCTAGAGTGATTAATTAGGCTTTATTTTGTCTTGAATAGATTTAGGCAGAAGAGATTTAGAAAAGAAAAGACAAAAAAAGGAAAAAGAATCAACTATAATAATTGACAGCAAAAAAAAAAAAATGAATATTTTCCAATTTTCTCTATGACAGAAAGCTATACGTTTACTTGTTACAACCTTACTCTGATTAAAGGAAGTACATCTCCTTTTCCTGTAAGCTTATTATTTTTGCTTCTTAATCTTCAGAACCACACATCATCAGTTCATTTTTTTTCACATTTTGTGCATGAAGTCTATAAGAGGTTTCCATAGCTTAAATGTTATTTTGGTAGATTATTGTGTGCTGCCACCATCGTGTTCTTCTATTGTCATGCCATGATGCTATTTAATAATCGTTTTCTGTCCCTTATTTTGGCCAGAATGGGAGCTGGGTACTGTCCCTTTATTGGGCCAGTTTTCTCCCTTACTACAGCCATTTTATTTTCGTTTTTAAAGAAGGCACAGCTCTTAGGAACATAATTAATTGGGCATTGGGAAGCTGGTGTGCAGATATTCCACTTGTCCTTATTATGTTGATCACACTCCAGTGCTAGTTTAAGGAACCAAGGAAGGTATATATGAGTATCTTGTTTTCCCTCGTCGCAGGTAAGTAAGTTTAAGAGACCTGCCAAAAGACGGACAGTGAGCTTTAGGGCTTGACTAGAGATCTGAATGGATTTCTCATGTACGACGCTGTCGGCTTCCCATTGCACCACTATTTTTTGCATACTTTTAAAGAGTAAAAACATACATGGATATTTTTTGACACCTTGATATCTATCCCACAGATATGCCGATATAACTTTTGGTGTTTTCGTTTTGCGGTTTAAAAAATATGTATCCAAAGCAAAATAACATGTTTTCATACTCTGCCGCTACATAAATGGGGGGCTCATCTCACCCCATTTAGAGCCATTAAACCTTTTTTCTGAAGGTCCCTGGTCATTTTGCCAGGTGTGATGTAGATAAAGCTGTAGTGACAAGCCTGTTCATAAGAGTCAAGCGAAGACAAACTTGTAACAACATTGTGACAATCCTGTTGTTCAAATAAGAGAGAAAGTAACTGCCAAAGATGTGGTCCCAAATGCCCAGTTAATCTCTACAGGAGGGTGAGACAGGGAAGCTGCTGAATGTGCTACCTTCTTCACACCTTCAGTGTCCTAAAAAAAAAATTAAAAATACTTTCAAGGAACAAAGTGAAGAGTGAAACAGCAGGGAATACAGATCTGTCTTACAAAGATGGCAGACAATCCCACCTGCTGTCAAACTTGATGAGAAATGGAAGACCTTTACTGCTAACACGTTTTACTTCTACAGCATGAAAGTCACAGTAAGCAATGTACTGAGCAGGCTGTGAACAATTATGTAAAAAAGGAAAGCAGGGGGAAAAAAATAAGTGTGTGTTGTCGACTCGTAACGAAGGAAGACATTTCTTTGATTTATGAATAGTTTTGCCCTGGTATTAGAAATCAGTGGCATTTTTCTGTTGAAAATATCCAGTATAGCAGGATTACTGCCAAGTGAGGAATCTTCACCTAGCAGAAGGGAGTTATTATTTTATGTGATGCAGAATGCATTAACTGGGAAGACGTTTAAATATGTAACTCTAGGGCTGATACCAGATGGGCATTCTGGGGCGGCTGGGAGGCATCCCGAATCCAGATGGCGCAAAAAGAGCAGTCCTGGAGACTCCAGGTGGTTCTAAGTGATGTGGCCCCATCCATCTGTTAGGCGGTTGACCGCCTCCACACAGAAAGGCACCCTAGAAGCCAGATTCCCTTTGTTTTCCCTTGGGGGACAAGCGCTGGTGCGCACAAGCACACTAGCACTCTGATTGGTTTCATTAAAACAAAATCTGGAACGGCTTCGGGTGGCTTGGCAGTTCCGCATCGCCGCCTCATGTGCGCCCTTCCCCGTCCAGGCGGCCCAGAAGCGACTGACAGCTGGCTCAAATATTTGCTACCATTTTGGAAGTGGTAGCTTTCTGAGCTGGTCGCAGGAGCCTGGAGGATGGGGTGAGGATGGGAGGAGGAAGAGCGGCAGATGTTGCCATCTGCACAGATTTTTTGGATCGACTTCAGAGGCATCTCTGAGTCGACCCAAAGTGCCGGTCTGTAATCAGCTTAGAAGTCATACAGTTGGACAGTTCATAACAAATGACCATGTGGTTCAAGCAAGACTATTGTCATAAGCTCAGCCTTTTTCTAGTTCAGCCTATTCACTCTAGCTTTTCATAAGCAGATAGATGTACTGTGTTTAGCCTCGTTACACAGTGAGTGAAATTCTGCTACCAGAAGGGTAGGCATTTGAGAAAAAGAAGTCAGATTTCAGGTAAGGTTGCTAATTGGCTTAATACTGTAGTCCTGCATATACTGGAATGTACGAACCCTGTTTTGTGTTCTGTTCATTCTTTTAAAAAGTATATAATGCCAGAATCAAACCAGATTTTCCCACAGAAGTCCAGTGGTGCAGTATTTTCTTGCTGTGTACCTGTAAAGTGCTGTCAGGTTGCAGCTGGCTTATGGTAACCCCATAGGGTTTTCAAGGCAAGTGAGAAGCAGAGTCTTCCTTGGTGGTCTCCTATCCAAATACCAACTTTTCATAGCTTCTAATATCTGATGAGATCAGGCTATATGATACCATTCTACATCTGTTTTCTTTTCATTTTGGCATTTTTGTATTTGTGTGTGTGTGTGTGCATACATGTGCACCTGGAAGTCATGGTGACCTCTGGTGACTGAACTCATTGGGGCCTGGAGGATATTCAGAGAGGTGGCTGAATATAGCCTATCTCTGCATCCCGGCCCTGGTATTCCTTGGAGGTGTCCTATTAAAGTCCTTGCCAGGGTCTGCCCTGCTTAGCTTCTGAGACAAGATCGGGCTTGCCTGGATTATCCAGGTCAGGGTACATCCCTGTTTTTTTGATACAAGGGTTATAAAATTATAAGTTAAATACTCAGGATGTTGCTAAAACTTACAGTCGGTGTTATAACTGTGTAACTAAATAGTTGCTTTTTTTTTTTACAGTTTCAGCCTTCTGAACCTTACTTTGCACCTGACAATATCAGTTATTACAGAATTTTAAGTGATAAAGAAGGTTATAAGCACCTCCATTATATCAACAGCACAGGAGTAAGTAATAAGTATGTGAGTACAACATGGTATCTGGAGAAGTGAGCAGTGATTTATGAAAGCTCACACCCTGCCACAAATGTTGTTAGTCTTTAAGGCGCTATTGGACTCTTGTTCATTTCTACTGCTACCGGCAGACTAACACAGCAATCTAACAACATGGTGGAGGAATGTTCTTCTGTCATGGAATTATATAGTCACCTTCTATCTACTTTTATTCATTTTTATAGACAACGAAACCTCTGACAACAGGACAATGGGAAGTAATTGACATAGCTGCTGTAACTAATGATTTTATGTGAGTATTTCTTAAATAATTAAAGTTTAGATCACAGTTCGTTGGGCTTAGGGTTGTTGAACTCAAGATGGGACTTAGATTTCTCAGAATTACAATCGATATCTGGGCTACAGAGATCAGGGGTGGCCAAATTTGCTTATTTTAAGAGCCACATAAAACAAATGTCAGATATTTGAGAGCTGCAACACATGATCGTTGGATGCAGGAAGGAAGGAAGGAAGGAAGGAAGGAAGGAAAATAGATGAGAGGTGGGACTGGAGGTGTACAGAAAGCAACTTTAACTTTAAACGCATTCTCCAAACTGGCTGATGGGGCGGTGGGAGCTTTGAGAGCCATGCAATATGTGTGAAAGAGCCACAAGTGGTTCCTGAGCCACAGTTTGCCCACCCTTGCCCTAGTGACCATCATAAGGACCACTGTCAGATAAAAGTAACTGTGAAACCAATGAACTAAATTATCTACTGAAAAAGGCTGTGATCCCGCCTATTTAATTTCCTCAAGTAGTACCACAGTGTTGTTTTTAACTGTTTTAATACTGTTTAAGTTTATTGATTTTAATACTGTTATTTATTTTGTAATTCTTGGTTTGATTGTTAGCCGCCCTGAGTCCGTTTGTGGAGAGGGCGGGATATAAATCAAAAATAAGTAAGTAAGTAAATAAATAAATAAATAAATAGGAAGTGACACCTTCAAAAGGTAGACTCTATGGCATCACATCTGCCTTCCCAGGCATCACCCACAAATCTTGGAGTTGGCCTAAGTAGAAACACAACTACTGAGAAGCAGAAACTGCCCTATCTTTTGCAGTCCTCTAGGTTTAAAATTGGAGGAGCCCTGTGGCGCAGAGTGGTAAGCTGCGGTACTGCAGTCCAAACTCTGCTCATGACCTGAGTTTGATCCCCGTGGAAGCTGGGTTCAGCTAGCTGGCTCAAGGTTGATTCAGCCTTCCACTCTTCTGAGGTCAGTAAAATGAGTACCCAGCTTGCTGGGGAGAAAGTGTAGACTGGGGAAGGCAATGGCAAACCACCCCATAAAAAGTTTGCAGTGAAAACATAGTTATGCGACATCACCCCAGAGTTGGAAACGACTGGTGCTTGCACACGGGGGACTACCTTTACCTTTAGGTTTAAAATTGCTAAATTCTCTTTTAATTTGTGTGAGTGTAGATGACCAAATGTCTGATTTTATGCTACAATGATAAATTGTGAATGGATGAAAAGGTAACACAAGAGACAGCTGCCATTCAGTATGGGGCTTTTGTGCAAACCCCATTCTTTTCCCAGTCCTATTAATCCTGTCTCTTCCATTTGGCCTAACAGGGACTAATATTGAAACTGACAGCTGATATGACGAATCAGTGCATTTCCCAATAGAAAGTCCTCTGAACTCTGCACAACTATAGCTAATGGCATTTAAGTCTGATTGATATCAGTTTGAGTTATTTGGTTTGAGCTGAGATCTTTGAAAAGTGGTTTAAAACAGAGGACTGCATATTTTAAGCTGGCCAGAGACTGTACTTAAACTATGCTTAATAAGTATTGCATTCAAAAACATGGATCACTGAATGATTTAAGTCAGCTCAGTGATGACTATCTCTTAACCATAGTTATGAGATTGCAAGTGACCCATGGGCTAAAAGGCTCCCTTCTCTCCCATGCAGATTTCCCTTCCCCTTGCTTTATCCTAACCGTGGTGAATAATAATCTTCTGGTATACTAAGAAAGTGATCCTAAAAAGGTCTACTCAGAATCCTACTCAGGTTTGTTCAGGGAAGCTTACTCCCAGGAAAGTATCCTTAGGCTTGCATTGTAAGGCTTGACATTTGCTTCTGTTGCTATTTAAGGTATTGTTATGGTGCAATATTAGTGCTAGCTTGCTTTGTAGTGTGTTTCTTATATTTTCTTTATTGTGTGTTTGAATATTTTGACTTGACTCCATTTGAAAATCTCCATGGATGAGTAGAGCATGACTTCCCTGCTTCCCAGGCCTTTTTTTGTAGCAGGAACTCCTTTGCATATTAGGCCGCACACCTCTGAAGTAGCCAATCCTCCAAGAGGTTACAGGGATCTTTTTACAGGGCCTACTGTAAGCTCTTAGAGGACTGGCTACATCAGGGTTGTGTGGCCTAATATGCAAAGGAGTTCCTGATACAAAAAAAGCCCTGCTGTTTCCTCTTTCCTGCTGCAAGCACAGATGTGCCCCAAAATACCGCTTCTGGGAGACAAGGGACAGGTGCAAAGTGAAGAAGGAATTAGAAGTCAAGGAGGGAGTGGATCAGCAAAAATCAGTAGTATCCATCCCTATAAATTTTGTAGCTCACCTAGGACAATCTGTGTTGGAAAGATAACTCTGTAGTTGTATAAATAATGTATTTGCTTACTTTACAGATATTTCATCAGTAATCAGTTTGAAGACAAGCCAGGTGGAAGAAATCTTTATAAGTAAGGTGCTTTTTATTCATGCTTGGTCTGTGCCCAGTATCCTCAGGATTAAAAAAAAGGAAAATATATGGCCAGATAATAATAAAGTAGTGTTTTTAAGTACTAAACCAAAACCAGTACTTTTCCCTTAAGATTTTTATGAAAACTTTCTGAAGCACAGAGTAATATTATGAGATATTACTTCATGTGCTTTACAGAGAAAAATAAAGCACAGTCATGGAGGCTACATGAAGCTGACATATCCTGAGCCAGATCATTGGTTGTCACTGTCAGTCTGTCAATATATCTCTAAGGTCTCCAGTTGAGATCTTTCATATCAGCTGTTATCTGTCTTTTTAACTCGAGAGGCTGGAGATAGGGCCATCCCTAGAATATCTGTTTCCCTAGGCAAAGCTAGGTTCTGGTGCCCCCCCCCCCCCAATAATCAATGTTCAAAATCAGATGAATTGTCACCATGACTTCCAGGTGCTCTTATGGTGGAAGAGGCAGCTTCCAGTAGAATTCTGCGCAACCCATCATTAAAAAAAAACAAGGCAGGCAAAAGATGGGAAAAGCCAGGGGGATTGTGTTGCTAAGGCTTAAAAACACCTGTATAATTGTACTTAGAGTGAAATCTCTCTCTCTCACACACAGTACAGCCAAAATAAACAGTTGAAAGCCCACACATTTGTGGATCTCACTGGAGTAATTTACCCACAGAAATTGGTTAATTTAACCATCTTTATGTTCACCAACCTGGGGAGTGAACATGGAACCTGCTACATGCAAAGTAGATTCACTGAGCTGTAGCCCTTCCCAACAAACATGAGACAATGTAATGTCACTTGGGCAAGATCGTGCTCAGATCCCAGCTTGTCTCTGAGAATTGTATTTAGCATGACCATACAGTGGTGAAACTGCAGTACTGCAGTCTGAGCTATCTGCTCAAGACCTGAGTTCGAGTCTGGTGGAAGCTGGGTTCAGGTAGCTGGCTCAAGGTTGACTCAGCCTTCCATCCTTCTGAGGTTGGTAAAATGAGTCCCCAGTTTGCTGGGGGGAAAGTGTAGATGACTGGGGAAGGCAATGTAAAAAGGTCTGCCATGAAAACGTCATGATCCGATCTCACCTCAGAGTCAGAAACGACTAGTGCTGGCACAGGGGACTACCTTTAGCCTTTATAAGAGCCCCGTGGCGCAGAGTGGTAAAGCTGCAGTACTGCAGTCAAAGCTCTCTGCTCATGACCTGAGTTGGATCTTGGTGGAAGCTGGGTTCAAGTAGCTGGCTCAAGGTTAACTCAGCCTTCCATTCTTCCGAGGTCAGTAAAATGAGCACCCAGCTTGCTGGGGGGAACATGTAGATGACTAGGGAAGGCAATGGCAAACCACCCCGTAAAAAAAAGTCTGCCGTGGAAACATCATTATGTGACGTCACCCCAGAGTTGGAAACGACTGGTGCTTGCACAGGGAACTACCTTTACCTTTTTATAGTACGGCTAAATTACCTTTGTGGTAGATTAACAGGATTCCTTTCATGTGCGCATGTAAAGGAGACACTTCGGTGCGAAGGGCGGGGTATAAATCCCAATATAAATAAATAAATAAATAAATAAAGTGCTGTCAAGTCACAGATGACTTATGGCAACCCAAACAAGGACCTTTCCAGGGCAAGGGAGAAGCAGAGGTGGTTTGCCATTGCCTTCCTCTGTAGAGTCTTCCTTGGTGGTCTCTCACCCAAGCCTTATGGTGACCCCAGCAAGGGGCTTTCAAGGCAAGGGAGAAGCAGAGGTGGTTTGCCATTGCCTTCCTCTGTAGAGTCTTCCTTAGTGGTCTCTCACCCAAGCCTTATGGTGACCCCAGCAAGGGGCTTTCAAGGCAAGGGAGAAGCGGAGGTGGTTTGCCATTGCCTTCCTCTGTAGAGTCTTCCTTGGTGGTCTCTCACCCAAGCCTTATGGTGACCCCAGCAAGGGGCTTTCAAGGCAAGGGAGAAGCAGAGGTGGTTTGCCATTGCCTTCCTCTGTAGAGTCTTCCTTGGTGGTCTCTCACCCAAGCCTTATGGTGACCCCAGCAAGGGGCTTTCAAGGCAAGGGAGAAGCGGAGGTGGTTTGCCATTGCCTTCCTCTGTGGTCTCCCTTCCAAGTACTGACTCTGCTTAGCTTCCGAGACCTGGTGAGATCAGGCTATATGGTGCTCCATTCCCTCCCAGTATTCTTAGCAATATGTTTTGCATGGCAGGAAATGTGTAGATGCTTACTAGCCTTTGTTTACTGGAAAGTTTCACATTTGTTGGAGCTTGGAAGCGAAGCAGGGTCAGCCTTGGTTAGTACTTGGATGGGAGATGACGGCTGGTATGCAGAGAAGGCGGCAAGCCACTTCTGCTCCTCTATTGCCTTGAGAACCCCATGAGGGGTTGCCTGCCATGAGTGGGTTTCAACGTGGTGGCACTTTCTGGTTATTATTGTTGCCGTTATTGTTATTTTTGTTACTATGGTTGCTGCATGTTTTTCTAAGTGTGAGACAACTGAGTAATGCCTGACAGATCTCTATCTGCGAGGGTGCGATAGGTAAGCTAGATAGGTATGTCCTAGAATGAGCCCCTAAAGTGTATGACTCTAAAAAGCCATATATTCAAAGATGTGGGTGATATCCAAAATAAAAGGGAGGTTGAACTAGAGTTCTCCAATGAGTTATCATGTTAAAGGACTGATGTAGAGAACTTTTCTGATGTACATATGCCAACAGAAAAAGTAATTGCAAATGGTGGAGGGTAGTTTTAACATTCGTACCGTTCCTCATAAATCATCAATGTTGAGCTGAAAACCACATAGCTAAACATTAAAAGAACAGCATGCAAAATGGAAATGGAAGATGACTTCATTTAGGCATACTGAGAAGGGTTTGGGGATTATAACAGAATTTATAACTTGAGTTAGTAATAGAATGCTGCCATAGTTAATCCATGTGGAATGCTGTGTCCAACAGAGCAAAAAATCCCAACGTAATTATGGTTTCAGGAACTGGAACCTTTTGACAGGAAGGGACATCAATTCCATTAAATTGTGTTTGGACTCTTGACAAAAAAGATTTAATTTTCTTAAAACTTTTCTTTGATCTTTCAAACGATTCTCTTTTAATCTTTTCTAGACTGGACGTTACAACTGGTTCGACGAAATGCATCAGTTGCATTCTATACAAAGAAAGTTGTCAGTATTGGTCTGCGTCCTTTAGCACAGATGCAGCATATTATAAACTGAATTGTCTTGGTGAGTACAAACAAACCTAGCCATGGTGAGTACAAACAGAGCCAGTTTGGTGTAGTGGTTAAGTGCGCGGACTCTTATCTGGGAGAACCGGGTTTGATTCCCCCACTCATCCACACACACCTGCTGGAATAGCCTTGGGTCAGCTATAGCTCTGGCAGAGGTTGTCCTTGAAAGGGCAGCTGCTGTAAGAGCTCTCTCAGCCCCACCTACCTCACAGGGTGTCTGTCGTGTGTGTATGTGGGGGGGGGGGGAAGGTAAAGGAGATTGTGACCACTCTGAGACTCTGAGTGGGATATAGGGCGGGATGTAAGTCCAATATCTTCTTCTTCTAATAGAAATATGATTCAGTATTATTGCTTAGGCCTGGCCTGGATAATTCAGACACCTTCTATTGGTTCCCTACCAGAGATCCCGCTTGGATTCCCTTATGTGTCTGAAGAGAGCTCTGTGGTTTGAGCATGCATCCTCTTGGATTCCTGATTATGGTTTACTAGATGAGGTCCCAGATTTATAATGCAATTCTAAGTCAAATTCATCCTGACCCAGATTTCCCAGACCAGCCTGATGTCAAAAGCTAAGCAGGGTTGGCCCTGATTACTTGGATGGGAGACTACCAAGGAAGTTTAGGGCTGTTACTCAAAGGCATGCAGTGACAAACAAACCCTGAATGCTTCTTGCCTTGAAAACCTTATGGGTTTGCCATAAGTCAGCTGCTGCTTGAAGGCACTACTATGCCAAATTGTACAATTGAAGTCAATAGAGTTGCACTCTTATGAGGACTATTGCCAGGTTGTAATTTTTATTCATGTCCAGATTCCCCGATGAAGAATTTGCTTCATATTTCTCATGGGGCATTTGATATTTTGATGCTTGTATCAGATGTTAAAATTATAAAAGTAACAGTAGTGCAATTTTAAATAACAGGGGTTATAATTTAGAAGAAGATGAAGATATTGGATTTATAACCCGCCCTCCACTCCGAAGAGTCTCAGAGCGGCTCACAATCTCCTTTCCCTTCCTCCCCCACAACAGACACCCTGTGAGGTAGATGAAGACATTGGATTTATATCCCGCCCTCCACTCCGAAGAGTCTCAGAGCAGCTCACAATCTCCTTTACCTTCCTCCCCCACAACAGACACCCTGTGAGGTGGGTGGGGCTGGAGAGGGCTCTCCCAGCAGCTGCCCTTTCAAGGACAACCTCTGCCAGAGCTATGGCTGACCCAAGGCCATGCTAGCAGGTGCAAGTGGAGGAGTGGGGAATCAAACCCGGTTCTCCCAGATAAAAGTCCACACACTACACCAAACTGGCTCTCCACTTAATGCACTGATTTGAATGCGGTTGAGGCAAAGCCAATGACCTTAAATGCACTTAAAATACTGCATTGAATTGTGGCCTGTGTCTTGAAGGTCTGTTCATCCTTGAGGTTTCCTGTATGTTATATTTTATGGTGATGCTTATATTCAAATAAAGTAAGTTGTTTTATGAAAAATTAGTTTTTAAAAGCATCTGTTTTTGTTATACTCTATACACAACAGGTCCCAGCCTGCCTCTTTTCATCTTGCAAAACAGCAGTACGGATAATGGTACGTTTGGTTTATTAATAACCTGTTTTCAGGAATGTGCCATGTGTCTGCATGTATGCGTTCAATAGGACAATTCAGAGTGCTGTTCTTTGCAAATGTACTCCAGTCTGAGTCCACTGGTTTCTCTTGATTTAGACTAGAGCAACTCTGCGTAGGATTGCATGGTTGGAGATGTGAATCTTATCTGTAAATCTAATGTATGAGCATAATTCAATGGAAAACAAGCTGACTGCTGTTTTTGCAAGGACATAGTTTTTTTCCCACCTGTGTTCAACCTCCCATAAACTCTGGAGGTAAGTTAGGCTGAGAGGACAGAGACTGATAGTCACAAAATCCCCCAGTGAAACGAGTGGAGATTTGAACCTTGGTCTCACCAGTCCTCATCTGACCCTCTAACTGCTACACCGCACAGATTCTAGGGTCTTTAGTTAGATTGGCTAGACGCTACTTCCTTATGACCCTGGGAAAGGAACCAAAGTAGTGTCTGCGCTACCGCTTTTGTAGGACATGTGAGAAACTATTATGCTAAAAAGGGCAGAGTTGATCATACCTATTATTTGCAAAGAGACCAAAACTCTGAAGGAAAAGACCTGGGAGAAGAGCATGTGAAGCAAAGCTGACAAGCTGGGAATGAGTCAATATAATCAGCAAGGTGGGGCATTCAATAAGCCATGAAAAAGGATTTGAGTTGTAGAACCAATCAGAAGCCTAAAAAAACTGAATTGTAGCAAAGCATAAGCGTTAACAGGAAATATTAAATGTTGCAAAATAACACAGTAGGATTCAACCCACAGCAAAGTGGGGGCCACCATGGAGAAGGCATGTTTCCATTGCTGTTCCCGTGTCTCTTTTTCCTTCCTGGACTTCCTTTTTCCCCACCGATAATTCCTAATATGTTTGAGCTCAGTCTTATACATGTTTACTTAGAAGTAAGTTCCACTGAATTATACCAGATATACTCCCAAGCAACCATTTCAACCTTAGTTTATAAATTCTTTGTCACTGCGCTTAATAACACGACTGCATAGTAACATTCATAGAGCTACAGAATCTGGCTTTCAGAATGAGTTAAAGCAAATGCATTATGTAATTTAAAATTGGGAATCAGCATTAATTCAAACAAGCAAGCAGTTAAAAGGAAAGAACTCCTTTATATCTTTTTTTTAAGATTGCTGAAACCTGCTCACAAAAGTGAAGAAAAGTGTTGGTTAAGGGCTCTGAAATGAAATGTGGAAAAGGTTTCTAGTGGCTCAAGTAAAGGATTAGTGGACATTTTCTCATAAGCAAATTTAAGGTATGCACCCAGGAAAATCCGCATTGTTAGAGATAGGGAATCCTCTTGTGACATGAACCAGACTTATTAAACGTACAGAGTGCCTTCACAGTTTCCTGGTTCTCTTTGAGGTTTACACCAATTTCAGCTTGGCTGAGGAGGGAAGGCAGCACGGTATAGCCTAATCTCATCAAATCTTGGAAGCTATGGAGGATCAGTACTAGGAAAGGAGACCACCAAGGACTCTGACGAGGAAAGCAACGGCATACTTTATTCTGCTTCTCATGTGTGTTGAAAAGCCGGGGTGACCATGAATCAGCTGTGACTTGATAGCACTTTACACACACACCTTTCTGATGACACATTTACAGAAAGGCCCTAACGGTCCTTTTCTTCTTAAATAATCCCATAGCAGTCAAAAGTGTGCGAATGAAGCAACCGTATAGTCAGGACCAACTGCCTGATGGTTGTCTCCTCCCCTCTCCATGGACATAAACTGTGTTGTATTAGTTCCTGTGAAGGAGACCCAATATCTCTTGCTCTTTTACTTCTCTATTGCATCATTTAAATAATATTGCATTATGAAATATCGCTTCTCGGCCTTTTGGCTAAAATCACGTGTGTGTGCATTATGAAATAGCAACTTAACTTACCATGGATACCACTTTTTGAAAGGTATCGTCCGGGGTTCCAAGGCACAAAGAATGAATTCTCTGGCTATTAACAAGCTCAACTGCCTTATCTATTTATTTTTTTTTAAAGCTGTTTCAATACTGGAAGACAATCATGACCTTGCTAATACGTTGAAGAATATCCAGATGCCCTCTAAAAGGGTCGACAGCATTGCACTGCATGGCAAGAGTAAGTTTACAAATAAATTGTAACTTTATAACAATCCGGTTTTAAACCCATCGCTTCTAGGAAATAGACGTATGTTTAAAATATCCTTGTAGAGTTCTGATTTGGGGATGTGTTTATCAGTCGCTGATTCAAACAGATTAGGACCAATGGGAAGCTTATGCTGGAATAAGATATGGTTAGTCTTCATGGTGTTCCAGAATCTTTTGTAGTTTTATGTACTTCTCTTTCTGCTATCTGTATTTTGGGGTTGTTAATTTGTACATGGATGCTCCTTCTTTATCCTCTGTGTGTGTGTGTCTATATCCTCTCTCTTTGAGCTTCTTTCTATGCAGTAATCTTTTTTCTTGGGCAAAGGATGTGATTTTGCAGCGCAGTTTGAATGATAAATGTGATTTTTCTGCTTCTCACTTGCATATTCATCTTTTCTCTAATCCTTTTTTTCCTTGCTGCCTGACCTCTCCAGGGTAGGAGCTCATCGGTAAGACAAATACCTTTGTTTTGCTGAACCTTTGCTTAGGTTTAGAATATTTTCTAATGCCAGATAGCAACCTAATATCAAACTGTGATAATGATTATCAGTAGAGCATGAATCCTATTCAAAAAGGGGAATATTGCTGTCCTCCATGTTTCAAACCACTTATTACAGTAATGAATTATTAATAGACTGAACTAGAGGGATGCTGGCACAAACACCATTCCTTTTGTTTATGAGGAAAGGATAGCAGTTTGACCTGTATGGATTACATTGCTACAAATATTATAAGACATAGTACTCCGTGTGCTGTTAAAATACACAGAAGTTCCCCCCCAGTTTTCAATAACCATTTTGAACATCTGTATTGCACTGTATTTTTAAGACTGTTACTGCTCCTGAAATGGTCCCTGTAATAGAAACAAGCATATGAGACACAATGGTTTTAACTCTCTTGAGAAAGTGCAATCTAAATTTCTCCGTAACATCTTGCAGCTCCCGCCAGGTGTGCCAAATGCCCTTTTGCGACTAGAAACTGGGCAAATGAGAATTGAGGCCAGAATTATGTTGTCTTCGGCATACCAATGGCTAAGAATCTATACAAACAAAAAAGGCCTCTTTCCTTTAATAATTCAAGACCTCTATAGGCCAAGGTGGCTGCAATTGGTTGAAAGCAATTTGGAAAGTATAGGATTCTCACTTGAAAACCTCTTGACGCAGAGTAATGCCAAAGCAAAAAGTATTATCAAACAAAGAATCTGTGATATAGAGAGACAAAGGGATCTAGATCAGGCCCCTTCTTTCTTGGCGTCTACCGAGACCAAATATGTCATGAGGATGGCCAAGTACTTTTCTTATTTGGAGGTACCAGCTCACAGAAGAGCCTTTACATTGGCTCGATGCGCAGCCATGCCCTCAAAAGTGTTAGAAGGGAAATATAGAAAAGTCCCGTATGAAGATCGACGCTGTTCTTGTGCTATGGGAGAGGTGGAGTCGATGATTCATATGTTTTTTCGATGCCCATTCCACCAAGCATATAGGGACAGGCTTGTTTCCCCGTTTGTAGTCAAACCAATAACTCAAATATAGCAGATTTGTTCTCTTATTTCATTTTTAGATTGGCAAGTCAATTTTGTTTTTGTTTTTAACTTGTGCTGTACTTTTCATCACACAAAGCCACTTCACATTTTTGGTACTTGTATTCTGCTTGTTGGGCATGGCGCTTTCCTACCACACCTGTTCCTAACTCTTCATTTTATTCAGTAGTTTACAAGCCATTTTTTTCTGAAGTATTAACATTTCATCCTGCACAGATTGAAAATACCCTAAGATGCATTATAATTATATTTGATTGATGCAGGTGAAAAAAATATATATACATTGAGGGTGGTCAGCCTACTGCAGAAGCCCACCATAAATGACTGGTACCCTACTGGACAGTACAGGCTAACCCATTTTTGTCAGATTTTGGACGCTGAGCGGGGTTGGCGCTTGTTAGTACTTAGATGGGAAAACACCAGGGAATAGAGTTGCTACCCAGAGGCAAGCAATGGCAGACCACCTCTGATCATCTCTTGACCTGAAGGGGTTGTCATAAGTCATCTGTGACATGAAGGTCTTTTCCACCACCACCACACTACATAATTACTAAAAAGATTGTAAAACTAGTTGGATTAGATTTTTAATAGTTAACAGCTGCTGGAACTTCCAGCATTTTTTTCCTTTAAAAATCAGGTGTGTAAAGGGCTCGGTTCTGATTGGGTTTTTGTTGGATTTTGCAAGTGTCATCTCTTCAGTCATGAAAGGGTTAAACTGGTGTTTCTGTAGCTAGTAAGCAAGTTTAGCGTGAGAACCAATTAGGAGTCCAGTAGAATCTTTCCAACAACAAGAGGGGGGGAGTCTTATTCTTAATGAGGTGATCTTAAGTTTGACTATTGGCCAATCAATATATTGGTGATAGTTCACGCTATTTTGCACATATGCAAGGGTGGAACTTTTTTAGGGGGGGACTTCTACTGCTTTGTTCTTAGGGTCAGATGATGTGAGCAAACAAAGAGCACGCAATGAAGACAGAGTCAGTACTAGAAAGATGAGGTAGTTGGGCTGTTATTGGTTTTTTCATTTTCATGTAACCCATTTCTCTGTTTTCTAGTAAAGTGTTTTTCTTAGAAGCTAAACACACATGTCTTGTGATGCATCATTCCTCTGCGTTTTAAGCCTTTCCCCTGGTGTCCTTTTCTCAACTCCTGTCCTTAAGCCATTCAACGCAAGCGGCAATCCTGAGAACACTTTTCCAAGGAGTAGCCCCATTGCATTAAATGGAACTTCCTTCTCAGTAGACCACTTCAGGACTCCTTTGTATTAGTATAGCGATTCCTGGTTATATTTCTGCATTTTAATTTCAGACAGTTTGTTTGTGGACATTTTCAATTAAAAGAAAACTGAAAACGAGTGACCAGACTCTTGGTCTGTTGGATCTGAAGATTTTTGATACAAAAATCCGCTTGAAGCTGGGTGTTCCTAAACATAATAACTTAACAGGGTTATGCTTCAAGATGAGATTTTAACTGATTCTAAACAGAGTTTACTCCTTAGTAAGGGCATCTTTAATCATTATTTGTTTGTATCAGTGATAACTTTTCATTCTTCCTTCCAGCATTCTGGTACCAGATGATCTTACCTCCTCTTTTTGATGAATCAAAGCGTTATCCTCTACTCATTGATGTGTAAGTGAGAAAATATTGCCATTTTTGTTCAAAGGTTTTTGATTGCATTGGTAAATTTGGGCAAACAGAAACACCTCTTTTTTTGAACAGCCTGTTTTGAAACACCTGCTTTAAAAATCTGAGTTCACAAATTTTATTTGCTTTCTTCCCCCCCCCCCCCTTTCAGTAACTAACATATCTGCTCATACTGTATTGCATACTGCCATTAAACATTGTTGATGTCCCACATTAGAAGAAACAGAAACAACCCCCAAGAATGCTTCTCAGTTTACCGTTGGCATTCAGATTATGTGGGTGGATGGAAGAATCAAGACAGTACTCTTAGCTGATTTGAGAGATCATGATGATTCAAGCAGAATATCACTTTAAAGACTTTACATTTTGGTTCTGATTAGCATTTTTATGCCTATTTGGGAGAAGGTAGAAAAGAAATGCTGAGTAACGGTGAAATAGGCAAATACTAACTAGGGATGGGGACGAACTGACAAATGAATCCCAGTTTGAGCACAGATCAGGCTGGTTTGTAGTTTGTGAACCGGGGTTCAGGTGAACTTGTCTCCCATGATGTGCCCATGAAGGTTTGTGGGAGAGTTCATGCAGGCTCCAAAGGCATTTAAATACCTTCGGAGCTGGCAGCCCAGCTGTAAGTGAGCTCTACAGGCATTTAAATGTTGTCAGAGCCCACTATTGGCCTGTAGCCTGACCTGAGTGTGCGCCTAAGGCATTTAAACTCCTTCAATACTGAAATATAAATTGAATTAATAAAATTATATCTAACTAGGAATAATCTTGTGCATAAGCACTCAAGCATCTGTGAAGTCCATAAACACTATAAGTATACAGTATAGGGATTGAAGTGTAACACAAAGACCAATTTCCCACTCACCTTACGACGCTCTCACGCTCCTCTTCTCAGTGGGGCTTCCATCCAATTTCACACTATCTGCCCCAGGGCTACAACTAGCTTTGGCTTTTTCACACAGCAAACAGAAACCTCTAAAAACCAGTTTCTGTTTGCCGCACGAAAAAGCCAAAGCTAGTTGCAGTCCCGGGGTAGATAGTGTGAAATCAGATGGAAGCCCCGTTGAAAAGAAGAGCGTGAGAGCAGTGTAAGGCGAGTGGGAAATTGGCCAAAGTCTATAAGAGTCCATGCCAGTCTCCAGAATAATTCAACAGGTGGACCACAATTCAGCAGACCAAAGTTCAATCAAAGCATGACAACATGCTTTGTAGGTTAAATTGCATGTTTCAAAAACATACATCATCTTCTGGTTGCAATTTAATCTGGAACCACTGCTCAAAGAAGCATTCACATAACAAGGTTGCTTCCACAATAATTCTGGCAGTTGTGGAAACAACCTTGTTATGTGAATGTTTCTTTGAGCAGTCATGGGGGGGGGGGGCTGCTGCTGAACAGGAGGAAGCAGGCATGCCTAGTTAAGTCTTGCCAGCCAGGTGGCAACAAGTCACCCAGAGGGTGCTGTCAGGCAACCTCCAGGTGGAGCCTGAAGATCTCCTCGGATCGCAACTGAACTCCAGACAACAGATCTCTCTCTCTCTATGGAGAAAATAACTGCTTTGGAGACTCTTATGGCATTATATTCAGCTGAGGGCAACATTGGTTACCTAGCAACAGCCTCTGAAGCTGTAACCATGCATTGGATTTTTCCTGCCTAAATGCAGAACTTTACATTTATTCCTGTTAAAATTCATTTTATTGATTTTAGCCCAGTTTTCCAGCCTGTCAAAGTAATCCTGTATCCTGTTTCTGTCCTCTTCTGTGTTTGCAACCCCTCCCAATTTAGTATCATCTGCAAATTTAATAAGCATTCCCTCATAACAGTATGACGCACCATTCCAAGACAATATTTGACTAGGTTAAAAACAATTGATTTTGGGATTTTCATCTTTCCTTGCTTTCTCTTGGGAGGAGTCTATGCTAAATAGTGAGTTCAGCCAGCTTTGAATAAACCAAATACACTTTATTCAAGAAGAAACAGTCACAGAGAAACACAGGCAGCACAGTGAGCTATGTGCAGTCTGGCCATGGCTAGCCACGCCCCCCTAGCAGGCAACAGTTATTCCTATTGGCTCTCTGTAGGATCCTTCATTTGCATCTCTTTGTTACATGTTGTTGCATGCCTAGCATCCTGATTGGACAGTTCATCTGGACTTCAGGACCCTGGTTTGCAGTGAGTGCCTGCCTCAAGTTCAGACAACAAGAGCCCAGTTAAATGCAATGCGTAACAGTCTACATATAGGTTCTGTTATAGTTATCAGCCATGGTGCAGCAGCTGTCTATGTGAATTTCTCTGATTCGCTTTGATTTTAAAGACGGCTATTCTCCTAAAGGATCAAGGCCCAAGCTATTTCATCTATGAAATTTAAATAGCCTTTGAGCCGCTGTCATGCCAATTAGGTTAACATCAGCTTATGATTTGTAGAGAAAATATGGTAGAGGGACATATGTTGGGCTGAATTATGATCACATGGAACAATATATATTTTAACAACATGTACACTAGAAAGCCCTTGCCTTATATGCAAAGCCTCCATGAAGATTGCACTGGTGGGGAGGGAATTGAGGAGAGAGCTTTCCTTTGTCAACCAAATGAAATCAGCTGTTAACACAGAGAAATGGCTTCCAGTAAGTTCTCAGATGTGCCTCTCCTAGAAGGTGTTGATTTCTCCTTACATTTACTGGGTTTCAGTAGGAAACAAGGGCACACAGGAGGTGCTCATTAGCTTGAAGGGCAAAAAGTCAGGGTTCTCCTGAAAACAGCTGCTTTGTTAATTCTCTTGAGAAGCAGTTCAGAGCCTATTAAAATCAGTCGAAAGCCTCCCACTGACATTTATATGATCTCTGGATCAAGCCCACAATAACCAACTGATAATTTGCTATAAAATAAATGAACATGGACTAGGGCATTGTACTGTATGTTTTGCACAATTAGTAAAAACCTATTGTCCTTATACTGAACCTGCAAAGGCAATTCGGAAACACTGACAAAGAAGGTACATTTATTGAGCTCTGAACATATGCTCTTTGTCTCATTCTTCTCTCACACTACTATGCACATATTAACGTATTTGCATTAATTACCTTGCTTCTAATTGCAAATTACAGAAATTTGCTGTTCATGATAAATAAAAAGCAAATATTCTATATTTACTGAAAATTGGCTCTCTGGGGAATATATGATGTGTTAGTTGCAACTGTTTAGGCTTTCTGTGATCCTTTTAATTTGTATTTTTTAAGCTTTAATGGTGTTACATAATTATCACTCGAATTATTAATTATTTGCCTTTTTAACATTTCAATGAGCATTAATGAACAAGCCTTTTCTTTATTAAAATTCCAGACAATGAAAGTGCTTCTTGCTGTTTCATCTCCTGATCTTCAGTGGAGGCACTTGGAGGGCAGCATGTGGAAGAGTAGAGAGTGGTTGGTGGAGGGGGGGGGGGGTTTGATGACAAGCGTGTTAGAGAATTTTGCACGCAGCAGAAGAGCTGAAGAAAAGGGACAGGCAAAACACAGGAATTAATAGACAAGAGAAACAACTGTATTCAATGGTAAATATATTTACCAGGATAGTATCCAATATTCAGAGTCGTTGCCAGGCCAAGGTCATACACAGTAATAGGTACACACTCCAGTAGATAACAGTATACTGCAGTAAGTATACACAGCACGATCCAAGCACAGTAGCTTAGGATCCAACACCAGCAGTGTTCGCTCCCACCCAGACAGTGAGTCTCACAGTACCCACAATCCTTACAGGCAGGCAGAGCAGGCTCACTGAGCTTCCCTAAGTACACATACCAATCATGCAATCTCATCAGAAGGTTGCATCAGCTTTGTGAGTCAGCACAAAGCCTAATTACAGGTGAGGTCATTCCACCTTACCTCAGTAACAGGTAACAGCTGGATCATGATGCAGCATGACTCAGCATGACATTGCAGAAACAACATTACTATTACCTAAGATGGAGTCAGTCAGCCATTTTAGGACTGAGTTCCAACAAAGCGTATTTCAGTGACATGAATTTTAGAATAGTGCATAAAAACAAATTCAGAACTACCTAGTACTAGCAAGGGTGATTGCTTCTCTGGAGACCCTAATGCTTCATTGACTTTCCAGTTATACCCACCATACTTGAGAGTTGCCATTTTGGTGGTTGCTGAAAGAGCCCATTCATTCTTTCTTGGTGAGATAGTTGGGAGGTGACTTTGTTGACTGATCCTGTTGCATAGGTCTCACCTGAAATCTAAGGCAAACAAAGAAATCTAAGGCAAACAAATATCTAATATAAATTATCTGACACTGTACCTATCACTGTGGACAGCTAGGTGAAATTTTGATATCCCCCCCCCCCCAAATGAAAATGGTTAACAGTTTTACATCAGGGCTAAGACTGAATCTTTACATGTTCAGCAATTGTTGTCGTAATAGGTGATTGTGTTGTAAAAGGTGATTTTAACTACCCGCAGATTGATTGTGTCAATATGTGTTCAGGTTGAGAGAAAGAGATTGATTTTCTAGGTGCTCTCAATGACTGTGCTATGGAGCAGATGGTCACAGAACCTACCAGGGGTGGGGTGATCCTAGATTTGGTCCTAAGTAATGCCCAAGACTTGGTGAGAGATGTAAAAGTGATCGCACCGCTTGGGAGCAGTGACCATAATGTTATTGATTTCACCATTTGTATAAATAGAGAGTTGCCCCAAAAGACCAGCACAACCACGTTTAACTTTAAAAAGGGTAAATTCTCTGAGATGAGGAGGCATGTGAAGAGGAAACTGAAAGGAAAGGTAAATACAGTCAAAACCCTTGGGGAAGCTTGGAAGCTATTTAAAACTACAATCCTAGAAGCTCAGATAAAATATATACCACAAGTTAGGAAAGGCACAAACAGGTATAAGAAAAGGCCTGTATGGTTATCAAACAAAGTAATGGAAGCTGTAAAAGGTAAGAAGGACTCCTTTAAGCGGTGGAAATCTAGTCCAAATGAGATTAATAAAAGGGATCACAGGCTGTGGCAAATCAAATGCAAGACTGTGATCAGGCAGGCAAAAAGGGACTATGAGGAACATATTGCAAAAAACATAAAGACCAGCAATAAAAATTTCTGCAAGTAAATTAGAAGCAGGAAACCAGCCAGGGAGGCAGTGGGGCCCCTGGATGACCAAGGGGTAAAAGGATTACTGAAGGAGGATAGGGAAATGGCTGAGAAGCTGAATGCATTTTTTGCCTCCGTCTTCACTGTGGAAGATGAGAAGTGTTTGCCTGCTCCAGAACCACTTATTTGGAAGGGGTGTTGAAAGACCTGAGTCAGATTGAGGTGACAAGAGGAGGTCCTACAACTGATTGACGAAAAAAACTAAGTCACCAGGTCCGGATGGCATACGTCCAAGAGTTCTGAAAGAACTCAAAGGTGAACTTGTGGATCTCCTGACAAAAATATGTAATCTTTCATTGAAATCTGCCTCCGTTCCTGAGGACTAGAAGGTAGCAAATGTTATCCCCATCTTTAAAAATAGTTCCAGAGCAGATCCGGGGAATTACAGGCCAGTCAGTCTGACTTCAATACTGGGAAAGTAGGTAGAAACCATTATCAAGGACAGAATGAGAAGGCACATTGATGAACACAAGTTATTGAGGAAGACTCAGCATGGGTTCTGTAAGGGAAGATCTTGCCTCACTAACCTGTTACAGTTCTTTGAGGGGGTGAACAAACATGTGGACAAAGGAGACCCAATAGATGTTTACCTTGACTTCCAGAAAGCTTTTGATAAAGTTCCTCATCAAAAGCTCCTTAGTAAGCTCGAGAGTCATGGAGTAAAAGGACAGGTCCTCTTGTGGATCAAAAACTGGCTAATTAATAGGAAGCAGAGAGAGAGTATAAATGGGCAGTCTTCACAGTGAAGGACGGTAAGCAGTGGGGTGCCACAGGGCTCAGTACTGGGTCCTATGCTGTTTAACTTGTTCATAAATGATTTGGAGTTGAGAGTAAGCAGTGAAGTGGCCAAGTTTGCAAATGACACTAAATTGTTCAGGGTGGTGAGAACCAGAGAGGATTGTGAGGCACTCCAAAGGGATCTGTCAAGGCTGGGTGAGTGGGCGTCAATGTGGCAGATGAGGTTCAATGTGGCCAAGTGCAAAGTAATGCACATTGGGGCCAAAAATCCCAGCTACATATACAAGTTGATGGGGTGTGGACTGGCAGAGACTGACCAAGAGAGAGATCTTGGGGTCGTGGTAGATAATTCACTGAAAATGCCAAGACAGTGTGCGATTGCAATAAAAAAAGGCCAACACCATGCTGGGAATTATTAGGAAGGGAATTGAAAACAAATCAGCCAGTATCATAATGCCCCTGTATAAATCGATGGTGTGGTCTTGTTTGGAATACTGTGTACAATTCTGGTCACTGCACCTCAAAAAGGATATTATAGCATTAGAAAAAGTGCAGAAAAGGGCAACTAGAATGATTAAAGGGTTGGAACATTTTCCCTATGAAGAAAGGTTAAAACGCTTGGGGCTCTTTAGCTTGGAGAAACGTCGACTGCGGGGTGACATGATAGAGGTTTACAAGATTATGCATGGGATGGAGAAAGTAGAGAAAGAAGTACTTTTCTCTCTTTCTCACAATACAAGAACTCATGGGCATTCAATGAAATTGCTGAGCAGTCAGGTTAAAACGGATAAAAGGAGGGGAGGGACGGTGGCTCAGTGGTAGAGCATCTGCTTGGGATGCAGAAGGTCCCAGGTTCAATCCCTGGCATCTCCAAAAAAGGGTCCAGGCAAACAGGTGCGGAAAACCTCAGCTTGAGACCCTGGAGAGCCGCTGCCAGTCTGAGAAGACAATACTGACTTTGATGGACCAAAGGTCTGATTCAGTATAAGGCAGCTTCATATGTTCATATGTTCACTTCTTCACCCAAAGGGTGATTAACATGTGGAATTCACTGCCACAGGAGGTGGTGGCAGCTACAAGCATAACCAGCTTCAAGAGGGGGTTAGATAAAAATATGGAGCAGAGGTCCATCAGTGGCTATTAGCCACAATGTGTGTGTGTGTGTATATATTGGCCACTGTGTGACACAGAGTGTTGGACTGGATGGGCCATTGTCCTGATCCAACATGGCTTCTCTTATGTTCTTATGTTGGATTCATTTATTTATTTAATTGCATTATTTTGAGTCCTCCTTTCTCACTGGTAGATTACACAGTGAGTCAATACAATCAATACTATGAAATGTTCAATAAACAATGAAATAGTATTTGGGTTGTAGAACCAACCAGAATCTAAAAAAAACCTGAGCAAACTGTAAAACTTAACATGACTTATTAAATGATGCAAAGTTACATAGTAGGATACAATTTACAGCAGACTATGCACAGTAGTATAGACTGCAGTCCCTAATAATTTGTCCAAGTAAGTTTGTGGATCATTTTGTACAGTGCCCCCCATTACCTGTGTAGAAAAGTCATCTTGAATAATTCAGTTTTGCATGCAATAGTACCACAATTAGATTATGTTTAAAGACTGCATTTTTCCTAGGGAATAGACAAGTACTTCATGGCAATGAACAATCACACTTTACAAATCAGGACTGTATAACAGCTAAATTAACACTATGACCCATAGAGATTCTACATAATTAGACTGGTATTAGCACATACTTACTTAAGAGCCATATAGAATAAATGGCAGATGTTTGAGAGCTGCAAGACATAATAAATACTACACACTTGTCTTTCTTAAAACTCTTAATACTTTCTTTGCACAGAAAGATATAATACATATTTATGCACTTGACTACATGACCATGCTAGAAGAACACTTTTAAAAAACCCACTGGGAATAACAGTCCCTATAAGACCAGCACAGGGAATAGTTTGGGAATGATTTTTTGGCACCAGTGAGAGAAGGAAACACACATGTACCACATAAATAACTGAACACCATTTGATTATACATCTCTCTTTGCCTTGACCCCAAGGCTAGTAAATACAGCTCCTACAAGAGCTATGAAACTAAGGGAGAACCCTGCACCGCCCTCTTAAATTTTGTTCCTCCTTCCAGTGGCTCTCTTGGCTCTTGCGCTCTCTGACCCTACTCTAGGTCTCTGGGTAAGCTCTGCAGCAGAGAAGAGCTTGCAAGGCTGTCTATTTCCCTTTCCTTCCCCACTTCACACTTGGCAGAAATACTTGCCTAGGTCAGACCTAGGAGGATGATTGAGGTCCCAGTGGCAAGCATGCTTACTTGAGAGTAAGCCTGCATTCAGTTCCTCCTTGACCTCCAGAGGCTGCACAAGATGTGTGAAAGAGCCACATGTGACTCCTGAGTCACAGTTCGGCCACCCCCGTATTAGCACATAAATGTTACAATCCTCAGCTTGCTGGGTGATGCAGTAGGTGATCTCATAATCTCCATGGTTTGCATCACTGCGCTGTGTGGTCCTATCGTGCTGGTTTGTAGCATAACGATGGCTGCTCAGCTTGACATCCAATTTGCTGGATGATGCAGGGGGGTGATCTAATAATGTCCATTGTTTGCATCACTGCACTGTGTCCCTGTCATGCTGGCGAGTAGCACGTTGAGGTCTGCTCAGCTTGACATCCAATTTGCTGGATGATGCAGTGGATGATTTAATATTGCCCATTGTCTGCATCACTGAACTGTTCAGCACGACAATGCTGGCTTTTACAAGAGTGAGGACTGCTCAGCTTGACCTCCAGTTTGCTGGATGATGGAATGGATGATCTCATAATGCCCAGTGTTTGTCTCACTGAGCGGTGTGGCCCTACACTACTGGCTTGTACCACAGTTTGTACTGCTTAGTGTGACCTCCAGTTTGCTGGATGATGAAATGTGTGACCTAATAATGCCCATTATTTGTATCACCAAGCTGTGTGGCCCTACAATACCGGCTTGCAGCGCAGCAAGGGCCGTTCAGCTTGACGTTCAGTTTACAGCAGGGGTGGCCTATTTCCTCCTCCTTCCCCAATTCACACGTGGTGGAAATATTTGCCTACGTGTGGGTCAGTGCTCAGAGGCTGACTGAGGTCCCAATCCTAAGCAAGCTTACATATATGAACATATGAAGCTGCCTTATACTGAATCAGACCCTTGGTCCATCAAAGTCAGTATTGTCTTCTCAGACTGGCAGCGGCTCTCCAGGGTCTCAAGCTGAGGTTTTTCATACCTATTTGCCTGGACCCTTTTTTGGAGATGCCAAGGATTGAACCTGGGACCTTCTGCTTCCCAAGCAGATGCTCTACCACTGAGCCACCGTCCCCCCCCCCCCCAATATCTTTTATGAACATATGAAGCTGCCTTATACTGAATCAGACCCTTGGTCCATCAAAGTCAGTATTGTCTTCTCAGACGGGCAGCGGCTCTCCAGGGACTCAAGCTGAGGTTTTTCACACCTATTTGCCTGGACCCTTTTTTGGAGATGCCAGGGATTGAACCTGGGACCTTCTGCTTCCCAAGCAGATGCTCTACCACTGAGCCACTGTCCCTCCCCCGAGAGTAAGCCTGCATTAAGTTCCTCCTTGACCTCCAGAGGCTGCACAATATGTGTGAAAGAGCCACATGTCAGTTCGGCCACCCCTGTATTAGCACATAAATGTTACATTCCTCAGTCTGCTACTTTTGTTTCCAGTAGTGTCGTCCCTTGAAGTCTTCTGTGCAAATGTCTCTGTGTTTGTGTATTTATTAAGGGTTTGTAATTTTCATTTCTCAAATGAAAGGATTTATTTCTTCCAGTGGATTTCAAAATAGGTTTCATCCTCAGTAAAATAAAGGCCATATGAACTTCTGCAGACCTGTTAATGTTTAAGAGGAAAGATTGCTGCAATGAAAACATCTTGCAGAGCGTCTGGAAGGCTCAAATGAACTGGGAGTAGTTGTTGAATACATTGACTTTGTATTTTCCTGTTAACTGTGAAACAAACTTTTAATAAAATAGCATGCACAACATTACCAGAAACTATTTTTCACAGGTATGGAGGGCCCTGTAGTCAAAAAGTGGATTTTGCCTATCGAATCAATTGGGCCACATATCTTGCAAGCACGGAACAGATCATTGTGGCTAGTTTTGACGGCAGAGGGAGTGGCTATCAAGGAGATAGCATCATGCATGCAATATATCGAAGGCTTGGAACCTACGAAGTAGAAGATCAGATCTTGGCAGCCAGGTAAGCAGACGAACGAAGTAGGAGTCAAGTGTACCTTTAAGACCAACAAAGTTTGATTCAGAATTTATAAAGCGAGCGGATGTTTGTTGTTCAGTAACCTTTTCCCTTATGCCCTGATGTCAGTGTCTGAATGGGATGGGCAAGAATATTTCCTTCCCTTTTTTTAGCAGACAAGTCATTAATAGTAATAGTAAGGATGGGCATGTGGGCAGTAAAAAAAAAGAGTTCCAAGGGGAAATGAGGCAGTGATAGAAAGAAAATATTTTTAGCTCAGATCTTCTTTAGTGTGCTTCTCATTCTGTGGGTAAGATCCAAGGTGCTTGGAGTTTTGGCTTTTTTTCTTTGAACAACAAAACTTCCCCATGCCCTATTGTAAGAAATTTTTGAAAGTGAAAATGCACGAAGCTGCCTTATATTGAATCCAGCTCTTGGTCCATCAGACTGGCAGTGGCTCCCCAGGTCATCGGGTAAAAGTCTGTCATATCTCCTACTGCCTCACCCTTTCAACTGGAAATACACCGGGGATTGAACCTGAGACTTTCTGCATGCAAGGCAGGTACTCTGTCACTGAGCCGCAGCCTGTCCAGCTTAGTTTCAAAAGCACTTTGGTGCATGGCTGGTAAATGAACACACATGCGCCACTGCATTTGGGCATACTAAACTAGTCATGAGATTTCCTTGAACCCCAACTATACATCCATGTTGTCTGGTATAAACCGATAGATAGTATTCTTACAATATAATGATTGTCGGCAGGGCTTTTTTTGTAGCAGGAACTCCTTTGATTATTAGGCTACCCCCCCACCCCGATGTAGCCAGTCCTCCAAGAGCTTGCAGTAGGCTCTGTACTAAGAGCCTTGTAAGTTCATGGAAGATTGGCTACATCAGGGGGGTATAGCCTAATATATAAAAGAGTTCCTGCTACAGCACCCCCCCCCCCCATTGTAGGAATGTAAAATTCTGTTCTTTAGCTCTTTGACTATAATGATGGGCTGATTTCCCACTAGTCTTTCCTTGCTCTCACGCTCCTCTTAGTGGGGCTTCCGTCAGATTTCACACTATCCGCCCCAGGGCTGCAACTTTCTTTCTCGAACGGCAAACAGAAACTGGTTTTTTAGAAGATCTTGTTTGCTGTGCGGTAGAGATGGAGTGAATTGCAGCCTCTGGGCAGCTTGTGCGAAATCCAATGAAAGCCCCGCTGAGGAGAGGAGAGTGAGAGCAAGGTAAGACTAGTGGGAAATTGGTCATAGGCTACTGAAAATTTACTGTTGAAATCTGTGGAAATAATGGGAAATGTGAAGATTGGGGATATTTACAAAAAAGAATTATTTGGTCTTAACTTATTTCTCCAGTAAATTCTCTCCATGATATTTTTCTCCAGTATCTTCCAATCTAGAAGCCTAGCCAGGAAAGCAAGTTAAAAAAAAAATGCTAGGAGGGCATTAGCAGGAAAGACTTAGAAGATGAAGAATGGTTAAGCACTGCCATACAACTCCTTCCCTCATGTTAGTTTTTTGAAGAAAACTAAGTTGAAATGTTGAAGCAGGAGAATAAAAACCAGCCTAATCATTTTCCAAGATGTGTAGGATCCAGATAAAGTGTTATCTGGATTTTGTCCTTTGACTTCCCCCATAGCTGATTGTCCATCTCAGACTTTTCTGAGCAAAATTCAGCTCTACAGATTCTCTAGATGAGGAGGTATGCCCAGCTTCTGGTAAGCAAGAGGGGCTGATGTCAGAATGTCAACTTATTGTTTGAGATGATCCATGAATTATATCTGTATCTATACCTGTTTATGTATGAAAATCACCATGGCTGGCTTGGGTTAATTTTTTTTTGTGGAGTTGTTGAGCACTAAGAGCCAAAGGAAAGTTTGTAATGCTTAGCTGATTTTCCCTCAGCCTCAGGACTTTTTTTTGTAGCAGGAACTCCTTTGCATATTAGGCCACACACCTCTTATATTCCAGCCTAAAATGAAGACTTGCTAGTTAAGCAAAAAAGAAATCTCCCTTTTGAATATAATAAAGACAACAGAGCTTTAACCGGCTAGATGAAGTGGTTGGTGAATTGTAGTCATTGTCTGCAACATAATATAATAATCTACAATATTGTTGAAAGAATAACAGAAAGAGGAACTGTGCATTATGGGAACAGTGGCATCCCCTTTTTAGCAGTTACAAATTTGTCATTGTAGGTCACTGAAAGCGGCCTTAAATTTGCCTTTCACGTTAATCAGGTTTTTTTTTTTCCTTTGTTGAATTTTACACTTGCATTTCTTTAACTAGCGTAATTAGATGTTGCTGCAAGTCTTTGATGTGGGGCTGTTATAGGATGAAAATCCGAACAAAAATGTTTTGTAACATGCTGTATTCCTCAGATATCCTTTCCCTTATGAAATGTAGCTAGAGTAAAACACCTTCATTGCAGTTGCTCCCACTAAAATAATAAAATTCATTGTAGTTGATCCCACTAAAATAATAAAATATATTTTAAGCAAAAATAAAATCCTATCCAAGGGCAATATGAAGAGTTTCCTGCTTTACCAGTAGCACTATGTGTGAACATTTTTTTTAATACACTTACTATACAATTCTAAGCAGAGTTGCATCCCTGTAAATCTGGGCACCCTGACTTAGATGCCCCTGGCTCATCTGATCTCATTCCATCTCAGAAGCTAAGCAGTGACAGCCCTGGTTAGAACTTGGGTGGGAGACTACTAAAGAAGTCTAGGGTTGCTACACAGTGGCAGACAATGGCAAACCACCTCTGTTCTTTTGACTGAAAACTCTGCAGGTCTTCTTAGGATTGCGGTATTAGTCCCACCATTCTTCTAACATAAAGCATCCTACGTAAGATTCTCATCAGGACTTCCATCCTGGCACTGACCAGGCCTATATCTATGAAGCTGTCTCATCCCATTGTCTTCCATACCATTGCATATTTGTGCTTGCGTGTTAATCCACGGTTGTCCAGAATGAGAGGAAGCAGCAGCTGCCACCTCCAGGACTTTTGAATGAAGCCATCCTAAATTTTTAGGAATATTGTATTAATATCCATATAGCCCACTTTTCCTCCAGAGAGTTCAGGGACATAAATATGATTCACAAGCTGTCTGTCATCCATGTAGGTTATGCCTTAGCTTCAGAAGAAAACCTTCAGTCCATTTTAGCCTGCTTGTGATACTATGATATGCCATTATTGTCCCTTATCATTCTATAATTATATTTATGTGCCATTTTCAAATTAGAATAGTTCAAGCAAGGTTGGCTTTGAGATTCGCCTATTTTCTTCAGCCTATTTTGTGAATTTCAAATGAGGCCTTAAAATTATCTCAAGTGGTTATAGCCCTAACCTTTAAAGCCAGATTGTCAGCCATTACATAGGAAGACACTGGAGAAAATCTATGTAAGTCATTCTGCCAGCGATAGGTACTTGAAATCATTGTTTGCTCATGTGTGTATTTATATGCCTTATGTATCTTCTGGGGTTGTTTTTTTCCTTCATAGAGAATTTTCAAAAATGAACTTTGTTGATCCAAAGAGAATAGCTATTTGGGGTTGGGTAAGTATTATTAATTCTCTTGCTAATGACAAAACATATACATTTTTAAGGCAATTACTAAGGAAATATCATTATGTATAAGCAACCGTTGCACCCTTCTTATGGCTTCAGTTGATTTAGAAGGTTGTACCTTTGCTTAGCAATGCAGTGTTCGTGGATCATCTGTGTTTCGGGAAGTAGAAGCCTGAAGCCAAAGCATCTGTTCTCTGTTCACTGTCTGTCTCAGCATAACCAATAGTGATGAAGGCAGATTTCAGAATATGATGCTCCCCGATTTAGAAATGTGTAGCCATTACAACTAAGGCACAACTCTTCCAAATTTGAGCCTAGCTCAGAGGTCCATCACTAACCAGCCTTTCCTGCCAGTTTCCAACCCCTGCTAAAGCATCTTTACCCATGCAAAGGAAACGGTAAACTCCCCTTGTAGGCCTCTGCTCTGTGCTGCGTTACCTGCTCTCACATGGATTAAGTTTTTATTATCATGGGTTGTATGAGAGTTCTCATGTGTTTGGTTTTTCTCAGAAAGATGTAAATTTTTCTCTTAAAAAAATCTCAGAAAGTTCAGAAAATCTGGAAAGATCATGAACTCTCCCCCCCCCACCCCCGTGTTATTATGAAGCAAAACAGGAGAAACTCATCAATGGGAACTCAGTGACAGATCACTGCATTGAAAAGGGAGAGCCAGGGAAGGCAGAATGTCCAATCTGACACTACAGGGACTTCTCCTGTGCTTACAGATCTTGTGCTTTAGACAGCTAAAAGCATATGAAGGAAACCAGTAATCATGTAGTAGATATGTGAAATCTGATTAGAGTGCTCAGATTCCAGAATACCTCTCTGTGGCCTAGCTGAATGTCTTGATTTATACTCAACTTATAGAGGCACCAGCAGAAAGCTCTTTAAGCCACCCACTCCACATCTGTGGATAGCAATAGAGAGCTCTCAACCTGTTTAAAATAACAGGATTTCTTTTCTTCTAGTCATATGGTGGCTATGCAACCTCCATGGCACTTGGATCAGGAAGTGGTGTGTTCAAGTGCGGAATAGCTGTTGCCCCCGTGTCACGCTGGCAATTTTACGGTATGTGCCTGTTTGTTAGAAAAGTGAAGAGCTGTCTGGAAAAGCATTAGGATCAAACTTCCAAATGTAATATATGCTTTGCAATGTGTATGTACATGTTTGAGATGCAAAAGATTTTATATATTTACTGCATACTCCTCCCACACAAAGTGCCATTTAGTCTGTTTTCATGAACTCATGTGAGGTATTACACAGTGTCCCTGGATCATATTTTCCATTGAAAAATCTTGGATGGGAAAATGAAAATAATCTGCTTAACCTTTAAAAGGCACAAAATTACTTAATATTTGAAATTTTACTATAATGCAAATGTCTGCATTTGCATTCCTCAAGTGCCATGTGTTCCAAAGTGTTGTGGGATCATTTCTGAATGCCATAAAATTCATTAGCAGTGCTACTAAGTTTTTTTGCTTATGATGAGCTCTTGGGGAGCGGGGGGGAAAGGGTCACATTCTTTAATACTTTATAGGAATATTCATAATCTGATCAGGTCTCATATGCTCAGCTAGATATTAATTCAAATATTAAAATCTGTTTTCTGATCTATTTTGTAAAAAAAAAAAAGGCTTCATAATCTGATTTTAGGGGAAAAAACTAAGATCCAACTGCTTGTTTCTTGCTTTCAGCATTGACACAGAGTTGTGTTTACTAATGTGAGAAAAACAGTACAGTGCTATTCTAAGCAGAGTCATACTTCTTTATTGATGTCAGTGGGTATAGAAGGCTATAACTCTGCTCAGGATAGCATTGTTAGCCTACACATAGTACAGGAACACTGGGGCACTACATAGCGCTTGATTATCTCTTGCACAATTCAGGTTTGAATCCCTCACATCTTTGAGCTGTTTTGCTCAAGAGCAGTTATGAGACAGGTCTTTCAGCCCCACCTACCTCACAGGATGTCTGTTGTGGGGAGGGGAAGGGAAAAAAGCTTGTAAGCTGGTCTGAGACTCCTTCAGGTAGTGAAGGGCAGGGTATAAATCCATCCTCATCTTCCTCCTCCTCCTCTTTCAGATTTGCATATTATAAAACCAGAAAGATCTTATATTTTCCATAAGTTCCTATATTTTCCTCAGATATGCTTTTAGTCCCAGTTGCAACTAGGTTCTAAAATAGAGGTTGCAGAAAATTTGCTTTCAACCAGATTTTCCATTGGCGAAAAACAGAGAAAAAGGCTAAAGGCTATGCCAGGGATCACAGGACCTGTACAAACAAATGTGAACTGCCATGAGCCTGTTTTTTGGGAAGGGCAGGATAGAAATGTGAAATAATAAATAAATAAAAGGCACATGTGATGGGAACTGGAGAAAGGAGCAACATTCCCAATAGTTGAGATTTAGCAAAAAAATACTGGCTGGATCTAACCCAGTAGGTATTTGGGCATGCTTAACAATGCTGTTGCCATGGCTGACTGCATATTGACTGTTAATAACCACATGTAGTTACCTAGAATACTTGTTTGTTTGTTCAAGTTGGGAAGGTGTTCTTTACACGGCTGTGACCTGTCCTAGTCATGTTGTCCTAGGCTGTCTTTAAAAGGAGAATATTTTAACAGTGTTCACCGTACGTGTTTAATTTTACAGATTCAATATATACGGAACGTTACATGTGTCTTCCTACAGAAGATGATAATCTGCAATACTACGAGGTAAAGTAGTAACTTCAGGATGTGATTTTATAGATGCAAAGCTACACTTAGCATTTGGGAAGGCTTCAAAATATACAGTCTTGATAGAGAATGCATGCTTTATACAGTTGGGTGAATGTTAATCTGTTCCAGATGGTTTCTAAATGAATTACTCATATACTTGTTCCTGATTCAAAAATCTTATAATAGTTATGCTCCTCCAGCTTTTTTATTGGATTACACATGTACTCCCCCCCCCTAAGCATTTATTGAAAAAACTATGGTAAACTGTGTTTCAGATACTACATTCGGTATTGTTGATAAATTAGAGTGTACAATGCATCTTGTAGTTACTTTTAGCTAGACTAGAACCCTTGTAGTATAAGGCTGTCTAACAAGAGATTCTGAGCAAGCTTTCACAGCGCACCAGTCTTTTTGTTAGGTTCAGCTCACACTCAAACATACACAAGATTAGTCTTTGAAACACAACTTCACAGCTACACTTTTGAGATGAAAACAGCTGAAACTATCTGTGTTGCTAGTTTCGTACAAATGACTTGCTGCTTGGAGAAGTCTCTCCCCAACAAGCTGTACTTGTATGTCAACTTGAGTTTGAGAGAGGGAAGCACAGAAGCACATATGACAAAAGTTCTGCAGCTAGTTGACCCAAAGTATTCACCTTTAAAATTCTATTCAGTTTGGAGCCATGACACCTTAAGGACTACCTACTATACAAACCTACACAATCACTATGGTTATATTCTGAGGCCCTGCTTCTAGTGCCCCTGCCTATTGAGCAGGTGGGGGGAAAACCGTGGTGGCACCAAGATTGTGAAACTCCTTCCCTAGAGGTATCTGTCCATCCTTTTCTCTTGCTGTCTGCCACCAGAGGGTGAAGACTTTTTCGTTTTGTCTGTCCTTCCTTCTGGATTTGGTTCTGTTTTTTAAAATTTGTTTTAGAATATGTTTTTATACTACTTTGTTGTAGTTGTTGGCCATCTTGGTGGCCCTGATTAGGCTGAAAGGCAGGATATAAATTTTCTAAATAAATATAAATGGGTTTTTAAATCATACTTTTCATCCATGCAACTCCCCCAACTCTTGGCCTTTTCAGCATTCACAGGTGGCCTCTGAAATAAGGGAACTGCAGGAAAGACCTGCATTATGTGGGGCTTCCTCAACTAGCACCCATCACTAGCACAGCGTAGGATTCAACCTCCCAGTTTGTTATGTGTTGTTTTCACATTATACTGTGTTTACCATTTGTATCCATTTTGCCTTTCCTGGTAGATGGGCATTTCTTGGTGTACAGCCAGGTGTGTGTCCCTTTTGTGCAGTATAAACGTGGAGTCTGCAAAATTTGTAAAGGAGGGCCCAATCCTTTTGCAAGATGTCTAAATAAAACAGGTGTGTGCAGTTCAGAGTGACTTCCTGCGGCGAGCAAATGGAAGCAGAGAAGGCAAATGAATATATAGAATAGAATACTGGATTTTTCAAAAATCAGAGCATTAGATGCAAACATTTAAAAAAATTCTGATGGCCACCTTTGTAAAAAAGAAGTTCTTTTGGAAGTGGTTGATTGAGAGCACAGGACCTTGTGGCAGGTTACTTTTCTTACCCACTGCTTTGACATGGTAACTCCGCCCCTCCATATCCCATTCCAAGCATGCATGAAGAGAACCCCATGTAGAAAAATGTAGCCTGGGGAGAGGAATGGAAGCAGAACACTAGATCTGTCCCCCTCCCCCCAGCTTTCTGCACTTGACAGCATCCCTTCCTGAAATTGTTTTTCCTACAACAAAATAGTTTATTTTGAATTTTCTCTTTTCCTTCTCATATGGGGAAAAAAATAACACTTTCTGGGGGAAATCGTCGATGCAAGAAAATGTTGTTGTTGTTTAAGTTTTTGCCATGTTTCATTTTTCTGTCCACTGCCTTGGAGTTCTGAGTGCTTGTTAATTCCCTCATCTGATCTGACCACTTAAATCCTAGCTCCCTATGTCATCCCAGTCAAAAAGCATTCTGTTTTTGAATAATTTTTTTTTGCGGGGGGAGGGTTCTTGTTAAGATCAGTGAGTCACTTATGCAAATGACTGCCTTGTAACTTGCTACAGATTGAAATGTTAGTGCTCCGGGTGCAGAAAGTCACTCTGCGACTTCACGGCACAGATGGCACCAGGGGACTGTGGAATCCTTTCATGCCAGGAGTCGGATATTCTTGGCATAGCATCCATTGCTGGCAGTGTCCACGTTGAAACTGCCAGTACCAAAGAGCGAAAGGTTTCCAACGTGTTACTCAGAGGATTAAATTGGAGTGGTTTCAGGCTAGAAGGAGGAGGGAGCAGATAGAATGGTTAGGCTGTCGCAGTGCATGGCTTCCCCTAAAGGTGGAAAAGGGAACACTTGTTCAATTTATGTTGTAACGATCAAGGGGAAGATGTCCTCCCTCAGCATGTCTCATACAATAAGAAATGAATTGGGTGGATTTCTCCTGTGTGTCTCCAGTGCCCTGTGATCTTGAAATCATAGTGCTTTCCCTGGTTCCATTCCTCCCTCCCTTCCCTCAGCCATCCTCTTCTCAGGATTACACATTTTCTCTTCAAGAGTCAAATATCAATATTTCTCTCTTCTTTACATAGAAATATGTTTAAAAGATCACTTTGGTGAAAGCCATCCTCCCTGAGCTGTTTCAGTGCAAGCAGTCAGTTGCGTTGTTTCAACTAACCAGGATCATTTACCTAGTAAGAACTAGTTAGGACTACCCTACAAGGGGGGGGGGGTCACTTCTTTTGTAAATAGATCCAGGTGGGTAGCCATGTTGGTCTGAAGGAATATAACAAAGTTAGAGTGCAGTAGCGCCTTTTAGACCAACAAGGTTTTATTCAGGCTGTGAGCTTTGACAAACATCATCAGCATCATTTTATTTATATCCCGCCCTCCCCGCCGAAGCAAGCTCAGACAAAGCGTGCATGCACACGAAAGCTCACAGCCTGAATAAAACTTGTTGATCTTAAAGGTGCTCTTGGACTCTAACTTTGTCATTTCTTTTGTAAGCAACAAATAGTTCAGCAATTGCAACATACGAGGGATGGAAATATGAACTGATGTTGCTACAAGCGGGTGAATTCATGACTCAGAGTCAGAATCCTGAACAGTCAAGTTTTTGAAAAACTCAGGGGTTAAGATTAGGCTGCAAACCTGATTCTTTCCAAAAGCTGAAAAGCCTCGAAGTGCAGCTGAACTGAGGAGTACAGTAGACCGATAGTCCGGTTCACCACCTCTGTTCATCATATGTGCTTGGTAATCACAGGATAACATTAACACTGCATACAGCTGTTCTGAATAAGAACAGAATACAGGCATCCCAAGAAGAAGACTGAAATTATAACATACCGATTTTGTACGCAATGTTAAGGAAAGGAAGACAGTGGATCTGAAATGCTGAAATGTTATGCTGTTTCAGCTAACGCAAGGCATGGGTCTTTGTTACTATCTATTGTGACATTCATTGTTTTATTGTTTTGGGGTTTTTTTTGCTTGGTGGGTTTTATGTTGTAAGGGCTTGATGGGTTTTATGTCTTGTGTCTTTTGCTTCTACCTAATCCCCTTCTCCCACACTTCTTGGCTTACCTCCTGAGATGTTCTTTTATTATTAAAAGGAATTGAACCTCTCCATATTATGAAGATACTGATAAAAAAAATATATGGGCACCAGCCAGTCTTTTGTGGGAGGTTGCCCTCATTACTGTGGTCACTATGCCATCAAAGGGCTGCATGCCTGCACCTGTCCCAGGAGGTAAAAAATAAGGCCAAGGCTGATGGTGCAAAATCAGATAAAAATATATTTTGTTACTGAGTTAGAATTCCCCAGAAATCCCCTATGCATTTTAATTGAGTAATAAAATATATTTTTACCTGATTGTGTACCGTTGCCCTTGGCCTTATTTTTTAATCTCCTGTGTTCCATACTGTTTGAAGTCAATCTTGGAAGTGACAAGCTGCAGGATTGCCCTAGATGAGAAGAATTGGTGAGTTCCATCATATTCATTGAGGTAATACTATCGTTGCAGTACGACCCTTTTAACAGAAATAGTTAAACAGGACAAAGCTTGTTTGTTTGTTTTAAGGGAAAAGATTCCTTTAAAAAAATTTAACATCTCATGTAACTATGTTTATAAAGTGTATTTTTTCTGCTTTTATGCATGTACTGTTAAAATCCTGCAGATTAAGATAGGGATACAATGCTGAAATGTAATGCTGTTTCAGCTAACACGAGGCATGGGTCTTTGTTACTATCTATTGTGCCATTCATTGTTTTATTGTTTTGGGGGGTTTTTTTGCTTGATGGGTTTTATGTTGTAAGCCACCCTGAGTCCACTCATAGGATAAGGTGGGGTAATCATCGTCATCAATCATCATCATCATTTCCCACCATTTCTAAATCAGTGCATGTGTCAAGGGATTTGATGCACAGGGAGCTTTCTGTTACTGCTGACTGGAGGAATGTCACCTGTGTGCACTTGATCCTTAATCTGAAGTGATGAGACACTCTGGGTGCATAATGATACTTTGAAACCTGGTTCCCTCAGGCCGTGTGCATTCCCCAGTACATGCATCTGAAGACTGCCAGATATGAATGGATTCCATTGGTTTTGATTTCATATTAAGTATGGTGAAAGGCGTGTCTGTAATATTATACTTGTAGTGGTCCGTATCCCCTTGCAAGGCATCACTTGGAGGGGGGCGGGGCAGTTGTCAGGTGATAAAGTTGCATGAATCAGCCCTAAATGACTGTCATGTTAAAAGAGTGAGAGCACATATGCTGTTAAGCTTCCAAGAATGCTTGGAAATTCAAAGATTCTCTTCAAAAAATTGAAGGTTTTTCTTGAGGTTATGGTTGTAGCTTGTGGCTTAACAAAGTGCATTTTTACATACATACATACATAAACTCCAGCATGCTACAGGAGGATCATTCCTAAACCTCAGTCCTCTTCAACATCTTTGTAAAGAGCTTTTTTTTTTTTTTTAAAGAAAAAAGATGTTGGAAAAAGTGACTTGTCTAGCTCAGAGGGCTTGGGAATAATAATAAAATGGCATGCTGCTTGTGTGAGAGAGAGAAAGAATGAATCCACAACAGAGAACCTCCTTATGAGCTTTTTTTTTGTGTGTGTGTGGATGGCAGATCAGAAAGGAAGGGAAACCCAATAGGTGAGAATTCACACATTTTGCTACCCTAAAAAGCCCATGGGTGAAACTGGACTGACAGAATGCGAGAATAAAAAAGGCAGAGCTGATGGCTTATGGGGAAGGGTGGGGAGATGGGAACTGCAGATACTATTAGTCATGGGACTGCCGGGAGCATGAACCAGGGAGGACTGTTAAACTTGTGAAAGAAGTTGTTTTGCATCTCTCTCTCTCTCTGAATTTTGATATGCCTTTGGCAAGAATTTGAAGCAGTCATAGATTTGGCATTCTTTTGCTAGCAGATTTGAAATGTTCAGTCCTCAAGAACTGCTGCATCATTAGGTTATGCAAAACAGGGTACAATTTTGTAAATATGCCATCTTGTACTGATATGACATTTGTTCTACTATCCAAAAAATATGCCGAAGGGAGAGAGACCTTCAGATTCCAGCCAAACTTTAACTTGTTTGTTGAATGCTGATAAAATGTTGACTGCTGTGTGATCTTTTTTAACAAAAGCCCTGTTCTTCTTGGGGTGGCCTGAAAAGCTAAAGAGTAACAGAGGGCAGCAGAGGGTTTCTGCAGTTAGACTCGTGGAAATTATTTAGTCATGCTCAGAGATCTATTTGCCTGCAAAAGAAATCCCAGTGACCTACATCAGTGTGCACTTTTTCAAAGCCCTGTTTGGAAAAGGTGGGGTTCAGCTCTTCTCTCACTAGGGTGGACTGCTTTGGACCCAGTTTATCTTGTGAGCCTTATGAACAAAATCCAGCAAATTTTGCTTAATGGCCGAGGTATGTGGACACTGACTTCATTACTGGCTATCTCCTGATCCTTGGGAGCAACTTATATGTAACTTGTTGACTGTCCAAAACTGAGAAGATTGAGGTCAATCACACCATGAAACTAAAGGTGTGTCCACACATGGTTTTTGTTTGAACCCAGATGCTCTGATTCACTACATCTCTTCCCCGCAAGCCATAAAGACATGGTGCTGAAGCTCAGATTTCATCAGTATTTTACAGGAGTAACCAGTGAACCATAGGACCAAGAAGAATGCAGCACCAAAAACTTTTGTGCAATGTAGTTCTTCCTTTTTGCAGAGATCCTCATGGCTGCATGTGAGAATTTGCACCTCTGCGCCCACTTGAACAGCTAGTTGTTAACTTTCACAGCACTTTGACAGCATCAATCACTTGTTGAAAGAGAAAGAGTGGTGATGGAATCAGTTCCTGTCTTTTCCCCAGATTTGAAGTTGGTGCTTCGAAGTGGACTGTATTGACCATCTGTTAAGCGTGGCACATGCACTTATTTACCATTAACAGGAATAGCACAATCAACTCTGCATATTGAAGGCAGGGTCCAGTCACACACGGCGCATCATGCATCATTTTTCATCCTCTCCAGTCAAGTCGAGATTCCAAACATGGGCTGTCCTCACTGAATTGGTGTCTAATGGAAAAGATGCTAAAAGGAAGCCCTGTTTCATTTTTTGTTTCTGATGCTAGAATGTCCTGGGTTTTTTTGTATATAGGCTTCTTTGAGTTGATTGTGACCTAGCCGTTCAGAAACAGAAAGCTGTGCTTTGTCAGATGTTTTCCCTTGACATGCAAACTTGAAATGTACAGGACTATACGGTGACCATCCAGTAAAACCAATAAGATGTAGTAATTGGAGTGCTGTGATCAAAAGTGTGCTCCAGCCACATTACTGAGATTGTTCATTGGGTAAAATGAGATACTAGAATGTCATATTTTACAGTGGACATGTTTCCACATGGGGCTTTCCTTGATGATGAGTTTCAGCTCATGCAGAATGCTGTGTCTGTCTTCAGGTGGTGATGGGACATCAGAAGCACGTGTTATAATGTCTATCCTCATCCCAACCTTGTTTTTTAAACTACATTCCACGTGCATTACAACAAAGTAGGAGTCGAGTATCACCTTTAAGACCAACAAAGTTTTATTCAGAATGTAAGCTTCCGTATGCATGCATACTTCTTCAGACAATGGAATGGGGTACAGTGAGCAGAACTACATATAGCTGGTGGGCAGTGGTTAAGAATGCAAAGTGATACAAAGTTAGGATCCAATGGCAAAATAGTGAAAGAACACTTGATCTTAAAGGTACTACTGGACTCCTACTTTGTTCTATTGCTTCAGACCAACACGGCTGTCCACCTGGATCTATTCAAGATGCACGTCAGGAAGAAGGGTTCCAGCCTAGCCTTCACCTCAAGTATCAATTTTCTGTATGCAGGGAATGTTTCTGGGGGATGGGAGGGATATTTCAGCAAGCCAGTCATAATTTTCATTCTGAAGGGGTATCACGAGAGGTTTTTTTAAGTGTAAATGTATCCTGTGCGTCTCCTGAAAATTGTATAAGGCATATTTATTTCAGTTTGCTTTTGCTGACCATGTGTAGCATAAGATGAGTGTGGTTTTTAATAATTGCAACCAGTGTGTGTGTGTGGGGGGGGGTTGCTTGTATGCTTTAAATATATCCCTGTAAATTTAAGGTGATGGCCATGGTAATTGGATGGTAGTTGGATAGGAGGCTGCTATGCTGAGGAAGGCAACATAAAGTCTCCTCTGCTGATCTCATGCCTTGAAAACCCCTTGAGGGGTCTCCAAAAGTCAGTTACAACTTGGCAAGCACTCAGTCATTATGATTAGACACAAAATAAGCAAGATTTTTTACACAGTGAATAAACTGGAAAACCCATTAAAGCACATGATCAAGAAATTTAATGACTTTCTCTAAATGTGTTTTGCAAATTTCTTTTGGCAGGTGTATTAGCACACAAATCCTACTCTTCCCTGCATGGTTTTTGGGAGGGGTGGCAGTTTCTGAACTGAGAAACAGTGTGTTGTATTGACTAATACTAAAGGTTTTTTTAATGGACTATAGCTGGAGTTATTCTCTCTCTCTCTCTTTCCATATATATTCTAGAATTCCACTGTTATGGCCAGAGCTGAGCACTTCCGAGATGTTGACTATCTCCTGATCCATGGAACAGCAGATGGTAAGCTGTTGTTAATTGGACATCATCATCAAAGTCGCAGTGTTGCCGCTAATAAAACAGAAGTGCAAAGTATTGTGACAGTTATGCAGTCTTGAGAACAATTCAGTTCACCTTTGCCATTTCATGAGAAGAGATGGAGGATTGTAGCTGAGCTCCTTCATTGATATTTCTTCTTCCTTCCTTGCATGCGACACACTGTATTTATTAGTGTATATTGTCTCTGTTTTTTTAATTTCCAGACAATGTTCATTTTCAGCAAGCAGCCCAGATCTCAAAAGCTCTGGTTGATGCAGAAGTGGACTTTCAAGCAATGGTACGTCTTAGTAACTAACACTGGTTACCAAGTTTACCAAGCACGTTTTTATCCAAGAGTCAGATATGATATAAGCAGGTAGTGTTTGCAAAAGGTGCACATGCACCAATCAAACAGGAGAAAATGCCGGCATGCAAACAGATGCTGTTCACAAATTTTCCGCAAGCTGTGCAGAGTCCTGGATAGAGTCTCTGCAGTAGCATCAGACCAGGGTATGGGAAGGAGGGGTGGGGGGGAGATAGAATCAAACCCTCTGTTTCCCAGTTCTACTTGCACTCCTCCAAACAGATGGTTGGCATTTTTGCAGACTGTGCCCAGGCTCTGCTCTTTGTGTGCTCTTTGTTCAGACCTTTCCAAGAAAGACAGCCCAGTATCAGTCTGCACACGAGCAACAAGGATGATCAGGAGCCTGGAGGAGAGGAGATCAAGCTCTGTGAGGAAAAGGACTTGGGAATGTTCAGTCTGGAGATGACGAGGTTGAGGGGGGACATGATTTCTCTCTTCAAGTATCTGAAGGCCTGCCCAGTGGAGGGCAGGGAGCTGTTCCTGTTGGCGGCAGAGGAGAGGAGTTGTAATAATGGGTTTAAATTAAAGGTGGGAAGATACCAGCTGGATATTAGGGGGGAAAATTACAGTCAGAGTTGTTCAACAGTGGAATCAGCTACCCAGGGAGGTGGTGAGCTCCCCCCCCCCACTGGCAGTCTTTAAGCAGCAGCTGGACAAACACTTGTTGGGGCTAGGCTGATCCTGCATTGAGCACTTCCAACTCTGTGATTCTATTATTCTTCATGTTGGACTAGTGGGTCCATGTACTGTTCCCCCACCACCACCACCACACTCCATTTCCCATTCTCGCTCTCTCTAACAGTCCCTGTGGAATATAATCCTATTTCCATTGCACGTTTTGCTGCTTCAATCTGGTTTGAATCCCTGCAGATATGAGAGCTTGAGCACAAATAGCCTGCATACCAGATGAGGTTGATACTGTAGCTGGAGAGAGTCACATGGGATTAAAATATGAACATATGAAGCTGCCTTCTACTGAATCAGACCCTTGGTCCATCAAAGTCAGTATTGTCTTCTCAGACTGGCAGCGGCTCTCCAGGGTCTCAAGCTGAGGTTTTTCACACCTATTCGCCTGGACCCTTTTTTGGAGATTCCAGGGATTGAACCTGGGACCTTCTGCTTCCCAAGCAGATGCTCTGCCACTGAGGCACAGCCCCATTCATGGCTCTCCAGGGTCTCAAGCTGAGGTTATTCACCCCTATTTGCCTGGACCCTTTTTTGGAGATGCCGGGAATTGAACCTGGGACCTTCTGCTTCCCAAGCAGATGCTCTACCACTGAGCCACCGTCCCTCCCCCTATAAAATAAAATGTAATCATTGGTTAGTTTTGAAACTTCAAGTTCAAATAATAGTGGTCCAACACTGCCCAGTGACCCACACAATGAAAGGTACTGAGGTATCCCTTGAGTGAAGTATTTGATTTTAAACACTGTATTAGTCCCACGGAAATTTTGCTTGACTGAGCACAACTGGAATTCTAAAAGCACTTAGAAAAGCATCTGTTAAACTGTGCTGGTGTGACGCTCCATAGCTACTCCACTGGCTGTGTTTCTTTGCTGCGGGGGGGGGGGGGGGGATGAGCTCACTAATGGAACTTTAAAGCTACATCTATGCATATTTAAAAACAAAATTTCAAGTGCCTGTGTGAACTAGTGCAGTGTGATAGTGTGTTGGACTGTGCTTCAAATGTCTATTTTATTTATTTAGTACATTTGTATTATCAGATACTTGACAATTCTATTGGAAATGACCAGTGGTCATTTTGTAGAAAAATAGGTGGTGGAGCTCATCCAGGGATTGTTATGCAGCTGTACATACTATTCAATGGACAAGGAACATACGAACATATATGAACATATGAAGCTGCCTTCTACTGAATCAGACCCTTAGTCCATCAAAGTCAGTATTGTCTACTCAGACTGGCAGTGGCTCTCCAGGGTCTCAAGCTGAGGTTTTTCACACCTATTTGCCTGGACCCTTTTTTAGTTGAAGATGCCGGGGATTGAACCTGGGATCTTCTGGTTACCAAGCAGATGCTCTACCCCTGAGCTACTGTCCCTCCCCACTCTCAGGAGGTGGAACTCTCATAAGGAGGAGGAGGAACTCTCAGAAAGGTGCAGGAGCTGTGCGCCTGTGAGCTCCCACTGAATCTGAGGCCTGGATATGACAATATATATACATACACATACACACACTCACACCCTTAAGGTTTTGTTGTTGTTGTTCAGTTCTTTACCTGGGCTGTTCTGATTTGATGATGTCATCTTCTTTCTTTTCTCCAGTGGTATACAGATAAAGATCATGGCATCGGAGGCCACGCTCACAGTCATATCTACACCCATATGAGCCATTTTATCAAGCAGTGCTTTGCATTGTCATAATCCTTGAGATAACAATTCATATCTCATGCCAAAATTTGTTTTACGATGGTTTGAATAAGAGCACTTTCCCAATTAATTGGCTCACTTTGCATTGCACTGATGGGAATGGCGATATCTCTGGACATATGAAGATATGCCTCCTCTCTGCCCCGGCATTTTATTGCATACTGTGATCCACTGAGGAGGCCAAAGCAAACTTTGGTGCAGTTCCAAAGTATGTGTAAGTGTATCTCTGTGCTTGAGGATCTCAATGTCAAAAAGAGCAGGATGGGTTTCCTCTTCCAAAATCCTATGTGCAAAGCCCTGGATATGGATGTGTACAAGATGTCTCACAGCAGTCTCTTTTTTAAAATACTCCAATGTTGCTTTTTTGAAAGAAATAATTGGTTTACTTGTTCCAAAGTAGGGACGGGGGGGGGGGGGGGATTTGAGTCACTGTTTGGTTTGTATGCAAGTAAACATATTTGTCTAAATGTGAACGACACTCTTCCAGAAGCATCCATGTGGATTGCAATCAATATAAGCAAATGGGTCATCTGAGCAAGCAAGTTCTCCCTAAAAGTGATGTCTGTTCCCAGAATCTCAAAAAGCAGAACTGCCTAAAATATTTGGAAACTCATTTTTTTAAAATGATAGAAATTAAGAAATTCTGTGCCTGAAAGCAGGGGAACATTTCCGGTGGCTAATATGCTAGTAATGTCAAGCTTGGTATTCAGTGGAAGTTAATACAAAAACTCCTCTCCAGTATTCTTATCGGTTTCTTTTAACACACCAGAATTGTGCAGAAAAATTCTAAACCAATAACTCAACAATGCTTTCAGAACTTGGCCATCTTTGCGTAACAGCTCTCTAAAAATGGAATTTGTAGCTCTCCAAATCATAGTCTCTTCCTTTTTCTAATCTGATAAATGATGCCAGGTCCTAAACTTGGTGATGGCAGAGCACCTTGAGGACTAGAAATATATGCTTATTTTGGTACCAAAGAGCAGAAAATAACCAAAATGTGGTCTTATGCACCACCAACCATTACTTTGAAAGGATCAAACCACTGCAACAGAAGTATGTATAATACCTGTGTGCTTTGAGATTTTTTAAAAGATCCAGTTATGAACATTATTTTGCTGGTTTAGCCAAAATGATACCACCAGTTAACTGTCTCCTTCACAGGAACATCCTTGCAACATTAGATTTTTTTTTTTTTTTAAATCTACCTCCTGTTTCTAGCAGTAGCCTCTGGCATGTCTGCTTCCCACATTTGCAAATGGGGTCGGTTGGATCCAGTGCGGTATTTCCGCACATGCAAGGACTTCTGCCCACAGAGCATAGCTTTCTTGACTCTTCAACCTGTGGCAGCCCAAAATGCCCCCAGGAATCTGTTGGGGGGAACCACAATGGGAGGGATCTAAGAAGTTCTGCTCTATAGGCAAAAGTCCTTGCACCTGCAGAAACATGGTGCTGGATCCAACCCATGATGAGTTGATTCCTCACCACTGGCGAACGTGTGAGTCACATGTGGTGCTGACCATATGTGGTTTTTTTAACCTTGTGTGTGTGGGGGGTTAATCTTCTCGTGGCATGCACCATTAGGTGGGAAAGACCCTGAGAATTAATGCTTGATATTCTCCCTATTACACACAGCAGCAACATGAGAACACACCACTGGGACATGAATCCCACAGGACTGTGAGCGAAGGAGGTTGCAGACACTAGAGACTAGGGGTATACATATAAGTCATAGAGACAGTCCCTGTGGGTCATTTTCATTTCCATCAATGGGATATGATGTCTACGGGAAGTTGCTCTTGGTGTGTATTACAGGCCTGCCCCTTTCTTTAGGTAATACTAAGTCCTGTGGAGTATTCTGTTTATTCTTCCCTGCATGTGCACACTGTTGATACATGAGAAACAGACAGCAGCAGCAGTAAAAAAAAAAAAAAAATTGCACTGTGCTCTAGCTATTGTGAACAATATCATTTATGTGAACAGGGTGTAGCTTACAGCTTCAGTGTGCTTTGGGAAATGCTTGACATGTTCTTAAAGAGTTCGTTTGCCCTTAACTATAGAAGAAATACAGCAGACACCTTGTAAAATATATGGGACAAGCTAATTATTTTTGTACCTGTATAAATGTCTTGAATAATAAAGCTATATTTGTGATACCAGAGACTGTTTGTTGGGCAATTAAAAACTGGGCACTATATTTTTACAGAGTGTTTATTGGCTAGCATATGCAATTGAAGGTTGCTAGAGAAATTTCATCTAAGAAGTGCAACATTTATCCCAGGGAAAAATCTTAGCAGCTTTTCAGAATAGCATTGGGTCCTAGAAATACATCCGCATCAAACCTATTTCCTACATGTGGCTGTTTCTCTGGCATGGTGAGCTGTCTGTGAGATTAGGTGTGAATGCAAAACAGGCCAGAAAGGGAAGAGGGCTGGGAGAGAGAACAAAATCAAAGTGTGGACATGTAAAGAGAGCACTTTGATGAAGGAAGAAAACATCTACACACACGCACAAAGTGTAGAAAGCCTTAAAGAATTAAACAATGCCAAAATATACAATTAAACAAATTAAATGTGCAGATAAAAATATGCAGATACCCTATGTTAATTATTTTCACCATCACCAATTTGCAGCCAGGTGCCTGATTTTTAAAGAATAAAGTCATGTCATTGTGTTCATGAGGAATACTTCTTACATCTGTTAAGGTGACCAGTTTCTGGAATATTACATTATGATGAAGGCTTTGACTGTACACGTTTTAAATGCTTCACCCAATTTCATTCTGATTCAGGTACTCTGCCTTACATAATTTGCTTTTATTTAGAGGGTTCTGAATAATCTGTAGTAACTGATCTACATTCTTGGGCAATATTTGTAAACTATGACGTGCTTAAAATTGTAGTACTGGTCAATAAAATTATATAATTGAAAATAGTGAAACCAGTGGAGATTGAACACTTTGCTACATACAGAGTTGGAAGAAACATATTGTATGCCTTCCAAAATGTTGACCTATCTGGTAAGCTTACACCTTGAGTAGCATGAGTCTACATCAGAAATTTTAAGCACTAAGCTACGCAGAAAGAACTGCTGCGTATATGTTTGGGCTTAGATTTTTCTTGAAAGGTTTCTATATCTCTGGAACCCCCCCCCCCCCAAAAAAATGAGATTTATCTGTCCACTTTATTTATTTATTGCCATCTTCCGCCAGAGGGTGAAGACTTCTTTCATTTGGCAATCCCTGAGTACTTCTGCCTTCCAGACCAATGTTTTATTTGCTGGGGGGGGGGGTTGTCTTTGTATTTTAACTCTGTTTTTAATTTCTTACCATGATGTGTGTTTTTGGTTGATTTTAATGGCTTTAAAATGTGAGCTTATTGTGTATATTTTAAATCGTTAGCCACCTTGGTGGTTCTCACGGGGATGGAAAGGCAGGATATAAACGTTGTAAATAAAATAATAAATATATAGGTAGAATATCATCTATAAATAATATTCTGCCATGACACTCTGCTTGCAGTTTGTTTAGCTTGGCCTCTTAGAAGGCGTTGGGGGGGGAGGGGATAGGGTCCTACTTTGCCTCAAGACTGTAAAACTTGATGGTTGGGGCATAAGTTGTTTCAGTTTTTGTTTCTACTGTGTTGTTTTTAATGTTATATTCGATGGTTAAGGCTGTTGCTACATCATAAATGGGTCCATTGAGCCATTGGGTCCAGGGATGCCTGGGGGGGAAAATCAATTAAATTGCCTAAAGTGGAAGTGTCAAGCTCATTTGTTACAGGGGATGGATCTGAAATATCACTTTGACAAGCTAGCCCATATGTGTCATAAAATGTAATGCCTGGTACAGGAGATATAAACTTTATGAAGGAGACAGGCAAACCCAACTAACATTATTGTTCTCGACTCAAAATACAAAGAAAAGCAACTGATTCTTAGAAGTGAAAGCAATTGATTTACTTGAGAAACCACGAAAGCCCAAATAAGTGTATTTGATCATATGCAAGACTACTTCCTCCACCCCCCCCAGGATGCCATAAAAGGTGGGGTTTCTTATATTCCCTTAAAATCAATTACTTTTTGTTTACATCACACTTTTAGGAGATGAGAAAATGCTTTATTTACTCCTCCAATACACCCAGCCTCAAGCTGAGCACAGCTATGATTTGTCTCTTGCCCTCGGTTTCCTCTCTTCCTGTCCTTCCTCTGAGGAGCTCACGGAAGCACACAAATTCCACCACCACCCCATCCCCACCAACAACCCTGTGAGATGGGCCAGGCTGAGCACAGCCGTGGGTGACTCAGACAGGATCCTGGCTCAGGAGGAAGGTGGGGGGTCTGAACCTGATTCTCCACAGTGTCTCCCAGATTCCGTCACTCCCAGTTCGCATCCCTCCTGCTTTGCCCACAGAAGTGGCAGGTCTGAGGTGAAGGCCTGACAGAGAGGCTGTCTCCAAACCTCCAGGAGATGCTTTTTGTCCTCCTGTGACCCCTTTTTCCTCACAGACTGAGAACAGGTGGGGGTGGGGAGAATGGAGGTCATTGTCCCCCACCTGCTCTTGACACTGCCTCCTGACTCTGCAGCTTTCCCCTTTACTCCTTCACTCACTTCTGAGGCCAGGACATCTTTCCCCTCAGAGCAGCATGCACAACATAGCCCAGTTCCTTCCTAATCCATGTACCTGCCCTCTCCACCTTCCCCTGGCAGCCCTGTCTCCATGCACCTGCTCTTGAGAACCCCCCTCATAGTTGCCATTTGAAAAACAGAAAGCCAGTTGATGTGGTGGCAGTTCTGGCTGCTTGATTCTGCCCCATATATAGTGACTTCATCAATCCTTGGCGAGCTGTGATCAGAGGAGGCAAGGGGGGGGGGGGAGGAAAGTCTCTTTCTCTGCCTTCGCTGCCATTCCTTTTACATGCTATTTTACCTCAGCCTGTTAGCCCAGCTCCTTAGCCATTTCCTTTCTATTCCTTGAAAGTTTTACCATGCTTGTCTCACCATGTGTGCCTGCTCACCCTCGCCCTGAGCTTACTCCCTAACCTCCATTGCACCAGTTGCTTGTAGACGGAATAAGGGCCCTGGGCAGGCCATGTGTTGACACTAGGGTTGCCAAGTCCAATTTAAGAAATATCTGGGGACTTTGGGGGTGGAGCCAGGAGACATTAGGGGTGGAGCCAAGATCAAGGCTGTGACAAGCATTGAACTCCAAAGGGAGTTCTAGCCATCACATTGAAAGGGCCATCACCTTTTCAATGCCTTCCATAGGAAATCATGAAGGATAGGGGCACCTTCTTTTGGGGCTCATAGAATTGGACCCCCTGATCCAATGGTTTTGAAACTTGGGGGATATTTTGGGGAGAGGCACTAGATTCTGTACTGAAAATTTGGTGCCTCTACCTCAACAAACAGCCCCCCCCCCCCAGATATCCACGGATCAATTCTCCATGATTTTCTATGGGAATAAATCTCCATAGGGAATAATTCCCAGCAGACATTTCCCTCCCCTCCCCCCGCTTTCTGACGACCCTGAAGCGGGGGAAAGCCTCCAAACCGGGGGATCCCCTGCCCCCACCTGGGGATTGGCAACCATAGTTGACACCCCTGGTCTAAGGGGATGGAGAAACTCTCCTGTTCAACTTGGTATCATTTTGGGGTTTTAGCAGCATGTTACCATTTGTGGTTTTGGGGGGTTTTTTGCAGCCTGCCTACTATTTGAATATTTTTGTGTGTTCCAATGTTATTTTTTTAAGTGACCCATATAAAATTTGAAAATATCTTCTGCTATTTATTTATTGCATATTTGCATTTTCACACTTTTATTGAACAAAATGTAGCATTGCTTCCTAAAAGATTTTGAAAAGCCTATATACTGAAAAATAAAGGTTACCTATATTTGCATCAATCAATGCTGAAAATTAATGTTAAGAATTCACCATTTGCTTCAATTGAAGTATTTGCCAGTGAATGGAACTGTGTGATTTCCCTGCAGCAAATGCAATTTGCAAAGATCTAAAAGAAAACTTATTTAAAGTTTTGTATCTGTGGTGCTAAACTCAAAGCAAGTTTGACCAAATTGATTAAAACATTTGTTTGTTGGAAATGCAGTAAATTATATCTTCATGTGGTGATCATTTCCTGTAGTTTATAAATATTGGATAAGAATATTGAAGGTTATTAAAATGTATGACAGGAGTTATGTTATATAAAGACCATGAAGTATTATCATTAGGAAATATCAACAGCTGAATTTCTGTATACCTATCCATTATTGCAGATTTATGAATCATTACAAAAGTAATAATCACTAAAAATTGGTGGGGATATTTAAAAAATATATAATGTATTAAGAAGCTGTGGCAAACTGCTACAATGTCCAGGTTGACTGTCTGGTCTTTTAACGGATGGTAGACAAAATAAATCTGTTTTTATAATAGGTTTCCATGCACTGTTGGGTAGTTGGAGGTCAAAACTTAATTTACAGGTTGATCTTTATAATTTTCCTTATTGCAATTTAATAGCTCATTAGATGGAAAGCCTATCTGTATATATTCATAGTACTATGCCTGTAATATTTTCCTGTACCTTTTATGTATGTTACGATGTAAGTATATATTTTTAAAAAGTACTTGTCTAATATTGGTAAAAATGTTTTTTTTTTAATTATAGGGTTGGATCCAGAAAGCATTTTCACTCTACCTCAAACAATTTCCCTTATTACAGCCCTCATCCCTTGTGCCTTTTGTCTTAGGTAGACCCATTGATTCCCACCACAGTCTTTTTGGTGGTCAAAGACCATTATTTTTTTTTAACTAGAAGAAAATCTGGTGGGATTCCTTGCATGATATATTTAGTTATGAAGTAAGCTTCCTCAGTCAGAGCAGCAAAGATATAATGGAGATTGCTTGTGTGGGAAAACAGTTCTTTTAAGGTGATGCATAAGAACATGTGCCCATGCCAGCATAGCTGGAACACATCCCCAAGTGAGTTGCGGTCTGCTGCCGCTCAGGAGCAAAAATGGGGCATTTGTGTTGGCTGTAGTTCCAAAGAGATCTGCTTTGGAAAATCCTCATCCCTGAAAAACTGGATGAAGGTAATGGTCCATGACTGACCACTCTTGGCTTACAGACACACCTGTGCTTTAAGATGTCCACTAAGATGTTGTGTTGCCCTGCTATGTATATGGCTATTAGATGTATCCTGTGCCTTGCTGTCCAGTGCCAAATGTGAGATACTTCTGTGTATAAACTGATGGATCTTGTGCCCCCTTGCTTATTTAAAATTTGGCTGTTGTGTTCTCTGTAGCCAGGAGCACTGCTGACCTTGAAGTAATCCTGTTACAGAAGCAAGAGCATTCCTTAAAGTCCCGAATTCCCAACAGATTAATGTGTAGTTTAGCTTTGGCTTCAGACCATAGGCCCTTAGCTGCATACACTCCACACTGTGCCCCCCAACTCATTCAGGAGGTGTATGTAAAGACTTGTATTTCATGTGAATGGGCTCCCAGTCAGGTTCTCCTAAGCAGATGTGGAAATTTGGTTCACCAGTTAAGGGCGCTAAGGATGGATCTGGGAATCAAAACCCTTTTCCACTGTGAGCTTGAAACTGGATGGAATTCTCAGAAGAACCAGTTTTGGAGCGGACTCATGAAAAGCTGCATGTGTGGGGTTACTGCTGTAGTGGATGCCATACATCCAAGTAATCTTTGAATGTTTCTGGCAGATTGAAATCTGTACGGTAAAAATTTCTGAGCCAGTGATCTAATAGGACTAGTTCTTGTTAATGGTAGGAATGCCCTTCCACTCATTGAATCAATACTAGCACCTACAAAGCCTATGGGTTGAGTAGGAGAAAGGTGAGATTTCTCCTCGTTTATAAGGAACCCGAGATTGTTTTGTGTTCACAGAGCACAGTCCAAATCCTTCCTTAGGGAGTCAGCTACAAAGAGCCATTTATCCAAGATTGCTGAAGTCTTAAGTAGGAGACAACCACTGATAAGCACTTGGTTAACACCCATGGTGCTGATGCTAGCCCAAAGGCAAGGCTGTACATTTGTACATGTTGCCCTCATAAAGGAGCCTGAGGTACTTCCTACAGGTTCTATGGATAAATATGTGGAAATAGGCATCCTTCATAAACCAAAGAACTCTGCCCAGTAAGAGGAAGACTTCCTGCAGGGATAACATCCTGAACTTTGGAACGTGTAAGTATTCAGGGTCCTAAGGTCCAAGATGGGCCTCTTTTGGCCACCTTTTTTTGTCTGTTGCAAAGTATCTGGAAAAACCCATATATGGCATGAATCTGGGGAAACTCTTGTGATGCCCCCCTTTAGTAATGAAGCAACCTCTTGAGTGAGAAAAACCAAGAAGTGTGGGGATGATCTAAGATACAGTTGGTAAGGAGGCGGAAAGTGGGATTCCAAAAAAATAACCTGTATTTAACACCCAGGCATCATTTGTAACTGTTGACTAAAACCAGAAAACGTGGATAATCTGTCCTGAAAGAAGGTCTTGCCTGCTAGTCATGGCGTTGCCATTCCCCTAGGTTGTTGATCCCTGGGGGACTGGAAGAGTTGCTTATTCCTATTTCTATTCTACCACCTACCTTGGGACTGCTGGGAATAAAGAGGTCTAAAGGCTTGTTGAGAGGACGGAGGGGCTTGCTACCCACACTCAAAAGTACATAAATGGCCTTGAGTAGTGAAACCTTTGTGAGTTTCTAGACCAGCACCTCTGGCTTATACTGTTGGCTAGCACTGGAGATAATATCCAATGACTTCAATGTAATCTTACCCTTTTGGATAGGATCTAGGACTTCATCCATCAGCTGAAGAGTTCCCTATCCTCAAAGGGGTGGTCTTCAATTTTGGTCCTGGTGTCTGGTGGGAGGGTTGAGGATCTTAGCCAGTAGTATATCCTTGTCATGACCCCTGAAGCCATAGCCCTATGGCAATTGGCTGCATGCTGGTCCAGATCTAGACTTGCTGGTTTTGTGTCTGCTATTTGATGAGTGACTCCATCACGCTGAACTGGGGACAAGGAATCAGGTACCTATATGAGTCCAGCACATACCACTGTCATCTAGGGTCAAAAACTGTCTGGAAGGAAAAAAAAACGTCCTGGCACCTCAAATAGAGGCTTAACATATGGAAATAGGCAACTGAAGCTTATTGTGGTACAGAAGCAAGTACATATGAATATATGAAGCTGCCTTATACTGAATCAGATCCTCGGTCCATCAAAGTCAGTATTGTCTACTCAGACTGGCAGCGGCTCTCCAGGGTCTCAAGCTGAGGTTTTCCACACCTATTTACCTGAACCCTTTTTAGTTGGAGATGCCGGGGATTGAACCTGGGACCTTCTGCTTGCCAAGCAGATGCTCTGCCACTGAGCCACCGTCCCTCCCCAACAAGTAACATCAGATCGCTTCCTAAGGAAGCCTCTAAACTCATCCCTTTAAAAGGCTGCAATGCCCAGAGCTAACATGAGCACTTGTGAGACAGCAGATATGTGCTTGTCAGAGCACCACATGAGAAGCCCAGCTAGTAGACATCGGACACTATAGACAGGCAAGTCCATGCAAAGAGACCTTTTTTCACTCCTGGGCCACTCTCACAATATCAGGCATGTTGTGTGCTGAACATGTGACAGACACAGTAAAGAGAGAAGCCTTGAAGAATAGTAAGGATAAATATTTTATTTCCACATAACATCTCTGAAGATGTGAAAAACACAATATTCTATTCACATATACACGTTACTTAAACTTTTGTAATAAATTACATCCAAGAAATTCAGTAATTTTGGCCAGGAAATATGAAAATTTTAAGTAACTGTAACACTACCATTTGCCAACCCCCCTTCCCCCCCCCTCCCCGTGATTTCAAAATGCTGGGATGAACAATGATGCGGCATTGAAATTTTCACAAAAACTGAATAACTGTAAAAAAATGTATATACCGTATATGAAAACACTGAACAAAAATTCAGAATGCCATTGAATACACTGATTTCACAGTATCCAGAAAAGCTAGACAGGTTCTAATTTGTTTTGATTCTTTCAAAACTGAAAGTCAGCAATTCCTTCAACCATCAGCAATCTCCTTCCCAGGATAAATCGGCATTGCGGTGCTATACTAGACTTCTCTTCAAAAATTAACAGTGGATCCTCAAGAACGCAATACCCAAAGCATTTTAATCAGAACATAGCTGTACTTCCCCCCCTAAATTTTAAAGCACATCTTTATCAAATGCAAATATTTTAATTGTATATGGTAATATAATTTGCATAATATGCATCTGAAGAATTTGAATGAAGCTAAAAGAAGTCATCTGCAAAAAGCATCTGTGACCTCAAGGATTCCAGATTTGTACCTCAGACACCAACGAGGTTTTTGGGGGATGAGCTTTCAAGATGCAGAGTTCCCTTTACCAGAAACTTTTGACACTCAAAATCTCACGCCCCTGAGATCTTGTTGGTTTCGAAGATGCTACTGGACTTTAATTTAGCTCTTCTACTGTAGGCCAACATGGCTACCCACCTGAAACCATGGCCGCAAAATAATCCAGTCAGCTTTTTCATTCATCTCCCCTCCTTACCACAGCCAGGTCTCACAATTTCAAACACATCTTTTTGGTGGTCCAAGAGGACTCCTGTCTTCCGTTTTCATCAGTGGAAAAACTGGTTGGATCCAACCCTATACTTTTTTTATTATGCCCACTTGATTTAGCCTACTTTTGGCACATGAGCTGCTTGGGTGGTCTAGTGTATGAAGTGCAGGACCTAGGGAATGGGAGTATGGCCCCTTCGGTATAGTCTCATACTCTGCTGGCCACTGAACAACCACAGCATATGCAAATGTGTGCAGTTCTTGCTCAGTCACCATCTCCAAAGTCACTTCTCCTCACTTGCCACCACTGTTGATGCCACATGTCTTTAATAGCCTTTCATGGGTGTAAACCTGCCAAACTGATATGCCAATATGGCGTTGCCATACTATAGCACTTGTCCTGCACAAGATGGATGACGTAATGTTTGCTCATGTACCATGCATCTTCGCATGGGTTGTCCCTGTTGGTTGCAGCCTCTTCAGTGCCTTCTTTATCTCAGTTTCGCATCTACAAAGTGGAAATAACATTACGAACTGTCCAACCTGGAAGAAACTTTTCTTCAGGAAATCCCAGAACTAGTACTGAGGATCAGTGTCTCTGTCATCTGCTGAATCAGCAGGAACTGCAATGCACATTTCCTGAGTGCATTGATCACATGGGCTTGAAATGATTCAATCTGAGCCATTCAGAAGTTGCCCTAATCAATGAAACCATGCCTTTTCTTGTCCTGGGAAATTCCTGTTCTTTTCCTACATGCTCATGGATGCCTGGACACACCTCTAGCCATAGGGATTCGTCAAAAGAAGCCCCCCCTCCTGCTTCTTTGTGCCCAGGGTGGTCAGTTCCACATGGGCTAGAATTCCTCATGCACATGGAAACAAAAAAAATTTCTCAGCTCTGTCCGTTCTCAGTTCCAAATGGCTTTGCACCGAATTCCTGCATAGCTGTGTTGGCACAAGCTAATTTATGTGGTGTTAAGAGCCATGCATAATAGCAGAGCTGAGATAAGGCTTATTACACTATCTTGGTCCGTTTAGAAAGTAAAAAAAATAAAATAAAATAGTGCATTTCTGAGACTGATTGTAAAGCCCTGCAAATTGAAACAATTTTAAAAGATCAAAGGTGTGTGTGGGGGAGTGTCATAAAAAGATTAAAAAAAATGAATACATATAAAAAAATTGTAAAACGTTTTGATATCTGTCCTATTTTGTTTTAATAAGAGGGGGGAATACATCCTCTCCCAAGGATTCATGGGGCCCTTTTCCTGTCCTACTTTTCACCAGCCAAGTGTACCTCCTTGATGATGATCCAGCCATCTCAATTCCTCTTGAGAGCTACCCGCAAACATTATTCATGTTGCAGGCATGTACAACCTGTGCAGGAGTCCATAAGGAAGAGAACTATGGCTGGATCTTTGTAGGGAAGGTGCGCTCTCTCTTCCTATTGAAGCAAATGGTTAAACACCTCCAGCCAAAAGTGGCCAAAAGGAGAAGGAGAGAAAAGAGCTATTTTGATTTTGTGAGAAGAGGATGTATGTCCAGAAGATGATGGATCTTGACCAGGGGTGCAATCTTGCTGTTCTCCCTAGTTTAAAAACTGATTATATAATAAAGTATGAAGACTTTGATAAAATCTATATGGCATATACAAAAAAGAGTTCTGTATTGTGGAAACATTTGCCTTTGATAAGGGAATTCAGTTCAATTACTCCTATTAACAAAGGCCAGACAGAAGCACACCCTCAAGCTTGGTTTTTGTTTTGCAAAACGGGGTCTTCATGGCCCCCTGAATTGGTGTCAAAATTCCCATTCAGTTAATGGGATCTTGACTTCCAATCTAATTTGCAGTGTGGGAATAAATGAAGTCTATAATCCAGGCAATGCTAACCACATTTTGGTCCCATTCAGGGCTCAAGCACTGTTTCTTTCAGCCCCACCTAATATTGCTGTCATGCTTGAAAATACAATAAAATTCTGCTTCACTGACCCTAAGGCGAAGCTTTACCGTTGGCTGGATTGTTTTCTTAATCAAACAACAAATTTCAAATGTAAGTTTTAAAAAAAGCTGGCATGCATTTGACAAAATAACAAAACAAGCTCTCTAGCAAAAATATATGTAAGATTTATAATCTGGGTCTAATCGGTACTTCGTCTCTAGCTAGACAAGTACATCACATCGTGTAGGAATTCCAAGGGCAGTACTCAGACGTTTCAAGAAATCCCACCCCACGTTGATCACCTTTGGCGATGGAGAAGAAGGGGGGATCTTACTGCACATCTCTGTGAATTGTTATAATCCAGAAATCTAGAGGGGGAAACTGGATTATTTACCACTACAATGCAGCTGTTGGAATCACCACTGCAACATTTAGTATAGTACAGTATGAGATATTGTAATGACGGCTTGCTTTCACAACAAATACTGCATGGATACTGCGCATCCTTGGATGTGACTTTTTCCAAACAAGGTGAGAGATTGTTAACTATATTCTATATATCTTTATATATTATATTACTTTATTCTGCAGTTACATATAAATTTAAATATTAAATATCCAGTATTAAATCAAGGAAAATAGCACAAATATAGGGTCTGATTCTGTAAATCACACACTCACGCGCACGCGCACACACACACACATGACCACACACACACACGCATACATCAAAGCCATGATTTTAAACTGGGGGAAGAAACTCATTCTTGTGGTTAAGAGTTTGTAGGATTGAGCCACTCCTCATTTAAAAACAGCTCTAAAACTACAAGTGTCTCTGTTACCTTAGGTCTTCTGAAAGGACAGGCTGAAAGCTACCTATTAAAAAGGAGCGGCTTCCCACCTCCCAGGTTGTTTTTATTCCTGACATGGAGAAGCCATGAAAATAAATTACGCAGGCAAAGTAGGAAGGTATCGTCCAAACCTACTGAGACATTAATTCAATGTGAAAGGAAACTTTTGTCCACTTCTTGACTGGATGGAGTGGGTTCCAAAGGCTGGAGGACCCAGGAAGGAAAGCACAAGATTCTTTCATTGGATAGAGTTGACTTCTGCAATGAGTTATAGACCAGAGTCAATGAAGAGCCAGTGAGCTGAAACACAGATGGCACTAAATACGTTACCAGTGCTTATACTCTGGGATGAAGGACAGCTTGGAGAAAGAAATGGATCACCTTATGTATTGTGGCACTCCTTGCGTTGTTTTGTAAAAACAAACTATAGAACAAGTCATAGGCAAGTTTCGCGGTCCACACCTTTCCCTGAGTCAGCTTTCTTCTCTCGTTGGCTTTCAGTACTGCATCGAGGAAAGAAAGAGAAGAACAAAAGTCTTGTTGTACATGACACATTATGAGCTATCAGGGGGAAAGGGGAAAGGCTGGTGGCAGAAGGGGTTGGGGGTGGGGGGTGGGAAGAAATCCATCCAACAATACCATTTGCATTAGCTTTTCATGCCACAAGATACAAAACCAGGAAGCAAAGAAATACATTGTTATGAAAAGAGCCTGCCATCATCACAGAACAAACAAAAATGGTAGGCAAAGAATGAAACAGAAGAACAGCTGAAGTAAGAAAAAAAAGTTACTGACATACAAATCGGCGAGCATGCAAGCGGAAACCACTGCGTGTTTAAATGGCAGATATTTTCTTTGCAAAGACCACTTGCCATGTAGGACACATCTTCTCATGCACAAACAAGAAGTTAAGTAGTGGATTGGTTAGTATGTGCGCGTCTGTGCCCTCCGATTGAAGTCTGATAGATGTGGATGTAGTCAGATACTATTTTATTTATTAAAAAATATTTGTGCCCTGTCTTTCTCCAGAGACCCCAAAGTTGGCTTACAACGCTAGCCAGAGCTAGCATCAAAACAGTAAAATCAAGATATATATATTTTAACACAACATAATCTCAATAACCTATGACAGGTATAAACTTGCAATCTAGTTTAGGATCCATTAAAGGGCCATTAGGGAAAAAAGGTAGACCTTAGCATAGGTTGGATCTAACTTGCTTTTCCGTTAGTGCAAAAAAGAGAATGGGTGATCTTGCACAAGCTTTATCCCCACCATAGCCCTGTCTTGCCAGTCTTTCAGGTGATGAGGGGCCACACAAACCCTGGTACAAATTTTGGAGAGGTCAAAAAGGACCCCCTTTCCTTTTCTCTTGCAGCAGCGGAAAAGCTGGTAGGATCCAAACTATGGTCTGTAAAACAGAAACACGGCAACAGCCCTCCTCCAGCACACTGCTCGAGACTGCTGTAAAGATATAATAACATCGAGCTAGTGGATGGACATTTCATGCATCTGATGAAGTGAGCTCTGGCTCACAAGTCTTTAAGCTGCCACTAGACTCCTGCTTTATTCTGTGGTAAAGAGTCTAAGTAGCAGTCGAATGAATCTGAGGAAAAGTTCCAACAGGAGGAGAAAACTCTGAAAAAAATACTTCTTCCTAGCCAGTGCATAAAAGCTCCAAATAGTACACTGGACAGAAAGAATGCACAGATTTTACTTTCACCTTCAACCACATCCTTTCCTGAACTCACAGACCGCCTGCATAACTGCTCCTCTTTACTTTTACTTTGTCCAAGTTCATCTACAGCTCTTTGTAGGGTTGTGTTACCACAATATAGAGCAGCAATGGAATTACTTGTCAGCACTTCATGCTCTGCTGAGTCAAAATTGGCAGCTAGGTTGCCTTGAACGATTCCATCTGGTTTCAGGCCTTGGCTTGGAATGGGGATTGATTTGATTGCACCGGTGGGAAATCTTCTTTAAAGGTGGACAATGGACAACCCACTCATATTGATATTGTTACACCAATCAGCCCTTGACTCAATTGACCATGCTTATCAACAAGAGAAATAAAGAACAGCTATTGGAAGAACAGCTCATTGAATGCTGCAGTCTTTCTTTTCTTTCTTATTCCATCAGGGAAGCAGAATCAACAGATTGGGATTTGTCTTGTGGAATGCCTTACAGCTACATTCCCTCACCCAAGCTTTTCAATATTTATGTTGGGCTACTGAATAAGATCATTTGCAGCTTTGGGTTTGGATGTCATTATATAAAGGTGACCCCCAGCTCTATGTTTCTTTAGCTAAGTCTCTGGAAGCTCCAAGTCCAACCCAGTGCTTTCATGGTGCAGTCAAATGGCTAAGGAGCACAAGCTGAAGCTGAATTCAGACAAGTCTGAAGTAAGACTGGTTGGTAAGGCTGATGCTATGGAGGAACTGGCTCCCCTTATCAAGGGTGGAGCAGAGTTGGCATTCACAGAGCAGGTTAAAAGCTTGGGGGTGCTCATGGACCCAGCCTTGCTAAGAGCATCTTCTATCTGCTACATCTAGTTTGCCAACTCTTTCCTTTCTTAGAGTCAGCCGACCTGGTCATCTCAGTCCATGCGTTCAAAACACCAAGGCTGAATTACTGTAATGTTGGGCTGCCCTGGGAGACAACCCGGGAACTGCAGCTTCTCCAGAATGTAGCAGCCTGATTATTATCAGGAGCCAGCTGATGGGAACACATCTTACCTATTTTTAAAACAACTACACTGTCTTCCAGTTTGTTGCCGAGTTCAGTTCAAAGGGCCCGCATCTATCCATCTGTGGTTGTGGTTCTCTAGTTGCCACCTTCACCTCCACACCTTGTGAAATTTCCCGCTTAGCTTCTACAAGAGCCCATTCTGTTTGAGTAGTGGTACCCTCCTTATGGAATGGGGTGTTATATTTAGAAATTTTTAGGAAGTGCTGTAAGGCTGGTTACTTTGTTAGGGGTTTTAATAGAGACTAAAGCTGAAGATGCTTTCTTGGAGAAGGATTATTTATGGGTTTCCTTCAGAATTCTAAGGGGTCTTGAGCCACAAGGAAAAGTGGGGTATAAGTATAAAAGCAGTACATAAATTTAATAAATCAATATAGTACAATATCTCTGTTTAGGAGGACCTCCACCACTTTTCATTGCAGGCTAGAATACCATCTCCTAAAAAATAGCTTCTCTGCCAAGGTCCTCTTGGTCAAGTTACCTGAGAGACTTCCCTTTGGTATTATTCCATGATGTTGGAGAATATATATGAACTGAAACAACCTTGTAAGTGGTAACTGTGGAGCTGGTTTACCTGCGCTTGGATCTGAATTCCCTCTCTGCCACAGAAAACACTTCTTCCTATGTCAAAACTCCCTATTTGCATAAAACCCTCCGGAAACCATAGATCTTGTGCAAATGGAAGTTGTAGTGGGAAAGGATGAATGCTACATGGCAAATACTGCCTAGTGTGCATGAATACTTGCTTAGAGGAGACAAGCCCGGGTTCTTTCCAAACCGATCAGCACCCTGCTAAGATGGAGATAAAGACAAGCCAGGTGGCGATTATTGTTGCTGCTCCCACCATTGTTTTAGTTACCTGGGCATCCCAGTAGCATGGCAGGGCAAGAAAACGTGGAACTGGGACACATAAGGACCTGTAATGGGATACTGAAGTATACTGGGGAGGGAGTCAGAAAAAAGCAGTATCGACTGCTATCTGGGAAGCTGTCAATGGGATCAGATGTTCCTGTGCCTAACCGGGGAAATTGAGCTAGTGCAAATGAGTATTATATTGCTCACTGCATACTAGGTTTGCAACCCAGAGAGTATGAGTGGCAGAGTCAAAAACTTTTTATTGGTACTGCTCTCAAAGGCTGGATTACATCACATAAAGGAAAGGGCATACTAGTCTCCAGCAGCACAAACGAATATCTATTTTTTTTAAAGGCACGTGCTGTTTGTTTCCCTTTTTAATTTGGATTCAATATGCAGCAGCCACAGTTTCACATCACCTTGTACAAGAAATCCTCGATAGCTACTATAAATGCCAAAGTGCACTCTGAACAGGATGGTCTCTCAGGCAGTAATGTTCTCAGGCAACAGGACACGTTAGGGTTTTTACTCTGATTCAAATCAAGAGACCGCACAACGGGGTCAGGACCTAAGCGATGCTTGAATCCTAGCAGCGGCGGCACCGCTTGATAACAGGCTGCATGATGGACATTTTGCTGTTCCAACATGACTTGAGCCAAGGACAGCAATCCAAAAATGCAACTTGTATAAGGTATTTCCACAGTGTGCCTTTTCTATAGCCGCTGCTAAAAGAGTTGACTTCCTCTTTTATTCATCCATCTTCCCTGTACCATGCCACTGTAGGGACGTTCATCGTATGACATCTTCATTACCTCTTTCCCACTGAATTATGCCACATTACATAATGGCTTGCACGCAGAGCAGCATTTCCATAGGCACAAGGACTGAGATCTCCCCCTGCCCACAGCAACCTCAAATGCTTCCAGGAATTCTGTTTCCAGTGGACATGGGAGTCTGGCGGTTATTTTGGGATCACATTCCACAGGCAGAAATCCTGGCATGCTGTTCTGGATCCGAGACAATACTCCTGCAGTTGGAAAGCATGACTGCATGGAATTTAATGATATGCAAAGTACATTAAATAGGTAAGGAAAGCCCCCTAAAACCTCACAAGGAAAAGGGGACTATGGCTATTCCCATTTGTTTACCTATGGATGCAAAGCTAACTCAGGAACTGCTTTTATGTTTGGCTTATCTTGATTTTTCTCCCCAAGAGTTTCTGCTTGTGGATGAGGACCCACGTGCTGTTAGAAAGCCATAGCTCAAAACCAGTGGTCTCCAGCAGTATGACAAAATGCTCTTTTGCCATGACAATGGGTGTTAGCAGTATAAAATGTGATTGTGTGATCTGGAAATACTATAAGCAGGTGTCCAAATGAGGGATTCTTCATTTCAAGGAAATGGTCCTTTATGTGGTCCTTTACCCGCTGTGAACACAAGGAGGTAGCACCCAATTTGACTTCCGTCGACACTTCACTTAGCGCATTGTTTAAAATTAATTTCAAGCATCTTCATAACAATCATGTCTTTCCTCGGCCTATTAAGGAATCTGTGTGTTCTACTTGGGAGCTTGGGAGACATCTGATGAAATAAGACCGTGGCATACTTTGTTTGAGCTCCCTCAATTAGATGTGAGGGACACTCCAAAATCATTTTGCACTAATGTTTACTCTCTGCTCACGACCTGCGTTCGATTCCGGCGGAAGCTGGATTCAGGTAGATGGCCCAAGGTTGACTCAGCCTTCCATCCTTCCAAGGTCGGTAAAATGAGTACCTAGCTTGCTGGGGGGGAAGTGTAGATGACTGGGGAAGGCAATGGCAAACCACCCCATAAGAAGTCTGCCATGAAAACGTTGTGAAGGCAACGTCACCCCAGAGTTGGAAACAACTGGTGCTTGCACAGGGGACCTTTCCTTTCCTTTCCTTTCCTTTCCTTTCCTTTCCTTTCCTTTCCTTTCCGGGGTCTTCTTATAGGGCAATATAAGTTTGGGCAATATAACTTCTTATAGGGTAATATAACTTGCTACAAGTTCTTGCTACCAAAAAAACAAACCCTGTTGAGAACTAAGGTAGTGTACTCAGAAATAAATCCTATATTATTCAATGGGGCTTAATTCCAGGAAAATATCCTTAGTATTGCAATGTAAATAATCTAATTTAGCAGAGAAAAGGCAGAATTTCTGGTTTATGCATTTAATGGGTGGCAGTGGTGCCAACCCCTCACACTACCAGTGTGAATCAGGCCACAGTTTGTGTGATTAGCAGAAGAAAAGATCATATGAACTAGGAGGTCATGTAGTACCATCCCAACTAAAGGGAGGGGTGGTGACATCTGTTTGATCATGGGCTGATCATCTTGTTTATGCTGCTCTGAAAGAGGAAGAACACTGAAGAAGCAACATGCCATTTTTGGGGTGACAAAATACTAGAAATCAAGTAAGGGAGTTTCGTTTCAGTTAATGTTTGGAAACGTGAATTTCTTTAAGGTAACATTTTCTCAGTGCTGGAGTGCTGTTTTGTTCAAAAGTTTGGCTGAACTGCACCATTACACTTCCTTCTTATTTATGTAAGATCTCAAAAGACTTATTTATGTAAGCTCTCAAAAGACATTCAAGCACCTTCGAAACTTGCTTTTGATACAATTCCATTAAATTTTGTCTCCCCAAAATTCACACATAATGTTAGCAAATGTTTTTTTAAAAAGCCATTTAGTAGTGGGAAAAGCAATCAAGGCAGAGATTCGGGGACAGGGTCTTACCTTTGGGGAATCAGCTTCTAGAGAGATTAGGAAGGGGAGCTTATGGTAGAAATGTGGTAATGGAACAATTAAGTAGAAAACAATGTTAATTCAAAATGAATGGCACTGGGGGAAAACAGCTGTTAAGACTATTGCATTTATACTTAGCAATGATACCTTAAGTAGAGTCCTATCCTTCTGTCCACTGAAGCTGAGGGGCTTATGAACATATGAACATATGAAGCTGCCTTATACTGCATCAGACACTTGGTCCATCAAAGTGAGTATTGTCTTCTCAGACTGGCAGCGGCTCTCCAGGGTCTCAAGGTGAGGTTTTTCACACCTATTTGCCTGGACCCTTTTTTGGAGATGCTGGGGATTGAACCTGGGACCTTCTGCTTACAGAGCAGATGCTCTACCACTGAGCCACTGTCCCTCCCCTAGAAGGGTATAGATGACTTAGAAAGGTATAGCTCTGCAACCAGGTTATCATAATAACAAAGGTCTGGTTTTGCAGTTCATTTAGAGAGCATGCACGGACTCTGCATGGACACAGCTTTTCCTAGGAAGACAATGACTATGCACAGTCCCAGTGATCCCACTGGCTTTTCCTCTTACCCAAGCACAAAGTGCCCAGAGATATGTTCAGCTGTGGAAGAGAGAATCAGCTGCTACCATCCATTAAGCCAACTGCACTTAGTCAACTATGACCACACAAGGTATTAATTACTCCATGTTTACTTGGTTCTCCTAAATTGTACTTCTGTGCTGGGAGAAATTTAGCATACCGTTATTTTTAAGGAGCCAGCAGTAATGTGCCTATGATCGTTTTACTATAACTATGATGACCAATACATGCCACTCAGGACAATGGAACTCCCAGGGCTTAACAGAGACATCGGGTTCTGATCTCACCACACATGCTGAGTCAGTCCATTCTTGTTCATACCCAGAATTAAACTTTGCTGAACTTAAAGGTACCACTGGACTAAAACTTCATTCTCACATCTGTTTGTTAACTATGTTAACTTCATTCTCACATCTGTTTATTATCTGCATGCTAATCTGTTGCCTTTTACAGGTTTTACCAGGTGCTTTAATCTGATCAACTATACTTCTCATTCAGTTACTCACACATCTTGACTCTAATTAGCCCTTCCTGGCAACTAAACACCCCCTCCCCGCAATCTATCTGCCATGGTTGAGGAAGTCTTGTTTCAGTGTATCTGAAGAAGGGTGCATACATCCAAAAGCTTATACCCAGGCGTAAACTTCGTTGGTCTTAAAGGTACTACTGGACTCAAACTTTGTTCCAATACATGCAATGGTTACTTTGCACATCTGACTGGAACATATCTGCACCACCGAAGCTTTCTGATCTATTTCCAGTAGCTTAGTTAGCCTTGGAAAAAAAGGCAGCAACCCCAGCAACAATTCAATAGAATTGTCTGACAGCCTTAAGATCTATGAACATATGAAGCTGCCTTATACTGAATCAGACCCTTGGTCCATCAAAGTCAGTCTTGTCTTCTCAGACTGGCAGCGGCTCTCCAGGGTCTCAAGCTGAGGTTTTTCACAACTATTTGCCTGGACCCTTTTTTAGTGGAGATGCCAGGGATTGAACCTGGGACCTTCTGCTTCCTAAGCAGATGCTCTGCCACTGAGCCACAGCCCCATTCATGGCTCTCCAGGGTCTCAAGCTGAGGTTTTTCACAACTATTTGCCTGGACCCTTTTTTAGTGGAGATGCCAGGGATTGAACCCGGGACCTTCTGCTTCCCAAGCAGATGCTCTACCACTGAGCCACCGTCCCATCCCCTGAAATCAGTTTCAAAATGATGACCAGAATCTTGTGTCAGTATCACGAGGTCTCAGTAATTTTTTTTTTGTGGGGGGGGGGGGCAAGGTTTAAATAAACTTCTATTGTAATCCTGGGTGGCCCCACAATAGAGATGTTTGTTCCACATGAGAGGATCACCCATGGCTATTAGCACAAAACTAACTGTGTAAAAAAAGTAACGGCAGTAATAGCAGTAGTAAAGAAGCACCTCCCATACTAGAGATTGTAGAAAGTGTTCTTCCCCACGGCTTTACAATAAAGAAATGATACAATGGCACTAGGAAAGGCAGGCACAAATTCATGATGCACTTGAAATGCCCATTAGATCACAAGGCTGTTATTTCATCTTTATTTACATCCTGTTGTTGATAAAGCTGCTCCTATATGGCTGCTTTTGCATGAGGTGGGCATGAAAATCTACCAAGGGTTTTTACCGTACTCCTGTCATTAGTTCAGATGGACTGATAGGATCTGTCTGAATGGCTCAGGAACTATGACATAAAGCATAGAAATGTTAGTGCCACACATGTGCCTGCCTGCACTGGCAGGTACATCTTCTATAAGAAATCCTTACACTTGGGCGTTTAATGCTATAGTTTCTGGAGAAGCAATCACCCAGAAGCATCTAACCGCCCCCTATCCAGGTCTTGCTCTGTTGTTCACACACCCCTCTCCTCGACAATTTCAAGGATTACTGCTGAGCTTTGTGGAAAACAGAGTGTGTGTGGAGGTTGGCTACTCCAGCATTTCCAAAGACCTGAAGATCCCAAATCTTTGAGGACCTAGCTGTTGGCACAACAGCTATGCAGAACATAAGTTCATACAGCCCTCTACTTATGCACTGATGCCACTTGGATTATGTTGCTGGGGTTTTCGGTATGTGTCTAGAAGTATCTACAAGGGTCTGATTATCGGAGTTCTTCAAGGCATAAATGTATCATTAGAACAATGTACGCGTGTGCATTGGGTGGGATCCAACCAACTTTTCCACTAGTGAAAAAGGGAGGAGGAAAGTGTCCTCTTCAACTACCAAAAAGGCTATGCTGGGGTTCTAGGGATTTACATGGGCCAAAAGGCATGTGTGATGGGGGCTGGAGAAAGGATGGGAACTGGGAGAAGCTTAGCGAGAAAGCTGGCTGGATCCAACCCATTATATAAATAACAAAGCAAAAACTTGATCCAAAACAAACTCTTACTAAAGTAGATGGCATATAAGAGGATTACTGTTCTTAAAAAAATGTATTAAACCTTTTAGAAGGAAAGCTGGACTCCTTATCCTTGTTATTTTCTGATGCTATCAGTAGTGTCTTCCACACAGCTGTTTTTGCCATTTCATCAGAAATATTGATTACGGATGGGTCATCTCTAAAACAAAACGAGCACACACAACACACACACACACACACACAGAAAGAGAGAGCAATCAAGCTTTCTTATCTGCAGTCTTGGGCAATCTACAGATTCAAAGGAACACACAAACCTGCTTTCAAGTCCCCCTAGGGAAATACAGTACAAGCTTTGTTATCCAGTACTCGGTCATCCAGAATGCTCAGTTAAGCAGCCTCACCCAAGAAGCAAGGCCTTCCCTCTCAGCCACTATATCCCTGTGTCTTCCGGGTTCATGCCTATCCAACTTGCGCCTCTACAGCTGGCCAGCTTGAAGCCTTCAGCCATGGCTGAGCTTCTGTCAGCTGGCATCCTTGGGTGCTGCTTTCCTCCTTAGCCTGGGCAGCTGACCTGCTTGTCTGCCTGCTCTGCAAGACAACTTTGGGGAGAGTCCCAGCAGGTGTGGGGGTTGTGTTGCCATGGTGCGTGCAAGAATGTGTGTTTGTTCCAGGTAGGAGTGCCAGGGCAGAGCAACAAGCTTGCATTTCCGACATGCTTTATTAACTCTATACCCAAAGAATGTTGGATATCAAAGCCTTTACTGCAGTTAGAATTACTTATTCCCCTACGAATAGCGTAACATCAAGGGCACTTTCATTTCCATGGGGCTGTTGGCAGCCCAAACTCCTGTTCCAAAGTTTCATGTCCACACTCCAGAGGTCTAGTAGAAGAGAAATTCCTATTGATTTCATGGAATGGGCACCCGCACACACGTATCTTACTTCATGAGAAAATCTTCTCCTGGCATTTGTGAGTAGTAGACCACGCCCCCTCCCCAACATCTCCTGAGCTTTTGTGGGCCGGGGGCCACTTTGTCAGATGCATGAAGTGCACTCTCAGTCAGCAAGATTTACATGCACAAAAGGGGAGGAAACAGAAGGAACAAGAGACAGCAAAAACAGGAGGAAGGATGGAAAATAAAATGTAAGGAACAAAGCAATGAAATCTGCTTAAAATGCACAGGTGCTAACCTCAACCTCATTCCCTTTAAGAGTCAGCTCTCCGAGCATCATGCTCCTGTCCTCAAGTGTCCAGAGGGGAACTCACATCTGGTTCCTCACAGGAATCCAGACATGAGCTGAGGGCTTTGTAATCTATAGTTAGACCCTGAGAGACAAACAAACATGGGAGTAGGGAGCTGACATGCTAACTACTGTACCATATCGATACACTAGGTTTTCATTAGAATTTCAGTGGAGAAGCAAAAAGATTCAGTCTCAGTGATTTACCTGTAGTGTCCTTCAAGTGGTAACTGGACTGTACCTTCCTCCTCCATTGCCAACATACTTTGCTCCTCCTAGAAGAAAACAATTGGGAGATGAGCAAAAAAGAAAAAAGGTCTCGCAGCAGCCGTCTGCCTGCATTTGCAGATTCAATCACCCAAAAGAAACAAATAAACAGCATTTCTTCATTTTTCTTTCCAAATTGTTTTTAACAAGGTGTCAACTCACTGGCCTTTCCTGTTAGCGGCTCTTTCGTAAAGTGATATGGCAGGTGCCAAAAATTAGGAAACTGTATTTAAAAGGACAACTCTTCGACAAAAAACTAATTTACACTGCTGAAAATAGTTCTTTGTGAGAAAGATGAGAACGCTGTGAAATGTGTTACTTGTCTGGGGCGCAGTCCCCAGGAAGGCTGTGGTTGGGTGCAACTTTCATTCAATTGCAATGGAGCCGTGCACAAGGGACCTTTTGGTGGGTTGCACCCCTTGATGGTAGGTGATAATTATGGCTTCTTTGGGGAGAGGCAGTATAAGCAGTCACAAATGCAGGAAGTTACTGCTTAGATGTACACAGTATTTATGCTATTTTACATGGGATCCTTCATGTTGGCAGGTTGTTGAAAGTGGAAACAGATAAGGAGCAAACAGAGCAGGACCTTCTGTTGCAACATGAGCTTAGCTTTGCAACAGGTCTTTGCAACCTGTTGCAGCTTTGCATACCACCCTTTAGCTGTGTGTCTCTCCCTCTCATGTGTCAAGGAAGCCTTTAATTTTTTTTTATGTTTTAAGAAGAAGAAGAAAGAAGACAAATTAGTTTTAATACCCCGCTTTTCCTCTACCTTAAGGAGCCTCAAAGTGGCTTACAATCACATTCCCTTCCCCTCTCCACAATTGGCACCTTGTAAGGTAGGTGGGACAGAGTGCTCTGAGAGACCTGTGACTGACCCAAGGTCACCCAGCAGGCTTTGTGTGGAGGAGTGGGGAATCCAACCTGGTTCTTCAGATTAAAGTGCCCTTCTCTTAACCACTACACTATGCTGGATCTATTTTAAATATTTGACTGGATCAGAGATGGGAGGAATATACTGTGAAACAGGGCTTTTTTTTTTCTGGAAAAAGAGGTGCCAGAACTCTCAAGAGGGATATAAAGGCAAAACACACAGGTGCCTCTCATGAACTTTGAAACATTTTTTGAGAATTTTGTTTCCACAAAGAGGTTCTGGAACTCCATTCTGCTACATTCTCCCAGAGGAAAAGCCCTGCCATGTGGCAAAGAACCCCTTTGGAAATCAGCTCCAACATTTTTGATTTATTTGACTTGATTTATATCCTGCCCTCCCCGCCGAAGCAGGCTCAGGGCGACTCACAACATAAAATTGCAACAGACAATTAATTTAATAAACATTAAAATTACGCATTCAACGTAAAACACAATATTCAATATTTAAAACAGTTAAGAACAAGATATTAGTTTGGTGCTATTTCAGTGGCAACGGCATTTCTTCCACTTCCTTGAATACAGGCACCGTGTCAATTAAACGCCAGCCGGAAGAGGACAGTCTAGCAGGCCCTGCGGAACTGCGCAAGGTTCCGCAGGGCCCTCACTTCTTCCGGCAGTTGATTCCACCAGCAAGGGTCTGCAATCGAGAAGGCCCTGTCTCTGGTGGTTTTTAATTTGGTCTCCTTTGGCCCGGGGATTACTGGTAGATTTTGTGATCCTGATCTCAGTACCCTCTGGGGAACATGTGGGGAGAGTCTGATTAAAGGTTGATGTCAACAAGAAACTAGGTGAGTTGGTAGGTCTCTGCAAGAGCAACAGAAGAAAAAAACCCACAAAGCTGTGGGCTGCAGTTGCGTGGTTGTAAAAGACAATGGCAAAGAATCTCCGGCCAAAGATGTCATCAAAGAGTACTTCAAGTGCAAGGAATGAACTAAGAAGATATTTTGAGCCTGACCAAAGAAAGAAACAACACCCCACCCTTTTCCATTTCCCCCCTTTTGCTTGGCCTGATATTCTTCACAGCCTTCTTTCCCTGCTGTGGCTACAGGTAGAACTTCCATCGTCACTCCATGGTTTCCCTTTCAGGCATAAGAAAATAAGGTTTTTATTATCTCTAGATTAAAAGGGGAAGAATCTAGGGTGTGCCTAGAGTGGACATGACATCATCTGGATGCTCCCATTTATTGTGAAGGCTTCCTGTTATGCAAGTGAGCAAAAACTCCCCTGGTTGTGCAAACAGCCAGAGAAAGAAATGGTGCAGCCTGAGACTTTTAATATGGTACCTATACCATGTCTCTAATGGCCATTGGTGGCAGCATAGCTACGCACATGAAGCCATTCATCATAAGTAGGCCACCGTTTTGAGACCAGCCGTGGCATTTAAGGTTGCCACAAGGATCAGTAGGAGAACTGAGGGCAAACCTTGTTCCCCACATCAACGAAGAAGGCTCCTCATAGAGAAGAACTGTTCCTAATATTGAAGACAGCCTTGCAGAATGAAACTCTTGATTCAGTCAAATGATTATTTGTTTAAAAAAAAACCCCTTGTCAGCTCCCTTTCCATTTGCAGGCACAGAGGCCCAGTTTTATTTTTAAAGTCAGCAGAATTGCGTCTCTCCGATTGCATTCCAGTGGCTCCATCTCTGAATATTTTTTTTTCATTCCTAGTTAATTTTGTCATGTTCCAGGGCTTTACAGCTTTCCCAGGATTTTGACAGCTGAACAGGTTTAATAATAGCCTCAAATATTTAGCAATGCCATAACATGTAAAAATAACCCCTCAAAAAAACAACAACGAAGTGACTGAAAATAAAAGAAGATGCAAATAAAAACTGTATTTCCCCAAGTTTTGTTGCCTGTCACTATTCAAGAAGAAATAGCCAATGGCATGAAAGAAGAAACATGGGATCAAGAGCAATAGGTTCCTGTGGCAACCACAACGAAAAACCTTTGCCTTGCTTTTATCGTTCTGCACTGCAATAAGCAGAATACAGCACTCAGGACATTGTGTGGGAGCACAGCACACCAAGGAGTGCTGATTCCCCTTATTTTCTTTATGTCCTTCCCTTCCAAAAGAAGTAGAAGGAAAATATTCATTTATCTTTAAGATCAATGCCAGCCGTGTGCAAACATTCCTGCTCAGAGCCTTGCAGACTCTTCCTCTGAAAAAAGATGTGGGGAGAGAAGATAGCTATGTCATGCTATGATCATCTGCTAGTTCTGTAATTCAGTCTAACTACATTTCACTAGATGTTTTATGCCAGGGGTGTCAAACATGTGGCTTGGGGGCCAAATCAGGTCCCTGAGCAACTGGCAGTCATCTTCCTTCTCCCTCTCTCTTGCTTCCTTCTGCATAACAGCTTGCTTTGCAAGGCTTGCTCAATCACGCAGGAGCTACTGAGCAAAACCTCTATCTTCTCCATTGGCTGAGGCTCTCCCATGGGGAGGAGTGGGGGGGGGGACAGAGCTTGCTTTGCCAGGCTCTCTCAATCGCACAGCAGAGCTACTGAGCCAAGCCTCTCTTCCTTCTATTGGCTGAGGTTCCCTCCCTCTTTGGTCCCCTGGGGAAGGAAAGAAAAAGCCAAAGCTTCCTTTGCCCAGTTTCCTGGATCCCATGGGAGAAATACAAAGAAAGCACTTTTAAGACCAATGAGTGCTAATGTTTTAAACAAGTTTTACTTAAAAAAATCCCACGACTTTGTGTTTGTGTCTTTTATAAAGTTTATATCTATGCTACCTAATCTTAAATAGAAACACACATGGCTCAGCCTGACATGACCTGGCCCGACAAGGTCTCCTTTATGTTAGATCAGGCCCTTATAACAAATGAGTTTGACACGCCTGAAATAGAAGGAAGAATGGCTTGGCTCAGTAGTTCTGCTGTGTGATTGAAAGAGCCTGGCAAAGAAGCTCTCCCTCTCCCCCATTCCTCCCCAAGGGAGGAGCCACAGCCAATGGAGAAAATAGAGGCTATGCTCTGTAGTTCCTAGGTGATTGAGCAAGCCAGGCAAAGCAAGCTGTGATGCAGAAGGAAGCAAGAGAGAGGAAGAAGGAAGCAGACTTGCCTGACCCGGCCCTCAGGCTGCATATTTGACATCCCTGATCTATTATATATCCCACTTTTCTCCCGGGGCAGGGGGCAAAGCAGCTTACAACATTCTCTCCTCCTCCATTTTCTTGTCATTTAATCATCATAACAATCCTGTGACACACATTGTTTTTTATTTTATTTAAAAGTGTAGAACCTGCTTTCTTCCTCAGTGGGACTCAAAATGGCTTACTGTTTGGTTCTATCTTCCTCCATTTTGCCCTCACAACAAGAATCCCATAAAGGTAGACTGGGCTAAGAAACAGTGACTGGCACAAGGCTATTCAGCAAGCTTTCATGGCATAGTGGGGATGTGTATCACGGTTCACTAGATGATGATGAGGAAGATATTGGATGTATACCCTGCCCTTCACTCTGAATCTCAGAGTGGCTTACAATTTCCTTTACCTTCCTACCGCTCAACAGACACCTTATGAGGTAGGTGGGGCTGTGAGAGCTCTCACAGAAGCTGCCCTTTCAAGGACAACTCTGTGAGAGTTATGGCTGACCCAAGGCCATTCCAGCAGTTGGAAGTGGAGGAGTGGAGAATTAAACCCAGTTTTCCCAGATTAGAGTCTGCACACTTAACCACTACACCAAACTGGCAGTTCAACCATAAGAGCCAGTTTGGTGTAGTGTAGGGTTGCCAAGTACCTTTGAGTTCCTGGTGGGGGACTTTCCTCGTGTGTGCTAGCATGCAGGGCACAATGACGTCACCTGGAAGTAACGTCATCGTGCCAGTGATTTTGGGAAAACTCTTATGGTTTTCCCGGACACTCTAACCATTTGGGAGGGGGAAACTCTATGGTAACATAGAGTTCCCCCTCCCAAATGGCTAGAGCATCTGGGAAAACCATAGAGTTTTCCGGGAAATGCCTAGAGCGGTCAGCAGCACGATGACATCACTTCCGGGTGACATCATCGCACCAGCGACGTTGTGGGAGGTTCCTCCTGGGAACCTCATGGTCAGGGGAATCCCCGCTCTATTGTAGTGGTTAAGTGTGTGGACTCTAATATGGGAGAACTGGATTTGATTTCCCACTCCTCCACATGCACCTGCTGGAATGACCTTGGGTCAGTCATAACTCTCTCAGAGCTGTTCCTCTCAAGAGCAGTTTCTGTCAGAGCTATCTCAGCCCCACCTACCTCACAGGGTGTCTGTTGTGGGGAGGGGAATGGAAAGAAGATTGTAAACCACTCAAAGACTCTGAGTGAAGGGTGGAGTATAAATCCAATCTCTTCTCTTCTTCTCCTTCTAATCGCTACACCATGCTACTAAGGAAACAAATAAACCAGCATATCTCGGGATATGCTCCTGAGGGGGGAAGCTGCAGACATCTTTGCTATCCCAAGCCTATGTCGTATTATGCCTAGGAAAGGACCAGGGCTGCTATTGGCTGCATGGCTTTTAGAAGAATGCTGGGCTGCACCATTTATGACATAATATTTCCAGTTACTTTAGATTCTGATCCAACTGTGGTTCCATGCAACAGCTAGTGGCTCCATCTGGGAATCTTCATCTCATCCATAGGAAAAGATACTTAAAAGATGTAACCACTCCCATTCAAAGGTGCCTGAGTGAACATCACCTGAGTGTGCAAATATCCATTTCTGCATGCAGAACACCTTTGTGGAAAATGGCACATGTGTTTATAGAACAGCAGGTCTTTTATAATACCTAATAATAATACTTGAGGTTCAGATTACTTTGAAGGTTACTTCACGCACATGCCTAAAAAACCCCTAGGCAGTCAATTTTATTATATATAATGTAACCAAATATTGACTAAACAGTTTGAATTGAAAAGAAAATGAGCGAGGAAAAGAAAAGCAATCTAGGCCTACCTCTTTTTCAGCATCTTCCAGCTTCTTTTTCTTGCTTTCTGGCATCAAATCATCCAACCAGCTTAATTCTCGTTTGGTAAAAAATAAGTCCATGAGTTTTCGGACAAATACCAGTGCTAAGACCTAGTCAAAATATAATATGGTAAGACTTTATTGGCAGCTTGAAATAAATGTTGCTCTTCAAAGAACCAAACTTATGTCCATCGTCCAAAGTGGTGAGATCTGAAATATCCAGATGTTATCCTCCATGAGTATGTAGACATCTATGCACATGTGTGCATAAGAGAACTCAATTTGCAAATACATTTATAGTAGGTCTGTGAGCCTGAGGGTGAAATTCTTAGCATTATATGGAAACCACTGGAGGTGGGAGATGGTGGCGGTAAGCCTCTGCAAGTGATCCGTGGGATAAGTGACATGTTAGCATCGCTGTGTGAAGTTGCCTCCATATTGAAGTGTTTCTATTAGTCAATCTTGTGAGAATAAATCCTGAGCAAGAATATAGGTGGATGTTCCCAACAGGAAGCAGGAGTTGGGGAGGGACGGTGGCTCAGTGGTAGAGCATCTGCTTGGGAAGCAGAAGGTCCCAGGTTCAATCCCTGGCATCTCCAAAAAAAGGGTCCAGGCAAATAGGTGTGAAAAACCTCAGCTTGAGACCCTGGAGAGCTGCTGCCAGTCTGAGAAGACAATACTGACTTTGATGGGCCAAGGGTCTGATTCAGTATAAGGCAGCTTCATATGTTCATATGTTCATAATGTGTCAGATCTACTGGAAGTTTTCCACAGATGGGATGGATTTTTGTCTGCAGAGCACAACTCCCCCACATTCCACCTCCTACTGTTGTCCAAAATGGCCTCTCTCATAGGGTGCAAACTTTTGGTTTTCTCTAGACAAAGCAGTTACATACAGTGATAAACAATGGCAAGGGATCTTGACACCACCGTGGTGCTCCAGAGGGGGACAGGAGATCCCCAGGAACAGAAGGAGGGAGGAGTCAAACATCTGTCACTGGAAGAAGGAGAATCAGTGGAAATTGCAACCTCCTTAAGCAGAAATTCTCCTGTGGATCCAAGCAGATGGTTCCACTCAGATGTATTAGCCCCCATCCCTTGAAAAAGGGCAGCTAACAGCAAGTTTGTAATTCCCTTGTTACTAATAATAGATTATAGTCTAAAGTATGTAGGTCCATACCATCATAGGAAACACTATGGCAGCTCTTGAGACTTTGATAATCCACAGCAACACAAGGCAGCTCAGCTGGATTACTGTGAAGAGATGGACTTTCCGAAGAGGGACATGCCTCAGATAGATGAAATCTGGCTGGTGTTTGGCAGGCATCCAGAATAACTTGATTCTGTCAAAGAGCTGCCATAGGAAAAGAACATGGTTCAATTTTCAGCACTGAAATGGGGTCATTGCTTTACAGATCACTACACAATGAAATGTTGAAAAGAGCAAGAACAATGCCGCTAAAAGGGAGGGGGGGGTTCATCAATATACAAAATCAACCATAATTAATATGAACTCTTAGTGAACATCATAGCATTACTTGCAAGAGAGAACCATAATTTTCTGTTTCCACAAAAAGCAACATATTCACTGATATAAATATTTCCTAAGAGGCAGGATCCAGAGTAGAGAGAACAGAGAATGGATGTGCGTTAGAAATGGTTATTTATTTATTTACAAAATTAATATCCCACATTTCTACCCTCGTCCATCTACAGTGGGATAGAACATATGTGGGCTAGAAAAATATGTGGCAAACCTTAAAAGCATGGTAGCTAGCCAGTCTTTCAGGCAAGTGCGCCTTAAGTCAAATCTAAAGATTGCGCCGCGCTCTACAAGACCTGCGATGCTTCCCTATAACTTATTTTGGTTTGTCGCCTCACCTACTGAATTTGGAAGTGAGTGGTTCACAGGGATAGCAGAACCAACAGCAGAGTCCTTTTTCCTCCTGTCTAAGCACATCACAGAGGCTTGCTACGGTATAAACTATGTCCTCAATGTTCCAAGCTGGCCCCCAGAGTAAACCCCGTGCTGCTTCAATTTCTAAGCAATGTAAAATGTAAGGAACAGAAAGCGGTAACAAAAGGACCCAAATGGTTCACATACTTTACCTGAATTCCTTTGAGAGAAGAGGCACCCATATAAAGGAATACGCCATAAAGCACTGGCATGGGAATAAACTGTTGGAAGGGAAAGGGAAAAGTCAAAATTGATCTTCAAGGGATGACATATTACAGGAGGCAAAAAACGGTGCTTGATCAATGTTGTCGACTACCAGGGATTGCGACTTCATTTTAAGGTTTTCTTTGGATGACGTATTTCACTAATGCACTTACACTCATCAGGGGTGTTAGATGTCCTGCAATAGCTAGGTTGGAATGTCCTTAGACTTTTTGTTCTTCAGCCCTGCCCTGCTAAAGTCAAATGAACATCAATACACCACTACCCCCAATCCAATATCAACCATGTGTTCCACCTGTTAGTACAGCAGCTGATACATATACTCAGGGGGTCGTTTTGTAGAAAAATAGGTGGTGGAGCTCATCCAAGGATTGTTATGCAGCTGCACCTACTATTCAAGGGACTAGGTGGGGAGGAGGAGGGGGAATCCTCAGAAAGGTTCAGGAGCTGCGCTCCTGTGAGCTCCTGCTGAATCCAGGGCCTGCATATACTACTGCCACACATGTGGATCTATAGATTAGGACACTAGAAGAAGGATAGAAAAGTACAAGTGAGGACCTGAGAGACATGAGTGACTGGGGAGAATCCCATCCTCCTTGTATCCTCTCCCCATGGTGGACTTCCAACTCATATGGCCGAGGACCTGCCTACCTGAGGGACCGTCTCTCCCCATATGAGCCCCAAAGAGCACTGAGGTCAGCAGGGAAGAACATGCTGACTATCCCTGGGCCAAAGGAGGCAAAATTACAGAGTACCCGGGTACGGGCCTTCTGTGTTACAGCCCCGTGCCTCTGGAATCAGCTCCCAGAGGAGGTGCGGGCCCTGCGGAATCTGGACCAATTCCGCAGGGCCTGTAAGACCATTCTTTTCAAGCAGGCCTTTGTAGACTGCTGACAGGATGGCTGTTCAACCCACCAAACGATTTATCTAGTGATCTCTGCCATTATATAAATGCACAGAATAACATCAGGAACATCACCGCCGCTGTTAAGCTATGGAATGGCTTAGACAACCGGAACTGGTTTTAGATATTGTTGTTTTAAATTATTGTACAATTTAAATGCTGTTTTAAACTTATTATATATATTGTATAATTTTATTGAACTTGTTGTTAGCCGCCCTGAGCCTGCCTAGGCGGGGAGGGCGGGATATAAATAAAATTTATTATTATTATATTATTATTATTATTATTGGCCAGCCTGCCTGCAGAGCCACCACCAATGGCTGCCTGGCTCACATAGCAGGGGGGGGCAGTTCCTTCTTTCCCCTCCCATCCACAGTGCCATTACCTCTGTCTGGCACATGCAGTGGCATCTCTATCTGTCCCCTCTTTCCTCCTGCCTGACTGGCGCATCCAGCAGTGTCTCTGGCTCTCGCGTGCCCAGTTTAGGTGGTAGTGGCGGCTCCTGCTGTTTTCTCTTGCCCGCCCCACAACTACCTCAAAGGAGATATTCCATTATGCCATCAGTGCAAGTGCAATCAAAATCCCTCTCTTTGGGTAGGAATGCAACCCACCTACATGGGGGGAGGAGCTTTCACATTTTTCTGCAAACCCAGCTGGTCTCCCAGGTCTGCAGAGGAATATATCCTAACTGAGTCTGGCCCCATTTTTTAAGGTTTATTGATCTGCATAGGAGGCCAAATTCAAAGCAACAGCTCTTCTTGGGCTCCTCTTTCTTTAGGTCAACATGTGGTGGGAAAGTGGGGCATCCCAGAGAGCCAGTTTGGTGTAGTGGTTAAGTGTGTGGACTCCTATCTGGGAGAACCGGGTTTGATTCCCTGCTCCTCCACTTGCAACTGCTGGAATGACCTTGGGTCAGCCATAGCTTTCACAGGAGTTGTCCTTGAAAGGGCAACTTCTGGGGGAGCTCTCTCAGCCCCACCTACCTCACAGGTTGTCTGATGTGGGGGGGGGAGGTAGAGGAGATTGTGACTGCTCTGAGATTCAGAGTATAGGGTGGGATATAAATCCAATATCCTCCTCCTCATCATCATCATCTTCTTTTTCTTCAAAAGCAATGCAAATTTACAAGGATTATCTGTGTTTCCTCTTGCTCTGAAATTTGACTCCCTTGTTGCCATGTGTTTCTGCAGTGCCAGCTAATGGGATAATACACTTAGGGCGTTTTCGCACTGACCTTAATCAGCAGCGACGCCCCTCTTCACCGCGCAGGATCGGCGCGGATTTCGCACTAATTGCCGCGGAGCACCCGGAAGAGCCGGAAAGTCCCGCGGCTTTTGCGGCGCAAATGGAAACTGGTTTTTGGCGGTTTCCGTTTGCGCCGCAAAAGCCGCGGGACTTTCCGGCTCTTCCGGGTGCTCCGCGGCAATTAGTGCGAAATCCGCGCTGATTCCGCGCGGTGAAGAGGGGTGTCGCTGCTGATTAAGGTCAGTGCGAAAACGCCCTCAATTTACATCAACTGACAGCTGAGAGATAGAGACAGTCTTCCCCTTTGCTTGCCATTTCCATCCCTGGTGTCCCCTCCTCTGTCAAGGTCCACACCACTGGTTGGAAACTTAGGTACAGGATAAACAAATGTTGAACAGAAGAACAGAGGCCCAAGCACTAGCTTCCTTCAAAATTCTCCAACATGTATCTATAGCTAATCTACATCTAAAAAAAAAATAAAAAAATAAGGGGGTGTTGTTTTGGTATCTGTGCTTTTAAGACCACACACCAGATGGGATTTCAAACATTCTTTTCATAAATATAAAAGTGAGAAACCCTGGAGCTTATGGCATGAGGCTCTGGATCCCTGCAAAAATCTTTTCGTATTAAGAGCCAATGTCTGCTTTGTTATTTGACAATCTGAAGAGTTGATGGATCACACCTGGCATGTAGGCCTGACACTGAGTACCTCCTGGACGATGTGATTGGACAAATGGTATATGAAGCTGCCATCTATTAAGTCAGGCCACTCGCCTGTGTAATCTATTATTGTCTATTCCAAACAGAAGTAGTTCTTCAAGATCCTTTTAAAAATACAAAACCTGAGACCTCCTTCTATGTGTTCTGCCATAGAACGCTAGTTTAGTTAAGATCCGGGAAAGGGGCAGGGAGGGGGGGCAGTGCAACAATTCATCGCAAGGCGTCTGTTCATATGGAAATCAAACGTACCTACATGTACAATTCAATTTTTCTAGAGCGGCCTACCTTAAGAACGCTGGTCAAAAAAACAGATGAGCCCATAAGTACAAAGATCATGAGTCCTGTCACCCTTTGCTCCCGGATGCCAAGAAACTTGGGCTGTTCTCCTGGAGCAGAGCATTCGGACTCCAGCTTTAAACTGTTCACGTGCGAAATGGAGAGGACGGTGGCAGCAACAAACCAGGGCAGCCCCATAAGCGAGCAGACGCCAAGCATGAGAGCTACCATCAGCAAGTCGAGGTGGTAGCCGCAGCCTTTCTGTTTTTAAAAGAAGAAAGATAACGGCATTATCTGGACGGAAGCAATATTATTTGATTGCGGCATTCATCAGTATTTGAGACAGAAGGCGGAAATTCCTAATAAAACAGGTATTTTAACAATGCTTGTGAGAAATGAACCAACTATTAGGCAAGCATTAGGCAATAGTTGGTGCTCTCATTTCTCCTGTGCTGTAATAAATCTGTTTGTGTCGGATTCGAGCCCTCGTCGCACTCTTGCATGAACAATACGTTCTCTCTTTAAGCCACGGATTCCCTGAGGGAGGGTGTAGGAATGTTTATCCAGAGTTCCCTTGCTTTCCAGAGCTGTCCCATGTATTTCAATAGAGAAATATAAATTCCTGCGGACTATGTTGAAGCCCTGAAAATGCAAACTACACTGTAATCTGGGAATCTGATGCTACATGTCTCGAATACTCATAGCAGCTGCACTGATGGCTGCTACTCCACAAACATTAATTCTGGGGCAGGATGATGCCACAACTTTAAGCATCAGCACAAAGACCCCAGAATTACAAGAATGGGATGTGTCAAAAGTAGTGTTAAATTTGATGTGGGAAAGCAGACGGGGGCAGAATGATAATTTTTGTTTTCCATCTTTTCAGCTTCCACACATCCCTCAGCCATAATGAAGTCATTTTTTTTTTTGTTTCAACTCGTATCATACTTTTTCTCCAAGCAAGGTGTACAGACTCCCCTCCACCTGTATTGGGAAAGGAAAGGTCCCCTGTGCAAGCACCAGTCGTTTCCAACTCTGGGGTGACGTTGCTCTCACAACGTTTTCATGGCAGACTTTTTATGGGGTGGTTTGCCATTGCCTTCCCCAGTCATCTACACTTTCCCCCCAGCAAGCTGGGTACTCATTTTACCGACCTCGGAAGGGTGAAAGGCTGAGTCAACCTCGAGCCGGCTACCTGAAAACCCAGCTTTTGCCAGGGATCGAACTCAGGTCGTGAGCAGAGTTTAGGACTGCAGTACCGCAGCTTTAACACTCTGCGCCATGGGGCTCTTCCACCTGTATTACCCTTGCAAAAATTCTGTGAGGGTTGTGTGGGGGGGGGGCGGGGACTGGTCCGAGGTCATCCAGTGAGCATCATCACTGAATGGGACTCTAAATATGGGTTTCCCAGAGCCTAATTTGACATCCTAGCTACTGTACCACACTGACTCTTGATTGCTCTGCAGTATTTCATGCCTTTCTCCGTTTGTTTTGTATATTACAACAGCATTGGGGGAATTTTTACTCCAAGGGTGAATTAGATAAAATACAGACGACAATGACAAAATGCTGTATTCCACAATTTTACACTCAATTTTTGTTGCTATAGCCCTACAATGCCTGAATGAAATGTTTAATATTTAATAATATTAAAATTTAATTCAAACATATTTAATGAAGATGGGCATACAGTGGCATGTTCAGAGGAACCCTCACAGCTGTATTTTTTAAAAATATTATTGGTTAGTTTTTGTGTGTGTGTGCATGCATGTTTGGAAGTTGTGGATGAGATCTGGCGACCTTTAGCGGGGCTTGGACGTTTCAGAGAGGTGCCTCTATTGCCTGCCTCTGCATCCCAGCCCTGGTATTCCTTGGAGGTCTCCCATCCAAGTACTTGCCAAAGTCAGCCCTGCTTAGCTTCCAAGATCAGACAAGATTGGGCTTGCCTGGACTATCCAGGTCAGGGCCCCCACACATGCATTTTTATCATTTCTGTTAGACTAGTAAAGGCCGTTAAAAGGTAAAGGTAGTCCCCTGTGCAAGCACCAGTTATTTTCAACTCTGGGGTGACATCACATCACGACGTTTTCATGGCAGACTTTTTAACGGGGTGGTTTGCCATTGTCTTCCCCAGTCATCTACACTTTCCCCCCAGCAAGCTGGGTACTCATTTTACTGACCTCGGAAGGATGGAAGGCTGAGTCAACCTTGAGCCGGCTACCTGAACCCAGCTTCTGCTGGGATTGAACTCAGGTCGTGAGCAGAGAGCTCGGACTGCAGCTTTACACTTCTGTGCCACGGGGCTCCTCAGTAAGGCCTTAGGCATACACACACACATATTTGCTTGGACTAAGGTGAAGCACTGTGCAGGAGAGGGAACTTTGGCAGGGGTCAAATCATACAGGGGTTGCAAGGCCATACTTGCTGAAGTTTCTTCCTCTACAGGAAAAAAAAGCAATAGCCCCCATTGCTATCTTGTCTCACAACAGCCAACCAATTTGTTTAGAGTGCAATTGCTTAGAGTGTCAGACTAAGATCCTGGAGGCACAGTTCTGAATCCTCATTCTGCCATGGAAGCTCACTCGGTAGCCTTGGGTCAGCCAGTTTCTCTTAGCATAGCATATCTCAGGGTTGTTGTTACGATGCCGAAGCGGAGGGCAAAATAAAGAGGTTGTGCGCTGCTGTGGATCCCCAACCAGCTTTTCTGCTGGTGAAAGGATGACAGAATCCTACTTGAATTCCGAAAAGGCTAAACTGGGGATCACAAGACCTGCATGGACAAGCACCCTCTTGGATGGGGGCTGAATGAAGGAGGGGGATTGGGGGATGGTATCTGGATATCATCCCATGTGCTTTGTCCCCAGCACTATCATAGCAGAAGGGCAACGGTGAACAAAAGATTCAACAAAGATTCTGGGCAGTAGCCTCTTCAAGGAGCTAATGTCTAGTGGAACGTGACAGCCATGCATCTCACAACATCTCCCCTTAAACTTGCTGGAACCAAAAGGGGCAAAAACAGCTCTCTCAGTGCAAGTGTGCCTCTTTAGAAGAAGAAGATATTGGATTTATATCCCGCCCTCCACTCCGAAGAGTCTCAGAGCAGCTCACAATCTCTTTTATCTTCTTTCCCCACAACAGATACCCTGTTAGGTGGGTGGGGCTGGAGAGGGCTCTCACAGCAGCTGCCCTTTCAAGGACAGAGTCTCAGAGTGGCCTACAATCTCCTTTACCTTCCTCCCCCACAACAGACACCCTGTGAGGTGGGTGGGGCTGGAGAGGGCTCTCACAGCAGCTGCCCTTTTAAGGACAGAGTCTCAGAGCGGCCCACAATCTCCTTTATCTTCCTCCCCCACAACAGATACCCTGTGAGGTGGGTGGGGCTAGAGCGGGCTCTCACAGCAGCTGCCCTTTCAAGGACAAAGTCTCAGAGCGGCCCACAATCTCCTTTACCTTCCTCCCCCACAACAGACACCCTGTGAGGTGGGTGGGGCTGAGAGGGCTCTCACAGCAGCTGCCCTTTCAAGGACAGAGTCTCAGAGCGGCCCACAATCTCCTTTACCTTCCTCCCCCACAACAGACACCCTGTGAGGTGGGTGCGGCTGAGAGGGCTCTCACAGCAGCTGCCCTTTCAAGGACAACCTCTGCCAGAGCTATGGCTGACCCAAGGCCATGCCAGCAGCTGCAGGTGGAGGAGTGGGGAATCAAACCCGGTTCTCCCAGATAAGAGTCTGCCCTTTCAAGGCCAACCTCTGCCAGAGCTATGGCTGACCCAAGGCCATGCCAGCAGGTGCAAGTGGAGGAGTGGGGAATCAAACCCGGTTCTCCCAGATAAGAGTCCGCACACTTAACCACTACACCAAACTGGCTCTTTAGAGCTGTGGGGAAAGTATATTCATGACTCCATAGATCTCTCTACAGAGCTGGGGAGTTGTTCCCCTCCCCCCGCCCCAAGCACACACTCATATCGGCACAGAAGCCTGAGCAAACTGACATATGGGAGGCAAAGGAAGCAAGGCAACAGGTGATGATGCTACATCAGACCCCAGCAAAAAATGAATATGCAGTAAGGCAAGAGGGCAGCCAGGAAGACCATCTGACACCCACATGCCACTGTGGGGGAAAAAAAAAGAATACATTCCAAAACTTGGCAGAAATTCCCTGCATCTGTCAAGTGAACCACACAAAACACTGTGGATTGACACGAGCAGCCAGACTGACAAAGAGGGCAACCCTCCCCTTCGGAAAACAACAACAACAAAAAAGGGAACACAGAAAATATTCAAAGCAACCAAGAAGTCACAAATGGCTGCAAATGCATTTTTAATGTGATTTTTAAGACTACACTGCTGTTTACCAAAGCGGCTCGGAAATCTGTGCATACACGCAGACAAGCTTGTCCCTGGAATCGATTCCAATTTTTCTATCGGAAAAGTGATGAACCCTGCTCTATTTTTCCATCTGTAAGTGTTATTGGAGGGGGAAAAAATGTGTGGCTTAGGACTTAACCATTCCATCTGAAGCCTCATTTGTACAGTCTCCCGTTTTCCACAATAGGAGAATAAGCGGGGGGGGGGGGGGGAGAATCTGAAAGGGACAAAGGCAGAACCAAAAGAAACTTTGGCCTTGTTGTGGACGCAGATGCCAAGATGGGCAGAAAAAAGCCATAGAGAATTTTGCACTGCCTTTAAAGTAATACACTGAGCAGTGCTGTCCTAAATAGAGTTACAGCTTTTTAAGCCTTGATGTCTATGGACTTAGAAGGGTGTAATTCTGCTTAGAACTGTTCTGTTATGAAAGCTCCCACAGGAATAAATATTGCGTTAAGTCTTTATGGGGCCAAGGGCACAGTCAGCTTCTGTAACGTTACTGCGGCCAGAGCTTTTCCTAGATAAGAGCCAACTTCATCAAATGTATCTGCCTAATCAAGCATTGTGGACATTTTTTGTGTGTGTGTGACAAAGTCTTAGACACTCCCAGTATGCGAACCTTTGGATGCGCAGGAAATTTAAGACATGCTTGTCTGCTAACAGGATCATGAATCTATTCTCATGGATTCAGCAGAGGTATGCCAAAGGCATCTACTTTATGCTCATACCTCAAGAGATTTATTCCTTCTGCAAGGACTGTGATTGGGTTGTGTGATCTTCCTGTATTCCCCCTTCCTGAAGCCAGGTGGAGCTTTACATGGGGCAGCCTGGGCTATTTCCCAGGCAGCTGGTGGTGGTGGTGGTGGGGCGATACATTATATGGCCTATTAAAGACTCCATCGTGTACATCACTCTGTGCACAGAATGAAAAATCTGACACGATTGTTGCAATTTCCTCTGATAGCAAAACATTCCGGCAAGTAGTTCCAGGTACCTGCCTGCTTTTTGAAAATGAGCTATTTCATTCACACTTGTAATTTTTTTTTTTTAAAAAAACCCGATACCTACAGGTGATTGCTCTAGCTAGCGCTATTCATCTGCCATAAGTGTCATTTTCAAAAATGCATCAGTCTAGCTAACATTAGGTTATGGTCTACCTAGATGAGCTCAGCCAGAGGCAATGAAATGAAGTTGTCTAAGTGAGGCAGAAAAAATGAAGGGGGGGAGGGGGGGCAGAGAAGAAATTACATGAAACTTTATGAAAGGTCACTATATTCTTCATCAGCAAGCAACTGTTCTGGCAGCAGCCAAAGAGTGGGCTGAAACCACCACCAGCAGTTACTTCTAGGCCACCAAAGAAACAGAGGGAGAAAAAGGACCATCGAGTTGCAAACTGCACTGCCTTTCTAAAGGGACGTGCATTGTGAGAATTAGGAGCTGTATTCTTTCTCAGACTGGGTTGAGTGGGAATAAAGAGAGTGTGAGGATTCCATCCTTCACTTTTGCCCTGGGCCCCAGAATCTCTACAGAATGACAACAGGAAAGTTTATTAATGGGACTGCAGATAAGGTTGGCCAGCTCCAGTCTTGGGAATACCTGGAGATTTTGGGGATGGAGCCTGAGGGGGGTGGGATTTGAGGAGGGGGGGCTGCAGTGGGGTATAATGTCATAGAGTCCACCTTCAGAGAGCCAGTTTGGTGTAGCGGTTAAGCGTGCGGACTCTTATCTGGGAGAACTGGGTTTGGTTCTACACTCCTCCACTTGCACCTGCTGAAATGGCCTTGGGTCAGCCATAGCTTTGTTAAGAGTTGTCCTTGAAAGGGCAGCTGCTGTAAGAGCTCTCTCAGCCCCACCCACTTCACAGGGTGTCCATTGGGGGGGGCAAAAGGTAAAGGGGATTGTGACTGCTCTGAAACTCTGAGATTCAGAGTATAGGGCGGGATATAAATCCAATATTTTCTTCCGAAGTGGCCATTTTCTCCGGGTGAAATGATCTCTGTTGCCTAGAGAGCAGCTGTAACTGCAAGAGATCTTCAGCCACCATCTGGAGGCTGGCACCCTTAATTGCAGGACTTGAATGCAGCGACAGCTACCTGGATCAGGAAGCTGCAGTAAGGGAGGAGGAAGAGGCCAAATCACTGCCTTCTTACTCTTTTGTCAGCAGAGCTCTGCACAGTGTGAAAAGTTCCATCCTCTTCCTTCTCCACACTGCAGCCTCCTGTTTCATACGGCTATGACTCCACACAGGTCCCATGCCCCTGGGGATTAACGTTCTCAGGGTCGGAAAGGACTGCTGTAAGGAGAAGACTAACAGCACATCCTACTAACGAATTGCAGGATCCAACCCATCATCTGTGTTCTGACGTAGCCTAACCTAGATATTGAGGGTGGATGAGCAAAAAAAAATAATCATGCAGTCAATGAAACGCATGACCAAAATTACTGCTCTCGGGGCTATACTGGCCCATAACAAAAACGGCGTCCCAGATAAATTCATTTCAGCAATTGAGCATGTACTTAACAATAAAACTGGTATCACCTTGAGTTTCTTGATCGCTATTTATATTTTGCATTTCCAGTAGAAGATGAAGAAGATATTGGATTTATATCCCGCCCTCCACTCCAAAGAGTCTCAGAGCGGTTCACAATCTCCTTTACCTTCCTCCCCCACAACAGACACCCTGTGAGGTGGGTGGGGCTGGAGAGGGCTCTCACAGCAGCTGCCCTTTCAAGGACAACTTCTGCCTGGGCTATGGCTGACCCAAGGCCATGCTAGCAGGTGCAAGTGGAGGAGTGGGGAATCAAACCCGGTTCTCCCAGATAAGAGTCTGCGCACTTAACCACTACACCAAACTGGCTCTCCCGTGTGCTTTGATGCATCTATGGTACTCCTGCCTGAAGAATCTTTTTGTTCCACTTCAATAAAGGGCTAGTTGTGTGGCACCTGGCACTGGGAAATGCATTTTTTTAAAAAAAAGAAAAGAAAAACAGGTTTCCCTCCCTTTGGCAGTTACAGAGGGTAGATGCAGGAAAATCCTCTATGAAGCTCATATAGGCCCTTGCTGCAATGATGGCATAGAGTCATTAGTTCATGTCTTTTATGATTGCAAGGTGTATAGTAAGCATAGGGAACCCCTCCTGCCTTCTATGATTATGCCCCCTACCAGCAGTCAAAAAATGCACCAACTTAAAGAACTCCTGGAGGGTAAATATCCTGCAGTTACTCATGAAATAGCTAAATTTGGTTGGTTTGCCTTTAGGATGAGAAAACTATTAGTAGCTTAAAACGCCACAGCATGTTTGTCTTAATGGCCATTTCCGTATATTTACCTATTTTAATAATGTCATAATACTTTTACTATGCTTTTACAGATATTTCTTATCTATATGTAGAGATATTCTTTTTAGTCAGGATGCTTGCTTTCGCCGTAAATAAAATTGAATTGAATTGAAAAAAGAGGCTTTGAAGAAAACTGCTGAAAATGTATAGACTTTGCGAGTCAGCTGGCTTACCTTTAGCTTGTGTTCTTTTCTGTTTATTATAACCGCTGTAATCTGCTGGTCCATAAATATCAGAATCGTACAAAGCAGAGCCGGGATTCCAGCAGCTAGCACAGTCCACCAAGGATTGGGTCCCAACGGTGTGACAAACCAGCCACGATCGTCTCTGGTGGGCTAGGAGAACAGCAATTAGGAATATGAGATGGTCATTAAACCAAAATTGCATGGAACATCAGTAGAGGCCTCTGAAACAATCGTGGTCTTGCAGCCTGCAGCATAGCTGCTAGGCTGCTTGGAGCTGTTTGCCCACCAGGGCGGGAAGAGTTGGTCTTCGCCCCGTTCGGGCTCGCTTTGCTGGGGGCGGGGTTTAGCCGCGTCAACGGCTAGCTCCCCGTCCCTTTCTTCAGTCCCTTGGCGATTGGCCCTCCCACCCGCCCTGTCTGCTATGTGGGCATTGCTGGTTGCCTCATTTGGGGAGCCAGGTAGGAATTTTTTACGCCCCAACTGATTGGCTGGTGCTGGGGTGTGTTTTTTGCCTACCCTGCATAGCAGTGCAGTGGATTGTGGAATTGGCTTTGGGAAGGTGCCTTTAAATAGGTGGTCACTTTAGTTGGCAGGTTTTAGGGGTTTAGGACACTATGCGGCTAGGGGAGGACTGTGAAGCATCCCCCCTTTGGGGGGAATTTTGGGGTCTGGCATGATCGGCCTTGGGGTTTGGAGACCCGGGTTGGAGAATGCAGACTGTCCAGGAGGCTCGGCTAGAGGGTGCCTTTCTGCCGAGACGTGCGTCTGGGTTTGGGCCCTCTGGTGCGGGCCTCCCTGCTGGTCCTGCCTGGAGGGAGCTGAGCAGCTCAGCTCCGGCTGGGGGGCTGGGTCCTCGCCTGTTAATGGCAGGGGAGCGGTCACGGTGACCCCTAGCCCTGGCCAGGCCGCTGGTGGGGTGCCCTTGCTGTTCATGTTGTAAGTTAATAAAGTGGCCCAATTTCATTCCAATGCATTGTGTCCGACTCGTTATTCCGACCTTGGTGGGCAATCTAGCAAGCATATACTCCCTCTAACACCGTAAAAATTACCCATTAAAAGCACAACATATTGTGCAGTAAATTGCACTTGTTGTATATCTGTCTATAAGCTATTACAGGATTTTCACTGAAATCCTTTGCACAAACATCCAGTTCTGACGTATGATAGCTCAGTGGTCAGAGGCGGGGCTAATGGGGAAAGCACTGGGAATGGAGGAGGGGGGAAATAATGCATATATTAAACTTACTTATATCCCTCATTCGTTGCCAATTTATATTCTTGAAGTGGCTTCAAATAAAACCCAAAATACAATAACCAAAATAAAACAACAGAACTCACTATATAAAACAAAAAACAACCAGGAAGGCTTTGGAATTAAAAAATCCTCAACAGAAATACTTAAAAAAAAAGTAATGTAATATTAGAGGAGAAAGAGGAATAAAATAAAAGCAGGTAGCAAAATAAAATAATAATCAACCAGGCCTAGCAATCTCTCTGAAAACAGATAGTATAAACAAAGGTGGAAATAATCCACACGCATGATATAGCAGTCAATTAGCCGAGGAAAACAGATATCTTTTAATCTGGTGCTGAGAACTCATAGCATCCGGCAACTCAGCATTCGGCAACTGAATGCAGAAGGCCTTTTCAAGAGAAGGAGCCGCAGCCAAGAAGGCTCTGTTCATTGTATCTGCTCTTCTTTGTTGATCTCCTCTTATTAGGTTAGCCTACATGTAGTGTCTTTTTTTTTACAATTCTCCTAGTTCAGCTTAATCTTTCTGAATGCTCCTTCTACTAGAACAGCATAAATTGTGATCTGCATATCAAGTATGCTTATCTTGCTGATATGTTGATTTGTTTCAGAAAGGAGTAACTTTCAGTCATTTAAAACTGGTACAATCAGATACAGACTTACCTTAAAAGCATTCGGAACCTGAAGCTTTGGTGATGGAATCCCAAGGACATAGTCAACTAAAACCATGGACAGGATGGTGAGAAAGACAGCAAAGTCACTTATGACGGACCGTACCTAGAAATATGAACCCATTGTCAGTGACAAGAAGACATACACTTTAAACAGAATATCCTAACCTTCTGCAGAGAGCTGCAAGTACATCCCCAGCCGAAAACATGAGCACAAGCCTATGGCATACAGGCCCTGCAGCAACCAGTGTTTCCTCTAAGATGAGTTAGCACGAGCTAGCTCACAGATTTTTAGCCTCCAGTTCACACATTTTTGTCTTAGCTCATGAAGGATGACCTCAGAGCACACTAATTTATAGAGTAGCTCACAACTTTAATGCCAGTAGCTCACAAAGTAGAATTTTTGCTCACAAGACTGCAGCTTAGAGGGAACATTGCCTGCAACCACTATTTTCTCCCTGCTCTAGAAACCCAAAAGTCCTTATGGAACCTCTATTTGGAAAGAGAAAAAAAGAACAAGAAAACAGTCCCTCCTAATCTGTTTGTAGGGGGGGAGTAGAAAGGGGGGGAGTAGAAAGGGGTAGTAGAAAAGGAGGGAGTACAAGCACTGCTAGAGCTGTGGATGATGAAGAAGAAGACTGCAGATTTATACCCCGCCCTTCTCTCTGAATCAGAGACTCAGAGCAGCTTACAATCTCCTATATCTTCTCCCCCCACAACAGACACTCTGTGAGGTGGGTGGAGCTGAATGGACTCTCACAGCAGCTGCCTTTTCAAGGACAACTCACGCAATAGCTAAGGCTGACCCAAGGTCATTCCAGCAGCTATAAGTGGAAGAGCGGGAATCAAATCCATTTCTCCCAGATAAGAGTCCGCATACTTAACCACTATACTAAACTGGCATTTTGAAGCCAGCATTCAAGGATGGGGCATGTGCTGGGTGCCTGGAGATGGGCATTCTCATGCCCACTAGCCAGCAGTGGATTCCTCGCTATCAGTGATGCTTGGCCCACCCACTCCTAGGAAATGGGAGTCCGTGACAGGGGCCTCTGGGACAAGCTTTCATTTCCTGTTATGAGGGATGCCACAGGAAAGACTCTCAGACATATAAGAGATCCCATTTCTGGGGCCTCTCACTGGAGGTGTTCCCGAAGCTTCTGCAGTGTCACAGAGGTCTCAGGGACACCCTTCCATTTCCTGGTCAGAGAAACAGCTGAGAGAGCAGAACAGGAGCTCTCCAACTCCTTTTTGTCCTGATTTGCTGACTCCTGACAAATCCATAGATAAGCTTGGAGAGGGGAGCAGAGAGAGCGGCACTGCAGTCCACTGGGCAGCATTTGCTCAAGGCCCTCTAAAAACTGGAACTGGTTTTGTTTTGAAGAAGTAACAGTGCAGAGTTACAATTTGAATGGACATCTAGGCTTTCAGAAATAGTGTCCTTAGCACAGTTCTCTGTAGAATTGCCAGACATTGTGTTACAACTAATGGGAGAGGGAAAGGGAGGGGAAGACATGATGCCAATGGCAAAATGTCACTTCCAGCACAAACCTGGAAATGATGTCACTGTGTCCAGGATCGAAAACCTCAGAGGTTTTGGGAGATCATTGTGCTGATGTGGTGACTCACTTCCAGATTTGCGGTGGAAGCAGGGCTGTGCCATTAGCACAACGGGTCTCTCACCCCCCATTTCCTCCACTACCCTGCTGAATAGCAGTGGGGCAGCACACAAATACTGGGAGGTCTCGAGCCACAGTAGGAGACATGATGAGCCTAGTTGCCCATACTGAATAGCTGATGGCTGATACGTTTAAAACACACAGTCAGTTCAGGGTGCTTTCACACATCCTAAATAATGCAGTTTCAACCCACTTCAGTGACCGTTTGCAAGTGGGTTTTGCCATTTCACACAGTAAAGTCTAGTTGGAAAGTGCATTGGAAGTGGATTGAAAGTGCATTATTTAGTGTGTGTGAAAGTGAGTAATTTTTTTTCTTTAAAATTTAATATGTCAAGTCCTTTCAGCTGGACGAACAGGGCACAGTGACACGTCAGTGCTGTTGTGTACTGTGAGGTACACAAGGTAGTGTGGTTTTAAAGCACTAGAAAACAGCATCTTTGAGAAATGAGATTTGCGGCAGAGTATCAAAGCTCAGGCAGGTGCTAAGCGGGAGTTATGCGCGCAGCACACAGAGTGGGTGATTTGCAGGGGCGGCCTTACCATGCAAGGCCTTTCTGCTTCAGCAGGCAGAAGGGAACACATTTTGTTTTCGTCTCTGTCAGCCATTAAAAATGAGCCGAGGTTCACAGTGGGGAGGCACCATTTGGACTTTTCGGCTTCAAGCACAAAAATATCTAAGGGATTGTTAATTTGTATAGTGACAGAGTTCTTTCTTTTTACACATTAGGATCCAATCGTGACACACGTCGCCGTTCCCGATTCAACACGCTCTGCCTGAAATATTTTGCTCTAAGCAAGAAAGCAGTCTGTAATATACGCCTTATCTCCTCTCTCATGAGAACCTCCGCCTCACAAATATTAATGTGATGGGTTGAATCCTAGGAAGGTGCTCCACGAAAGATTAAGCTTTCAGAAGGCACACAGGGCTGACGCAGTGGCACAAAAAACCTCTTCTGCCGGATGAAGAAAGTCCTGTCGTTAGCAGAGTGGAGTTGCAGGATCCAAGCCATCATTCATAAGTGGGGAAAACGATATTACAATACATAATTTTGACACCACTAATGCCAATAATAACTCAGTTATTGATGTTGGGTGCAAGAGACAATATCCTGTGTTGGTAATAAGATTCATATTAAAACAATTTTTTTAAAAAAGAATATTCAGGTTACCTTGGTTGGGAAATAGCGACTGGTCTTAAACTGCTTCAGTGTGGATGACATTGTAACTGTAGAAAAGAATAAGATGACTGACCAGAAGAGAACATCAGGGACGTAAGGACCTTCATGTCCACAGGCTCGTCCTATAAATTTCCCTTGATACCACCTACATTGCTAACATGGAAAGTAAAGACACGTTTTATATTCTTGTGACTGAAAAGGGTGATAGATAAACAAGACCCGATCAATCATTTCATAGGTCATTATTGACATTCACTTTAAATATCCAAATCTATCTCGATAGATTTTTATCCTCACAACAATACTGTGAGGCATTATGCTGATGGAAAACGCAGCGTCCACACCATCGAAAAGTGTGGGAGAAATCCTCAGCAGAAAAAAGTCCTGCGTTATTCAGTCAGGCTTACATGCAGGAAAGAGTCCTTAGGACTGTAACGAATTGTTCAACATGAACCGTTTAAAAAAAATGTAACCTGTGGATGTGACAAACGTATTTTGAAACATGTAAAATATGGACACTTGTCAGGCATCTGGAAACCGTCTTTCTCTCTGTGTATGTTGAGCACACATTTATTAGCAAACTAAGAGAGGCCCCTCCTCTACATCTGCTTTTGAGTACCGCATGTTTTTATTGCTTGATGCCTGTTTCAAAATGTTAATATATGAACTGTACACATGACTTGTAGCTATCACACATGAAGATGAAATTGTTCACTAAGATCAGTAAAAACTGGTGGGTTGGATCCTGCAGATCTATCATGCAAATGCTGGCATTTTCCTCTGGTGCAAGAGGCTCTGCCACTGATGGAAACGTTCCTTGTGTTGGAGAAGCTTTCTTGGACCCGAGGAAAGGAATACCATTAGCAGAACACATCTGAGGGATCTTTGATCAGTTCATGCCACATACAAGAAATTAAATACTATTTAAGGTTAGCTTAGGATGCGCACTAAGGACTTCCTCCATAGTCTTCCTCAGCCACCACTAATTGTCACTTGCTTATACTGGACAGTGGAGTTTTGTCACGTGTAGACAGGGAAGAACTACTATGGTGGAATTTCTGATGTAGGTCCTTAAATACAATAAGCCTTAGAATTACAGCCTGTGTGCGGTCAAGTTCCAGTTCAAATATATTTTATAATCTTCTGGTTCATAACACAGGAATGCGGGTTCTAGTCTTCTTGTGCAAGTATATTTTGGATCATAACTAACAATGCATCACCACAAAATGCACAGTTTCCCTAAATTGAGCTTACTTATATTTAATAGTGTTGAATATCTGAGAGCCAGTCTGGTGTAGTGGTTAGGAGTGCGGACTCTTATCAAGGAGAACAGGGTTTGATTCCCCACTCCTCCACTTGCACCTGCTGGAATGGCCTTGGGTTAGCCGTAGCTTTCACAGGAGTTATCCTTGAAAGGGCAGCTGCTGTGAGAGCCCTCTCAGCCCCACCCACCTCACAGGGTGTCTGTTGTGGGGGGAGAAGATATAGGAGATTGTAAGCCGCTCTGAGTCTCTGATTCAGAGAGAAGGATGGGGTATAAATCTGCAGTCTTCTTATGTTCTTAATAATAATAATAATAATAAGTTTTATTTATATCCCGCCCTCCCCGCCGAGGCAGGCTCAGGGCGGCTAACAAGACACGGTGTGTACCATGATTATAATACAATTCATATGATAAAATTCAATTAATAAATACAGTTAAAACAGTTACATAAAACTTTTAAAAACCACAATAAATTAGGAGTGCTTCTTCTCCTTTCAATGGCTGGACTATATGTATATATTAGCATGTATCCAACCACGGAGTTTCTCCTGTTTCCATTTGCAGAAGAGGGACAAGTGATTGCCATGAATGCAGATCTCTACTTCCCCTTCCCCATCTGTCTCCGGGAAACTGCTGAACCCCAGGGAAAAAAATGTTTTGGTGCTTAGTGGTCTGCAGCGGGAGGGACAAATCAGGAAATCCTGCTGTAGCTAATCCACATATGGCTGGATACTCACCACTGTTTTTCCATTTAGCAATTTTGTTTTGTTTCACTTAACATCCAACGGTTTGAGGGTTTTAAGGGAAATTAGTTCCGATCTCTCTCCCCCTCAATCTCAAATCAACTGTATTGCGCACCGTGCAGTCATAAGCGGAGTTCACCCTTCTAAGCCCATTGACTTCAATGGAATTAGAAGGATGTATCTCTGCACGGGATTGCACTGTTACTCACAAAAATTGTAGGCTTAATGCAGATTATAATCCGGAAACCTTTCTCTCTGTATTAGAGCCGAGTAAGTAGTTTGAAGATCATATTCTAAATCCTATGTTATGTAAAACGACAGATTAGAGGAATCCAAAATCCCTTTGGTTGTCCAGTTTGAAGAAAGATTTTCTTTTGCCACAAGGTGGCAACAGACTCCACAAAATTCTTCGTAGTTTGGCTAAAGCAAAAATATTTGTAAAGAGAACTCTTTAGGAATAGACTGAGGAAATATTTGTCTGCGTTAACAAGTTAACCCCTTTAATTTATATTACAAAAGCAAAGCCTGCAATTTTATGTCCTAGCTTGAGTTCCCACCCTGTTTTTACCTGATGGAACTTCAAGTAGAACATAAAGGTCCTTCATGTGGTAAACCTATGAGGAAATTTGAAGGTAGCAAAAGAAATTTCTATTGTGTTCTGGCATTCTCTCATCACACCCCTGCCTTTACAAACAGGGTCCCACATATACAGGAATGTGGATGGTAAATCAAAGTGCTGTGGATGTCACTGGGGAAGCTGAGGAAATGAGATTATTGTAGAATTCAATGTAATTGGATTTTGAAATCATATCAAGCTTTTATTGTATCACATCTCAATTTATTTAGAAGAAGAAGAAGATGATATTGGATTTATATCCCACCCTCCACTCCGAAGAGACTCAGAGCGGCTCACAATCTCCTTTACTTTCCTCCCCCACAACAGACACCCTGTGAGGTAGATGAAGATATTGGATTTATATCCCGCCCTCCACTCCGAAGAGTCTCAGAGCGGCTCACAATCTCCTTTACCTTCCTCCCCCACAACAACCACCCTGTGAGGTGGGTGGGGCTGGAGAGGGCTCTCACAGCAGCTGCCCTTTCAAGGACAACCTCTGCCAGAGCTACGGCTGATCCAAGGCCATGCTAGCAGGTGCAAGTGGAGGAATGGGGAATCAAACCCGGTTCTCCCAGATAAGAGTCCGCACACTTAACCACTACACCAAACTGGCTATACTTTAAATCCACAGGTTTCCAATGAGCTTTCCAAGTAATGTGCCATTTTTTTTTCTAAATAAGTGGTTAGCCAATTTCAGTTTCATTCAGGGTGACAGCATGCAGCGTATTGATTTGTAATGGGGAGCACATCTACAAAGTGAATTGGAGGCACTGGGTGTGTGTGCAGCTTCAGAAAAAAGAGAAGAAATAATGAAAGGTTCCTGGTTGTGAAAACAAGACTATGGGAAGGAAAGGAGGGCACTTTCTCTCCTTCCTTCCTTCCTTCCTTCCTTCCTTCCTTCCTTCCTTCCTTCCTTCCTTCCTTCCTTCCTTCCTTCCTTCTCTACTCTAGGGAATGGGATCCTGCTAGAAGTCTTGAGAATTTCAGTGGAGTATCTTTGTAAGAAACAGAGAGGATTCAAATTAACAGGATGGATCTTTAGAAATTCTATCGTTCCTGCACAGGGCACATTTGGTAACATCGGACAAATGCTCCTGTAAGCACTGAACTCTGGCCTATGTAAAATCTCAATGTTAACTTAGGAGATTTTCATCTCTGCAAGCCATCCAAGGGCATGAAGTGCTTCCATAAAAATAGCAAGAATCTACAGTGGGATCCTTCATATCCCTAATTCTAGCAGCAAAGTTAAAGTCTGATAAGTGAGAACAGAGGAAATTATAAAGCTTATCGGGGACAAAACTGGATATTATATATGTGAAGGAATAACCTCTCCTACCCTAAGTGAATCACAGTTTCATATTTTCACAAATAACACAAATGTTTGAGCTGGAAGTACAAAAGTGAGGGACCCGCACAGATTTACAGAGAGCATCTCATTTCCCCCTCCCTCACCCTTTTCCTTTCCTGAAAACCTCAACAGCCTCTCCCCTTTTCTTGCTTCCTTCTCTAACATAAGAACATAAGAGAAGCCATGTTGGATCAGGCCAATGGCCCACCCAGTCCAACACTCTGTGTCACACAGTGGCTAAAAAAAATTATATATATACACACACACACACACACACTGTGGCTAATAGCCACTGATGGACCTCTGCTCCATATTTTTATCTAAACCCCTCTTGAAGGTGGCCATGCTTGTGGCCACCACCACCTCCTGTGGCAGTGAATTCCACATGTTAATCACCCTTTGAGTGAAGAAGTACTTCCTTTTATACATTTTAACCTGGCTGCTCAGCAATTTAATCGAATGCCCACGAGTTCTTGTATTGTGAGAAAGGGAGAAAAGTACCTCTTTCTCTACTTTCTCCATCCCATGCATTATCTTGTAAACCTCTATCATGTCACCCCGCAGTCGATGTTTCTCCAAGCTAAAGAGTCCCAAGCATTTCAACCTTTCTTCATAGGGAAAGTGTTCCAGCCCTTTAATCATTCTAGTTGCCCTTTTCTGGACTTTCTCCAATGCTATAATATCCTTTTTGAGGTGCGGCAACCAGAACTGCACACAGTACTCCAAATGAGACCGCACCATCGATTTATACAGGGGCATTATGATACTGGCTGATTTGTTTTCAATTCCCTTCCTAATAATTCCCAGCATGGCCTTTCCATCTACCAGCCAACCTTCCTTTTTCTGCCCCTTTCCTTCCCCCATTACCTGGCAGCCTCTGCTCAGGAAAACTACAGCCCAGTTGCACAGTGCTAGCTGAGCTGGCCTCAGGTGCATTGTGGGGAACCTGCAAGTACTTGTGGGAATATGTCACTTTCGCCTGGATTCCCTCCCCACATAATTTACTCTTTCCCTCCTCCTGGCAATGCCCAAACCTTTCCATGCTTCCTTCTCTCCTTACTTGTTAAACAATTTACCTTTTTATCTGGGTCCAATCTTCAGCTATATTTATCTACTTCATTTATATCCCAACTTTCTCCACAATAGGAACCTAAAGTAGCTCACACAATTATCCTTACCTCCACTTTAGCCTCACAACAACCCTGTGAGGTACTGGTCCAAAGTCACCCAGTGAGCTTCCACAGTAGAATGGGGATCAAAACCTGGATTGCCCAAACCTTAGTCTGAAATTCTAACCACTATGCTATGCTGCCTTTTGCAGGGTGACTGTTGTTGAACAGTAGCAAGCGTCCAATCCTGGGCTAGTCATGCAAACTGGGTGGTGTCAAGTCGCCCAATAGTTGCTGCTGAACCTGGTCTCAGTGAGATCTCCTTCAAAGGCCAAAACAGCCCAGGAAAATGCCCTGAGCTCTCTCTCTTCCTTCTTTTGACAGCAACCAAGCCTGGAATGCTGACAGAACCGTTGTGGTTGTCTTGCAATGGCCGCTGAGGGTATCTTAAAGGCACATTTTGAGCCTTTTTAAACCTTTCAACTTTTTTTAAAAAAAAGATTTCAGATTCTTCTACAAACCTGAGATGTTTTTCAGATTTGTAGAAAGATGTGTCTTGTCTGTTCATGGTTCCAGTCTCCAGATGTGAGAATCCTTAGAATTGGCTGAGTTGAGATTGAGACATTATTTCTTAAAAGAGTTAGAAGATGCTATGGCTAAGCTTTATCTGCTACTGACTTGATGTTACCTTGGATTCCAACGTCTCTACACTAATGCACAGAGTATGGGAAACCAACAGGAGGAACTGGAAGTCCTAATGAAGGAAGGAGAATATGACATAATAGGCCTTACTGAAACGTGGTGGGATGACACTCACAACTGGAATATTAGGATTCAAGGGTACAACTTATTTAAAAGGGACAGGCAAATGAGAAAGGGCGGAGGCGTAGCAGTATATGTGAAGGAGGTATATACTTGTGAGGAAATGTGTGAATCGGAGCATGGCAGCTCAGTTGAGAGTCTCTTGGGTAAAAATAAAAGGAGTAAGAAACAACAGTGATATTATTGTGGGGTCTGCTATAGACCACCAAGTCAGGCAGAGGACTTGGATGAGATACTTCTACAGCAGATTGCAAAGTTCTCCAAGAGAAGGGATACAGTGATCATGGGAGATTTCAATTACCCGGACATCTGTTGGATGTCCAACTCTGCTAAAAATGAAAAGTCAAATAGATTCCTGACTTGTCTTGCTGACAACTTCCTTTTCCAGAAACTGAAGAAGGAAACACGGGGATCTGCTATCTTGGATTTGATTATCACCAACAAGGAAGAATTGATTGAAGAAGTGGAAATAGTGGGCACCCTGGGCAGTAGTAACCATGTGATTTTGGAATTTACAGTCTTAGGGAAGGGAAAAGCTATATGTAGTCAGACTTATAGGTTGGGCTTCAGAAAGGCAAACTTTGATAAACTTAGAACTATGCTGGGTAAAACCCCATGGTCAGATATACTTAGCAGGAAGGGGGTTCAGGAGGGGTGGGAGTTTCTTAAAAGCGAAATACTGAAAGCGCAATCACAGACGATTCCTATGAGAAGAAAAAATGGAAAAAGCCTAAAGAAGCCGAAGTGGCTCCATAAACAGCTCTCTAAAGACTTGAGAAATAAAAAAGACTCCTTTAGGAATTGGAAGGAGGGCCTTATAACCAAGGATGAATATAAATAAATCGCCAGTGCTTGTAAAGAAAAAGTTAGGAAAGCTAAAGCTCAGTATGAGCTTAGGCTGGCCAAAGATGCTAAAAAACCAAAAAAGGGTTCTTTTCTTATGTTCAGAGTAAGAAAAAGAGCAAGGACATGGTAGACCCATTGTGAGGGCAAGAAAGTGAAATTGTAACAGGTAATGAAGACAGGGCGGAACTGCTCAATTCCTACTTTTCCTCAGTCTTCTCTTCTAAGGGGGACGGTGCTCAACATGGCAAAAACAGAACATATAAGGAGGGTATGAAGTTCCAACCTAGGATCAGCGTAGGGGTAGTACATAAACACCTAGTTTCTTTAAATGAAACTAAGTCCTCAGGGCCAGATGAATTGCATCCAAGGGTTCTAAAAGAGCTTGTGGATGTAATTTCTGAGCCTCTGGCTATTATTTTTGAAAATTCTTGGAGAACAGGAGAGGTGCTGGAAGATTGTAGGTGGGCAAATGTTGTCCCCATCTTCAAGAAGGGGAAAAAAGACGATCCAGGTAACTACCTACCCGTCAGCTTGACGTCTATACCTGGAAAAGTTTTAGAACAAATCACCAAACAGTCAGTCCTGGAACATTTAGAAAGAATGGATGTGATTATTAAGAGCCAGCATGATTTTCTCAAGAACAAGTCATATCAGACTAACCTGATCTCTTTTTTTTGAGAAAGTGACTACCTTGCTGGATCAGGGGAATGTTGTAGACACATGTGATGTATCGTTTTACTCTGCTCTGGTAAGACCTCATCTGGAGTATTGTGTTCAGTTTTGGGCACCACATTTTAAGAAGGATATAGACAAGCTGGAACGGGTCCAGAGGAGGGCGACAAAGATGGTGAGGGGTCTGGAGACAGAGCCCTATGAGGAAAAGTTGAAGGAGCTGGGGATGTTCAGCCTGGAGAGGAGGCAGCTGAGAGGTGATATGATCACCATCTTCAAGTACTTGAAGGGCTGTCATATAGAGGATGGTGTGGAATTGTTTTCTGTGGCCCCGGAAGGTAGGACCAGAATCAATGGGTTGAAATTAAATCAAAAGAGTTTCCGGCTCAACATTAGGAAGAACTTCCTGACCATTAGAGCGAGCGATTCCTCAGTGGAACACGCTTTCTCGGGAGGTGGTGGGCTCTCCTTCCTTGGAGGTTTTTAAACAGAGGCTAGACGGCCATCTGACAGCGATGAAGATCCTGTGAATTTAGGGGGAGGTGTTTGTGAGTTTCCTGCATTGTGCAGGGGGTTGGACTAGATGACCCTAGAGGTCCCTTCCAACTCTATGATTCTATGATTCTTGAGCAGAGATGGCAGCAGGCTGCCGCTGGTCATATCCTATAACAGGAGATGTAGATTTACTCAGCCAGGCTGCACCCCAAAGTGCTACACTTTAATGACAAATTCATCATATTTTCACTGCCCCTTCTCCCACCCAGGGTTGTTAGGATCTCTATCTGTTGCCACTCCAAGTCAGGAGTTAGAGGTACTCTATCTAATTCTTTGTCGACCTTTCTTCAAATGAAGAATTGCCCTCCTACAGCCATGAATGTGGGGGAAACTTTGAAAAATCTCATTTTTAAAAAAGTTTATTTGGAGCTAAGCAGGCATTTCCTTATGTTTTCTTTGTATCTTGGTAGGTGTAAGTTGAGCTGATCTTTGAGTGGGTGCAGTGACCACATCCCACCAATTCCCCCCCAAAAGGGGTGGGTGGGGATTACTTGTTTGAGTAGTTGCTGGTTACAAAAAAGGAAAAGCATACAGCTGAGCAATGATTAACATTTGAGCAAAAGAAAATATAATGGGTGATACATCTATCTTCTTGCCTCTTGTCCAAAAGTTACCTCCCTAAGAGGTAGGCATAATCATCCTAAAGTTGCCAGATTTCTTGTTCAGCTGCTGTCCAGATCTTGTTGGCATCTTCCCTTGATACCTGACTCTCCTCAAAAGAGTTCGGAAAACTTTCTCCTCGTCCCACCATGAGCTCTCCTCTCACAAAAGAACAGACTCACTATGAAATCTCTCCATTGCTAACCTTTTGCCAGAAGCTTTTACTCCACACTGCATCCCCACCCCATGCCACAGTCTATGGTACTTCTGGCTAACTCCATCAACACAGGAATGCTAGCTTTTGCAAACTTGGGAGTTAGAAGGAAAAATAATGCCCTGCAACCTTTTGACCTGACTGTCTGCAAAGCTAGTTTTAGTTTAGTCTCTTAGTATTCAGAGAGTGCAAATGCAACATTCACTTTGCCAAGCTGCAAATTTTCACAGTACCTACATTTCACCACACCAAAATGTGAACATACTGCTTTAAAGTCGTTTTCAGTTTGAGTCCAGTAGCACATTAGAGATGAACAAGATTTGCAGGGTATAAACTTTTGCGAGTCAAAGCTCCCTTTGTCAGAAACAGTAGAATATTCTACTCTATTCTATTGTGTCTAATGGAGGGAGCATTAATTCTAGAAAGTTTATACCATGAAAATCTTGTTGGTCTCTAGGGTGCTACTGGACTCAAATCTAAATGTTCTGCAGACCAACATAGCTACCCTCTGAAACTATATTGCTTTAAAACGAAGTCTGAGTCCAGTGGCATCTTTAAGACTAACAAAGTTTTATTCAAGGTATGAGCTTTCAGGTGCATGCAGCATTTCCTCAGATACAATGAAATGGAATTTTCCAATCCATACATATAAGGCACAGGTTGAACAGCAAATTACCATATAGCATAATGAAAATGTTTTAACAGATGCAATAAATTTAGCATATGTGAATTAATTTAGCATATGTAGTGAGATAAGAAACCAATATCCCTATTAAGTCCTGAGTGTTCCAAGTGTTGTAATAACTTGTAATTCAGCAATTTCCTTTTGCACTCAATTCCTGAAGTTCTTTTGCAATAAAACAGCTACTTTGAACACCTCACACGCAATAATACAACATGTAATTTGAATGTGGACACTGGTACCAACTTTATTCAACTATAAATGCCAACTTTGCTGCCACATACAACCAGACAACACAATCACTGAACTTACCAACATCAACTTCACCATCTCAGGCTTATTCACATGCTCATCTTCTAACACTGTATATGCCATTAAATGCCAACAATGCCCTTCGGTTCTCTACATAGGGCAAACAGGTCAAATGCTATGCTGGATAAATGGACAGAAATCTGACAGCAAGAATTACAAGACAGAAAAACCTGTAGGAGCATGCTTCAACCTTCCGGGACATTCAATGGGTGACCTCAAAGTAGCTGGGATTTGGTTTCTTATCTCACTACATATGCTAAATTCATTCAGTCCTTTCCGTACATCTGTATGCTCACCAAGAAGAAGAAGACGACTGCAGATTTATACCCCGCCCTTCTCTCTGAATCAGAGAATCAGAGCGGCTTACAATCTCCTATATCTTCTCCCCCCACAACAGACACCCTGTGAGGTACGTGGGGCTGAGAGGGCTCTCACAGCAGCTGCCTTTTCAAGGACAACTCCCACAATAGCTATGGCTGACCCAAGGCCATTCCAGCAGCTGCAAGTGGAGGAGTCGGGAATCAAACCCGGTTCTCCCAGATAAGAGTCACCAGACTTAACCATTACACCAGACTTAACCATTACACTGAAAGGCTATACATCCTCTTTATTTTAGTGTATTTCTTATTCAGAATAGTAGATTAGAATAGTGATAATAATGTAATGCAGTGAATATTAGAATGATATATTGGAATGCGTTTCTCCAGCCTGGTAACAGAGGAGACACAACACTGCACTACAAATCACTCCACCTCAAAGAAAAAAGATGCTATTAGTGACCTCCATACAGATGGAGTGTAACAACAAGTTCTCAGTTAATTGAATTCCACAATTAAGGAGGATACATTTACATGTCTATCTCCAATTTTGACATATTTATGTGCTTCACTTTCCTCCCCAGAATTAAATCCAAACAATGGTGACCTTATAAACTAAGCTTATCTGTTAAAACGTCTTCATCATGTTGTATGCTAATTTGCTATTCAACCTCTGCCTTATCTTATGGACTGGTAAATTCCATTTTATTGTATCTGTGGAAGTGTGCGCTCACATGAAAACTCATACCTCGAATAAAACTCTGCTTGTCTTAAAGATGCCACTGTTTATTTATTTATTTATTTATTTATTTATTCTATGACTTATATCCCGCCCTTCCCACAAATGGCTCAGGGCGGCTCACAACAAACGATAAAACAATACACAAAGTGCAAAATTGTTACAGTTAAAAAGTCAAAACACTTAAAAACCTTAAAATCTTAACATTAAAACTATACCGTATATTTCACTAAAGTCTGATAAGCCACATTAATCTAGTCAGGCGTAGGCTAGCCGGAAGAGGCTTGTCTTACAGGCCCTGCGGAACTGAGTAAGATCCCGCAGGGCCCTCACCTCTTCCGGCAGCTGGTTCCACCATGTGGGGGCCATTGTAGAGAAGGCCCTGTCTCTGGTTGTCTTGAGACGGACTTCTTTGGGCCCGGGGATGGTGAGAAGGTTTTGCGTCCCAGACCTCAGTACTCTCTGGGGAACGTGTGGGGAGAGATGGTCCTTCAGGTAGGCAGGTCCCAGGCCATATAGGGCTTTAAAGGTAATGACCAGCACCTTGTACCGGACCCGGTATATTATTGGAAGCCAGTGCAGAGCCCGAAGACCCGGCCGAATGTGCCCCCACTTTGGGAGGCCCAATAACAGCCGGGCCGCGGCATTCTGCACCAGCTGCAATTTCCGGGTCCGGCACAGGGGCAGCCCCATGTAGAGGGCATTGCAGTAATCCAACCTCGAGGTGACCGTAGCATGGATCACTGTTGCTAGGTCGTCGCGGCTTCAGACAAACACAGCTACACACCTTGATCCATATTGCTTTAAGTGTCTCTGGATTTATAACTACAATACAGACCGGGAGGGGGAAGAAGAAGAAGAAGATATTGGATTTATATCCCGCCCTCCACTCCGAAGAGTCTCAGAGTGGCTCACAATCTCCTTTACCTTTCTCCCCCACAACAGACACCCCGTGAGGTGGGTGGGGCTGGAGAGGGCTCTCACAGCAGCTGCCCTTTCAAGGACAACCTCTGCCAGAGCTATGGCTGACCCAAGGCCATGCTAGCAGGTGCAAGTGGAGGAGTGGGGAATCAAACCCGGTTCTCCCAGATAAGAGTCCGCACACTTAACCACTACACCAAACTGGGGGGGGGGGGACCTATCATCAGTGTCCTAGACATAAAGAATTACAATGGCAAGCAAACCTCAGCAAGTGAAACCCAGCCAACCGACACTGCTGCAATTCACGGGCAAAAGTCAAGTCTGACTGGTAATGCAAGGAAACTGGAAGTGCCTTTGCAGTATTTCTGGAAACTACTGCTGTATCCTGCGCATAGCTGCATTAGGTGGTGTTCTCATTGAACTTTCCCTATGATTTTTACAGGCTGCCACAGAGGAAGGAAATTGTAGCCTTTGTAGCTCTTTAATGGCCAGAAACCAGGAACTTCTACACAGCTAATTAAAGGCGGATGACAAGGGGCAAACAGAAAGTCCATCACAGTCCACCAAAGAACCACTGTTCAATTTTCAGTGGGTAGTCTAGTGCCTATTGGATGACTGGATTCCCATAAGAAATGTATTATTCAGCAGACCAAGGTCTTGCCCCCCCCCCAAAAAAAATTGTGTCCCTCAGTGAGTGAGCTTACTCTGAACCACTGAACAGAGATTAATTGTGCTTTAATGATTACCCGAACCTGAGGATAAATTCTAGCTTTGAACATTTAAAATGCATCAGTATAATATATGACTTCTGGTAAAAACCAGAGTCACAAGCATGAAGTCAAGTCTTCTCCTACTTCTTCCCATGGAGCGTAACTTTCTCACCTTCCTCCTCCCACTGCAGCCCCATATCCCCCAACCCACTCCCCCCAAATTGGGAGACATTATGGGGGGCATGATACAGCAGGAAAGGGGAGATGAGAAAGTTGAACTCTGTGGATAGAAATCCTTCTGCCTGCAGAAATGCCCTGCTGGATTCAGGCCACTGTCTTCTGTCTGCCTGGTCATGAACTTCCATGATGTCAATAGAGGGATATTAAACAAGGATGTCTGCAAACATTCTATTTTAACTCTTTACTATATCCCAAACATCTGGGGGAGTATTTTAGGAAAAATATGGAGCTTACATGTTCTTTTTACACAAGGCAGCTTCAGATTTACCATCTGGTAGAATTTAGGTCAAATCTGTTGTTATTTGATGAATGTCGATTTAATCTCAGTAATACTCCCTGTTAGTACACAAATAAGTTTTCTAAGCAGTGTTCTGTGGTGTAGAAGCTTGTTTTAATATGCATTAGAAACAATAAAGAATAATCTCCATTAAGTTTTATTAAATGAAAAGATAATTTTTTGCTATCGTTATTGGAAATGGTTGACCTCCTCATTATTATTTTCACAAATAATGTTTATTTTTATGATATCTTCATCTGTAATGTATACTTACTGACAAAGTTAGGTTTCCCCAAGGTACATCTGATGATGAGATATTCTTAGATTGCCAGTATTGCAAAGTTTTATTGCTGGGGTTGTCTGGCTCCACACAATCACACCTGAAAGGTAAAACGTACCTGTTTTTATATTTTTAAAGTTGAAGAGTGACAGCACCAAATTTTTGTTATGCTAAATGAACAACATAATCTTGGTTAAAGCCTAGTCTTTGCAAGTTCCCCTTAATAGTTGCATTGAACACAGAATTCCACCAGATTCATATTTTGTAACTTCAAGAACAGTTAGGGAAAACAACAAAGAGTTTATATAAACATATATTTGTGAACGAGCAAAGCCTCTAAAATACACACACGATCCCATCATTTGTACATACACATATATCTGTTGTGATTCCGGCAAAGCAGTATCTCACCCTGAAACTGAGATTAGAATTTCATTTTCCCCTTCCCCACTATGTTGTCTATATGAGCAGGGGTTTTTTTTAAAAAAGAAAAAGCCCAGCAGGAACTCATTTGCATATTAGGCCACACCCCCTGATATCACCATTGTTTCCACACAGGGCTTTTTTGTAGAAAAAGTCAAGCAGGAACTCATTTGTATATTAGGCCACACCCTCTGGTGCCAAGCCACTCAAAACTGCGTTCCTGTGCCTTCCTGCTCAAAAAACCCCCTGAATACAAGATCAATCTGCCAGGCCTTTATCATGTATGGAGGCTAGCTGTCTTCCACTAAAGCAAAATATCATGGACCTAACTGATTTCTAAAGCTGATTCTTAATATTAATTCAAAGATTTCCAAAAATGAAAATGAAATTGAATGTCGATTTCTTGGGGAAATATTAAGCTGCCTTATACTCTGCTCTTTTGAGCGAATGTGACTAGAAGTAGGTTACCAAGGCCTCAAACATGGTAGAGTCTTTCTCCAAACGTTCTACCTAGATCCTTTTCATTGGAGATACCAAAGACTGGACTTAGAACAACATTCTGCATGCTAATCAATCATGTCCTCTATGATTGAGCTAACCAGTATTAGCTGGGAAGAAATGGTTTGGAACCAGTTTCAGACCATGGCTTCAGATTCTGGTTTGGTTCATAAACCGTAATTTGTTAGAGTACATGTTGGGTTGCCATTCTTTAGTTGGGGGTGGGGGATACCCTACTTTTGTAGTTTCTTACCTGCCGCTGGCCAGTTGGAGGAAATTCCTAGAGTGACATCACCGGAAAAAATGTTGCATACCAGTGTCACCTGGAAGTGACATAGTAATGCTGGTGATGTCAGGGAGCAACACTTAGGGTTTTACCATAGAGTTTTGCCCCAGAACAGCAGCATTGCCCTCAAGGTCATCAGTGTACCTACGTCACTTCTGAGTGATGCAGGTATGTTGTGTGCAGGGCTTTTTTGGTAGAAAAAGCACAGCAGGAACTCATTTGCATATTAGGCCACACCCAGCCCCATTGCAGCAGCTTCTCCTCACCCCTTCCCTTCCCTTCCCCTCCCACCCAGCCCCATCGCAGCAGCTTCTCCTCGCCCCTTCCCTTCCCCTCCCACCCAGCCCCATCGCAGCAGCTTCTCCTCGCCCCTTCCCTTCCCCTCCCACCCAGCCCCATCGCAGCAGCTTCTCTTTGCCCCTTCCCCTCCCACCCAGCCCCATCGCAGCAGCATCTCCTCACCCCTTCCCTTCCCACCCAGCCCCATCGTAGCAGCATCTCTTCACCCCTTCCCCTCCCACCCAGCCCCATCGCAGCAGCGTCTCCTCGCCCCTTCCCTTCCACTCCCACCCAGTCCCATCGCAGCAGCTTCTCCTTGCCCCTTCCCTTCCCCTTAGGCTTCCCAATCCCCAGGTCCCAGCTGGGGATTCCTGGTTTTACAGGCTTTCCCCAGCTAGCTGGCCGGCGGGAGAAGCTCCTCCCCCACAGCCACCCTGTACCTCTAGATCTTGGGTAGGACCTGCAAATAGGTATAGTTTTAAAACGTGTGTGTGCCTTTAAATTGGAGCAGGAAGTACTTCATGGGGAAGGATTAGCAACAGCAGACCTCGTGAGAGTGCAGCCCCTCTGTTTGTTTTGCTTTCCTTTCGGACAAGTGAGTGTGTGTGTAAAAGAGCAGCGTAGCCCCTGTACTTTCCAGACATGGTTGTGGAGGCACCAGAGACTCCTGAGTTGTTCTACTCTTCAGACCAACACGGCTGCCCACTTGCGCCAGAGACAGTTAAACGTGTGTGAGTGTGAGAGAGAAAATGGGGGGAGGGGAGGGAACTCTATTATTCCCTATGGAGACATTCTCATAGGAAATAATGAAAAAGTGATCCGTGGGTATCTGGGGCTCTGTGGGGGGGGGGTGGCTGTTTTTTGAGATTGAGGCACCAGATTTGCAGCATAGCATCCAGTACCTCTCCCAAAATACCCCCAAGTTTCAAAAAGATTGGACCAGGCGGTCTAATTCTATGAGCCCCAAAAGAAGATGCCCCTATCCTTCATTATTTCCTATGGAGGGAAAGGATTTAAAAGATGTGTGGTCCCTTTAAATGTGATGGCCAGAACTCCCTTGAAGTTCAATTATGGTTGTCACACCCTTGCTCCTGGCTCCACCCCAATGTCTCCTGGCTCCACCCCCAAAGTTTCTTGGCTCCACCCCCAAAGTCCTTTGATATTTCTTGAATTGGCAACCCTACTTCCAGTGACATACGCATGTCTCAGGATGACTCTTCTCGCTCCCAGAACATCCCCCCCCCATTTCCCCGTCAGTGTTTCCAAAGAACCTGGCAACCCTACATATAATGCCAAACTATGATAAAACATTGTTTATTTCTGAACTGTCCCTTTAGGCCCTGCTACACTGTATTACACTTCTCTTTTTCTTCTTCCTAGCTGCTTTTAAAGCTCCACACTCATTTAAAAATGTACAGCTAAATATAGAAACTATAGAGATGAGTCCATGTGGGTGTACAATGTTCCACACAGGCAATTTAAAACTTAAAATTAAAGACACAGAAGCAACTGTAGGAATTTGTTATTTCTCAGAGGCCTAAGGAGATGGCCTATTATTTTTTACACTGGCTAAAAAGGAGCTGAATGTATCACCAAGCTACAACACCACAAAACAAAAGATCTGTTTCATTACAAACTTAGGCAATCTCTGTGTCTTTATTACTGGGGGGGATAATATGTTTTCATTTCATGACTAGCTGTGAGCTAGAGAATGAGAATAGGAATAAAGGCTGCTGCAAGCATATTCTGATCCAGAATTTGGTGTTTCAGTCTCCTTATCCTTTTGCGTAAAACAGACTAGAGTTTCAAATGAGTTTTATAGACACAGTAAATGCGCTTAAACAGTGCATTGTGCCATAAATGGGACATAACTTGCCTAGATTTTATACACAGAAACATTATCTTTGGACATAAGACCTATACCTCTATTATCTTGTAAAAAAAATGGCATAGGTCATAAACCCCAGTATCTTCTCCAGATAGAATAATTCACAGAGGTAGTTTTCGCACTCACCTCCAGCCGGCGCGACCCCCCTCTTCACCGTGCAGGATCTGCGCGGATTTCGCACTAAATGCCACGGAGCAGCCTTTTGCACCGGAAACTCCCGTCGCAAAAGCCGCGCAAACGCCAAACTGCCTTTTGGCGATTTACGTTTGAGCGGCTTTTGCGATGGGAGTTTCCGGCGCAAAAGGCTGCTCCGTGGCATTTAGTGCGAAATTTGCGCAGATCCTGTGCGGTGAAGAGGGGGGTCGCGCCGGCTGGAGGTGAGTGCAAAAACGACCAGAGTTCTCCAATATGACATTAACGGTGCCTCCCTCAGCAGTGTTACAGACTTCACTGATACATTGATTAGGATAGCACTATAAGACTACAAACCCTATTGTGGAAATCAGAGTCATTGACCAGAATCCCGAAGACACTATAACCCCACTCCAGTTATAGACATGGGGTTGGATCCAGACCACCTTTTGCGGTGGAACTTCCCTGGGCCCCCCACCCGCCTCATTGCAGCCCACCATTCTTCACAAAAATGCTGTTCCTGGGGGGACATGAGGAGAGTTCAAAGCAGGAACAGGGAACTGGTAGAAATTGCCAATTTAGTCCGTAGCCAACTCATGGGCAATGAATGCATCAATGTACTTTTCCATCCCTAGATAGACCACTACTCTGATCCAGCAGGGCTCTTCTTATGTTATACAGAAGCCACAGAAGATCTTGATTTGGATTAAAGTTATGGGGTGGCAAGCTGGGAGTTAACCATGCTCCATGTCATTTTCCCAACTTCAAACATTCTTCTGGAGATGCAATTCGCTCTGTTAGGGGAGAATATACATATTAAGTGTCTGTCCCCCACCAAGGGCTAAATATCAACTCTAAAGGCTGATTTAAGGACTAGAAAATAGTGCAGAGTGAGTGTTAATAAATTTTCCTACTGCACCACAGATTCCATCCACACTGAGTGGCCCCGTGGCTGCAGCTCCCCAATTGGAAAAAAAAAAAACCTTGGGAAATCTGCTAATGGAACTTATCCGGTTTGGGCCTGATGCAACTTAAAATGTACATTCAGCACTCTTGGCAACTGGCTTATAACAAAAGCCTAGTCCTTGAGCTCCCTTTTACATTGCAAGCAAGAATCTAGTCATTGCTTCATATGTGTAGCCATGCTAGTCTGTAGTAGAAGAACAGAACTCAGTTCCAGCGGCACCTTAAAGACCAAGAAAACTTCCCAGAGTATTAGGTTTCATGAGTCATTGCTTACTTCGTAAGACGCCGTAATAAACTTTGACTGATAAAAGTGCTGGGAAAATATTGTTGGTCTTTAAAGGGCTCCTGGACTTCTTCTAGTCATTGCAGTTGCTGTGCCAGGCCATGGTCAGAGGCCCATCGCCAGAGTTAAAAGGAGGTGCTGCTCTTTCCTGGCAACACTTAAACAATTACAACCTGACAGAAGTTATTCGAAGATGTCAGAGAAGGAGGTACATTATCTCTCTATCTGTTCGATTTATATGCAGAAGGAAAACTGGATTAGATTTAAATGAAAGGAGAGTGAAAATCGGTGGATGGAACATTAGCCATTTAAAATATGCAGGTAACATCACATTCCTGGCAAAAAAAAAAAAACAGTAAAGACTTGAAGTGACTACTGATGAATGTTAAAGCAGAAAGTGGCAGGACAGGATTACAGCTGCACATCAAGAAGGCAAAAGTAACGACTACTGAGGAATTAAACAACTTTTAAAGCTGACAGTGAATAAACTGAAATTGTTAAAGATTTTCTATTCCTTGGCTCCATCATCAACCAAAAGGGAGACTGCAACCATGAAATCAAAAAGAGGCTGAGACTTGGAAGGACAGCCATGACGGCGCTCCAAAAGATCTTTTAGAGTAAGGATGTGTCACTGGCAACCAAGATCACAATTATTCATACCATAGTATTCCCCATTACTATGTATGGGTGCGAAAGTTGGACAAATAAAGAAAGGGAGGGATAATAGATAAAAATGTATTGTTTGCAGGGCTTGTTTTGTAGAAAAGGCCCAGCAGGAACTCATTTGCATATCGGGCCACAGCCCCTGATGTCACCGTTGTTTTGTACAGGGCCTTTTTGTACAAAAAGCCCAGCAGGGACTCATTTGCATATTAAGCCACACCCCCTGACACCAGGTCAGCCAGAACTGCATTCCTGTGTGTTCCTGCTCAAAAAAAAAAGCCCTGGCTGTTTGCATAATTAAAGTGTGAATAATTACCATGAGCTACGGTTTCAAATAGGAGGGAAGGCAGCATGGTATAGCCCAATCTTATCAAATCATGGAAGCTAAGCAGGGTTGGCACTTGGAAGGTAGACCACCAAGGAGAAGGCTCTGCAGAGGAAGGCAATAGCAAACCACCTCTGCTTCTCACTTGCCATTAAAGCCCTTTGCTGGGGTTGCCACTCAGCTGTGACTTGAGGGAGCCCCCCCCTCTCTCTCTCTCACTCACTCACACACACACCCCTCAAATCAGCCACTTTAAAGATCAAGGCATTTTCTTTTAAAGAAAGCAGAATATTTTTGAGAATATGGATGCTGTTACTGACAATGGAACCACAGTTTATCCACAACAGCAGCATACTTTTTGAATACATTTGATGTGATGATGAAACTGTGTAAAGGGGTTGTTGTTTTTTTTGCATTTTATAACAAAGTAGGATATTACAGGTCCCACCTGGTGGCTGGCATCCCTATATTACCTGGTGGGTGGGACTGTACAGGAGCAGTGGTCCACTTAATTGGAGCTCAGAGGAGGCGGCAAATTGAGTTGGTTTTATACCACATCTTTCACTACCTGAAGGAGTATTTGAGCAGTTTACAGTCACCTTCCCGTCCTCTCTCCACAACAGACACCCGGTGAGGTAGATGGGGCTGAAAGAGCTCTGAGAGAACTGTGACTGACCCAAGGTCACCCAGCTGGCTGCATGCGGAGGAGTTGGGAATCAAACTCAGTTCTCAAATTAGAGTCCGCCACTCTTAACTGCTACAGTTTTATTTTATTGGATTTATATCCCACCCTCCCCATGAGCGGGCTCAGGGCTGATGTGGTTTATTTATGTCATTTCAGAAACAAAACAGAAAATTTTAGTTCATGATTCATGGTATATTCTATGTTTGGGATGGGATGGGCCTGCATGGATCCTGCGCCTTGCTTCTGAATCCCCTCTTTTCCATTTCCATGGGCCTTGAATGGCACAACCACAAAAGCCTCCCTGAAACCAAAGGCAGATGAGCAGCAGTGTCATTTGGCTGGCTGCATCCACTGATGTGTTCAGATTGAATTGACATGTCAGTCTGACACGAACTTGGCACCTTGAATACCTCTGAGAATGGGATGTTATGCTCCTAATTCTTAAATACATTTCAGGGACAGATTGTAATATGCATATTACTATGCCAAAAGTGCTCTGAAATTATTCAATATAATAATGGAGGAACTTCTGGTAAAGCATTATTTTTGTTAGAAAACACAACTTCACCATTCTGGGAATGTAGGGTGTTGCCAGGAGTTGGTGGGTGAGGAGGCAGGTACCGAACAAACGGCTAAACTTTACATTTTCCAACCAGATATTGTTTGTTTGTCCGCACGAAACTGGCAGGATTGAAACGCATTTCCGAATCCTGCTTTTTAAAGTAAATAGCTGTGCGTTGTTTAGCGTATGTGCTTTCATTTCATTTCTTCAGCTGTTATGAGCATTTACGTATTATGTGACAGAAAGGAGGAAGGCCATTTCAGCGAAGAAACAGAAGCAAAAGGTTCAGTAGTTATAACACAGAGCTGCACTTGAGGAATTTCTCCCATTATTTTAATCATAAAACAAAATTACAAAGAGGAACAAAGATGGGAAGGAATGGGGAGGGAAAGGAGGGTTGCCATGACAACCTATTAACAGACAAGGACAAGAGAGGAAGGAAAAGGTCACCATAATGAGACTGGAGGCCAAAAATCAGGTTTTCCTTGCATGTCAAATAGAATAAATGTTTATGTAGCCCAGTGGCCCAGACAGCTATCATTGCATTTTAGCTTATTTTTTTTTAAAATGTTCATAATTACAGCATAAACAAAAGTGTTTGTGAGATAGGTTGGAAGATGGATGTTAAAGCTTCATTTTGTGTTGTCAACAAGTATTCTTAGAATATTTACAAAGCCAAACACCATCACACCCCAATCCCTTCATATCTGAATTTCCCCTCCCTCTCCCTTAAGGATTGCCTTGGGGATCCTTTAGATGGAAAAGCAGGATAAAAACAACATAATGCTGTAAATATGAATTTATTGTAACATTTTTATCCTGATCGCAGGAGCTCAGGTGAGGACATCATTCTCCCCTGTTCCCATTTTATCAACCCAACAATCCTGTGAAGCTATAAATGAAGGGTCAAAGGCCAGTTAGGCCCTGACATTAGCGAGATAACTCCAAAGGGTTGGCTGTGTTAATCCGTTGTAGCAGAACAAAACAGAAGACCAGTGGCACTTTAAAGATTTAACAGTATGAGCTTTATTATACCAAGCCTCTCTCTCTCTCAACTCTTCCCTTCTTTTAAAACTAAAGCAAAGGTATCTATTTCTCCTGTCGTATCTGAAGGAGCAAGCTCTGTCTCATGAAAGCTCATAATGGAATATGAAAACATCACCTGTTTAACGTGCGGCAGCGCCTTTGAAATATTTACTTAGATATTCTTGCCAATGGGAACCCAAAGCAGCTGACAGCATTGTTCTATCTTCCTGTTTTGTCCTCATTAAAAAACAACAACAACAACTGTGGTAGGTTAGGCTGATACAGTGACTGCCCAAAGGTGAGTTCTATGACAGAGCAGGGATTTGAACCTGGATACGCCACATCCTAGTCGGACATTCTAACCACAAAACTCACGGAGTCAAGTGGAATCCCTCCTCTGATCATGGCCGGAAAGAACGGAGGGTGACAAGAACAGCTGAGACTAGGCTGAAGGACACCCTCCCCTCCAAAAAAAGCACAGTCCTAGCCTGGAGTCCATCCTGAACCTCACAAAGGCTGCGGTAAGGATGGGAAGAGAATTCCCTCTTCTGTGTTACCACTCCTGCCCATTTAGGGAGGTTGAATGGTTTGAGCCAACAAAAAGGTTGCTTCACACCTTACCCCTGAGTGTTGGTGTAAGATGAGAGCATAAATCCCTTAAATTCCTCCCCTCATGCAGTGGCTTGTGCTCCCACCAGTAGGTACATGACAACAACTGTTACAAAATTAACCGTCCAAACACAGCACTGTGTGCACCAGTGTTTCCAGAGCAGCCCAAGCAACTATTTTCCTTCTGCTCACAGTTCTCTGAATCAAATGCTAATATATCTATTAGAATACACATGCATGTAATAACATAGGATTAGATTGCTCTTAGGAAGGATTTACCAGACAGTGAACAGAAACCTGGCACTTTATACTGATGCAGGGCTGTTTTTTTTTTTTTTATGGCGGGGGGGGCAGGGTAAACATACCGGGCGCTTTTACATATGCTAAAAGTTTTGCAGAATGCATCTCTCTTTTATACACCTATGCCACCCTACCCCTTTCCCTACCAGGTTGGGAAAGGCCTTACATTACTGTTGGTCTTGGAGAGCCACTGCCAGTGAGGGTAGTCGATACTGACCCAAATGGACTAAGGAGTGGAATAAGGCAGCATGTTCGATGCTCAGCATGGGAGACTGAAAAATATTTCAAAGATTTCAGGTTTTCACAGCTGGTAACATCATTAGGGTTTGTAGAATCTTTCGGGCTCAAGTGCCGTGTTCTACTGGAGAAAGTTTTCCTTCCAGACGTTTCGTTCTCAGCTGCAGAGAACATCCTCAGTGGCGTTGCAGCCGGAGCAGGCACTCTGACCTTCTTGGCTGCTGTGCATTGAGTGGAACCAGGGCTGCTGGAGAGCTCCTTATCTTCACACCCCTTCCAACCCTCCTAGCAATTAACACAGAACAATGGTCACATTCAACAGCCAGTTTCCTTATCACTACCCTTCCAGGAAGCCCCACCAAACAATGGGCACATCCACAAACCAATTGCCCTTTCATCACACCCCCTCCAGCCTAGAAAGAGCAGCTCTCCAGCAGCCCTGGCCCCACTCAATGCACAGCAGCCAAGAAGGTCAGAGCGCCTGCTCCGGCTGCAACGCCACTGAGGATGTTCTCCGCAGCTGAGAACGAAACGTCTGGAAGGAAAACTTTCTCCTGTAGAACACGGCACTTGAGCCTGAAAGATTCTACAAACCCTAATGAAAAATATTTCCCACATATATTCTGCAAGAATGTATATGTTAGTCACAGATGCCTACATTTTGTTGGAATGATTCACTGCTCTTCTGTCAGGGAGCAGGTGAGAGTAGCCCTGTTTCTCTACTGCTATTTCAGGACTCAGCTATCAAGCCAGCTGTTGGTTTGTGTTGAACAAAACAATTTTTTTTTCAAAAAACCCCCCAAAAAACACCCTCATATCTGGAGGTTCTTTGTAGCCTGCGAAAGTTTCCCTTATCTGTCTTGGTTGGCAGTTGGCTGTAATGTGCCTCAAGCCAGAACAAAATCTCATCTTTGCCCATGAGGATTTTGTGGTTTTCATGTATCATAATTGAATCTCATTTGCTGATAGCTCAAGTTCCCCATTGCCTCTACCCAATAGTGACTTTCTGACTTTAACAGTACAACTTCTGAACATCCACATTGCCTGCTAGTTCCATCTCTTGGAAAGCAAATAAGTTTGAATTGTTACCATGCTGCCATTGTTTGTGCAAGAACTATAGTTTTCCCTTGATAACTTCAGCATTTGAAACTATCTGGACCCAACTTCTCTCACAGGCCTTTATTATAACAAGCTGCTACAGTCTGCATGGAGTCATGGATAGGGTTGGATTGGGAGCTGGGAGATCCAGCGTCAAAACACCACTCTGCTTTGAGCATTCATTGAGTGACCTTGGGCCAGCCACCCTCTTTCAGCCTTGCCTACCTCACAGGGTGGTTGTTGTGAAGATACAATGGAAGTGAGGAGAATGATAGTATATGTTTCTTCAGGTTACTGCCGGGAAGGAAAGCATCTAAATAAATAAATGCAGGCAACACAAAGCAGTTTCACTGTTGCATGAAGGTTGAACAGGTCTCTCCAGCCTGGAATGTGTACAGGCCACTGCACAGGTCTGCAATATGCACAAACATGAAAGTACTCTCCCTCCTGAGCATCAACACCTGCTTCTCACAGGGGAAGCACAACCCGTCACAAAGGCAACCTTTCACGTTTATAAGAACTCGGCAGAAGAGACTTCAGTCTAAAACTACCCTAAATAGACGGGCTCCTGGGTCAGACAACCAGCACAACACACGCCCCCTTCTGGTCCCTACTTCCACTAACACAGCCTTTATGTGACTCCCCCATGGTTAACTGGTGAGATCGCACTTACGAGTATTGTGTCAGTAGCTCCACACTGTTATGCATGTCGATTGGATATGTCTCGCTGAGATGAAAGAGCTTCTCTAAGGCCTCGTAAATGAAAATGATGCAGATGAGCGCTGCGAAAGCTTCTTCTGTGAACCGAGTGATGTAGCACACTAGGGAACTTGCATCAGTCGCCACAAGAATAATGCAGAGTGTGGCTGTCCACAAGCCAATGCTCGCCCGCAACGAAAGGTAACACAATCCATAATCCCTAGAAGGACAGGAGAGCATCACTTTGACGGCTGCAGAAATAGCAGAATGTTGAGGCGTCCTGGCCTACGGAAATCAACTCATTCCCCAGAGGATAACAGGTTACTTATGCTCTGTTGCCGTGCCATAAAAAACTGCTTCAGTAATAGGGTTCAGGATATTGCGGGGAAGTCTGCTAGCCTGCCCTACAATGATTTTGCTCATTCGTTTATTTAAAACATTTGTTAGCTGCCTTTCTACACTGAGAGCAAATACGATGAGCTTGGTTCAGGAAGTGCTTGCAGAAAGGCACTCTCACGTTCTTACGTAGCCATCCTGTCTGTGCTTTCTAAGAAATGAAATGAGCACAGGAAAGCTCCCTCCGTTGAAATGAAGGAGGTAGACTGCTCTTAAGAAAAGCTCAGTGTGTACATTACAGCTGCCTATCTTTGTATGCCCAGTTGTGCTAACTGTAGATTTGTGGTTGCCGCTACCTAGCTGTTCTTCTGTTTAAGGTGGCCTGCTTCCATTAAGGGGACTCATTTCTCTAGTGGCTCCCAGTTTTTGATGTAGGGTCTCTGAGGACATGAAGAGGCACTGACCTTAGAAGTTCTTAGGAGGATCTGTAAGGCTGTTTTATTTGAGATAGAATCTGAGCTGCAGACATCTTCTTGGGAGAGGATTTGTGGTGCTTTATTGAATTGTGTATGTTTTAAATCTTGCATTGTATAATGCTTTGACCCACAAGGAAAAGGCACAGTATAGAGAGATAGACGGACAGTGCATGAGAGTCTCTGAGTCAGTGGGTTAGATCTGCAACTCTCCAAGGGGAACTAAGGGTTGGATCATTCCAGTTTTTTCTATCAATTTTAGATGATTCTCCTGTCCTATGTTGCTTTGTCCGTGTTGCTTTGTCCGTCCCTTAATGGGAGCAGGCCACCTTAAATAGAAGAACAGCTAGGTAGCAGCAACCACAAATCTTAGCACAACTGGGCATACAAAGATAGGCAGCTGTAACGTACACCCTGAGCTTTTCTTAAGAGCAGTCTACCTCATTCATTTCAACGGAGGGAGCTTTCCTGTGCTCATTTCATTTCTTAGAAAGCACAGACAGGATGGCTACATAAGAACATGAGAGTGCCTTTCTGCAAGCAGTTCCTGAACCAGGCTCATCGTATTTGCTCTCAGTGTAGAAAGGCAGCTAACAAATGTTTTAAATAAATGAATGAACAAAATCATTGTAGGGCAGGCTAGCACACTTTCCTGTCAAACCTTTTCAGTGGTCAAAAAGGGGGGCCCCTCCTACCTTGTCAGTGGAAAGGCTGTTAGGATCCAATGTTATATAAGCTGTTCATATGACACACAACCACATTTATTAAGAATTCAACAAAAGAGACTTCAGTCTAAAACTATCCTAAACAGATGGGCTCTTGGGTCACACAATTAGCCCAGAGCACTGAGGATACTCGTGGCCTTGCTCCTGCCTTACCTTCACTAGTACTGCCTTTATGCGATATCCCTGCACAGCTAAAGGGGATAACAAGTTATTTGTATGTCTTCAAAACTGACAGGAAACTAGACAAAGAATTTTACACCTCCTACTACAAGGCTTGGCACTGCGTTTCAACCTTAAGCACAACTGAATATAATAATACGATGAAAGTTGGGGATACGGAGGGGAGCGGCGTCAAGGAAAACTGGTCACTTACTTGCAAAATTTGAATAATATCTTTTCAAAAACCAAGACTGGCCCTGTGCTACCTAGTATGGTAAGAGGTTGTCCACCAAAGAGTGAGTAGGCTATACCAGTCATCGATGCACCAAACAAAGATTCTATTGCACTCTGCGTGGTTAAAAAAGAGAGAGGGAAGTTATAGACTTTATTTTGGAGCCAAGGCAAATGATGCAATCTTATTTACAGCAAATGAGACGCTCAAAGGCCATATTTCTGTACGGGATGCTTACAAAACATAAACCACAAATCTCATATGTAAGGTTCAGATTAAAGCACAACACATACTATACGACCTTCAGTTGCTTCTCCCAGCAGACCGCCAAATGTGATAACGGGAGACATGCAAGCGCAGTAGAGGAACAAAAATGATGCCAGACACTGCAAGCTGAATGCATCTGTGTAGTCGCTCAAGTAGAACGGAGCTTTCCTCTTGATATCTAAAACCAGGCCCCCAAAAAGCCTGCACAGAGACGGGAACAGATATAGAAAAGACAGGTTATTAAAGTTAAAAGCTGCTGATAAATATTTCACATGCCCATTGCCATTTCCAAATGAAATTTTAAAACTGCTTTTATTTTAAGATGAAGCACTATTAAAACAAAATATACATAATGCTAAAGAGCTAGAGCTTTTGGCTGCCAGACAATCTTAGGATCTTCCGGCTACGCATGCTGCCATACAGCAGTTAATTAACGAATGTGATGAAACCTCTATAAATAACCACAATGCCCTGCCATGTGCAATGCTTTCGGCTTTGCCTGGGAATGTCACTGTAGCTTGGTTCAGGACATGAAGCTAAGCCATGGTTGGTTTTTAACTAAGGTTAGTTTGTCAAACCAGCATTTGGCTTTCTAACCATCACTCACACCCCGGTTTCCCTTGCCAAATGCTGGTTCCATTGCCTTTATTCTGCCCATGTGTCTCTATAGCTGGGCAGTGCCCGGAAACAAGCCAGGGTATCTCCCTTCATATATCACCCAAAATCATAGCTAAATCTAACTGTGGCTATTAAAGCCAATAATAGTATCCTGGTTTAACCCCAGTTAACCACTAATACTGGTGTTGCCCACATTTAGACAATCACACAAACCTTAGTTAAATTAATCCATGGGCTTGTGTTGTGTCTGAAGCATTTAAGTACCCCTACAATGACTTTTGTAAGAAAACAGGTTATCTATCTGCACCACTATTACTTTGTAAATCTCAATATGTAATTCCAGATGCCCCAACCTATGGTCAGCTTTGGAATTCTGGCACGGGGTGGTGGGCACAAGTGCAAAATGGCTGCCACAGGAAGCCATTTGCACCATGAGAAGCTCATCTTTTGCACCATGAGAAGCTCATCGATTCATGAATCTTGAGCAGCAGCAGACACTTATTTTCTTATTTTTTTTTTTATGCAAGGGCTAAAAGGACTGATAAATTTTGCAATTGCTAGCGTGTTCATAGGATCCTTATCACCGAGCAAAAGATCCAGTGTTTCTTGTGGGGGACGATTGGTTGAATAAAGGCTTAATATGAGAGCCAGTTTGGTGTAGTGGTTAAGTGCGCGGACTCTTATCTGGGAGAACTGGGTTTGATTCCCCATTCCTCCACTTGCACCTGCTGGAATGGCCTTGGGTCAGCCATAGCTCTGGCAGAGATTGTCCTTGAAAGGGCAGCTGCTGTAATAGCTCTCTCAGGGTGTCTGTTGTGGGGGGGGGGGGGAAAGGTAAAGGAGATTGTGACAACTCTGAGATTCAGAGTATGGGGCGGGATATAAATCCAATATTTTCTTCTAAAATAGTTGTCTCTCATAATCTTGAAAAAAATCTGCATTCCATCAGAGCATGAAAGGAGATATCAATCCTGTTAAGGCCAGAAGGGCAGATTCTGTCAGTGTAGAGCCTATTCAAAAATCTCCCTTGCAAAACCACTGTAGGTACCTAATGGCACCTGGTTTTTTGGCCACTGTGTTACAGAGTGTTGGACAGGATAGGCCATTGGCCTGCTCCAACATGGCTTCTCTTATGTTCTTATGCCAATCTTGTAATAAACCTAGCTGCAAAACTTCAGTAGTGTTGTTGCTATGAGGAAGTGCCTTGATGCCATAATTTCAGCATTAGTTTAGTATGAGTGGCTGTCACTCAACTGATGCAAGAGCCATCTTGACTCGGAAGGATCCAATACAGGAAAAGTTGGCCCATCTCAAATGAGGTTAGAGGTTTTCACCATCTGCCGGGTTGAATGTATGAACTGTCCAAATTCCTGAGACTGAAGTTTTGTAACAGGTCGCTTTTATGAGCCCAGCTGCAACGTTACAAATGGCAAATATCTGGAAGCACTCCTTATTTGAATTTGTATTAAATAAGTTCATGATGTATATTTATGACATTGCTTTATCTGGGGAATGGTTTAATGGTTTTAAACTGAGTAATCATGTTAATGTCTTACATGTTTCTTGTTCTCCAAAGATTTCGTGTTTTAAAACAACAACATGGTACATAACCATCCAAAAAAACATTCCTATTGTAAATTTTTCTGCTCCCCACTTTTTGCTAATATGAGTTTACCAGAATGCCCGGCCATGAAGAAGCATTGGTTATAAGTAAGCACTGGTACTTTCCAGTGTTAAAGCCAAGCATCCCATTTCTGCTACTTCTTACAAACCTAGGTGCTGATGGAACCATGAAGTGGTGCAAGGGATGGGATATTCCTTTCAAGGTAGGAAACCAATCTCCATACGCATTCACTTTTTTTTGTACAAATAAAACCTCTCGACTGAAATAAGCAGGGAAAGCCTGTTCGTTCCAATGGGAGTGGGATTTGCAGGCAGAGATAGATATAAGCTCTCAACTCCTTTCAACGGAGAGTTCCAGGGTTTTCAATCAGTGTTGGTGCATTCATACTATACTAAATAATGTGTTTTACATCTGGATTTTTACAGTCTAAGAATAGCAAAAATCCAGATGTAAAACGTATTATTTAGTGTCGTGTGCATGCACTGTCCCTTGGACTGCAAGAAGATCAAATCAGTCCTAAGGGAGATCAACCCTGACTGTTCCCTGGAAGGTCAGATGCTGAAGCCAAGGCTCAAATAATTTGAACAAAACGAATGCGCCGTATGGCTGATGATGGCCCTTTTCAAAAGCCACAGTGCCCGCAAAATTATCCATACACAAATAATATGTATAATTATTTCTGACCTTCCGGTACGCTGTAATTCTGGACCGGAGTGCCCTCCAAGTGGCTCCGCGTCTCCATGAGCTGCAGTCCCATTTGGAACACCTGGAATCTTACGTTTCTCCTACATGGAAGAAAGATGTAATTTTCTTTTTTTTCATTCCAAACGATGGGCTGCCAAGAAACTGCTATGATCAGCTAGCCAGTTGTTCAGGCTTTCAGTACCCCTTCGCAGTTTCCCTGCGCAAGTAATAGAAATCACACTCTAGCCTCTAACTTGTAAGGACAGTTAGCATCTGGGTATGCCAGCCATAACCTGACAGAAGCAGCTTCAGAACAGTCTGTTTATCAATTGACAACAACCTGATAGGCTTGAGCACCAGGCTGTAAAACAGAGAACACCAGTGCAATGTATCGCGATTAGAGTGTCAGACTAGAATCTGGAAGAAAACCAGGTTTGAATCCCTACTCCACCATGGAAGCATGGCGGATGATCTTGGGCCAGTCACACACCTGGTGCTGAGTTACTTAACCGGGGTTCTTTTTGTGAGGATTAAAATACAGAGGAAGAGAAAAGAAGAAGAAGAAGAAGAAGAAGAAGAAGAAGAAGAAGAAGAAGAAGAAGAAGAAGAAGAAGAAGAAGAAGAAGAAGAAGAAGAAGAAGAAGAAGAAGAAGAAGAAGAAGAAGAAGAAGAAGAAGAAGAAGAAGAAGAAGAAGATGATGATGATGATGATGATGATGATGATGATGATGATAATGATATTGGATTTATATCCCGCCCTCCACTCCAAAGAGTCTCAGAGCGGCTCACAATCTCCTTTACCTTCCTCCCCCACAACAGACACCCTGTGAGGTGGGTGGGGCTGAGAGGGCTCTCACAGCAGCTGCCCTTTCAAGGACTACCTCTGCCAGAGCTATGGCTGACCCAAGGCCATGCTAGCAGGTGCAAGTGGAGGAGTGGGGAATCAAACCCGGTTCTCCCAAATAAGAGTCCGCACACTTAACCACTACACCAAACTGGCTCTCCAAATGCCATTCAATAACTACTTCTTTTGCTGCCATGAAGTGGTCATATGTGATTATTCCATTTTTACTTTAATAAACTAAAATTAAAACACAGAAACATACCTCTACATGGGATTATTTGCACTTAATTAGTGCTTGAACCCACTGGAAGACTTCCATAGATGGAAGGCAGAGATTATTTTCTTGCTATACGCCTCTGTTCTTAGAGATCTCTCTGTTCCCCAGACCAGGATTCTGGGGAATATTTTGGGCTATAGTAGGGGGAGGTGAGAAAGTCACATTCCACCGATAGAAATACCTTCCATTGGCAGAATTTCTCTGGTGGATCCAAGCCATAGTAAGAAACACAGAATACAGAATCCTTCAATAAGCAGACAACGAAGTCATATAGAAACCTGAAGACACCTTTCCTATAATTCTTATTTAAAATCAGTAAACAAACATAGTAAGCAATCTTCATCTTCACATTTCCAAAATATTTTCTTGATTGATGTAAAATAAGGTACACACCTGAGAAGGAACATTTTTGGGTGGCTCTATACGAATTGTTGGGTCCCATTCTCCAGGAGGGAGAACAGTCACCTGATCGAGAAATTCATCAATCCCAGCAACCAAGTCATTGCGGTCTTTAGCTTTATACGCAACATCATGAAACACCTGTCAGCCACAGAAGAAAAGGCTCAAAGTTAGATCCAGCCAGCTTTCTCACGCAATCTCACCTCCTTCCTACAGCCCCAGATGTCTTTTGTCAGTGCTGATCCAATGGTCCCTAGCTTCAGTACTTTGGTGGACAGAGGGATCCCACCCCCTTCCCTTTTTCACCAGCAGATAATATGGTTGGATTCAATCCATAAGGAACAAGCTTATGAACATATGAACATATGAAGCTGCCTTATACTGAATCAGACCCTTGGTCCATCAAAGTCAGTATTGTCTACTCAGGCTGGCAGCGGCTCTCCAGGGTCTCAAGCTGAGGTTTTTCACACCTACTTGCCTGGACCCTTTTTAGTTGGAGATGCCAGGGATTGAACCTGGGACCTTCTGCTTACCAAGCAGATGCTCTACCACTGAGCTACCATCCCACTTATATGACTCCTCCTCAATTAAACATGCAATTTATTTCTGTGCCATTTTTCAGGGTGGCCCCACCATGTCAAATCTGCTTCAGGATGCAGCTGTTTCCCTTTCCTTCTTTAAACTGGGTTTTTTTTTTCAATTTTGATGTAAGCTGAATGTAATCGTACACTGCTACAGAGTGCGGCAATAGTGCTATTAGATATACTTGGAGGTAAAACAAATCAAAGGATTTAAAGAATAATAAGAAGAAGATATTGGATTTATATCCCGCCCTCCACTCCGAAGAGTCTCAGAGCGGCTCACAATCTCCTTTCCCTTCCTCCCCCACAACAGACACCCTGTGAGGTGGGTGGGGCTGGAGAGGGCTCTCACAGCAGCTGCCCTTTCAAGGACAACCTCTGCCAGAGCTATGGCCGACCCAAGGCCATTCCAGCAGGTGCAAGTGGAGGAGTGGGGAATCAAACCCGGTTCTCCCAGATAAGAGTTCGCTCACTTAACCACTACACCAAAAGAGGTTGGCTTCAAATAAGTTTTAATAAACTGCATGTTAAAGATAAATTACCTCATCCGTCATTAATGTTCCAATTGACCTGCCAATCTCATGGTACTGCTGGCCTTTTCCTAGCGGTCCCAGGAGAATAAATAAAAATCTGCAAATAAATGGGTGGGGGGAGGAAATATTTAGAGGCCATTCACTTCATACAACACAGGCTTTTAAGGAAAAGCAAGTCAAGCTCTAAAACAAGAGTGAGCAACCTTTTACAATGAATGAGACAAGGAACGTCCTTTCTTTCTTTCTTTCTTTCTTTCTTTCTTTCTTTCTTTCTTTCTTTCTTTCTTTCTTTCTTTCTTTCTTTCTTTCATTTTACTTTTATCTCACCCTTCCCGCAAACAGGCTCAGGGGAGGTTACAACATGAATAACAGGACATAAAACCATTTATTAAAATGGTCAGATCAATAAATTTAAAAGACAGCGTCCAAACATTGTTTCCTTGGCGTTCCAGTGTTAGTTTGTTATAATCAGTGTCAATGTCACAGCTGATGACAAAAAAACTGGAGGAAAGACATAGAGGTTGAAAGGCAGGAGGGGTCCGTTTATATCATGACATCATAATTCAGCGCGAGGAAAACAGAAGACAGCACGGAAATAGAGATTCAGGTTAGAGATCAACGAAGAGCCAGTATTAGAAAGTCCCTTTGTGCAACTGAAATTATACAACTTAATATCACTGATAACTATTATGTTGATTAAAACTCTATAACGTATCCATTGCCTAAATTATGGTCACTGTAAGTCTTTTATTAGGAAGTGACACACACACAAGGTCTCATAGTAAGTAACAAATATACACAGGAGCATCCAGCACAATTATTTGAGAGCACTGCCTTAAATTGGCACATGGTCCACACCTGGATTATTGGCAACTGTTCACCTCTATCATTTCCCTTTCTGGAAACCATCTCTAAGAAACCCTTAAGTCCCAGAAAAATCTTCGCTTGCTCTTCCTTTCACACACCCATCATTCTAGATCCCATCTATCTCTCCGATACATCTTAACGTGAAGATTTCATTTCTGATTTTAAAGAGCCGTTTTGAGGTCTTTTTTGTTGTTTGCTGTCAAGTCACAGATGAACTAGGGTGACCTGGTAGAGCTTTCAGGGCCAGAGTGCTAACAGGTGGTTTGCCATTGCTTGCCTCTGGCTGGATACAGATGGGCAGCTTGGGATGGCAGCCTCCCAGCTCAGGAAAAAGCCAGCATAGGTTGAGGCCCCCTGGGGTGCTCAGACAGCGTGCCCCCTGCTGCCAGATATGCAATGGGCTGTATGTGCTCCAGAGGAGCAGTTACACAGTTCTTGTGCTTGGGAGGCATTTCCCTGCTGCTCTCAGGCTGTTCAGATGGCCGGGAAAGGGGACAGGGAAGTGCTTTAGAGATTTTTGAAGCAGTATACAAGCATCAGAGGATGAGGTAAAGGATGGAGTGGGGCGGGACCCCGGGTGGGACGTGGAGGTTGCCTGTGTTGGCCCAAGCTGGCCATCTGAATTCAGCCTTTGTGTTGCAACCCTGGACTTCCTTGGTGGTCTCCCATCCAAATACTGACAAAAGCCAACACCGCTTAGCTTCCAAGATGAGATGAGATTAGGCTATCCTGGGCAATCCTGGGCTATCCAGGTCAGGGTTGAGTCAAATTTTTTTAAAGAAGATATTGGATTTATATCCCGCCCTCCACTCGGAAGAGTCTCAGAGCGGCTCACAATCTCCTTTACCTTCCTCCCCCACAACAGACACCCTGTGAGGTGGCTGGGGCTGGAGAGGGCTCTCACAGCAGCTGCCCTTTCAAAGACAACCTCTGCCAGAGCTATGGCTGACCCAAGGCCATGCTAGCAGGTGCAAGTGGAGGAGTGGGGAATCAAACCTGGTTCTCCCAGATAAGAGTCCGCACACTTAACCACTACACCAAACTGGCTCTCCACACCAAACTGGCTCTCCGGAGTCAGGCTGCTGACCCCTGCTCAAAAGGGTTGAATCTGCATTACAGATTCTCACAAATGACAGAGAAGCAGCTATGTGAGTCAGTTTCACGAAGGCAAACAAGCAACCAAAGAGGAGCCTGGTGGCCCCTCAACACTGATCAATTGTTCGTTCCATGAAAACACAGATGTGCATGCTTTATGGTGCCATTAGAATCTGGTTTGCTTAGATTCTTTACAAGTATTTCAGCAAGCGACGATTTATATATTATTTTTTCAGTCTTCATCACAAATTACCTTGTTGGGATTGGAACTTCCGCTAGTCCAGAAAGCAGCACTGCAGGGGACAGTCTTACAAAAGCAACAACAGCCCGGTCCAAGAATTCCAGCTCCCCGACCAAAATGTTGGAGGCTTCAGCTCCAGGAGGGATCTTTTTCATGAAATGAAGGTCCACCTGAGCAAGCAAAGCAAGCAAAAGAAAAATCACACCGGAAAAAGAACGCACAGGAAAGAACAAGAGACTATAAGATACATAACATTTTTTTGTATTTCACTTGGCTGACACAGTATCTTTGCATCATGCATCTTCCACCATTCAAGCGGCTGTGAATTCGGCTGTGTGTGGCATGAGCATAGTGTGCAAGTCTTCAACAATTCCTGGATGTGACTAATCAATTGAATCTTGAATCATCAACTTTCCAAGCTACCAGTTAATCGTTACTAGCTGTTTGAAATGCGCTTCAAAAAGTTTCTTTGCTTAAGCGCAGGAATAGAAAACGAATGAAATTGTCATAGCATCACAGCCACACTGATACCTTCTGAAGGCTGCCCGATACGCTGGCTATTCTGTGTCCTGACTGCCAATGTCAAACGAGGAGAGCGTGCTTGAAAGTCATAAGCTTGAAAGTCATGAGAGCGTGCTTGAAAGTCATGAGACACGGATGTGCGTCTGTGCAAAGTGCCATCAAGTCACAGCTGACTTATAGTGACCCTTACTAGGGGCTTTCAAGGGAAGTGAGTAGCAGAGGTGGTGTGCCACTGCAGAGCCTTCTCCTTGGTGGTCTCCCTTCCAAGCACTGACCCTACATATCTTCCAAGATCTGATGAGATCAGGCCAACATTCTGCCTTCCCTCCCCATGAGACTCTTAGCCATGCTTAAATCCCACTGAAACTGACAAATCCATCACGATTCCCATTAATTTCATTGGGATTTATGCACGAGCAACATTTTTTGCGCTGTGACAAAACACAGCGCAATTAGCTTCACATCTTTTTTTATCTCCTGAATCTAATGCAGTAAAATCACTGCTGACATTAAACATTTGACATATTAAATGCATTCAGTGTTGTCTTATTAAAACATAAGCAAAAGATAATCCGATCATTTAAGAATTGGTACCTCACAGAGAGAATACCATCACTCAAGATCTTTATAATGGCATATAAATGGATGAAAGGTTAATGAACTAATTACTTAATTGATGAGTTAATCAGCTGATCATTAATGTTAATCATTAGCATTTGTCCAATTGTGCAATATAAAGGATTTAGTTTCTCTTTTGCATTAAGAATATGTAATGTAGCCTAATCGGTCATGCAAGGAGTGGAGAAAGTGGATACAGGGAGGTTTTTCTGCCTTTCCCATGAGACTAGAACTCAGGGGCACCCAATGAAGATGATGAGCAATACGGTGAGGACAGACATACGGGAACATGTCTTTATTCAATCAGTAATTGAATCATGGAATTCACTCCCAGTAAGTATGGGAATGGCCACGAGTACAAATGGCTTTAAAAGGCAGATTCAGGGAGGTAAAAGGCAAAGGTAGACCCCTGTGCAAGCACCGAGTCATTACTGACCCATGGGGTGATGTCACACCATGACATTTTCTTGGCAGACTTTTTTTTATGGGGTGGTTTGCCAGTCATCTACACTTTACTCCCGGCAAGCTGGGTACTCATCTTACTGACCTAAGAAGGATGGAAGGCTGAGTTAACCTTGAGCCAGCTAACTGAATCCAGCTTCTGCTGGGATCGCACTCAAGGTGAGACCAGAGTTTGAACTGCAGTACTGCAGCTTCATGGAGGAGAGGTCCATTAATGGCTACTAGCCAGGGTTCCTAAACAGAATCTCCAAATTTAGAGGTAGCAGACCTTTGAATATCAGTGATAGGAGGCAGCATCAGGGGAAGGCCTTCATCCATTAGCCTTGTTAGTTGGCTTTCCAAGTAGGCCACTGTGTGAAACAGAATGCTGAATTAGATGGTCCTACACACCAAATTGTCTTTGAAGTATTTAAAGTTGGAAACTGACACACAACTTTGAACGGAAACTTTGAACGTTTTAGTGTGCTTTACTGTGATCTGTTATTATTATTATTATGTATTGACTACAGAAATTTCTACTTATAAATGGTGTCATTGACATTTGCATAATTTGTTTTTTGAACAGTTGTTCATTATAGTTTCAGTTTTTTGGGTGTGTACAATTTTGCTCTCTACTGTGGTACTCATGGTTTATCCAACTCACTTAGAGTCATGGCTACCGAACTAGATGGTCCAGCAATCTGATCCAGTTCTTATGTTCTGATTTTGTCCTACAGCATACACATAGCTGTTACAAGGGTCATCTCAGCCTTGGCCATAATATAACACAGAGTCAGGCAAACAAGCTCATTCAAATCAATGGACTTAAGTACACTTAACTCTCCCTTGGACTGTGGCCATTTATTGGAAGACCCAATGTAATTAATAATAATGTATAAGTGTGTGCATCTGATATATGATGTGGCAGTGTATTAAACCAAATACAAAAGCTACAACCAATCAAAATGGTTAACATCCCTGTGGACAATACTGCAAAAGGGGTCAGAGTCTTGCTTCTGCAATGCTGTTATATGTGGGATTTTGGAATGAAATTGGGCTTCATTTTACATGCTGATTGAAAATTCCAAAGACTTTCCTACCAAGAACCAGAGAGCACTGGAGGGAATTGTGGGCCTACACAAAAAGAAGGAATGGCTATGGTTAATCTCCCGTTTTCTCTCCCCTCCCACAGAAAACTGGCCGCCTAAGTGAAGGATACAACGGATAAGAAAGCCAGCCAGCTGTATGTCTTATTCTGTATGTTTGGCTGCAATCCCATGCAGCTTAGTCTGTCCACCAGTGGAGGAATATTTAAAAACTTCAATAGGCAGAACTGGACTTCTCTCTTGTGGTTACAGCATCCTGAAGTCTGGCTCTCAGTAGATAACTAGGTTGTCAATTATAGACTTTTCTTCTCACTATGATGTCTTTAGAATCAAGCCCGAAGGAGCACTTTCTACCTGTGCATCCTAAGTAGATAAACAGCAAACAGTGTACTCTAATTAGCACATTCAAAAGAGCTGTCAAACTGAGAACCTCAAAAGCCTGGGAACACCTCTTGATCCCAGAACAGTAACTAGGAAAGCAATTCTGTAACAATGAAGGGACTGAAACGAGCTGTTTTAGCAGTCTGTGAAAAGAACAAACTACAGAAAATGACAAAAAAAGATAAATAATTCACTATCAAATTCAAATTCTTGGCCATCAAAAGGACAGTGGTGGAGGAGGAAGCCAGAGTTTTCTATTGAGTAGAATGAGCAAAGGGAAGTTTCATCCTTATTTATGAACTGCTAAACTAGCAAACTGGCAGCTGTAAAGAGACCTGCCCCCGACACTGCTTTGTGGACTCTGGGGCTGGGGGGGAGGGAGCGGTGTAGCTGGCCGTTGTGCCTGGTGCCTGATGGTGGGGCCTGGAGACAGCAATCAGCCACAATGGGCCAGTCATTCATCCAGGGCCGGGATGGGGGTGGGTCAGTGGGAGAGCCAGTTTGGTGTAGTGGTTAAGTGCATAGACTCTTTTCTGGGGGAACTGGGTTTGATTCCCCACTACCCCACTTGCGCCTGCTGGAATGGCCTTGGGTTAGCCATAGCTATTGCAGGAGTTGTCCTTGAAAGGGCAGCTGCTGTGAGAGTTCTCCCAACCCCACCCACCTCACAGGGTGTCTGTTGTGGGGGGAGAAGATATAGGAGATTGTAAGCCGCTCTGAGTCTCTGATTCAGAGAGAAGGGCGGGGTGTAAATCTGCAGTCGTCTTCTTCTGTCTGCCCGCCCATCTCCTATGTCATTGGCAGCCACCCAGGTCCTTGCCTTTGTTCAGCAGGTCTGTTTCCCCCTCCCACCCTGCCTTTGGTTGTCACAGGGTCAAGTATGATATTTTCTTATTGGGACAACTTTGGGCGGTTAGAGCATTGGGACAAATCCTTTGGCTAGGGAGGCAATTCCTGCATGCTCACTTCCCATGGTTATGGGGACCCTCATCAGGGGTCTGGTGGAGCCAGCATGCCCAGCTCAGGGGCTGTCAGCAGGGCTTGGACCACAGAGTTGCAAGGGAACCATATAGCGGCCAGTATCCACACGGCTTCCACAGGGCAGCTTTCCCACTCCTTGGGCGCAATACAGCAGGCACGCTGGAATGCAAGGCCCTCCCTTCCTGATTTTTGTCCTCTTGGTAGCTATAAGAAGGCTGAAGTTGGATCCCAGTTCAGTAGTCACATATAATTTGTAATGATTCAAACCTTATTTTGGGGGTCAGAGCTTTTAAAGCATTCTTAATATTTGTGACTGGATTCACAAGAAACTATTAAATGTGAATAAGGGACTGGGAACCAACGTCAGCCCTGTGCAAGCCTTAAAAGGGTTAGGTGATCGAAACTTCACCTCCTCCCAAATTATAATTTTAAAAAAGGTGCTAGTGATAAGACTGTAAAGCAAACAATTTTTAAAAGGTCCTTAAATTAAGGCGTAATGGAACATGTTCTATCAAGGGTACCATCCTCTTAAGCAGTTACAAGAAAAATCCATAATGTTATGGCCAAACTGTTAAGTATACTTTACCAAGGGTACCTGTGAATTTAACCTTTATTCTCCAACAGCTACCTCTCCTCATTCAGGCTGTAAAAGAACTGAAGACAAGGCACGGCCATATCCCATATTCCCTGAACATTTTAAAATACTATCAGAATCCCTATTTGAGTGGGGTCTAGTGGGGAGGGAGGGAGGGAGGATTCATTCATTCATTCATTCATTCATTCATTCATTCATTCATTCATTCATTCCCTGCGTTTCTCATCAATGGGGACCCAATGAAGCTTACTACACCATTCACTGCTTCTCTCAAACCCTGATATGGTTTCACTGATTGTAGTCACAAAATGGGCAACCCATCTCTTCCATACGACCTTACATTATTGGGCTTTCTAAAGACTGATAAAACATCGCTCCTATTCTGTTCGGAGGTATGGATTAAAATAAGTGCCACAGTAGAATATATGTGTGTGTCCTTTTCAGATGTATACCAAGAGCCTATCCATCACACATAACAGGAGCATAGTTGCCATGCAAATAAAGCCTCCATTTGTGCAAAAGCGAATCCTTAAAAAATTCAGTAGTTTCATTTGTACCAAAGCTGCACGTGCCTGGCAAATACACAGGTTGACCTTGTTCAAGCAACACATTGACCGTGTGTACTGTGAACATCATACGTAGCACACAGAGCCATTAGATGGGGTGGATAGGCTCCTGATATGCCTGATTCTAATATCTAAAAAGGACAATATGTATATATTGAGTTATATGTACTGAGTTGGATCCAGTGCAGTGTTTCCAAAGGTCCAAGAACCTCCACCCATTGACCATGATTTTTGTAATTTTGCTCTCTCCTGGGAGATTGAAATCCTGTTTCTTGGGGGAGGGGGGGGCGTGGATCACTAAGAACAAGATTTCAGAAGTGTTTTATGCCACCATGGGAGGTGGAGGGGAGCCATGGCAGTCATGGAAATGGTGCGCTGGATCCAACTCATTAGCTTCACAGCAACATTTAAGTCACAATGGCAGTTGTCTGATATTCATAAACGTATTTTATTCACATTCTGCCTATTGTACCTTTTAAAATATTATTAAGGGGGGAAAACACAGTGATTTGCATAACCTTGTGTTCAAATTGAGATCACAGTTTCATAGTTTGGGAATTTCAAATTGCAGGATTTCCCTCCCCCAACTCGCTTCCCTGTTACCAATCTAAACATAAAAACAGTGACCAGATCCAACATAAACTGTTAAAGTGACCATTTTCATGTCTATCTTACAGCCATCTGTCAGTACCAGTGTGTGCAGTCTTTGATGGTATTTACAAAGTTGTTTTCTTGCAAATGGCTCTGGCACACAGTCAGAATTCAAGCATAATGCAATTGTCAGTTTCATGAAACGCATCTCAAAACTTTAAACGTCTCCCAAACTTAAACCGAACAAAGCCTCGATTTCACTGTTTTGCCATCTTATGTACACATTCCTTATGGAAAAAATAATTTTTAAAGTTTACATATTGATCCAATACCAAGGGATTATCGCTGATAGCTTGAAACGCAACAGTGCTTTTTAGTGAGGGGTATACCACAGATGGAGTCAAGCATATGTACATGTTTGGAAAGGATGTAGAGTGAGGTTTTTTTTAAAAAAAAAAATTGAAAGACAGTGTAATTGAAGCCTCATGTTCTGCTGGAAAGGAAGCCATATTGGGATGTATTTTATAAAAGGCTGCTCCCACACCGTTCCTTTCACATTTGAATTACAGCCTTCCTAGTTTTCAATGTGAGTGAAAGCACAGTAGCTCTGGAAGTTAGCAAAGCATTCAACTTGTGAAAATATTTACATGTTTCTATGGTCTTCTAATCCAGGGGTTCGCAACTTTTTGCTTACGTTTGCCAACTTTTTTTTTTAACCTCACCCGATTCCACTCCATTTCCTGTCCCATGTGTTTTTGTCTACACTTCTCCCATGATTGTCTGCACAGTGGATTAAAGGGGACTCTCTCCTGCTTTTCCACCTGTGGAAAAGCTGGCTGGATCCAACCCCAAATGTTTCTGTGCAGAATACAGACCTGCATTGCACCATCACTACACCACCTGAGCAGGTCCGTGGCCAGAAGATTTTGGATGGGGGGACCCAGGGGATAAAAATTAAGGTGGGGGGCCCATGGGGCAGGTGAGTGAGAAAGGTGGAGGGCGACTGAGGAAGACAGGCGAGGAAGGCAGTGGGCGGGCAAGGAAGGTGGTGGGTGGCCGAGGAAGGCGGCAGGCGGCCAAGGAAGGCGGTGGGCAACTGAGAAAGGCGGTGGGCGGGCAAGGAAGGCGGTGGGCAGGAAAGAAATGCAGGTGAGGAAGGTGGCAGCTGGCCGAGGAAGGTGGGAGCGGGCGAGAAAGACAGGTGAGGAAAGTGGTGGGCAGCCAAGGAAGGCGACAGGTGCGCAAGAAAGGTGGCGGGCAGGAGAGGAAGGTGGCAGGTGACCGAGAAAGGCGGCTGGCGACTGAGAAAAATAATGGGCAGTAGAGAAAGGCAGCAGGCGGCCAAGGAAGGTGACAGGAGGGCGAGAAAGGCGGCAGGCAAGAGAGAAAAGCGGGCAAGGAAGGCGGTGGGTGAGAAAGGCTGTGGGCAAGTGAGGAAGGCCGTGGGCGAGCCGTGGAGGGGCCAGAAAGGTAAAGCAGGGGGAAGATTAGTGGGGTCTGGCCCCTCATGGGCCCCCCGCAGCTATGGGTCTGCACCTGAGCCACTTCTGCAGTCATATGTGAGGAACAGGAAGACATCACGTGTGCATGGACCCATGAGGGGAGGGATCTATATGCCAATTCATGATATCTTTAGCTATGCCTGCTTTTGATATGGAGGGGAAAGAAATCTAACAAACGTTTCCTCCCTAATTGGCAAGAAGTGAAACTAACCCAACAATGCCAAGCATTGATCCTTCTCCAAAATTTAGTCATCATGAAGGACACCCTGACAGTTTTCTTGTTCTGAGAGACCATTTCCATGTAACACAAGGAAATCATAGTGGCCTCCAGGCCTTGTGAGAGGCAGGTATGGGAAACTATCAGTTGCCTTTCAAGCACAAGAATGTATCAAGGATAAGCATGTCCCCAATTTGACTGCAACCATCGAGGTGGCCAACGTGTAGGGTAGGATCCCTGTAGAAACAGATATAAGATATCCAGAGCATAGAGATGTGATGTTCCAGTAGGAAAAATGGTCATACAGAAGAAGTCCATCTTCTGTTGGCCTGGGTTAGCTGCTGCAGATATAAGATATCCAGAGCATAGAGATGTGATGTTCCAGTAGGAAAAATGGTCATACAGAAGAAGTCCATCTTCTGTTGGCCTGGGTTAGCTGCTGCAGCCACAAAAGGTGCTTCATTAATTGAGAAAGCTGCAGATGGTCATAAATATATTGCTCTTGGAAACAATGCACATGCAAGGAGCACAGCTCCCTCACCACATTCCAAATCAAGATTGGGGCACCACTGTGCTTGTAAACAGAGAGAATTTCATCCCTAAAATGGTAAGGGCATCCCCACGTTGAATTGGGAGACACTGTCATGTCTAGTTTGGCTCTGAAATGCCCCATGGAATCCTGTACAGGGAGGGGGACCCAAGATTTCAGGGGTCATTTCTGGCTGCCATGGAGTGGAGTGGGGGGGGAGGAAAAGCAGCGTTACATGGGCAAAAATCCTTGTTTTTAAAAAGCAGGGGATTTTTTTAAAACCACATTTAAAAAAAAAATCATACAATAGTATGAATTTGTATTAAAAGAAACTGGAATATGTTTCAGGGTGCAGGTGTCCTTGCTTTAATACTCCAGTTTAACAAACTTGTCTTTCCCCACATGCTGTTTCAGTGCATATGCACATTAAAGCACTTTTGACAGAAGCCTCTCCCCCCCACTCCCCCTAAGTCCCTTTGCAGAAAGGCAAAGCAGGCATGAAATGGCTGCTTCTGCCTCTGAGTGACTGCCTGGTCATGTCTAGTTTGGCTCTGAAATGCCCCATGGAATCCTGTACAGGGAGGGGGACCCAAGATTTCAGGGGTCATTTCTGGCTGCCATGGAGTGGGGGTAAGGGGAGGAAAAGCAGCGTTTCCCCTCCATATCAAAAGCAGGAAAGGAAGGGGGGGCGGTCCATATGCACACCTCTCCTTGTGATGAGTAATGTTCCAAAATTAGCATTCTTGCTCATGGGGAGGAGCTACTTCCTTCATGTGGTCACAGGTGACCAGGCAATCACACACAGGGAGGGCCCAAGCATGCTTGCATCTGCTCTCCTTCCCCACACAGTGAGTCAACCAGCTAAGGGGTCTGCATCATTCTTGGGTGGAAGAGAAAGCCACAGTCCTCCTGCATATCTGTTTCACTGCCGCTTTCCAGGTTGGAGTGTCTCCAAAGCCCGGACCTGAATGCCTCTCAGAAGTATTAGCAGCAATAGCTTCCATTTTAAACTTGCTATTAATGACTGCTATTTAGTTAACATTAAGGGTAGATATATTTGCGGAAGGAAAGCCCATCTTGGGAGAACTTTGTGCAGGGCCAGATCTGGGGGGGGGGGGCAGAGGGGGGGTGCTTGCCCCGGGCGCCATTGGAAGGGGGGGCGCCAAATTGGGTATGGAGTCCATTGTATTCTATCGGACCATAAGATAAAATGGCCCATAAGGGGGCGCCATTTTTTAATTCTCCCCCCCCCCTCAAAAAACATGTAGATCCGGTCTTGCTTTGTGATAATTCACCTGGATTTCCAAAGATGTGCAATTCAAAAAAGTCTGTGCTTTAAATATGTTGACCCTTCAGAGCAGTATAATTTTTTTTTTTTAATATATAACAAAATTTGGTTTTGTTCATCTGGTGTGTCTAAACTGCTGCCTACTGCACTGATAAAACATGCTTTAAATTGGAACTAACATCGAGAAACAGAAAAGCTCAAGACTCTGCTTGCAATCACTGTGAGAAAGATAGCCAGAGTGTGTCCTCACCTCTCTCTCTCTCTCTTCCTGATGAAGATGTCCTTTTTCATGTCTTTGTTTCATCCCAAATAGACTACTGTTATGCCCTTTCTGCGGGTCTCCTAGTCCCTGCACGCACAATTAACAGACTTCAGCTGGTACAAAAGGCTGCTTCTCATATTCTGTCTGGCACCAGATGGAGCAAGCACGTAACTAGTTCTAGCTTCATTGCGCTGACTGCACGGCACATTCAGCAACAGAATCCAAATGCTTCTTGCATCAGTTCTCAGAGAACACAATCTTGGTTTAAGATGTCTTGCTGAATCCTCACTCGACCCAGCTGGGGTCCACTCTCACAGCTGTAGCTGTCAAATCTATATCTGTTGCAAACACACTTTAATGATGTAGTGCCTTTTGCGCAATGCCCACTCTAGTGATATTTTCAATAAGTAAAGCATCATCGACCTCTTTCTTTTCTCATGCATTATTTTATCAGCCATGCTCTTTGGAATATGCAATGAAATATCAAAAGCTAAGTTAGGAGTGTAGCTTAAAACTATTCTTAGTATTATTGCGCAGTCAGTTAGTATGAAGAAAACAGGACAACAGAATCAGATTTGGTTTGGCTCTGACACAGCATTATTGGAAAAACTAGATGCAGTTTGTAATAACCCAATAACTGCATAGGAGCAAGTGCTACAAATTAGAACTGCAGGAACTAAGGATGACAATACAATCTGAGAATTCTGTCCTAATTCACCAGTTGGGACATCCCCACACAAGCCATCCCAGGTCCCAAAAATACAACTTAGGAAACTTGAGTGCAGCTATGACCAACAATTAGGAGAATACATTGATTTTATTTATCAGCTTCTACAATTTCTGACTACAGGGATCTGCCTGGCAAGTTGACTTACTAAACATGCTGTCGGTCTCCACCATCACTGGCTAACCAGCTAGTCCTAAATAGGCAGAGATCCTTCTAAACCCACTGACCTCAGTGGCCTTGAAAGGGTGGATTTCTGCTTAGGACTGCACATGGGCTGTGCAAAAGGAAGAAACAGAGGTCAGTGGGGGGAGGAATAAACAGAGTTGCCAGCTCTGGGTTGGCAAATACCTGGAAATTTTAGAAGTGGGGCCTGAGGAAGGTGGGGTTGGGTGGGGAGGGATTTCACTGGGGTATAATTCCACAGAGTCCACCTTCTAAAGCGGCTGTTTTCTCCAGGTGAACTGATCTCTGTTGAACATATGAACATATGAAGCTGCCTTATACTGAATCAGACCCTCAGTCCATCAAAGTCAGTATTGTCTTCTCAGACTGGCAGCGGCTCTCCAGGGTCTCAAGCTGAGGATTTTCACACCTATTTGCCTGGACCTTTTTTTGGAGATGCCAGGGATTGAACCTGGGACCTTCTGCTTCCCAAGCAGATGCTCTACCACTGAGCCACTGTCCCTCCCCAATTTCTGTTGCCTGGAAATCAATTGTAATCCCAGGAGATCTCCAGATACCACCTGGAGTTTGGCAACCCTAGAACAGACATTTTGCTGGAAATGAGCAGCAAGAGGAAGTCCAGTGCATAAGAGTTTGCTGCCAACGCCTTCTCCAAAGATCCCCCAGGGGCCTACTGCTAATCTGAATGAGCCATCTTTTGCAATCCTAACCAGAGTTATACCATCTTAAAACCACTGACTTCAATAAACTTATAAGGGTATAACTTTGTTTAGGACTGGACAACTAGCAGGCTACTTTAATCCCTTGTCACCTAAACGACCACAGCTACAAATGGAAGAAATTATTCTGTGTTGTGGGAAATGCCTGTATCTATCTCTCTGATGGGAAATACATTCTTCTTTCCTTTGTTCCATTTTGAGACATAAGGATGGCTTGCGAGTTAACATTTCCATGAAGCTTTATAAAAAATTTAGGATTTCCTTATATTACTATGCAAAGAAATGTCCCCAAACCGGATTTCTTGATCGCTTTACTTCCAGCACTCTTAAAATTCTCCTTCCCTTCCTTTTAACTAAAATCTACTCAATACAAGTTAACACTTTGCAACACAGAAACTAAATGTGTACACTCCACAAACTAAATAACATGCTTGCCACACAAATGTTCATGTGTTCCAGGTAGTGAAGTTTTACCTTACTGAAGTCAATGGCGCTGTTTTCTCTGCTTACATCATTCTTGACTTCAAGGCTAGCTGGTGCAGACTGGGGGGAAACAATCTGACCTGCTAAAAAAGATTGTTATTACAGGATACTAACAATTATGTATGCAACTGTGAAACATTCAGTGGAGTAGCTATTCAGAGAATTCACATATCTATTCATTTAAAGCATGTATTAGCTGCCTTTTGTCTATGCAGAGTTCAAGGAGACTTGCGGCATAGCTAAAACACACATTTTATGCATGTGAACCATGGAATCAAAACCCAGAGACTATTTCATAACATTCGCAAGGCAAATCATTCACTACTTTTCAGGACAGAATAATACATTATGCCTACTCAGACCTTTGGAACAAATTACAGGCAGTTTAAATAACCAAACTGGGGGGTGGGGGGAGGAATGACTGAAAATGTAAATTGAGAAGATGTATCTGTAGTCCATTACGGCAGTTACACAGGTTCAGGGCAGCAACCTGCACTATTGATTTGGCAAGGATCACCCCTCCACTTATACTTAAGTCACTATCATGAAACCACTAAAAGCTGCCTGAGAGTTATTGCAGTAAATGTGCTTTCTCAGAGTATCTGGTTGGCTCCCCATCCACAGACTTAAAATTGTTTAATACTTCTTCCTTTGGAATATCAAATGGTGAGAATGAGTAGGTATTTGGTAAATAATTATTTGTGCTGTTACCTAACTCTATTTTTCTTGGTTCTTTAGGGGAAGACAGAACAGTTAAATTGATAGCAAAACAACATATATTTGTAATTCTGACATGCCCAGAGTATGAAGCTAGATGGGTCTATGGTCTGAAGCAGCCACTTTTTAAAACTTAACTTATAATCCAATTTCTTTCCTTCAAAAACTGAGAGATGTCAGCTGAACAAAATGATTATGTCAGAATTTCACTAAGACTCTGTATGTATGTGTATGTGCACCCACACAGAGGTAGGATTGCCACTTGCCATACCCCAGTGGGTAAATCCCCCATGCTCAGCCCCAACCCCTACCCCTCAGAAATTGAGGAGTGGGAGCAAATTGGGGGTGGGTGGGTGGATGGTTTATATAGTGGCACTTTAGGAATTTCCCATGTCTCTGTGGTTTTTATCATAGAGATGTGTGGAAATTCCTAGGCTGTCACCCAAAAGAACAGCCACATCCTCCCCAAACTCCACTTTCCCCAGAACACCACCTTCAAATCTCTTGTTACTTGCTAAGGCAGTACCAGCAACCCTCATCAAAGAGTGAGGCTAGGAGGGCCATTTGGCCTGAGCCTCAAGCACAAAGGAGGGCTCAAATTTAGACACAGGTTAATTTTTTTGGTATTTAATATGTTTCACAACTTGGGGCTTTTTGCACATCATGTGTCATTATTTTTATATTTTTATTATAGCTAAGGGCCTCAGAAGCTGGAAGTGACCTAGACTACTCTGGACCCCTGAGAGAACATGCGTGTGTGTGTTTGTGTCTGTGAATGAGCCCAACTGTGTTGGCCTACAATTCACAACATTCTGGAAAATGTTATTATGGACTCTGAATATCAGGAGATTGACTGAGATAACAATGAAAAACTTCATGCTAGGAGAAAACTGATATGAAACATGAATGAACATTTGAATTGGTCTAAAGCTCATGCAATATAGGATTTTTACACTACCTCTGGACCTTCAAGGAGCTTACAGAACCCAAAGGTTAGGAGATGAGGGAGGGAGGTACAGAGATGAGATGAGCCTGTTAGAGACAGATACAACAAAGACAGAGCAAAATAAAGAAATGTGAAGATGACTTACACAACAGCAGAGTTCAAAATCACATACAGTTACTTGTGAGCACAAGAATACAGGGAGAAGAAAGGTTTACTATGAAGTGAAAAAAAATGATTAAGAGTTACATGACCCTTATATCAAGATTATGGATTAAGAGCAATTCATGAGCAAAGGTAGTAAATTTGAATAGAATGAACAGAAAACAAAAATAGAGAATACGTGTTGCTCTGGCTACTGAGGGGATAGATGCTCCAACTCGTTCCAAGACTGCAAAAAAATTACATGCAGCAATAACTTTAATACAGAGCTGGATTATGCATGAACTAAGGAAGATATAATTTAGATATAGATATGTGAGGACATAAATTTTAAAAATGACTAAATTTCCAGTTTTGCATAATTAGTTAAGAAAATACACATAATACTATGTGACTTCTTAAATCTGACTAGAGATGTCATCCCAGAAGCTGTTTGGGGATGGGTCCTCAGAGAGGAAAGTGCTGCTGTTGCTTTGATGACACCTTGGGTAAACACCTGAAAGTGACATCACTGAACCTGCAACCATCTAGGAATCCCCCAAACTACATGGTAAATACCATAGAATGGATTAATTCCTAGAGCACTAAATGGCTGAGAGGAAGTGACATCACCAATGGTTCATCACCTGGAAGTAATGTCAAAATGTCAGAGACTTAGTTCCACTCCTTTTTTCCCATACTGTTCACTAGAAGGAGGGCAGGCAATGGAGCGCAGGGATGGGAGTTGCTTAGCATACTCAGCAGATTCCTGGCAATTTAGACATAGTTTAGAGGCTCAGAATGCCTTAATCTCTCCTGTTTATATATGCAAATAATTCAGGATAGTGACACTTCTGAATAGGTCACATATGTTTGCAAGCATTGAGCTCAGTGCATAATTTCTAGGTAGAGAACTGGGTAATTTACTAAGGGCCTTCTTGCTAGTGGCACCATATTTCTGGAAGGCTTAACTAAGCACTTAGCTACTGGTGTTCAGCAACCAGGTATGGTTAATCTGTTTATATTCTCATCTGTTTTTGTTAGGTCTCATTCTGTTTGTAAAAGGTTGCTTGCAGCCTTGGTTTGTTGAGTTTCATTGTCATTTTTATTGAGCCAATTTCAACGTTATTATTCTTATGTAACTTGTTGTTACTACTTTGAATAGAAATTTGTAGGGTTGCCAGCTATGGGCTGGGAAATTTGGAGGGTGGAGTCTCAGGCAGGTGGGATTTGAGGTGTGATGTCATAGAGTTCACTCTCCAAAGCAGCCATTTTCTCCAGGGGAACTGATCTCTGTAGTATAATACAGGGAGATCTCCAGGCCTAAACTAGAGGCTGGCAACCCTAGAAATTTAGTTGGATCCAACCATCTTTTCTGCTAGTGATAAAAGGAAGAGGGAGTCTCTTTTCACTATCAAGAAGGCTATGCTAGCAATCATGGTATCTGTATGGAAAGAAGCTATATGAGATGGTAACACTGAGTGGAGAAGTAGGTAGGGTCCAGCCCACTGTTTTCTAAATGCAGGATGTCAATATTTTTAATTCTTGAAAGATGCAGTTTCTCTGCATGTTCTCACAAGTATATTATTACTACTTTGAAGTACACTAACTTATGCTGTTTCAGACCATTGGGCCATCAAGCTCAACACTGACCATTCTGATTGACTGTATTTCTCCAGAATCTCACATGAGCCAGCATGGCCTAGGGGCTAGAACATAGGATTAGGGCTGGGAAACCCAGGTTCAAACCCCATTTTTCCATGGAAGCTGATTGGGTGACATTGGGTCAATCACTTCTTCAACCCAGCATACCTCACAGGGTTGTTGTGAAGATAAAACAGAGGAGGGGATAACTATGTTGTAAGGTGCTCTGGATCCCCATTGGAGAGAAAACCAGGGTATAAGTATCAAAATGAATAAATAAAATAAAAATCATGCAGAGTTCTTTCCCAAGACCTTTTGCCCAAGATCCTTTAATTGGAAAAAGCCAATGATTTAACCATGATCCTTCTGTAGCATTTTGGCTCAGCATTTTGTAAACTGAGCTATAAGTTTGTACACTGTCTGATTTACTACTGGTAACATGAATCCCAAACTACTCTTAGCAAAAAAAGGTTATACTACTAAAGATTATTGTCCTTAGGAGGAGGGGGAGAATGAAATTAATCTAATTACCTAAAAGAAAGACTACTTTTTTTCTACAAAAAAGAGTGAGCTGTAATAAAAACTGTTAACAAATTTTTTAACATAATCTTTTTAATGGGATCATCTTACATTCATAGTTGTCTTCCTTTCAAATATTTGAAATGCTGACTCAGCTGAAATCTTCTGCCCTAAAATTGCCAACCAAATACGGTTGCTATAGGGTTGCCAGGTCTGACTCAAGAAATATCTGGACACTGTGGGGGTGGATCCAGGAGCAAGGTTCTGGCAAGCACGACTGAACTCCAAAGGAAGTTCTGGACATCACATTTAAAGGGACTGCACACCTTTTAAATGTCTTCCCTCCATTGGAAATAATGGAGAATATGGGCACCTATTGGGGGCTCACAGAATTGGACCCTCTGGTCCAATCATTTTAAAACGTGGAAGGTGTTTTGGGCATAGGCACCAGATGCTATGCTGAAAATTTGGTGCCTCTACCTCAAAAACAGGCACCTCGGAGTCCCAGATATCCACCGATCGATTCTCCATTATACACTATGGAAACTGGTCTCCATAGGATATAATGGAGTGCCCAGCAGACATTTTCCTTTCCCACCCCCCTCTCCACCTTCTGATAACCCTGATGCGGGGGGGGGCCTCCAAAATGGCCCTGGCCACGAGCAGGAGACCTATGCAGTTACCTAAACTCCTATCTGCAGTGAAATGCAGATAGATTTATTCCCTCAATAATAACTATGAAGCAATTGGGCATTTATCTGATAAACAGGTAAAGTAAAAATGGTAGAATGCCACAGCTTTAGAATACAAGGTTTCAGAAAAAAACATAAACTGAAATCTAGATTATTTTCCAATTAAGAAGATGCTAATAGTTTGTTCGTATTTTTGGATAGCATCAAAAAGGCAGTGCTGATTCTTACCATGTTTTACAATACTAAATTAAATCTGTTAATTCCTACTTCCGAACATAGGTTTATGTAGACCCCGAATACTACTCTAAAAAGATTGTCCACCCGTCCAAAACTTGTAACAGCATCTCTGCGTTGTGATTTCCAAGTGAATTCCCAAGAATCCACTATAAGAAAAATGATTATGAAACTGGAAATATTTGCTTTTCACTTAGTAAAGACAATAAGAATAACTACTCAAAAGTTTGCAATTGCATTGAAACCAGCACATAAAGTTTGGTGTATGTTAAGAATTCAGAATATGAACATGAAGTGTTTGTTTTTCCCATTATCACTGAAATAAGAGGTTTTAGGTGCCACATCAATAGCTCTGCAAAGACCATGAGCCACAACCTAAGAAGTTTCAGCTGCATTCCTTGAGCAGCTTACCTGTACTATGCCCATTGATTCCTGCTGACCTGAGGGTTTAGCCTTATTACCCCAGGATAAGCCCTAACAAATGTCTCTTGATTGAGCCTCTCAGAGTTAGGATAATTGGATTGGAAAGGTCAGTCCTTTTCCACCCCAATCCCAAAGTCCTGCTGTGCCAGCACTTAATTAGTTAGGAAATGCCATAAGCACAGCTATATTCGCATAACACTGCAAGATATGTATTTTAGGAATCCCTTCCTCACTACATCTCAAATACATAATGTTCTGCAATTTTTACTGATTAGGGTTTGTAGAATCTTTCGGGCTCAAGTGCCGTGTTCTACTGGAGAAAGTTTCTCTTCCAGACGTTTCGTTCTCAGCTGCGGAGAACATCCTCAGTGGCGTTGCAGCCGGAGCAGGCGCTCTGACCTTCTTGGCTGCTGTGCACTTGAGCCCGAAAGATTCTACAAACCCTAATGATGTTACCAGCCGTGAAAACCTGAAATCTTTGATAATTTTTACTGAAATTAATTTACAACCAATCAATAAAATACAGACAACTATAACACATACATAACCCAACCAGAAAGACAACTGACAGAAAAAGCCTACAATATACCCATGTGTACCTGGCAAGGGTCTTGAATACCCTATTGAATGTTTATAGGGCACCTTTCCAGGTTGGAAGGTTTCCTCAGTACCCTCATGAGAACCACTATGGTGTAGTGGCTAGAGTATTGGACTAGGACCTGGATTCATATCCCCACTCTGCCACGGATCCTCAATGGCTGACCTTGGGCCAAATATTCTCTCTCAGGCTAACCTACCTCACAGGGATGTTGTTATGAGAATAAAATGGAGGAGAGGAGAACAATTATGGGTACCCATTTGTGTGCATATAAAGTGCTGTCAAGGTGCTAACTTATAGTGACTCCAGCAAGGGGCTTTCAAAGCAAGCGAGAAGCAGAGGTGATTTGCCATTGCCTTCCTCTGTAGGGTCTTCCTTGATGGATTTCCAACCAAGTGTCTACCTTCCTTAGCTTCTGAGATCTGATGGGATCAGGCTACACCATGACTCCTTCCCTCCCATCCAACTGCAGAGACATGAAAATAGATGATACCTCATAATTCCAGGACCATCATGGCCAAGTTATGTCTCATAGTTTTGACTTACTGAAGTGAAAGGATCATAATCTGTTCTCTCAAGCTAGGGTTGCCAGGTCCCTCCTGACCACCAGGGGGGGATGGAGGGGTTGGGTTGCCAGATCCAGGTTAGGAAACTCTTGGAGATTTGGGGATAGAGCCAGAGTTTTGTTTGTAGAAAAAGCCCAGCAGGAACTCATATTAGGCTACCCCCCCCCACCCCTGATGTCACCATTATTTCACACAGGGCTCTTTTTTTGGTAGAAAAAGTCCAGCAGGAACTCATTTGATTACTAGGCTACACCCCCTAATGCCAAGCCAGCTGGAACTGAGTTCCTGTGCATTCCTGCTCAAAAAAAGCCCTGGATAGAGCCTAGAGAGGACAAAGACCTCAGTGGGGTACAATGCCATAGAGCCCACCTCCAACACATTAATTTTCTTCAGGGAAACTAATCTCCACAATGAGGAGATGAGCTGTAATTCCAGAGGATCCCCAGGTCCCAGCTGGAGACTAGCATCCCCAACTCCAGCTGATCTTGATTGGCCAAGAGAAAATGCAGAGAAACATGCGCTCTGCTGTGATGTGAGGTAATATACAATGTTAAGTGCAGTGTTCCCGCAATGCTGTTATGCCATTGGCACAGGAGGATGCCAACCACTTTGCTTCTTACAACCAAATGCCTTGTTTATTTAACACATAGGTAATGAAAGATTTTAAAACCCTTACAAAATAGTATTGACACTTTACCATTTTTGTCCATGGAATGAGGTTCAGATTGTTTCTTGCCAATATCAGCAAAGGACCTCACTATGGGGATCCTGTTGCTTAGCTTCTTCTGGTTCTGGTGATGGTGCTGTTTGAGCAACGCTTCGTGTACTCTGTGACGAACATCTTCACTGAGCTGTCCTGAGCCTACTTGTTGATCGAGGATCATGTCTGAAAGATGAACGACAACCGCCATAAGGCGTTAAGATCTCCATTACCCAATTATAAACACTATCATTAGCCAATCATAAAAAAATCCCTAGCCAATATCACTGTTGAATACTTAGCTCAAACATTTAAACAATATTGATGGTCCACGGATTACTTCACCAGCCTGTTAGAGAAGTAGAAGATGAGGTGCTTTTTCACGCAAAGGGATCTCTGAGTGGCCTTCACAACTCAAAGGCATCTCTGAGCAGCTTACAATAATCTTCTCTTCCTCTTTCCACAACAGAGACCCTGTGGGCTGAAAAAGCTCTGAAAGAGCTGTGACTGACCCCAGGTCACCCAGTTGGCTTTATGTGGAGTGGGGAATCAAACCCAGTTCCCAATATTAGAGTGCACCACTCTTAACCACTACACCAAACTAGCTCTCAGTAAGAGTGCTGTGATTATGTTTACTGAGAAAATGTTATACTGCCTCTCCTGTTCAAAGAGACTCACAAACATGATAAAAACTGTATTAATAGCATAAACATGATTAAAAACAAATGATAAAGAAACCCAGCCATAAGAGACATCCAGTCAGAGCATAAAAAATGATACAATTCATTGGTTATCCCACAATAATAATAATAATAATAATAATAATATTTTATTTTTATATCCCGCCCTCCCCGCTAGGCGGGCTCAGGGCGGCTAACAGGCACGGGAGTCTCATGATTCACATTAAACAATAATAGACATGGGAGTCCCGTGATTCATAAAACATAACAATTTAAACATTAATTACAATAAATTATTTAAAATACATAAAAACATATAAACATATAAGATATAAAAATAGGTGCTAAAATGATGTATTTAAGATGGCTAAATGTCTATTCATTCATTAATCAGGTTCTGTCTTAGTTACCACATGGTGACTCAAATGCTAACTGAAAAAGAAATGTTTTGCAAGCCCTGCGGAATTGGTTCAGGTCCCGCAGGGCTCGCACCATCTCTGGGAGATCATTCCACCAGCGAGGGGCTATCACCGAGAAGGCCTGCTCCCTAGTGGCCTTCAACCTAGCTTCTCTTGGCCCAGGGATTGTTAATAAGTTCTGAGAACCAGACCTCAGTGCTCTCCGGGGTACATATGGGGAGAGGCGGTCCTTTAGGTAGGCAGGTCCTCGGCCATATAGGGCTTTAAAGGTAATAACCAGCACCTTATAGCGAACACGGTAGACAACCGGCAGCCAGTGCAGATTGCGCAGCCCAGGCCGTGCAGGCTCCCACCGTGGTAGTCCCTCCAACAGCCTGGCCGCCGCGTTCTGGACTACCTGGAGTCTCCGTGTTCGGTACAAGGGCAGCCCCATGTAGAGGGCATTGCAGTAGTCTAACCTCGAAGTGACCGTTGCGTGGATCACAGTTGCCAGGTCGGCGCGTTCCAGGAAGGGGGCCAACTGCCTCGCCCTCTTGAGATAGAAGAAGGCGGATCTAGCAGTGGCAGCTACTTAGGCCTCCATTGATAGGGAGGACTCCAGTAGCACCCCCAGGCTCTTGACTTTGCGCACCGGTACCAGTGGCACACCGTCAAAGGCCGGTAAAGTAGTCTCCCCTCCCGGTCCGCCACGGCCCACGCAAAGGACCTCAGTCTTCGCCGGATTCAACTTCAGCCCGCTCAGCCTGAGCCAGTCAGCCACGGCTTGTAGTGCCCGGTCCAAATTTGCTGGGACATCACCAGCCCGGTCGTCCATCAATAGATAGAGCTGGGTGTCATCTGCATATTGATGGCAACCCAGCCCATACCTCCGTGCAATTTGGGCAAGGGGGCGCATAAAGATGTTAAACAGCATCAGGGAGAGGACTGCCCCCTGAGGCACTCCGCAATGGAGTGGATACCTCTGAGACAGTTCCCCCCCGATTGCCACCCTTTGTCCCCGACCCTCAAGAAAGGAGGAGAGCCACTGTAAGGCTAGCCCCCGAATTCCTGCGTCGGCGAGGCGGCGGGTCAGCAGCCGGTGGTCAACCATATCGAACGCCGCCGATAGGTCTAACAACAGCAGTACTGCCGAGCCGCCTCGATCCAGTTGCCGTTGGAGGTCATCCATGAGGGCGACCAGGACTGTTTCTGTCCCATGGCCCGGGCGAAAGCCAGACTGGCATGGGTCTAGGACGGAAGCGTCCTCCAGAAATTCCTGTAACTGCACCGCCACGGCCCTCTCGATAATTTTGCCTAAAAAGGGCAAGTTTGAGACCGGCCGGTAATGTGCCAATTCGGCCGGGTCTGATGACGGTTTTTTCAGGAGAGGGCGGACCAGTGCCTCTTTCAGAGGTGTTGGAAAAACACCTTCTGAAAGGGATCGATTTATAATATCCCGTATAGGATATCTTAGTTCCTCCTGGCAGGCCTTAATTAGCCAGGAGGGGCAAGGGTCCAGATCGCAAGTCGTGGAACGTGCAGTGGCAAGAATTCTGTCGACTTCCTCCAAGCTGAGCGGGTCGAAGCAATCCAGAGTTGAATCAGAAGACACGCATTGGGCTTCGAGTCCACTTACTGCCTCCAAATTGGCGGGGCAGTCCTGGCGGAGCGATTGGACCTTATCCGCAAAGAATTTCGCGAAGGCCTCGCAGCCAATTTCCAATTCCTTAGCTTTAGAATTGCCCTGAGGCAATGTAGTCAGATTCCGAATTATTCTAAATAATTGGGCTGGGCGCGAATTTGCGGATGCAATCCTAGCCGCAAAGTATGTTTTCTTTGCGGCCTTGATTGCCATCTCATAGGACTTCATAAACTTCCTATAAGATGTTCTAGTCGCCTCGTCACGAGTGCGTCGCCATTGCCTCTCTAGCCGTCTAAGGCCTTGTTTCAGCTGGCGTAATTCCGGGGTATACCACGGAGCCAGCTTGATCCGAGGTCGCAGAGGGCGCCGAGGTGCGATCTCCTCAATGGCCCTAGAGAGCCGGCTATTCCAGGTCTCAATCAGGCCATCAAGGGAGCCGCCAGAGGGCCAGGAGTCCCGCAGAGCCATCTGGAACCGTTCCGGGTCCATTTGACTCCGCGGGCGAGCCATAATCGGCTCCTCGCCTTGGTCTGTAGTAGTCACAACTGGAGCAGTCCAAGTTGAAATCTCCACTCAGCCAAGTTTTCACTGGGCAGTTTTTCTCTCTCAGCCTAACATACCACACAGGTTTGTTGTAAAGATAAAAGTATAGAGAGCAGAATGACATATGATGCCCTGAGCATCTTAGAGGAAGAGCAGGAGACAGAGATGATATGAAATAGATCAGGAGTCCAGTTGTGCCTTGAAGACTAACGCAACTTATTGCAGCGTAAACTTTCATGATGAGACAAAGCATGAAGTGTTCATCCATTAGGCAGATTCATTTATGTTAGAAGCTACAAACAGGAAAGTTTGAGAGGAGAAAGCTATTACAAAGAGAGAAGCCATTTTCAGACAAGATCCAATGAAAACCCCTAATAAGAGTCAGTGAGGACCACTCCTAACTGATGAGTTGGAGGTGCAGTGAGAACATAAAGAGTTGCTGGTATGAGTGATCATATAAAGGGTTGCAGGTCATGAATTGTGGCATGAACAGTCACACATAACCTGTTGCCCTCATATATAAACTACTGCTGTCTTCCACCAGCAAGCGAAAACTTGGTTTGTTTCATATGGCATTTCTTCAGTGATTTCTCCTTCCTAACCTAATTTCTGTTGTTATGCCTTGTATGTAATTTAATTGTTTTAGTTGTTTTAATGATGTGTGTTGGGGGGTAAATTTTAATATGCGAATTTATCATGTATGTTTCAAATTGTTAGTTGCTTTGGTGGCTTGTGAAACCACAGAAAGGTGGAATATAAATTTTGTAAATAAAATGTAACATCCAGATTATTTCACACATCAGATTTATCAGGTCATTCATTGTGAACTGCCAGCTGTTACATACAAGATATCTTACATAACAACCAATCCAGAGCTGGAAGTTTCAAAGTCTAGTGGAAATAACTGGTTCATTGAAAGGGGGGGGGGGGGGTTGATTTTAATGGTTTTATAATATAATTTTATTTTGTATGTTCTAAATTGTTAGCCACTTGTCAAACCTTGTAAGGGTGGAAAGACAGAATACAACTGTTGTTGATGATGACGATGGTGATGGTGACCATGACAATTATAGGCATCAGCAAAACTGTGATGACATTTATCAAAAATGCCCATAAGTAAATGGAACACTAGGTTGTCTGAATGGAGAAGAAATATCAAATGAGAAATTTTCCAAGCAGACTCAATATCATTCTGCCCTTTCTCCTTGTCCTAATACCACTTACCATAATTCTCAACAGCATGGGCCTAAGATACCAATATTCAAAGACAGGCCCAAGAGTTGAGAGTGAGCAGTGAAGTGGCCAAGTTTGCGGACGACACAAAATTGTTCAGGGTGGTGAGAACCAGAGAGGATTGTGAGGAACTCCAAAGGGATCTGTTGAGGCTGGGTGAGTGGGCGTCAACGTGGCAGATGCGGTTCAATGTGGCCAAGTGCAAAGTAATGCACATTGGGGCCAAGAATCCCAGCTACAAATACAAGTTGATGGGGTGTGAACTGGCAGAGACTGACCATGAGAAAGATCTTGGGGTTGTGGTAGATAATTCACTGAAAATGTCAAGACAGTGTGCGTTTGCAATAAAAAAGGCCAACGCCATGCTGGGAATTATTAGGAAGGGAATTGAAAACAAATCAGCCAGTATCATAATGCCCCTGTATAAATCGATGGTGCGGTCTCATTTGGAGTACTGTGTGCAGTTCTGATTGCCGCACCTCAAAAAGGATATTATAGCATTGGAGAAAGTCCAGAAAAGGGCAACTAGAATGATTAAAGGGCTGGAACACTTTCCCTATGAAGAAAGGTTGAAACGCTTAGGGCTCTTTAGCTTGGAGAAACGTCGACTGCGGGGTGACATGATAGAGGTTTACAAGATAATGCATGGGATGGAGAAAGTAGAGAAAGAAATACTTTTCTCCCTTTCTCACAATACAAGAATTCGTGGGCATTCGATGAAATTGCTGAGCAGAAAGGTTAAAACGGATAAAAGGAAGTACTTCTTCACCCAAAGGGTGATTAACATGTGGAATTCACTGCCACAGGAGGTGGTGGCGGCCACAAGCATAGCCACCTTCAAAAGGAGGTTAGATAAAAATATGGAGCAGAGGTCCATCAGTGGCTATTAGCCACAGTGTGTGTGTGTGTGTGTATATATATATATATATATATATATATATATATATATATATATATATATATATATATATGGATGATTTGAAAATGTATGAAAATTCCTCATCAGTGATAGATTCTTTACTAAATATTGTTTTAATATTCAACAAAGATCTAGTGAAGATCACTGAACAAGAAGAAATCAAGATGCCAAACATCAACATCAAAACACTGGGCTTTGAAGGAAACTATAGATATCTTGGAATTTTGGAAGCTGGCAACAACATGCCATTGCTTGGAAAACTACAACCAAGGCGTATTACCATATTGTGAACAAAAGATATTGTGAACAAAATTAAATGGAGGCAATGCAGTAAAAGCAATCAACACACGGGCAGTCCCAGTTCTAGGGATACACAGGTGACATTATCAGTTGGAAACAAGGACTGGGGTTAGAAGGCAGGCTTAATGCATTTTGGTTGCACCCATCATTTGATCTTCTTTTTTTTTTTTTGCTGGAGAGTTTTGCCTAAACATCTAACCTTAACCTGCTGCTCCATGTACTCGCCCCGTGGTTGACCATTAAGATTATGGCTGCATGGTAACCACTGAGAGGGTGGTCAGGTGGCATTCTTTTTTATTCTTTCTTTTTCTTTCATGCATGTGTCAAGCATGCGGGTTCAATGACGAGTCGAAGTTGATGCAAAGACTGCGTTTATTGATAGACCGATACTTGAGAAGAATAAAGCTGATACATTGATACAATACTTTTAAGGCTTACTTCAAAGGGATTCCAAGGGATGGGGTTGCAGGGTAGCATTCACACATAAACTATCATAAATGTCTAGGTTCCCATAACGTTATCAGGACTTCGTCCTTGCTTTCTCCAGATGGCCTATACTCCCTTCACGGGGTGTATGAGAAGGTGCTGATTACTTGGTTTCAATTCTCACTACTTCTAATTGCTAGCCATAAAGCGGGACAGCGGGGAAGGGAAAGAATAACAAGGCAACAAGGTTGAGCCCTCCATGACACTTTCCAGACCAGGCTTAAACAGGACTCTAAAACAATCAATTAACAATGGAATTTTACCATGCTTGACAGCATGCACATCAGCGCATATCTGAAGCGCCAGCTCCTTCTTGACAGCTCCATAATTCCTCCACCAAGTACTATGATTATTGGTTCCTTTACAACTGTATTTCTCCACCAGAAATGACGCCCTTTCCCACCTGATCTTACTCCCTTTCCCACTCATTTCACAGGGAAGTTTCCCCTTCTTCTCTCCCCACAGAGCCTTCTCGCCAGAGCAATATTATGAAGTGGCTTTGGGTAAAGTTCTGGGAGTGGAATTGTGGTCGCTGATATGGGAGTCTAAGTAGGGATTATTTCCAGCACCATTCCACCCCAAGAAATGGCAGAAAGCGTCATTTTTCTCAAATTTGTTGCTCTAAAAAAACACCCACCCAATGGGCTCCCATCCACAACAAAATATTGTGCAAGCAGTGATTCAAAACCCTAGCATGAAGATCCAGTGACAGGCACATCGCTAAATGCTTTTTTTGGTAAAGGATGAAAATGGAAGGGAAGGTTCAGAATTCCTATACAGCTTGAGACCATGATGGAGAAGTCAGACATCCAGAATGCAGGGTGAAACCGCTGACATCCTTAAACCTTGGCATTTCCCTGGTTTTGAAAAACACTCAAATTGGGGGGGGGGAGGTGACAACTGCAGGATGAGATAGGTCCCACTGATCATGCATTTAAAGATCATGCATTAATGTCTCGATTGTGCATTTTAAATCTGCAGTGTAACATTAGCTACAGCGTATCAAACAGCTTGTCTCACTGAGACCAAGGGGAAGCTGAAACAACAGATCACAAAATACTGTTAAAATTCTAGATATTTGGGGGGAAATGACAGGATCTTCCCTGACAAGAGTAAAGCTTAAAAACAAAAGGAAAGATTCACAAGAAGCAATCTTAAGCAGGTCTACTTAGAACCGCACTATGCAATAAGCATTACTCCCACGGAGTCCTTAGGCTCTGCAGCCATTCTAAGCCCACTGAGACAGTACTAACTGAGCATTAAGCATCTCTGCATATTCATTAAAAACCATGCCCTACTGAAGCTGTGACACAACTAGTCAGTCACGATCTCTGTGTGAAGACTATTAACATAACTCACGAAAGTCTACTCAACTCAACCTCATGGTAAGAGCAGTCATGAAACAAGAGGCTCACACAGTCAAACTGATTTTAATTTTGTATGTCAAAAGCAGAGAAGATGAGTCAAGCTTTTGATACTCGTCAATAGTAAGGAAACAGGGATGAAATCCAAACAGGTACGAAAAGAAAAAAAAAAACCTGGAAAATTTTAGATGCATGAAGAACAAATCATCTGCTTGCAAAGAACTGCTCATGTTTTGGGAGGTGTTTTATTGAGAGCGGTTTTTATTGCCTTCCACTGCACCCCAGCCAGGTCATTCTATCAGCTCTTGATGGGGCACCACTGATACTGGTGCCATCCGTTAACAGCCTGGTCATGACACTGGATACCTCCCACTTGATGGAGGCAGAGGTCATGCACATTGCCAAGGTGGCATTTTTCCATCTCTGCCAAGCTCGGCAGCTAACTCCACTCCTGTCACATCCTGACCTAGCCACAGTAATCCACGCAACAGTCACCTCCAGACTAGACTACTGTAACTCGCTCTATGTTGGCCTATCCTTGAGAATGACCCGGAAACTCCAACTGGTCCAGAATGTGGCGGTGCAAGTCCTGACAGAAATGCCATGGACAGCCAGGGCTTTTTTTTTGTAGCAGGAACTCCTTTGCATATAAGGCCACCCACCCAGATGTAGCCAATCCTCCTGGAGCTTACAGTAGGCCCTGTACTAAGAGCCCTGTAAGCTCTTGGAGGATTGGCTACATCAGGGCTGTGTGGCCTAATATGCAAAGGAGTTCCCGCTACAAAAAAAGCCCAGTGGACACTACATATTCAACTAGTGATGTGCCAGCTACACTGTCTCCCAGTAGAGTACCAAGTCAGATTCAAGGTTCTTGTTTTGACCTTTAAGGCCCTGAGCAATCTGGACCAATGTATCTGCAGAACTATCTCTTCCAGTATGTCCCTGGAAGAGCACTGCATTGTACTGGTAACAATGTTCTGGTGATCTCTGGCCCTAGGGAGGTCCTGCTGTCCTCAACCAGGGTCAGGGCCTTCTTGGTCCTGGCCCCGACCTGGTGGAACTCTCTGCCAGATGACATCAGGGCCCTGTGGGACTTTATGCAATCCCACAGGGCCTGTAAGGCAGAGATGTTCTGCCAGGCTTTTGGTTGAGGGCAGCAACAGTTGGTCATCAGCTGGCACTTTCCTCTTCCGTCACAGACACTTTGCAAATCCCCTCCCCCACCCCACCCCAGCATGATATCCTGGTAGTTCAAAATGTAGAAAAAATTATAGGGCGCTGCAATTTTTATAATTTTAACTAATCTGTGTTGTTTTTAACTTGTACACTGTTTTTAATGTACGTTGTACATCGTCAAGAGCCTGGTGCAAACCGAGACAGGGTGATTAATTAAATCGAATCAACGACGACAACATTCCTTGGAGGTCTCCCATCCAAGTACTTGCCAAGGTCGGCCTTGTTTAGCTTGTTTAGATTGGGCTTGCCTGGAATATCCAGATTGGGGGCCCCTCCCCATTTTCATGCCATTTTTTTCCCATGCTGGCTAGAGCTGAGTAGTGGCAGGGAGCGCCCACTCGGGGCAGGGGATCTTCCAGTCCCAGCAGTGGCCTTGCAGCCCTGTTTTTTTTTTTTTTTGTGGGGGGGATGTGTGAAGGAGAATCTCAGAGCGGTCACAATCTCCTTTACTTCCCCCCCACACACAACGGACACCCTGTGAGGTAGGTGGGTCAGAGTGAGCTCTCACGGAAGCTGCCCTTTCAAGGCGCTATGGCTGATCCAAGGCCATTGCAGCAGGTGCAAGTGGAGGAGTTCTGTTCTTCTGCCAAGGATTTCAAAGTAACTTCCATGATTCTCTTCTTTAGCCAGACAGTTTAAATATCTCGGTGCAATGTTTAATTATGATTTACCTTGGAGCTCCCATATAAATTTTGTTATAAGAAAGAGCTAAAGGGCATTAATCACTCTTCAGACATTATTTTACACTAAAAGCAGCCAATTTATCCAGCTTCTGTTAAAGTTATAAAGCTACCAATCTCCCTAGCTTTATACAGCCCCAATCTGGATCAATGGACCACTGAATCCTTTTGATAAGCTCCAGCAAACCTTCTTCTGTAAGATCCTTGTAGGCTAAGTTACAGGGAAAGGAAGGATTCTTTCCGCCCTCATTTTATTCTCACAGCTACACTGCAAGGTAGGTTAGCCTGCAATCGTGTGCCTGGCCCAAGGACATTCAGTAAGCTTCATGGAGATTTGAACCCTAGCCTCTGCACTCCTAGAACCAATAAAAACATCAATGAAAACATTTTTAGATAGTTAGACTTTTGGTTTCTCCTTAAGTTTTAATGTTTACCCCCGGACTGAGTCAGAAAATCCAGCTACGCTGTTACGTAAGAGTGATGCTTAAAATGCAGCACATTCTGCACGACGGATGATTCTGCCCAAAGAAATTACAATATTTCTGCACTCTTTTTTCCTCTGGGACATATCCAGGACAATTTTCTTAAAAGTATTTCAGCCACTGTGATATCTCCAAGGCATATTCTCTTTCTATGACGGTTCATATGCTCCTGGGCGCTCTCTGCTCTGTAGTAACAGAAAAGCACTCAGCAGTGCTAAAAAATGTCCTTATTCAAAGAAAAGCTTTCAACCATACATGCGGTTCTACAAAAGCAGCTTCGTATTCATATATAGATTAGCTGGAAGACATACATTATAAAACTTAAAAATAACAAATATGAAACTTTGGTCAACAAAAGATGGTATACACTTCAGTATATTTTTACTTGTATTTTTGCACTTAGATTTTTTTTAAAAAACCCACCAAAGTTATATGTACTATTATTAGTAACAAAACAAGCTGCTAGTGGGTTATGTTTTGTACCAGTTTTTGGACCAGTTTTTTGCAGGTAGGAAAAAAACTGGCTAAGAATCAAGAAGTTTGGCCATAGGGAATCTAAAATTTACATAAAAGTAATTTTTTACATTTGGTCATCACTGGGGTTGCCAGCCCCTGGGTGGGAGCAGAGGATTTAGTTTAGTTTAGTTTAGTTTATTTGTAATTTATATCCCGCCCTTCCCACCAGGTGGCTCAGGGCGGCTTACAACATATAAAATCTAACATAAGAATATAAAAATTTACACATTCCACACAGTTTACATAGTTAAAATTAAACATTTCACATAATTTACATAGTTAAAACATTAAAAACATACAGCGATCTTATAAAAACTACACTCAGTATCAGGTTTCAAGTGCCGGTTAGTTGTAAGCCAGCCGGAATGTCCCGATTTTACCTTGTAGGTGTTCGTTTAAACAAGCTGGCTGTTTGGCCTAACACTTAAGGAAAACGGCTAAGAGGATTATTGCAGCTTGAAGAAGCTCACGCGAAACAAGGGTTCCGTACGACCTTGTCCTTGGAAACTTGGATTATTGGCTGCATCTTTTGACAGACATCAAACATCTGGAGTACTACACCAGGATTTCATGGAATGAGATGGGAAGTTTTACCATAGAATGAAAAGAAGGAGTCTTGGTGCTAATGCTTCCTTTTTCATTAAGGACTAAAAGTTATGGTCGTTTTGTAATTTATGATGGTGGGATTTGTATATGAGTATGTTTATTTTTGTTGACCTTGTATGATTCAATAATAGAAGCTGGTTTTCACGATGGGTTGTGTACCTCTGTTTTTTAGCCCCTGGGTGGGAGCAGAGGATGTCCCAATTTTGCAAGCTCCTGCTTATTGTTGGCCAGGTGGCCAGCAGGGAGAACAAATGACATCACATGGACATCACTTCCATGTGATGTCATTATGTCAGGGATGTCACATGCAGCAACGTTGCCCGGCACGCACGCACCCACGCTCCCGGAAAGATCGCTCCCAACCCTTGCCAGTGAGAAGGTAAGACCTGACAACCCTAGTCATCGTCTAGGAATGGGTAAATATGACACCTTTTTCTCAAGTGCCAGATTTTTCAGACTTATATAGATGGAAATTAACAGCACAATAGTAAGAAGATTTACACTCTTTTAAATCCGTTGGCCTCAATGGGTTTAGAAAGATACACTCTGGGGACGTGCAATGACTTGCAGGCATGCCTCCTTTCCTCTAACCAGCTGCTTCCTCTTTCCCTTCCCTAAAAGCCCCCACAACTTCTCCACTTTCCCTGCCACCGTCTCTCATTCCCACCCACCAGCCAAACTACTTTTACCTGCCCCTGTCTTCAGCTTTCCCTCCTCCCGTCCTCCTGGCAGCATCTACCTGGGAAAACTAAAGCCAGGTTGTGTAGTGTTGGCTGTTGGGTCAGGCTCAGCTGCACATTTGGTAACCTGAAGGCTATACAGTGGGCAACATATTTCCCCCTGTTTTCCCTTGCCCACACCTTTTCCCCTTTCCCTCCCCTTGGCAATCTCCATATACTCACCTTTTCCTGATTCTCTCTCTTCTTCCCACCCAACAACCAATTTACCTCTTATTTGCCCCCATTTTCAGCTATATTGTTATGCCAATAAAGGTTTTTGGAATTGGAATTGGATGTATTATTTATTTTGTTTATATCCTGCCTTTCTCCACAATGTGGACAACATTCTCCTCTCCTCCTCTCTGTATTTTTTTTTTAATATTTCAGATTTTTCTATTATTTGTGTGTGTGTGTGGGGGGGTGTTAAGATTTCATATTTCTCTATAAAACAAGGGCATGTTATTGGTTTGTAGAAAAATCTGTCTTGTCTGTTCATGGCTCCAGTCTCTGGATTTAAGTATCCACAGATCTGGCTATATTGAGAATTAGATATACTGATAGCTCTGCTTAGGATGGCTTTGAGTCTACTTTATTTTTAAGCATTCAAATGAACATGTACAACTTCAAAGCAGCTTAATAATATTATACATGAAGACAGCCATATCAAAGAAGCCACATGGAGGGCCAGAAACTGTTGACTCCAATACTTCTTGGCATTTCGGCTGAGTGAAAACGAACAATTTCCAAAACACAAATTACTAGACAACAATCTTACAGAAGAAGTAAATATCTGTCCACAGGGACAGTCCTGTTTCTGGATCTCCGAGGGATGCTCGTAGAGGTTGAGGCTGTGGATACAAATAGCTTTGATAACCCTGTGGATTTCTTATGCTCACTCTGCAGGGAAATGCAGCTGAATGGAATAAGCAACAGGGTTCTGCTCCCAAGTTGCCTTTCCTAAAATGAACATATACATAATTGCTCACCTTATTGTATAATATGGTGATGCTGCTTGTAATGGACTCAAAACTGCTTGTTAAGAACGGTTATAACAAGCATAGATTAAAGGAATATCAGTGGTAAGCATCAGATTTTGAAGCAGAGAAATAACGAGGTCCACACAGACTTACTGGTATGAAGCGAGGTTTACTTTCTGGTACCAGAAGGTAGGACCCAGTTGGACATGGCCCCCAAAATGACTAAGTTCCAATCATTCTACATACAGAAAGTTTTATTCACACAGAAAACAAGCAGGCAGGTATACAATCTTATCTGATTTCAAAGGGTCCCACCTCAACTAAGTTTCCTTACTTATCTATCACAGCAAGTTGCCTGTAGAAGGCTGTTTCTCTTATCTTAGTTAGCCAGCTTCAGACACACACCCACTCTGTTGTGGCCAGCTATTTAATGGAAAATTACAGCAGACGTCGTTAAGACAAAGCATGCTCTTATTTAATATAGCACTTACTAATATTGGGGGTATTAATTAATTATTTAGGGACTCCCCTTCAATTTCTCTTCCAGGCACACTCCTTAGCACTGCATGCATCTCACCTCATATTAGGATAATAAACACTATAAACTCTCAATCCCAATCTAAAGGCCTCCAGCACTCGCAGGGTCCATAAACTTCCTTAAATTAACTTCACTAACTCATATTATATGAACATATGAAGCTGCCTTATACTGAATCAGACCTTTGGTCCATCAAAGTCAGTATTGTCTTCTCAGACTGGCAGCGGCTCTCCAGGGTCTCAAGCTGAGGTTTTTCACATCTATTTGCCTGGACCCTTTTTTGGAGATGCCAGGGATTGAACCTGGGACCTTCTGCTTCCCAAGCAGATGCTCTACCACTGAGCCATTGTCCCTCCCCTATACTGATAGGGACAGTCCTGTTTCTGGATCCCCAGAATCAGCCAGCATCCTGTACTAATTCAGGCATGCATTAAAATAAAAATTGTGATCAGGATGTAGGCTTCCCAAACCTTCCGCTCTGGCGGGAGACTTCTGGGTTTGCAGCCTCATCTCCTGCTCTTCAAAACTCTGGAAGCAGGGGTGGAGGGGGGGGGGAACATACCTTTAGGCTTCATGTTGTAGAGCTCCTGAGCCGTTTGCAAAATGTCTGCCCCTTTAAGGCTGGGCAGGAAGCAGGAAAGGCTTTTGAGAACGGCCCCTCCCTTTCTTTTGCTTTCGTTTTCACAGGAAGTAGAGTTGTCCGGAGGAAGATCTGGTAAGTGTGTGTGTGTGAGAGGGAGGGGGCAGGGGATTCCCTAGTTTGGAGGCCGTCCCCCCCTTTAGAAAGCGTGTGGGGGGAGGGAAATGTCTACTGGGCACTCTATTATTCCCTATGGAGAACGATTCCCATAGGGAATAATAGGAAATTGATCCGTGGGTATTGGGGGCTCTGGGGGGGCTATTTTTTGAGGTAGAGGCACCAAATTTTTAGTATAGCATCTAGTGCCTCTCCCCAAAATACCCCCAGAGGGTCCAATTCTATGAGCCCCAAAATATGGTGCCCATATCCTTAATTATTTCCTATGGAAGAAAGGCATTTTAAAAGGTGTGCTGTCTCTTTAAATGTGATGGCCAGAACTCCCTTGGAGTTCAATTATGCTTGTCACATCCTTGTTCTTGGCTCCACCCCCAATGTCTCCTGGCTCCACCCCCAAAGTCTCCTGGCTCCACCCCCAAAGTCCCCAGATTTTTCTTTAATTGGACTTGGCAACCCTATCAGGATGCTTATCACATGTCTGGATCTTAATAAGAAAATAAGAAAAGCCCCACTGGATCAAACTAGTGGGCCAGCCAGTCAAGCATCCTGTTTCCTAAGTGATCAGCCAAAGGAAAATGGATAGTTTGTGATGCCTTGACCTACCTAAAGCCCTGAAGCTAAGAGAGAGTGGTTGCTAAGGAGTGTAGGCATCCTGTGTGACAGAAAAGGGGTATCACATCTCCTTTAAAGACATCTATGCTCACAGATATCACTACATCCAATCAAACCATTTTTCAAAATTTGATTTCTGATCCCCCCCCCCCCCCAAATACATAAAAACATACAAAGACGCCATGTCTTTGGTTCCACGAATTCAGTATTATCCACTCTGCCTGTGAAAGAATCTCTAGTATCTCCTGCCAAGATTTTTCCCAGCTCTTGCTTTCAAGACTCTTGAGCTAAAGGGATTAAACACTGGATCTTCTGAATGTGAGACATATGCTCTGCCACTGAAACATATATAGCCTTATTTCTCCTCTTGTGTTACAGAAGATGGACTCTGGATCTAATCTATTGTCAGCAAATCAATAAAATCAAATGTATACAACTTATTCAACTAGTAGTTTTCAAACTTTGTGAAATGAGACGTACTTCCAAATTTACACTGCTCCCTGGGGCCCACCACCATAGTATCAAGCACTATGGGAAACTGTCAGTGCATGTCCAAATGGGTGGTTTGGAATGAGCCAAGTCACTGAGGATTAATAGGGCCCTAGAGTGAAAAATTGAGGAGGTTGTGGCTTAGGGGCAGAATATCTCCTTGGCATGCAAAAAGTTTCAGGTTCAGTCCCTGGCATGCTCACTTAAATGGTTCAGGTAGCAGATGACATGGAACATTTTGACCTAAGACCCCAGAAAACCACCTTATCAGAGTAGACACAACTGATTTTGCTACGATGTTACAATACCACTGCGTAGACTTTTATCTGGAAGAATCGGGTTTGATTCCCCACTCCTCCACTTGCAACTGCTGGAATGGCCTTAGGTCATCCATAGCTCTCATAGGAGTTGTCCTTGAAAGGACTGCTATTGTAAGAGCTCTCTCAGCCCCACCTACCTCATAGGGTGTCTGTGGTGGGTGGGGGGGAAGGTAAAGGAGATTGTGACCACTCTGAGATTCAGAGTATAGGGTGGGATATAAATCCAATATCTTATACTTTCTTTTTCTGTCATTGAGAATGCAGGCTTGGAGCCTACTGTCCCAGCTCAGAAGCTTGATCCTGCAACCTACCTACCCACTCTGGGGTCATGACCCATATTTGGAGAACCAATGAATTGAACTGTTTGATGGATTTGGATGTTTTCCCACAATAATGAAAGAAAAACAAAGCTAACAACTTGGATCAGTACATATTAATATCATACTGCAAGCTAGAACAAAAGGAAAATACCTTTGAATAGCACTAGAAAAATGGCATATGCTATGTGCAAAAAATCTAATGGAGTCATTGAGTGGCTGTAGTCAAAAACCAGATGGCATTTTGAGAATCTGAATGCATCCAAAGGAACTAGATGAAAATATCAAAAGAGAACATTCCCATATGCCAACCTGATCTCAAATAATAGGAAAGACATAATACAGCAAAGTCATTATGTAAGGTTGGATAAGGCACTTTTCCTAATCTGATTTCAAGGTGCTTCAGACCATAGATGCTTGGTGTTGCTAATTCCTTTTGTGCTGACTTTAACAGTATTTAAACCTGGAGGTCAGCAGCTATGGGATCCCCACAGTTGGCGGTCCAGAGACTCAGATTTTCCATTGATGAGTCTGGCAATGGACCTTGGCCTACTTCTGGATGAACTACTGGGGGAAAGAATTGCCATCAGGAAAAGCACTGAGAAGAGACTTAATTCTCAGAGTAAGGGCATATAGCATGGGATAGAAGGGATGGGCAATAGTTGGCTATTTTCTAACTTGCAAGACTCCTGTAGAAGTAGTGAAGACAGAACAATATACCAAAAACTCATTTTCCCTGACGAAGAGTATAGAGTCAATGGGATGTAGTGATAAGTGTGTTGAATTAGGACTTAACAGACTCTGCTTCAGACTTCCATTGGGTTTCATTGGGTGACCTTGGGTCCATTACTCTCCAGCCTTCTTCACAACACCTTCCCTGCAGGGGTGTTTGTGAGAATAAAACAACAGAGAAGGGAAGAGCCATGTATGCTGCCCTAAGCCAACTGGAGGAAGGTTGGGATAACAATGTGGCAGATGGTGGAAAGTGCCATCAAACTACAGCTGATTTACGGAGGCCCCATAGAGTTTTCAAGGCAAGAGACATTCAGGGGTGGTTTGCCATTGTGTGCCTCTGCGTCATGACCCCAGACTTTCTTGGTGGCTGCCCATCCAAGTACTAACCAGGGCTGACTCTGCTTAACTTCTGAGAACTGATGAGGTCAAGGTAGCCCGGCCCATCCAAGTCAGGGTAATAGATAGTATAAAAATGACACCAATGGATTTTATAGCCAATAGATCAGAGGCTTTTAAAAGGGAGTTGGAGGATAGGTTCAACAGTGGTTAAATGAAAGCTCCATGTTCACAGGCAGTATACCTCTGAGTCCCAACAGGTAACATCAGGGAAAAGCTTGCCCCTTGTGTCCTTCTTGGATGCCTTCTGGAGGTATCTGGCTGGCTACTGTAGGAAATGGGATGCTGTCTAGGTAGGCCATATCAAGCAAAACCCTTATGTTTTATACAAAGTAGTACAGTAAAAACAACAACAACAACACCACAAACTATGTTGGGTCCAATACCACCACCCCCTGCCACTTAAAGAGTGGGGATTGTTGCCAACTCCTCTCTCCCACTATCCTTTTCAGTCTTCTAGCCATATCCCATGCCATTCCTAAAGCCCTTCAGAAACCACAGGGAGAGGCAGCCCAAATCCAATCCATGAGAAAAGCTCCGCTCATCATTTTGTCAAATCCCGAATTACCAACACACGAACGTGCAAGAGCAGGACCATCTAAATTATGCTACAGTGATATTTTAAGGGTAAGGAAAAAAAGGCTACAAAACATAAAAACCTATCAAAACATGCTTTCGGAAAGACTGCAAACAGATCGCTACAACAAATTGTATTGCAACTTCCCCATCTTCAGAATGATGGTAGGATTCCCAGAATGAAGAGTGCTTTGCTTAGCAACCTTAACAAAAAATGCAGCATCGTTATTTGAGTGATGCTGCGTGACAGCAGGCTGGCAGCAATCGAAAGAGGCCAGGACCCTGATACAGCCTGACTCACTCCTGCTGCTTGCAAATGTCTCTCAACACTAGCAGTCATCACATCAAGCTTGCCTTTCAGGCAACAGATTCCTGAACGCTGCCCCAATTAGAACACCTAAGCATGTCTACAAATCATAACAGGAATACCAATTCTGGTGCCGTCCTTCAACCTGGCAAACGTCCACTGTCAGTTACTTTAGTATCAACATATCAATGTCTTGTTCTCCTTCCTAAACCATCACACCATAGTGAATGACTCATGGGAGAGAAGTATTCAAAAACCAACAAAGTAGAGGCCTACAGGGAATATCAAAGTTCAAAGGTCAGACCTTTATTGGCATAAGAGCAATAATGATTCACTATCAAAAGTAGGTACAAAGGCCTGAAATATAGTAAGAACAATACATAAACAATCAATTAAAACAGCAGCCAATAATACTAATCAAGAGTAGACACACAGCAATTAAAATAAAGTAGTATGCCTAGATTTAATTTTATAGGCTTCTGTTAAGAAGTTCGCAACACATGCAGTAATATGGGGATTGACATCTTCTAAAAGGTAGGATAGAATTTTCCTTTTAGTAAATACATTATGTTGAAGATATTCAGCTAAAAATTATCTACGTTGTGAGGCCAGGAGAAGACATTCTAAAATAATATGGGATATAGAATCAAGGACTCCTAATTCACATGGGCGTAATCTATTTTGGAGAGATATCTGTCTAAACCTACCATAGAGAACTGTTGATGGGAAGGCATTTAAACGCGCCAAAGTAAAAGTCCGACGATGGAATGGGGAGTCTAAAGTAAAAAAATAATGGGGTATCTTCCCATGTCTTTGGGGTATACCTAGATTGGCTGCAGAGCAAACAGGGGAATGTGAGGGGAACACTTTTTGGTATTTGTGATCCATAAGCCTTAGTTGGAATGTTCTGAAGATATATAATTCGTCACATGAGAAAAGAGTGTCCACCTCAATACCAAGTTTTTGTAGTTTGTGGGCAAATGTAAAGAGCAAAGTAATGCTGTGCCTAACTTTCATCAGGTAGTGTAATAAACTTCCTGAATCCATTCTGAAATGAATTTTTAACCAGAATTTAAAAGCCATAATCCAGGCTCTGGTTTCTAGAAGGTGTAAACCTAGCTCTGCACCAATGGATGAGTAGGGGACACATTTGGGAGCACCTAAAATCTGACGGCAGAATGATGATTGCACATTCTCCACACAAGGACTAAAGGCTCCAATCCAAAAAGGTATTCCATATAGCAACTGAGGGAGGATTTTAGCACTGTAAATTTTCAGAGTTGCTGGAATGAACTGATTACCTCCTAAGAAATAGAACTTTTTAATTTGCGCCAGAGAACATCTCACTAGACTTACAGCTCTATTACGATGCGTTGGCCATCTAAGGTTGTCGTTAAAGGTAATTCCCAAATACTTGTAAGTCTTCACTTGTTCAATTTCTTCTGTACCAATGCACCATTTCCATAGGTGCCAGCTCTTTGAAAAAACCAGGATTTTTGATTTTTCATAATTAATTACCAGTTGATTCAATCTACAGTATTGATGAAAGGCTTTCAAGTATTTTTGAAGGCCAATTCTGGTACGTGAAAGAATGACAGTGTCATCAGCGTATAGCAGTAAAGGCACTGCTAATTGTTCCAAGAAGGGAGGGTGGCCATTCACAATGGACATATGTTGGCTCAAATAATTCAGAAACAGATTAAAGAGATAAGGGGCAAGTACACAGCCCCTACAGGGAATATGTTTCCAAAGGGTGAGATCCAAACAGCTGTGAAATTAGTTCTTCACCCCCTAGGAAGCTGGAGTTTTGATGCCCAGCATCATTCCATGAGAGCCATTTCAAAGGCTCTTTATATTATAGGATAGTGCCCCGGTGTTCAAAGACCAAAGGTCATATTTCAACTGGACATGAGACCAGGGCTGCATTCACACATTGTTTTATATTACATTCTTATTGTGCTATAGCAATTGTTAAAAAGCCAGTTCATGTGAAAGAGCTTATTGCACATAGATGAAGTCCCCTTCTTCCCAAAGGACTTCCCGAACGACAGAGACACAGAAGATGTGCAGATCTCTTTTATTGTTTTTTCACATTAATGTGGGGAGGAGAAAACAAACCATACACCCCGTTCTCCTTCGAAATTCTTCCCCATAGTCACAACATCTTATACCTTTCTGTAAACAAAGACCAACTTACAGATTGGCTACACCAGTCTTCACCTTTGACATTCTGATTACATTCATTGGTCAAATAAGTCCCATATCCCAACTTAGAAGCGAGAGATGAATAGATATCACCCGGGGGCCACTAATCTGGACCCCCATGCCCCACTTTCCTATACTTCATGTCTGCAGTTTCGCCCCCTTTCCTGTTCGACTCCAGTGTAGGCCTCCTGGCCCAATTCCAGGATAAGCGCAGAGCTCCTGCTGTAGTAGGGAGATTTAACCTTCTCCAAGAGATAGGCTCCTGGTGACTCCCGGAGATAGAAAGATAGCTTACTTTTCACCGAAATATGTTTACAGAACAAAATAAAGATAATGAGTCTCTACTGAAGGGAAGACTTCCTTTCGTATCTAACAGTAGCCCATTGTTCTTAGTTAGGACATTGGAACCAAAATCATGGGAAAGGCCCTATAATACTTTTAAGGTGAGCTCAGCAAATATAACACTGCAAACATGATACTTTGAACACATGTATAATACTTTGTTAAGGCAGGTTAGTGCAAATGATCAAGATTAGTGCAATTCTGTTTGGCACTCTGACCATGCTGTAATGCAAATCTGAATCTACGTCCAACAACTCCCCCCATTTGATTGAAAATGGAGGGGAGATGTCTACGCTCCACTTTCATCAACTCCAGGTCTCTCTCTGTGTAGTCTTCTTTCTCTCCTTCATTCTCTTCCCCCGTGGGGGAGGCCTTTGGTCATTGTTTTCAAGCATGATATAAGCAAAGGTATGCATTGGATACAGGTGCAAAAGCATACAAGTAAGATTATGCATAGGCAAGAATACATGAGGACAAGTTTTACCTTTGACCCCAGGCTCTGGAACCATTCCCCAACACCTCCCAGTAGGTCCCCAAATATTCCTTCACTGATGGTGACTTTTTCTGTTAACTCTTGTAACTTCTTCACATGTGCTTCTATAGAACGGGAGTGATCACTCAAATTCAAACAGCACATTTCAGAAAACTCCTCACAGCCATGATTTGCTCTGGGGAGCAAGAAATCTATGCCATTTGATTTTGAAGTGTGGCCCGTTCTGTGGCTTTGAGGTCTAGCAACAGACCACTTATGGCTTTTGATGTCTCATTTATCCCTTTAACCACTAGGCAAGCTAGCCCATTTATGTTTATTCCATTCACAGCTGCCAAGCCTGGCAGCCAAACAATGAACCACCTAAGGCCATATATTCAGTATCTGTAAGCAAATTAACCCCTGGAACACAATTCTCATCCAGGATCAGGCTCCTTCGAGGCCTATCCCATTGCAGACTGCGTTCTTTTATCTGGGTTTTGTTCCCTATCCAGGGGACAATCAACGTGGTGAGCCTGCCAAATGTGCAAGGACTCTTATGACCACCCCATGACCACCTCCTGGCGCCTTGGTAACTCTGTGTTATTTACCTATTGAATCTCAAAATTGACTTGTTATCTTCATTTTGTTCTGTAAACATCTTTCGGTGAAAAGTAAGCTATCTTTCTACCTCCAGGAGTCACCGGGAGCCTATCTCTTGGAGAAGGTTAAATCTCCCTACTACAGCAGGAGCTCTGCACTTACTCATCCTGGAATTGGGCCAGGTGGCCTACACTGGAGTCGAACAGGGAAGGGGGCGAAACCGCAGATATGAAGTATAGGGAAGTGGGGCATGGGGGTCCAGATTAGCGGACCGCGGGTGATATCTATTCATCTCTCGCTTCTAAGTTGGGATATGGGACTTATTTGACCAATGAATGTAATCAGAATTTCAAAGGCGAAGACTGGTGTAGCCAATCTGTAAACTGTAGCACTTAGGGCTTATGAGAAGGGGCTTATGATTACCGTTGGCTCTGCTCTGCGAAGACAAAACTCTCCTCCTCCACTAAGACTTCTTGCAACTTAACTGGCTCTTCCTCACAGGGGTAGGGAACGCTGGCTCTCCAGATGTTTTTTGCCTACAAGTCCCATCAGCCCCAGCCATTGGCCATCCTGACTGGGGCTGATGGGAGTTGTAGGCTAAAAACATCTGGAGAGCCAACGTTCCCTACCCCTGCGCAGAAGAGGCAGCCTTCTTAGACTGGAGGAAAGTTTCAAATCTTGCTGAATGAAAGATACAGGCCACTATCTACATCATCATCAACAACAACAACAACAACAACAACCACCATACAACATCACAATTGCATTACACTTTGGGGAAGGGGGAAAGGTCCCTGCCCTATGGAGCTACAATCAAAATTTACAATAAAGGGAGGTGGTTGTAGGGGTAACCGGAGAAAGAATCATTTGTTTGCTTATTTACTTTATACCCTGCCTATCTTGATGAGATTGAAATCAGATTTCAAGATATCAGGAAGCATAAGACATCCAGTGTAAGACTCCAGTTATACATCTGATGACCTTTGACTGTCATTGCTGATACTTCTCACCTTGTGAAAAATACAGTGGCTCTAGTGTTCTTTTATTTTTATTCTTGGATGACTCTAAGAAAGCTATGGGTTGGATCCTGCCATGCAATAATGGGAGAGAAGGTTTACTCAATGCAGTTTCATTTTCATGCACGACACTACGTATGAGCTACTCTAAGATCCTTTCATTTCTGATCAGTGTCAGTAAGGGCAAAAACCAAATGGCTATTTGAGGCAGTCATTACAGTTCACTCTGGAGGTGTGATATGACTTGATAAAAATCTCTATTTGTTGGCTTGTTGAAATATATCTTGTGTGATGTCTTGTGCTAGCAGAAATACAAAATGGGATACAGTCAAGCTAACTCAGTACAAGGACTACTTTACAATGACTTGCCTGTTTTTCTCCTTGTGTAATGCTCTTGTGAGAGTGGATATAGCACATAGGATCCAACCCTTCATGTTCTGATGATGAATTCTCCATTAAGAGCTACCCTTAGTCTATTGTCTTTGGAATATCTTCTTCACATAACGTTTTGTATTTAACTGATTGTATTTCATGTCCTATAGGGCTACAAATCTATTTTCTTTCTATGCTTCCTCTGGTTTGAGCTTTGCTTGCCAGGCTCAAATCCAGAGATCATCATTTAAAGAGCCCAGAACCAAGTATACATGACAGTTCCCATGTGGAGTCCACCAAAAAAGACATTCCACACAGTATACCATGCATACAATGAAGAGCTGTTCCACATTATGCCTGCCAAGGAAGAGGCCACTTTCTTGATTGGGGCCATAGTATATACATTAGCAGCCAGTAAATATGTAACTAAGGGAGACCTGTGTCATTATAAGCCTGGCTGTCCCATCATTTTCCACCTGCAGTAATGTGCAAGTAGACAGCTGCTTTCCACCGCAGACAGAACAAGGAGCCAAGAAATAAAACAGAAATAGAAGGCACCTCCATCTCTCAAAGTGACCACCGCAGTCTTTAAAAGAGTCCAGTAATGCTACGTGAAGCATATTTGTTGGTCTATTCATTCTGATTTTTCACTGATTTCTCATTGATATTATGTCCTTTAATGTTTTTCCATTAATCCAATGCATTCCCACCACAACTTCAGAGATCTCAATACAAACACATACACTTGTCTGAAGCTGGTAATGGTTCATGTCCCTTGTAGACCTCATGCATCCAAGTTTAGGTATTTCTTGGCCCTTCAGTGCCTTAAGAATAATACTAGAAAGATTAACAGCCAGGGCTTTTTTTGTAGAAAAAGACCAGCATGAACTCATTTGCATATTAGGCCATGCACCCCTGACACCAAGCCTGCTGGAACTGTGTTCCTGTGCATTCCTGCTAAAAAAAACCCTAACCCCCTCCCCCACCCCCATTAATAGCCCAACCACACCATACAGTCACCCAGCCATTCCTTGGGAATATGAGGGAATAATAGTTTCATATGATGATCTTTGGTATGCAAGTTGACCTTATTGACAGGCCTTCCCCTAAAATTCCCACAGGGCCATTTTCAAAGTATATACAATAACATTCATATAACATCATGGGGGGGTGGGGAATCTGTGATGTTCATCTTTGTGTTTGAAACAGATCACATCCCATATAGCTTTGGTTCATTTTAAGTAATGTGAGTTCTTTAAAAATACAAATGAAAGAAAGACATGGATGGGCACAGACCAGAAAATGCTGGTTCGGTTCACGAAAAGAACTGGACCGGTTCCCGGACCAGTTCGCAAACTGAACCACAGACTGGTTCACGAACCAGTTTGCAAACTGGTACGGTTTTTAAAAAGCCCCTACACAGGGCTTCGAAGCTCCAAAATGGCAGGTTCTCTCCAGACCACTCTCCTCAATGTACCCACCAAGTTTGGTCCACATTGGACTTCGGGGTGGGGGGCTGAGTTACAGACCCCTTAAAAAGGTCATTCACTGCAATGCTTTTCAGTGGGATGTCACCTCTGCTGGTTCAGAAGTGACAAAAACTGACCTGTGTAAGCTAGAGGTCTTCAACGCACACAATTCCTCCCTGGGGTGACCCTCCACATGGCCCATATATTACATGCATGTCAGATTTGGGAGCATCCAAGTAGCAGACCACCAAGCAAGGTGCCTCCAGGAAACTGTTTTTGGGGGAGTTGTCCAGTGTCAGTTTGAGACACTACAGTGTGGACCTGGTTAAGCTACAGGCATCAGACTCCCAGAGTACCTCCCCTGGGATCACCCACATGGCTGCAGGTGGCTGTGTCTTCCTGGGACTAGCCACCCAGTCCTGGTGACATGATGACTGATTGGGGCCAAGCCTTCTATGCTACCTGGGAAGGTGAAAGGGACAGCCAAGCCTGGCAGCTGGGACTCACTGCACAGCTGTGGGAGGGGGCACTGGTGGACTAGCTAAGGGAATGTGTGGGAATATGTGGCAGAGGAGAAAGGATGCTTTTTTGGAGGACCAGCAAGGATACCCCACAGCCCGGGAAGAGGGCAGTTAGCCAAGCCCCCCAGAAATCTGTAGGTAGTTTGGGTGCCTGAGTGGGAGAGGAGAGTGGAAACCTCCCCAGGCAGAGACTCAAGCAATGCAGAAAGAAATGGGGTGCTTTTTGGAGGAGCAGAAAGGGGACCCCACAGCCAGGGAAGACAGCAGTTAGCCAACCCCCCGAAAAATGTGTAGGTAGTTTGGGTGCCTGAGTGGGAGAGGATACCCCCCAGGCAGAGACTTAAGCTATGCACGAAGAAACGGGGTGCTTTTTGGAGGAGAAGAAAGGGGACCTCACAGCCAGCATGTAGAGAAAAGGGAAGTTTTCAGAACCCGCAAAAGTGAACAGTCCACCCCCAAATCAAATCAAAAACATGTTTTAGATGAAAAAAATCTATCCATGTTTCCCACACCTCACAGCAAAGAAAAAGATGGTGGGGGGAGGGAGAGAGAATGTAGCTCTGAATGCAAAGAAAGGAGAAAAAAGAGAGAGGTGATGCTTTTACTCTGGCAGTTTGTATAAAGGCCAGGAGATTCAACAGGTTTCTCCACCCACCCCAGTAATTCCCCCCTTCAATCCACCAAAAGATATTCTTTCACACGCAAGAAGAACAAAAACCAGATGCGAACAGAGGACAGGAATGCGCCTCCAGTGATTATATACATCCCACCCACCCCCCCATCCTGAGGAAGTCAGATCAATGCTTGTCATTGGAAATCAGACTTGCCTGTCATCTTCAGACTGTCACTATTGGTCCCTCGATGGCTGGAAATATCCCACTCATACCCACTTTTCAGCACGAAACTCCATGGGTGGAGTTTCTTTGCCAAGAGTGCACAAGAGGTTCCGAACTGGGCAGAAAGTTCGGAGACTTCCTGGTCCAAACATGTGACTTTTGAACCGAACTGTTTGAACCTCGAAAAAGGTAAAGTCCGGGCCAGATTTTAGTTCGGGTTCGAGTCTGTGCCCATTCCCACATATTACCAAGGTGAAGCACAAACTTACCTGCAATTTCTTCTAAAGAATTTGCTCTCATGTCTAGCAGCACGGTGCCATTGAGGATACAACTTCTCAACTCAAACAAACTATGTAGCGATAGAGTGGCAACGTACGGTTTACTCCACCTCTCCCCTCCATCTTCAACATCTTCTTCAAACTTCAACCACCTAAATGAGCAAACAGTTTAATCAACATTTATTTATTTATTTTAAACAATGTTATACAGCCTTCCCACCCAATCAGGGTCCACATGGCACCCAGCATAACAACATTAAAATATTTTAACAATTAAAATAAGTTAAAAATATAAAATTCAATTAAAAACACATAAACAAACAATATTAGAGAGCGGGTCAAAAATGTTATTGGGGGTGTGCCAGACAAAACAAAAACGTTTTCACCTGCTGGTGAAAGACATCAATATGGGGAGACAGATGAATCTCACTGAGGAGGGAATTCCAAAGTACTGGTGCCATGATGGAGAAGGCCTTTGCTTGGGTTGCCATCCACCTAGCCTCAAGTGGTGGGGACAACCAAAGCAGGACTTCTGAGGAGGACGAGAGTGAGCAGCTAGGCTCTTATGGGAGAAGGTGCTTCTTAATGTATGTTAGCCCTGGACCATACAGGGTTCTCAAGATCATTACCAGCAATTTGGAAGCCACTGTGAGTGGAACAAGACTGGAGTGTTATGGTCCCTAGGACCCACTCTAGTAAATACTCTGGATGCAGCATTATTTACCAACTGAAGTTTCCAGACAGTCTTCAAGGGTAGCCGCAATTGCATTTTGCAAAACAGCAGAATGCAGCGACTTAAGAAGTTCCACTTGAAGTCCACTTGAAGTTCCAAGTGGAAGTTGTTGGTTCAAATCTCTATCCAGCCTTAGGCTGAATTGTTAGGATAAAATTAAATAGACACATTGCATTGGATCCTACCATTTGTTCCATTAGTAGAAGAATCCTTAGTCTTTTTCAGTTATTATACTTTATTGCTTTCCTACTGACTGTGTAACATGTAGCCCTGTTGATATGAGCAGTTGCCATTCTGCCTGAATGTGAGTATTCTCCAATTTCAGGTACATAGACTTGAAATCCTGATTATTTCAGGATATGGTTTCATGAGCACCAACAGAAAAGTGGTTATGTTGCTCTGTTTGCACAATAGGGTTGCTAAGTCAAATTCAAGAAATATCTGGGGACTTTGGGGGTGGAGCCAGGAGACTTTGGGGATGGAGCCAGGAGACATTGGGGGGCGGAGCCAGAAGCAAGGGTGTGACAAGCATAATTGAACTCCAAGGGAGTTCTGGTCATCACATTTAAAGGGACAACACACCTTTTAAAACGCCTTCCTTCCATAGGAAATAATATAGGATAGGGACACCTTCTTTTGGGGCTCATAGAATTGGACCCCCTGGTCCAATCGTTTTGAAACTTGGGGGGCATTTTGGGGAGAGGCACTAAATGCTATACTGAAAATTTGGTTCCTCTACCTCAAAAAACAACCCCCCGGAGCCCCCGATACCTCCAGATCAATTCCCCATTATACCCTATGAGAATCGATCTCCACATAGGGAATAATGAAGTGCCCAGCAGACATTTCCTTCCCTCCCTCCTCCCCTTTCTGGCGACTCTGAAGTGAAGAAGAAGAAGATATTGGATTTATATCCCGCCCTCCACTCCGAAGAGTCTCAGAGCGGCTCACAATCTCCTTTACCTTCCTCCCCCACAACAGACACCCTGTGAGGTAGATGAAGATATTGGATTTATATCCCGCCCTCCACTCCGAAGAGTCTCAGAGCGGCTCACAACCTCCTTTCCCTTCCTCCCCCACAACAGACACCCTGTGAGGTAGATGAAGATATTGGATTTATATCCTGCCCTCCACTCCGAAGAGTCTCAGAGCGGCTCACAATCTCCTTTACCTTCCTCCCCCACAACAGACACCCTGTGAGGTGGGTGGGGCTGGAGAGGGCTCTCACAGCAGCGGCCCTTTCAAGGACAACGCTGCAAAGAGCTCTGGCTGACCCAAGGTCATTCCAGCAGGTGCAAGTGGAGGAGTGGGGAATCAAACCCGGTTCTCCTGGTGAGGGATTGGCCTCTCTACTTACAAGTTGCAGCCAACTTCTTCGAAGTAACACAGACACACCATCCCAAGAGTAAGCCTTTCCAATCGGAGACTGAAGCCTCCAGAGGTGGAAAGTCACATGGTGGCTTTGGAGGTGGGGCTTCCCCCGCCGACCAGCTGACTGGGGGTGGAAAAGAGCCTGGGAAAGCGGAAGAACCCCAGCTGGGACCTGGGGATTGGTAAGCCTATTGCACAATATGGTAACCATGTGTATCAGAAGGATCATGGATAATGTGCTCTTACATTACAAGGTTGGAGCATCAAAATCAGAATGACCGAAAATGGTTCACATGCCAGGCCCTAAATGTCTTGGGGCCAGGATACCTGAAGGCCCATCACCTCCATATCATCCCGTCTGCCTGTTAAGATCTGCCTCTCAAGCCCTTGTCTCTGTCCCTTGCCGTCAGAGGTGAGGCTGGTTGTGACTAGAGACAGGGTATTTTCTGTGGTGGCACCTCACTTCTGGAATGCTCTCCCCCTGAGGTTTACCCAGTGCCTGCTTCACTTTCTCTGAGTTGCCAGGTCAAAACATATTTTTTTTTAATGCAGGTCTTTACTTACGGCTTTTATCTTATCATTTTAATAGTCTGCTCTGCTTTGTGCATCATTTTTATGATGCTTATTATGTCTAATGGCTAATGTGTTTTTAAATAAACTTTGTTTTACGCTATGGTCCTTAACTGTAAACTGCCTTGAGCAGGACTCTGAAGAAGCAGTAAGCAAATATTCTAGATAAAATCAATAAATGTACATTTTATTTAAAGGCTTTTGAAGTTATTAAGCGCTTCATGCAAGCAATTTTTTTTAAAAAAAGTAAGCTGTCTGCAGGTTTACTAAAAATCATACACACAATAGAGTTGCCAGCCTCCAGGTGGGGCCTGGGGATCTCCTGCTTTTACAATTGATCTCCAGCTGGCAGAGATCAGTCCCCCTAAAGAAAATGGCTGCTTTGAAGAGTGGATTCTATGGCATTGTACCAAGCTGAGGCCCCTCCCCTCTCCAAATCTCACCCTCTCCCGGCTCCACCCCCAAAGTCTCCAGGTACTTTTCAACACAGACCTGGCAACCATACAGGAAGAAGGAATTAAGGGGACAGGTGCAAGGCAGTGATTCTGAATCAGACGATGTATCTAACTACTTAAGCCAATAGGGCGTAGTGGCTAGTGTATTGGAATGGGATATGGGAGACCCAGGTTCAAATCACCACTCTGCTTTGAAACTTGTTTGGTAACCTTGGGTCAGTTGCTCTCTCTCTCTTTCTCTCTCAGAGTAATCCACACCACATGGTTGTTAAAAAGAGAGGTGAGAAACAGGTATGTTCTGTACTAAATGGATCTTATTTTTTTATAATCAGTTATGGATGCCAGCCTCCAGGTGGGACCTGGGGATCCCTGGAATTCCAGCTCCAGACTACAGAGATCAGTTCCACTGGAGAAAATGGCAGCTTTGGAGGGTGGACTCTATGACACTGTATATCTATACAGAACTATGTAGAGGATGCTGTGGAATTGTTTTCTGTGGCCCCAGAAGGTAGGACCAGAACCAATGGGTTGAAATCAAATCAAAAGAGTTTCTGGCTCAACATTAGGAAGAACTTCCTGACCGTTAGAGCGATTCCTCAGTGGAACAGGCTTCCTCGGGAGGTGGTGGGCTCTCCTTCCTTGGAGGTTTTTAAACAAAGTCTAGATGGCCATCTGACAGCAATTAAAATGCTGTGAATTCAGGGAGAGGTGTTTGTGAGTTTCCTGCATTGTGCAGGGGGTTGGACTAGATGACCCTGGAGGTTCCTTCCAGCTGTATGATTCTATGATTCTTTATATGTGCTATTGCTCACTGATACTTCTAAACTGCCGGATCACAGTTAAGGATATTATGATTATTATGACCAGCAAAACAACAGGAACTTTTAATGCTCTGTAGTAACTTGCTCAATATTTTCTGTATTTACTTTAGCTACATCTGTTGTCTTCCTGGAGGTATTGATCTTCAGCCAACTTCTCGCCCACACCATTCACTGGTATCTGTTGCATTTCTTCTGACTAAGTGAACAGTAAGTATCTTGGTAGATCTTAACATGAGATATTAAAGTGCTCCAAAAGTGGGACTTTGCTACAACATTCAGTTAGATCATTAGTCATCAAATGATTGGTCATGGCCTACACGTGAATTGCACCCTGACCTAAGGATGGTATTACCACTTAAAAAAAAAAAGGTGACAGGGAGAAAGAGACACCAGATGTAAAGGAAAACAGAGTTCCTTTACTTTTTTAACACTCATGTAGAAGCAGAGGAGAGAACTGTGGGAAGCTGCAGTTCTCTATGTTAGGGTGAAGGAAAGTGGCAAAAATATCATGCAGAACTGGCAAAAGTACAGATACCTGACTGTTTACCTTGCATCTGATCAACCAGGTGATGTCTAGAGGGGGAGGAGCTTTTCCTACCCACATTTAAGAAACTACATATCAGTGAAGCCAGGAAGAGAAAGAGAAATAAGGAAAGCAATAAGGAAATATGGACTGGGCATCTTCACTAGGGAGGGCACAGACCAGGAATATGGACGTTCATACATTTCAGAGAAAGAGACAGAAGGTCAGATCTGGATAAATTAATAGGAAGACAATAGAGCAGATGAAAATGATAAGCAGAACCCATGTTTCAGTAGATCCCTGGTTTGAAGGCTGAAGGCTACTGAACTAAGAGGTTAAGGAAGTTAATGAGGTTCAAGGTTTGACGAGGGGAGGAACCTCAGCAGGGTATTACGCCATAGAGTCCCCCCTCCAAGGCAGCCATTTTCTCTAGGTGAACTGATCTCTGTCACCTGGAGATCAGTTGTAATCCCAGGGGATCTCCAGCCACCACCTGGAGGCTGTCAAGATAGAGAGCTCACAGGTATAAGTAGGCATAAAAATATTGGACATTCTGTGAGGATTTTTACTAATACATATATTAAAACAATTTTTATACTAAACAATTCAATAATATCCACTAGTATTTAAAAAAATAAAACAGTCCATTCTACAGAATGATGTACTGTGTTCTCTCCTTGTTTGCAGAGCTATTCAAAGTCCAATAACTCCCAAATAGATATGACTGCTCCCAAAACAGGTGTGGCTGCAAACGGACTGCTGCTTCCATCCTCTTTTCAGAGCCAATCCTTCTTCAGGCAGCTCACTAAAGGGGCTGGCACGTCATAAAAAACCTGATTTAACAATATTTTAAATGCATATTGTCCTGAGTCTTATTCAAGATACACTCATATATACTCACTAAATTATTTCAATTGGCACTGCTCTGTATTTCCAAAGGATATGGCACGGCTCAACACTTCTATCTGCTCTGGGCTTCTCTTAAAGGGCTGGACAAAGAATCCAAGGGAGTCAAGTTTATGAAACCTAACAGGCATTTCCAGTTGATTTGGGAGCGTACTGGAATGAGACCACTGTTTTACAAAGATCCTGAATTAACTTACAACTTTTAGCAACAGCAAACATTTGAGGATCCTGAATTAACTTAGGACTTTTTAACAACCATTTTTACAATAAATGTTTGAACAACTTAAAGCTTTTGAAGACTTCAGACTGACAGAACTGGAGGCAATGTCTTCTAGTGTCAGATTTTTCATGGAGTGTTCAATATTTTTATATCACCTGGAGGTTGGCAAACCTAACTGGGCTTCCCTTTCTTACGGTAGACCTTAGGCTCTTTTGAAGAGGAGGAATGATTATCCCACCCCCACTCCAAGCACTGAACAAACTGGCCGCTGTCTTTTATATGCCACAAACCCCCACTTCCAAAACTTTCTGTTTAAAATAGAGTAAACTGAGGAGCACAAACCCATCAAACAGAAAAGCATTGCTGAGGATATGTTGGCCTGCTAAGGGTAAGGAATACTTTCCTTCACAACTAGATTTATCGCCAGATCAATGCCTACTTTACTAGAACTATGTTAGATTTAGGATTTACCCACCAAAGCCTATTATTTCAGGATTAGTGCTGCACAAGGCATTATGTAATGGCGCCTCTACTTCATTATGATAAACAGTAATCATTTGCTATATTACATTACCTAACCAGGACCACATCAGTTAAATAAAAAGACAAATAGGCAAGAGCAGTATTTTCTGTTCTCTTGAACCTTGGTTTAAACCAAATTTACATTCACAATGCTTTCTTCTGGAGATGAATGAAATATCTTCAGCATTTTTGTGTGTGAGTATGTGTGTGTCTGAATGAGAGAGATCAAGAGATCTCCATTGTTTATTATTCTTTGCCAGTTTCATTTTTTTTAAATTCCAAATCTGCTCTGGCCTATAAAATATTTACTCCAGATAGTAACATCTGGCTTTGAAGATATTGGATTTATATCCCACCCTCCACTCCAAAGAGTCTCAGAGCGGCTCACAATCTCCTTTACCTTCCTCCCCCACAACAGACACCCTGTGAGGTGGGTGGGGCTGGAGAGGGTTCTCCCAGCAGCTGCCCTTTCAAGGACAACCTCTGCCAGAGCTATGGCTGACCCAAGGCCATTCCAGCAGGTGCAAGTGGAGGAGTGGGGAATCAAACCCGGTTCTCCCAGATAAGAGTCTGCACACTTAACCACTACACCAAACTGGCTCTCCTTTTGAAGAAAGCCCTGTCTTGTCAAAATACTACTGCTGGTACATGGATGTAAAGGATGTGTTTGGTTGTAACAACAATGGCCATTTTTTTTTCACTTCCACATGACTCTGAAATGTTCTACCATGTATGCTTGCTTGTTTTCCATGAGTGACAAATGTGAACTCAAAGGCTTCCTTCAACAGACATTCACCTGGCCATCTCCCTCCACTCGCCATCCTCTCCTTCACGCCAACAAATTTCATCGAGCTCTGTGAACAAGTCATGAGGGATGTGTTCTTCGTCATCATCCTCTGTTCCAAGAATAAACTGTACCCTCTGTGAAGGGGTGTCTGGGGGGAAAAGACGAGAAAGAAAGGCCATTAAATGGAAGCAATGAGATAATAAAAAACAGCTGAGAAGCTGGTACAGAGACTAAATGGCCAACTGCAAAAACAAAAGCCGTGTAATAACTTTTATTAAGATTAACCAACTGACCTTTATTAAGATCTGGATGGCCCAGGCTAGCCTGATGTCAGATTTCAGAAGCTAAGCAGGATCAGCCACGGTTCGAATTTGGATGGGAGCAGGGGTATAGATGTCTCAGGGGGGGGGGGGGTTGGGGGGGGGCAAAAGGCTAAAACTGGTCCCAGTCCACACTACATTAAATTATTTAAATATGAAATTATTTAAATTTTCAAAAAAAAACATATACAATAATCATGTGGTTTTAATAATATAACTTTTTTCACTTGTAACAGTCTGAATCACAGTCAAAGAAAGGACTGTGAGAGGAAAAATGTCATGATCTCCTTCACTGAGACAATTTGAGTAAATATTTCATTTCTTTATGAAAGGAAATACTTCCTCCCCCTCTCTCCTTCCTCACAACTTAGGCTGAGTATCTGACTGGCCCAAGATCATGTCATTGAGTGTGCTTCATGGCTAAATGGAGGTTTGAGCACTGGTCATCCCACTCTTGAACCAGCACTCTAACAACTACACCACTCACATACCGAATACTCAGTATGAATCTCCTAATGCATCTCAGAATCCACAGAAAAACACATAGTAAATACTAGCTTCTCTGATACCCGCTCCTAAAATTATGGGAGCATTGGATTGGTTGAAATAGGGTCCAGGACTGCAGAATCATCTTACTTCCTATATTTGGTGAGCTTTATCTCCTCCCTTCCACCATGTACACATGCACAGAGATAAAAGAGATGGCTACTCCTATAACTTCCATTTCTTTTTCTCAAAAGCTTCAAGTCTCAGGTTTCCAAAACCACCGTAACTTCTAGCATTTGAACCACTATTTTCCCCAGCAGAACTTCCAAAGATCCTAAGGGGGAAAAATACTGCAGTAGAAGGGAGCTCCTGTGTGGCAAGTAAATGTCCCAAAGTCCCAGAAAGAGAAAGTGGAGTTGGCACTCTGTGTGAGTGGAGAGAATGAGACTACACAGTTTAAGCCTCGTTATGCAGAGCAGGGGGCATAGCCCCCTCCAGGAAATCCCAGCGGCTTGCACCCCACTGCCCCCTATAGTTTATGCCCCTGGATGGGAGAGCATAATGGAACTGTGTAGAGCCAGGAAATGGTAAACCATTTCAGTTCATCTCTTGTCTGGAAAATCCCATGAGAAGTCACCATCCGTTGTCTGGGACTTGATGGTGCTTTCCATTACCAAAATGATACACAATGTTTTGTGTCATTTGGACAGGTCTTCATGAAAGGTATTGTGTGACTTATATTTCTAGACTTGAACCAACATGGCTTCAAGCAACCTCTTTTTCATCTATCTATATATATGACTTACAAAAAAAAAAGAAGAATTGTTAACGCAATTAGATATTAGAATTATTGGCTGCAACCAACAATCCTTTGTGTCAGGTAAGCAAATGATTTGAATGAAAAAAGACTATCGAGCAGTATGTTATCCATATAATTAACTTTTACAAACAGGCATTATAGCACTTAATAAAAATAATTACTCATTGTCAACTCAGCCATACTTTAATGCTAATTCTCAAAACTTGTTGTTGCCATGTTGTCACAAATCCAGCTTTGTTGCATGGCAAGTTTGATTTTTTACAATCAAACACATACTTCTTCCTTGGTAATATATCCAAAAATGTATTTGCTGCTTAGATTGTAATCATGCCTTACAATACAGGCATTTCTTAGTATTTCGTACAGTAGGGATCATGACTGCTCCGCTTGGTGATATCCAAGACCAGAATAGATTCAAGCAATCATCATAGTGCTTCCTGCTTTCTGTTATTTGGATAATGCAAAGGGGTTTTTAATACTATTATGATTCCTCTAAGGCCATGACCACCTTAAAACCTATTTTGCATTTAAACGGCAAATCTCTTTTATCAGTACACTTTGGATGGAATCCGCATTTCCTGAAATAGGCTGATGAACGCAATCTCTCAGCCACTCTCCTCCACAGCAGGGAGAATATCCAGGAATCCTTCCGGAGTGGCCAATGTTACCCAAGGGGATTAGTAGACAAGAGCATTCATCTGTGCTCACGGAGCAAGTGGACCCAATGCTTCAGTGCTTGATGTTGGGTTTCCAAGCACATGCTCGCTGTTAAACAACATCAGGGAGAGCACTGCCCCTTGGGTCACACCACAATTAAGCGGGTGTCTCCAGCATGACTGTCCCCCGATCACCACCCTTTGCCCCTGACCAGAAAGGAAAGAGGAGAGTCATTGCAAGGCCAATCCTGAATCCCTGTGTCAGCAACAGGTGGTTGACCATGTCAAATGCAGCCAATAGCATCAGCACTGCCAAACCGCCTCAGTCCAGATGCCACTGGAGGTCTTCCACCAGGGCGACCAGTACTGTCTCTGTCCCATGACCTGGGCAGAAGCCGGACTGATGGGGATCTAGGTACATATGACTCAAGGTACATATGGAGGAGTGGGGAATCAAACCCAGTACATATAGAGGAGTGGGGAATCAAACTCAGTTATCCCAGATAAGAGTCCACACACTTAACCACTATACCAAACTGGCTCTCAACAGTTCCCTAATCAGGCACAGGGAATCAACTCTGACATAGTAAAATAATTCCCCATATAGTAATGATCTACTGTCATTGTTTCAGAATAACCTGAATGATTAATACTTGGCTTTCCAACCTACTGGCATTTGGGTGGGATTTGATCCATCATATAGGCTAAAAATACCCATTTACCATTATAATACAGATGACAAATCACTTAGCTTAGGAGGAATTGCTCATATTTCTTCTAGAGGAACCATACAGAGGTGATTTAATACTTAGTATGGCTTAGTCCACCATTTTCAAATAGTGCAAAACTGTTCCTACCTATATATATATATTTACCAATATGTAAGCTCAAGCAGAGTGCTTAAGCACTTAGGAGCATTAGCCCTATCCTTGTGTTCTGGACTACATGCTGAGTACGCAATCACCAATGTGACTTCTCTAGGAAAAAAACAATATATGATAAACTGTTCCTAAGTACTCAAACCCTCTCCTGCTCTGCCATTTGGAGTGCTGGCAGAGATTTGCAGGACCACTGGAGTAATGGATAAAAATAAGTTTCTTATTAGGAAATCAGATCAATCAGGATCTCAAAGCCTAAAAGGGCAGAAGGCATTTTGAAACGTGGTTGCAAAGTGAATTTTGCTGATCCCATGATGGCATAAAGCAACAGGGAAGTAATTTATTTCAGCAGTCGGGTTTCCAAAAGTCCTGGTCCAGGCCATTTCAAAATGGGGATGATTACAAAGGTCCTAACCTGAATGACCCAGGCTAGTCCAGTCTCATCAGCTCTTGGAAGCTAAGCAGGGTCGGCCCTGGTTAGTATTCAGATGGGAGACCACTAGGGAAGTCCAGGGCTGGGAAGTGGAGGTAGGCAATGGCAAATCACTTCTGAATACCTCTTGCCATGGAAACCCCATGGGGTCGCCATAAGTCAGCTGTGACCAGACAACCAAAAAAAATACCGATTACAAGGATTCTAGAGCTGCTCTAGCCTAGTATTTGAAGCAGAAGAGAAGGTGATGAAGAACGCTCCTAGCTCTTCCCCATTATAAAAAATCTAATTCATCCCAATTGGTCGGAAGGGTTCCAAAACACATGATGATGCAAGCCAGTCAATATTGAAGCCAACCAAAAAGATAGGGCTTGCGAAAAGCCAATTAAGAGCTGGGCAAGGGCAAGCCCACCGCCACCTGCTAACAAGCTTATTAGCATTTCAATTGGGAGTTCCAGGAGAGCAGGTTTTCGGTTGCCTAGGTGACAGACAGAAAACACAAAGGAAATGCAACAAACATTAAGGCTGCTTTACTGGCACTGCAGAGTGGCAGCTAGCCATGTCAAGCTGACCCATACAAATCAAATTCATCTCTCTCATCCTGCTCTTCTTTTAGTTAGATTGGAGGAGTCTGCAGCAGCTTCCCAGTGATCTCTATCCAGGCACTGAACAGGTCCACATCATCTTTGTGTTAACGCTATAACATCAGGTATTCTCGGACTGCTCAGAAGAAAACTGCAGCTTTTTCATCTCCAAACTGGATTTAGGCAATTCCACTTCAAGGCCAAATATCACAAATACATGTTATAATGATTTTGCCCTCCTTCACAGATTTTCCCTTTCTATTGTTCTTAGCTGAGCAACCCCCTTTTTCTTTCTTTGGTTTTCTTTGGCTGCCCCACCCAGTCATTTAAACTTTAAATCCCCCTCTCCATCACTCCGCCCGCCCCACCCCCCAAAAAAAATTGCTTCTGGGCTCCATTGTTCAAAGCCCCTGTGAGAATTTTGCTGAACTCTAATATTTTCCCCATAAAAAATGGGAAAATAACCAAATTGCCTTCCCTTTAATGATGGCAGCCTGCCCCTGGATGTAAAGGGGGGCTGGGGAAGCCATTGGGGAGGTGTTTAAAGATGCTTCCCCAATGGTTCAACTCCCCCCAGGGTGCCCACTGAGGCAGGCAAGGCACAGGGAGGCAACTTTAAACACCTCCCTGATGGCTCCAGCCTTCCCCAGCAGGTCTGCCACAGTGGGCTGGCTGAGTAAGGCTGGAGCCATGGAGAGTCAATTAAAGATGCCTCCCCGTGCCTTCCCCAGCATACCTGCCACAGCAGACACACTGGGGAAGACTGGAGCCTTCAGGGAGCTCCTAAAATAAAAAAAAAGATTATATTTTTCCCATATTGAAAATTTTTGTTTAGTATCAGCAATTACTTAGTTAAAACCGTTTTCAGTCATCTTTTTCTAATCTTTACACTTAAATAGGAGCCATCACTACGAGGCCTCATTTTGGGCAGGAGTGGCACTCCAGAAATTCTAAATTTTGTGCTAATTCTTTCTTACCGCCCGCCCCACCCCCCAAAAAAATTGCTTCTGGGCTCCATTGTTCAAAGCCCCTGTGAGAATTTTGCTGAACTCTAATATTTCCCCCATAAAAAAGGGAAAATAACCAAAACAGATGAAAATCATCATGCCACTGTGGCCACATAGGAGAAACTAATTTAAAAGTATAATAGGAGTAAGGTTTTATTATGACAATTATAATTCAAGCATTTAAGGTAGATGCTGAGCTGATAGAATTTAGTACACCTTCTGGTGATGTCAGGGGTGTGTAGCATATGCAAATGAGTTGTGCAAATGAGTTGGGCTAATGAGCTCCAGCACCTCTTTTTCTACAAAATGATCCCAGCTCACTATCCATCACCTCTATCTTTTCTAGTCTATTTGAAGAATTCGTTTCTGATACTGCACCATTAAGTGGCATTATTATGGTTTTGTTGACATTTATCTTATAGCCTGAAACTTTCAAGAATAGATTAAATATACTACTTATACGATTCCTAGATTCCTAAATCTCTGTTTAAAAAATTATGATATCACCTACAAATAACATTATCTTATACTGAGAAGATCCTATTTTCAAACCAGATATTAATTCCAGACCTCATATTGCTATTGCTAATACCTCAATATACAAATTAAACATTAAGGCTGATAGTGGACATCCCTGCTTCACACCTCTATTTAATGAAAAAGGTCTTGACATTACATTATGTATACGTCTTGACATTACATTAAGTGTGCTTAAGAAGTTGCATATATTATTTTGGCTGACATATTAAACTGTTAATCACACCCATAAGCCTCTAAACATTTCAAAAGAAATGTATGTTCAACCCAATCAAAAGCTTTCTCTGCATTCAAACATAAAAAAATCATCTTTGAGATTTTTTTTTTTACATAATGCCTTAAGATAAAAGCAGTGCAATCCTAAAACCACTTTCCTGGGAGTAAGTCCCATTGAGCAGACTTCAGTGGAATTCTGAATAGATCTGTTTAGGATTGCACTATAAGTTTCCTAATATTTGTTGCTACTGAACACCCAGAGATGAAACTCACTGATGTATCTCAATATGACTTGCTTTAATCTATTTGTTAACACTGAGGTAACTATTTTATAATTGTAATTTAAAAGGTTAATAGGTTTATATGAGCCTACTTGTGTTTGCAACCACATCTATAAAACTATGGTAGAACTTGAGAGATGAATCCGTCAAACCCAGGGGTTTTATTCTTTGAGAATTTCTTATCAACTTCCTTCATCTCTTAAAGGCTGACTTAAGGTAGCTTCATCTTCCTCTGATATCTTAGATATCTTCAGGTTTTGATATGAAACCATTAATTTTACTTAATTGAGGATTTTTGAGGAGTATAAGTTCATGTCTAACCTATTTAAATGAGGTGGCTCTAACAGTTGCATGCTCAATTAATTCAGTTTCTACATTTGTTCTTCAGGAAAATGACTGTGTGCTCAAATAAAAGCAATCTGCACACATTAGGCTTCCCAAACCTCCCGCTCTGGCGGGAGGACTTCTGGGTTCGCAGCCTCATCTCCCGCTCTTCAAAACTCTGGAAGCGGGGGTGGGGGGTGGAGGGAGGGGAGAACATACCTTTAGGCTTCATTTTGTAGAGCTCCTGAGCCGTTTGCAAAATGTCTGCCCCTTTAAGGCTGGGCAGGAAGCAGGAAAGGAAGGGCTTCTGAAAACGGCCCCTCCCTTTCTTTTGCTTTCGTTTTCACAGGAAGTAGAGTTGTCCGGAGGAAGATCTGGTAAGTGTGTGTGTGTGTGAGAGGGAGGGGGCAGGGGATTCCCTAGTTTGGAGGCCCTCCCCCCCTTTAGAAAGCATAGGGGGGGAGGGAAATGTCTACTGGGCACTCTATTATTCCCTATGGAGAACGATTCCCATAGGGAATAATAGGAAATTGATCCATGGGTATTGGGGGCTCTGGGGGGGGCTATTTTTTGAGGTAGAGGCACCAGATTTTTAGTATAGCATCTAGTGCCTCTCCCCAAAATACCTCTCAAGTTTTCAAAACGATTGGACCAGAGGGTCCAATTCTATGAGCCCCAAAATATGGTGCCCCTATCCTTAATTATTTCCTATGGAAGAAAGGCATTTTAAAAGATGTGCTGTCCCTTTAAATGTGATGGCCAGAACTCCCTTGTGAGCTCCAAAAGCATTTTAATTCCTTCAGGGCTCACTTTTGGTTCAGTGGCCTCACCTGGCAGTTATATGGGTGGGGCCCCAACAAACTCCCTGAAGCATTAACTGGTTTGTATTTTGGGGTTCATAGGTGGATCATGGGGGGGGAGACACATTATCCTGAACCCCTTATTCCTGAAGCATAAACCACCCTGATTCAGTACAAATTTGTTTCATGCTTTGGTTCATGCCCATCCCTACATATAGCCAAAGGCCATTACAATCAATCACAAGAAATAAAACAAAAATAATAAAAAATATCATCAAAATAACCAAATCTGAAAGTACTTTAGGAGGGAAGGCAGCATGGTATTGCCCATTTAAATCAGATGTTGGAAGCTAAGCAAGATCCATACTTGGATGGAAGACCATTAGGGAAGGCACTGCAGAGGAAGGCAATAGCAAATCACCTCTGCTTCTCAGTTGCCTTCAAGCCCCTAGCTGGGATCAACAGAAGTTGGCTGCAGCTTGATAGCACTTTAGATACTCACAAAAGTACTAATGTTTAAAAAACTGCCCTTCAGAAACAGATTTCACTAGTATTTTCCAGGCTGCCAAAGCATATGCGACTCTGTATTGGTGGAGTACAATACATTTATAGTGCAATCTTAAAACCACTTTCCTGGGATTAAGCCCCATTCAGTAGACCTGATTAGGACTGTTCTCTTAAGAAACAATCTTAAGAAGGTCTACTCAAAATTTTACTCAAGGTGTATTTAATCGTTCTTAGTCTCTGAAAAGTGTTCTTACAACACGCCCCCCTCTCCCTCTCCCTCTCTTTCTTTTGCTGTCAAGTTGCAGTTGACTTATGGCAACCCCATATGGTTTTCAAGGCAAGAGATGTTTAGGGGTGGTTTGCCATTAAGAACATAAGAAAAGTCATGTTGGATCAGGCCAATGGCCCATCCAGTCCAACACTCTGTGTCACACAGTGGCCAAAAAAACTAGGTGCCATCAGGAAGTCCATCAGTGGGACCAAGACACTAGGAGACCTCCCACTGTTGCCCTCCCAAGCACCAAGAATACAGAGTATCACTGCCCCAGACAGAGAGTTCCATCTGTACCCTGTGGCTAATAGCCACTGATGGATCACTGCTCCATATGTTTATCCAATCCCTTCTTGAAGCCATCAATGATTGTAGCTGCCACCACCTCCTGTTCCAGTGAATTCCATGTGTTCATCACCCTTTGGATGAAGAAGTACTTCCTTTTATTCATTCTAACCTGACTGCTCAACAATTTCATTGAATGCCCACGAGTTCTTGTATTGTGAGAAAGGGAGAAAAGTATTTCTTTCTCTACCTTCTCTATCCCATGAATAATCTTGTAAACCTCTATCATGTCACCCCTCGGTTGACGTCTCTCCAAGCTGTAATCATTAAATATTCAATCATTTTTGAATGTGTCAGCATATAAGTATTCATAAGTCATAATTAGCTTTATCCTGAACAAATATTAGTCAAAGAAATAAGTTTCCTCTATCTTGGTTACTAGCAAGTAAGATCATTTAATTTGACCCAACTATCACTATCACTGCAGCATATAACAGAAATTCAGAACTAAAATGGGAGACGAAATTCTGTTTCATAGCTTTTGGCTGCATGGGAAATTATGATGGATTTTTAAAATAAATGGGTGTGCCACAACATCTGGTAGTTTTGATGTGCAACCTATACTCTAGACAAGAGGCTACAGTTAGGATAGGATACGGAAGATCCAAATGGTTTCCAGTTGGCACATGTGTCAAACAAGGATACATTTTGTCTCCTGTCTCTTCAGTCTATATGCAGAACATATCATAAGGAAAGCACGATTTGATTTACATGGTGGAGTGAAAACTGGCAGAAGGAACATAAACAGTTTTAAAGATATGCAGATGATACTACATTACTGGCAGGAAATAGTGAAGACTTGAAATGACTACTGATAAAGTTGAAGTAGAAAGTGTCAAAGCAGGATTACAGCTGAACATCACGAAGACAAAAGTCATGACTACTGGGGAATTATACAACTCTGGCTGCATTCAGACAGCCAATTTGGGCCCTCACTTGCCTGTCATGAGCCCAGACGAGGAGGAGCCGGAAGGGTTAACAGACCTGGAAGAGCTGCCAGCAAGTTCCCTCAGCTGAACAAACAGCAGCTGGCCCATCAATCACTCTCCAGGCACCAGTGTCAGCTGCTGACAATCAATCTCCTCCAAGATCTCCTCCTCCCATCTCAAGAGTTTGAAGCAGGCTCCGGAAAGAACTTTCAGAGCAAAGACATGAGGCACGCCAATGCTTCAGAACTCTCAACCCTGAGTTCTAGCAGAGTCACTGCCACCCAGGGAGCAGGCTGATTGAGACTCCCATATAGCTCCCACCCAGGACCTGGTAACCTTGTGGAAGCAACAAGTCTATTCTCTGGCTTGCATCCACGCTCCTTCCTGATCCTGACCTGCTTGATTTCCTTGGCACCCTGACCTTTTGGCTTTTGGACATTGACTTCTGATTCCGGTTTGTGATTCTGCATTGGTGACTTGGCTCCTGCTTGACATCCTGGACTTTGACCTTGGACTGGCTTTGGACTCCTGCCTGCCTGCACCCTGAGAATGTGACATTACCCTTACCTCATCCTGTGGCACCTCTATGCTGCTCCAAAAAGTCACCAGTTACTAACTGAAGGCAAATCTCTGAGGCACTTCCCTGTCACCTTTCCTGACCAGGGAGTGCCAGGGAAACGCCTCCCAAGCACTCAAGCGGTGTGACTCCTCCTCCTGGGCACACACAGCCCATTCCTCTTCCAGCAGCAGTGTGTGCATTGTCTACCACCTCGGGGTGCCTCTAACTATGCCAGCTTTCTCCTGAGTTGGGAGGCTGATGACCCAAGCTGCCTGTATGCATCCAGCCTTTAAGGCTGACAATGAGGAAACTGATGTTGTTAAATATTTTCTGTTCCTTGGCTCCATCATCAACCAAAAAGGAGACTGCAACCAGGAAATCAGAAGGACAGAATGAGTAGGCACATTGATGAACATGGGTTATTGAGGAAGACTCAGCATGGGTTCTGTAAGGGAAGATCTTGCCTCACTAACCTGTTACATTTCTTTGAGGGGGTGAACAAACATGTGGACAAAGGAGACCCAATAGATGTTGTTTACCTTGACTTCCAGAAAGCTTTTGATAAAGTTCCTCATCAAAGGCTCCTTAGAAAGCTCGAGAGTCATGGAGTAAAAGGACAGGTCCTCTTGTGGATCAAAAACTGGCTGAGTAAGAGGAAGCACAGAGTGAGTATAAATGGGCAGTCTTCGCAGTGGAGGACGGTAAGAAGTGGGGTGCCGCAGGGCTCGGTTCTGGATCCCATGCTCTTTAACTTGTTCATAAATGATTTAGAGTTGGGAGTGAGCAGTGAAGTGGCCAAGTTTGCGGATGACACTAAATTGTTCAGGGTGGTGAGAACCAGAGAGGATTGTGAGGAACTCCAAAGGGATCTGTTGAGGCTGGGTGAGTGGGCGTCAATGTGGCAGATGCGGTTCAATGTGGCCATGTGCAAAGTAATGCACATTGGGGCCAAGAATCCCAGCTACAAATACAAGTTGATGGGGTGTGAACTGGCAGAGACTGACCAAGAGAGAGATCTTGGGGTTGTGGTAGATAACTCACTGAAAATGTCAAGACAGTATGTGTTTGCAATAAAAAGGCCAACACCATGCTGGGAATTATTAGGAAGGGAATTGAAAACAAATCAGCCATTATCATAATGCTGCTGTATAAATCGATGGTGCGGTCTCATTTGGAGTACTGTGTGCAGTTCTGGTCGCCACACCTCAAAAAGGATATTACAGCATTGGAGAAAGTCCAGAAAAAAGCAACTAGAATGATTAAAGGGCTGGAACACTTTCCCTATGAAGAAAGGTTGAAACGCTTGGGACTCTTTAGCTTGGAGAAACGTCGACTGCGGGGTGACATGATAGAGGTTTATAAGATAATGCATGGGATGGAGAAAGTAGAGTACTTTTCTCCCTTTCTCACAATACAAGAACCGTGGGCATTCGATGAAATTGCTGAGCAGAAAGGTTAAAAAGGATAAAAGGAAGTACTTCTTCACCCCAAGGGTGATTAACATGTGGAATTCACTGCCACAGGAGGTGGTGGCGGCCACAAGCATAGCCACCTTCAAGAGGGGTTTAGATAAAAATATGGAGCAGAGGTCCATCAGTGGCTATTAGCCACAGTGTGTGTGTATATATAAAAAATTTTTGCCACTGTGTGACACAGAGTGTTGGACTGGATGGGCCATTGGCCTGATCTAACATGGCTTCTCTTATGTTCTTATGTTATGTAAGATTGAGACTGCGAAGGGCAGCCAGGAAGGAGCTAAAAAAGATTCTTAAGGGCAGGGGTTGTTTTGTAGAAAAAAAAGGTGGTGGAGCTCATCCAGGGATGGTTAAGCAGCTGCACCTACTATTCAATGGACAAGGTGGGAAGGAGGAGGTGGTACTGTCAGAAAGTTTCAGGAGCTCTGCTCCTGTGAGCTCCCGCTGAATCCGAGGCCTGCTTAAGGGTAAGTGTTAAATAGTGGGTTCAGTACATGAAGAGGCGAGGTTGCAGTGATCAAGCTCTTTATTGTGATTACAGCATGGCAACGATTAAACTAAGACTACTGAACTGGGCCAACGGGGCCAACTATATACACTCTAAAGTTCCCACGCTAGAACGTCATTGGGTCATTTGAACCAGCAGGGGGCTGGTGATCGGTCCAGGGAAGCAGAGGTTTGGATCCTGCTTCCCATTGTGTCCAAGTCCTCCAATGAGCCTGTCAGGAGCCCGTCACATGAAACACAGAGTCCACATACACAACAGTAAGGATGTGGCAACTTTGACCAAGATCGAGATAATTCATACTGTAGTATTCACCATTATTATGTATGGGTATCTGGAAAGTGAAGAAAGCTGACAGGAAGAAAGTCGATTCCTTTGACACGTAATGTTGGAGGAGAGTTTCACCAATACTACAAACTCCCCAAAAGACAAATAAGTGGGTTCTAGATCAAATCAAGCCTGAACTCTCCTTGGAAGCTAAAATGACTAAACTGAGGCTCTTGCAACTTTGGTTACATTGTGATAAGACATGTCACTGGAAAATACAATAATAACAGGAAATGTTGAAGGCAGCCGGACGAGAGGAAGATGCAACATGAAATGGATTGACTCAATCAAGGAAGCCATGGCTCCTAAGGTTTGCAAGATCTGAGCAAGCTGTTAATGACAGGACATTTTGGAGGTCATTAATTAATAAGGACATCGTAAATTGTTCAGCCCCATAGCCAGGATTTGAAGAATTGGGGGGCCCTGATTTTTTTCAGGGGGCACATAGTGGCCCCAACCTCCATGGCCTTCTCTCCTACCACCGCTGAGGAAGAAAGCTGCCAGCTCGCTGCCATGCAGCCTCCCCCCTCCCCACAGCTGCCCCAAGGTAATCCCTTTCCACCCCTCTTCCAGCAGCTCTGCTGGGGAGCCACTCAGAGGTTTAGATACATGCCGCACGGTCTCCTGCCCTTACCTGTAGCATGATCCAGCAAGGCAAGCTCGGCGGGACAAGGGGGGGGGGCAGGTGGAAGGCACCACCAAGTTGCAACTGACTTTTGGGGCTACAAGATCTCCAATTCGGATTTCTTCCTGGAGGGCGAGCTGAGGCTGCCCAAGCGCAGCTCCCACCCTCACTCTGGTGGCCAGCGAGACCAGGCCAGAAAACCCCTGCAGGCGAACATCACCTCTCCACTGATCCCCAGCCCTGGATTGCAGCCGAGACCTCCATTTGTGTGTGCCAGCCTACCTTACCCTGCCCTGTCTGCAATGGAGCCATCAGCCCCCTACCCCCGCCGCCCCACTTGAGGGCCAGAATGGCCTCTTCTTGCAGGCGCCCTCTAGCCCAACATCAGCCCAACGTGAAGCTTAACTTTCAGTCCTGGGCGCTGAAAGTGCTCTGTTGTTTCTGCTTGCTGGGGGGTCAAAGATTTCTTCCAGCCCCTAAGCAAGCAGAAGCAACAGGGAGCTTAACTTTCAGTCCTGGGCTCCGAATGTGCCCTATTGTTTCTGCTTGCTGAGAGGTCAGAGATTCCTTCCAGCCCCAAAGCAAGCAGAAGCAACAGGGAGCTTAACTTTCAGTCCTCGCCTCTGAAAGTGCCCTGTTGTTTCTGCTTGCTGAGGGGTCAGAGAATTCTTCCGGCCCCTAAGCAGGCAGAAGCAACTGTGTATGATCACATCCCCTAAGCAAGCAGAAGCAACGGTGTATGACGACGGCAGAATGGAGAAGGATGCAGCTGAGGCACTGGAGGCTGGTTAGGGGCCCCAAGTCAGGGGGCCCTGCCTAGCAGACAGGGGGCTGTGCCCCCACAGGCCCTCTCGTAGCTACGGGCCTGAAGTCGTTAATGACTTGATGGCATTTCACACACATACACATCACAGGAAACCCTCGCCCACAAAGAGGGAATTAGGTGTGTTAAATTTGGAATTCAGCCTTCAAGTCAGGTTTTTCCATCTACCCTACCTCTGCCAGTAAGGACACGGCACATGCATTTCAAGATGGGCAGCTATGATTTAACGTCTCCCTTCTGAAAATCTTTCCCTCTTTCTCTCACAATGGATCATGACCTCTAAACTCTTGTACATTCACATGCAAGCTCTGTACAGTGTACACTTAATTTTTCATTGTCTATGCACTGAGCAATTCTCATATTATGCTCAATGTATGTATATCTAAATGTGTGATTTAAATATTAATCCAGGTACTAGTCTCCAGTTTCATTTGTAAAGTGAACATGCACTAACCAGCTCTTTCTTACAAACAGATGTATGAGTGACATGTGAACAGAGCTGCTGAATTAGACCACAGGCCCATCAAAGCAAAATTATCTACTCAGACTGGCAGCAACTCTCCATGATCTCAGGTAGGGGTCTTCTGCATCACCAACCACCTGATATTTTTAACTAGAGATGTCAAGGATTGAACCAGGAACCGTTTGCATGCCAATCGGATGCTCTACCACCATGCCGTAGCCCCTCCCCAATTCAGATGCCTTTCCCAAATCAGATTCCTTTTGCTAAATAAATCCCTCTTGCTAAATAAATGATCACTGCACCTCCTTGCCCAATCGGCTACCCTACTGTAACCCCTTTTAATTTCATTCTGTTCTTGAAGAAAAGGTAAATCTGATATGTCGATATTCCCACGCTACTGTAAAGAAAACCATATGGATGCTGCATATGAATCGCCACATGTGATGAATACACATAGATCTCATTCACCTTCCATTCGTATCATGGGAGACTGTGAACCTGAACAATACAGGTGTCTTCCATCACTTCTATTTTTCATTTCATTTCAAACAATATCATTAGCACTGTTTCAAGCGGGGATAGTTGCTTTTACATAGAGCACTCTGTGATAGACATCCCAAGCAGTTAACAATCCCCATTCAGAATCCACGTAGACTCATAAATAGATTCAAGGTAAAGCTGGTGATTCAGAAAGTCATCAACGAATCACCAGCCTGTATATAAACCCATTATTCTCTGACCAAGCCCTGGATCAAAAGAGCAAATCTGCCATTTAGGAGAAAAAAGAGAAAATTAACCTTCTGACTCATTGGCTATGTTGGTATTCAAAGACAGATTTCTCCCGCACTCCTATGCTCTTCTGTCTATCAGGAAGGATGGGGGAAAATTAGAATTTCCAAGAGTTACCAGTAAGAATTTCCCACAAACTTTGTATAGATATGAATAAAAGAAAAAAAGGAAAATGCAATGAGCAGAACACCATAGTATGACAGAAAAACAAGAGACTACATTACAGCTGCATAAAATCGATGTTTAGCTTGTACTAGGGATGGGCAAGAACTGAATTACGAACCAAAATTTGTCATGAACCAGGTTCGTGGTTCGTGAATCTCAGTTTGTGCCATCCCACCTTCACAAACCTACCAGGTGCCTTTGAGAGTAGGGTGGTCATAATATCTGCAGGCCAGCCAGGGACACCTTGAGGGGGGAAGGAATGTGTGTGTGCGCGCGCAGCCGGAAACAGGAAGTGACGTCACTTCCAGTGACGTCACTTCCGGTGACGGCATGCCACCACCGGAAACAGGAAGTGACATCACTTCCGGTAACGACATGGCACAGCCGGAAACAGGAAGTGACATCACTTCCTGTGACATCATTTCCCCCCCCCGCGCCACCTGCCGGAAACAGGAAGTGACATCACTTCCGGCGACAGCACTTCCGGTGACATCATGCCACCGCCGGAAACAGGAAGTGACATCACTTCCCGTGACATCATTTCCCCGTGCCACCTGCCGGAAGCAGGAAGTGACATCACTTCCTGTGACATCATTTCCCCCAAATGCCACTGCCGGAAACAGGAAGTGACTTCACAGCACTTCCTGTGACGTCCCCAAAAATCCCCCAAATATCACCGCCGGAAACACCAAGATTATTTATAGAGAGGGAAAGGGGGAAATAAAGTTAAATAAAACTCTTTTTTTACTTTTTTCAAAGTGAGAAGACTAGAGAGAACGGGTTCCACGCTGAGAAGCCAGTCAGATTCCAGTGAGATTCCAGTGAGACTGTGCTGCATAATGCAGCCTATTTATTTTGTCCTGTTTGCTCTGTTGGCTCTATCTGCGCCACCTTCATCACTTTCGGGGTGTGGATCCCCCAGTGGGGTGCTCTCCCGACTCCCTCCGCCGGCTGTTTCTGATAGCCCTGCGCCCCCTCTTTCATTTGATATGTGTCCCGTGCGGGTGCCACCCTCCCGCCGGGAGATGCCGCAAAATGAGCCCCCTTGAGGCTTATGGCGGCAGGGCTCGGGGGAAGCGAGCTAGACTGCTGTTCTTTTGAGGGGTTATAGAGTGTTTCGAGCCCGTCCCTGTGGCATCGGTCCCATCGTTGTGGGACCCAGGGGGCCGGCGCAGCGGCCCACCGAAGCAGTCTGTCACTAATAACACAGGTCGAGATGCAGGACAGGAACCTGGAAGTGACCGACAGGCTGCTTCAGTGATGAAAGTGGCGCAGATAGAGCCAACAGAGCAAACAGGACAAAATAAATAGGCTGCATTATGCAGCACAGTTGAGAAAGTGCCTTATCCCATATACTGATGAAGTAAATGCAGGATTTGAGAACAAAATTGCACCAGAAGACACAAACACAAAGCTCCCTTACACTGAATCAGTGCTTGGGTCCACCAAAGTAAGTATTGTCTACTCCAGGGGTGGCCAGAGTTGCTTAACAAAAGAGCAACACAGAATAAAGGTCAGATGTTTGAGAGCCGCAAGACATGAACATCGGATATTTGAGAGCCACGGAAGGAAGGAAGGAAGGAAGGAAGGAAGGAAGGAAGGAAGGAAGGAAGGAAGGAAGGAAGGAAGGAAGGAAGGAAGGAAGGAGGGAGGGAGGGAGGGAGGGAGAGAGGAAAGGAGGGAAGGAAGGAAGGAGGGAGGGAAGGAAGGAGGGAGGAAGGAAGGAGGGAGGGAAGGAAGGAAAGGATGAGGGAGGGAAGGAGGGAAGGAAGGAAGGAGGGAAGGAGGGAGGAAGGAAGAAAGAAAGGAAGGAGGGAGGGAAGGGAGGAGGGAGGGAGGGAGGGAAGGAGGGAGGGAGGGAGGGAAGGAGGGAGGGAAGGAGGGAGGAAGGAAGGAAGAAAGGAAGGAAGGAGGAAGGAGGGAGGGAGGGAAGGAGGAGGGAGGGAGGAAGGAAGAAAGGAAGGAAGGAGGAAGGAAGGAGGGAGGGAGGGAAGAAGGAGGGAGGGAGGGAAGGAGGGAGGAAGGAAGGAAGAAAGGAAGGAAGGAGGAAGGAGGGAGGGAGGGAAGGAGGAGGGAGGGAGGGAGGGAGGAAGGAAGAAAGGAAGGAAGGAGGAAGGAAGGAGGGAGGGAGGGAAGAAGGAGGGAGGGAGGGAAGGAGGGAGGGAAGGAAGGAGTGAAGGAGGGAGGAAGGAAGAAAGGAAGGAAGGAGGAAGGAAGGAAGGAGGGAGGGAAGGAAGGGAGGAGGGAGGGAGGGAAGGAAGGAAGGAGGGAAGGAGGGAGGAAGGAAGAAAGGGAGGAAGGAAGGAGGGAGGGAGGAAGGAAGAAAGGAAGGAAGGAGGGAGGGAAGGAAGGGAGGAGGGAAGGAGGGAGGAAGGAGAAAGGAAGGAAGGAAGGAGGGAAGGAAGGAAGGGAGGAGGGAGGGAAGGAAGGAAGGAAGGCCGGCCTCCCCCTCCCGCCAGCCGCCCCCCCCCGCTTTTGGCCCCCTCCCTCCGTCCCTGCCTGCCGGCTTACCTTCTCCCAGGGCGCGGCCTCCCCTCCGGGCGGGCGGGCTGGCCAGGAGGCGCAGCGGCGGCTGGTGCTGCTGGCGGCGCTGCTGGCGGCGGCTGAGGAGGAGGCGGCCGAGCCCACTGACCCGGGGCCTCCGGCCACGGCCTCCGCCTCCGCCGCCTCCCCCTCTGCCGCCGCCGGGGCCCTACGCCAGCGAGAGGAGCTGGCGGGCCGCGCACGCGGTTGGGGAAGGCGGCGAGCGAGGGAACGAGCGTCCCTGCGCGTGCGCGCGGCGGTGTGCCGGGCCCTACGCCGCTCACTCTCCTGGCCCCGCGCATGCGCAGAGCCCGCCACACCGCCGTGCGCACGCGCAGGGACGCTCGGTCCCTCACTCGCCGCCTTCCCCGACAGCGCGCGCGGCCCGCCGGCTCCCCGCTGGCTAAACCGGGATCTCTAATGGTCCTGGTATAGCCAGCCCAGGAGGCGGGAATTGGGGGCCAGAATCGGGACTTTCCCGGGTGAGCGGGACGATCTGGCCACCCTATTTAAGAGGTTTGTGTAATTTGTGTTGGCAGACACACTGGTGCCAGTGGTGGGGCTTGAGGAAGGCATATAAAGAGAGTGTGATTTGTTTAAATGATTCTTACAAACCATGCCAGCACAGGAGTGCTACTCAGTGAGTGAACCTGCAAGTTACACCATGGCGGCACAACTTACAAAAACCATTTAAAGGGCCTTGAAAGTGAACTCAGAAGGCATTTTAATGCCTTCTGAATTCATATGAGTTCTGCCCCTGCAGTGGCACAGCCTCAAATTGGCTCATTAAATGAAATGGTTCATGGAGGTTTGTGGTTTGTAAGACTCCATGAACCTTCACAAACCTCCCTTTTCCCGGTTCGTGCTCATCTCTTATTTGTACTATGTAAACATTTAATTTGTACTATGGTCAGAGGTTAACCTAGAGCCATTTTCATATGGAGACATAAAGATATACATCAAATTTTGCCAACAGGTTAAAAGAGTTTGTTACTATAACCACATGACTCATACACAATTAATTCATAGAAATCTCCTAGAAAGCAACTGGTAGTTTTTGGAAGAGACTGGTAACACGTAATACCTTTGGAATTCTCACACATGGTGGACACAGTCACAAAAATAGCTGCCACAGGAGACAAAGCAACCACAAAATGGCTGCCGCAGCTTCCTTTTGGCCACACTGTGGAGATCCTTGTGCTGTAGTGGCTGCTGCCACCGAAGCAACGTTAATTTTTTTTTTAAACCTGCACTGTCATCCAAATATCCAGGGACCAATCAGAAGCCTTGCTGGGCAAAAGTTCCACCTGGCCCCACCCACTTTCTAAAAACACATGAAGGGCACCAGGAAAGGTGTCAGTGAATGCCATGGTGCCCACACCACATTGGGAACTCTGATGTAAAGAGTAACTGAGCCATCCCTCTTGAAAAACCTTGTTCATCCTATGAAGATAGGTCCAGGCTGATAGTCATACTGGCCTGCAGTAGAAGGGCAAGACCTGTGTCCGGTAGCACCTTGAAGACCAACAAGATTCCTAGGGAAGAAGCTTTCAAGAGTCAAAGGGTAGGATCACAGTGGGAATTTGGCCCAGCAGCATTCCAGCTTTGAAAAAGCCAGTGCTCTTTGATGCACACTGTGGCAATCACACAGCCCCCGCCCTGCTGCTGGGAGAGGCACAAGTCAGACATACACAAGAGAAGCATTCAGACTGTTCCTGCTTCTATGCATGTGAGGCGGGTGCATCATGCATCCCAGCCATTCAGACAGCTGAAAAACATGCCCTGCATGCGCTTTAGAGATTTGCTACTGGGAAGTTCCTGGTAGCTATTTAATCCAGCCCCAGCCCATCTTAAAACGGGGTTAAGTACAAGCAGGACTTGGGGGGGGGGGCAGATGTGTGTGTGTGATCATGCACATTCAATCTAGAGGGGAGGCATGGCTAGGTTGGGCCAAATCTCGCATGTGATCTAACCCAAAGTCTGACAAAGGGAGCTTTGACTCTCAAAAACGTATACCCTGGAAATCTAATTGGTCTGTAAAATGCTATTGTACTCAAATCCTGCTCTAGTGCATCCTACAGCTATTTCTGCTTACGGGCTGGGGGTGGGGGGACTTGGCCATAACATATTTATCCATTACTTACATCATCCATTATGTATGCTCTAGTCCTTGGTTATTTGTCTTTTCAATTCTCCTCTTAGCAAACCGGTAAGATACTTTAAAATAATAACGCACTTCCTGGATTAGGAGCATCTGCTTTTTGGTGATTTGAAATGTGTGAGAGGATGTGTTTCCGCCTCTACTTTTAGGATCTTGGGATAATGGCATTTTGCCCAAAACAGATCCAGCTCAATCATTTGGTTCTGAATTGCTATTCATTCTCAGTGACCCAGCCTACTCTTAACCCTCTTGATTCTTACTGCAGTTTTATTTTGCTTCCATCCACTATACATTTTTTCTAATGTGAAAAATGTTAGGGATTTCAAGCCCTTTTCTAAAGCCCTAGCCTTCTTAACACCTTGCTTCCACACTTTCAACACATAATTTAAAATCCAGTTGAAAATAAAAGGCTTTTGTAAGGAATGTTCCACAACCTAAAATTATATTGGCATTTCCACTTCTCAAATAAGCTAAAATATTCTTTTGTTCTGTGGCGTGGTGTGATATGATTTTCCCACAAGTGTTTTCATTTTTGTCTCTCTGCTTATTATAACTTTGAAAGTATTTTCATCTTGTATGTGCTTTTTCCTTCCATACAGCAAGTTATACTATTGCACAAGTAGGGAATGGCTCTCGATTAGTAAGATTTACCATGATCTTCTACTTGTTACAACAAATCAATCCCAGGACACTCATTCAAAGGGTCATGTGCTTTTTTGTAGAGCTGAAAACCCCACAAATAAGTAGACATATAGCAGCGCAATCCTTTGCAGCTTTACTTAGCAGTAAGTCCTACTATATTCTGTGAATTTTACTCTCAGGTAAATGTGCTCAGGACAACATTGTGAGCATGCTGAGAGGCATATAGGGTTTGATCCAGGGCAGCATTTCTAGGAATGCAAGGTAAAGTTACCAACCTCAAGGTAGGCCTAGACTTCTCCTAGAAATACAGCTCATCTCCAGACTACAGAGATCAGCTGCTGTAGATGAAACGGCAGGTTTGTAGGGCAGATGCCATAGCACAATATTCCAAGTGACCACCATAACAGCATAAGAGAAGCCATGTTAGATCAGGCCAATGGCCCATCCAGTCCAACACTCTGTGTCACACAGTGGCCAAAAAAATTATATATATATATATACATACACACACACACACACACACTGTGGCTAATAGCCACTGATGGACCTCTGCTCCATATTTTTATCTAAACCCCTCTTGAAGGTGGCTATGCTTGTGGCCGCCACCACCTCCTGTGGCAGTGAATTCCACGTGTTAATCACCCTTTGGGTGAAGAAGTACTTCCTTTTATCCGTTTTAACCTGTCTGCTCAGCAATTTCATCGAATGCCCACGAGTTCTTGTATTGTGCAAAAGGGAGAAAAGGACTTCTTTCTCTACTTTCTCCATCCCATGAATTATCTTGTAAACCTCTATCATGTCACCCTGCAGTCGACATTTCTCCAAGCTAAATCACAAACTCCATCCTCCCAAGGCATCACCCTCATAACTCCAGGAATTTCTGAAGCCAGTGTTTCCTCCCCCCCCCCCTAATATCCCACTCCTGGAAGAAAAGAGAACCCCAGGAAAAGGATTCTGGGCTGTAATGGGAAGACAGAGCTGTGAAAATCATACTCTGCAGGTACATGCAAAACCACTGTTAGAATCCAACCCATTATTATATACAGGGCGCTTTTTTTTTTTTAGAAAAAGCCAGCAGGGACTCATTTGCATATTAGGCCACACCCCCTGGACCAAGCCAGCCAGAACTGCATTCCTGTGCTCAGCCCCCCACCCCACCCTGGTAGTTAGAGTATCAGAGGGTTGCCAGTTCTGGGTTGGGAAATCCCTGGAATTTTTTTTTTGGTGGGGATGGAGACTGGGGAAGGCAAGATTTGTGGTGGGGAGCTACCTCAGAGGGGTACAGTGCCACAGACTTCACTCTCTAAGGCAGCCATTTTCTCCAGGGGAACTGGTCTTGGTTGTCTGGAGATCCGTTATGATTCTTTGAGATCTCCAGGACCCACCTGGAGGCTGGCAAACCTCAATCTACTCTGAGTCCTAGGTAGGGAGGCGATAAAGGTAAATCAATTAAAAGAAAGGGCAACGAGCATAGGTTTTTTTTCTATCCTGAACAGAAGGACTGAAGGGCTCTGGAGGGAAACAGATTCAGGTGGGTAGCTGTGGTGATCTGAAGCAGAAGATGGAAGTTAGAGTCCAGGGTTACCTTTAAGACCAGCAAAGTTTAATTCTGGGTATAAACTCGTGTGTGCAGGTACGCTTCTTCAGATCCACACAAAAATCCAGAATTAAACTTTGTTGGTCTTAAAAGTGCCCCTGGACTCATACTTCGACCTCCATCTATGGTGATTCAAAGGAGGGGGGAGTGAAAGGCAGGGAGCCCAGCATTTCAAGGGAGAGGGTGGAAATCTGCTAATTCAACTAACACTCTTATCTTTAGAGGCTTTAAGCCTATGCCGGCTTCGTTTCTATCTTAGCTGAGGTGCTGTGAGGGTAGAGTTGCCAACCTCCAGGTGGCACCATGAGATCTCCTGTTATTACATGTTGATCTCTGCACAGTCAAGAGAAAACGGCTGTTTTGGAGGGTGGGCTCCACGGCGCTGTATTCAGCCCATCCCCTACCCAGGCTCCCCCCACCCCAAATCTCCAGGCATTTCCCAACCAAGGGATGGCAACTGTAATGCAGAAGGAGGGAAAGCAGAGATGCCAACCTCCAGGTGGGATCTGGGGATTCCCCCAGGATTACTGTTCCTCTCCAGACTGTAGAAATCAGTTCCCCTGAAGACAAGAGGGCAGACTTGGGCATTGGAGGGCAGACTCGGGCATTGGAGGGCAGACTTTATGGCATTGTGTTCCACTGAGATCCCTGTCCTCCCCAGGCTCCACCTGGAGGGGAAGAAAGACCACCTGGAAAGAGGGGGGGGAATAACCTGAAAGAGGGGGGGGAACAACCTGGAAAGAGGGGGGGGGAACAACCTGGAAAGAGGGGGAGGGGAAGAAAGATGACCTGGAAAGTGTGGGGGGGATAAAAACGACCTAAAGAGGGGGGGGAACCAGGAAAGGGGGGGACAACCTGGAAAGGGGGGGGGGAAGGCAACCAGGAAAGAGGGGTAAGGGAAGAAATATTACCTGTTAAGGGAAGGGAGGAAACTTATTTAAAGATGGGAGGATGACCTGGAAAGGGGGGAGAGAAAAACGACTTAAAGAGGGGGGAAATGACCCAGAAAGGGGCAGAGGGAGAAAGACAACCTGGAAAGAGGGGGAGGAGAAGACGACCTGAAAAAGGGGGAGAAAAACGACTTAAAGAAGGGGGGGAAGACCAGGAAAGGGGGTGACAACCTGGAAAGAGGGGGAAGGGAAGAAAGATTACCTGGAAAGGGGAGGGAGGAAAATTATTTAAAGAGGGGAGGATGACCAGGAAAGGGGGGAGAGAAAAATTACTTAAATAGGGGGGAAATGACCCGGAAAGGGGCAGGGGGAGAAAGACAACCTGGAAAGAGGGGGAGGAGAAGATGATCTGAAAAAGGGGGAGAAAAATGACTTAAGGAAGGGGGGGGACGACGAGGAAAGGGGGGAAATGATCTGGAAAGGGAGGAGGGGAAAAAATGACCCAGAAAGAGGGGGTGGGTGGGAGAAAAATGACCTGGAAAGGGGAGGCGGAGAAAGACTACCTGGAAGATAGGGGGAAGGGAAAGATGACCTGGAAAGAGAGATGAAGAAAAATGACCTGGAAAGGGGGGGGGGGGGAGAAAGATGATCTGGAAAGGGGGGGGGGAGAGAAAGATGAGCTGAAAAGAGGGATGGAGAAGGAAGATGACCTTGAAAGGGGGGGAGAGGAGCTGGAAAGAAGGGGGGGGATAGAAACGAAGAAAGAGAGGGAAAGGAACGAAAGTGAAAGGAAGGAAGGTCTTACAATCATGCAGCACAGCTGGGACCTCTAACTCCACCAGGTGACATGAGCACTGGAAGGCCTCTGGGTGAGCGCCGCTCAGCCCCCCAAGCACAGCATGTGGTCTGAGTGCTGGGAGGCTGCTGTATAAGTGCAGCTCAGCCCCCTGAATGCAGCCAGTGACCTGGATGCAGGGAGGCCGCTGCATGAACACGGCTTGGCCCCTCAAGGGCAGCAGGCGACCTGGGTGGTGAGAGGCCTCCACATGAGCACAGCAACCCAGGCGCTGGGAAGCTGCTGCGCAAGTGCAGCTTGGTCCCCACGAGAGCGTGGCTCAGCCCCTAAGTGTGGCAGGTGACCTGGACACTGGGAGGCCTCTGTGAGAGTATGGCTTGAGCCCCAAGTGCCGCCTGCCACCCGGGCGCTTGGAGGAACCGGAATGCTGGCGAAGGCAGCCAGAACACTGCTGGTGCCAGCTAAAACAGCGTTCCAGTGCGTTCCAGTTTTTTTTTTTTTAAGCCCTGATTTTATAGTAAAGTAAGAATTTCCCACACACAGAACCATGACTGCAGTTTGTATCAGAAGAGGAGAGGGAGGGAAAAAGCATTGGGGGGGGGGGATAAATGCACTTACTCAGCCTTTTAAGAATGTATCATAACCTGGAATTGTCCTAATGATCTATTCCCTTATGATTCCAGAACAGATACAGTTATAACTTTTACCCAATGTGTTGGGTGAAGCTATCCATTCCATAAGAATTATATGAGCACTCCCCTGTCCTATGTGGATTCAAAACAGATCAACTTGTAGATAAAACCTGAATCTAAAGAAAACAAGGAGATAAAAATCTGGCAAGAAAACTGCTGCAAAGCAAGGACAAATCTTCACAGAAGCTTTCCAGGAACAGCTCATGAGTCAGATTTTAGAGACATCCTAGGTTATCACTGCCAAAAAGTGACTGGAAAGGGGGAGGAAAAGATGCAGAAAAGGCCATGTAATTCCAGTCATTTGCACCAAGCAGCAACTTCACAGAAGCCTATTCAAGGCCCACGATCCTCATATTGCTTCCCATTACAATGCATGTAGTTTGAGGGGTCACTGTGGCCTGAAACCATAGCCAACTGCAAAGCGTGGCTCTCTGGATGCCCATTCAGCTCCCCATAAGAATCCATGCGGTCATGCAGGTGGACCAACTTGTGGCAGACTTCCAAGCAGAAGTAGCCAACATCACATTCTTCTTCCTCCCACCTTCTCTAACAAGGAGTGAGTACATAGCTGATATAGCAGCTTGGGAAGCAGGGAGTAGCAATTAGTAAAGCAAGCTAGGATGCAGAATGGTCAATTTATATCTGGAATTAATATCAAGGGTGAGAGAAGAACCATGGTGTCTGTAAGCATGATGGTCCCTTCTGATGTATTTCCTGGCGCCCACTTCCCCAACTCTGGCTTTCCTGCACTACACTGGGGTTGTAGGAATGCTTTAGAAGAGCACTGTTGTGTCTGCAAGGAGTATTCTCTTGGAAACAGCTGTCTTTTATCATAGGAGAATGCTAGTCTTGGAACCTACTCAGATTGTATGGAACCACCCAATACCTTGTGGTTGGTCCCACTCTCCATGCCAGCCATTTTGTTATGCCGTTCACCACCTAATCTGAAAATGCCCAAATGGCCCAATGGTTCAGCAATGAAGGAGAGACCCCTGGTTTAGATGGATGGAAATAATACCCAGGAGGGTACATCTCATAGATGGTAGGGTTTTTGCATAGTTAGGTGGCATTATAGGGCAGCTGCTATCTCAGATGGCAAAAGCTATAATGCAGCTTCAGTTTCCATAGGGACCTACTTCTCACTTCTCTTTTACAACACGGCAACATGAGATAAGAGGTCTGGACTTCAACAGGCCAAGGGGCAATCTCAAAAGGCAAACCAGTTTGGCTCCATGTCAGTCCTCCCCTAAATAGCCAGGCAAAGAAAGGACATCCCTGGTGTCAGTTAGAGCTTGCATTTTTGCCACATCCCTTTGAACATATGAACATATGAAGCTGCCTTATACTGAATCAGACCTTTGGTCCATCAATCAGTATTGTCTTCTCAGACCGGCAGCGGCTCTCCAGGGTCTCAAGCTGAGGTTTTTCACACCTATTTGCCTGGACCCTTTTTTGGAGATGCCAGGGATTGAACCTGGGATCTTCTGCTTCCTAAGCAGATGCTCTACCACTGAGCCACCGTCCCTCCCCAAGATTCCCTTTCAAGATTCCCATCTGGTAAATCCTAATTGCAGGTTTATTTCATTCTTCTGCAAGAGGGGCAATATTCTATTCTCGCCAGCTTCTCGAACTACAGCAAAATCACAACACAGCAAACAATCAGCCTCTCCAGATCATGACAGTGATACTGATGCTGGAAGGAGGAATGAATAAGGGAGGAAGGAGAAACGCCTGCTGTGATCACACGTGTGAACACTCTAGGCAATGAACATGCCTGTTGTGATGACTTTAGGAATCAGGTGTACATTTTGGAAGTACTTTTCAGCACACTACTGCTGAAGGTTCAGGTATCAGCAGTAGCCGGAAGTGTCTTCTGCCTCCTTTAGCTAATGCATCCACTGCATCCCTTTCAGCAGACCAAGGATTGCCTGAACATTATCATGCATTACTTGTTGACCTCCACATTCAATTACAGTAATGTCGACCTTGAAAACAGCCCAGAAACAGCCCCAGAATGCAACTACATCACTTCTTAATGCACCATCACACAGATCATTTACAAACAGCATAAGCTTTTTTTTTTTTTAAACCCATCACCCTTACCAAACGAAGGAGACTCTCTCCCATCTTCTAACCCTGAATCTCGTTCTCTGTCTCTCTTTCTGTGTTTGTGTCCACGATGCCTGTGACGTCGATGGCTCTTCCTTCCTCCCAGTGGGACGTGAACACCAATGAACAAAGTTCTGTGACCTATAAAACAGGATACAGGTTACAAGTGCATTCGGAAAGAGAGGCAGTGATCGGTCAATAATGTCAAAACAATATTGATACCAGGAGGAAGAAGTTCTGTAGGGGGCAAATGGTAGAATGAGAGAGATGGGAGAGAAGCGCCGTAGTGAAATATTAAAATGGATGTCACGTTGCAGGCTGAAGACGAAAAAGCTGAACAGGGCTGGAGAAAGTGGAAACATCATCTTAGCACAAGTACTTGATGGAGGGACAGCAGCTGGGATAAATGTGGTGTAATTAAGGAAGTAAAATCAAAGGGCATCTTTCATTTCAGGATAAACCACGCTTCTCCAATGGAAATCCTCAGTTCTGTTTTCTCCGAGGTCTCTTAACAGCCAGCATAGATTCAGACAATGTCATTTTCCCCCTTCTCTCACTAGTAAAGTATAGTCAATTGAAACACTCTGTCCCCTAGAATTCTACAGGGACTCCAGCATGGGCACAAACACAGCAAGGCGACATTTGTCATAAGACATCAACACTTGAGGTTGACAAGAATCGTCTGCAAAAATAGAAATAAACAAGCTCCTGGCAAGTCATTAAAACATTGGTTTCCTTCCTCTACTCCTCCGCCCCTTCCCAGGTGACAAACTGGAACAGCACTTTTCCCTATTTCAGTTTTTAATAATCTCTTTGCAGGCTTACTGGGTTAATGAAACTAACTGCACTGATCCAAACAACACTTAGGAGACAACACTTAAGGAAAAAAAAAAAAGGTTTTCCATAGTATTTTGAGAGGGAAGGGCCAAATTACAGATCAGAACAACTAGATGGACTGTTGTTTTTTTTCTTTAAATATTCAAATTTTCTTTAACTAGTGAAACATCTGTCTGACCAAGCAGGGTGTTCCTGGAGGAAGGGCACATACCATGGTTAGTTAGGGTTAGAAAATACCCGGAGATTTTGGGGAGAGTAGGGTTTGAGGAGCAGAGGGGCCTCATCAGGGTACAATACCACAGAGTCCAGCCTCCAAAACAGCCAATTTTTCCAGGGGAACTGATCTCTATTGTCTGGAGATAAGCTGTAATACTGAGAGATCTCCAGGTCCCACTTGGAGGCTTGCAACCCAGTCACCTACAGAATGGTAGAATAAGGAAGGCTGAAGAGGCAGCCTCTGCTGGCACCATAGTCATGGGAGCTATTTGGGACAAAGGCATATCCGCTCCTCAGGCACATACATATAAATGAAGTGTATGTGACTCTTTAACAACAGGCTTATCACTTTGCTCAAACTCATCAACTTGAAGCCAGTGCTCTGTACATTCTCCAGAGCATATGTAGAGCCAGTTTGGTGTAGTGGTTAAGTGTGTAAACTCTTATCTGGGAGAACCGGGTTTGATTCCCCACTCCTCCACTTGCACCTGCTAGCATGGCCTTGGGTCAGCCATAGCTCTGGCAGAGGTTGTCCTTGAAAGGGCAGCTGCTGGGAGAGCCCTCTCCAGCCCCACCCACCTCACAGGGTGTCTGTTGTGGGGGAGGAAGGGAAAGGAGATTGTGAGCCGCTCTGAGACTCTTCGGAGTGGAGGGCGGGATATAAATCCAATATCTTCATCTACCTCACAGGGTGTCTGTTGTGGGGTGGGGGAAGGGAAAGGAGATTGTTAGCTGCTCTGAGACTCTTCGGAGTGGGGGGCGGGATATAAATCCAATATCTTCATCTACCTCACAGGGTGTCTGATGTGGGCGGGAGGAGGGAAGTAAAGGAGATTGTGACTGCTCTGAGATTCAGAGTATAGGGCGGGATATAAAATCCAATTTCTTCTTCCTGAGCAGACTTTACCCCTTAGTTCTGTGGTAAACCAGAAGTTCTAACCATGAGCCTTCCTTTAAGCCAAACTCTTGTGAGCAGGGTATTTATTTGTTTTTTTAAAAGTCCAAACCATTTTTGCCAAAACCATTTAACACTCCACTTTCTTCTTTGTTCCACTTTCCAAGCCAAGAAGAGAAAATAGACACAATTAGATACACTGGAACTAAATCTGGAGGCAGTTGGGGGTGGCACGGATTTAACAAGTTCACAGCAGATCACACTATAGCTTGGAAGAAGTCTAAAGCAAAATTAAATATTAGGAAACTTCCAGGAGATGCTTGCAGATATCAAACAGCCACTTACTACTGAAGGAAGGAAGGAAGATTGGGGGGGGGGGGCGCAATATATCTGTGAACAAAGATTCAATCCTGAATAATAATTACAGCTCCGAAACCAATAATTTGGGATAAAAAGGGGGAAATTACAGGATTCTAGCGAGTGACAACAACCAAAGAAAAGAGCTAAGAAATAACAACAGGAAGAAAAGGGCCTCGCTTGAACTCAGTCAGTAAACCTGTGTCCAAGAGGAATTGCTTCAGACCACTGGACTCACGGACATAGTGTTTTTTTTAATGTTATATTACTGGCTATTATTGGCTGAATATTAATACTGGAAATTTTAATGATTTAACTGTTTTATGAAGGAGCCCCATGGTGCAGAGTGGTAAGCTGCAGAACCGCAGTCCCAAGTTCTGCTCACAATCTGAGTTCGATCCCAGCGGAAGCTGGGTTCAGGTAGCCGTTTCAAGGTTGACTCAGCCTTTCATCCTTCTGAGGTCAGTAAAAAAAAATACCCAGCTTGCTGGGGGTAAAAGTGTAGATGACTGGGGAAGGCAATGGTAAACCACCCTGTAAAAAGTCTGCCATGAAAATGTTGTGATGCGATGTCACCCCAGAGTCAGAAACAACTGATGCTTGCACAGGGGGCTACCTTTACCTTTTTACCTTTAATGTTTTATTATTCTATATTTAACACCATGAGCCTCCTGAAGCAAGTTTCTGAGAAGGCTGCATAAAAATAAACAAACCTCCAGGTCCAAGTGGAGTTCTGAAAGAATATACTTGCAAAAACGCTGTTCAAATAACAAAAATATTCAACTTGTCATTAAAACCAGCCTCTCATCTAGGGTTGCCAAGTCCAATTCAAGAAATATCTGGGGACTTTGGGGGTGGAGCCAGGAGACATTGGGGGCGGAGCCAAAAGCAAGGGTGTGACAAGCATAATTGAACTTCAAGGGAGTTCTGGCCATCACATTTAAAGGGACTGCACATCTTTTTAAATGCCTTCCTTCCATAGGAAATAATGGATAGGGGCACCTTCTTTTGGGGTTCATAGAATTGGACCCCCTGGTCCAATCTTTTTGAATCTTGGGAGGTATTTTGGGGAGAGGCACTAGATGCTATACTGAAAATTTGGTGCCTCTATCTCAAAAAACAGCCCCCCCCCGAGCCCCCGATACCCGTGAATCAATTCCCCATCATTCCCTATGGGAATCGTTCATGGAGGTGCATGATGGTTGTGGGGGCGGGGCTTCCCCCGCCAGCCAGCTGGCTTGGGGAGGGGGGAAGCCTGTAAAACCGGGGGATCCCCCTCTGGGACCTGGGGATTGGGAAGCCTACTCTCATCTGAAGTTTGGAGACTGGACAATATAATGCCAATTCTTAAGAAAGGATCAGCCAGAAAATTACAGGCCAGTTAGCCTAATTTCTGTTTTGGCTAAACTGCCAGAAACTATAATGCCAACAACCATAATGATGAAATCTTAATTATTAGAATATACATGTCCCACTGCTAGGTCTAAAAAACAGATCTCTTCTCCAAGGCAGCTAAGAATTCCACCCCCCCAAAAAAATTGAGCAATCATTAACCAAAATTCAGCAATATTGTTAAAAAAAACTGCTACTTTTACAGACTCAGTAGACCAAACAAACTACAATAGCATTTCTCCACTAATAAACTGCCATCTACTCCAAATGTGTTCCAAACCTCTTAGATTTCTGCTAGCTGCCATAAAAACTACAGAGAAGCAAGCCTCCTGCAGGAAGGTGATCCGTAAGCATGATGTGACTGAAAAGGCAACGTCTCATGGGCCATTCTTCATAGTTAGACAGAAAAAGGCCACTCATATTTACATTTGTATTCTGGGTATTCAGTGATAGGAGCCTTTTTAAAGACCCAGCAGTGGGACATGCATATTCTAATAAATATATAAAATTGCATCATTATTTCTACCTGCATAGCTGAAGGACCCTGACAAACCTACCTAATATGGTTATTTTCAAGTACCTCCACCTTCTGAGATTAGGCAGATTGCAATCTCAAAAACAGCTTTCTCCTCTGTGGCACCACAACTCTGGAACTCTTTCCAGACAGATTCAGACTCACCTGTACCCTTCCTTCTGCCAACAAGTGAACAGTCTTTTTTTTTTAATTGCCTGTCTATTCCTTCAGTGATCCCTCCCTCCTACTCTAAATTTCATTATTTTCAAGTTTGTGTGTGTGTGTCTTTTGGTTTTAATTATTTTAATGCTGTTTTTGTTTGGTTTTAATGGGTTTCAAGATGTGTTTTTATTGTGTAGGTTTTTAATCTGTTAGCCACCTTGGTGGCCCTGATGAGGGCAGAGAAACAGGGTATAAATTTTGTAAATAAAAACAAACTAAGAACCCATTCCTCTGAGGCTGACACAGCTTTCTAAAGGACAAGAGTCCAGCTGGACTCTTGTGGTTTAGTAGATAGTGGTCTTCCATATGGAACTGGGAGCAGCCTCCACTGTTCACACAGTTGTGCTGTAGCAAAGAGAGGGACAGACCAATGAATTGATCACTGCTTGGGTGTGGCAAGCCGTGCAAGCTCTGTGGCAGAGTGGGAGGGCAAGGGTTGCTGGGAAGAATAGCGGGAGGTGACAATGGTGAATCTACAAATCGCAAACAAGAGATGGCTACATGGAATTTATTTATGTATTATGATATCAACAACCTACTTTTCTTCACAATGGGGGAGACCAAACTTTATTTTTCCATTGAGAGCCAGTTCGGTGTAGTGGTTAAGAGCAGCAGGCTCTAATCTGGAGAACCGGGTTTGATTCCCCACTCCTCCACATGCAGCTGCTGGGGGACGTTGAGTCAGTGCCAGTTCTCTCAGAGCTGTTCTCTCAAGAGCAATTCTTGAAAGAGCTCTCTGAACCCCACCTACCTCACAGGGTCAGGGTGTCTGTTGTGGGGAGAGGAAGGGAAGGAAATTATAAACTGGTCTGAGACTCCAAGTAAAGGCCAAGGTATAAATCCAATCTCCTCCTCCTTTTCTTCTTCATTTTATCTTCACAACGACGACACTGTGAGGCAGGTTAGTTTGAGAGCGAGTGGGTGCCCCAAGCTCCTGAAATAAGCTTCTGTGGCAAAGTGAGGACTGGAACCTGGATCTTTCAGATCCTAGACTGACACAGCAAGATGATTACCATCTGGGGAGGCCAAGCAATAAATGGCAATATCTCAGGTGAACCCAGGAATCCATCTTGGGCTGTCTGGAAGCTAACTCCATGCAGGGCTCAAATCACGGCCATGACGCATGCTAAGCCTTAACAGCACTTGGTTTTTCTCTGCAGTCCTTCCTGAGTTTTCATACATGGTCATTTCTGACACAGACCTAGGCTTCCCAACCCCCCCGCTCTGGCGGGGGACTCCTGGGTTCGCAGCCTCATCCCCTGCTCTTTAAAAATCAGGAAGCGGGGGGGTGGAGGGGGGGAGAACATACGTGTAGGCTTCATATTGTTGTAGAGCTCCTGAGTCGTTTGTAAAATGTGTGCCCCTTTAAGGCTGGGCAGGAAGCAGGAAACAGGAAGGGCTTCGGAGAACAGCCCCTCCCTTTTTTTCCTTTCGTTTTCACAGCAAGTAGAGTTCTCCGGAAGAAGATCTAGTACGTATTTGTGTGTGTGAGAGAGGGAGGGGGCAGGGGATTCCCTGGTTTGGAGGCCCTCCCCCCCCTTTAGAAAGCGTGGGGGGAGGGAAATGTCTACTGGGCACTCTATTATTCCCTATGGAGAACGATTCCCATAGGGAATAATAGGGAATTGATCCGTGGGTATTGGGGGCTCGGGGGGGGCTATTTTTTGAGTTAGAGGCACCAGATTTTCAGTACAGCATCTAGTGCCTCTCCCCAAAATACCCCCCAAGTTTCAAAATGATTGGACCAGGGGGTCCAATTCTATGAGCCCCAAAAGATGGTGCCCCTATCCTTAATTATTTCCTATGGGATAAAGGCATTTAAAAAGGTGTGCTGTCCCTTTAAATGTGATGGCCAGAACTCCCTTGGAGTTCAATTATGCTTGTCACATCTTTGTTCCTGGCTCCACCCCCAATGTCTCCTGGCTCCACCCCCAAAGTTTCCTGGCTCCGCCCCCAAAGTCCCCAGATTTTTCTTTAATTGGACTTGGCAACCCTACACAGACCCAAAGGAGATGCCAAATGCCCCACATAACGTCCAGTATTTCTTATGTGTGTCTAATCGGCTGTGTGTTTGCAGGGATATTCCCATGGGGTGTGGTGTGAGTTCTAGACTCTCCTCCTGCTTCTGTTTTGCTGGTGGTCAGCTTCCTGCTGGCAAGAAGTCAATTTTGCCTATTCCCTTATTTTACATGATTCAAACCCTTCCCTCCAGCTTCTCATGAGAGGCTTTCCTTGCTGAACTATTATAGATGACAGAAACACCTTCGGTGAATGTGCAGTTGTGTAGTCTTCTGTTCTTCAGTAACAGACCTCTGTGGGATAGCCTAGGCTTTGGTTGGAAGCTTCCTCTGCCAAGCGAGCCATAAAGGGATTTGGATCATAGGATTAGAGAGGCCATGGGTTGGATCTAACCAGCTTTTCAGCCAGGGATGGTGAGGGTTCCTTTTGACCATCAAAAAGGCTATGCTGAAGACCTATATGGACAAAAGGCACACATATCAAAGGCTGGAGCAAGGAGGACATTAGATAAAACTCAGTGGAAAAGCTGACTGGATCAAACCCCATTCTTCCTTCCCTATATATCTATCTCTTTGTAGGCGGGAATGAAAACCCCATCTGTGGAGCTCACAGGAGTGTGGTAATTACAGAGGTCCTATTTGTCATGCCACAGCCCTTCCTACACCGGAAGGTTCTGACTCTCTTATGTTTCTTCCCTTGTTCTCTTATGTGTGGGACTGATGTCAGGCCTGTAAGCCAGTGTTGGCACGCACTGGTTGGCTACTTACATATACAGCTGACACGGGGGAGTTGATAGCATGCCATTCTGTAATTGGTAGACATAGCACGATGTTGCTATGGGCTCCAGAGCAGCTGCTATACTCTCAGCTCCCTGAACTAAAGTCTCTTTTTTCAAAAAAAAAAATATTTTCTTTACTGAGAGAGCAGGAAAGACCAACTAGTTGTGCCAGGCATCAGCAATGTAGCAAAGTTGAGGACTGGGTTTATGGATTCCCAGCCTGTGTTTCTCAGAAAGGAAACGACTGCTCAGCCTATAGCAAGCAAAAGCCTGCTCTGCTAGAAATTCTCAAATGGCTAGATTGGTTTTTTCAGAGTGTTTCCTTGTTGAGTTTAGGTAGCAGTTCTGTGAACACTTTCCTGAGGCTAAGTCCCATTAAATAAAATGATACTTCTGAGTACACCTGCTTAGAATTGTTCCCTTGGGTCCCACATGTCCAAGACATAGGGGATGCTTTAGTTTTTAACATGCAGGACCTTTTTTTGAGCAAGAACCAACAGGAACACAGTTCCAGCTGGCTTGGCATCAGGGGGTGTGGCCTAATATGCAAATGAGTTTCTGCTGAGCCTTTTCTACCAAAAGGCCTGTGTGAAAAATGGTGACATAATGGATGTGGCCTAATATGCAAATGAGTTCCTGCTGGGCCTTTTCTATTTAAAAAGCCCTGTTAACATCCATGTCACCGGTTGATTTGACTGACACAGAAGATTATAGGTAGGGCCTGCTAACTCATCCCTTCCAAGAGTATGGGCAGCCTCTAGGATACATAAATGCTCTGGGACACTTCCCATGGCGTTCACTATAATGCCGGATTAATTCCAGGAAAAGGCAGTTCATGTGATAATGCTGCTCACAGACCACCCTAATGTTTCTACAGGCAGCCCAAAATGTCCCCCTAATCCTGTTCCTCAGATAGAACGGACCACAATGGAACCGGGAGGAGGGGATGGCACATTTTAGGATGCCATGGTAGAAGGCAGGAAAATCATATTGCATGGATGGAAGCCCTTATATCTGCAAAAACGTTAATCAAGTTAAATTTGTTTAATTTTACCATCTATGTTAGAGACATATTAAACTTTTTTTAAAAAAATGAAAAGCTTTCTACAAAAATATTTAAAGACATTTAACTATATTTCTGCTATCATCTCCTCATAAATGAAACACATTGGCTATATTCAGGTATCACAATACATCATGAATTAGAAAAAGTTTGTGTGAAACTTCACAAACTTCAGCAAGTATGTAAACCTCAATATATCTGCTTCAATTTATTTGTGTGTGCTCCTTGTGCGTAAACCTCAATTTATCTGCTTCTTGTGTCATCTTCCACCACCCAGCAATGGAGGACATTCCCCCTACACAATCATCTCTGTGCCTAGATGGGCCTCAAGAGGTGGTTCTATATACACACTGCTGTTTGTAAATTCAGATACAATAAACCTGTTAACTGTGGTTGGAAGTCCTAATTTTGCGCTTTTCAATTGGTGGTATTGCCATAGAGGCAATACCACCAATCGAAACGTTATGTTTCTTCACTCCTTTACAATAGTTTGCCCGTTTTTCACACAGCAGTTGCTAGAAAATGCTTATAAAAACAGGAGTGCTCTGGGGCTGCAATCACACACACTAAATAATGCATTTTTCATCCACTTAAAATGCACTTTCCAACTGGATTTTACTTGTGTGAACTGGCAAAATCGAGTTGGAAAGTGCATTGAAAGTGGATTGAAAGTGCATTATTTATTTACAAAGGAAGACAGGACTTTAATTTGGTACTTGCTATCAGCTGCTAGGACGTTGTATGTGCAGCTGTGGAAACAAGAAAAAATACCAGAGAAATGGGACTGGATTATGAAAGTTTTATCATGGAGTGAGATGGATAAACTAACTAGAACTCTAAGAGACTATGATTTAGATATATTCAAAAAGGAGTGGAAGAAATTTAAAGGATATATGGAGAAAGAGTGGAATGTAAAAAGACATTGGACAATTTTTTAGTATTAATGAGAAAAAAATATATATTGAACTTTGATCGGTTAGTAGTACCTTTAGTATTGAACTTAAATCTATAACTTCGGGGAAGTCAACATTGGAGGGAGGGGGGATTGAAATATCATATGGGTTAGTATCGAAAATTTATAATTAAGTTTTGTAACCATATGTTATCAATAAATTGTTAAAACACAAAAGTGCATTACTTAGTGTGTGTGATCGCAGCCTGGGGGTGACAGGACCAGATCTTGGGGGGAGCAGAGGGGGATGCTTGCCCCGAGCGCCACCGGGGGGCGGCAAATTGGGTATGGAGTTCATTCTATTCTATGGGTCCATAAGGTAGAATGGGCCCATAAGGGGGTGCCATTTTTTAATTCCCCCTTTCAAAAAGCATGTAGATTCAGTCCTGGGGGGTGAAGCTGTGGATTACTCAGACTTGAACCACTCAAATATTTCATGTGGGGCAGCAAAATTGACAAAATAACTTCCCCAGGTGTGGTTTTTGTGTGAGAAAACTGCTCGGGGTACATACAGAAGCCCTTCCTCCTCTCTCATCACCATTCTTAGCCCTTCTGGGCACTCTTTTTTTTTTTTTTTATAAACAGTTCCCCTGTTGTAGGGTTGTGGGGGAATAAGGCCAACAGTGAAATTGAATGAAGGAATGCATCATGTAGTTTTCCTCTTAGTTCAGACCACACAGCAAACTTGTGTTTGGTGAAATTGTCAGTTTCATAAACTGAGGTTTACTGTGATGTCTACAATGGCTCTAGCTTCTCTTAAGCTGTCTGCAGAGAGGAATTTTCCACTGTAGTTCAAATTCCTTAACAAAGTGCGCATTTCCCTTTAAGTATTTAGGAAAACTGGCTCTTGAGGCATGGTGTTGCTTTTATTGCATATTTTAATGCAGGAGTGACAAACATGTGGCCTGGGGGCCAAATCAGGCCCCCAAGCGACTGGCTGTCATCTGCTTCCTTCTCCCTCTCTCTTGCTTCCTTCTGCATAACAGCTTGCTTTGCAAGGCTTGCTCAATCACACAGGAGCTACTGAGCAAAATCTCCGTCTTCTCCATTGGCTGAGGCTCCTCCCTTGGGGAGGAGTGGGGGGGACAGAGCTTGCTTTGCCAGGCTCTCTCAATCACACAGCAGAACTACTGAGCCAAGCCTCTCTTCCTTCTATTGGCTGAGGTTGCCTCCCTCTTTGGTCCCCTGGGGAAGGAAAGAAAAAGCCAAAGCTTCCTTTGCCCAGTTCCCTGGATCCCATGGGAGAAATACAAAGAAAGCATCTTTAATACCAATGAGTGCTAATGTTTTGAGCATGTTTTATTTTAAGTTTTTTTAAAAAAAAAATTCTTTAATTGTGTTTGTCTGTGTCCTTTATAAAGTTTATATCTCTGCTGCCTAAACTTAAATAGGTACACACATGGTAGGGTTGCCAAATCCAATTCAAGAAATATCTGGGGACTTTGGGGGTGGAGCCAGGAGCAAGGGTGTGACAAGCATAATTGAACTCCAAGGGAGTTCTGGCCATCACAATTAAAGGGACAGCACACCTTTTAAAATGCCTTCTTTCCATAGGAAATAATGACGATAGAGGCACCTTCTTTTGGGGCTCATAGAATTGGACCCCCTGGTCCAATCGTTTTGAAACTTGGGGGTATTTTGGGGAGAGGCACTAGATGCTATACTGACAATTTGGTGCCTCTACCTCAAAAAAAAGCTCCCCCAGAGCCCCCAATACCTCCAGATCAATTCCCCATTATACCCTATGAGAATCGATCTCCACATAACGAATAATGAAGTGCCCAGCAGACATTTCCTCCCCCCCCCCCCCCGCACGTTTCTGGCGACTCTGAAGCGAGGGATTGATGTCTCTACTCATGAGTTGCTGCCAACTTCTTCAAAGTAACACAGACACACCATCCCAAGAGGAAGCCTTTCAATCAGAGACTGAAGCCTCCGGAGATGGAAAGTCACATGGTGGCTGTGGAGGCGGGGCTTCCCCCTGCCGGCCAGCAGACTGGGGGTGGGAAGGAGCCTGGGAAAGCGGGAGAACCCCTGCTGGGACCTGGGGATTGGCAAGCCTAACATATGGCCCGGCCCAATATGGGCCAGCCTGACAATGTCTCATTTATGTCCTATCAGGACCTCATAACAAATGAGTTTGACACCCCTGTTTTAATGTGTTTTATTTAGGTTTTATTGTCAGTTTTATCAGCCTTGTAAACTATGTGGAGAGAGAATGTATGAATAAACTAGATTTACAGAATAACCAAGTTCCAGTTTCAGTGAAACTCCTAAATTGGAATGAACAAACATGAAACTGAAGAGCTTTGCTTTCAACAGATTCTGGGAATAGCAAGCTCCTTCCAGAAAACAATGTTTCTCTGTAGGTGACAATTTACACTATTGATCTTGCTGTGTCTATTCATCACCAGCAGCTGTTCGTCCAGAGTGATTAATATCAATGCATGCTGAAGTGTGAATTTCCTCCACTGGATTCTGTATCTATGGGTGACTCATTCACCATTTTCTCTTGTTCTTTCAACCTCCTTTTTAAGACAAACATTTTTAGTTCTCTCTGTACTTAGAGGCTTATAGTCTTCTACACTTTAGCAAAACCCAAGGCCTTTCTTCAGCCTAAGGAACCCTTCCTCCGAACAGTATGGCTCTTTAAAGAGCCATCTCCATTCGAGGAAGTTTCCTTAAGCTGAAGGAAACATTCATCCTCCGAGAAGCAAAGCAGTTGGATACAGAAGTCAATGTGTACACCTACCCAATAAAGTAGTCCCTTCATGTGTCTGAAGGAATGGACGCTGGTCCATAAAAACATATGCCACTGATAAAAAAGAAGTCATCATCCTTTTAGTTGCTTTCGGTGTGTGCACGCATTAAGTGCTGTCGAGTCGTTTCCGATGTACAGTCGTTTCCGATGTCCTCCTGTATGAGGACTATCAGAGCCCAAAGTCACTCCAGGGTTGCTAGTGGCTGTCTGGATAAACTGCTCGATCTTAACCTCTAAAAGCTTGATTCTTTCAAATATAACATCCACAGTTTTAGCAATTAGCTGGGCAAATAGCTGGACCGAATCCCTTTGGTTGTTAGGGCTTGCACTGGAGCTGACATCAATACTCTCTAAATTATCTTTTTTAACATCTCGGAGCCAAGTAGTTGCCACACCCTGATTGCACGCCTCGTATGTGAGGGCGATCTGGCTGCAACATCTGTCACCCCATTGATCGCCAGGGTTGATTCGGCTGATCTGGCTGGCTAGGTGGGTGTCCTCTACTTCCCTCACCATGCCATGTGCGTTCCTCCCGAAGCTGCACACTTGGTGGAAGAGGACGACCAGCCCAGATAGAAAAATCATGCATTTAAAGTTAAAGTTAAATCCATGCCACAGTCACCTCAAGAATAGACCACTGTAATGCTCTCTACATGGGGCTACCCTCGATGCTAACCCGGAGACTACAACTAGTGCAGAATGCTGTGGCACGGCTGTTAATGAGGCTGCCACGATGGGAGCACATTCAGCCAGTGCTGAGAGAGCTGCACTGGTTGCCTGTTGTGTTCCGAGTTCGCTTCAAGGTGTTGGTATTAACCTTTAAAGCCCTTTATGGTCAGGGACCTGTCTATCTACGGGACCGCCTTTCCCCATATATCCCCCAGAGAGCGCTGCGATCAGGGACAAAAAATTTGCTGTCCACCTCTGGGCCAAAAGAAGCCAGGTTATGTGTAACAAGATCTAGGGCTTTTTCGGTGGCAGCACCAGAACTTTGGAACACCCTTCCAGAAGCCATAAGGGCCCTGCGGGATCTGTCTGCGTTCCGCGGGGCCTGTAAGACCGAATTGTTTAAGCAGGCTTTTGCTGTTTAATTGAAAAAGGGCTGCCACCGGACATCATATAGAATACTGGTGATCACAGTCGAAAATTCAATACCGCTTATATTGTACTGAAGCAGCGCCATAGAATGGTTTTAAAATTGAAATAAGTAAATTATGGTTTTATATGTTTTATTGGATTGATTGTACTGTATAATGTTGTGAGCCGCCCTGAGTCCGCTTGCGGAGAGGGCGGGATATAAATTGAACGTAATAAATAAATAATAAATAAATTTATTTTCACCTCTCCCTCTCCCATCTATCTTCCTTCCTTCCTTCCTTCCTTCCTTCCTTCCTTCCTTCCTTCCTTCCTTCCTTCCTTCCTTCCTTCCTTCCTTCTCTCAAACATCTGATGTTCTTGTCTTGCAGCTCTCAAACATCTGACATTTATTCGATGTGGCTCTTACATTAAGCAAGCTTGGCCACCCTGGTGAAGGATATGAGAGTGCCAGATATTGTACTGTCTCCTTGCTGTCCTCAGTCAAATACCTGGTGGAGCATCTCTGCCTTGAATGCCCTGTGGAAAGGTAATAATTCCCACAGGGCATGGATGTTCTCCAGCAGAGAGTTCCACCAGGCAGGGGCCAAGGTCGAAAAGGACACCCAGATTTCTCTGAGGCTGGGGACCAGGAAGTTCTTATTCCCAGAGCATAACACCTTTCCAGGGGCATACTGAGAGGGGTGGTCCTGAAGGTATGTGGGACCCAGACTGCTGAGGACCTTAAAGGTCAGAGCCAACGTGTTATAATCAACAGAAATGATAGAAAGCAGAAATTACCAACCAAAGAAATGAGTGGCGAACAGACTTCCGGCACTGCCAAATCAATAAGCACAGCCTGAGGAAGTCAAAGGGTGCGCAGACTCCAGCGTCTCCTGTATATTAGCAGAAGAGTACTCTGCCTTCTGGCTCAGTAAATGAACCATGTGAAAATGGAGTTTAAAAAAATCTAAACTGGGAAATAAATGTAAATGAAAGCTGATCCATCAGAGGGGATAATCTGACCTATATTTCTACATTAGCAAAAAAAAAATGCAAATGTTATCTCTTAGCAGTTGCACACAAAAGATGTGCTGTCTCATGAAACAAATTTGCTCTTAATTAAGTTCAATTGTGTCCAACAGTCATGTTTAATAGCATGTTAAAATTTAAGAGTCTGCTAATAACAGCATAAAAATATTAGCAAAATTACACGAAGAGGGAAACTGTGAATTGAATCAAGTATATCTAAAGAAAAAAGCAAAGATTTATAAGGCAGAACTCATACCTAGAGTTCAGGACAAGAGGGCTACTGTGATTAAGAACAGCTGGTTTTTATTCCCTGCTTTCCACTACCTGAAGGAGCTTCAGAATGGCTTACTATCACCTTCTCTTCCTCTTCCCACAACAGCCACCCTGTGAGGTAGGTGGGGCTGAGAGAGTTCTGAGAGAGCTGTGACTGGCCCAAGGTCACCCAGCTGACTTCATGGGGAGGAGAGGGGAATCAAACCCATTTCTCCAGATCAGCATCTGCCACTCTTAACCGCTACACAACACTCTCAAGAAGAAGGCTTCATACATAAATTTTCTGCATCAAGAACCTTTTTACGTGTCTGGTTATAGCTCCTGTGTCTGTAGTGTACAGCAGTCCAGGCATTGGAATGAAGCTGCACATACGGCATATGTGCCAATTCCCTCTTGAGTGTGCGGGAAATTATCAGCGCTATGATACTAGTCACATGGTAGGTAAGCAGTTGCACAAGTACGCACCAGTGAGTATTGCAGTATGTGCCCAATGCACTGCTATGAGCCAGGTTCTTTGCACTGTGGCTTATGCATCTTCAACCTTGTCTAGAGCCACACACACAGAAATCTTGCATTGGGTTCAATGAATATTTCACATTGCAAAGAGAACTAGAAAGCTCTCCAGCAGCCCTGGCCCCACTCAATGCACAGCAGCCAAGAAGGTCTGAGCGCCTGCTCCGGCTGCAACGCCACTGAGGATGTTCTCCGCAGCTGAGAACGAAACGTCTGGAAGGAAAACTTTCTCCAGTAGAACACGGCACTTGATCCCGAAAGACTCTACAAACCCTAAGAACTAGAAAGCCCTGCAATGAATGCCTCTGGGTTATATTTTACTTATTTACAGTCTACCTTTCTCACAGGGGCTCAAGGTAGATTGTCCATTGGGTTTAAGAGGGATATACAAACTCCACGTTAAAAAAATAAGCACTGTAAGCCCACTTCCTTAATTTAATGCTGTGTAAAGTGTAAAGCATGCTGCATACAGTCTGTGTTTGCCTAATAGGCTCCATGCATAAACTTGTCCTTTTATTCCCAGTTCTCTTACTCTGCAGACTGAAGCTGCAATGGCCATCATTATTTTTGCTGTTATATGACTTACAGCGACCCCATATGGTTTTCAAGGCAAGGGACATTCAGGGGTAGTTTGTCATTGCCTGCCTCTGCATAGCAACCTTGGAGTTCTCTCATTCAAAGACTAGCCAGGGCTGACCCTGCTTAGCTTATGAGATCTGACAAGATCTAGCTAGCCCGGGCTATCCAAGTCAGGGCAGTCATGACTCATCATGTAGTCAGTACTTAATGTAGACAGTGAAGAAGAAGAAGAAGAAGAAGAAGAAGAAGAAGAAGAAGAAGAAGAAGAAGAAGAAGATATTGGATTTATATCCCACCCTCCACTCCGCAGAGTCTCAGAGCGGCTCACAATCTCCTTTCCCTTCCTCCCCGACAACAGACACCCTGTGAGGTGGGTGGGGCTGGAGAGGGCTCTCCCAGCAGCTGCCCTTTCAAGGACAACCTCTGCCAGAGCTATGGCTGACCCAAGGCCATGCCAGCAGGTGCAAGTGGAGGAGTGGGGAATCGAACCCGGTTCTCCCAGATAAGAGACCGCACACTTAACCACTACACCAAACTGAATGGTGAAAGACATCCTGTTGGCAGAACAGATGCAAAGGCAATGCCAAATTTGCTGTTTTCAAGCTTCCAACAGCAAGGGAAATTTTGACTTCATGGATCATTAAATTGTAGGTGACCAGAAAATGTCAGGATGGTACAGTACTCCTCAGGTGGTATATAGTTGTTTGGGATGTTAATGAAACTGCAATGCTCTTAGCTCGACTCTTAATCAAAGGTAACTGGATTTTATAATTCCCTTGTTTCTGAAATGGCAAAGCACTGAATAAAATGCACCTTCCAGTTTAGAGACGTATGGTATTGAGTAGGCAAAATTTACCTGCACTTTACCTCTGTGATACTTTGATCTCTGACACTATACATTTCCCGACTGGGTTAGCAACAGAGCAGAGTTTGGTTGTGTGCATATCCTGTAGGACTTTGGGGAGATGTATGTTTTCTCTGCCACTGATCACCGCACACTTGAGTGAACACACTCTTAGATGCCCCTGCTATTTTAAAATAGAGGGACTGCGCAAGTGCATAAGGAGAAGTGAAAGAGAGAAAAATAAAACCAAGACATCCCCTGTGGGATATATTAATACAGAACTACCATTCTTGATCTGTTACTGCCTTCCTACTTCCCCTGGACTCTGTCTCTGCTGGTCCATTTTTCTTTAGGAAGGAAATTCCATAGTGAGGATTTACTTTACTAACTAATTAACCTGTATTTCATTGGAAGTTTTAGATGGAGACTCCGAAACATCATCACTTTATGATTATGTAACAGATTTTCATTAACTCAGTTACAGCAAGTCCCCTGGAACATCTGGACAATGCAACCTGAATTTTGGACAATGCAACCTGTATGAAGGACAAAACGAAGGTATATTTTGGTGCACATAGAAATCAACAGAAAACTTGTGAACTTTCAAAATACAGGCAAATGCTGAAAATTTCTGTAACCTCAACTGTTTAATTTGATTTTTTTCCCCCCATCTCTAAAATGTAGTCGAATTGTGCTGCATGGATTCTACGTGGATTCCCCACGCCAAATTTCAAACTTGTTGGAAAACTTATCCTTCCTGACTCTCATAGAATTCTCAGGCATATATACAATAGCAGAACACTGGGGAAATAAGCATGCCTTGGCTATTTTGTTACTCCCATTGCTGTATACTGGCAACACCATTAAAAAAAATTTACCTAATCTAATAGTGTGATCCTAATCAGATACACTGTTTTAAAACCACTGACTTTAATGTATTTAAAACAGTGTAACTTTTGCCCTGATTCAAGCTAGCCCAGTCTCATCAGATCTCAGAAGCTAAAGCAAGGTCAGCCCTGGTTAGTATGTGGATGGCAGACTCTCAAGGAAGCCCAGGATTGTGACACAAAGGCAAGCAACCATCTCTGAACATCTCTTGCCTTGAAAAACTTATGGAGATCACCATAAATTGGCTGAATTTTGATAGCACTTTCTACCACCAAATACACATATTGTCTTGACCCAGGTGGCCCAGGTTAGCCCAGTATCATCAGCGAAACAGGGTTGGTTCTGGTTAGTATTTGGATGTGGGACCACGAAGGATTGCCAGGGTTGCTGGGCAGAGGCAGGCAATGGCAAATCACCTCCAAACATCTCTTGAAAACCCCATGCGGTCACCGTAAATCAGCTGTGACTTGATGGCAACCCCCCCCCCCATTTAGGATCACACTGTAAAATTTCTAAACAAATAGAGATGGATGGATGGATGGATGGATGGATGGATGGATGGAAGACAAACAGACAGATGGATGGATAGACGGATGGATAGACCGACCGACCGATCAATCGATCGATAGATAAGCAATGAAGCAAGTGCACACAATTTCAAAACACATATGCAGGCCATTATTAGTATTCTCTTCAGCTGCAATGTTCCAGATGAGATAGCATGGAAAGAAAAACAGGTCCTTAGGTAAAAAGCACTGAAAGTCATTTGAATGGGTTAGTGATCAGGGATGGCTTGGCCAGTAAGGCCACTTGGAAAGTCTCAGAGACTACCCTGGCCAACAACAATGTCAACAAGCACCAAGTGAGAACTGGGTGTGCTCGCATTTTGGAGAGCATGGGGGAAGGGCACAAGAGGCAAAGAAGGCCAGAGGCTCTGTGACATATAAAACAGAAGACCAGACCTTGCAGGGGTTCTATCTTCCATCATCTTCAACCAAGCTCTCCTGTCTGGACAGTCTTTGCTGCTTTCTGATCTGGCCAACCTGACTTAGGCATAGGTCTATGAAGAAGAAGAAGATGAAGATATTGGATTTATATCCCGCCCTCCACTCCAAAGAGTCTCAGAGCGGCTCACAATCTCCTTTACCTTCCTCCCCCACAACAGGCACCCTGTGAGGTGGGTGGGGCTGGAGAGGGCTCTCACAGCAGCTGCTCTTTCAAGGACAACCTCTGCCAGAGCTATGGTTACCCCAAGGCCATTCCAGCAGGTGCAAGTGGAGGAGTGGGGAATCAAACCCGGTTCTCCCAGATAAGAGTCCTCACACTTAACCACTACACCAAACCGGCTCTCCAGTTTGAATGAATATTGTTAGTACTTTACTGTAATCAATAAAGCTTTATTTAACTTAAAGGATCCTTGCCTGGGTCCTTCAGTCTGCTCACTGTCAGATCAGGAACCCATGGACCAGGGCCCTTCCCTAAGCATAAGGAGCTAAAGGGTCACAGGTAAAGGTATATGCCAGGGGCCCCAGCCTCAGGGTGGGTGTGATCCAGCAGCCTGAGCCCCACATGGGGTAGGCATGACCCTGCTCTTTCCTCCCCAATTCTAGCAGGGGGCAGGGCCCTTTTACAGAGCCATTTTTTGCTTCTCATTCCTCCTTATTAGTAATTCATTTAAACAGGTGGACATTGATTTTGATCAGACTGTTTCCCTGTTTGCCAATGAACACTTGCCACCTGTCTTCCTTAGCTACTAATACCTTCACTTCATTCGCTGTTTAACTTAATTACAAACTAAAAGGGGGTTAATCAGAAGGTGAAAGCAAAAGAAAGAATGAATTTGGAGTAATTATCTCTTGATGTGCTCTTTATATACTTTTTTTTTTAAAAAAGTGGTGCTATTATTTCAGATTTGCAGAAATAACCCAAGATGCTCCGCAAGGGGCAACTGCTAGGATTCCCTTCTGCACAAACAACGGATGTTGATGTCAGATAATAGCTTGGAGATAACAGCTTCTGAAACAAAATGTGTGAACAAGCCCTAACAGATACTGGAGACTTGTCAGACTTGTGTTGTGCTGTATAAGTACACCTCACTAGGCTATTTACAACACAAGATGAAAACACAACACAAAATGAAAAGTGTTTCAGCTGAAGGTGTTGCCCTAGCTCAAGCAACATCCAGAACAGAACCTGTTTTAAGTCTAAGGAAGCTACAAACAATTGTCTGCATAAGAAGCTTTTTCACATCCACAAATCTATTTACTTACTCTGGACATCCATAATCAGAACAGGTCACTACGAAAAAAGCAAATCTGCAAAACATCTGATGTTTAAAAAAAAAAAAAGCTTGACTTCTACTGACTCAAACCAAGGATCTACTGAGGTCAAGAATGTCTACTCAGACTGGCAGAGAATCTCCAGGAGCTCAGACTTAGGTCTCTCACATTTCCAACTACTTGATCTGGGAAGGAAGACAGCATAGTATAAAACAATCTTATCAGATCTCAGAAGTTAAGCAGGGTCGGCATTCGGATGGAAGACCATCAGGGAACATGGCACATATGTATGTTCATACTACTTGGCCCTTTTAATGGGAAATGCTGGGGACTGAATCTGATCCTCAACCTGAAAGCATGTCAGGCAGATGCCCTGAGTCAAGGTCCAATTTCTGCCTGTATTATCCCTCTATTTCTATTGCACCAGCTAAATGTTTTCACACACCGTTATTATGATGTCCTTAATTAACACTAGTCCAGTTCACAATTACAGTGAATGTATATACAAACTGTTCAGAGTGTGCACTAGATCTTTCCTTATACATATGTTGACTAATTCTCGTGTTACGTTCAGCATATGCACTGCTGAGTGTGCTGTTCATACCTCACATTTATCCAGGTATTGGCCCCTAGTATCATTTGGAAAGCGGATGCGTGTTGGCTTTTTTCTTACATGCAGGATGTATGTGCACTCCCCGTAATGGGTGAACCCAGCTACTGTTGTGGTTACAGCAAGTTGACTATTAATAAATGAGATTATAATTCAAATCTCAGTTTTCCCCATTCGCTTTAATTTAAGGGAAAGATAATCATAAAGGTAATTCATAGAAATGAAATTCACCATTCAAATACTCCCTCCATTGTGCAAAGATTAGTGGAAACGATACCGAACGATGCATAGGTCTCTGTCCAAATACGTCTGTGAGCAGCAGAAGGTTGCTCATCTGCTCTTCGACTGTTCCCCTTTCTCGGATGAACAGATGATGAGCGCTGTCAGTTCAAAACCAAATGCGAAACAAGGACATTTGTGAATATGATAGACTGAGACCAAACAATTTTCATCTGATGACAAACTAACAGATTTTGGCTTTGCAAATAAAAAATGCTCTTCTGATTCCTCCAGGAAATCACACCATCTGAAAGATCCAACTCACTAAAATGCTAAAATGGCACTCAAGAGCTGAGACGAGATCGACAGCCTTGGCTATTGCTATTTTCAAGTGGTGAGGAAGTTCTTTCTTTTCTCTTGGACGAGGAGCCTGGAAGCCTTTTCCTCCTGTGATGTCTCTTTATTTACAAATTCATATGTGAAACATGAATGAACAGACGGCTACCTATAAACAGGCAGACACCACCAACGTCTAAACTAATTTCCCCCAAAGCAAGAAGTATCTTCCTGTAACCTTCAAGGCCAGCCACAAAACTCAGGCCTGTTTCTTCTTGAGGTGCATTTTGTAAATCTTGAAGTTGTTTTTTTCTAATCCCAACTTGAGCACATTGGAATTATCTGAGCTCTTTCAATAATATGTCTTATTGTGGAATGTCAACTGGTTACCATGAACAATTAAGTAGCTTAATTAGCTTAAGCTTTAAGATGGCCAACTCTTGACTCCACCAGGAGCTGTGAACTGTGCCACGAATGTGGACAACAGTTGAGCTTCCCATGTTCAAAGGTGCCAATCAAATGTGAACCAATCACCTAGCCTGCCTGTTTTGTGCCGAACAGGCTCTGAAAACCACCTGAATGCATCCACATCAGATTTTTGCAAACCTACACATGTGCAAAGACACTGCTGGTTCAAACCAACCAGCAGCAATTAGTATCACTATGGACTTACATTGGGCGTTTTCGCACTTACCTTAAGCTGGAGCGACGTCCCTCTTCACCGCGCAGCGTCTGCATGGTTTTCACACTAATTGCAACGCAGCACCTGGAAGAGCCGCAAAGTCCCGCGGCTTTTGCGTCGCTAATGTAAACTGGTTTTTGGCGGTTTACATTTGCGACGCAAAAGCCACGGGACTTTGCGGCTCTTCCAGGTGCTGCGGAGCAATTAGTGCGAAAACCGTGCAGACGCTGCGCGGTGAAGAGGGACGTCGCTCCGGCTTAAGGTAAGTGCTAAACCATGTTTAGACTAACATTGAAGGGTAGGATTTTATTAAAAGACAGCATTTTGTTGTGACAGTTTTGTATATTTGCAATTTATCTAATTGTCTGTTTAAGCAATTCTCTGCTAAGCAGCGCAGTTATACAAAACAGCCATGACTGGGTCAATAACCAGTAGGGAAAGAAAAAGGGGAACAAAACCCCACCCCCAAAAAAGAATTAAGAGCCTGAAAGGTTTAATGGATACAAATTAGGGGGGCAAATGTTAAAATCAATAAATATACAATATAAATATTACAAATCATTAAAATGCATGTTTTTATTACAAATTAGATTTAAAACAATTATAGACCCAAATATAGCCTCAATAAACATTATAAATTGTACAATTAGGAACTTATGCAACCTTAAAACAGACACATTTTGGCCTACCAGTCATCTTCAGTGGTCAAGCATAAATGCTGCATGTAGGCTCAGTTACTGGAATAATAATATTAAGAAATATAGGACCAAGTGAAAATTATGTTTTGATAAATATCAGTGACTCAAGGCAAGGATGTACTATATAGGCCTCAAGTGGCATCGCCTTGCGTCCAGATGAGGTACATAAATGCAAAATCATATTTCAATTGTGTACTCTTTTCTTTTGGTCCAGGAGATTCAATTCCAAAAGCAGATCTGGAGGCAGCGTAACGAACAGTATGTACTGCATAGCCAACATACAGATCATCCAAACATCAGCTCCCTGTTCCTAACCAGCAAAAAGGACACAAGGTAAATAGGTGTGCGTTCAAGCATCCTTAGACTCAACGTATAGTTTTTGTGCAACATCATCTTACCAAAAATGCCATTTTCATGATGGTGGTAGAAAGTGCTGTCAAGTCACAGTGGACTTATAACAACCCCAAAGGGTTTCCAAGGCAAGAGACATTCAGAGGTGGTTTGTCATTGCCTCCCTCTGCATCACAACCCTAGAATTCCACAGAGGTCTCCCATCCAAATACTACCCAGAGCCAACCCCGCTAAGCTTCTGAGATCTGACAATTCATGATAGGGATCTATTATTTGTGTTGACTGGCAGTGTTGTGCTCCCTGGATCAGTTCCTTGTCTTTGCAGTCTGCTTGCTGAGGATAAACCAATTATTGTGCCACAGGAAGAAGCCACTACAGAAACCATAGAAACCTCTACATTTAGACTGGATTGTACGTGGAGAGGCTCAAACTGACTTCTTGAATTTGCCTGATTCATTACAACAACGAAAGAGAACTCCTTTCCTCGCCTAGACTTACCTATCAGGATCGGCTTTTTGCATCTGCAAAGGCTAATCGGAAAAGGCTGCATCCTAACCCTCACCCACTCACCAGGTTTAAGCACCTTTACAAGCAACTCCTGAGCATTTTGCTGGAATGTGTTATTGATCTGAACAGCCATCTGTTCTGCCTGGATGGAAGATTTGGAAGTAGCTACCAATATCTCTGTTCAAGTGGCAATTACACAAGAACACCAAATAAAAGCACAGAAGCTTCCATCTATGAAAAATGTTGTGCCTCAAAGCAGGCTGGGATACCAGCTGAGCTGCCGATGAGAAAACCACGATGCCGATACCCTGCGCTGATTTGACAGACCCCATCTAACCACAGGTGAACATAGGAAGCTGCCTTATACTGAATCAGACCTTTGGTCCATCAAAGTCAGTATTGTCTTCTCAGACTGGCAGCGGCTCTCCAGGGTCTCAAGCGGAGGTTTTTCACACCTATTTGCCTGGACCCTTTTTTGGAGATGCCAGGGATTGAAAATGGGACCTTCTGCTTCCCAAGCATATGCTCTACCACTGAGCCACTGTCCCTCCCCAGGTAATGGAGCAGTCTGCATTCAGACAATCACACAAACTATATTCAGTTCAATTGAATTATGGACCCATGTAATGTGCGTATGGAGGCAGACAGTGTGGCTGAGATGAGCTATGAATGAGCAGTTCCCGGGTTCAGTCCTTATCCTCCTAGCTACTATGCTACTTCAGCCTCTCAAACTCTTCCATGTTGATAATTCATCTTCTACTTGAAAGGCTGTTCAAAGTGATTCAATAAAAAATTAATGCTTTAGATGTTTCAAGTGGCAAGACTAAAATCTGATGGTACAGATTATGCTGAACTAATTCCATACAGCTTCAGCAATGCCCTTATGCATGATTTAAAATAAACCTGCCCCACCCTTTTTAACTATGGCAAGTGTCACATACAGCTGATAAGAATTTGTGACAGATATGGATCCGTACTTGTAACAGAACGACCAAATAACATACTAAATTACAATACATATTTACACAATACATATTTTGCTCAATGCTATACATCGGGGTCCCCCACGTGGTGCTTGTGGGCACCATGACACCCACTAACACCTTTCCTGATGCCCACCAAGTGCTGTTAGAAAGTAGGCAGGGCCAGGTCAGGCACTCACCCAACAGGTCTTCTGACTGGCCACTGGAGATTGGACTGGCTGGACATATTCAAATAACAGTTGCAGTGGCAGCTGCCACAACAGTGTTAGCTTTATTTTCCCCTTGCTGCTCTTTTCCTGTGTATTTTCAAATTACCCTCTTTCTCCCACCATTTGGGCTTCCTCTGTAGCAACCCTTTAGTGGCTGGCTCCACCTCCCATGGCAGCCATTTTGTGCTTGCACCTAGAACTCCAAAGGTGATACAAACAAACAAACTCCGTGATATGCCGGCTAACACATTTAGTAAAACTTTCATAAAGAATACTTTTATCAAGGATCTTACAAATCTTTTGTCACATGATAAAGAAGTACAACCTTACAATATTACAAAGAAAAGTCCATCCCCCTATATATTTCAGAGTCATTAGCCTCTTGTACAAATCAGTGTGTGTACTGGGAGCAAGCCAGTCCTTAACATCTTCTCTAAACAGATGCAAAAGCTTTCTGGATTTGTCTGGCACTCCAAAGGTGCCTGCAGGCTCAAAAAGGTCAGGGACCTCTGCTATTTGTGCAGGGCCTGCCCTGAATAAAAATGAGAAATTTGTGTCAGACAATGGGTTGGGTTAGGCTTCCTAATCCCCAGGTCCCAGCGGGGGATCCCCTGTTTTTACAGGCATCCCCCCACCCCAACCAGCTGGCCAGCGGGGGAAGTCCCACCCCCATAGTCACCATGTACCTCTAGAGCTCTGGCAGGTTTAGAAACCTGCAAACAGGTCCATGTTTAAAATGTGTGCCTTTAAAGTTGAGCAGGAAACAGGAAGCGCTTTATGGGGAAGGGTCAGCTGCAGCTTCATCAGAGCACAGACCCTCCATTTGTTTTGCTTTCGTTTTCAGAGCAAGTAAATTTGTGAAGGAACCAGACCCAGTACGTGTGTGTGAGAGAGAGAAAGAGAGGGAGTGGGCAGGGGATTCCCCAGTTTGGAGGCCCTCTCCCTGCTTTAGAAAGCAGGGAGGGAGGGAAATGTCTACTGGGCACTCTATTATGCCCTATGGAGAATGATTCCCATAGAGAATAATGGGGAATTGATCCATGGGTATCTGGGGCTCTGGGGGGGAGATGTTCTTTGAGGTAGAGGAACCACATTTGCAGCATAGCATCTGATGCCTTTCCTCAAAACACCCTCCAAGTTTCAAAAGAATTGGACCAGGGGGACCAATTCTATGACCCCTCCAAAGAAGGTGCCCCTATCCTTCATTATTTCTAATGGAGGGAAGGCATTGAAAAGGTATGCAGTCCCTTTGGAGTTCAATTGTACTTGTTCCAACCCTGCTCATGACTCCACCCCCAATGTCTCCTGGCTCCACCCCCAAAGTCCCAAGATATTTCTTGAATTGGACTTGGCAACCCTAGGTTGGGTCCAGCCAATTTTTTTCACTCATCCTTACCTAATTCCACTTCTTACGACAACTCCTGTCTCTGCCTTTTGTTCATGAAGATCCCACAAAACCAGCACCCCTCCTCCCTTTTTCAGTCACAATAAAGGTGGCTGGATTCAACCCACTGAAAGAAATGCTTCACATTCGTTACAAAAATTCTCATATAGTTGCATGCCCCTGGCCTGGCATTCTTGTGAAACCTTACATTTCGTTTCAAAAATATTTCATATTTAGGGTTGTCAGGTGTGCATTGGAAAACTCCTGGAGACTTTGGGGGTGGAGCTGGGAGAGGGCAGGTTTTGGGGAGGGGAGGAGCCTCAGCATGGTACAATGCCTCAGAACCCACCCTTCAAAGCAGCCATTTTCTCTTATTTATTTATTTATTTACATTAGACTTTTATCCCGCTTTCTACGCAAGCGGACTCAGGGCGGCTTACAACAGTTGTTTACACAATTTAAAACAATAAGTCAATCAAATCTATAAAACATTAATACAATTAAAATTTAAAAACTATTCCACGGTGCTGTGCCATTACTATGTTGGCAGTTCTGCTTTTCAGGCGGTTGGTCACCAGAAACTCTAGCTGATGTCAGGTGGCAGCTCTCTCTCAGTTTAAACATCGAAGGCTTGTCTAAACAATTCGGTCTTACAGGCCCTGCGGAATGCAGGAAGGTCCTGCAGGGCCCTTATGGCCTCCAGGAGAGCATTCCATAACTCTGGTGCTACCACCGAGAAGGCCCTGGCTCGTGTCAGACGCAACCTGGCCTCCTTTGGTCCAGGGGTGGACAGCAGATTTTTTTTTTCCCTGAATGCAGTGCCCTCTGGGGGATATATAGGGAAAGGCGGTCCCACAGATAAACAGGTCCCTGACCATAAAGGGCTTTAAAGGTCAATACCAACACCTTGAAGCGGACTCGGAACACAATAGGTAGCCAGTGCAGCTCTTTCAGCACTGGCTGAATGTGCTCCCATCGAGGGAGCCTCATTAACAGCCGTGCCGCAGCATTCTGCACTAGCTGTAGTTTCCGAGTCAGCATCAAGGGTAGCCCCATGGCCTCTAAGGGAGCTGATCTCTGCCAGCTGGAGATCAGTTGTAAAAGCGAGAGGCTGGCATGGCAACACTATTCATATTTTATTAGAAACATCTTCACGTTTTACAGCCCACAGATATAAAGCTCATTTTTCTTTCTCTTCCCCTCCCCCCACACCCAGAAAGTTTTATTTTTCTTTTTGAGGAAACTGCAAACTTCCAGGAGGTACTTTGTGTCGTAAAGAGCAATGTCATCATTATTCAAGAGAAAAATAGTCTCTAGATCTTTCACCTTACAAAGTTGTCACCAGGAAATGATGCTGTAAGAATGAGATAGATTTTTCTTCTGGAACATAACAGATTATTAGACTTCTCTGGCTTGATAAAACACACAAGTGAGCGTGGCTGAAAATGCAGTATTTTACTTGTACAACCCAGTTATAGTTAACACACAGGCCTACTAAAGCTATAAACACTGTAATTTTAAAAGCATACTTCTGGGGAGGGGGGAGTTTTGGTCAAAGAATTGCTCATTACCTGATGGTATTTCTATTTTTTCCCCACAAAAGATAAACAGAGAGATAAAATTAAAATAACACTGCCTGGTTAGTCAGAGAAAACAATTTGGTTTTGCAGATACACCAATGTGATGCAGAACACCGTGTGATATAAATAAAGTTTAATTGGGTATAAATACAAATAAATGCTTACAGACACCTGGCTTGGGAAATTATACGTGCAGAAATAGTCCATAAAGATAACGAAAGGGACTTTTTTTAAACACACAAAAAAGATGCATACTGATGGGCTGCTGGCAAGTTTCAGAGATGTTTTCTGCTCCATAAGCTCCCCTCCAGGTGTCAAATCCACATTTCCATTTGGCCAAGTCATATCCCAACTGCTTTAAGAATTTGGGTACAAACCCTTATTTCTACTACAGCTATTTCTAGCGAGAAACACAAGCCCGCCAGCTCTGTAGCACAAGCAAGACCAAAAAAACCAACAGAGATAAGGAGACCCCTGCTTTTTCACAGTCACCTCTTCTCTACTAGGCTAGTTCAGAGGTAAGACAAAATAACACTATCATGAGTTTTGGGAAGCAAAAATCATCCCACAAACAACTTTTAGTGTCTGGTTTGTTTTTCCCAGTTCCCAGGGCCAATGCCTCTGCTCTTACTTCCACCTTCTTTATCAGCAACCCAGTTGGTATTCCAGGCTGCTTTAAGGCATCCAACTCAAGACAAAACCTTCCCACATCACAGACTCACTTGTCATTGATTCACAGCAACACAGAGAGAGATCTTCAGCCACTCACAGCCCAGCTGAACCATGTCCCCCCCTTGCAGACTAGCAAGTTTTGATAACTGGGAGATGATTTCCGCCCCTCACACAGGCTTGGTATACATTTGTTGCAGAAGACATTAAGCCAACTCATTCCAAGGAAATTGCAATACAAAACAGAAATAGCAAGTTCTCACCTTCCAAGTCTTCTTTTTCAAAATGGGTTTTGAGGATGGAGCGTGTTCCACCTCTGTCCACTACCGCCTCTTCATCGTTTCTCTATAAAAATAAAACCGTTGGAACATGTAAGGCTTTTGCGACACTGTCCTCAGTCACCAAACCTGAACAATGTAAGGTACAAATTATTTTTTACAAGTCTGATCTTCCATCAGAAACCAAGATGGAAATAATTAGTACTATTAATGCTTGCATGTCATACACGGCACCCTCCCTAAAAACTGACTGCCACCAGAATAAATGGCAGATCGGTCACATGCAGAGAAAGTCAACATTTCTAAGAAGCAATCATGAATTGGCAAAAGTATGGAAAATAATATAAAGGATATTATACTATAAAATTGCACTAGTAAAATACAGGCATTGTAAACTGTGTTGTACATTACCCTGAGCCTGTACATTACCCTGAGCCTGGGATAGGGCAATGAATTAAGTTGAATTATTATTAATAATAATATTCTTAGTACTTCAAAAATCATTAGAATAGCTATGGCTTTAAGTCACCATATAGACTTAAGGTAATTGTGTAGCATTTGTTGTTTTGTAGACTTGGTACCACATCAAGACTTCTGTGTCCAAATATTCATGTAATGGCTTAGATCCTGCCTAAAATTTCCATGGACAGAAGGGGAGTAATTTATGTTGAATCCCCTCTTCTGCAGCAGACCTTCAACTGCCCTCCGACTCATTCCTGTGGGTCCCCGTTTCCCCAGAGTAGCTTTTCAAGGGGTATTTTTGGGCTGCAGTGGTAATGGGCAGTTCTGTAGAGACAAATCCCTTCCATCTGTGGAAATTTGAAGCAGAACTTAAGCCATTATATTGCAGCATCTTGGGAATGAGAAATACACTGGCACACAGTAAGAGATGAGAAACATCACCTCAGCGGGGGGGAAAGGACATGGGAAAGCAGCAGTGGTGTGATGAATGCTTTCCCTCACCTTATGTTTCTCTACCCCAAACTGCTCACTCCTCAAAAGGATCTTCTGACACAAACAGTATCTAAAGTCACCTAAAACTGCAATGCAGATATTGAGGTTGTGAATTGTGATGACGGTAAAGTTCCTAGCACTGATCAGCAGAGGGGTCCTAATGCCATGGACAAATGAGCCAACTAGAAGACCCACCAGCTCATCTTGTCTATTACTCAAACCCTTAAAATGACTCGGCAAGGAAAAGGGTCACAGAACCATGGGTTATGGTGCTGGAAACAGAGAGAATATAGCAAGTCAACTGAAACAGGGGATCTTAAGAAGCAAGGAGCAAGTTTCTGAGGTTTGCTCACTTCTACCCTATATGCTAAAGTGTTGCGATACAGATGACTATGGCCAATCCTGATATATATATATATATATATATATTGGTTACTAGTGGATCACCTCCATCCTCCATTCAAATGGCTGTAATGGCTCCTGATCATTTCCCCCACTCCCCAAAAGGGTTCTGTGACCCTTTTCCTTGCCCAGTCATTCCCCAGCTTGGAAATGAGAGGCAGCTGAGGAGGAGCTGTGCAGTGCCTGAACACAAGCTGGCACCCCAGTTGCATCTCTATGTCTGGACTCAGATGGCTCTTCTCCTCATCCCCACTCTACTCAAGGTAAGTGTGCGCCATCTGCGCAAACGCAATCATTTATAAGAATTCCTGCCTTTGGATCAGATTTAACCCTCCTCATTTTTCATTTTCACATTTGTCTGCAAAGAGGAGGGATCAGGTTAATAGAAAAGATATCCTTATCCGTACCAGCCCTCATTCTCTGTATCTCTCAATCTGCACACAGCCAAGGTAGAATAATAGAATCACAGAGATGGAAGGGGCCATACAGGCCACCTAGTCCAACTTCCTGTTCAATGCAGGATCAGCCTACAGAATCTCCAACAAATGTTTGCCAGTCGCTGCTTAAAGACTGCCACTGAGGGGGAGCTCACCACCTCTCTTGGTAGCTGATCCTACTGTTGAACACCTCTTACTGTGAAAAAAAGTTTTTCCTAATATCCCACCAGTACCTTCCCACCCCTGATTTAAACCCATTATTGCGAGTCTTCTCCTCTGCTGCCAATAGGAACAGCTCCCCGCCCTCCTCTAAGTGTCAGCCCTTCAAATACTTCAAGAGAGAAATCATGCTCCCCCTCTCAACCTCCTCTTCTTCTGACTAAACATTCCCAGGTCCCTCAGCCTTTCCTCATAGGGCTTGGTCTCCAGACCCCTGATCATCCTCATCATTCCCAGAATTCAGAATACAGGATGATCTGCTAAAGTACCCTATATAGCCAGTTTGGTGTAGTGGTTAAGTGTGCAGACTCTTATCTGGGAGAACCGGGTTTGATTCCCCACTCCTCCACTTGCACCTGCTGGAATGGCCTTGGGTCAGCCATAGCTCTGGCAGAAGTTGTCCTTGAAAGGGCAGCTGCTGTGAGAGCCCTCTCCAGCCCCACCCACCTCACAGGGTATCTGTTGTGGAGGAGGAAGGGAAAGGAGATTGTGAGCCGCTCTGAGACTCTTGGAGTGGAGGGCGGGATATAAATCCAATATCTTCATCTACCTCACAGGGTGTCTGTTGTGGGGGGGAAGGTAAAGGAGATTGTGAGCCGCTCTGAGACTCTTCAGAGTGGAGGGCGGGATATAAATCCAATATCTTCTTCTTCTTCTTCTTCTACTCCGCTTAAAATTGCAGAAATTGGTAATCTCATATCCTTGGGAACTGTAATATTCTGGCACTTCTCTTTCTGCTTCTCGCACTTGCATATATCAACGGAAGAGATTCTGGAGGGGGGGTGATGTGAAAGCAAGACTGGTGCTGGGGGCTCTGATGCCCCAGGAAAGGCCCCGCCCCCTGCCCCCAACTTCCAGTATATCCAGTATATATAGTATATCTGAAATCTCTCAGAGTCTTTCATTCCATGTACTATTCAGTTGAACATCTCTTGCGGCACTGCTTTTTCCAACAAGTAACTTTCTGAACCTCGCTAGAATTCACCAAGACACACTTCCCGCCATAACATCTTATGAACGAAGACACAACCCAAGCATCAACCCATGAAGTCTAATGGAGATAAGAAAGGGCAAAAAATAGAGACATCTAATCTCATGTTTCTTTCATTAGGCATTATTGGATAGCAAGGCCAGCCCTAGACTGTCTGGCACCCTAGGCAAAGTTAACGTCTGGAGCCCCCCCCTCCCCCCCCACACACACACACTGATAGCATCATTAGGCACATGGGGGCATCCAATTTGATGTCCCCAGAAGGCTGGCACCCTAGGCAATTGCCAAGGTTGCTTAGTGGCATGGCCAGCCCTGCTGGACAGCTGCATAGGGGAGAATGACTGACAGAAGCCACGCATTTGCTTTACCATCACCGATCATTTTGCACTTGCAAAAATATATATAAACTTGATAAACCCAAGACATGAGGCTACAGGATATCATTATGGAAAGTGTATCCTATTCTCGGTAACAGTCGGGAACCACCTATACTGCATCAGTGGCAGAGAAAAGAACGAAAGAGCTCCATTGAGTTGTATTCAGGTATGCGCCCATGAGTACAGTTGCATAGCATAAAGAGGATGGGCTGTGTTGTTTTTACTTTAAACATATTTCAATGTAAAAAAAAACCCACCCCTTTGTATGCATCTTTTATGCACAATTTCTTTAGAAATGTAACGTTGTTGGCTTTTGAGGAATATATAAGTGCATAATTATGAAACTAATTACTCCAGTGCTCAAGTCGAGTACTGATTATTAGGGATTCAAAACGCTTTGGGTGTTCAAGAGAAGTTTTCACAGACTGAGGAACTCTAATGAGTTACATGTCTAGAAAACTGTTCCATGTTTTGTATAACAAAACCCCAGGTTTTCCAGTGGAAGGAATACAGCTGAGCCGCAAACAGATGCTTTGCATGCAGAAGCTATCACCCCTTACATTTATAGTTCAAAGATTTTGGATAGCAGATGCTGGGAAAGACCATTCTGTGCCTGAGATTTTGCAAAACGGCTGCCCATTAGAGTAGAGTACTATACTAACTAAGCTGAGCCAATGGTCGGACTCAGCTTTCTATATTTTCAACAAAGCAGCCAACAACTATTTCTAAAGTAATCCAAATTATCAAGTATTAACAGACTAGTTGCATTATGCTAAAAACCAATTTCCGTTTGCCATGCAAAAACCGCAATGTTTGCTGCAGCTCCGGAGCAGATAGTGGGAAATCTGAAGGATGCTGCGCGGAGAAGAGGAACGTGACAGCAGGGTAAGCTGAGTGTGAAATCAGTCATCTTTTCAAGGCAATTATTCTATATTTCTAATAACATTCCCTTTGAGACTTACAAGAACTAGCATTTCTAAAGCAAAAGAAGATCTGGCATTTCTAAAGCAAAAGAAAAGACCTTTCACACATTACAGTGAACAATTGTATAGCCTGCTTGTATACATGCGTACCTGTTTGCAAAAAAAAAGTCAGCATGCATTCCTTTTACAAATGAAACGGGACCACTACCTGGATAAAAACGAGGTTTCAATCACACATTCTGCTACATGTGTTGACTATAGCATGTGAATTATTTAACACACATATAAAGAACAATCAAGTGTACACTGTACACAAATTATACATCTATCCATTGAAAAGAACTTATGAAGAGCTATGAACATACAAGGAAACCTGTATTTTCAAAGTGGATGAGCCCTGGGTTGCTGAGACAAAGAAGCCTCTGATGGTTGACCTACTGTTCTCTCTGAATGGTCCTTATGATGACATGGTATTTATTATTCCCTCCCCTTCCTACAAACCACCATCTGTTTGAAAGCACAGTTGCATTCAACACACAACAAATGAGGAAAGCACTGTGAATTTTATCTGCATCAAAGAAACCTTCATTCTTCGAAGAACTGCCAAGGATGTACAGGGTTTTTGTTTTATTTTGTTTTGTTTTAAAAAAGCAATTAAGTCCACATTCTCCAAAGTATTTATTTTAAAACCATCCTTTTAAAAATGGAATGCTGCTACGGCAGTTTTCTGTATTAAGGTTAATGGATGGATGTGCTCCTTTTGATTAGGCTTGGACCACACAGTACAGGATGTGAAACAAAGTAGAAAGCAATTAGTTTTCATTCCAGATTTATATCTTCCCCAGAGCTGTGTGTCCTATACATCAGGACAGCTCTGCTCGCCTGCCTACCCACTCAGCCAGACTCCCTCCCTTTCTTCCTCTCTCTCTCTCTCCCTAGCATAGCTAGAGAATACTATGACTCAGTATAAAATTCCCTCCCCTGCAACAACTGTGCTAAAATCTGCACTAATCAACGTTAGCTTTGAGAGACCTGATATGCCAATGAGCTCAGACCAAGCAGATCTTTAGTACAAGAAGCATCCAATTCATTTGCAACGGGAAAAGAGAGCTCATTCCTTGCTGTTAACCCTCAAGGAACAAACCCGTGTTATAAACAAGAACAGTGCCTATCCGATAATACCCTGTATTGGAACAAAGCAAGATGACACAGAACACTGTGCAAGCTTTTGAGCTCACCAGAACTCTTCATCAGGATAGACACTAGGTTTTAAAAAAAAAAACTGAATAGGGAGGAGCAGATTTTTCAGGTCATAATCTGAAGACATAGTGTCACTAACATTCTTGGTAATATGCTAAGAAGGAATGTAGTTTCAAATTAGTGCCAGTGTCAAGTTATGGCACTGTCTTTTGGGAAGAAAAAGATCACGGAATCCCCTTGTTGAGAAAACAAACATCATAAAAATGCTTCTCAGAAGCTCGGCAAGACACGGGCTGAAGGAAGCATGGTAGTACTTCTGTTTAACAATGCCTGAGATGAATTTAAACTGACACACTGGGCGTTTTCGCACTGACCTTAATCGGTAGCGACGCCCCTCTTCACCGCGCAGGATCTGCGCGGATTTCGCACTAATTGCCGCGGAGCACCCGGAAGAGCCGGAAAGTCCCGCGGCTTTTGTGGCGCAAACGGAAACCGCCAAAAACCAGTTTCCATTTGCGCCGCAAAAGCTGCGGGACTTTCCGACTCTTCTGGGTGCTTTGCGGCAATTAGTGTGAAATCCGCGCAGATCCTGCGCAGTGAAGAGGGGCGTCGCTGCCGATTAAGGTCAGTGCGAAAACACCCTCAGAGTATAAATTCAACTGAAGCCAAATCAGGTGAATTCACCTTGTGGAGCATAGGCCGTTTTCGCACTAGTGTTTACTCCGGCGTAGCACCCCATTTACCTCCGGATCTTTTCCTGGTTTTCGCACCTGTTGCTCCGGCGCTGCGTCTTGCTCCGGTGCTGCAGGGGTTTCATGCCGGAGTATCTAAATCCACCTCCTTCCGGAGTTTTTGAAAACCTCCGGATCCACACCGGATCCACTCCTCGGAGTTTGCTGTGGGAAATCCATCCACGCCGGATCGACTGCTTTGTGGGCGTCACCCTCTCCCTTTCCGTCCTCCCACCCCATCCACCCCCTTGGCCAATCATCAGCCGTTCGCAGCGCTTCCCAAAAGTGCCCGCACGGCCATTTTTTTTTAAAACTTCATCTTTCTTGCGTAATAGCGATATTTCGAAATTAACAAATAGAAAAAAAAAAACCCTCCTGAAGGGGTGGGTATGTGAGGTTGCTTTTCCGCTGTTGCGTTATTTCGCAACTTCGAAATTGCATTATACATTATACATTGTTAGGGGGGGGGGGGAAATCTAGTGCCGGCGTGGGCCAAAGCGTTCATGTGTGTGTGTTTTAAAAAGGCAATGCCTCCCTCAGCTGTGCCACCAGCATTTCTGGACCTGCACAAAATCGCCATGTATAAAATGGGAAGTTGGAGTCCTGCATTCTCCTCCCTGGCTACATTCCGCTCGGTTAGAAAACAGACGCGAGCTTGCTCTTCACACGCGCCACAGAAGGGGAAGGAGAGAATGGGGCGGGGGGGGGGAGCTCTGGCAGCAGGAGTCAGTCAGGTCCCCGTTGCAGCTGCAAGCGCCAGCCGGGGAGGGGGAAGAGCGCGGAGGGAGGGGGAAGAGCGCGGAGGAAATGCCAGCTTCGCCACCCGAGAGGGATCGAGGCTGGGAAGGGAAGAAGCTGCCACACACACACACACACACACAAAAACCCCTCCATTTCTCTCTCTTCGTTATTGCGATATTTCGCAACTCCGGAAAATAGACGCGAGGTCGCTCTTCACACGCGCCACAGAAGGGGAAGGAGAGAATGGGGCGGGGGAGGGAGCTCTGGCAGCAGGAGTCAGTCAGGTCCCCGTTGCGGCTGCAAGCGCCAGCCGGGGAGGGGGAAGAGCGCGGAGGAAATCCCAGCTTCACCACCCGGGAGGGAGCGAGGCTGGGAAAGGAAGAAGCTGCCACATACACACACACACACACGCAACTCTGGAATTTGTGTTGGGGGGGGGGGAATCTAGTGCTGGGATTCTCCACTGTGAATGCTTCTGTTAATACATAAAGGGCTGTGGAGGATACTACAGCTGCAGCCACTCCATAAGCAGAAGCGGCACACGTGATGCGGTTTACGTTGTTACGCAATTAGACTTGCGCTTAAAAAAAAATGATTGACAGGGCATCGAACTCAAGTCGATGCTAGTGCAAAAACGATTTGAGCCGGGGCTTCATGGAAAGCGACTCCACTAAAGAGGCAATGTGCGAAAACGAGGAAAATGATCCGGACATAATTGCGCCGAGGAATAAGGGGAGCAAACGCTAAGTGCGAAAACGACCATAGTCTTTTCCCTCAACAAGAACAATGCTCATGTAATATATTTTTGGGGACCAACCAAAATGGTACAAAACATTGTGTACGCTTCTAAATCTTTCTTGTTTTCGGCTTTTGCGTGGACCAATACATCCAATTGCAACTTTCCCCTACATTAAACAAATGTTACAAATATGATGTCACTATAGCTGCAGGGGGAGGGGAGTCGGGTCAGTCCAAAGGAACTTTAGTATGAATACAGTCTGCCCGCCTGCCCACTCATCTTCACAAAGCCTCATCTTCAAACATGGCCTCATCTTCCAACTGCCCCTCACCATGACAGGTACAATTTCAGGTGCCAAGCTAGAATAGTTCTCTTTCACCTGCCTTTTCATTGTAAAGTACGCTACAATTTTTATGTTTTTTTTACAGCCTATGCTGTTTCTAAGTTCTCTTTTATATTCCCTGCTAAACGGTTTCATTGCCATTTAATCCTGATGAATACTGTTTTTTATGTTGTGTTATTTTTTATTACCCCGGTGAACAACATCACAGTGATTTTTGTTGTTTTAAATAGTTTTTTATTGTTGTTGCTGCTTTGTGAGCTACCTAAAAAACCCTGCAAATAAATAAAAAAAATACTGCATCCAAACTTTCAACAGGAGCCTGGAAACATCTTAAAAACTAACATAACTTACTTCAAAGTTTATTATTATTTGTTAGTCTTTAAGATGCTTCTGGAATCTAGGGATGCCAGCCTCCAGGTAGGACCTGGGAATCCCCTGGAATTACAGCTCATCTCCAGACAAGAGGTCAGTTTCCCTGGAGAAAATGGATGCTTTCAAGTATAGACTCTACATCAATGTACCCCATGGAAGTTCCTGTCCTCCCCAGGCTCCAGCCCCAAATCTCCAGGAGCTTCCCAAGCTGAATCTGGCAACCTTACTCTCTTCCCTGCTGTTAGCTAGGGAGGATCTGGCAACCCTGTCCCAGAGCCTTATTTGTCCCTTAATACGGCTGCACCTTCAAGCACCCCCTCCCCATCTGTTTCAGCTTAGGTAAATAAGAGAGAGCCAGTTTGGTGTAGTGGTTAAGTGTGTGGACTCTTATCTGGGAGAACCGGGTTTGATTCCCCACTCCTCCACTTGCAACTGCTGGAACGACCTTGGGTTAGCCATAGCCCTGGCAGAGGTTGTCCTTGAAAGGGCAGCTGCTGTAAGAGCTCTCTTAGCCCCACCCACCTCACAGGTGTCTGTTGTGGGGGAGGAAGGTAAAGGAGGTTGTGAGCCGCTCTGAGACTCTTTGGAGTGAGATTGTGAGCTGCTCTGAAACTCTTAGGAGTGGAGGGCGGGATACAAATCCAATATCTTCTAAATAGAAGAGAGGCTCCAGCCTCTCTTCCTCCACCTGCTGTGGTCCCAATCCAAATCAGGCCTGCAGCATTTATGTAAAGGACAACCTGTCTTGACTAATTTAAAAGGGGTCCTTTCAGCTTGACACCCACCCAGACTCACAGCAAGGGAAACCCATCCCACTAACCTAATACCTGCTGCATCTGATACACTGTCCTATATGTCCCAAATCCTTGTACAGAGGCTGTGGGAATCAACAGCCTCATCTTCAAACTGCCCCTCACCATGGCAGACATTTTGTGTCAGCGCTCACCACCCTTTCTTATAATTCCGGAAACATTTTTGGGTTCAACAAAGTTAGGTACCCCTTTTTCTACCCTTTGTAGATCAGAAAATATTCTCTGCCCAGAAGCAGAAATCTACCTTGTTCAAGAAGGGCAAGAGAAATACACAACTGACACATCTTTACCCTTTCTTAACAGAAATCTGTCATTTTGCACTACGGTACCCAACCTCATTCTCCTATAGACCATCGTTTTTTTTCATTTGAAATTCTAATGAACAGTTTTTGCTCTTCCCTTTTCTTTGTTCTTTCTTTATATTCTGACTTCACCCAAAGAAAAACCACTTATCTTTGAAAGCTTACAAAAGCGGGGGGGGGGGGGTTAGAGAGAGAGATCCAGTAACCTAGTTCACAAAAAAGATATAGAGTCAGAACCAAAAGGTGGCCCAATGGTGGTTTCTTCTGTCAGAAGCATCATTGTTAGGGGTGCCAGGCTCAAGGTGGGTACACACAGAGATCCACGGAATAAAGTAATATCAAAAATATCAAACTGTGAGTGAATTAACTAACACCAATCTGTTGCAATTTCATTCAATCTCTTAATTCCATATAATATTTCATATAGAATTATTCAAAGTCCACTTCATAAATTCCAAACGCAATCCATAATAGGCAAATTCAAAATTCTCTCTTTAAAGAGCACAATGAGCAAGTTCAAAAAGCCTCTTTAAAGTGCAGATCTCTTCTTGGTCACTCCACAGAGCAAGAAGAAAGTGTTGGTGCCAGTCCGTGGACTTCATACGATACCTCTTTGAGAAAGAATGATAAGGAAACAACCGCAAAGGTCGACAGTATCCATCAGAGGTCATATCACATGTCCTTGCCATTGTTGTGAATATTGAAGTTATGAATGATATTGATTGGAAACAAGTTTTTTGCAAGCACTTTATTCAACTGACAAAGGACTTTCTTCTGGGACTTGAAGGAGGATAGTCACAAACCTTTATTGGCAGGGGAAAATGTATCATCTAAACTTGAGGAATGAATTTTCTTTCAATATTTAATAATATTGAATAATTTGGAACCTGGTTTTTTTATTATTATTATTATTATTCTCCGCAATGGCACATTGAAGTTTGAATTTCTGGACATGAACAGGAAGAGAAAAATCAGTTCCCCTGGAGAAAACAGCTGCTTTGGAGGGTTGACTCTATGGCATTCTGTCCTGCGGAGGTCCCTCCCCTTCTTCATCCCCATCCTCTTCCAGGAATTTCCCAAACCAGAGTTGGCAACCTTATACCTGTTGGATTCCTGTTTTATTTTGCTGCTACAGCCTAACCTAAGATAAGCAGAAGCTCCTTTCCAATGGGTTATTTTAGGCACCGCATCAACTGAGCCATGCTAAACGTATAATTAATGACACGGGATCTGTTCTGTGTCAGCCTAGTGTATCACTGCATTAAGCTGGTATTGGCTTAGTTTCCTAAAGATGCAGGGAGTTATTTTTAAACTGATCCATGCATTAACTTATGCAAAACAGATGTGCTATTTCCATCACCCATTTGGGTTTTTTTGCTTTATACTTCTGGGCATCTGAGAAAAAGAAAGCAATGTTCCTAATAGATAGCCTATAGATAGATACAGCTTAGATACAGCTCTGATGATTACTAATCCACGGAATAGATAGTCTGTAACAATTTCAATCTTATAGGTACTTCAGTAATAGTCACACATATACCCTGACACCACGAATTCAACGGCACTTACAAACATCCAGCTAAAAAGCTGGACATGATCCACTGTCCATACAAAGTATGAATTATTAATCCCCAGTGGATAGCTGGTATTGTTCCGTTTTGAATGAACTGAAGAGATTGTAATGGTGGAAAACAGGCAAGATTGCAGTGTTCCCATTTGTGAATAATTTTAGGGTATTTCATTTGGCTCCTAAGGGAGCTCAGTGACTGTAAATTCCAACATCAGTCATGACCGACAGAAATAATTGACCAGTGCCGTGAATACAACATAGGTCCTTGAGAAAAAACATTTGAAATGGACAGAACAATGCTGACTATCCATTGGGGATTAATAATTAATATTTTGTATGGAAAACGGTCATACCCAGCCTTTTTTTCTGGTTGTTTGTAAGTGCCAATGAATTCATGACATCAGGATATATATGTTACTATTCTTGAAGTGCCTACGTGATTGAAATTGTTACAGACTATGTATTCCGTGGATTAGTAATCATCAGAGCTGTTTTTCCGGGGGAATGCAGCAGAATGGAGTTCCAGAACCAATTTGTGGAAACAAAATTCTCAAAAAAAAATGTTAAAAAGTTCACCCATGTGTTTCCTTTTTGAGAGTTCCAGCACCTCTTTTTCCAGGGAGGCAAAAAGCCCTGTTGATCATTCTTATTTGTATTGAATTTTGTATTGAATTATCACAGACTAAATATGATATTTCAACATTTCATTAAATATAAATAGTTATACTTTGGTGTAGGAAATTTTATATACTTTATTTATGGTGTGGTCCCTCTAACTCTCATTTCATTCCATCATGGTCCCTATTTCATTTTACCTGAGAAAGTAATGTTGGCAGAATAATTAACACAGATATGGTGCAGAACCTTATTACAGTTTAGATAAAGGTTTATTTATGAATTAACATACTTGATAGTAAAGAGGAGAAAACAGAGATAGGGTCCTAACTACATCTCTACCTGTGTGTGCGTGTGTGTGTGCATGAGAGAGAGAGAGAGCGCTAAGCATGGAATTTATGAGAGAAGGAGGAAATTGCCATTATAGTAAAAATCTGGAGACAAACAAGGAATGACACTTAATAGAAGAGAAGGTACTGACCTCAATATGCTATAATTGTCTTCTTTCTGCCCCCTTTAGGGTCTTCTTCTCTTTTTTGCACACCAGACATTGTCTATTCCAACACCCCTTCCCAAGGTCTAGTGTGCAAAATCCAGAAGATTCGTCTTCTTATGTAGACTTTCAAACTTTTCTCAAGAAAGTGGCTTGGTAAGTATGCCTGCAATCATTTCATTGGCAGGACAGTATTCTAACTCAACTAGCTCTTCCTCTTGCATGTTTCCAAGTAGGTGATGCTTTGCATCCATGTATTTTGTTCTTGAGTTGATCTTCTCCAGCTGTGCAAGTTTTATGCACCCTTGGTTGTCTTCAAAGAGTTGTACTGGTTTGGGTACCTCTATCCCAAAGTCTTGCATTAGTTGCAGTACCCACTTGAGTTGTCTGCACACTTCTGCACACCTCAGCTTCAGTTGAGGGCACAGCTACAGTTTCTTACTTCTGGCTGCTCCAGCTGACTGATTTGAAGAATACATGACCACTGGTTGACTTTCTATCTGTAGAATCTCCTACCCAGTCTGCATCCATGTATTCTACTAGTTTGCCGTTGTAACTCGTTGGCAACTTTAGTTTCAGATGTGCAGTGCCATGCAGGTATTTTGCAGGTCTTTTCACTGCAGAGCCATTTTGCTTGGGGATTCCATCTTCTTCCATAACATCCCTACAGCTGCTGTGATACCAGGACACATCAATGTGCTTATGTACAACAATTTTTCCCACTGTTTCCTGTATTGCTTGTTGTCAGGCAGAAGTTCACCGCTTCCTTGCTGATTCAGGAAGTTTATTTCCATAGAGTGCTTCCTAGCTCCTTTCATATTCATGTAGTCCAGAAATTCAAGGATTTTCTACTTCTGGTTGAGAAGATAACTTCCATCTTCCTCTTGTTCTATTTGGATTCCAAGACAGGCAGTTGATGTTTCCTAATTCTTTCATTTCTGCTTCTTGATTCAGATGCTGAATTATTTCATCACAGTCCTCCTTGTCTTCACAGCATAAAATTAGGTCATTCACATAAATCAGAATGTAAATCCATTGGATGTTTCTGTATCTTGAGCATAGGCAATGTTCTGTTTTGACTTGCTCAAATCCTTCTTTGGTTAGTATCTGAAGAAGTGTGGAACTTCTAAGAACAAGGAGGAAATTGCCCTAAGAGTCGCAATCTGGAGACAGACAAGGAATGAGACTTAAAAGGAGAAATGATGCTGATCACTATCTATCTAATTATCTTCTTGCTGCCCCCTTCAGGGTCTTCCTTTCTTCTTTGTACACCAGACATGGTCTATTCCAACAACCAACGCATAATTTATTACAAGAGATCCCAGATTATATTATACATAGATGTTTAAATGTTATATTGTTAAATTAGCAGATATTGCTTTGCTGTTAGATGTTTCCACTTTAAAAAAAAACACTCAGGCTGATATTCTATTTAAGATAGTGAACTACAAGGCTATTCAGAACTGAAATGAGCCACAGTGTTTCTCTGAAATTAGATGGATTATGCATTTATCATGCCCAGTTTACAAAACTGATATATGATCTTGCATCAAAGCAAGACTGAGTCTCTATTAGGGAAACGTCACAAAGCACAACTTCATCATTGTAACCTGACCATAAAAACAGCCCTGCTATGTCAGACTAACAGTCCATCTAGTCCAGCATCCAGTTTTCCATAGTAACCAAACACTTGTCTCAGAAGGCCTACAAACAGGACACAGAAATCCAATTTTTGTCCTATTGTTTTCACTCAGCAACCAGCATTCAGAGCTACCAAGACCAGAAGCCGCTGGTGAACCTGTCCTCCATGATTTTGCATTATTCCTTCTCAAACCCATCTAAAGTCATCACTACCAACTCCCATCTTGGGACAGAGAATTCCTTACGTTAATTATGCATTGACCTAATTTTATCACCAAACACAAAACTGCCAACACAAATAGCTAAAACCTAGGTTTATTTATGCATCAGTTTCCATGGATCTACGATGGAGAACTCAAATAGACCTTGTAATCATTTCTTTGGTACTTCACTTTTGTAGAAACCAATATTTCATGTTCTTTGTTACCTAACCATTCTATTTGAAAAATGTGTCAGCAAAGTAGCCTAAAATTCAACTATAATGTGGGTGTAACTGTCTAATGAGAACTTATGAGAACATATGAAGCTGCCTTATACTTAATCAGATCCTTGGTCCATCGAACTCAGTATTGTCTACTCAGACTGGCAGCGGCACTCCAGGGCCTCAAGCTGAGGTTTTCACACCTACTTGCCTGGACCCTTTTAGTTGGAGATGCCGGGGATTGAACCTGGGACCTTCTGCTTACCAAGCAGATGCTCTACCACTGAGCCACCATCCCTCCCCAGCCACCGTCCCTCCCCGAGCCACCATACCTCCCCTAATAAAATTTCACTATGTGTGATCGAGTGGCCTTTTCTTAAAATTTCATTCCAACTAAAGTTGGTCATAGGCTTGCAAACCCCAAGGTCCCAATGGGGGTTCTCCCACTTTTGCAGGCTTCTTTCTGCCTCCAGTCAGCTGGCTGACAGGGGGAAGCCCTGCCCCAACAGCCTCCATGTGCCTTCTACCCTTGGAAGGCTTAAAAAGACCCTGGGAGCAGTGGGTGCACCTTTAAAAGTCAGGCTGAATGGGGGCAGGGCGAGCCTGCAGAATAAGGAGCCTGTTGAAAGAGAAGAGAAGAGAAGAGAAGAGAAGAGAAGAGAAGAGAAGAGAAGAGAAGAGAAGAGAAGAGAAGAGAAGAGAAGAGAACAGAAGGAGCCCAGAAGCTCATTTGTTTTCCAGTTCCTTAAGCCGTTTGCGCACTAAAATATTGAGCACAGAGCAGTCAACAACTCCCACGTTGAGTAAATTGCCTCAGTGGGACCACAAAGTGTGTCCTTCCAAACTGTGCTTATTTTGGCTGCTCTGTGTGTGTGTGAGAGTGAGAGAGAGAGAGAGAGTTAGGGGATATGGAAATGACTATATTCAGGGAGACTACACTGCTGTATTTTTATTTATTTGTTTTAGCACAGCACCAGATTGAGCAAGGGGTTTAAAAGAAATGGGCAAAATGCAACTTCTGTGTGTGTACACACACCCACACCCTATCAGATATTAAAATATAGGACAGACCCTAAAGCTTAGGAAGTTACACATCGTGAAGAGCTGGAATTACCTTAAAACTCTCTCCAGCACTTCAGGCAAGCACGTGGTCAAATGGCTACCTCAATTAAGAGTTCTGTCTGCTCTCATGGATCCAGCACAAAAGCATCCATTTTAAAAAAAAATCATATCTCTTTCTCCACCTACTGACCTACTGGTTAGGCCGTGTCAGTGAAGCATTTCCTGTAGCTTCTTCCTGGACCCATTCTAGTCTAAAGTCCTCCAAATCTGTGTTCCCTGCTTAGAGAAGGGAGAGAGCTTGGCCCACCCATTACGTCTCCTACTAGATTTATTAGCATTAGTACGAAGTGGGCTGAGGAATGTCTTGAAAGCAACTGGACTGACTTTCCTCTTCCTGCCTGTTCTCTGCACAGAGAAAAGACGTTTAAAACTCAGTATGAAGATTTTACTCACTCCAAACCTCCAAAGAAAAAAATGAATTTCTTCACAGTGGACACTCTAGAAAACTAAATGATGGTGGGAGCAGGGAGAAAGGACAGGGAAGGGACCACAGTGGAGACCCATTACTCTTGCAAAACAGAATCAAGGGGTCATGATGATTGACAGGTGCCTCACAACTCCATTTTTCAACAAACAAGGGGGGAACCAAAAGCTGGGTGCATATGCTGCCTGGGTAGGACACAGACACAAGCCCTCAGCTAGCTGGAACTAGGAATTAAATTGTAAGAAATGAAGTTGAAAGGACGCCTCTCATTTCTCTTCAGCTCTAAGTCTATCCTTGTGTGGAAGGAGTGCTCTCAACCTCAATGACATATATCCTCTAAGCCCAATTTTCCCTCCCCATACTAATTCTACCAATGGAGGGGGTGGACTCCTTGCCACTTAAAGGATGAGGGGAACTGGTCTTGAGGGACAAATGCTCAGGTATGTCAGTCATAGTTATCATGTCTCTGTACAACAGCAGTACTTATGTAGAGGAGGTGACACTGGGCAGCTTGTGCATGCCAAATTAAATATTCACCATAAAAGAACATTCTCCTTACAGAAATGAAGACTCAGCCCCTGAAACCAGCATGATGTAGTTATCAGAGTGTTGGACTAGGATGTGTGAGACCCAGGTTTAAATCTATTCTTTTCCATTAAGCTCTCTGGGTTGTCTTGGACCAGTCACTCCCTCTCAGTCTAACCTACTTCACAGAGTTTTGAGAATTAAATGGATGAGGGGACTGTCGATGCGCTTAGAGTCCAAGAGGGTGATTCTTAGCGACGCAAGAATGAAGGTTGTACACAGTAGCTGTAAAACCACTATATACATTTATTTACACACCAATCCCTCTTCTCTCCGACAGTATGCTCCGCTGCAACACCAACTCCATTAACCCACACACATCATAGTTACTCTGTACATTTATACATTGGATAGCCAATCAGCAACTTGCTGTGTCATGCTGACTGTGCTGGCTGATGCAATACCTCTGGCACCCAGCCACCTGCTGTCATCTAGATCATCTAGCCTCCAGATCTACTTTCACTTCTACAGCACATGCTATAAGCTGTCACTTCTCATATGCACAAGCGACAGGGACAACTATGTGCACCTCCTTGAGTTCCTTGCAGGAAAGGGGACATAAAAATAAATACAGAAAGCTGCCTCACATGGAGTCCATTCACCACTGGCTCACCAGGGTCAGTATTGTCTACTCTGACTGGCAGCAGCTTTCTAGGGTCTTATGAAGAAGTCTTCCACATCACTTACTACCTGATCCATTTAAGTGGAGATGCCAGGGATTGAACCTGGGACCTTCTCCAAGCAAAGGAAATGCTCTACTACTGAGCTACCACAGACCCTAAACTATACTAAACAAACAATGGATTGGACCACCATATGTGAATAGATAAATAATCACCAGGCCAGCTGCTCACCATCATTCATTTCTCTTTGTCTGAGGGAGCAAACGTTCCACCAAGAAACAATCGTGCACTCTAGAAGAGCCAGGCTCTGCAGCTCAGAAATGACCAGAGCCTGAATCAAGACAAAGCAGCTCAGTGGCGCTTAGCAGCAATTTCTTTGCTAGGAGCTGTCCATGGTCTGCCAGATCGCTCCATATGCTTCCAGTGAACAATCAGCCTCTGAAGGGTTACCACTGATGCTTCTGTATTGCAAATTTTACACATACATATATACACCGTCTTGTCCTAAATGTGGAAACATTATCGGCACTTTCACACATGCTGAATAATGAACTTCCAGTTCACTTACAATGCACTTTACAACTGAAGTTTACTGTGTGAAATGGCAAAATCCACTTGCAAACCATCACTAAAATGCATTCGAAGTGCATCTCTAAAGTGCATTATTCAGGGTGTGTGAAAGTGCCTCATATCTCCTAATCCCATTTACCAGTTATTTAAAGCCGGCAGAGCACTCCACCATCAGATGTATCTATTGATTTTTGTCAAAACTGGTTGAAGAAGGGGGAAAAAATGTCCCTACCACTCCATCAGCAGCTAAACTCTGAAGAGATTCGAAAAATCTCATTGGAGGTTTCATTCTAGACACAGAGATACTACACATAACACAAGAAATTTATGTCTGCAAGAAAGAAATCAAGGCTCTGGATGAAGTCTAGATTTCCATTCTTTCCCCTACAGAACAACAGAATCCTCGTAACAACATAAAAATCAATAAAAACTCCTTTCTAAAATGAAACAAGCTATATTTCAAGTACAGGTAATGACAATCTGGTGAGGCAACCTAGAAAATATTGCCGTGTGGATTTTAATACATTAGTCACAGTAATGACTGCTCTGTATAACAGGAATCTCTGCATAAAGCCGGAATGGTTGGGTATTGTGTGGCGGGGGAGCATTGAGGATGACGCAGAAAGGCCAAACAGAGCATAAAGTTAGGAAAGATGCATTATCTTATGAACCAATATAGAAAGAAATCCTGGATTTTGAGATGATTACTATTTGGCAAGGGTTTTTGTTTGTTTGTTTGGTACAACATACAAATGCTTATTACATGTTCTCACTTGAGTACATGGTATACATCCGCTATGTGGTATCTTTTCAGCCATTATCTCTCTGCTGGGAAGTTTTGCCTAAATCCCAGCAGCTAAGTGAAGGCTGCTGAACCGTCTCAGAGACATTCAGATCTTCTTATGCTTGAGGCCTGAATCTTAGAATTTATTTATTTAAAATGCTTTCACTGTGCTTTGCTCACACAAAAGGATCCAAAGCAGCTTATGACAATGCTACACAAAAAAACAAAACAACCCTGCTCTTAAAAATAGAAAACCAAAAACATTTTTTAAACCCAGTTCAAAGCAAAACAGCATACAGTATATCACTGCAACTGCCCTCAAAGGACCTCTTGAATGACTCCTGAAAGGTCAGAAGGAAATGTATGGTTTAGTAGTTACAGAGCTTCAGCGACCTCGTTAGGCAGCTTTTTAAAAAGCTTTCTTTACTAGAAGTAGTATGTCGTAATAGCCATGTTCTTTAATTTTGCGATCCAGTTTTATTGCATTGTTTATTGTGCTATTATACTATTCTAAACTGCATTGTTTTACAATTCTGTCATCCATCTTGAGTCTCAATAAGAACTGCAGAGTATAAATGAAGGTGGTATTATTCAGACAGGTATTATACCCTGGCAGTGAGGGGTTGCTTATTGATGGATGACTGTTCAAGCCTATGAGAAGTACTACACATTACACTCTCCACATGAAGAACAGCCCCAGCCCTAAATTTATTAAAGCTAAATTTATTAAAGCTTCTTCCTTATAGACAGGGGTCATTTCGTAGAAAAATAGCTGGTGGAGCTCATTAGCATAACTCATTCGCATATGCTGCACTCCACCAGCAGCAGCCACAAGCAACCTTCCCCAAGAGACAACTTGGTGTAGTAGTTAAGTGCATGGACTCTTATCTGGGTGAACCACGTTTTATTCCTGACTCCTCTACATGCACCTACTGGAATGACCTTGGGTCATTCATAACTCTCATAGAGCAGTTCTTAGAGAGCTCTCTCAGCCCTGCCTACTTCACAGGGTGTGTGTTGTGGGGAGGGGAAGGTAAAGGAGATTGTAAGCGGCTCTAAGGCTCCAAGTGAAGGGCGGGATTTAAATCCAATTGCCTCCTCCTCTAGATTTTGTCTCCCAATAATTTTGCGCCTTTTGCTACCTTCCCAGGTTGTTTCACAAATTCCGAAAATGCCCTGTTTCTTAGGTACTCATTGGTTAATGCCAGGACTTTTTTTGTATCAGGAACTCCTTTGCATATTAGGCTACACCTCCCTGATGTAGCCAATCCTCCAAGAGCTTACAAGGCTCTTATTACAGGGCCTACTGAAAGTTCTTGGAGGATTGGCTACATCAGGGGGGCATGGCCTAATATGCAAAGGAGTTCCTGCTACACAAAAAAATCCTGGTTAACACTATCTAATGACCATGTTATGCATCTGAAAGTCAACCAAAGACAAACTCTGCATATAATACAATTTTACAGCTGATCAGACACTGAAGCTGTCACTTGACAGCTCCATCATTCAGCTCCATCAATTTGCTGCCCGCAATGAGTAGAGCAACATCTCAGACTGTATCTTATCCTCAGGTGCAGCTATAATGTACTTTGAATGTGCAATCATATAAACCAGCCCTACAGTCAGTGCTGATCCCGTGCTATAATTAAAACCCAGCCCTATCAACAGTACTATCTCGTGTACACATTTATGTATGTAAATAAATCTGTCAACAGACATGCCAATCTTAAATTCAAGACATCAGCGGTGTTACTCCAGAATGTCACACACTGCCAGCGCAATGGCATGACACATTTAATGCACTTATATACTAAGAGCCTCAACATGAAATAATTTTAATGGGTAAATCTTAGATTAAACATTAATTAAGTGGAATCTCTAGAAAGATACGGTCTGATCCAGCCATCTTCTCAATCCGTCTCTCCTAACTCCTCTCCTTACTACTAGAGCTGTTGTCCCACTTGACTTTTGTCCTTGCAGACCCCATGATCCTCATCAGAGACCACCACCTCCTTTTTCAACATTAGAAAATCTTGCGGGATTCAAGCCATGATACTCCATTTTAATGGGGGGGGGGGGGAAGCAACATCCCCATACAGAAGTTTTGGTATATTACTCTTAACTGATATACCAAAACCAGATGCTCAAGCGTATTCCCAGGCTTAAAGGAATAATTGTAAGATAAGACTTCAAGATCAAAATGTGATGCATCCAGCGAAGTTTGAAAACAAATTGTCTACTGCTGTCCCTTAAGCACAGTGGGGGGAAATATTTGCTGGCTGCAGAACTGCTTAATTTGTTCCTGAACTACAAGCGCATTATTTTAAGCCATTAATTCAAATCCTAAATCCCAAGCCCTTAAACCACGCACCAAAGACACATACATTTTGCAAACTAAAAGGCAAGCTAATTAACTCATTAAGAATTTCCCATAAAATTAACTGAGAGACAACTTCGTTAGCCAAAGGAAATGTGACACAATTCACAACACTAGGAGGGGGAAGGACTTTATCCTTGGGACTGCAAAACAGTTTGGGCTGGAATCTTAGTCATAAGGATGAGGTTTGTAACATAGGATTGTCCAAATTAAATGTCATCCAAGTCCACACCGCAACTCAAACATCACCATCTCCCAAGGCCTGAGTTTAGACTCAAACTATGGTTTGAGCTCATAACAATTTAGAGCAGTTTGTCTGTTTTCCTTTCTCATCTTACCAGCACTCTGTTCATGAATTCAATTCATGGCACAAAAGCCTCTGGAGACAGAGGGCCAAATTAGATGAGAGCCCTTCCCTAAATCCACCTTGGGGACCTGCTGCCATTTTGAAGCAGCAAGTTCCCACTAGGGAACTGTATTCGGTGATACCTCAGAGACTGAATTCTGGCCGGCACCACTGTGACACAAGGGGAGGAGGGGCTCCTGCCTTCCATCTATGCTGTTTTCCCACCTGAAATGGCTTATGCAGGTCAGAAAAACAACATGGGCAAGACAGGAACCCCTCCCCCTTGCTACAGTGATCAATATCAGAACTGGGCCCACACAACAATGACAGCCAGTTTGGTGTAGTGGTTAAGAGCAGTGGACTCTAATTTGGAGAACTGGGTTCGATTCACCACTCCTCCACATGAAGCCAGCTGGGTGACCTTGAGCCAATCACAGTTGTCTCAGAGCTCTCTCAGCCACACCTACCTTCCAAGATATGTCATGGTGAGAGGAAGGGAAGGTGATTGTAAACCACTCTGAGACTCCTTCAGGTAGTAAAAAGCAGGGTATAAAAACTTTCTTCTTCATAAAACAAGTTCCCACTGGGACTGTATACTAACCCAAAGTTAGCACAACAGATGGTTTAAAAACCACTTTATAACCATGGTTTCTCATTCTAGCCCACTGAAAAATCATGGTTTGTTAATTCGGGCATTCTTCTGAACCATCATGAAGTTTCCTCAACCACAGCTTGGTGTGATCTTTTATTTGAGCCCTTGTGTGTAACAACAGAGCATTACATTCACTATCAGGTTATTAATGCAAACAATATCACCAAATCCCACATGTAAATGTCTCTTAATGGCACCAGTCAATTCAATAACTGATCCAAAAGCACTCCATTAGCAGCAAGAATATAAGTTAAGTGAAATGAGTGACTTGATGAAATTACTGTCATGTAACAATGACAATATACGCAAGCAACCCACCGGAAAACACTGGTGCAAAAGATAAACCCTCCAACTTTTCCAGTTGCCCAATACAAGCAATTCTCAATTTCTCCCACTGACCAGAACACTGTGTTATGAGCTAGGATGCTGGAAGTAGGAGGACTCATTAGTCTTTCTACCATTTGCAGCCAAAGCAGAACATTCAGTATGAATTAGATTCATTTTAAAATTTATGATTCCCATACAGAAAAGCTGCAGCTTATTGTACCAGGGTGTTGAGCACTGATGGAGGACGGGACATGCAATATGCCATCTGGCCAAACATATCTGAACTGCCTGCTCTCTATGATGGCAAGAAGCCTGATCCAGAAATGCCGCATCCACATTGAAACACACAACTCCTGTGCAGGTCTTTTGGAACTGGATCGTACGCATTTAAGCTTCCCTAGTGGCAACATTACAAAACCAAACATTTCTTGAGATCAACTAAACTATCACAATCCACCGTGAAAGCCTTTTAAGTCCCTAGAACTCTTTCTTCGAGTTGGATGCTTTTAAAAAAAAAGCTTTCCCCCACCCAGTGCCCCAGATACCCACGGATTAATTCTCAATTATACTCTATGGGGACCCGTCTCCATGAGGTATAATGGAGTAATCAGTGGACATTTCCTCCTGCTTTCTGATGACCCTGAAGGGGGGGGGGCTTCCAAACCAGGGAATCCCCTGCCCCCCACTAGGGATTGGCAGCCCTACACATGAGGAACTTATTTCTTCTTGTAGGTCTATTAACAAATTATTTTCTGCTGTTTGCTGCCTAGCAAGAGATCTCACAGGATCTGTATATTCCTATTTATGGTGAGAAGACATCTGATTACTGCTGGCTTTTACAATCTCAAAGGCAATGTGGCCTTAAAAAAAAACAAACCTGTCCCATCAGACTTTGGTGCATCCCAGAATCTCTTTTTGCACCCAGCACCACATAATCTAGTTTGAGACACGCCCAAAGCTCTGCAAGCTACAAACATGGGCCTCTTCCACTATAGTCTAAAGTATCTTCTTCTCAACTAGCTTGCCCTTGAGACTGTAAAAGCCAGCAGTAATCAGAAGTCTTCCCCTCATAAATAGGAGCATGCAGATGGCTGGAACTCCCTTCCACCCCCAAAGTTTTCTGGCTCCACTTCCAAAGTCCTCAGGTATTTCCTGGCAATTTGTGTGTGTGTGTGTGTGTGTGTGTGTGTTAAGTGCCATCATGTCTCTTCTGATTTATGGCAATTCAATGAATGAATAAGAACATAAGAGAAGCCATGTTGGATCAGGCCAATGGCCCATCCGGTCCAACACTCTGTGTCACATAAGAACATAAGAGGAGCCATGTTGGATCAGGCCAATGGCCCATCCAGTCCAACACTCTGTGTCACATAAGAGAAGCCATGTTGGATCAGGCCAGTGGCCCATCCAGTCCAACACTCTGAGTCACATAAGAACATAAGAGGAGCCATGTTGGATCAGGCCAATGGTCCATCCAGTCCAACACTCTGTGTCACACAGTGGCCAAAAATTTATATATATATACACACACACACACACACACACTGATCTCCACAACATTCTATTGTTAACAGCCTTGCTCAGGTCTTGCAAACTGAGAGTCATGGCTTCCTGGACTGCATTCCTGAAACACATCTACAAAGCATGCATAGAGATTCATTCGCTCCCAGACTACTAAAATGCATTTCTTGAAGAAAGCATCAGTTATCCTGAAGGAGAAATCTGAGGAAGACAGGATCTATTACCTTTCGATAAAGAATGTGGTTTCGTTCAATCTTGTCAGAAAGATTGCACAGACATAAACTTATTTAGTTCTTTGCCCCTTGCAAAGGCTATGTTTAGAATATTGTCAAAGTCTGACAGGGAAAATGTGTGTTGGGTAATGCTGCTTCCCATGTATCCATGCACAAGTGCATATACAGAAATGGGGAGGGGGGAACCCTCACTGCCTTTTCAAACAAGCTAAGGTTTAAAAATAAATGGGTATGAGTCACACGCTCTGGGCGATCTTAAATTTCAAATTAAAATGTTCTCACTACACAAGGAGGATGCAACTGGCTCACGAATAGCGATTTGCTTTTTACACTTTCATCTGCACGACTCAGCTGAAGGTTATTAAGGTATTCCTTACTCTGAATGGTTATCTAGATACTGCTTCAAGCACTTTGCTCATTGATCATCACTACATCATTGGGATGTTCAGAATTATTCCCCGAACATTGGGCACCTGAGGAGTAGACTGAAAATGTAACCCTACATCCTTTAAAATCCACTGAAGTCAAGGGAGTTAAAGGGTGTGACTCTGCTTAAAAGAGCCCCATGGCGCAGAGTGATAAAGCTGCGGTACTGCAGTCCGAGCTCTCTGCTCACGACCTGAGCTCGATCTTAGCGGAAGCTGGGTTCAGGTAGCCAGCTCAAGGTTGACTCAGCCTTGCATCTTTCCGAGGTTGGTAAAATGAGTACCCAGTTTGTTGGGGTGAAAATGTAGATGACTGGGGAAGGCAATGGCAAACCATCCCGTAAAAAGTCTGCCGTGAAAATATTGTGATGTCTAGGAGGAGGCTACGGGAAGGAAAGTCACTACACAGGTCTGCAAGGCTTTAGTTTTTAGGAAGGAAATAAAGTTGAAAACAAAACTGCACATATTTGACGGAACAAAAGAATGTATATTATTTGGCTGAGAGGAGCCGTTCACTAACGTGTAGATAGAGCTAAGAAACTTCTTTGATTATTGAATTGAGTCTGATAACATTGAATTGTTCAGTAGTGCAGTATCATCATAAGAACACAAGAGAAGCCATGTTGGATCAGGCCAATGGCCCATCAAATCCAACACTCTGTATCACACAGTGACCAAAAAAGAAAGGAGGTTCACGTGAGGCTAGAAGCCCTTCCACTTTCCCCCCCTCCCCCAAGCACCAAGAATACAGAGTATCACTGCCCCAGACAGTTCCAATAATATGCTGTGGCTAATAGTTACTGATGGACCTCTACTCCATATTTTTATCCAAACTCCTCTTGAAGCTGGCTATGCTTGTAGCCACCACTACCTCCTGTGGCAGTGAATTCCACATGTTAATCACCCTTTGGGTGAAGAAGTACTTCCTTTTATCCGTTCTAACCCTACTGCTCAGCAATTTCATTGAATGCTCACGAGTTCTTGTATTGTGAGAAAGGGAGAAAAGTACTTCTTTCTCTACTTTCTCCATCCCATGCATAATCTTGTAAATCTCTTTCATGTCACCCCGCAGCTGACATTTCTCCAAGCAAAAGAGCCCCAAGCGTTTTAACCTTTCTTCATAGGGGAAGTGTTCCAAGCCTTTAATCATTCTAATTGCCCTTTTCTGGACTTTTTCCAACGCTATAATATCCTTTTTGAGGTGCGGTGACCAGAATTCTACACAGTATTCCAAATGAGAACGCACCATCGATTTATACAGGGGCATTATGATACTAGCTGATTTGTTTTCAGGTCCCCTCCTAATAATTACCAGCATGACATTGGCCTTTTTTATTGCGATCGCACACTGTCTTGCATATTAGAGTGGTAAAGCTGCAGTACTCCAGTCAAACTCTCTGCTCACGACCTGAGTTCAATCCCAGCGGAAGCTGGGTTCAGGTAGCCGGCTCCTGGTTGACTCAGCCTTCCATCCTTCCGAGGTTGGTAAAATGAGTACCCAGCTTGTTGGGGGGAAAGTGTAGATGACTGGGGAAGGCAATGGCAAACCACCCCGTTAAAAGTCTGCCGTGAAAACGTTGCGATGCAACATCACCCCGGAGTCGGAAACGACTGGTGCTTGCACAGGGGACTACCTTTACCTTTTTAATTCTTAGTATAGTACTGTTAAGAACATGGCCAAAGCGACTTACCTAACTTTACATGTCGGGTTGCCAATCTCCAGGTGGTGGCTGGAGTTCTTCTGAGATCACAACTGATCTCCACGTGACAAAGATCCATTCACCTGGAGAAAACGGCCACTTTGAAAGGTGGACTCTTTGGCATTAAACCCCACTGAGGTTCCTCCCTTCCCCAAATCCCACTCTCATCAGGCTCCACCCTCAAGGTCTCCAGGTATTCCTCAACCTGGATCTGGCAACCTTTTTTACATGTGAACTATAATTTGAATCCCATCCTTCCAGATTCAAATGCTACAAGTTTATCATTTCATACATCATGTACAGATAATTGTTGAAGTTTACTGTGAAGTAATTCAAAACTATTTTACTGTGCGCATGTATTCCTTTAACACACTTGCCAACTATTGATTCATTTTGTGCATCACCAGCATTACCACTAACCAATCGTCACTTTTAAAAAATAAAATCTAATCTATAACTTCCTGTTTGAATTTGATCAGGCAGGTACCAGAAGGGAATTCAGGGCAGGCCCAAAGAAAGCAGCCTAGTTGCTACATTTTAAAGGGTGGGCCTAACCTATCTTGGGATACCGTATCACTTAACCATTTAATTGTGTTTGGTTCTCAGTATTTAAACTCTGCTTTGTATTAACATAAAAATATTTCAGGATTTTTAAAATTTTTAATCCACAGTTTTTGTTTTTTGTGATTATGGCCAATTATGGGCCCATGAGATAAGGTATTTTGATAGTTGTGACCTCTGATTGTCTGTGGGGCAATTTCTTCTTCGGTTAGAATCCTCTCTCTGGGCAGGTCTACTCTTCTTGGAACATCATAACAACTAACGTAAGTGTTGGAGAAACTGTGCTCCTAGATCAAAATCAAAGTTTGTTGCTATTCTGCACACTGAAATAATGTGTTGCATAAAAATAATGTCAATGTAAAAATTGTTGTGAATTCCACAGTGGGTTTTGTTGTTGTTCAGTTGCACGGTCAAGTTCGACTCTGCGACCCCATTAGGCTTGCCAATCCCCAGGTCCCAGCGGGAGATCTCCTGCTTTCCCAGGTTCCTTCCCGCTCCCAGTCAGCTGGCGAGTGGGGGAAGCCCCGCCCCCCACAGCCCCTATGTGCCTTTCCACCTCCGGAGGCTTCAGACTCCGCTTGGAAAGGCTTCCTCTTGTGTCTGTGTCTTTAAGGCTGAATAAATGGTGTGTCTGTGTCTTTAAGGCTGAATGGGGATGTGGGGGGAGAAGGCAGAAGTACATGGCTGCTCCCAGTGGATGTGGTTGCACAATCTTTTCAGAGGTCCTTTGCATACGAAAGGTAAACTTGAACCTTTAGTTGCTCTGTGTTACTTCGAAGAAGTTCAGCAACTTGTGAGTAGAGATGCCAATCCCCCACTTCAGAGTCGTCAGAAACAGGGGGGGGGAGGAAATGTCTTCTGGGCAATTCATTATTCCCTATGGAGATTGATTCTCATAGGGTATAATGGAGACTTGATCTGGGGGTATCTGGGGCTCTGGAAGGGCTGTGTTTTGAGGTAGATGCACCAAATTTTCAGCATAGCATCTGATGACTCTTCTCAAAATGCTCTCCAAGTTTTAAAAAGATTCGACCAGGGAGTCCAATTCTATGAGTCTTGAAAGAAGGTGTCCCTATCCTTCATTATTTCTAATATAGGGAAGGCATTTAAAAGACGTGTGGTTCTTTTAAATGTGATGGCCAGAACTCCCTTTGGAGTTCAATTGTGCTTGTCACAACTTTGCTTATGGCTCCACCCCCAAAGTCTCCTGGCTCCACCCCCAAAGTCCCCAGATATTTCTTGAATTGGACTTGGCAACCCTAGACCCCATGGACAAAGTCATGCCAGGCCCTCCTGTCTGCCACCATCCTCAGAAGTCTGCTCAAATTCATGTTAGTTACATCAGTAATGCTGTCCAGCCATCTCATCTTTTGCCGTCCCCTTCTTCTTTTGCCTTCTGTCTTTCCCAGCATCAGAGTCTTCTCCAGTGAGTGCTCCCTTTTCATTTGGTGGCCATAGTATTTGAGCTTCAGCATCTGACCTTCCAGGGAACAGTCAGGGTTGATTTCCCTTAGAACTGACTGATTTGATCTTCTTGCAGTCCAAGGGACTCTCAAGATTCTTCTCCAGCACCACAGTGGGTAGCTGATGTATAAATCTTCATTGTGTAGGTATAGCAGGAATGAGGTTAACTTCTCATGCAGATGCAGGGTTGCTAGCCTCCAAGAGGGGTAGAAGATCTCCCACTTTTACAACTGATCTCCAGCTGGCAGAGATCAGCTCCCCTGGAGAAAATGGCTACTTTGAAGGGTGGACTCCATGGCATAGTACCATACTGAGGCCCCTCCTCAAACCCCTCCCTCTCCTGGATCCACTCCCAAAGCCTCCTGGTATTTTCCAAAACAGACCTGGCAACCCTACGTAGACATGGCAGGAAAATAAATACATGTGTCTTCAGCATTCTCAACAAACTGTATAAAGAACTGAACATTAAAAGCATTATAAAATGCTGAGAATTTTTGAGAGATCCAAGCAGCAGCAGAAGCAACTTAGCAGACTGGTCCCATAAAGTATAGAGTACTATGGATGTCAGGAGTACGTGTCCTGTAGTACTGGAAATCTAATTCCACACCACACATAGACCATTTGAAAGAAAAGAGTCAGCTATATAGGGGCATCTAGTGTAGTCCCAAAGGCATGCAGGGCTTTTTTTGAGCAGGAACACACAGGAATGCAGGGTGTGGCCTAATATGCAAATAGTTCCTACTGGGTTTTTTTGTAGAAAAAAATGTGAAGCAATGGTGGCATCAGGGGTGTGTGACCTAATATGCAAATGAGTTCCTGTATACAAGAAAGGACATTTGGTCACACTTTTTGCAACCATATGGCCTGAGTTGATCAGTGTATGTTCTGTACAGCCTTCCTTTTTTAATTTTAATTTAATTTTAATAAATTAAAAACTTTTCAAAAGAATGATTCTACAAGCTAAGAGAAGAATTTTTTTTCATATTGTTACTTCCCACTGTGCTTCAATTTGCTTTTGATGTGTTATCTTGATGATCTAACCCTTTCTAGAGGGTCAGATGTTTCTGCAAAACAAGGATTAACTCATTCATCCTCAGCATTGGGGCCACAGTCTTCTGTGAAAAGGGTGACTTGGCACAGTTCTGCTGAGCTTCAAAAACCACCCCAAGGAGAAGACGAGACAGAGTGCTAAAATTCAGGAATGCCAACCTCCAGGTGGGACCTGGGGATCCGCCAGAATCACAGCTCTTCTCCAGACTACAGAGATCAATTTTCCTGGAGAAAATGGATACTTTGGATTGTACCCCACTGACGTCCCTGTCCTCCCCAGGCCCCATCGCCAAATCTCCAGGAGTTTCCCAACCTAAATCTGGCAACCTGAAACCTCCAGTGGTGGTGGGGACCTGGCAACCCTAAGTGGGAGGAGGTATGAAAGAAAACTTTCCCCAAAGTTGTTCTCCCCAGAAGTGCAAGGATTGGTGGTGGTTGTTGTTTTTTGCAGAGTTTCTAAGAAACATTTATGACTTGCTGAACAGCAAAATTCATTAATGCTCCATAATGGTAATATTTGTACAGGGTTTGCTGTTACAGCAGAAAGTTTGCTGTAAGATGTATTGATGAGCTCTCCTTCGAAAAGAACCCTGCAGTTAGTGATTACTAGAACAATTTTGCTGCAAGGGGGGAGACAATGTTTTAGAACCAAAGATGAATCTTATTAGTTCAAATTAACATGAAAGATAACACTTTCTTCTTCACTTTCTAATAGCTACTCCTCCAGAACTACTTTGCTAAGTCACCGCCTTTCTACTTAAAAGTTCCAAGTCCTTCTATCCTTAAGCCTGACATAAATGTTCACAATGCCCATTCCTAAAAAGTCCTCTTTTGTCCCTCTCTTCCTCACATTTCTATTGCTCCTTCAAGATCCTGCCTAATTCCAATAAAAACTGTACTTCTGTCAACTTTCTACTTCAGTTTGAATAGTTAGAATGTTCACAAATATTCTGTGTCATCACAACAGTTCAAGTAGCTGCTAGTGAGGGGACTCAAGGACAGCAAAGTGACACAAGGAAGACAACAACCGTTTAGCTTTTCATGGAAGATTCAACTTTTTGCAATAAGTTGGCACAGGATTCTTTCACGTTTTGAGTTGGTGATCAAGATAATTCTTTGCATTAACACACAATTCTGCTTTTAAGACTGTGGTTTCAAATGATATCATGTAGATCACCTGGAGTTCCAGCTGAGTGCTTGAAACCAGTTGGAGATTTTAGGGTAGGGCAGGGACGAGTAATCAGATGGCGCAGTGACACCACAATGTCATTTCTAGTCCAAACATGAGAGTGATGTCATTGCATTGGCATGACATTCTGAGATCCCCCTGAAACTCTACAGCAGGGGTCCTCAAACTTTTTAAATAGGGGGCCAGTTCACTGTCCCTCAGACTGTTGGAGGGCCGGACTGTTATGGTGGCTGCCGTTACTGTACAAGGCTGCGGGGCCGTCAGTTCTCCGTCTTCTGCATCTCTCTCCCTTCCCCACACCACACACCCCAGCCTGGGAACTCACCTCACCTCGGTATCGCCTCACACTCTGTCTCCGCCACCTCAGCCCAGTGCCAGAAGTGTGCGTTGCTAATGCGAGTTTAGGTCGAACGTCACTTCCGGTCTGATTTTGCCATAACCCGGCGGGCCGCATAAACGTCCTCAGCGGGCCGCATCTGGCCCGCGGGCCATAATTTGAGGACCCCTGCTCTACAGTTTTCACCACAGAGATTTGGGGGGATCTGAGCTCCCTGCTCACGACCTGAGTTCAATACTGGCAGAAGCTGGGTTCAGGTAGCTGGCTCAAGGTTCACTCAGCCTTCCATCCTTCTGAGGTCAGTAAAATGAGTACCCAGCTTGCTGGGGGGAAAGTGTAGATGACTGGGGAAGGCAATGGCAAACCACCCTGTAAAAAGTCTGCCGTGAAAACGTTGTGAAAACAACGTCACCCCAGAGTCGGAAATGACTGGTGCTTGCGCAGGGGACTACCTTTACCTTTTTTTTTAGAGCATCAGTACAACACAATGGCATCTGTTTTGGGTTTGCAGCTGGAACTGCTGTGATGCCTATTCCCCCCTATACCTCCCACCATTCTACTGACCAGCAGCAGGAACCAGAGATGCACAACGGGAGAACCCAGTTCTCTTTAACCACTTCAAACAGGTACTCAACAAATTCATCCACTGGCCAGCTAAATAACATTACATTGGAAATATTTTCATGAAGTATTTCCACAAAATGAAACAAATAGGATCCAGTCTAAGGCCTGGCAATCTTAAAAACAGTAGATGCCAATTAATGTTCTAGAAACAAAGATAATATGAGGTCTCCACTAACCTGACTGGAGACCAAAAGGTTAAATTGCTAGAGAGAAACAAACTACTTAAAAACAGAGTTGACGACCCATCCCAGTAACCAGCAGCAGATGGCGGAGATGAAGGCTTCGATTGTCAGCACTGCCCCAGAATGATGACATCACTTCTGATGCAACCGAGCAATATCACTGCACAAGGGTCCAAGCTGCAGCGTTCACTGCAAGCTCTATGGTTATACCATGGAATTTGGGGTAAATACTAGAACATCACTTGACAAAATGACATCACTACAGGTCATGATGGAAGTAAATGTTTGCCACATTTGGGAAGGGACGTTGGCTCAGTGGCAGAGCATCTGCTTGGGAAGCAGAAGGTCCCAGGTTCAATCCCCGGCATCTCCAACTAAAAAGGGTCCAGGCAAATAGGTGTGAAAAACTTCCACTTGAGACCCTGGAGGACCGCTGCCAGTCTGAGTAGACAATACTGACTTTGATGGACTGAGGGTCTGATTCAGTAGAAGGCAGCTTCAGATGTTCATATGTATGGCAGGAATCGTGGCTCAGTGGTAGAGCATCTGCTTGGTAAGCAGAAGGTCCCAGGTTCAATCCCCGGCATCTCCAACTAAAAAGGGTCCAGGCAAATAGGTGTGAAAAACTTCAGCTTGAGACCCTGGGGAGCTGCTGCCAGTCTGAGTAGACAATACTGACTTTGATGGACCGAGGGTCTGATTCAGTATAAGGCAGCTTCATATGTTCATGTTCATAAAGACATGGTGTCAAGTGATGCTGATTAGCACTCCCCCATCTCACCCAGGATTTTATCCTGCCACCCAGCTGAGCAGCAGCTAGCAGAGGCAGTGGAGAGCTAGAGGTCTCCCACCCAATGGAGACACCTGGTAACCCTGCTTATGAACAACCAGGCCTCCAGCTAGGGTTGCCAGGTCCTCTGCAGGATCTTCCACTGCACTCCTGGGTCCTCCTTAGGATCTTCTGCTGTGTGATGACATCACTTCTGGGTTACTGTATGTTTTGGGCAAAACTCTATGGGTTTAAGCCCGAATTTACCATACAGTTTTGCCCAAAGCCTAGAGCATCACTGTGTGATGTCGGCAGCATGATGTCATCACAATGCGTTTTGGGGTATTTGTGGGTGAGGAGGAGCCTCCAAAAGCTGGCAACCCTACCTCCAGCACATTGCTCACTTCAGCCACCAAGGTAGAACTTCTAAGCCAGAACAGAGAAACAGGAAGTATTCCTTAAAGACACAGTTACACTATTTAGAGAACTAATCTATGCACTGCACTAGATTCTAACAATTTTTTTAAAGTCCTGGTAACCATATTGATTCTCTTTTCATTCCTTCCCTGACCAGATTCTTTCAAACTCTGTTCTCAAACTAAAGTTATTGTTTAATTGCCTCTACCTGTCAAGATGCATTTTTCTGCAACTTCTGAAGCAAGAAAAAAAAACTGAGGAAAATAAAAAACACAATTTGTCCTGTGTGAATTAGGAATGTGCACTATTTTTGTTGTTGTTGTTTCCTATAATCTTTTTCTTTATTTTCCTTTCTTTCCCATTAGTTTGAGTGGCAAACATATTTCTGGCTGCTAACTCTCCTGCCAGCCAAAAAGAGGCGGAGGGAGGAGAAAGAAACTAAACCAACCAAGCAAAAACCTCCAAAGGAAGTTTAGAGTTCTAGTAAGAGGTCAAAAGTTAAAAACATCAATTGTTATAGACAAAAATGCATGTGTTTATTACAAAAACATATAAAAACCTTGTAGAGGCTAGGGTTGCCAAGTCCAATTCAAGAAATATCTGGGGACTTTGGGGGTGGATCCAGGAGACTTTGGGGTTGGAGCCAGGAGACAAGGGTGTGACAAGCATCATTGAACTCCAAGGGAGTTCTGGCCATCACATTTAAAGGGACAGCACACCTTTTTAAATGCCTTCCTTCCATAGGAAATAATGAAGGATGGGGCACCTTCTTTTGGGGCTCATAGAATTGGACCCCTTGGTCCAATCTTTTTGAAACTTGGAGGGTATTTTGGGGAGAGGCACTAGCTGCTATTCTGAAAATTTGGTGCCTCTACCTCAAAATACAGCCCCCCTAGAGCCCCTGATATCTGTGGATCAATTCCCCATTATTCCCTAAAACTGCCGGAGATCTGGAGCTATGGATTAGGGTGGGGGTGGGGCTTCCCCCGCCAGCTAGCTGGCTGGGGGCGGGGGACCTGGGGATTGGGAAGCCTAGTAGAGGCCCAAATGAAGCCTCATGAAATCATCAAAGTGACAAATGCACAAAAAAGAACCATATGTGACTCTCCCTTCACACAATTCAAATAAAATTGCCAGGGCTGTGTCCTTCACACAATCTCTACTAAATTTCAGATACACAAGTCCCTATTCTAGAGATAATTAAACTCTCAGATGCAGCGTGGAAACACAAATGTATTTGACAACCAAGAAAACAGACAGTGGGAACAAACGCTAAGTGATGATTGGGGTTCTTTGTGTATACAACTCTGCCTGTTCAAACACACAAAAAAGTGAGAGGCAAGGAGCTAAACTCTGCTCCCACCTGATTTTTAGCTAACTGTGCTTCAGTAACACTCTTTTGCTAGGGGGAAATGCTTCACTCAGCACAGCACAGCCATGTAAGGAGTGGGAAGCAGCCATCTTTAGTGTTCCTCCCTCAGTTCTGTTTTACTTTAAAAAGACACCCCGCACACACTTTTCCAGACAAGCATAAATATATGAGCTCTCTATCTGGAGCAATTTGGCCTTTAGTGTAATTAACTAAAAGGCTGTTTACAGATGCTGTTGGGCAGCCAAATGTCATAAATGCAGCATTTTCCTCCACATCGTATCTTGCAGCACTGGCTGCCTGTCTGTATGTGCAAGCAAAAATTTGCACCTACCAATCTGCCCTAATGGTAGGATTGTGTATTGCTATGAAGGGGGATAAATATAACAGTTACCATATACCCCAGCTAACAGAGATTCCTGCTTATACGTCAGCATGCACAGCAAGCTTTTTGCTCTCTGCCTAGCAGCCAAAGCCTGAAAGATCAGAGGAGCAAGCAAACAGGAGCCAGTGCTCATACTCTCTCTCGGCTTGGCTTCGTGAACGAAGATTTAAGAAGGGTGCAATAGTCCACGTTTGCTGCAGGCTCGCTGGTGGCTGACAAGACCAATGTGGGACAGGCAGGTCCGGCCACAGCGGCTGCAGGGAAAAGTCTGATTTAGGGTTGGTCCTGTAGCAGTGCGATTCTTCCTCAATCTCCTTTTGTCCTCAAGACCAGCTATGCGTGTGTTCTCAAAGGAAGAGACAGCCTGGTGGATGGTGTGCCTCCATGCTTTGCGATCTGAGGCTAGGTCAGACCACTGGTGATGGTTGATGTGACAGGTGCTAAGGGATTTCTTCAAGGAGTCCTTGTACCTCTTCTTTGGTGCCCCTCTATTTCGATGGCCGGTGGAGAGTTCGCCATACAGGGCAATCTTGGGAAGGCGGTGGTTTTCCATCCTAGAAATATGCCCTGCCCAGCGCAGCTGCGTCTTCAACAGCAGTGCCTCGATGCTGGTAACCTCTGCCCGCTTGAGGACTTCAGTGTTGGTCACAAAGTCACTCCAGTGGATGTTGAGGATGGTGCGAAGGCAGCGCTGATGAACCAAACTAAACCCATCCCTAGCCAGTAGGGTTGCCAAGTCCAATTCAAGAAATATCTGGGGACTTTGGGGGTAGAGCCAGGAGACTTTGGGGGTGGAGCCAAGATCAAGGCTGTGACAAGCATAATTGAACTCCAAAGGGAGTTCTGGCCCTCACATTTAAAAGGACGAAACACCTTTTCAATTCCTTCCATAGGAAATAATGAAGGATAGGGGCACCTTCTTTTGGGGCTCATAGAATTGGACCCCCTGGTCCAATCTTTTTGAAACTTGGGGGGTATTTTGGGGAGAGGCACTAGATGCTATGCTGAAAATTTGGTGCCTCTATCCCCAAAAACAGCCCCCTCCAGAGCCCCAGATACCCACGGATCAATTCTCCATGATTTTCTATGGGAATAAATCTCCAAAGGGAATAATAGAGTTCCCAGCAGACATTTCCCTCTCCTGCCCCCGCTTTCTGACAACCCCCAAACCGGGGGATCCCCTGCGCCCACCTGGGGATTGGCAACCCTACTAGCCAGTGAGTCACCAAAGTGTCAATGCTCTTGGGAAAACAGACCTATGAGCACATATTCTTTGGTGGTGATATCTTTATGTAAGTCTGCTGATTGGTAAGCATTCCTATCACGGAATCACTGTCTGTTCCCACTGGGACCTCCATTGTCCCTAAACTAGGCAGCTAGGAGTTCTGATTACGGTCCGAACTTAATGTCAACAAGTTACCTTTTGCAGCTGGGATTGGTTATAACCATATCTAACAGTAAACTGGCTGGCGTCCACATGTAGGATGAAAGAGGCAAAACTGGGCCACACAGACAAAGCAGAGGTCTCCACATACTCAGATATGCAGAAATTTGGGACTATGTAAATTAAGCAAAAAAAAGGGGGGGGAGGGAATAACCCTTCAGAAATTGTCTGAAGAATAGCGAATATGCTCCAGGTGGAACATATCATTGAGAACATCTGAGTGCCAGTTAAAGGGGAAAGGGGGGAGAGAAGACATCTGCTTGCTTGAACACTGCATAGTTTATAAAGTATTATTTATTTACTTCATTTACAGTCCGCCTTTCTTGCTGAGGTTCAGGGTGGGTGAAAGTGAAGGCCAAAGATTTTGATGATGGGATGAGATTGCCAGATTGACACCCCCCTTGCAATTCTTCATGAACTTCTAACAGCTTCTAATAACTATATTAACAAATAAGTTTTCAGTTTTAATTTTGCTTAAGTTAGTGTATTAATGCAGGGTGGTGGGGTCTCCAATATGGCACCCATAGGTGCCATGGCGCCTGCTGAAACCTTTCCTGGCACCCACTAAGTGTTTTTTTTAGAAAATGTTGGGGCAGGTGGGGCTTTTTCCAGCAATTCTTCTGATTGGCCACCGGAGATTTGATTGGCTATGAAGGTTTTTCTAAAATGTTGATTTGGCTGCAGCAGCCACCACAGCACAAGGATCATCACTGTGTGACCAAAAGTTAGCTGTGACAGTCATTTTGTGGCTGGCTCTATCTCCTGTGGCAGCCATTTTGTGGCCGCCATTTTGTAGCTGCACCCACCACATTGTGTCAGACTTCCAAAGGTATCTGCAAGTTCAAAAAAGTTGGGGACACCTGCATTATGGGTTCCATTCTGGACAAGTTTTATGATACTCTGACTTCTGAAAATCTGAAAACTTAGAAACTTATTTTATTTACCATGTACAGAAGTAAGACTATTCAATTTCTCCCTCAATTGTAATTTCAACCCAGAAGCCCTTCAAAACAAATACAGATGGCAAGGAATAACTATCCCTCATGCCAGCACAGGGACCAACACAGGTTTCTATACAAGTTTGATTTCAGGGGGACAGGATATTTCCTGAAAAATGGTTAGAATATGAGAATATTACATTTTTCAATCCTTTTGGTACCAGCGATTCCCCTGTCAGATGATATTGTCATTACCATTTTCTCCTCAGGTTAATGGTTTTTCCCCTTTCCAGTTGATTCAGATAAGTAATTGAAATCAAATGTGAATGAAGTGACATTAAACTATCTATCTCATTTTTATCCCGCCCTTTTTCCAATGAATTCAGAACAGTTTGTATATTCCTTTGTGCTTCCATTTTGTCTTCTAACAGCTCTGTGGGATGGGATAGGCTGCAACGAGTGACTTGCCTAACATTACCCAGTGAACTACATGGTTCTACACTACACTACAGCAAACTAAAGAGTCAATTATGAGTGAGGACAGCATGTAATGGATTAATTACATGGATGATCACAGCCAATCAGGAATCATTCTACATCTGCCAGTCAGATATGTCACCATGATAATATCACTAAGACAAATGAAGCCATGGAAAGAAGAGAGAGCAGTGCAAATGAATAGGCAAGCATTTTTATAGACACTGTCAAAAATATTAAAAATGTGGTTACATTTTTCATCACTGCTGGAACTGCTTATGAAAATCAATGAGCACTTCTAACCCAACTGTACACAACACTTAAAAACAGGCTTATGTGCTTTGGTCCTTTTCAGAAAACCAAGAGTAGCCTGAAAAATCACCAGCATACCTGTAACCCTCTGGAATTCCAGCCAGCTGCCAAGAAACAGAATGTACTTTTTGTAGCTAATGCATTAAAATTCTCCAAAAATCAATTCTAAATGATTAAACAAGGTTTGTAGCAACTGAAAAAGTAACATTAAAACCATTCCAAAACTAATCAAGCTTAAGAATGTGTCTGTAACCCCTAGTGTTAATCAAAACATAAGCTGGATAAGTACAGCAGGAAACTTTTCAGTTATCGTCACTACGAATGAGCCAAATATTGTTTTAATTGATGTTTTTAATTAAAAATGACTGGAATGGCTATCTTAATGAATTAGAGCCCTGTGTGAGCCACAGCTTTAGACTTTAGCTGGGGATTCCAATATGCATTTTTAACTGAAAACCTAGGGGAAGAATATATTGTTTAATCATTGCATTTTTTTATAGGTCTTCACTTCTGAGTTATACATGATTTTAAAATCTCCAGTCTCTTTAATCTTAGGGTTAGAAAATGGATCACACTTCCCTGACCAAGCCGAACATTGCATGGGAGCCAGGGAACTAAAGCATGGGGTTCCTTTCATGTTCTGAGCAATTTTTAAAACAGACCCTAAGAGGTTACCATAGAAATGTCCACCAAACAGGATCAAATCATATAAATTGATACACAAAACTGCTGCTGGGGGAAAAATTCACGTGCGTGTTTTAGATATAATCTCCTTACATGGTATTCATGGTGTGCAAATGAGAGCCCCCTTCTGTGGGCCGTCTACCACCATTTGCAACGAGCATGCTTAAGCTGATTACAGGGCTTCCAATTTCTTTCCCCCACCCCAGTACATAAAAATAGGCTACAACTGACACTGCTTTGGCCGAAAGGTTATATAAAATAGAGACCCAGCTGCCTTCCATGCTTAAAACTTCACATTGTTCCCACAATCTGAGATTACAATGGTTTGGACCAAAGGTTAAATGCAAAACAATTAAACATGCTCTAACTCAAAACTATTAGCAACCAAAAAAAATGTCAATTTAAAAAAAAAATTAAGCCACTCCACTTATCAGGCCATTTTGGTTTGCATTTTTCCCCACCAACAATAAAATAACAGACAGATTACATTTCAAAACCTTTACATTTGAGTGGAACAAGCAAGAGACTTTTAAAAAAAGACAAGCCCTTTATCCAGTCCTCGAAATTGAGATAAATATCTGCTCCCCCCTCCCCAAATCAATAACTTCAGCTACCCAGAGAGATGGGCTGTTTTTAGCTCTTGTGCATAACGAGGATTACAGGAGGTTTGTGATGTCTTGTCCAAACGACCATCCTGCTATGCTGAATGCACTTTGTAAAGATGTGCAACGTTGCTCAAAATCCCATATTATGCCTGGGGTTCTGACATTCTGCAACATGTTACTAGCACATATACTTGATTAGCTATAAACAAGAGTGTAAGCATGGCCCCCCCCAAAAAAAAATTCCTTTGCTCTTCCCCCCTGATATGCTGACTTTCATTATTTCTGGCGAATATTTATTCCTCTCTAAACAAGCATCTGCTCTCTTAAATCCTGTCTCAGACCCTGCAATCAAGATGTCGCTCTTAAATGAACTAGAAACAGCGATCCAAGCAGCAGTCAAGGAAAGATTAATAGAAAAGGACAAGGCCATACCTGATGACTGAGAGACTGGAATGGTTCACCGACGCTGAGCTGCATGACCTTTCTATCTGCAGGAGACTGCATACCTTGCCTTATAACAAAGCATCCCTCGGCTGCCTATCTCTCTGGCATCTTCTGGGCTGGCAAGGAAAACATCAGGTCTCTTCAGGCAGTGAGGACTTCTTTCAAGAGATCAGATCTCCTATGTAGGGGCTTCCCACCCCACCCCCACACCCCGCGTGCAGTTACAGGAATCTAGTAGCGAAAGAGGCAGGCAGAGCTGCTACATCAGTGATGCTGCCAGTGCTATCCGGAAACAGTAAGCTGAGTGCTTAAAGCAATCCAGCCTTTCCCAAACCAAGCCAGCTACATCCTTCACCTCCTCTTTGCGTTACTATAAACCCTTGGGTTGCCATTACGGTTGGCTGTGTCTCTGGACAATTAAAGGTGAACACAGCCATTATATAATTGGGTTTGCATGCATCAAGAGAGACAGAGAGAGAGAGGGAGAGGGGCACATACGACAGCAGACGGAATGGCATCGCCTGGCTCTCAAAACGGTGCTTGGAGCATGCATAGTTTACTGTGCTGAAAGAAACCCTCCATAAATATGACACAAAAGAAAATGGCCAGAAAGAAACCATAAAGCCATTTCAAAGCAGGAAGGTACGTGAAGGATCTAGAAAAATACCGGAAAGAGGTCTGTAATGGCTTTTACACGTCAGATCAACTGAACTAAAACAAATCCAGTGTAATTGAGAATACTGAGATATATAGATGTAGATTTGCCGTGTTCATTTTCAGGAAACTGTATCCTCCTTGCAGTTTTCAATGCTCCCTGGCAGCAAGCCAGAAATCAACATCTCTTGAAATCATGCCAGTATTATGACAGGGCAAATATATCTGGGTACCAAACACCACAATCACATATCTGTATTTGTTGTTCTTGCAGCCCATTTTACTCCATCAGAAAATTTTATTGCTCTCTTAAAAAAACAAAAAAAAAAACCCTGTGAATAATTCATTAACAATTCACAAGAGTAAGCCGATTAGATCTCGCAGCATATTACCATGAATCACTTTGGTGCCACTTTTAATCGGGAGCAAAGTGAATCAATTGCTCTCTGGTTAAAAAACGGAGGTTTATGCTGGGCTGGAAATGATATTCTATTGATAGGCTTTGAGCCACAAACCAATGTATTCAGACACATAGTTTTCAGTGGGATTGGTCCAGAGCTACTGTTTTGAAGAGGAAAACCAAAATAAACCCATTTTTTTGTCCAGGATTGTACAGCACGTACAACTGACAAATGATCCAATTATTTTCAGCAATTTCCAGAAATTAATATTTTTAATGGAAGACAGAAAATCCTATCAGATCATCGGTCCAATTTTGAACAAGGACAAGAATATTAATTCTGCACATGACCATCAGTTCTCTTTTAAAGTAAACAAGGCAAGCTGAATTCACCATCACTGGTTCGAGGTATTTGGACACCCTTCTCAACCGTTCTAGAAACCAGAAAAGTGATGCTGAAATGAACAGAACCAAACAAATGCATATAGTTCCTATTTACCACAATCACTTTACTACTATAGAAACAGCTACTGTTTTCCTGCATGCCAATTTGGCCTAATGCCATTTTTTTTAGAGATTATGCAACTAGGGTTATACACAAAATAACTCTATTTTTTTAAATTTGCTTTCTTTATTATGCCTGCAAGAATCCGCCCCCCCCCCCCCGCCCAATCCCTTATTCATTTTGAAATACACTCCAACATATAACTTTTTCAACTGCCAACCCCCTGGGATTTCATTTCATTTGATTTGATTTATATCCTGCCCTACCCCACCGAGGCAGACTCAGGGCGGCTCACAACACAATAATTCTAATAGGGTTTAAAAATTTAAAATACAATAATAATTTACATAATTAAAACAACCAGTATATCAATGTATCAGTCAATGTCAGTTGCTATCTTATTGTCTTCCTTCAGAATATTTCAATGCCGGTCAGTTATAAACCAACCGGAAGAGGACTGTCTTATAGGCCCTGCGGAACTGTCCAAAGTCCCGCAGGGCCCTGACCTCTTCTGGTAGCTGGTTCCACCAGCAAGGGGCTGTGATTGAGAAGGCCCTGTCCCTAGTTGACTTCAACCAGGCCTCCTTTGGCCCGGGGATTACAAGCAGATTTCGAGAGCCGGATCGCAGCACTCTCTGGGGAGCATATGGGTAGAGATGGTCCCTAAGGTAGGCAGGTCCTAGGCCATATAGGGCTTTAAAGGTAATAACCAGCACCTTGTACCGCACTCGGTATATTATTGGCAGCCACTGCAGTCCCCAGAGCCCCGGCTGAATGTGCTCCCATCTAGGGAGCCCTAATAACAGCCGAGCGGCAGCATTCTGCACTAGCTGCAACTTCCGGGTTCGGCACAGGGGCAGCCCCATGTAGAGGGCATTACAGTAATCCAACCTTGAGGTGACCGTTGCATGGATCACTGTTGCCAGATCGTCCTGCTCCAGGAAAGGAGCCAACTGATGAAATTTTCAGGGACTGAACCCCTCACCCAAGAAATCCAACCTCCAGTTTTGAAGCAAACATGAGACAGGTTGCCTCCCCATGGTTTTTTTGAGCAGGAATGCACAGGAACACAGTTCCAGCTGGCTTGGTACCGGGGGGTGTGACCTAATAAGTACCTGTTGGGCTTTTTCTACAAAAAAGCCCTATGTCTCCCATGACAGAAGGAACAGGAATGCCTGGATTTGTGTGATATTTCAGATTTTAGTGCTGAATTCACAGAGAGGCATGAAGTCCTAATCCTCCTGAAATTCCCTTTTTGCATTAAAGTGTCAGGAGGACAGGCTCCAGGCCCAAATACAGGCTTCCCAAGTGCCTGAGCCCAGTAGGGAATTTTCTACCCCTAGCCCCAAACTTCCATCCTCAAGAAAGTGTGAGGCATTGAGAGAAAAACTGGCTTCCATAGTGATGATATACAAATTTCCCCATGTCTAATATGGTATTTACCACAGAGATTGAGGGGAATTCCTAGAGTGTCCTCTATAAGTGACATCACATCATCCCCAAATTCCAACCTCTCTAGGCACTGGCCCCCAAATCTTCTGGCATTTGTCTAGGCAGTGTTTAGAACCCTACCCAAATAAGATGGGTCCCCATGACTTATCACCATATGAAGACAAAACACAACACAAGGTGTGGAGATTTCACTCGCTGATCAGAGTTTGATTAGTTGAATGAAGAGTCCACTGTTTATTACTACTATTTGATGCCATTCAGCCTATATTTCATGTGACATCAGGTTCCTGAGGAAGGTTTTACTGGGTAAACTCAGCATTGAGAGATATTTCTTTTTGGCGAATATTTCCTTTTCTGGACTTGACCCCTACCAAGTACAGTGAGAAGAAAGGAAAGAAGCTTATTCCTTTAGATTGGCAGTTTCTTTGTTGTTTATTTAAAGAGGAACCAAAAATAATGTTCATGAAAACAAAGACGTAGTTCTTTTAGTTCAGAGCACCAATCAGAAATGGGTGTATTTTTCTGATCATTGTGCACAAACCTGGCTCACAATAACCACATAACTGTGTGAATAATTTGTTCAGCATCCTGTTGGAAAAGAGCTGGGTGTGCAGCTTAACCAGTTGAAGGGACTAAAAAATAATTCGGAGTGTAGCCTGTGGATGAAGGACACCCCGCCCCCCCCGCCCTGCAACATTTCAGAACTGTTTTTCCCGATGCTTTGAGCATTTTACTTCCAGCCTAATTATCTTCTAAAACTCTTAGGCTTTGTTCAGAACAAGCCAATTTGTTCTGAACCATTCCTCTTTAAACCAAAACACCATTCTCTTTAAATGTGAAAAGGCTATCTGTTTTTCCTGCCTCCAAATCTTCCCTTCCCTCATCCATATTTTCCTTTGAATAAAAGGAAAGAGCTCAGTTATTCAATCCCCAGTTCTCTTCCCCACAGAAAAATCTAATTCTTCCTTTTCTCTGATATCTCATGTTTTACCTGATTTGGTATGTCTGACTCCTGCCGAGGAGAAAACCCTAAGCCACTGCTTCTGCCCTCCCTCTGAGTCTGCAACACAGAGGTGTATGGATGCCAATAGGGCTACCAGCTCCTGGTTGGAAAATTCCTGGTGATTTTGGGGGTGGATCCTGAGGAGAGTAGGATTGGGGGAGGGGAGGAGCATTGATGGACTTAATACCATAGAGTCCACCTTTCAGAGTGTCTATTTTCTTCAGGTGAACTGATCTCTGTTGCCTGGAGATCACTTGTAATCCCAGGAGATCTCCAGCCATCACCTGGAGATTTGGCAAAAAAAAGTGAGAAACACAGATAAGTTAGCAACCAAGTGAAGCAAAGCCTCCATGTATAAGAGTCTAAATATAATACAATGCCCGACTATACATTATTCGAATACTATTAATAAAGTCCAGTTACAAAAATATTCACATATATCAAAAATTCACAAAAATACATAGAACAGCCACAGCGAGGAACAGATGAGAAAGAGACAACCCATGTGGTGAGCTGTTTGGTGGGATTTAGCTGGACTGCTGTCCCAAGTGGAATTACTTACTGTTATGGCTGAAACAGAAAACGTCCTCCAGACTGAAGAAAAAGGTGATTGATTCACAGTATTAATAACTTACCTGTTGGACTGTTTAACTGGATCATCTGCTCCTCACTGTGGGTATTCCATGTGTTTTCATGAATTTTTGATATATGTGAATATTTTTGTAATCAGACTTTATTGATTTGAAGAACATATTTGAAGAACATTTGAAGAACATATAACTGGGGACATATAACTGGGGACAGTATTGTATTTAGACTCTTATACATGGGGGGTTTACTTCACTTAGTTACCACCTGGAGATTGGCAACCTCCAATGGTGGTTGGAGAGCTCCTGGGATAACTGATCTGCAAGAGATAGCCATCAGTTCACCTGGAGAAAATGGCCCCTTTGATAAGTGGACCCTATGAATGAAGTCCCAATGAAGTCCCTCCCCTCCCCAACTCCTCCCCCCTCAGGCTCTGCTCCCAAAATCTCCAGGTATTTCCCAGCCCAGAACTAGAAATCCTAACGTTGTTTAGCTGGGCCATCCCAGTATGTGTGCCCTGACTGGCTGAATTACTCCTCTTACTATTCCTTTACTGCACACTAAACAGAAACCAGACAGCAAAGCACCAAAGTAACAATTTTAGATTCAAATGTTTTCAACTCTTCCTGAATGCCGGAAATTATTGTAGTCTAATTAGTCCTATCGACTAAATTAAAGAACTGATCGTATTATATCTTGACTAATTATGATTTGACTGGTCATTCAATAGTGTGACCTGAAAACAGCAGAATGTCCCCATTTTTTCTGTTGAAGAAAATGTCTTTAGATCTACATTTTATGGAGTATAAACCCAATGGCAGTTGGTGAAGATGTGAGATCTCTTACTCAGAATAATAGTGACTTGCATTTATATAGGAAGTGGTATTCCTCTAGATTTTTTTTTCCTGTATACTTAAATAACATAATGGTTAGATCCAGATTTGAATCCCCAGCTTGTCATGGAAGAATCCTGGGTGATCTAGGTTTTACAGTCATGACTTGAAACATACGGTAAATGTGTTTTTTCTCGACTATTTTTTGTAACATCTGGCCTGATGAAGAGCTATGGTGGGCTTTCAAGCTCACCATAGCTCTTCATAAATGTAGTAATATGGATTTGAGGTTTTGTTGTTGTTGTTCTAGCTGTCGCTAGGTCAGTCACAGACACACTCAGCCTAACCTATCTCTAAGGTTTGTCATGAGAAAAAAATGAAGGAGAGAAGAACACCATAAGCTGCTTTGGGTCCCCACAGAACCAACTGCTGGGGGCAGGAAGAGGTCGAGCCCAGAGTGGAGAAGAGAGTGCAAGGGAGGGATGGGGGTTTGCTCTTAACCGGCTTGTGTTGAAAAGGAATCCTCTGTACCACTGAGTGATTTTGCCTCAGCATCATGCTGTTCCTCTTCAAGAAGAGGGTGGATTGCCATCTGGTGTAGGGTGACCAGATGCCCTCTTTTTAGAGGACATGTCCTCTTTTTTGACGTCCACCCTCTTTGGGGCTTTTTTATAACAACTGATGAAAGTGTCCTCTTTTTTGTTGGGAGGCTGAGCCTATTCTGCCCTACAGTCCCTCAGAAGAAAGAAGCTTCATTTTTGCACCAGCACTACTTTTGAGTATGCATTTTGAATAGGACTTCCTGTTTCATTGTTGTGTATCAAGATTTTAGGTCTGTGGGCTGCCTTGTTCTATGTCCTTAACTCTTTCTCACCCCACAGCAACGGCACAGAGGCCCCTTCCAACTTGAATGATTCTACTATATAGCGATTAAGAAAATTATACATTCCCAGTGAGTCAGACATCACCACAAATCGCCTGCAAACCTCATCCACTGTCCTGTGTAAACCAGTGGCTGTATAACCGTCACCAATGCTGCTTTAACTATGAAGCTGGATATCTGCTTGGCTTACACCCAGTCATGGGAGGATCTGGTCACCATAAATTTCTGGTTCTTGGCCAGGAAGTGTTCATCAAGTCATGGGAAACGCATGTGTTATGGTTGCCAAACTCCAGGTGATTAGGAGATAAGCCACAAGGCTCCATGCTACAAAACACATCTAGCGTCTCTGTTTGGTGTAGTGGTTAAGTGCGCGGACTCTTATCTGGGAGAACCGGGTTTGATTCCCCACTCCTCCACTTGCACCTGCTGGAATGGCCTTGGGTCAGCCATAGCTCTGGCAGAGGTTGTCCTTGAAAGGGCAGCTGCTGTGAGAGCCCTCTCCAGCCCCACCCACCTCACAGGGTGTCTGTTGTGGGGGAGGAAGGGAAAGGAGATTGTGAGCCGCTCTGAGACTCTTCAGAGTGGAGGGCGGGATATAAATCCAATATCTTCTTCTTCATCTTCTTATACAAAAATCCAGTGGTATTTATGAATAAAGTTTTCAAACATATAACAAAGTGTTTTTCAGTTCTTTCATTTGCAACACAATATAAGGCACTGGATCATACAGTTTTATGTAGGATACGATCCACAGCCTTCCATAACAACTTCGCCATGCTGTGGATTTCAAGGTGTATATATTCCCTATCCCTTATTTATACGCACAGCAACAGGAAAACCCAGAATGCAGGTGCTGTCCCGCTGACTGCTTTTTCCAAGCTTATTCAAATCCAGAGCAACTTCAAACATTCACTAACAGGAGGCCTCTACAGCTTTCATATACTTACAGTGCTATTCTAATGACACTTTCCTGGGAGTAAGACCCACTGAATAAAATGTAGTAGAATTTGGAGTAGACCTATTTAGGATTGCTCTCTTAATCTCCCAAAATTACAACTGATCTCCAGACACTGGAGATCATTCCCCTGGAGAAAATGGCTGATTTGGAGGGTGGGCTCGATGGCATTATACCCCACTGAAGTCTCTCTTTTCCACAAACACTCCCTTCCCAGGCTCCACCCATCAATCTCCAGGAGATTCCCAATCTGGAATTGTGTTGTATAATTTCATGGTCTGTAGAAACCACCTCACCCTCTGGTATTCAAATCAAGTGGTTCAGTCCTTTATTGGGTGGGGTTCCCGTCTTCATTTTAAAAAGGTAAAGGTAGTCCCCTGTGCAAGCACCAGTCGTTTCCAACTCTGGGGTGACGCTGCTTTCACAACGTTTTCACGGCAGACTTTTTATGGGATGGTTTGCCATTGCCTTCCCCAGTCATTTACACTATCCTCCCCAGCAAGCTGGGCACTCATTTTACCGACTTCAGAAAGACGGAAAGCTGAGTCAACCTCGAGCCGGCTACCTGAACCCAGCTTCTGCCGGGATCAAACCCAGGTCACGAGCAGAGTTTAGGACTGCAGTACTGCAGCTTTACCATGCTGCGCCGTGGGGCTCTTTTCTTCTTCATTTGGTTCTATGCAAAAAGCATGTTTGAGTTTTGAAGGAGGCTTTGAAGCAATTTGTAAGTATGTTGTTGTCGTCACAAGGCTACCAGCCTCTGCTGACTAATACCCTAATTTATGTATTCAGTTCATTTATATCTTACATTTCTTTCCACTTAGGAAGCAGCTTATATTGTTCTCCATTATATACCGACAATGGCCCTTTGAGATAGGTTAGGCTGTGAGTATATGATTAGCCCAAGGTCAACTTCCATGGCAGAGAGGGGATTCAAATCTGGATCTCCTTAGAGTCTGGTCTGACATTCTAACAACTATGCCATGCTGGTTCTCTACCATAAGAACAGGATTAATTGGGGCTTGGAAGCCTAAGGGAGCATCCCACCTTGGAACCCACAAAGGGGGAATATCACAGGGTATATGTTAAGCCCTAAGGAACATGGGCATGAGAATTTACAGAAGATTGCCTCTGGCTGGAGGGGAGGAGCTGCAGGTGGTTGGAGAGCATTAAGGGAAGCTAGGAAAACACTGTTAGGCTGTGATCACACACACTAAATAATACACTTTCAATCCACTTTCAGTGCACTTTCCAACTGGATTTTGCCAGTTCACACGATAAAATCCAGTTGGAAAGTGGACTGGAAGTGCATTATTTAGTGCGTGTGATCACAGCCTTAGACTAGCAATAAATTATTACATTTTCTTTCTTTAGCATGTCCTTCACTCGGAAACGACTGGGGCTTGCCCAGGGACCATACGGCTGAACCTCTAACTTTACCCCAGCTTTGAAGAATGTCTGAGGCTTGTCTAGATCTGTTGCAGTGTCTGGCATAGGGTTGCCAATCCCCATGTGGGGGCAGGGGATCCCCCGGTTTGGAGGCCCTCCCCCCGCTTCAGGGTCATCAGAAAGCGGGGGGGGGAGGGGAGGGAAATGTCTGCTGGGAACTCTATTATTCCCTAGGGAGATTTATTCCCATAGAAACTAATGAAGAATTGATCCGCGGGTATCTGGGGCTCTGCGGGGGCTGTTTTTTGAGGTAGAGGCACCATATTTTCAGTATAGCACCTAGTGCCTCTCCCCAAAGTACCCCCCAAGTTTCAAAAAGATTGGACCAGGGGGTCTAATTCTATGAGCACCCAAAGAAGGTGCCCCTATCCTTCATTATTTCCTATGGAAGGAAGGCATTGAAAAGGTGTGCCGTCCCTTTAAATGTGATGGCCAGAACTCCCTTTGGAGTTCAATTATGCTTGTCACAGCCTTGATCTTGGCTCCACCCCTAATGTCTCCTGGCTCTACCCCCAAAGTCTCCTGGCTCCACCCCCGAAGTCCCCAGATATTTCTTAAATTGGACTTGGCAACCCTGGTCTGGCAACCAGTGGGAGGATTGCGGCTGGGGACACGGAGAGGCCACAACACCAGCTGCAGCATCACTTCACTTCCATTTAAAAAGTTGAAATGAAATAGGTAGCTCTAGGAATTGTCAAAAACTCACTGGTAAAACTATGGAGTCTCTGGTGATTCCTAGAACGACCCATTGTCACTTCTGTTTGTTTTACTGCAGGAGACATGATGCCACAGCCTGTGTCACTGTTTGTTTGTTTAGTTTTCCACCAACTGTTGTACAGAGACAACAGGAGAGGGAAGGGGGACCCCCGCCACGACCAGGGGCTTGGCAGCCTTGGATTTGTCGAAGTACAGCTCCTTGTACAGGCACTGAGGGAGGATAATGTGATGCAAAATAACAGGGTTGGGAACTCAGCTCTAAACGTTCAGTGCTCAGTACACTCAGTACACTTAGGTCGTTTTCGCACTCACCTCCAGCCGGCGCGACCCCCCTCTTCACCGCGCAGGATCTGCGCGGATTTCGCACTAAATGCCGCGGAGCAGCCTTTTGCACCGGAAACTCCCGTCGCAAAAGCCGCTCAAATGTAAATCGCCAAAAAGCAGTTTGGCGTTTGCGACGGGAGTTTCCGGCGCAAAAGGCTGCTCCGCGGCATTTAGTGCGAAATCCGCGCAGATCCTGCGCGGTGAAGAGGGGGGTCGCGCCGGCTGGAGGTAAGTGCAAAAACGACCTTAGTGTTTCAGTATGTCAGTATTTTCTAGGCTGGCCCTCAGCGTGGTATCTTACGTTTTTCATTTTAGAAATGATTTAAGTTATTCCACCTTGCTTTATTACATTCTATTATTAGGCAAAGCGCAAAAATGAACCCATGAAGCTCTGGAAGTTTGAATCAGTTCTCCTGATACTGGCATCCAAAATGTACCCTGAATTAGTAAATAAAAAGGCAATTGTGCCATAATTTATGTTCCTAATGTAGGTGTTTTCAAACTTCCATGATGGCATCATGAAATATTTAGGGAACATCAATACAAAGCCCAAAATGAAAAGCTGTTCCACCTTTTTTTTTCCTCATCAAGACCATGCATATTTACTCTCTTTCAAATGAACATAAAACATACACCAAAAATACAAACTGCACATTCTCATTGGAACCATAACGTTGTGATTGTTAGGCTTGGCCATCCAAGTTCAGCCACTTTGGAGCTTAGATATGAATTCGAGTCAGTGAGCCTTGGAATGCCTTTTCAAGCAAACTGACACCCTTTCTAAAGCCTGCTGACTTAAGTGGTCTTAGAAAGATATAACTCCGCTTACAATTATACTGTTGGACTCTTCTACTATCACTTGTTCTATGCTGTCTGCTGCTTCTATTACCACCATTTCATTTATAGCATACATTTTTAAAATTTAGCATAGACCATTCAGTGAGCACGATGGCATCCCCGATAGAGCAACTAGCATGTGCATTACTAAATAGCAGAAGAAGATGAAGTTGAAGAAGATATTGGATTTATATCCCGCCCTCCACTCCGAAGAGTCTCAGAGCGGCTCACAATCTCCTTTCCCTTCCTCCCCCACAACAGACACCCTGTGAGGTGGGTGGGGCTGGAGAGGGCTCTCACAGCAGCTGCCCTTTCAAGGACAACCTCTGCCAGAGCTATGGCTGACCCAAGGCCATCTCAGCAGGTGCCAGTGGAGGAGTGGGGAATCAAACCCGGTTCTCCCAGATAAGAGTCCGCACACTTAACCACTACACCAAACTGGCACCAAACTAGCAGACGTTTGTGTACATAAAAATAAATGTTCCAAATGTGTGTCCAATAAGCCTGAATAGTCTACGTGATGAGTCTGTAATGTTTTTTTATTTGCACAGCAGTTGCCCTTCCCCACACCCAGCCCTCTTGGGTGCCAACCAAGGATACAAAATAAACACCAAGCCAAAGAGGAACAGAAACACAAACACACAGTACAATTTCAGAAATTATTAATGCAGTTATTAAGAACATCAGAAAAGCCCTGCTCCATCAAACCAGTGGTCCATCTAGCACAGCATCCTGTCTCACACAGTGGCCAACCAACAGTTCCTCTGGAGGTCCAACAACAGGGCATGGAGGCCAAGACCTTCTCCTGATGTTGCCTCCTGGCTCTGGGATTCAGAGGCTTAGTGCAGGGATGTCAAACTAATTTGTAATGAGGGCCATATCTGAGATAGATGAGCCCTTTTCAGGTCGGGCCATGTGTGTCATCAAATGTAATGCCAGGTAGTAGAAATATAAACTTTATAAAGGATACAGACAGAAACAATTAAAGATTTTTTTTTAAAAAAAGCTTATAATAAAATATGCTTAAAAGATGGGCATACTTGCAATATTTTGTTTATTTAACAGCTTCTGATAACTGACACCTCTTGCTCTGAATTATTGTATCAAAATCTGGAGATTGTCTGTGCTGTAGCAATCTTCAGTATGCTGTTCAAGTGTTGTTCAGATGTTGTTCACCAGTTGTAAGCTGTAAATCTACTTTTGATGTATTGATATTCATTACAAAAGTTTAATGGTCAATGCTTTGAGCCTAAGACCCAGGGGAAAACATGAAATGGCTGGGCATTGTGGAGGGCCAGTTTGGTGTAGTGGTTAAGTGTGTGGACTCTTATCTGGGAGAACCGGGTTTGATTCCCCACTCCTCCATTGGCACCTGCTAGCATGGCCTTGGGTCAGCCATAGCTCTGGCAGAGGTTGTCCTTGAAAGGGCAGTTGCTGTGAGAGCCCTCTCCAGCCCCACCCACCTCACAGGGTGTCTGTTGTGGGGGAGGAAGGTAAAGGAGAGTGTGAGCCACTCTGAGACTCTTCGGAGTGGAGGGCGGGATATAAATCCAATATCATCTTCTTCTTCTTTTGTGCATAAGTTGCTTCATGTGCTGGTCAGCCAATGGAGAAAATAGAGGCTTTGCTCTGTAGCTCTTGTGCAATTGCCTGGCAAAGCAAGATGTGATGCAGAAAGAAGTAAGAGAGAGAGAAGGAAGCAGATGACAGTGAGTTGCTCGTGGGCTTAATAGGAGCTCTCAGGGGGGCCTGATTCAGACCTCAGGCCACATATTTGACACCCCTGCCTTAGTGCCTCTGAACACAGAGGTTCCCCTCCATTAAGGCATTGGATCTTATTTAGCAGAAATCACTGGATTTGACTCAACCCATTTAAATGTATGAATTGTTAATGTGTCCTATTACTATCTCTGAGGTTTAGCTAAAACAGCTTGAAGGCTCACAAACCAAATAATGTCCAATCAGTCAAATGAAAAAACAATCCTTTTGATAATGCTGTATAAACCTCCCAGCACACTGTGCCCAATATTTATTCTTGTTACAGAATCAAGGGGCTAGAATGGACTTCAATCACATCTAGCACAAGCTTTCTCCGTTAAGAAGCTAGAGCCTGCTCATAAAACTAGAGTCTAAACAGCATCTTCCAGATTGTAATGCACTAGCAGGAGAAAAGCATACTAGTACAGTACGGACTGTCTCCTGGAAATGCAAACACTAGAATACCCCTCCAGACCACCCATATCTAAATGGCCATCACCTGCTTGGAAAACAGATGCAGTTCTGTGCTCCAAGTCCAACACTTGCTGCTTTTGTACCTGCTCAATTGCCAGTCTTCACCAGTTGGCACAATTCAACATGCCGATGCATGCTCAGAACTTACCGCTTAGAACCACAGCTGACAATCAGGCAGTCAAAATTAGCAGGGCTGGACAAGCGACGCATCTTGACCATACTCCAGCAAGACTAAGGCAACCAAGAAAAACATTCTCTCCTACACTGCTGTCTTTTAAGTGCCAGGCAAACCATCTCTACTTGATCATTTGCCTGAAAGAGGAGGAGGAGATTCACTTGAAGTCCCAGAGCAGGTTACAGTCCCCTTCCTCTCCCCACAACAGACACCCTGTGGTGGGAATGAGAGAGCTCTTTCGAGGACTGATCTTGAGAGAACAGCTCTGAGAGAACTTGTGACTGGCCCAAGGTCACCCAGCTGACTTCATTTGATATGGGGAATCAAACCCAGTTCTCTGGATTAGAGTCCACTGCTGTTAACCACTACACCAAACTGGCTCTATGAGGTTGCCATAAGTCAACTGTGACTTGATGGCACTTTGCACACAGAAAGATGCCAGGCCAAAATCCTTCCATTCACTCAGACTTCCAATCTTGGAGGTTGATCTTTTATCACATGCTTTTTGTCTGACAACTGTTAATTTAAGTTGCTTGACATTCTCTGCTTTTAAGTTCTGGGAGGGTTTTTTTTAAATTACAGACTTTTAATGCTGGATTTTAATTAATAACTTTTTAATGTTTGCGTTCTATTTTATTCTGTAAGCCACCTTGGGCAAGTTCCCTGGACAGGTGGCATACATGTTTAAAAAATTAAGGATCCCTTCCCTATTGGATGCTTTAAATGGGTGGTTGGAAGTACGGACACGACAACAGACAAGACAAAGCAGAGCAAGAATGACTACACATGATGAATTTGTGAACCAAACTCAAAACTCTCCCATTATCTAAGATTTCTTTAGCTGGAGAAAATAGGTAAGACTAGAGAAACTTTTCTCTCCACACTCTAACACCAGCACAGGATTGCAACATCCCTTTTTATTTCACAATTCTTTTTTTTAACATATGACAGTTTTTTTAAAAAAATAGATTTTTCATTGCCCCAAACAGAAAGCAATAAAAAATATATCAACAGCGGTGGCAAGTCTACAGATAAGCATCTATATAAGGTTTCTAAATACCTAAAAATATGTCCACCTGCAATTGTCACCTATATGTCATGCATTCAAATGTTGATAAAGTTGTAAGGTCCTTGTTACGGACTCAGGAACTTAGCCTGAGAGCTGGGGAACAGGCTTGCAACGATTAGCTGGAACGTTGCCCGAGTAATGTAGAAGTAACATTATGTGGTTTGCTTAGCAGTGAAACACCTCAGGGGGGGAGTCTTAGCCTGGGAGTCTTCGAGAGATGTCTTCAGAGAAGGGGTTTGAAGAGAAGACTTTGGGCTTAGGCTCATCAGTTGTAAAACCAACTGGATGAGGAGCTGAGATCAGCCAGTGAGGCTGGGCTCCTTGTGGGAGACAAAGCAGTGTAGTCTCTGTCCGAAAGAGAGTTTTAAGGCAGTGTGAAACTCTCTGAGGGAGATTTTGCCAGCACATCAGGCAACTTCCGTGTACAAACTAGATCACACAAAGACACACTGAGAGGAGAACTGGATTCTGGTGGTTAGCAGGATTACCCAAGACTCAGACCTGAAGACTAGATGTGGGGCTGAGACACACTGGTATTGAGGGGAGCGAGTCCTGGAAGATAGTGTGAGAGGGTCTGTGAGGGAGAATATACTGACACCAGTCAGGAGTTCTCTATTAATCTTATTGTTAGAATTTCATGTTGTAAGCCGCCCCGAGCCTGCCTCGGTGGGGAGGGTGGGATATAAATCGAATAAATAAAATAAAATAAAAATATGTGTGTGTGGAAAGCGTAATTGTAGTTTGTTATTTTTATGATTTGGCATTGCCGAAGCTAGGGTTAAACATCTGAAGTAACAGCATTCTGAGTGCCCAGAAGGCACAGCCTGCCTGTAGAATCTAGTAGGGTTCTGAAGCCTGCCTGCTTTATTGTTATTTTAAAGATCCTCTGCCAAAGTATTTGTTATATTTTACATCAGCCTGATAAATCTCAACTCTCAGTAATTGATTTATTCTGTCAACCATCTGCCAACTGATTTGCCTTTTTAATATTGAACAGTCACAATCAATATTATTTTATCCCTCTCTCTTGCCTTTAGTTACCTAATAAATATTTTGTGGCTTTTGACTTTAAAACCGTCTGGTGCCAATTTTTGAGAGTCTGACAGGATTTCTGTGAGTGTGACTGAGGGAAGGTGACAGGGAAGAACTTTAAAGTTGTCGCCCTCCCAAGTAAGGATCTGACCAGCTCCCTCACAGTCCTTAATACACTGGATTACTGAAGGGGGACATTTATCTCTTGAGTGTTGTAATATATGTCTTTTAGCAACAGTATGGACCCAGAAGGTTTGTTTTCACTGACCATTAGTTAGTCTTCAGAAGATAGGGAAATAGTTTAACAGAACAGAGGAATTCTCAAAAATGGTATGTTGTAATACAAAATGGATATTAGTTTGGTTTTTGGCTGTTAAGTCACAGCTGACTTATGGAGACCTCTTAAGAGTTTTCAAAGCAAGAGACCTTTCATAAGAGGTTTGTCATTGCCTGACTCCGCATCATGAACCAGGTATTCCTTGGTGGTCTCCCATCCAACTATTAGCCAGGGCTAGGGTTGCCAGATCTGCATTGGAAAATACCTGGAGACTTTGGGGGTAGAACTGGAAGAGGACAGAGTTTGGGGGATGGGAGGGGCCTCAGCATGGTACAATGCCATAGAGTCCACCTTTCAAAACAGCCATTTTCTCCAGGGGAGCTGATCTTTGCTGATCTTTGCCAGCTGGAGATCAGTTGTGAAAGCGAGAGTTCTCCACCTGGAGGCTGGCAACCCTAGGGACAACCCTGCTTAGTTTCTGGGAGCTGATGAGACTGGGATAGCCTGGGTCAGGTCAGGGCATGAGTATTTACTTCCTCCCAAAAAGACCAAATAACTGGACAGCCCCAAAGCATATGTTTAAAGAAATGTGTCATGTACAGCACAAGCAATTAGTCCTTTCCTAAAAAGCTGCTGTGGTGTCCACAGTATATCCTGAACATCATTTTTTGCTGAAGGTTTGCTTTAAGGATCATGAAAACAGCAGTTATAACATATAGGGCTATTTTTAATGGGATATGGCAAATATGACAGGAAAAGCATGGCGGTGGAAGCTTGAATGCGCACAGCGCGCTGTGATCCAGTGTTAAAAAAAAAACCATCAACCTTTCCTCCCAAAGTTTGAAGGTACCATTCACAATTGACCACCAAGTTACAACCTCTAAACAGAAGGGTGATATAGTCCTAGCGTCCTTCTACCATAGTCCTGACTTAGCGAAATAAATCATTGTGACAACTCAATGAGCTTTGACTTCCAGCAGCTCTCTTTATTACTAGCAATACAATTAATCCCCCAATGCAGTCATTCATTGAGATGACATGAAGTGATCCCAAAGCAAAGGCAAAAGGAACACTTTAGAGTAGACACTGAAGACAAATTTGAGTTGGTACGAACTTCACCTGCTGCAAAGAGCCTGCTGCAACCGCATGAAGAAGGTGATACCAAATGACCAGAGGTGTAAAAATGGAATGAGGAACTTGCTTGAGGTACAAAATATAGAATCAGGAATCAATTAAAACCAGAACAGAGAATGAAGGAATGGAGAAAAAGAATGACAAAAACACTTAATTGCTTTGCATGATAAGATGTCTCCCTTGAACCAAAATTCTTTCAAACTGCGGTTCTCTCACAAGTACCTCTGCTTCTAGTCAGGATACATTTGTTCCTTTTGCATTGCCATTCCCTGCATTCATCAGACTAATCAATGTTAACAGCTATTTTCAGATTTTTGCGGCCACAGACATAGTACAGATGAGTGCCAGACAATCTAGATATCAACATGAGTGCCAGACAATCTAGATATCAACCAGTCTTTAACTCACTTAGCAGTTATTCCACCCATTTCGTATTATCCTTGCACCGCGGGGTTCACGTGAACTAAAATTCTAATGCGATTGAATTACTACCATTAGCAGTCTGCAAACTTCGCATTTCTGCCTCTTAAGGGAATGACATTTTTCTAAGAGCCTGGGGATACAGCTCCCTTGTCTAACTGGATTCCACAGTAAAGTTAATTTCTCCAAGCAAACAGAGTTTAGTTCCATTCAAGTGACCAATCAAAGCATGGAGGCAGGGATCTCCTTGGGCCCAACTCATCAGTCTTGTTAATTTGACAACATTAACACTCTTCACAACTTTTCAGGTCAAACATCTATTTATTTGTCCCAGCCAGTATTTGGATGGGAGACCACCACGGAAGTCCCAGAGTTGCTCTTCAGAGGCAAGCAACGTCAAACCACCTCTGAATGACCCTTGCCTGGAAAACCTTACTGAGTTGCCATAAGTCAGCTGTGACACGACCGCAAACAACAACAACTGTTTGCTTAACATGTTATTCTACATGCTTCGTGTTCCTAAGAATGGCAACAATCCAGCCATGTTTCAAAAAAATCTTAGTGATTTCAGTTTTCTTAGGAAGGAATGATCATTTTTGCTAATTTTCCCCCCCTCCCACTATATCTGTTGTGAAATTCTGCTAAACATCTTCCCCCAAACAAAACTTTCATGTGCTAAGTGGAAAACATGTTTAGGAAGAAAGCAGTGATATTTGCTGCCTCCAGTTAAGGAAATTTACATGCACTTAATTGGGTGTTTGAATGCAAGCCGCTGTCCATGCTGCTTACAATATTTAAAATACCTAACAATATAACTAAAGTGTAGTATTATGATTATACCTAACCAGGTGCTTTTTTCCAGAAAAAGAGGTGCCAGAATTCTCAAGAGGGAAATGAAGGAGAAACACATGGGTGACCCTCATGAACTTTTAAACGTTTTTTTTTTTAAAATGATGTTTCCACAAAGAGGTTCCAGAACTCTCTTCTGCTGCTTTCTCCTGGGGGAAAAGCCCTGTACCTAACAGATACAAAACTGATGTTGCATTTAAAACCGTAACAACAGAGAACAGAACAGAACAAAGTGGGGATACTACTTGATTACTCCTCATCTCTAGGGTTGCCACCTCTGGGTTGGGAAAAATCTGGAGATTTGGGGGGTGGAGCCTGCAGAGGACAGGGGTTGGGGAAGGGAGGTACCTCAGCAGAGTAGAATTTCATAGAGTCCACCCTCTAAAGCAGCCATTTTCTCCAAGGGAACTACTATCTGTAGATCTCCCAGAATCATAAATGGTCTCCAAACTCCACCAGGAGATTGGCAATCTTACTCAGGGCTGGATTAACAATTAGGCCAAGTAGGCACTGGCCCGTGGGCCCCCATGCCTTTAGGGGGCCCAGGCTGGCTCCCCCCCACCCCCCATTTGCAGCCCTCCCAGCCTTCATGCACAGCCAGCAACGGGGCCACTCTTTGCCTGACTTGCCTGGTAAGGCTGCTGCTGGCATCGGTCCCATCGTTGTGGGACCCAGGGGGGTGGCGCAGCGGCCCGCTGAAGCAGCCTGTCGGTCACTTCCAGGTTCCTGTCCTGCATCTTGACCTGTGTTATTAGTGACAGGCTGCTTCGGTGGGTCGCTGCGCCGCCCCCCTGGGCCCCACAACGATGGGACCGATGCCACAGGGACGGGCTCGAAACACTCTATAACCCCTCAAAAGAATAGCAGTCTAGCTCGCTTCCCCCGAGCCCTGCCGCCATAAGCCTCAAGGGGGCTCATTTTGCGGCATCTCCCGGCGGGAGGGTGGCACCCGCACGGGACACATATCAAATGAAAGAGGGGGCGCAGGGCTATCAGAAACAGCCGGCGGAGGGAGTCGGGAGCCCACCCCACTGGGGGATCCACACCCCGAAAGTGATGAAGGTGGTGCAGATAGAGCCAACAGAGCAAACAGGACAAAATAAATAGGCTGCATTATGCAGCACAGTTGAGAAAGTGCCTTATCCCATATACTGATGAAGTATATACAGGATTTGAGAACAAAATTGTTTCTGGCAGTGATATTTGGGGGATTTTTGGGGACGTCACAGGAAGTGCTGTGAAGTCACTTCCTGTTTCCGGCAGTGGCATTTGGGGGAAATGATGTCATTTGGGGGAAGTGATGCCACAGGAAGTGATGTCACTTCCTGCTTCCGGCAGGTGGCACGGGGGAAATGATGTCACAGGAAGTGATGTCACTTCCCGTTTCCGGCAGGTGGCGCCGGGGGGGGGGGGAAATGATGTCACAGGAAGTGATGTCACTTCCTGTTTCCGGCGGTGGCATGACGTCACCGGAAGTGACGTCACCAGAAGTGACGTCACCTCCTGTTTCCGGCGGCGTGCGCACACGTAGGGGGGCCCACATAAATCTTGGGCCCCGGGCCCCGAAAGCCCTAGCTACGCCCCTGGCTCTGGGGGAACTGTTTTTTGAGGTAGAGGCACCAAATTTTCAGTATAGTATCTAGTGCCTCTTCCCAAAGTACCACCCAAGTTTCAAAATGGTTGGACCAGGGGGTCCAATTCTATAAGCCCCAAAAGAAGGTGCCCCTATTCTTCATTATTTCCTATGGAAGGAAGGCATTTTAAAAGGTGTGCTGTCCCTTTAAATGTGATGGCCAGAACTCCCTTGGAGTTCAATTATGATTGTCACACCCTTGTTCCTGGCTCCACCCCCAATGTCTCCTGGATCCACCCCCAAAGTCCCCAGATATTTCTTTAATTGGACTTGGCGACTCTAGGGGTCTGGCTTCCACAGGGTTTAATCCGGCACTGATCTTACTCATCACTGGAGTTTCCCATCTTCTGGTGCATTTATCTTGTGAGGCTCTCTCAATTCTCAGAGTGGAAAATACTCAAACAGCAGGCAGCCTGGGGAAGGGGAAGAAAATTTCACTACACCAACACCTTCCATGACCTCTTTCAGTGGATCAAATCCTACCATTAGTATTTGTGGGGTCTGAGGATTGTTTTCACCTTGCGATTTCATCTGTGGTATTTATATAGCACAAAGATAAAATAAAATATCAAATCAAGACAAAAATAAATTATTCAGATTTTAGGCATCTTTCAACATCTTTTTCTTTGATCTTAATTTCTCATAACAGTTGGCCTCCTTTTAGAAATTAAATATAACTCAGTCTTAAACACAAAAAGAATGCAAATCTTACAATTTGCGTACAGAAATTGCTTTATTATTCTTGATCAGGGCTTTTTTGTGGGGAAAAGCCTAGCAGGAACTCATTTGCATATTAGGCCACACACCCTGGCATCACCATTGTTTTGTGCAGGGCTTTTTTTGTAGAAAAAGCCCAGCAGGAACTCATTTGCATATTAGGTCACACCCTCTGACGCCAAGCCAGCCAGAACTGCATTCCTGTATGTTCCTGCTCAAAAATAGGTCTGTTCTTGATGTATTCGTTTGCTACAAATTTAAATCCGTTTCAAACCTGTTTAACAGTCATGACTTGGAAACTGCCCTTCTATGAAGGGCTAGAAGTTTCCAACAGAGTCCTGGGTGACCCAGGTTTGCTTAATCTCATCAGGTCTTGAAAGCTAAACAGGGCCGGCCCTGGTTAGTATATGGATGGGAGTCCACAAGGGAAAACCCAGGGTTGCTACACAGGGGCAGGCAATGGCAAACCACCTCTGAACAGCTCTTGCCTGGAAAACCCTACCAGGTCGCCATAAGTTGGCTGGATAGCACTTTCAACCACCACCATTAATGGCCCAGTGCAATGATAGGCACCTGCTGGTCATAGAGAAGCCTTGTGATAGACTTCCATGTATTTATTACAGCCTCCCTCCCACTTCATGTACAGTTAATTGTACATCCTTCCCACAGCTTTTCAGTGCTATCTTAAGAAGAATGTACTTCAATGGACTCAGAAGGATGTAACTCTGCTTAGGATGACTCTGCTAACTTCCATGTGGCTTTTGGCAGCATACTGCTGATGGTCTTGGGATAAACTAGGGTTGCCAAGTCCCCTGCGCTTCCCGGCGGGGGACATCTGCGTGTGCACAAAGCGCAGGCGACACAATGACGTCACCCGGAAGTGACACCATCGTGCCGGCAACGCCATGCGCGGCCACTCTAAGTGTTTCCAGGAAAACTCTATGGTTTTCCCGGATGCTCTAGTCATTTGGGAGGAGGAAATTCTATGATGCCTACTGTACCATAGAGTTTTCCCTCCCAAATGGCTAGAGCATCCAGGAAAACCATAGAGTTTTTCCCAGAAATGCCTAGAGCAGCTGCCGTGTGACATCACCAGCGTGATGACATCACTTCTGGGTGATGGCATTGTGCCGGCGATGTAGGGGAAGGTTCCCCCCACCGGCCCAATGTGGGCCGGCAGGTTGGGAACCTCCCGGGCGGGGGAATCCCTGCCCAAACCAGGGGCTTGGCAGCCCTAGGATAGACAGCAATCTTTCTTAAGGCCCTAGATTTAGTCAGCTTAATTAGTGTGAGGCATATACAGGGGAGGGGGGGGGGGTTGAAGCAGGAATTCCTTTGCATATTAGGCTATACCCTCCTGATGTAGCCAATCCTCCAAGAGCTTACAGGGCTCTGAGTACAGGGCCTACTGTAAGTTTTTGGAGGATGGGCTACATCAGGGGGATGTAGCCTAATATTCAAAGGAGTTCCTGCTACCAAAAAAGCCCAGGGAGTATAAACAGAAGTTTCCCTCTCCCTTACACTGATTCTGTGTTCAGAGTATCTGGATGGGGATTCAGAACCATCCCTAAACATTCCCAACATTGACCAGCCTTTGCCCCCCCCCCCCCAAATACAAACAATGCCATGACAGTGCTCTTTCACACAGTAACAATGTTGGAATCATATGACCTGCAAAATTTGGAGAAGAGAGGTATATACCTGAACTACAGGTATTACTGTTATTTTCATCCTTCATCTTGGCAGCTCAAGCACATTTTATAAACCCTGCATAAATCATAATACTCCTACTAATAGAAAGTAGGACTGACAAGAATCAAGAATCGCAGAGGAACAGATTTTAGTAAAATGATAGATCTAAGAAATGTTTCAATGCATTGTGACAGATGACATCTGGAAAGTCTGGTATAAATCCAGTTGCATTTTCTCATCTAGCCTCTATGGACAAAATTCCCAACCATTCAAGAACCTTTAATGCATTTTAATTCCCAGGATAAGAACAACTGTATGACAAACCAGAGGTTGCCCCTACCATGGTAATGCCGCCCCTTCAGGTGATAGATTTAGAGCTCTCAAGGCTGGCAGAGTGAAAAATGGGTCTGTCCCCTTGGGCCACGATCCCTTGGGAAGTTTCCCTGTGCTAGTTCCCACTGAAATGAAGAATTAATTGCAAGATATTGCAATGTAGCTCATTTCAATGGGGTTGCAGGGGAGCACTTACTAGGGAAAGCTGCCCCCTCTCCATGAAATGCAAGGGTGCTGGATACCCTGTCTTGATAATCAAGATAAGCAAGTGGTCTGTACGGATGCCTGTGAATCCCAGGATAAAAGAATTATACAGACATTCTCTTCATCTTTCTTGATTTGTTCGATCCTGAGGTAGGGTTGCCAAGTTCAATTCAAGAAATATCTGGGGACTTTGGGGGTGGAGTCAGGAGACTTTGGGAGTGGGGCCAGGAACAAGGCTGTGACAAGCATAATTGAACTCCAAAGGGAATTCTGGCCATCGCATTTAATGGGATGATGCTCCTTTTCAGTGCCTTCCCTCCATTGGAAATAATGATGGATAGGGGCACCTTCTTTGGGGGCTCATAGAATTGGACCCCTTGGTCCAAACCTTTTGAAACCTGGTGGGTATTTCGAAGAGGGGCACCAGATGCTATGCTGAAAATATGGTGCCTCTACCTCAAAAAACAGTTCCCCCAGATACCCGCAGATCAATTCACCATTATACCCTACGGGCATCGGTCTCCATAGGGAATCATGGAGTGTTCAGCAGACACTTCCCTCCCCCCCCCAACCCCACTTCCTGATGACCCTGAAGCAGGGGGAGGGCCTCCAAGCCGGGGGATCCCCTGCCCCCACCTGGGGATTGGCAACCTTATCCTGAAGAGATCAAGAGATGAAGTGATGCCTCAGAGCTATGAACATATGAAGCTGCCTTCTACTGAATCAGACCCTTGGTCCATCAAAGTCAGTATTGTCTTCTCAGACTGGCAGCAGCTCTCCAGGGTCTCAAGCTGAGGTTTTTCACACCTATTTGCCTGGACCCTTTTTTGGAGATGCCAGGGACTGAACCTGGGACCTTCTGCTTCCCAAGCAGATGCTCTACCACTGAGCCACCGTCCCTCCCCCTATAAATCAATCAGATTTATTCAATCAATGACCAGCACAAATTACAGGTTATAGACAAATGAAGAAAACTCAAACAAAAAAAGGAGTTAACCATAAATATACAAAATCAATATCAAATTCTAACATTAGCTGAAATTTGAATTAAAATTTCCTGGAAGGTTTTACAGGCCACCACAAATAATTTCACACTGCAGACTGAGGGTTGCCACCCATAAGAAAAAGCTTTAAAATATCATAGTTGGAGCAGCCAGGAAACCTGAGCAACAGAAAAAATATTTTTAATGCAAATTTCTCGATAGAAACAACAAGAAAGCAGAACATATTCAATTGTTCCCACTTCGCCGGCACCACAAGGGCAAAATCTCTCCCATTTTTCCTGGCTATTATACTAAGCCTTAGCTCTGTTTTTAAACGTATTGAGCATGAACAGACCAACCATTTGAGATAAAGAGTAAACAACAGGGCAGGAGAAAAGGGAACACACGTTTGTTTTAAGATGCAATATAGTTCTGGCACCCAAGTGGTTAGAATGAAATCTTTGGCATCAGGAAAATGTTTAGCCACTCCACTGTTCTGCATCAAAAGCATTTTTAAGGGTGTTGTATAGTGGGTTCTATGCATCAATGAGTCGCAGTATAAGTGATAACAAGCTCTTTATTTGGTACAGCATGGTATAGAGCTGCACGATCAAGACTGAAGACTGGGCCAATGGGGCCAAACTTATATACATCTCTGGGTTCCCGCACAAGCACGTTATTGGGTCATTCAAACTGGCGGGGCTTGTGATTGGTCCAGAGCAGCAGAGATTTGGATCCTGCAGCCCATTGTTCCCAAGGCCCCAAGCTCAGTCTGTATGGCTCCAATGAGCCAGGCAGGAATACCCAATGTCTTCACTTGAGTCCATTTTTAGGTAAGCTCAAGTTCTTTGCCAATTACTTTTTCACTGAATCCAGTGGGGTAGTCTAGCATGAGTGGAAAGATGTGCATGGAAACAAATAGGCACTTACCCTATTCCGGAGCGACGTCCCTCTTCACCACGCAGCATCTGCGCAGATTTCGTACTACTTGCTCTGCAGAACCCGGAAGTCCCGCGGCTTTTGCGTCGCAAATGTAAACTGGTTTTTGGCGGTTTACATTTGCAACGCAAAAGCCGTGGGACTTCCGGGTTCTGCGGAGCAAGTAGTGCGAAATCCGCGCAAACGCTGCGCGGTGAAGAGGGACGTCGCTCCGGAATAAGGTAAGTGTGAAAACGACCAATCTTTCCTACTGTCTGCTGCAATTTGCAGTACCCCTTATCTGATGCTCCCAGAGGTCAACAAACCCCCAAGAATGGAATGGAGACCAAACCAAGGGTCTACTGTGAGAGGGAAATCAGTGAAAAATTATTTCTCCTCTTCTGGAGATGAACTTTCCCCTCTTCTGGAGATGAACATCAAAACTTGCTAATGTTACACATTTCACACATCTAATACAGGTAACCTAGTGGTTCACCTGGAACTATCTGTAAAACAACATCTACAATCAAACTTCAAGAAAGTATGCTCAGAATCTCTCCTCACAATAAAAGCATCATGTTAGAGTTTGGGGAGTTCCTGGTATTGAACACAAGCCAAAACAGACAAATGGGAACACTGTTGATTAGTCACATCCCACATGAGTCACAAAAGGACCAAAGGAGACAGTGATTAAATAAGGAACAATTTTTTGTGTTTACTTTCCTCCCCAAGCACATACAGGGAAAAGTCAAGAAGTCATCGGTACAAATACTAGGAAAATGAGAAACCAATCCGACAGTATAGTGAGGAAGAAGACTGAAAAGAGTTCTTTGTTGTGACAAGGTAGATTACTTGGGAGTAAAATGCAAACTGTGAGATGGCCCAGCCATGCACAGAGCAACTCACCTGATCACAGGGCTACTAACTCTACACACAAATGAAGGGGCTCAAGAGCAAGGTCTGAGAAATTCCAGGTGCCCGGGGCTCTAAGAGATTTAATTGTGGCAATAAGTAGGTTTAGTCATCATCACATACAATGAGTAGGTTTAGTCGCTTATTGTATGTGATGATGATGATATTGGGTTTATATCCCACCCTTCACTCTGAATCTCAGAGTGGCTCACAATCTCCTTTACCTTCCTCCCCCACCACAAACACCCTTGTGAGGTAGGTGGGGTTGAGAGAGCTCTCACAGAAGCTGCTCTTTCAATGTCAGCTCTGCAAAAGCTATGGCTGACCCAAGGCCATTCCAGCAGCTGCAAGTGGAGGAGTGGGGAATCAAACCCAGTTCTCCCAGATAAGAGTCTGCACGCTTAACCACTACACCGAACTGGCTCTTGGTGATTCTCAGTAGAAGCAAAAACCCTACTTAAGGTGAGGTCAGCTTTTCTGTCGTGATAACAACCAGGTTTACCCCACATTTATTTAAATGCTATTACACTTTTCCTATCTCTTTTTTAAAAATAACAAACAACTGTGAGTTCAGGATTAACTTTTGTGTTGACAATAATCAAATATAAAATTCTGAAGGCCGAAAAATAAATTGAGCCCTCATATTTTGGGTGTGGCTCCTAAAGCCAAAGAAAGTTTGCGAAGCCCTGCTCATGAGCCAAGTGGACTTTTGAATGGAAGGACCATGGGACTGTTGCTGGAGCAAGCCATTTTACTCATGGCAGTGAGAACATCTGTTTCAGTCCTGATTGGGGAAAAATTCAATGTTGATTTCATTTTTAAAATACCACAAAAGTGTCAATAGTGTTCTTGAAATAGTATGATTATATAGATACGGGCATGTTTCTAACCTAGGGATACCAACCTCAAGATGGGTCCTGGTGTTTTGCTGGAATTACATCTGATCTCCAGACTACAGAGATCAATTCTCCGGAGGATATGGCAGCTTCAGAGAATAGTCTCTATGGTATCTCAACTCAACTGAGCTCCCTCCCTTCCCCAAACAGAGTTGCCAATCTCCAGTTGGGGGGAGGGGATCCCCTGGTTTGGAGGCCCTCCGCCTGCTTCAGGGTTAGCAGAAAGCAGGAGGGGGTTGAATGTCCACTAGACACTCCATTATATCCTATGGAGACTGGTCTCTATAGGATATAATGGAGAACTGATCTGTGAGTATCTGGGGCTCGGGGGGGGCATGTTTTTTGAGGTAAAGGCACCAAATTTTCAGCATAGCATCTGGTGCCTCTCCTCAAACACCCCTTCCCAAGTTTAAAAAAGATTGGACTAGGGGGTCTAGTTCTATGAGCCCCATAAGAACTATGGGAGAAGCCATGTTGGATCAGGCTAATGGCCCATCCAGTCCAACACTCTGTGTCACAGAGTGACCAAAAAAACCCAGGCACTATCAGGAGGTCCATCAGTGGGACCAGGACACTAGAAACCCTCCTATTGTGCCCCCCAAGCACCAAGAATACAGAGCATCACTGACCCAGACAGAGAGTTCCAACAATACGCTTTGGCTAATAGCCACTGATGGACCTCTGCTCCATGTGTTTATCCAATCCCCTCTTGAAGCTGTCTATGCTTGCAGCACCACCACCTCCTGTGGCAGTGAATTCCATGTGTCAATCACTCTTTGGGTGAAGAAGTACTACCTGCCAAAAGAAGGTGCCCCATCCTCCATTATTTCCAGTGAAGGGAAGGCATTTTATTATTATTATTATTAATAGTTTGTTTATATTCTGCCCATTCTCCCGAGGGGGCTCAGGGCGAAGCACAACATAATAAAATCACATTAAAATCGTATATTAATAAAAGCAATTACAATTATTCCATAAACAAATAGCTTGGCAGAACAGTTCTGATGAGATGGTGCAGCTGGACAGTGCAGCGAGTCAGCACAGTAGGATATACAGATGGGGACGCTGACCGATCTAGTGGACAGATGCCCTCCGCCTCACCCTAAGACCTAGCAGAACAGCTCCGTTTTACAGGCTCTACAAAAGGCTAGTAAGCCAGGTAGGGCCCGGATCTCTGTAGGGAGCTGATTCCACCAGGTTGGGGCCAGGACCAAAAAGGACCTGGCCCTGGTAGAGGCAAGATGGGCATCTTTTGGGTCAGGGACAGTCAGCCTATCCTGGGAGGCTGAACGAAGCGACCTCCAGGGCATATACAGGAAGAGACGGCCCCGCAGGTATGTGATGGTCCCTTTAAATGTAATGGCCAGAACTCCCTTCAGAGCCTTGCTCCTGGTTTCATCCCCAAAGTCCCCAAATATTTCCTGAGTTGGACCTGGCAACCATACCCCCAGACTCTGCCCTCCTGAGGCATTGCCCTCAAATCTCCAGGAATTTTCAGCACCAGAGTCAGCTCCTCTAATTGAGTGGCATTTCCATTTGCAGAAAGGGAGGTAGCAATTTCTGCCAATCCCACCTCCCATAAATGCCCATGTTGCCTCCTTTGCTGTTTCTGAGGACATGTTGACCCACAGGAACAACATTTGGGGTGGGGGGTGGGGTGGGACTCAGTGACAAGAAGGTAAAACAAACAACTCTCATTCAGTAGGTCTGTGGATGGTCATATAAATGCCACCATCTGGAATCCAAAATGAATCATGATCATTTGGACTGACTGACTATATAAACCACAAAACATGCCCTAGCAACATGTACTAACCTCACTAACTGAACTGAGCACTTCATAGTTCTGGTAGGGCTCCCCCCCCCTTTTTTGGAGCTCCAATCTGCCTGCCAACAGTGGCCAGCGTAGGGTTGCCAATCCCCAGGTGGGGGCAGGGGATCCCCCCGTTTGGAGGCCCTCCCCCGCTTCAGGGTCATCAGAAAGCGGGGGAGGGGGGATATGTCTGCTGGGAACTCTATTATTCCCTATAGAGACTTATTCCCATAGGAAATAATGAAGAATTGATCCGCAGGTATCTGGGACTCTGGGAGGGCTGTTTGAGGTAGAGGCACCAAATTTTCAATATAGCATCCAGTGCCTCTCCCCAAAATACCCTCCAAGTTTCAAAAGGTTTGGACCAGGGACCCAATTCTATGAGCCCCAAAAGAAGGTACCACTATCCATTATCTTCTATGGAAGGAAGGTATTTGGAGTTCAATTATGCTTGTCACACCCTTGTTCCTTGCTCCACCCCCAATGTCTCCTGGCTCCACCCCCGAAGTCCCCAGATATTTCTTGAATTGGACTTGGCAACCCTAGGCCAGCGAGGGAAAGCCCTGCCCCCCAAGCCTGACCTCTGGCAGCCACACCTTTCCCTCTCCTCCTGCAAGATTTAAAGGAACCTTCAGATGATCAGCAGGGAGCATGTGGCCCACCGATCAGCTAGAGGGCCCTTTAAATCATGCAAGAGGGAAGCAGAGAGGCAGGCGCTCCTTTAAATGCTTTGGGGAGAGAAGCAGGGGGTGGCGCACACCTACAATTCTAGCCACAAATTTGCAGCTTGAAGCACAGCCACTGGTTCCCAGTACGATGATGTCACTTCTGCCTGACATCCTCACTGTCCCACCCCCTCCTGGAATGCCCCCCAAAGTCCCCTGCTGGGGAATTGGAGGGACCACCTGGCAACCCCAGTACTTCACTGAATTTGTTAAAAATCCAGAATCGACATTTGTTTGATCTCAGGTGTGCAATTATGCTTCATAATGCAAGCCCTGGGAATCAGATCATTTAAAAAAAAAAAAAAAACAGGATAAGCAGAGCATGCTCATGTAGTTATATTCTCCCTTTGCTAGGAATGAAGGGAAAAAACCCAGCAAGAATGTAATTATCCCTACAGCATCCATAGAACATTTTCGATCTGCAGCCTTGATGAATTATTGCTACAGAAAATGCTTTAAAAGTTATTAGAGCTAGAGTCATGCTGTCGGTCTGCAAACTAAATACGTCAGTATAGGATATAAGTAATTTCTAAGTGGTCAAAACCAGGCTGTTTAGCTAAATGTACATACAAGTATATAAAAATATGTTTCAGGGCCATTTGTTATGTCCTCTTTCAAACAGGAAGAAAGACCTCTGTGACTTTTTAGCCTCCTACACCTTCAGAGGGGCTGCCATTTTAATGGCCATGCAGAGTTCTTCCAGGAACAGAAAAGACAACCATTCAGTCATTACAATAATTCTTGGAGCAATTCTTAGTATGAAGAAAACATTTTCCTGGCTCCGGTATCCAATTCTATGCTGCCTTGTGAGACTGGAGAAAGTACAGGTGAGAGGATTTGCAGCAGGGACTTCAGCAAGCAGGGACTTCAGAAGAAGGGACTTCAGCAAGCAGCTGGGCAGGAAAGGAGATGCCTTTGATCACCCAGTGGTAGGCAGAGGAGAGACCCTGCCAAGGGCCCTCCAAACCCTGGAACTAGCCCTGTCCTGACAAATTCACAGATGCCTCCAAAACATTATAGTCTGGGACCAATTTCTCATTAGGCTTGTTTCAGTCTTGGAGCCCTCCCCCCCCCCCCAGCGCTTCTGTCCAATTTCGCACAAGTTGCTGCGGGGCTGTGACTTGCCCTGCCTCTTTCCCACAGCAAGCAGAAACTGGTTTTCAAAGGATCTTGCTTGCCATGGGAAAGAGGGTGGACAAGTCGCAGCTCAGCAGCAGCTTGTGCAAAATCGGACAGAAGCACCGGGGGGGGGGGGGAGTCTCCGAGACCAGAACAAGCCTAGTGAGAACTCAATCTGGGTTTGCATAGCCTCCCTCCCCAAGGGTAGAAACTTCCATCATCCAGCCATCTCCTTTTGCCATAGCCACATTTGTACCAAGATCACACTGTGCACAGATTCTAGGATTTCAAGCTTGCAAAGCCACGAGTTCTTTTATTAAACCTTCCTACATAACTTGAGGTGGTAAAGCGAGCTGCCTGGTGTTGCTAGGCTGCCATTATTTCTGCTCTCCTTGTCCTTCACCTGAACCCCTGCCGGCCTAAGCTTTGAACATTCTTTCTTTCTGGGGGCTGCCTGAGGTGTTTGAACAATTAGAGGAAAGAAAAGGGAATGATGGCTTTGTCCTGAACAAAATGTCAGCCAGGGCTCATAAGCTACCAGCAAGGACAAAACGACATGCAATCCTAATAGAGATTCTAAGGAGAAGGTTTGGCTGGTTAGATACTGAATTGGTCAAACACAATGCAGCAAAATGCCAGGCAATTCATTAAAATGAAGGAGGAACTGCCTCTTATTTGAATGCGTGTATAGAGAGAAGACTGCAACCACAAATCTTCTCTCCTCCAATCCAAAAATTGCTACTGTAACTGAAGAGGGGCCTCCTCCTGATACTTCTGCTCTCTACTTTCTACCAGCTGCTAGTCCATGACAAGATCTCCCATCACGAGCCTTTGGTGATGGAATTTGTCAAAGGCACTTTGGAAGTTCAAATATATAGGGTTTAGCAGCTACTGGAAGCAAACAAGAAGAAGAAGAAAAAGAAGAAGAAGATATTGGATTTATATCCCGCCCTCCACTCCGAAGAGTCTCAGAGCGGCTCACAATCTCCTTTCCCTTCCTCCCCCACAACAGACACCCTGTGAGGTGGGTGGGGCTGGAGAGGGCTCTCACAGCAGCTGCCCTTTCAAGGACAACCTCTGCCAGAGCTATGGCTGACCCAAGGCCATGCTAGCAGGTGCAAGTGGAGGAGTGGGGAATCAAACCCGGTTCTCCCAGATAAGAGTCTGTGCACTTAACCACAACACAAGACTGGCTCTCAGTAGACAAACATTCTGTGAGGTGGGTGGAGCTGGAGGGGGCTCTCACAGCAGCTGCCCTTTTAAGGACAACCTCTGCCAGGGCTATGGCTGACCCAAGGCCATTCCAGCAGGTGCAAGTGGAGGAGTGGGGAATCAAACCCGGTTCTCCCAGATAAGAGTCCTCACACTTAGCCACTACACCAAACTGGCTCATGACTACACCAAACAAGGCTCATGCTGTCAGGCTCACATCTAATATTTGGACCAGTACGAGCAAGTGGTGCCTTTGGTTCTATAAAACGAGAGCCCTTTTTGAGCTTGAAATGCAACTGGGGAAAATCCGTGCTTCTTTGTCAATCAGAGAAATGCTATTTGGCGTGAACATGTGTTGAGAATTCTGGTTGGCTGGTGTGCCTGTCCGTCACTCAACCTCACATTTCCCTCTGCTTTGCTACCTGGGGAAACTTAAGTTTGAAGAACATAGTACAGGGAATTACCCTGACCTGGATGGCCCAGGCTAGCCCAGTCTCATCAGATGTCAGGAGGTAAGCAAGTTTTACCCCAGTTGGTACTTGGAGGGGGGACCACCAAGGAAATCTGGGGTCACTACGCAGAGGCAGGCAACGGCAAACTATTGCTTTTTGCCTCTTGCTTTAAAACCTTCGGGGGCTGCCGTAAATTGGTTGCTTGCAACCCGACGGCAGTTCCCACCGCCACAGGGGATTGGAAGCACAGACATAGCAGCGGCACCAGCAATACAGCCATAATTGGCCAAGCCAGCTTGGGTCCAAGAACCAGAGGAAATGTGGATTAGTTAATCTTCTGAGATTAATGAACAGGGTATGCTTGGCTTGGATTTTGATTAGTGCAGATCCCTCATACAGTAAGCTTGATTAGACTCCTCAGTGTGTGTGTTCGGTCAGGCTTTCTGTAGCAGTGGGGATACTTTGATGATGATATTGATGATATTGGATTTATATCCCGCCCTCCACTCCGAAGAGTCTCAGAGCGGCTCACAACCTCCTTTCCCTTCCTCCCCCACAACAGACACCCTGTGAGGTGGGTGGGGCTGGAGAGGGCTCTCACAGCAGCTGCCCTTTCAAGGACAACCTCTGCCAGAGCTATGGCTGACCCAAGGCCATGCTAGCAGTTGCAAGTGGAGGAGTGGGGAATCAAACCCGGTTCTCCCAGATAAGAGTCCGCACACTTAACCACTACACCAAACTGGCTCTCTTTGCTATATTCCCATTCTCAGGCAGGCAGGATAAAATCTGACCTAGCGAGTCAGGACTATCAACAGTCAAGGTCTAGCAGCTAAAATGCTGGACAGCACAAGAGCTGCCTGCAGTGTAGGTAGCTGAAGAAGATCATGAAGAAGAAGATATTGGATTTATATCCCGCCCTCCACTCCGAAGAGTCTCAGAGCGGCTCACAATCTCCTTTGCCTTCCTCCCCCACAACAGACACCCTGTGAGGTGGGTGGGGCTGGAGAGGGCTCTCCCAGCAGCTGCCCTTTCAAGGACAACCTCTGCCAGAAAGGTTCAGGAGATGTGCTCCTGTGAACTTCTGCTGAATCTGAGGCCTGCCTGAAGGGAAGAAGTTCTGTGGAATACCAGCAAGAACTGAGCATCACATATATTAGCTCAAACACACATTAACAGTGCTGATCCAAGCTGGGGCCATACAATCTATTTTCCCTTTCAAAATGCTGGGAAGATCCATTCACAGACCCATCTGTTAGAGCCGGTGTGTATCAATTATTAGCCTTCGTGCGATGAAAGTTCCTTCATAATTTTGATACACCTGTTAGACCCAGGTGTCTTTATTATGGCCAATTAAAAATCAGCTGAAATAATCTGTTTATCACTGAATCGTCAATTAAATTAAAAGACATTTACATATTCTCAAAATATAGATTATTTGTTTTAATTTTTAGAACCTGAAGGAAGAGAGCGATAACTTATAAAACCTCATTGTGGGAACCAAAACCCGCACGTCATTAAAATTCTCTTATTATTTCCTATTACAATAATATACATTAAATGATACCAAAAAAAACCCAAAGCTCACAGCTCTACTAATTAAAATTTGCCCTTCCTGCCGTCCCTGCATGGGCCCCAGACTTTGAGACACAGAAGAAGAAGAAGAAGATGATTTTGGATTTATATCCCGCCCTCCACTCCGAAGAGTCTCAGAGCAGCTCACAATCTCCTTTACCTTCCTCCCCCACAACAGACACCCTGTGAGGTAGGTGGGGCTGAAGAGGGCTCTCCCAGCAGCTGCCCTTTCAAGAACAACCTCTGCCAGAACTATGGCTGACCCAAGGCCATTCCAGCAGGTGCAAGTGAAGGAGTGGGGAATCAAACCCGGTTCTCCCAGATAAGTGTCTGCACACTCAACAACTACACCAAACTGGCTCTCCGGAAGCATGAGAACAGCCACCAGAAGCATGAGAGAGAGAGAAAAACTTCTAGCTCTGGAAGCAGAGAATGAAAGAGAATCAGACACCATTTTCCACTTCTATCACTGGACCAAACTACATATTATGGTTAATGTTTTTTTTTTTTAACGAAGCATCTAGAGGGTCAGTGGTACGGATGGAGAATGTAGTGCTAAGGAGGGTTATTCTAACCACATCACCCACATCATTTCCCTTACAGAAACTGCCAACCACCAGTTTTGCCCTTGAGCAAAAGTTGCAAGCAGCCAAACAACTATAAGGACCGAGCTGGGAGCTCACCTCATGAACTTGTACCTGGAGACCAGCAAAATCTGCACTAGACATGCCTAGCAACTAATCAATGAAACCTTGTTGGTTCCTTTACTGGTATCTGTGAATTCCTTTATGAACGGTGGAGAAAACAGAAATAATAGCAGAAGGATACTGAAAAGTAGAACAACCTGAGCTCTAAAAGCATTCCTAATCTCTACAGTCTAGGACTACCATATGGTATTTCTGTTCTCATTGAAATGTACTTGATGTCGAACTAAATGAATTCATCGTTCTATTGGCACAAACGTCAGGCCTATTAATAACAGGCAATATCAGAACCAGTTTGCAGAGCAATTCCCAAGGGATGGCAAGGGCCTGACAGACGGTGGTGGGAGGCTTATCGGTGAGTTGTCAGCATGCCAGCGTCGTGCCTGGAGAACAGTGCTGAAAAAGAAACCAGGAACAATGTCTTCCAGGTCGTTATGGGATAGTTAACAACTAAGCCCTTTTCAGAAGTTATAAAACAGGTAGAAAGAACATGCAAGGGAGAGGGAATAGGATCATGGTGGCAAGCTATGTCCCCAACCAATGCACATTCAATGCAGCATAGGACAAAACCAAGGCATATACCTACATATGCCTGTACAGCTTACAGCTAGGCTGTATACCAGTGTGGCCAAACTTCAACAACCTAAGAGCCACAAAGAATAAACATCAGGTGTTTGAGAGCAGAAGGGAGGGAGGGAAGGGAAGGAGGGAAGGACGGAGGGAGGGAGGGATAGAAGGACGGACAGACAAACAGACAGATGAGGTGGAAAGAAAGCAACTTTAAATGCCTTCTTCAAGCTGCTGGCTAACTTTGGGAGCCACACAATATTTGTGAAAGAGCCACATGTGGCTCCTGAGCCACAGTTTGGCCACCTCTGCTGTATACTCAAACACTGTTCATTCCACTTGTCCAGCATGAAAAGAACACATTATTGTTAAGTAGGGCCAATGGTAACAGACATGGTTGGTCCCAGTCTCTGCATGAAGATGAGCCCAGCACCAAAACACATAAACAATACATAAGCAGGCTCCATTCCCATGACCAAGAATATTGCTGTTTTTTAATGCTCCCAATCATGAGGGCATGATGTGCATAGTTTCCACATATGATCATACATGGGTTGGGGGCAGGTTCCTTAGTGCTCCTTCCCACTCTCTTCTTTTCACCTGTATATATCAAGAGAGCAAGACTGTGTGTTCCAATTATTGTACGTAGGTTGGCAGCAGAACCTGCAGCTATGATCCCATCCTTCCTCCGTAAAGTGAAAATGGAAAATATAACAGTAGAGAACAGTTGCATCTACACTGGCAACCAGTCTGTTTCCAGGCCCAACTCAAGGGGCTGGTATTGACCTTTAAAGTCCTATAAAGCCTGGGACCTGCATATCATAAGGACTGCCTACTTTCATACAAACCTACACAACTGTTATGATATGGGGCCTCCTTCGGGCTCTCCCATCTGAGACTAAACAGGTGGCAACCTGAGAAAGAGCCATCTTGGTCAAGGCACCAAAAACTGCTGAATTCCCTCCCAAGGGAGATTTGCGTATCCCCCTTGGTCACTGCCTTCTTCCAGCCAGTTTGGTGTAGTGGTTAAGTGTGTGGACTCTTATCTGGGAGAACCGGGATTGATTCCCCACTCCTCCACTTGCACCTGCTGGAATGGCCTTGGGTCAGCCGTAGCTCTGGCAGAGGTTGTCCTTGAAAGGGCAGCTTCTGGGAGAGCCCTCTCCAGCCCCACCCACCTCACAGGGTGTCTGTTGTGGGGGAGGAAGGTAAAGGAGGTTGTGAGCCATTCTGAGACTCTTCGGAGTGGAGGGCGGGATATAGATCCAATATCTTATCTTATCTTATCTTATCTTATTTCTGACTCTCCTCATTTGTTTTAATTGCTGATGTTACATATCTATATTGTTTTTAAAAGTTTCTTTTAATGTCTTTTTGATTGTTTGCTGCCTTGAGGGCTCTATGTGAGTAGAAAGGAGGCATAAAAATGTTTTAAATAAATATATATTTTTAAAAAAAACAGAATAAGGACAGTATAGAGCCTCCTTGTGTTACTGCTGACATGATGGCATCACTTCTGGTACACGTCATAAGTTATGTCACCACAGTGCTGGCCTAGGCCTTCCCCAGTGCAGTAAATCCTCACCACCACCACCCTACCAGTTGCCAGGAGGGACACAGCAACCCTATCAGGAATTGGGTGACAAGGTTGCCACCTCCAGTCTTGGTCCCTTACTCCTGCTCAGTAGAGCAGCAGAGGGAGGAAACTGGGGAGCAAAATGGCATCCAGTGATGCTGCAAAGTCACTTCTGACTGTATAACCACAAGTGGTGTGACTACGTTTCAGGATGCTCTAGAAGTCACTTGCAAATCTATGGTTTTTACTATAGAGTTTCATGGAAATCCTAAAGTGCCCCACGATACAGTGATGTCACTTCCAGTTATTCCATCAGATAGGATGTTGCAGCAGTGTGGAATACTTCACAACTCTGTGAGGTAGGATAGCCTGAGAACCTGTGACTGCCTCCAAGGTCATTCAGAAAAGCCTGTGGAACAAATAGAATTTAGGATTGGAGTGTTAGGAATATTATTTCCCTGAAAGATGTTTTCTTCCCTCTTTTCCCTCCATGCCTTCTGTTTTGTTCTGCAGCAGATTTTTTTAAAAAAATTCATGTTATCCACTAAGATGACTATATTTTTCCTTATAATGAGCAGTACATTATGTCATTAAGGTCATCCTAGTTGTTTTGCAATTATGCAGGGACGACAGCCACAAGACAAAGAAATAGTAAGCTCTTGTAATCATCCTCATCATCTAGACATATTGGATTTGTACAGTCCCAGGGAGGAGAATAGGGACACCTTGTTCAAGCACAACATCTCTCTGCCATGCTAAAACTAAGAACAAGACGCAACTCACCATAAGAAAGACAAATGACCCCTTCGGCTATTCGCATCAGGCAACTATGAGGAAGAAGAAGAAGAAGAAGAAGAAGAAGATGATGATGATGATGATGATGATGATGATGATGATGATGATGATGATGATGATGATATTGGATTTATATCCCGCCCTCCACTCCGAAGAGTCTCAGAGCAGCTCACAATCTCCTTTACCTTCCTCCCCCACAACAGACAACCTGTGAGGTGGGTGGGGCTGGAGAGGGCTCTCACAGCAGCTGCCCTTTCAAGGACAACCTCTGCCAGAGCTATGGCTGACCCAAGGCCATGCTAGCAGGTGCAAGTGGAGGAGTGGGGAATCAAACCTGGTTCTCCCAGATAAGAGTCCGCACACTTAACCACTACACCAAACTGGCTCTCCACACCAAACTGGCTCTCCAGAGACCCAGAGAAGACCCAGAGAAGAAAATACTTAAAAAACTGATGAGACACCAATCAAGGGACACCAAAAGCTGTACCCAAGACAGATTCCCTACTGCAATTGGGGAAAGGAGCCTTAAAGAACCAGCCTCAACTAATCAGAACACAGGGCCAGGTTGAGTGGAAGTTTTTTATTAATTTTTTTGAATTTGGTAACTCTTTTAGCACCACCACACAAAACACCAAAATCTGATTAAGGGATATCAGCCAAATGTTGCACAATTGCAAACAAAAATTCAGCAGGACTATTCTTTTTTTCTTTATTTTTGTTTACTACATTTATATAACCACTTTCCATACATATAAGCAATGCTCCCTCCAACCTGTGGAGTTTTGTGAGCAAAACATCTACTTCATGAGCCACTGACATTAATGTTGTGAGCAAGTGATTTGGCTGTTGTATAAATTAGTTTGCTCTGGGGTCATCCTTCCTGAGCGAAGACAAAAATATGTGTTCCAAAGGCTAAAAAACTGTGAGCTAGCTCACACTAACTCAGCTGAGAGGGAACACTGCATATAAGACAGGGGTGGGGAACCTTTTTTCTGCCAAGGGCCGTATGGATATTTATAACATCATTCGCGGGCCAGAAAAAAAATATCAACTTAAAAAACAGTGCTCCGCCAAGGGAGAACGATTCAGGCCGGCAAAATTAATGCAAATGATTGTTTTTCTATTTGAAGGCATGTGAGGAGAGCCTGATCTGGCACACACACACACTTCTGGCCTGCCGCCCTAGGCAAATGCATAGGTCCAGGGCTTTTTTGTAGAAAAAGCCCAGCAGGAACTCAATAGCATATTAGACCACATCCCCTAATATTAGCATATTAGGTCACACACTCATTAGCATATTAGGCCACATCATCTGGGATAATCAAGTGCAAACTGAACTGTGACAGTAACTTTTCCAGGCCCTGCAGCAATTCTGGTGGGCCAGCCAGGCCCCAGGGAAGCTGCCGCACAGTATATCTGGGCCCTGTGATCCCTGCCTGGCCCTGGGGAGGCTGCTGCACAGCTGGGCCCCACAATCCGCACTGGCCAGCCAGGCCCCAGAGAGGCTTCCACATGGCTCGGTTCGGCCCAGCAATTCCCAAGGGCCACATACAGCCCTTGGCATAGAGGTTCCCCACCCCTGATATAAGATCTACTAAGCATACACTGAGAGTTAAAATAAGCAAGTATATTACAAAGAAATTCACTTTACAAAGGTGATACAGTGATCACCTTGACAAACCCTAAATAATCAGCTATGGTAGTATTCAAGCTATATCTTTATTTCATAAATTATCATGACATAAAATGATTTAAAAGTCCATTCAATTTATCTAATGAGGTTAAGTAACACGAGTTACTAAATCTATCAGATATATATAATGGCAATATTAAATCTTTCTTGGATAGGGAAGTGAACTGCCTTGTAAAATGAATATTTTACCTAGATTCATATTTGCCATGTAGAATGTAATGCACAAGTCTCAAGAAATATTTATTGTTAAAACATTTATAGACTACTTTTCCCTGCATAGAATCTACGTTTAGGAACATCGCCACCTAGTGGCACCTTTAGGACCAACAAAGTTTTGTTCAAGGTGTGGGTTTTTACGTGTCCACACGTTAATCTTAAGATTAAAAAAAATTCCTCCATCTAGTGGATGGTGATTCTGGCGCACCCCTTTAATGGGTTGACTGGAAAGAGGGGGGGAGACATGAAGAGGGGGCTGTGATTCACTCTTGAGAGGGGTGTGAGACAAAGCCTGACAGGAAAAGGCAGGAAGGGAGACAGCATAAGTGCTTATGAGGAGCACAGTAGTTTCTGTTTAGGGTTGCCAGATTTGTGTTGGAGAATATCTGGAGACTTTGGAGGTGGGTAGATCTGGGAGAGGGGAGGGTTTAGGGAGGGGAGGGGCCTCAGCATGGTACAATGCCATAGAGTCCACCTTTCAAAGCAGCCATTTTCTCCAGGGGAGCTGAGCTCTGCTGGAGATTAGTTGTAAAAGTGGGAGACCTCCAGGCCCCATCTGGAGGCTGGCAACCCTATTTCTGTTGGAGAAGAAACAAAGCTGTTCCAAAGACGGGGGGAAACTGTAGTTCGGAAGCTGGTTGAACAAAGACTTTTCTCCTTCTGATATGGTTGTTCTTCAACTGTTACAGAACTTCTGTTATGTAAAGATAGGCTGGTCTCCAGCAGAATCTTTAAAGGAAGGGAAACCTATACAAATATGCCTGAATACTGACTCTGCTAGGCCATTTTCTACCTGCCACTCTACAAAGAGAATCAGGATTATTCTGAAGTTTGTGAGGAGAGCCCAGAGACAAAGCAGCCTGATTGCTTTCTTCGTGCCAATCTTGGAACTAATCAGCATCTCACTGTGTTATTTTTAACAATATTTTTTTCCAAAACTCCAGTTCTATAGTCCTTTCCCATCATAGGCTACAATGGGTCAGCCACAACTCTGACTACGAATAGCCTAGCCCTTTGAAATAAGTTGGTTTCAGTAATGGACCAAGAAAACTAGAGAAAAATGTGTTCCTTTGCTATGTGCCCAAACCACAGATCTAAATGAAATGGAGAAACTTCTTCAATGTGTCAAAATATGCAGGAATTTACAAGGACACATGTTGCAGAAGGTGTCCTAGAGCAATTATTATAGTCAAGTTAAGCTCCTGGGCAGTTTATCTTGGGCAGCCCTCATGTTTTCCTTGGTTATAATGTGGTTTTATTCATACCACAGCATCCACAGATTTGCCATGGCTCTGGATTTTGGCTAATAGGGACATTTCCTCTTTTTTGTGTGTCTGTCCTCTTTTGGGCTCTTTTAAGAAAACTAATGAAATGTCCTCTTTTGGGGTTGGAAGGTTAGGAATATTTGTAGTTAGTGGCCATTATCACAGCTTAAATCGTAGGGATGCTTAAAATTATATTTGCCAGAGTGATCACTTGTTTGAAGTAGTCAGGAAACATGTCCTCTTTTTTTGCTTTTCAACATATGGTAACCCTACCTGATAATTTCTAGCATAATACAACATGTGACATGATAGCACTTTGCCGCATGTTTACCTGCACATGCTCCCAACAGCCAAGCAAGCGAGTCAACGTCTGGGAAATGCACACCATGCACTGTGTTATACTACATGTGAGATGAAAGAACCTAAAAGCATCCAGTCATGCCTAGACTAACAGCCCTGCTGAAGGAATTTGAAACATTAAAGAAGAGATGTCCTATCAGGTCTTTGTACCCTAAAAACCCATGGCAGTAATATGCCACAGTCACCATGACATCCCTGGAAGAATCCAGGGAATTGTAGTTTAGGTAGGTGTTGAAAATTCTCTTCTAGGTCCAAGTAACATTTATACCCGCAAACTGCAGTCCCTAGACTTCCTAGTATATTTATTTATTTATTTGGTTAATTTATATTTTAGATTAATAATTTTAATGTTAACTTATATATTGTATTTAATTACCCTGTTTATTGATGGTATTATTTTGTTTTATTGTTATACCATGATATTCTATATCATGCCTTGTAAGCCGCCCTGAGCCTGCCCCGGCGGGGAGGGCGGGGTATAAATAAAAACTTATTATTATTATTATTATTATTATTATTATTATTATTATTATTATTATTATTATTATTATTATTATTATTATTATTATTATTATTATTATTATTATATTCCGCCCTTTCCCAGATGGGCTCAGAGCAGATTACACTCAAATAAAACCAAGCAAATGCAATACAATAAAACCAATAAAATGCAATTAAAACAGCAACACATGGGAATTACTGTTAAACCCTAATTATATATTGAGCCACCTAGAGAGTTGATATAGCTAAAAGTCTGAGGCATACATAATTTAAATAAATAGTGTCGTTTTTTTTTCCAGGGCTGTAAATACCATGAAGGATCAAGCTACCTATATGAATCACATTCACTACGATGGAATGTTAAGGCTTGATGAAATCCAGCATGTGTGGTTCTCACTACCTGTTCTTTTAACATGTCATACAAGTTCCCAATATGCAAACAGGGAAGGAGAAACCAATATCTTTAAAAGGGACTAAGGAAAAGATACAAACAAGTAGTTGATAGTCGGGATCATGAGTGATCTTCTATAACTCATCATATGTGAAAAAAGCCAGGAGAGATTAGTGTAATAGTTTTAGCCTTAAAATGCATGATGCATTTGCCATTTTATGAACCTCCGGATTAGCTTGGTTTTTAATTCTTTGTTTTAGATTATATTCAAACTGACAGCTGAAGGGCTGACATCAATACAAAATTGACCGATACATCTTGCTTGCTTCGTCCAAAACAGATGTCATGGAAACCCATTTTTTTTTCCAATCATCTCCATGCTAAAAATGGATCACTGGGACTGCCGAGGAGTGATACTTATGCCAGTCACTGACAAAACACATGCCTTGATTTCTTACGGCCACTCCTAAACTGCTATGATCCTGACACAGGAATATTCTTAATATCATTGGGGCCACTTCTGACCCAATGGCTCAGGAACTGCATGCAAACTTAAAAGAACTTGTACCTGCAACAGGAGAGTAGAACAATCCAACACGTGGCACGTGGCTTGGCCACGACGACACCAAAGCCGGGACTTCTCTTATTTGTGCAGATGGATCTGGATCAGAACTGACCAGAACTTGCCAGGAGTAAGACTGGCTGATACCAGTGTGTTTTGTCTGCCTATCTGTCACCTATAACAAAAAGGTCATCCCAATGATCAATATGGATTCAATGATTATTGTCTCACGTTGTCTCTTTCCAGGGAAAAAGTACGTAGAGGATACAGTGAAGTGGGTAGCCATGTCAGTCTGAAACAGCAAAACAAAGTTCGAGTCCAGTGGCACCTTTAAGACCAACAATATTTCATTCAAGGTATATAAGCTTTCATGTGCATGCACGCTTCTTCAGATACATCGAAATGGACGTTACCAGTCCATACATATAGGTAGAGGATGAGCAGCAAATTAGCATACAGCATAATAAAGGTGTTTAACAGATGCAAGAACCAAACTGGAATAACAAGCTTAGTTTATATTACCACCATTTGTTTGGGTTTAATTCCTGAGGGGGGGCTGGCATAGGGAAGGAAACAAAGGTATAAAAATCAGAGATTGATGGACCGTTGTACCCTTCTTAACAGTGGAGTGCTGACAACAATTAACTGAGCCCCTGCTATAATAATAATAATAATAATAGTTTTTTATTTCTATCCCGCCCTCCCCGCCAAGGCAGGCTCAGGGCGGCTCACAACATAAAATACACTGTACATCAAATTATACTTATAAAATCATGGTTAAAACAAATTACAGATTATTAAAATTAACATTAACAATATGGCGTTATAAACATTAGATCTTCAGTGGAATTCAGTAACTAAAAGCATTTCCAACAGCTATCATGCTCCATCCGTCTCCTTTCAAGTCTGGGGGCAACAATACAACATTCTCTTCTTTGAGGTGGTGCAATTAGCTGTGCAGTGTATTTCCTTTGTCCTCAGATCAGAGAAACCATTTCAAATTGTATTATATTTTACTATTCATTACATTACGTTTTCTATTCTAGTCCATTATTTCAAATAAGAAATAAAATAAAATATAAAGAGGATGTACAGTCCTTCTGGGGGATTAGTGAGAATACAGATGTAAGGACAGAATGACATTAGCATATGCAGTGAAATAAGAAACCAATATTCCTGTTATGTCCTGGGGGTTCCATTGTTCTGAGTGTTGTAATAACTTGTAATCCAACAATTTGTCAAGCATCTTGTTTCTTTATTGGTATAGCTGTATTGTTAACTGTTATCCTAATGTGTTGCACATCAAAGCCATGGAACCTCTTCCTTAGTTCTCACTAGTAGCAAAGGCAGGAATTTGCAGGACACAATTTCCCTTTCCAGTCTGTTCCTGAAGTTTCTTTGCAATAAAAGTTATTTTGAGATCACCCACTGGATCTCCTATAAGGTGGAAATGCTCTCCTACAGGTTTCTCAGTCTTGTGATTCTTGATGTAAGATTTGAGTCCATTTATTCTTTGGTGTAGGGTTTGACTTGTTTGTTCTGCGTAGAAAACTGAAGGGCAGTTTTGGCATTTAATCACATATACAGTGTTAGAAGATGAGCAGGTGAATAAAACCTGAGATGGTGTGATTGATGTTGTTAGGTCCAGTGATTATGTTGTCTGAGTGTACGTGGCAGCAAAGTTGGCATCTGGGTTTACTGCAAGCTCTGGTACCAGTGCCCACGTTCAAATTAGATGTTGTATTATTTGGGTGAGGAGTTGTTTGAGATTGGGGGACTGTCTGTGTGCTAGAATGGTCTCCCCCGCCTCCCAGTGCTTGTGAAAGAGAACTGTCATTATTCAGAAGAGGCTGTAGGTCATTTATAATGGGTTGAACTGTTTTGAATATAGTGGTGTACTTATTGTCTCTTTGGAGCCTGTCTTGTTACAAGCTTTCTCTGAGTATTGTTCTGGTTTTGTTCATCTGCTTCTTGACTTCATCAGGAGGATACTGAGGTTCCAAAAAGCTTTGTTGATACTGTGGTTCCAAAAAGCCTCAGGTGAGAATCTCTGTCTGTAGAATTGGAACAGATGTGGTTGTAGGGTAGCGCTTGGCTGTTTGGAATGTTTAGGATGGTGGCTGAATGCATGTAGTGGCTGAATGCATGTAGATAAGTCTGTTGATCAGTAGGTTTCCGGTATAAGGTGGTGTTTATGTGTCCATCATGTATTTGTAGTGATGTCCAGAAAATGTATTTTTTGTCTTGATAACTAAAACAGGAAGCATTTTTTTATATGAGAGACAGTCACCAAACACAAGTGGTTAATGTACTGTGATCCATTAGAATTCATGCATGGAGACTGTAAAATGAAATCAAGAGAAGATTTGCTAATGCAAAGGTATGTCATTGTTTTTAAGCACAAAAAGGTTTAAAGTAGATAAGAGATCTTGTGGTTTTGAACTATTTATGATGGAATTTGAAATAGAATCATTCAAGAATGACGAACACATTGCAAGAATGTATAAATTGTTCAAATTGGAGGCGGAGGAAGAACAAATAAAACATTGTATGGTAAAATCGACCAAATTGGATATAACATATAACAAATGGCAATATATGTGCTCAAATGGTCTTAAATTTACATTAAGTACTAATTTAAAAGCGAATTTTTACAAAATGATGTACTGATGGTATATGTCTCCAGAAAGTTAGCTAATATGCATAAAAATGTTTTGAATAAGTATTGGAAATGTGAAGAGCAAGAAGGGGAATTTTATCACATTTTTCCTGCTTCTTGGCGGTTTCCGTTTGAGCGGGTTTCGCGACGGAAGTAGCCGGCTCTTTTGGGTGCGCCGGCGCTTCTTGTGCGAAATCCGGGCAGATCCTCCGGTGTGAAGAGGGTGGTCGCGCTACTTGAAGGTCAGTGCGAAAACGCCCTTATAGTGGATATGCAATAAAGCTAGAAAATTTTGGATACAAGTACATTGCCCCACTCCGTCGGAAGAAGGAGGCAGATACTGGAGTGGATTTAAACAAGGGCCACTGTATTAACTTAATTAAACCTGTGAAGCAAGGGAAGAATATATGGGTCCAGTATAGCAAAGCAGGTGTCACCCTGGTCTACCTCCTTGCCCTCCACTGAGCGAGACACTTGTCCCAGTCCTGAGCCATCTCTTTGGCTCTTAACCAGGGACCTGGCAAACTGGTGGCTGCCTTGTATCATCATCCCTGAAGCTGTGAAACTTGCAGGGAGGCATCTACCCTGAGGGGCCCCAAAGGCAATCCCCACTCCCAGCCCTGGGCCGTAAAACTTGAAGGCTGTTCCTGATGAGTCCTGTTAACACAAAAGGAATATGCCGGTGGTGCTCACCAGATCCACTTTCCTATACATATTAAACTGCCCAGAGACTAACCTAATTAAACGGAGCCACCACATCCAGTTTCCCAGTTCCATGACCAACAGTGCAAGGTAGGCAAAAAAACCCACAGAAAGACCCAATTAATGGGGGGGGGGTCGTCCTATATGGCCCCAATAGGCAACTAGCCCAAAGCCTGTACTGCACACAGGGCAGGAGGGTGAGCTGAGCACAAAGCGAAAGGGAGAGCCAACGTGCAGCCATGCTTAAGTCGCTGCTGGCTTTGCCCACGCATGTTTTTGCTGCCTCCTCCTTCCAGGGAGGCAAAATGACCCCCACCCTCTATCACTGCTGGCTCAGATGGCAGCAGGAGCCAAATTCTCTTACTAGAAAATCTTAAAGATTAAAATACAATTGAAACCAGAGGCTCTTCTGTTGGGATTAATGGTCAATTAGAAAGAACACACGGAACTTTATTTTTGTATATACAATGGCACCAAGACGCTCAGAAATTGAAATTTTTAGTGATGCCTAAAAAAAGGTAAAGGTAGTCCCCTGTGCAAGCACCAGTCGTTTCTGACTCTAGGGTGACGTTGCTTTCACAACGTTTTCACGGCAGACTTTTTTACAGGGTAGTTTGCCATTGCCTTCCCCAATCATCTACACTTTCCCCCCAGCAAGCTGGGTACTCATTTTACCGACCTCGGAAGGATGGAAGGCTGAGTCGACCTGGAGCTGGCTACCTGAATCCAGCTTCCGCTGGGATCAAACTGAGGTTATGAGCAGAGCTTGGGACTGCAGTACTGCAGCTTTACCACTCTGCACTATGGGGCTCTAGTGATACCTACAACAGAAGAATAGATAGCGAAGGCAATGGAATTCTATCACTTCTGCAAATTCGTGCCCAGTCCAATTATATAAATTAATTTGATTTTTAACTTCTTTGCCTCAGGGTGTATCAAATGCTAGGGAATTGAAAATAGGCTGTGCGGCATTTGCAAACCATTTCGTCGATAAAGTGTTATCACTTTGTCACAAAGTCCCAGCCACATTTGATACGATAAGGGAACTGGAAGCCCCTTGCCTGTCTTCAGGTCCAGTATTGGATCATTTCAGTCTGCTTTCCCAGGATGAAGCTGACAAGACCCTGGCAGCTGTAAAATCTACCACATGCCTCCTTGACCCTTGCCCATCATGGCTGGTTAAAGCCTGAAGCAATGTGGTACAGATCCCCCTGAAAGAGATTATCAACTTGTCCCTGTCAATGGGGACCTTACCGAGGGCTTTGAAGGAGGCAGTGGGCCGTCCTCTCTTGAAAAAATCAACTTTGGGCTCTAAAGTCCTTGCAAACTACTGCCCTGTCTCTAACTTGCCATTGCTGGGCAAGGTAGTGGAGAGGGCAGTGGCGACACCAAGCCTTCTTGGAGGATGCTAACATCCTGGATCCTTTTCCAGTCTGGCTTCCACCCTGCTCATGAGACAGTGTTAGTCACTTTGGTGGATGAACTCTGGAGACATCTGGATCAAGGCAGATTGGTGTTCCTGATACTTCTTGATCTGTCAGCAGTGTTCAATATGGTTGACCATGAAGTGTTGGCCTACTGCCTTGCCAACGTGGGGATACAGGAGCTCACCTTACAGTGGCTGTCCTCCTTTCTCCATGTTCGAGGACAGAGGATGGTGCTTGGGGAATTGTCTCAGCGGCATCTGTTAGAATGTGGTGTGCTACAGGGAGCGATTCTCTTCCCAATGTTATTTAACATCTATATGAATCCCTTCACCCAGATTATCCAGAGGTATGGGCTAGGTTGTCACCAATATGTAGATGACACCCAGCTCTTTGTACTATTGGATGGCCACCCAGGCTCTGCCTCAGAGGAGCTGGGTGGAGCGTTACAAGCTGTGGCTGTATAGTTGCGGCTGAAACTGAATGATCAAAGTTGAAGGTCCTGAACCTAGGTTGTGGGGGACTAGGATTGGGGATCAGACTTTGATCCTTCAACAGGGCTCCATTGGTGCCAACATCAAGGGTAAAGAGCTTGGGAGTATTCCTGGATGCCTCTTTGACTATGGAGGCCCAGGTTACAGCCACTGCCAGGTCTGTCTTTTTCATCTGAGGTGAATCATGCAGTTGGTCCCGTATCTTCCCCCCCCCCCCCCCCGACCTGGCTAAAGTGATCCATGCAACTGTCACCTCCAGGCTGGATTTATTGTAACTTTCTCTATGTGGGACTGCTCTTGGCTCTGATCCAGAAACTCCACCTGGTGCAAAATGCAGCTGCACAGATATTGACCTCATCTCCTATGTGGGCACAGATCCACAGATTTGTGCTAAGCAAATTGCATTGGCTGCCTACTAAGTAACAGATCCATTTCAAGGTGCTGCTGCTTACCTTCAAAGCCCTATACAGCCAGGGACCAGCATACCTTTGGGACAGCCTCTCCCCATATGAGCCCTGTAGATCTTTAAGATCAGCCACTCAACATCTCCTAGTGGTCCCTGGCCCCAGAGATGTCCAACTTTCCTCAAACAGGACCAGGGCTTTTTCGTTCCTGGCCCCTGCCTAATGGAATGAGCTTCCTTTGGAGATCAAGGCCTTGCAGGACCTTTTGCAGTTCCACAGGGCCTGCAAAAACAGAGCTCTTCCACCAGGGGTTCAGTTGAAGCATCAGACTCCACCCCCTAGTAGGCCTCCTCCCCTCCACCCTCGGAGATCTTGGGATCTGACAAACCTCTGGACCTGATTGGTCATGACTGTAGAGGCAGAGTTTTTATGCTTCTAAGTTTGTGTTTTAGCTGTTTTATATTGTAATTTTTATCTTGATTTGATTGTTTAATCTTTTGATGGAACTCGCCCTAGGCCTGCTTTACAGAAACGGCAGGATATAAATAGAATAAAATAAATAAATAAATAAATTTGCAGAAATGGCTAAATTGAACTCTTGGATCAGAGAAAAGACACTAAATGCATTTTGATGGATTTTTTTCCCATGGAACAGAAAGAATAAACTGATGATCTATGGGTTTGAAGATAAGGAAAGTATTGTACACAAAACAGTGAGTTTTTAATGTTTGTATACTTAAAGGGAATGACTAGAGAATTAACTTGTACAAGCTGTAGATGAAAGCTGAAATATATTCCCTTCTTCTTCCCCCCCCCCCTTTCTCTCCCTGTTTTCTTGGGCGGGGGTGGGGGTTCTGAAATCTTTTGTATTTTTTAATGTATACTGCTTAAAATGTAATAAAATTTGTAACTCTTAAATAAAATGTATATTTTGCTTAGATTGGTTCATTGTCAACTACTTAGAGGAAATACTGTTCTCCTCACAAGGCGCAGGGTGTTATTTCCTCTTCCAGGTCCTCATCCACCTATTAGAAATGACAAGTGTTCTAGAGCAAGGGACATGTATCCCAGGTAGGTTTAGACCGCACTTTTCCTCTTTTAACAAATTTACTGTTGCTAAAAACTGACAAATGCCATCCCATGCCACTTAACACAGAATCATCCAGCTCTAATTACACAAGACCACACTATTGAATTTGGCATTGTTCGTAGTTATTTGCCACTTTTAATTTCATTTGGGCAGTGGCTTGCTACAGTGCTTCCAAAACAAATGGCAGGCAGCAACAAAGATATCCAGCAAATTAAGCCACAGATCTTTATGGATCTGGGCCAGGGAGAAAGGTTATGCATGTTACAAATCAACCACTATTGATTCTTGCCCTTCACACACACAAAAAAAAATCAATGTTTACAAATGATGCTGAACTGCAGCTGACATATTTTAAAAGTCAAAGGAAAACTTCTAACATGAACATTGCCCAAAAAACTTTCAAAACCCTGCAGCATAGTTCTGTAAAATGTTTAAACTGAAAATCTAAACATAATACCTCCTTTAAAAATAAAAATATTTTCACCCAATATTTTCTCACAATAGCACAGGTCCACCATAGATGATAGAACGTACCTATTTCAGTGCCACATTTCCAACAGTTAGGTGACAAGTTATTAGACATCTTAGATAACTGGACTGGCGTAATATACCACCTATGGAACATTTTGAAAAAGTTTTCCCTGTAGTTAACTGGCTTGATGGTATTATAATTGTTTTTCCACAATTGCAGCCATTGTTCTAAGTTAGATTTTCAGTTTAAACCAGAGATTATGTTACTATCCATGGTAAACAAAGTTATACCGAAAGAAGATGAACATTTGGTGATCTATATTCTTACAGCTGCTAGAATCTTATTAGCCAAGTATTGGAGGAAAGAGAGATGTCCAAATTTAGAGGAAGTAACTGAAAAAGTACTCCAAGCTGCTGAAGCGGATATACTTTCAACTCTTTTGAAGGGGGAGACAAAATCAGTAGCAAGCAATAAATGGAAGAAGTTATATATATGGTTTGATAGGATGACAAAAGGAAAGGATAATAAGAATTCGGTGTGATGAATAAATGACATAGTACTATGTTTAGTTTTATAAACTAGGTGGTTAAATGTAGATGTTTAAATCCATTTCCACTCTCTGTTTTAGGTATAAGACAATGTAAATTTAGAGGTTTTGGTGCCTGGATGAAATTATAAGAAGAAATCTATGTTCTGTATTTATATACCAAGACTGATATGGCAGAACGATATAGTATTTTGTAAGAGGTTGAAGTTTGTGTCAAGAAAACAATAAACTTTGAAATTAAAAAAAAAAAAAAAAAAGTTCTGTAAAATGTTAAGGTGGAAAAAGAGCCCCTAAACTTCAAAAAAGAAAATTCAAAGAAGAATTTGAACTGAACCACAGGGGGAAAACCTGAAAGTTGCAAAAAAGTTTTCTTTTGAATATTTATTTATTTATTTATTCTATGACTTGTATCCCGCCCTTCCCATAAAAATGGCTCAGGGCGGCTCACAACAAACATATTAGTGTTTAATATTAAAGTATTTTATTATGACATTTATTTGGCTTGTTTTTAGTGTCACAGCTGTATATTCTCTCTGTGTTTTTCTTGATTAAATATGAATTTTACTGTTCTGCTGCATTTTGACCTTACTGTTTGTTTTCCATGAAACAGTTTGGTGTAGTAGTTAAGTGCATGGACTCTTATCTGGAAGAACCGGGTTTGATTCCCCACTCTCCTCCATTTGCAGCTGCTGGAATGGCCTTGGGTCAGCCATAGCTCTGGCAGAGGTTGTCCTTGAAAGGGCAGCTGCTGTGAGAGTCCTCTCAGCCCCACCCACCTCACAGGGTGTCTGTTGTGGGGGAGGAAGGTAAAGGAGATTGTGAGCCGCTCTGAGTGGAGGGCGGAATATAAATCCAATGTCTTCTTCTTCTTTCTTTCCATGCCTCCCACATAAAATCTCTGCACTGAGAGAATCCACTCACAACATCTGAACCGGTAAGCTCCAGTATACCAAAACCTTATGCTAGAATGAAAACTGTTTTAGTCGTTAAAGTGCCACAAGAGTTCTTTCTGTTTTTTGTTGTAACTTGGTATCATTAGTGAATTGATGAGAGTTTTCTAAGTATTACATTCAATATGATTACTCTAGAGGAAACAGCTGTAGAAATGAACTCACACTAGACCTGAACATTCACAGAAATCTTCAGTTTCTCTCCAAACAGCATAAATGCTCATGCTGAGAACTTTCATTTAAAGTGCTGATTAACTATGCACGCTCAAGTGTATGCAGAGTCTGTCATTTAGCATTCATGACCTAATTATACACCATTCGCTTCTGAGAAACACAAATTCTACATCACTACTTATTTGCCAGAGTATGGCTAAGAGAAGCCCCACTTTTTTTTTTTAAGTTTGTAGATCAAATTAAATTTGGGATGGAAAACATTTGGATCCAAACAGAAATATAAATTAACTTTCGTATTCAAGGCAAATTGAGGAATATCAATTACCTCAGGTAGGACCAAAAAGAGAGAAAGCAAACTAGCTTTCAAAAATCTCAGCCATCTTCCGTAATGTCCTGTTTTGCAGGAAACAAGCAGCTATTATTAATTATCAAAGAAGCAGTAAACGCAATTATTACAGTGGTTCACCCCATACCTAACAGTCCTCATCCTATAATCCCATGAAGCTTGGCATGAACAATGGCATACACTTTAATCCAACAATTCCCCGTTGGCACAAAACTATGCTGCTCACAAGGATTTCTTGACATGGTCAAGAAAGGCATGTGTGGAGCTCCTCCTTCCCCTTAAGCTAACAGGGGAAGGCACTTGGGCTGGAGTTCCACGTGTGTTTTGGGAATGCACAAGGAGCTCAGTATCAGAGGCCATTAACTTGAAATCAATCCCACACGGATATAATCTCTCTTACATAGGCCATATTTGAACCCAAATGCCTATCAATCCTCTTAAAGTTTTATACCCTGAGCTACCAGAACAATGGCTGGTTGCCTTTAAATCCATCTATTTGAGATTTCCACACTAAATTAAATAGCTGTTTTGAAAGCAGATGTAGCACATCGGCAATGTGGCTGCGTAAACATACATTCAGCATGTTTTCTAGTCATAGAATCACTCACAGAACCTAACAGTATGTATAAGAATGTTCTCACATTTGCTGAATGGTTGTCAACACATAGAAACAGGTTGGCGAGAAAGCATTGCTGTTATACATCTTCCATCCACTTGTGCAAAAGGTACTTGGGGACCAGCATCTAGAGAGCATGTGGAACAGTTCTGTAATGTTTGTCCTCTGTCAAACAGATAGTAGATGCTATCAGGTCCAACAGAGCTCATAGGTTTTTGAAGGCCTGCAATCCAAGCATCTCTCCCCTCCCCCTTTCCCTCCTATAGCTAAGCAGTACAACCACAGATGATCGTTCAAAGAATTTGTTTGGCAGGAGAAAGCTGGGTGCCATAACAGCTGCATGGACTGCAGGTACATGAGGGCAGGGCTTGTTTTCTGGGAAAAGAGGTGCCAGAACTCTCAAGTTTTGAAGAAGAAACACATGGGTGCCCCTCATGAACTTTTAAACATTTTTTTGAGAACGTTGTTTCCACAAAGAGGTTCCAGAACTCCATTCCTCCGCATTCCCCCAGAAAAAAAGGCCCTGCACGAGGGCATATCTGGTTGGTATGCTTATACTTCAGTAGGAATACAGACATTGGGCTAGATTGTGCAACTCCTTTCTACTGTGACGAAGGGAAAAATCCCCTTGCTCCAGAGGAAAAGGCACCGCAGTAAGTAGAGGAGAGTCCATTCATAGGGATCACTCTTACATGAATGACTACATGCAGAGCCTATCAAAGGGGAAACCATGAAGGTCCTTTGACGTAAGCTTTACAGAGAGCCTTAAATACAAAATAAATACAAAAATATTCATATTGTGTCTCATTCTTTTTAGGAACTTTCTTTTGTTATGTGTCATTCGGGGGGGGGGGGTGTAGAAAAAGCCCAGCAGGAATTCATTTGTCTATTAGGCCACACCCCCTGATGACACCACTGTTTCATGCAGGGCTTTTTTGTAGAAAAAGCCCAGAGGGAACTCATTTGCATATTAAGCCACACACCCTGACACCAAGCCAGCCAGAACTGCATTCCTGTGTGTTCCTGCTCAAAAAAAGCCCTGGTGTCATTTAATTTTTTTATTATTATTATGACTAGGGTCCTCAAAAGTTAAAATTGGCCTGGACTTCTTCAGACCTCTGAGAGGGCCTGACTGCATGAGAGGGTTGCCAGACCTCCAGTCCCAGAAGGAAAATCCCCAGTTTTCTGGGCTTCTCCCCACTGAGGACCAACTGGCTGGTGGGGAAAACCCCTCCCTTAAACAGGGACATTGCAGTGCAACATCCCCAATGCAATGATATCACCCAGAAGCGTCACAGACAATTGACTGTGACAAGTCTAAGAGAATCAACTGGGAAATAATTCCCCATTAAACTCCAAATGCACGTTGTCTGCCAAAACTACAAAAACTCTCCTGATTCTATGGCCAGGAATGTACAAAAAATTGCCTTCTCTAGGAATGATTGAAACAGAGAGGTGACTACCCATCCTGTCACATTCACCTTTCTCAGAAAACAAATTCTTCTATCATTTGGCATCCTCGTTAACTATGAATCTACCAAGAAGAGGCCAGATTAGGGTTGCCAAGTCCAATTAAAGAAATATCTGGGGACTTTGGGGGTGGAGCCAGGGGACTTTGGGGGTGGAGCCAGGAGACATTAGGGGTGGAGCCAAGATCAAGGCTGTGTCCAGCATAATTAAACTCCAAAGGGACTTCGGGCCATCGCATTTAAAGGGACAGCACACCTTTTCAATTCCTTCCTTCCATAGGAAATAATGAAGGATAGGGGTACCTTCTTTTGGGGCTCATAGAATTGGACCCCCTGGTCCAATCTTTTTGAAACTTGCGGGTATTTTGGGGAGAGGCACTAGATGCTATACTGAAAATTTGGTGCCTCTACCCCAAAAAACAGCCCCCCCCCCCAGAGCCCCAGATACCCGCGGATCAATTCTCTATTATTTTCTATGGGAATAAATCTCCATAGGGAATAACAGAGTTCCCAGCAGACATTTCCCTCCCCTCCCCCCGCTTTCCGATGACCCTGAAGCGGGGGGAGGGCCTCCAAACCGGGGGATCCACTGCCCCCACCTGGGGATTGGCAACCCTAGGCCAGATAACCACTACCTTCAGTGAGGCTAGACTCCATCACTCCAACCAAAGCACAATAACTTCTTTCCTACCAATGAACCCACTTCTTTCCACTAGCTTTTATCATGGCCAAGATCAGAGGCAAATGTATGCAACCTGGACCTTCTCATTGGCTTGGCTTCTAACCAATGATACTCTGCCTCAGCACTACATTTAGATGTTGCTGTTTCCTAAGTTCTGCCTAGGCCCACCTCTGAATTCATCCTAGCATTCCCAACACTAAACTCTGTTCTACCAGGATTCACAATGCCAGCTCACAGAATACTTGATTGCCTATAGTAGGGCTACCCTAGCTTGTTGATCTTATGGGAATGTTTGAAACTTTGAGAAGAGGTAGTCACTGCCATAGCAAAATACCCATTGGGGAGGAAGTACCATTCACAACATAGCAGCTGCAAGGGCTGCATCGAATTTAGAGGTTCCACAAAATCTTACCGAAGTTCCAAAGCCAGGCATTCCCCCAAAGATGAAGGCAGCTGGCATACTCCGCAGACACAAAGGCATTACCTACTGGGCTCCTCAGAAGCACTGTCTATTCCAAAGAAATGGAGGATATCCAGGGCTGGCTCATTGCTCTGGGGAAGAAGTGAGTGGGCACCAGCAAACACATCAGCAGGTGCCACCGTGCCTAAAGGTACAGCACTGGGATTCACTGGCCCTGTCTATGGGCTAGTGCTGACCAGGGCTTTTTTTTTTAGCAGGAATGCAGTTTGATGTCGGGGTGTGTGGCCTAACATGCAAATGAGTTCTACCAAAAAAGTCCTGGCACTGACAAGGAGTAAAACAAAACAGGATATTTTATTCTGAATAAAACTGTTGGTCTTAAAGGTGCAATTGACTCCTATTTTGTTCTACTACTTCAGACCAACACGGCTGTCTATTTGGATCTATCTACAAGGAATAAAGCAGTCCTTCTTTACCCAATAATGCGTGGAAGAAACATTTAATATTGTAAAAGTCTGTTATCCTATTGCAATTTAAAAAAAAAAAAGGAAACACTTCACAAATCAGCACAAGTTTAAGTTCCTGTATGTCGTCTATTATACTTCTTATATTGCATGAGAATTTGCATGCCAGATTTAATAAAAACAAGGTAAATAGCTGCTCTGAGTTGCTTCCCTCCTCCCCCCCCCCACCATGAATTGGCAATGCAATTTGTCTAAGTAGTCAGACTTGTGCTAATGATTTGAAGTAAACAGATGCTCACGAGTTTCGGATTAATGACAACAAAATGAATATAACGTGCGGGTGGTGATCTATACTTCCCAGCACGATTCTGCTTCTGGAGAAGCAAAATGTTTGTGAGCAAGTGAACTTTAAGAGGAAATTAAAAAAAAATGTGTCCAGCCTACTAGTGAGATACCAAACATTTAACGTTTCCCTGTTTTGCACCATCATTTGTCTGACAAGATGCACTACCATAGATTTTTGCAAATACCACTAATAGCGGCCCATCCCCAGACTGAACTATGAAAATCATACTGCTGTTTCCCTGTTACGGGTAATCCAAGTATTCTCACCATTAGAGTGGTCCTGTGGGCACACACAGTGGGTTACCAACATCAAGTTGGGGTCTAGAGTCTTCCCAGAATTACAACTGATCTTCAGGCTACAGAAACCTGTTCTCCTGGGGGAAATTTCAGCTTTAGAAGGTGGACTTTATGGCATTGCATCTCTGCTGAGCTCCTTCCCGTCCTCAAATTCTGCCCTCACCAGGCACTGCCCAGAAGAATTTACAAGCCAGAGTCAGAACTCCACACACATATACATGTCTGTATATCCACTGCTCCACACAAGTATCTACTTCTCCCATTTTCTCCTGAGAAAGGATTTATACAATTTGATGTGACCATACTCAGATAGATTCCTTCCTATTTGGGGAAACAAAGGCCAAGCAATTTTCCCTCCTTGTAATATTTGCTACTAGTTTTTCAGATTTTCCATTTCGGGGAGGGGGACTCTTGCTAGGAGGTCTACACCCCCATTCACACATTATATTCACTTAGTTTTATCAGACTCTGTATCATCTGTTTATCAGCACAAGTCTGGCTTACAAGTGTCTTCCTGATCCTTCTGGAAAGTATGAAAAAATGGGAACATCCAAAGGAATTCTCTTCTCAGTTACCATGACCACCACTTTAGCAATACTTCCTGCATCGGTGTTATTTTGATGAGTAGTAAAAGAAAACCCTGAAAGCACTGAAACAGTTCGTTTACATTTTCTTCCAGATACTTTTTATTATTATTACGGATGGGGTGGCCAAACTGTGGCACTTTCAAACATATTGAATGGCTTTCGAAACCCCCACTGCATCATCGGTCAGCTTGGATAAGGACTGTCTCTCTTTAAATCACTTTCATAGCCATCCCAGCCTCTGGTTTGGATAATGCAGTTAAAGTTGCTTTCTTTCCACCTCTTCCTCCCTCCCCATCTAATTTCCTTCCTTCCTCCCTCCCTCCCACAAACAACTGTTGTTCATGTTTGCAGCTCACAGACATCTAATGTTTATTAGGGTTTGTAGAATCTTTCGGGCTCAAGTGCCGTGTTCTACCGGAGAAAGTTTTTCTTCCAGACGTTTCGTTCTCAGCTGCGGAGAACATCCTCAGTGGCGTTGCAGCCGGAGCAGGCGCTCTGACCTTCTTGGCTGCTGTGCATTGGCTTCTGTGCATTTCACTCAATGCACAGCAGCCAAGAAGGTCAGAGCGCCTGCTCCGGCTGCAACGCCACTGAGGATGTTCTCCGCAGCTGAGAACGAAACGTCTGGAAGGAAAACTTTCTCCGGTAGAACACGGCACTTGAGCCCGAAAGATTCTGCAAACCATAATGATGTTGCCAGCCGTGAAAACCTGAAATCTTTGATAACATCTAATGTTTGTTCAATGTGACTCTTACGTTGATCAAATTTGGCCACCCCTGCACTAGGATATACTGGCTGTCACCCAGATGGCCCAGGCTAGCTTAACCTTGTCAGATATCAGAAGCTAAGGTAAGCAGAGTCGGCCTTGGCTGGTTTGTGGATGGGAGATCACCGAGGAAGTCCAGGGTCGCTATACAAAAGCAGGCAATGGCAAATCACTTCTGAACGTCATGTGCCTTGAAAACCCTTTGGGTCGCCATAGGGAACTCAAAATCTCCTAGCTATCCCCGGGCCAAAAGAAGCCCGTTTAAAATCTACCAGGGACCGGGCCTTCTCGGTTATGGCCCTGTTGTGTCCTAGGCTCAAATGGGAGAACTGTTACTTTTGGAGGGAACTGTTACTTTTGGAGGGAAGCTGAACAAGCCAAAGCTTGTACTCCACACCAGGGTTCCAGAGAAGGCCTAAGCGTGCCCAGTCAGGGGAAGGATTGAAACATAAGTAGCCAATCAACATCTAGGCTCATACTGTACCCTGATAGGCCCTTAGGGCCCTGTAAATAGCCAATCCATGTACATAGTTAAGGACCCATCAGAAGGAGGCAAGAATTGTATAAAGGAGCGGGAAGTTTGAATAGAGCTCAGTCTGTGTGTGTGTTCCTGAAGTAAAGCTTGCTGAAATCACTCTCCGACTCTGGTCTCTTACTGCGCCAACCCCAGTACTTTACAGGCCCCTTCCTGGTGGAACCAGCTGCTGGAAGAGGTGAGGGCCCTGCGGGACCTTGCTCAGTTCCGCAGGGCCTGTAAGACAACTCTCTTCCGGCTGGCCTATAACTAGCTGGTACAAGAAACCAAGTGTGGTTATACTAGAATTCTGCTGTCCCCAATGTTTTTAAATGTTTTTAAATGGTTTAAATGTCTTAAAATTTTAAATGTATTAATCATTTAAACTGTTTTATGTTTAAATCTTATTTATATGAAACTTTGTGTTGTGAGCCGCCCTGAGCCACTTGTTGGGAAGGGCGGGATATAAATCATAAAATAAATAAAAAATAAATAAATAGCTGTGACTTAATGGCACTTTATGCACACAGGGTATTCTGTCTTTAAAAAAAAAAAAAAACTCCTTTTGCTGTAGGAACTGGTTCTCAGATAGATTCCTTCTCCTCGGAGAGGTCTAGGTCTACAGTGCTATGTATTGCCCGAAAGGAAATCCTATCACCACTTCATTGCACCCCCTTTAAGAAAAAGCTTGCTGAAACAAAATCCTGCTGACCATTCTTCTAAAAACCTGGAATGAGGAAATGGTGCAGATCTCAGCTGCTAGCTCAATCCAAAAATCAGGGAATGGGTTCAAAACAGCTCAGGCACAAGTAAGTACCACAAATGCCGCTTTACCAAACTGTAACTGATGTACAGGCTTACGCTAATAAAAGCAGTCTTTCAGGACCCGTGGGCATAAAGGATTTCAAAGCAGGGCCGGCTAGGGTTGCAAAGTCCAAATCAAGAAATATCTGGGGACTTTGGGGGGTGGAGCCAGGAGACTTTGGGGAGTGGAACCAGGAGACATTGGGGGTGGAGCCAGGAGCAAGGGTGTGACAAGCATAATTGAACTCCAAGGGAGTTCTGGCCGTCGCATTTAAAGGGACAGCACACCTTTTTAAATGCCTTCCTTCCATAGGAAATGATGAAGGATAGGAGCACCTTCTTTGGGGGCTCATAGAATTGGACCCCCTGGTCCAATCCTTTTGAAACTTGGGGGGTATTTTGGGAAGAGGCACTAGACGCTATACTGAAAATTTGGCACTTCTACCTCAAAAAACAGCCCCCCCAGAGCCCCCTATACCCATGGATCAATTCCCCATCATTCCCGATAGGAATCGTTCATGCAGGTGCATGATGGCTCTGGGGGAGGGGGGGAAGCCTGTAAAACCGGGGTATCCCCCTCTGGGACATGGGGATTGGGAAGCCTAGGGCCGGCGCTAGACTGTCTGGCACCCTTCACAAGGCTAACTCTTGGTGCTCCCCCCCCCCCCTGCACTGAGAACATAACCAAGACGCGTGGTGGGGTGCCCAACTCCGCATCCCCACAAGGCTAGCACCCTAGTCAATCGGCCAGCCCTCCTGCAAAGGTAAGAACAGCACAGTGCATTGAACAAAGAAACGTATCAGAAACCAGGGCACTTATTTCAGATAAAGTAGTGTGTGCTACAGTATTTCAAAAGGTACGCCCTTTGGAAAAAAGAGAAACTTGGATTAATTGTTTCAGAGCCAGAAAAGCCTTACTCCAGGAAACTCTGACACTGGTGCCCAACTCCGCATCCCCACAAGGCTAGCACCCTAGTCAATCGGCCAGCCCTCCTGCAAAGGTAAGAACAGCACAGTGCATTGAACAAAGAAACGTATCAGAAACCAGGGCACTTATTTCAGATAAAGTAGTGTGTGCTACAGTATTTCAAAAGGTACGCCCTTTGGAAAAAAGAGAAACTTGGATTAATTGTTTCAGAGCCAGAAAAGCCTTACTCCAGGAAACTCTGACACTGATACTATGCTGTGCAGTACAAATCGCAGACAGGATCAGGGTCAACTCCAATGAAAGGACAAGCCCCCTTACGCTACTACACATGGGCCTATTTTCTGTCCAGCTTTCCTCTGCTTGCCTCTCACATAATGCTCCTGCCAGTTCCCCCCTTTGGCCCAAGTTCCCCCCCTTGATTCTTGCCCCCCTCCCACCTGGAACCTAAAACTGAAATTTCAGGTCAAAACCTAACATCTAGCAATCCTAGTCCAAAAAAGTAAACGTAAAGCATCATGAGCTCCTGCCCACTGAGTATTTTTGTATAGTTTCCTCCACAGTATTAGAGGCACAGTGTGAACTAGGACACCGTGATGATAAGCCTCAAGAACTGTGGACTGTTTTATTACCACATGTGCAATGCAACCTATTTATAATTGGCTGATCTGCACCATGAAGATTTATTTTTATTCTGTAACACCACCAGGGGCATTCATGATTAGCATCTGTACAAAAATCACTAGCTGATGTTTCCTCCATTTCACCTTACCACTGATTTTTTTCTCCCTTAGTACAACATTTGCAGTGCTATCCACTGAGGTCAATCAGCTGGGAAGGGGGTAATTCTGCATAGGTGGACACTGTGAGCAAAACATCTCGACCACTGGAATTATCCAGAGCTTTCCTTAACTGTAATCAGGCACAAGTCTTTTTAAAAAAATTATTTACTTCAGTGCAGGGTATTTTTCGTAGCAGGAATATTTGCATATTAGGCCACACACCCCTGATGCAGCTAATCCTCCAAGAGTTTACACTAGGCCCTGTAAGAAGAGCCCTGCAAGCTCTTGAAGGATTGGCTACATCAGGGGGGGTGTAGCCTAATATGCAAAGCAGTTCCTGCTAAAAAAAAAAGCCCTGCTTCACTTAGACCCTACTTTTCTCCACAGTAGGGACCCAAAGAGGCTTACAACATTCTTCCCCTCCTCTATTTTATCCACATAAACACAAAAAAGAAAAAAGAAAACAACAACCATGAAGTGGGTTAGGCTGAGAGCGTATGACCAGACCAGTCACTCATTGAGCTTCCATGGCTGACTAGACTCAAACCTGGGTCTCCCAGATCCTAGTCCAACACTCTAATGATGATGACTTGTAGACCACACTTGGCTATCAAGCACTTTGCACCCCAAAACTGTAAAGTTATTTTTTGATACAGTGGTTACACAATGGAACTACAACTGATTTTCACTCTGAGATGAGTTTGGCATGCCTATCAACAGGAGATGGCCTGACCCAGGCCTAACATCCTAAGATAAATTAATACCTTTGAACATCAACTGAGTGGTCCCCCCCCTCCAAATCATGGCAGTAATGCCAACCTCTTCTGCATATCTATGATTAGAGAAGAGATGGGATTTGAGTTCTAATTTCCAGTAAATCCAAGTCCCAGCAGCATCTGTTTTTCATAAACAGAGAGTCAGTTTGGTGTAGTGGTTAAATGTGTGGATTCTTATCTGGGAGAACTGGGTTTGATTCCCCACTCCTCCACTTGCACCTACTGGAATGGCCTTGGGTTAGCCATAGCTCTGGCAGAGGTTGTCCTTGAAAGGGCAGCTGCTGTGAGAATCCTCTCAGCCCCACCCACTTCATAGGGTGTCTGTTGTGGGGGAGGAAGACAAAGAAGATTGTGAGCCGCTCTGAGACCCTGAGATTCAGAGTGGAGGGAAGGTTAAAAATCCAGTATTATCATCATCATAAACTGAGCATCAGCAAATGCTCTCCCACAGGTCAAGACTGTTGCTCACCCTATTTCGTTGATTCCAAAAGAAGACAGAGACGTCACGAATGTAAAAAATTATAGACCAATCTCACTATTAAATAATGATTATAAAATATATACAAGAATATTGGCAGAACGGCTTAAACAACATCTGATAAATTTTATAAAGGAGGATCAAGCGGGGTTTCTCCCCAAAAGGCAAATAAGAGATAATATTAGAACTGTTGTAAATATTGTAGAGTATTATGAAAGACATCCAGAAAAGGAAGTAGCATTATTCTTTGCGGATGCAGAGAAAGCATTTGATAATTTAAACTGGGACTTTATGTTTGTAGTAATGGAGAAAATGGAGTTGGGGGAAAACATTATAAGGATGATAAAAGCAATATATACTGAACAACGTGCAAGGCTATGTATAAATGCAGATCTAATAGAAGATATGAGAATTAGCAAAGGTACAAGACAAGGTTGTCCGCTTTCCCCACTGTTGTTTATAATGACTCTTGAAATTTTACTGATGCAAATCCAAGAAGACAAAGAAATAGAAGGATTAAAAGTAAAAGGATTTACTTATAAATATAGAGCATTTGCAGATGATATAATGTTTATAAATGAAAATCCCATACAAGTAACACCTTTGTTGTTAGCTAAAATACAAGAATATGGAGAACTGACGGGACTTTATATTAATAAAGAAAAATCAAAACTTTGATGTAAAAATATGCAAGTAAATAAACAAAAGGAACTGCAGAAGCTAACGGGTTGTGAAGTTACCTCTAAGGTAAATATTTGGGTGTGGAGATAACAATGACGAATATTGATTTGTTTAAAAACAATTATGAGAAGCTATGGCGTAAAATGGATGAAGATATGATAAAATGGAATAAACTTAATTTGTCATTGCTGGGCAGAATAGCTGCAATTAAAATGAATATTCTGCCAAGAATAATGTATTTGTTTCAAACTATTCCGATTGTGAAAGACGGTAAACAATTTAATAGATGGCAAAGAAAAATCTCAAGAGTTTGTGTGGGCTGGGAAGAAACCAAGGATTAAAATGAAAAGTTTAACAGATGCAAAAGAGAAAGGAGGATTCCAACTACCAGATTTAAACTATATCATGAAGCAGTTTGTTTAGTGTGGATAAAAGAATGGGTGATGCTGTTAAACCAAAAAACTCTTAGCGTTGGAAGGTCATGGAAATAAATTTGGCTGGCACGCTTATATGTATTATGGGAAAAAAAGATGGATGGTTTTTTTCTCACCATTCTATGAAACAATTTGTTAAATACGTGGATGAAATATAAGAAATATGGGGATGAGAGAAAGCCATTATGGATAGTGCCAGCAGAAGTAATAAAAATAACAGCTGAGACGGGTGAAGAAAAGTGGTCGTCATATAATCAGCTGAAATAGAACTGAAAACTGCTGAAGAGCTGAATAATAAATATGATTGGTTTCAAATGCAACAAATAAAAAGCTTGGTGGAAAAAGATATTAAAACTGAAGGAATAAGAAAAGAGCAAACAGAAATGGAAAAAGTTCTGCTTGGAGATAATGAAAAATTAATTTCAAAACTATATAAATTACTTTTAAAATGGTCTACGGAAAATGAAGTAGTGAAATCTCAAATTATTAAGTGGGCAATTAATGTAAATAAAGAAATACAGATGGAAACTTGGGAATATTTGTGGAAGAATTCTATTAAGCTTTCGACATGTCACAGTATTAAAGAGAACTGTTTTAAAATGATGTATAGATGGTATATAACTCCTAAAAAGTTGGCAAAGATGAACAATAAGATGCCAGATAGATGCTGGAAATGTAAAAAACATGAAGGTTCTTTCTACCATATGTGGTGGACTTGTGAAAGAGCAAAAAAGTATTGGCAGATGATTCAACAAGAAATTTCTAGGATCTTGGGATATGAATTTAAGAAAGTTGCAGAGACTTTTCTGTTGGGATTACAAATGGAAAAATTTCCAAAAGAAGATAGAACTATAATTTGGTTCTTGTTTTCAGCTGCTAAGACATTGTATGCGCAGTTGTGGAAGCAAGAAAAAATACCAGAGAAATGGGATTGGATTGTAAAAGTTATGACATGGAGTGAAATGGACGAATTAACAAGAACTTTAAGGGACTATGATTTAGAAGTTTTTAAGATGGAGTGGAAAAAGTTTAGAAGATATGTAGAAAAAGAGTGGGAAATAAAAGGACATTGGACAATTTTTGATAATGATTAAGTAATAGAAGGAAGAAGGATATTAATTTTTGTTTTTATTAGTTAAGGGTACCTTTAAATATTAGTATTTTAAGTAAATAACACGGGCAGGGGGTCAAGTAACGGGGGGAGGGGTGGTTAGAAAGTAATATATGGGATAAATAAAAAGAAGTTATTAATGATGCAAGAAATAGATATTGCTACCATATGTTACTAAATAAAATTGTTTTAAAAGAGAAGACTGTTGCTCACCTGGTATCCTGAGAAACAACTGTGACCATGACAAAAGGCAACCAAATTCACCACACATGCTGAATTATTCATAAGTCCAATGACCAGACCAAACTCTCCTTCATTCTATCTCCATTGAGTGCTCAACAGAAAAACAAAAATACACACAGACCTCAATTCCTGTTTTCATTTGAAAACTATCCTACCACTCTGTTCAACCAAGTTGTAAGCCTTCCTTCAGCCTAAGGAGTCTTCCTCCAACAGAAGCCATTCACGAATATATTTGTGTCAATGAGGTTTGTGACAGAAAATTTCCCAGGCAATTGTCTACATAGTTCTCTCTCTCGGCTTGGCTTCGCGAACGAAGATTTAAGAAGGGTGCAATAGTCCACGTTTGCTGCAGGCTCGCTGGTGGCTGACAAGACCAATGCGGGACAGGCAGGTCCGGCCACAGTAGCTGCAGGGAAAAGTCTGATTTGGGGTTGGTGCTGTAGCAGTGCGATTCTTCCTCAATCTCCTTTTGTCCTCAAGACCAGCTATGCGTGCGTTCTCAAAGGAAGAGACAGCCTGGTGGATGGTGTGCCTCCATGCTTTGCGATCTGAGGCTAGGTCAGACCACTGGTGATGGTTGATGTGACAGGTGCTAAGGGATTTCTTCAAGGAGTCCTTGTACCTCTTCTTTGGTGCCCCTCTATTTCGATGGCCGGTGGAGAGTTCGCCATACAGGGCAATCTTGGGAAGGCGGTGGTTTTCCATCCTAGAAATATTTATGATGAGCATCCGCACAGAAATCACTAACTGATGCGTCCTCCATTTCACCTCACCACTGATCATAAAGCCTGGTGCTCCATCCAGTGCTATCACTGGACTGGAATCTTTCAAAGAAACGTTTCTGAAGATGGAGGAAGGCTAAAGGATCTTTAAAAGGATTAAAAAAAAAAAACATTATGGAAGCTGGACCACTAAACTGATTGGGATAGTAACTCTATCTCTCCTTTGCCTAGATGAGTTACTTCCTACCCCCATATCTGAGTGCAACTGAACAGAGAAAGTGCCAAACACACATCCTTGTGACTGTAACCCCTTGATTTAAAATGGTTATGTGAACCAATCCTGATTAGGGTTGCCAAGTCCAACCCCAGAAATATCTGGGGACTTTGGGGGTGGAGCCAGGAGACTTTGGGGGTGGAGCCAGGAGACACGGGGGTGGAGCTAGGGGGGAGGGGGAAACGGCGCCGGGGAACGTGGCGAGCCGCCCCGCAGCTGCCACCTCTTCTCGGCTCGCCGTGACTGCTCCTCTGAGATGGGCTCAGCCTGAGCCCATCTCGGAGGAGCAGCGAGCGGAGAAGAGGCGGCAGCGGCGCGACAGCCTCTTCTCCGCTCGCCGTGGCTGCTCCTCCGAGATGGGCTCAGCCTGAGCCCATCTTAGAGGAGCAGCCACGGCGAGCTGACAAGAGGCGGCAGCGGCGCGGCGGCCTCGCCCGCTCGGCCTCTGGGGTGGAAGCGGAGGGGGGGATGGAGGCGGGCCGGGGGCGTGGCAAGCCGCAAGTCCAGGTCCTAGAAGGGCCCGGATTCGCGGCTCGCCATGCTCCTGGCCTGCCTCGCCCTCCCCTGCGCTGCTGCCGCCTCTTGGCTGCTCCTCCGAGATAGGCTCAGCCTGGGCCCATCTCGGAGGAGCAACTGCGGTGGGCGGGGAGGGGGCGGCAGCGGTGTGGCACGGCGGCCTTGCCCGCTCCAGGATCGGGCGGCTCACCGTTTCCCCCCTCTCCCCCCACTTCCATTTTTTTGGGGAGTGGGGTAAGAGGGTGGAAATCCTGGGGTCCCCCGCCAGGGTGGGAGGGTTGGGAAGCCTAATCCTGATAAATATTACTGCCAGCCGGGGTCTCCATACCCTCAATCAAAGCCTAGGGTTGCAAAGTCCTACCTTGGCTGTGGTGGGGGACTCAACTTACATGCACTTTGCACACAATGATGTCATCACAAAGTGAGGTCATCACACAGGGCAAGCCACACAATGACAGAGCTCTTTGGGGGCAGGGATCCCCCCGGCAGCCCATTCTGTGCCGGCGGGTTGGGGGGGGGGCCCAAACTGGAGGATCCCCCAACGGGAGCTTGGAAGCGTTCAAGCCTGCACAAAATCTGTGCTTTAACTGTAGTTTTTTCCACATGCCCCAGCAAATTTATGCAAGATTCCTGTAATTCCTCAATGAACTGTACTCCTCTCGCGCTGCAATTCTAGACAAGAGCCAAGAGCTGATTATATTTTAAAATCGATAGTATCATTATACACCTAAGATACAGTACATCACACGTAATTACAATGATGATTTATTAAAAATACACTATTACTGAAGTATCCCATTGAACATAAACCACCAAAGGTTTCTTCCATCAAGAATAAACACAATTACAAGAGAAGCCCATTTTGAAATGCACCATCTCTTCTTCCCTGCTGCTTCTATTTTTTTCCCCCTGCCATGATCGAAATGAGCATTCAAAGAGATTAAGCAGGAAGATGGGAAGGGGGGATTTGGTTAGTGCAAAAAAGGAAACTGTAATTTACATCCAGATATAGCTGATAACTAATAAAGAGGGAAAGCATTCAAAACAAATGAAACAACGCTCAAATATGACTGAGATATTTCATTCACTGCATTTAGAGAGAAGCAGATTCACTATCCATGACCAAAGTAGCACCAAATTGGTGGTGAGGCTTTATGTTCACATTTTTATTCGTGCTATTTTTCCCCCCGAGTAACAACAGGAGAGGTCCATTTCACATTATGATACATTACTCCTGAAGGAGATCTTTCCACGTGCCACAGTTATCCTAATTTAGCACTAAGTTTAGTTATGCACCATCTTTTTTATTTCAGTTCTGGATTTTTTCTACTTCTCCCCCACCCTTTCCCCTTCTCCCCTGCCAGTGTGGTATAGTTAGGGATGGGCAAGAACCAGGAAGCAATATCTGTCATGAATTTTGTGGTTCACAAAAAACCGATGGGTCTACTGACACAAACTTCCATGAACTTTTAAAGCAGTTTGTGTGGTTCCACGGATAGAGAAGAGGATGAAGATATTGGATTTATATCCCACCATCCACTCCAAATCTCAGAGTCTCAGAGTGGCTCACAATCTCCTTTACCTTCCTCCCCCACAACAGACACCCTGTGAGGTGGGTGGGGCTGGAGAGGGCTCTCCCAGCAGCTGCCCTTTCAAGGACAACTCTGCCAGAGCTATGGCTGACCCAAGGTCATGCTAGCAGGTGCAAGTGAAGGAGTGGAGAATCAAACCCGGTTCTCCCAGATAAGAGTCCGCACACTTAACCACTACACCAAACTGGCTCTCCAAACTGGCAGAAAGCAGGGGTTTAAAGAGACTCTAATTCCTTTTAAAGCCCTGTTTTTTGTTCCTGACAAAAGCTGCAGAACAGTAGAGCAGCTCACCTCCTTCAGGCTTTCTTGCGCAGTCCCTTTAAACTTTTTTTAGAAGGCCTGTTTGTTTGTCAGGGCTTTTGACAGGCCTCCTTTTGTAGGGGAGGGAGGTATTTGGAATTTATTTAATTTTGGTTTTAGCTTGAAATGTTTTAATTTCTATAAAAGAAAGGCAGAATAAAAATATTTTAAAAATAAAAGAATAAGTCAACCAGGGGAAAAGTCAACTTGTGAAGATGCACCACATAGCAAGCAGCCTTTTGGTAATCTATGGTCAAATCACAGTAGAAACAGAAACATCTGGCTCTCTCTTTTAAATGTGAACCACCCCATCCAGAAAGAATACCCATACATACATACTTGAATACAGGAGGCTGCCTTATACTAAATCGGATTGTTGGACTGCTAAGGTCACTATTGTCTGCTCTGACTGGCAATGATTCTCCATGGTCTCAGGCTGAGGTCTTTCACTTCACCTGTTACCTAAGAATCTTAACTGATTTAACCTAGGACCTTCTGCATGCAAGACGGATCCTCTGTCACTGAATCACTATCTTCCCTACGAACCCAATAACGCTGGGAGGCTATTTAGAACTTTCTACATTTCCTCCCTTTTAAACAATTGCTTAATTGCCGATGCATCCATTACAGCAAATCAAGACATCTTCCCTCTGGATACCATTTTACTTCCAGGGATTTGAACAGTCCTGGCACTCGAGACTAATGTAGAGCTTTCCTGCTAGCCCCATATGGTTGCATGAGTGAGTCAAACATCTGCGTAACAGCCCTATGACATTGTGAGCAAGGACTGACAGAACTTCCCACCGTGCCAAAAGCGTTTTGTTACCTTCAAACATTTGCATGGTTGTCATTCGTATTAAAGTCTTTAGAAGTTTTAACGTGTAAGTGCACTTTGGTATTCAATGTTCTTTATACAAGGAGCAAGCAAAAAAAGAGCCAGTGTTGTGTAGGGGTTAGGGTATCTGATTAGGATCTGGGAGACCTGTGTTTGAATCCCCACTCTACCATGGAAGCTTGCTGGGTGACCTTGGGCCAGTCACACACTCTCAGTCTAACCTACCTCGCAGGGCTGTTGTGAGGATAAAATGGAGAAGAGGCAAAGGACATAAGCTGCTTTGGATCCCCACTGGGGGGGAGAAAGGTGAGGCATAAACAAAGCAAATAATCATCAGTGCCCTGCTATTTCATGTTCTGTTGTTTCATTTTTTTAAAAAACAAACTGTTCTTTCAAGAACTCTAAAAGCTGTACGACCCAGACTGCTTATATAAACAGATGCACATATAAACAGGCTTTTTAATTTTATTTAGCTCTTCTCTTGGGTTCCTTTCAAAAACACTTGCTTGATTTGAAAGAAATAATATTACAGTGTTCCTTACTCAGGAAATCAAGTCCAGCTCCCCTTCTCCCTGATTTCGCACCACTGACCAGTGCAAGTATATAAAGAACAAAATCTGCTTTTTAGATCATCTAGACAAGACCCAAACAAACTCCACACTGTTAAATTTGCACAACATGTGCAGACATTCACCATAAACACAATCAGCAGTCGCCTGTAGTAGAAGTGAAAGCTTGAGGGAAATGCATGTGCAGACATTCACCATAAACACAATCAGCAGTCGCCTGTAGTAGAAGTAAAAGCTTGAGGGAAATGCATGTGCAGACATTCACCATAAACACAATCAGCAGTCGCCTGTAGTAGAAGTGAAAGCTTGAGGGAAATGCATGTGCAGACATTCACCATAAACACAATCGGCAGTCGCCTGTAGTAGAAGTGAAAGCTTGAGGGAAATGCACTGTAAGTCACTGTGGTATAGTGGCTGCTGTGCTAGATCAGAATCTGAGAGACCCAGGTTCGAACCCCCACTTTGCCATGGAAACTCATTGGGTGACCTTGGACTAGTCACACACTCTCACAGAGTTGCTGTTGCTAGGATAAAAACGGAGAAAGGGGGAATGTGGTAAGCAGTTTTGGATCCTCACAGCGGGGAGAACAGGGTATAAATATCTAATTTTTTCAAATCAGGAGAAAAAACAGTGCTTCTAATGTTAAAAGAAAGAACTCATCGTTCATGTGAACCAGTGGCTTCTCCATCCCAAATGCATTAGACTCACAGTTCTGTAGCAGCATTAGCTTCCTATTGGCACAGGTTGCTCTGATAGCACTATTCTCATCACGTTGGGAGGTAGCAACTGATGTTAATGCCCACAGAGCATGAGTCAGTGTGGTAAACATCCCCACAGTTGGCTTTTCAAAGGAGATGAGACACACTCATGGAAGACAGGTCCTTTAGCAGTCATACTGACTAAATAAGGTTGCCAGGTCTGGCTCAGGAAATATCTGGGGACTTTGGGGGTGGAGCCAGGAGCAAGGTTGTGGCAAGCATAATTGAACTCTGAATGGAGTTCTGGCCATCACATTTAAAGAGACCGTGCCCCTTTTAAATGCCTTTCCTTCATCGGAAATCATGGGAAGATAGGGGCACCTTCTTTTGAGGTTCATAGAATTGGATCCCCTGGTCTGATCTTCCAGTCTTTTTTAAATGAGGGGAAGATTTGAGGAAAGGCACCAGTTGCTATGCTGAAAAATTGGTGCCCTGCCTCAAAAAACACACACACCCCTCAGATCCCCGCAGATTAATTCTTGATTATACTCTATGGGGACCAGTCTCCAAAGGGTATAATGGAGCACTCAGCGAACATTTCCCTCCTCCGCACACACGCTTTCCAATAACCCTGAAGTGGGGAGAGGGCATTCAAACCAGGAGATCCCCTGCCCCCACCTGGGGATTGGCAACCCTATTGGAAACTCCATGTTCAGAAACCATAAGACTGAATATCAGGGAGCAAAAGGATCTATAACATGTTGACAGGCCCTTCTAATTGGCCCGAAACAGGATGCTGGACTAAATGAAACGCTGGTCTGGTCCAACACAACTGCTCTTATGTTCTTAAAATAAGGAGTCCAAGTACTGAAAAAATTATTCCAGGCACATGACACAAAAATTTCCCTGGACAAATATAATGCAGATGTGAGACAGCACATGTGCGACACTCATTAATGGGGCAGGTAGACTCGAGTTCAGTAGCAACTTAAGAGACCACCAAGGTCTTTGGGATATAAGTTTTTGAGAATCAAAAAGCTTATGCCCCCCAAAATCTTGCTACTCTCAAATGTGCTACTGGACTCAAATCTATCTGTTCTACTTCAGACCAACATGGCTAACCTCGGAGACTCATTAATGTCACCAAGGAAGTCCAGAGATTACTTAGTTAAGACATAACTCAGAGACATCGCAGGTCTCCCTTCTGCTCAAATGATCTTTCAAACAAACCATCCGCATGTAAGAAAGTAATGCGTAACATACTATATCCTAGCAAGGCAATAAGTATAATGATTACATTGAAGGGTGTTCAGGACTACACGAGCCTACCTCAATCCGGATCTGTTCGGAGGACTATTTGAAGGTCAGCTGTCATAACACTAGCCAGCATTCTATAAATTCATTGTACGCAACTTGTCAGCTGAATTTGGTTTATGAGCACGTGCTATAAGCAAGAATCGTTTTTCCCTCGAAAAGAGGGACCCACAGAACTTTCACCCACCAATGCTCATATGCCATTTCGAGTAAGTTCTTAAAGTACAAGATCATCACTAGAACTTGCTCACCAGGGGCACACCTTGTTCAAATTCTTTTGACTGCATGATAGACGAGCTCCCAGTCAGCTAGTCTCACTGGTTCCTCAGAAAGCTTGTTGCGAGCCCAGCTACTGCGCTGATCAGGTTTGTGTCTGGATGTTAGCCACTTGGTCGCTGAAGCTTGTCGCTGATTTGCCAGATCAAGAGTTAAGTCATCTCATTCATAGAAAAAGAGGCACAATTCCCCAGAGTCGCGGTGATTCGGGTCATGAAACTGACCAACTTGGATGAAGCACCGAACCCCTCCCCACTCTTCCCGACTTTGTGCCGGTACAGTCAAAACGTATCCCTTAAAAGACCAACATTCATAGAATGAATTGCCTGTTTCTTGCACTTGTGCAGTCAGCCGGCATCTATTCGAGAAGTGATTTCAAGAACTACCAGCAAAACTAGCTGGATTCATGAGAAAACACTTAAACGCCGAGTAGGAAATCTGTGTAGTAAATCCCAACACAAAAATCTCAAGCTGATTTTATTTTTCCATTTTACTATCTGTTCTTTTTAAAATTCGAGGCAATAGCAGGGAAGGTGAAGTGAAGACGAAAGGGTGCGGGGGAAAGCAGCAAGAAAAAGCATTTTAAAAAAAGTATGATCATGCAAATGAACATCTCTGAACAGCTCACCCAACAAGCGGTTCCCCGCCTGTGATGCAGGGAATGTTGAAGCACGCCTGATTATTACACAACACGTTACCTCTCAGGCTACTCAGTGGTGGGTTGCATTTGTGCAACTATTCTTTAAATGGTACTAATACTGGACTACATCTTTGCTACACAGGCCCGTATCAACTTTGCAGCCTGCTGGCACACTGCCGTAAGGTTCACTGCTGAGAACAGTGGCAGAGGCTTTGGAAGAGCCTTCTTTCCCCCACCCCCTACCTCTTCTTACTATGCAACAGAACTTTAACTGAGATCTTGAACAACCTCCACCCCTGCACCAAACAACAGAAGCTCTGCTGGCAATGACTTCTTCTCTTCTCCACCCTCGCTTCCTGGAAGACATCCGGCGCAAATTCTCCCTGTTGCTGTTCATTCTGAGCTGCTAAGGTTGGGCTTCAACAGCCCGCACCTTGGTTCCCTTCAGAGAAATGAAGTGTTCTACGGATGCTTTTGAGACAAATGAAAAGCCTCTTAGTCCAGCCTGAGCTTTCAGACCTACTGCTAATGATGCCGAGCCTATGTTCCAAGAATAGCACCGGTAAAGAAATCAGAAGTGCAAGTCGGTGGCTGGGAGTGTTGGAGCAAGAATCTACATAAACCCAGTCTGACAGCTACAGTATGACAGCTGGTGATCTAGCTGCCAGGCTAGGTCACAGTGACCTGATCAGCAGACCGGCTTGAGCCGGCAGAAGCCAAGTGATGCAATCTGCTGAGTCAGCACGGCCAGGATTGGCTGCTTGGACTATATATGATCTGTGTGTGCATCACACAGGTCTCTCCCTGTGAGATGGTGGTTAGGCGAAGCACTTTGTCCGTGGAGGTGATATTGTATAGACTGCACAAGAGAGCACTTGTCGTGTATATATGTTAATACACCTTTTGGCACTAGTTGCACGTGTCGGCCTGATTTTCTTTCCTGAAGCCCTGTGTCGGGCAAGTCATCTCCCTCACTCTGCTACTCCCGCTCCGACAGGGTTATGGGCCCAGGGCGGTTCCGCTGCGCGGAGGAGAGAGTTGAGAGTTGAGCGGACTGTGAGTTTGGAAAGAGCCGGAGGCGAGGAACGCCGGTGAAGGACACAGAAGCACCACCGTTCTCTGTTTGAGAGCCAGAGGGACGTCGGCAGCCAGCCGTGAGGAGGAGTCGGCACGATGGCTCAGCAACAGCTTGGAGTAGCCGTTGAGAAGCTCACCTCAGCCAACTACGCGGTGTGGAGCCTGAGAATGCAACACTACCTCAAGCGTGAAGGGCAATGGCTGTTCGTGAGTAACCCCCCTGCTGACTTATCTCCTGCCGAGACTGTGTTATCGGATAAGGCACTGGCCAACATAGTGCTGTCTATAGGAGATGACCAGCTGGTTTATGTGCGAGGGAAGGACACTCCCAAGGCTGCCTGGGACGCGTTGAGTGCGGTGCATGTTAGCACCACTGCTGGTTCCCTCATGGCCTTGACAAGGAGGATGTTCCGCACCGTTATGCCGGCTGGAGGGTGTGTGAAAGATCACATCAAACGGCTAACGGACTGTTTCGTTGAGCTGGAGGCAAGAGGCAAGACTGTAGCTCCAGACGACAGAGTGTACATTTTGCTGTCGTCGTTGCCACCTGAGTACACTCCCCTGATAACTTCTCTGGAGACGGTGGACGTAGCGACCCTGACCATGGAATACGTCTGTGCCCACCTGCTTGACTTCCAAGAGAGAATTGCGGCCGTGAGCTGTCCGGGGGTGTCGGCCGGGCAGCGTGCTGTTATCGGTGTGTCCGGGAAGACAGCCAAGAATGAGCCAGCTTCTGCTGCTGGCAGGCGTCCGAAGGTGGAGGAAGTGGAGCCGACTGCGTTTGCAGTCCGTCGCTGCTATGGATGCGGGTCGTCGCAGCACCTGCTCCGAGCTTGCCCTGAGAGGGAGAAGAGGCGGGGGCGTGTGCGGCGAGAGCGGAGGACCGCCAGCCCGTGTGAGGAAGCAACCCGGCTGGTCACGTCTGCAGTAGAGAGCACAGGGTCTGCTTGGATTTTAGACTCCGGGGCAACGAGCCATCTCTGCTGCGAGAAGGAGTTGTTGAAAAACATTGACAGTCCTGAGCATAAGTATGTGAGATTGGCTGATGGGACCACTGCCAATTCTGTTTGCTCAGGCAATGTGGAATTTCCTGCACTGAAATGTATGTTGCAAAATGTGTTGTATGTACCCTCACTGCAGTCTAACCTGTTGAGTGTTAGCACACTGTTCGACCAGGGATACCAGGTGAGATTTGAGAAAACCTGCTGCAAAATCCTGGGAGGTGGGGGAAAGTTGCTTGTGACAGGAAAGAGGGAAGGTAAACTGTATGTGGTCCAGAGTGATTGTGCCCAGGTGGCTCAGGTGTCGAATGAGCCTGTGCACAATAATTGTATACATTTGCTCCATAGGAGACTTGGGCACTGCGGATTTAGGGCGTTAAAGAAAACCCTGGAGCTTGTGCCTAGTTTGAAAGTAAATCCTTGCAAATGTTACTTGGATTGCCAGGTCTGCAAGAAGACCAAAAGCAAGGCGTGTGCTGTTGCTAAAGAAAGCTCAAGGGAAAGCACACGAGCCCTGGAACTAGTCCATTTAGACGTTATTGGCCCATTGCCAAAGAGTCTGTCGGGGAGGAGATACTGCTTGGTGGCCACCGACGACCACACGAGGTACGCGTGGGTTTTCACCATGGTGCATAAGTCTGAGGTGTATAAGACATTCACCAAGTGGGTCAAAGCAGTGGAGAGACAATTAGGGGTTAATCTCCTAGCTGTACAAACCGACAGAGGGGGGGAATCCTTATCTAACCAGATGAAACGTTGGCTGGAGAACAAGGGCATTGCCCACCGTCTGACGAACCCGGCAACGCCCCGAGAAAATGGGCATGGGGCTGTATTGCAGAATGTGATGTATTGCATGTTAGAGGATGCACAACTGCCAATGACCTATTGGGCAGAAACCATACATGCAGCTGTTTTTTTGCAAAATAGGGTTTGGTGTAATACTGTGAAAAATGTGCCTTACAGGTTACTGTTGAACAAGACCCCAGATTTGAGTTCTTTAAAAGTCTTTGGGTCACGGGCTCGGGTTGGCATCCACTCCACGAGTAGCGGGGAGGGGGATGTCCGGGCAGAGAGCCTAATTTTTCTGGGCTACAAGCCAAGGGCCAGGTGTTATCGTTTCTGCAATAGCAAAAGCAAGATAACACTTAGTAAGAGTGCCCAGTTCAATGAAGAAAGCAGCTGGCCAAGGTTGCACTCCTTGCAGAAACAATTTGTCCTGCTGCCAAGTAGCGATAACGATGTTGGAGCGCAGCCCAGAACTCCAGCCCAGGAGGTGGCACCCAGTGGGGCTGGAGAAGGTGAGCCGAATGCTGGCACAGAGCCTGACGAGCAGAGTCAGGAGGCAGAGCCTCAAATGCAGGAACTGGAGGTAAAGTGTGAGAGTCAGGAGGTTCAACACCCAATTACAGGGGCAGAGCAACCAGCCTAGGAGGTGGGAACAGAGCAACCCGAAGAAGACAAAGCTGGTCCAAGCACAGGGCCACGGGTGTCTGCCAGGTCCACCAAAGGCCAACGTCCCGCTAGGTACAAGTGTCCCTATGTCACTCTGACTGTCAATCCAGATCCACCCGGATTAGAGGAAATGTTAAAAGAAAAGGCTAAGAAATGGAAAGCCTGGGTGGCAGAGTGCGAGGCAAGGGAGAAGGAGGCTGAAGCCAAGCGTCTGAAAGAGCTGGCTGAACAGGAACACGATGATGTGTTTTACAATCATGATGAGTTCCTGAACGAATTCCGGAAAGGGTTCCGAGCTACGTAAATATGAACTGTAATGCTGCAAGTGAACATGAAAACTGTGTAAAGTGTTTGGGTATACTGGGTTTAAATAGATTAGGAGGTGTGTTGGAGCAAGAATCTACATAAACCCAGTCTGACAGCTACAGTATGACAGCTGGTGATCTAGCTGCCAGGCTAGGTCACAGTGACCTGATCAGCAGACCGGCTTGAGCCGGCAGAAGCCAAGTGATGCAATCTGCTGAGTCAGCACGGCCAGGATTGGCTGCTTGGACTATATATGATCTGTGTGTGCATCACACAGGTCTCTCCCTGTGAGATGGTGGTTAGGCGAAGCACTTTGTCCGTGGAGGTGATATTGTATAGACTGCACAAGAGAGCACTTGTCGTGTATATATGTTAATACACCTTTTGGCACTAGTTGCACGTGTCGGCCTGATTTTCTTTCCTGAAGCCCTGTGTCGGGCAAGTCATCTCCCTCACTCTGCTACTCCCGCTCCGACAGGGAGAACCAGGTTAAAACACTCACTCTGCCATGTAAGCTTCCTCGGTGACCTCTTGGAACAGTCACACACTTTGGCCGAAGCCATCTTACAAGGTTGTTGTGAAGATAAAATGGAGAAGAGAACTATATCAGGTACTTTGGGTTCCCACTGGTGAAAAATGAAGTAAATAAATAAATTCCAGAGAATACCAGGGACATACATCTGTTCAAAACCCTACAGAACTTCCAATAAAATCTCAGTCTCAAAGGAGGAGGAGGAGGAAGAAGAAGAGGAAGAGGAGGAGGAGAAGGAGATTGGATGTATACCCTACCTTCACTCAAAGACTCAGAGCATTTTATAATCTCCTCTCTTTCTCTCCCCACAACAGACACCCTGTGAGATAGGTGGGGCTGAGAGGTCTTTCAAGAACTGCTCTTGAGAGAACAGCTCTGTGAGAACTGTGGCTGAACCAAAGTCACCCAACAGATGCGTGTGAAGGAGTGGGGAATCAAACCTGGTTCTCCCAGATTAGAGTCCAAGTACTTAACCGCTATACCAAACTGGCTGTTTTTATTCTTGCAATATTTTGCAAGGATCCTTTATTCTTGCAATATATGCCTTCCCTTCCAATTTGGTGTAGTGGTTAAGTGTGCGGACTCTTATCTGGGAGAACCGGGTTTGATTCCCCACTCCTCCACTTGCACCTGCTGGAATAGCCTTGGGTCAGCCATAGCCCTGGCAGAGGTTGTCCTTGAAAGGGCAGCTGCTGGGAGAGCCCTCTCCAGCCCCACCCACCTCACAGGGTGTCTGTTGTGGGGGAGGAAGGTAAAGGAGATTGTGAGCCGCTCTGAGACTCTTCGGAGTGGAGGGCGGGATAGAAATCCAATATCTTCTTCTTCTTCTTCTTCAATTTGGGCAATTTCTCTGTAAGACCAGTATCCCAGAGCAATTTATCCATCGCTAAAAATATGCAAAAATGCACGCTTCTCTTATGCAAACCCGCCAGTATAGCAAATGGCTCCAGATGGAACAAAACACTTTAATGCTGTGGGTGTGCTAGGAGACCACTGGTTGTTGTTGTTGTTTTTTAAAGAAGAGGCACCTTCCATGGCTTTATCATGTTCCAAAATAAGGGACAAACTTTAAAGGACGGGATTCTTGGCAATTCTACTAGCACTTTTTGGCAAGGCTGTGAGTTGGTTCATTTTGATAGTTTGATCTACACTTGACCGCCACACATTCAGGCCAGGTTCTGCTGCTTGATTTAACTCTACACCTTCCACCCAACCCAACATGACCACAGCCATGGGCAAAATCCATTAACATCCTATCATGGATACGCTTGAGTCCGGCTCATGAGTGCCATGCCTTAGCATGCTGGAGATACCTCTGACCATTTGCATGACGACTTGGTATGGAAACCGTGATCTGAAGAGCAAATCCATTCCCACATGATACGAGTTGCTCACATTAGTAAGCACTTTGTCCGTGTCTGCTGTCTCTTCTGTTTCAGCCCTTTGTATGTGTTCAATGCACTCATAGCTGAATGTGTGGACTTATTCCATTAAAAGGCATTGGAGGGGGGGGTAGGTTAAGGTTATCTATGGTGCTCCATCTGTGAAGTCCCTTTTGCTCACCCAAGTCATCACCTGATGTTTCAAGATATTAATAACTGAATGGATATGGGGTAATGGGCCTGCGAGTACACATGGAAGACAAAAGAGGGATTCCCTATGCACATTTCAGGGAGGTGAGACACGCTTATGTCCTATATAGAAGTGAGTCTGGGAGAAAGACAGAAACCTATGCCAAATGCATGGGTGTGTGTGAGAGAAAGATACTAAATGTGTGATGGTCAAAAAGTGAGTCCCTTCAACACGCAGCTAGAATGAATGTAGGAGACAGAAAAACACACATGTCTGCATATGAGAAAAAGACACACAACACTGCACAGGGTGCCTTCACACATGCTAAAGTTCCAACCCCCTTCAGTGATAGTTTGTAAGTGGATTTTGCCATTGTACACAATAAAATCCAGATGCATCAAAAGTGGACTGAAATACACACATCCTGTGAAATCCTGCCAAAGTGACTGTATGCAGAGGCAGCACCCAAAAGCCAACCTCTGTGTCTCTGAGAGGGAGAGCATGCCAGTCATGCACGCATGTGGGCGCGGGAATGAGGGAAAGGACCTTGAAGGAGCAATCTGTGTCTGAAGGTGACATTCTGGAAAAGACAGTCAGGCCCCTCAGTGCACTCTGTGAGTGTGTGTGTGAGAGAGAGAGAGAGTGAGTGTGCATGTGTGTGTGTGTGAGAGAGAGTGTGTGCATGTGTGCGTGTGTGTGAGAGAGAGAGAGTGTGCATGTGTGTGTGTGTGTGAGAGAGAGAGAGAGAGAGTGGGCATATGTGTGTGTGTGAGAGAGAGAGAGTGTGCATGTGTGTGTGTGTGAGAGAGAGAGAGAGTGCATGTGTGAGAGAGAGTGAGTGTGCATGTGTGTGTGTGAGAGACTTTGCATGTGTGCATGTGTGTGAGAGAGTGTGCATGTGTTTGAGAGAGAGAGAGAGAGAGAGTGAGTGTGCATATGTGTGTGTGTGAGAGAGAGAGTGAGTGAGTGTGTGAGAGAGAGAGCGTGCGCGTGTGTGTGCGCGCGTGAGAGTGTGCGTGTGCGAGAGAGAGAGAGAGAGAGAGAGAGAGCGAGAGAGATTCCCAACAGGCAGCCGGTCTCGCCGTGGCAGAATTCCCCCACTGCCCGCCCGCGTGAGAGGGAAGTGGCTACCTGGCATGCGCCAGGGGAGAAGCCGGCACCTGCGGCAGCCTTCCTCCCATGCAGGGGGCCGCCTCTTGGCCCTGCTCCGTGCAAAGGCGTCACCTTCTACCCCAACAGGCCTTCTCCCTCCCTCCCCCCCCTCGAGGGACAGACACCGGGGAGCTCCGCGGCGACCCCGCACCTGCCCCCCCCCCCCACTGCACCGCCGCGTCTCCCCCGCTCTAGCGCACGGCAAGGCGACCTCCCCGGGTTGCCACCTCGCCTGCACTTCGGCCGATGCCTGCAGGGAGACGAGCCCCCCACCCGCCCCCCGGCTTTGCGGCAGAGGCTCCCCCTCCCTCCCTCCTTCCTTCCGCCGCAGCGGCGGCGTCTTACTGTGGGCAGGAGAGGCTCCATCTGCGCGCCTTGGTCCTTGATCTCCATCTTCGGCGGCGGCGGCGGCGCCGGTCTGGCGCCTGGGCGGCTGCGGCTTCTCCTCCTCCTCCTCCGGCGCGGTCGTCTGGCAGCCCCGGCGCGGCTCTCGGGCTCCCGCTCGGCTGCTTAGTATGCCGATCAGGTCGCTCTGAAGCAGGAGACACCCGCGCGCCCCGACTCACCGGCGAGTCACATGGCTCCCCCGCCGCCCCCCCCCCCTCCCTGCCTCCCTGCCTCCGACGCCCGCCCAAGCGAGGCCGCTGCCTCGGCGGCTGCTGGGGGGAGCCCGGATTGCGGGAGGGAGTCTCTCCTTCGCCCAACTCGACCCACCGGGTCAGGCAGTGCAGCGGCTGCCCTGCGCTGTTACCGCATTTGCAGCACTTGCTTCCAGAAGGAGTCAGAGCGGGTCCCAGCGCGCGTCGAAGACCCTCCCTTTGCCTACGGCTTCCCAACCCACCCTGGAAAGATCAGGCTAGGTGTGCTCCCGGGACCTCAAGCGGTGTCACCTCGGGCAGGGTGCCAATGACATTAGTGGCATCCTAAACATACACCATAAGAGAGACCCGCCAGGCTGAACCGGTTGGACTAGGTGCTGGGAAGAAGCGGGTTGACGTTCCCCCTGCTCCGTGAAGCTGGGTGGATGTTCTTAGGTTCTCTGCCCGACCTACCTCGCAGGGTTGTTGAAAGGATGCAAGAGTCCGTTGGTGTGGTGGTGAAGAGCAGCGGACTCTAATCTGGACTACGGGGTTTGATTCCCCACTCCTCCACATGCAGCAGCTGGGTGACCTTGGGCTCCTTCAGAACTTTCTCGACCTCACCTACTTCACAGGGTGCCTGATATGGGGAGAGAAAGGGAAGGAGATTGTAAACTGCTCTGAGACTCTTGAGTGGAGGGCAGGGTATAAATCCAATCCTCCTCCTCCCCCTCCAGTGCACACCAATCTGAGCATCTTGGTGGAAAGGTGAAATAAAAATGAGCTAAATAAATGTCCCACAATGTTCTGGGGGCTTGTTCCCAAGTAAGTCTGCAAAGACTGTACACTTAGAATGGAACCATTCTGCACATGATTGCCTTGAATACTGCTGGAGCATAGGTACATTTACTCCAGGGCCAGGGGAAAAGAAAGTACAGTTCCTTTTTCACCAGCCAAATGTTCCACCATACTGCATATAACACCCAACAAGATTCTGTCCGCTATGGGGGAATATTCTCCAGCCCTCTCCGTGCCATAAAATTCACAGCAGCATTTCATCACTCATTTTGTGGCAAAGCTGTATACAAATTCACACCAATGATGTTTGTTTGCTGTTTTATTTCATAAACTAGAAGAAAAAATACAACGGGCTCTAGAAGGAAGCACAAGATGAGTGCCCCCCTTGCTGTCTTCCCACCCATTCACTCCTCCCTCACCTCCCAGGGAGCTGATTTCTGCTTTCTGTAATTCTGAGTGTCCTCCAGCCCCCACCTGGAGATTGGCAACAATGACTCCCTAGGAGAACATGGCATTGTACCTGTCTGAGATCCCACCCCTCCTCAAACCCCACCCCCTTCAGGCCCCACCCCTTAAATATCCAGGAATTTCCTAACCTGGAGTAGGCAATCCTATCTCCTTCCCTTTATCTGTCCCTCTGACTTCAGCTTTCCATCACCTTCTCCCTCCCTGCATCCTCTACATAAGCTGTATTTCTCCACAGTGTGTGTGTGGAAGGGAAACTAAAGTGGCTTGCATCATCCTCTTCTCACAACCCTGTGAGGGGGGCAGGTAGGCTGGAAATCTGTGACTGCTCCGATATCACCCAGTCAATTTCCATAGCAAGAACCTGGGTCTGACAGGGTCTGACAGGCCCCACTCTGAAGCCCTGACTCCTCTGCCCTCCTAAGATTCCACCACAGAACCTAGAACTGGCAGCCATGGGCAGGACTGGCCCCAGTGAGTTCTGCCTCAGAGGCCTTTAGTGGTACCTTTCAGAACAACACTCTCTCTCTTATAACATGGTTGGTCTTAAGCACTCGGCAGCCATTTTCTCCAGGGGAAGTGATTTCTGCCGTCTGGAGATTAGTTGTAATTAGTTGTAATTCTGAGGGATCACCAGCCCTCACCTGGAGATTGGCAACAATAGTTCCCTGAGAGGAAATTGTTGGTTTGGAGTCTATGGCATAGCACCTGTCTGAGGTCCCACACCTCCTCAAACCCCACCCTCTCCAGGTCCCACCCCTTAAATCTCCAGGAATTTCCAAACCTGGAGCTGGCAACCAAATCTTCTCTTTACTTGCCCCTCTGACTTCAGGTTGCCATTGCCTCCCCCTTCCTGCAGCCTCTACATAGGAAAAGGACAGTCTTTCTCCCCAGTGGGGGGAACCAAAGCAGATTACATCATTCTCCTCTCCCCCCCCCATGTGATCTGAACAACAGCCCTGTGAGGCAGGTTAGGCTGAAAGTCTGTGACCGGTTCAAAATCACTCAGTCAGCTTCTATAGCAAGAACCTGTGTCTGGCAGGCCCCACTCTGAAGCCCTGACTCCTATGCCCTCCTCAAATTCCACCAGAATCTCCAGGGATCTCCCACCAACCTGGAACCAACAGCCATAGTCAGCACTGGACCCAATGCATTCTGCCTCAGAGGCCTTTCAGACCAACAGTTGGGAGTATCTCTGCTGTCTCCCTCCTCCTTCCTCCCTCAGCCAATCAAAGGAAGGTTTTCTTTCTCTCTTCTGTGAATCAATGCAATAGGTGGCTCAGCCAATGGGGGAAAGTAGGGAGAGCCAGTAACTGCCAGATCTAAAGTTGATTGCATTTTACTGACAGAATCAGCTTTGCTGGGTAGCAACAGCTACTCGGGCGGGAGAAAGGAGCAGACAGCGAATGGCATGCAAGTACTCTTGACTGATAGTTTGATGGGCCAAAGGTTGATGAAGTGCAGTCCCACCCAGTCCCAACAAATCAGGATGCTGGGATTTGCCAACATGAAGCCGGTTTTATGTCTATAGATACCCTGCCATTCTCTCCCCCGGGGATACAAAACTGCTTCCCCATTTTATCCACACAACAGCACCGAGAGGTGAGTTAGATTGAGAGTGTGTGACTGACCCAAGGTCACCCAGAAAGCTTCCATAGCAGAGAAGGGATTCAAACCCGGGTATCCTAAATCCTATTCCGACACGAGCCATTCCACCACACTAGCTCTCAGATAGCGATCTGGATATGTGTTATGATACATTGGTGGCGCTGGAATGGGCCATCTAGCTGTAGCAGATTTTATGGTGAGCCTGTGGGGTTTGACATGCAAGAAAGGTTCAGAGGTAGTTTGCCATTGCCTGGCTCCACGTAGCAACCCCGGAGTTCTCGGGGGAGGGGGGGTCACCCAAGTACCAGCCAGGGCCAACCCTGCTTATCTTCCATTATCTGATTAAATCAAGCAGGCTGGGCCATCCAGATCAGGTCTTTAATATATATTGCCATCAGCGTTCCTTCTAAGATAGATAGATAAATTTATTGTCATTGTTCTCAAAAAAGAAAATGGGAGCAACGAAATGAGGTGCTCTTCCACAAACATACCAACACATCAACACCCACAAAAGGACATATACATAGACCATTTAAATGCATCTAAAAACGCATAACCATTCATAACCCTGCATTTAGCTTAACCACGGCACTTGGATAGAAGCTGCCCTTGAATCTATTTGTCTTTGCCTTCAACACTCTATATCGCCTACCTGACGGTAAGATCTCAAATAGCAAGGGGCCCGGATGTGAAGGGTCCCTTAAGATCATTTGTATCTTCCTTCTACATCCCATATCATACAGATCCACCAATGAGGGGAGAGAACATCCACAAATCTTCTGTGCTCTCACCATCACTCTTTGGAGCACCCTTCTCTCTGCTTCCGTGCAGCTCCCAAACCACACGCAGAGGCAATAAGATAAAATGCTCTCAATGGAACTACGGTAAAAGGCAACCAGCAGACTCCCTGACAGTTGTTGTGATCTTAAGAGTCTTAATCTGAGTTAGCTTAAACTGAGTTAGTCTTAAGCTGAGTTAGTGTGAGCTAGCTCACAGATTTTTAGCCTCCAGCTCACACATTTTTGTCCTAGCTCAGGAAGGAGGACCCCCAGAGCACAACAATTTATGCAGCAGCTCACAACTTTAATGCCAGTAGCTCACAAAGCAGAATTTGTGCTCACAGGACTCTGCGGCTTAGAGGGAACGGTGATTCCCATTGCGAAATATGCGTTCCAGCAAGAAGGTGCTACTTGCTTGTTAAAAAGAAATCTAGAAATGGGATCATTATGGAAAAATTCCACTTATATACCTCAAGCCAAATCAAGACACCTGGAAGAGAGAGGGGGCACATGGCTGGCTGCTCTGTGCTCCTCCTAAGTCCATCAGTTCAGTACGTTTACTGGGATACAGCCAAATCCATCAGTGCTGACTAAACATGAAGGATGAAGGAGCTGCCTCTAGAGAGAAGTGGGACGTTGCCTTCAAAGCCTCCTACAAAGTTCTTGCTGGAAGAAAAACTTCCCTTGAGTCCTGAGATGCTCAGAAAAAAAAAGCGGGCATAGAAATATTGTGAATGCATCAAATAAGCAAACAAACCCAGAGGAAGCAGTGGCACGCAAAGGAATTGGTACCAAAGTCTGGCATCATGGGTTGGGGATTGCTGTTGTTGGGGTCCCGCACCCAGCCCATTCGTAACAACTTTTCATGCCAGTTCTGATTCTTTATATAAGGAGATGACTCCATTTTTCATTCTTATTTCTAAATATTTTGAAGGCATAAGCCCAGGCTAACTACTAAAGCAGAGCTTCATATGGCATCTGAAAACAGATTCTCTGATTTACAGTTCTTCCCTGCTTTAGCATTAAGACGCTCCAGTTGTTCCATATGGCCACGTGGCACTGGAATCCATGGTTATCTATCTCTTAAAGGAATCCACAAGACTTTTCTGCACTTAGTATTATTATGTATGCTCTTATTCTGGACAGCTGCCCAAGGAGCAAAAATGGATGTTTCTTCCCGTTGCTTTGGTTCCTGGTGGACCAAAATGAACATTTCTCCTACTTCCGACCTAGCACTTCAGCGCCAAGCCAGGTTGGAAGCAAGAGAAATTTTGATTCTGTGTGCTTGGCATGTTCAGCTTATGAAACTCAATACCACATGATGAAGGCTGCCAAGCTCCCGGGCAGGGGTTCTCCCGCTTTGGGGATCCCCCACCTGCTGGCCCCGTGGGTCGGTGGGGGGTGGATCCCCTCCCGACATTGCTGGCACGATGACATCACTCATAAGTGATGTCATCGTGCCAGTGATGTCGCATGCCAGCCGTTCTAGGAGCTTCCAGGAAAATTCTATGGTTTTCTTGGACACTTTAGCAAGTTGGGAGGAAAACTCTAGAGTTTTCCTCCCAAATTGCTAGAGCATCCAGGAAAACCACAGAGCGACCGGTCTGCAACGTCACCAGCGCGAGGACGTCACCTACGAGGCTCGGTGGCCACAGGGGATTTGGCAACCCTATGCAGTGATTACCACTAGCCAGTGCGGCGCAGTGACTAAAAGGGCTGACCCAGGATCTCGGAGACCCAGGCTGAAATCCCCACTCTGCCCTGGAAGATCACCGGGTGACTTTGGATAAAATCCCCACTCTGCCCTGGAAGGTCACCGGGTGACCCAGCCTAACCTAACAGGACAACAGTGAGAATGAAATGTAGAAGGGGAAAATTATGTAAGCTGCTTTGGGTTCCCCTTGGGGAGAAAAGTAGGGTAAGAACATAAGAGAAGCCATGTTGGATCAGGCCAACGGCCCATCAAGTCCAACCCTCTGTGTCACACAGTGGCAAAAAATGTTATATACACACATACATTGTGGCTAATAGCCACTGATGGACCTGTGCTCCATATTTTTATCTAAACCCCTCTTGAAGGTGGCTATACTTGTGGCCGCCACCACCTCCTGTGGCAGTGAATTCCACATGTTAATCACCCTTTGGGTGAAGAAGTACTTCCTTTTATCCGTTTTAATCTGTCTGCTCAGCAATTTCATCGAATGCCCACGAGTTCTTGTATTGTGAGAAAGGGAGAAAAGTACTTCTTTCTCTACTTTCTCCATTCCATGCATTATCTTGTAAACCTCTATCATGTCACCCCGCAGTCGACGTTTCTCCAAGGGTATAAATGAAACACCCTTAGCTTAGAATGCTTCTGAAATATGAAGTTTAAAACCATTTCATCAACAAGAGCTTTTTTTAAAGTACAAAAACATAAAACTGAGGTGTCCAATTAAACCATAGCACCATTTGTATTGTGAACCCAAAACAAGAACCCTATTAATAAACCAAGGAGCAATAATTAACATAAGAAGAGCAGGGGGTGAAAAAGGGGACAAGGAAGCATGTTAATAAAGAAAATAGCAAAATGCATGAAGGAAAAATATATATTCTTGTCTTCTGCTTAAAGTCAACAAGACCGGCTTTGGGCAATTCACTAAATGAAGTCCACCCTCCAAAGCAGCCATTTTCTCCAGGGGAGCTGATCTCTATGGTCTGTGATCAATATCACGAGATCACAGGGTTGTTGTGAAGACAGAAGAGGGCAGAGACCCACCTAAATCTGCCTGTCATGATCTGAGGCCTAGTGCAGCCTAGAGAGCAGGGAGAACCCTAACTAGGAGTTGCTAGAGGGCCTATATCTCCCAGGATGCCTTCCGTCCCTCTGATAGGATAAAGAGGTTTTGTGGGGAAAACTGGCCTAGGAGGGGAGGGACCTGGGAGGAAAACATAAAAGATCCTGCTACAGAAGAAGGGGTGTTGTCTCTAGAAAAGGCTGCAGAGGGAAAGGGTCTGTTTGGTAGGGTTGCCAAGTCCAATTTAAGAAATATCTGGGGACTTTGGGGGTGGAGCCAGGAGACATTAGGGGTGGACCCAAGATCAAGGCTGTGACAAGCATAATTGAACTCCAAAGGGAGTTCTGGCCATCACATTTAAAGGGACGTCACACCTTTTCAATGCCTTCCTTCCATAGGAAATAATGGATAGGGGCACCTTCTTTTGGGGCTCATAGAATTGGACCCCCTGGTCCAGTCATTTTGAAACTAGGGGGATACTTTGGGGAGAGGCACTAGATGCTGTACTGAAAATGTGGTGTCTTTATCCCAAAAACCACCACCACCCCGAGCCCCAAATACCCGCCGATCAATTCTCCATGATTTTCTATGGGAATAAATCTCCATAGGGAATAACAGAGTTCCCAGCAGACATTTCCCTCCCCCCCCCCCGCTTTCTGACGACCCTGAAGCGGGGGGAGGGCCTCCAAACCGGGGGGGGGGGATCTCGTGCCCCCACCTGGGGATTGGCAACCCTACTGTTTGGAGAGAATGCCGCTAGAGTGAGATCCCTCACTCTAGGAGGGTGAATTTGGTACTAGAGGAAGGGAACATTTAGCAAGTCACATCAGGGCTTTTCTTTTTTGTTTATACCAGCCTTTACTGTTTATATATTCCACTGTTGTACTAAAGCTTTTATTACCCACCTGTTGTTTGAGCATTGTAAATAAACTTGTTTTTGTTGCTTAATTGCCTAAGTCCTCACCTCTCCTTGGTCACTGTTAAAAGGTTTTACAGGGGTGGTTGGGTGCCCTCCATGCAGCCCCTTACCAGAGTGGTGGCAGCCAGCAGCAGGCCCTTCCTGGCCCCTTGCGGTGTGACACTGCCCTTGGAGGAAAAGCTCCTTGGATGAAGAGTGCAGTGAGATGTACGTAAATAAATAGAACCAAACACTGATAACAGTGCTCAGATATGTTCCTTTATGAAAGCCTTTCCTTTTTTATTTCCAGTCCCTTGTACAGGAAGCAACATTCTTCCAAGGTCTGCTAGAAAACAGTAGACTGAGGGTTGTAGTCTCTTGCAATGTTTAGTGAATGCATCATTTTGCTTTTAACGCCTTGTCTTCAACATCTGTAATACACTTTCTGGATTGTTTATACAGATTGCTTACCAGAGAAACGTGATTTGCAAAAGCACTTTTCGCCACAAGTACTGCAGACATGTCTAAGACTGCTGGATCGTTATCCTGAACAGTGCTTCATATATTTTTAAAATAATGACTGTAATAAATACTGCAAAAAGAGAGCCAGTGAAGTGTGTTTGCTAACAGCTGAAAACCAACTCAAACAATACTGCATGTATATAAGCAAGCAACCTCAACTGTCCCTGAACAGCCTGCATTCAACTGAACTGTAGGTGACCAAAATTCATAGCTATATGCCAATTCCCTTCAAGAACACTCTGGGCGTTTTCGCACTTACCTTAAGCCGGAGCGACGTCCCTCTTCACCGCGCAGCGTCTGCACGGTTTTCGCACTAATTGCTCCGGAGCACCTGGAAGAGCCGCAAAGCCCCGCGGCTTTTGCGGTGCAAATGTAAACCGCCAAAAACCGGTTTACATTTGCGCCGCAAAAGCCGCGGGACTTTGCGGCTCTTCCAGGTGCTCCGGAGCAATTAGTGTGAAAACCGTGCAGATGCTGCGCGGTGAAGAGGGACGTCGCTCTGGCTTAAGGTAAGTGCGAAAACGCCCTACATGTTCGAGAGCCCACCGTGCTTATTTTCTTCAGTCTTTCCCTTTCCCCAAAAAACTGCACAACATTTAGTTGTGTTTTAAAGGAGCTGCATTCACAACTCTTGTCTTCTGATGCAAAGGCTAAGGAGCTCCGGCCTTTTAAAATCTGAGGATGGCATTGCAAACACTGCACCTCTGATTATTGGGCTGTGGCCAGCCTGTTTTACAAAAGAAAAAAAAAGTTGGATCACAGGGTGGGTTTTACTTTACTTGGAGCATAGCTTATTTGATTGTTAAGTCCTCAGTTCTTTTACTTACTAAGGAAGATTGAAAACACACGTTGGTAATCCTTTCACAATTTAATTACAGCAAGCTTGCTTTCATTCCAGCCAAACTGGGAGGGGGGAGGGGAATGAAAACAAGTGAAGGCAAGAATGGTTCAAGAGCTTGATCCTGCAAACTTAAGTCAAATGACATGATTAGGAAGGAGGGAGAGGTTTTGATACAAACCCCAGAGGTAGGGTTGCCAATCCCCAGGTTTGGAGGCCCCTCCCTGCTTCAGGGTAATCAGCAAATGGGGGGGAGGGAAATATCTGTGGAGCATTGCATTATACCCTATGGAGACTAGTCCATTATATCCTATGGAGAATTGATCGGTGAGTATCTAGGGCTCTGGGGGGCTGTTTTTGAGGTAGATGTGCCAAATGTTCAGTACAACATCTGGTGCCTCTCTTCAAACCCTACCCCCAAATTAAAAAAAAAAAATTGGAGCAAGGGGTTTAATTCTATGAGCCCCAAAAGAAGGTGCCTCCATTTCCAATGGAGGGAAGGCATTTAAAAGAAGTGTGGTCCCTTTAAGCGTGATGGCCAGAAGTCCCTTTGGACTTCAGCCATGCTTGCCACAACCTTGCTCCTGGTTCCATCTCCAAAGTCTCCTGGCTCCACCCACAAAGTCTCCAGATATTTCCTGAGTCAGACCCGGCAACCCTACCCAAGCGGCAGATGATATTTCATATTACATTTTATATCTGTTTGTGAATTTCAGCTGCAGTTTCTGCTCATTTTCCACTTCTTCATCCTCCTAATTTCCCTAACTTAGTACCATTGATTTATGCAGAGCATTTTTAGTCTACCTGTCCTCTAAGAAGCTCAGGGTAGCACACAACGCACTTCTGCATTTTACCCTCACAAAATAGTGCAAGGTAGGTTAGGTTGAGAGAAAGTGATTGGTCAAAGTAGGGTTGCCAAGTCCAATTCAAGAAATATCTGGGGACTTTGGGGGAGGAGCCAGGAGACTTTGGGGGTGGAGCCAGGAGACATTGGGGCGGAGCCAAGAACAAGGGTGTGACAAGCATAATTGAACTCCAAGAGAGTTCTGGCCATCACATTTAAAGGGACAGCACACTTTTTAAAATTTCTTCCTTCTATAGGAAATAACAAAGAATAGGGGCACCTTCTTTTGGGGCTCATAGAATTGGACCCCCTGGTCCAATCGTTTTGAAACTTGGAGGGTACTTTGGGGAGAGGCACTAGATACTATATTGAAAATTTGGTGCCTCTTCCTCAAAAAACAGCTCCCCCAGAGCCCCCAAAACCTCCAGATTAATTCCCCATTATACCCTATGAGAATTGATCTCCACATAGGGAATAATGAAGACGTTTCCCTCTCCTCCTCCCTCCCCCCCCCCTTTCTGGCAACTGAAGCGAGGGACTGGCCTTTCTACTCACGAGTTGCTGCCAGCTTCTTTACAGCAGCAGTCACACCATCCCAAAGTGGAGCCTTGCAATCAAGCCTCCGGAGGTGCAAAGGCACATGGTCCTTTGCAGGCGGGGCTTCTCTCCTCCCCCCCCCCCAGCCAGCTGACTGGGCGCGGGAAGCAGCTTGCGAAAAGGAAGAACGGCTGCTGCAACGGGGCTGGGTGGGAAGGGAAGGGAGGAGGAGAAGCATCGGGCATTGGAGTCCGTCAAGACCCGCCTGCGTTCGGCAGCCACCTCCACCCGCTCGCTGGCGAGCCAGCCTCCCTTCTCAAGATTTCCCTTGCCAGGCTCAGCACCTCCTCCCCGGACGACGCAAATGCTCCTTGGCGCCATTCCCCCCTCCTCCCCCCGCTTCCAGAGTTATGGAAAGTGGGAAAAGAGGCTGAAAATCCAGTATTCTCCCGCCAGGGCGGGAGGCTTGGGAAGGCTAGGTCAAAGGTCACCTGGTAAGCTTTGTAGCAGAGTAGGGGATTTGAACCTGGATCTCCTAAATTCTAGTCCAGCACTTTAAACCACTGCACTATGCTGGTTCTCACATTTCCCCTTCTGGCTTCCTTTTTTTTCTTCTCCTGAACAACTCTTATTTCCTTTCCTAGAACACTTTTCCTTTGCTCGAGGAACTTCCTGTTGCATTCTTAAGAATGGTTTAGTCCATCCAAGCGTTGCCAGCCTTCAGGTGCTGGCTGGAGTTCTCCCACTATTACACCTGATCTCCAGGCAACAGAGGTCACCTGGAGAAAATGGCTGCTTTGGAAGGGTGACTCTGGCAGTAGACGGCAGTGAAGTCCCTCCCCTCCCCAAACCCCACCCTCCATCCCCACAATCTCTGGGATTTCCCAATTTGGAGCAGATAACCCTAGTCCAGGGATATCGAACTCATTTGTTATGACGGCCAGATCTGACATAAGTGAGACCTTGTTGGGCCGAGCCATATCGGGCTGGGCCGTTTGTGTACCTATTTAAGATTAGATAGCAGAAATATAAACTTTATAAAGGACACAGACAAACACAATAAAACTTGCTTAAAACATTAGGACTCGTTGGTCTTAAAGGTGCTTTCTTTGTATCTCTCCCGTGCAATCCAGGGAACTGGGCAAAGGAAGCTCTGGCTCCTTCCTTACTTCCCCAGGGGACCAAGGGGAGGAGTCTCAGCCAATAGAAGGAAGAGAGGCTTGGCTCAGTAGCTCTGCTGTGCTACTGAGAGAGTCTGGCAAAGCAAGCTATTCTTCCTCATTCCTCTCCAAGGGAGGAGCCTCAGCCAATGGAAAAAATAGAGTCTTTGCTCTGTAGGTCCTGTGCGATTGAATAAGCCTTGCAAAGCAAGTTGTTATGCAGAAGGAAGCGAGAGAGAGAGAGAAGGAAGCAGATGACAGCCAATTGCTCGGAGGCCTAATAGAAGCCCTTCGAGGGCCTGATTCAGCCCCCGGGCTGACACTCCTGTCCTAGTCCATCCTTCTTAGCCTAAGCCCTTCTGGCTCCCATCCTAGGACCTGAACTGCTCAACAAATCATTCTCTGGATTTCCCAGTCTTGTTATAAGAAAGGCCGATAAAGGTCATAGGTTTTACTGCTGTCTTTACCCCTGCCACAAAATCTCTCTGTGCATTATAGCTGCGTACTAACAACCAGGTTTGGAAGTCAATGCACAGTTAAGGACAGATCAGGTCCAGATAGCGAGTAAGGTTCAGCAGGCTAGAGGCAAGAGAGAAGCAAACAGCCAAGAGAGCACCGAATTGCTTCAAGACTGCAGAAAAGAGGCATGGTACTTGGACTGCTGAGCCTAGAGTTTTGTAGGGTATGATAGATGGGAAAGGATGCACATGGAGGTTCAGCTGGTACTGCAGCCTAGGTGGCAGTCTTCGCTTTGCTATCAGATGGGAACCCGTACTACATCCTAGCTCAGTGGTGGCCAAACCACATGCAGATTTTAAGAAAAAAAGTACTGCATTTAAAAGATCTTTTCAGTCCAGTGACTGGCCATTTCCCTCTCCTCCGGTAGCAGTGATAAGCTCGTCTTTCTGTAGCTAACAGGGGCCCATAATGGACTTTGAAGCTGAAGAACGATGCAGTCAAGGACCTCAACCTATCACTTTAAAACTGCTGGCAAGAGCCAGTGAAGAACAGGGGATGAGATGGAAAGAAACACCAGACTGATGGAAGACAATGAACACATGAAGTTGAGTCTAACTATTTGTCCATCGAGGTCAGCATTGTCTACTTGGACTGACAGAAGTTCTCCAGTTTCTCAGGTCTCTTTCATATCACCTACTAGCTAACCCATTTTACAAATGTACTCTTTACCCTCTTTAAAGTCGGTAATAGGCTGGGACCCAAGTAAACTGCAGGACTGGATTTTTGAAAAGGACGCCCTTTGTGACATCAATCTGAACCATCAATCTAAATTCTCTGTCTGGTATCCCCAGTTCAAGAAAAATAAATTCTTTCCCGCTATCTTGCTGACCTGTCAAACGCCCCTCTAAGAAAAGAATTTATCCAAGCCCGTTTCCAAACAATGCCGTTCTTGTACCTTCAGGGTGGATTTCAAAAAATACCTGTAGACCAGCATCTCTGCTCCTGTGGTACCAATCAGATAGAAGATATTGCTCATTGTATTCTATCCTGTCCATTCCATGGGCCCATTCAAAATAAACTGCTGAATCAATTTCTCACAAAGTTTAAATCAGAAGAGGAATATATTAAATTTTTATTGGCTGATGCCATTCCAGATGTTACCCTTAAGGTAGCTACTTTCATCTTTCTAGCAACAAAAAATAAGGAAGAAGATAACCACAGACACCCATACAAGAATTTTGGCCAAGTTATAGTCTTGTTCTGTCATGTTGTTTTATTATTTATGTTTTAAATCTTGTTCATAGTTCTGTATTTTACTATGGTGTTTTTTTAATGTTTTAATTTTTATGGCTAGAAGTAAACTGTAAACTTTTGGGGATTTGCTGGGTTGTCCGTGGCGCAGAGTGTTAAAGCTGCAGTACTGCAGTCCTAAGCTCTGCTCACGACCTGAGTTCGATCCCGGGTGAAAGCTGGGTTTTCAGGTAACCAGCTCGAGGTTGACTCAGCCTTCCATCCTTCCGAGGTCGGTAAAATGAGTACCCAGCTTGCTGGAGGGAAAATGTAGATGACTGGGGAAGGCAATGGCAAACCATCCCGTAAAAAGTCTGCCATGAAAACGTTGTGAAAGCAACGTCACCCAAGAGTCGGAAATGACTGGTGCTTGCACAGGGGACCTTTCCTTTTCCTTTCCTATGGCTACAACTATAAAATATTTTGATGTTGATGATGTTGACCTACTAGCTAATGGTTTAAACTGGGGATGTTGGGGATTGGGTGTTTTACTGGAGCCTTCATTATCAATGGAGGCCCAGATAACAGCCACTGCCAAGTCAGCATTTTTCCATCTGAGGCGGGCGAGGCAGTTGGCCCCTTTCCTAGAGCGTCAGGACCTAGCAACGGTGATCCATGCGACGGTCACCTCAAGACTGGACTACTGTAACGCCCTCTACATGGGGCTGCCTCTGTGCCGGACCCGGAGGTTGCAGCTAGTGCAGAATGCGGCGGCCAGGCTGCTGCTTGGTCTCCCAAGATGGGAGCATATATGGCCGGGGCTACGCGGACTGCACTGGCTGCCGATTATATACCGGATCCAGTACAAAGTGCTGGTTATTACCTTTAAAGCCCTATATGGCCAAGGACCGACCTACTTGAGGGACCATCTCTCCCCATATGAGCCCCAGAGAGCACTGAGGTCAGTAGGAAAAAACAGATTGACTATCCCTGGGCCAAAAGAAGTTAAACTTCAAAATACCCGCACACGGGCCTTTTCCGTCGTGGCCCCATACCTTTGGAATCAGCTCCCAGAGGAGGTGCGGGCCCTGCGGAACCTAGATCAGTTCCGCAGGGCCTGCAAAACCACCCTGTTTAAAATGGCGTTCATCAACGACTGAATTATAGGTGTATAATAAAGGAAACGCCAAAATGGTCCGGTTTAGGGATCTGCCATCATTATACCATCTGACAGACATAGCGTCAAATAATAATGTCTACTGCCAGATTTAGTATTGTTAGATTTAGGAATGTTTTAATTAATTATTTTAATTATGTTTTAATGCTAATTTAATGTCTTATTACTGTATTGTTTACTTTAGATGCTGTTAGCCGCCCTGAGCCTGCTTCGGCGGGGGAGGGCGGGATACAAATAAAATTTTACCTTACCTTACCTTACCATTGAACCTGGGACCTTCTGCAGACCAAACACATTTTCTACCATTGAGCCATTTTGTTTGCCTAGACCTGCCCCCGTCATTGGTCTTACAGAGCCACACCTTTCACCACAGCTTGTACAGCCTTGAGCAGTGGCACAGTTAAATTATTCAGTCCTCTACTCCTATTCCTTTCTCATCTGAAATGGCCTCAGGGGGTCACTATGTGCAACTATCGGCACATGCAAGTTTCCCTGACTGGGCAAATAGTGACTCCCTGGGCCCATATCAGGCTGGGAAAACTGCATACACTACAAGATCAAAACACCTCTCCCTGCACTCCATAGTTCTGGTACAAATCAGGCCCACATGGTCTTCAGAATTAAGTTCTGATCGTGGAACTCCAGGCACACATCTATTCAACAACCTCTGGCAGCTCTATGTGGGACAGAAGGACTTCGTCACATGGGAATTCCAGACTCATCGCAGATGTCCGATTGCCAAACCACTTACCTCCTGGCTCTAACTGTTCATCCACTTTTTCCTACCTTCAGTTAGTTTGGCTTTGATGAATATTGTTGGATTTTTAAAAAATAACTTAAAACTCCACGAAGATCATTTCCCACCCTTTGATCAGCCTTAAAACTTTGTTTTTCCCCTGATGATTTCCCATGTGGTCACAAAGCTGCTTTGCATATTTCCTAATTTCCAGCTCTTTTAAACATCTAAACATTGCGTTATATTCTAAAAACGCAACTTAAGCAGCCGTCTTAAAGGGCATGCCTAGTTTCAAGAGTGCAGCTTAGGAGGAACAAAAAAAAAAAGGAATGCCATATTCAGAAGATGCAGCTCTTCAGAAAGCTATAATTGTTGTGTGGTATCTCTTGATGTAGAATTTCTATTCACAGCTGTACCATTAGCAGTTCCCTGATACAGTGACAAAAGGTTTGTAAACCAACAAAAAAGATCCTGATAATTTATTTATGGAAAGAAAGCGGCTATTGCTAACAATATGACTAACACCATTTTAACCAGGTATGTCTACTGTGAATCAACTGAAGAAGTTGTTATGAATTTAAATCATCCCACAGGCTCTCAGATTCTCTAGCAATACATTAGCAAGATGTTCCAGAAGTCAACAACCACACATTTGCTGCAATGGAAGTCACCCTCAAGGCTGATCCACCTCTTTTACCAAAGCTGCATTATACTCAGGCCTCATTTTGGGCAGGAGCGGAGACCCGGAATCTCTACTTTTTATTGTGCTCTTTCTTTCTTACACCCCCAAACTACTTGCTTCTGGGCTCATAAGAACATAAAAACATAAGAGAAGCCATGTTGGATCAGGCCAATGGGCCATCCAGTTCGACACTCTGTGTCGCACAGTGGCCAAAAAAAAACGAGGCACTATCAGGAGTTCCATCTGTGGGGCCAGGACACTAGAAGTCCTCCCACTGTGCTCCCCCCCAAGCACCAAGAACACAGAGCATCACTGCCCCAGACAGAGAGTTCCAACAATAAGCTGTGGCTAATAGCCACCGATGGACCTCTGCTCCATATGTTTATCCATATGGCTCCATCATTCAAACCCACTGTGAGAATTTTGCTGAACTCTAAGATTTGACATACTTTATAATATTTCCCCCCACAAAAAATGGGGAAATAACCAAAACATATAAAGCAGGCTGATGGAAATCTTCATCAGGCCACTGTGGCCACAGAGGAGAAAGTAATTTTAAAAGTAGGGTGAGAACAGTGTTCCCTCTAAGCTGAGTTAGTGTGAGCCAGCTCACAGATTTTTAGCCTCCAGCTCACGCATATTTGTCTTGGCTCAGGGAGGATGACCACAGAGCACAATAATTTATGCAGTGGCTCACAGCTTTCATGTCAGTAGCTCACAAAGTAGAATTTTTGCTCACAAGACTCTGCAGCTTAGAGGGAACGTTGGATGGGAATAAAGTTTTATTCTGACAATTATAATTCATGAAGCATTTTAAGGCAGATGCTGAGCTGATATAATTTAGTACACCTTCCGGTGACGTCAGGGGTGTGTGGCATATGCAAATGTGTTATGCAAATGAGTTGTGTTAATGAGCTCCAGCGCTTCTTTTTCTATGAAATGATCCCTGATTATACCTATATCCTACCGGATGCTCTGGTAAAAAGTTATTATTTAGTTGCTATTAGATCTATGCCTTTGGATGGAATTTCAGGCCTCCTTGGCAAAGGGCCTTAGCTCCAACATCTTCAGGTGTACCACTTATGAACATATGAAGCTGCCTTATACTGAATCAGACCCGTGGTCCATCAAAGTCAGTCTTGTCTTCTCAGACTGGCAGCGGCTCTCCAGGGTCTCAAGCTGAGGTTTTTCACACCTATTTGCCTGGACCCTTTTTTGGAGATGCCAGGGATTGAACCTGGGACCTTCTGCTTCCCAAGCAGATGCTCTACCACTGAGCCACCGTCCCTCCCTCCTGTGGCCAGTTACCCAGGCAGTGGACCACAGTTCACATCTTTGGAAATTGCGCTGTTAGCAGCCATTCACAACTGAATTGTCTTGCCCATGCAGGAAAAATCCGGTTGCCAACATCAGCTGCAGCTCAACAATAGCAGAGTATCCAGTGCTGTATGGATACTACCAAGATTGCCCTATTGCAAAGTGCTCTACCTGTCTGGAAGCTTCATTCAGTACAGAATACAGAAGCTAGAATGCTGATAGGTATGAACTACAGGGGACTTTATGTGCCCATTATTAAAATAATTCCACTTATGGTGTGTTCACTTTTCAGGGCACCAAGTGGTGGCGATTGCCTCCTAGGTTCTAAACACTGTGGAACTTGAGGACATAAAGAATTATCTTTGGCTGTATGAGATTTCCCAGCATCCTTGGTCATCTTCTGAGGGCCTTCCCTGAGTGCCCCCTCCCATCTCTGAAAGTGAGGTGAGCAGCCACTGGAGACAGGGCCTTCTCAGCCATGGCTCCTCAGTTAGAAAGTTCCCTTTGCTCTGCTATCCTCTCAGTGACCATCTCAGTTTTAATTGCGTTTATATTACCTGTCATTTGATTGATGTTACTTGTCTGATTTCTTCCCTTCCCTTTTCCTTCCCATCAGTAACTGATTTAAGACTTTTCATTCTGGTTGTACTGTTTACGATTTGGACATGTTAGTACTCTGCTTAGCTTCACAACTTTTGTAGATTACTGATGGACATCAAACTTTTTTTATTTTCCCACCCAGGGTTCTGATGGTTGAGAAGTAGCATATTAGTCTTTTAATTAAATATATAGATACACAACCTGACCTGGATAGGCCTGGCTAGCCCAATCTTTTCGGATCTCAGAAGCTAAGCAGAGTTCAGCCCTGGTTAATATTTGAATAGAAAACCCCAGGGAAGTTCAGCTTTGCTACTCAGAGGCAGACCATGACCATTTTCGCACACAGCTTACCTCGCAGTCACCATCCTGTTCCCTCCGCAGCGTCTGTCGGATTTCCCACCATCTGCGCTGGAGTTACAGGAAGTGCCGCGGCTTTTGCGTAGCAAATGTGAACTGGGTTTTAGCGGTTTACGTTTGCTACGCAAAAGCTGCGGCACTTCCTGTAACTTCGGCGCAGATGGCGGGAAATCTGACCAGACGCTGAGGAGGGAACAGGATTGTGACTGCAAGGTGAGCTGTGTGTGAAAACAGTTAATGACTAACCTCCTTGGAAACCATACAGAGCAACCGTACGTTGGTTGCCACGATGGCACTTTCCACCACAATGCATGCAACACCTTGACAGCACAGCTCATATGAAGTGTTAGGGGGAAAGACTGCTCCTAGAAGCAAGGGCATCAGAGGCTAGCGTGAAGCCTGACCCACAGATCAATCAGGGCTACGTTCATAAGCTGTGCTGGTAATTGCCCCTTGGCTCTTCCACAGTGTGACAGTGATGTGAGAAAGCATTTAGTGTCACTAGAAGCTGGAGGAAGGAAATCAGGTCATGTATGAAATGAATGGTACCTCCGCAACATGAAATAGCATGCAATGAGTAGAGAATCAGCGTGCTGCAGAAAACACGGTGACTTTGCAACCCCTGCTGTGGGGATCATGTATATCCTGCTGAGCATGCACAGAAACCATCCACAAAAGTATCAGAAGAATATGTTATCAGTCAAAGGGCCCTACCTCCCCATCCTGGCATTAGTGGTGGCAGTACTTCAGGGCTGGTTCTAGGTTTTGGGGGCAGATAGTTTGTAGGTACCCTTCCCCTCCTATGCTAATCCCAAGCTTTTCTCTCCCACCCTCCTTCTTTCCCACCCAACCCACTTTCCTCTCAGTTGCCTGTGTGTTCTTCCCCTGCCCACTTATGAGCCCTCCCATTGTGAGTGTTCACAGATGCCTTCACTGCCTGCAGCCCTTTCCTCAGTCTGACTGGAAGGGTACCTATTCATGAACTGGCACAAACCTCCACAAACTGCTTGAAAGTTCATGGAAAGTTTGTGCTGGTTGACCTGTCACAAACTTTGGTTAGCGAACCACAAACCAGCCAGAATTCATCACGAACTGTAATTCTTGAGCCAGTTCGTGCGTATCTCTAATAATTAATTCATAGGGTCACCATCCATATGTCAGAAGCAACTCAATAGCACATAACAGAGACAATGCCAGTTGGAGAAGGTGGCTCAGTGATAGGACATCTGCTTTGTGTGCAGAAGATCCCAGTTTCAGTCCCCTGTTAAAAGGGCAAGGTAGGAGGTGATGCAGGCCCATAGCTATGGTGGGGCCCCCAAGATCCATGCCCTACCATTTAGCCTCCAATGCCAAATTCCTGGCCCCACCAACCACAGTCCCCTGGTATTCCCGAGTCCCCCATTGCTCCCAACTTCCAATTTCAATTCTTGCATGCCGCTCACCTCCACCATCAAGCCTTGTGCCACTGCCTTCTCTCTTGCTTTTTGAAGTGGCTGGCCTGCAGGCGGCCCTCCAATCACAATGCTGCCCTCTCCATAAGCCAGGCCCCATGCCCAAGACGTCCTCCAATCCAACAACACAGCCACCACTGCTCCCTCTGCTCTGAGCTCAAGTGCTCCTCCCCCTTCCCTGTGGATGTATCTCTTGTACCTCTTTCCACAGGGTGCAACTGGTGGATGATGGGCGGTGGGATGGAAAAAGGAGGAGGCTCTGGCAGGCCTGACTGGCTGCCCCTCCAACACAGGCTAGGCTAACGTGCAAACTCGGTGAGGGTGGGTGCCTGGGAGCACTTTGGTTCCATGCAGCTGCTCCAACAGTTCTCCCAACAGGAGGATCCAGAACAGAAGCCCAGCAAGGTGGGGGAGGATAGGAGATCCCCCAGGGCTTGCAGCTGGACTTCGGAGGAGGTCTGCCCGCCCACCACCCACAGGTGCGTTCCAGAGGGGGGGAGGGGGGGAGGCTGGCTGGTGGTGGGCAAGTGATGCATTTGAGATTAAAGCCCTTGGTTACTATTGCTTAAACAAGTGCCTTAAAGTGTTGCACTGTAAGATGTCTCTAAACTTCAGCATGACAGATTTTAGAACTGAGTGGAATTTTTCTGGAGGTCTTGTCACTCTTGGCTAGGGTTCCCCAATGTGATACCTGCCAGACTTCAGCTGGTTGCCACCAAGCTGTTTAAAACATGGGTGAGGCAGAGTTTGTTATTGGCTGCCCTCGCTGAAATGAAAGGGTTTTCCACAGCTACAATAGCAGCCAGTTGAGTGTACTGGTTAAGAGAGATGGACTCTAGTCTGGAGAACTCACTCCTCCGCATGCAGCCAGCTGGATGGTCTTGGGTCAACCACAGTTCTCACAGAGATGTTCTCTCAAGAGCAGCTCTCCCAGAGCTCTCTCAGCCTCACCCATCTCACAGGGTGTCTGTTGTGGGTAGAGGAAAGCAAGGAGATTGTAAGCTGCTCTGAAACTGCGAGTGAATAAGGTATAAATTCAACTCTTCTTCAGCCACAGTCCTTGGCAATCAGTACTGGTAAGCAACTAGGCTTAAGGTTCTACTGCCCTCCCCCCGACTTTCCTTCTTCCCCCATCTCTTTCTCCCATTTTCTCACCCAGGCTTTCCTTCATTTATTTTTATTCTTCTTCTGCAATCTTTTTGCAAGTGAGTAGGGAGGTATTGTGTTGGTTTGCCTAGTATGGGAGCTATTTTTTTTTTTAAATTTACAACAGAGAGGTCACTGGTAAGTGAATAAACACACAACCACAAATGGTCATAGCGACCAACAATTACTAAGACTATATAGCAATACAATAATGTGATAATGGTGAGAAGACACAAATACATAGAGACAGAGACAAAACTCTCAAAGAGTGCATCCATGGAAGATAGCAGAGCATCAAAGTACAGGGAGTCGACTTGTAGCTCCTGTTTTGATAAATCTTCAAGCAATGGAAAGCTCTACTCCAGGGTTGGCCAACGATAGCTCTCCAGATATTTTTTGCCTACAACTCCCATCAGCCCCAGCCAGCATGGCCAAAAAACATCTGGAGAGCTACCGTTGGCCACCCCTGCTCTACTCCATTTTCCTTCAAATCAAATAACCCACGAACCACAATTCATACCGCTTCACAGTTAATCAGTATCAACAACCTCTTCCAGCAAACGAACAAACGAAGTTTCCTCTTCTCATTTTGGTAACAGAACAGAATTCATCCTAATGTTCTTCCAGCAACCAAAGGATGGTGCGCAGGTTGGTTAATGAATCTTCACAGTCAGCGGCTTGGGAGTCAGAAAAATGAATCTAACGAGCACAGCTTGGACGCTGTGGTCGTGCTCCTTTATCGGAAATTAGTAACCATTAATGATGCATATTGGCCTTGTAACAACTTCAGGCTACAGCAAAACTAGGACACTCAGGATGTGTCTGGATATGGTAATTGGCCAGGCTATTAATATCATTTGACCTGCTAGGGAAACAAGGGTTCAGTCAGAAGTGACAGAAGCAATATCCTGAAAGAGATATTCAGATCATGGATGTCATCTTAAGAGAGGCTGTGCTGCCGTTGTGCTGTGTTCTGCTTTTGGAAGACTAAACTACCTGCTGGCTTTTCCTCTAGGGCCATCAAGGGTCAAGGCCTTGGCCGAGGATAGTCTGATTTTGTCAGATCTCGGAAGCTAAACAGGGTCAGCCATGGTTAGTCCACGGATGGGAGACCACAAGGAAGTCCCAGAGGCAGGCCATGGCAAACCACCTCTGCTTGTCTCTTGAAAACCTTGCAGTCACCATCAGTTGGCTGTTGAGACTTCATGGCACTTTCCACCACCACCTAAAAGTATTCTGTTCATCTGGGAAACTTTGCGTTCAAACACTTGTGCCCTTTGAGGTGGGCCTCTTGAGGCTGCAGCCATGACCACAGAAGACTTGAAAGAGGGATAAGACAGATACATGGAAGAGAGGCCTATTGATGACTACTAATTTTGGTGATAAAAGGGAAGCTCTGTATTCAGAGGCGGTGAACCTTACAAAACCAATACTAGCAGTCTCAGTGCTTCATTTGTTGGCCCTCCGGTACAACTAGATGCCCACTGTGTAAAATAGGACACTGAACTAGATGGACCACTGGCTTGATCCAGCAAGTAGAGGTGAAGCAACTAGATTGTCTTCCCTGTGCCCCACCCAGGCAGACATTTGCTAGAAATGCTTCAAGGCTGGCCTAGTTCTTAGCCAAAGCAACACATAGATTCTAGCTTTATCTCTAACTTACTCTGTCCCTGTCTTAGGTCAGCTATTCTCTTTGCCTCTTACCCTCCTCGCCTGCCTGCTTGGCCTTCTGTATAATGTTTTCTTACTAGGAATAAGGCCCGTTGTGGAAAAAAAAATACAACAGGCTCTAGAAAGGCTCTGGGTAAATGTCCCCCCACTCTTTCTGTCTTCCCACCCACCCAAGTGAAGGCATTCATTCCCCCACACCTCAAGGGGAGCTAATTTCTGCCATCTGGAGAGCAGTTGTAAATCTGAGTGATCTCCAGGCCTCGCCTGTAGAATGGCAACAGTGGTCCCCCAGGAGGAAATGGCATTGTACCTGTCTGAGGTCCCATCCCTTTTCAAACCCCACCCTCTCCAGACCCCACCCCTTAAATTTCCAGGAATTTCCTAACCTGGAGTTGGCAACCTTATCTCCTTCTCTTTATCTGCCCTTCTGACTTCAGCTTCCCCCTCCCTGCAGTCTCTACATAGGAAAATTACAGTCTTTCTCCTCAGTGGGAGGGGAGAAACCAAAGCAGCTTACATCCTTCTCCTCTCCCCCCTTTGATCTGAACAACAGCCCTGTGAGGCAGGCTAAGCTGCGACTGGTCCAAAGTTACCAAATCAGTTTCCACAGCAAGAAGCCCTATGTCCTCCTCAAATCCCACCACAGAATCTCCAGGAATTTTCCACCAACCTGGAACTTGCAGCCATAGTCAGGACTGGCCCCAATGAGTTCTGCCTCAGAGGCCTTAAGTGATACCTTTCAGACCAACAGTCTGTCTGTGATGATGTTCGTCTTATGCATAGGACTTCAATCTCTCTCTGTGTCTCGCTGTCCCTGTGTATCTCTCTCTCTGTTTATGTCTCTGGTTTGTTGCCACAGGATGCCATTTTTCCCCCTTTCCAGAGGAGGATAAGGAGGAGTCCTCAGCCAATCAAAGGAAGCATTTCTCTGGCTGTTTTTCTACTCCTCCCTCAGCCAGTTGAGGGAAGAGTTTCTTTCTCTCCTCTGTGAGTCAGTGTGACAGGTGACTCAGCCAGTGTGAGAGCCAGTAATGTTGGCTGCCTTTTACTGACAGAATCAGCTTTGCTGGCTAGCAACAGCTACTTGGGCGGGAGAGAGGAGCAGACTCAACCAATAGCATGCAAGTACTCTTGATTGATAGTCTGATGGGCCAAAGGTTGATACATCCCAATCCCACCCAGTCCCAACCAATTAGATTGCTCAGTTTTGCCAAGATGAAAGTACTTTTATTATATTACAAATATCCTTGTGCATCTCCCTTTAGAAGGCTTAGGCCTTGCCAGAAATGGACTTTGTCTCTCCCATGATGCGGATATATATCCAAGGCTCCAACTATGCTCTGTAATGCAGTACTTCAGCCAGGTCCCAGCCTGGAACTTGGACCATCTGTTCTTTTTGGGTTGGCTGCCCTACAAGCATTGTTGACAACATGTACATCTTTAGGGAAGCCATGTGCCAGTGCAGCCTTTTGAGGTCATGCCTGCCATTCAGCTTGCAGAGGCAGTTGTAAAGTTTCACAATGGGAAATGTGATCAGCCTTTGAAGAAGAAGAAGAAGATATTGGATTTATATCCTGCCCTCCACTCCAAAGAGTCTCAGAGCGGCTCACAATCTCCTTTACCTTCCTCCCCCACAACAGACACCCCTGTGAGGTGGGTGGGGCTGGAGAGGGCTCTCACAGCAGCTACCCTTTCAAGGACAGCCTCTGCCAGAGCTATGGCTGACCCAAGGCCATCCCAGCAGGTGCAAGTGGAGGAGTGGGGAATCAAACCTGGTTCTCCCAGATAAGAGTCCACACACTACACCAAACTGGTTCTCCGCTACACCAAACTGAAGAGATTGTAAACAAGATGTAGAACGGCACTTCCCAACTTCTTCAGTATAGTGACCCATAAGCCCAAATGTACTTGGTATGGTGACCCTACTTGGTATGGCACTTCCGCAGGGCCTGTGCAAAGTTGTAAAGTTTTACAATGAGTGGGATACATGGCATAGGAATCCCTTCTTGACCAGCATCGACACCGATTGAGCCAATAACAAAAGGTACTGAGGATTCTAAGGACTGAGTCCAAAAGATTCCATTGGCTACAAATTTGATAGGATAGGTCCCTTCCTGCGGTATGGGCAATCCAGAAGTGAAATTTCAGCACCGCAAGCAACCCGTTTGTATCCTGGCAACCTGATAGATCAAATAGCTGAGTCTGGAAATAGAGGAACTTGGGATGTAAGAGCAACGAGGCCTTTCTTCCTCCCTATAATCCTTCCCATCAGACCAATGGACTAATTTGAGGTGAGTCAGCTTCATATGTGCCACGTGAAATAATGAGGGCATCACATCATAAATTCCCCACATGTGGTCCACATCAGCAATGATCAGCAGTAGTAGCATAAAATGGTCAGAAACCATATCCACGCCTACTTAGTTGGGTTGGTGGGCATTTCCTCTTCCCCAGAGACCAAGGGAACTCTGGCCCTATGAGACAGGATCTTTGAAAGAACGTTCACCCCTTTTGCCAGACTACAGTTCAGAGAGAGGTCACTGGCAGATCACAGTTCCCAGCAGGGCTTTTATGGAACAGGAATGCAAAGGAACACAGTTCCGGCTGACTTCGCACCAGGAGGTGTGGCCTAATATGCAAATGAGTTCCTGCTGGGATTTTCTACAAAAAAAACCCTGTGTGGAACAATGGTGATATCAGGGGATGTGGCCTAATATGCAAATAAGCTCCTGTTGGTCTTTTTCTACAAAAAAAGGTCCTGGTTCCCAGGATTCTTAAAAGGAGACTTTGGCTAATTCCTCACTGGCATTTGCTTCGGCCCCCGCACTTCTCCCTGTGCCCGCTAGTTGTTCCGTGGGCGCCTCTTATGTTGTGGCTACTTCCTATTACCATCGCGGCAACAGGATGCTAGTTTTTTGGCGTTCCAGTTGCCACGACGGGAATGGGAAGGAGCCTCGAAGTAAGAGGCTCAGGAAAAGGGGGAGGGCCCTACGTGAGATGGATTGATTTAATCAAGGAAGCCATGGCCCTCCATTTCCAAGGCTTGAGCAAAGCTGTTAACGACAGAACATTTTGAAGGACATTAATTCATAGGGTTGCCATAAGCGAGACATAGCTGACAGCACTTAACACGCACACGTACAGGAAAAGAGAGCTGTTCCACAGCTGCAAAAAGCCACTTGAATACAATACAAGAACAGTTTATTCTAACAATACAATGGTAATGTTCCGACGCACTCCATTTGCCTTATGATCTCACAATCAGTGCCACCCTATATCCTTTGTTAACAGAATAGGATTTTAGATGCTGCAATTATTATTGTAGGTATCGCCCGCTTTTATACTGCCTTGTCTATACCTTGTAATCCACTACTTGTATTGTTGCTAGAATATGTCGCTGTAGATAGTTTGTTGCTCTCTAATTCTGATGGCTTTGTTTGCTGGCTATCTTGTGCTGTGAGTCTGCACTGCTTTCTATTCTGTCATCTGCCTGGAGACTCAGCCAAAAAGTCCAAGAATGAAGTAAATAGTGAATTTCAGGGCTTTTTTTGTAGGAAAAAGCCCAGCAGGAACTCATTTGCATATTAGGCCACACCCCCCTGAAACCAAGCCAGCCAGAACTGCATTCCTGGGCATTTCTGCTAAAAAAAAAAAAGCCCTGGTGAATTTAAAAATTAAAAATTTCGTGGGAGAGAACCCCACTTAATAGCTCTGAGGAAGATTCTGAATAGACCCACTTAGGGGTTGCCAGTTTGGTGTAGTGGTTAAGTGTGCAGACTCTTATCTGGGAGAACTGGGTTTGATTCCCCACTCCTCCGCTGGCAGCTGCTGGAATGGCCTTGGATCAGCCATAGCTCTCACAGAGTTCTCCTGGAAAGGGCAGCTTCTGTGAGAGCCCTCTCAGCCCCGCCTACCTCACAGGGTGTCTGTTGCGGGGGAAGGAGATAAAGGAGATTGTAAGCTGCTCTGAGACTCTGATTCAGAGAGAAGGGCAGGGTATAGTCTTCTTCTTCTTCTGTTGCATATATGGAAATCTCTTCAGGTGGCAGCCTTATCTCTGAACCTCAGTACAATGCCACCATTTACTTTCCTGTCCTATCTGCCATGACCCATCCTTGCACCAGAAAGTGGCATGGAAAAGGAATTTTAATATGGAATGCTAAAACTGAAGAGTGTTAAGGAAAATGACGGAAAGCAGAGCTGTCGGTGGGCAAAGTGCCTCTTTGGAAAGACACAACGAAGCTGCCACGTTGCACAGACTCATAAGCCAAGCAGGAAAGTGAGTGGTATGCGATCAACCCAGAATTTCTGATTAGAACAAAGACGTTTAAAATGTGCTTCACCCCCCACCAGTGATTTAAAAGCTTTTTAAAAAATGAAGATGATACTATGTGTGTGTATCTATTAGGAACGTAAGAAGAGCCTTGCGAGATATATCCAGTCATACATTTTGTTTCCCATAATAGCAAAGCAGATGCTTTTAGGAGCGGGACCTGAAGGACACCAGCCATCCTTGCGGTTTGTCCCTAGCCCTGGTGTTTAGAGCTAGACTGCCCATGAACATGGAGGTTCCATTTATTTGTTATGACTAATGGCCATGAATTTGAACATATGAAGCTGCCTTCTACTGAATCAGACCCTCGGTCCATCAAAGTCAGTATTATCTACTCAGACTGGCAGTGGCCCTCCAGCGTCTCAAGCTGACGTTTTTCACACCTATTTGCCCTGACCCCTTTAAGTTGGAGATGCCAGGGATTGAACCTGGAACCTTCTGCTTACCAAGCGCTATCGCTGAGCCACCGTCCCTCCCCAATTGGCTTCATCTTCCTGATCACTAATTGTTCTGTATGGATGATGATGATGATAAGTACAAAATGTATTTTCCAAAAGAGTGAAGCCCAACGAGAAATGGTATATGAGAAGCAGTCTTATTACACTATTTTGCAGTTTACCTTAGCTGTCGTTAATTTGGCATCTAATGCGATCAAAGAGAAGTCTTTGGAAACGAAACCGGACTTTGGAAGGCTCTCTGTTTCAGTTGCCAAGGCTGTAGTGCCACTTAGTGGTCACTAGGTAGAACTGCAGCATAACGGTTTGAAGAGTCGATACTATTTTGCTTTAATTTTACTATGGATTATAAAGTTTGACCACCATGTGGGAAAGATTTGTGTGGGTACAGGTCCATGAAGAACCAAGAAGAAAAGGCAAAGAAAAGAGAAGAAATGAAGCTTCTGACGGGAAAAGCACTGAGGAGAGATTGCAGCAGCAGAAGAAAAAAAAACATAAGGGAAACAGTTCTTGGGGTGGGGGCCAAAATTCGGAAGAGAGCAGAGGAGGATGTCTTTACAGAACCTGTTGCTTCTTCTGACTCTGCTTTCCTAGAAATTTCAAAGTAACCACAGATAGGAAGTCATTTATTTCAGCATCAGCAAGGCAAATCATTCTTTCGTTCTGGGGGACTGCCCCTCAGGGATGACAATGGAGGGCTGAGGGCCTTGAGTTTATTCCCAAATGCAGAACAATGGAGCTCCCAGAGCTGAATAGGGAGATAGGATTCTTATCTCACTACAGATTCTAATTTGCTGCCCCTGAACACTTCTGGCCCTAAACTGGATAGCCCAGGATAGCCCAATCTCACCAGATCTTGGAAGCTCAGCAGAGTCAGCCCCTGGCTAGTATTTGGACGGGAGACCTCTGTGGAATATCAGGGTTCTGACATGGAGACAGGCCAGGGCAGACCGCCTCTGAACATCTCTTGCCTTGAAAACCCCACAAGGGTTGTCATTAGTCAGGTGTGACTTGACAGCACTTTCCAACATCACCAAGCGCCTCTCAGTTTGCAGGACGAGAGCGAGGCTGTTGCCTGTAGGATGTCTGCCATCGAGTGGAAATGACTTGATGGCATTTAACAACACCTGCCGTTCTCCCCTGCTTGAATCAGACTGATTGGCTTATGTAGTGTCCCCCTGCCTCCTGATTCCCTTCTTTGCAACACCCCTCCCACCTTTTGACTGGGGTACAAGGGCTCAGGGATCTCCATTCTTAATTTGAATCTAGTGCCAAACTTGCTTATTGTAAGAGCCACACAGAGTAAACATCAGATGCTTGAGAGCCGTAAGACGTCAACGTCAGATGTTTGAGAGCTGCAAGGAAGGGAGGGAGGGAGAGGTGGAAAGAAAGCAACTTTAACTTTAAATGCATTCGCCAACCTGCCGGCTGGCTTGGCTTGGAGAAGCGATTTAAAGAGACAAATGCCTTCTTCAAACTGGCCAACAGGGCAGTGAGGGCTTCAAGAGCCACATAACATGGGTGAAAGAGCCACAGGTGGCTCCCAAGCCGCAGTTTGGCCACCCCTGCTCTAGTGAATGGAGTTTTGACTCTCAAAAACTCATACCCTGAAAACCTCATTGGTCTCTAAGGTGCTACTGGAGGCTGATCTCACTGTTGTGCTGCAGACCACACCCAGGGCTCTCCCTTCCCAACACAGCTACCTTCCTGACACTGCATTTTGTTGCACTTTTGCATACTTTATGACCCTCCTGCAAACCTAGGCATGTAAGAATTATTTTATTCCTGCTTAACAACTGTAAAATACGGAGATCGAAGTCTGGAATCACCCCTTGGCATTATCCTGGGGGAGAAGATAGGTGAGGGAGCCGCATAGTCATCTGGTCAGGAAGAATGCACTTCTCTCAACCAGCGTTCCCTCTAAACTGAATTAGTGGGAGCTGGCTCACAGTTTTTCAGCCTCTGGCTCACACATTTTTGTCTTAGCTCCTGAAAACGGCCCCAGAGCAAACTAATTTATGCAGTAGTTCACAACTTGAATGCCAGCAGCTCACAAAGTAGAATTTTTGCTCACGAGACTCCACAGCTTAGAGAGAGTATTGGTCTAAACTGGAATCTCCCAAAGAATTCATTGGTTAGTCAAAATGAGTATATAAAATCCAGCCCCTCCCCCTTGCTTCCTGACCCTTCCAACCCCCTGATGGGTTCTAGGTCAGAGGTTCCCAACCTTTATGGTATGGTGGTGACCCACAAGCCCATACTTGGTATGGTGACCCTTCCAGGTTGTTGCCTTCCAGTTTTTTGGCGCCTAGGCAAACGATGACCTGTGACCCATCTTTTCCAGCATTCCATTTTCTACAGTAGCCAGCCAGATGTCTTTGAGAAACCAACAAAGATCACACTAAGGACGCATCTGCCTCCACTATGAGCCCCACACAAGTTGCATTCTGATGTGCACAGCCTTTGCATATGGAGGTTGCATTCCAGCCTTTGACCTCCTTCTCCGTCTCCATCTCTCCCTTTAATATTCCCTAAGATTCTAAGAAACTGACTCTAGTAACCATCAGGACATGTTTTACTTGATCAACATGCCTATGCAATGAAGAGGAAATAACAGCTAATGTATCACACGGAAGATACTGTTTTCAAGGTCAGGTCTTGGTTTCCAAAATACAAAAGAGAGCAGTGGAAAGGGCAGGGTTGGTCATTGGGAAGGGCTAGCAGCAACCCACTTGCAGAGGCTTTTGGATCCTGACCCAGAGGCTGGGAAACACTGTGCTAGATTACACTGCAGCAGTGATGCTGAGCAGATGTTGCAGGTTCTTGCAACAACCCTAAGGGGCAAAGCTAGCAACTCTGAATCTCCTCACGACTTCCTAGCTCCTTCTCCCACGAGCTTTCCTCTTCAGACTCCTTTTCTTTCTCCTTCCTCCCTTAAGTTCCTGCTTCTTGGCACTCTGCCCACTTTGCCCCCTTCCCTCAGCTAAACTGCCTCCAGTCGTACTAATATTCACCCTGCTTATCTGGTGGGACTTCACCCAGCTTGCCATCTGTGGGAAGAAACTAACTTTCCATTCCCTCCTAGAATCTGGATTTGAATCTCAAACGGAGAGCATGAGATGGTGCAACATCTGCCTGGGATGCACTCAGCACTTTGCTGGACAGCCAGCTGGAAGGCAGGGACCTTGTGTTTCTGTTCTTTAGAGTTTATCTCCAAGGCTCAAGAAGCAAGTGGGTGCCCAGAGGCACATTGGTGAGAGCCGTGGTACCCAGAGGGGACGTTTTAAAAATGTATTTAGACTTCTATGCTTCTCCATGTGGCCATGCCAGGAGCAAACCCTCTCTTCTCCACAGCATCTCTTTCCCAAAACAAACTGGCGATCCTGCCCCCATCACTAGCCATTTTGTGGCTAGCAGCATCCCCCAAGGAAGGCATTTTTGGTGGTGCCGCAGCCCTCTCTCAAACTTCCAGAAGTTCCCCCAGGCGCCTTGAGGCTGGGCTCCTAATTCAATACATGGAGCTTGTGCTGCTGTGACCCTGTTGTGTCCTTTCCTCCTTTTCTCAGCTGTCACTTTTGGGAAGTGCCACAAAATGTTAGGAGGTTCCCAGCCAAGCATCCTCCTGCAACAGAGGCAGTGGTTTCCCACTGGATTCTCCCAGCAGGCATACGGGTGGTGCTTTCTGGGATCTTCTGCAGCATCAGTTGCTTGGGTGAAATGAAGGGAAACCAGGACTGGCTCTTTGGAAACAAGAAAATTGGGCATCAGAAAAGATATAAGGGAGACCCATGCCACTCATAGACACCCTGCTGAGGCATCGTTAGTACAACTGTCTGTTTTCATTAGTCAGGACAGTAGGATGCTACAATGGATGGTCAGTTTTTGTTAGAATACAGGTGTCTCAGAACACGCCGTCGGATTCTGTTGTAGCCTCCCACAAAACATTTCTCGTTTATGCACAAGGCCTCACAAAAGAGCGTGTGGATGGGCCTCAGGTGACTTTCTGATAGAGAGAGCCAGTATGACGAGGTGATTAGAGCCACCCTGAAGCAGGTTCTGGAGTCAGAAAGACAGAAACAATAATGGAATGCAAAGCAACCAACAACGTACAAAACCAACCAAATTACTTACAATTCCACTGGAAATCCATACGACCAAAATCCATAGATCACTGGAGCTGATGCCTGTCCATAAAATTTTGTAAATGATCCACTTTGTTGTGGTAGAGATGTTCTCCCATCGTGGAAGAAATGTTTGGGTGAAACAAGCACTCTGGGCTTATTGGAAAACAGGCATCATTCGACTGTGGAATTATCAGAGTGTTCAGCCTTGAAGAAGCATCCTGTTGTGAAACCTCTTTGGAGGAGCTGAGTAACTATTTGTCTTAAGGAGACCAAGGGCAATTTTGCTTGAAGAGACCTGTTGGAGTTGGCATACAAATTCCATGAAGGAGAGTGTTGAGGACACCCAGGTTTGAATCCTCAACTGTGCCACTAAAGCTAGCAGTTGTTGGAAGGATAATCTGGAAGAAGGGAAGACCACGTTGTAAGCCACTTATGGGAGAAAAGTGGGGTATAAATTTCTAAAATACATACGAGAAATGAAATCTTCCAACAGACCATTCAAAAAGCATCATTCAGGCTTCAGCTTAGATGTGTGCTTTTTAAAAGAAACATAATTAATAGGAGTTAATTAGTTATATTTTAGGATAGGCTTCAACTTCAGCCAGAGGGAATAAACAGGTTCACCAGCTGCTATATTGTACAGCGGAAGGAGCATTTCTGCGCATTCAGATGCAATCTTTAAAGGAAAAAGAGAGAGAGACTGCCTTACACTGACTAGCAGGCATGTCCTATTTATTTCAGGGAGGCTTTGCAAAATTAAAATGATATGTAGTAAAAACAATATGTGTGTGCCACCTGCTTACTATCGGATGGAGCGGGCTGGCACAGAATGACAGCTGCAGCAGAGCCAACAACATTTCAGAGACGAGCTTACCTTGCCAACTGGACTTAAATTCACGCATGAGGTTCTTTGCTAGCACTGAATGCATTTGACTGCTATTAATATGCACTGGCAACTGTTTCTGCTCAGTTCGGTCACCGAGGGTCGGCGTTCGTTCAAACAAAGGAAAATCTGGATCCAGTTGGAAAGGTCTGACAGGACTCTCTTGGTGGGAGGGGGGGAGCAAGGGCACCAAACTAGGAGTCAGCCCAGTGCTCAATCCCAAGTTCCTTTCAAAGCCTCCAGGTCAGGGGTGGCCAAACTGTGGCTTAGGAGCCACATTTGGCTCTTTCACACATATTGTGTGGCTCTCAAAGCCCCCAACACCCTGTCGGCTGGCTTGGAGAAGGCATTTCTCTCTTTAAATCACTTCTCTGAGCCAAGCCAGCCAGTGGCTCAGAGAATGCATTTAAAGTTAAAGTTGCTTTCTTTGCACCTCTCCCTCCCCTATCTTCCTTCCTTCCTTCCTTCCTTCCTTCCTTCCTTCCTTCCTTCCTTCCTTCCTTCCTTCCTTCCTTCCTTCCTTCCTTCCTTCCTTCCTTCCTTCCTTCCTTCCTTCCTTCCTTCCTTCCTTCATCTGATGTTCATGTCTTGCAGCTCTCAAACATCTGATGTTTATTCTAAGTGGGTCTTAAATTAAGCACGTTTGGCCACTCCTGCACTAGACTCACTTTTGGATTTGCCAGGGGGACTCGAACCAGTTCAATTTGGGTGGCTTTCTGGCTCAGGGGGTTCAGATTGCTGTTCATTTTAGAGTCACCAATTTTGTGAGCCCTGAACTGGGCTTTCCTGATCTGCCGCCTTACCTACTGGGAACTCTACCTAGCACTTCCTGATTGAAAACAGTGGAAACCAAAATGAAAATTAATGTGAATGAAATGGAAACTAAAGACATTTTAAAACTGAAAATGAAGGGGGGAAAATATCTATTTCTTTCTCCTCAAACAACAGGAAAGGGTTTGCTTTTTTTCAACTTTTGCAAGGATATACCATGTACTTTCCCCAGAAATCTACCCATTCGCACTAGTCAGTTTTAAATCTAATATATTTAATGTTCAATCGCTTTGGAAGGACGGAGTTAGTGGCTGCCTGAAAAAAGTAAACTTTCTGTTGTCGATGCTGATCAAACTGCCTTCTCCCTTGCTTTTACTAGGCATTTGTTTTCCTAAATTATAAACCAAACTCATCTACCAACTTAAAATTGTAAGGTTTCTGATTAATTACTTTTGGGTCATCAGTAAAAATATTAAAGATTTTTTAAGCCACCAGAGGGCAGGCTGCTGTACAAATGGAGAGAGCTTCATGAAGTATGGAATTTTGTACCCTTATGACAAGATTTTTAAAATAGAATATTTATATCCTGCCATTCTGCTAAATAAACAGTCCACCAAAAATATTGGCAATTTTCAGATTGGCAATTTTCCTCTTTAACATTAAATATAGTCCAGTTAATCTAGTATAAAACCATCTATTTCTTTGTATTAGTACCAAAAGATGGATAGTCATAGAAAATATGAGGAAACTGGAATTTTACTTTCCTTATTCTTGTCAAATAATTTAAGAGAATTTAAGAGAAAGTTAGAGAAGAATGGGATACTTTTCACATTTTTAAAAGATTCCTTGGTGTTTGCTTTATGTTGGATTTGTGGGGGATCATGAGACCAATCTTCCTGCCCTTCCCTGTTTCTAGAATGTTCCACCATCACTACCGCATGGCAAAGATCTTCATTTCAATATGCAGAAATCACAGGGACACCCACCCACACCTGAGCAGAAATGCATTCCGTTTATGTAAGGTCTATGAAGTTATTTGGTTCTGAGAACTAATAGCAGTTACTAGTTTCTTTGTGTCTGGTGAGAGCCATCTAGCAACGCAATCATAAGCAGAACTGCGCACATCTAAATCTATTGTATTCAGTGGGCTTAAAAAGTTATACCACAGGTCTGGCAAAAGGGTCAAAGTGCACAAGATGTTAGGAGTTCCATGAGTGAACTCCCAATATATTTTGTTTTAAAAATAGATGCGCAGGGCCTTGATGTGGATCAGGACCGTGGCATTGTGAGGGACTATGCTATTCCCCATGCCATTTTCCTGATCTGAAATGGCATCACAGAGTTGCTCCTTTATCTACTTGGGTTTAAATTCTGAGAATGTTGAAGACTGCCTATGGTACCGAGTAGTCTCTCTAGCCACCTCCCAACTCCCTGCGAGGAGACCAGTCTTAGGAACTTACTACCAGGGCACTTTAAGACTGATCCCAAGAGGGAGGCAAAGCTCTTCCACCTTCTCCCAAGGTTGCTGCCACCAGACTGGTATTTTTCAGGGCCCAATCCAACCCAGTTTCCCCTGAAGGATCAACAATCTCCAAATGACCAAAGAGATACTTATGGCATTCACTCTCTCTTCTGACTAGGGCCGAAATGCACTGGTCCCTTCTGCAAGCCACTGACACCAAACAAAAGGTTAAACAAAATTTATTCTGACGTACAGGTATTTTCCCAACACCCAGTGCCAGCCCGTGGGCACATGGCGCCCCAGGCAAGCTACTGCTGCCCTCCTTTCCTTCGCTCCCATCCCCCTCTGCCGAGGCTGGTCCTTACCCTCTCTCTTTGGCCACTGCCACCCTCCTTCCCTTTGCCCCCCTTTGCCCCCCATCGCCCCCTGCCGAGGCTGGTCCTTACCCTCCCCCCGCGGTTGCTGCTGCCCTCCTTCCCTTCGCAGCACTCCTTCGCCCTCCCCGCACCATGCCGCGACTGGTCCTTACTGGCTTCACTGCAGCTGGTGCAGTATCTTGTCATTTGAAGAGCCCACGACAGGAGACCTCACTCCCCCTCCTTCCCAGAAATGGAAGTGAGGGGGGACAAAGTCTCCTCTTGTGGGCTATTCAAAGGATTAGAAGCCGCGCCAGCAGCATCAAAGCCAGTAAGAAGCAGCCGCAGCGCGGCGGCAGGGAGGGGAGAGGAGGGGTCAGCAGCAACGACAGCAACAGAGCACAGCGTAGCACTGGCTTGCAGTGCTAGGAAGGGCAGGAGGATGGCGGTGGGGGAGAGGAGGGAGGCAAACTAGGTGTTTGCCATGGGCACTGGGAGGGGAAAAAGCCCAATTTGGTGTCTCCCACCTCCCGGTGCCCTAGGCAACCGCCTGGTTTGCCTAGTGGGCGAGCCGGCCCTGCCAACACCATGTAACAAAATAACAAAAGCTTTAAAAGCTGTCTATTTACCTTGACCCTCAGGCCAATTGTAGATAGTTAAGAGGTTCAGAGTTCCACAGGCACTCCCTTCTAGGACGGTCTGGCCAAATCCACCAGGATTCCCAATAATATTCTTACTGACCCTCAGTCACCACAGCTCCTTGCCTAAGCAAGCAGCCCAGAAGACTAAAACTAGGAGGAGAAATCTCCTCTTTTACTAGCCCACCAGCCTCTAATTGGCAATCAAGGCCTAATGCCTTGCAGCTAGTGGTTCCACCCTGTGGCTTGCAACAGAAGGTGAGAAATCCTGCAGAACATAGTCACTAAAACTTAACCCTGGCACTACACTGCCTTCTTCCATACTGTTCAGCCCACCAGCTAAGATCCTCCTCTCAAGATCTGTTCTCTGTACCCCCAACTACAGAGGTGAGTAGGCTTGCCAATCCCCAGGTCCCAGCAGGGGTTCTTACACTTTCCCAGGCTCCTTCCCGCCCCCAGTCAGCTGGCTGGTGGGGGAAGCCCCGCCCCCAAAGCCACCATGTGGCTTTCCACCTCCGGAGGCTTCAGTCTCCAATTGGAAAGGCTTCCTCTTGGGAGGGTGCGTCTGTTTTACTTTGCAGAAGTTGACTGCAACTCGTGAGTAGAGATGCCAATCCCTCACTTCAGAGTCACCAGAGACAGGGGTGGGGGGAGAAGAGAGGAAAGGAAATGTCTGCTGGACACTTCATTATTCCCTATGTGCAGATCGATTCTCATAGGGTATAATTGGGAATTGATCTGGAGGTATCGGGGGCTCTGAGCGGGCTGTTTTTTTGAGATAGAGGCACCAAATTTTCAGTATAGCATCTAGTGCCTTTCCCCAAAGTATCCCCCCAAGTTTCAAAATGATTGGACCAGGGGGTCCAATTCTATGAGCCCCAAATGAAGGTGGCCCTTCATTATTTCCTATGGAAGGAAGGCATTTAAAAAGATGTGCTGTCCCTTTAAATGTGATGGCCAGAACTCCCTTGGAATTCAATTATGCTTGTCACGCCCTTGCTCCTGGCTCCACCCTAATATCTCCTGGCTCCACCCTCAAAGTCCCCAGATATTTCTTGAATTGGACTTGGCAACCCTAGAGGTGAGGCAGATGGGACCAGAAACAGGGCTTTTTCAGTGGCAGCACCTCATCTCTCTTCACCTTAAACTTGTCTAGGTGCCAGGACAAAAGATAAATTTTTCCTAGGCTTTTAATTGGGAGGTGATCTTTTGAAACTGTTTTTACAGTTTACGTCTAGCCCAAGGCATGTTTTATGTTTGTTGTTTTAAGCAGTTAAATGTTTTGTGATTTTCATAATGCTGTGGTAGGGATTATAATGGCTGTTAATTTTAATGATTTTCTTGTTTTATTTTGTAAATCACCTTGAACAGGATCTCTGGAAAGGTGGCATATAGATAAATTAATTCAGTAAGTAACACATGCTTATTCAGGTTTAAGGTTAATATGTCAGTTTTGCTATCATGACCCTACTTCTTGGAATGTATATTTGTCGTTGTTCAGTCACACAGTCGAGTCCAACTCTTTGTGACCCCAAAACCAAGTCATGCCAGGCCCTCCTGTCTTCCACCATCCTCCGAAGTCCATTCATATTCATGTTAGTTACATCAGTAACACTGTCCAGCCATCTCATCTTTTGCCCTCCCCTTCTTCTTTTGCCTTCTGTCTTTCCCAGCATTAGGGTCTTATCCAGTGAGTGCTCCCTTCTCATATGATGACCAAAGTATTTGAACTTCAGCATCTGACCTTCCAGGGAACAGTCTGGGTTGATTTCCCTTAGGACTGACTGATTTGATCTTGCAGTCCAAGGGACTCTTAAGAGTCTTCTCCAGCACCACAACTCGAAATCATCTATTCTGTGCTCAGCCTTCCCTATGGCCCAACTCTCACAGCCATACATTCAGGGGTGGAATGCTAGCAGGAGCTCCTTTGCATATTAGGCCACACACCCCTGATGTAGTCAATCCTCTAAGAGCTTACAAGGCTCTTTTTTGTAAGCTCTTGGAGGATTGGCTACATCAGGGGTGTGTGGCCTAATATGCAAAGGAGCTCCTGCTAGAATTCCACCCCTGCATACATTACTACGGGAAATACCATTGTTTTGACTATATGGACTTTTGTTGGTTGGGTGATGTCTCTACTTTTTATCATACTGCCTAGGTTTGCCATAGCTGTCCTCCCAAGGAGCAAATGTCTTTTAATTGCATGGCTACAGTCACCATCTGCAGTGATCTTGGATCCCAGGGATGTGAAGTCTGTCACTACTTCGATGTCTTCCCCTTCTACTTGCCAAGGAGTGATGGGACAAATGCCATGATCTTAGTTTTTTTGATGTTGGGTTTCAAGCCTACTTTTGCACTCTCCTCTTTCACCTTCAACAAAAGGTCCTTTAGGTCCTCTTTACTTTCTGTCATTAGAGTGGTGTCATCTGCATATCTGAGGTTGTTGATGTCTTCCTGGCAATCTTAGCATGATGTACTCTGTATATAAATTAAATAAACAGGGTGACAATATACATCCTTGTCGATCTCCTTTTCCTATTCTAAACCAATCAGTTGTTCCATATCGCGTTCTGACAGTTGCTTCTTGACCCTTATACAGGTTTCTCAGGAGACATGTGAGGTTGTCTGGTACTCCTATCTCTTTAAGGACTTGCCACAGTTTATTGTCATCCAAACAATCAAACGCTTTAGTGTCGTCAATGAAGCAGAAATAGATGTTTTTCTGGTACTCCTGTGCTTTCTCCATAATCCAGTGAATGTTGGCAATTTGATCTCTAGTTCCTCTACCTCTCCAAAACCAGCTTGAACTTCTGTATGTGTGTGTATACAATGGAAAGGATTATCAGATATGATGATCAATACACAGGTTTTATTGGGGGGGGGGGGGAATGGTACAAACCTGGATCCCGCACTGAAGTCTTTTTTTAAAAAAAATGTAATAGACAGTTGTAGGTCAGCAATAGTATTTAGAATACCATGTAATAGTCACTACAGAACAGCTAGATTCAAGTCTTGCAGCACCTTAGAGACAAACACCATTTGGGAGGTTTAAGCTTTCGAGAGGCAAAGCTCCTTCATCAGATACAAGTTGGAATGGAGATCCCTGAGCCCTTCTGTCCCATTCAGAAGGTGGGAGAGGTGTTGCAAAGAAGGAACTCAAGTAACAGTCCATTGGGCTGGCTAGTTGGCTTCCCAGAAATATATTTTACCACATCTTAAGGTAGTCAGAGCCCTGACCTAGATTGCCCAGACTAGCTTGATGTTGTCAGATCTTGGAAGCCAAGCAGGGTCAGCCCTGGCTAGTTTTTGGATGGGAGACCTTCAAGGGATACCAGAATCATGACCCAGAGGTAGGCAATGGCAAACCACCTCTGAAATTTCTCTTGCATTGAAAACCACACTAGGGGTTGCCATAAGTCAGCTGTGAGTTGACAGCAAAAAACAACCACCACCAATGTAGGCACAAGGTTCATAATGAAGTTCATATTACCTAGCAGTAAATAGCTGCTATGAAGGAAAGAATCCATGAAGGAAATGAATTTAGACAGAGCTTTATGTAAAGCTATATTACAGGGCTAGTTTCAGAGGGTAGCTGTTGGTTTGCTGCAGCTAGATTTCAGTCCAGTAGCAGCTTTGAGACCCATGAAATTTTCAGAGTATGAGCTTTTGAGAGTCAAAGCTGCCTTCATCAGCTATATCTGGACTCAAATCTTGGTCTATTACAGGGATCTTACATACAAAATGCAAACATGATCTACGACATGAGCGTAGAACAAATTACAATTGGTTACATCCTGTTGGGAGTTCAAGAAAGACCTCCATTGCTGAGGAACCCCTATTGTGGAAAGCAAACTAACAGGCAAAGGGAACAATGGATTGAGGGTTATTCTTTGGCATCATCTGCAATGTTCCCTCTAAGCTATGTAGCCTTGTGAACAAAAATTATACTCTGTGAGCTACTAGCATTAAAGTTGTGAGCTACTACATAAATTAGTTTGCTCTAGGGCCATTTTTCCTGAGCTGAGACAATAATGCATGAACTGGAGGCTAAAAAATTGTGAGCTAGCTCACACGCACTCAGTTTAGAGGGAACATTGATCATCTGGGCACCAAATCGTTACAACTTGATCCAGTGCTCTCCGAACTATCTCTTGAAATATTCTACAAATAAAGAATTAGGGACTCTCACTTTGCTCGAAGGAATTGTGGATGTTATTCCGCAAATGACTGATTTCCTAAATAAAAATATACTACTGCAGCAAAACAATGGTCGTATTAATACTTTTATATGCACAACCGAGGGGGGGGGGGAATTAGGCATTGCTATTTTTTTGCAGGAAATGAATTTGTTCTAGTTTATTTTAAGCATCTCTTTCCCAGAAGGTCACATTATTGCACCATCTGCCCCTGACTGCTAGCTTCCCACTCTATCGTGTCATTCTTACACCTAATGCTCTCTGTAACCCTTCAGCCTCCTACACTAATTAGCCTACTTTCATCCCTGGAAACTGTGCACTTGCAGTTTTGCCTGGGCTCTTCTTGTCGTACGCGGCTTCCCTCCGCAGTAGGCAAAGAAGGCTCTTTCTGTTGAGATGGCTTACCCACTCCGATTCGCTTCGTATCGTTGGGCCTTCAAGGTCATCTGGGCTTCGCTTCTCCGTACGCTTAAAACCAGGGATGGACTGGGATGTTAACAGTGCCATACTAATCGGAGTTACACCTTTCTAAATCCATTGGAGTACATGAGTTTGGAAGGGTGTAATTCTGCTTCGGATTCCTCTAACAGGCATGGGCGGACTGGGATGGTAACAGCGCAATCCCGATCGGGGTTAACTTCATTTACTTCAATGGGATTCGAAGGCTGGCCAACATAAAGCAGGCAGAAGCCAAGACAACAGCAGCAAAGCCTTATGGGAGCTGTTGAAACAACAAAGCTTCCAAGTTTCTGCAGGCTTTCATGAGAAGCTGGGATCCGTGTCCCTTCTGATGACCTGATTAAAAGCCCTGGTTCTTGCCAAGAGCTACTTCACCTCACCTCCTTCTAGAGAGAGACTGAGCAGAGGCAGACCCTGGGCTGCTCGTTGTGTGGTCCTTCAGGGATCCCTCTCTGTTCCTTGGTCCTCCTTTTTTCTAATCTTAAGGTTCTGGGGGGACCTCTGTGGTTTTGGGACCTTGGCGGGGCTCCTGCAACAGCTTCAGGTCACCAGAAGGCATTGGCAGGACACAGGCCTTCCAAGTGGCACCCGGTTGGTCACTGGAGGTGGGGACCACAACTGGTTGCCATGGTAGAATTGTGGGGCCTATCTGCAGAACACTCAGAGGGGCCTGTGCCTCAGTGATCTCAGGGGCTGAAAGGGACTCTTCACGTGAAGAACCTTTCTCAGTGGAAATGTGGTGAAACATGACAACCACTGTCTAGAGAACAGAACACACTCTGGAAAACTGCCTAGGTGGGGACTTGGAATTGGTGTGTGTGGAAGGGGTGTCTATTAAATTTCAGGTCCAGTATAACTAATAAAAATGCCTCTCAAGTCCCCAATCATCTGCTATATTCATCACTGTGCATTGCTTTGTAGAACCTCAAAACTACTCTTCTGTTAACAACTCATTCTTGCATATTTTTGTACAAATACCACTGCATCTCAGAGGAAAGGAATGGTTCCTTCTCCAAGTGAACATATGAAGCTATCGTTAAACCTTTGACTGAACAATGTGGCTATGTTACCCAGAAGACGACTTGTTACATTCCTCTTTTAAAAGGAGTTTTTGGCTCAATACGGGTTGGGATCTGGTGAACAGAAATAGCTCTTGCTCAGTGAAAGAAGCAGACTGATGGTGTGCCCCTGATGCTTCAGAGATGCTGTCATGTTGAGTTAAACCTTTGGCTCATCCAGACTAGTATTATCTACTTCAACAGGCAGCGGCCACCAAGGGTCTAACATCTTTCAGCTCTGTTTCCTTAGATTCTTTCAACAGCAGTTGCAACTTGGAACTTGCTGCATGTAAAATATGCCACAAAGTTATAGGCTTTTTTAAAAAATCAGAAACATCACCAAAATAGCATTGATTTTTTTTTTTAAAAAAAGGCATTGATTTATGAAAAATTAAATTTAATTGTTCTCATAATCCATGAGGATTTGAGATATACTAACATAAGCGCACATGTAAGCAGACTCAGTTGCTTGGAGAGGGGCTACAACTAAGCGGCAGAATATCTTCTTGGATTGCAGAAGGTCCCAGGGTCAAGCCACAGCATCCCCCATTTAAAAGAATCAGGTAACAGCTGATTTGAAAGATTTCTCCCTGAGACTATGGAGAGTCAGCCAAAGTAGACCATACTGGCACGGATGACCCCACTTTCCCTCTCCTTGGGAGATATTTTCCTGCACCACAGTCTCTCTCTCTCTCTCTCTCTCTCTCTCTCTCTCTCTCTCTCTCTCGGCTTGACTTTGCGAACGAAGATTTAAGAAGGGTGCAGTAGTCCACGTCTGCTGCAGGCTCGTAATCTCCCTGATATAGCAATAAGGTTTAAAACTCTTGGCTCCGATCCTATCTGTTCTGATGAACATCTTAATTCATGAAAGAGCCTGAGTAGCCCCAAGAATCCCATCACTTTGATCCAGCCTTTGGGTTTCATCTCAATACTAGGATCCAGCAACTGACGCCAGACCACCACATGGGAACGAGTAGTGGGAATGCATGTGTGACTCTGTAGCGGCCCTGCCATCCAACACAAATGCACCAATGACCCCACTCCACTGTTCCACCCCACTCTGACCAACACTGCTTTTTTCTTCCTCTCATGAACCTACTGAATATCACCTACTGGGACAGGCTCATAGGTCTTACTTCCTTGTTCTTCTTGTCCCCTCATTTCTCTTTATATTAGCAATATTTGCAAAAGTTAGAACTGAGTAGAAGTTAGAGTTTATAGAACGTTTATCTTGCACATGTGTGTGTCTCCAACCCTGAATTCAGTCTGTTCATTCCCTTTGCTCTTCTTCTTCTTAATAAATTCTTAACTCTATACCAGTGATTGCTTATTTTTAAGAGTCTGCACACCCTTATGAGACATTAGATTAGACCTTGGACCCTGGTATAGACTTGGCAAAAGATCCCATTATTAATAATTGCTCTGAGCGCACACATGTACAGGTTTCTGACATGTTAAAGTGGGACATTCCTATAATCTGGGTATATACATATTTAGGCCATTTGAGTAAAGATCTCTTTCTCTGTTTCATCCATTCTGACCTTTAAAGAGCTAAGGAGGGCAACCTTGGGATCCGTAGTGAGATCAGAAGCCACAGGTGCTAGGAAGTAAGTTCCAAAGAACTCAGCAAAACATCAAAGTAAATGTGTAGGCTCCGAAGTTAGCCACTAAACTGCACTAATTTCTGTTCACTTATTCAGTGCAACGAAGATAAATTAGGAGTACAGTGACCATATACAAAAACCACCTCGTGATTACATATGTAAAGTGTTTACATATATGTAAAGAACCAGTTTGGTGTAGTGGTTAAGAGTGACAGCCTCTAACCTGGGTTTGATTCTCCACTCCTCCACATGAAGCCAACTGAGTGATATTGAGTCAGTCACAGTTCTCAGAACTCTCTCAGCCTCACCTGCCTCACAGGGACTGTTGTGGGGAGAGGAAGGGAAGGTGATTGTAAGCCACTCTAAGACCTCTAGTGAAAAGCAGAGTATAAAGACCAACTCTTCTTAGATTTGTTTTTAGGTTGTATATCATGGTGGTACTGGGGTGGGGGAAGCAGATGTTCTATATAGAATGACAACAAGTATTTTCTCAAGTGAAGACACTAATGAGCTACGGAAAGGTTCATGAAAGAGCCCAAGTGGGCAGCTTGTGGCCACTCGGACTGATCTTGCTGTAAGCCCGGAGGAGAAGTTAAAAGGCTTTCTGATTAAACCAGAGAAGGCAGGCAATTAGAATGGCTGAGTGCTGCCAAGGCATGGAGCCAGTAAAAATTACAACCCAACAAACTGAATGGAGAAGAATGAGGGAAAACATGAGAAGGTTTTAATTACAATATCCAAGCACTCTGAAGGAATGGGGATAGTGCCAGATAACTGGAGGATGGTTAACCAAAGGGAAGGGTCTGTTCTCTCATGAATGCGTAGGGGGGATTTACAAGTGTAACTTCTCGTACTGCTAATTGAAGCAACAGTAAATGTATGATTTAAGAAAGAATGGTTGAGTGGGAAAGCAGGTCTAACAGCCAACATGGGTTTGTCCAATAGAAATTCAATGTCATAATAAAGGAAGATTCAGAATGCATGAACAACCACTATCAGGAAATGACCAAGTCAAGTTAACATAAGGTTCAAAAAGATGTTCAAATATGATCGAAGAGATTATTTAATTATCGTTTATTAAAACATTTAAATGCCTCCTTTCCATCCAAAGTAGTTTCCCAGTTGCATTACAGACCTATGAAACATGAGGTTTGGGGGAAAAAATGATTTAAGAGGACAAACATGTATTTCCTAGGTTATTACTGGATATGGAGACCAAAAGTAGGGTAAAAATCAAATTAAATGTAGCAAGGATCTTGGGCACTTTCAAAATAACAAATGAGGTTTAGAAGTATATATATCTAATATCTAATTAACATTCCATTAACAACATATTAAATTTATTGTATATTTAGATTTAGTGTGTGTGTATATGTGTGTGTGTGAGAGAGTTAGAGAGCGAGAGAGAGATCATCTTATATTCTAATAGTGAAGATGGCCAATCTTTGGATATTAAATTTGGTGACTGCAACTGTGAACAGGCAAGGACATCAGGTTTGCAGAAAAATGTGAAATCTAAAAGAACAAATTGGGAGTAGTTTAAAAATGCAAAAGTGATAAAAGGAGGACCTGTAGCTTTAAGCAAGGGATTCCCTCAGTGGCTCTTGCTAGGAAACAACAGATGCCATCAGGAGATCCATCAGTGGGACCAGAACTCCAGAAGCCCTTCCACTGTTGCCCCACCAAGCACCAAGAATATAGTGCATCACTGCCCCAGACCTAATCTTCCATCTATACCTTGTGGCTAATAACTACTGATGGACTTCTGCTCCATATGCTTATCCAGTCCCCTCTGGAAACTGTCTATGCTTGTAGCTGTCACCACTTCCTGCAGCAGTGAATCCCACATGTTAATTACTTTTTAAGTAAAAAGTACTTCCTTTTTATTGTTTTAAGCCTACTGCTTGTTAATTTCATTGAGTGCCCATGAGTTCTTGTATTGTGAGAAAGGGAGAAAAGTACCTCTTTCTCTACCTTCTGTATCCCATGCATAGTTTTGTAAATTGCTATCATGTCATCCCTCATTCATCATTTCTCAAAGTTAACAAGCCCTAAGCTCTTTAATCTTTCTTCATCTTCCATTCCCTTAATCATTTTAGTTGCCCTTTTTCACACTTTTTCCAATCTTTTTGAGGTACGGTGACCAAAACTGTACATAGTATTCCAATGAGGGTGCAGTGAAGCCAGTTCAGGGTGGGATGTCTGATCAAAACTTCCCATTACAAAGTAAAACTGTAATTAGAGGTGCGGCCAGATCATGCCAAGCCTGTAATGCCTCAACCTGTAATGCCACAGCCTCAACCTAACCTACTTCATCGGGTTATTGTGAGGACAAAAATGGAGAAGAGCAGGGCTTTTTTTGATCAGGAACACACAAGAACTCAGTTGTGGCTGGCTTGGTGTCAGGGGGTGGGGCCTAATATGCAAATGAGTTCCTGCTGGGCTTTTTCTACCAAAAAAGCCCTGGAGAAGAGAATGATGTAAGCTGCTTTGGTTCCCACTGTGGAGGAAGGCAGGATATAAATGAAGTAAATTAATAATAAATATAGATGACGAGGGGAGGCAGATGAAAAGTAGACTGGTGAAGGAGAAAATGAGATTGGGAAAAGGGAGAGACTATGGAGAGTTGCCAAAGGACAGAAAAGGGAAATAATGTGGGGAGGTGGAATACAAGAGAAAGTAATGTGCCCTCCTGAAAATCCTTGATGGTTCTTTACCATGCAGATCTATCTAAGATGGCAGCATGCGCTGAGCTTCGGTGCTAGGGCTCCTGTTGGTAAAATTCCTACTACCCGCCACGCCCTGTATTTTGGAAGGTGGAAGGTGGATTGAATAATGCACTGTTGTGGTCGACTGCAGGAAGGAAATTGGGACTCTGTATGGACTTCTATCGCTGATAAAATCTGCAAAAGGAGACGCTTGTGGCCTTGCCGAGCTGGCAAGTGGCGCTGTGGTGGACCTCGGGGTGGAGTGAGTGGCTACCCGGGCAGCAGGGGAAGTGATGGCAATTCGAGCTGGGCAGACGCAATAGGGAGGGGCAGAGCAACGAGGAGTGGAGCTGGCAGTGTTGGCCGTTGTGGTGGAGCACTCACGCGGATGGGAACAGCTGTCAACCCCCCCCCCCCCCAGCCAATGAGGAAAACTGCTAATCCCCTCAGCCGACCCTCGCCCGGTTGAAGAAATCTTGCCCCCACCACCCCGGGAGGTTCTGACATGAGTCCTACGCAGTGGCAGTTTTGCCTACGTGTCGGACCAACGCTACCTGGCTGCTGGCGGCTCCCTGGATCGGCGGCTGTGCTGTTCCTGGGCGAGGATTGCATCTGGCAGCATTCGGGCCATCCTCTGGCCGCTGCCATTGTTGGCAGTACCAGTGTTGCTGATTCGGCTGTGGTCCCAGCGGGGTGACTGCTTGGGCCGCGCTCGGCTTGGTGGTACTGTGTCTGGCTCCCGCTTGGAGAACTTCGGCGTTTGGGGGGCATGGGGAGGATCTCTGTGCCTGCTGGGCAGCTGATTGGTGGGGACTGAACTTGGCCCCAGGATAGAAGGGGTGCCTGCACATAGACCGCACTTTAATACTATCTTTAGTTATCATCAAGCACTTTAATTATTAGCACTTTCATTCCTAACACTTCACTTCAGTTGTACTTTAGTGAATGCCCACCTAACTTAACTGTCTTTATTGCTAACGATGAGTTTTGAATTATGTTTTAGCTGCTAAATATAATTGAACCTATTGTATTAGTGATTGATTAATTGGGGAGAGTAACTTGGGGGGGAATTAATTTGGGTCAGGGTTGCTATTGAATTAATTAGCTATTGAGAAATCTGATAGTTATTGGCTGATTACGTTGGGGAGTATAAATTAGTGGGTGTGGGGGTCTAGAATTTAATTGGCTATTAGGGTTAAATTGATTATTAGCTAATTAATTAATGAGATTGAAATTAAGAGGGGTTTTAGAATTAATTAACCATTTAGGGGAGGTTAATTGGTAGGGGCTGATAGATTGATTGGGGAGGGTTTTTAGTTAGCAAGGGCAGGGACGGTAGAAACTAGAACTGGAATACAGGGTTGTAGCAGAGCATTCTATATACTGGTCTGAGGTGACAATGGAGACCAGTGGGGGGGAATGACTGGCCTGGGGATTCCTGGTACCAACACTAGCACCAAAAATTGTTTTAAATTATTTTAAACTGTTTTAAATTGTTTAACTGGTAATGATTGTTAATTTTAATTGTTTGCTTACTGTTTTATTGTTTGATGTTTGATTGTTGTTAGCCGCCCTGTGCCTGCTTTGGCGGGGAGGGCGGGATATAAACGCGAAGAATAAAATAAATAAATAAATAAATGGGGCTGGCCCAGCAGTTGGCACCACACAACGGTGCCATGGTTTTCCTAGGTAGTGGCTACTGGGGGAGGGGGGAAGCTGACAATAAAGAGGCAGATAAATGTAGGTTGGCTGTTGGGTGGGAAGGAGAGGGGAAAGGCTGTGGGGCCTTCAGGGAAGGGAAAGAGGAACTAATGGGGCAGGGGGGATGAGATGCTCCCACAAGTCCTTGCTGTTCCCACTTGTAGAAGGACCCAATATCTTATAAAGTGACTCCAGAGATCACATCATTGAAGCTTCTTGTGTCATGTTTCCTGCACACAAGATCACTAAAGCTGAAAGCAGGTTATGCTCTATGTCAGTCTAAATCCAGCTCTCTGTTCTCCCTTTCTGACTGAGACTGAAGGTGAAGACTCTAAATAAACTAAATAAAAATGCATCATACCGTCTTGCTTACTGGTATTAATTTATTGTTGTCCTACATTGCAAAGGGCTCAGAGATGAGAGCTTACAGGGCACATTGCCTCAGAGCACCACAAGGCAGTCACTTCAGGTCTGCGGGCAAACAAAGTTACATCCATCCAAACTCTGACTCTTTAGAGAATTAGATGATAAAGCCAAATTGGGAAGTCTACTTGCCTAACTACCCTGACTTGGATAGCCCAGGCTAGCTCAGTCTCATCCGATCTCTGAATCAAGGCAGGGTCAGTCTTGGTCCGTATTTGGATGGGAGACTGCCAAAGGAAGTCCAGGGTCACAACACAGAGGCAGGCAATAGCCTCTGAACATCTCTTGCCTTGACAATCTTACAGTGCTGCCATAGGTCAGTTGCAACTTGATGGCAAATAGACAAAGAAACAAATAAATAAATTTGCCTATCTAGTGAATAAAATAATAACTCAATAATAAAGGTTAATTTAATTAAGTCATGTTGGGAGAGCAGTGGGATGGATCGATGGATGGACGGACGGACGGACGGATGGATGGATGGATGGATGGACGGACAGACTTACTTCAACACTTCTGCTAGTGAAAGAAAGAGATAGGATAAGTTTTCAGTGCAACCCCAAGAGAACAGAGGTGGCTGGCAGCCAGAGCCATTCCCTAAAGGGAATCCACACAGGCTGGGGACCAGGCAAATGACCCAGCAGCAATATTCTCTCTAAGCTGAGTGAGTGTGAGCTAGCTCACAGTTTTTTAACCTCCAGCTCATACGTTTTTGTCTTAGCTCAGGACAAATGGCCCCGAGCAAACTTTTTTATACAGTAGGTCACAACTTTAGTGCCAGTAGCTCACAAAGTAGAATTTTTGCTCACCAGACTCCACAGCTTAGAGGGAGTATTGCCCAGTGGTGGGACAGATGGGCCACGACTATGCTGGCATCCCTAGCAACCAAACCGTCATGCCCACAAGAGGTCACAAGAGTGCTACATGGTAACTGGGACAGACGGGGGGGGGAACCAACTAATCACAGAGTGGCAGCCACAGGGAGCCAACCCCATGGATATGCAAGCTGAATGGCAGATAGAGGGGGGCTAAGCACTACTGTGTCATGCCTGTGGCACACTCACATCCATTTACGGCACAGTTCACCACCAGAGCAGAGGCAGCAGCAAAAAAAAGTAAGAGGGGATTGGGGGGGCATCACCACCTGGTGCACTGGGAGCAATTCCAAGCAGGTCCGCTCTAGAGTGTGCCACTTGTGGAGCAAAATCAGGGCAAAGGAGCCTGGCGGGACAGAGAGCATCGCATCAGCCACTGGATTTCACTCATGCCATGTGAGCTAATATCTATGCTCTGTGGCCATGGCCACCTCACCTCCATCTTCCTCTGCTCCTCTAGCTGCTACACTGGGGGTGGTAGCACCATTGCTAACCTCCCTCTCCTCCTCATTTGCCCCTGTGGTACAGTTGGTGGGGTGTAGCCTTATGGCGCTATCAACTGGAGCAGTCAGTGGGTCCATGACGGCACTGGTATCCTCTTCACACAGGGGTAATGTGACGTAGCTTCTGCCCCCCCTCCCCCCCCCCCATGATCACACTGTTTGCCTGATTACTGCAGTTCTTGTGGCCAGCGCAGCTGGGGGACAACAGAGGATGCAAAATTCCCAAGGGCCAAGTCATCTTGAGGGCCCAGTGAAGCTAGAATTATGAATACATTTTGGGGGTGGGGTGGCGGGGTTGTTTTGCTTTGAGTGTAATTCTGCATTGCAGCCACTAGGAGTGCACCGGGGTAGAGCAGAGCAAACAGAAAGCAGCTCTGACTTCCCAAATCCCATTGCTGTTTGCTGCCTTTTCTTTTTCTTTTCTTTTTTACAAGCAATTTTTGTTTTAGAAAGCTCTACATCACTGCAAGCTGTTTAAGCTACGAAGCTGAGGGAAACATTTTCCTGTCAGGAGTTGTTTCTAAGCTCATCAACGAACCTGGTATGCCTTCATTTCCCTCTCCCTTGCTTCTCTGTGCCCCCGCCCCCCCTTCGAGCCTCATCCCTTCTCGTTTCTACCATGTTAAAACATTTTTTTTAAATTTAAAATTGTATTGCAATTTAAAGTCCAGTTACAGTTACAATTGCAAGTAATAACTAAATTAAAAAACTATGATACGTTACATTGTTATTGTTCTGTTTCAGGCATAGGTAATATAATAAAGTTACTATATAACAACATTCAGTTATAAAGCACAAAAGTTACATATAGTTATCTAAAAGTAAATCATGTTTTTATACAATGGGTTTTTTGGTATTATATTACTTATAGTCATATAACTTAAAACCGGGAACCATATTGCTACAAATTTTGATTCGTAATATTCTAATGAAGCTTTTGATGTTTGATAAGAAATTTTACTCAAAATAAAGTGTTCCCATAGTTTTGTTTGCCAAATGCTTATAGTGGGTGAGGATTTGTCAAGCCATTTTAAAGCAATAGTTAATCTAGCAGTAGATATTAAGTTGGATATCAGCTCTTTTGTTCTCTTACTCATGTCTAAGTCTAGCCACTTATCTAACAAGAAATTCTCTGGCAAGATTGGAATTGTGTAGCCTGTTACCTGTGATATTTGAAATGCAACTTGATTCCACAATTGAACTATATAGTGACAATTCCACCAACTGTGAAGAAAATTTGCATTATTTCCACATTGTTACCTACATATTTATTAGCAAAACAGAAAATCTCTGTGCCGAGTTAATATTTCCCAAGAATCTATCAAAGTAGGGAAGGAGTGATTCCCCCACACACCCTTTGCATGCATTGCGATCTGTATCAATCTCTGTTATAGAGGTTATAAATGTGGAATAGTGGATCTCATAGCTGAATCCATTGGTTTCAGTCTATATCACATGCTGCATAATTAATTTATTGAATAAACTACTATGAGGAAACATCCACTGGTTTAGAAGACTTTTAAAAGGGATTAGACAAATGCATGGATGTGGAAACATAACAATATAAGAGAAGCCATGTTGGATCAGGCCAATGGCACATCCAGTCCAACACTCTGTATCACACAGTGACCAAGAAAACCAGGTGCCATCAGGAGGTCCTTCAGTGGGGACAGGACACTAGAAGCCCTCCCACTGTTGCTCCCCCCCAAGCACCAAGAATACAGAGCATCACTACCCCAGACAGAGAGTTCTATCCATACCTTGTGGCTAATAGCCACTGATGGACCTCTGCTCTATATGTTTTTCCAGTCCCCTCTTGAAGCCATCTATGTATGTAGCTGCCACCACCTCCAGTTTTACAAATATTACTCAGCGGAACCACTGCTTTTAAGTATGCTTTTTAAGTATGCTAAGTATTACTGAAGTGTGTGGGAATAAAGGAGATCGCAGCATTTTTAAAAATGTTGCTAGAAAGGCATTCTGTGCATGCCTAAAAGTGTTTTTCTTCCAGAACTCAGAATGTGCTGAAAACAAAGGTTTAGGCTAAGTCCTAGTGAGATCTTTGCACACTAGGTAACTAAAAAAAGACAGATTCTAGAGGGTTAGATTCAAGTCCAGTAGCATGTTAGAAACCAACAAGAGTTTCAGGGTGTAAGGTGTCAAGAGTTAAACCTCCCTGAGAATTCAGACAGCCATGATAGTCTGTTTGGCAAAACCAAAAAGGAACCTTAACTTGTACCGTAGTCCCAACTTTCATGGTTCAAATCCATTTCATGATTCGTGTTGCACCCTTGGCATTTGGGGGACAGGATGGGTGCCTCTGCTGGGTGGAGGTGGGCTCCCTCATCCATCACCTACCTCATGAAACAGCATCTGCCTCATAACATAGCACCTACCTTGTGAGCACCTTAAATGAAAAAAAAATTAGTCTGGTGGGGCTGGGGTGCCCTGTCTGCCAACCTATCATGAGGTTATTTTGGGGAGCCCCTGCCAGATGTTTCTCTTTCTGTCATCACTAAACACTGTAAGTGAAAAACTCTGGTTTCCCCTGGTCGGGTGGGGCTGGGGCACTGGCAAAGTTGTTGTGGGGTAACTCTGTCACAACTCTGGGGCTGTCTGCTATTATGTCCCTCAGAAGCTGCTTTTGGAGACTTGTGGGGAGCTGAGAGCATGGAGAATGCTTGCCTTACTTCCAGTGTCTGGCTTGATGAGGGGCTGCCTAGGTAAAATTTCCCTGTGAGTTTGGTGTCATTGGCTTGTCCCTGAGCCATCACTGGGGACTTTTTAGGGGGGGTGGCGGGATTCCATAACTGGGATCCCAGAAATGTAATCTGTTTCCAACTTGGAGAGATTGTAGAGGAGCAGGTGGCAGGCCAAGGTTCCCTGTGCATTTGGTATGTGTAGTTTTCAGGGGGTTCGTTCTGTACACATTTGAACCTGTGCCTGACATTTCCCCCAAAAGCACTTTCCTGGCTTGACCTTAGTCTTGTTGGGTTTGCAGTGCTACAGTGGCACTGGTTCTGCTGGGCTTGCAAAAATGCCCCCCCTTCTGTTTCTATTGAGAGATTCTCTAGTTTGACTGCAGTCCTTTGGAAACAATGAAGGATGGAGCACCTTCTTTGGAAAGCCGTTTACGAAGTCTGAGAGTTATGGCTCTCCAAAGAAGGTGCCCCATCATCCATTGTTTCCAAAGGACTACAGTCAAACTAGAGAATCTAATCCCCACCAAACTACTGTGAGTGTGGTGTCTATAGCTTGCACAGGATCCATTCTATGCAATCCTGAACCTCCTTAACCTGTGCCTGTCATTTTCCAAGGAAGCACTTTCCTGGGGCTCCAACTTTTTTTTGCAGGGGGGGTGTTGGGATAATTCAGACCCTGTAAATCAAATCATCACCAAACTTGGAGAACAGCTTGAGAAGAATCATCCAGAGATCCCCAGTGAATCTGGTGTCTATAGCACACCAGAGGGTCTATTCTACTGTGTAACAAACTTCACGAACTGAACGGGTTTGTCTAGTGTCAAAAAGTTCATGATGGTCCATGGTTCATGAACTTCATACACCATGAATTGAAACACATTTTCCGGGTTTGTCTCCATCCCTATTAACCCTACAAGAGAAAAGGCATGTCCCTAAGCAAGTTTTCTCAAGAGTATCTCCAATATTGTCCCATAGGACCTACCGCCTAACAAATGTACTTATAAATGAAGTCAAAAGGGCAGAACACAAATAAGAGTTCTATATTCGATCAATTTAATTTCGTCAAATATTTGTACAAACTCAAGAACCATGTGTGGTGGAACAATTTTCTATTCATTCCACCAGACATCGTTGTTGAATCTATGCAAATATTTGATGAAATTAAATTGATCCAGATCATTGGACTCCAGGTAGGACAGTGTTGATTTTAAAAGATAGAAAAGATACCATGCAGTGGCCGATATACTAATCTGAATGAAGATGAATTTATAAAGGGCAGAATGAAAGAGCAATTAACATAACGACTAGGTTAATTAACATCATATCTATGATTACAAACTGCTTTTCTGTGAGGCTACTATAGCTCTTGGTAGAGTGTATGGCCATATTTCTAGCAAGCTATGGGGGCATTTAATCTGAATCCCACCTTATCCAATAAACAATTTTTCCACTAACATCGAAAACATTTCGCAGTTCAAAATAATGAATTGTTTGCTGCGAAGGTTTCATTTTGTGTCAACATCTATTTTTGTTGTACACCCACTGACTAGTCAATTTACATCTTGTTCTCAAAAGAAATATGTTCAAACAGACAATGGTCACATAAAGATTCCCATGTATGCAGCCACTGTTATGCAATCATGAGAATAATCATTATATTCCCTTCCATATTTGTTTCAGTTAGCAGAAGTTTGTGGCCCTGTTTATGTACATTCTCCTCCCCTCCATTTTATCTTCACAACCACCCCAGACTAGCCAAAGATCACCCAGCAAACTAAATATGGGGATTAATTAATTTAAAACATTTTAATGGCACTTTCCCATCTAAGCAGAGTGCCCAAGGTGACAAACATTAAAATATTAAAACGTTTGAACACTTAAAAATCAGTGTTTAAAATTAAAAATAATTCTGTAAAAATGCATCAACGTGCGACCCCCAAAACAGGGACGAGAGCCAAGAACAGTTATTTGGGGGGGAGGGGTATGCCAAATGAAACAAACAAACAAAAAGAGTCTTCACCTTCTGGCAAGAGACACTGATACAGGAGGACAGACAAATTGCCTTGAGGAGGGAATTCCAAATTTTTGGCACTGTGACCAAGAAAGCCCTTTCTCCAGTTGCTGCTCATCTAGCCTAGAATGCGAGGGCAGTAGGGCATCCAAAGCAGGGCCTCCAGAAATGACCAGAGATGACAGGTTCATACAGGAGAAGGCAGTCTTTAGGGTATGTTGGCTTCAAGCTATACAGGCATTTGGTGTAGTGGTTAAGTGTGTAGTGGTTAAGTGCGCAGACTCTTATCTGGGAGAACTGGGTTTGGTTCTCCACTCCTCCGCTTGCACTTGCTGGAATGGCCTTGGGTCAGCTATAGCTTTCACAGGAGTTGTCCTTGAAAGGGCAGCTGCTGAAAAAGCTCTCTCTTTATGCCTATAATGGTCTGAATGAATGAATGAATGAATGAATGAATGAATGAATGAATGAATGAATGAATGAATGTAAAAGCTCTCTCAGCTCCAGCTACCTCACAGGGTGTCTGTTGTGGGGGGAGAAGATATAGGAGATTGTAAGCTGCTCTGAGTCTCTGATTCAGGGAGAAGGGCGGGGTATAAATCTGCAGTGTTCTTCTTCATTTAAAAGCCAATGAATTGAGCCCAGAAGCAAACTGGGAGCTACTGTAGATAAAACAAGATTGGCGTGATATGGTCCCTACAATCTATTCCAGTCAACACTCTGGCCAGAGCATCTATACCAGCTTTGGCTTCCGGACAGTCTGCAAGGGCAGCCCCAAGTAAAGTGCACTTGAATGTGGGCCTCCCAGATTACAGTCTGACACTTTAACCACTAGACTATACCAGGTATTTCTAATGAATTATTATGAATTTGGGCAAGGGATGCTTCTGATAGCAGTGCATAGTTTATTTTACAAGCACCAGAAAACCAGTTCCACCTTGGAATCAGACTTCCTCTGCACAGCTGTTCCATAATTGAAGTTAGCAACTTGTGTTTAAATGATGTAAGAACAAGTATGGAATAACAGTTATAGAATGATAGCATTTTAGCAGAATAAGATACATTCAGTTGATCTTCAGAATTTATATTAAAACATATGTCTTTACCAATTATTTCTATTTATCTCTTTAGTCTTGTTTTTAGATTTGCAGGGGAACTGAAAAATTGTTTTAAAATTAACCATTTTATTTGGGCTGGGTAGCATCTTCGAATGAATAGCAGGGACAGCTCCTAAAGGACAAGCAGTTTCTGGTGTAATTATGAAACAGCTCACCTCTGTTGCTTAGGACACTGAATCGTACAAGAATGAAATGTGATAAAATAATTGCAATACTTGAAATTTTATTCCATGAATAGAAAAAAGACCTTAAGATGGGCTTTGTGAGCAGAAGATTGCACCCACCATCTTCAGTTTTTATTTATTTATTTTTATTGATTTATTCGAGATTTATATCCCGCCCTTCCCACAAGTGGCTCACATGCACTGAATAAGTCTAGGTATAGCTCCTCCTTGTCGTGGCATTAAGACAATCTAGATGATATCAAAGAATTCAGGTTTTCACGGCTGGTAACATCATTAGGGTTTGTAGAATCTTTCGGGATCAAGTGCCGTGTTCTACTGGAGAAAGTTTTCCTTCCAGACATTTCGTTCTCAGCTGCGGAGAACATCCTCAGTGGCGTTGCAGCCGGAGCAGGCGCTCAGACCTTCTTGGCTGCTGTGCATTGAGTGGGGCCAGGGCTGCTGGAGAGCTGCTATTTGTAGGCTGGAGGGGGTGTGATAAAAGGGCAATTGTTTTGTGGATGTGCCAATCTAGATGATAGACTTGAAGACTGCTTCAATTGGGAAAAATACTTTGGTTCCAATATATTTTAGTTTCACTATCCTAAAGGTTTTGGATTGGATTCAGCACAAGGATCAAGCAAGGATGACTCAAGTAATGTGGATCTTTGCTTTCCCTTCCTTCCCCGCCACAACTCTGGAAAAATGTATTTTTGGGTTTGTGGGACACACATAGACTAACGGTTAGCTGGTGAGTGAACTGCAATTGGTGGAGGAGAAAATCGGTCCCTTTTTCTTTTTTCTGCTTTCTCTGTGCTGCTTTTATCACCTTTCTCATCCCCACTGTAATCTCCTGATCCACATGGCTATTTGCCCTTATGGGTTCGGCAACTCAGGGAATCAACTTTCCTGGAATCAGAAAGGACACCTGCAGAGAAGGCAAAGTGGAGAAGGCCTGCAACCAGGGGTCATTCTGTAAAAAAGAGGTGCTGGAGCTCATTGGCACAACTCGTTTGCATATACCACACACCCCTGACATCACCAGAAGGTATACTAAATTATATCAGCTCAGCATCTACCTTGAAATGCTTCGTGAATTATAATTGTCTTAATCAAACCTTACTGCCATCGTACTTTTTAAATTACTTTCTCCTATGTGGCCACAGTGGCATGATGAAAATTTCCATCCGTCTGCTTTACATGTTTTAGTTATTTTCCCATTTTTTTTTGGTGAGGGGAAAAAATTAGAAAGTTTGTAAAGTCTTAGAATTCAGCAAATTATCACAGAGGGCTTGAATGGACATATATATATGAACATATGAAGCTGTCTTATACTGAATCAGACCCTTGGTCCATCAAAGTCAGTATTGTCTTCTCAGACTGGCAGCGGCTCTCCAGGGTCTCAAGCTGAGGTTTTTCACGCCTACTTGCCTGGACCCTTTTTGGAGATGCCAGGGATTGAACTTGGGACCTTCTGCTTCCCAGGCAGATGCTCTACCACTGAGCCACCATCCCTCCACAATGGAGCCCAGAAGCAAGTATTTGGAATAGGGGTGGGGTAAGAAAGAAAAAGCACAATACAATTTAGAGATTCTGGAGCTCCACTCCTGTAAGCTCCTGCCCAAAATGAAACCTGTCTATGACCATCAGTGTCTTCTGCAGGATCCAACCATGGGTGTATTCATACACACTAAATAATGTGTTTTGCACCTGGACTTTTACTGTGTAAGAATGGCAAAATCCACTTGCAAACACTCACTGTGTGAAAGCACCCCATGTTTTACCAGAAATGGATGCCCAAATAACTTTGACAAGATCTTCCCGGTAGGAGAAGTTTAGTTTAACTACACAAGCTAGAAACAAATGTCTTCAACAGTTAAGGAGCTGAAAAGATTAATAACATGGACAACCTGACAAATGAGGTTCCCTGAAAAAATAGACCTAGCCTTTCAGATGAACTGGAAGATAAACAGACACTATTTAATTCCGAAACGTTGACTGTGTTTATATGGCTGGAAAGAAGTAATTTTTTCAGTAAATTTCAAAGAATTGGAAATGACCCAGTTCAAAACAGGTTTCAGTGCCAAATTCTACAAATGTGGGTATGATGATGACCTACTCATATAACTGTTGGTTCCCTGTGAGAGGTTTTTTTTTTTAATACTCATTAGTGTTCAGATGTTCAGTGACCTTCATGCAGTTGCTTTGCAGAGAACATAGGGATGCCAGCAGCGGACTTGTGATTCAGCAAAGGATGGTGTGGAGCTAGCAATTTATGAATTGGTGCCTCACAGGAAGGAAAGTTAGACACGCTGATTGCCACCGCTGATTGCTTGGCAACTCCAAAAAGAAACGCCTTTGTGTAGTCCTTATGCAGACCCAAAGAGCCTCACATTTGGCCGATATACATCTACTGTTAATTGCCAGATCAAAAGACGGCCAACTAAGCCTCGACTAGGGCCAAAGCTTTTTTGAGCCTGGTCCCAGTTGGGTGGAATAAGCTCCCAATAGAGATAAGGGCCCTATAAGATTTGTTACAGTTCCTCAGGCTTTTCGTTAAGGCTGCAGACGTCAATGTTGGCTCCTCCTGCTCAAACTGCCAGGTTAAACCACCGCAAAACTGCCTTATTCAATCGGCGCTGAAACGATATAACTTGGAAACCCATGGATCAGACCATATTTATTAAAAGCTGAAGCAGAATCGGGATAGTAGGGTACTTTTTAGAAGAAGAAGAAGAGAGATTGGATTTATACCCCGCCCTTCGCTAGCCAAAGGAGTCTCAGGGCGGTTTACAATCTTCTTTCCCTTCCTTTCCCCACAACAGACACCCTGTGACTCTTGAGGTAGGTGAGGCTGAGAGAGCTCTCCCAGAACTGCTCTTGAGCAGAACAGCCTTGAGAGAACTTTTGGCTGACCCAAAGTCACATCAGCAGGTGTATATGGAGGAGTGAGGAATCAAACCCGGTTCTCCCAGATAAGAATCTGCGCACTTAACCACTACACCACACCAGCATACCATCTGACCGCTGTTTTGTGGTTTTAACTGAATTTTTTTTTAATTTTAATGTAGTTATTGTTATTAGTCTTTATGTTTTAACCTACCCTTGCTTCCTCCCACTTGCAGGGAGAGCAGGATAGAAATTAAATTAGTAATAAATAAATAGCAAAAAAAATCATACTGTGATTATCTCCATTATCAGTCTGCACCAGATCACAAACCCACCCTTTGCACAAATGATTGCACTGGGATCTGTATCATGCTTGAGTCTGCAAATGAATTTTGTGAATTGGATTTCTGCCCCACCAATGAAAAAAATAACAGATCAAGAAACCACCGATAGTCATCCCTCACTGGATGAGAAGAATAGCAATATTGTGGGATCAGTGGAAATGACTGTAAAAGGATTATTCCATTTCATAATAAATGTTATATAAACTCATTCTATAGTATTGTATGTTTAGTATTGTTCTCCTTCCTGATAATAAGGTTGCACTGTTATTCCTACAGACAGTAGTGCCTGGGAAAGTATAAACCCAATGGAGTTCCATGAATGCTCTGTGGCACAAATGGAGCTCCAAATCAAAGTGATAGAAAACAGCAGTCTTCATGATGTTGGGATGCTGTTCTCTGTGACTGAGCATTTTCAAATTTGCAGGTGTGTGTGGCTTCACAACTTCAGAAGACACTAAAGGGCTAATTAATATAAAGCACAAGGTTGGTTAAAGTTTGCTTTGGAAATGAGCTCTCCAACACCAGCAGCAAATCAGTCAGATGGCAAACATAGAATCATAGAGTTGGAAGGGACCTCCAGGGTGAGCTAGCCCAAATCCTTGCACAATGCAAGAAAATCACCTCCCTCTGCCCTCCTTCTCATGATCTGCCTAAGTTCACAGAATCAGCTTTGCTGTCAAATGGCCATCTTGCCTCTTCTTAAAAACCACCAAAGGAGAGCCCACCACCTCCTGAGGAAGCCTATTCCACTGAGGAACTGCTCTAATTGTCAAGAAGTTCTTCATAATGTTTAGCTGGAAAATCTCTTGATTTAATTTCAACCTGTTGGTTCTGGTCTGACCTTCTGGGGCAACAGAAAACAATTCTGCACCATCCTCTATAAGACAACCCTTCAAGTACTTGAAGATAGTAATCATATCACCTCTCAGTCATTTCCATTCCAGGCTAAACATACCCAGTTCCTTCAATCTTTCCTCATAGGACTTGGTCTCCAGACCCCTCACCATCTTCGTTGCCCTCCTCTGGACATGTTCCAGGTTGTCTATATCCTTATTAAATTGTGGTGCCCATAACTGAATACAATACTCTAGGTGAAGTCCAACCAGAGCACAGTAAAGCAATACCATCACTTTACATGATCTGGACACTACTTCTGTTGATACAGCCCAAAATTGATTTTGCCTTTTTAGCCACTGCATCTTACCGCTGACTCATGTCCAGTGTATGCTCCACTAAGGCTCCTAAATCCTTTTTGCACAAACTTCTACAAAGACAAGTCTCCTTTCCCCCCATCCTATAATTATGCATTGGATTTTTCCTACCTAAATGCAGAACTTTACATTTATCCCTGTTAACATTCTTTTTGTTTGTTTGTTTTAGCCAAGTTTTCCAGCCTGTCAAGATCATCCTGTCTCCGTCTTCAAATTTATTTGCAACCCCTCCCAATTTAGTATCTTCTGCAAATTTAATAAGCATTCCCTCTATTCGTCATCCAAATCATTTATAAAGATATTAAATAAAACAGGCCCAGCAACACAGGTCTTAGCACAGATCCTTGAGGCACTCCATTTGTCACTCCTCTCAAAGAGGAGGAGGAACCATTCACAAGTACTCTTTGGGTGGAGGTACATTCTTGTGAAGGACAGGTTGCTTTTGACCAAAGTGTATTGTTACTAGCTGAGAAAGGGTATATGAGAGGCAATCTTTAAAAAAAAAACCAACCCAAAGAAGTCAAATTCCCTGTTTGTAATAATTATGAAAGTGCCAGTGATCTACTCTAGTGAGACCAGTGAAACTGCAAATGAAGACAACTGGAAAGGGAGACAGACTGCTAAAGGGTCAAAATGTTATTAAAGTACATAATGCAGGCAATCCACTTGAGGTTTGCTGAAACACAACTAATAACGAGCTTCCCATATTTAGACATATCAAATAACAAATTGAAGCCCCCTAGAAAGGATGTGATAAGAGTTACACAAATAACTGGGCCTGCTTCTTGGTTCATACCTCTGAATCCCCCTTGACGGCTGCAAGAAACTTGACGTGTTCATCTCTGAATTGCAATACTCAGAAATGCTACAAAACACTCCATTGCTTTGGTACCCTTTAGTAAGTTATCTGACTGATCAAGACATTCTTCCAAGTAGAATGATTTACAGCAAGATGTTCTATTTTTAATTCTAAGAATTGGAAACAACAACTTTTGAGATTTGTAACTTTAAAATACCCATAGTAACTGTACTTATGGTTTTTCTTTTCCTTATATATAACTGTTCTCCTGATTGGATATTTTACCTGTAACTGTTTTGGAAAATCTAAACCAAAATAAAGAAAAATTATTATTAAAAAAACCCCAAAAACACTCCATTGCTTAAGTGACTGAAATACTTCCAACACATAAAGACTTTCCATCTCAAAGGAACCTTTGACTTACATATATACTAATGATGCTGGATTAACAAACACTTGAATATCAGTTTCTTATTTTTAAGTAGATAGATCCCCACCCCCAAAAAAATCCTGTTTCAAGATTTTTTTTTCCCAAAAGGGAAAAAACCCAAGCAAAACAAACCCCCCACCTTCCAGTCGATACATAAGATAGGATACATATTGTCGAGGATAAGTTGTTAAAGTGAATTTGAAATGTGCTTCCCAAAATATCATTTACACATTTACCAGATGGTAAAATAAACATGTAAATTGTTATCAAGTATACACCAACTTCATCCTGCAATTTTTAGGCGCTGGAAGGATGGTGAAAGATTGCTGCATATTGTGTTACTTGTTCATTTAATAGTTTATTAGCATTTTAAAGTAAATACGAAGAATGGTTTTCTTCTCCTTTTTTTGTGGGGAGTGGAGGGTTTAAAAATAATTTGGAACAGCTTCATGTGTTTCCAACGAGACTACGGTTTCCAAACCCACAATGCTGAAGCAAGAGACAGAACTGGGCGGTAGGGTTTGCTTTGTCATTGGAGATGGAAGGTTATGAAGCAAGGAGCAGAGTTATGAATGGATCTGAGGAAATAAGGAACTCTGCATCAGTGTTCCCTCTAAGCTGAGCTAGTGTGAGCTAACTCACAAATTTTTAGCCTCCAGCTCACACATTTTTGTCTCAGCTCAGGAAAGATGGCCCTAGAGCAAACTAATTTATGCAGTAGCTCACAGCTTTAATGCCAGTAGCTCACAAAGTAGAATTTTTGCTCACAAGACTCTGCAGTTTAGAGGAAACATTGCTCTGGATTATTATGGGAAGAAAATGAAGCTGGGACCAGGACTACCACTGTAGGCTCATGGGAGGAAGGGCAGGATAAAAAATGTTAATCAAAAAAACTGAGAAAGCCCCATGGCTCAGATGTGTCCATGGCCCACTCTGTTATCTTTTATGGCACCCAACATTTGCTTCCTTGGACAGGCAACTTCCTAGCTCTCACTGGAGAACTGAAAACTACTTGAAATCTTTAAAATAATGTCTAAAGGTAGGAGAAATGGAACTAATTGAAGAGATACATGGGTACACAAATATATAAAATGACTGTGTGTAGGAACCAGAATTTCAGAATTTATCCTCAACCCTGAAAGAAACTAGCTCAGGAACCTGATGAAGTGGGTTATATCCCCAAAAAGTCTGTCACAAAATACTTGTTAGATCTGAGGATCCCATGGGACCCTGCCAGTTTTTACTGTGGGAAAATGCCATCAAGTTATAGCCAATATATGACCACCCCAAAGGGTTCTCAAAGCAGGAGACAAACAGAGGTGATTTGCTATTGCAGGCAAGGTCACTTCTAGCATAAACAATGTGTGTGTGTGTGTGTGTGAGTGAGTGAGAGAGAGAGAGAAAGAGAGAGAGAGAGACAGAAACAGAGAGACAGAGAGAGCTTGCCTGGAAGTCATGACTGACGTCTAGTGACCCCTAGTGGGGCTTGGACATTTCAGAGAGGTGGCTTGCTTGCCTGCCTCTGCATTCTGGCCCTGGTATTCCTTGGAGTTCTCCCAACCAAGTAGTTGCCAGGGCCGGCCCTGCTTTGCTTCCGAGATCTGATGAGATCGGACTTGCCTGGGCTATTCAGGTCAGGGTCAATATAAACAATGTTGGTATGTATGAGACGGCTCCATTTTCTATCTATGCATAATATAGGCAACCTAATCCTGTATGTTCACCTTAAGTGCTGAAAAACAGAAAACTATTTCCACTGTTTGCCACTGAACTGCCAGATGACACTCTCCATCCAAATCTCCAGTCCTGAGACTTGCTGTGGGTACGGACCCAAACAGGGATGCAGCTGTTCAGCATGTAATTGCTCTCTCAGTTTTCCTGCCTCTGAGCCAGTGCCCTATACCACTGTATCACTGAATAATCAGCTGCATTGCCTTCAGTGACCCCATGGAAGGCAATGCAACAGCCATAGTTATGGTTGCAGCAGCTGACTATCCAGTGCTTCAGGGGCATATGCTGAATTCCAGCACCAGCCTCAAACACTTAATGTCCCTTCTGTACCTAGATGGCCAATTTACAGAGGACAGCATGTAAAGTCCATGAGCAGGTGAAAGTCCAAAGTCAATCTAAAAAGGTGATCTAGTCAGGGAAGGCAGGACAAACCAAGGAGCAGCCTCCGGGGAAACACAAGAAACCGGCTTCCTTGGGAAACATTCAGAGGTTATATGAAACTAACATGTGCACAAACCTCACTTGTTCTATTCGCACATCCCTCTTTCCTTCCACTTCTCCATCCCCTCTTGTGCAGAGAATTCAGATGCACAACTAGTTCTGGTGATCCAGGAATCACCAATATCATCCACACCCTTCGAGCACTGCAGATGGAGGCTGAGAACAGAACTACAAACAAGATGGCAAAGTGCACGCCTCCTGGCCTGACACCATCTGCTTGCTGCTAACAAAGAAGTAGCTGCAGAACTGCTTCTGAGAAGCTGGCTGCAAGCATGACCCGTAGGCATGGGGCTATAAAAACCAGGCAAGAAAGGCTGTTAGACATCTACACAATGTGCATGATAGATGCTAAGCCACCACCTCTGCCTTGCCTAACATGGAGATTCGTAGGTTAATTGAGATTAGTTCTCTTGCACACCTGTCTGAATGGTGATTCAGTTGCACACCTGCACTGATATGTTTCTCACCAGGTGGGAAGAGTGAGTCCCATGCCCAAACACGGCACTGCCAGGCTCAGGCAATGTTGGCCTAATGGCAGCTTTCCTATGTCCCACGTTACTAGGTTCATGGACCCATGAAGCTGCCTTCTACTGAATCAGGCCATCAGTCCATCAAGGTTAGTATTGTCTACTCAGACTGGCAGCAGTTCTCCAGGATCTCAGGCAGAGGTCTTTCCATCATATACAACCTAATCCTTTTATCTGGAGATGCCAGGGATTAAACTTGGGACCTTCTGCATGCCACACAGATACTCTACCACTAAGCCATGTCCCCTCCCCAATGATTCTGTTTTGTGTTTCTTTTTGATATCCGTACTCCAGTAGGACAGTTCTCATAACCACTCTGGTGTGTACCTATATCTCATCCAGCATGGGTGTCAGGGGTCAACCAGTGCTCAGGGATAGTGAGGACTCCTCAAGAGAAGAGGAGTCCATATAGCCAGCCTCGAGTTAACAGAAAAAGGTGACCAGCAGGAAAATGAGCTGCAGGCTTCTCAGGAATCACGGTCAGCAGCTGGTGCAGAGCTACTGACACTCTCCAGCCCTGATTCAGTAGGTGAACTTCAGCTGGTTGTTTTCAGCCCACCAATAGCACCCACACCCTTCGAGCACTGCAGATGGAGGCTGAGAACAGAACTACAGACAAGATGGCAAAGTGCACGCCTCCTGGCCTGACACCATCTGCTTGCTGCTAACAAAGAAGTAGTTGCAGGATTGCTTCTGAGAAGCTGGCTGCAAGCATGACCCATAGGCATGGGGCTATAAAAACCAGGCAAGAAAGGCTGTTAGGCATCTACACAATGTGCATGATAGACGCTAAGCCACCACCTCTGCCTTGCCTGACATCTGGACCTCTGACCTTGGACTGAATAACCCTACCTTGCCTGACTTTTGGTACCAGACATTCATGTTGGAAGTGGAGGACTTTCCACTATCTCCTGACTCAGACTTGAGAAATGGCATCAAAAAGTTTAGCCAGATAGAGAGATCAGGACACAAAGAGCATCCATAGAGTCAGTTCGGTGTAGTGGTTAAGTGTGCGGTCTCTTATCTGGGAGAACCGAGTTTGATTCCCCACTCCTCCACTTGCAGCTGCTGAAATGGCCTTTGGTCAGCCACAGCTCTTGTAGGAGTTGTCCTTGAAAGGGCATCTTCTGTGAGAGCTCTCTTAGCCCCACCCACTCCACAGGGTGCCTGTTGTGGGGGAAGAAGATAAAGGAGATTGTAAGCCACTCCGAGACTCTGATTCAGAGAGAAGAATGGGGTACAAATCTATGGTCTTCTTCTTCCTGCTATCTGATCCTTTCATTTGAAGTAGAATGCTACTTTTACGGGGGGCAATTACCTCTATATCCACTCTCATACTTCCTCTCTCTTGCAACCCCACAAAGAAGGTGCATGATCTTTCCATCTGTCACCATGGAGGCTGGCATCCGACACCATCTCGTTAGCAAGAAGAGGTAATCTACCCCTGTCTCTCACCTGCACTCTCCTGTGTGTATTTCCTCTAATAAAAGTTTTTTTATTAGTCTTAGAACTCATTGCTGACTCCGTGTAACTTTGTTACGTCTGCTGCCACGCCTGGCTCCAGCTCTGCCGCTGCGTTAAAGCCTTGAGCGCTCTACTTTTTATATGGTTCTTTGGCGGTATCAACGGCCCCGTGGTGCAGAGTGTTAAAGCTGCAGCGCTGCAGTCCTAAGCTCTGCTCACGACCTGAGTTCGATCCCCGGCGGAAGCTGGGTTTTTAGGTAGCCGGCTCCAGCCTTCCGAGGTCAGTAAAATGAGTACCCAGCTTGCTGGGGGGGGGGGAAGTGTAGATGACTGGGGAAGGCAATGGCAAACCACCCCGTAAAAAGTCTGCCATGAAAAAGTTGTGAAAGCAACATCACCCCAGAGTCAGAAACAACTGGTGCTTGCACAGGGGACCTTTCCTTTCCTTGGCAGTATCGAGTCCAGAGAATCCAATACCTCAGAGCCTATAAGCCAGTACAATGGGGAATCACCAGGATAAAATCTAGCTATTTCTTCTACAACCCAGGGCTTTTTTTGAGCAGGAACACACAGGAATGCAGTTTCAGCTGGCTTGGCATCAGGGGGTGTGACCTAATATGCAAATGTGTTCCTGCTGGGCTTTTGGTACAAAAAAAGCCCCGCTACAAACTAACCTCTGACTCTTGCAGCCTCAGTGTCCCAGCTCTTTAATTCATTTAACCCATCATTTCTTGAAGCATTCTCTTCTCTTTTTTTGTTTCCATATTTCCAAACTACTATTTCATATTCTGGATGTTATATTTAGCATGTATACTCAGCGTATTTGTGAACTAGTAACTGTTTCTTAGAAACTGGTAAGGCAATTAATTAGCAAACTCTTTTTAGAAACCAGCTTGAGAACGAACCAAGACATAATATTTCCCAATCCAATAAATGTTTCCTGAGAGCATTTCTTGATCTAGCACTGTCAAGTCTGGACAGGAACCGATTAAGACATGCTGAGACCCTAAACTATGTCATGATGGGCCCCCCCTCACACAAAAAAAATGGTAATTTAGTTTAAAAAGATGTACTTCGAGGCTCTCAATTGTAGCTTACTTAGCTTCTGCAGAAATCCTGCTCTGAGCCTGGACTTTGGATAAATGATTTTCTTATAAATCTACCGACCGCCACTTAGCTCTACTTTTTCTATTGCTATGTTTCTACCAGACAACTGTATTTATGGGCAACAGAGTTCCTGCTATAAAAATCACCTCTCTCTCTCTCTCTCTCTCTCGGCTTGGCTTCGCGAACGAAGATTTAAGAAGGGTGCAATAGTCCACGTTTGCTGCAGGCTCGCTGGTGGCTGACAAGACCAATGTGGGACAGGCAGGTCCGGCCACAGCGGCTGCAGGGAAAAGTCTGATTTAGCGTTGGTCCTGTAGCAGTGCGATTCTTCCTCAATCTCCTTTTGTCTTCAAGACCAGCTATGCGTGTGTTCTCAAAGGAAGAGACAGCCTGGTGGATGGTGTGCCTCCATGCTTTGCGATCTGAGGCTAGGTCAGACCACTGGTGATGGTTGATGTGACAGGTGCTAAGGGATTTCTTCAGGGAGTCCTTGTACCTCTTCTTTGGTGCCCCTCTATTTCGATGGCCGGTGGAGAGTTCGCCATACAGGGCAATCTTGGGAAGGCGGTGGTTTTCCATCCTAGAAATATGCCCTGCCCAGCGCAGCTGCGTCTTCAACAGCAGTGCCTCGATGCTGGTAACCTCCGCCCGCTTGAGGACTTCAGTGTTGGTCACAAAGTCACTCCAGTGGATGTTGAGGATGGTGCGAAGGCAGCGCTGATGAAAGCGCTCAAGGAGTCGCAGGTGATGACGGTATAAAACCCACGATTCGGAGCCATAGATGAGGGTTGTCATCACAACCGCTTTGTAAACATTGATCTTTGTGCCTTTTTTCAGATGCTTGTTGCTCCACACTCTTTTGTGCAGTCGGCCAAATGCACGGTTTGCCTTTGCCAGCCTGTTGTCAATCTCCTTGTCGATCTTGGCATCTGAGGAGATGATGCACCCCAGGTAGCTGAACTGCTGGACTGTCTTCAGAACTGATTCACCCACAGTGATGCAGGGAGGGTGATAATCTTCCTGGGGTGCAGGCTGGTGGAGAACTTCTGTCTTCTTCAGACTAACTTCTAGGCCGAATAGCTTGGCAGCCTCTGCAAAGCAGGACGTCATATGCTGCAGAGCTGATACCGAGTGGGAGACGAGTGCAGCATCATCAGCAAACAGTAGCTCTCGGATGAGTTTTTCCATTGTCTTGGAGTGTGCCTTTAGTCGCCTCAGGTTGAACAGGCTGCCATCGGTGCGATAGCGGATGTAGACACCATCGTCCTCATCTAGATCTACTGCGGCTCTTTGAAGCATCATGCTAAAGAAGATCGTAAAGAGAGTTGGCGCGAGAACGCAGCCTTGCTTTACACCTGTGCCTATTGGGAAGGGCTCCGAGAGGTCGTTGCAGTGTCTGACTTGGCCTCGCTGGTCTTCGTGTAGCTGGATGATCATGCTGAGGAACCTTGGGGGACATCCTAAACGTTCCAAGATTTGCCACAGGCCTTTCCTGCTAACGGTATCGAAAGCTTTGGTAAGGTCGACAAAAGTCACATACAGACCCTTGTTCTGTTCCCTGCATTTCTCTTGGAGCTGCCTGAGAACAAATACCATGTCGGTGGTGCTCCTGTTAGCTCTGAAGCCGCACTGGCTCTCTGGGAGGAGTTCTTCTGCAATGGTGGGCACCAGTCTGTTCAGGAGTATTCTGGCAAGGATTTTGCCTGCGATGGAGAGCAGGGTTATCCCCCGGTAGTTGGAGCAGTCTGACTTTTCCCCTTTGTTCTTGTATAGGGTGATGATGATTGCATCGCGAAAGTCCTGTGGTAATTTGCCTTGTTCCCAGCAGGTGACAAGTACTTTGTGAAGTGAGCTATGTAGTACTGTGCCCCCATGCTTCCAGATCTCTGGTGGAATTCCATCAACTCCTGCTGCCTTGCCACTTTTCAGTTGCTTGATGGCTTTAACAGTCTCTTCTAGGGTGGGGATCTCATCCAACTCTGTTTTCACCGGTTGAAGTGGGGTGAGGTGGATTGCTGAATCAACATGGATAACTATTCAACAACGGAATTGAATGATAAGAGTACGTCAGCAAATTTTATACTATGGAACATGGACATGGTAGAAACTGGCAGTAGCTAACATGATTCTTCTAACTATGCTTGTTTATCTCAACATATGACCATATGACGCTGCCTTATACTGAATCAGACCCTTGGTCCATCAAAGTCAGTATTGTCTTCTCAGACTGGCAGCGGCTCTCCAGGGTCTCAAGCGGAGGTTTTTCACACTTATTTGCCTGGACCCTTTTAGTTGGAGATGCCGGGGATTGAACCTGGGACCTCCTGCTTCCCAAGCAGATGCTCTACCACTGAGCCACAGCCCCATTCATGGCTCTCCAGGGTCTCAAGCTGAGGTTTTTCACACCTATTTGCCTGGACCCTTTTTTGGAGATGCCGGGGATTGAACCTGGGACCTTCTGCTTACCAAGCAGATGCTCTACCACTGAGCCACAGCCCCATTCATGGCTCTCCAGGGTCTCAAGCTGAGGTTTTTCACACCTATTTGCCTGGACCCTTTTTCGGAGATGCCAGGGATTGAACCTGGGACCTTCTGCTTCCCATGCAGATGCTCTACCACTGAGCCACCGTCCCTCCCCAGTGGCCATTACATACAGGGCTGGCCCTTGACTGTCCGGCACCCTAGGCAAGGCTGACTTCTGAAGCCTCCCACCCACCCCCACACACTGATAACATCACTGACTCACATGACCCAATTCGGCACCCCCAGAAGGCCGGCACCCTAAACAGCTGCCTAGTTTGCTTAGTGGCAGAGCCAGCCCTGATTATATCAAAGTGGTTCATATCAGCTCTGATTTTCTCTTTTCTCTTTGAATCATGATATGTGGAGCTCAGTAGCAGGACTTACCTGCTTTAGCTGTTGCTTGCATTACTTGGCCTCTTTCACTGCGTGTCCCCAAGTGCTGAGCCATATTGGGGAGGGACGGTGGCTCAGTGGTGGAGCATCTGCTTGGTAAGCAGAAAGTCCCAGGTTCAATCCCTGGCATCTCCAACTAAAAAGGGTCCAGGCAAATAGGCGTGAAAAACCTCAGCTTGAGACCCTGGAGAACCGCTGCCAGTCTGAGTAGACAATACTGACTTTGATGGACCGAGGATCTGATTCAGTAGAAGGCAGCTTCATAAGTTCATATTGTGCATAGTTATGGGAAAGAGACATGTAAAATCAATAGCTGGTCCCATCTGTGACCTCTACACAGGAAAGTCAGGCCCCTGGTGGAATAATTGGGAGGGAACTGCACATGCAAGAGGTTGAATCTAGCCACCTTGTCTGCAGCATTTCACTCAACTCCCCTCCTTATTACAGCCCTACCTGTCTGTTGTCCATGATGTTTCCGTGATTCTTCCCCAGCATAGACTTTTGCTGTTCAAGGGAGCTGTCAGTCGCAGAAAAGCTGGTAGGATCTAAGCCAAGGGAAAGTATGATATGATGAAAAACTAGCACAGAATTCAGTAGAGTTCTGGACTGTGCTCAAAATGCATATCCAGCTAGTTTACAGTGCCATCCTACGCAGTGTTACTCCATTCTAAAGGGTCGGTTTCAGGGGGCTTGGGCTGGCGTCACTTTGCATAAGGTGGCACTGAAAGAGGCTAGTTCATGCACCTGATGAAGTGGGTGCTGTCCCCAAAACGTTTGTCACAAAATGCTTGTTAAATATGAAGGTGCCATGCGACTGTTCCAGATTTCACTAATGGTGGGAAATGCCATCAAGTCACAGCTGACATATGGCGAGCCGAAGGGTTCTCAGAACTAGAGATGAACAGAGGTTTGCTGTTGCCTGCCTCTGCATAGCAGTCCTGGACTTCCTTGGTCTTCTCCCCTCTAGATATTTACCAGGGCCAACAGATTTCACTACTACAAACTAAAATGTCTAATCCCTTTGTGATTTTTAATTGCAATATATTAATCACTCTTCACATTGGTTATCAGGCTCTGGAATGTTCAAGCGTCTTCACGTGTGTTACTCCAATCATTCTTGTCACCTGACTAGAAAGTGGCACCATACGATTATTCCTATAAAACAGGAGTGGAGTGGGAAGAGTGAGGACTAACAGCGTGTCTGATGGCAGCCACAAAGGCGGAAAAAGACTACAGTCACACCAAACTAAACTTCTGGTATTAAACTGAAGGAGGAGGAAGAAGAAGAAGAAGAAGAAGAAGAAGAAGAAGAAGAAGAAGAAGAAGAAGAAGAAGAAGAAGAAGAAGAAGAAGAAGAAGAAGAAGAAGAAGAAGAAGAAGAAGAAGAAGACAACTGCAGATTTATACCCTGCCCTCCTCTTTGAATCAGAGTCTCAGAGTGGCTTACAATCTCCTTTATCTCCTTCCCCCACAACAGGCATCCTGTGAGGTGGGTGGGGCGGAGACGGCTCTCACAGCAGCTGCCCTTTCAAGGACAACTCCTACGAGAGCTATGGCTAACCCAAGGCCATTCCAGCAGCTGCAAGTGGAGAACTGATGATGACGACGACGATGATTTCGATTTATTGAATCACCCTATCCTAGCCTAAGCCTGGCTCTGGGCGATGTACATCAAGTAAAAACAGCATATAGATTAAAACAATACAATAATACACATTGAAACAATAGACTTCTAAAACTCCAATTGCATCCTGGCAATTGCATCCTGTTCTTCATCCAGAATCATAGAATCATGGTTAGAAGGGACCTCCAGGGTCATCTAGTCCAACTCCCTGCACAATGCAGGAAACCCACAAATACCTCCCCCTAAATTCACAGGATCTTCATTGCTATCAGATGGCCATCTAGCCTCTGTTTAAAAACCTCCAAGGAAGGAGAGCCCACCACATCCCGAGGAAGCCTGTTCCACTGAGGAATCACTCTGTCAGGAAGTTCTTCCTAATGTTGAGCCGGAAACTCTTTTGATTTAATTTCAACCCATTGGTTCTGGTCCTACCTTCTGGGGCCACAGAAAACAATTCCACACCATCCTCCATATGACAGCCCTTCAAGTACTTGAAGATGGTGATCATATCACCTCTCATCCGCCTCCTCTCCAAGCCAAACATCCCCAGCTCCTTCAACCTTTCCTCATAGGACGTGGTCTCACCATCTTCGTCACCCTCCTCGGGACCCGTTCCAGCTTGCCTATATCCTTAAAATGTGGTGCCCAAAACTGAACACAATACTCCAAGTGAGGTCTTACCAGAGAAGAGAATATTGGAGCATTCTGGGTGAGGGTGGGGAGAAAAGGTGCCAGCCATTGCTGTCCTCGGTCCAAAGCCTGGTGGAACCAGGTCTTACCAGCCCTGTGGAATTATCTAAGATCTTATAGGGCCTAGATGTCCTCTGGCAGAGAGTTCCACCAGGTTGGAGCCAGAGTTGAGAAAGCTCTGGCCCTTATTGAGGACAGTCGGACCACTTTGGGGCCAGAGATCACCGGCAAATTGCTGCCAACAGAGCATAACACTCTCCCAAGAACATAATGGAGGAGGTAGTCCTGCAGGTACATTGGTCCCAGACTGCTCAAGACCTTGAAGGTCGAATCTGACTCTACCTTGAATCTGATTCTAGTACCTTGAATATGACTCAACTGGAAGCAAGTGTAGCTGGCGCAGCACAAGTTGTATATGTGCTGTCCATGGCATCCATGCCATTGGACCATTATGTTCTACAGTAGAGAAGATGTCCCATATTTCTTCTCCATCTATTGCTTTGGTGATTGGAGTGGCAACTGGTTCAATTTAAGACAAGAAATGCCAACAGGGAAGAGATTGGGACAGTGTCCCCTAAGTATCACTTAAGTGAGCTCATACTGTAGAAGAGCTTCAGGCCTAGGGACATCTTACTTTGGATCTCAAATTCTTAGGGTCATGAGAAATATTTCTTTTGATTTCCAATCCAAACCACTCTTCAGGCTTTAAGAAACACCTTTAAAACAATAGAGTCATATGGAAAGGACACAAAACAACAATTTTCTTCATTAAGCATAAAACATCAGAGCATTTAAATGTCAAGTGATTAACACTGTAAGGGACAACTAATAATTGCTCAAGTAAGACCTTTATCATCACTGCATCAGAAATACGGTCAACAGCAATAACAATGGAAGGCTCAAATGTAAGGTCACTATTATTCATGTGTAACTTTGTGCTGTGATCCTGACACATGTCATCAACCACAGGGCAGCTCCATAAGCAGAAATGACTTAAATCATTAAAATTAAGAATGTTGAACTGACTACCACACTTGAGGAAGACTAATGAGGGCACACGGATAAGAGAAACCCAGAGCCAAAAGCCATTGATACACATCTGCTAAGAGCATAAGCTATGCTCTGGGACATAGCAGCTCAAATCTCACCCCATCTGAACCACTAGGCGAGCCATTTCCTCAGTGCCTCGGTCCCCCATCTGTTTTAGGGAGATTACAACACTAGCCCCCTCTGATCTTGGCATGGTAAGGATTATTGACATAAGTTAGCTTCATAGCTAAGTCGAAATTTTTTTTGTAGCAGCCCTAACAGCCCAGACCAGCTCATTGTCATCCCCGCTTGGAAGCTTAGCAGAATCGGTACGTAGATGAGAGATCACCAAGGAAGATTAGGGTGTTGCCGTCCAGAGGAAGGTAACTGCAAATAATCTCTGCTCATCTCTTGCCTTGAAAAGCCCATGAAGAATTTTAGGGGGTCACCATGAGTCAGTTGTGTCTCAATGGCACACCTTACCTTAAGTAAGGATTAAACCGGGGTCTCCCCAAGAATAGACCGGTGCTGTAACAACTGCGCCACACTGGCTGTCAATGATTAGATGTGGAGCAGGATTACTTTTGCTCTTCTGAATCTGTGTGAAGTACGTTGTTGTCAGCCCCTGCAGCCAAAGCTGAAGAGGAGGAGGGGGAGGAGGATATTGGATTTATACCTGTTGTGTACTGGACTCAAGTAATGACTGAATTAGGCGTCCTGCCTGGCTCATTGGAGCCATGCGAACGGAGCCTGGGGACTCAAGAGCAATGGGCAGCAGGATCCAAATCCCTGCTGCCTGGCACCAATCAGAGACTCCTAGCCGGTTTGAATGATCCAATAAGGTACTTGCACGGAAACCCTGTGTTGTATATAGTTGGCCTCTTGGGCCCCGTTCCTCAATCTTTGTAGTACAGCAACCTACCTTGCTGTATCTAATAAAGAGCTGTTTATCGCTACCACCTCGCCTCTTCAGTGCATAGAACCCACTATATTATAATACCCATCCTTCTCTTGGAGTTTCAGAGCGGCTTACAATCTCCTTCCTTTCCTCCCCACAACAGACACCCTGTGAGGTAGGTGGGGCTGAGAGAACTCATTGAGAACTGCTCTTGGGAAAGCATCTCTGAGAGAGCTGTGACTGACCCAAGGTCACTCCGGCAGCTATATGTGGAGGAGCGGAGAATCAAACCAGGTTCTCCCAGAGCCTATGATACTGCCTTATACTACCAGACCAATAGTCTGCCTTGCGTTTCCTCTGCAATTGAGTCATAGGCCCTCCATCCAGCTGTCTTTGGACTAGAAGAAGGAAAAGGAGGCAGTCGCTTGGATCCACTGGAGCGTTTCCGCAGGCATAAGGATTTCCACCCACAGAGCATGACTTTCTCACCTCCCCACTCCCGCTGAAGGCCAAAATGCCCCCCTGCAGTGCTGCTCCTGGGCGGGGGACAGGAAAAATCCTTCTGTCTGCAGAAAGGCTGTGGCGGATCCAAGCCAGCTCATCACACAGTTTAGTGGAAGACTTTGATCTGTCTAAAGTTCCCGTTACACTTTAGATCAAAGTCTCAATTGCGCAAACTGCTCAGAAGCTAAGTGGGGTCAGCTCAGGTTAGTTCTTGAATGGGAGATCACCAGGGAAGTCCAGGGTCGCTGTGCAGAGGCGGGCAACGGCAAGCCACCTCTGCTCATCTCTTGCCTTGAAAACCCTACAGATGTGACTTGAGAGCACTTTCCACCCCCAATCCCCCCTCTTCTTTTCCTCCATCGCTGATTTTCAGCTTCCCAACCTTCTATGCCTCTCACAGTTTATTCAGTTTCCATAAAGCCTTTGGAGGGAGCATCTTTTTATCTGAGTTCATTTACAGTCATTTTTTTTCTTCATATGCAGCCACCAAGTCACATACAAACTCCAGTCTGTCTGAGAGTTGTGGGGCTGTTCAGCTTCCTCACTGTTAGAAGGAACCATTAAGTATTCTTTCAAGGGAAAAGAGGCAGGGGAGGTTTTGGAAGCCCTCAGCTGAGAGCTATTATAAAAGATATCTCATCTAAGGTATAACATTACATATGGATGGGTCTTCCTTTTATTTACCAGCTTCTTTGACCAACGGTCTTAAACTCAAGATAAAACAAGACAATAAATGCAAAACAAATTACAAACAGAGAGAGCACTGAGGTCAACTGGGAAGAACAAGCTGACCATCCCTGGGCCAAAGGAGGCGAAATTGCAGAACACCAGCACACGGGCCTTCTCCATCTCAGCTCCATGCCTATGGAACCAGCTTCCGGAAGAGGTGTGGACCCTGCGGAGTCTCGACCAATTCCGCAGGGCCTGCAAGACCATCCTTTTTAGGTTGGCCTTTGCAGACTGCTGACTATGGAACGCTGAATAATGGATCCGCCAAAATGATTTGGCCTCAGTGATCTTCACTTCTATGTAAACTGACAGAATAGCGCCAGGAACATCACCGTTACTGTCAAAATATGTTAAATGTGAATCAGAATGGTTTTAAGACAATGTTGATTTTAAAGTTTTTTGTATAACTACTGTATTGTATAATTATTCTATGAATGCTGTTAGCCGCCCTGAGCCTGCCTCGGCGGGGAGGGCGGGATATAAATAAAATTTTATTATTATTATATTATAAAACCAAAATAGATTAACAGCAAAGGAAGAAAACCAGTAGTCATGATCACATGGATGGGTCTTGATGCATGAAGCATTTGTATGTATGGAAAAGTTTAGCGTCAGCTCCTGCAGTTCTTGCATGTATGAACATGACTTGTTTAGATAGTTGACAGCTAGCAAACTGGAATGTGTGAAGTGTCTCCACAAAGAGTATTGTGTTGCAGTTGACACTGGGTGGTGGGAATCTTCTGTCTGTGGTAGTTCATTGGTGATGGCTCATTCACACATGCAAGTTGTCACTTGATGCTGCAGTCAAGAAGACACCAGGAGGCATACGTGAGCCGCCTGTTAGACTTTGCTGCTCTATCAAACACTCACTGATGGCATCACAACATGAAGTGTTGAAATGTATGGATAGAGGAATATTCCCACATGCCATGGGAAAATACTACTGAAAGTTTGTCAAAAAAAAAATCCAGCATTCTTCTAATAAAGAAATGACTGATGACAGTCATAATCATCCATTCTTAGATATTCTGCTTCCACTTTCTGGTGCAAGTTATATTTTCTCCTCAACTCAATGTCCTTGGTTGATTCTGGAGGACAATGCCAGAGGGTGATTGTCCCTCTAATGAGTTCCACTGGTGGGTTACTTTAGTGTTTAGTAGACAACTGTGCTGGCAATGTTCTTGAAAGAATTGGTGAAGAAGAAGAAGAAGAAGAAGAAGAAGAAGAAGAAGAAGAAGAAGAAGAAGAAGAAGAAGAAGAAGAAGAAGAAGAAGAAGAAGAAGGTGGTGGTGATGCTGGTGATGGTGATGGTGATGGTGATGGTGGTGGTGGTGGTGGTGATGGATTTATATGCCGCCCTTCACTTTGAATCTCAGAATCTCGGAACAGCTTACAATCTCCTTTACCTTCCTCCCCGACAACAGACACCCTTTGAGGTAGGTGGGGCTGAGAGAGCTCTCCCAGGAGCTGCCCTTTCAAGGACAACTCTGTGAGAGCTATGGCTGACCCAAGGCCTTCCCAGCAGCTGCAAGTGGAGGAGTGGGGAAGCAAACCCAGTTCTCCCAGATAAGAGTCCGCGCACTTAACCACCACACCAATCAGGCCTTTTCATCATTATGTATCAGGACTTTCCATATAACATCCAAATAGTGTGTGGGCAGTGATAATGTAAGAAGAAGAAAAAGAGAATGAGATATCATGTGGAAACCAAGACTTAGCTAGCAATGGGCAGTGGTTCTATTCTATCTCATTTTACCTCAGCTGGATGTTTAGTCCTTCATTAATCTCAGAGGAAGGGGTGGAGAATGGTTTTTATGAGATTTTCCCCTTTGGCAGATGGATTCCAGTTTTGACTGAGCATACCTTGTGCTGAGTGACAGTAATATTAAACTGCAAGTCCACCAGTTAAGATCTGCCTCCAAAGCCTGCTCTCTATGCTCTTGCCTTCAGAGTTGAGGCTGGTGGTGATGACTAGAGATAGGACCTTTTCAGTAGTGGCACCCCACCTTTGGAATGCCCTCCTCCCTGAGGCTTGTCTGGCACCTTCTTTAGTTTCATTTAGCACCAGGCTAAAACATATCTTTTTACTTGAGCTTTTAATTAAGAATTTAATGCTCTTTTTTATGGATAGTCTTTTATTATTCTAGTGCCTTATGTTATATGCTGTGTTTTTTTAACAGTAAGTTACCTTGAATGGGACTCTGAAGAGGCGGTATAGAAATATTCTAAATAAATCATTAATATTGATGTATCATATACTTAGTTTTCCACTGTGCTCATTGACTAACTAACGCAGGTCTCTGGCCTAATGTTGGACATCCTGAAATGTATCATCCTTGGGAGCATAAGGCAATCTTGTCTGATGATGCCCAGGACTTAACCACATGAAGCTTCCTTATACTGAGTTGAACCCTTGCTCCATCAGTCAGTATTGCCTATTCAGCAGCTCTCCGGGTCTCTGGCGGAGGTCTTTCACCCCACCTACTGCCTGGTCCTTTTAAACTGGAGATGTCAGGGATTGAACCTGGGATCTTCTGCATGCCAAGCAGAGGCTTTTCCACTGAGCCATGGTGCCTCCCAAACCCAAGACTTCGTGGCCTCCATTGCAACCATGGGACTGTCTCTAGTTGTACTGAACCCTGCACATGTTAAGAGAACATACAGCTTTAGTTTTCTGTATTGAGTAGGAAAATGGTGGTGCAGTGAATCTATTCCCTTCCAACCACAAGGGAAATGGACCCTTTAGAAGAGTCAGAGCACCGTAAGACCATTTACTTCAATGGACTGAGAAGGGTTTAACTCTGCTTAGAATTATACTGTTGGAGACTTACAGATAACACAAGATTCCAGGATGTTCTGAGAAATCTGGGCAGGCAAAATAGCAGTTCCCTAGTAGTAGCCTGGAGTGACGGGTAATTCCTATTGGATCAATGGATGAGACCATTACCCTCATTTTGTAGCGTATATGGATGATTTGGTAGATATAGAAAATGTCAGGGGATAGAGAAAAGCTGATAGAAAATTCACTAGGTTGGACCAAACATGCAATAAAGCTTATTAACAATTCTGTGATGTGGTGGTATTTCCATTAACAAAAAGAGTCCTTACAAGCGGCAGCCAATTTACGGTGATTCTGTGGGGTTTTCAAGGCAAGAGATGTTCAGAAGTGGTTTGCCTTGCCATTGCCTGACTCTTTGCAGTGACCCTGGTGTTCGTTGGTGGTCTCCTCTCCAAATACTGATTGAGGCTGACCCTGCTTAGCTTCTGAGATCTGACAAGATCAGGCTAGCCTGGGCTGTCCAAATCAGGTAACATCCTTGTTTCAGGGAATGATCTCTCAAACGCTGAAAAAAGAAATGAGGTGTCTGCTAAAGAATCCATTGGAAATGAAAGGCCTGTCCAATTATCAAACTTCTTTTCTGATCAAGACAATGAAGCACATAATAGTGGTGTAGTTTGCTGTTTTGTATAGTGGTTAATTGTGCAGACTCTTATCTGGAAGAATTGGGTTTGATTCCCCACTCCCCACCTGCTGATGTGACCTTGAGCCTGTCACAAGTTCTCACAGAGCTGTTCCTCTCAAGAGCAGTTTCCATCAGAACTCTCTCAGCTCCACCTACTTCACTGGGAGCGTTTTCGCACTAGCGTTTACTCCGGCGTAGCACCCCATTTACCTCCGGATCTTTTCCTGGTTTTCCCACCTGTTGCTCCGGCGCTGCGGTTTGCTCCAGCGCTTCAGGGGTTTCACGCCGGAGTATGTTTTTCAACATCCTTCCAGAGTTTTTGAAAACCTCTGGATCCACACCGGATCCACTCCTCGGAGTTTGCTGTGGGAAATCCATCCACGCCGGATCGACTGCTTTGTGGGCGTCACCCTCTCCCTTTCCGTCCTCCCACCCCATCCACCCCCTTGGCCAATCATCAGCCGTTCGCGGCGCTTCCCAAAAGTGCCCGCATGGCCTTTTTTTTTTTTAACTTCATATTTCTTGCGTAATAGCGATATTTCGAAATTAACAAAAAAAAACCCCTCCTGCGTTATTTCGCTGTTGCGTTATCTCGCAACTACATTATACATTGTTTGGGGGGGGGGGAGAAATCTAGTGCCGGCGCGGGCCAAAGCGTTCATGTGTGTGTGTTTTAAAAAGGCAATGCCTCCCTCAGCTGTGCCACCAGGATTTCTGGACCTGCACAAAATCGCCATGTATAAAATGGGAAGTTGGAGTCCTGCATTCTTCTCCCTGGCTACATTCCGCTCGGTTAGAAAATAGACGCGAGCTCGCTCTTCACACGCGCCACAGAAGGGGAAGGAGAGAATGGGGCGGGGGGGGAGCTCTGGCGGCAGGAATCAGTCAGGTCCCCGTTGCAAGCCCCAGCCAGGGAGGGGAAAGAGCGCAGAGGAAGGGAGCGAGGCTGGGAAAGGAAGAAGCTGCCACACACACACACACACACACCCCTCGATTTCTCTCTCTTCGTTATTGCGATATTTCGCAACTTCAGAGTTTGGGGGGGGAATCTAGTGCTAGGATTCTCCACTGTGAATGCTTCTGTTAATACATAAAGGGCTGTGGAGGATCCTACAGCTACAGCCAATCCATGAGCAGAAGCAGCACACGTGATGCGGTTTGTCCACGAAAAGAAGGGGAAGGAACAGCTGTGACTGCTCGATGTTACGTTATTACGTCCTTACGCAACCAGACTTGCGCTTAAAAAAAAAATGATTGACAGGGCATCGAACTCAAGTCGATGCCAGTGGGAAAACGATTTGAGCCGGGGCTTCATGGAAAGCGACTCCGCAAATGAGTCCATGTGCGAAAACGAGGAAAATGAGCCGGACATAATTGCGCCGTGGTATAAGGGGAGCAAACGCTAAGTGCGAAAACACCCTGGGTGTCTGTTGTGGGGAGGAGAAGGGAAAGGAGATTATAAGCTGCTCTGAGACTCCTTCGGGTAGTGAAGGGTGGGGTATAAATCCTTCTCTTCAGTGCAGTAGCTTCATGGATTTCCAAATAACACATATTTTCTTGATCCTATGACTTCAGGCTGGGTTATAGGACAAAGTTGGTTTTAGTTGTACTAGTAGATTATCTATGTCCACAGATGGATATAGCAATAATGCTTCCATATTAATTCTGTGAATTTCTCAGCAACCTACGATACTGTTGGTCAGGGCTCTTTTTTTTAGTAGGAATGCATAGGAACGCAGTTCCAGTCGGCATGGCATCAAAGGGTATGGCCTAATATGCAAATGAGTTCCTGCTGGGGGGGTTTCTTCCAAAAAAAGCCCTGTGTGAAACAATGGTGATGTCAAGAGATGGGCCAAATTTGCAAATAAGTTTCTGCTGGGCTTTTTCTACAAAAAGAGCCCTGCTATTGATCAGTTTTTCTTGTTGGGCTGACAGAAATTTGTGGCAGACTTTTCTGTTACTGCTGTGGCCGAACTTGGACCTATTCCCCACTAGGCTTGTTCCGGCATCAGAGCTCTTTTTCTCCCAACGCTTCCATCTGATTTCACACAAGCTGTCCTGCTGCAGTGACGTGGCCCGCCTCTTTCCTGTGGCAAGCAGAAACCGGTTTTCAGAGGATCTTGCTTGCTGCGGGAAAGAGGCAGGCCAAGTTGCTGCAGCATGGCAGCTTGTGCGAAATCGGAGGGAAGCGACAGTGGGGAAAGAGGTCTGACACCGGAACAAGCCTAGTGGGGAATCAGTCCTGGTGTTATTTGTCAGGAAGGACTTCAAGAGTTTTTCTCAGGTTCGAAGGATGATCTATCCGGACCACCAGTTAACATCAGCCTCCTGAGCCCTGGTTGACCTCAGAGGCTTGGCGGGTGGCAGCTAGAGACAGGACATTCTCTGTGGTGGCATGACTTTGAATTGTAATTGTTAGCCACCTCAAGCAAGACTCCGAGGAGATAGCATGGAACTTTTAAAAATAAATAATCTCCAAGCATCCCAGTCTAGGCAGTTCTCTGAGGCTTAATACCATTACCAGTGTTGTTCAGTATCCATATGAAGTCACTGAATGAGATCATCCAGAGTTGGATGTCTTCAATGTCTGGTGACAGCCATCTTTATGTATCATTGACTGCCATTGCTGTCCTGTCTCAGTGTATGAGCATAGTGTTCAACTGGATTAGACAAAACAAGTTACTCTGAATCCAGGCTAGACAGAGGTAATACTGGGCATTTTCGCACTGACCTTACGCCGGAGCGACGTCCCTCTTCACCGCGCAACGTCTGCGCGGATTTTGCACTAATTGCTCCGCAGAACCCGGAAGAGCCGCAAAGTCCTGCGGCTTTTGCGTCGCAAATGTAAACTGGTTTTTGGCGGTTTACATTTGCGACGCAAAAGCTGTGGGACTTTGCGGCTCTTCTGGGTTTTGCGGAGCAATTAGTGCGAAATCCACGCAGATGCTGCGTGGTGAAGAGGGACGTCGCTCCGGTGTAAGGTCAGTGCGAAAACGCCCACTGGCTTGAAATGGTGATATTTTGGAAGGGGCTGACTTGTCAGTAGGTGATTAAATACAGACCACAGTTTCTGATTAGGCTTATAGTTTAGAGCAGGGGTCCCCAATGTGGTACATGTGGGTGCCATGGCACCCAAGTATACTTTTCATGACACCCAGCAAGTGTTTTTTGGAAGTGGGTGGGGCCAGGTGGGGTTTTGCCAAGCAAGGCTTCTGATTGACTACTGGAGGTTGGATTGATTCTGCAGATTTTTTTTAAAGGTTGTTTTTGTGGTTGGCTCTGCCATCTCCAGCAGCCATTTCATGGCAGTCATTTTATTGCTACACTCATCATACTCTCTTAGAACACCAAATGTGCCCAGAGGCAAAAAAAAAGAAAAAGAAAAGGTTGAGGACCCCATGGTTTAGGGGTGCTCCTAGATGTAGTCTTTGCTGTGGGAAAAACAGCTTGGTGCTGTTGCTAAAAGTGCCAAATATCACACACATATCTGTCACAGATTATCCTTCCTTCTGGACTGACCTGGCTATGCTTCTGTGACTCTGTGCTAGATTACTGTAATGCACTCTGTGGGGGCTGCCCTTGCAGGCAACCTGCAAGCTTCAAGTAGTGTAAAATTCAGTCACTTGCCTGATATAGGAGCTATGAAATGTATGTATATCCACCCAAGATTAAAATAGGGTGATTAGCTTGGACATGGCTTCCAGGCTCAGTTCAAGGTGCTGGTTCTTACCAATAAAGCCTTTGTATGGACCTAAATGCCTGTAGGACCATCTCTCCCCACATGAGCCAGTGTGCCACTTACTTCTGCTCAGCACAGGTCTTGCCTGTGGTTCTCTTCATTTGGTAGATTTGTGACACTTCTTCCATCCTCTGTTGCAACTGCTGGGTTGTCAAAGGGTCTTCAGAGAAAGCTTGGGGAGCATCCACATTTATTTCCATCAGGCTTGGAGATTGTGCTGTTTTGCAGAGCTTTATCCAATGGATTTGGGACAGTCAGTGGGCATTTCTGATGTTGCTTTTGCTAGTTTATTGGATCACATTTTATTGTGTACTGACCAGTGTACTCTGCCTTGCATTTCAGAAGGCAGGATATACATTTTGAATAGGACTCATCATACCATCACAAGTAATAAAGAATAACACCTTGGTACTAAATACATTATTTAGGAGAAAAAAAACATTCTTCCTCATGGTGCAGCAAAGATAGCAACAGAACTTCTTATATGACACAGGTAACACCGCAATGACACATATAATACATTTTAAGCAGTAGTCCTAAACTATGCAGAAATTACCTTGTCAGCTCCATGTAATTATTAGCCATGGTGATTGAGAGGAACCTTCACGTTCAGAGACATTCAGCCTCTGAATCTGAGAGACAGGAGGCAACATCAGGGGAAGGCCTCAGCCTCTCTGCCCTTTTGTTGGCCCTCTGGAGGAAGTGGTTGGCCACTGTGTGAGACAGGGTGTTGGACTGATGGACCATTGGTCTGCTCCATCAGGACTCTTCTTATGTCCTTAAGGAAGAACGCACAGAATTGCAGAAATCCATGGACTTTGATCACCATTTCTAATAGGAGCGTATTTGGCCTTTATGTGAGCAGTGAAAGCGAGAAGAGCAGGCTACCCACAGACAAGATAGGGCTCTCTGGATATGCAGGGAAAATTGTTTTTGTAAAATAACAAAAGGGAAAGCAACCTTAAAATGGCCTAATGGACCCTAAATAGGCACCCGGAGTATGAAATGTTGAAAGTGCTAAGTGTCAGTTAAAGAAAAAAGGGAATAGGAAATTTAGTTGGTACAAGCTTCTAACAGCCAGTTTAGTGTAGTGGTTAAGTGCACAGACTGGGGAGAACCAGGTTTGATTTCCCACTCCTCCATATGCACCTGCTGGAATGGCCTTGGGTCAGCCATAGGAGTTGTAGGAGTTGTCCTTAAAAGGGCAGCTGCTGTAAGAGCTCTCTTAGACCCACCTACCTCACAGGGTGTCTGTTGTGGGGGAGGAAGATATAGTAGATTGTTAGCCGCTCTGAGACTCTGAGATTCGGAGTATAGGGTGGGATATAAATCCAATATCGTCCTTTTCTTCTAAGAACATTTAATATCCTGAGGGAATATCCTGGAAGGGGATATTTGGTAGCATGAGATGGGATTTTCAAACTGTGGCCCCTTCCATCATCTAAAACTTACATCCATTGAAAACTTACTTATGTTTGTGGGGGGGGGGTTCCTTTTCTCTAATGAAACCACTATTTGTGTCTCATAAAATAGGCTGACTGTTCCACTACGAGAGTCAACTACTCTGTTATGGATTGGTTATTCTATTGCGACTGTTTTATTGTTCACGTATTTGGAAAGATAACCTGAGCAGCAGAGCCACGTTGAGGAAACCCAGTCTTGGTTTTCCTCTTTCTCGCCATTCAAAACATGTGCAGTGTAATTTGGTCAAATGGGCAGGAAACTGGGGCTAAATGACTACTGCTAGAATTATTCATTCGTTTAGTCACTTTTGGCCCAGGTTTTAAACCCAAACAGTCCTGTTGGCCAATGCTTAGTCTAGAGGGGACAAAGGGTTGTGGAAAGTGCGGTCAAGTTGCAGCCAACATACTTTGTAGGCTTTTCCGGGGATGTTCAGAGGTGGTTTGCATTTGCCTGCCTCTGTGCAGCAACCCTGGACTTCCTTACTGGTCTCCCATCTAAGTACTAACCAGGGCTGACCCTGCTTAGGTTCCAAGTTCTGATAAGATTGGGCTAGTCTGGGCCATCCAGGTCAGAAAGGAAGAAACGTGGGCTCTGAAAAGGGATAAATGTAAGGGAAAGTTCTGAAAAAGAAGAACCATTGCTATGATGCCAGCCTAGAAAGTCAGCCCTTTGGCTTGTGCTGATGGCAAGAACATAGCCCAGTGAACCCCAATGTGACACCCACCGATGTGCTTCCTGCTGCCCACTTGGTGCTTGCTTTTTGTGGATACAATCCCAAGGGTTTTGAATTGAACTGGGCGATGGTGGGGGGAGGGAGAGAGAGATGGTGGGAATTTGGGTTCTTTGTTACCCGCAAAGTAGGGTAACAGGCAGGCACATAGTCCATTGCTTAATCACAGGCACACACTTCCTTATGACTCCGAAACTGAAACCTTCCCCCTGCAACCAAGGCTTTCTTGTAGCAGGAACTCCTTTGCATATTAGGCCACACACCCCTGATGTAGCCAATCCTCCAAGAGCTTACATGGCTCTAAGTACAGGGCCTACTGTAAGTTTTTGGAGGATTGGCTACATCAGGGGTGTGTGGCCTAATATGCAAAGGAGTTCCTGCTACAAAGAAAACCCTGCCTGTGACAACACAGGGTGCAAACCCTCCCAGTTTGGAAACTGAAACCAACAAACATCTAATTCCCAAGACACATTCTCAGCTTCCCTCTGCATTCTGGAGGCAGGAGATGTTTCAGAGAGGAGGCCACCATCCACCATCCATGGGACCTCATGATCTTTTGGGAATGGCCTTCCCCTCATGCCCAGCATCCTATAGTAGCACCACCCACTACCCACTCTCAAAATGCCAAAAAAGCTCATAAGCTCAACAAAGTTTGGGAACCCTTGAAAAAGGGATAGAGACACCTGCTGTGCACTGTTGAATTCTGAAAGTCCTTCAGAAGCCAACCACACCTGTTGGACTCCACCATCCTAGTTGGACAAAAGCGGTGAAGGTGTCAGGACCACCTCGGGCCGCCTGAGGAACCATTGGCTGTAACCAGGCATGGGGATTTGCAGATAGCCCAAGGCTAACCCAGATCTCATCAGAAGCTGACCAGGGTCAGCTTGGCCCTGGCTAGCATTTGGATGGGAGATGTTCAAGGGAGGCTATGCAGGACCAAGCAAACCACCTCTGTATGCCTCTTGCCTTGAAAACCCTAAGGCAGGGGTCCTCAACCTTTTTAAATAGGGGGCCAGTTCACTGTCCCTCAGACTGTTGGAGGGCCGGACTGCCGTTACTGTACAAGGCCGCGGGCCGTCAGTTCTCTGTCTTCTGCATCTCTCTCCCTTCCCCACACCACACACCCAGGCCTGGGAACTCACCTCACCTCGATATCACCTCACACTCTGTCTCCGCCGCCTCAGCCCACTGCTGGAAGTGTGCGTTGCTAACGCAAGTTTAGGTCGAACATCACTTCCGGTCTGATTTTGCCATAACCCGGCGGGCCGCATAAACGTCCTCAGCGGGCCGCATCTGGCCCTCGGGCCGTAGGTTGAGGACCCCTGCCCTAAGGGACCACCGTAAGTCAGCTGTGACTTGAGGGCAGAAAAAAAGAAAGAGAGCAGCAGGAAGGGACAGGATCCTCTCCTCCATTCCAAGTGCAAGGAGGAAAGCGCCCACCAGCAGTGGAAAGGCTGAGAGCGCACAGCATGCTGGTTTCCAAGATGTTTAGCAACTGCAGGACCATTTGGGGAGAAGCAGCATAAAACGTCAATAGATAGGGGGGACAGAGTTCTGTCGGGGCACAGCACCCGCGGGAAGCCTGAGCAGGGCGTTCTTCTTCTTGTCGCTTTGCACTGCCACTTCAAACGCTATCGAGGATGGGGTTTGGCCACCCCCACCCAACCCCCGCGCACCGCCTTCCCTGTTCCGAGTTGTGCCACCGCCCTTCCTTCCCTTCGTGTCTGCCCCCCCCCCCACCCCGACCCTCAGAGGCAGGGTTCAGCCCGACCTCCTCCCCAAGGAAGAGCATCGTTTCGTCTATGACTCAAAAAGCCTTTGAAGAAACGTACACGAGGCCTCCACAAACGCACACGGCGGGCGCGTCAGCCGTAGATGAGCGTTATTCACCATAAATGAAATGCGGCTGCTGGCTGTTGGGTTTCTCCGCGGCGGCCTTGTCAATTCCAAGCTGCGCGGTGGGCTTGCTTTGTGGTCCTTGCGGTTGTTGTCAAGTCGCACCTGCCTTCTGGTGACCTCCGGTGGGGTTTCCAAGGCAAGAGACGTTCGCAAGCGCTTTGCCATCGCCTGCCCCCTTCATAAGAACCCTGGATTTCTCTGGTGGGTCTCCTAGCCTAATACGAACACTGGGCCCACCGTGCTTAGCTTCCGAGGTCTGAGGAGATCCCGCTTGCCTGCGCTACCCAGGTCAGGCCGTGGCCTGCTTTAGCTGATTGCATTTGTATTGGGGAGGGACGGTGGCTCAGTGGTAGAGCATCTGCTTGGGAAGCAGAAGGTCCCAGGTTCAATCCCCGGCATCTCCAAAAAAGGGTCCAGGCAAATAGGTGTGAAAACCCTCAGCTTGAGGCCCTGGAGAGCCATGAATGCGGCTGTGGCTCAGTGGTAGAGCATCCAGAAGGTCCCAGGTTCAATCCCCGGCATCTCCAAAAAAGGGTCCAGGCAAATAGGTGTGAAAAACCTCAGCTTGAGACCCTGGAGAGCCATGAATGCGGCTGTGGCTCAGTGGTAGAGCATCCAGAAGGTCCCAGGTTCAATCCCCGTCCTCTCCAAAAAAGGGTACAGGCAAATAGGTGTGAAAACCCTCAGCTTGAGACCCTGGAGAGCCATGAATGCGGCTGTGGCTCAGTGGTAGAGCATCCAGAAGGTCCCAGGTTCAATCCCCGGCATCTCCAAAAAAGGGTCCAGGCAAATAGGTGTGGAAAACCTCAGCTTGAGACCCTGGAGAGCCGCTGCCAGTCTGAGAAGACAATACTGACTTTGATGGACCAAGGGTCTGATTCAGTATAAGGCAGCTTCATATGTTCACATGTTATTTATTTGTTAAAACATTTGCACACCTTTGGCCTTTCTTCCCGGCCAAAAACAAACCAACCCAACCACTTTTGCCTATTGTCTGACTGACTGAGGCCCCGGCAGTTTAATCTAAGGGGAAACACAGCACTTTATCTTCAGGGGGAACTCTACTCCACCCCGCCGCACAGGTACATACATCAAACTCTAAGCAAAAGCCAATATATTCGTGCAATCCATTACTAGTCGCAAGAAGGTAAAAGTTTGTCTTCGCTTAAGCCCTAAGGGCAACGGGGCCTCTTTTGTGATCACGGGAAGGAGGCAAAGAGATGAAAATATTTGGAATATATTTGAAAGCTCCTTGAGGTAAGGCTGGGAAGCTACGCGGGGAGGAAGGTCGTGCTATTCTTAGCGGGATTTCGCTTCCGAGCCCCATAGGCGAAGAACCCTGCCGCAGCAGAGTGGCTCAACCCGCTTCAAGGAAGGCAGGGCGCATCAATGCACAAGAACTGGCAGTTGCTGACCACCGTTGAGATACCGTTTTGCTACGAGATGGTTAAAATCGCCCCGGATAAAGCAAAGGGAAGCCTACAAATCCTCAGAGTCGAGCAGCTGTGGCTAACTCATTAGGCATAATGTACTTACCCAGAAATTCTTTCCAGTATGCGGCTGTCTCTGTAGCCATTTCCATAAACAGTCTTGCTCTTTTCCTGTAAACGGAAGCTCTGCTTGAGTGAAAGCTGGGTGCGATTTCCTCCCCCTTTCCAAAACAAACCCCCTGGTCTAGGTTATTTCAGAAGAAGCTGAATCTCTCCGGAGATTTCATCGCATAATGCAGCTACTTTATATTGGCATGATTATTTCACAGTTACCACGGAGTCTGCTAACCGCCGTTGTGCTTTACTCTTACCCACATCCTGCTACTAGGAAGAAAGCCAGTATAATTTACCCAGGGAAGGGTCCGATCACCCCTCCCATCGTAGAAGAAGGGGAGACCGAGTAGATGACCAGTAGGACAAAAAAAAAATGTATTTAGATGAAGGAGCCAGGTATGTGACTTCTGGAAGTATCTTTCTGGCCACGCGCTCAGGGAGAAAGTGGGAAAAGTTCGGTGGCACGGTTAGAGGTTTAAAAGATTATGCATGGCATAGAGAGGGTAGAGAAAGAAGTACTTTTCTCCCTTTCTCGCAATACGAGAGCTCATGGACATTCAATGAAATTCCTGAGCAGTCGGGTTAGAACTGATCAAAGGAAGTACTTCTTCACCCAAAGGGTGATTAACACATGGAATTCACTGCCACAGGAGGTGGCGGCGGCTACAAGCATGGCCAGCTCCAAGAGGGGATTGGATAAACATATGGAACAGAGGTCCATCAGTGGCTATTAGCCACAGGGTGAAGATGGGACGCTCTGTCTGGGGCAAGTGATGCTCTGTATTCTTGATGCTGGGGGGTGGGGAGCACAGTGGGAGGGCTTCTAGTGTCCCGGGTTCACTGATGGAACTCCTGACGGCGCTTGAGTGACAAAGTGTTGGACTGGATGGGCCATTGGCCTGATCCAACATGTCTTCCCTTACGTTCTTATGATTACCCAGCCCTATCTGCCCTGGAGACTACAGGGCTAAAGGGCGCGTTCCGCAGGAGACTCGACAACCCCAGACCCAAGATTCTGGTGAAGACTGGAAAGATGCTCTCTTGACTAAAAAGAGAGGGAGAGAGAGAGAGCAGAGCTGGGGGGGGGGGGCTTCTAAAGATTCCTTATTTTGAACCTGAGACAAGGGGAGATGGAAGATCGACCTTCAGGGCTGGTTGGCTCTGCCTACTTCTTCGCGCTTCCATAGAGTTGCTGCTCGCGGGGCGCTGTCCATGGTGCTGAAGACCGTGAAGCGCAACCGCTCTTGAGCAGGTAGACCAGAGAGGCCGCGGTGTGTGCCTACGTATCCCCAGAGAGCCAGTCGGACTACCTGACTGCTGAGGTGCTTCCCTAGTTCTAGGATTCTCCCACTGAGTTAGAGAAGCCAACCAGACGCAATGGCTAAGGCCAGGCCGCAAGTTTCGCAAACAGTCTCCGGAGAGCTGGTATCCCGCTTTTGCCTCTAGAGAGTTGAGCCAGTTTATGGCTCCAGGGTCTTTCGGAAATTACTCTTTAGGGGAGCAGCACTGAAGTGGACATGACAGAAAACTCCTTCCGGTAATAAGATGCGACAGACCCTCCAGTATCGCACCCATTCCTAGGGAAAGGGCCCCAGGGCCGAGTGAACGCCTTCTTTCCAGCGCAGGAAATGAAGGTGATGGTCTGTTTCCATGGGGGGTGGGGGGTGATTTCTGATTCGAATTCCCACCTTTCTGGCAATGATGGCACCAATGACTTGCCCTCGACATTGTACTAGAGCTCCCTATTCAGAGAGCACCTGGATTAAGTTTTTGCCCTTAATCCGAATATTCAAGGCGATTATATCTTTCCAGACTGATGCGTTTAAATAAGATATATATAAGATATATATATATCTCGACACGATATTAATTCAAAACTACGAAACAGAATCCAGACTAGTGACTGAGGATGAGAAGAAAATCTAGCGCATCCCTCCTTTCTTGTGTGTGAGTTGGGGTCAATTCCAATTACTCTCCGTACAGCACATTAGGACATCTTGACACACCTTTAAGCTGTAGTAGATGTCCTTAAGGTCGCTGTCTCCTTTTCTAAAAAGGTCTTTTCGATCGCCATCCCACCGACTTTGCGTGGGAACACCTGCTGCACGAAGGAGGCATGACGTAAGTGTTCTGGTGGTTTTGGGTTTTTTTTTTTTTTTAAACCAAACCGCCTCGGACTCCAGCAGACCGCTGAGTCAGGGACAGGTCAGGCGCCTCTTCCAAAAGGTGACCCTTTTTGTGGGTTGTCCCGGAACCTGGACTCGAATATTGGCAAATAACGGAACGTCCTACAGAAATCATTAACCGGAGGCTGAATTTCCCCATTTCCAAAACGGGGATAAAACTTTTTAAAGGGAGGGCATCGAAAGCCAGAGCCGGGAGCCATTGATGCGCATTCATGCAGATATTCGTACACGTTAATTTGGAGGTCCCTTGCCACTAACTTCAACGGGATTTATTCTCAAGCAAAGTTAAGGACTTTAAAAGCGCGCTCCGCCCTTAGCTGTTGAGACAAGGTACCCAGGTGCCTATTTAAGAGGTTATTATCGTCGTTTAAAATTAGCTAACGATGCTGACCGCCATAGAGAACATGAATCCTAACGTTAACAGTGCAATTTAACAGCCTTGAATTTCTAGTTAGTTCCTCAATTTCGTTTTGGCTTAAAAACAAAAACAAAAACGGGGCTGTTTCTCTCGACCACTTTCCTGCAATCATCTAAACAGATTCGAATTCGTGGACACAAATACATAAGATAAAAGCTCCATTACTGCGCAATTTCATGGGGGGGAGGGGGGAGAAGTGTGCACACCACCACCGTCCAGGCCGAGCCGCCTAGTGGCTGATCCTCCTACTGCTAGAAACTTCGAGGGCTGCTTTACATTATCAACTCTCGCCACTTCCTTCAACTTTCGCGGGGGGCTGAAGCTGCGTGCTACGTGAGGCCAGGGCGACCTGGAGGTGACCGTGGCCGCCAAGCCTAGATCTTCTCATTGGGCCTGGGAAGACAGAGCCTGCGTCAGTGAAAAGGAAACGCGGAAGGGGTGGGAGTGGGAGGGAAGGCAGGAGCAGAGAGAGAGAGGCCAGGGCCTTACAGATGTGCTAGCAAAATGTCGACGCCCGCTTGCAGGCGTTTGGCGGGTAGAGTGTTAAACCAGACTCCCTTACATCTGCTCTGACCACGGAGCAGAAGGCAGTTTGAAAGCCAATGGGCTCTCTCCCACCGATGTGGATGCGGACAGAAGTGTAGCAGGCATCCAGGCCTACCCGAGTTCTACCAATTTGCTTTCTACCAAAACTCCCCTGACACTACCCACTCGGCCAGTCCAATGAAGTCATGGGAACTGCACCCAAGGGCTCAGGGCCGCAGCCTTTTACCCGCAGACCCCGCCTCTCCCCGCGCAACTCCAGGAACCAGATCTGACGCAGTCCCTGCCTGAAATGCATCAACCCATTTCCTCGCTTCCTTCTACAAATAAAAATTCCTTGCAGGGCCTGAAAGGCAAATCGACAGCTTTTGCCCAAATCGCAACACAACAGTTTTTTAAAAAGAAGCAGCGCAGGTGTGTAAAACAACAGCCCCAAATCCTGAAATAATTTGCTTTTGAGAAATAAATCACAACGGGAGGGAGGACAATGGGTGCGTTCACACGCACTAAATAACCCCCTTTGCAACTGGGTTTTTATTGTGGAAGAATAGCAAAATCTACTTGCAAACAGTCGTCTTGAGAAAGCACCCGATAACTAACTCCGGGGGTGGAGGGGGGGGGGATGGGAAAAGTCCCACGCCTCCATTGCCTTGGTTCAGAAATCCACCCCGGTCCCCGCCTCCAATGGTCCGATCGCCCTTCGCTCCTTCCACCAAGCGCAACGCGCTGCGCAAAGACCAGCTTAACATTTTGCCAGGTTTTATTATACTCCTTGTTTACACAGACAATACAAACGGGCGAAAAACCAAAACATCCTCTTTTGTTCCTTCAAATGGAATTTGCAACTTGTATAAATAATTATTCAGGTGCACAGACATAACAGAACAAATCGTTTAGTTTGTTTTCGTTTTTTAAAAAAAAAAAATCACAACAATCCATTTACAGAGAAGAGGCAAAAAATATACACACGGTTTGAAAACCCTGAATTTCTAGCTGGGAACGAATCCCCGTCGATTCGAATCTAGAGTTGACCGGTTTTTGCCTGCTGCTTATTTCACGGTTTGTTGTTTTTCTTTTAATAGAAAAAAAAAGGGGTCGCTCATATAGATTTCCTACACAAAATTCAAAGACTTGCTACTCTATATCGACGTGGGGGGTGGGGGGGGGGCGGAACTCGGTCGAATATGAACTGTTGCTTACGCGAGGGAATAAGAGACTGAACTTGGGAGGGGAGGTTGAAAAAGAAAAGGGAAAGGAGAGGAAAAAATCCCTCCGACCCGGCCCCGCCTAGTGCATTTCCCCAGCAACTTACTTTTGCATTAAAAATAAAATATTTCCAAACTAAATGTACTTTTACTTTTGTGGGTTTTTTTTTTAAAGTACAGCTCACAGAAGTCATTTTCACTGGACTACACTATGGGTACCAACAAGTCTGCCGTCTATTATGGGTTGTCGCTTGCTCATTACAAAGATTTACAGCATTAGAAATCAACCATAGTGGGGTGGGGCAGGCCGGGGGGGGGGGGAATCGAATGGAAGCTGCACCCAAGGCCAGTTCTGATTGGGGGGGGGCAATTTGGGACAGAGGGGGAAGAAGGCAGTCGGGGGGCGGGGCGATTTGAGTCAAGGCTCCGGGGAACAATGGGCTAGTTCGCATCTCTTGTCGGAAAACGGGTCCCGGTTTTCCAGCAGCAATCCCCCAAATTGCTCTACCCCTCTGAGCCCATTGACTTCCTCGGCTTTAAAAGGTAAAGGTAGTCCCCTGTGCAGGCTTCGAAGGGCGTCACTGTGTTTCGGCTGGCCCCGCTCGTCTGCTTTGGGCTTTTCTGGAAAGGGGCGCTGCAATCACACGCACGTGATCCCATTTCCCCGGGGATCATTAGCAGGCTGCCTGGGGCGAGGAGGTGATCGCCAGGCTAAGGGAGCGTTTCGGCGATCGAACTGTTCGGAGGGCACGAGTCAGCCTCGACCAAGAGCACTTCGGAGCGCAGCGCAAGCTTCGACCAAGAAGAATCCCCTTTTGGCTTCCCTGTCCAGACATCTACGCGACTCAGAACTGCTTGGTTTTTAGGCTGGCTCACCTCCCGGGGCTTCATTTTTTTTAAAGTAATCAATGTATTGAAAGATTGGAAAGGGTGCAGGCACAAACTTCAAAAAGTGCTGCAATAAAGTTGGAACAATTAACTACTCCCTGGGCGTCAGCGCTGGCGCCCTGGATCTAGCCAGATGCTTCATTTAGACCAAGTTCTCTTTTTAGTCGATCGGCAACTCGCCTGCAATCTCGAAGATGCCCACAAAAACAAGTGATGATAGATAGATAGATAGATAGATAGATAGATAGATAGATAGATAGATAGATAGATAGATAGATAGATAGATAGATAGATAGATAGATAGATAGATAGATAGATAGAGAGAGAGAGAGAGAGAGAGAGAGAGATGAGAGAGAGAGAGAGAGATGAGTGATCAGATGAGAGAGAGAGAGATGATAGATAGAAGAGAGATAGATGAGAGATGAGAGAGAGAGATATAGATAGATAGATAGATAGATAGATAGATAGATAGATAGATAGATAGATAGATAGATAGATAGATAGATAGATGAGTGATAGATGAGAGAGAGAGAGATGATAGATAGAAGAGAGATAGATGATAGATAGATGAGAGAGAGAGATGAGTGATAGATGAGACAGAGAGAGAGAGAGAGATGATAGATAGATGATAGATAGATAGATAGATAGATAGATAGATAGATAGATAGATAGATAGATAGATAGATAGATAGATAGATAGATAGATAGATGAGAGAGAGATGATAGATAGAAGAGAGATAGATGATAGATGAGAGAGAGAGAGAGAGAGAGAGAGAGATGAGTGATAGATGAGAGAGAGAGAGATGATAGATAGAAGAGAGATAGATGAGAGAGAGAGATGAGTGATAGATGAGACAGAGAGAGAGAGAGAGAGATGATAGATAGATAGATAGATAGATAGATAGATAGATAGATAGATAGATAGATAGATAGATAGATAGATAGATAGATGAGTGATAGATGAGAGAGAGAGATGATAGATAGAAGAGAGATAGATGATAGATGAGAGAGAGAGAGAGAGATGATAGAGAGAGAGAGAGAGAGAGAGAGAGAGAGATGAGTGATAGATGAGAGAGAGAGAGATGATGATAGAAGAGAGATAGATGAGAGAGAGAGATGAGTGATAGATGAGACAGAGAGAGAGAGAGAGAGATGATAGATAGATAGATAGATAGATAGATAGATAGATAGATAGATAGATAGATAGATAGATGAGTGATAGATGAGAGAGAGAGATGATAGATAGAAGAGAGATAGATGATAGATGAGAGAGAGAGAGAGAGAGAGATGATATAGAGAGAGAGAGAGAGAGAGAGAGAGAGATAGATAGATAGATAGATAGATAGATAGATAGATAGATAGATAGATAGATAGATAGATAGATAGATAGATAGATAGATAGATAGATAGATAGATAGAAAAAAAAATTAAAAAAAATAGTGTGACATGAAGGGGTGGGGAAGGTTTCCCTAAAACCTCAGGCCTGGGCTGCCGGTCCCATTGATTGATTAAACAAGGCTTGGAGGCCCCTAAAAAGAAATCCAGGGTTGCATGGGAAAAGAAGTCCCACTTAGCCAGATTTCCACTGACTCATTCCTCAGGGAGGTTCGCCGAGATCCTAAACACACTTCGCTAGAAAACCACTGCTCCTGAAACGACCTGGGGATGTTTTGTAAGTACATGCGTAAGATCGGGCGCAAGCCCATTCTAAGGAACTTAAAGCCCCATGAATATTGGCAGGAGACATTTCTTTCCATAAAACACCCCCTAGAAATGGCATGGGAATTAACTTCTGCTCCAGGCCCCACATTAGGCTCTTTCTTCCACTGGGATTGCCATCCTATCCTATTTAGTTCCACTGAAGTCGGTGAGAAACTCCTCACAAATGAGAAATATGCCTCGGCTCCAACTTCAGCTTCCGGCAGCTTTCCTGGCATGCGAACCTCCCTAGGAGGACGAGGGTCAGGCCAAGCTTCAGCCAAAGTGACGCACTTCGAAGTCGCCTTGATTTCAGGGAGGACAGAAGGGAAGGGCTTGCAATCACATGCAACACTTACCTGGGAGTAAGCCCTCTTGAGCACAGCGGGGCTTACTTCCGAGTAAACGTGCCTAGGATCGCGCCGTTCCTGAAATCAGTGGGGCGCGCAAGGGCCGGGCTGTTGGCCAAAAGGGATCCCTTTCCAAGGTACATTCAGGAGTGAAATGCCTCTCAGCCAAGCCAGGAAGCCACAGCCCACCCGCTTCGCACTTCTGCCGGACCCCCCCACCCCACCCCCGCGGCGAAACAAACACAACTTTCGGGCTTTCGGAGGGGGGGGGGCTTACTTTCCCCCAGAAGTATAAACGCTTAAGAGGCCCAAGTCCGCGAGGACACGTTCATCCCCAAAAACTTCTGGAAGGTGGTGCGGTGGGGGGGGGGGAGGGGAGAGGTGGCTGCGGTGGGGGGGGGGGGGAGAGGTGGCTGCGGTGGGGGGGGAGAGGTGGCTCCCCTTCTACTTCCTCCCCTTCCCGCCTTTAGAGCCCTTCTCTCCGCTCGCTTTTGACCCTGGCTCTTGTCCTTTTTCGTTTTAGATATCAAGGGGGTTTTCTTAATCAAAAGAAACGCAAATCTCTCTCCCCCACCTCCAGTTTCCTCCAAATGTTGGCAGCGGGGCAGGCAAGACAAGTCATTTCGCCCGAGGCCTTTCATCCTGGTTTAGCTCAGTCCCCAAGCTGAGATTCTACACTCAAATCATAGAATCACAGAGTCACAGAGCTGGTTCTTCTCTGCTTCTAGTGTAGAACGTCAGTTCGGGGACTCGGGCTAAACCAGGCTTCAAGGGCTTAGCGCGGAATTGGTCCCAGCTCAGCCCTGGCTGGCCCCACTAGCCAACCCGAGCGGAAGTCTTTCTCCTGGCCAGCAGGAGCCGGTAGATGCCATATGGACCCTGCGGCCTCCACAAAGGCGAGAGAGATCCCAGAAGGGCGGAAGGCCGGGGGGAGAGTTTTGCCGCGGTGGGGAGGGACCCTTGAGACGAAGCAGGCAGGCAGTCTCTCCGTCTCCAGGGGCCTGCAACTGCCCGCTGGCTCGGCTGGATTTCCATCCCAAAGGAGCGCGATCCTAACAGCGCCGCCGCCATCCGAAACGCAGTCAAGTCCTGGGGGATTCGCGCTCTGTTTAGGAGTTGCGCTGCACAGCAAGCCTGCCAACTCCGGAGTGCCCCTCCTCACTGGTTCTCCTCGGGGTTGACTCCCCTGGGGCGCACACACTCTGCCTTAAAGCGGATGAAAGCCCTCAGCCAAACTCCAAGGGGAACGCTGCGAACCGCCCTGTTGCGCGTTGCCCCCCAAAGAGACTGGAGCGGTGGCAAAAGAACAACGCATCCGGATTTAAGCGGGCGCTGGGCTATTGTACTTGTTTAGAATCTGGGCGTCCCTCCCCACGTGCGAATAATCCCAGAGGAGGTGGAAGGGGGCAACCAGGTGGGTGCAGTCGAAGGCAAGACCTAGGGGTCTAGATTAGAGGGCGGGACCACAGTTCCGCGTTTACAGCAAGGGGGCGGAGGGGGAGAAACCGGAGTCTTGGGGCACTTCAAAGACTGACCGGATCTGGTTCCAGCCTCAAGTTCGTGGGCCTCTCCGGCATCCAGTCCGAAATACTCCTGGAGTTCCAGAGCGAGCATTTGGTTAGCCGCTGAGGCGCCACCGCACTCGGGTTTCTTGCTGTCCTTTTCCACCCCGGCCGGGCGAAGCCAGCCGAGTTCCTTTAGGCGTGCCACACCTCGAGCCGTTCCAGCCGCTTGGGCCTAGGCGACGACTATCCCTGGGACCTGGGGGCAGAGGGGCAGGCAGGGGCGCTGCGGACCAGTCTTGCTTGGGGGGGAGGGGTCATCCGCCTGCCGGGCCCAAGCGGTGGCAAAAGTCTGGAGTCCTGCGGGCTTGGAGGAGGGCGGTTTTGCTTGGAGGGGGGGGCTTAACCAAGAGAGAGAGGCGGGGGGTCGCAGGGGGGGGGAGAGGTCGCCGGCAAGGGCCAGGGCGGGAAAAGCGGTGAGCCGAGGCGCAGCCGCAGGCGCAAGGCCAAGCGAAAGGGCTCTTCTGGACCAGCACGGGGGGGGGGGCGAGGGGGGGCGCTGGCCTGCCCTGTCTCCTCCTCCTCCCCCCTGGGGGTCTAGCTGTGGGCGTAGAAGCCGTAGTAGCCGATGTCCTTCGGCGGCAGGCGGCGGCGCAGGTCTTGTCGCAGTCCCGGGGCGCGAGGGAGGGCTCGCTCTTGAGGGGCGAGGAGCTCTCTCGAGGCGGGGGTGCCGGCGGGGGAGAGGCGCCGCCGCTTGGCCTAGCTCGTAAATCCCCGAGTCGGTGGAGTCGATGGACTTGATGGATGAGACGAGGGTAGTGTCATCGATCTCAGCTGGAGTGTCCGGAGGTCGGACAAGTCCTTGGGCGGCTTGGAGTCCTCGGCGGGCGGGCCGGCGGGCGGCGGCGGGGGCGGCGGCGCCACCACCAGCGGGGAGCGCTCGGCCCGCCGCCAAAGCTGTCGCCTTCTCCCTCGCCGCCGCTGCCCGCCCCGACGGCCAAGTAGGGGTTGCTGTTGGCGCCGGCCCCGGCCGCTCCCATCCGCCGCCGTTGGGCCAGCACGTCGAGAGCGACTTGGCGGCGCAGTACTGCGGAGGGCCTGCGGGCGCCCCAGCCCGACGGGTCCGGGTAGTAGGCCCAGCCGGGCGCGCCGTGCAGCCGGCGGCCTGCAGGGGGAGCGCCTTGACGCCGGCGGCCGCGTAAGGAGAGCAGGGTGGCGGCGTTTGCCCGCCCAGGTCGCCGGCCGGGTCGTAGGCGGAGAGGCGGCGGCGCGAAGTCCAGGCGGTTGTTGGCGGGCGTGAACGAACCAGCGCTGGGGCGAGGGCGCGCCGGGCTCCTCGGCTTGCTGGGGCGACAGGAGGCCGTTGGGGTGCGCCACGCTCCGCTCGGGGCCCCCCACGCCCGGACCCCCCCACGCCCGCCCCGCCGCCGCCCCCGCCGCCCCCGCCGGCCCCCGGGTGGTGGGGGTGGTGGGGGTGGGCGTGGTGGGGGTGGGGGTGGAAGCCCCGCGACTTGGCGTAGTTGCTGACGAACTGGTCCTGCAGGAAGGAGCCCGCCGCCGCCGCCGCCATGGCGTAGCGGGCGCCGGGCACCGATCTGCGAGCGGGGCGAGTCGTTGGGCGAAGGCGTCAAGCGGTCCATGTCGCAGCCCGTGTAGATCCTGCCGGGGAGGGGGGCACAGAGACAGGAGGGAGAGAGAGGAGGGGAGGGCGTGAGAAGGAGCCCAGAGAGACCCGCCATCGCCCGCCTAGCACCCCCTCCAGAACCGAGAGTCTGTGCCTGCGGAACGCCACGCCCACTGGCCTTCCCAGGCAAAAGACCGGGCTGAGCCATTGTGCTGAGCCCGGTCTTCTGTCCTGGGAGTTCCATCCCATCGAACTCAATGGGGCTCTCTCCCACCGCGCCCAGTAAGTACGCACAGGGACCTCATCTCACTTGGGAGGGAGTTAAACCCCATAAAACTGAATGGGTTTTCTTTTTCCTGAGTTGCCCAGGATCCGGCTGCGGAATTGCAGACACACCACAGAATCTCAGAACCCCGCGGGGGTGGGTTGGTTTCCGAATAATACCCTGACCCCACCTGCCAAAGAGACATGCAATGCACTGAGGGCGTCATTCGCGCAGGAGCGGATAGCAGGTTCTGGGAACCCGTTTCCGAGGTCAGCAAATTTCAGCTAAATCACCAAGAATGCCTCTGCAGATGTACAGAGGTCTCTTCTAGTCTCCCTTCCCGGTTATCACAAGCGCAGCCAGAGAACCACACCCAAACTTTCCAGGCTAGCCGGACCGTGCCGGGTTTTTGTCAGACTCCTTAGGGGGTTTCCTGTTCTGTAGCTCTGCAGAAATCCAGACCTAGCAGTCCTGGGGCGCACTTCTCGAATTTCTGCCTGTTGAACACATCTTAAAAGGAAACCTGCCAGGAAAAGGGTGCCGGCTGGACTAGAACCCAGGCCCTCCTAAGTTTAGAACCTAACCACTTCTGCAGAGACCAATGGAAATTACAAAAAAGAGCTCAAATCTGTTGCTTGGGGGAGCAGAAAGCTGGGTTCGAAAAATGAAATAAATGCAATAGTCATATTTTGAAATGACACCAAAGTTCCAATAAATAATTATGTGGAGACATTATGGGGAAAGACGCTTTAGAAAACTGGGCGGGGGTGGGAGAAAGAGAGAGGCCTGGCCGGGCTATTTTCGTCTTCCCCGTGATTCCTACTGAACTCTCGGCTAGTGGACCAGATTTCCAAAGCAAACCTGGATCTTTTATGGATTAATGCTTACAGCCTGAAGTTTCAAACGCCTAGGTTCTAGTACAATAAATGCATGCATTTGTCCAGAAAGGTCAAAAAGAGAAAAAAGCTTTAAATTCCGGTCCAGTCTCCAGTTTCTCTTTCTCTCTCCACCGTCCCCCACGACTAAGAATGGAGTCTGTCGGCTCCCTGGGAGACCAACTAAACAGGACAGTCGAGCGAGGCCTGTCCCAGTTAGAAAACTCTGCAGCTCTTTTACCCCTATGTAGGCCGCAGCCATGACTGCCGGGGCCACGTTCGAACGACTGGACCATTGGTCGCGACTTCGCTGGCCATTACTTGAGCCAGGATTCGAATTAAGTATTCTGGATGTTTAGGAATGGGAGAATGAATGGCGAACTGGGGGTTGAGAAGAGGCGTTCCTACTGACTCAAAAACCCAAGGCGTTCAGAAAACAGAAGTGTGAAAGGTTCTAACGCTTGTGGCATCTAGAACCCGATTTAATGTTCGGAGACAAAAGCCCAGAAGAGAAGCGAATCAAAACTGGGAAAGCGGGGGGGGGGGGGAGAGAAACCCAGAATAACCTAGGTTGTGTGGCCAGATGTTCTGGGAGAGCCTCGTTATCCTAGAGTCCCAGAATCCCCCTTCCTTCAAACTGTGTTAGAATGCCCAGGATAATGCCTCATTCCAAAACATCACAGAAACATAAGATCTATCTCTTGTTTCAGACACTTCTGCTTAACAACCCCCCCCCCGCCCCCTTAGAAATTGTTAATCGAATCACTGGGCAATCAAGTGACAGGAGGAGAGTTTCTTGCAATCTAGCCATTTTCTCCTGCAAACTAAGAACACAGAAGGATCTGGATTTTCTAAATCTGTCTGGGAGATTGAGGAGCCAAAGCAGAACAAGACAACCCTGAAGGCCAGGGGCCCTGGAAGTGACCTGGAACCTCCCACAACAAACAGGCCAGTCCCGTTCAAACCAACCGAACCCCTGGAGAAGCCCTAGAGCTTCAGACAAGGCAGCGCACCTGGAGATCCAGAGAGGAAGAGGATCGCTGCCTGGCTTGGAGCCCAGGATCCAATCAACTGAGTCCTCATCTGCTTGATAACTAACCCAGACAAGGAAACATTGGATTACGTCAGGCTCACTAAAGTACATATACTTTCCCCCATCCCGTATAGATATATATTAAAAAGGCTTTAAGGCATGAAAATATACAGCGACCGGTTTCCCTTTGCCAAATGCGGGTCTTTTCCATTCTTTCTTTTTCTTTTTCTTTTTCCTTTTTTTTTTTTTTAAAACCCCGTTCTAGCAGTGCGTAAAGATCAGGACGGAGTTTATATTTAATTTTAAACAAGGCCCCCCCTCCCGTGCTCCAAGAATAAGTCTGCCAGCGTGGCAAATTGACCGAGGCCCAAATACACTCAACAGGTACTCGGGGGCCATTTGTAACAAACAGCAGGCCCAAACCATCTGCAGAGCGCTCGGAATAGACGGCTTAACGAAGGCGAGTGGCAGGGCGAGGAACAGCAGCCGTGGCTGCGAGTCAAATTGAAATCACTCCGCTCATCAAGTGCCCGCGGAGGGCGTTTTAAGGGGCAGGCGCTTGATCGCACCCTTTTCTCCAATGGAATAATCAATCCGGGCGAGCTACCTGCCCTTGATTGGCAACTCAGAGTCGCTAACAGGTTAGGACGCGGGACCTCTGCCAGTTCCAGGCCCAGGGGCTCTCCCGTGGGAAGCAAGGAGGGAAGGAGCCCCGGTTGTTGGACGCTATGCCTGCCTAGTTTGCCGCTCCAGTTAAGTATTGGTGTTGACAGCGCTGTAGCGGTAATGAGTGGCTTTGGCACGGATCTGTTACGACCCATTGTTTCTTTGGGCGTTCTTGGGGGAGTGGGGGCGGGTTGGTTCCTGCGATCACGCCCGTTTGCGTGACACCTTCGTTTAAAGAAAGCTAAAAGTCTCAATAACCCTGATCTGCATGGGCCAAGCTAGCCCGATCTCGTCAGATCCCCGACGGGTCGGCCCTGGTTAGAATTAGGACGGGAGACGATCAAGGAAGCCTTGGGTTGCTAGGCAGAGGCAGGCAACGGCAAACCACCTCTGAACGTCTCCTGCCTTGAGACCCCGACGGCGTGCCCCTAATTCGGCTGCGACTTGACCCACACACGGTCATCTCAATAAGGGGCGGAGAGGGGTCACCCGGTCGTGTAAAAACATAACTAAGCCCTGTCGAAGCTAATGATGCGCTTCTAGAATCAGGCCTACAATACTCGATCCCAATCTATACCGGCAAATTCTTTAGGAGCCTATCCTAATTTTAAACTGCCTCGGGAGCCGATCCTTTGCATATATTATATATGCAAAGTTTATGGATTTCAGGCCAGATTGGTGCTTTAATTAACCTCCTGAACTCCCCCCCCCCCCCCCCCAATTATCCAGTGGATGCTGTAAGCAAATTTAAGGCGCTGAGCTGCTGCTTCAACCGCTTTGCTTATTCTGGGCTAAATTCGCAGATTTAAATCGAGTTCGCTCCTTGTGGCTTCTGGTCTCAAGTTTGGTTGGGAAGCGATGTCTCCCCGAGCTTCACTGAAGGTGTTGGGGCTTTCCTAAAATTTAGACTCCAGTGTGAAGTTTAAATGTTTGAGGTCAGGTGTTTTAGGAAAGACCCCCTCTGTTCTTCTTCAGCGGAGCCGGTTCTAGAAAGACCCTAGCAGGCTTCCTTCCAGAAGACCAGACCCCAGAGACAACAGGGTCCTTTTCTGATCTGGAAACCCCCTCCTTCAAAGCTGCCGAACTGCCCGAGGAACGCCTACAGTCCGACTGCAGCCCAGTTCACGCTTATTTGGGAGTTAGTCTTGTTGCTTACTTCCAGGCGCATAATAGCGCGTCTCCTGCCTGCCGGAGTTTTGCTGGCGCTTCAGCACCATGGACAGCTACACTCCCCTTCCCTCACCTCCCAATTAGGCCAGCGCCTCTTCCAATGGCGGCTTCGAATCCAATGGCCTTTGCTCTAGACCTGTGTGTTGTTTGTCTACTCCCCAGGGCAGGTAAAGGGCAAGGTTAGGGGCTGCCTCGGGTTTTATTCTCGAAGTGAGGAGGAGGTGAAAGAAATCAGAGGCAGTTTTCCTATTAGATCGAATTAGCTGTTAAATGCCTCCTGCGAAACCCAGGCTCTAGGGAAGTCTAGGACCGCTTAGTGTCCTGGAGAAAGCCTAAAGCAGAGTTTATTATTTGAAACAAATTGGAAGTCTGGGGATATACGTACAAAGATCACGTCTAAAGTCCCTTTATGAAAGCTAGCCCTTGCTTTTGCGCAAACTCTGAAATGATTCGGGATTTGGCATCACTCAGAAAACCTGCTCTGCTCTGCTCTTCGGCTGCCGACATCGGCCCCATAAGAGGACAGGATTGTTTCTTGATCCCACCGGCTGGTGACGCCTGGCTTTCATAGGGGAGAAAGGGCCCGCAGAGGACAATTTGGTGGCAAATTCCTGGTTATAGCGAATCGTGGCTCTGACTCCATCCACTGGATCTCTACCCCGCCACCGCATTTAAGAAGATGATCAGCCTCAGTGTTTTCAGATCGCAGCTGAGCATGCAACCCCCTGTAGACCCATTCCCCGACCCTCGACCCCCCTCCCCCAACCCCCCCCCCCCCCCCCAGCCTTGGGTCTAACTATTGAGCAAACGAATTGCCCCAAAGAACATCAGAGGAAAACAAAGAGACAAGCCACCCTTTATGGAATCAAAAGGAGATGGGGCAGAAGCCTGGGTTCAAATCCCTTCTGGGATTCGCTCCCCAATATTTCGTGAAGAGGGCAAGGCCCTTGAAGGAGGGGCCAGATGCCAATGCGATCAATCAAACAGATCAATAACGACCTCTTCCACAAACATTCGGGATCGTGTCGAGAGCTCCTTCCTTCTGCCATGAACGCTGGCGCCTTTTGCGCAAGGAAACCGAGTAGGGGAATGGAGCGCCCGCCAAGGGTGAAAGCCGGCCGCCGGCTAAGGAAAAGGGCTGCCGGAGATACTTGCCGCCTCCCCCTTCCTCCGCCCCATGGCCAACCAGCGCCGGCCTGGTTTTGTCCTAGCTCTCCCGAAAGAACCAGCCAGCCAGCCAGTCGCCCTCTCCCATCTCCTCCGAGGAGCCTCCAAGGCCGGTTCCTCTCAGGAGAGGAGAGGCGATGGGAACCACAGGCCCGGGTTGCAGGCGCTTCTTCCCCCCCCCCAAGCAAGTCAACAAACTATCCTGAGCTACCGTCTCAAAATGCCGCAGCGGCTCCGGAGGGGCCCGAGGCCGTCTCACTTACGTGTCGTAGTTGTCTCGAAAGCCTTTGGCGAAGGGGTTGTGGTCGATCTTCAGCTGCGTGATCTAGGCCAAGAGGGAAGCAAAGCGTCAGAAGTTCTTCTTCCAGAAAAAAAAATCCACACGAGAGACAAATCTATATTTAAAAACATTCTGTCGTTTAATTTTGGGGTTCATTCTCCACTACCGGACGCTAGAAAAGAGTATTGATTTTTTTTTGGGGGGGAGGGGGTAGACGCAACCCTCCCTCCCCACGAACGAAGGACCCCAAAAACTTAAAATAGAATTTTGGGCAGCTGAAATTGGCACCAACTTTGCGAGATTCCCCCCCCCCCTCCAGTTTGGCGTGGATAGTAATGCAAACAGCCATTCGAGACCGCACGGCATGGCCCCGATCCCGCGCACCTTTCTGTAGGACTAAAGCCCCCACCGGCTAAACATGCAGAGGATCGGGGCCCCAAGGGGCGAGTAACGCCTCCTCACGTGGCCGACACGGCTAGCAGCCAGTTCTAAGAAATGCAGACGGAGAACATCTCGGCATGCAGAGGAAAAAAGAGCGCGCGGGTAGGAAGGCCGGATCGAGAGGCAGGAACGCGCAGCCTCCGAGCCTCCGGCTTCCGCGGCAGAGGGGTTGAAAAAGAAAAAAGGCATCCTCGCTTTTGGGCCACAAAACAAACATATTCCGTGGTGCTGCTATTAAAAATAATTGCTTACAAATTTTGTGAATATATATAGATATACTATACTATATACTAAATTTTGTGAATATATATATACTATACTATGTATAATATACAGCCACAAAATCCGAGACTGCTAGGCATCATTTCAAGCCCTATTTTCCGAAGCGATCTGCTTTTTGCTCGGGTAAACGCTGGCGCCCGGAAACGCAGCGGTCTTTGCAGACGCCGGCAGCCCTGAGCGCGTCAACGGGAAAAGGAAATACTCAGCCATTACAGACCGAAACGCGGTCATAGCAGATCCGGGAGCTCAGACAAAGACAGCGGGAGCCGCAGGATGTGTGTATGGGGGTGGGGGAGGGGGGGTATTCATTTGGGAGCCTAAAAAGGGAGCCCTCGGCTTGGCGTCCTCCTCACCCACCGGGGCCACCACCTCCTGGGACTCTCTTTCTCCAGGTGCTCCCAGGCTCAGGGAAGGAGCTCCGAGCAAAGCCCGCGAGCCGGGCGGGAGAGACCTTGGAAGGGCTGCTTCGAGAGAAGGCCGAGGCTGGGGCTCACAGCGACTCACCCACCCACCCCTGCCTGCCCCGGTGGTTCTCCGATCCTGGGAGGAAATGGGGTGGGGTGGGGGGCTGGAGAAGAAAAAGAAAAGGGCGCTCTTTACATCGGTGTTCTGGTAGGCGGTGACGGCGATGAACTGCGTCTCCGGGAAGGTGAAGGTCTGCACGCGGCCGGGCTGGCTGGTGTCTTCCGTGCCGTCCTCGTTCACCTCCACCACGTGCAAGCGGGGCTGGTATTTGTGCAGGGACTGCAAGACCACCATCTGCCGGGCGGAGGAGACAGGAGGGATGGGGGGGGGGGGGTGGGAAGGCGAGCAGGAGATGGGACATCAAACCAGGGTGGGACAACGCGGGGCTTGGCCGGGCCGCAGCCCCGCCGCCCTCCCCGGCGAGAAAGCCGCTGGCCCGCCAAGGCCCTCTTTGTTCCTCCCCACTCCGCCACGATTCTTCAAGACAGCGACCGACGCGGATCCCAAGCAAAAACCTCCCCTGCTGCGCTCTGGGTCACAGAAGAGGGAATGGGAAGAGGGTGGGTTTCCCGGCCGCCCCCCCACGGATCATCGGGCTTCTCCTTAAAAAAATAATGTGCAAAAACCGATCCGCGGCAGACCCCCCCCCCCCCCCAAAAAAAAAACCCCCACCAGGCCCGAAGCCTCCCCGGGAGCAGCGGGAGGGCTGGGGGGGGGGCTGGGGGCGCCACTGACCTGTCCGTTGTTGTTGGAGGCGCCCTTGTTGTTGGTCAGCTTCAGCTTGCCGAAGGAGATCTCCTGGCGCATCCAGTGGGCCCCGGTGTTGGGCGAGTCCGGGTGCATGTAGACGCGGTTCCCTGCAGAGAGGCGCGTTCGCTCAGCGGAAAGCAAGCAAGCGAGCCGTTGCGCCGAGAGGGAGAGCGTCTCGCCTCCCCGAAATCCCTGGAGGGCCCCTGCCGTGGTTGGCTCAAAACCGAAACCAGGAAAGGATTGAAAATATCGGGGACCCCCCCCCTCCCCTCCAAGGCCGCCCTCTCGACCAGCTCCCCCAGCTCCCCCCCTCTCCCCTTGTGTCCCTGCTCCGGCCAGGCTGCGGCGCTTCGCCCGCCCTTTCATTAAGGCTTCTTCGCACCTCGCTCGGCCGCCTCGGGCGCTCGGCTGCCCGGCTGCGCGCACGTGTGTGTGTGTGTGTGCCTGGGTGTGAGTGCGCGCCGAGTGCGAAGGGCTTGTTAATTGGAAGCGGAGGACTTGCCTTGCACGTTGGTGTCCGCCTTGCCGCACGGCACCCACTTGCCGCCTTGGAATCGCCAGTGGTTGGGGTCGGCCAGGATGACATCCACGAAGATGTTGTAATGCGCCGTGGGATCCAGGCCGGAGATGTTAAAACTCAGGAAGGGGAACATTCGCCTGTGGGGAGGAGGAAGGAGGGAGCGGGGGGGGGGGGAGTTCGTTGGGTTTTTGTTTTGCGTAAAGGGAGAAAATGTCTATAGAATTAGGAAACTGCTGGAAGGCCCCACTAGCCCGCCCCGAGTTCCCCTTCCCGGTCCTCCCCCCTTCCCTTCCTGGTTCGCGGCCGGCCTCGAAAACCCAGAGATGCCCACCGAGAGGGACGTCGGCCTGTCAGGGGAGCCCCCGGGAGTTTAGTTCCAAGGCGCCCCTGGGGAAAAAACCGGCTCCGCGCCTCGAAGGGGAAACGTTCTGCAGGCAGGAGGAAAGGCGGCTCCGGCGCTCTCTGCCCGGCTCGACGGGGCTGGCTTCCGAGGACTCGGGGCACCCGCCGTTTCCCTGCCGGCACTCGGTGGCGTTTCCTCGGAAGCGAGTCCCTCTGAGGCCGGTCGAGGCGCTGGCTCCGAGGAAGCCGGGCTGAGTGGCTCGCTTGCCCAAAGCGCGAAGCACGTTCGGGTAACCCAAAGGCGCTCGGCTGCCCGTCGCAGAGCGCCAGAAAGAAATCCTAAAACGACCCCGCGCGCAAAAGATGCGCCTCGGTACAAATTCCCCAAGTGGGGAGAAGGAAGAAGAAGGAGAAGGAGAAGAATTCGTCCGAGTGGGAGAAAAATGCCGAGGGAGAGAAGGCGCTGCCTTTCCCGAAGAACTCAAGCAGGTTGCCCGCAACAAGGAAGCGAGAGAGCAAAGCGCAATTGGAAAAAAAAAAAAAATGGGAAAAAGTGTTTGGCTTTTGTTGCCTTCGGGGGGGAAAGCGGCCCAAGTCTCGGGGCCGGCGGCTGCTGGGCGTCTTGGGCGGGCTGGGCTTACCTGCCTTGCTTGGTAATGATCATCTCGGTCTGGTGGCGGTGGAACTTGAGCCAGAGGGGCCGGTTGCAGAGGTAGACCTGCGCCTTGCCGGGGACGAGGCCGGCTTGGGCGGAGGGGAACTGGTAGAAGGGCGCGCCCTGCGGGTACGAGTGGCCGTACTGCTGCGGGTAGGGGTAGCCGGCGGCCGGGTAGCCCTGCGGCGCCGAGTTGGAGAGCAGGCTGTTGTAGGCTCCGTTGGCCAGCACCGGGTGGTGGGCCATGTAGCGGCCGGGGCTGGCGATGGAGAAGGCGGCCGCCGGGTTGTGCTGGCCGGGGTAGGGGAACATGGTGGCGGCGGCGGCGGGCGCCGGCGGAGCCGAAGGGGCGGCGGGCTGGAGGGCAGCGGCCGACGACGAAGACGACGAAGAGGACGACGACGACGAAGAAGAGGAGGAGGACGAAGAAGAAGAGGCGGCCGCCGGCGAGAGGAGGTAGCGATCGGCCGCCGCTGCTGCTGCTGCTGCGGCGGCGGCGGCCGCTCCATCGAAGGCGGGCCGGAGGTGCTCGTGGCCGCCGCCGCCGTCCAAGACGACGGGCGAGAGTTTGGTGCGCGCGGGCTGCGGCGGCGGCTGCTGCTGCTGCTGGTGGTGGTGCTGGTGCTGGTGCTGGTGGTGGTGGTGGTGGAGCGGCTGCGCGTCCCCTGGCGGGTCTTTGGAGTCAGGGAAATTGTCTGCCTCGGCCTGATTCGTCATCCCCCCCCTGGCGAGTTTTTTCCGAGGTGAACTTCTCTCCAGGTTGTCAGCCGTCGCGGAGAGGAGGGCTGCTGCTGCGGCGGCGGCGGCGGGGTGGGGGGGAGGAGGAGGAGGCGGCTGCGGGGGGGGATGAAGGTGGGGATGGAGGTGCTCGTGCAGGGCCAGCTCGGAGCCGCCCGCCGTGGGAGGAGGAGGAGGAGGGTAAGCGCTGCCGGGGCCGCCGCCGCCGCCGCCGCTCGCCTGCAGGAATTTCTTGGGCAGCATCATCGACGGAGGCGCCAGGCAGGGCTCCAGCTGCATGGCGGCGGCCTCCCGGGAGGGGCGCCCCGCTCGGCGCGGCGGGGACCGACTGGGGGCTCTTCAGGGGGCCCTCATGCCGGCCGGCCCCGCTCCGTCTCCCGCCACCCGCCCCAGGCGGCTCCCCCCAAGGCCGCCCCGCCCCGCCCCGCCGCCCGGTCCTCCGGAGCGGAGCCCAGATTGGCCAATTGACACCGAGCCGCCGCGATCGGGCGAGCCGCCACTTTTGATCGCCCTGCCTGCCTGCCGAGCGCCTGCAACGGCTCCTGCCATTGGCTCGCCGCTGACAGTAATTTAATTAGATCGACGTTAATTAGGATAATCACCTGGCTCCCGGGCGCGAGGAGCCAGGCGGAGCCAAGCGGGGGGATCGGGGCGCGGGGGCCCCCCCTCTTTTTGGGGGAGGGGGGGGGAGAGAGAATTATTTATTCTCGTGCTTTGTTAGTGATTTCTCCTTTCGCCTTCTTCTGCCTCGTCCCTGCGGCTGATCGTAACCGCGGGATGGGGAAAGAGAGAAGGGGAGACAGAGACAGAGCGGGAGAGGGAGAGGGAGCCCGCGTGCTCCGGCCTGGGCGACCTCCGGAGAGGAAGGAAGAGACGCTGGGGAGACGTCTCCCCCCCCCCCCCCAAGAGCACCTCGCCCCCTTTGCTCCCCGCTTTTTAAGCAAGGTGTCAGGGTCCCCCCTCCCTTCCCTCTGGAGGGCGCACTCGGGGCTGGGCTCCCCCTCGCAGGATCCCGGGGACCCCCAGGGCTGCGGCTGGCCTGCCCCCCCCCCGTCTCCCCTGCGCTCCGAAGCCGCCGCTGCCTGCCTCTCCTCTGGGGCTCCCTGGGAAAGGAAGAGGGGATGGGCCGCTAGGCTCTCTCGCTCTCTCTCCCCTCTCAGTCCGATCCCCCGGCAGACCCGCACGGGGATTTCTCTCGCGCTACAGCGCTCTGGTCGCCGGTGAGAAGGAGGCGGAGGTTGTGGAAATACCTGGGATGATTCCTAGAAATAAATGGCAGCTTCTGAGAAAAAGACGGGAGAGGGCCCAGGATTTCCAAGGCACACCGTTGGTTGGTTTGCGTGATTTTTTTTTTTTAAAAAAAAAAAACAAAACCCAAACAAATCCAGACAGATTTTGGGAAGGCAGATTTCCTTGCGGTGGGATTTCCTCCACTCTCCCTTGAAATCAGTGGGACGCGCAAGCGTGTGCCTAAGCAAGCTTACTCAAACGGAAGCGCCTAGTCAATTTCCTTAGGATTTCAGCTTTTGCTTTTGCCTTTTTTTAAGAAATAAAAAACAGCTTTAATTTGTCTGGATCGCGGCCCAGGATTTAAATTAAATGGGGAGACTAGGAAAAGACCTTTCAGAAATCAAAATCAGGCTGAGAAGAGGCTTAACTGCGGCGCAGACAAAGATAGAGCGCTTGGCGGCTTCCTCCGGCGGCTCCCCTTTCTGGATTCCCTTTATGTTGTGGAATGGAGGCGGCTCCCCTGACTGGCTAGCAGATCCACCAATCCCAGGATGGCAAATTGGGCCCCGATGAAGAGAGGCAGAATCCTAGGAGACTCCCCCCTTCCGGAGAGAGCTGGCCACATGAACCCAGCACGACAAAAGCAAAAATAAGTTGCTTGTGGGTCCTTAAAGACTGCCAGAGATTTATTGTGCACGAAAGCTTCTGCTGTAAGGGTGGTAGGCGTCATGATACTACCAGATTCCTGTCTATCTGTCCATCTACCTATGTCATCTTCAGCATCCATGCTGAAGAGATCTGTGTAACCGGGTATACTACATAGCGAATGATGGCAAGTTCTAATAAAGTTACTACCGTCCCTGTGGATTTCAAAAGGACTCCAGGGACACCACCGGTTCATTTCCCTCACCGTTTCTAAGGCATCCCATTACAGAGGGGAGGGGGAAACGCAACATACAAAACTAAAATAATAATAATAATAAATCTCCTGTCCTACAAATTTTGATACTGAAATCTCCACGTTTTTTGTCTACATCAACATTTTCCATTTTAATTGTATTCTATGTGCAATTTAATTCGACACCATCCTATTTTATATGCCACAGTTGTGGTTTAGAATTGCTTTATGGTGTGGGGGAAGTGGAAACATACAAGAAGCCCCTGTGCATCCTTTGGGAACAGGCCTCTGGACTGGGGGAGGGGCGGGGATCAAAATAGGCCATCCCATTAATTCTAAGAGCTGGCAAACTAAGCCAAGGAAGTGGAATGTATTGGATTGTATTCATTTGGAAATTGGGATCAGCACTCTTTTGGGGAAGTTTGTACAGGTCAGTATCCACTCAAGAATAAAATAAATCAACTGATCATGGAGAAGATACAGGTCAGTTCTCTGCATCTGACATTTATCCTAAGACTGCGTCTTTGGATGAGAAATGGCTTCCATATCTCGAATACATGATGTCTCATGAAATCTTACCACTTAACCTAATCTACCTTCAATTTATCTTTCTTTACCATCTTTGCTACTATTCTTTTCCTTTTTACTTTTGTTGGGCTTGGGATGGAGCAAGGTAATGTTCCTAGATCACCAAAAAACAAATGTTAATACCATAACACTCTTAATGTTATAGCAGACTGGAATTTATATACCAGCATTTAGGTAAGAACTTCTCTCTGAATGTAACAATAGTTTTAGCTAACGTATTATGAAGTAGTTATGCACAGTGGTCTTTCACTGAGTGATGCTTCATTTCTATATGTTCTTCACTTGTTTAGATATACTATGTTAATTCCTGTATACATCAATAAACTTAATTTGAAACTGAAAAAAAAAGAATAAAAGAGCACAGACACTCAAAATAGTAACATCTGAAAACTATACTGCAACAACAGGGTTTTCAAAGGGAGACTCCAGTGTGAAAGTGTTTGAATTAGAATTCATTAGAAAATTTCAGAGGAGCGGAAAACAGCGATGGGTTATGCCCTCTCTCTTTTGCTTTGGACACATCCTCTGGATTCTGTCCCATTTTACACGCTGATGCTTTGTCTCTTGTTATGCTTAATGGGGAATGGCTCATATTCAAACAGATATTTGAACTTGAATTCATACGTGTTCTGAATCACAATGATGTACATCTTCAACAATTTCTTAAATCTGACCTTTTGGCCCATGAAAGTTTATACTACAGCATATTTGCTGGTCTAATATACTACATTTGATGCCGTAGAACTTGGGATTTAGCAGTGATTGGGAGTGGTTGTCTCATCTAAGAAACAATCACTCCACTTTAGACCAATGGTCACACATTTGAAGTGGGTGATAGGACACTGTATTGGCTTCCCCCAACCACAGGCTTTTAGCAATGAGCTAAACAAGGCAATTAGGATCAGGGAAGTGTTTGTTTCTTCCTTGGCAATAGTTCATTCTTTATTCTCAAGCAGCAACATCTCACACATGAGCTGCACAGGGCTTTTTCAGTGGTGGCACCTCACCTTTAGAAGTAGAAGGCACTCCCCCTTGAGGCTCACCCAGCACCTATCATACTGTCTTGTAGGTGCCAGGCCCTGAACTGTTCTTTTTTTACCAGTTTTTAAATCTAAGGGTTTATTCTTCTTCTTAGCTGTTTTATGATCTGCAGCTGCTTTACGGTATGATCATGGACTTTTTAGGGTGCTTAGTAGTTCTTTGATGATGTTTTTAGGCTCCTGGCTTATGTGGAATGGCTTGGTTTTAGCATTGTTCATTTATTATTTTTTTTAAAGATGATTTTATGGTACTATTTTTACTTTTTAAGTATCTTGTAATATGCATGTCCTACATGAAGAATCCCACCTAGGCTGAACATCTAGCCGTTACATCACGTTTGTCACAGCTGAATTGTGAGCAGATTTCAGATGGGTTATTCTAGTAGTATAACCACTACCTCCACAGAGGAGAAAAATGTAAGAAAGAACAATGAAGGAAGGCTCACAAAAAAGAAGGAAAAGGGTCCAGAGTACTTGAAGATCTATCACTGCCTGCATCAAGTTGCCCAAGTTCTGTGGTAGATGGATGGCGTCATTCTCAGGGAACCCCCTAAGCTGATGGGAATCTGGAGGAGGACCTTTTCCACCATCATCTCCAAGCGCTGTAATTCCTTTCTTCAGGATGTGACCTTGGGGCCATTTGTACAGCCTCCAAGCAAGCGAGACACTTCTATTCTGAAAGTCCTTTGAATTAACTAATGGAAAGTGAGGCAGCCATTGCTTCTCCTGCACAAGTTGTGTTTTTATGAAATTTAGCAGTCTATTTTAATTATTAGCTAGTCACTTTAGGTACCAAATGTTGGGAGATTTCAAGGTCCAGGAAAACCTGGGGCCCCCTACTAACAATCTATGGGCTGGATTAAGGCTGGCAAGAGAGTTTTCACAACCAGACAATGGTTTTACCTTAGAAACTATTTATTGGGATAGAATACCTTTTATTAGAATTAGAAATAATTATTTTAATGCAAAAATCTCAAACACATAACGTTCTAGTATGCAGCAGATAGAATTAATCCAATTAACCAATTACCCAATTAGAGTGCACTATAATTCTATAGAGGATATATATCTTGGTTGCTCTGCCAAGGTCCATAAGGAGGGTGTTTGCCCAGAACAACAAGGAACAAGAAAAAACTCAGATATTAAGTACCTTTTCCTATCCATAGGAGCTAATGTAACTGTCAGATCTGTGATGAGCATCTGGCGTATTTGACAAAATCCAACCCCTTTCATACAGTAAGGCATGAACTTTGCCTCATTCTATGAGGTCAAGAAGTCCAAGCTTTCCTGACGTCTCTTCAAATAACAATTTGTATATTATCAGTGGTACTCTAGGTAACCTCTCTGTGTCAAGAGGAAACCATCGAGACACATAGATATTATGACTCCAAGGCTAAAATTAAAAGATGTCACAGATCTTCTAGAGCAGAGTGTACTGACAGAACAGGCCAGGGTTGAGAGAGAGATGCAAGCCTTATGGGAAAAAGAACCAAACAGAAATGGCTACCAGACAGGAATTGGCCTAGTGGAATTCTGCCGCATCAAGAAAAGGCAACACAAATGACTAAATAAATGAGAAGCCTAGATAGACAGAAGTATGTATTTACCACATTTTTATTCTGCCTCCAGAGCACAGTGTATATGGTTTTCCTTTCCCCTGATTACTGCCACAACCCTATGAGATCGCTGGTCTGAGAGTGTGTTGGTTGGAAAATCAATTGATGAGATTTATGACCAAAGAGGGATTTGGATATCTCTAACTAGTGATCCTGAAAATGGTGCACATGGGCATGACTGTGCCTGCTGATACCTTTCCGGGCAGCCAACAATTGTTTTTAGAAGGTGGGCGGGTCTTGGTGAGTCTTTTGACCAGCAGGACTTCTGATTGGCCACTGGAAATCTAACTGGCTGTGCAAATTTTTGTAGATGTTTCTTCAGCAACAGCTGTTACCAAAACATATGGATCTTTATTGTGTTACTGTATGTGCACACATGCAAGAAAATGTTTTAAAACTAGTGGGAACCTGCAAAGCCTTGTGGGAGTTATTTTATTCCACCTCGCCCACTATTTTCTGTTTCCTTAAAATCCCCTTAGCTTCTTCCCTTTTCCTGCCTCCTCTCCTTCCCACCCAACAACCAACGCACTTCTAATCCCCACCTTCAATTCCCCCTCCTTTTCTGCCCCTGGAAAAACTATGGCACAGTTGCACAGTGGAGAACCTGCAAGGACTTACAAGGGGCACCCTTCCTGGCTTCCTTCTCTTGTTCCCATCCACCCACCATCTTCAGCTACATTTATTCACTTCATTTATACCCCACCTTTCTTTACGGTGGAGACCCAAAGCAGTTTGTATCATTCTCCTCTTCCCCCTGTCATCCCCAGGGCACCCTGTGAGCAGGGATGGAGGGGGATTGAAACACCCTTGAAAAGGGACACTCCCCCAACCCTTTCAGCCCTGCTCCCCAAGTGATGAAGAAAGAAATGAAGAGGCAGCTTGCCTGCCCCTTGCCGAGAAGGAGGGAGGGAGGAAGGGGCGGACTCACTAACCAATTGACTGAGCGCTCCTTCCCTTCCCTCACAGAGGGCTCAGGTCGGAAAGGAGCCACTCCCAAGTCACAGGCAGCCTGGTGCTAGGCCCCTGGCTTCACGTGAGGCTTGTGAAAATCTGGTCTCTGTGTAGGGTTGCCAAGTCCAATTCAAGAAATATCTGGGGACTTTGGGGGTGGAGCCAGGAGGCATTGGGGGCGGAGTCAGGAGCAAGGCTGTGACAAGCATAATTGACCTCCTAAGGGAGTTCTGGCCATCACATTTAAAGGGACGGCACACCTTTTCAATTCCTTCCTTCCATAGGAAATAATAATGGATAGGGGCACCTTCTTTTGGGGCTCATAGAATTGGACCCCCTGGTCCAATCTTTTGGAAACTTGGTGGGTATTTTGGGGAGAGGCACTAGATGCTGTACGGAAAATCTGGTGCCTCTACCCCCCAAAAAACAGCCCCTCAGAGCCCCAGATACCCGTGGATCAATTCTCCCATGATTTTCTATGGGAATAAATCTCCATAGGGAATAACAGAGTTCCCAGCAGACATTTCCCTCCCCTCCCCTCCCCTCCCCCCGCTTTCTGATGACCCTAAAGCGGGGGGGGGGGAGGGCCTCCAAACCAGGGGATCCCCTGCCCCCACCTGGGGATTGGCAACCCTATCTCTGTGTCTGGTACTGTGAGATGACAGCAATGTCTTCTGTGAGGTACCAGAACCTCTGCTTTTTGGTGGGCGAGTGTGTGGATGTGCTAAGTGCTGCCGCGTTATTTATTTATTTTTGCAAATCTATAGTCCACCTTTCCCCAGGATGGGCTCAGGGCGGATTACAGCACAATAAAATCGAACGATAAAACAGTTAAAAGTTAAAACAATTAAATAAAAAATGAAATAAGGCGACGTCGGTGGCATAAACATCACTCACAGATTGAGAAACAGGAATCACAGGTGTCCTGGATGTCAATTATCAACGGTGTTGGCCCAGACCCTGGTTATCAGGATGGTAGTCATTGAAGTCAGCGCAGGGAGGCCAGTTAGATGATATGGGGATGCCCGCCTGCCTCAGTCAAAAGCCTGGCGGAACAGCTTCGTTTTGCAGGCCCTCCGGAATGGCAGTAGATCCGGTAGGGCCCGAATCTCCTTGGGGAGCTGATTCCACCAGGTTGGGGTCAGGGCCGAAAAGGCCCTGGCCCAGGCAAGCCGGACATCCTTTGGGCCAAGGACAGTCCGATGTTGGTTGGCTGAGCGTAGTGGCCTCCGGGCTTTAAAAGTCAATACTAGAACCTTGAAACGGATCCGGTACTTGATTGGTAGCCAGTGCAGACTGCGTAGCAACGGCCAGCTGCCTGCCCGTACAGGCAGTCCAGTCAGCAATCATGCTGCTGCATTCTGCACCCGCTGGCTGGAGTTTCCGGATCAGTCCCAAGGGCAAGCTTGCATAGAGTGAGTTGCAGTTATCCAACCTGGAAGTGACTGTTGCATGGCAGAGTTATGGCAAGAACATAAGAACATTAGAGAAGCCATGTTGGATCAGGCCAATGGCCCATCCAGTCCAACACTCTGTGGCACACAGTGGCCAAATATATATATATATATACACACACACACACACACACACTGTGGCTAATAGCCACTGATGGACCTCTGCTCCATATTTTTATTTAACCCCCTCTTGAAGCTGGCTATGCTTGTAGCTGCCACCACCTCCTGTGGCAGTGAATTCCACATGTTAATCACCCTTTGGGTGAAGAAGTACCTCCTTTTATCCATTCTAACCCGACTGCTCAGCAATTTTATTGAATGCCCACGAGTTCTTGTATTGTGCGATAAGGGAGAAAAGTACTTCTTTCTCTACCTTCTCCATCCCATGCATAATCTTGTAAACCTCTATCATGTCACCCCGCAGTCGTCGTTTCTCCAAGCTAAAGAGCCCCAACCCTATGAATAAACCACCTCCAAAAAGTCCTGTAATTAACAGCCTTGCTCAGGTCTTGCAAAAGGAGAGCTGTGGCTTCCTTGATTGAGTCAATTCATATCATTACAGGCCCTCTTGTTTTCCTGATGCCTTCAGCTTTTCCTAGCATAATCTTTTCCAATGAATGCTCTTGAAATGTGACCAGCGTACGACAGCCTCCATTTAGTCATTTTAGCTTCTAGGGAGAGTTCAGGTTTGATTTGGTCTAGAACTGACTGATTTATTTTTTGTGGTCCATGGTACCTCCAACACCACAGTCCAAATGAATCAAGACACAGTAATTGGTAATACTATGGTAAATTAGAATTTTAAAAAATCCTATGGGTTTAAAGTTACCTAATTTAAATAAAAAGCAAATATTTAAAGCAGCCCAGTGGCACAGAGTGGTAAAGCTGCAGTACTATAGTCCTAAACTCTGCTCACTACCTGAGTCTGATTCCAGTGGAAGCTGGATCAGGTAGCCGGCTCCAGGTTGATGCAACTTTCTATCCTTCCCAGGTCAGTAAAATGAGTACCCAGCTTGCTGGGGGGGAAGTGTAGATGACTGGGGAAGGCAATGGCAAACCACCCCATAAAAAAGTCTGCTGTGAAAACGTCATGATGCGACGTCACTGGAGTTGGAAACCATTGGTGCTTGCCCAGGGGACTATCTTTAGCTTTTTAAAATTTAAATAAAAAGTTCTGTCCCTTCGGAGCTGTTTTCATGTTGTTATCCCTGCTGAAGCTAAGTGATGTTCTATTAACCCCACATTTGCCAGGCAAGATATTTCACAAACATTGTTAAATCAGAAACACCAGTACTTGACCTGATAGCTTCCTTAAGCATGAATTGTCCAACAAAAAGCTTATTCAAGATACATTTCTGTGGCTACAACATCATACGGATTATTTCTAATTAAATGGTGATGTACTGTGACTCCACAGTGTAAGAAATAATTTAATATAGACAACCTGCTGCTGAAAGATGGCTATGGAGAGGAGAGGAGAGGAGAGGAGAGGAGAGGAGAGGAGAGGAGAGGAGAGGAGAGGAGAGGAAAGGAAAGGAAAGGAAAGGAAAGGAAAGGTCCCCTGTGCAAGCACCAGTCCTTTCCGACTCTGAGGTGACGTTGCTTTCACGTTTTCATGACAGACTTTTTACAGGGTGGTTTGCCATTGCCTTCCCCAGTCTTTTACACTTTCCCCCCAGCAAGCTGGGGACTCATTTTACCGACCTCGGAAGGATGGAAGGCTGAGTCAACCTCGGGCCGGCTACTTGAATCCAGCTTCTGCCGGAATCCAACTCAGGTCGTGAGCAGAGAGTTCAGACCACAGTACTGCTGCTTTACCACTCTGCGCCATGGGGCCGCTGAGATGGCTATATATGCTTGCAAATTTAGCATGCTTGTTTTTAACGACGTAATTTAAAAAAAACGTTTTTCAGGTGACCTAATGTTTGCTAGTAATAAAATTAACTGATGTATTCTAATCTGATTAATACTATTTAAATATCCTGTCGAGTATTTAAATAATACTATTTACATATAATAGTATTTAAATAATACTATTTAAATATAAGTGTACGGGAGTGGGATTCAGAGGAAATATAAAGAGGTGATCCTACAGTCCAGAGATGCGAGGTCTCGAATGGAAGAAAGACAGGTTGCTTACCTGTAACTGTAGATCTTCGAGTGGTCATCTGTGCATTCACACTCATGGGATAGTGCGCCTGCGCCGATCCCCGAATCGGTATCTGAAAAAGCCCGGGATTTTTCCGCGCTCGGCGCCAATGAGCATGCGCAAGCGACCCACTGCGCATGCCCACCAGCGCCCGCGCGGCAATCCCGCCAGTTCCTCCCTGACCGCTGAAAGCCCCTTTACTGAAGAGAGACCGTCAGCAGCGGGGAAGGAGGGCGGGTAGTGTGAATGCACAGATGACCACTCGAAGATCTACAGTTACAGGTAAGCAACCTGTCTATCTTCTTCGTGGTCTCTGTGCCTCACACTCATGGGAGATTAGCAAGCAAAGCATACCTGGAGGCGGGAAGACGGTCAGCCTGAAGAAACAGCTTGCAACACCGCAGCTCCCAACCGAGTCCTCTGCTGAGCATGCACGTCCAGCGCGTAGTGCTTCATGAAGGCATGCGGAGAAGACCAGGTAGCCGCCTTGCAGACATCGGAAAGGGACACACCCTTCAGGAATGCCACCGACGTGGCCATCGCCCTTGTGGAGTGTCCACGAACAGGTCCAGGTAGAGGCTTCTTAGCCAACAAATAACAAAGTCTGATCGTCTCATTGAGCCATTTGGACAGTCTCTGAGAAGAAATTTTGGACCCTAACTTTGGGGCAGAGTAGGAAACAAAAAGTTGATTGTCCTTACGAAAACCCCGTGAACGGTTTAGATAAAACAGGAGGGCACGCTTAACATCTAACGCGTGCAGTCTGCGTTCCTCATCCGAGGAAGGGCTAGGGTAAAAGGTGGGCAACCAAACCTCTAAGTTAAGGTGAAACTGGGAAACCACTTTCGGGAGAAAAGTAATGTCTGGGGCCAGAGAGACCCCAGCCTCTCTAAAGGCAAGGTATGGGTAGTCACACCGCATCGCCGTGAGCTCCCCTGCACGGCGTGCCGAAGTGATGGCAACTAAAAATGCAGTCTTCCAAGACAAAAGTTGCAGGGAACATGTCGCCATAGGCTCAAAGGGGCGACGAGTCAACTTGTCCAGGACCAAAGTCAAATCCCACAGCTGTGGAGGGGATCTAGACGGGGGATGAAGGCGGAACAATCCCTTCATAAATCTCTTGGACTGCGGGTGAGCAAAGACAGAGTAACCCTCAACTGAATCATGAAAAGCAGAAATAGCTGCTAAATAGACCTTAATGGATGAGAATACCAGCCCCTCATCCACCAAGGACAAAAGAAACTCAAAAACTGTGGGCAGCCCAACAGTGTCAGGTGACATTGGAGAGTCAACCACAAAGTCACTGAACTTTTTCCACTTCCTCTCGTAAGAGGCACGGGTGGAAGGTTTCCTGCTACTCTGGAGCACTTGTTGAACCCTGGTGGAGAAGTCTAGTGGTCGATGAACCACGCTGTCAGCTTCAGGTGCGGCACGTTGTGATGGAGCACGTGCCCTCCCTGGGCCGACAACAGGTCCGGTTCTGCCGGGAACTGGTAAAAGGTCCCCCTCGACCGCTGGAGCAGAATCGAGAACCAGCCCTGACGGGGCCACCACGGGGTCACCAGAATGCAACGTGGCTTCTCCTGCACTAACTTGTGGACCACCCTCGTTAGCAAAGGTAAGGGCGGGAACATGTACAGGAACCAGCCCTCCCACCGAAGTAGAAGTCCGTCTCCCAAGGAAGCCGGATCCGCACCTCCCCTGGCACAGAACAATGGGCACTTCTTGTTCTGCGCTGTGGCGAAAGCATCCAGCTGTGGGTAGCCCCAGAGTTGGAACACCGGCTCTAGGAACCTCCATTGCAGTTCCCATTCGTGTGGGGAGGCTCCACCCCTGCTGAGAGAGTCCGCCTGTATGTTGAGGACCCCCGGCAGATGTGTAGCTTTTACAAAAATGTCCCACTGGAGACACTCCTCCCAGAGATCCATCGCCAGTGAGCATAGCCTGCGAGACACTGTCCCCCCCTGTCTGTTTATATAGCACAGGGCAGTGGTATTGTCCGTAAGCAATGCCACAGTCTGTCCCACCAGCAGTGGACGGAACGATCGAAGGGCAAAGTGAACTGCTAGCAGTTCTAGGTAGTTTATATGGCACCGGCTCAGTTTCGGTGGCCACTTGCCTCCCACACACAGCTCCTCCAGGTGGGCTCCCCACCCCCACATGGAGGCATCGGTAGCGATGGTTACTGTAGGGGTCGGCAGATGAAAAGGGGCCCCTTGACGGATGTTGCTCTCTGTTCCTCACCATTGCAGGGAGCGGAGAGTCCCGGGTGGAATGGTGAACCTCTTTCGAGGTGAGTCTCTGAGAGGCCGAAAGTGGCGCAAGAACCAAATCTGTAGGCCTCTCATGTGCAGTCTTGCGAAACGTAGCACGCTTGTCGTCGCGGCCATCAACCCCAGCATCCGCTGGAGCTGCTGAGCCGTGCCCCACCGCCGCCTTTGAAGTAGCTGCACCAGATTGATGATGTCCTTCGCTCTCTGCGAAGGGAGGAATGCTCGATGTTGTTGAGTGTCCAACAGAGCCCCTATGAATTGAACTGTCTTTGAGGGAGTGAGATGGGATTTCTCCAGGTTGACTTGCAGCCCCAGGGTGCCAAGAAGACGGAGAGTGGTAGCGATGTGGGTTGTTAGACTCTCCCTCGACTTCGCCACAAGAAGCCAGTCGTCGATGTATGGGAAGACAACGACTCCCTGCAGACGAAGATGGGCAGCCACCACACTCATCAGCTTCGTGAACACCCGAGGAGCAGTAGACAGTCCAAACGGCAGGGCCCTGAATTGGAAGTGACGAGCACCCACTGCAAACCGTAGGAAACGCCTGAACGCGGGATGGATGCTGACATGAAAATAAGCATCCTTGAGGTCCAGGGTCGCCATCCAGTCTCCCTGATTGATGAGGGGCAGGATTGTTTGCAGCGTAGCCATTCTGAACTTCTGGTACAGAATAAATTTGTTCAGACTCCGAAGGTCCATGATAGGCCTTAGGCCCCCGTCCCTTTTGGGAACCAGAAAGTACCGGGAGTAGAAGCCTCCCGTCCTGGCCTCCGGTGGAACTACCTCTATGGCTTGTTTCTGTAGGAGGTTGTTCACCTCCGCCAGCAGAGGTGGGGAAGGGGGAGTGGTGACTACCACGGACTGGTTTGGAGTCTGAACAAACTCTATTTTGTAGCCCTCTTCTATGATGGACAGAGCCCACCTGTCTGTGGAGATCAACTCCCAGGCAGGCAGGAAAGGGCGTAGGCGGATGGATGAATTCCCAACGGGGACGACGACGCGTGCTTGGAAGAAGTCAAACCCCCTGCTTCTGGGAGCGAACCCCCTTCGACTTGCTGGGCGGTTGTGATCCATAACGGTTCCTGCCGTTACCCGAGTAGGGTGATCGCTCGGACTGGGCAGGGCGAGGACGCCATTGCTCCGGAGAGAACTTCTGATAAGGCTTCTTGGTCCAGGGTTTGGACCATTGCTTGGATTTGGAAGCCTTAGGAGCAGATTGGACACCCAAGTTCTTAGAGGTTTTGACACTCTTGTCGAACTCTTGCAGCGCCGAGTCAGTTGTGGTGCTGAAGAGCCCGTCACCCTCAAACGGCAGATCTTCGATGAAGGTCTTAGTGTCCTGGTGGAGCGTGGTAGACCTGAGCCAGGAGTGCCGTCGGATACAGACTGCAGACGTAATCTGTTTGGCCGAGGCTTCAACCATATGTTTTGCTGCGGCCAGTTGTTGTCTGGCCACAGCGAGACCTTCTTTTTGTAGCCTGGTTGCAGCAGCCCTCTTTTCCTCAGTTAACGAGGAAAGGAAGGGGGAAAGTTGTTCCCACACGGCATACTGATATCTAGCCATGCAGGCGGCATAGTTAGACACCTTTATGCCGAGTGCCCCCGCGGAGTAGACCTTGCGGCCCATTCCATCAATCTTCCTCCCTTCTTTGTCCGGTGGGGAGGAGTGGACCTTCCTTGCCTTCGAAGAGGAGGAGACGACCACCGAGTTCGGGCGCGGATGGGTGAACAAGAACTCAGCCCCAGTCTCTTGGACCCTATACATATGGTCCAGCCGTTTCGATGAGACTGGCGTCGAGGAGGGTCGCGCCCAAGGCTCTTTGACCACCTGGAGGATCACCTTGGTCACTGGCAGGGCAACCGCAGTGGATGTGTTCCTTTGCATTATATCGAACACATTGTCGTCCACTACTGGCTCCGGTTGCGTCACAGGCAGCTTGAGGGTGGCGGCAATCCGCTTCACAAGGTCCCCATAGGACTTCAGATCCTCCGACGGCGAGATCGGGAGATCCTCGGCCGTCTGGGAACCCGGTGAAGGCTCCAATCCCTGAACTTCACTCTCCGACTCCGACGACGAGGAGTCCTTGTGTGTGGAGTGCTCCGAGAGCATCGGGGTCGATTCTCGCGGTGGAAGGATCGGTGGTCTTCGATCCACATCTACCGGAACCAACTGTCGATCCGGGGGAACCGACGCCGACGCAGAGGCCTTCCGAGACCGATGGGATACCCTCGACACCGATGAAAATTGGGATGCTTGCTCCCAATCGTGGTAGTCGTCCGGGTACCAACGACAGGTCTCGTACCGGGAGTAGGGAGGCTGCCACCTGCGTTGCTCCCACGGTGGTATCGGGAAGCGTTGAGGAGGATAGAATGTGTCTCGCCTGACTCGGGGCTTGAATGGTGGGTCGATCACCGGTGCCGACGCATCAACCTCCGAGGTCGATTCGCTTTCGGAGCGACGACGGGAGCCCGAAGACGAAGACCGTTGGGTTAAGTCGATTTCCGGCTCTTGTTCCGACGCCGACAGGCGCTGCTGGGCTGGGCTACGGCGCGGAGGCGTCCGAGGTTTTTTCGGAGGTTTTGTCGACGTCGATGTCGACGCACCGCCCGATGGGGAAGGAGTGCGGGGTCGCTTTCGCTCCTCCTTCGACTTCGCCTTTTTCGGAGGTCGGGTCCCCGAGTCCTCCTGGCGCTTTTTAGCGGGCGTATCCACCGAGCCCTCAAGGGAACGTTTCGTGGAGCCACGCTCTTCCGGCAAGTCCAAAGTCCGTATCGGAGCCGCATCGGCCGATGCGAGCTCCAGGGCCGGGGTTTCGGACGACTTCGGTGCCGATACCTCCATCGGTCGATGGGGTGTAAGCGCCGATTCGATCAGTGCCACAGATAATCGAGCCGCCCGGTTCTTCCTCGTCTGCTTCGAAAAGCGGAGACAATGCGGACACGAGTCTACTCGGTGGGCCTCTCCCAGGCACAGTAGACACAGGGAATGACCGTCTGGAGGGGCGATCTTCTTCCCACACGCACGACAGCGTTTGAAAAACCCCCAGCGACTTTCCATAGAAAGTAGCCGCAAAAAAACTCCCCAGAACAATCTGAGAGAGAAAAAGAGGAGTGGGGGAAAAGCGCGGGCGAAGCGCCCCGAAGGGCCGTCCGGCGGGCGAACACAAAACGCTTTTTTTTTTTTTTTTTAACTAACTAACTAACAACTATGAACTACAACTAACTACTAAACAACAACGGTAAACGGGCTAGAACGAGAAGAAAAGGCGAAGCCAAAAAACTTCTCACCGACCGGGGAAACGGAAAGGTAAACCTCTCAGCGCAGCGGTCAGAAAGGAACTGGCGGGATTGCCGCGCGGGCGCTGGTGGGCATGCGCAGTGGGTCGCTTGCGCATGCTCATTGGCGCCTAGGGTGGCCAGACCGTCCCGGTCACCCGGGAATGTCCCGCTTCTGGGTCCTAATTCCCGCCTCCCGGCCTGCCTATACCGGGACCATTACAAGTCCCGGTTTAGCCAGCGAGAGGAGCCGGGCATGGGCGGGGCCAGGAAGCGGGGGGAGGCTGCGCTGCTGCTGCCTCTTCTCCGTAGCTGCTCCTCCGAGATGGGCTCAGCCTGAGCCCATCTCGGAGGAGCAGCTGCGGAGAAGCGTGGCAAGCCCCGAATCTGGGTCCTTCTAGGACCCTGAGCAGCAACGCTGGAGGAGCAGGAGCAGGCCGGACTTGCGCCCCGCCCCTCCATTCCCTGCAGGGGCAAAGGCGGCATGCGTGGGCCTGCTTCACTTCTCCGCCCGGCCCCTCTGCTGTGCGGGCGGCAAGGGACATGCTGGGCCGGCCTCGGAGGAGAAGGAGGCGGCCGGAGGAGGAGGAGGCGGCATGGCTGCGGCGGAGGCGCGCTGGCCTTCCGAGCCAAGGACTTGGTAAGTCCGGGGGTGATGCGGAAGGTGGGAGGGGAGCTGTGCTGCGCTGGTAGCCGGAGGGAGAGGCCCTCCTCGCCTTCCCTGCTGGCCCTAGGCTTCCCAACCCCCCCCCCTTCATCCCCCGGTGGGTTTCCAGAAATCAGGAAGCGGGGGGGGGCTGGAGGGGGGAGAACATACCTGTAGGTGTAGCAGTTTGTAAAATGCCTGCCCCTTTAAGGCTGGCCTGGGCAGGAAGGAGGAAACAGGAAGGGCTTCGGAGAACGGCCCCTCCCTTTCTTTGCTTTGGTTTTCACAGCAGTCAGAGGGAAGAAGACCAAGTACGGTAGGTGTTTGTGTGTGTGTGTGAGAGGGAGGGGGCCCCGGGGCAGGGAGGGGTGATTCCTTGGTATGGAGGCCCTTCCCCCCCTTTAGAAAGCGTGTGTGTGGGGGGGAGGGAAATGTCTACTAGGCACTCTATTATTCCCTATGGAGAACAATTCCCATAGGGAATAATGGGGGATTGATCCGTGGGTATTGGGGGCTCTGGGGGGGCTATTTTTTGAGGTAGAGGCACCAAATTTTTAGTATAGCATCTAGTGCCTCTCCCCAAAATACCCCCCAAGTTTCAAAATGATTGGACCAGAGGGTCCAATTCTATGAGCCCCAAAAATGGTGCCCCTATCCTTAATTATTTCCTATGGAAGAAAGGCATTTTAAAAGGTGAGCTGTCCCTTTAAATGTGATGGCCAGAACTCCCTTGGAGTTCAATTATGCTTGTCACATCCTTGTTCTTGGCTCCACCCCCAATGTCTCCTGGTTCCACCCCCAAAGTCTCCTGGCTCCGCCCCCAAAGTCCCCAGATTTTTCTTCAATTGGACTTGGCAACCCTAGCTGGCCCGGCCTCCACAGGGTTTAAACTGGCACTGATATGAACTTTGGAACTGTACTCAGATCAGCTCTGATGCCTAGAAACTACCTCTGTGTGCTTGCTGTGTAATAGCACTCAGGATAGTCCTCTTCAAGCTTCAACATCCAAATTTCCAGGAATTTCCAACCCAGAGTTGGTAACCCTAGCTCTATCACAGATTTAGGAGGTCTTTGATTGCTGATTTAGGAGGTCTTTGATTGCTGGGGAGGGGGTCAGCAGTAGGAAGTACCCATACAGGGAGCACATACATTGAAGGTGGAGGTATTGTGACTCAATTCACACCCTACATTTTTTATAAACATGGCACTTAGGTATGCATTTTGCAGGGACAAATGTAGTCATATTCTAATATGTTAAATGTGCCTATTTGCAGTGTTTGGTTTAGCATTCCTTGTTAACTGAACTTTCCAGCACTTATGGTAGATGCATTTCTCTGATGCATAAAATACATATATGTTAGACAATAATTTACATGGAATTTCCATCTCATTATAAAACATTGTGTGTAATTTTGCATAACTAAAGGTAATGGATTGGGCATGCAATAAAAATCCCAGTTTTATTTGATCATTACTTAAGTCCTTTCTTTCATATTTGCATAGTGGCATGATAAGAGTTATAATTTGCTTTGTTTTAATTTAGTGTCAATAAAATTGATTCAGACATCTGTTTCCAAAACAGAAAAAAGTGTTGTTTTTCCAACATGAATTTTTAAAGTAAAAGATTGCCTGCTTCTTTTAAATTTTGCCCCAGAGGTTTTACTTTAAGAGCATATTCCTACAGCTGCAAACCTGGTAGAAATTTGCAAAGTCCCATCCACTCCAGTTATCTAATTAACATTGACCAGAGTTTTAATATTGCTGCTTGGTAATTCCATTGGCCATTCCATCTAAGAATTGTACACAAATTTTAAGTCAGCAGCCAATATGGTATTCCTGCAGCACAGATTAGTAAAGCTGCAGTACTACAGTCCAAGCCCTCTGTTCACGACCTGAGTTTGATCCTGGCGGAAGCTGGGTTCAAGTAGCCAGCTCAAGGTTGGCTCAGCCTTCCATCCTTCCGAGGTCGGTAAAATGAGTACTTTCTGGGGGGAAAGTGTAGATGACTGGGGAAGGCAGTGGCAAACCACCCCGTAAAAAGTCTGCCATGAAAAACATTGTGATGTGATGTCACCACAGAGTCAGAAATTACTGTTTTGGAGAATTTGTACCAGTATACCATTAACGTACTACAGTAGCAATTTCTGAAGGTGTGTAAAGCGGAACTAAATTTATTGTGCTTGGAGCATGAGTAGATGGAAAAATTCAGTTGAAAAAAGGAGGCAAATAACAAGGAACATGTTCAGATACTTGATAGCTCACTATAGGAGCAAGGGAAGACATGTACTGAAAGTATATATAATACTGAAATCTGTTGGTTATCTTACAGAATGCAACTAATGGACATGTAGTTTTACTACTTGTGATTGTGGCTTTGGAATTACTGTCTAGAAAGCTCCATTAAGTTCTGTATGGTCAGTAACAATAATAAAGTTAAGCACTTTAAAATTAAGCATTGATGCATGCCATTTAAGACCATGCTTAACTATTTAATTGAAGTTAATAGGACTGAAGTGTTTAGCTCTGGCTAGATTGTGCAAATATATCAGTGTCTTTGCAAATGTTAAAATGCTTCCCAGCTATGGATCTCTTGATTAAGGGTATGCAAACCCCCTCCCCCCATATTTCTTGGTTCAAGTCTATAGGATTAAAAAAAATCCAGTATTTCTGAAAAATCCCAGATCCCAGTATCGGTATGGTATTTGGATCCTGGATTCTTCAGAAATCCCAATTTTTTCTGGGTCCAATAGACCCAAGAAGAAAATATCTGTAGTTTTAAAAAAACCCGCCCTGACTCTGGGGCTTCTCCTTGCAGCATGGTTTAAATTGTGCTTAAAGAAAAACTGGCCCCAGGATCTGCTTGTGGCAAGGAAGGAGATCACTCCTTGCTGCACACTGACTTGGCTGGGAGTGCTTCTCCTGGAGAAGCTATCCCCAGGATCCATCCTTCCTTCCTTCCTTCCTTCCTTCCTTCCTTCCTTCCGTGGCTCTCAAATATCCGATGTTCATGTCTTGCGGCTCTCAAACATCTGACCTTTATTCTGTGTTGCTCTTTTGTTAAGCAACTCTGGCCACCCCTGGAGTAGACAATACTGACTTTGGTGGACCCAAGCACTGATTCAGTGTAAGGGAGCTTTGTGTTTGTGTCTTCTGGTGCTTTCAGACATACCACCCAAATCCTTTCAGCAAAGGCCAGATAGGAGTTATGGGCAGTGTTTGCCTGCAGTGCAATTTTGTTCTCAAATCCTGTATTTACTTCATCAGTATATGGGATAAGGCACTTTCTCAACTGTGCTGCATAATGCAGCCTATTTATTTTGTCCTGTTTGCTCTGTTGGCTCTATCTGCGCCACCTTCATCACTTTCAGGGTGTGGATCCCCCAGTGGCGTGGTCTCCCGACTCCCTCCGCCGGCTGTTTCTGATAGCCCTGCGCCCCCTCTTTCATTTGATATGTGTCCCGTGCGGATGCCACCCTCCCGCCGGGAGATGCCGCAAAATGAGCCCCCTTGAGGCTTATGGCGGCAGGGCTTGGGGGAAGCGAGCTAGACTGCTGTTCTTTTGAGGGGTCATAGAGTGTTTCGAGCCCGTCCCTGTGGCATCGGTCCCATCGTTGTGGGGCCCAGGGGGCCGGCGCAGCGGCACGCTGAAGCAGCCTGTCGGTCACTTCCGGGTTCCTGTCCTGCATCTCGACCTGTGTTATTAGTGACAGGCTGCTTCGGCCGGCGGAGGGAGTCGGGAGCCCACCCCACTGGGGGATCCACACCCCGAAAGTGATGAAGGTGGCGCAGATAGAGCCAACAGAGCAAACAGGACAAAATAAATAGGCTGCATTATGCAACACAGTTGAGAAAGTGCCTTATCCCATATACTGATGAAGTATATACAGGATTTGAGAACAAAATTGTTTCCGGCGGTGATATTTGGGGGATTTTTGGGGACGTCACAGGAAGTGCTGTGAAGTCACTTCCTGTTTCCGGCAGTGGCATTTGGGGGAAATGATGTCATTTGGGGGAAGTGATGTCACAGGAAGTGATGTCACTTCCTGCTTCCGGTAGGTGGCGCGGGGGGGGGGGGGTGATGTCGCAGGAAGTGATGTCACTTCCTGTTTCCGGCAGGTGGCGTGGGGGGGGGGAGATGATGTCACAGGAAGTGATGTCACTTCCTTTTCCCGGCGGTGGCATGACGTCACCGGAAGTGACGTCACTTCCTGTTTCCGGCGACGCGCGCGCTGCGGCGCGCACACCCCTACCTTCCGCCTCCCCAAGGTGTCCCTGGCTGGCCTTCAGACATTATGGCCACCCTATTGGCGCCGAGCGCGGAAAAATCCCGGGCTTTTTCAGATACCGATTCGGGGATCGGCGCAGGCGCACTATCCCATGAGTGTGAGGCACAGAGACCACGAAGAAGATCCTGATTATTTTGGAAACTTCAAACATATTCAAAACTTTAAGCCTTACCCACTTAATACTTTAACATTCAGCTTATTTCTTCTCCTACCCAGTCTGCATAGGTGGGAGTTCACAATACTCTTAAAAACTGTTTATTCCTAAACAGAATTGCCATTTAGCCTTGGTATCACTAATAGAAGCAGCAATGTACATTGGCTTGGTTGAAAGCAACCCTAAAGCCAGTTTCAAAATAAAGCCCTTATCCCTGCTTTGGCCACACAATTGAAGCTAGTTGGTATTGAGTTAAGATTGCAGTTCCAATCAAGATCAGCATTGTCTACTCAGACTGGCAATGGCTCTCCAAGGTCTCAGGTAGAGGTCCTGCACATCGTCTGGCGCCAGGCCCTTTTAACTGGAGATGCCAAGGATTGAACCTGGGACCTTCCGCACGCAAAGCACAGGCTCTTCCTGAGCCACAGCCCCTCCTTGTCTATATTTCGGATGTGCCTCAAACTAGAGTTAAACTAAAAGGCCTTCTGGTAGTTTGAGAGCACTACCACTCAAGACTGCCCCCCCCCCCGCCCACACACACACTGGGTTTGCAGACTTCAGATATAATACTCTGGTGTCTTTCACACAGTGACCTCAGACGGCAGGTCTGGAAAAGACGTTTGTATGAGGCATTCCTCAGACCTCAGAAACTAAGCAGAGTCAGCCTTGGTTAACCTTTGGATGGGTGACCACCTAAGGAAGCTGGCTGTGACTTGCTGGCATTTTCTTCTACCACCACAAGGCCTTCAAGAGCCTTTGCCAGTTATATTGAGGGTGGAGAAAGCACTGATCTGGTATGAAGGCCATTCCGTATGTAACCCTGATAATGCCATCTTAAACAGCTGGTCCTTCCGCAGAATGTAGATTCAGTCTGGTGAAGTCAATTGATGTAAAATGGTGTGACTGCTTGGGATGGCTCTTGTACAGTAGAGCCTGTGAATGCTTCAACAGACATGGTAATTTTGTTTATGACTGAATTGTCGAAGCGGCAGCAGAGTCCATACGATTATGTCCCAGGGTTTGAGTCATTCTGCCAGCAAAGTCATCCCTCCAAAGAATTCACAACCGCTCCAAAAATTTCAAGAACGCAATTTGGCACAGAGCAAGGTATTCAAAGAAACCATCTATTTTTCTTTCGTGTTTACTTTTATGCTTTTCCTTACATCTATATTATCCCATATACACATTATCTTTGGCAGAACAAGAAGAGCGTCGCGAAGAGAAACACGTTCTGCCAACGAAAAATACACAATGGAGGTCAGGCCTAAGGAACATTCATGATCACGTAGCCAACTGTTAACACTATTAAACAAATTTTCATTAGCATCTGCTTGCCAATTAAAGTATCTCTAGCTTTGGTCTTATTATTGTTCCCATCAGATTCCTTGGAGGTAGATTAATGACCAGATCTTTTTAATATACAGTAAATTGTTAGAACTTCTCATGGAAGCTCTGAAAAGGAAGAACTTAAAGCCCGTGCAATATGGAGTTGCTGAAATAGTTTGAAACGTGTCCAGTCGCTCCTGTTCTTTGCTTGGAAACTCTTCGAAGGCAAGGATGAGTGAAAAGTTGCCTGCAACCACAAATGCCGTGTGACAATCCTGCCTTTCATTGTATTTCTCCACTCAAATGGGGGGGAATGAAAGCAGCATGTTTTAGTTTTTCTATTGTGTCCGTGTTTTCTTATACACTTTCCAGGAAAAGGGCAGCATTTACACAAACGCTACTTTCAGGAAAGGGATTTGTAATGACCAGCACACTGAGCGATTCACTTCTGAAAGTCTGGGGAGTTTGCAGAATAGTTTACCCTATGGAATGGGGCAGCACTGCTCCAAGTGAAAACATGCTTGGGTCAAGTGCTTCTAAAAGGAGCTTGCTGGAAACCAGTTTGCATAGAACCAGTGAGGACTCAGAGACAGCGGCACATGACGATTAACCACATCTGGCCCACCACGTGGGTTCAGGGATTGCCAAAGTGTGGCTCTTTGATTGGGAAATTGTAATCTTCTCTCTCTAGTATGTATTGCTGTTCAGATTATGCAGCATGTTCAGCTGTACTGAATATAACGTTCACATCCCTTCTGTAGGTAAAATGGTATGAACTTTTCGTTTCCGACAGCACTGGTTTTGTTAAAAAGTTCTAGCATCCATTTGCTTTGTGCTCACTCTCTGTCCAAAGTGGAACGAGAAAGTGAAGTCCTGGAAGTTCATGCCCCTCTGCCCCTGACAGCAGGACTGGGAACTAGAACAAGGCAGGCTTACATATGGCACTAGTGTAATGATGCAGTAAATGTTACCCAACATGTGTATGCTGACTGAGATACAATTCACTGCCAGACATTTAGAAATTTTGCTTTCTCTCACCTAGGAAAACTAAGAACGGAGGAGGAGGAAGAAATTGGATTTATATCCCTTCCTCCACTCTGAATTTCAGAGTCTCAGAGTGGTTCACAATCTCCTTTATCTTCCTCACCCACAACAGACACCCTGTGAGGTGGGTGGGGCTGAGAGAGCTCTCCCAGAAGCTGTCCTTTCAAGGACAACTTTTGCGAGAGCTGACCCAAGGCCATCCCAGCAGCTGCAAGTGGAGGAGTGGGGAATCAAACCTGGTTCTCCCAGATAAGAGTCCGCACGCTTAACCACTACCCCAAACTAGTTTCAAACCAAACTTATTCAGAAGTGTGCATGCACATGAAAGCTCGTGCCTTGAAAAAAAGCTTTGTTGGTCTTCAAGGTGGTTCTACTGCTTCAGACTAACATGGCTACCCATGTGGAGCTAGAAAAACTAATACACTGGCATGCTTACCTGATGTCTCCATGTTTGTGCTTGGTTTACAAAATACGGGGAATGGAATTTGTATCCTATATGGCAGTGTTGGTAAAAACTTAAGATATTGTATTCTGCCCTTTGAAAGATGGAGGTGAAAAAATAATGAACACAGAGCTTCTCAAAATACTGAATTCTGTGTGTGAACTGTTTGAAAGAAATATATAAAACTCCTTATTAGAATTTGGAACACTGTCATGGGACACTGCAGCCTCTTTCTTGATTCATTTTTCCAGGTTCTCACAAGCATTTTAACTAAGATCGATTTCCTCTGCCGCATTCTAGGGCTCAAGATGCTTTGCTCAAAGATCAAACTTCTTCTTCAGTCATCCCATAAATGTGTCCTCCAGGTTCACATCCAGTGGAACAACCATTATTTAAACATAGCCAAATTAGCTGTATCTCTTTTCCAAAGTAACACTAAATACCACTTTCCACTGCTTGATTCCCATCCTTGAGAGATTGTTTATCAAAAGGCCATGGAAAATGCAAGGTATTTTCCATACTGTTGCTTGTTTTCCTCTTGTAGAGCAGGGGTTAAAATCTAAACAGAATGGAAACCAGAACTGTCTGACCTGGAAAGCTCTGACTGCAGAGAGCACGGAATCAACCAAGCAACACAGCTAAGAGCTTTACATAGCCTGGGTGGAACAGTCCATCAGCGGAAGAGGGAGGAGAGGGCAGTTTTGTTTCGTTCCTCTTAGTACGGCCCCAGGATCTACATGGACTGTTCTAGAAAGAGGAACTTGGGAAAGCTCTGTAATCACAACAATGCACCCAGACTAATGAATTGCTCTCTTTTCTTCCTAAGCCAATCAGACTGCATTTATTGTTAGGACAAACACCAAGTTTCTTTCTAAGGGGCGTTCTTTGTTGTTGCTGCTGCAAAACCAAATCTATGCCACAAGTTACCATGTTTCATTTGTGAAGCACCAAGTCACTGAAATCTGTTCTCAAGCATGAATTCTGCACAGCAGCGCCAGCATAGATCTTTTCTCCTGATATAGGAACAAAACCACCAGAACACAAATTGGGTTACAGATTTTTTTTTTCAAAATTATGTAGTAGCAACCATCAATATATATATTTACTGCTGATTTCCCTCAAATGTCAAATGAAAATATTAACACACATCTTCCAACCTGGTGTTCTTGAATTGTGTTGGAATCTGTGAAGACCCAGGCATGAAAAAAAAAAGTCCCAAAGTAATTACACAACAAAGACGAAAAGGTGTTACAGCGCTGCTCTTAGACTGCAAATGATGCCAGATGTCTTTGGCATCCAAATTTATCTCAGTCTCAGTGCTCGAAACAATGGATGATTATAGAAAGAAAACAGCCCCGATGAGCAGAAGAGTCATCATTTAAACACAACAGTATCCAACATAGCTGCTAAACACTGGACGATGTTGGAAGTCATCAGCACATCCACATGTTCTTCTAAATGACGTTTTGGGTCCTAAAATATAAACAGAGAATGTTATTTATAGGAGTTATCACACACCCCATTTTTAGTGTCACACTAGCACAACTGAACAGAAGCTGCTAGTAAGCCATTACAACCCCAAACGAGTGCTAGTGTTTTAAGCATGTTTTAAGTTTAAAAAAAAAAAATCTTTGTGTTTGTCTGTGTTCTTTATAAAGTTTGTATCTCTGCTACCTAATCTTAAATAGGTACACACCACACCCTGGCCTGACATGGCTCGACCCGACAAGGTCTCATTTATGTCAGATCCGGCCTTCATAACAAATGAGTTCGACACCCCTGATTTAAATGCTAGTGCCATCAAGTAGGGAGAGGGGTGGGGGCACAGTTAGTATTGTGCATTAGATTCGAAAGAATGTGGGTGGATCGCTGTTGTCAGATTCCAGGCAGTTTGTTCACACTGACCCTAATCCAGAACCTTGTGTGCATTCCAAGTTCCCAAACTTCTTGGTCAAAGCACCCTGGTCAAAGCAGATATTTCCAAGCACCCTGAGCTGCCCAAGTGCCTGAAAGCCATCAGAGATGGGTGGGGCCTGTGCACCCATCCAAACACTCCACTGGCCACAAAACCCATCTTGGGCCAGTCACACACTCTGTCACTAACGTACCTCACAAGCTTATTTTAAGGCTAAAAGGGAGAAGAAGAGAACAATGGAAGCTGCTCTCAGGCAGGTATGAATACATTTTATAAAAATGCCTGCCTAACCTGGGGGGCATGTGTGTGCAAAGCGATAGTTCATGAACTTCAAAAATTTTAAAATATGTATCGCCATATACATTAGAACTAGGTATGCACCACAAATTGTCAAGTTCAAGAAGCATCTATTTTAATGCTGCCTTTTTCTTCTTATTCATTTATCAAGTTCATTAATGAAATCTGGGCTCCACTGAAATCAATGGGAGCTTTGCCATTTGCTTCCAATGGAACTGGGACTTCATCCCATGTTATTTTAAGATATCCTCACTCAAAACAAAAGTGCTTTCCAATTAAACAAATGAAAACAAACCATAAAATACAGATAGGAACAACAGTGAGATATGGGGAAAAAAAATCCTGAAAAAAAAGCCTAAAAATGCTCTTTTTAGAAACTTTCTAACTTGCAAGCAAAATACACATTCATGGTTTGCCATGGAATTACATTTATATCTGCAGACTTTTGGCTTGCAGCACTGAACAGGTTCAGTCAAGGAGTTTTAGGCTTCTCAATGGAGATTCCATTTTGCTAAGTGTAGTTTTGATTTCTAGCATAAACCTGGCAAGAAAACCTTTGACAGCTCCTAAGCTTCTTAGCCTTAAGGTTCTTCTTTCCAGTCCTCCTTTTCTGAATACATATGCAACACATGAAGCTGCCTCATACTGAGTATTACCCTTTGCCACCCCCTTCCAAAATTTCAAAGGTGCCTGCAGTCTCAAGGAGACTGGGGACCCCTGAATTATATTGTATATCTATAAATACTACTCAGGCAAAATATAGGTTTGTTCACTATTAATGGACTACGAATAAGGCCCTTTGTGAGGGGAAACACAATGGGCTCTAGAAAGAGGCTCTGGGCGAGTGCCCCCCTCCCCACCCTTGCTGTCTTTCCGCCCACTTACCCAAGTGAAGGCATTCACTACCCCCAACCTTGATGTCTTTCCACCCACCCAAGGCAGCTGTTTTCTGTAGGGGAAGTGATCAGACTTCAGCTTTCCATCTTCTTCCTTCCCTGCAGGCACTGCCTAGGAAAAGGACAGTCTTTCTCCCCAGTGGGGACCAAAGCAGCTTACATTATTCTCCTCTTCCACTTTTGATCTGCGCAACAACCCTGTGATGTAGGTTAGGCTGAAGGTCCCCCCCTCTTCAAACCCTTCCCACCCTCTCTAGGCTCCACCCCTCAAATCTCCAGGAATTTCCCAACCTGGAGTTGGCAACCCTATTTCCTTCCCAGCAGCAGTAGCAAGCAGACAGGTATAGGGTAGCCAACCTCCAGGTAGAGCTTGAAGAACTTCTGGTATCACAACTGAACTCTAGACAACAGATATCTCTCCCCTTGGAGAAAATAACTGCTTTGGAGGGTGGACTATATGGCATTATATTCAGCTGAAGCCTCTCCCCTCCCCAAACTCTGGCTTCAATAGACTCCACCACAAAATCTCCAGGAAAATTTCCACTAACCTGCAACTGGCATCCCTAGTCAGAACTGGACCCAATGAGTTCTCCCTCAAAGGCCAACAGAGACCTGGAAAGGGCCTCTCCATTGTCTTTTACTGAGAGGGCCAAGCTTGGTTGCCGTTTACTGATAGATTGGTTGCCTAGCAACAGCTACTGCCTAGTAGCTTTCCCAGTAGCCCATTCCTTGTCTGTCTTGAGTCTGGCATTGGGCAAGTGAGAGGAGCGTAGCCAGCAGAGCGACTGATTGGTGGTTCATGGGCCAATCACTAATGGAGTGCACACCACAGCCAATGGGAAAGCAGGACTGGGCCAATTCCATTACAGAATTATTATCTACGGTGTTCCTGTGTTTAACATTGGGAAGGAGGAAAGTAACATAGAGCTACTTTGCAATTGGTTCCTCAAAAGTACAGTATGTTTAGAAGTGGGTGCCACTTTGAAAAGGTTGGGAACTGCTGCTTTATTCAACAAGTTTGGTCCTTACAGCCACCATTGATTGATGTTATTCATAGTCCATCTTTCTCACTGGAACTCAAGGCAGATTACACAATGCAAGTCAAATAAAATCAACAGCGTAGGACTTCCAATAAAACAGTACTACAGAGTGCGGATTGTCTGTGGCAATAATATGAAGCGTAAGGGGATCTGTTAGCTAGGATCCGTTAGCTAGGAAACTCATATCCCCTAAATAGATCACTACCGAGTCTCCTCTCAGTTTTCTAGAGTGTGTGTGTGCGTTGCTTGTCACATAAAGAGTTCAAAGCTCTACGAGGTACACAATTCTCTAGATCAAGGCCCAGGTCTTATTTATTTAACTCATACATACCACACCATTGTCCCCAATGGGGTCCCAAAGTGGCTTACATCAGGGGTGGCCAACGGTAACTCTCCAGATGTTTTTTGCCTACAACTTCCATCAGCCCCAGCTTGGCCAATGGCTGGGGCTGATGGGAGTTGTAGGAAAAAAAATTCTGGAGAGCTACCATTGGCCACCCCTGGCTTACATCATTCTCCTCTCCTCCATTTTATCCTCACACAACAGCATGCATAAAAAACACACCCTCACTATTACAACTGCGAACCTATATTGTTTTACAATGCGAAGGAACACCAACGTTACTTAAAAGGCTGCGCATGCACTGGCAATCGGTTCCACAACTGCCGGCTACAGAAATAGATTTGCTTATTCTTTTGGTGGATGTTCAGCCCAACAACAGAAATCGTATGGATTCCTTTTAAAGCCTCATGTGCTTATTTAGATTCAAAATGTACCACAATGAAAGCATGGCAGGTAACAAATGGTAGCGGTTCTGTCTGTTATTGAGACTACCTTAAGTCAAGAGACTTGCAATCATTTGCTCCGGTGGAAATAAGTGAACCCTTTGTACCAAGTTAAAAAGAAGCAGGGGGGGAGGACTCTATCAGCATGTGACTAAACAAAAATATACAAACCATGTTATTTCACGTCAGTATAATTCATTACACCTCACCTGCTTGCCAACATTTTTTATTGCCAGCTGTTCAGGTGTCATTTTATCTTCTTCCTCTACAGCCTGCGAAGAAAATGTGGGAAAGGTTAACACTTGAGATCTTATTAATTCCAGAGCCAAAAACATTAAAACACTATTTTCTTAAAACCGAACATAAAGCTACAGCATCCTTTAAAGAATTACACTTCCAATGGAAAAAGGAAGCTAAACTATGCTGGTTTCAGGCTGTACAACAGTACCAACTCATGTGCATCAGGGTGACAGTCAAGATCCACACTCTTTAGTTATCTGCGTGGGATCCAGTCTCATTCCTCAGTCAATGCTTCTATTGAGGGGATACTATATTTTTCAAATATGGTGGCAGGGAAACCATGATGGTTCCTCCACAACACATTCCCACTGATGCTGTAAGTGTTCTGAGTGTGCTTATTTCTCATATTAGCATTTCCAAAATTTGGGGGTAGTGGTGGTCCAGGAGCACCTAGGGGTCTCCAAGAGCATACTCCAGGTGTCTTTAAGGACTGAGGTTCAGTCTTTTCCATGCCATTTGGCTAAGATGAAAACAAAGGTTGGGGTTCTCCACTTTGGGGAAAGGGGACCAAATCAGTTTCCTGCTCTTCCAGAGGGCAGAATCGCATACAACTGCCATTGCCTGCTGTTGCCTAGCTAACAGATCACCTGAGAACACAAGCCAGAAGATGAGCTGACTGGCTGACCAATACTTCAGTCCCAGGAACTCCCATTGGTTGAATGCCACCAACTCCTGTGGTCCTAATACAGTCATGAGAGAGAGAGAAAGTACCTTGTTATAATTCTTTGCTAACTCCAGCATTTCCTTCACTACTGTTTCATTAAGTTTGCAGTGTTCACTGTAGTCTTGGAGAGTTAACCCTTCCATCCAACTCTTCTTATGCAAATTCAGCAACATCTGCAAAAAAAAAAAAGTAGCTCAGTCACAACACAGTTTTTCAAAAAAGTGTATCCGATTTCAGCAGATACTCAGATGGTTTAAATGGATAACAACAGATGCACACTCAGTCAATTAAAGTTGGAGAAATTTTGCAATGGTTAAGTGCCGGTATCATGGTAGCTGGAACCTTTACATCAAATTCTGTTCTGCAACAGGATCTGAACTGCAAAAGACAATGGCAGATGAGTAATCCTGCAGACCTCTGATGCCTGCTGGTATTCGTAATGATCACTGCCGAGAGATAAGACAGTTGCCGGTAATGGGAAGGCATTCAGAACACTGTTGCCAAGTCTGAATTACATGGGCCTCCACTAGATGACTCTTCCCCTGTTACATAGATTGACTCGTTACCCTACTCATAAGTACCCATAGCCTTGGAGATGATCTGATGCGACAGAAGCTGTCTGGGATATAAAGTAATAGAGAAACCGGAGGCTACCCTCAGAGGGAGATTCTGAAAGACCTTGATTAAGTGCTAAAAATTGTTTGTGATCATGTGGCTTCAAGGCCTTCAGCCAGACCATCAACTTCCAACACATAATTGGTGTCAGAATTGCTGAGGTCCCATTCTCAGTCATGAGAACAAAGTCACGGGCATGGGGAAATGGACATCACACTGAAAGGATGCCAGCACATTGGGGTGAAGGCTATACACGGTAATGGAAACATCCCAAATCCAAAAATCTTTTCCTTGTCACACTCAGCAATTATTGTTATCACCTTAGCAAAAATGCTTGCAGTGCAATGAATGAAGACGGAATTAACCTGGGGGGGGGGGGGGGGGCGGGGCACGGTGGTTAAGGTCCAGACTCCAGAAGCTGGAGCAAAAAAAAAAGGAAAAAAGAAAAACTTAGTACAGGAAATGACATGAGAGGGAACGGCTCTGAATCTACATTTCTCGATGCCTTGCGGAAAGCGATGCACTAAACACAGCCCCTATACAAACACCCCAATCTCACGTTATCAAATCTGTCTGCCTGTGCATATCATGGGTGTGTTAGGGGCTTTGCAAAGCAGCAAAAGAATTTAACACTTTTGAGTCTTGTGAACCCAAAGGAATTGGCTCTGAGTGAGAAGGCTGGATTCTGTCTGGGTTCATTACTTTCAGTAAAATGACAGACATATTGACAGTTGACTGAATACCGCCTTTTGTTAATTTCCATGCAATTCCAAGGACAGCAGGACATCTGTACAGAGGCATTAAGTCAACCTTATTGCCAATGATCCATAAACTAGGTGGAGTCTGTTGTGAATATCGTATCTTACAGTGATCTGGTGCACTGGGGAGAGGTTAGACTTTGCAAATTAGAAAGGAACAAGTGTGGACCCACAAGAACTTGTGGGGAGGGGGTCGCTTCATTTTATCCTATATCCCTTCCCTACATTATTTCATCCTTCTCTCCGCCTAGCAGTCCACCACATCCCCTCCCTTTCCCCTGCTTCTTTCTCTCCTTTCCACTCACCAACAGACTTTTCTTTTATCTGCCCCACCAACAGCCTTCAACTTCTTCTTATTAACTTATTTCACTGATACTCCAACCTTTCGCTCACATCATTCTCCTCTCATCCATTTTATTCTCACAACAACTCTTATCGGGTAAATTAGGCCGAGAGAGAATGACTGGCCCAAGTTCTTGCCAGGCCAAGTTGCACAAGCTGCTACCAGGCCCACATAAGTTTTGTGGCATCAAGTTTCAGCCATTGCCGTACCTGGGTGAGTTACCCAAGTTGCATGTCGGTGGTTGCTGGGCCCAGGCCTGATGAGCTTTCCTCTCCAGGTCAAAGGGGAGGGGAGCGGAGGTCAACTCAGAGGCCAAAATAACACTGGAGAGAAACCAAGGTCTGTTGTGGTTACCTAAAAACACCCACAACACCTAGAGGACATTTTTTTTAAAGCTACAGATGCTGCTTCTCTTATCATCATCATCATCATCATAGTTATTGCATTTCAGATTTTTCTGCAAACTGGAGTTTTTCTCAGGTTTGTAGAAAGATCTGTCTTGTCTGTCCATGGCTCCAGTCTCTGGATGGCAGTATCGCCACAGCCATGTTGAGAACTAGATATACTGATGCTGCACTTGGGCGATAATGGTCTGCAGTCCTACAATGACATTCTTCTTGTTATCTAAAGAAAAGAGAGACCATACACCTTTAACATTGTAATGGAACCCAGTGAAAGCACTTTGCAGTGAACCTGAGTGAAGCTTCTGAGGTAGGGAGGGTGGGATAAAAGTTTAATAAAATAAAAATAAAATTCAAAAAACCCAAAGAAAACTCACTAACCAGACTGTCATATTAAGCATATACTTCCCTTATTATGCATGCTTCATAGCTTCATAGCCGCCCTGAGCCTGCTTCGGCGGGGAGGGCGGGGTATAAATAAAAAATTATTATTATTATTATTATTATTAAACATGTTTTATGTCTGCTGATGCATCCTGTCATTCTTCCAAGGAACTCAGAGGTTATCCCCTCCTCCATTTTATCTTCAAATCAGCCCCCATGCTGGTGGCGGGGGAGGGAGAGGGGGACAGAGGAGGAGATACTGGCTCAAGATTACTCAGTGAACTTTGTAGCTGAGTGGACATCTGAACTTGGATCTCTCCAGCCCTAGGTCAGCATTCAGATTCTTTGGGATATATGGCTGGGCTCTCGGCTTACTCCCTCATACTCATGGGTACTGGGAGGCAGAAGCATCTTTACAGACTATACTGTGGCAGCTGCATGAGTTGATTGCCATTACACAACACTGCTTTTAAAGCTCTCTAAAAGCACAGCTATGCATACCCATCCCCCCTTTGCAGCCCATTAAGATCAGTGAATTGTGTCCTTGGACTGGACAGTTTGTGAGCTTTTGGCATGGAGGTTGTTTCAGCGGTGATCCTGATGTTAAGGCATACATCCCCTAGGCCAATCCCACAAGTGCTCCATCATGCAGGGATTTATGGCGCTCAAAAATAGCCTGCCTTTCTCAACAGGCTTTTTACAGAAAGCCAAGTTTTCTGGCGACTTGACCAGCATGTTGACATGGACGCAAACATTCAAGTCAAGCTGAATCACTTTGGAGCATTTTCTACATAGTCTGATTTCACAACGTTTATTTTTTAATATTATAAGGAATTTGAGACCAAGCAAGAAAATAAGGCACGAGTCTTTTTTTAAAAAAATAATAACAAATGCAAGAAAATTAACAGGTTCATTGCAGAAATGGAAGACAAGCTTGCAGAAAGACATGGCTTTAAAAAACAGAATGCCCACTTTTTTTTTGTCATTTTAAACAAAAAGGCTCCTAAACCAGCTAATTAAGACAGACTGATTTCCACCAACAACTTATTTAGCATTCCCCGGTTATTCATGCAGATACCTTCTGGAGGAAATGCAGTTTCCTGCAAGAGTACAGATTGAGGTTCATGTGGCGCGGCAATGCACGTGCTATATAATATACAGGAGCAGGAGGAGAAAAATGAGATAGACAATGATGGTGGAAGAGATCGGAAATTAAAATTCAGATCACAGCACCGGTGCATGCCTCTAAGTCATCAGCTTAAATAATTTGCAATGACTTTTAAAAATACTCTCTAAAGCAAATAATTGAAAACACCATAGAGGGAGAAAAATAAACTTGCCTTCTGTTCTAGCTCATTCTTCCTGTAGTTGATAGTAATGGAATAGTAATGTCTATTCAGACCATGAATTAAAGCCTAGAAAAAGAGAGGAAAAACAGGATAAGTAAAATGCCCCCGTGTATCCAGTATGCTAGAAATGTCGGGAGCGCATCTGATTTATACCACCAGTTTTTGTTCATGAAGTTCTCCTTTTTTTAAAAAAAAATGCATTTCTTTCCCGAATGAAACAGTTCTGCACGACACTTGGCTCTTACAAAGTTCATTCCAAGCATTCAAAGAGATTCATTCCTTATGGGAAAATGCAACCTTTCTTCAAGCCTGCCCTTTGAAATCATGACACTGAAAAATCTTCCCTTCTGCTTAGAAAAGCTCAAAGCCATGTACATTATCACAGCAATCTGTACAACAGCCATGGAAGGCAGGCAGCATTGTTGCCATGAAGCAGCTGAAGGCAGAAGAAGCTAAGAGAACAGCAACGTGCAGAAACAGGTGCGTGGATGTGGCTAAAGTTTAAGTCGGGACCTCGGGATATACTTGAGTATTGTGCATTTGGCAAACCCTAGAACGTATTAATAGGTGGTATCTTTGCTTATGTCAAAAGACTGCCACCTTTTAACTGTTTATTATTAAAGCTGCCTTGAGCCTAACGGAAAGGTGGGGTTCAAGTATTTAAGTAAAATAAAATGGCCTGTCTGGCACTGAAGAGGACCTCTGCTTCCTTTGTCATTGCTCCCACTCTATGGAATGGAAGTGAGGGGAAGCGAGGGGAAGACCATACACTAAAACTTTTAGGAGGACTTCTGGTGGAGGGTAGGCTGCAGGCATTTTATTAAGTTGGGGAAATGTAACTTCCAGTTCTAGAGTATTGTTTACTAGAGTATTGTAAGCCACTGGGAAAGGAGGATGCGCAAGGTGTCTTCATGCATGCATATGAACATATGAAGCTGCCTTATACTGAATCAGATCCTCAGTCCATCAAAGTCAGTATTGTCTTCTCAGCCTGGCAACGGCTCTCCAGGGTCTCAAGCTGAGGTTTTTCACACCTATTTGCCTGGACCCTTTTTTGGAGATGCCAGGGATTGAACCTGGGACCTTCTGCTTCCCAAGCAGATGTTCTACCACTGAGCCACCGTCCCTCCCCTAATCTTGCTGTGTTCCTGCAACTCCATCAAAACACAATACGCATTTCCTGCGGATGCAACCGAAGGGTGAAAGGGACAAAAAGTCAAATTAAGAACTTCGTATAGGACAGGACCGATTCTTGCTACAGCTGGCAGCCCAGAATTGTAATTTTTGAGCAATCACGCAAAAGAGAAAAAATAAAGCATAACATGACGAGACAAGTATCTGTCATATGCATTTTGAAAGAAATGAAAGTTACATACATCCGTGCAACAACTTCTGGCCAGGATCCAAAGAAATGTTAAATGTTCACAAAGGAGAACCACACTTGCAAATGGGAGTATGCTGGTATTTGATGACAGTTCCCCTCCCCTTTTTTCCCCCCTCTTCATTCTAGCAGTTCCTCGCTGCTGAAAAGACAAGTCGCCTTTGAAGCCAAAAAGCTCCTTGTCACTTCAGAAATGGGAGCTGCTGCAATCAGCTATCATGCCGAGAGGCCTATCTCCCCTAACGCAAGGGAATCGCTTATTTGAATGCTGCCCTCCGTTTTGTAAGGACCACTACGCATTAAGCCAAAGTATAAGAAAAGAAGCAGGGAAATATGCAGCAGGTTCAGTGCTGGCTTAGAACCAGCAACACACCAGGGCCAGCAAAAGCTGGCTAGGCTTTTAATGGCTGCTTGGAGAGCAAGATATAACAACTTTCTAAAGAGGAAAAAAAAATAATGAAGCAGTAGGACACTGTGGGAGTTTACACAAGAGGTCATTACATACTACCTAAAAAAGCCCAATAATGTATTCTCTGGAAAGATACAAGCACAGGCTTGCCTGCATCCAATAATAATAATAATAAAAAAACATTAGTCGGTTCTTTCATACTCATTATACTTTGCAGTTTGCGCTAACTCATATAAAGAGCACCATCCTTCTGCCCTATTAAGCAAGAATACTATGCGCACTGAGATATGAGTTTTATATGAACTATTGTTAGACAGGGAATCTGTGATGAAACAATCAACGGGTCTGTCTGTGTTTTGATGTCAGAGGGGTTTAACTACGACTAGATCGGAAGTCTCCAAGGTGAGAATGAGAACTCCGATTCCAGCTTGATGGTGGGGCTCGGCTGTTTTCAAATGCAAGGGCGGTGTTTACAGCATGTGCTGCTATTAGTGCTCTTGTAATTAATCTTCAGAGAAATAATTAGGCTTTGTGGTTGCAACTATCTGGGCCTTTTAAAAAGCATTTTAAAGAAAAATAATAATTTTTTTGGCATCAGTGCGGAAGAATGGCAATGACAAAGAAGTTACATCATTCATGAGGGAACGGTTGTTGAAGAAACAAGATGCTTTCCATGCAGAAAGCCCCCGCCCCCATCCCCAACCTTAACTGCAGAAGACTGAAAGCCAAATAGAGGAGTGCCAGTCTCCATCTTTTGACAAGATTTATTTGGGAGTACGCTGCAGTGATCCCATCCCCTTATCTTTCCAGAAACGGCGTAAAAATATAAATTTAAAAGTAAAAAAGATCGAGGTTCGTGCTTTCAATAACAGCCCTGATCTCCTGTTACCAGTTCTCCTGTACTCAGTTTGTGAGTTTTACTGATTTATTTAGAGGAGAGAAAGATAGACAGAGAGATGCCAGACTGCATGATATAGCAGGCATTTTTTTAAAAAAAGGAAATGTGTTTCAGATTGGTTACTATCCTAAACCATAGTCATTTGGAAGTTCCGCTGAAATAAACTGTATTCTCAGGAATATACATCTATGAGCCTCTTCAGACATTCTTTTGGTTCCAAGATAGTAATAATTCAAGACTGTGAGGGAGATCCTTTCTTTATGAGTAGGAGATAAGAAGTGAACTCAGATGAGTGAGATCTACCAGTTCATTCACTGCTTGGCTAGGGGCACAGGAAGAAGTATGCAAGTCCAAGACATGTTCCTAATTTCACCTTGAGTAAGTTCTCAGACATGAAAAAACTACCACTCTGTTTTTTTCTAAGGTATCTGAGTCTGAGACTTACTGGTTTGCTCACAAGTTTCTGGTTTTATGGTTATGTTCTAAGTATGTCTATGACTTGAGTGACTGCTCTTATGGTCTTCGGCAGTCATAAGAAAAACTAAGACCAACAGAAAGTAAGACAAGCTATTAAGCAAACACTGAGAAAGACATGAATAGCATGAAACTACCGTATTTTTTGGACCATAAGACGCACTCCCCCCCCCCAAAAAAAATGGGGGGAGGAAGTGTGTGCGTCTTATGGAGCGAAGGTACCTTCCTGGGGGGGGTGCGATCTGTTGCCTCCGCCTCTGATCCCGGCGCTTCCCCCGCGCCTGCCTGGCTCCAGCTTCTTCCAGCAAGCGCTGGGATTGCTCCACGCTGCCCCCACCGCAAACCCAGCGCTTCACGAGCGCCGGCTGTGGAGAGGGCAGTGTGCTTCCTCCGTGCCTGTCTGCCTGGCTCCAGCTCTGACGCTTACAGCAAGCGCCAGGATTGCTCCCTCTGCCCTCCCATCCCAGCGCTTGCTTTAAGCATCAGAGCTGGAGCCAGGCAGACAGGCACGGAGGAAGGACCCGCCCCCTCTGCAAACCCAGCGGGGGGGGGATCCGTTGCCTCCGCCTCTGATCCTGGCGCTTCCCCCGCGCCTGCCTGCCTGGCTCCAGGCTTCTTCCAGCAAGCGCTGGGATCGCTCCACGCTGCCCCCACCGCAAACCCAGCGCTTCGCGAGTGCCGACTGTGGAGGGGGCAGCGTGCTTCCTCCGTGCCTGTCTGCCTGGCTCCAGCTCTGATGCTTACAGCAAGCGCCAGGATCGCTCCCTCCGCCTTCCGATCCCAGCGCTTGCTTTAAGAATCAGAGCTGGAGCCAGGCAGACAGGCATGGAGGAAGCACGCTGCCCCCTCCACAGCGGTGGGGGCAGCGTGGAGCGATCCCAGCGCTTGCTGGAAGAAGCTGGAGCCAGGCAGGCAGGCCTGGGGGAAGCGCCGGGATCGGAGGCGGAGGCAGCAGATCGCCCCCCAGGAGGAAGGTGCGTCCTATGGTCCAGAGCTCCTTATGGTCCGAAAAATACGGTAATCTGCATGTGATCTCCTGAATAACATATAACTGTACTAAAAAGTCATAGCAATGGTAACACTGAGAATAAACCTATTATGTACATCTTTGTTCTGTATGAAATGCAGCTGTATCTTGGTGGCAATATTTAGTATTTCATAAACCTAAAATGTGGTCTTTTAAATTCTTTTCATTTGAAATACATACAGAAGAGGAATGGGAACAAAATGGTCAGCGATTACATTTTGAGCCACAAGAATCATGCACATCTCAAGGTGAATACCAAACAGTAAATTTTACCTGGATAGACGGCTTGTTTAAGTGACCCAGATTTGAAGTTGTTTGTCTTGGTTCATGTCCCAAGACCATCATATTAGCATTGATCAATCTGAAGGCATCGATAACAACCTGTAAAAACAGGACGCCAAAAGTCAATTCTTTGTAGAAGACGCAAGCGACTGTGCCAAGTTAACAGTGGACAAGTCACGATCAACTCACATCCGAGTTTTGGCCTTTTTCCAGAAAATTATTTAATTATAATATTAATAAAAAAAGAGACAGCCTCCTGCTGACTTTGCCAGCAGCCCACTAATTCTATCTTCTATCGTAAGGTGACACCAATTACCGCATGTTTCAAGGAAAGGAAAATAAATTTAAGCTTTATATAAAAATATATCAGGAGTTAAATATCCATCTCTTTCTCTATATACATATAAACACACAGGCCATGTAACTTTAGAGACATGTATATATTTGTCACCTACATCTTACCTAGTCAAATTGAATGACAGAGAGACTAAAACTGAAAGTGAGCACAAGCTAAGGGACTATGTTTAAAGCCCAGTCCTGTCACATCAATTATACCACTGGAATACTTGAAATGACAACAAAATTATAGTCAGCAAGGAACTTGTCCCATGTATTCCCTTCTAGTCAGATGCTTTTTACTCCCTGCAAGTAGGAAAGAGGTTATAAACTGTCGGATGGATTATGACCACCTTGTCAGTGTCACGGCCGGGAGTAAAACAGAGGGGGGGGGGAGGAATCAAGGTCAACTTATGGCAGAAAATATGTACTTGGCAACTTTCAGAAGTTTATTACTTATTTTTGTTTGCTTCTATAAGACACCACAAATGACAGACTTGTGCGTTCTGCTGATATTGTCCAAGGACCTTTCAGGAAGCACTCAGGCTGCAAAACAGAGGGGTGGAACCTCTGTAGTTTGAGAATGATGGAGAACTCTCACATACGGCTTCCTGTCTCCTCTCCCAAATTATAGCCCAAAGTGCCCCTCCAAATCATATTCTGGGGAGGATCAATGACTCCTCCCCCCACAGAACAGCATTGTGGGCGAGGTGGGGGGAGGACAAGGTATGAGGTGACAATTGGCAAAAATGGCACTTTCTGCCCATTCCGTGGAAGTGCCTAGGTTAGGAAAAGTGTAACATACCTTCATCTGAGAGGAGACAACAACAGATGAGACTATAGTACAATCACCAGTTTAAAGCTACATATTCAACTGCTTTCATTTGTAACTCCCTTTAGTCACAAGATCATTAAGTGGCCTTAACAAGCTACAATTTTTCACTTCCTGTCTGCTACACAACTAAATACCAGCCTTCTATAGAGGATAATGTAAAGCACTTTGAAATTCTGAGGTCGGCATCTATTACATCAAGAGAACATTCAAAGCCAGAACAAATACCGTGTTGCTGTGTTAAGCAGTTTACGCCAATACACTACAATAGTGGCTACGGAATCCCAGAGGTAGAATGGAGGCTCTGTGGCCTGGGAGCACTTCAACCTCAATTTTTTCCCCCTAAATGGGAAGCACTTGCAGCATGTGAAAACCTCTCAACCTAATGCATGGGTTTCTCCATGCAACTGTACAAATGCCTGTGGCTACAGGTGCACACACTGAAAGACAGTTAGGGCTTCTTAGCACATGTATGTGCAGCTAAAACAGATGAACACAAGATCATGTTTTTATGCCTCTATGTGCAAGAAAGAGCCCCGTGGCGCAGAGTGGTAAAGCTGCAGTACTGCAGTTCTAAGCTCTGCTCACGACCTGAGTTCGATTCCGGTGGAAGCTGGGTTCAGGTAGCCAGCTCAAGGTTGACTCAGCCTTCCGAGGTTGGTAAAATGAGTACCCAGCTTGCTGGAGGGGGAAGTGTAGATGACTGGGGAAGGCAATGGGAAACCACCCCATAAAAAGTCTGCCATGAAAACGTTGTGAACGCAACGTCACCCCAGAGTCGGAAACGACTGGTGCTTTTACAGGGGACTACCTTTCCCTCTTTTTTTTTTACTATGTGCAAGGGCTTTCTAGGTAAGGCTGGCATACGAACCAATTTTCAGACTAAGACGAGGAAAGTGTTAAGAGCACAGTAGAGAAGCATCCAGGGCCCATTCCTAAGACATTTTGTAAGACGTAAGAAGGATCAATGATGCAAAGATTAGAAGTCTCACACAGACCTGGTAAGACTAAACTAAATGAGGTTAAACACAAATCCAGAGACCAGCAAAGATTACCATATCTTGCTACAGAAACTGTTTGGCCCTGCCCTTCAGCTGGTACTTGAAGTCACCAGAGACAGCTTAACTGTCTGCAAACTGTAATGCGGAGTGGGGAGGACAACTTCTAGGTGATTATATCCCTTTTGTGCCTCAGCGGCACCAGTGAGAGGTTAATGAAAGCCTTACTTACAGCCTTACACTGTGATTTGTCATTTGCAATTTTATTTTATCACACACTGTTTAAATTGTAAGCACAGAGGGCCATGGGGGAAAGTGGAATATAAGTATTTTAATAAGTAACAGGCGCTTGCGGCCCTTCTGCGAACGTGACAGTACAACTGCACCGTTGCCGTAGAGCAATAAAGGGATAACGGATGGCCCAAGTTTGGGGGAGTGACTATCAATAGCATTTAGAGAGGGGGCCAGATCATTCAGGGATAAATTAAACAAATCGGGGGCTAGAATACAGCCCTGTTTGACTCCCCGACTGGAAATGATCTTTGAAGTTAATGCACCTAGGTCGTTATATCGCACTTGACAGCTATTAAGGGAATACATTTTACGAATAAGAAAAAGTAGGCGTTTATCCAGACCCATGATGTCCAATTTGTTCCAGAGAAGATCCCTGGGAATAAAGTCAAATGCCCCTTTTAAATCAAGGAAGGCCGCAAACAGCCTTCTTCCCCTTCTACCACTGTATTTCTCTATCAGATGGTTAAGAATTATACAGAGGTCCATTGTAGACTTGCCAGGACAAAATCCGATCTGTTCCCTACTTGGGAGATTTTGCTCTTTCATCCATGAAGTGAGTTTTCCCAAGAGGTATCTCGCATATAATTTGCCTGCTATGTCAAGCAGACGAATTGGGCGATAGTTCTCTGGTTCTTGTGGGTCACCCTTCTTATAAATTGGGACAACTATGGAATTTGTCCATGATTCAGGCATGGTCCCTGCTTTATCGATCACTGTGAAGAGAGTCGCCAGAGGGGAAGTCCACTAGTCAGAATTGTTCGTAAATAATTCTGGTGGGAGTCCACCTGGGCCTGGGGCCTTCCCTGCCTTCAAATGACTGATGAGATTATTAATCTCATTAGGACTAACAGGGGGCCATTCAGGTAGATCAGGATTTGTTCCTCCTGATCAGATACAGTGGTCAGAGGGTCAAAAAATAAATGATGGAAATGGTCCAGCCAGACCTTAGCAGGAATGGAATGTCTAGAACAGTGGCTCTTCACATCAGAAGCACCAGTAACTAATGACCAGAAAAGCTTACTGTTAGAAGCAGTAGAGGCACTAATAAGTAAAACCCAGTTCCTAATAGATAATTGCCTTTTCTTATGAGCCATTGCATCTTTAAGCTTATTTTTCAGTTCGCAGTAGCTCAGGGGGATATTAGCAGTGAGGCTGTTGCGATAAGTGCGATATACTGCATGCAGTTGGCGTTTCAGTTTTTGGCGTTCCTCATCATACCATGGGCCTGTCTTCCGAACAAGGGGGCTGGATTTAGCGGTTGACTGCTGTTTATAAAAGTTAATTATAGCCGAAGTTATATTGCTATAAATTTGAGGGCCTCAGAAGGGTCCGCAGCTTCGACCAGTTGCTGATTTAATTCCATTAATTTATTTGTTTGGAGCAAAAGGTTAATGCTTTCTTGAGCTGTCTCTGTCCATCTGACTCTTGGAGGGGCAGGCATATCGACAGGACCCAGAGATGAATGACTAACAGCCTCAAATTTTAGTAAGGTAATCAATGGAGAGTGGTCGCTGTCCAAGCTCTCACCCACTAAAAAGTCCACAATAAGTTTTCTTCAATTGGGAGAAACAATAACATAATCGACAACACTACTGCCTAATCTGGAACTAAATGTGTACTCCCCCAGCAAGTCATGTTGCACAGACCCATTTAATATAGATTTATTAGAGGGGATACAAAAATTTGCCAGAAATACTCCCGCTGCATTAACATGGGGGTCCTTAGAGTTCTTTGAAAAAATCAGGAATTCGGAGAGGGAGTCATGCAGGTCAAGACCCAAGGATTCACATCACATGTAATTATCATTACCTATTCTAGTGTTAAAATCACTCATAATTATAAATTTGGCAGAGGGGTACTCCTGCTCCAGGTTCTCAATATACATGCTAAAACTGTTTCATTGTGCTGAAAGGTCTCCTCTGTTTAGACAAGGGGGCAAATATACATTAACCATTATTAATGTTAGGGCTGATAGTTTAAGCAAAAGCGCCTGGGCCAGCGAAGAGCAAGGGGGCAGAAAGGTAGTTTTTGCTTTAATCTGGTAAGAAATTAAACAACACAGGCCTGCTCTACAGCGGCCCATTTGCTTAAGCTTAATTTCTCTCTCTCTCGGCTTGGCTTCGCGAACGAAGATTTAAGAAGGGTGCAATAGTCCACGTTTGCTGCAGGCTCGCTGGTGGCTGACAAGACCAATGTGGGACAGGCAGGTCCGGCCACAGCGGCTGCAGGGAAAAGTCTGATTTAGGGTTGGTCCTGTAGCAGTGCGATTCTTCCTCAATCTCCTTTTGTCCTCAAGACCAGCTATGCGTGCGTTCTCAAAGGAAGAGACAGCCTGGTGGATGGTGTGCCTCCATGCTTTGCGATCTGAGGCTAGGTCAGACCACTGGTGATGGTTGATGTGACAGGTGCTAAGGGATTTCTTCAAGGAGCCAGTTTGGTGTAGTGGTTAAGTGTGCGGACTCTTATCTGGGAGAACTGGGTTTGATTCCCCACTCCTCCACTTGCACCTGCTAGCGTGGCCTTGGGTCAGCCATAGCTCTGGCAGAGGTTGTCCTTGAAAGGGCAGCTGCTGTGAGAGCCCTCTCCAGCCCCATCCACCTCACAGGGTGTCTGTTGTGGGGGAGGAAGGTAAAGGAGATTGTGAGCCGCTCTGAGACTCTTCGGAGTGGAGGGCGGGATAGAAATCCAATATCTTCTTCTTCTTCTTCTTCTTCTTCTACCTCTTCTTTGGTGCCCCTCTATTTCGATGGCCGGTGGAGAGTTCGCCATACAGGGCAATCTTGGGAAGGCGGTGGTTTTCCATCCTAGAAATATGCCCTGCCCAGCGCAGCTGCGTCTTCAACAGCAGTGCCTCGATGCTGGTAACCTCTGCCCGCTTGAGGACTTCAGTGTTGGTCACAAAGTCACTCCAGTGGATGTTGAGGATGGTGCGAAGGCAGCGCTGATGAAAGCGCTCAAGGAGTCGCAGGTGATGACGGTATAAAACCCACGATTCGGAGCCATAGATGAGGGTTGTCATCACAACCGCTTTGTAAACATTGATCTTTGTGCCTTTTTTCAGATGCTTGTTGCTCCACACTCTTTTGTGCAGTCGGCCAAATGCACGGTTTGCCTTTGCCAGCCTGTTGTCAATCTCCTTGTCGATCTTGGCATCTGAGGAGATGATGCACCCCAGGTAGCTGAACTGCTGGACTGTCTTCAGAACTGATTCACCCACAGTGATGCAGGGAGGGTGATAATCTTCCTGGGGTGCAGGCTGGTGGAGAACTTCTGTCTTCTTCAGACTAACTTCTAGGCCGAATAGCTTGGCAGCCTCTGCAAAGCAGGACGTCATATGCTGCAGAGCTGATACCGAGTGGGAGACGAGTGCAGCATCATCAGCAAACAGTAGCTCTCGGATGAGTTTTTCCATTGTCTTGGAGTGTGCCTTTAGTCGCCTCAGGTTGAACAGGCTGCCATCGATGCGATAGCGGATGTAGACACCATCGTCCTCATCTAGATCTACTGAGGCTCTTTGAAGCATCATGCTAAAGAAGATCGTAAAGAGAGTTGGCGCGAGAACGCAGCCTTGCTTTACACCTGTGCCTACTGGGAAGGGCTCCGAGAGGTCGTTGCAGTGTCTGACTTGGCCTCGCTGGTCTTCGTGTAGCTGGATGATCATGCTGAGGAACCTTGGGGGACATCCTAAACGTTCCAAGATTTGCCACAGGCCTTTCCTGCTAACGGTATCGAAAGCTTTGGTAAGGTCGACAAAAGTCACATACAGAGCCTTGTTCTGTTCCCTGCATTTCTCTTGGAGCTGCCTGAGAACAAATACCATGTCAGTGGTGCTCCTGTTAGCTCTGAAGCCGCACTGGCTCTCTGGGAGGAGTTCTTCTGCAATGGTGGGCACCAGTCTGTTCAGGAGTATTCTGGCAAGGATTTTGCCTGCGATGGAGAGCAGGGTTATCCCCCGGTAGTTGGAGCAGTCTGACTTTTCCCCTTTGTTCTTGTATAGGGTGATGATGATTGCATCGCGAAAGTCCTGTGGTAATTTGCCTTGTTCCCAGCAGGTGACAAGTACTTTGTGAAGTGAGCTATGTAGTACTGTGCCCCCATGCTTCCAGATCTCTGGTGGAATTCCATCAACTCCTGCTGCCTTGCCACTTTTCAGTTGCTTGATGGCTTTAACAGTCTCTTCTAGGGTGGGGATCTCATCCAACTCTGTTTTCACCGGTTGAAGTGGGGTGAGGTGGATTGCTGAATCTTGAACTACGCGGTTGGCACTGAAGAGAACCTGAAAATACTCCGACCACCGGTTCAATATGGATGCCTTGTCTGTGAGGAGCACTTGGCCGTCTGCACTATGCAAGGGACTCTGAGCCTGATATGATGGACCATATACTGCCTTCAGGGCTTCGTAGAACCCTCTTAAATCACCAGTGTCTGCACACAGCTGGGTTCTCTCTGCAAGCTTGGTCCACCACTCGTTCTGAATGTCTCGAAGCTTGCGCTGGAGGTTGCTACATGCAGCGCGAAAGGTTGCTTTTTTCCCAGGACAGGAGGGCTGAGCAAGATGTGCTTGGTAGGCAGATCTCTTTTTTGCCAGTAATTCTTGGATCTCTTGATTATTCTCATCAAACCAGTCCTTGTTCTTCCTTGTGGAGAACCCGAGGACTTCTTCAGAGATCTGCAGGACGGTAGTTTTTAGGTGTTCCCAGAGTGCTTCTGGAGAAGGGTCTGTGGGGCAACTGAGGTCCTCAATTCTTGACTGGAGTTTTGCCTGGAAGGCAGCTTTAACTTCGGCTGACTGGAGGCTGCCAACCTGAAACTTCCTCCGAGGGATACCTCCTCTCCTGGGTGTGGGTTTAAAGTGAAGACGGAGATTGCAGCGTACAAGACGATGATCCGTATGACATTCTGCTAGCGTGGAATAGGACTTATAACCTTCAAATTGTATTTCACTCTGAGCCCAAGTTTCCTGGCATGATATAATATCAAATTGTTTGAGGGAAGTCCATAAATCTGTGCTAGTCACCTTTTTCTTCCAACCTGCAATTCTTCCAGGATAAATTTTTTAGGACTGGTTCTTGGGCACCTTTGAATAGTCAGTTGGACCCCCGATATCCAGAACTCTCCCCTGGTCAAGAAATACACTGCCATTTTTGGTGGAGTTTTTGAATATCATTATTGGGAGAGGAGCCTCTGCAGGTAGATGTAATAAATCATCAGAACTGGAGATGATTTGGGGCTCTATTGAGGATAGTGAAGTATAATCGGTATCGTGGGAGAATGGATAGTTTCCAACATCACGACATAGGGATTTAACTTGTGCTTCTATACGGTGGACCAGTGAGATCAAAGTTGAGCTGGGCTCGGTAGTCAGTGTACAACTGTCATTCACTCCCATCCAAGAACTGTCCTGCAGGGCTGGGTTGCAGTTCTGGTGCAGACTTGCTTGCATTGCCCCTTAAGCAGCCCTCCATCTGGCTCCTGGGTAGAAAGGACTGCAGTAGGGATAGCACAGTCTGCCTCCATGCTCTCATGCAGTGTAACATCTGCAAAACTAGCACGTCGGTTCTGGTCTGATCTGCGCTTGAGCAACTAGGTTTTCAAGAGCTCTAATCTGTCTATGATCCATTGCTGTTCTCTCTCGGAGAGTTCCACAAATGCATCTTGGATATCCGCTTCCACTGGAGTCACATATGATAGCAGATCTGATACGTAAGGCACAGATTTATTGTTTGCAAAGACTTGGCAAACAGCAGAGCCTTTCTGGTTGACAACGCTCATTGATGCCCTTATGTTCTTCTTAGAGCTCATGTGTGATCTGACCCGGTGACTTTCTTCTTCATATCTCACTTCCGGGCCAAAACAGTGTTCATGTAAACACAGGTTGGAAAAATCTCTTTGGACATCGTGCCCTTTGTTTCTAAGAAGGATTGAGGGGATTCCTGAAGTACAGAAGGACAGTATAACTCTCTGTGTCTGATGCACTCTGGGCAACAGTTCTAGGCCTTTTAAGTCAAATGTCTTTAACTGGTTGCCCAAGAAGGCCTTTTAGTGCTTTTTTACCAGCATTTTTGAGTTCCAAGGTGGGATGCTTCCATTATATTTACAGAGAGTCAAATTAACCTTGGTAGGTAATAGCACTAGCTGTTGTGAACCATTTGTAGCTATTATCTCCTTATCTCTGGTAGAAATGTCCTCCAAAAGAAGAGACTGCTGTAAAAGCACCTTTGTCTCTCCATCCTTAAGAACTTCAGTCTTCCTATCAGACATATTTGTTAGGATGCTGCTCATAGAATCCATTTTATGGTGCAGCAAATGCATCATTTTACAAAGGTGGTCAATCGTTCCAGCAGTCAGTTGTAAAATCTCAGAGAGCCCAGCCCCAACATCCACATTCTCAGTACCTTTAAGATGGTGTGGCAGGCTCTCACCCACAGCAGAGTTCCCAAGCTTCAGCTTCCAGCTCAGGGAGTGATATATTTAATTCAGCAGCAATTTCCGTGGAGTCTGCTAAATTTTCCAGCACTGCAAACCGGTTGCAGGTAGGAATCTGACATGAATAGAAATCGTTAATCTTCAGTTGTTTGGAAGAGGGTGTGGCACAGTCCTCTTCCTCTCTCCCGCGTTTAGATGTTTTCATTGTTAAAGTTAATAAGCCCCCAAACTTTAGGGAGCTCGAAGACCAGCTGCAAAATGTAACCAGCAGTGAGAGGCTTTTTTTCCTCCAGCAAAAAGTGAGCGAGGTCAGCAATCAAACACTTGGTTGTAACAGCAACAAATTCCTATTCATTAGCAAAGCTGGCGTAGGAGGGAAGCTTATCTCTGCTTCAAGTTGTCGGCCGTGAAAGAAAATTCAGATTCCAGCTTTTACTTCATACTGCAAGACAAATTTCCTGTCTATAAACTATAAAAAATCCAAAATTTTAGTTTTTTCAAAATCCTGGAAACCACAAAAGCTGGTGCCTCAAGGGAAATAATATTGAACAGGTGAAATCTTTCCAATACTTGGGGGTCTTTTTCCAATATAATCATAACTGGACAGTACAACGCAAGAAAGCAGTCATCTCAGCAAGGTGTAGTTCATCTGCGGTGGTTAGCTTTTTTTTACAAGAACGGCAACCAATTTGTCCCAGCTGCCATTCATGTTTTTAATGCTAAAACAGTTTCTCAGTTGTTATATGCGATCCCCATTTGGGTTTGTGCTCTCAATTTCCAACTTCAGCAAATTCAGGCAGCATTTTTACGCCATATTTTAAGGGTCCCCAACTGTGTCAGCTATGCTGCAATGTGCCTAGAGACTGGAACCCATTTGATTGAGACCAGGACATGGCTACTAACTATAAAGTTTTGTCTACGCCTACACTTTAGGGCAGACCCTGCTAGTTACATCTGTATGATGCTAGCGGATTCCTTCGTTTCCACTTAGTATAGTCAGATCTAGAAGAAAATACATCCCATAGATGTACTCTTGAACAACCTCTATATGCTAAGTGAAACTCAGGCATTCAGAATCCTGAAACAGAGGATCTTAGATATTGAGAAACAGTCCCTTTGTTCTTCTGGACATAAAACTTGTTCCCTTTAGCATTTGGTATTGTCCCAGATCATGGGCTGCCTGCTGCCTACCTTTCCCAGATTACTTCACCCCAGTTACACCGCTCTTTTATGTTAGCAAAACTCAGTGTTCTACCCTCAGCGGTATTGTCTGGGAGGTTTGCCAACAGCCCTTATCAGGATAGAGTCTGCCCATGTAATGGAAGGCATCTTGAAACGGTCGCCCATGTCTTACTTTATTGTGATTTTTATGGGGAAGTGCAAGACTGTATAATCTGTATAATTAGAATAGTCTAATTTTTATGGATTACCTGAAGCGAAGTTAGTTTTTTTTCCTACTATCTGACCAATGTTCCCATATCACAAGCCAGGCTGCAAAGTACCTTTTGGCTGCCATAACAATCAGGGAGCAAAAGACTGGCTCCCCTTCTTGATGTTTGACTGGTTTTTATAGCTGAAACTCCATGTAAATTTGCTACGCTGCACTTTTTATTTCTATGCCAATAAAGGTATTTGGATTGGATTTTAATAAGTAAGTCATGGTTCATATAAAGCACCACGAGGACAACAATAACAAAAGCAGTCCTGTGCAGAACTGCTTCACTTTAAGCACACAGATCTCGGTGGTCTAAGAGTAGAGTGACCATCCATAGGATTCTAACCACCCACCCTACACCAATTCAATCAATGGATGAATTTCCTAGACCATTATACACAGTGAACTGTTGTCCTGTACCCAAGGTTTTCTTTAAGCACTTCTAAATAAATTTTAGTTTAGCTTTAGGTCAATTACTTCATTTATAGCCTGCCGTTCTAAAGGAGACGTCAAGGACTGATTATTATATAAAAAAACACTTATTCAGACAGCATAAGGCACCGAACAAATAATGCAGTAGGACTAGGATCAGAGTCTGAAAACAAGGCAAAACCCTCACAACTGCCTAAGGGTCGATATACAATAATGTAGAAAGTGAATCACAAATACAGAAGACAATGCACATGAGCATCATGAAAATGCAGCTGTTTTTAGCAACACTAAGGCAAAAAAGAAAATAAAGTTCCCTACTTGAGAGCAGGAAATTGATTCTTTTGCTGATTACTAGCCATAGGCCTTTAACAGCAGAGGGAGAAATGTTATATCACTACAACTATAGGCTATCTAAATAAGTGATGTGGCCCTGACCTGGTTAGCCCAGTCAAGCATGATCTCGTCAGATCTCAGAAGCTAAGCAGGGTTGACTCTGGCAAGTATTGGATGGGAGACCTCCTTGAAATACCAGCAGTCGGGAGGACAGGAGCAGGCTTTATTCAGCCACCTCTCTGAATATCCTCCATGCCCCCAGTAGGAGTCAGTCACCAGAGGTTGCCATAACTTCCAGGCGCACTGCGCACACACTCACACGTGCACACATATAAAATACAACCTCCTCAATAAAATAAGTGATGCAGAATGTCCCTAGTGCTGCCACTGAAATGCAAAGGATTGAGGAGGATGAGGCCATTTCTTACCTAAAATGCAGGAAGATATTTTCTTGAGAATCAAAGAGGGGGTAAAGGTGTGTACAGATGACCCTGGCCAAGGCTCTCTCATAATCTTGAAGCTGAAGACGGAAACACTGGTAGCCTTGGACCTTCAATTTAGTACACATAGAGCTCAACATTATGTAACAAAAAAATTTCAACCAACAGAATTTTAAATGAGAGGCTAATTTTAATGCTATCTTAGCCTGGGGGGGGTGTTACTTTAAGCTGCTTGTGGTGCATTTTGTGACCTATGCTTTTGGGCTGTCCTGGGACTTTTTCAAAACTGGATTTTAATTAATATGTTTAATGTTGTGTTTTCTTTTGTATACTGTCTTGGGCAGGTTCCTGGAGAGGCTGCAAAATAACTATCTAAATAAATAACACCCTCCTGTGGCTCCCAGAGGACTTACCAGTGGAGATCACAATAATCAGAAACAAAAAGCAGACCAATGTCAATTAATATAAACAGCACAATTACCAGGCATAACATTTCTAGCAGAAGTCCCCCCAAATTTATGAAGGACTTATTACAATTCCTCAGACAAGCTTAAGGAACATAACCCCCCCCCCCCCCAGAACTTGATGAATGATTTGTGCGCCATATTCCTTCTCCCTACTTCATCCTCTTTAATGGACTGGTTAACACCATCTTCTCCTCCATGTATCCTAGGTCAGATTGAAAAATATTCTCTCTTCTTATTCCATCTTTATTTGTTTTTAAGTATCGTTCTTAGTTCACTTGCCTAATTCCTTCTGGATAGTTTTCAGTAAATTGTGATTTACTTTCAGAGCCTTTGGCACAAGGCGCCTGTAACTACTCGACAGCACTAACGCTCAGAGAGCCAGTTTGGTGTAGTGGCTCAAAGCGATAAACTCAAATCTGGAGAACCAGGTTTGATTCCCCACTCCTCCACAGGCAGCTAACTGAGTGACCTTGGGTCAGTCACAGTTCTCAAGACCTCTCTCAGCCCCACCTACTTTCACATGGTGTCTGTTGTGGGGAGAGAAAGGGAAGGAGATTGTAAGCTGCTCTGAGTGAACGACGGAGCATAAATTCAACTCTTCTTCTTCAGGACTCCTGCTATGGGTCAGGGATACATACGTATGTTCCCTCTACCCTATGATTATACAGATTTAATTTAAAATATAGAATCTAACTTGGCCACAGTTTGCCCTTCCTCCTTTGTAACTCTTTGCTTAGCCTCACTGGCTTGGAGATCTTGCCTCACCTACAGCCGGTGAGGCAGCTGGTCCCATACCTCTCCACCTGTGACTTGGATACAGTGATCCACACAATGGTCACATCCAGACTGGACTATTTCAATTCACTCCACACAGGCCTACCGATGTGTGGAGACTGCAGCTAGTGCAGAATGTGGCAGCGTGTGTGCTGACAATGACGTCCTTGCAGACGCACATACAGCCTGTGCTCTGTGAGCTGCACTGGCTGCCAATACAGTTTCAGGGTCATTTCAAGGTCTTGGTGTTAACCTTTAAGGCCCTGAGTGGCCAGGGACCTGCAGGATCGCCTCCCCTCATATGTGCCCCATTGAGCCTTGTGCTCATCAGACCAATATGGTCTGATGATCCCTGGCCCAAAAGATGTCCGTCTAGCCTCAACCAGGACCAGGGCATTCTCGACCCTGGCCCCAACCTGGTGAAATGAGCTCCCACTATAGATCTGGGCCCTGCAGCACCTTCTGCAGTTCCACAGGTCCTGTAAGACAAAGCTGTTCTACCAGGCAGCGGGCATCGACTTCTATAGGGCCCCTCCTGTTCTACTTCCTCTAGTTGTTCTGCTCACCATCAATCTGTATCATCTCTGAAAATTGCAGGTACTAATTATGACAATCTTGGTTACTAAAGGACTGCCAGAGAAGCTTATAATTTAGAGCAGGGGTGTCAAACATGCAGCCCAGGGGCTGAATCAGGCCCCCAAGCAACTGGCTGTCCTCTGCTTCCTTCTCCCTCTCTCTATTTTCCTTCTGCATCACAGCTTGCTTTGCAAGGTTTGCTTAATCACACAGCAGCTACAGAGCAAAACCTCTATTTTTCCCATTGGCTGAGGCTCTTCCCTTGGGGATGAAGGGGGGAGGGGAGGTAAAGCTTGCTTTGCCAGGCTCTCTCAATCGCACAGCAGAGCGACTGAGCCAAGTTTCTCTTCCTTCTATTGGCTGAGGCTCCTCCTCCTCCTAGTCCCTTAGAGAAGGAAGGAAAGAGCCAGAGCGTCTTTTGCCCAGTTCCCTGGATCCCATGGGAGAAATACAAAGAAAGCACCTTTAAGATGAACAAGTGCTAATGCTTTAAGCATGCTTCAAGTTTTTTTTTTAAAAAAAATATTTAATTGTGTTTGTCTGTGTCCTTTATCACGTTTATATCTCTGCTACCTAATCTTAAATAAGTACACACACGGCCCGGCCCGAAAAGATCTCATTTATGTCAAATTCGGCCCTCATAACAAATGAGTTTGACACCCTGATTTAGCAGATCCCGTGGGATTATAATAAATAATCTGAATGCCATTGTCACTGTAGATGTAGATATTAAAGTTTTAATGTGGATTTTATTGTGTACTGTGTTTGATTAATGTTGTAACCCACCCTGAGCCCACTCGTGGGAAGGAAGGGCTAGAAATAATCTGTTCACTGCCTACATTGTCTTGCTCCCCTGCATTGTCTTCTATTTAAATAATATCATTTTCTGCATTGTTTAACCTGTTTATGTGCTCTGTTTCAATTGTCCTATTACATTGACTATTAGAGGTCTCATTCTACTGACTGCACCGATTTACACTGTGTGATCCACCTTGAGACTCATAGAGAAAGGCAGAATACAAACAAAACTAAAGAGATAAACAAGTATGCTTGATGGCTGAGGAAATCTTGGTGAGACAACCTAGGTAGGAACACAAGTTTCTTGCACCAGTGGGTGCTATGCCTCATGACTATAGTTTCATCCGTGTGTTGTGTGCACCTCTGTAATGTATACAGGAAGGGCTAGGGCTGGATTCACAGCTGACAATCATGCTCATCTGTTCGGCAGCACAGAAGTAACAGCCTTCTTTTGTCCTCCTTGAATAAAGTTTGTTCCTTCACCACATTCCTTCCCCCCCCCCCACCCCGCTCCACAGCCTTTCTTGTACAAGACTGGGAGATCTAAAGGATAATGGTGGAAGGTGTTTCTCCACCCCCCATGCATGGTTCTCTCTTGTTGCATTAAGACAAATGACGAAGCAACTAAGAAAATTTAAATGTTTATATATGCGCACCATATACATTTTTTTTTAAAAAAACAATACTTTATGTAGCATTGGTTGCCCAAACTCTCAAAACAGCATCCAAGCCAGATGTTCTAATTTATGAACACCTGCAAATGCCCAACCGCAGCAGAGAGGGAGTATAAATAAAAAAGTAAGCAAAAACAAAACTGAATTTCGACAGCGTCCTCCAGGGGTTTACTCGACAGGAAACCACACAAATGAAGAACTTACTCTGAGGAGAAAGACACAATTCCTTGGCAGGATATCAGAATCACAAGGTGCTTCCATCAGATTTAAAAGTACTAACACTTACAACTCTTAGAATGGATTCTAGCTGACTGCTCCATTAGAGCGCACGGAACCCATCCAAGATTGGCATGGCATTTCCTAACACTACTGCATCGTTGCATCTGCTCAGACTGGTGCTTCAATATGTACTTTGCCTTTCTGCAAAGGATGCTAAATGTGGCCAGCATCAGGTTATCCAACCTCTGCCACAGCAGCCTGCTTTGGCAAGGCCATGTTTCAGCAGCCTTAACAGTGAAACACCTTAAGCCATCTAGCGGTTCCCTGGAGAACTACACGAGGTATACTGTTTTGGAACCCTGAATATGCCCTCAATCAGTCTTGAAACACATAAGTTTCATATTATTTCTACATTGCCAAGACTGACAGTTTGCCACCTCCCCATCAATACTTGGGGACCTTGGTTTCTCTGGAGGAGGAAATTATACTGGGCTGTTATGCTTGCGGACCGAACCCAAACGACAGTACTTTATAAAACCTATAACTGTTCCCTATTCTCAATTAAGAAGAACTTGCTTTCTTATCAACCACTGTGCAAAAATATGACTTGAGTGACATTCTGCTTCTGCCGAGCAGCATCATTACAACCAATGGAGAGAGAAAAAGGAGAAGAATACTTTAACTACCCCAAGATTAAAGGAATTCACTGTGATCACTATAGCAACTGTCTTAAGGAAAACTAACATGCTCAACAACCTGCAACCTAAAATTAGATCTGGGACGCAACAAAAGCATAAATGCAGCAACACACCCTGCATTTTTATTTCTGTGCAGTCTTATAATTGCTTCTCTCCCCTCCACCCCCACCCCCCGGCAGCAAGAACAAACGAGTTCCTTCTTTAGAGAATCATATCAAAATAAATAGGCTCATTAATGTCCAGTGTACTAATGAGCAATGGATGAAGAAGGTGTTAATTATGCTACAGTAAGATTCAAGGATATAAAACCCTGGTGAGCTCCTGGATATATGTAGTAGCTCAAGCTTTCTCTAGGTCTGTGCACTCTGAGGTACGGTGGAGACTAGGACAGCAATGTGGCCGCCTTAAATTCTGCAGTGGAAACTTTACAGATATAGCAGTAGGAACACAGAGGAGCACAGAGGTCAATTCGGGGGGAAGGGGGAGAATCAATGTCACTTGCATGGCTACAAATGTCTGAATTCTCTTTAGACCTCTCAGCTTCCTTTGACCACAAAGACTTGTAAACTGCATTAAAATGCAGCCTGAACTCTTAATGCAAAATCACTTCTTCCCTGAGAAAGGCAATAAAGAGTACCAGGTAATGCTATGGTTTCATTTTTTCAATAAACGGGTATACAGATTAAGGTGGCAGCGTTTGGGGGGGGGGGGATTATTAAATGTTTTCCTATACTACAATTCTTTCACCAACTGGACGATTTAATTCTGCCTGGTGCAAGTGCTTTGAGACTTTGCAGAGGTCACTTCAACAGTAGACAGCTTATAACAAAACCATTAGCGGTTTGGCTAGCTTAAGGAAACCTCTTACTTTCCTTTTTTTGTTTATTATCACTGCATGAATCTGCAGCATATGATAGTTTATAATTTCTCAGGCTTGTTAAATTCATGTTAAAGGTCTGTTTTCTTGTTGAATAAATTTTGTTCATATAATGCTGCCTATTTCGTACAGTGAGTCTTTAATAGCACCTTTGGTCTATGCGCAACTCACAGATCAAAACAGAGGACTAAAATAGGGGTTGATGATGCTATTTACATGTGTGATTCCTGCTGTCTTCTTGTTAGTAGCTTTAATATAATAGAAGACCTTGTCTGTTTTGTAATTAACACATCTTTACTGGAGAGATATTTGGAAGTGATTGCTGTGAATATACTGGTTAGTAAAATAAACACAATCACACACCACTTTCTGTTATCAGACAAATTTGTGAATTGTACACATTATACTCCAGATCAACAAACTGTGATATAACAGCCAAGTAGAAGACACATTTATATAACCTTTTATTTTTCAGAAAATGTGTATTCATTCTGACCTTGCAAATATAATTAGTTTGTGGGATGCATGGATTGCATCCCATGGATTCTATGGATTGCTTCAGTAATTGCAATGCCTGGAAAAAGAGACTAAATATTTGGAAACTGCCAATACAAAATAAAAACTGCATCTTTATGTACATCTGTTAGTGCTTCCGGATGCATCACGATATGAACAAAGCCTACATTTTTTTTTTCAGCTACTGCCCTCGGATTAACAATCCATAATATTGTTTGCAGTTCACCACGAGCTAGCATTCAGGTTCTCAAATAATTTCATCTATATAGGTTTAGACAGTTGTGCAACAATCCATCCTGCAGATAACCATACAAATCACTTGTCATCACTGTTAACCAATCTGTGACCATTAAAGGAACATTAATACTAGCTGTTTTCAATAATTGCTTCAATTTTAAACTTCCAAGACTTTTCCATCGGAATTGTGGGTGTTCATTTACCTCAAGGTTATAAAATTCTAAATCAAGCAGATCTAACACTTCTTGGGGGGGGGGGGAGGAGAAATAACAGAGGTGTAATATTTACGATAATGAACTAGAACTGGTTAATTCAGTTCTGTTGTTCAGAGCTGAAGCTCTCTGACATCAATTTATTTTGCAGCAAAGAACGGAACAAAACAAAACCAACAGCCCCAAACCTGATGACATACACAAGCAACCTTAAAAATGCCTTGTGCTGCTTCTGAAGTCGAGTACCTAGCTATTGTTTAAGCCACATATTTATGAAGCAGCATAGCAACACATAAGAAATGCTGTGTAAAAGGGTATAATGTAGCTGTGCCAGGTGTGGAAGGCAGAGTAATGTCCCATCTAAAGCCTCTTTTATCACCTGCAACTGACCTGTTATCAACTGCTTAGTTGGCTTCCAGATTCTTTAAAAATTAAATGGAACACATGACCCTCAAAGTGCAGCTGATTCCTATGACCACTTCGTTATTTATGCTGCCATGCATGCTTAGACAACCGCAAGTAAAGAACATCTTCAGTCCCTTGTTAAGCCCACAGCATAAAAAATTCAGAGAAGCCTTACTTTTTATGCCATTTCCAATGAAAAGCACTAAGAACAGAAACTGACTCATGCCAAATGCATATCACTGAATTGCTGTGATTGTGAGTCTGAAGTCTGCTCCATGGAAATTATTTATAAAAATGTCAATTTCGGCCCTAGAAAAGAGATTCCTAGGAGTATGTACATTTTCTTTCGTTATCCTTTGAGAATTTGCTGGCTTTGGTCAGGGCTACGATGCCACTCGAATCCCCGCACTGGAACACGAGACAGCTACAGAATAATACATTTATCTTGACAAGCGAAGGCATGCAGCCATAACCCACAAGCAGCAAAACCACAACTTTCAAAGCTGTATTCCTTAATGAAGATAGACGGATTAGTCCGCATCTACTATGGTAAAAGGCAATTAAAAATTAATACTTTTAAACAACAAAAAAAAGTCTGCTTTGAACTTTTTGGGTTTAGGGAAGAGAAATAAACTGAAATAACCTTTCAGTTTAACAAGCAAGCACTTACTACCTGATCTTGAGCAGAGAAAACTTGAGTGCTGTTACAGTAAAGACAACAGTTCAGTATGTACAGGGGACTCCACCTGTTAAATAAAATATTCCACTTTCGACCTCTGTACAAACACATAACTTACCTCCTTAAACTATGAGCTGAAATCAAAACCCCAAATATACAATTATTATACGCATTTAAAAGTTAAAACAGGACATGAAAACTGGAACTGCAAAGCCATCTGCATCTTATTTAATACATTTATACCCCACCATTCCATCTCTGCAGGATCCTTGGGGGCAGCTGTATATTTCGAAGTCAAGGGTTGGAAACATATGAAGACTCAATTCAGGCAACTTTCCAAACCACAGTTGGAGAATTACAGGAAGAGACATATCCTGATCCCCGTGCCCCTTTCTCTCTGCTGCTGGACACTATCCATAGCCTGCAGATAGGTCCAAAGCAGCTAACTAGTGTTTGTCCTCCAATTCCATAAATGAAAATTAGTTTCGCGGAGGTTTATCATTCCGGCCTGGGGGAGATGCACTAACTGTAGTATGCTGATTTAGACATAGTGACACACTATGGTTAGTTCAAACAGGAAATGGAGATGGAGGAGGTGGCTCATCTAAACATGCCTGGAAGATCACATGAAACAGTGCCGAAGACAGTTGCGCTTAAAGCACAAGGGTTAGGTTGGAGCCAGACTAAATTTTCTGTTCAGAGAAAGCACTCGTGGCAGCAGAAAACACCTTCCTGCCTCTTCCGCTCGTGCTGCAGCTCCCTGAGCTCCCTGAAATGCTGCTTCAGAGGGACAGGGGACCCTCAGGAACAGAATGATAGGAAAATCTGCAGCAGGAAGCAGAATCGGCAGCAATTATACTTCCCCTTCCATCGGCAAAAAATTCAGTCTGGATCCCACCCACTGGTTCCCCATTGTGGTGCAAATGCATCTTACAAAGATAACAGCAACCTCATTTGATTGGTGTAGTGGTTAAGTGTGCGGACTCTTATCTGGGAGAACCAGGTTTGATTCCTCACTCCTCCACTTTCAGCTGCTGGAATGGCCTTGGATCAGCCATAGCTCTGGCAGAGGTTCTCCTTGAAAGGGCAGCTGCTGTGAGAGCCCTCTCAGCCCCACCCATCTCACAGGGTGTCTGTTGTGGGGAAAGGAGATAAAGGAGGTTGTAAGCTGCTCTGAGACTCTGATTCAGAGAGAAGGGTGGGGTATAAATCTGCAGTCTTCTTCTCATGATTTAATTTCCCCAAATTTCCCCCTCTATCCACATTCTGTTAATACTTCAGCTTTGCGCTTCCACAGCACAACTTTTGGATCTTCCTATGTCAATTATGTATTTTAGCTTCACCTAGCATACTGCATCTGCGGTAGGTCAAAACTGTCCCTTTCTGTGCCAGTTTTGTTAAAGGGGTAGGTGACGGTGAGCCACTCAGCACTAGATCAATTTTCCCAAGAGGTTATTTCACTTGCACTCATACATAGTTGCAGTTTAACAACCATGTGGTAAACGGATGGAGGGGAATGGTCAAATAAACAAGTCTTCATGATACTGAAATGGCCAAAAACTCATGCAGTTTACAAAACTGTCCCGAGGAGGTAATACGGTATACTGACGGCATCACAAGAACTTATGTATTTGGGTCAGTCATTCATTTTCCTTCCCTGCATGCACTCTAAGATACAACTGACAATGAGGGGAAGACCCCGAAATGAACCCAGTTGAAGATACATGCCCTGTTTGTTGGCTCTCCAAGGCAGCTAATTGGCCACTGTGTGAGATAGGATGCTGGACTAGATGGACCATCCAGCAAGGCTCTTCTTACATGTGCCAGAAGAAAGGCTGGTTTACAGACAGGTTTCCATTCCTTGTTGTCAGTTAGAAGCAGTTGAAGATGCACACAGAAGCAGCCGAAATCATTCATCTTGAAACACAGAACCTCTAACAGCATCAGTTATATAGGGGGCAAGAATACAGAGGGTCTGTTGATCAACAGGCCTCTCTACTATTCCATTTTATCACAATGCCTGCCCAGTTAGACCAAAGACAAGACAGGAATAAAATGTTTAACAAAGGGCACTATCCATTCCCCGTATAGATTAACACTTCACATATAAACACTATTAAGCTGTGAAGCAATTTAAATACAGGGAAGAACTGTGACTGAAACTACAACACACTACAGGAAATTACAACATGAAGAAACTAGGGAGTCTAGAGGATCCTACATTTTTTTAAAAAAAAAACCTTCCCAAGTCAAAAAAAAAAACTTCCCAAGACTCTCTTTTTAAAGGAATCTCTATGATAATCAGAGAAGCAAGAAAGGAGAATATGGCAATGTGCGTTAGTTGGAAAGGTCATTTTGATGGATTTGTGAACAGAGAAAAAATGGGAAGAATAGTAGGAAGGGGAAAGTAGTGTAGAAAATACACTAAGAAGAGTCATTGATGGTGGGGTAGGAAGTGGAGACAAAGGAACTTGAAGTGGTACATGAGGGTGGGGGGAGAGAAAAGGAAGGGCTCAACATGAGTTGCATGGTTCAGAATGAAAGGTGGTTGTCTGATGGTGGTGCTCAGACTAGACTGCCTGTGGTGCCAGAGGTCTACACCTAGGGAATTTGGGGTGAGCAGTACAGAAGCAAAGTTTGCAGATGATACCAAATTATTTAGGTTGGGATAAACCAAGACAAATTTGTGAAGAGCTATAGGAGGATCTCTCTAAATTGGATGAGTAAGCAACAATGTGGCAAATGAAGTTCAATGTGGGTGTGAGGTGATGCAGAACAAAAACCCAAGATCCTAATTTTTAAATACATAATTATCAGGTCTGACCTGGCTGAGACTGTGTTTGAAAGACTTCTGAGAGTTTAGCTAAGGGGAGATGAGATAAATATTTATAGCTCCCATAGCACTAGAACACAGGAGCACCCAGCAAAATTGATGGGGAAAAGGTTCAGGGACATAGAGAAGGAAATACTTATTTCCTTAGAACAAAATAGGGGTCAATTGCACCTTTAAGACCAACTTAGTTTTATTCAGAATGTAAGCTTTTGTGTGCATGCACACTTCTTCAGACGAGGAATGAGGTATAGTAAGCAATACCACATATAGCTGGTGAAGTTTGGAATGCCAAGTGGTACAACGTTAAAAACCAATAGCAGAATAGTAAAATTAACAAATTCAGAAAACCTATGACCTGGGTTGAATTAGCGTGGGAAACCATAAAACAGGAACATGTCAGAATGTGAGAATGCCTGTTAATTATTCTATTGCTAATAAACCTGGGTCAAAAAGAAGGCATTTCTTTCCCAGAAGTTTTTCCTGTCCAACTAATTTACCTTTTAACATGTAACAAATATATACATCATTCTAGTTTGTCATTAGGAAAAAATACATTAAAATATAGTAGAAGATGGCTTTAATATATGTAATGAGATAAACAGCCAATATCCCTAGTTTGAGTATGTCAATACAAAAGCATTATTCTTATACACTATCCTAAAAGAGAAATACATTGGAATACTGTGGATATATCGCCCTACTTGGTGAAAGTGGGTTTAGCATATGTAATGAGATAAAAAAACAAAACATCTCTGTTCAGTCCTGGGGAGGTGTTTGTTCCAAGTTTCATAATAGTTTGTAATTCAGCAGTTCCCCTCTCCATTCTGTTCATGAAGTTCTGAGAGTGGGTTTAGCATATGTAATGAGATAAAAAACCAATATCTCTATTCAGTCCTGGGGAGGTGTTTGTTCCAAATTTCATAATAATCTGTAATTCAGCAATTTCTTTCTCCATTCTGTTTTTGAAGTTCCTTTGCAGTAAAACAGCTACTTTGAGGTCACCCATTGAATGCTTTGGAAGGTTAAAGTGTTCCCTCACAGGTTTCTCAGTTCTATAATTCCTGATGTCAGATTTGTGTCCATTTATCCTTCGGCAGAGGGTTTGCCCTATGTGGAGAACTGAAGGACACTGTTGGCAATTAATGGCATATATAATGTTGGAAGATGAGCAAGTGAATGAGCCTGAGATGGTGTAGTTAATGCTGTAAGATCCAGTGATTGTGTTGTCAGGGTGTATGTGGCAGCAAAGTTGGCACTTGGGTTTATTGCAAACTCTGGTACCAATGTCCATGCTCAGATGGGATGTTGTATTGTTGTGGGCGAGGAGTTGTTTGAGATTAGGGGGCTGTCTGTGTGCAAGAAAAGGTTTGCCCCCCAGTACTTTTGAAAGAGAGCTGTCATTATTCAATAGAGGTTGTAAGTTGTTGATGATATGTTGAACTGTTTTCAGTTGAGAGTTGTGTGTGACCACTAGTGGTGTTCTGTTATTGTCTTTTTTGGGTTTGTCTTGTAACAGGTTTTCTCTGGGTATCATTCTGGCTTTGTTAATCTGTTTCCCGATTTCGTCAGCTGGGTACTTTAGTTCCAAAAAGGTTTGTTGTAGATCCCTCAGGTGAGAATCTCTGTCAGCAGGACTGGAGCAAATGCAGCTGTAGCGTAGAGCCTGGCTGTATACAATGGATCGTTTGGTAGGTTTGGAATGGCAGCTGGAGGCATACAGGTATGTTTGTCCATCAGTAGGTTTCCGGTATAAGGTAACCTTTTGAAAGATCAAAGGTTTTCTGAATTTGTTAATTTTACTATTCTGCTATTGGTTTTTAACTTTGTGCCACTTGGCATTCCAAACCCCACCAGCTATATGCGGTTCTGCTTACTGTACCTCATTCCTTGTCTGAAGAAGTGTGCATGCACATGAAAGCCTACGTTCTGAATAAAACTAAGTTGGTCTAAAAAGGTGCAATTGACTCCTATTTTGTTCTACTACTTCAGACCAACACGGCTGTCTATTTGGACTTATTTACTTAGTGAGTAATTAAACTGTGGAATTCATTGCCAGTGTACATAGGAATGATGGCTATGAACATAAATGACTTTAAAAGGATGGTGAACAGATTAATGAAGGAGAGATCCACCAATGGCTATTAGCCACGCATGGGCACCACACTTTTTAATACTAGTGCTAGAAGACAGCATCAGAAGAAGGCCCCCAGCTTTACAGCCTACTTGTTTGGCCCTCCAGGGCAACTGGTTGGCTGCTGTGTGGAACTATACCAGTGGTCTGACCCAGCAAGCTCTTCTATCCTTATGCACATTCCAACTGTGAATATGGGCCCTATGGAACACATACTTGCTTGTCCCACGGCTGCACCCACCCAACACCCCAGAACAGCTTGATCTACTGAGCAGCACTGAATTAAGCCATGTTCTGTTGAAAGTATCAACAATGAGACAAGGCTTCCCTATAAAACTATTTAAAAAGTAGTATTTAAGAACTGTTAGAACATAAGAACATAAGAAAAGCCATGTTGGCCAATGGCCCATCCAGCCCAACACTCTGTGTCACATAAGAACATAAGAGGAGCCATGCTGGATCAGGCCAATGGCCCATCCAGCCCAACACTCTGTGTCACATAAGAACATAAGAGGAGCCATGTTGGATCAGGCCAATGGCCCATCCAGTCCAACACTTTGTGTCACATAAGAACATAAGAGGAGCCATTTTGGATCAGGCCAATGGCCCATCCAGTCCAACACTCTATGTCACATAAGAACATAAGAGGAGCCATGTTGGATCAGGCCAATGGCCCATCCAGTCCAACACTCTGTGTCACATAAGAGGAGCCATGTTGGATCAGGCCAGTGGTCCATCCAGTCCAACACTCTATGTCACATAAGAACATAAGAGGAGCCATGTTGGATCAGGCCAATGGCCCATCCAGTCCAACACTCTGTGTCACATAAGAGGAGCCATGTTGGATCAGGCCAGTGGTCCATCCAGTCCAACACTCTGTGTCACATAAGAACATAAGAGGAGCTATGTTGGATCAGGCCAATGGCCCATCCAGTCCAACACTCTGTGCCACATAAGAGGAGCCATGTTGGATCAGGCCAATGGCCCATCCTGTCCAACACTCTGTGGCACACAGTGGCCAAAAAAAAAATATTATATATATACACACACACACACACACTGTGGCTAATAGCCACTGATGGACCTCTGTTCCATATTTTTATCCAATCCCCTCTTGAAGCTGGCTATGCTTGTAGCTGCCACCACCTCCTGTGGCAGTGAATTCCACATGTTAATCACCCTTTGGGTGAAGAAGTACTTCCTTTTATCCATTTTAACCTGTCTGCTCAGCAATTTCATCGAATGCCCACGAGTTCTTGTATTGTGAGAAAGGGAGAAAAGTACTTCTTTCTCTACTTTCTCCATCCCATGCACTACCTTGTAAACCTCTATCATGTCACCCCGCAGGTGACGTTTCTCCAAGCTAAAGAGCCCCAAGCGTTTCAACCTTTCTTCATAGGGAAAGTGTTCCAAACCTTTAATCATTCTAGTTGCCCTTTTCTGGATTTTCTCCAATGCTATAATATCCTTTTTGAGGTGCGGTGACCAGAACTACACACAGTACTCCAAATGAGGCCGCACCATCGATTATACACGGGCATTATGATACTGGCTGATTTGTTTTCAATTCCCTTCCTAATAATTCCCAGCATGGCGAATTATTACTGATTTACTCAATTTAGATTCAATTCCCCACTCTGCTACGAAAGCTCATTGGGTGACCTTGGGCCAGGCACAACCGCTCAGCCTAACATACCTCATAGGGTTGCAGTGAGGATAAAATAGAAGGAAGGAGAATGCTGTTTGTTAGCGCATTGGAGAGAAAGGAAGGATAGAAATAAAGTAAGCAAATGATTGCAGCAATATTACATTAGCTGTCTTGCCTCTACAATGGCCACCTTCGCCCCACCATTAGACAGTGGCAAATCTCTAGGGAAAGACAGTTCTACAACAAAGGAGCAGCCATTGGCAAGGTCTCTCCATATGCTATTGTAAGGATAGAATGTGAAACAGATATCATGTCTCTATGGCTCTTCAGACCTAAGCTGTTCGTACCTAGATACAACAAAGCACTTAATTGTGCCAGCAGATACCAAGGAACCAGTGCAAATTTTGGAGGATAGGCGTAAAGTGACAATAGCTGCTGTATCTGCACTGGCTGAAGGTTCTGACTAGGCATGGGCATGAACTGGGGAATTTCATGATTTGTTTGATTTCTGAATTGGTTCATGATTCGTTTGGTTCGGGAGGTGTAAAACTCTTCAGCAGGCTCTCCTCCACTCGCCCTCCAAGTTTGGCAAAGATTGGATTTGGAATGTCTGAGATATAGCCCCCCAAAACAGGTGCCCCCAGGAAAGCTCAGCTTCAGCTCTATTGACAACTAACTCTTCTCTTTTCATGCTGCAGAATGGGAACTCCATGCTTTGCTCCCAGAGCTGCCAATCAAGTTATGGACAGGTGCTATGGGTGTTTCTAGGGTTCCCAGAAGTCCACCCACAGCGTTGCCTAGGAATTGACTGAATCAGAACAAGGCTGCCTGGGAAAACAAACGGCAAAAATGAACCAAATGAAGCACCAAGGTCTGAACTGGTTCAGAATGAACCACAAATCAGCCTGATTCGTGCACAAATCGTGATTCAAGGATTGGTTCGTGCCCATGTCTAGTTCTGGCGTGCCTTCAAAAGGGCAGCTCCACAAAGAATGTATTGTATTGCCTATTCTCAAGGTAAGAAACATGTGAAAGAAGGTTGATCCCCATCTGACGCATAGGACGCTGACTTTTTACCCAGCGAGATGGTGAGAGGTCAGAGTACCGCAAGTGCAAATGGCAACCTCCAGTATCTTCCTCACAGTTTGAACCTACCAAGTAGCAACTGCTGGAGCAGGGCTGCTAATGCTTACCAGATGCAGAGGCAGGACAGCCAGTTGATGACATTGTTGCGCCAGGCGCAAAGGTCTGGAGATGTGCTCTGTTTGGCCCAACTACAGTCCTGCTTTTGAAATATAGCAAGGGAGCCACTGTTCCAGGTGAAATTGTCTGGTGTGCCAGCTTGCACACTACAGCTGCTTCTCTCTGCTATAGGCCCCTCACACACAACTGAGATTTTAAAACAGAACCTCACTTGAGCCAGAGTCAAATGAGTCTCATTTCAACTAAAGGCACAGATCTGGATGTGATAATCAACTGGACTTTGTTTTTTTTTCTAAAACAGGAGGGTTAGGTAGAAGTAAAGTCAATTGTGGAAGCTACTTAATATTGCATCAGCATCTTAGTGCCCAACAAGGCAATGCATTCATGGGCAATAGTTCACTTATCAGCTGCTCTCCACTCTAATGCAACTCATTCCTTACAGTACTTTGTGATAATACAGAGATAAACCACACAGTGTTATTTTCTCCATGCCCCAGTGCTGATCTGGACCCATGCTGGATCAGACCAAACGCCCATCTAGCCCAGCATTCTGTTCACACAGTGGCCTACCAGCTGCCCTTAAGAAGCCAACGAGTAGGATGACTGCAACAGCACCCTCCTGCCCATGCTCCCCAGGAACTGTTATAAAGAGGCATACTGCCTCTGGTACTGGAGAGAGTATATATCTGTCACGAGTAGCCAATGATAGTCTATTCCTCCATGGTCTCTGCACAATGCTTTGTAAAAGGTTTATACAAACATGCTTCAAAATGTCATAGCTACACAATGACTAAAAAACCAGAAGTATACAAATTGGTAACAACACACTACTACACTACATGCCCTTCAGTCACAAGTGATGATCCAAAGTTCTAGTGGCCTATGTAAGCTTCTCTCGCTATGGTTTTTGTTTTGTTTTGCTTAGATGCAAAACCACACCTTCAACCTTCAAATCCATACCACCTCCTACCCCACTGCAAATGCAAAAAGAGCTGCATCTCCCAGGATCTAACCAGACATAAGGCCATATTGTCCGTATCTATGATGAAGAGACAGTGAATTACATGAAATGGCTGCAAACAGAGCCAGACACAAGTCTAGATGCACTGGTAGAAGGGGAAAGACACTTCTGAAAGACAGGTTGCTTACCTGTAACTGTAGATCTTTGAGTGGTCATCTGTGCATTCACACTCATGAGATAGAGCGCCTGCGCCAATCCCCGAATCGGTACCTAAAAAGCCCGGGATTTTTTTCGCGCTCGGCACCAACAGGCATGCGCAGGCGTCCCAGTGCGCATGCTCACAGGTGCCAGTGTGAGGATCCCGCCAGTTCCTTCCTGACCGCTGGAAGCCCCTACTAGAGGGAGACCGTCAGCAGTGGGGAAGGAGGGTGGGTAGTGTGAATGCACAGATGACCATTTGAAGATCTACAGTTACAGGTAAGCAACCTGTCTATCTTCTTCGTGGTCTCTGTGCTTCACACTCATGGGAGATTAGCAAACAAGACATACCTAGAGGCGGGAAGACGGTCAACCAGAAGAAACAGCTTGCAGCACCACAACTCCCAGATGAGTCCTCTGTTGAGCATGCACGTCCAGCGCATAGTGCTTCATAAAGGCATTCGGAGAGGACCAGGTGGCAGCCTTGCAAACGTCCGTCAGGGAAACGCCTTTTAGGAATGCCACCGACGTCGCCATCGCTCTTGTAGAGTGTCCGCGAATAGGTCCAGGTAACGGCTTCTTGGCCAACAAATAACACACTTTAATAGTCTCAGTGAGCCATTTTGAAAGCCGCTGAGATGAGATTCTGGAACCTAACTTAGGAGCAGCATAAGAAACAAAAAGATGCTGGTCCTTACGAAAACTCCTGGAGCGACTCAAATAAAACAATAAAACACGCTTAACATCTAAAGCATGCAACCTACGTTCCTCATCCAAGGAAGGTGTAGGATAAAACGTGGGCAACCAAACTTCTAAGTTAAGGTGGAACTGAGAAACCACCTTGGGGAGAAAGGAAATATCAGGAGCTAAGTACACTCCAGACTCCTGAAAAGCTAAATATAGGTAGTCACAACGCATAGCCATAAGCTCCCCTGCACGGCGTGCTGATGTGATGGCTACTAAAAAAGCAGTCTTCCAAGATAGGAACTGTAACGAGCATGTGGCCATTGGCTCAAAAGGATGCAGAGTCAGCCTGTCCAACACTAGAGTCAAATCCCACAACTGTGGGGTTGATCTCGAAGGAGGATGAAGCCTAAGCAAACCCTTCAAAAATCTCTTAGAATGAGGGTGTGCAAAAACTGAATGCCCCTCCACTGGTTCATGGAACGCAGATATTGCCGCCAGATAAACTTTAATGGAGGAAAAAACAAGGCCAGCATCCACCAGAAATTAACAAAAACTCAAAAATAACCGGCAGTCCCACCCTCTGGGGCGAAACTGTAGGATCAACTAAAAACTGAAGAAACTTTCGCCACTTCCTATAATAAGAAGCGATGGTAGACAGCTTCCTGCTATTCAGGAAAAAGTGTTGGACTCTGCTGGAGAACTCACAGGGTTGATGAACCACGCTGTCAGCTTCAGGTGGGGCACGTTGAGATGGAATACGTGACCATCCTGAGCTGACAGAAGATCTGGCTCCACCGGAAACTGGTAGAAGACCCCCCCTGCCAGTTGGAGCAAGATCGGGAACCCGTTCTGCCGAGGCCACCACGGAATCACCAGGATGCAGCATGGTCTCTCTCTTGTGATCTTGTTGACCACCCTTGTCAATAGTGGCAGAGGTGGGAACAGATATAGGAACCGACCTTCCCACGGGAACAGCAGACCGTCTCCCAATGACTCTGGATCCGAGCCCCCTGTGGAGCAGAACAGAGGACACTTCCGGTTCTTGGCTGTGGCAAAGACGTCCACCTGAGGATACCCCCAGAGCTGAAACACAGGTTGAAGGAAGCGCCACTGTATCTCCCACTCGTGCAGGGAAGCCGCACCCCTGCTGAGGGAGTCTGCTTGCAGAATGAGCACCCCTGGGAGAAGCGCAGCCTTCACAAAGATGTCGTGGTCCAGGCACTCCAACCACAGTTCCAGTGCCAGCGCACAGAATCGTCGAGAAACTGTCCCTCCCTGTCTGTTGATGTAACACAGGGCAGTGGTATTGTCCATAAGCAGAGCAACAACCTTCCCCGCCATCATGGGGCGGAAGGATCGAAAAGCAAAATGAACTGCCAGCAGTTCCAGGTAATTTATATGGCAATGAGTCAATTCCAAAGGCCAATGGCCCCCCACACACAGAGCGTCCATGTGGGCCCCCCAACCCCATAAAGACGCATCTGTTGTGATCGTCACTGTTGGTACAGGCAGGTGGAAGGGAGCTCCCTGACAAATGTTGTCCTTTGATTTCCACCACTGCAGTGTTTGAAGTGTCACAGGTGGAATTACAAACCTCTTTCGAGGTGAGTCCCTTAATGGTCAAAACTGATGAAGAAACCAAAGTTGTAGGCCTCTCATCTTCAGCTTCGCAAAGATCAGCACGCTTGTAGTCGCCGCCATCAGCCCCAGCATCCGCTGCAGCTGCTACGCCGTGCCCCACTTTCGACTCTGCAAAAGTTTGACAAGGTTGATAATGTCCATCACTCTCTGCTGAGGCAGGAAAGCGCGACGAAGGTTCGTATCGAGCAAAGCCTCTATGAACTGAACTGTCCGTGATGGAGTAAGGTGTGATTTCTCCAAATTAACCTGCAGACCCAAGGTGTGTAGAAGACGAAGAGTGGTGGCAATATGGGTTGACAAATTTTCCTTCAACTCCGCCACAAGGAGCCAATCGTCAATGTATGGAAAGATGACTATCCCTTGAAGCCGGAGGTGGGCAGCCACAACGCTCATCATCTTCGTGAACACCCGAGGTGCAGTGGACAGGCCGAACGGAAGGGCCTTGAACTGGAAATGTTGAGAACCTACTGTAAACCGAAGGAAATGTCTGAACGCAGGATGGATGCTGACGTGGAAGTAGGCATCCTTGAGGTCCAGCGTTGCCATCCAGTCCCCCTTGGTTGATGAGGGGCAGAATCGTTTGCAGAGTGGACATTCTGACATTCTGGTACAGAAAAAACTTGTTCAGATTCCGAAGGTCCATGATTGGTCTCAAACTCCCATCCTGCTTGGGAACCAGGAAGTAATGAGAGTAGAAACCTCCCATCCACCGGGACCCAATCTATGGCGTGTTTCTGTAGGAGGTTGCTCACCTCCGCCAGCAGAGGTGGGGAAGGGGGTGTGGTGATTGCCACAGATTGGTTCGGAATCTGAGCAAAATCTATTTTGTAGCCTTCCGCGATGATGGAAAGCACCCACCTGTCCATAGAGATGGACTCCCAGGCCGACAGGAATGGGCGGAGGCAGATAGACAAAGAAGTGGGGACAGTGACGCGTGCTACCAGAAAGTCAAAGGCCCTGCTTTTGAGGGCAGACGACCTTGGACTTGCCGGTGGTCTGTGCAGAAGCGTAGCAGTTTCGATTGTTCCCCCTGTATGGGGACCTACTCTCAGGTTGGGCAGAGCGAGGTCTCCATTGCTGTTCCGGGGAAAACTTTTGATATTGTTTCTTGGCCCAGGGTTTGTGCCACTGTTTTGGTTTAGCAGCTCTGGAAGATGCCGGGACACCCAGGTTCCTGGAGGTCTTTATGCTCTTATACATTTCCTGAAGAGCATTGTCGATGGTCGAGCTGAAGAGGCCTTCGCCCTTGAAGGGCAGATCTTCAACGAAGGCCCTGGTGTCTTGCTGGAGGGCCGTTGACATGAGCCAGGAGTGGCGGCGGAGGCAGACAGCAGAAGTGATGGTTCCTGCTGAGACGTCCACCATATGCTTTGCTGCAGCCAGTTGTTGTTTGGCTATGGTAAAGCCTTCCTTCTGCAACTTCTTTGCAGCAGACCTCTTCTCCTCACTCACGGAAGACAAGAGGGGGGTAAGTTGTTCCCACACTGAGTATTGGTATCTAGCCATGCACGCAGCATAGTTAGATACCTTTTCTCCCAGCACCCCAGCAGACTAAAACTTCTTCCTGACATTGTCCAGCTTCTTTCCCTCCTTGTCTGGTGGAGAGGAGTGCGTCTTGCAGGCCTTTGACGAGGAGGATACGACCACCGAATTGGGCTTTGGATGCATGAAGAGAAATTCCGCACCGGCCTCTTGGACACGGTACATGTGGTCCAACCTTCTTGATGACACAGGTGTAGAAGCAGGCTTCACCCAGGGCTCCACCGCCTGTAAGATGACCTTCGTAACAAAAAAGGGCAACCGCTGTAGACGTATCCCGCTGCATGATGTCGAATACGGTGTCGTCTACAACGGGTTGCGGTTGTGTCACCGGGAGAGAGAGGGAGAGTGCCATCCTCTTCACCAGGTCCCCATACAACTTTAGATCCTCCGATGGTGAAATGGGAAGATCCTCAGCGGTATGAGACACTGGCGAAGGTTCCAAAGCCCTGTCCGGATCGTTGGTACCGACCTCGGAGTCCGACGATGAAGACTCTTCAAAGAATGTTCTGAGAGCACCGGCATTGACTCTCTGACGGGTGACCGGATCAACACAGATGACCTAGGCTGGACTTCCTCCACCACCACACAGTGTCTTTCGGGCGGGACGGACATCGATGCTGAGGGATGCCGCCTAGAATGCTGGGAAAGCCTCGACATATGGGATGCCTCGGGTTGCTGGTCCCAGTCTGCAAACTCCCGAGGGGGGTACCACTGGTACGGCAGGTATGGATAGGCATAGGGAGGCCACTAGCGCTGCTCCCATGGCGAAAGCAGCGAGCTACAGCGGTCAGTTCCAGCTCTCTCCAACCTCTTGCCTGATCCATCGGTACCAACGGCTCCATCGGTGCCGACACCTCCACCTCCGAGACAGAATCGCTCTCACTGCGACGCCTCGACCCCGAAGAATGGAAATGCTGAGTGAGGTCAATCTCTTGCTCCGATACCGATAGACGCAACTGCTGCGAAGCACTGCCTCTCGACACCGAAGGGCTAAGATATGAGGATGCCAAGATCTTCCTCGGTGGAGCAGTCAATGTCGATGCGTCATGAGAAGGGGAAGGAGTGCAGGATGATCTCTTCTTCTGCTTCTCCTTAGATTTCACCTTCTTCGGTGCAGATGATCGGATCCCCGAGTCATCCCGACGCTTCTTAGCTGGGGTGTCCACTGACCCTTCAGAAGGTCATTTTGTGGAACGCCCGCGCTCGACTGGCATCTCGGTCCTGTTCGGCGATGTATCAGCCGATGTGACCGTCGGGGCCACAGCCTCTCCCATCGGTACCGACGGGCCCGATGCCATCTTTTGAGGGCGAAGTGCCAACTCAACCAACGCAGCCGAAAGCCTCGCCGCTCGATTCCTGCGAGTTTGGAAAAACTCAGGCAGTGCGAGCAAGAATCCACATGATGTCCCTTGCCCAAACAAAGAAGACAGAGGGAATGGCCGTCGGGGGGGGGGGGGCAATCTTACCACAGGAGCGGCATCTCTTAAAAAAACCCCAACGTCTTTCCATAGATGCCAAGGAAAAAAACCCCACCCAGGAAAGTCTCTGAGGGGGAAAACGGGGGAAAACTGGGCCCCAAAGGGCAAGTCCAACAATTTTTTTTTTAAATAACACTAACTATCTAACATCTAACTAACTAACTACACTAAGAAAATAACAAACGGGCTATATACAACAAGAAAAAGCAATCGTAAGATTACTTTACCAACCGGGGACACGAAAGGAGATACTCTCAGTGCAGTGGTCAGAAAGGAACTGGCGGGATCCTCACGCTGGCGAGCATGCGCACTGGGACGCCTGCGCATGCCCGTTGGTGCCGAGCGTGAAAAAAATCCCGGGCTTTTTAGGTACCGATTCGGGGATCGGCGCAGGCGCTCTATCCCATGAGTGTGAAGCACAGAGACCACGAAGAAGATCCATACGGTTTCCCTTATGACGTTGAAAACTTCCAAGGGCTGGGTAGGACTGATTAATATTGAGAAACTCTACTTGATTCTCTCCCACTCATTCAAAAAGGCACCAATTAAACCTGTGGTGAACAAGACTTAAGTAGCTCTTTCAACACATTCTTAATATTCTTTACAGAAGGTGACACTTGGAATGGGCTGGGGGAAGGAAGTCACATGGAGACATAAGTATTCTAAAACAGCACTCCCCCACAAAGAAAAAAAAATCATGGCAGAGTGTTCTGAATCATAAGGAAAATCCCCAAAGCAAGACAAAATCTAGTGGTGACTCTGCACCAGAAAGCTATCAAAATGCTTCTTTGGAAGGGAGATGTTATTTAAATCACGGATATGTCCACAGGCGCATATTTTAAATCTCTTAACTTTTGCATTTAAAAATAAATTAACTAGCGTGCAGAGAAGAGAACTTCATTTCATGAAATGGGGTTTATATCCTTTTTATCGTATTCAAGCTAAAATATTATCACATCATAAAAGGCAGCAGTAGTTTGAGCTGGCTACCTGCTTTAATGCCACTGAACCACGAACGGCAAGACTTAAACCCTTAAAATATTTATAAAATCATAAAAATGTCATACATATTATTAATTGAACGACTATTCCACGATACAATAGCAGAGCATGCTCAAACAAAACACCTCAGCAGTATTTTAAAGCAGTAACCACCTAGCCAATTTCTTGTATGTTCTGTAGTTTTTCTAATCCACTCTCCCTGTGGCTGAGCAAAATCGAATTGCCTCTCACATTTGCAGACAGCTCTGTGAAGGTGATAATAGAGCTGCTCCCTGCTGTCATGAGGCAGGAAATAGGAAAATGGCATATGGGGCTAGAAAGAAATAAAAAAAAGAACCAAACAAGAACAAAAGAGATTTCAACAAAGGACAAACTATAACCCAATATGCTTTGCAAGTTAATCTCTTTTCATAATGATTTCACATAATCATTCATCTGCAAACTTACCCTAAACGTGAATGGCTGTATAGTCTTTGGGGGAAAGTTTTTATTTTGAAACATCTGAAGCACATAAGTGTTGTGCACCATCTCTATAAAATAAAAGCGTCCTTGCTATGTAGGAAAGGACTGCATCCAGCCCAATTTACTAGGATTTCATGTTAACTGTTAGCATAAGATTTTACCATCTTGAACTATACTCAAAAGACAAAAGACTTTTGTTTATCAGTCACAGAGCCTGGCCCTAACAGTGTTCACTAAAGAGTAAGCTGTACAAGAGTTCAAATAGAATTTTCTAGTTTACGATTATAGCTACAGTTAAAAAAGTGTCAACCATAAGCATAAGACTGTTCTTCAACAGCAAAGGACAGAAGGAAGACAGCCATTATTCCAGATTTACTGCCAAGTTAACCTATCTTTCCAATCTTAAATTTCCTTTACTACATTTAATTTAAAAATCCAGAGAAGCTATGAAGCAGGCAGGGGTTGAATTCAAAGAGTTACACTAACAGAACACAGCCTTCTTCCTCCTGCTGCTACAGAAGCCCCTGGTTTATCATTTAGAAAAACAAAAACAAACCCTGCTTTTGAAGACTGGCACACACTCTGGAGCAGCGGTGGCAACAATTCACGTGGGAAACCAGATTCTACCTTCCACTTGCAGAAAGGTGCCCTTGAATCCAACCCAATGCAATTTCCAAAATTTGTTCCATATGGGAAAATCTAGAGCGATTCCCCTGCAAGGCTTTCAATTTCATTTCTTAATAGTAAGCAACACATACCTTTCCTTTTACACTCTGAATGGGATCTACCACAACAGCGACAGCTCTTTCGGATAAGGCTTCAAAACTTTGCTGAGTATTAATATCCACGCCAGACAACCAACAGCCAAAGCCAGGGTGACTGTGATACCAGCCAACCACCATCTCAGGTCTGAAACAGGGGGGGAAAAAACCACATTGAAGAAATTCCCAATACTACTTTGCAACCTAAACTATAAAAAGCAACAACAGAATAAGGCGGCAGTCAGTAGGTGAAGAAAAAAACAAAAGAGGTGAGAAGTAGCACCATCAGAAGCATTTAAATTACTATTCACCAGATTATGGTGAAAACATGAAAATGTGACAAAGGAGTGTTATCATTAAGCGATGCATATTAGCAATGGTAGGTCAGGCTCCCAGTTTCTTCACCCTGTTACCACACCTTCCAAGCCACTTTTTTACTCTTTCAGCACTTCCGTAAATACCTACTCCAAGTCACTGGCGCCAAAAGTTGGTTTTTCACGGCAGAAAAGTCCATTTCAGACATGGACGACAGGAACAAACGGCAGGGAAAGATTAAATATCAATTAAACCAGCAGTAGAACTAGGACTCGGTCAAAAAGCAATTTGCACTGTTCGGCTCAGCCGTTGAGTCTTTTGTTAACATTAATTTTGAAGTTTTTGCCACAGTGTAAGAATTTGAGCAAGCAGATGACAACTGTTGAGATCGCACAAGCGAAGTAACAAAATTTGTTTAAATATTTGGATGCCTTTTTACCAGGTAACCTTTGCTTTGAGGGACAGGGGGCACCAGAGCTGAAAATTCAAATGTTACGGGTTGCAGAAGTCCCCTTTGTGCTGAATTAGTACAAAAGCAGGAAAGATTGCTTCACGGCATGCCAACAGTGCCAACCGCGGCATGCAACAGTGCCAACAGTCTGAAAGCACTTTGCTGGGAACAACCGGTTGTGGGTTCCCATAAATACTCAGGCTCATAATTGGGCTTACGCAGCATATTCTCTTAGCGACGTTGGATCAAACCGACAACTTAGATCTACACACCAACAAATATGAACATATGAAGCTGCCTTATACTGAATCAGACCCTTGGTCCATCAAAGTCAGTATTGTCTTCTCAGACTGGCAATGGCTCTCCAGGGTTTTCACACCGATTTGCCTGGACCCTTTTTTGGAGATGCCGGGGATTGAACCTGGGACCTTCTGCTTCCCAAGCAGATGCTCTGAGCCACCGTCCCTCATGCAAGAGAACGCAAGATTACTACATTCCAGAAATGCCAACTAAGAATGTCCTTACCTTCCAGTCTGCTTTAACATATCCAACATTTTGGCTTGAAACACAGGATCGACCGCCTCGACACTGACTCCCTAGATGTGAGGACAGTAAGAGAGGCAGTTACAGATGGCTCTAACATGCCCGTCGCTTACAACAAGACTTTTAGATCGTTTACTTATAAAAAGTTGCAAAGGGTAGCCATGTTGGTTTGCAGCAGAACAGCTAGATCTGAGTCCGGTAGCACCTATGAGACCAACAAGATTTTCAGGGGGTGTGTTTGAGAGTCAAAGCTTTCTGCAGCTTAAAAGGGGTTGGCCTCTGTTTGGGCAAGGGCACTGTCAATATGCAGACAAACGGCATGTTCTGCGTTCAGTCACTCATTCTCTACTTATTTTGCTGAGTGCTCATGTCAACTGCCAACTCAAGCTTCGGCCTTGTTGCTGATGGCAAGACACAACCTGGAGGAATTGATCACCAGGAAAAAACAGACCAGAGAAGCCGCTGTTCTGGCATAGAACCCATTGCCATATGTGTAAGACAGAAAAGGATCACTTGTTTAGAAGAAGAAGAAGAATTGCAGATTCATACCCCGCCCTTCTCTGAATCAGAGACTCAGAGCAGCTTACAATCTCCTATATCTTCTCCCCCCACAACAGACACCCTGTGAGGTGGGTGGGGCTGAGAGGGCTCTCACAGCAGCTGCCCTTTCAAGGACAACCTCTGCCAGAGCTATGGCTGTCCCAAGGCCATTCCAGCAGGTGCAAGTGGAGAAGTGGGGAATCAAACCCGGTTCTCCCAGATAAGAGTCCGCGCACTTAACCACTACAACAAACTGGCTCTCAGTTTACATGAACTGCTTCCTTGGTTCATGATACATTGCAATCCCCTGAGATGCTACAGTGCCCATTAAAACACAGAAAACAGGGTTTTGTTGGACATTTGATAGGACAAAAATGTCAATTGACCAGTCAAAATATTGTTCAAGTATTGGCTAACAATGGTCCAGCACCATTAAATCATATTTTAATCACTAACAAGGGAGATACTTTTTGTGAGTTACAAAAAAACCAAATTGTTGCGGTAAAATGATGAAATGACATTCAAACATGACAAGACAATATTACATTAGTGTAAATGTTAATGATTAATCTAAAAGTTATCGTTTGCCTAGGAATACCACCGTCGGCCTACAATGACAAGAAATACCACTTTAAGCGAAATTAAAAACAAAAAAGCAAAAGAATTGAAATTGATTTTCAAAAGAAGTTGTCCTAACGAGGCAACAGGCAAATGCTTTTTTAGGCCCAAATCCCACCCCTCACGGGAGCTTTACAGAATATAATGTGGAAGGTTTAATCCATGTTTTCTGCAAAAAGCCAGGCAGAGTAGCGGCTGGTGGTCCAGATCAGTGGCTTTCACCAAGAGTAAAATTTGAGTCCAGTGGGACCTTAAAGACCAACAAAGTTTAATTCTGGGTATAAGCTTATACACAGGATTAAACTTCGTTAGTCTTTAAGGTCCCACTGGATTCAAACTTTGTTCTGTCGCTTCAGATCAACATGGCTGCCCACCTGATTTTACCAAGAGCGGCCGCTTTTGCTCCTGTTTCAAGATGCCGGTGATTACAGCGGGTGGGGCAGTGGGAAACATTTTGCTGAGCTTCATCAGCTGGAGTCCCCAGACACCTCTCAAAAAGGAGCTCTCAGAAAGGAATGCCAAGCGGAAATGCATAAAGATTCTGTTCTCCCACCCTGGAGGGCATTTGAAGATGGAGGAATCAATTGACTTTGCCTAACGTAAGATTTGATCTTTTTATCGGTGTTTGCTGGCTTTTCCCATTTGCTGTTATTTATTGCAATGTTATGACTGATGACAGTTTTGCTGCTTGCAGTGTTTCATTTTTCTTAGCTTTCATAATATAAGTATTTTACTCTGAGCTACCTGTATGCTACCTTAAGTATTGTTTTAGAAGAAAGAAGGGATATTGCTTTCTGAACAAGTAACTAACACATTTCTCCCCAACTGCTGCAGCACTAAGGGACGGGAAGCCCTCACTTCTGCCATTGCTACTGGTAAAATAAAAAAGGTAAGCTGTTACCTACACAGTGGCATTTTTGACTTTACGAAATACTCAATTGCACTCAAATAAGTAGTGAACTGGCAATATTTGACCAATGAGCAGTGCCCAAACCTTTAAAAAAGAGAGAACACATGGTCTGATTACTGTTTTTCAACACTGCAGCCACACACACACAGACACACACCATGATCTAGGTTGCTCCCAGAAGCAATGCCAGCATAGGAGGATTTTCCCTTCCTCCTAGAAACATTGGCATTTGATACGTGGATGAAACTAATGCTAGCATCACTTCTTTTGCAAGCATAACGACTGCCTAGGATGTTGTGTAAAGCAGAACCTGCAGTCAAATTTATGTGCCCGTCCTAGTAAATGGTAATCCAATAATTTATTAAACAGACGATAGCCATTTAGTTCAGACCACTTGGAACTACATCCCCAAATGCTACTGGTTCCCCAATCTTTCCTAAGCAGAACTGATTACTCTCCATGTGAGGTGTGTGTTTGAGACAGTTTGCTACTAGTGACTAGCCCTCCACAACAGAAACGACTGCAACATAAACTGGGCTCTAATTGGGAGAGTCTAAGTGTTGCCACAAGGGATATAGTATCATTTTGACCCAATGAACTCTTGGGCTGTTGGCAGCTGCCTTTGTTATCCTAAGTATTATAACTTAACACAGCTAAAGACATCTAGCTGCAAACCGGCCTGGGCCACACCACTAGAGAATGTCCAACTATATCAGCTAAAGGATTAAAACTAAAACTGTTAAATGCTAGCACAGAGCACCAGCATCTCTTACAGCCCTGGATATATGCATTCCAGCCATCAATATCTTTTTCGCAACTATTACGCATGTGGAGGAAGAAAAATCTTGATGTACAGTTACCCAGTGTGACAAAACACATTTACTCACTAAAGAGTACTTACCGTTCCTGACTGTGGCATAGCAAACACATCAATCACTCGGACAGTATAGTCATCAACAAATTCTCCAAGCATCAGACCCATAACTTCCATGGGGACACCAGCACGACCATGCTTCAACATCTGGAAAGAAGATAAACATTCTATTGATAACTGATTCCATGGTATTTTATGCCAGTGACACATGGTTAATTTCCTAGTTTTTAAAAAATTATACATTCACAATGTTGATGCTATAACATACAAGTGGTATTTAATGGAGGGGCGACTAGAACTAACTTCCCCAAGTCTTGCAAACTTACTAATGATATTCCACTACACCTTGTAGACACCAAGATAACAAAGAGAGAGACTCAAAATGATGAACACACGCACACATTCATACACATAAAAGAAAAACAGGAATATGTCAAATTACACGGAGAGTTGTTCAGGTCTGAGAAGTCAGGCAATCCCAGAAAAAAACGGGGGTGGGCAGTATGATTCAAAATAGTTTGGCCTAATTTTTTTGAATAAATATTTCACAGCAACATTATGTAACAGCCTGAACAGACAAGACTAGGGGTGTGCATTCAACTCTGAGTGGGTTGAAGCTGAATCCAGCGAAGACAGAGGTTCTGTGCCTGGGCCGTGGCGGTCTAGGAAGAGAAATTCCTCTACTGGTCTTTGATGGTGCGCCACTGAGAACAGTGCGCAGGGTCAAGAGCCTGGGGGTGCAACTGGAGCCTTCCTTGTCAATGGAGGCCCAGATAGCAGCCACTGCTAAATCCGCCTTTTTTCATCTGAGACGGGCGAGGCAGTTGGCTCCCTTCCTGGAGCGCGATGACCTGGCAACAGTGATCCATGCAATGGTCACCTCGAGGTTAGACTATTGTAATGCCCTCTACATGGGGCTGCCCCTGTGCCGAACCCGGAAACTGCAGCTAGTGCAGAACACAGCGGCCAGGCGCTAAGTGGGAGCACTTACAGCCTAGGCTGCAGGAACTGCACTGGCTGCCAATTGTGTACCAGATTCGTTACAAGGTGCTGCTTACTACCTTTAAAGCCCTATATGGCCGAGGACCTGTCTACCTTAGGGACCGTCTTTCCCCATATGTTCCCCAGGGAGTGCTTCGATCTAGCTCGCAAAACCTGCTGACAATCCCTGGGCCAAAGGAGGTCAAATTGAAAACAACAAGAGAGAGGGCCTTCTCGGCTACAGCTCCCTGCTGGTGGAACCAGCTACCGGAAGAGGTGCGGGCCTTGCAGGACCTTAACCAGTTCCGCCAGGCCTGTAAGACCATCCTCTTCCAGCTGGCTTTTTAATGTGGAATTATTATACCATCACTATGCAAAGCTATGTTATATTCGTGGCACCAAATTAATGTGGTTTTAAATTTTGTTTTATGGATGTTTTAATGCTTAACTGAGTAATAATTGTAAATTGGGATATTTTATTTGTTTTATTATTTTTCTACTGTAATGCTGTATTTATCTTATGTGAGCCGCCCTGAGCCTGCTTCGGTGGGGAGGACGGGATATAAATTAAAAATTATTATTATTATTATTGGCTATTCTTTCAGCCTGATATTCCAAGTGATGTATTTTTGGCTACTGAACATAGCCAATAAAAAGAAATTTCGGGATTATACGGGAAAACAAGATAGCCACAGTTAAACAGTGTTTAAAGAGACTGCACTCCCTTTAAACACCGTTCTGAGAGAAGCTGCAGCTTCACAAATTCATTTAAAAGGAAGCTACGCTGAAATTGCCTGGGATTGCCATGACAACTTTAAATGCCTACGGCTCCATTACAGCCAATGAGGAACATTATAGTCAATGACCCCAATAGGCTACAATGAGGAATCTATCTGGGGGTATGTGGGGGTCTAGGAGCTGTTTTTTGAGGTAGAGGAACAAAATTTTCAGTGTAGCTTCCGGTATCTCTACTCAAAAAGACTCTCCAAGTTTCAAATAGATTGGTTCAGTGGGTCCAACTCTATGGACCCTCAAAGAAGGCGTCCCCATCCTCTATTATTTCCAGAAAGGGGGAAAAAACCAGGGACTGATGTCAAAGCAGAGAGTCTGTACAGCAGAAACTGAATGGGGGGCATTTCTGCAGAACCAATGCCACTGTGGCAATGCCAGCTCAACAAATCCAAGCAACAGGAGGCTCTAAGCCTAGCATAGGCGCTGCACGTACAGAGTGCTGAGCAGTACCAGTGCAGCAATGTAAGAATGCCCAGCAAAACCCAATGCCTTCCTTTAAATGCTTAACTTTTTTCCTCCATTGAGGGCACCTTCTTTGGTCACTCTGCACATACACTGGTTCTTTCTTTCAAATATGTTTTATTGCATTTAAATCATCAGATACAAAGGTCATACATATTATGTAGTACGGCCATGCACCAAACATATGACATAATAAACGAAATAATTTACTCATTAAAGCTGATTATACAGTTTTAACCTTCATATGAAAATGTACATATAGCATATATTTAAACTTATTAACTACAAACTAAAGGAAGTAATATTGAAAGTGCTAACAGCAGAGATGAGATAAAATTCTCCCATAAAGAAAGATCGTTAATTATATTAGGAATAGATTCATGTGAAGTGAGATATTCTAAAATAGGAAAGCAGATAGCAGAGAAAGTAGATGATAAGAAAGGACATCCAAGTTGATTGCTATTATCAGAGATCTTAGCCATGATGTAAGTACTCCATAACTTTTTATGCCAGAGGTTAGTCAGGTGATTTCTCTGATTTCCAGCGTGTGGCTGCTCTAGCTGCTGAGAGAAGAGCAAGTTTCTTTTTTTTTATGAGGTGGACAATCTGGATCAATGCCTCCATTCAAAAATAGGTGGTCAGGAGTAAATACAATATGTAGATCAGTGATTTGTTGAATGCACTCTAAGATGGGGGAGGGACGGTGGCTCAGTGGTAGAGCATCTGCTTGGTAAGCAGAAGGTCCCAGGTTCAATCCCCGGCATCTCCAACTAAAAAGGGTCCAGGCAAATAGGTGTGAAAAACCACCGCTTGAGACCCTGGAGAGCCACTGCCAGTCTGAGAAGACAATACTGACTTTGATGGACCAAGGGTCTGATTCAGTATAAGGCAGCTTCATATGTTCATTTTTTCCCAGAAGCCACGTGCCTGGGGGGCAAAAAGCCCAGCAATGCAAATAAATCACCTTGTTGACCACATTTCTTCCAACAGAGAGATTTCACTGATAGTATTAGATGTGTTAGCTTCTTTGGAGTCAGGTACCATAGTGAAAGTAATCTGAATGACTGTATTTTTATTTCCACCGCATTAGATTTGAATGGAGGAGAAGACCATATCTCCTCCCACTGTTCCATACTGATTTCATGACTACAGAGTTTAGCCCAGGAAGACTGATAAGTGAGTAAGTTTGATCTGTGTCTTGCATTAAGAGCCGAGCAGATTGAAGAGATCAGATGTTTTCTAGATGAATGGGCCTGTTTGATAATAAATTCAAAATCTGTCAAAGGCTGCTGAACTATGGTTGCAAGTTGAAGTTGTGAACACATATTACTAATTTGAAGGTATTGCCACCATGGAAGTGATATATTAAATTTCTTTTCAAGATCAGATTTAGTTAGCATTGAGTTAGTAGCTATAAGATCTTGAAGAATGATTATTCCTGCTTTTTTCCATGAATCAAATTCGTTTGTACAAAAGGCTGGAGGGAACCAGGAATGGTTTATATATGTCTGAAATCTGGAGAATGGTGGAAGTAGATGTGCTTTGTTTCGGTCCCATATTGACAGCACAGAAGCTAAAAACAAGTTGGAATAGATTGATTTAGGATGTTCTGAGATTTTTCTGCCAAAGTACTTCTTTAAGGTCAAGCTTTCTTGTACATACACTGGTTCTGCTGGGCACTCTGTACATACACTAGTTGTGTTGAGCTTGTAACAAACACACACACACCCGCCTTGGATTTGTTGAGCTGGCACTGCCACAGTGGCACTGGTCACTCTGCTGGTCACTCTGTATGTGCGCTGGCTGTGCTATGCTTGTACCACCCCCCCTCATTTGGATCTGTTGTACTGGCATTACCATAGGGGAACTGGTTCTGCTGGGCTTGGAAAAATCCTCCCCTTTAGTTTCTACTGAATAGACTCTCTGGTTTGACATCAGTCCTTTTTGTTTGCTTCCCCCCCCCATTGCAAACAATGGAAGATGGGGGCACCTTCTTTGGGGGGGTCCACAGAATTGGACCCCCTCGCTCAATCTTTTTGAAACTTTGGGGGGGGTCTTTGAGGAGAGGCACCAGAAGCTACACTGAAATTTTGGTGCCTCCACTTCGAAGAACAGCCCCTCAGACCCCCAAATACTCTCAAATACATTATCCATTGACTATAATGGTGCAAAAAAAATCAGGATTAAATTTAAAAAAAACCCACTCCGAATATCATACCAGTATAGGCATTTGGGTTGGCAGGGGATCCCAAATGTCTGGGGGTTCAATATATCAGAATTTCTGCGCCCCTGCCCCCTCAGCCCAGACTAGCCTGAGCTCCTCAGACCCTGGAAACAAAGCAGAATTGGTCATGTTTAATACTTGGATGGAAGACCACCAAACAAGCTTGGAGATGCTGATGCGAGGGAATGCAATGGCAAACCATCACTGCTCACCTCTTGCCTTGAACTCCTCAGGAGGGGTTGCCACAAATCAGTTGTGACTGAATGGCATTTAATTATTATTATGTTATTACATAAACAACAATAGGCACACAATGACATTCAAAGTCTAAAGAAGTCTACAGAAATTTCTTATTTTCTGATATCAGCAGAAGGAAAACTGTGTTATACATGCAGGGCTTTGTATCAACACTCAGCAGAAAACACACTTACCTTCAAAAGGGCAAGAGAAGAGATATAAACCTGTTCGGCTGTGTCAACGGCAGGGGCATCAGTAGGCGGCCCCTATATAAAAAGGAACCACGAAATAAGCATGCTTTATAAAGCGCCACATAGACACAATCCATTCTATCACACTCCATTGTATCACAATTTTAAAACAGACACAAAGGACAGGATATAGAGGCACACACCAGTACTCTGCATTGCACAGTGGATTTTCTGCTGTTTCTTTCAGCACTAGTTCCCCCCATGCCTACCCAAAAAAGAAGAGCGCACCCAAAGTGCACGGCAACACTCTCTCCTACCTGAGGGACCGTCTCTCCCCATATGAACCCCAGAGGGCACTGAGGTCAGCCGGGAAAAATAGGATGACTATCCCTGGGCCGAAAGAGATCAAGCTTCAGAACACCCGTGCACGGGCCTTTTCAATCGCGGCCCCTGCCCTATGGAATCAGCTTCCTGAGGAGGTGCGGGCCCTGCAGAACCTTGATCAGTTCCGCAGGGCCTGCAAGACCACCCTCTTCAAATTAGCATACACGGACTAATGAATAATGCTGTTAATCAAGGATCCGCCAACACGGTCCTGTCTAAGGACCTATGTCTTCATGGAAATCATGTAAATTATGTAATTTTAACTACATTGACTGGTTTTTAAAGGATGTTAAATTTAAAGTTTATTATGGTTAAATTTAAAGTTTTTATATTTATTATTGTATGTTTATGAAATGTTGTTAGCCACCCTGAGCCTGCCTAGGTGGGGAGGGCGGGATACAAATAAAATTTTACTTACTTACTATGTATACAGAAGGGATGTTCACATCCATGGGGATTCAAACTCAGCCAAAGCTGATAGTGAACACTCACCTACATAAACTAGATTCTTCCTTTAAAGGTCTTAAGTTCACTTGATTGCTTAAGCTAAGCTATCTAGTTAGAATCAGTAAAAATAATGCAAGTGCTGTACTGAGCAAAAACCTGTTGCCAGCGATAAAGGCTCAGATTCAACCAAAGTTCTATTAGTGAATCAAGTCTTGCAGGAAGGCTAAACCTTCCTCGGCATTAACCTCTCTAAAAATGTCCAATTCACCAATTAACTACATGTTTCTTACAGCGGTGTGAATATAAATGCTGCTGGGCTAGCATGATTAACTGGCACCAACACAAACACAATTTCCCTTTTGCTTCGTCAGTTTGCAGCTCAAGGAGGCTCAAAGAGAAAGGCTACGGGAGCACTTTGCAGATCCACTGGTGCAAGTGAGAGAAAAATGGACCTCCAATCCCTAGGCAGAAAAGCTGTGAACAAAATACTCTGCTCTTTGCTTCATGAGTAGCTAATAAAAAATTAGCACAATTGTCCCAGGTGTGAATGATGACTGAGGCCAGTTCTGTGTACTGCTCAAGTGCAGAACGCTGACTACGGCACTGGAAGATGAAAAATTATGCCCTTCCTCGAAAGCAAGGCACTGGCTGCAAATCCACTTGTAACCCTGCAATAATGCTGGAGCGAAACATCCAAAGTCACATTGATCAAAGGAAATGAAAACCAAAACAGTCAAATCCTGCTTTTCTCATTAAAAAAAATCAAGGCACCTTAAAATAGCTACTCGGCAATAAATTACGAACAGTCAAGGATGCTCAAAAGCTTCACAAATTAACTGGAATTCAAAGCCACCTAAAACTGCCTGCAAAACTATCTCACCAACTGAAGAGCAACAGCTGTATTAAACCAAGCTGCCACATACACCCAGACAACACAAAAACTGGACCTAACAACATCAACTACACTACCTCAGGCTTATTCATTTGGTCATCTAACACTGCATAACCCATTAAATGCCAACAACGCCCTTCAGTTGTCTGCACAGACAAACAGGTCAACTCCTATACCAAAAGATAAATGGGCACAAATCTGACATCAAGAATCACAAAACTGAGAAACCTGTAAAACATTTCAACCTCACAGGGCGCTCAATGGGATACCTCAAAGTTACTGTTTTGTTGCAGAACTTCAGAAAGAAGACTGGAATGGGAGACTGCTGAATTACAAGTTATTACAACACTCAATGGAAATCCCAGGGTTTAACAGAGATAGCAGCTTCTTATCTCACTACACATGCTAATAGATCCAGAGGAGTTAGCCGTGTTAGTCTGTTGCTGCAAAATAGTCAAGAGTCCAGTAGCTCCTTTAAGACTAACAAATTTATTGTAGCATAAGCTTTTCAGAAACACAGCTCTCTTCCTCAGATGCATCTGGCAAAGAGAGCTGTGTTCCTTGAAAGCTTATATCACAATAAAATGTGTTAGCCTTGACGATGCTACTGGACTCTTGACTATTTTAAACATGCTGTCACTTAGTTCTCACGTGTACCCAGAAATCAAACGTTGTGGAAGAGCCAGTTTGGTGTAGTGGTTAAGTGTGAGGACTCTTATATGGGAGAACCAGGTTTGATTCCCCACTCCTCCACTTGCACCTCCTGGCATGGCCTTGGGTCAGCCATAGCTCTGGCAGAGGCTGTCCTTGAAAGGGCAGCTGCTGTGAGGGCCCTCTCCAGCCCCACCCACCTCACAGGGCGTCTGTTGTGGGGGAGGAAGGGAAAGGAGATTGTGAGCCGCTCTGAGACTCTTCGGAGTGGAGGGCGGGATATAAATCCAATATCTTCTTCTTCTTCTTCTTTAAAGGTGCCACTGGACTCAAACTTAGCTCTCACATCTGCTAACTCCTTTATTATCTGTATGCCAATTTGCTGCTATTTACATGTCTTACCAAATGTGTTATTCCAATCTCAGCTGTATTTATTGCTCAGTTACTTATGCATCTTGACTCTAATTAGCTCTTCCTGGCAACTAACCTCTCCCCCATCTATATGTAATATTTGAGGAAATCTGTATCAAGAGGATCTGAAGCAGTGTACATGTACACATGCTAAGTCTCTCAGTTATTGCTTATACCAAGAACTGAATTTTCCTGGTCTTGAAGGTGCCAATGGATTCAACTTTGTTCTCATATCTGTTTCTTAACTCTTGTATTTCCATGCTAATTTATTGACATTCACAGATCTTACCAGCTATCTTAATCAAATCTCGTCCCAGTTACTTATGCATCTTGATTCTACCCAGCCCTTCCTGGCAACTAACCCCACCCCCATGTGTAATGGTTGAGAAAGTTCTGTTTCACTGTACCTGAATAAGTGTGCATGCACACAAAAACTTATACCTTGAATAAAACTTTGTTAGACTCAAACTTTGTTCAATTGTATTAACAGTCTTTGGTTAAGTTCATACGTAACCATTTAGAGAGTCAGTCTGGTGTAGTGGTTAAATGTACTGACTCTTATCTGGGAGAACTGGATTTGATTCCCCTCTCCTCCACCTGCACCTGCTGGAATGGCCTTGGGTTAGTGATAGCTATTACAGGAAGTTGTCCTTGAAAGGGCAGCTGCTGTGAGAGCCCTCTCAGCCCCACCCACCTCACAGGGAGTCTGTTGTGGGGGGGAAATATATAGGCGATTGTAAACTGCTCTGAGACTCTGATTCAGAGAGAAGGGTGGGGTATAAATCTGCAGTCGTCTTCTTCTTCGACAAAGGAGTTTGGCAGCTAAAGTTCTCCCTAAGAAGTAAATGTTAAAGAACTGGACTATAATGTCCCTAGCCCCCACAGACAACATCATTCCAGGAACTGGACTTTAGTGCAGTTCCTTCCAGAAGATGTTAATGGGGGCAAACAAGTCTTTTTGGGGAAAGGAAGAGTTTCAATAGGCACCACGAGTTAGATTCAGTCCTTCCACAAACAGTGGAGATTTTGCCATCTTTCCACTACAGTGCTGGTGGCGCTCTGAAAAGCTATGTCTGAGTGGTCAGATACACTTGGGAATTGTGTGGGATATTGCATGTAAGTTCTCCACCCAGAAGGGAGAAATAACCTCCCCAACTCTTGCATGAGGAGCTGCTTCCTGCAGGTTCCCCACACCACTCAGATGACTGTAAAAGGCTCAAGGACGTGCCAATGTTGATCCTACACCCTATACCTACAGCAGCTTACCTAGAGGCTTGAACTGCGCATTGCTATAACCAAATAACCATTCAGGTGTATAACTAGCATTAAAAAAAGATTTTTTGGGGGGGGGGAACTGGGTTTACAAAAGAAAAAACGGTTTACAACAGATGGACCAAGTGAACTTCTGCAAGTCCAATTTAGATCATTCTGTGAGCACACCCTGGAGATCTGGGTTGCCTACACTATGGCTCCCTACTGCTGTCCGCAGTTCACGAATGTCAAAGTGCCCATTAAATAATCTCAATCCTCTTTAGGATGTTAATTCCCTCCTGCTCGTCAATTCCAATATCCCCTTGTATTTGTTTTCTTTTCTTAGAATGTTCTTTCTTTTCCTAGAATGCAATTTTGGGCTGTATCAACAGAAATATAGTGCCCAGTTCACGTGATGTGATGGTACCAGCGTTACTCTGGCTGGTAAGACCTCACCTGGAGTATTGTGTTCCGTTCTGGGCACCACATTTTAAGAAGGATATAGACAAGTTGGAACAGGTCCAGAGGAAGGTGATGAAGATGGTGAGGGGTCTGGAGACCAAGTCCTATGAGGAAAGGTTGAAGGAGCTGGGGATGTTTAGCCTGGAGAGGAGGCATCTGAGAGGTGATATGATCACCATCTTCAAGTACTGTCATATAGAGGATGGTATGGAATTGTTTCCCGGAAGGTAGGACCAGAACCAATGGGTTGAAATTAAATCAAAAGAGTTTCCGGCTCAACATTAGGAAGAACTTCCTGACTGTTAGAGCGATTCCTCAGTGGAACAGGCTTCCTCGGGAGGTGGTGGGCTCTCCTTCCTTGGAGGTTTTTAAACAGAGGCTAAATGGCAATCTGACAGCAATGAAGATCCTGTGAATTTGGGGTAGGTATTTGTGGGTTTCCTGCATTGTGCAGGGGGTTGGACTAGATGACCCTGGAGGTCCCTTCCAACTCTATGATTCTATGATTCTCTCAAATCCCATTTTGTTTAAGATGTGCTCCCTCTCTCTCCTTTCTGCTAAATCTATATTCTTCTCCAATACTCCCATCCATGAGATTGTAACAGTGAGTTATATTAGTCATCCTATTTTATCCATTATTCTTTCATATGCTACAACAATTATTTGCACAGTCTCCTAAGGACTGCTACCAAATATGCTCATTAAATGCTTAGGATTCCTACCAAATATTCTGATTAAATGTAAACCTACTGAAGTAAAGGGTATGCAGCCCTTGGTAATCCAGAGGACACTTGTTAAAAATTCTGTTAAAATGCAGGCTCAATCTAGTCTGTGTGCTGTTTAAATATTATTTTTGCCTAAAGACAAATAACACATTATGTCCTCTAGGCCCTTACACCACACTTCTGTGCCCGCACTGGTATTCACAACATCTCTTAATTTATCCACAAATTGTTAATGTGCAAGCATATGCTACTCCCTCTTCGAGATTATTAAAAAACGCTAAATTAGACAACCCCTAAGGTACTTTATACAGCAGAGCTCAATGCATTCAACCAGTTCTAATCAGACTCAATATGTCCTACTCCCAATTAGTCTAAATCAATGAACTACTATATCTCAACTACTCCCAAGTATGACAAATCCTGTCAATATGATATCTTCAGTCACGTGGAAAATATCACCATCTTCATGTAAGAACCATATCTTTTACACACTTAAATGCAACTGCAGTCCCATGTCTATGTAAGGAGCCCTAGGAACTTCCATGCTGACTACTTGACAGTAAACGGCTTAAGGATGCTAACCAAGTTTGTTTTTCGATATTGATATTTTTGAATTCTGGAAAATCGTTTAAAAACCAGCTGAATTCAAATGTCTCTGTTGCACACATCTAGGATCTATTCAAATGTAAAAAATCACTGTCCTTATGAGAATGAACACTTGAAGCCCTCTCATTCTCTCCCATCTTCTTCTCACACGTGGATCAGATACTGAAGATTTCCTAGTTCCCAATGAACAGGTTCAACGTTGTACTCAAAACTAGATTAAATGACAAATGCGTCCTCTTGCCTGCAAACCAGGATTCCGAAGCAGGATCAAAATGTGGCACAGAACCTTGATTTGTAGGCAACAGTTTATCCCTTCCCTATTCAGGTGTTGTGGCAAACAATGGTTTGTTGTGGGCCTGGAAGTCTTCGCAATCTACACCGTGTGAAAAGGGAACAGGAGGTAGGAAGGGAATATGCCATCTGGAGGACTTCCAGTGCTTGTTCCCATAACAAACAACAATCATATAATAATAATAATTATTATTATTATTATTTATATCCCGCCCTCCCCACCTAGGCAGGCTCAGGGCGGCTTACAAGACATGGTACATATACCATGATATAACAATAAAATACAGTTAATACAATAAAATACAGTTAAAATACAAATTCGTGACTTTAAGTTAAATAATTTAAAACCAATATAAATTAATGGTGCTACAGTTTCAGTACATATATAAAGATGGCTTGATATCACTGCCAAGATTCCGCCTTAGAAGGCAAGTTGGAAGAGGGCGGTTTTACAAGCCCTACGGAACTGGTTAAGATCCCGCAGGGCCCGTATCTCCTCTGGCAGCTGGTTCCACCATTGGGGAGCCGTTATCGAAAAGGCCTGCTCCCTTGTTGTTTTTAGCTTGGCCTCCCTTGGCCCAAGGATTTTCAGAAGATTTTGTGAACTAGATCTCAGTGCTCTCTGGGGAACATATGGAGAGAGACGGTCCCTAAGGTAGGCAGGTTCTCGGCCATATAGGGCTTTAAAGGTAATAACCAGCACCTTGTAACGAATATGTAAATGTAGCCTAAGTTCATACCATCAAAATTCCATACAGAAAAATGAATGACTGCAGAAATACAGCAAATCCCTTTCAACCTTAATATTCAGTCCAATACTACGTTTACTAAACTGGAAATACCTTAATCCCAGCCTTAGTGTGCATAGGATTGCCGCCTCAGAAAGAAGACGCATGAAGCTGCCGTATACTGAATCAGATCCTTGGTCTATCAAAGGAAGTATTGTCTACTCAGATTAGCAGTGGCCCTGCAGTATCTCAGACCCGCCACCTTGATCCTTTTAACTGGAGATGTCAGGGATTGAATTTGTGGCTGTGTGCATGGCAGGCAGTTGCTCCACCACACAGTCATGGCCCATCCCTACAAGAAGCTTCTCTGCCAAATTAAACCCCAGAATGGTGGTTTCAGAGAACATATTTACAAGCTGCAAGCATACTGAGATTTAAACCATGACCAATTCCATTGCATACTTCCATGCATGTCTGCAAGCCCATTGATATATATATATAAGTGTTTATATGTAAACCTTAAATTGGTGGACAACCTTGTGCTTGCCCCCTCTTTTTTTGACACCCAGCAATGTTAATGAAGGTGCACAGAGCCTAAATTACGTTAGGCTACATATCAAACCTCATCTACCAGTCATTTACTTTTTTTTTAACCAGCCGGCTACAAAAGGTGACAGAAAGTAAATTTCCCCTGATAAGCCAGATGCATCAAATTCCTTCTTTCCAGATAATTCCCTGGAGAAGGAACGTGCTAACACCACCCCCATCACCAAAGAACAAAACCTAATCAGCCTCTTAAATGTTGGCTCCTTATAACCAAAATTAGCAATAACAAGATAAGCAAAACTTCCTCCCTCTCTCTCTCTTTTTTTTTAATGAAGCTGTTTTGCATCCAGTCCATCCAAAGATTAAAAACAATCAATCCTGGCTATACTTTTTTTTTAAGAGAGAAGAAACAGATGCTTCTTCCTGACAAAACTGATTGCAAGTGTTAGACAGTGAACTGACCTGCCTGCAGGGCAACCGTATCAGCCGTAAGCTGTATCAATCATTTCTTTTAAGCCACTGGTTATTAGTAAGTGCAGGATTTAAGGAGGACTCGCGCTATTGAAAGCATTTTCTTATTTTTGTCAGCTTTTCGTGACAAAAAAAAAAAACATTTCCAAAATTCTCAGGGAGGTGGGAGGGCGGTGGGGAAGATCAAATAAGCAGCTCGTGAATCAAATGAGGTTAAAATGAGACGCTACTTTTCCTCGGGAGCAGTGAGATATGATCCAGTTATAAAAGCTGTGACTTTTACTTGGGCAGCCCTTGTTGACTAAGTGTTAAAAAAAAGGCATTTGCCATTATAACAGCATAAAAACTAATGCCTCAAAGTGTTACCTTCTCAGGCCTTTTAGCAAATTTGTTAACACTTTTAGGTATATTACTTCACCTTTCTCTTAGTGTGAACTGGTATCAATTATTTAGCCAGTTTTATTATGTTATTAGAATACCTGCTGATTAATCAGGAATCAAAGTGTCATTTTAGAGCAGTGCCCTTCACTTTCGCTGTGCGCTTCTTTAAATGTAAATAATGCATTCAATGCGAGTACAAAAAAATGAAACCGTTTACCTACGGAGAATTGCCGGAGAGTTTAATTTGTATATATGCCATCTTCACAAAACTACAAAGGGTTTTAAAAAGTGTTTTTATAGTATTAAAGAGGGGGGGGGGAACAGGGCAGTAAAAAACGGGGATTGATGCAGAAGTGCCCATAAACAGGATTTTCTGCAACTCTACTGAATTCACACATAAGAGGGTTACATGCGATACTAACTCCAACCTTTCTGTTCACAATTAAAACCGCTTTAAAAGATAAACACCACAAAACACACAGAAGCAAATGTACAAGTATCCAACAATGTCATGTTTATTCTTACCCAGCAAAGTAAAAAAAAGGAACCTTTTAATACTTAATTTTGTGAGCATTAAACAACTAGTGTGAAAAACAAGATGCATGTAAACTATTTCTCCTGCCTCTGCTTCAATGACTAGCTGAGACAACCTGTTATAGGAGGTGTTAATTGGCAATAGGAGTGCAAGTCAGAAGCATGTTCCCCATCGTCCTAACCCAGCAAGGCTAGGTCATTAAAGTGGAAATGAATTCTTTCATGCTGACTTAACTCTTGGAGTGCAGATTTTCAGCTGTTACACCTAGAGACAATTGAGAGAATTTTAAAACGTGTGTTACTTTAGATGGAAAGGGGGGGGGGGTTGGCCTCCACACCCCCACCCCTTCACCATCATGGACAGGGTTTGTATGTTATATTTTATTATTCAGTATATATTAGAAGGGTTTTTTTATGCCTATGGGATCACATCCGCTTCCCTATATGTAGATTTACAATTAAGACAATATACATGTACTTAAAAAGCTGTGCCAGTCACAAGGGAGGAGAACAAAACAATCGGCCCTTCTAAATGATGGTGGAATCCAATTTTAAAATTCGCGTTTGGCTTTGAAGCTATTTACTGCTAAACCTTGAACATGCCTATATCCATATTTTTTTTTTTTACACAAGGCAGGTGGTTTTGTTGATTAGATAGGGGCTCTACTTTATTTTATAAAATAGGATGTAGTGCACTTGAGGCCATCACTGAAATACGAAGGTGCAATATACCCTTTCCAGTAGATGCTTTATAACTGTTAAAATCTCTCATTCAGAAACTGTTCCTTGTAAGGACGTATTTTCTTTAGCAAATGTTCAATATCCATTTGTTGCAAACTTCTACTGGTGCTTTCTCCCATCCAGGGACATCTACACCAGGGTCTCACAACTTTATGAACCTCTGGGCACCTTTGGACTTTTGACAGTGGATGGTGGATGAATGGCTGACACAACAGGCAGAGCCAGCCACAAAATCTCAGAGAGTGAGGTCATGCTTAAGTCTAAGAGTAACTTCAACATTTAAGGCAAAAGTTCTTTTAATAAGATGCCGTTTAACATACTGCCTTCAAATATTTGAATAGCTGAATATCCCTGGGCCAAGGGAGGCCAGATTGAAGTCCACCCGGGATCGGGCCTTCTCCATAGCGGCTCCCCTACTGTGGAACCAACTCCCGGAGGAGGTATGGGCCCTGCGATGTTTAGACCAATTCCGCAGGGCCTGCAAGACCCACCTCTTTAAAATAGCCTTCACTTAATACCGAGCCAAGAAAGTCCTGCTGGATATGTTTTATGTTTTAGTCACTGGATTTTATGGAAGATCTTAACCATAGCACCATAATTTTAACCTTAATGTAATTTTTTAATGATTTTAAGGATGATTTTATAACTGAAATTGTAATTGTTGTATATGGTTTTATTGTACACTGTATTTAAGTGTTGTGAGCCGCCCTGAGCCTGCTTGCGGGGAGGGCGGGATACAAAAAAAAAAAAAACTTGGTGGGCACCAGGAAAGGTACCACATTGAGGCTCTGATCAACACTACAGTTAGCATACTATTCTGGTGCACAGAAGGCAGTAAGTCATGCCTCACTATAGCTCAGGAGTCAAAAGGGAAGATGCACCGTGGATTTAAAACATCACATATTCATTCAGCTCCATTAAAACAAAAGGTCTGCAGAGTAATCTGACAGCCTAGGCTCAGTGAGAAGCGTAACAATAAGTCCTGTTAATGGCTATCTCCAGAAGCTGCTGGCATTCAATTATAAGAGAATTTCCTGTCTGAAACAACATTTTTAAGAGGAAGTACTACCATGGACTGAAAACAGCTGATCAGTTAGCGATAGTGAATGTCTTCCATGATGAGAAAACAAAGAAGAATAGCAAACATGCCTGGTTAACACAAGCACAACATACAAACAATTTACGCTCCACCTTCCATCCTAGAGGTGCATTTGTCATACAGCTGTATCAGAAGAAAGTGTTTGTGCGCAAGAGGCTTTTATGATGCTCAAAGAGCAAATTACCTAGGTCATTTTCAGAACACTGACTGCGGGCATGTTGTAAAACCAGTGAGATTTTAGCAGTTCTTCCTAGCCCAAACAGCATAAGCCAAAAGAAATAACAGAGACACCGTTCAGTTTGCTTAGGATTGCGAATATGCAAAAGGAAGGAGTAACGCTTTAAGAAGTGGAGGATCTAAACAACTGGACCTGAGAAAGCACATGGTTCCCCAATGGAATATGACATCACAATACATTTTCTAAACTTACTTGGAAAGAGAAAAGGCTGTCCACAGCCTCCCTCCCTTTAAAATGGCTGCCAGATATATCTGCACAGACTTAAAAACAAATTTGCCCATATGTCCCTGAACAGTGATATGTATACAAGAGTGGGCGAGAAGGGGCTATAGCTCAGTGGTAGAGCATTTGTTTTGCCTGAAGGTCCTAGGTTCAATTCCCAGCATCTCCATTTAAAAGGCTCACATAGGGGGACATAGAATCATAGAGTTGGAAGGGTCCTCCAGGAACATCTAGTCCAACCCCCCTGCACAATGCAGGAAACTCACAAACACCTCCTCCTAAATTCACAGGATCTCCATTGCTGTCAGATGGCTGTCTAAACCTCCAAGGAAGGAGAGCCCACCACCTCCTGAGGAAACCTGTTCCACTGAGGAATCGCTCTAACGGTCAGGAAGTTCTTCCTAATGTTGAGCCGGAAACTCTTTTGATTTAATTTCAACCCATTGGTTTTGGTCCTACCTTTTGGGGCCACAGAAAACAATTCCACATCATCCTCTATATGACAGCCCTTCAAGTACTTGAAGATGGTGATCATATCACCTCTCAGCTGCCCTGTCTCCAAGCTAAACATCCCCAGCTCCTTCAACCTTTCCTCATAGGACTTGGTCTCCAGACCCCTCACCATCTTCATCGCCATGACAGGCTTCTGCCCAAGACCTTGGAAAGCTGCTGCCAGTCAGAGTACTCGACTGTGACAGCCTCAGAATAATTCATAATTTATTTACTGCGCGGGTTTTATTTTAGTTCTGCTTTTCTCACTGGTGTCCACAAAGCTCTTACAGCTTCCACTTCAGGTGGACATAGTGACAGAAGTGAGTGGCGGGGGATCAGCTCCCTTTCTTTCTGTGATGAACAGAATGGGAGCTGTATCAGGACCTGCTGATGGCACCTGGGTTTTTTGGCCACTGTGTGACACAAGAGTGTTGGACTGGATGGGCCATTGGCCTGATCCAATATGACTTCTCTTATGTTGTTAAGTTCTTGCCCTTTCCTCCCTCCTTCTTACCGAAGAGGGCTGTGCACATGCAAGGTGCGTGGCCTTAATGCAGAAAGGAGGGGACCAGCTGGAAGCTGAAGAGTCACTTCCCTCTCTCAAGCACCTGAAAACTTCTGCAATGTTTGAGGAAGGCTGACAGTAGAAGGACATAAACATGATGCTTTCCTGAATGCTCCCTACAAAGCACTGCATTACTATTACCCCAAAACATTACTTTCAAAACCTTAATCCACTGATAGAGACAGGTAACCAGAGGTGGAATATTTCCCCCAATAGATGCTATGACGGAACAGAAAATGATGATCTGCCCCTTCTAGTCCTGATTTACTGATGCTCGCTAACGCAGAGCACCTCAGCAAAACATCAACAGCTCCTGTTGGAAGCTCTGCTGTTGGTCTCAGCACACAAACTTTTGACATTTGTTAGGCTCTTTTTTAGGACTGGGGTATAATTGCCTGCACAAATCTCAAATCTGGGCTTTTCATTCAATATTGTGCAATCCAATCAGATGTTTGTTTGCTCATAAGCAAGAGCCCCGTGGCACAGAGCGGTAAGCTGCAGTACTGCACTCCAAGCTCTGCTCACAACCTGAGTTCGATCCCAGCGGAAGCTGGGTTCAGGTAGCCAGCTCATGGTAGACTCAGCCTTCCATCCTTCTGAGGTCCGAAAAATAAGTATGCAAGCACCAGTCGTTTTTGACTCTGGGGTGACGTTGCTTTCACAACGTTTTCACGGCAGACTTTTTACGGGGTGGCTTGCCATTGCCTTCCCCAGTCATCTACATCTACGGGGTGGCTTGCCATTGCCTTCCCCAGTCATTTTACTGACCTCGGAAGGATGGAAGGCTGAGTCAACCTGGAGCCGGCTACCTGAACCAGCTTTCGCTGGGATCGAACTCAGGTCATGAGCAGAGGGCTCCGACCTGCAGTACTGCAGCTTTACCGCTCTGCACCACCCCATAAAAAAAAAATCTGCCATGAAAATGTTGGGAAAGCAACGTCCCCCCCAGAGTCAGAAATGACTGGCGCTTGCACCTTTGCTCATAAGCAAGCCCAATGGACATTGGAATACACCCCAACTGAATTACATGCGTCTAGGACTGATGCCTTAAATTCAGATCTGGGTCACTGGGGATGTTGGGATTTTTGCTGTTAACCAAAACTCCACAACTGAAGCTCTTGAAGAAGGGAAGGAAGATCTAACGCAAGTACTGAACCATAAACATGCTTGCTTTTGAGGGGTGGTGGTGGTTAACAATAGATCATTAACCTGCCATTACAAAGCTTGCGAAAGAAGACTAGACTGTGTTTAACCTCTACATACATTAGATCAGCGCATTCAACAGGATTTTTAGATCAGCGGCAGGTCTCTTAACTGCTACAGGTTTTATCAATGAGTTCTAAAAATAAAAAAAAAATAACTAAAGAGCTTCTACAGCATCAAGCGGTGCAGTGCTTGAAACCTCTTTCAAAGTGACAGTTTTCGAGTGCCACGTACAATGCCCTAATCTGGAAGTGTCCCAGCTAACCCATCTGATCAACAATTTCACAGATGGAAGCACTTGATGGCTAATTGGCAAGGCCATTATTCAAACAAAATAGCTATTTGCAATTCTTGCTTCTTTATTTCCAGTTGAAGTGCTAACACGTCTAAGAGACAGGTCACCCTCCCCCCCCCCGCCCACTGCAAGGCCTTCGGAAAAAGGCGCGGTCTACCTTTGCGTACAAGACGCAATTTAAAAGAGCCTTGCCAAAGTCTCAGTAAGCGAAGAACTGAGCGAGATGCCGTGTTCCGTATTCAAGGACAGACTCTCGGCTGGCGTTTCAGTTATTCTTTTGAGGGCTGTGTACAGTGTTACTCTGGGTTATTTACCCACCCACCCGCATCATCATGTCACCAGCTGTCAATGCTGCTATTGTGCATTAGAAATTGACATTTTGGAATTCATAAAAGGCAACGAAGCAAGAGCAAATGTTTCATTTGTATTAATACATTTAGAAACCCAAAGTCTTTAGTCAACAAAGTAACTACATGGCTAGATCCTGCAGTCCAACTGGAAAGTCTCTGCATACTGGCCTTACAGGTAAAGAGCTCCAGCATCCTGCTACAGCAGGAGAGTTTTGTTACAGGGAACACTGGACTTATCTCAGAGGCTCAAGTTCAATGCTTTGCATCAACAGATCACCAGTGGATGTGAAAATGTCTCACCTGAGCCCCAATTGTGTCCTTGAAAAATGGTTATTACAAAAAGAAAAGAAAAGAAATACTGTGTACGTATACGGGAGGGATTAATTTTATTATCTTCTGGAATAGAATTAATGGAATTGTTCTATGATAGCTCAATGCTGCAACTGGCCAAGTTTAAGGAAACATTTCACATTCCAAATTGTTTACTCAGACTTTGGGGCCAAGTCAATCCGACACACATCTTTTAAAGAGTATTTTTAATATTCTAATAACAATGACATTCTGATAAGTATGCAGAAAAATCCAGCACATTTGTGACCGCTACATGTTTTAAAACTGATAAACCTGTACTGCAGAAAAAGGACACGAGGTTCTCAAAGTGACAATTCAGATATAATGTAATATTGTATTCAATGAGATGCTCCAATGTTTTAAGACCAATATTTTCACTGCGCTGTCAAGGGGAGCATGCTACATCTATATATTTCGTTCCAGGCCAGCTGCCTTTCAACGGAAGAGGACTGATTTATTAGGATGCTGTGTGAATATAACTTTGAACGGTTTCCTTGCATTCACATCTGGAGCCCAACTCTGATACCGTTTGGCTCCCAAATGATCACCACGGCGAGAATCTGTAGCTACTGTCAGGCCCATGGCTAAGTAAGGATCACATAAAGATGCCAGCTGTATAATCTTCATATGGGAGGCCAACATGGGCAGGTACAATTTCCTGGTGCAAATAACAGCACTGTATTCAACATGGAAGCACATGCAGAGCCAAAGGCAGGTAGTTGTGTAGCAGTCAAAGTTTGTATGCAATGGGCTTTAGTTTAGTCAAAACCGGTACAAGGGCTATGAAAGATTTTACAAGTCACCACAACAACTTCAGCTATAATTAAATGACAGTCTCCACATTTTTAAAAAAATTGTAATCCCACTTAGGGCGGTGTATAAATCGCAAATTAAATTACATTAAATTAATCTGCAAGAAAGGCTGGTGAAGTCCTCCACTGACATCTCTCAAGTTATCAGATACCATTGCTACTATATTAATCATTAATTTCAGACATCACAGATCTCCCCATAAATTTCTACACCAAGCACAACTGATCAAGAACGTTACATAAATACTATTCCAGAATTCCATTTGTTATCTAAACAATATCATTTTGTAATTTTGCTGCCCCCCCACCCCCCCGCCATCAAGTTCTGGTGACACTCAAAAATAGCACTCTTAGCTCTCAACCCTTACATGAAACTGCCACGCACAGATTCCACAGAGCCTTTATGCTTTGTTAGATCAACACAGAACTACACTACTGGATCAGGTACTACTACAGATAATATACAATAAATCAGGCATCGATGATTAAGGTATCTATTTCTGGGATCTGGCAACTCAGAACTGCTTCAATATTTTGCAAGCATCCGGTCTTCTCATACAAAACCCATGCTCGCATGAAATTCTGAAGTGCTGTCCAACTTCACAGTTCCATAAAAAGATCTCAATCTGCACCCCCCTGAAAAATTACTATCATCAGTCCTCAACGTAAGCTTCCCCCAGTTTTATTGATTTAGTACCTCCATGGCAAGCCAGATCTTGCTGAAACTAAAAAGATCAGCCAAGGTAACCCAATTTGCTCTGTGATATCAGGGCATCTGATGTCCCTAATCATTTAGGAAGCTGAACTGCACAGCACAACTCATATCCATCACACCTAATTGACAAAAGAGATCTGGACTGTCATTGGGGGGGCGGGTCAACATAGACTGAACAACTTCCAAGGCAGTCTTTACCTAGAACTAAAATAGTATGGGCTGAGACCAATTTATTTGTAATGCTTATTTATACAGCAAAATGCAGATTCTAAAAAAAAATTGGGCAGAGCAGTGGGGAAAAGTTAACCAAAAATAAGGATGTGGAAGGCACTTGGGATTTTATTTCACGGAAGAAGTTGCTATAAATAATACTCCTGTACACAAAAACAAAACAAAAACCAAGACGTTGAAATGCTAAAGATGTTTGGTGGCTTCATTAATCATGGCAGACAGCTTTCAGTATTCTTACAGTCTTATCGCATGGCCATCACCATAACACTGAGCAGACCTCATGACACATTCAAACAAACAGCACTGTATGAATGAGATTTTGGAACTGTCATCAGTGACTAACCCACAAAGGTTTTATTTATAACAGATTCTTTGTACTTTTCTCAGCATGGCAGATCAAATTTTGCCAATACATCTGGCTCCAAACATGATGCCATGTGACAATGAGACTGATCTTCCATCTTCACATGTGACATGCTGTGTAGTTCTATTATATTTCAGTGAAGGTCTGTGCAATGCATCTGACAATGCCTCTGAAGATGACAGTGTGTCTGAGGAAGGTGGTGTGGCTCTTGTTTTCAGGAGTTCATCCCACAACAGACTGACTGTATGACGTACGATAGGAAGCAATCTCTCTGCTGCAACAAACTAACATGGCCACCATTCTAGAATTCATATGCATGACATACAATGAAAAATATAGCAATGTTTTTTTTTCTTTTATAGTTACCATATTTCAAATCTGCAATTATGTGATTATGCTGCTAAAACTGTTTTATTATTATTAATTTAAAGAGACTCCAGCAACTACAACATCAACGATACACCAACAAACTGAATACTAACCTGTCCCAGACCAGGCATGCCTCCACCAAGTCGAAGAAGTCTATCCATATTTTCTAGAAAAAACAAAAAGAAAGCATACCTAGACTCTGATGTGTTTACTAACTTGTTCTCCATACAATTCACCTTCAGTCCCTAAGTATGTCAAAAATATTGGTAGTAATTACAACACAACATCAGACTTCCTGTTAATTAACACCACATATTAATTCAAGAAGCTGTCTTCCATGCTAATTAACAACCTTACTTTAGATGCATAGGTTTTGGGTTATCCCCAGTTTTGAAAAAAAAAAAAGACACGTATTTCTTGTTATAATCTTTTTTTAAAAAAAGTTTGCAATCATTTATTTCCTCCCCTGTTCCCATGCCACTTACCTTGGGAAGAAACATCTGCATGCAAAAGTAGAGAAAACTCATCACCGCTAGAGTTTCCTTTAATTTGTCTAGGGTACATCATATAAAAATAATTCAAAAGTGAAGATTTTTAACATCCTCATTAGTAAGTTCTGTGCTAATTAACTTACAGCTTGTCAGTTATCATCAAAACTGCATGTGAAAGACGCTGAACAGATTATAGATTTCTGAATTAGCATCAAAAGCTTTTTTTAATGAACTCATTACTCCAAAAGAACACTGTAAAGTAAACATTAAATGCCTTTAGTTAAAGTACTAAGAGCTATACCGTCGATTCCCTACATTTCAAATCGTGTTAAATATGGAATGCTGGAGAAAGGCTAGGCCACAAACCATGTGACATTTGTTATTTTGCTTTAACATTAACATCTTGAGATATGACATGTCACTTCGGGTTCTTGAAATTCAGAATATCTTAACTAGCAGCATGCCTCCATAAGTGATGGTCTAAATTGCTGCTTAACTTTTCAAAGCTAGGCCCACCAGAATCCAGTCCATGAATGCCAAGACTTAAAATAGCCACAATCTTTCTCTACACTTAGTATCAACAGAAAGCATCTATGGATACTAGAGTTCACATAGTAAAGGCCTAAGCATGTGCACATTACTTTCAGGACAGCAGTGCGGCTTCTCTAAGAAAATATCAACTGGAAAAATTTCCAGAAAATAAATGATAATTGATGTAAATAAATAATATTTGCAAAAGAAGGCAAATATACTACGGAAAAGCCCTGAGGTTTGTCCCTGTTTCATATCCCACACAGAGACCATTTTAAAAGATTTTCTTTTTTGCAGTTTCCAAGGAGAAATGTAACATCAGAGAATTTTTCATTTTGCAAACATTTTCCATGCAAATTTTCAACCCCACATTACTGCTTCAGGGATGCTCAACTCATGGCATTTCTTCAAGGGTGCTCTACATCAGGGTGTCAAAACTTATTTGTTACAAGGGCCAGATCTGACATATGGGACTATGTGGTGTTGGGCCATGCGCGTCATAAAACATAATGCCAGGTAGCAGAGATATAAACTTTATAAAGAATACAAACACAATTAAAGATTTTCTTTTACTTAAAATACAAACATGCTTAAAGCTCTTGTGATATTTTGTTTAAAATGGAAAGGTGGGAGAATAGTGGGACTTTGCAACGCAATTTTTAAAATAAAACATCAAGAAAAAGCACAAGGATCACAGCAGAAACTAAAAATATAAACAAAAAATATAAAATGCTCTGAGCCTAGGAAAACATGAAATGGCTGGGCATTGCGACTCCCCCCACACACACACCTTCCTAGCTCTACTCAGATTGGCAATGGCTCTCTAGTGTAATGTCCCCCTTAGGCTGTGGGTTCTCAGGTTAGAATACTCACTAGGCACCAGTTCTCAGGTCCATTCAGCAGAGACAAGCTGGTTCAAAGCATCAGTCCTTTATTTTCCAGCAAGCAACAGCTTCAACTGGCCATACAAATGTTGGAAAGTGAAACTACTTGAGATCAACTCCATTTAAATATGTTGCAGAACAGACAAAGTTGCAAGGAAAACATGGAATGGATTTTCCACTGAGGTCTCTGGTCTCCCAGAATAGTCTATCTGGGCAGAGACACCTTAATGGAAAATCCATTTTGCATTTTCTGTGCAGCTTTGCAAGCCCAGAAGAGCTTCTTTCTGAAAGCAGGCAAAGAAAGAGCTGAGAACTTTGGCTGCCTTGGAGCTTCAAAGGGTGAGGACAGAAGAGGGAGAAGGGGGGAGAAAAGAGCCATGGGCCTGATAACAGCTCTGGATGGGCCTGCAGCAGCCCACAGGCTGTGACATCTCTACTCTACACTGCAATGAGACAAAGAGGAAACCATGGATTCTCTTTCTCTCTATATATATACTTTCCTAAGATAGCTATAAGATGCCTAAGAATAAGATAAAAAAACATGAAAGTACCTTTTAGGCTACAGATAGCAATTTTCTGCCCCAAAACATTTCCCCTCTGCTCTAATTAAGCTGATTAAATATGGAAGGAAAACTTTCTCCAGTAGAACACGGCACTTGATCCCGAAAGATTCTACAAACCCTAATGATGTTACCAGCCGTGAAAACCTGAAATCTTTGATGATTAAATATGCATTGTACCTACTGATACTTGACAAAGGGAGCTTTGACTTTTGAAAGCTTCTACCCTGAAAATCTTGCTTGTCTCTAAGGTGCTACTGGACCGGAACCTAGCTGTTCTACTGCAGACCAGCATGACTACCCTCTGAAACCCTTTAGGCTGGATTCTATGAACTCCTGGCCAATTACACTAAGACATTCAATGTAATTCGGGGGCCCTTTACACAAATGTAGCTTTCTGTGCAAGTTGAAAATTACAACACATACAAAGGTACATCCACCCAGTCGCATCCCAACAACTTTAGTGTTAGGGAAACTAAGGAACATCTTCATGTGTACGCAAAGCTCCTCCCACCAGTGCTGTTCCATTTTGATTATTTTAGCCTGAGAGCTCCAGATGACAGAAAAGTGCTCCACACCCATATCAATGCCTAGATTTTATTTTCAAGTAGTTCAGGTCACGGTGTGCTATTAAGAAGATGGGAAAGTAAACTAAACCTTGTAATAAGAACTAGGTGAAGTTATATGGTTCAAGTTACCATACTGAAGGTGTAATGAGAGTGTAACATATAACTTCTCAGTAACTGGCCACTCAGAAGAAAGCAGAATCAAACAGGAACACTAAGGAACCATCCTACAGTAGAGTAAATCATGTTCCTTTCACTCTGTCAACTTAGGATCAGCTAACAGGTAACCAGTAATGCTTAAGTTTGTCATGTGAGAGGTGAGGACTGAATCAGAAATACTTCTGTAACAGGTTACCGGCAAACTCAGCAATTACCACTTTTTGGGGAGAAGGGATGCTCCACTGAAGCAGCAATAGGTACACAACTGTCTAATGCAAATGGGGCTTCTATAGCAGGGTCAAGATACTGTGCTATTGACTATCATCTCAAAAATATATTTTGCAATAGGCCAGGGAAATGAAAAAGTTAACTGTTGAGCTCCTAGTAACATGCCAAAATTAATGAAGTTAAACACCCAGGCAATACAAAGAATGCTTTCTCTAATGTATTATGCCTGTGCAATTCTCGCAGCATGTGTCACTTTTTAACAAAACTTTTTAACAAAGACTCTCGGGTTTGGATCCTACAGTCACTTTTGGTTTCTGCAGCAGAAGCTCCTTTGACAAAAAAAACCAAAAAGCAGCTTTTCCAGCTGCAGAGGATGCAATTCCCCTCTCCTGCTGCAGTCTTCCAAATTCCCTCCACCTCCACACTTTTCCTCCAGGTTTACAGGACTAAAGCAGCACAATTTTGGGTGGCAAAGAAGGCTGTAATGTGAGAGTGGAAGGCAAGGAAGTTGGCTTCTGATAGCATGACTCCACTCACACTGTTCTGGGTCCAAGTCATGCTTTTCTCAGTATTATGCCCACAGCCTCAAGATCAACACTTAACGCTAGCTCCATCATTTACAATTACAAAAAGTTACTCTTATAACCACTAAAAACATAGGCTCAACTAGGACTTAAGAACTATTGCCAGGTATGTATCTAGCTGTGCAGCTATTCAGATATGCTGAACAACAGAATGACATTTCTAGACAATGTAAGCAATACAGTGCTCAGGAATCTAAGAAAATGATTTAGCTCATTCTATTCCTAATTTGTACTCACCTACTCAGTTCTAGTAAGGCTTCCTGAGTCCTGATGTCAATGAAGTTTTATCCCTATGAACACAGAAAGAACAACAGACTCTGAGAACAGTTCCTTAGCTTTGTGTACAGGAAGTCATACTCATGACACCATGGGCATACCTTTGCTGAATTTCAGGCAGCTTAACATTGGCTATAACAAAAATCCTATGACTAGACACAGTGCATTTAACAAAATGTTGCATGGTAGGTTGCTGGAAAGGTTCTAGCTCCTTTCAGTGAGCATCACAGAACAAAAAAGAGGATATGGTGCTATTCCCAGATGGTATCAGGAGGCTGAGGCACTTTGGGGTCAGCTTTGAGGTTTCTGTAAGATTATTGGGCAGTTTTTCTGTCTAGAAGAAATCACAGATGCTTGGCATTACAGTTCTCAACACTGAATTTGTGTCTGCAGAGATCGCATGTAAGCATACAGAGTTAAGAGACCTCAGTCCTATTGGTCCTCTGCAAATCTATGTACAAAGAATTAACCCCTTATCTCTTAAGTGCTAAGTTTCAAGAAGTTAAATTAATATAAGATTGTTTGGGTGAAATAGGTCTGGATAAGGAGGAAATGTTAAGAGGTGAAGTGTGAGGAGAGAGGGGAAAACAGTACAAATAAAAGTGAAACTTTTTAAGCAGAATACTCCAGAAATCTTGAGATCTTTATGAGTGTATCCTTATAAAAGTGTAAGCAAATACAATACATATGGTTATGTTATTATTTAGTTAAATAAAACACCATAGTTCAATAAAACAATGTAGTTAGATAAAACAATGTAAATGGTTATTGTTAATTATTATTTTTATCCTTCCGATAAAGTACAGCAGAAAAATTGCCCAAATATGAATAATTAACCTCTTAAACTGGAAAGAGTTCACCTTGCAGTGATTTCATAAATTACCTATAACTAAAACTAACCTTAAAAGTTGTTATACTAAAATGAAACCTTCATCTAGGTAGTAAATATTAAGTAAATCACTTATATGATGGTTTAAACAATTAAAAAGGAGCAAAACCTGACACTAGACAATTATGAATGATAAGTCCCACGTAGTTTGTCTCAGTTCAAAGTCCGTACGAAGACCCCGGGATTTATTATCTCTGTTTCAACTATTGCAATCTTCCACAGTGGTGTGGGCTTCAATCAAGTATTTCTGGACGCCAATGTTAATGAATAAATTCTGAAGTATTATTTCTGATTATTTATAAGAATTCCAGTAGTTATCTATGACAATTTCCAACTTGTTTCAATCTTCCATTCCCATTGAAGTATATTCTATTATGAAATCAAGCCTTCATTCAATTCTCCATATGCTTGTAGCTCTGCCTTCTTGGTGGGGGCCGTACAAAAAATTCTTATAAATAATCAGAAATAATACTTCAGAATTTATTCATTAACACTGGCATCCAGAAATACTTGACTGAAGCCTACACCGCTGTGGAAGATTGCAATAATTGAAATGGAGATAATAAATCCTGAAGTCTTTGTATAGACTTTGGGCTGAGACAAACTGCATGGAACTTATTATTCATAATTGTCTAGTGTAGGGTTTTGCTCCTTTTTGATAATATTAAGGCCAGCAAAAATTAGCCTTTATGTAGAAAACCATTATTTAAATCAAGTCTTACTGACTAGTGATTTAAATCGTGATTCAAATGAAATCCACCCTGCTCCCCTCCCCTCCAGTAAGGCCACAACATCCTATCCTTCCTTCAGCAGCACTCAGGGGTGAACGACTATTGCAGCAAAGGCTTACTTACTCATTCACTTCAAGGTGATACAGGAGAATAAAACATGAGTTGAAGAGACAAAAAATGGTATATTCATACACAAGTCAGGAGAAAGTCATTATGGACTCAGTTACGTAAAGATGTTGGATTCCTTACTTTAGTTTAACCAGAAAGCCATTTACAAATTCACTCACACTCTATATATGACCATCATAATTTCTAACAGAACTTTAATAGACCTTCAGAGCTCTATAAGGTTTGGGATCAACATACCTGAAAGACCACCACCTACAAATGATGCTGTTAGCCGCCCTGAGCCTTCTCCGGCGGGGAGGGCGGGATATAAATAAAATTTTGTTGTTGTTGTTGTTACTCTCTTACAAACTGCCCCACCACTGGGGTCATCTTTGGAGGCCCTGCTTCGGTGTTTTGGGTACCCCCACCTTCTTATGCAAGTGACAACACACAAAATGGCCTTCTCAGTCATGGCACCAAAGCTCTGGAACTCTCTCTCAAAAGAGACTGGTCTGTCCCTTTCTGTTGCCATCTTCCACTAGCGGATAAAGAGTTTCGTTTGTTTGGTATTCTCCCAGCAATCTCTCCTTCCTGACCAATGTTTTAATTGCTATTTTTACATTTTGGTATGTATTTTAATTCCATTTTTAATTTGCTGTAGTGATGTGTGCTAGGGGGGGCTGATTTTCATGACTCTAAAATGTGATCTCATCACGTATATTTTAAATTGTTGGTCACCTTGGTGGCTCTTGTGAGAGCAGACAGGTGGGATAGACAAATTTGGTGTAGATGACTGGGGAATGTAATGGCAAACCAACCCCTTAAAAGTCTGCCAAGAAAACATCACGCTGTGACATTACTCCATGGGTTGCTAACAATTCAGTGCTTGCACAAGGACTACCTTTACCCTTAAATTTGGTGCAACACGACAGAATATCTTAACATAGTCTATGGATCTGTCTAGAATTCCACAGGTACAAAGAAGGGGTTATTTTCACTGATCCGCCTCTTCCTGTGGTAGTGCTTTGATTCCCCCCTAAACAATTCCTAGCAGTCCCCCATCCCTCGGGGCAGCATTCAGGATGTATGTCTTGGACTGCCAAAGGAAAGGGGAATCAGCAAGAACACTCCCCTGCGGAAATCTAGGTGGGATAGAAACTCATGTATGTGACAAAGATTAGATAATGTTTAAAAATATATTATTTATATGCTCAACAGGGCTCCAATAACTTGCTGCACAAGGTTAGCATACCAAGGCCAACAGAGAAACATATTAGCTGAATTTTAGTATACCCTTTAGAGATTACCTGGAGAGCTATGCAGGAATGATACCCCGGGAGGTGAAAAAGCAGCTGTCTGAAGGAACATCAGGCTATCACCTGTCCTATTCTACGCAGGTTCAAGGGTACATACAACAACACCAAGCCAGGCAACATCTTGGACAGTTTTGCTTGGAAAGGGATTCTCCACAGGGATTTCAACCATGACCCCAGCCTCATTTTAACTTTGGTTGGCAAGTTACATGGGGGTGGAGATTAGGAGGCTAAACACACACTCCTGCCCTGTCTCTTAAATTCAAATTAACGGCAAGTATGCACCAGCTCTAGGAGTCTTGGATACCAGCCTTTATTAGCTATTTACAGTGGCTAAACATTTTATGAAAGCTGAAAAACGTTTTTCACATTTTCATATGGACAAGTTTTTGCAGATGGATGCTGTTGAGGTGCCAAAAAAAAATAATACTTAATGAACAAGTACACCAGGAGTTCTCCACAAATGCAAAAGGATCTCCAATTATAAGCTTTCCATATGCAAATATTTATGCATAATGCAGTATTGTTTAAATAGCTATTCCAATGCAAAATGCTACTTAGAATTCGCTGCGTTTGGATGGAACAGAGCAATGTAAACATTCTGAGCTTGATTTGCTAAAGCTTCGATTAACAGCTTTAGTTAGATATTCTTCAATAGGCCATGGGCTCCCTTACACACATCTCTCTGTTAACTACATCACCAGTCTAACTGACCATTCTCTCTTCAGACACTCTGTGAAGGGCAGAGAAGAATGTGAATTTAGGAAGGACCAAAAAGCATCCCGTGTGGCAATCTGAACCTGATTCTGGACAGAATAACAGAATATCATAACTCTTTCTCAGTTGGGATATTTTGCAGTAATGTAGGTTTTTCCACAGAAATTTTCTGATTCAAATTTAACGAGTGTTAGGCAGCATTAGACGGGGGGAAAAAAAAAACCAGCAGGAGTTCACGTCAGGGGGTGAGGCCACATCTCTGACATCACCAGAAGCCAGGCTCCAGGAAGCTGCAGTGGAAGCATGGCTCAGCCCCTTGAGCCCGGCCAGTGGGCCGGGCTCCAGGAAGCCACCGCCACATCACATGTGGGAGAACATGGCTGCCTTCTTCTGCCAGAGCCCTAGAAAATAAAAAAGCAGCAAATACACCATGCAGAAGCCCTGGAGTTTGACAGTGCTTCATATCTCACATTTAGTCCACCTAACATGATGGATTTGCATCACAACAGCTCTATAAACTACAGATAAACAGATTATATTTACATATATGTAGCAGAAAATTTTCCATGGAAAAAATACAGCATCGTAAAATGAGAGATGAGCAGAGGTGGTTTGCTAATGCGTTCCTCTGCCGAGCAACCCCAATTGGTGGTCACCCATCCAAGTCCTTTTCATGGCCAGCACAGCCAAGCTCCCTAGCTCATATGGGCCTGGCCTATTTGGGCTGCTCAGTCAAACACTACTATATACCAGTCAGAAATGTGGGAAAGTCACTATCTAACATGTATATTGTTCTATGTGGGGTGGGCTTTTATTATTTACCTCCATCAACTAGGACTGGATAAGCTATAAAACTAAACAAAAAACCAGCAGGTACATCCAACAGGCGAGGCAACTGGCCCTCTTCCTGTCTCACCCTGCCCCAGCCACAGTAATCCATGCAACAGTCACCTCCAGATTATTGTAACTTGCTTTACGTTGGCCTGGCTTTGAGACTGATACGGAAACTCCAACTGGTTCAGCATGCAGTGGCACAGGTCCTGACAGAAACGACACAGACAGCACGTATTCAACCTGTGCTGCATCAGCTGCGCTGGCTTCCAGTGAAGGACTGGGACAGGTTCAAGGTACTGACTTTTAAGGCCTTGAGTGGACTAGGATCCATGTATCTTCAGGACCGCCTCCTCTGGTATGTTCCCCAAAGAGCTTTACGCTCTGCTGAGAACCTACTGATGACCCCTAGCCCAAAAGATGTCTGGCTGTCCTCAACCTTTTCAGCCCTGGCTCCTACCTGGTGGAACTCTGTTAAACAACATATGTTTCCTGTGGGACCTGATATAGTTCCACACAGCTTGCAAGACAGAGACGATCTGCCAGGCTTTTGGTTGAGGACAACAACGGGTGCCATCCTATCCGGCACTCCCTTCCCCTCATCCACCCTGCGTTTGTTCTCTATTTGCGAGACAGCAACACAAATGCAAACCGATTTTAACACCATCTGAAAATGTTCTGAGCTGTTTTAATGATTTGGATTTTAAACAGTATAGATTTCCTGCTGTTAACCGCCCTGAGCTCTGTGAACTCAGAAAAGGCAGTTTTTACACTGAAATTTATAAAGACATATAGATAAATAAAACATTTATAAATAAATAAAACAGATAAACGATAGGCTTGGGGTAGGCTACCCCATCACCAACATGGGTGCTACTGACCAGTAGCACACTAAACCATTCTGCTCAGCACACAGTAGCACCACTGGGACTCAGCTGCCTCCTCTGGACAGCTCGCTTTTGTCTCCCCCCCCCCATCCTGATTTGGAAGCACACCAAGGGCATCACTGCTAGACAGGGTGGGGTGGGGGTTTTGGCACTCAGGTAAAAAAAAAACATATCTGCACTGAGACAGAATCAAAAACAGCAGTAATGGAAGAGGTCACATGCTGAAGAGGTACATGCACAAACCACAACAGCTCACCTAAACAAGGCAGCCTAATAAGGGAGTGTGAGATGTGTTAAACAAACAACACTAAAAGGTGTCAAATTTACTATGAAACTGTTGTTGTTGTGTTCTCCCAATTAAAGAAAAGTCAACAAGCCCTGTTCGAAGGAGAAACAGGATGCTTAACGCAACCTGAAAGGAACACGCTGAAACGAACACTGGCCTAAACTCAAACTGTGGGATATTGCAGGCACTAAAAACCTTTTAGAAAAATAAAACCTTTCTCCTGGCTCCTGCCGGCAACTATTTGCCATGGCAGGCAGAACTTACAGAATTAACATTTGATGAACATTTTTTTTTTTTTGGGGGGGGGGGGGGGGAGACAAGAAGATTATTCTTGTCCATACCCATTGGGAGCAAATCAGGCATCAATGCTATTCAGGGTTATCTTGCTGTGGCAGAAATGAGCTCGAAGGCAGCAAGAGAGGTTCAACTTCAAACCTTCATTGAGTCATCACACTGAGCAGCCTGGCGCTAAGCACTACAGGTCAAATTTAACATACTGCACAGGAGGCTGGTTACAATGATAATTTCACAATCATAAAGCACATTGGGCACTAAACCATGCAGAAATAAAAAATCAAACCAAGGCACAAACAGCTAAACAAATAGCAAATCAAATCAAGGCACAAACAGCAAAACAACCAATTTTATCAGTTTCCTTAATATTTCACAAACTGACATGGGGCAGGAGAAGAAGAACAGGAAATTAAGTATACTTTTGATCCTCATGTAACTGTTTACACCAGGAGTGGCCAAACTGCGGCTTGGGATCCACATGTGGCTCTTTCTCACATATTGTATCGTTCTCAAAGCCCCCAATGCCCCATTGGCCAGCATGGAGAAGGTATTTATCTCTTTAGATCACTTTTCCAAGCCAAGCAAGTGGCTTGGAAAATGCATTTAAAGTTAAAGTTGCTTTCTTTCTACTTCTCCCTCCTCCTCCCTCATCTATTTGCTTTTATTTGCTTTTCTTCCCTCCTTCCCTCCAACCATCCTTGTGGCTCTCAAACATCTGATGTTTATGTCTTGCAGCTCTCAAACATCTGGTATTTATTCTATGTGGCTATTACATTAAGCAAGTTTGGCCAACCTTGTGTTTACATTCTGTTAGAAAACATTTTCAGCCTCTGTTTCCACTATTTTCCATATCCAGCTCTTTTTTGGAAGCTGTAAAAATGATCAGAACCAGGCTTTTTTTCTGGGGGAACATGGTGGAATGGAGTTCCGGAACCTCTTTGTGGAAACAAACTTCTCTCAAAAAATTCTAAAAGTTCATGAAGGACACCTATGAGTTTCTCCTTCGTTTCCCTCTTGAGAGTTCCAGCACCTCTTTTTCCAGAAAAAAAGGCCCTGGTCAGAACAACCTCTACCCACCCAGCAGCATTTACGACATTCTTTTTGGTCTTAAAGCAACAGCCCCAAATCCCAGTCTGGTCGTGTGTACTTAAGTACACTATTACAATTCAGAATCGCACAAACCCTAACCATTTTCTTACGCACATACCTAGAGGTGAGCTGAAAGAGAGATCTGGTCCAAGCTTCCATGGCAGAGCAAGGATTTTTCAACTAAGACTTTTCAGATCCTAGCCCAGCCACCACATCACTATTGCAAAATGAAACAGGAGCGCAGGGCGGTCTTTAAATACTAACGTTTATTCCACATGAAGCTGCCTTATACTAAATCAGACTCTTGGTACACCTAAGTCAGTACAGAGCTATTTAAGTAAGGGACAACTTATGTGGAGGTTATGTATGTGGCCTCTCTGATCTTCTGTTATTTTAATAACTTGTGGGGAGGGTTGTATTTACTGTTGTTACACCACCTGAACATATGAAGCTGCCTTATACTGAACCTGGTCCTTACACTTGGTCCATCAAGGTCAGTATTGTCTTCTCAGACTGGCAGCGGCTCTCCAGGGTCTCAAGCTGAGGTTTTTCACACCTATTTGCCTGGACTCTTTTTTGGAGATGCCAGGGATTGAACCTGGGACCTTCTGCTTCCCAAGCAGATGCTCTACCACTGAGCCACCATCCCTCCCCTTAAAAGAACAACATGATGACTACTATATGCTCTGTAGGCCACCCCACACACCAGAATATGAACATACGAAGCTGCCTTATACTGAATCAGACCTTTGGTCCATCAAAGTCAGTATTGTCTTCTCAGACTGGCAGCGGCTCTCCAGGGTCTCAAGCTGAGGTTTTTCACACCTATTTGCCTGGACCCTTTTTTGGAGATGCCGGGGATTGAACCTGGGACCTTCTGCTTCCCAAGCAGATGCGCTACCACTACCTGGGTCCTGATCATGTCCGAAGAAAGGCATATAAGCACACTAAACTAATCACACATACAACAAAATCCCAGAACTTATTCCATCATTATAGCTTTGGAAAGAAATCTCCAAAGAGAACTTTTTCGTGGGCATTTAAAAAATAAAATAAAAGGGAGGGGGGGGGGGCGAGCAAACTCAAGTCAAACTTTACGATGAGCAAAACGGGCCAATTGGCAAGTCGACTATTTTTTTTTTTTAAGCCCTCCTGCTCCTAAAGAAAGAAGCCTCCCCCCGCCTCAAAAAAGGGAGAGGAGAAGGAAAAGCGAATGCACAGCACCTTCAGCCTATTGACAGGAGCCAGTCCCCGCAGCCGGGTTACCTTTTCGGGCCATCACCTGGGCACTTGCACAGGACCCCCCTTCTCCCGCCCGCCCCTTCAAACCAAGTCAGGCAAAGCCAAACCAAGTCTCCCCCCGCTTAGGTCACCAGCAGCCACTCTCGCGCCCGAGGCCTACCAGTAGTGGCGGCGATTCCCAGCCTTCTTCCCTCGGGCAGGTCGTCTCCTCCTACCGACGAGCGCTCAGCACCGCCGTCTTCCGCTCAACAAGGCCGCGATGAATCAGCCCAATCCATTCAAACCCGGGCCGCCGTACCAGGCCTCCCACAAACACTTCCGGGATCAGGGTGCATTCCGTCCCTTCGTTTCCGCCTCACCCCCCCCCCTACGGCTTCCGTTCTCCTCGCTGACGCCCAATAGTTTAGCCGTCCTTGGAGCCATAGCAACAGGAAGATCCCGCCCGCCTTCAGCGAGTCCCCATCTAACCGAGGCTTCGCAGGGTTGCCTCCGGCGCGCGCGTTAGGCGAGCAATTGCCCGACAGCGGCGAGGGTGTGCGCTGTTGCGTGAACAGTCGCCGCCTCGTTGCGTGTCAAGCCAACACGTGCCAGATGTGTTGCGGCTGGACGTTAGTGAATGACAGGTCACTGGGTCCAAGGAACTTTGTGTGTGTGTGAGAAGTGGTCTTCGAGTCCACTTCTGGTGTAAAACAATTTTATGATTCAGCAACGTTAATCAATTACTATCCAAAAATAAACATCAAAATATTGCATCGCGTTTCCCATCTCCCGCCCCCCCCCCCTTTCTGTGACTTCCCCGGTGCATTCTACTTAAGAATAAAAGGTAATATTAACCTTTTAAGAACCTATTTTAAAAAAGAATAAAAGAATTAAAAGAATAAAAGGTAATATTAACCTTAAAAGAATAAAAGGTAATATTAACCTTTTAAGAACCTATTTTAAAAAAGAACTTATCACTATAATAAAATACAAATAAGAGCAGAATTACTTACTACTATTATTATCTACCTTGATTAATAGTCCATTTATAGTATTATACTTAATTCTTAATATTGCCTATCTTAATTATAACTAGGCTTCCCAATCCCCAGGTCCCAGAAGCGGATCCCCCGGTTTTACAGGCTTCCCCCCTCCCCCAGCCAGCTGGCCGGTGGGGGAAGCCCCACCCCCATAGCCATCATGCACCTCCATGAACGATTCCCATAGGGAATGATGGGGAATTGAGCTGCGGGTATCGGGGGCTCTGGGGGGGGGGTGCTGTTTTCTGAGATAGGGGCACCAAATTTTCAGTATAGCATCTAGTGCCTCTACCTAAAATACCTCCCAAGTTTCAAAAAGATTGAACCAGGTGGTCCAATTCTATGAGCCCCAAAAGAAGGTGCCCCTATCCTTCATTATTTCCTATGGAAGGAAGGCATTTAAAAAGTGTTCAGTCCCTTTAAATGTGATGGCCAGAACTACCTTTTTCATATTGGCAAACCGGAATGATATTTATAATGCTATGCTACATGTTTAAAAGTAAATTGGGTGGACAGAAACACCCCTAAGAAAAAGATGTTTTCAGTTTAACCCATGCTTGAGGAGAAAGAAAGCAATTAACAGACTGCACATTTACTTATAATGTTGAATTCTCACCATCATTCTCCAATTCCGACATGTTTATTGCCTTTTGCTGTTTCCCCAAGCAACTTATACTATCCAGAGACCAAACTTGTTATTTGTTAGTTTCACTATTTCACCACTGGATTCAAACTTTGTACTATTTTGCATGCTTAACCACTACCCACAAGTTATATGTAGCACTGCTCAAACTGTACCCCATTTTACTGTCTGATGAAGTGTACTTTTAGCACACAAAAGCTTACATTCTCAATAAAACTTTGTTGATCTTAAAGGTGCTACTGGACTGCAACTTTGTTCAATTTGTTAAATGCCTTTCTTCCATTGGAAATAATGGAGAGTGGGGGCACCTTCTCTTGGGACCCATAGAATTGGTCCCTCTGGTCTGATCTGTTTGAAAATTTTTTGGGGGGGGGTGTTGATGAGAAGCACCAGATGCTGTGCTGAAAAATTTGGTGCTTCTACCTCAAAAAACAGCCCCCCATAGGCCCAGTTATCCACAGACTGATTCTCCATTATATCCTCTGGAGACTGGTCTCCATAGGGTATAATGCAGTGCTCAATGGACATTCCCTCCCCCACTTTCTGATACCCTGAAGCAGGGGGAGGGCCTCCAAACCAGGAGTCCCCCTGTCCCACAACCCTAAGAACTACTGTGAGAGGATTATAGGCTTGAAGGAACCATAGAGTAGGCTTGATGAAAACAGCTAAAAAACAGGTTTGTTGCAATGGTATGTATGGCTTGGTTGTTCCTTTGTTTTGCTTTCCTCCAGCCCTCTCAGAAGTACAGTAACAATGTTACTGGAGAGCTGGGCCTAAGAATGTGTAACAATTACAAAGCAGGTTTCTTGTCTGATTGATTCAGACTTCTAACACAGAACAGAAAGGCTTTTAACTGCATTTGCCAAGAACAGCACTCAAACTCTCCATTCTTCAAAATACCTAAAGTCCCCTATGACTAGGGCTCCAAGGTCTGACACAGGAAATATCTGGGGACTTTGGGGGTGGTGCCAAGAGACTTTGGGGATGGAGCCATGAGAAGCACAAATTGAACTCCAACTAGAGATCTGGTCATTATATTTAAAAGGACCATGTTCCTTTTAAATGTCTTCCCTCCGTTGGAAATAATGGAGAATGGGGGCACCTTCTTTTGGGGCTCATAGAATTGGACCCTCTGGTCCAACCTTTTTGAAACTTGAGTTTGTTTGTTTAGGAGAGGTACCAGATGCTATGCTGAAAATTTGGTGCCTCTACCTCAAAAAAAAAAAAAAAAACAGCCCTTCCAGAGCCCCAGATACCCATGGCCCAATTATCTATTATACTTTATGGGAACTAGTCTCCATAGGGTATAATGGAGTGCCCACTGGACATTTTCTCCCCCACCCCACTTTCTGATAATCCTGAAATGGAGGTAGGGTCTCCAAATCAGGGGACCCCCTGCCCCCAACTGGGGATTTGTCAAAAACAACAGAGTTCGAGTAGCACAAACAAACGTCGTATATTCAATTGCTCATAAATTGCTCATTCCATATACACAAACCATACAAACATATTCTTAAAGTCCCAGTCCACAAAAGTCCACTGTATTCCAAAACATGCTTTAAGATGCAATCTTCAATTTCTTGTGTTGGAGAAGAAAAATGAGACCGGTTTCAGCCACGCCTTTCTCAATCATCACTCACAATGCAAATAGCTGCGTCCGCCTTCTCCTAATACAGACACAATATTCCACAATATACACAACACAATATTCTAAGAAAATATGAACAGCGCTATAACGCAAATGTAAGTGTTCCAAATTATATGTAGGGTCCACAATTAGAACTATACGGACTAGAATTTGTGAACACCAAGACTAAGACATTTACAAAACTATGTTCAGGGGAGGGACGGTGGCTCAGTGGTAGAGCATCTGCTTGGGAAGCAGAAGGTCCCAGGTTCAATCCCTGGCATCTCCAAAAAAGGGTCCAGGCAAAATGGTGTGAAAAACCTCAGCTTGAGACCCTGGAGAGCCACTGCCAGTCTGAGAAAACAATACTGACTTTGATGGACCAAGGGTCTGATTCAGTATAAGGCAGCTTCATATGTTCATGTTCCTTTAAGTCAACATTTTGCTGAAGCAAACCATTTAGCTACGGATTTTTCTTTTTTGGCGTTAGAAAAATTTGAATCAGGCCCCCTATGTTAGAACTGATATACAAAAACATCTCCTGAGACGTGAAAGTTACACACTTTAAAAACTATGACGCCAAGAGGCTTGAATCAAAGTTTGGATTGGTCTGTATTTTTGCAAATTACATGTTATTTCCGGCGATTTAGCCATTATTATAGTAAAAACGGCAAGTATTGTATATGGATAGGATCTTTGTTGAATGAACATGATTTAGTATGGACGTCTCTTTAAATGAACACAGCTGTAGTGTTTTAATGATGTTCCTACTGTGGCTATATGAGGTTCAAGGGTGACCAAGGATGATTAGGGACGCAACAATTTGTGTGAGGCGATGCCCATTAACATAGCAGGACTGGGTCCCATTTAGCGAATGATCGTTCCAAAAAATTGGTAGGTGAAGGATAAGGGCGGTCTGTTTGTGTATTTTGTACTTTGTACCGTTATATCGCTTTTCATATTTTCTTGGAATATTGTGTTGTGTTATTTTCTATTCTGTATTAGGAGAAGGTGGACGCAGCAATTTGCGTTGTGAGTGACGACTAAGAAAGGCGTGGCCGAAACCGGTCTCTATTTTCTTCTCCAACACTTCTTACAAGAAATTGAAGATTGCATCTTGAAGCATGTTTTGGAATACAGTGGGCTTTTGTGGACTGGGACTTTAAGAATATGTTTGTATGGTTTGTGTATATGGAATGAGCAATTTATGAGCAATTGAATATACGGTGTTTGTTTGTGCTAACCGAACTCTGTTATTTTTGACACATCCATATTGGGTATCCTCTGTTCTTACCCAACTGGGAATTGGCAACTCCACTATGACTCCCTGCCTAACCAGAAGACCTCCTATCCCTTTCCTCATCAAAGTCCAGCAGCTCCAACCTCTGTCAGTTGGACAGCAGTTAAACTGCCAAACTGCTCCCCCCCCTCCTTTCCAACATTCCAGCCCACCTTTTGAAAGGGATTGGCTGAGGCTCCTGGAGGGTGGAACTTGAAACTGTCCACAGAGTTGCTAGGTCCCCCTGGAGACCTGGAGTTTTGGGAGAGACCTAGGACCTCCAGGAGAAATGGGGGTGGAGCCTGGGGAGGAATCCACCTTCCAAAGCATCCATTTTCTCTAGAGGAACTGATTTCTGTAGTCTGGGGAAGAGATGTAATTCCAGGGGATCCCCAGGTCCCACCTGGATGCTGGCATCCCTAACTGTCCATCACAGAAGGTTACGTTCAATAGTCATGGGGTAAAGGGACAAGTCCTCTTGTGGGTCAAAAACGGGCTAATTAATAGGAAACAGAGAATGAGTATAAATGGGCAATTTTCGCAGTGGAGGGTGGTAATCAGTGGGGTACCATGGGGCTCAGTACTGGGTCCAATGCTTTTTAACTTGTTCATTAATGATTTGGAGTTGGGAGTAAGCAGTGAAGTGGCAAAGTTTGCGGATGACACTAAATTGTTCAGGGTGGTGAGAACCAGAGAGGATTGTGAGGCACTCCAAAGGGATCTGTTGAGGCTCGGTGAGTGGATGTCAACATGGCAAATGAGGTTCAGTGTGGCCAAATGCAAAGTAATGCACAATTGGGGCCAAAAATCCTAACTGTAAATACAGGTTGATGGGGTGTGAACTGGCAGAGACTGACCAAGAGGTCTTGGGGTCGTGGTAGATAACTCTCTGAAAATGTTGAGACAGTGTGTGACTGAAATAAAAAAGGCCAACACTATGCTGGAAATTATTAGGAAGGGAATTGAAAACAAATCAGCCAGTATCATAATGCCCCTGTATAAATCAATGGTGCGGCCTCATTTGGAGTACTGTGTACAGTTCTGGTCACCACACCTCAAAAAAGATATAGCATTGGGGAAAGTGCAGAAAAGGGCAACTAGAATGATTAAAGAGTTGGAACGCTTTCTCAATGAAGAAAGGTTAAAACATTTGGGGCTCTTCAGCTTGGAGAAATGTTGACCGAGGGGTGACACAATAGAAGTTTACAAGATTAGTACTTATCTCCCTTTCTCACAATACGAGAACTTGTGGACACTCAATGAAATTGCTGAGCAGTCATGTTAGAATGGATAAAAAAAAGTACTTCTTCACCCAAAGGATGATTAACACATGGAATTCACTGCCGCAGGAGGTGGCGGCGGCTACAAGCATAGACAGCTTCAAAAGGCGATTGGATAAACATATGGAGCAGAGGTCCATCCGTGGCTATTCGCCACAGCATATTGTTGGAACTCTTGTAAAGTACCACACGTGGAGACGTACGAAGGGCAACATCGTTTATTACATGGTACAATACAAGATGGAAGAGAGGGAGCACGCGGGCCGGGTCCCGCATATATACAGTTGCCGGACTATTCTTCCTGCTGGCTGGTCCAATGCAGACCAGCCGTATTTCCCGCCACTGGCTGTGGTTGGCGGATAGTCGCGTCCAGCGCGGAGGCACCTGGATGTTTCTCAGTTACCTCCGCGGCTGGGGTGGACTGATGTTATTTAGCTGTTGTGGCCTTTATGAACTGGTTGCGTTCTGCGAACGCCATACACTACACTCCTCCCCCCTTAGTTAGTGACATAGTCCTGGAGGTAGGCGGGAGGTCGACGCTCCCGTGTTGAACGCCTTGGAGTTGCTTGTGGTGCCGGGGCTCCTTCCACATCCGGGGCTTCCCCGGGGGTTTGAGCGTTGGGGGGCTGTGGGTCTGGATCCGAGGGTTGGTCCACCTCTGCCGGTGGGTGTGGCCTTGGTGCCGGCGCGGGTGTCATTGGGTGCTCCTCGGACCCCGCCCCCTCCCTCGTTTCCGTGGGTACCTCTGGGAGAGTCCGGCGGTGCAACTGGTCGATGTGCCGGCGTAGGATCTGTCCCCCCTTGGTGGATACCTCGTAGTGGCGGGAACCCACGACCCGTAGTACCCGCCCGGCTACCCACTCTGGGCCTGAAGCATAGTTGCGGGCGAACACTGGGTCCCCCGTGAAGAACCCCCTAGCCGCGTCTCTGACCTCCGGGGACCCACGCACGTCGGAGGCTCGGTCGGGGTGTAGCTGGTCTAGCCTTGTGGTGAGCTTGCGTCCCATGAGGAGCTCGGCTGGGCTGACCCCGGTGACTGGGTTTGGAATGACCCGGTTGTCGAAGAGGAACGCGGCTAGCCGGTGGTCCCAATCGCCTTGCACTATTCTGCCCAGGGCCTCTTTTGTTGTCCGGACCATCCGCTCGGCCTGGCCGTTGGTGGCCGGGTGGAAGGGAGCTGACCGGATGTGTCTAATGAGGTACCTCTGGAGGAACGCCTGGAATTCCCCCGATGTAAACGCTGCCCCGTTGTCCGAGACTATGATGTCCGGGATCCCGTGGGTGCACAGGACCCTGCGTAATGCTCTAATGGCTGCTGCTGACGAGGTAGACCCTACGGGGATGACCTCTAACCATTTTGTGTATGCATCTACCATGATTAGGAAGATCTGTCCCTGGAACGGCCCGGCAAAGTCAATGTGGAGCCGGGACCACGGTTTCCTTGTGGTCTCCCACCGTGTAGCTGGGGCGCTGGGTGGGTCCGGCCTTGACTCCTGGCATGTGCAGCATCTCCGGACCCAGTTCTCTATCTCCCCGTCCATCCCCGGCCACCATACGTAGCTCCTGGCTAGGGCCTTCATTCTCACTATGCCTGGGTGTGTTTCGTGAAGTGATTCCAAAACCCGTTTCTGTAGAGGGGGGGGGACCACTACCCTGATCCCCCATAGTAGGCACCCCTTGTGGGCTGCTAGTTCCTCCCTTCGCATTTTGTAGGGTTTGAACTCTTCCCCCATGTCCCCCTCTGGCCACCCCCTCACCACCCAGTCGAGCACCCATACCAGGGTTTTGTTTTTCCCGGTGGCTTTGGCCACCTCCGCCGCGTGGAGGGGCTGATCCGGGAGTGCCTCGATCGACATGACCTGGTGTGCTGGGGCTGGATCGGGGCCTGTGTCTGGGAGTGGCAACCGGCTGAGTGCGTCCGCGTGACCCATTGCCTTGCCCGCCCTGTGTACCAGTGCGTAGGTGTATGAGTTGAGGAATTGGTTCCACCTCAACACCCTCTGGGACAGGATTTGGGGAGTTTGGCGGTCTGGGGCCAACAGACCCAAAAGCGGCTTATGGTCCGTTGCTATTGTGAACCGGCGCCCATACAAATAATCGTTGAATTTGTGGACCCCCGCCACTATGGCCAGGGCCTCCTTGTCAATTTGTGCATAGTTCCGTTCCGCCGACGTCAGGGTGCGTGAGTAGTATGCGACCGGAACCTCCCGGCCATCCGGTAACTGGTGCCCCAGGACAGCGCCCACCCCGTACGGCGACGCATCGCATGCCAGGATGACCGGCAGGCTCTCGTCGAAGTGGTGCAGCACCGCGTTGGAGACCAGAACATCCTTAACTGCCTGGAAGGCGGCGGCTTGCTTCTTCCCCCACACCCATGGAGCTTTTTTGTCCAGTAGTCGGTGTAGGGGTTCGGCAAGGGCCGCCTTGTGGGGTATGAACGTGTGGTAGAAATTGAGGACCCCCAAGAAGCTCTGTAGCTCCGCTTTACACGTGGGGGCTGGGGCTTGAACAATGGCCCTGGTCTTTTCCTCGGTCGGGTGGATTCCCTCCGCGTCCACTGCGAAGCCCAGGAACTCCACCCGTGGCACCCCCAGCATGCACTTCTCCCTTTTAACCTTTAGTCCAGCGGCTTGAAAATGGCGGAGCACCTCCCGGAGGCGGTTGCGGAATTCCTCAGGGTCCGGGGCGGCGATTAAAACATCGTCGAAAAACGGCTGGACTCCGGGGATCCCTTTAAGGAGAGCATCCATTATGCTCTGGAAGATTCCCGGAGCCACGCTGACCCCAAACTGTAACCTGTTCACCCTGAACGCCCCCCTGTGGGTAACAATCGTCTGTGCCTCAGCTGTTTTGGCGTCCACCGGGAGCTGCTGGTAGGCTTGTGCCAGGTCCAGCTTCCCGAAAATCTTTGACCCCGCCAGGGCGGCCAGGACGTGGCTGACTACTGGCACCGGGTATGGGTTGTCTTGGAGAGCTTTGTTAATTGTGCACTTGTAATCTGCACATATCCGCACGTCCCCATTGGGTTTGACCGGAGTCACTATGGGGGTCTCCCACATGGCGTAATCGACCGGCTCCAGGACACCTTGTGCTACTAGGCGGTCCAACTCTGCCTCGATCTTGGGCTTCAAGGCGAAGGGGACCCTCCTTGCCTTGAGCCGGATCGGTCTGACCGTCGGGTCGAGCGGTAGGGAGATGGCCGGGCCCTTGTAACTACCCAGCGACCATCAAATACGTCGGGAAACTCTCTGCACACCTCCCCGAACCCCCCCGCTGTGGTCGTGCGCGCCACCTCTATTCGGATTCCCAATGGGCCAAACCATGCCAGACCCAAGAGGGTGGTAAGCGGCCGCCTGACCACCAGGATATCTAGGGGCCCTCTGAAGGACCCCCGCTCCACCTGCACCCGTGCCCACCCCGCTATTTGGACCGGGTTTTGCTGGAAGTCCCGCAATATGAAATTTGCCGGTCGCAGCTGCAGCCCCTGGCCGGGGCGTAGCCTCCTCAGGGTCTCCTCCGCGATTATGGAGATGGAGGAGCCCGAGTCCACTTCCATGACGCAGGGGGCCCCGTCTATGAGGACCGCCATCTTTATCTTGTTGGGGGTGGTCAGGGGCAAACTCAGTACCTGAAGTGAGGTGGAGGCTGTTGAGTGGGACTCTGTGGCCTCGTGGTGCGCGGTCGGTCGCGGGCGGTTGTGCTTGGCTCGGCAAGCTCGCGCGATGTGGCCAGTCTTCCCGCAGCTCCTGCAGTCCCAGGTCCGGTACTGGCAGTCCCTCTGATCGTGGGGGTCGCCGCAGCTGGCGCATTTGGCCCTTTCGTTAGTGCGCTGGTTCGGCCGTTCGCTGGCTCGGGGGCGCTGTGGAGCTCGGGCAGCTGGTCCTGCGGCGCGTCGCGTCTGGAAGGCTTCCCCCTCGTCCTGGTGCTCGGGGTCCAGCTCCTCGTGGTGGGCGGTCTCGGTCTTGACCCGGGGAAAGGTCCGGGCAGCCCTCTCGAACACTACCGCCTCGCTGAAGGCGCCCTGGAGGGTGAGCTCTTCTTTGGCGAAGAGCTTCTGCTGGAGCCTTTCGTCGCGGAGGCCCCATGTGAATCGGTCGGCCAGGGTTTCCTCCAACTGGGGAAAGTTGCAGTTCCCGGCGAGCTTGCGGAGGGCCGCCAAGTAGTCCGCGGCTGACTCTCCAGCGGTCTGGTCCCTTTTGTGGAACAGGAATCTGCGGGCCACCCGCGAGGGCTGCGGCAAGAAATGGCCCGTGAGGAGTCTGATGATCTCCTCGTAGGATTTCTCCGCGAGGCGGGCGGGAGCCGAGAGACCCTTGGCGATCTCGAACGTGGCTGGCCCGCAGACGCTCAGGAGAACATCCCTCTTTGATCCGGCGTCGGTGATCTTGTTGGCCCGGAGGTAGAACTCGACCCGTTCCGAGTAGGACTCCCAGCCCTCTGGATTCGCAGGGTCGAATGGCTCGATGTAACCGGTGTTCCCGCCCTGGTTGGCCATGGTGGCGGCGGCGGCGGTCGTGGCCGGTCGTTCGTTGCCCAAGATCTCCGATTGTAGCCGATGAGGCTAGGATCCCATCCTCGTCGCCACTGTAAAGTACCACACGTGGAGACGTACGAAGGGCAACATCGTTTATTACATGGTACAATACAAGATGGAAGAGAGGGAGCACGCGGGCCGGGTCCCGCATATATACAGTTGCCGGACTATTCTTCCTGCTGGCTGGTCCAATGCAGACCAGCCGTATTTCCCGCCACTGGCTGTGGTTGGCGGATAGTCGCGTCCAGCGCGGAGGCACCTGGATGTTTCTCAGTTACCTCCGCGGCTGGGGTGGACTGATGTTATTTAGCTGTTGTGGCCTTTATGAACTGGTTGCGTTCTGCGAACGCCATACACTACAACTCTCTTACTGTTTTTCCACACAGTTTACCACGCGGTCACGTTACTGTTCTCTCTGCAGCGTCTGTTGGATTTTCCACTAACTGCGCTGGAGTTACAGGAAGTGCCACGGCTTTTGCGTAGCAAACATAAACTGGGTTTTAGTGGTTTACGTTTGCTACGCAAAGCCGCAGCACTTCCTGTAACTTTGGCGCAGATAGTGGGAAATCCGACGGACGCTGCAGAGAGAACAGGAACGTGACCGTGTGGTAAACTGTGTGTGAAAACGGTCTCTCTCTCTGGGGCAGTGATGCTCTGTATTCTTGGTGCTTGGGTGGGGGGCAACAGTGGGAGGTCTACTAGTATTCTGACCCCACTCCTGATGGCACCTGGGTTTTTTTTGCCACTGTGTGACACAGAGTTTTGGACTGGATGGGCCATTTGCCTGATCCAACATGGCTTCTCTTACATTCTTATGTTCTCTTAGTTTGGTGTATTGGTTAAGTGCATGACTCTTATCTGTGAGAACTGGGTTTGATTCCCCACTCCTCCACCTGCAGCTGTTGGAAGGGCCTTGGGTCACCCACAGCTCTTGTAGGAGTTGTCCTTGAAAGGGCAGCTGCTGTAAGAGCTCTCTCAGCCCCACCTACCTCACAGGGTGTCTGTTATTGGGGGGGGGGGAGGTGAAGGAGATTGTGAGCTGCTCTGAGACTCAGAGTATAGGGTGCGATATAAATCCAGTATCATCATCATCTTCTTCTTCTAAGAACAATTTAAGGAGGGAAAGTGTATCACTGTATCAAAATATTCAATCTGGAATAACTTGTTACAATTTGAGGCTCATTCTCACTGTAAAAGATTTCAATTCCCACCCTGTATTGAAAGAATGGAGAAAATCTGACTTTATATAGCATTTTTAAAAATCTAACCAGAGAATATGCCTGCAGTGTAACTAGTCAGAATTAAATGATCTGGAATACATAGCCTTAGTTCATGCTAATCATATGAACGTGGCACAAGTTTATGCCAATATGGTCTCTTTTGTGTCTGCACTATGTGGATTAGATTGACTGGGAACCAAGCCAATATTTCCCTGTATTAAATAGACAATTTGTAACTCATGCAATGCTGTTACAAGATTCCAGCGTTTTACAGAGGTAATCATCTGGATACAGGAACCCCTTGCAGGTGAAAGGATATACACACAAAATCCATTGATTCAACCAGAGACTTTCTATTCATTTCAAGGATGGCGCAGTTCCAAGCACAGAAGGAGATTTGCCTATCAAGTTCCTGTGTTCATTGACAAGAATGGTGATGTACACATGTACGGGAAGAGGCTCTGGTTTGAAGGGAATATGTTGGATCATGCTCAGATTTTGGTGGGCCTGGGGGACAATTTTTGCTGAATCTCCCCTCCCCCAGAAATGCTGCTTCTGGCTCCCCAGGAATAGTTTGGGGAGAAATTAGAAGTCTACCTCTGGGGTGGGTGTGTGGCAAAAATCACCCTCCCCTTCTTGCATCCGTAGACATTGAGGCAGAATCCAAACCAATGTTTTGTTGTTTCTGTGACCCAAGCATTTTCCAGTTCTCAGTTTTCTGCCATTTCCCACCATCTTAACTTGTACTCTTAAGAACATATTTATTATCATTTGAAGTAAACAGAAACTGAAAGAAATATTCCGCACCTTGGACCTTTATGCTACATTTCCTAAATTAACATGCACTGTATGGCCACTATTATAGTAAGACTCAGAATGGATAAAACATTGGCCTTGAGGAATATCACCCTTCCTTTATTTTTGACTGAATGGCGTGTGCTGATATACATCTGTGTTCAAAGAAAGCATAGTTAGGGTTAGGGTACCATGCATCAACCTTCTGTTAAAGGGACAGACTATTTCTCTCCTGGCCAGTTGGCAACCCTACTCACAGACAAACAGTTAGTTTGGTTTGTGTGTGTTTTTGTATCTTGCTGCTAATGGCTTATAGTTTCTGTGTCATGGTCATGACTATATATTTAAAGTTTGTAGTTCATCTTTAATTTAACCTGTTGTGTGGGTAGATTGTTGTTTCCAGGGGGGTTTTTTTGTAGCAGGAACTCCTTTGCATATTAGGCCAACCCCCTCTGATGTAGCCAATCCTCCTGGAGCTTACAGTGGGCCCTGTGCTAAGAACCCTGTAAGTTCTTGGAGGGCTGGCAACATCAGGGGTGTGTGGCCTAATATGGAACGGAGCTCCTGCAACAACAAAAAAAGCCCCTGGTTGTTTCAATAGAAGTATCTCACAATCGTTCTTTGGGGGAGGTATCAGGAACAGGCACATTTTATTAATTTAATAATGCCACCTGAAATAAACTTTGGGTTGAATCCTCCATCCCATGAACAGAGCTCCGCTCATGGAATGAAACTCTCCTGCCTTCCACTACTGCACATGGCAGGCTCTTAGCTGCTACCTCTGGGAGTCTGCAAACCTGGTGGGGATGATGTTTGAGTGTGCAATGTGATGTGGGTGTGAATAAGCAAAATTTGCTCCCCTTCTTCACTGGGAACAGAATAAGAGGGTTGGATCCAGCTCCTTCGCTTTTTTGTCGTTCTTCTATAAAGAAGTCTACAGATGATGCTTTCCCTATCAATGTCACTGTGTTTATTTGATGATATTGTCACTTGGATGTTATGTAATCAACAGGCATCTTGCCCCCCCCCTCCCATCTTCAATGCCTAGCCCAAAATATAGGACTTGTTTATAACATCTATTTTCCCAAGTTATCAACACCTTAAGTGGCTTCCATCTCTAATTTGTTTACATGTTCACAGATTTAATCAGAGGCCAAAGTGAGCTTGAAGTGAGGGGGAAGCCCTTGGATAATTAAGCCTTCTCAACGCGTCTTGCTATCGTCTCAGTGTAAGTAACCATATAAACAACAACATGGTTACGATCTCGATTGGGGTTGAAGTGGTGGGGCTTAGAATTCACAGCAGCATGCGGCATCCCGAAAAGCCCCTCATGTTCCTTTCTCCTGTAAACAAGGGCTGATGCTTCAAAATGACAAGCCTGGATGAATGACCTCTAGTGCTGTGGTGTATAAACAAGCCTCTGCTCAGTTTGTTGTCTTGCAGAGACTAAGAGAGACACCTCGGGATGCTATTAAATCCAGTGACGAGCGTTCTGAACATGGCAGCAAAGGAACAGGAGAGTCTTTGGCTGCCTCCACCCTGAGGAACAAAAAATGCATGTAGCTGTGGTGGTGTAACTTCCATTTGTGGGTCCTATGGGCCAGACGTTGGAGTGGATCTTGCGATACTGCAAAGAGAATAAAACATTTTTAAAAGGTAAAGGTAGTCCCCTGTGCAAGCGCCAGTCATTTTTGACTCTGAGATGACGTTGCTTTCACGTTTGCACGGCAGACTTTTTTACGGGGTTGTTTGCCATTGCCTTCCCCAGTCATCTACACTTTTCCCCCAGCAAGATGGGTACTCATTTTATCGACCTCGGAAGGATGGGAGGCTGAGTCAACCTCGAGCCGGCTACCTGAACCAGCTTCCGCTGGGATTGAATTCAGGTCGTGAGCAGAGGGCTCCGACTGCAGTACTGCAGCTTTACCGCTCTGTGCCACGGGGCTCTTAGAACATTTTTACTTTTCACTTAACATCATATCATGTAACACATGTAACACAACAGAACAGTGATCTTTTTTAACTGAATTGTATTTTAACTGATGTATTTAACTGAATTGTAATTTTAAAATTGTTCATTTATATTGTATTTCATGTATATCATGGTCTTCCATGTCTGTGAGCCGCCCTGAGCCCGCCTTTGGCGGGGGAGGGCAGGATATAAAAATAAATTTATCTTATCTTATCTTATCTTATCTTATCTTATCTTATCTTATCTTATCTTATCTTATCTTATCTTATCTTATCTTATCTTATCATCTTATCTTATCTTATCATCTTTTAAAGTCCGAACAATCAACTTTCCCCTCCTTCATGGCTTGCCACCCCCAAAGTCCATCTCTTTCCTCTTGGTGGGGGCCCAGGAAGTCTCTGGCTGAACGTTCCATGCACTGGCTGCCAAGATGAGAGTCCCAAATTTACCGCCTGTTAGATAACACAGCTCCGATACAATAATTATAAAAATTACAATTTGGAACAAGTCTCCTTCTCTTACCAGTCTCCATACATAAATCATAGTTACCTTAAACAAAGTGTCAACTTAATCAAAAGATGCTGTTCATCAATACCATTCTTATCAGGATGGTTCAGGGCTCTTTTTGTAGCATATTAGACCACACACGCCTGATGTAGCCAATCCCCCAAGAGCTTACAGGGCTCTTAGTACAGGTCCTATTGTAAGCTCCAGGAGGATTGGCTACATCAGGGGTGTGTGGCCTAATATGCAAAGGAGTTTCTGCTACAAAAAAAGCCCCGGGACAGTTGATGATAACATTTAGCACTAAAATATTGTTGTCACAAGATACTTTGAAAAGTCATCCCACAGTGTCTGGTTTGGCTAAGTCCCGCCTGCTATGGATAAGAGCAGGACAGACCATTTCATTTTAGGAAGGGCGACATTTATGGAGATGAGCCAATGGGGATGAGGACAAGTAGGCTAGGAAAATCTTGTCAGCCCTTGTTCGGGCTGTTTTCATGGGGGTTTTTTTTGGAACTTGCACCCTAACCATAAAACCTATATATTTTCAAGCGATGTTGATGGTAGTATAAATCTTTTATTTTGTTTATTGTATTTATATTTGTTTTTGTATGGATACAGATCAAGGTGCATAGCCACGTCAGTACGTCTGTAGCAGTCGAAAAGAGCAAGAGTCCAGTTGCTCCTTAAAGATTAACAAGATTTGCGGCAGGTATGAGCTGTTGTGAGTTTCTGCTCACTTCTTCAGATACAGCTAGAATGCAAGTCCATCTGTCCCATACATTGGAAAGTGGAGTGATTTCAGATGCCATACAACATGAGCAGGCAAATGACCATAGCAGGTGAATGACAACAACAGACATGATTGGATTAGGTGTGACCAGGGCTTTTTTTTTTTTGAGCAAGAATGAACAGGAAAGCAGTTTTTGGCTGGCTTGGTGTCAGGGGTGTGGCGTAATATGCCAATGAGTTCCTGCTGGGCTTTTTCTACAAAAAAAAGCCCTGGTGTCAAGAGCCTATGATTTAGGTTCAAGCTCCCCAACAGGGCAGTCTTGCTTCCCTGCTCAGGTCTGGCACCCTAGGCACCCTGGGCAAGACTAACATCTGCCCTTCCACACACTGATAATCGAGTCACATGGAGGCACCCAATTTGGCGCCCCCAGAAGACCGGTGCCCTAGGTGACTGCCTCGTTTGCCTAGTGGCAGGCCAGCCCGGAGCTTGTCGCTGTCAGTGCCTCTATCTCTGCTCTTCCCTGAAACATCAGTGTAACAACAGTCATTCATCTCCCTGCAGGGCCCTGTCAGTTCCTTTCCCTTTCCCCTTTCCAGCTGAACCATGGTATGCAGTTACACCACGGCTAAGCAGAGAAAAAGAAAGACTTTTACATGACTGAAAATGGAAGAGGAGATGTGTAGAGTTTCACTCTGCCGTTTGAAGGTGAGATTTACCTCTGTTCCCCACCCCCTGTATTGGCTGCAGAAAGAGGAGGTCCACGCAGATTCTCTACCTGCAGACCCCCTCCGTTTGAGTCAGCTCAAAGGAGATTTTCCTTTGATCTGGTGAATCTGGGAAAGCCGCAGGAGATCCACAAGTCCTTCTCACAATGACTACAGCATCATTTAGAAGCACAGAGGCTTCTTTTTTTGGGGGGGGGGGGGACCATGTAGAACAACCTTATACTGAGTCTGTCAAGACCAATATTGTTGTGTCTGGCTGGGTGTGACTCTCCGTATGCTTTTAAATGGGCATGTTCAGGACTGGATTTAGCATTCCTAGCAGATTTAATTTCTGTCTCTTAAAGGAACGAATGAGAATCTAAATCAACAAAGAAAATCAACGGGAAGTTGTGCAGATGAATCCAATATCTATTCAGATATGCCAGCATTTGCTTTAGAGCACAGCATTTCTTAATGCCAATTTGCATTAATAAAAACAGAAATACCAGCAGATGTGTGTATGACACAGGGAAGCTGGAATCTCAAATCCCTGCAGAAATAACCGTTAAAATGCACTCTCTCCACCCTGCAGTTTTTACAGAACTTGCATGAAAACGTAATACAGATTAACTGCCTTCTCTGCATCTCATAATAGGATATATAGTTAACAATGGCACTCAAATGATAACTAAAGGCTTTAGCAAATGCACTGTGATGCAGTGGTACAAAAGCCACCCTCATCTATTCTGGCAAACCATGGATGGCTGCACACTTGCCACGAGAGTCAGGAGATGGCTAGACATGAGCAAATCCAGAACAATGTGACCTGACAAGATGACTTTGCCATCCCTCCCAACACAGGGGATCTGTGCAATTCCTAGATGCCATTGCACCATGTTTCATTTTGCTCCCATGGCTTCACTGAGCAGCAGTGGGAGCCTGGAGCCCGCGGGTTACCCTAACATCCACTGTGCGTGCTTTTGCTACATAGACTGAATTCTGGCACAACAGGTGCTCACAAAACCTGTCCGCTCTGTGTACTATGGTTCTTCCATAGATTTTGTTGGATCTAGCCAGCTGTTTTGCTCAATGTCACTTAATGCCTCAGTGGGACCCATCCCTCATGGCTTTTGTACATACAAGCAACCCCCCTCTAAGCTGTGGAGTCATTTGAGCAAAAATTCTACTTCATGAGCTACTGTTGTGAGCGAGCAATTTGGCTACTGTATAAATTAGTTTGCTCTGGGACCATTTTTCCTGAGCTGAGACAAAAAATGTTTGAGCCGGAGGCTAAAAATTGTGAGCTAGCTCACACTAACTCAGCTTAGAGGGAACACTGATACAGGCCCCACAATCCCTAGCGAAGCCTTTTTGTGTGGTCAAAGTGAACCCACCTCCCTTTTTTATCAGTGGAGAAGCTGGATGTATCCAACTTGTCATTACTGCTAAGAGAAACATTGGTGGTTCCTACAGTTAATATGTAAACTGTGGATGTCATGCATTCATGTAACTCTATGTACCTTTGTACACTTTATGTTTACTTCATGTGCAGTCCACCTTTCTTACTGAGGCTCAAGGAAGATCATGCAACTAGAAGGGCAACTGTATCTCATGTGGATGCTGCCCACATCCATGTAAAGTGTGGACAGATTGTAGACTTGTGAACAATTCTGTCTTTGAATGAACAAAAGTCTCCCTGCAGTTAATTAACTTCTCAATAACACCTTTTAAATCTCATATTTTTTAAAACACACACACACAGAGGAACGAACAAAGCAAAATGCCAACTCTCCCGGCACTGTTGATGGTGTTTGCCAGATTTCCACCACCTGTTGATATGATCCGTGCTTTCTAGAATCCCATGCGAAAGCAGACTTTCATTATTCTTAATGATCTCTGAGTCACAGCATTGTCTTCTTGTGAATGATACATATATTGGAATATCATAAATAAATATAGATTCGGGAGAGAAAAAAAGAGAAGAAAGAAGAGAAATATTTACATTAGAAAGTACAGTGAATTAATTGCATATGTAAAACCAATATCCAAGTTGTTACTTATGACAGATGGTATTTTATATTTTGATGTAAAATATATATATTCTTAATCATATATGTCAAGCAAAAGAGACCATATGTTGTTAAACACTTCCAAATTGTCACTTATTATGAGGGACAATCCAATCTAGAGCCATGTTTTGCCGCGGTCTTTCCAGCGTGTCAATATTTGGCATGCCCAAATGGACCATAGCAGAATAAAAATCTAGAAAGATTTTTGCTTCAGAATCAGTGACAGTTTGGAAGTCTTCAAACTGTACCCTTTTAGGACAAATACTGTTTATATGCCTGTTGTTCTTATTTGTATATTTATACCCTGCATTTCTCCCCAGTGGGCATCTAACATGGAGGGAGCTTTGACTCTTGAAAGCTTATGCCCTGAATAGCATGTTGGTCTTTAAGGTGCTCCCGAACTCGAACCTAGATCTTGGTCCAACATTCTCACCACTGCACCCTGCTTGTGAAGTTGAATGTTGTTATGCTAATAAAAAGGGGGGGGGGAAGGCTCCCAAATAATGTGTCTTACAGAAATGCTTAGCTAGATGCCTCAAGATGCCTCTCAGGTTGAAGGCCAAGAGAAGCTTTCTCAGTGCTGAAGGTGGCAGGATTGTTGGGGTAGGTACATTTGATCTACCCAGTTGTCACATGTGATCATTTTGACCAATATCTCTATAAAAACAAAGCAAAGCAAAAACTGCTATAATCCTCATGTGAGAAAACAGCATATGTGCTAATAAGGATAATTATTAGATATAAGATTTACTGATCCTAGGTGGGTTTATGATCATATTTCAGTTTGGGGATGGGTTTTAAATGTGAGATTAATTGCACTTTGATATATGTGATTTACTGCTTTAATGCGTTGAGAATAACTGAGCTATTTTAGAGGCACTGTGAAAGTGAGTGGACACCATCAGGTTTAGTTTAGCCATGGCCTGGGACTCCCATTTTAACCCTTAAATGTCCAGGCAAATGTATTTAATGTGGTTCTAAGGCAGAAGTGGGCAGTACTTCGTTGCTTTCAGAAAAACAACAAGAAGAAAAAGAGGTACCTGTGTTCATGTATTTTGGGAACCTTGACACCTATAATATTAATAATAACTGTGTGCTGTCAAGTCATAACAGACTTATGGCAACCCCGGGACTATGGGGTTTGCAAGGCAAGTGACAAACAGAGGTAGTTTGTCATTGCCTTACTTTGTATAGCAACTCCAGTGCTCCTTGGTGGTCTTCCATCCAAGTAATGAAATGATAGGCTAATCAGGGTTGTTTGAGCTGCTGATGTAATACTACTTTATATCTGTTTCTATTCAATAGATCTGGGCCAAAGATGAACATGGTGGAGGTCTGTAAGACCAGAATTATCTGTGAGAGACACCCCCCCCCCACTCCTTTACAGAACGGGTTCCAGAAAATGAAAACCAAGACAATATTCATGCTCTCACATTTTATGTGGTGTGAGAAGCGAATCAAACTCAGCCAAGATGAATCCAGTCAAGCCTTCTGAATCTATCAGACTGAAGGCGAAGTTTGTAGAAAACTGGAGAAAATGGAATTGGAATTGGTAAGGTAGAAAACTTTCACACTGTTATATGCAGCAACTCTTTCATTTATTGTTTGTTAGCTACTAATGTATAACCGAAAATGACTAGGAAGGTTTGCTCAAATGTTCTAAGCACACTTTGGTGGGGCTTCAGAAGAATGCCATCAGCACTTTGCCTTCTCGAAGACACACTTGTACAATTCAAGTGCTGCAACAGCTACAAAAGAAGTCAGAGTGATGCCATACCTACATTATTAGAAACAGGTACTCCCCTTTTAAAGTACTACCTTGAGTATTGAGTAACAGCACTGTATCCCAGGCACCGGAAATAAGGGCAAGTTCAAGGCTTAAGGCCTCCTTTCTTAAAGTTCCCCTCCCATTCTCACATCTTGGCTTAATCAAAGTAATTATTTATTACAACAGAGGAAATACAGTTTTGCACACAGGCTATGGTACTCCCCTCCCCACCCAACTTCTCTCCCTTCCCAAACCAAAGGTCCAGTAGTTAGTGTCCCAGATTAGCCTGATCATGTCAGTGTTTGGGAGCTAAACATGGATGGCTTGCCATAATCATTACTTGAATGGGAAACCACCAAGGAGTGATGAAACTGGTCCAGCTTCAGCCCCTCAGAAGCTGGCCTCCAGTGGGAAGGAAAGTCCTCAGGGTCTCTCTCTTCACCTTCCAAGAAAAGAAGTCAGCTTCAGTTCAAAGACAGGCTGGGGGCTAATTTCCTCCAGAAGTGATTTCCAAAAAGGGAGGACCTGCACCAGACAAAAACCTCTTCAGCTGAGGCCTCAGCACTCCAGTCCTTAGAGAGACAAAATGATTAGGCCTCTGCTCCACCCACTACCCAGTTTTCTTTTCTTCCAGTTACTCCTACACACACTCCTCCCAATAAACAAATTAAGCCATTGCATTGCTCTCCCCAACTGCATGTATCCCAAAGTTTTACAGAACATTTTTTTTGGGGGGGGGGCAGGGAGGGGAGGCTTTCCCAAGTCTTGGTCCTTGTGTGTTCTTTCACCACACTCAGCCAGAAAAAGAGACTGCAAGTGCCCAGGAACAACCTAGTGGATGTACATGATTTTATTTATTAATTTTATTTACTTCATTTGTACCCCACCTTTCTCCCTTCCTCTCCTTCATTTTATCCTCACAACCACCCTGTTAGGCAGGCTAGGCTGAGAGAGTGTGGCTGGCCCAGTGTCACCCACTGAGCTTCCACGGCATGAGTAGATATTCAAGCCCAGGTTTCCTAGATATTAGCACAACACTCTTAACCACTAGATCACACTGTCTGTCACAGAGGGAGGGGGGGATCAGTGTTCCCTCTAAGCTGAGTTCATGTCAGCTAGCTCACAGTTTTTTAGCCTCTGGCTCACACATTTTTGTCTTAGCTTAGCCTGCTCAGGAAGGATAGCCCCTGAGCACACTAATTTATGCAGTAGCTCACACCTTTAATGCCAGTAGCTCACAAAGTAGAATTTTTGCTCACAAGACTCCACAGTTTAGAGGAAACATTTTTTAACAAGAAAAAGCACTGATTAGAAGACAGATTAGGAAGAATTCATTGAGTGATATGTGGTTACCAAAGCTATGGTTGTATGTGGCTTTGTGGGAAAGGCACAGAATCAATGAACTACGATTAATAGTTTAGTGGGAATTTGAGGCTGGGCTTAGCCCAGTGGTAGATCATCTGGTTTGCTTGCAGAAGGTCACATGGTGCATCGCCAACATATCCATCTACAAGGATCAGAATTAGGAAGGGGCCATGGCTCAGTGGTAGAGTATCTGCTTGGTATGTTCAATCCCTGACATCTTCAGTTAATACGAATAGGTGGTAAGTGGTGTTATAGACCTCCCCCTGAGACTCTGGAGAGCTGCTGCCAATCTGAGTAGACAGTATTGCTCTTGATAGTATGATTCAGTATAAGGCAGCTTCAAGTGACTCATATGACTCAGGAATCCAGTGACATGAAAGACCTTTGCCTGAGAATGTAGAGCAGGGGTGGCCAATGGTAGCTCTCCATATGTTTTTTTTTTTTTTGCTTACAACTCCCATCAGCCCCAGCCAGCATGGCCAATGGCTGGGGCTGATGGGAGTTGTAGGCAAAAAAAAAACATCTGGAGAGCTACCGTTGTCCACCCCCGATGTAGAGGGCTGGAGCAGACAATTTCAGACCCTGCTAGATGAATGGTCTGATTCAGTATAAGGCAGCTTTATGTGTTCAATGTCATGGGTGCTGGGGACCCTGCAGAAGAAACCGAGCCTGCAGAGCCTGCAGAAGGAACTGTGCCCCTGCCACCTGCACCAGTGCCCCTGCCTCCAGCTGAAGAAGATCCAAGCCCCCCTGCCTCGCCCTCTCGGGTGGCTCGTGTGCGTGACCGCCTTCGTCAGGACCTCAGGGATCGGAGGAGGGCGGCACGCTCACAAGCAAGACGCTCCCTGAGCCCTGAGTGGTGAAAGGATTCTGGCCCTTCTAAGTGTGAGGATGCTTAAGTTTCGGCAGGATCCTGGCTGCTGCTCTGAGACAGCAATTAGCCCAAATGAGCAACAGGCAGCAGAGGGCTATATAGCTGTGGGCTTTGGGAGGAGGCTTTGTGGAAGCAACTAGTCACATACCTGACATCCTAGCATCCACTCCGGCTCTTGACTTTGGCTTTTGGATTCCTGACTTTGGCTTGGACCTCTGGACCCCCTGACTTCGGCTTCTGAACCTCTGACCTGTGATACCTGGATTACGATTCTGTTTTGGCGCCTTGGACCCTCCTTGCTCACGAGTTGCTGACCTTGGACTGCCCCTGGACTTTGCCTGACTCAGCCCCAGCTCGTGACAGATTGCTTCCACCCACAACCAACACCCATTCCACAGGATGGATGCTGAAGCAAGTGGAACCACAGGACTACTGGCTGCGCTCCAAGCCCAGGTACAGCAGCTGACACAGGCAGTAGTACACTTGCAGCAACAACCTGTGGCCAGTGCTCCAGCCAAGTGCCCAGTTCCCCCACCTGACAGATTTGGGGGTGCCGTGGAAGAATTTCCTGCTTTCCTAGCGCAGTGCCGGCTGTACTTCGAACTAAGAGCTCGGGACTTCCCCAACGACAAAACAAAGGTGTGTTTCATCATCAGCCTGTTAAAGGGGCAGGCGGCCAAATGGGCCACACCCTTGCTGGTTGCGTCCTCTCCCCTGCTGACTGATTACCAGGGGTTTGAGGCCCACCTGTCTGCTGCCTTCTCAAACCCAGTCCAAGCAGCCACAGCCAACCGGAAGATCAGGGCGCTGAAACAAGGCAAATCCTCAGTGGCTCAGTATGCCACCGAATTCAAGCTCCTGGCCCAAGACTTCGCGTGGAATGAGGCTGCCCAGATGGACCAGTTTACCGAGGGGCTGGCAGAGGAAGTCCTGGATGAACTGGCCAGGGTGGAGTCGCCACCCACGCTCCAAGGACTTATCACCCTCTGCCTCCGCATTGATGGCCGCCTGGAAAGTCGCCGCCAAGCCAAGACCAGAGGGCGCCAGCTCCCTGTGCCGTGCCACTTGGCTCCTCGCCCATCCCCAGTTAGTACCAGAGCCGAGGAGGAGCCTATGCAGCTTGGAGCTGCTCGACCCCGCCTGACTCCAGAAGAAAAGGCCAGACGCCGCACGCAGAATCTGTGCCTTTACTGCGGTACGGCAGGCCACTATGCCTTTGGCTGCCCTGCTAAGCGTCGGATACCCGGACCCTCATTGCCACCGCCGCCAAAAGAGCAGCCCCAGGCGTAAGTGGGCCCTCCAGCCTGGGGCGACTAGCTGGGTCCTCCGAACAGCAGACTGATACCCCGGGCCCATTCCTGCTACCAGTCAAACTCCGTCTGCCTGATGAACGCTGGCTGTTTGTATATGCCATGCTGGACTCAGGAGCGGCCAACTGTTTTGTAGATGCTGCCTTTGTAAAGCAGCACCAGACACCAGTGCAGACAAAAGAGACTCCAACGCTGGTGGAGGCTATTGACGGGCGCCTCCTCCGTTCTGGCCCCGTCACCCAGGAGACCTGCCCCATCACCTTCCACGTCCAGCAGCACCAAGAACAGCTGCAGTTTAATGTCGCCCGCATGCCTCGCTTCCCGCTGATTCTGGGCCTTTCCTGGCTGAAGCTGCACAACCCCATCGTGGACTGGGCCCAGCAGGAACTACGTTTCCGAGACCCATGCCCCCATCTGACTCCTCCCACCACTCTAGCAGCCGGCATCCCGAGTGGTGGTCCTCAGCTCCCTCAGAAGTATGCGGACTTCGCCGATGTCTTCGAAGAGACAGGAGCGGATCAGCTTCCCCCTCACCGGCCCTATGACTGTACAATTGACCTAGTACCTGGGGCACCACTCCCGGTGGGGCGTCTGTACCCGATGTCGGAGCCTGAGTTGGCAGCTCTGCGAGACTACCTGGACAAGAACCTGAAACGCGGATTCATCCGACCCTCAACCTCTCCCCTGTCTGCTCCAGTCCTCTTCGTGAAGAAGAAAAGTGGGGAGCTGCGGCTGTGCAATGACTACTGGGCCCTGAACAAGATCACCATCCGCGACCGGTACCCTCTACCACTGATCCCTGAACTCTTGGATCGCTTAAAGGGGGCCCAGATTTACACCAAGCTGGACCTCCGTGGAGCGTACAATTTGGTGCGCATACGGCCCGGAGACGAGTGGAAGACCGCGTTTGGGACCCGATACGGGCAGTACGAGCACCTGGTGATGCCCTTCGGATTGACCAATGCCCCCGCTGTCTTCCAGAGGTTCATGAACGACATATTCCGGGACCTGCTCGACCGCTTCGCGATCATATACCTGGATGACATCCTAATTTACTCCCGCAATCCTGCCCAGCACGCCGAGCACGTCCGCCAGGTCCTGCAGCGCCTACGAGCCCATGGCCTCTACGCCAAGCTGGAGAAGTGCGACTTCGACCTGCGCTCCGTCGAGTTCCTTGGGCACATTGTGTCACCGCAGGGGATCCTCATGGACCCGAAAAAAGTAGAAGCGGTCCTGACCTGGCAGGCTCCTCAGAATCGCAAAGACCTGCAGCGGTTCCTTGGTTTTGCCAACTACTATCGGCAATTCATCCCGGCCTACGCATCCCTGACCACACCCCTGACTCAACTACTCCGCCCCAAAGAACCCTTCCGCTGGTCCCCAGAGGCCGATAACGCCTTCTCCACCCTGAAGACTCGCTTTGCCACCGGGCCACTCCTGAGATACCCTGACTCCCAGCTTCCCTTTACGGTGGAAGCTGATGCCTCCAACGTGGCCCTGGGAGCAGTGCTGTCCCAGCGCGAGGAGCCGTCCCAGCCACTCCAGCCCTGCGCCTATTACTCGCGCCAGCTCACTGCTGCAGAGAGGAACTATACCATCTGGGAGAGGGAGTTGCTCGCGATCAAGGCGGCGTTTGAGGTTTGGCGACATTACCTCGAAGGGGCTCGCCACCCTGTTCAAGTGCTCACCAATCACCGGAACTTGGAACACCTCCAGACCACCCGCCGTCTCAACCAGCGCCAGATCCGGTGGTCCCTATTCTTCTCTCGCTTCGACTTCCGGATCTCCTACATCCCCCATACCCAGAACCGGAAAGCAGACGCGCTCTCCCGGAAACCGGAATACGCCCCTGCCTCAACTGAGACCGTGCCCGTTGCTCCAATCCTGCCACCCTCAGTATTTGCAGCCACCTCCACTTCACCAGCACTCGTGGAGGACATTCGGGCTAGCCAGGCCAATGATCCCTGGGTCCAGCAACACCTCCAGGCTCTCCAAGATGACCCAACAGGCGAGTTCACGACTCGAGGCGGCCTCTTGCTACACCGCGAACGCCTCTATGTGCCGCCCGGGCCCTTGCGAGCAGAAGTGCTACGCCTGACCCACGACTCGTTACCCGCCGGGCACTTTGGACAGCATAAGACCACCCACTTGCTGACAAGGGAATTCTGGTGGCCACGAGTTCGCGCTGATGTTGCCCGTTATGTCAGCTCCTGTGACGTCTGCCGACGGGCCAAAGACATCCCAGCCAAACCCTCAGGGTTGCTACAGCCCTTGCCCACATCTTCAGGACCCTGGGAGACCATCTCGATGGACTTCATCACGGAACTTCCGCGCTCCAAGGGTCAGACTTGTATCTGGGTGGTCGTCGACCTATTTACCAAGATGGCCCACTTTGTTCCGTGCCCGAAACTTCCCACAGCTCAGGAGACGGCCCAGCTTTACCTGCAACACATCTTTCGTCTGCACGGACTCCCAGCCCATCTGATCTCCGATCGGGGCCCTCAGTTCTCCTCTCGGTTCTGGCAAGCCCTCCATTCCAGCCTGGGTACTCGAGTGCACCTGTCCTCAGCCTACCACCCACAGACAGATGGCCAGACAGAGCGCACCAATGCCACGCTAGAGCAATATCTCCGCTGTTACACCTGTTACCAGCAGGATGACTGGACCACTCTATTGCCCCTAGCGGAGTTTGCATACAACAATGCGGTCCATTCATCCACCCAAATGACCCCGTTTGCTGCAACCTACGGGTACCACCCTCGGTTCTTCCCGGCAATCCTACCACCCACGAATGTCCCCGCCATCGATGCCTACCTGCAAGAACTCCGCGCCAGCCAAGACTTGCTCCGAGAGCAGCTACAGCAGGCCAAGGAGGCATATAAACGGGCTGCGGACCGAAAGAGGCAAGAAGGCCCTCCAGTGCAGCCGGGGGATCAGGTGTGGCTCTCAACTCGCTACCTGCGCCGGCCTGGTCGGTCTCACAAGCTGGATGCACGGTTCATTGGACCCTACCCCGTCGTAGAACAAATAAACCCCGTCGCCTTCAGGCTCCAGTTGCCACCCCACCTCCGCATTCATCCTGTGTTCCATCGCTCCCTCCTTGTTCCAGCTGCACCCCCTGACCCAGCTCGGCCTCCTTCCCCACCGCCGCCACCACCGGTGTTGGTGGATGACGAGGAAGAATATGAGGTGCGCCAGATTCTGGACTCCCGGTACCATCGTGGAGGCCTCCAGTACCTTGTGGACTGGGAGGGATACGGCCCAGAAGACCGGTCCTGGGAACCTGTGGACAATCTTCATGCCCCGGACTTGGTGCAACGATTCCACAGCGACCACCCCGACCTCCCAGGCCCCTCGACGGAGGGGGGCCCTGGGGGGGGGATAGTGTCATGGGTGCTGGGGACCCTGCAGAAGAAACCGAGCCTGCAGAGCCTGCAGAAGGAACTGTGCCCCTGCCACCTGCACCAGTGCCCCTGCCTCCTGCTGAAGAAGATCCAAGCCCCCCTGCCTCGCCCTCTCGGGTGGCTCGTGTGCGTGACCGCCTTCGTCAGGACCTCAGGGATCGGAGGAGGGCGGCACGCTCACAAGCAAGACGCTCCCTGAGCCCTGAGTGGTGAAAGGATTCTGGCCCTTCTAAGTGTGAGGATGCTTAAGTTTCGGCAGGATCCTGGCTGCTGCTCTGAGACAGCAATTAGCCCAAATGAGCAACAGGCAGCAGAGGGCTATATAGCTGTGGGCTTTGGGAGGAGGCTTTGTGGAAGCAACTAGTCACATACCTGACATCCTAGCATCCACTCCGGCTCTTGACTTTGGCTTTTGGATTCCTGACTTTGGCTTGGACCTCTGGACCCCCTGACTTCGGCTTCTGAACCTCTGACCTGTGATACCTGGATTACGATTCTGTTTTGGCGCCTTGGACCCTCCTTGCTCACGAGTTGCTGACCTTGGACTGCCCCTGGACTTTGCCTGACTCAGCCCCAGCTCGTGACATTCAACTTCTTTTTCTGCATAGCTAGACTCTTCAGTTGCCTACATTGCTTCTTCCTTTCCTGCTTTACCCTCACAGCAGCACCGTGTGGTAGGTTAGGCAGAGTGTGCACGACTGGCTCAAGGCCACTCAGCAAACTTCATGCCAGTGGGGATCTGGTCTCCCACACCTCTTTCCACCCTCTTGATGTCTACCCTACACCGTGTTTTCCCTGTTCTGTAGATTCTAGACAGTTATCTGAGATCAGATATTTGCTAGTTGTTGTGTCCTAGGTTCAAATGGAGAACTGTTACTTTTGGAGGGAACTGTTACTTTTGGAGGGAAGCTGAACAAGCCAAGCTTGTACTCCACACCAGGGTTCCAGAGAAGGCCTAAGCATGCCCAATCAGGGGAAGGATTGAAACATAAGTAGCCAATCAACATCTAGGCTCATACTGTACCCTGATATCCCTTAGGCCTCTGTAAATAGCCAATCCATGTACATAGTTAAGGTCCAATCAGAAGGGGGCAAGAATTGTATAAAGGAGCAGGAGGTTTGAATAGAGCTCAGTTTGTGTTGGTGTTCCTGAAGTAAAGCTTGCTGAAATCACTCTCCGACTCTGGTCTCTTACTGCGCCGACCCCAGTACTTTACACTAGTCTTTAAACTTTATTGTTAGGGTATACCCCAGACTAGCTGCCAGGGCCATAGCAAGAGTGGTGTGTTTGGGGTGGCAAACTGGGGCACAGCTCTCTGATTATGGGAGCAAGAAGGGCTGAAGTTTTAAAAATAATTGCTTGTGCTTTTGACTGACTATGAGGGGAATGGGCCATGACCTGTAGGTTTCAGAAACAGCAAAGGTGATGTATGTTTATTATGTAGCAAATGATAGGATTTGCAAAAAAAAAAAAAAGTCATATTAGAGATGAAACACATTAGTGCCCCAAATTCACCTTTATAAATATTTGTGATAGTTTCCAGATAATTCTGTGCTTCCTGATATCTTTCCTAAACATTCTTTGTATGTTTGTTACCTGTTTTTTTTAACACCCAGTGATATATTTATTTCAGGGCTTGCTGTTCTACGGTTGACGGAACAAATATTTATAGTATAATCCTAATTACAGAATTGCACCCATCTAATCCCTTTGGCTTCCATTTACTTAGAAGTGTGTAACTTCGGTTAGGATTGCGCTGTAAGTAAATTTCTTGCACACGTTTAACATTGATATGTTTGCTGACTCATCTTCTGGGCCTCTGCCATATGCCCTGTGCAGCATTTTAATGATATCTGATGGACTCTTACCTCTGCACAGGGTGATCTGGACGTGTGCCCTGGAAAACGTGCAACATGCCACTATGCAGAGAATGCTCAGTAGTGTTGAACAAACTGGGGGAACTTGTCCGCAACGACTTCTTTTTGGATCTCCGATAAAGAACCCAAGGGTTACGTGGGTATGGAAACGACTAGTAAGTAGTGGTACTTCAATTTTCATATATAAGATGCTCAGAAATCTAATGTACCCTGCTTTCGGTCTCTGTTTCTCTCAAACTGAGTACCCTCATCAGTCACTCAGATTATTGGTTTGCAATTAGGAATGTGTAGCATTTCAAGCTCATCGTTGCTGTCGGGATTAACTGACTTGCTTGCGTTCTGTATTCCCCACAGTAATTGGGGGGCAGGTCATAGAAAAATCAGCCATATTTCGTACCTAAGTGCTGCTTCTGTGCCTGCAGATTCTTCAGCCTTCAGTATTTATTTAACTGGTATACTCACAATTTATTGGCTTGAACTACAGTTCCCAAGTGACCATGTGAGGATATTCCACATGTTTTGCTTTAGAAAGAATACTCAAGGTTGCTTCCGCAAAGGTCCTTCTGCATTTGTACCAGAGGAGAGAAAGTATGGCTTGGATCCATCAGAGCATATCCATGGACTGAAAGAATAATCTCGCATGCCCCCCCTTTTAAATGCTAATCATGTATTAGCAAAAACAAGCAGGATTTGGAAAGTTAAATATCTTCTCTCCTTCCCATTGGTCCCAGTATGAATCAGATTATTTTTACCACTGAATGGAGTTCTGTGATCTTTGTCACTTCTAATATGGCTCTATAGATGGACTGCTCTCTGCTAACAAGCTTAGTTTTTGCAGATGTTCAATATGTAGCTCTTTCTTTGCTTGAGTGTTCAATATGCATCTCTTATGTGTTATCACCAGACACCATTACATGTAGGAGGTAACCAGTCCTATCAATCACTGAGTGCCAAACATTGTCGTTAAAGATCATCAGATATCCAGGAGTTGCCAGATATGCAAACATTCAGTTAGCATTCTGTGTCTATTTCATCTTGACATGTGTATGGGAAAACTGCCAAAAGACATTTTGTTATTTGAGGTGGAGTAGAAACCAAAATCAAACCATGAATGTGAGCCTACTCCTTTTTATTGCACTGAAGAGCACTTCTTTCTTGATTCTTTCCTTTATCTTCTGCACTTATACCCCACCTGTCTCCCCAATGGAGGCCTGAAGGAGCTTCCATCCTTCTTTCCTCTATTCTATTCCTATAGCAACCTGGTGATGTAGGTTGGGCTGAGAATGTGCGATTGGCCCAAGGCCATCTATGGCAGAGTGGAAATCTGAACCTGGGTCTCCCAGATCTTAGTCTAACCATTGCACCATGCTGGATCTCTATTGGCTCACGCCTGCAACTGTGCCACCCTAAGCAGACCTATACCCATTTAAGCATTTGCAGCACATTTCTGCCTCTGCTATATTCTTAGGAGCCTTTGGGCTTGCTTCTAAAGCAAAGTCAACTTTAAAAAAAGGCAGGTGCTGCTTATCTTTGCCTTGGCTTCATCAGTGCAAAAACTGTTAAGTTGGAGCAGAAACAACAATGGAGGAGGCAAGCTTTCGTTTCAGAATCTTTCCAGTGCCGCAAGTCTCTGTGGTTTTTACAGCAACAGCTTAAACATCAAATTACTTAGTGTGGCTTTCGCTCCTAAAGCAAGAATAATTAAGGTGTATTATAGAAGGTCAGATTCAGTGATCAGCTCCAGACATTTTATTTGCAGTCGGCAGCGGAAGTAAGGGTTTTTTTTTAATGGTTGCAGCATTAAAATAAGTAACACTATGCAAATGAGTGTTGAGGGGACCATCTGTGTCATTTTAATAAAAGACAATTAATGCATGAGAACTAATGCTCTGCGCAGCAGTAATCTTTACACTGAAGACTCTTTCTCTCTTTCTTGCTCTCTAAAAAGCAGCTCACAAATAAATATCACTGCCAGATACCCCCAGTAATTTGAGTGCAGTAAGTGAACAAGGAGGATTCCTTCCCTGATAATCGAGGGGTTGGGGCAGGGGGCTGCAGAGCAACTCACTGGCAGAGATTGGAACAGAATTCAGATTTCTTCATACCTTGAGACCCCTGCAAGGAGTTGGTTTCAAATATTGTTGTCAAGAAAATTGGTATAGAGTTCTCCAAAACTGAGGATTTGGCAGAAGAATCCACAGATCCTTATTACATGAAAGAACTATATCTAATGTCTATGAAAGTAGAGCAGAATTTTGAAGGAGCTTCCTCCCTCCCTCCCTCCTCCTCACCACCACCACCTCTATCTATCTATCTATCTATCTATCTATCTATCTATCTATCTATCTATCTATCTATCTATCTATCTATCTATCTATCTATCTATCTATCTCATTTTTATCCTGCCCTTCCTCGAAGAAGCTCAGTGTGGCATACAGAGTTCTCCCTTACTTTGTTTTGTTTTTACAACTACTCTGTGAGGAAGGCTATGATGGCCCTGTCCACTCCTCTCTCTCAGAGGCTCAGCTCAAGAACCTGAGGGAAGGAGCAGGAGCCTGCTTTAATGTAAACCACTTAAATGATGTTGGAGGCATTTTGAAATTTAAAAATAACAAAATATGTTATTTATTATAGAGGGGAAAGGTCAGGTGAAATCAGGGGTTGGAATTTCTGAGGTAAAATCAGTACATGCACAGATTCTTATGTTTCAGGCTAGTGAGAGTTTCTTAAACTTTTCACAGTGACTTAAATCTTTAGATTGAGAGGCTTTTATTTCAGTTTTCCCCCAAACACTCCAGTGCACTTTCTTTGAGTATTCTCTGACTCTTTTGGTTTCCAGAAGGCTGGGGCACTCTTTCCAGTAGCCAAACCCCTTTTTTTGAAACACCAGTACTCGTCTTGAGTTTTTAACTGACTCTTAAGGTCTCTAAATGCAATTTCTAACCACATCAGACCAGGGATCTCTACTTTGGTGTAGTGATTAAGTGTGCGGACTCTTATCTGGGAGAACCGGGTTTGATTCCCCACTCCTCCACTTGTACCTGGGTCAGCCGTAGCTCTGGCAGAGGTTGTCCTTGAAAGGGCAGCTGCTGTGAGAGCCCTTTCCAGCCCCACCCACCTCACAGGGTGTCTGTTGTGGGGGAGGAAGGTAAAGGAGATTGTGAGCTGCTCTGAGACTCTTCGGAGTGGAGGGCGGGATATAAATCCAATATCTTCTTCTTCTTCAGAACTAACTCCCTGTTTGACTAGGTAGGGAAATTCTCCTCTCACTTGTAGATCTATCCCCTTTCTTTGGCTCAAATTTATTTATTTATTTATTTGATTTATATCCTGCCCTCCCCACTGAGGCAGGCTCAGGGTGGCTCACAAATTTGAGGACACACAGTTACATTGTGTGACCAAATAAAATAAAACAACAATAAAAACATAAAACATAAAAACAATTTCTAAAAATATCTACTTATACTGGTATCAAGGTTTCAGACAGCGATCTGAATGGTGGTTAGCCATTCTAAGAGCTCCTAGGATCATGATAACATAAAGAGGTAGACCATCAGTGATGTTTCTATGGGCCAATCCTGCTGCTGCAGATGTTATCATTATAAAAATGCATGGTGGAAGAGTGCCGTTTTGCAGGCCCTGCAGAACTGTGAAAGCTCTCGCAGGGCCCTGATCTCTTCCGGCAGCTCATTCCACCAGCTAGGGGCAGCAACGGAAAAGGCCCTGGCTCTTGTTGATTTGAGTCTCACTTCTCTGATGCTGGGGACTGTCAACAGGATTTGAGACCTGGACCGAAGTGCTCACTGGGGCATATACAGGGAAAGGTGGTCCCTAAGGTAAGCAGGACCCTGGCCATATAGGGCTTTAAAAGTAATGACCAGCACCTTGAAACTAATCCGGTACATTATCGGTAGCCAGTGTAGCACTTTCAGCACAGGATGAATGTGCTCCCGTAAAGCAACTCCCATTAACAGCCTGGCTGCAGCATTCTACACTAGCTGACTTGGCAGTGGCAGCTACTTGGGCCTCCATTGTTAAAGAGTAATCCAAGAGCACCCCTAAGCTTTTAACCTTGGGCGCCAGCGTGAGCTGCGCTCCATCGAAGGTCGGTAAGTGGACCTCCAGTCCCGAACCACGACGGCTCAGATACAGGACCTCCATCTTCATCGGATTTAATTTCAGTCCACTCAGTCTGAGCCACCCCACCACAGCTTGCAATGCTGTGGACAGATCTTCTGGGGTGGAGTCAGACTGGCCACCCATCAACAGATAGAGCTGGGTGTCATCAGCGTACTGGTGACAACCCAGCCCATACCTCTGAGCAATCTGGGCAAGGGGGTGCATGTAGATGTTGAATAACATCGGAGAAAGAACCGCTCCCTGCGGCATACCACAGATAAGTGGGTGTTGTCAGGGCAGTTCATCTCCTAGCACCACCCTCTGTCCCTGGAGAAAGGAGGAAAGCCGCTTCAAGGCCAACCCCTGAATCCCAGCATCAGTGAGGTGACAGGTCAGTAGCTGATGGTCAACCGTGTTGAACGCCGCTGACAAGTCTAGCAACATCAGCACTGCTGAGCCACCTCTACCCAGGTGCCTCTGGAGGTCATCTGTGAGGGCAACCGGAACTGTCTCTGTCCCGTGACCCGGATAAAAACCGGATTGATGTGGGTTGAGCACAGAAGCACCATCCAGAAAACTCTGAGGCTGCATCGCCACAGCCCTTTCAATCTTGCCTAAAAACGGTTAGACACTGGCCGGTAATTTGCCAATTCAGCCGGGCCTAAAGATGACTTTTTTAGAAGAGGGCGAACCACAGCCTCTTTAAGAGGCTGGGGGAAGGTTCCTTCCAGAAGGGACCTGTTGACAATTTCCTTTAGGGGGACTCGTAGCTCCTCTCAGCTTTTATTAGCCAGGAGGGGCATGGGTCCGACCTACAGGTGGTTGGGCGCACAGTGGAGAAAATTCTGTCAACTTCATCCAGGCTGAGTGGAGTGAAAGAATCCAAAACTTGACTAGAAGACGTGCGTGGAGTCTCGAGTTCACTTACTGTTTCCAAGGTGGCAGGGAGGTCACGGCAGAGTGACAGGACTTTATCTGCGAAAAAGCTCGCAAATGCCTCACAGCCTATATCCAATTCACTAGCATTTGGAATACCCTGCGGTAGGGTAGTTAAAGACCGAATTGTCCTAAATAATTGCGCTGGGTGCAAGTACGCAGATGCAATCATCGTCGTAAGATATATTTTCTTAGTGGCCCTGACTGCCACCTCATAGGTTCTCTTATATGACCTATAAGCTGTTCTTGTCGCTTCGTTGCGGGCTTGCCGCCACTGCCTCTCTAGCTGCCTGAGCCTCCATTTCATCTGCCGTAGTCCCAGTGTGTACCAGGGTGCCAGCTTTGTATGAGGGTGTAGAGGGCGCCTGGGAGCGATCTCATCGATGGCTGTGGTGAGCCTGTTGTGCCAGGTCTCCACTAGCTCATCTAGAGAATCGCCAGGGGGCCAAATGGGAGTCTTCACCTATTTCCCAGACTTCCTTGCCAACGTTTCCACAGTTCTTCTGTCAGTGTTAAACTCCTGTTAGCTAAGGCTGAAATCAGACTGAATTCTCATCATGCTACTGTCAAGTCTTTTTCCTCAGCTGATACTAACTAATCAAATCTCTTGGAGCAGCCTGTCACTTAAGGCTATCTGGCTCTGTGAAGAATTAACCCCTTACAATCCTTTATCAGTTTACACAGCACTTCTAAACCTTTAAACCTACCTGAGACAGAGAGAGCATAACTAACCCAAAGTCAACTTTGTAGCCAAATGGAGATCCCCAGTCAGAATCAGTACAACCAAGAGATGCTAAGAAGGTAATTCTACTGTGCACTGTATCCCTAAACTGGACACTCATCACATGCTCATCCTTCCTTCTTTAATCTGCTGAAATTCCTCTTTGTTGGACAGCCCACTCCTTGAATCCTGATTCCTAATTGGGATTTTGCCCAGTTTCTTGGGACTGGCTGCAGGAAATTGTACCCACCCTGAGCTCTTCAACTTTATGGACAACATCAAAAGCTACCCTAACCTAGGTCAGGATAGCCAATGAAGCCTGGCCTATAATCCAAATTTACAAAATCCTTGTGATTGTTGGTGGATGACGTAAGGACTTTGTGTATCAGAAATTCAGTAGTTTCCAGACTCATATTTGGCTTGTTTTCCTTGCAACCACAAGGGATAGGGTAGTATAGGGCTGCTTCAAGGCCCCTCCCTCCAATTGTTTTTGCTTCCTCAAACCATCCCCTGGAGTTACTATTTGTTCAGTTTTTAATATGCTACAGATGTGAATAGCTGGATGGAAATTTTGCAAGGGACTCAATAGGGGCTTCATAGGGTAGTGTGAGAAAGCAAAAATAGCATAGGAGGGACAGCTTAACTTATCACAATCCTTAGAATGAAAGGGCATCGCTGAGTCTGGGAGGCACAAATCTTCCCTTGAAAATCTGATGCAAAATCCACAAACACAAGGGATTTCACAATGGCCTTCAATTTAAATTTAGAGCATGAGAGTTTACTGGAATAACAATCTAACTCATATGTGGGCACCAAAAGTACATGTGTGTTTCAATGGCTATCTTGTTCTTGTAAGAAACAAGAAGCAAGGACTCAACCATCATCCTATCACTGCTTCTGTGTACTGCTGAGGAAACTTGCAATGTAAACTTGGGGCTTTCATTCAAAAGTACCTACACTGCAAGCCTATTTTGATCATTCTTTGTTATGTTAGACACTCAGCACATTTGTCCTTGAATGAGAATATCACACTTACACTGCAATGTTATCAAAATAGACTTTGCAAGGCATGTTTTTAAACAAGAAATAGGCATCTTCAGCCAGCTCAGAAGAGTTTTCCCCCCATTCTGTTCCCTTGCAAGATACAAAAATCAGTATAGTGATGCCAATTATTGTACACTAAGCCCTGTGGTGCAGAGTGGTAAGCTGCAGTACTACAGTCCAAGCTTTGCTCATGATCTGAGTTCGATCCTGGTGGAAGCTGGGTTTAGGTAGCCAGCTCAAGGTAGACTCAGCCTTCCATCCTTCCAAGGTTGGTAAAATGAGTATCCAGCTTGCTGGGGGTAAAGTGTAGATGACTGGGGAAGGCAATGGCAAACCACCCCATAAAAAAGTCTGCCATGAAAACGTCGTGATACGACGTCACCCCAGAGTTGGAAACAACTGGTGCTTGCACAGGGGACTACCTTTCCTTTAAAAAAAGCCCTATGTAGATATACAGCAGCATTTCCATGTCCACTCAGGCAGTGTGGAAGCTGATTTTCCAGGCTCCTTTTCACACTGTTATCATGACTGGAAATCCAACCCCCATACACAGGTTCTCCATCCATCCGTCCATCCATCTAGCCATCCATTTTTATTCTTTGAAAGTTGACAGGCTGTATGCAAGATGGAACTGGTAACACCAATTTCCTTTGCAACTGCTAATGTTTCAGGGACACAAAAGTGTTTGTCTTGTAGGGGTTCTAAAATCTAAAGGAGACTACTTTGCTGAGCTTTGCAAAGGCTAGAGCCTAAGCGTGCATGATTGGTTGCTAGCATGTGTGTAGAAAAGGCTGGATTTGCCTGGTGGTGAGGATTTCTTTTCTTTGCTCAGCATCCTCCTTTTTTTTTGCTACTACTTTGAGTGGCGTTTGTATCACATTGCTTCCAATGCACATTGGCACTGTCGGGGGCGGTGGCAGCAAATGGTTAGGGTGCATGACTACTTCTAATTATCAAAAAGGGGGTATGCGATTGAGCTAAGAACTATTGCACTTTGCACACACCCCTTTTGCTGTCCTGCATTCTACCATGCACACCTAAACCCTGTAACAAATAATGACCAAAGTAGGTTTGCAGTGTAGGCACCTTTCTTTTATATTCACGTGTTGTGTTGCTCAGCACGATTCATGCATGCAACCACCCTTATACAGAGCCACATCTACAGTGAGCCTGCTCCAATTGCACAAAGAGGCTCCCTCCATGTTCACAGTGCCTTTTTGGGCTGTGATTTATGGTTGTATGGAGAGTGGCAGATCATAAATGGCTTGCCATATGTTCCTACCTCCTCCTGGCGATTCATGAAAGTGGCTGGCTTCATGTGTGAATCATTTATTTACACGCTGAGTTATGTATACCCCAGTTTTCTCCCCAATGGAAACTTAAAGCAGCTTACAGCATCATTCTGTCCTCCTCCATTTTGTGCTGACAACCCTATGGGTAGGGTTGCCAGGTCTGGGTTGGGTTATTCAAGAGATTTTGGGGGTAGACCTGGGGAGGGCCTATAGTTGGGTACAAAGCCACAGAGTCCTTGCTCCAAAGCAGCCATTTTGTCCAGAGGAACTGGTCTTTCTAGTCTAGGGATAAAGTGTGATACAGGAATATCTCCAGGCCCTATCTGGAGATAGATTAGGATGAGAGTATATGACTAATCCAGGGTCACCCCGAGAGCTTCCATGGCCGAGCAGAGATTCCAACCTGGGCCTCCCAGATTCTAATCTGTCACTCTAATTCCAATCAGAACTTGAAAAGCAGTTTGAAGAACGATGATGCTGAAAGAAAGATGGGTACTCCTCCATTGGAGATGTGTTTCCTTTAATTCTAGAAGAAGAAGAAGATATTGGATTTATATCCCGCCCTCCACTCCAAAGAGTCTCAGAGCGGCTCACAATCTCCTTTACCTTCCTCCCCCGCAACAGACACCCTGTGAGGTGGGTGGGGCTGGAGAGGGCTCTCACAGCAGCTGCCTTTTCAAGGACAACCTCTGCCAGAGCTATGGCTGACCCAAGGCCATTCCAGCAGGTGCAAGTGGAGGAGTGGGGAATCAAACCCGGTTCTCCCAGATAAGAGTCCGCACACTTAACCACTACACCAAACTGGCTCTCCAGAAAACTGGCTCTATAGAAAACTCTTCACCACTACACCAAACTGGCTCTCCAGAAAACTGGCTCTATAGAAAACCTTGGACACTGTTCTCAAGTAATATTTACCTACATTGTTTATCTAGATACGATGCAAAATAGTCTTTAGACATTTTCATGTGAATTTATCACTTATTTCAACTCTAACCACGGCTTCCCTTTTCATGAATATTTTGCATATCTTCTTCACACTTTGTTATTCCACTCTAGAGATGTACACTATCTGGAAAGTTTCCACTACTGTTATCAGATTAGATAAGATTTCAGATATTTGAGTGCCCTGAATGATATTACTTTTGCAAAGAAAAGAGGCCTTGCCTCTTCTTTTGATTTGTTGAAATATAAAACTGGCTATTTTTGTTCTTTTGGGATTATGCGTTTCCGTGGTGCTACAGGACTTGAACAGGCCTGCACAACTTGTGATGCACAGAATGAAAGCAGCCCACTGCCTCATGTGTGGCGGCACATCAGGGAATGAAAACACCTTCTGGTTTTGCTGCCTTTCTGAGACTACAAAAATTGGAAGAGGGCTGTCAAATACCTGCTAGGCCAAAGTGCCAGGTGAGAAGACTAGGTTTGCTTAATTAGTGCACAGAACAAAGCAGGAGTCAAGTTTCACCTTTAAGACCAACAAAGTTTTATTCGGAATATAAGCTTTTGTGTGCTCACCTGGATCTATCTTAGTGCACGTAAGTATTTGTTAGGGGAATTTTAAATACCTGTTCTGAGAGGCAGCTTACATTCCCTTGATGGTATCAGAAACTTCAATTTGTACAAAATATGGCTGTATCTCCACTGAAAGGAGATGCTGTTGGGCCCACATGACCACCAGTTTGGTGTTTGATACATATGACATCAGGAATGAGGTGGTGAGTGTATATTACACCCATTCCGAAGCTACTCCTTTGGCTGCCCATCAGTTACTAGGCTCATTCAATGTAATGGCCATTATGTACAAAGCCTTTCATGGCCTTGGACCCTTAGATCTACAGGACTGCCTCTTCTCCTACAGCATGCCACGACAACTTTGCTCAAATGAACATGGCCTTCTGCAGGTGCCACTCTGCAAATGGGCAAAATGGACAACTGCTCTCACATGAACATTTGCTGTTTAGGCTGCCACCCAATGGGATGTCCTCCCTGAGGAGGTCAGAAAGATTCTCACATTTTTGGCAAAATTATGGAACCATCCAGTCAACCCATCATTTATTACAGTCATAGACCACAGTATAAACATGCATTAGCAACAATATTTACATTTACTATTTCTTGCATTGTTCAACGCATCTAATGCTTAATACTTAGGCCTTGTTTCAGATAGCTGCAGTTCCACTACATTGTTTGTTAGATGTCTGCCTTGAATCTCAGTAAGATGGGATGGGAAAATACCTAGAGATTTTGGGAGGTGGAGACAGGGGAGGGCAGAGTTTGGAGAGGCGAGGGACGTCAGCAGGGTATAATGCCATAGAGATCACCTTTCAGAACAGCCTTTTTCTCCAGAGAACTGATCTTGCTTCTCTGGAGATCTACAGTCATAGCAGAATATCTCCAAGTGCCATCTGAAGATTGGCAACCCCAGGGCTTTTTTTGTAGCAAGAACTCCTTTGCATATTAAGCTACACCCCCCTGATATAGCCAGTTCTCCTGGAGCTTACAGTAGGCTCTGTACTAAGAGTCCTGTAACCTCTTGGAGGATTGGCTACATCAGAGGGGCATGGCGTAATATGCAAAAGAGCTCCTGCTACAAAAAAAGCCCTGGGCAATCCTAATTACAAAATGGCTTTGAGGAGATCAATCAGCCCCTGAGACGTTAGAGGCATTAGAAGGCAAACTTTCTTATGGTGGGGTGGAATTTTAGCCTTATCATCCATAACTCCTCACAGGCTCTCCAGTTTATACCTTCTATTACTGAATAAAGCTGCATCCAAGTTGTAGGTCAAGCAATGGTGACCCTCGCTGCTTAAAGATTCCAGCTGCACTGATTGCTGTGCATTTAGTATAGGCAGATCACACAAGTTCCTGCCTCTAAACGTTCAGGCTAGTTAGTCTTCCAGGGCTCACAGCATTCTGTATTCAGAATAAAGCCTGCTTGTAATGTGAGGTTGTTGAGGAAACAGAACTTCTCTCCCCCCCCCCCCCCGCCGCCATTGACTTTGCACAGGCTCAGAATCTCATGCTGCAATCTGTGCCACGCATCAACTCGTACTCCATACAGGATCTGCACAAGATCTGCAGGGGCTGAGGCCCCCTGGCGGTGCCGAGTCCAAACGCGAAGGCGTCGTGCCTGACCCTGAGCCAAGCTGCCGAGGGATGTCCTCTTGCCTTGCCAGCCTCCTCCTTCAATCGAGATTGACTCAGTCCCTTCCTTCAGCGATTTCCTCCTCAAAACCCACCTTCCTGAAAAGCCTTTCGATTGAGCCGTTTGCTGTTCAGCATTTGCACGAAGCAGCTGCATGCGCGTCTTCTCTGAAGAGAGCGGGTGCGCATACCCCTACAGCAGAGCTCCTCATTGTATAATTTAGTTTTCAGCTTGGTGTGAACTTACCGCAGGTGAAAATAAGACGATCCAGATCTGTCAGCACTGCTATACGTGTAGGTGGTTCCATTATTATAATTTGTGAAATGCTCACAAGCTGTCTTTGTAAGGGTTTGTACATAGAATAATGTATTACAACGAGGCAGGATGTTCTACCTTATAATGGCAGCTACCACTTGCGCAGTCTGTAGAAGCAATCGAACGTGTCATAAATAATAAGAAACATTATGCTGCAAGGAGGGGGTAGGGGGGAAGAAGAGAGAAAACAGGGAAGCAATACACAGTCGGAGCGATGAGAGGCCAAGATCTTGAAACCACTCGCTTGTAAGGAATCCTGTGCAAATGATTTTCGAAGCAGGGCCTTTCTTGGGGGCAGGGTATTTAATTTTCTTCCTGTCTGCTGCACAGTTTCCCCCCCCCCTCCCTTCCCATCAACCTCTTGTACATTACATAATTATTGCGTTGTAGATTTTACAGCATTACAGAATAAGCCCTTGTGAGCAACAGGCTAGCAAAAGTAGCAGAGCACCAGGTTTCCAATCTTTTTATCTAGGGCAACGGTTCCCAGCCTTTCTGCTATGGTGACCCACAAGTCCAAATTTACTTTGTAGGGTGATTCACCCAGGGCTGGTGCAAAGTTTTTTGCTGATGTAGGAGAAGAGGAGGAGGAGATTGGGTTTATACCCTGCCCTTCACTCGGAGTCTCAGAGCAGCTTACAATCTCCTTTCCCTTCCCCTCCCCACAATAGACACTGTGAAGTAGGTGGAGCTGAGAGAGCTCTGACAGAAACTGCTCTTGAGAGGAGAGCCAGTTTGGTGTAGTGGTTAAGTGTGTGGACTCTTATCTGGAAGAACCGGGTTTGATTCCCCACTCCTCCACTTGCACCTGCTGGATTGGCCTTGGGTTCACCATTAGCTCTGGCAGAGGTTGTCCTTGAAAGGGCAGCTGCTGTGAGAGCCCTCTCAGCCCCATCCACCTCACAGGATGTCTTTTGTGGGGGGAGAAGATACAGGAGATTGTAAGCCGCTCTGAGTCTCTGATTCAGAGAGAAGGGCGGGGTATAAATCTGCAATTCTTCTTCTTCTTCTCTGTGAGAACTTGTGACTGACTCGAGGTCACCTCAGCAGCTGCATGTGAAGGAGTGGGGAATCAAACCCAGTTCTCCCAGATTAGAGTCAAGGCACTTAGCCACTACACCAGATTGGCTCTCTGTAAGCAAATGATGCCCTTAGTACCCACCTATTCCTGCATTCCATTTTCCATAGCGCCCAGTCATATGTTTTAGAGAAACCAACAAATATCATGCAAAGGGTACTACTGCCCTCGCAAAGAACCTCAAGCAAATGGGAGTTCATTTCCTCCTCTTCCTCCTCAGCCAGCTGAGCCAGAGCTGGAATTTGTGGAGGTGTGCTGGGTGGGGGCACTGGGTTCAGGAGATACATGAATATGGCAGAAGGTAGTGAAGAGGTTAGTGCATGGGTCTCAGTGCAGTACATCTCCCCCAGCAGGTAGAGGGCAGTGGGGCACTGCAGGGGTTGGGCTAGAGGTTGGGCTGCTGAAGGAGCAGCACCAAGACAAAGCCCATGCACACACAAGCCCCTTCCTTCTATTTTTTTTTTTTTTGTGGCATGCTGAACAGCTCCCACCTACTCACCCCCAACCCTCCCCTCCAGCTTCTATAGTGAAGTTGTTGGATGGCTTCTCTCCCCCCCTCCCCCCCCCATTATTGTCACAAAGAGGGAGAGGGAGATGAGAATGTGAGAAGCTGGCAAGCAGGGAAGAAAGAGAAGGATGCACCCTGATTTGGATAGCCCAAGCAAGCCCAATCTCATCAGATCTCAGAAACTAAGCAGGGCCAAGGGAGGCAGGGAGCTGTTCCTGTCGGCAGCCGAGGAGAGGACTCATACTAATGAGTTTAAATTAAGGATGGGAAGGCGTACACGGGATATTAGGAAAAACGTTTTTACAGTAAGAGTTGTTCAGCAGTGGAATCAGGCGCTGAGGGAGGTGATGAGCTCCCCCTCATTGGCAATCTTTAAGCAGCGGCTGGATGAATACTGGTCAGGGATGCTCTAGGTCAGTGTTCCCTCTAAGCTGAGTTAGTGTGAGCTAGTTCACAGGGGTTTTTTTAGCCTTTGGCTCACACATTTTTTGTCTTAGCTCAGGAAAAATGGCCCCAGAGCAAGCTAATTTACATAGTAGCTCACAACTGTAACGCCAGGCGCTCACAAAGTAGAATTTAGGCTCACTCCACAGCTTAGAGGGAGTATTGCTCTAGGCTGATCCTGCATTGAGCAGGGAGTTGGACTAGATGGCTTGTATGGCTCCTTCCAACTCTATGATTCTACGGCCCTTGCAAGTACTTTGAAGGTAGATATTCAAAGGAATATCAGGTCTGGGTTGCAGAGGCAAGCACATCAAGCCACCTCTCTGGAAAACATCCAGGCCCCAGTAGGGGTTGCCAGAGGTCACCATGACTTTCAGGCACACAAGCATGTACACACGCAAGACCCCTTTAAAAACAAAAGGAAAGGGAAGGAGCCACCATTCGGGAGTGGCACCGATGACCCACTTACAGAGACTTTGCAATCCACTTTTGGGTCCTGACCCACAAGTTGGGAAACACCAGGGCTTTTTTTTTGCAGCAGGAACTCCTTTGCATATTAGGCCACAAACCCCTGATGCAGCCCCTAGTACAGGGCCTACCATAAACTCCAGGAGGATTGGCTCCATCAGGGGTGTGTGGGCTAATATGCAAAGGAGTTCCTGTTACAAAAAAAAGTCCCGGGAAACACTGATCTAGCGTGCCACCAAAGGATGCTTTCCTTTCCTGTTGTTCATGAATTTGCATTTAGGGATGTAAAGAACAGTGGTTTGTCCCTTTGTTAAGAACTTCTAACTGCTGCATTTGTTCCCTATTCACCCTTTCAGTTTCCTTTCTCTATCCTTTTCAACTATGTGATTTATTTCAAGGTGAGAGGGGACTAAGATTGCATACAGTTTTACAAACGTTGCTGCAGCACATATTTATAGGACAGCATTAGGTTTGTTTTTGATGCTGAAAGATACCAAAATGATAATAAAAAACCACCCTTTTCCATTTTCAACCTTCCCCCTTCCCAACATGAGTAACCCTTCCCCCCTCATTTAATGTTTCTCTTGTATTAATGATAATAAACAGTATTTTGGGACTGACATTAATGTCATATGATTAGCAGATTTCTGGAAGTTAGGCCTGGAAGTTATGCAAATACCACATTTGAAACATATAGCACTCTGTCTTTCTCTGATTCTGTACTTTCTCTGAGGCATTAGATTGTAAGACATTAGGATACTAACCTAAAATGTATCTGTGGACCAATTCAAAATCAGTTTTGAAACTTTCCAGTTTGGTTTCAGTTCAAACACTTTCTTTAAAAGAGTGAAGGATTAATCTCTTTTGAATCCATTGCCACATTATTTTTAAACGTTGACCATTTTCTCACACTGCTCACCTCGAAGTCACAATCCTGTTCCCTCTGCAGCGTCTGGTCGGATTTCCCACCATCTGCACCAAAGTTACAGGAAGTGCCGCAGCTTTTGCGTAGCAAACGTAAACCGCTAAAACCCAGTTTACGTTTGCTACGCAAAAGCCACGGCACTTCCTGTAACTCCGGCGCAGTTGGTGGGAAATCCAACAGACGCTGCGGAGGGAACAGGATTGTGACTGCGAGGTAAGCTGTGTGCGAAAAAGATATTGGTTTCTTAAGTGGAACCTAACCATATAGTTTAAAAATACTGTTGCCCCTGAACTAGAATGAAGCCCAAATGTTTAACTTCCTGCTTTCACATGGCCAGCTATCTTACTTTAAGATGACCTCTACCTTCCTTCTTCCGCTCTGGGGTACACAACACATACAAGCAAATTTCAAGCCTATTTTACTGCTGTATTCTCCTAGCAAAGGGTTATGGGCATTGTTGAGAAGCTAGGAAATCTCTGCCCAAACTGTCAGCACACAGCTACTATTCCCAGCGTTTCTGAAGGTCCAATTGCCTAGTTTCAAACACAGTATATTTGTAATGCAGATGTGCCATAAACAGAAGCCCTTGTGACAACAGTCTAAACTGCAATATGAGCTTCTGCAGATGATAAACCCAGCTGCACCACTGGGTAAACGACATTTGCTTAAGCATGTAATCTTTGGATATTGGCTTTGAATGGTGACTGCTCAAACTGTAGCCATATATACAATCTTTTCAATTGTTTTTCCTTGTGCAGAAATATTAAAAAAGCAAATTTAAAAAATGCTGAGTCTGCAGTGACAGGAAGACAAAGGACGCATTGGTGCCTTCGATATCTCACTGATAGATCGTTGTCTACCGATGCATATGCTAGATGTACAAAGAGATACCGGAAACAGGTGTCCCCAGAGTTGGGTTCATGTCTCAAAACTCTCTGTAGCGCACTAGGGCCATCTGATACGCTAAACTGTGACTCCAGATAGTGGAGAACAAAACGTTACATTAAGACACCATCCACAACCTGAACAGGAGAATTCCGTGTCAGTTAAGTAGGGAAGGGGAATCTGACAAAAAAAAAAAGACATAGAAAGGAAGCGGCAGGAAATAAAGAGAGAAAGGGAGAGAAAATACAATATTTCCACTGGGGCATTTGTGCATAAACTAATGAGGCATCAAGGACTTGGACAATTATCCCCGAGCATTACTATGGACAGGGCCGGCCCTAGACTGTCTGGCACTCTAGGCAAGGCTAGCTTCTGGTGCCCCCTCACACTGATGATGTCACGAAGTCACATGGGAGGTGCCCAGTTTGGCACCCCCAGAAAGCTGGTGCCCTAGGCAATTGCCCATTTTGCCTAGTGATAGGGCCGGCCCTGACTACGGACTCTGTACCACAACCCTGGCCCTGAGCATTGTTTGCGCAGAGCAGATTCAGAGCAACTGAAGAGAAACCAACAGGAAAGGCAGCAGCATCAAACCAAAGTCTACTGGCTGCCACCGGCAGAGTGAATAAGCCCATTTTCAGATGTCTGTTAGAGAGCCAGGGGAAAGAAGAACACCGCAAATCATGAAAGTGGCAGTACATTCAGGTTTGCTCATCCTGAAGATACGATTTAAGACAGTAACTGGTCACTTTAGTTTATGTTAGTTTGGTACCAAGTGTTAGATTCCTAATATGGACACTGCTATTCAATAAACTCGCTGTAAATTAATAGGAAAGAGCTTCCATTTTCAGTGTGCCACATACATTATAAAAATGCAAACCACTCACATACTTCTAACTGCTGCCCCGCCTATTCATCGTACATTTTGAACTGCTCGTTTGAACAGTCTCTGGACATGTAGACAGGACACAAGTAACTTTCCTGGAAGAGAAGCTGCCTCATGGCGGGTGAGAGCAGAGGTGCTAGAACTCTCAAGAGGGAAATGAAGGAGAAACACACAGGAGCCTCTCATTAACTTTTAGACTTTTTTTGAGAATTTTATTCCCGCAAAGAGGTTCCAGAACTCCATCCCGCCATGTTCCCCCAGGGGAAAAAAGTGTAAAAGTATGGAGTACTCAGATGGGTTGCTGAGGTTGGCAGGCACCCAAACAGTACTAAAGAGTGCCTGTCCAGTTTCAGAACCTAGACAATGCGTTGTGGGAGTTTAATTTAAGGCTAAACCTGAGACTGGAAAATCGGAAGAGTTTCTTCAGCAACTAGTTGGAGGCCCTCTCAGACCATAGAGATTGGTGAATGCATGTAACGTCACCAACATGAAGCAGATCCATTTGCCATTAGAAGGGCAAAACTCTGGACTTGAACAGGATATTGAAACAGAAAAGTGTTTTACTTTATTATAAACGTCTCGGTCACAGTTCAGAGAACTCTTCATTTTACTGAGCTCCTCTAACTTCTGAAAGCATGAAACCCTTGTACCATGTCTGTGAGGATAACTATGATTTAAACCAGGGGAGTATAAAAAAGCAGTTTTCAATTAAACATGATGTGCCAAGCCTGTTTCTTGCTTTCTCTGGGACCAGTGTGGTGACAACCAGGATCTCAAAGGCTGAATTTTTGAGGAGTCATATGAATTAGATGATGTTGTCAAGGTGACATTCCCAAGAAACAGAAGGCAGAGGAAACATGGTTCCTCCTCTTCAGAGGTTGCTTTGGTGGCTGCTTGCTGAGGAAGCTCAAAAGAGGATCTCCTTCTTTCCCACTACCCTCAGTGTCTCAGAACATCTGATTTGGAAGTATCTAAGCCTCAGTAGTCGCAAGTAACCTCCTTTCTTCTTGGTTTCCTAACCAATGCATTCAGCTGGATTCGTTTCAAAAGGGCTTACACAAGCAGCGTGCTAATAGTGGCCTAAGTTCCCTGCCACATCCGTGTCACATCAGAAATTAGTTGCAGATCTGACTCATTGCTGGCAAGTTGTGAACTTCAGATGAGCCCTGATGGTTGAGAAAAATGTAAAGCTATTAATAAGCATGCCGCATTTGAAAAGAAAATGGTGCTCTCGGCTCAATTGGCAAGACAGCAGAGGGGTGGAGCACCTTCAAGTAGACCTCCCCCCCCCCACTCCAGACTCGAAATGTGCAGGAATGACAGAAGCTTTCCAAGTTTCCTCTCCCTAACAGCACAGCTTTAGCCTCCTTTTGTTCTGCCCAGTGTGCCCATTTTTAAGTATTCAAACAAAACTCCATCAACCGCTAGTTACACCATAATACCAGCTTGTGTTTATGTTTTCAGCTCTCCAGATCATGATCCCATTGAGTGCACATAGAGCGAGTGCTCGTGAGTACGCGCCCATTCACCATCAGGAGAAATCAGACTGTAAACACAAGCTGGTATTTTGGTGGGAGCACACTAATATGGCGGTTGGGAAGGTTGGAAGTGAAAGGTCACTGATGGGTTCAGAAATTCCTAGCTTTTTTCAGGCTGAGTGATGCTGCTTATGTGGTAGCTGCTCTTGTTTGTGTGTGTGCTTTTTTTCTTCTCTTCCCAAATGGGAAACATTCAGCTGTTATATAGAAGCAAGGCCTAGTTAGAATGGTTTCCTTTGAAGACAACAGGGATCTAATATCCCAAGGCAATTCTTGAGAACCTTGTTTACATTATTTAAAGCAACATTCAACGGGAGATTAGGAATTTTTAAAAATTAGAAAAAGAGCCACAGGGTTAGACTAGATGACCTTAAAAGTTTTGGTCATACTTCAAAGAATTGTTCTACTAAACGAGTATCTGGTGGTATGCTTGGCTTCAAAAAATTAAGCTCTTGGACCATGTGACAAACCACTTATGAAACGTCGGAAGTATAAAAAGCAGTGTGGAAAGAAATCAGGCAGGTTGGTTTTCCAAGTTGGGAAATCAAAAGTTCTATCAACAAGCACTAGACTTCATCCAAAGGAGCTTTCTGTTTGTTGTCCCATTTTTTTTCCCTATCAAAGATTGTCTGGATGACAACTTTACTTTCTTCATTTTAAATCAGAGATGGTTGAGTACAGTTTAAACATAAGTGGGTTGCCAAAAAGGCGCTATAAAATTAACACTGAGAAATCTATTTAAGTCACAGAGGAGATTTGCATTGAGCTCATGTAAATCGAAATAAACTAAGTATAAAGTGTGTGATCTCAAAAAGGGAGAACTGAGAAATATATGACGCCCCTAATCATATGTCTATGAGAAACCCCCTTACTTCGTTCTTCATTTAGATAATCTTTTAATAGAATTCCATCCGTTCAGTCATAAATGATCAAGGCTAATGCAGCCCACTAAGGAAAACATCATTAGGGAAGCAAAGTAATGAACAAGCTGGAATGCATGAGCTAAAAATAGCTTCTAGAGATAATGCTATCTCTTATGGTATGTTTGTATAAACAAGTCAGATCTGAACAAAGATCACTAGATCTCATTGGGAAATATTTTGACACCAGTTGCTTGGAACATGTCCTCCTCTAGTGTTGATGCTCCTGGAGTTACAAGTAGAGTGTACTTGCCTTGAAAAAAAAAAACACGGCTTGATGTATTTTCAAACACAGGGACTAGGTAGAAGTTTAGGCATGTGATTGATATCAATATGCCAGGAGGGCCACGTAATTAATCTTTCATAATGGGCTGATGCCTACAACATTTACAAGGATTTTCAACCTAATACATTCCTGGTGTGATTTAATTGCTTACATCTCACCTAAAATGATAATCTTTCTGAGGACATCACTTTGTTTTTATATAAATGGGCTACGATATCATAAATAAGAGTCCGTGGTGCAATGACTACAAAAAATAGGACTATTGATACTTCACATAGAACTGAGAGGAGAAAGTCTCTTGAATGCTATATATTTATACCACCATAGCAAAAGCAAGTATTGTGGTATGTTATTTTTCTTTCAGGATGTAGAGATTTAAGTTTGGTGTCACATTGAAGCATGGAGAATACTAGTTGCTTTGTGACTCAGTGGATTTTTGCTGCTTTTTCTCCCTCTGTAAACCATTCTAATTGACTGAGCTACTGTGATACCATAGAAACCTGGGGGTAGGATGCATGTGAAAACACTGGATGAGGTAGATGGGGACAGAGGAAAGATCTGTAAAGAGGTGATGGTTGGCCCAGAGTGTTGTGTTTGAAGACCGGCAGCTGCCATGAGCCAAAAAGAAAGAGGGCGTATAAATATTTAAATACAATAAAAACTTCTCTTTGTCTACTGCAGTTCTTACCATTCACAGAGAGGAAAAAAATAATTAAAATCTGTTGAACTGCTGTGAATGTTTGGCAAATTAAAAAAGTGATTCATTTTCCCTGTGAAACCAGTAAAGGAGCAATGTAATCAGAGGATCAAAGATAGACTGGACAGAGGAGATAAAGATAAGTCTGAAAAGGTGGGAACTGGGTTACGCATTTTTAGTGGAAAGCAGGGAAGAGGAAATGACAAAGGCTGGATTTTAACTGGGACCCTTGATTCTTTAGGAGTGCGATCACACGTCACATTAAAAGCGGGTGTGTAGCGCTCAAATTTGAACCGCTGAATATTGATTCAATGCAGGGCCAATCAGACAAGCATCCAAGAATGCGACTCATTCTGTTGTTGAGCGATCAGACATCCAATACTATCACGCTCCTTTCTTGGAGCATGCGTGATCACATGGTGATTTCTGGGAGGGGGGGGTCCATTGAACATGTGCCCAACTGTTTGGAGGTGGGAAATCAAACGTTGCTTCAGAGGCGGGGGGAGGGGAGAAGGGGGGGAAAGTTTCTGGAATTAACGTTGCCGATTCAAACCAGGGAACTGCCAGGAATTACTTTCCTAGAAATTGGCAGTGACAATGATATCTGGAAATCCTCCACATTGAAAAAAAAGATTTTTTTTTTCCTGTTCTGAATAGTGGGATAACGCCCCCCCCCCCCCGATCCTGTGTTGATTGGAGAAGCAGAAGCATCACCTCAGATTCCCGGATGATCTGGCAATGCACATGTCTGCTGGGGATTTCTTTCTTTTTTTAAAAAAAAGGTGGGGGGGCGGTAAACATTTCAAGGGGCAATATCGCGCGTGAGCTGTCCAAACAGGAAAAAAAACGATCTTGTGCCGCTTCTTTGAAAAAGAGCCGGACTTTCTGCACTATCAAATTAATGCGGCATTGATCCGCAGCAAACCAGGATGATCCAGGATGACACTCGATTGCCAGATGTGGATGTCTGGACGAACATATTTAATCCGTCAGCGAGACGGAGCTGTGTCGCCACTAATTGAGCTAATGGAGACGGAGCTGTGTCGCCACGTCTGACTGCGCCCTAGGGCTGTTTGTCTCACTTCTGTTCACCTAGTGAACATTAAGAGACCATGGTTGCTGGAAGGAAGGGTGCAGTAAAATAAGGAAGGTTTAATTTAGAATTGTCACGGGCTTCTAATAATGTTATTTAACTTGTTAAGGAATTGCGTCCGCCTCATTTTTTCTGTGTTTGTGCAGCCCAGTTCATACTGGTACCCTATGTGATAATTTTGTTCCTTCCTAACTGCTAACCTGTCCATTTGGGAACATATCAGGTGTTTCTGCACTCTCCTCCTATTGTAAAGCTTGGAAGACCAACTTTCTCCCCACACCATTGTCTCCCCCAATCATATTTTCCCCTTATCCTCTATGGAGTTGCTTTTTTCTGCTGCTTGAAACATAGTGATGAAGATTTTGAAAGGAAAAGCTGGAATTATCCAAAACGCTTGCAGTGAACAGAACAGGCCTTAAAAGTGCTTCCTACATCTGAAAATTTCAGTTTAACAAACAAAATGTGACCACCGCTTTAAGCTCCTTTCATTTGAGAGGTGTTTACCGAACATTCATGCAGTCAGGTGTTCTGGAGTGTTATGCACATGTTGGCAGAGATGTACAACACACACTTGGAAAACAGATCCAGGTGGGCAGCTGTGCTGGTCTGAAGCCATAGAACAAAGTTGGAGTCCAGTAGCACAAAATTCTGAATAAAATTTTGTTGGTCTTAAAGGTGCTGCTGGACTTCAACTTGGAATATAAGTTCTAGAACAGTAACGGTGTTAATTTACTAATAAAACAAGAAGTCCAGTGGCACTTTAAAGGCTAATAATATTCCATCATAAGTGTTCATAAAACAGAGCTCACTTCATCAGATGACGGAAGAGTTCATCCATTAGGAAGAAGAATTAGATTCAAAGCTATGGAGCGCAAAAGGAGCCATGTGTGCGTGAAGGAGAATGGTTACAAAAAGAGGTGAGTTTAAAAGAGTAATAACTCCACTTCCAGTTGTAATTATCAAGTTCATTCATAGCTGCAAAGCAAAGCAAAGGTTGGATCCCACAATAACTCTCCACAAATAGAACTGGGAGAGCAATTATCACCCCTCACCCTTCCCACCACAGACCTTTGACCTTCTTGCTATTCCTGAAGGTCCCTCTGACTTGTCTGGTTGCTCACTATTTACTGTTCACATTCTCATTTTGTTCAGCGTTTTATATGTGAGAGGAATTGGATAATAGAAAAAACTTTTTTACAGTAAGAGTTGTTCAACAGTGGAATCAGCTACCGAAGGAGGTAGAGAGCTCCTCCTCACCGGCAACCTTTAAGCCGCAACCAGAGGAACACTTGTGGGGATGCTATAGGCTGATCCTGCATTGAGCAGGGGATTGGAATGGACGGCCTGTATGGCCCCTTCCAACTCTGTGATTCTATGAACTGCAATATCTAGTATAGTAGCTATTCTAGCTACTGCCTTTTAAGAACCCCAGTATTACATCCTTATCTATTGTGCCCTTTTGTTTTAGATATGATATCATATGCTTCTCTCATCAAGAAGTGGAATAATTGTTATCCAGAACTAGGCCAGGATGTCTGTAGTAAGAGGATGGTTTTGAATGGTTGCAGCATAGCTATTTGATGGCGATTGTGTTGGCAAAATATTCCAGACAAGAGAAGCCAGGGCAACTAGCTATTGCGGCATGATCTATTTTTTCTGAGAAAGCCTTGTATTTTCTCTGTATGTTCTGTAGAGACGGTCTTTGCAGTACAATTGTGCTATGCAGTCTTTGATAGGTAGGTAGCCCTTTTCAGACATTACATTCACATGACACGTGGATGCTCAAAATATGCTCAGTCCCTGCGTTTTCTAAAAAGGGGCAAGGTATATATTTTGCTTGTGCGTTCAGATTCAGCATGAACAACCTGACCAGTAGATTTTCCAGGGTTCTGATTTGCACATATTGAAGTCCTCATATGCCAAAAGCATTCCTTCTTTTCAGACAACTCAGTAATCATGGCTAGTTGGGAGAGCCAGTTTGGTGTAGTGGTTAAGTGTGCGGACTCTTATCTGGGAGAACCAGGTTTGATTCCCCACTCCTCCACTTGCACCTGCTGAGATGGCCTTGGGTCAGCCATGGCTCTGGCAGAGGCTGTCCTTGAAAGGGCAGCTGCTGGGAGAGCCCTCTCCAGCCCCACCCACCTCACAGGGTGCCTGTTGTGGGGGAGGAAGGTAAAGGAGATTGTGAGCCGCTCTGAGGCTCTTCGGAGTGGAGGGCGGGATATAAATCCAATATCATCATTATATCAGCATTGCAAGTAACAAAGTTACAACACACACAGTTGGGAAGTCCCAACATGTGCAGATGTAACCTGAAAAGAATTCAGCCATTGTAAGACCTTCAGTTCCTGCTTGCAGATGACCTGCTTTTGGAATCACATCTGCACTTCCTCTGCTAAAGTTTTGTGTTTCACATGCAGCGCTTTGGATTTCTGTGCTTCGATTACGCATACCGTGGCTGGCCAGAATTGTTCATCCCTGCAATATGTAATGCCATCCTAAGTACTGAAATTAGTAGGCTTAGAAGGGTGTCACGAGGATGTCATCTTGCTTAGGATAGCACCATGAATGGGGTAATAAAAATCATTGCTTGAGTGACTTGGTGATTTGATGTCCTCAAATAATTTCATTTCATTTTTCTTAGTTTACATCCCGCCCTTCCCACCAAAGCGGCTCAGGACGGCTCACAACACAGAAGTTCTAACATAGGATTAAGTTTTAAAATACATCAATTTACAACATTTAAACAATAAACCAGTAAAAACAGTAAAACAAAGCCATTTACCAAAGTACCATACTACAGCCTTCTATTCGAAATTTTCAAGTACCGATCAGTTGTATGCCAACCGGAAGAGGACTGTCTTACAGGCCCTGCGGAACTGCCCAAAGTCCCGCAGGGCCCTCACCTCTTCCGGTAGTTGGTTCCACCAGCAAGGGGCTATGATTGAAAAGGCCCTGTCTCTGGTTGACTTAAGTCGGGCCTCCTTTGGCCCGGGGATTGCAAGCAGGTTTTGAGAACTCGATCTCAGCACTCTCTGGGGAACATGTGGGGAGAGAGAGAGGAATTTTGATAGCTGATTTGTTTACGTTTCTACTTAGGCCTTGGGATGATGCATTCTGAACTTTGTTATGAGTGTGTGGATTAATCAAGTTAATTTAAATCAGCACCAGACCATTTAATTATACCCATGGCGTAAGGTAGAGCTGGGACTGCCCAGGTGTTAATTGCTTTTATTTTATTTTTAGCTTGTAAGCTCCATTTTCAGTCTTTAAAGAAGTCTCCGGCTGGAGAGATTTATTTATGCCTTTATTGTTTTCTGTCCTTGATTTTCAGCCCAAATGGGTTCCCAAATTGACTAGCGGAAATAAATACAATTACACTGAGTACAAATGTGTCACGAGGAAGAGATTCTTAGCGAAGATGATCCAAGCACAATGGGAAGACATGCTGGTGGCTCCATTGCTGACAGCGGAAAGTGGGAAGGTGGAAGGCTTTCAGCTAGTTCCAGATGTGGCAGAAAGTGCCTGGCTGCATCTTGCCCTCTCTCTGAGAGTCCCTGTATGGTAGCAGTGAACAAAGAAGAAGAAATTCAGTTGTCTTTCTGGTTGTTTCTCATATATCTGTAGGTGGAATTAAAACCTGAATGGCCCATATAACATCTTCTGGCTGTGGCCATTCCTGGATAATGTGGTCCTCAAGGACACAGTTGCACAGGCCTTGATAACATCCAGGATGGACTATGATAATGCCTTTTTAAGGTGGTGTGGCATTCAAATGGTTCAGAATGCAGCAGCTGGAATGTTAACAGAGACTTGTTGGATATAACCCCTAAACCTGTATTACACCGGGTCCCAGTTTATTTCCAGGATCAACACACAGAGCTGGTCTTATTGATAAACTTTTAAAAGATTGGGTCCAAGGTATCTGAAGTATCAAATACATACATTTCCCATCTATTATCATCTGTCCAGTATGGTGCAGTGGTTAAAGTGTTGGGCTAGAATCAGGATAAGCCATGCTGAGATCCCCAGTCTGCCATGGAAGCTTCATGAGAAATTAAGGACCAGAAGAAAAATGGCCAGAAAATGGCCTCCATATTGGCATTCTAGGAATTTCCCCATTCTTCTATGCTCTTTACCATACAGATTGGGGAAAATTCCTGGAGCATCACCTAGAAGTGATGTCACATATTCTCCAAACTCCAGACACTGACCTCAAAATCTCCCAGCATTTGCCAAGACAATATAGGCAACCCACTAGGGTTGCCAGTCCCCAGTAAGGGTGGGGTTTACCCTGATTTCAGGGGCTCCAATCTGCTGCCAGCTACCCAGCCTGAGGGGAAAGCCCCACCTCCTAACAGCCCCCTCTTGCATTGATATAATCAGCATGATGACATCACCCAGAAATTACCATAGAGTTTTCAACCAAAATGCTAGAGTGTTGACATATGACATGCTCGGTGTGATGGCATCACTTCCAGGTGACATCATTGCACTGCGCACACTTTGAGCATGCAAGAGAACGTCCTGAAGTGGGCCTAGGAGCGCCCCGCTCCACCCCGGAAGCCATGTAAGACCTGGCAACCCTAGTCTCAACTGATCTTTGGAACATTCTCCTTCATCGGAATTATATTTAGCCCCATAGCTGCAGGCCTTCCAACATCAGCTAAGGACTCTTTAAAACATTCAGAAGGCCTTGTTACATTAAATTCTGTCTTGGTTTGAACCTCTTTGTTAGTGATTTCTATTTTATTATTAGATTTGTAACCAGCACCGCTTTCCCATATGCAGGCTTCAGAGTGGCTTACAACAGATAATGTTTGAATATGTTTGAAATGCTTTTCAATTTTATTGTGAGGTTTCTGTTGGTATTGTATTAGTTTGTGAGCCATTTTAACCAGTTTTCTTAAAGTGGAATCCTGGTGGGCCTCAGTAAATAAATATTCACCTTTCCCTTTAATTACATGTAATACTACACATTTTTTCCCACAGAACAACCTCTTCCGTGAAAACTGTTGTGATTGTTATGAGAACATTGAACATGAGATTTCATTAACAATTCATCTTTGTAAACAAGGGTGTAATTCCAGTTTTTTCTCTTTGCAGCCAAGTCCTAGAACTATCCATGCAATCTGAGGGAGAATTTCACCCTTCTAAGTCCATTGGCTTCAAGGGATTTAGAAGGGTATAAGTCTGTTTAGGATTGCACTGAAAATCAGTTTAACAGGGCTTCAAGAGGCCTTACTGAAGATATTGGATTTATATCCGCCCTCTACTCCGAATTTCAGAGTCTCAGAGCAGCTCATGGAATACCACTGAACAGAGTTGCCAGTTCTGGGTTCGGAAATTCTTGGAGATTTGGAGGTAGAGCCTGGGAGGGCAGGATTTTTTCATTTTATTCGATTTGGGGAAGTGAAGGATCTCCGTGAATTACAGTACTATACGGCATCCACCTTCCAAGTAGGGTTGCCAAGTCCCCTTCGCTCCCCGGAAGTGATGTCATCGCACTGGCAACGGCACTTGTGGCCACTCTAGGCATTTCTGAGAAAACTCTATTTTTCCCCGGATGCTCTAACCATTTGGGAGGGGAAAACTCTGTGGTACCTACTGTATCATAGAGTTTCCCCTCCCAAATGGCTAGAGCATCCGGGAAAACCATAGAGTTTTCCTGGAAATGCCTAGAGTAACGGCCATGTACCAGCACCAGCATGATGACATCACTTCCAGGTTCCCCCTGCCGGCCCAATGTGGGTTCCCTCACCCGGACCGGGGGCTTGGCAGCCCTACTTCCAATGCAACCATTTTCTCCAAGGGGAATGATATCTATAGTCTGGAGACCAGTTGTAATTCTGGGAAATCTCCCAGGCCCATTTGGATACCAGCAACTTTACCTCCGAAAAATGCTCTGCTTGATCTGAATATTCTCTGTGTTCATCAGTTTCCCATTCCCCCCCCCCCCCATTGTAGTTTCCTGCAGTGCTATAATTGTGGGATTCACTTTGTACTGCTTAAGTACTTGAATCAGCCTGGAGTGGGGAATGAAATCAAAGGCTTTCTGGTAGTCAACAGATGTTACCTAGAGATTGGTTTTTTTCACTCATATCTTCTTCAAGATGATAGCATCAAAGAACTGATTAGGTACTGTTAATAAAATAAAATTTAAAAAGGCACAGGCCCTACCTCAGGCCTACAACCCAAGGCCCAATTCACACACCAAGCTGTTTTCAGTCCTTCTGCTGCTATTGCGATGCAGAAGTGGCTTATGGACTGGGACCACAGATGTATCCCCCCCAAGTGCTGCTGACAGGCTTTGGGAGGTGGCAACACAATCTGCCATGAGGCTGCAGCATTATGTGGAAATGCAGGTACTGAGCGGCCCATGCATCTGGCACTAGCAGGTGACTTTGTAACTGTACACTCGTGGTCAGGTAGGGCTGTCCAGACTCCCACTGATGTAGGAAGCCTCCCACCAGCAGTCCTAGTTGCTGATCCAATGCAGGGGTCTGATATGATTAGCTAGGTGTTTTTCTTTCACTTTGGGTCAGATCTTTTGGGGTCAGGCCTATTGTTCTTTAATGATTTTATGTTATCGTAAATTTTTTTTTATTGTTTAATGTTCTTATCTACTGTATTTGATTGTTTTATATTTGTTGTAAACCGCTCAGAGATATTTTAGCAATTGCCACTGAAAAAGGGACCAAAAGACCTACTGAACAGAGACCTCCCTATAGAGGGGATATGCCTTTAAAAATAGTGGTTCTTCTGTGAGGACAGTGAACTTTTTGCTTGAATGGGACAATATTTCTGACTTCAGCTTGTGAGGCGGTGGGCTGCGTTTGAGAAAACAGCATAATAAGGGAAGGATTAAAGCTGTCCTCTTTGAATCGGGGGCCATCTCATTGCTGCTATTTGTTCTTTTTTAAAATCGTGGAAGAAAGGGTTGTGTTCTGTCTTTGAGAGGGAAGAGAAGGTTCTGATAGTCAGATCAGGGCACTGAGAACTGGGGATGTGGATGCCCAGGGGACTGGGGGCTGGAAGGCATGAAGAAATGGGAGAGAATGTAAAAATAGCCATGGTCAATCACACCAAATGACTTGCTAATTCAGCATCCACTTTCAAAAAGTGGCCAGTCAGATATCACAGGGAAGCCCACATAGATAGCAGCCCTTGCCAGCTGTTGGCACCCCAGGATTTTACAAGCAGAGGCATCCCCCTCTCCCCAGTATAATTTGGTCATGGTCCTTAAATTAGTGTCACTGGGCTGTGTCCACTGAATGGTGGCTGAGAACAGAAAGGCTCAAGTGCCTCAGTCTGCCACCATCTGTGTGCAAAACAGAAGACAGGGGAGTCTCCTCACCACGGATTGCAGAGTCTGCTGACTGGTGGCCCACTTCCTTGCTCACCAGCTGGTAGGAGTGGTGAGTGGTGAGTGTACATAGCCTCACACACACCCATTATTCAGCAGCATCCTGGTGGCACAAGCTATCCCATTTATAGGTTGCAAATGACAAACGATGATGATGATGATGTTATTAAAGTGTATACCCCTCCTTTCTGCCCTCATTAGAGCCACCAAGGCAGGTAACATCTTTAAAATGTACAGGGCCAGCACGTCCCAGAAGACCAGGTAGGCAGCTGCCTAGGATAGGGGTGTCAAACATGCAGCCTGGGGGACAAATCAGGCTCCCACATGTCTCCTGTCAGGCCCCCAAGCAACTGGCTGTCATCTGCTTCCTTCTCCCTCTCCCTTGCTCCTTCTTCCTAACAGCTTGCTTTGCAAGACTTCCTCAACAACACGGAAGCTACAGAGCAAGACCTCCATTTTTTCCATTGACAGAGGCTCCTCCCTTGGGGAGGAAGGGGGGAAGGGAGAGCTTGCTTTGCCAGGCTCTCTCAATCACGCAGCAGAGCTACTTAGCCAAGTCTCTCTTCCTTCTACTGGCTGAGGTTCCTCCCCCTCCTGGTTCCTCTGGGGAAGGAAGAAAAGAGCCAGAGCTTCCTTTGCCCAGTTCTCTGGATCCCATGGGAGAAATACAAGATAGTACCTTTAAGACCAACAAGTGCTAATGTTTTAAGTATGCTTTATTTTAAAAAAAAATCTTTGTGTTTCTCTGTGTCCTTTATACAGTTATATCTCTGCTATCTCTAATCTTAAATAGGTACACACATGGCCCGGCCCGACTCAACACGGCCCGGCCCAACAAGGTCTCATTTATGTCAGATCCGGCCCTCATAACGAATGAGTTTGACACCCCTGCTCTAGGGCACTACTTGGCTTCAGGGGCAGCCAGCGGGCACCCCCTTCTGGTGAAAGCACAGACCTGGGAAGGCTGAGCAGGGGTGGTGTGGCAGCGGGTGCACTTGGAGGCACTCGGTACTGCACTGCCTGCCTCTGCCGTGCTCACCCTCATCGCCACAGGCCTGAAGGCAGGGGGGGTCAGGGGCCTAGGGCACCAGAAACCCTGGCACCTGGCCTGAAAACACACATAATAAAAACCGCTTAAAAACAAAAACAAAAAAATCCCACATTGTTAAAATGATTTAAACCAAAGATAAAATTCATATACAAAAACAGCAATTAAAACATGGGGCCGGGGGGCAGAAAGGAGAGATCTCTGAGGGAACTCCGTATGAAACAAAAAAAGTCTTCATCCTCTGGTGGAAAACAGCAGCAGAAGGAGATAGACAATTTTAGAAAGTTCCAGAGTTTTGGTCCCACAAACAAAAAGGCCCTCTCACAGACTGCCACCTGCCTAATTTTAGAAGGCAAAGAAGAAGAAGAAGATATTGGATTTATATCCCGCCCTCCACTCCGAAGAGTCTCAGAGCAGCTCACAATCTCCTTTATCTTCCTCCCCCACAACAGACACCCTGTGAGGTAGATGAAGATATTGGATTTATATCCCGCCCTCCACTCTGAAGAGTCTCAGAGCGGCTCACAATCTCCTTTACCTTCCTCCCCCACAACAGACACCCTGTGAGGTGGGTGGGGCTGAGAGGACTCTCACAGCAGCTGCCCTGTCAAGGACAACCTCTGCCAGAGCTATGGCTGACCCAAAGCCATTCCAGCAGGTGCAAGTGGAGGAGTGGGGAATCACACCCGGTTCTCCCAGATAAGAGTCTGCACACTTAACCACTACACCAAACTGGCTCTCCACCAGAAACCACCAGAAGCAGGGCCTCCTAAACTGACTCCAGTGGTCAGGCAGGTTCATAAGGGAGTAGGCAGTCCTTCAGGTATGCTGGTCCCAAGCCATACAGAGCTTTAAATTTCAACACCTTGAATTGTGTCTGAAAACAGATTGGGAGTCAGATGGGCTGACTGGAGTGAATGGGTCCCTATGACCCACTCCCATCAACATCCTGACTGCAGCATTCTGTACCAATTGCAATTTCCACATGTTTTTCAAGGGCAGCTCCACACATGCTGAATTGCAGTCACAGAAGTGAAGTCATCTGTTGCATAAATGGGGTTTCCTTACTCTATATGAAGTTTATAGCCAGACATGTCTCCATTTGAAGCCATCATTTAGCTTTCTTAATTAAAAAAAATCTAAAAGATAAATTCAATGGTTGGGGAAAAGCTGTATGTTATGTTTTGGTTTTTGAGCCATGAAATCTTTAGCAATCTTGTCTTCCATGTTACCAGCAGGCTCTTTGGTCTATATTTTACAGTGTTTTTTATTTCCTTTGGGATATTTCAAGTAATCTTTCCTACACAATTGTGTAACAGAGTGTCACGGGCTGAGGCAGTCCAAGGTCTGTAGCTGGTGAGCAAAGAGGGTCCAAGGCGCCAAAAACGAATCACAGTCCAGGTATCGCAGGTCAGAGGTTCAGAAGCCGAAGTCAGGGGGTCCAGAAGTCAAAGCCAAAGTCAGGGAGTCCAGAAGCCAAAGTCAAAAGCCAAAGTGGATGCTAGAACGTCAGGTAAGTGACTAGTTGCTTCCACAAAGCCTCCTCCCAAAGCCCACCTATATAGTCCTCTGCTGGCTGTTGCCCATTTGGGCTAATTGCTGGCTCAGAGAGGCAGCCAGGGTCCTGCTGAGACTCAAGCATCCTCACTCCTAGAAGGGCCAGAATCCTTTCAAAACTCAGGGCTCAGGGAGCGTCTTGCTCGTGAGCGTGCCGCCCTCCTCCAATCCCTGAGGTCCTGACGGAGACGGTCACGCACACGAGCCACCCGAGAGGGCGAGGCAGGGGGGCTTGGATCTTCTCCAGCAGGAGGCAGGGGCACTGGTGCAGGTGGCAGGGGCACAGTTTCTTCTGCAGGCTCAGCTTCTTCTGCAGGATCCCCAGCACCCATGACACAGAGGAGGAAACTTTGTATATTACACATAATCCAGGCAGATAATTTTGCGGCAAACTCCTGGATTACTAGGCTCCGAAAAGAACTGTAGGTCGCAGCAGATAAAATGTTGAGCTATGAGCAACAAGCAAGTAAAAAGACTTCATAATATGTATCTCAAGGAGGAGGAGACAAAGTCATCCCATCCATCTTTTGTATGCACATTTGCTGGATACCCCAGCAAGATCCATCATCATGTGGGGAAATTGGCTGGCTAAGGATCCAAATGCTATAGGCTTTTGCGGTGTGTGTGTATTGAAATGAACATCTCAAGAAACTGAGCCAAACCTTGCGTGCCTTCTCTGCTAGTCTAGTTTAGCACTCCGGATTCATCAATAAAATATGCTGTGCAATTTGAAATTCACAAATATTTCCTTCCAACGCTTTCGCAGAACAATTCCCTTTGAAGCAGTTCAGGAAAACGCCAGTGAGTGCAAAGTCGGAAAATCAGGATGTGTCAGCTGCTTTTTTTTTTCACACCCACCCGTGAATAAATGACTATAAAACAAAAATAATTTTGCGGAATTGATATCCATGTTCTCTGTGTTTTCTGATGAGTTGATCTGTTAAGCTAATCTAAGTTACGTACGAACACATGAGCCACAAGTCAGCAAAAAGTTGGGAGTGCTCAAACCCACCGAAATGAACAGATTGCAGCGATGCTGTACGCCAGCGTCTCTTTTTGGTAGCTTGAAACACAGCTTCAAGTATGAAGTTTTTGCTGTGTATTTGCTGAGAAAGCACCCCCTAATCTCAGTGGCCCAGGAAAACCCAATCTTGTCAGATCTCAGAAGCTAAGCAGAATCACCTTTGGTTAGTACTTGAATGGGAGACACCAAGGAAATCCAGGCTCATGATGCAGAGGCAGGCAACGGCAATCCGCCTCTGAATATCTTGCCTTGAAACCCTCACAGGATTGCTGGACTGCACTTTGCGCACACAAGAAAGCCCCATTTACCCATCTGCATGGTTACTTGGTGGGACCAGGCTGTTGGTGGGACTACCTCGGTGGGAACACGTGCAGCCTGGGCTGCGGGACCTGCACTGGCTGCCGGTTGTGTACCGTGTTTGCTATAAGGTGCTGTTTATTACCTTTAAAGCCCTATATGGCCGAGGACCTGCCTACCTTAGGGACCGCCTCTCCCCATATGTTCCCCAGAGAGCACTGAGATCTAGCTCTCAAAATCTTTTAAAAATCCCTGGGCCAAGAGAGGCTAGATTGAAAACAACCAGGGAGCAAGCCTTCTCAGCAATGGCCCCCCCGATGGTGGAATCAACTTCCAGAGGTGGTGCGAGCCCTGCGGGACCTGAATCAGTTCCGCAGGGCTTGCAAAACCACCCTCTTTCAGCTTGCTTTTAAGATAGAACCCGGCTAAACTGACCTGTAGCCACCTAACCATCTTATATACCACTGTGAACTGTAGCACCTTAACTTAATTTAATTTATAATAGCTGTTTTATCTATTTTAACTAACCTATGTAACCCAATTGTATCTTAATCTATTTTGTCTTGATTGTATTTTATTCAAATCATGGCTGTCCCATGTCTGTGAGCCGCCCTGAGCCTGCCTTTGACGGGGGAGGGCGGGATACAAAAATAAAATTTACTTTACTTTACTTCTATGCTTAATACAGTATCTGCTGCATTGCTAGCAATAATGAGAAACAGGGTTTTTTCTACCGGGGGGGGGGAGCACCCAGCAGGAATTAATTTGCATATTAGGTCACACCCTGATGCCAAGCCAGCTGGAACTGTGTTCCTGTGCGATCATGCTCAAAAAAAGCCCTGATGAGAAATGTCAGGTTGGAACCCATGGAAGATGTCCATGTGTACAGCAGGCCCTATGGAAGTGACTAAAATTGATCCATTTGGTCTGCTTGTGTTAAGCCAAAGTGACTGTAGTCCCATGAGCTTTTCTGCATTCTCAAGCCATAGCACGAGGTATTTCTGTTAATGCTATTTCAAAAACAAATCAAGTGAAATCATGGGAGCCACAAGCTGTACACTCCCTTGCCCCGCTGAAATTTTTATTAAATTCTTTTCAAACACTACTATGTGTGTTCCTGCAGCCATTTCACTACTGCTTGTGCAAGTGGAGCTGTGTTATGTACCTTTCCCTTTCCTCCTCGGCATCCTACCCATTAGTAGGAAGAAGAGCAGCCATGCGAACTAGCAGAGTGTATGAGGATGACGAGCAAATTTTCTGCAAAATTTGACAGGTAAACTGTGGCCTCTTTGAGATGCTAGCAGTATGATCTACCTACACGTTCTACAAGCATTTGGATTTTTTAATTTATCTTACCTAGGGAAAACTTATTTGGATTTCAGTTATTTTATTTTGAGATTTCATTTTTGGGTACTCCTGAAAGTACCGCGTGGATCCCACTAGGATTCTTGCTCAAGCTTGCCCTCTGTATTACAGCATCCATCCCAAGGTTTTTGTCCATACAGGTCCCAGTATCCCCAGCAGACCCTTTTTATTAGTCAAAAGTAGACTCCCTCCCTCCTTTTCACTAGAAAAGCTGCTTGAACCCCTCAGGAAGTATGACAGGAGAAGAGACTAGAGCAGGGGTGCGGAACCTCTGTCCCAAGGGCCATATACAGCCCTCGAGGTCACTTGGTGCGGCCCTCAGGGATTGCTGGGCCGAACTGAGCCATGTGGCAGCCTCCCTGGGACCTGGCTGGCCAGTGAGGATTGTGGGGCCCAGCTGCACTGTGCAGCAGCCTCCCCAAGGCCAGGCAGGGATCACAGATGTACTGTGCGAAAGTCTCCCTGAGGCCTGGCTGGTTGGCCAGAATTGCTACAGGGCCTGGAAAAGTTACTGTCACAGTTCAGTTTGCACTTGATTATCCCAGATGGTGTGGCCTAATATGCTAATGAGTGTGTGACCTAATATGCTAATATGAGGGGATGTGGTCTAATATGCTACTGAGTTCCTGCTGGGATTTTTCTACAAAAAACGCTGGACCTATGCATTTGCCTAGGGCAGCGGTCCGGGTGTTTGTGTGTATGCCAGATTAGGCTCTCCCCTCATGACTTCAAATAGAAAAAACAATTATTTGTATTAATTTTGCTGGCCTGAATTGTTCTCCCTTGGTGGAGCACTGTTTTTTTAAGTTGATGATTTTTTATGGCCCGCAAATGACGTTATAAATATCCATATGGCCCTTGGCAGAAAAAAGGTTCCCCACCCCTGGACTAGAGACTAGCGGTGTTAATGACCTATTGAGGAGAAAAGTGGATACAATCTATGTAAGAAAGGAGTAAAGGTAGAGATGGAATTTGTCACCTTCAACTTTTTAGCTGGTACAAAAAAGCCCCCCCCCCCTTCCCTTCTGTCATCATTTTTGTAAGCAGGTAAAGAGTGTTTTGTTTCATTTGGCATTCCCACAGTGATCCTTCCTTTCTGACTGTTTTGATTGTTGTTTTTATGTTTTTGCATGTATTATAGCTGCACTTTAATGGGTCTAATGATGTGGGTAGTGGCTGTTTAATATTTTAAAATGTGATTTTATTATGTATATTTTGTTAGCTGCCTTGGCAGCCCTTGTGAGAGCAGATAGGCTTAATGTAAATTTTGTAAAAATAAAAAAAAAGATACACATGTAGCCAATGCTCCTGTATACTATTCTCTGAATTATATCTATTTTCACTGGTAAACTACTTTGCTGAGAGTTTAAGAGTGCCACCCTAAGCAGAGTTACACCCTTCTAAATTTATTGGAGTCATTAAAGGGCGGAACTGCTTAGGAATGCATTGCTAATGTTGTTTTAGTTTGGGAAATTAATGTTTGGAGCTAAATTTGCATGGCATCCTTGGGGTCAAATAGCTTCTTTAAATATATAAAAAAAGTTTTCATCTTTAAGGACCTTTATATTAGAGAGTTAAGACTTCTGTACACTTTTGATTGGGATAACGGATACCAGTGCCCTGTGCCGACCTCTTACTCCTTATCTACTGCGACGAATTATCTATGTCTTTCTTTCTTTTTAAAAACTGCATGTGTGCGTCTCTCTGACATTTGATAATACGTGTGCTTTTCAGGCAAGTCTCAATTTCAGTTTGGAAAAAAGCAGATCTGGGAATTGTGAAGTTAGGATAAGGGATAGACGTGCCACATCTGCAGCCAGCTCCTGGAGCTCTTTCCCCCCAACTCTCAGTTGTAGCTTCTAGACATTCTAAAACCCTACCTAGAATTTTATTTTTAAGAAGAAGAAGAAGAAGATATTGGATTTATATCCCGCCTTCCACTCCAAAGAGTCTCAGAGCAGCTCACAATCTCCTTTCCCTTCCTCCCCCACAACAGACACCCTGTGAGGTAAATGAAGATATGGCTGACCCAAGGCCATTCCAGCAGGTGCAAGTGGAGGAGTGGGGAATCAAACCCGGTTCTCCCAGATAAGAGTCCGCACACTTAAGCACTTCACCAAACTGGCTCTCCTCACCAAACTGGCTCTCTCTTCTTTTAAAAAGAAACTAGCCGTGATCCCAGGCTCCCTTTCCCTTCGTCAGCATTTCCTTTCTAATTAGCTATTCATCGCTAGCAAGCCTGTAGCCAGAAACTGTACAGTGAGGGGAGCGAGTGCCTGGAAGAAGGGGTGAGGGTCACCAGGTCCTAATAATCCTAAACCCTAAAATGCATTGGGAGGGGCTTGATGATGTAATGGATGGGAGTCCAATGAAATTCTATTAAAGTTACATTCATGCTACTTTTATGGTAAGGTGCATGACTCTATTTAGAGGGAAGAAGAAAATAAAAGGGCCGCGCCAGTCACGGGAGAATATGACCAAGGCTGATGGTGCAAAATCAGGTAAAATTATATTTTATTACTCAGTTAAAAATCGTCCCCAAATTCCTTATGTATTTCGCTGAAAAGCTTCGACAGCAAGACAAACAGATTCTCCTGAAGAAGCCTGTCAGTGAAACACATAGATTTAATAACTGAGTAACAAAATATAATTTTACTTGATTTTGCACCATCAGCCTTGGCCTAATTTTTTTATATTTTGTGAGGAAAAGCCCCCTTTTCCGAACATTGTAGTCACCAGTATGGTTGCCAGGGCGCCTGGAGAAGTGAGCCCGCACACGTCTGGCCAGAGAGTGTGGGCAAAACTATCCAGGAACCCCAAAGGGACTTATGTGTACAAGCAGCCACAAGTTATGCAGGCACTCTAACCTGGTACAGAGTGCTTGCTAACACACACAGACGTTTCTCCGTCACTGCATGGGCCAGCCATGGAGCGGAAGAAGCTGCGCTGCCACGGAGCTATCCAGGCGACCGGTTATGGAGCGCTGAACATGGAATCCACTGTGTAACGCTAACACCACTCGTAGCCATCTTCCTGCCAGGCTGGACTTCATTCCCTCATAGTGTAAGGCTCACGTACACACCCTATGTCACCTTCAGCCCGCAAGCAACCCGTCTGCCCCATGAATGGATTAACAGCTCAACTGTTGTTCCTGTTGTCTGGCAAAACCCTGGACAAAGGCTCCTGCCTAATAAGATGATGGGAAAAGAGGAAGAACATCTCCTACTGGAATCAAGTCTTTTGTCTAAACCGGGGATACCTAGGTCAATATTTGATTCCCTATTGTCACCTTCCCAGATAAGCCCATGTAATCTTAAGTATCTAGCCTTTTCCATTCTTCTTCCCAACTGAAACCTTGGAGCCGCCCCAGGGCCTGTTGCAATCTGGAAGTTCCCTCAGGTATACAGGACCCAGGCGAAGTTCATTGGTCAAAAGCAGGTACCCAATTAGGTGCAACCAAGGAACTCGCCATTGGCTCTGCCAATGTCCAGCCTTCATGGTCATTGCAGAGCCTCCCCTTTCTCCTCCCTGATACCTCCCTTCCCCTGAGGGCTCAAAAGAGTCCTTATAACCTGTGGACTAGCTACCCACAGGTGTGCATCTATCAGTATCCCACCTTCCGCTGCATAGATCCATCCCCGATTCCTAATCAGTTTCGGGTCCCTTACCCATCTCCTCACGTATCGCCCATTGGAGCCTTCCTTGAAGACTGCGATAGGTAATATTGCCCTGTGTGTCTACCCTTATATGTTCCCCTATCCATCTATCTATATTTCCTAGGACTGTGTGAATGTGTGATTGTATATGTGTTTTAATCTTGTATGGAAGACTATATTTTTCTCAATAAATTGTAATTGGTTTTATTAAATTAGAGTCCCATTATTTAAGCGTCACTCTCTGGTTGGTGGATCTTGTATACAAAGGTAAAAAGATTCTGAGCCAGGTGCCCACCTAACTAATTCCCCAACCTCGTTTGGAGGGCATTTCAGCTAACAATTTAGGGGGAGTAGCGTTGCCAGGTCTCCGTCACTATAGACCCTGAGATGCATTGGGAGGGTCTTGATGAGGTCATGGACAAAGGCCTGATGAAGTCCATGGTACTTTTATGGTAAGGACATGACTATATTCAGAGAGGTTAGGGTTGCCAGGTTTTCATCACTATAAACTATGAGATGCATTGGGAGAGGCTTGATGATGTCATGGATGTGTGCCTGGCGATGTCATGAAGTGGGGTCTGATGAGGTCACATTAAGTAGTTGCATAGTTTAGTTTAGTTTGGTTTAGTTTATTTACGATTTATATCCCGCCCTTCCCACCAAGGTGGCTCAGGGCAGCTCACAGCACATAAAATCTAACATAAAAATATTAAGTTTAAACATTTTACACAGTTAAAAACATTAAAACATAGCAGAAATCTAATAGAACTACATTCAGTTTCCTATGCCGGTTAGTTATAAGCCAGCCGGAAGAGGGTTGTCTTACAGACCCTGCGGAACTGAGCAAGGTCCCGCAGGGCCCTCACCTCTTCCGACAGCTGGTTCCACCAGGAAGGGGGCATTACAGAGAAAGCCCTGTCCCTGGTAGATTTCAGGCGGGCTTCCTTTGGCCCGGGGACAACGAGAAGATTTTGGGTTCCCGATCTCAGTACTCTCTGGGGAGCATCAATAGTACTTTCATGGTAAGGGGTACAAATACACTGAAGAGTGCCTCAGGCTGCCAAGTTCCCATCATCCCAAACCCTCATAAGTATTAGGAGCGGTTTGAGGATATGGAGTGGCCCAGTGATGTCACATTAAATAGTTGCATTAAAGCAGTGCTTTTATGGTCAGGGGAATGAATACATTGAGGAGGGCCTAAGGCTGCCACCTTCTCGTGACCTGAACCTTGAGACTCATTAGGAGGGGCTTGGTGATGCCATGGATGGAAGTGGGGAGTCTGGCAATGTCAAATTAAATAATTGTATTAATAGCAGTACTGAATTCCACGTGCTACGTTCCACATGGTATCCCTGTGTGTTCCCAATTAAATGGCTTCTTAAAAGATGGGTTAAAAATAAACTAACAAATAAAATAACATGGAAATTAACTATGCTGTAAATGTAAAATACAGTTGAACTTTGAGTGCCAATTATTGTCCCCCCTTTCTAATTTACACGTGTGGTAGTCATCTCAGGCGGGCAGGCATAGAATCTGCAATATGGCACACCAGAAGCTATCTGGGAAAAGGGATTTGCTTATGATCATACTAGGAGTCCTTTGTTGATTTAATTAGTTCATCTCGATTTTTCTCTCAGGAGATGTTGCAGGGCAGAAGATGGCGGGGTAGGATTCAGAACTGTTCAGGAAACTGGGGGAGACAGGAATTAATCAGAGCCTTAATTACTACAATGGGAGATTGCTAGATTGCACCTGCCTCCAAATCTCTGCTTCCATCCTAGAAGTTATCTCCTACCAGGTAGAATTGAGCCTACTTCATGATGGGGGAAAACAACAACTGGCACATGTTCAGAATGTCTGCAGTCTTTGCATTCAGAATACTGACTATCCTTGGCAAAAAATTATTTAGATCCTCCCAAAGACCTGTAGTGATAAGTGATGGGGCTTCAGACAGCTAGGATACGATGTCCTCTTCACCCTTTGGCCTTCTGTAGTAAAGTCATTATCTCTTGTGAAGGGTTCTGGAGGATAAACCTACCTGGGCAGTGTCCCTCATCACTTCTTCCACCCTAACCCAAGATTTGGGGAGAAGGGATGGACAGAAGCTTGACAGTGGCTATTCACTAGTGAGCGCAAGGCATTCTGCACATGTTCAGAGGCATGTATTTCTTTATACAAGTGAGTTACAGCCAGACACTAGATTGTGTGGAACTGGATGTGGAATCTCCCCCAACTGCTGCCTCTTTGCACATGGCCCCCACCTTTCCCTGCACCCAAGACAAATTCCCCGTTGCTAAGAGTCAACCCGAAACACTCCTGTTTCCTACCCATTGTTGTGATTTGTCGCTCTGTATGTTAAACAGGGCAGAAATAAAGAAGCAAAAGGTCAAGGGGAACAGAGCAAAAAAAAACCCAAACAGACTGACTACCCCTGGGCCAAGAGAAATTAAACTACAGAACACTCGCACACGGGCCTTTTCGGCTGCGGCCCCATATCTTTGGAACCAACTCCCAGAGGAGGTACGGGCCCTGCGGAACCTTGATCAGTTCCGCAGGGCCTGCAAGACCACCCTCTTTAAATTAGCTTTTATGAACAGCTGAATTATAATTCTACAACGAAGAAATATCCACCATCAGCATTAACTAGAATATAGCGTCCATGATAATGTTATGGTTTGCTTTAATTAATGCACTAACTGGTTTTTAAGGTTAAATTAATGCTCAATTTTAATGTTCTTAATGTAATTGTTTTATTAATGTACCATTGGTCATTGTGTTGTTAGCCGCCCTGAGCCTGCTTCGGCGGGGGAGGGCGGGATACAAATAAAATTTTACTTACTTACTTACTATAACAGACCAGGTTAGGAAAGGGTTATCTGAATAAGCTTCTCCCCCCCCCCTCCACAATTCCTTCCTAAGCAATCAGAACAAAAAACTGTTTGTATGTCTTCCCCTATATTTCTGCAACCAAAAGAGATAGAGACTTACTTTTAAAAGCATGAAAGCAAGGAATTCAGAAGTAGGGCATAATATATTTATGGAGGGCACCACTTCTCATTGCCCTTCAAACCTCTCCTGTACCTATGGCCAATCACATGTCATTCAAAAAAGGTGTTTTGGTAGTTGTGGAGAACTAGCCCATGGTACCATCAGACTTTGGGACAGAAATCTAGGCTCCACTTCATTATCTTAATAGCTGCTCCTCCACCACAAAAAGCAGACTGTACTTTTGCATCTGAACCATACACTACCGTATAAGACCAGATTCTAAAACTGCCTAATTGCACCACTGGAAATAGCAACGTTGGGTATGAAATCCTATGGAAAATAGGGTTTCCTTTTGGTTGAGGTGTGGGGTGAGGGCTGTGACTGTAATGTCCACCCGACCTGCAGAAATGCAATAGATGAAAGTCATGGGGATGTGAAGATACTGTTGTTATTTTTTATTATTATTTAAAACATTTCTATACCACCTTTCTACCCAAATAGGGTCTCCTTGCGTGACAAGAAAGGCTTGGAACTGTTTAATGTTTGTAGTGCGGGCATTAAGACAAAAAAAGGAAAGGGGGGGGTAGCAATGCATTCTGGTTCTTGTCCTACACTGTGAATGGAGCTGGGGGTGAGATTGGATGCCCAGGCACAGAGCCCAGTTACTGAGTGCAGATGCAAACTGGGTATAGCATACCTGACCAGAGGGTTTTTTTTGAGCAGGAACACAGTTCCGGCTGGCTTGGCATCAGGGGGTGTGGCTTAATATGTAAATAAGTTCATGCTGGACTTTTTCTACAAAAAAAAAAAAAAAGAAGAAGCCCTGCCTGACCATGAATCCAGGTAAGGCTTCAAGATATTTTTCACCCCAGGTAAGGTGCAATCACCTCTGCAGCTGCCCAGATCCAAGTTGAACTTCTCTTGGACTTTGCCACTGGTGGTGAGGGCCCATGCCACTGATGGTTGGGACTCTTTGCACGTGGCCATGCCCCTGTAGAACACCAGCATCTTTCTCACTGTGCAGTGACTTGGCTGGTTTTCCTGGAGAACCAGTCCTGGCTGCATGCCCATTATGCTGGTATGGCATATTTATGACCCTGCAAAACCCAAGGGGGCTGTTCCTTTGGGATTCTCTTCCATGGTGGAATTGACTCTCATGTTCTAATCTTACAGCAGGCCCAGGGACAGACTTGGGCCCACCAGAGGCAGCCAGAAGTGGGTACATGACTTATAATAATCACCAGCACCATCATCTGACTCTATTGTTGCAGGCTGAAATAGACAAGCCCATGGCTTTTTTTGTAGCAAGAACTCCTTTGCATATTAGGTCACACACCCCTAATGTAGCCGATCCTCCAAGAGCTCGCAGGGTTCTTTTTACAGGGCCTATTGTAAGCTCCAGGAGGACCGGCTACATCAGGGGGTTGCAGCCTAATATGCAAAGGAGTTTCTGCCCTGCATTTGCCCACTCTTGAGTTAACAGGGACAAGACACTACAGCTCAAAACAATCAAGCATCTCTTTTGGTGAGAGGCAGGAAGTCTGTCCAGGCCTCATTTGGGAGTGTTTGCAATGACCAAAAAACCCTTTCCCCCCCACCCACTTCCTTTTCCAAGACAAAGTGTGGCTAATGGAGACTTTTTCTTCCCCCATCCTGAAAAGGCGGTTCCTGGGACTCTTTCTGGGCAGGCAGGACAACAAAGATCCCTGCGTGTCATGTGAGCCAGCAGAGAAAGTGTGATTCTGCCAAGCCTTCTCCAGTGACTCATTAATTCAACCCCCTTCTGATAAGAGCTTCCCTGGCACCATTAAGGTTATCCATGCTCAGGTACCCTTCTCTCTCTCTCTCTCCCTCTCCCTCCCCCATTGGGGAAAAAAAAATATTGAATCTCTTTTTCTCTCTCCTCTCTCTCCCCCCCCCCATCTCAGAATGTTATATTATTAATTGCCAATTTGCATATGTGTGCAGCTGCTGTTTTGGCATCCGATTAGCTTGCTGGAGGTATCGCAGAGCATTTGGCAGCTTTTCTCTTTGGAGGGAGGAGGGGAGGGGGGAAGAAAAAAGAAGAAAGAAGGAAAGAAAAAAAACGAGGAAGGCATTCCTCCCTCACTACAGAACAGCTGATAGTCTATCAGCCATAGACCCTGATGGCGTGAATTACAATTACACTACTTTTCACACTAAATCTGGGTGATAGCTACTTGGAAAGAAGTTTCATCTTTTTTTTTTTCTAAATCATAAACTGGAAAAAAAAAAGCATTACATGGTCATGCTGTGCTTTTAAAGGCGGGTTGGGTCACTTTTGTCTATTTAACACCTAATTCCAAGGAGTCCATCGGCAGCTGGGAGATGTGAGCGGTGCCTAAGCAGGATTTCGCTGTTTAGATGAGAGAGGATATGTGCGTGTGGGTGTGGGTGCGTTTTCCCCTTCCCCATTATAAATCTACCTCAAATTACGTTTATTAACGAGGCGACTGGGAAGTGTTAGAAGTAGGTGCCTTATTGATTAAATCATTTTGTGGGGCTTTTCAGCTGTCAGCTCTGGAGACACAGGGAGTGGCTGGGTTTTGCTTTTAGTTATTATTCGTGATTTTTTTACAGACGACAAGTGCAATTTTAACATCGAATCCCAGGCTCTGCCATCCAGCTGCTGGTGGTGGAAAATTCCAATCCATGGTGGGTACTGAGCCACATGTCTCAAGAAGAAACAGCCTGACACAATGCACGGTTACTCAGAAGTAGGGCTCATTTATGTTCAGAGAAGCGGGTCTAGGATTATATTACAAATCCTTGTGAGTTGAACAGGTGGGTGCATGGAACTGCATCCCTAAAATAAAGCACTTGGGGCTTTGGTCCCAGAGTTTCTAATTTTCTAACCCTGCCTGTGTGGAACTAATAGGCTGGTTTTATACATGCAGAGCTTTGGATTTTAAGGTCCACTGTTAGGTTTTGTTCAGTCAGCGTAAAGCTCTGCGAAGTCCCATTGGTTTCAATGCGAGAACTTTAATACTACTATGCGAGGTAATGCATGGTAATGCATTACAAGGTAATGCATGGGATGGAGAAAGTAGAGAAAGAAGTACTTTTCTCCCTTTCTCACAATACAAGAACTCGTGGGCATTCGATGAAATTGCTGAGCAGACAGGTTAAAACGGATAAAAGGAAGTACTTCTTCACCCAAAGGGTGATTAACATGTGGAATTCACTGCCACAGGAGGTGGTGGCGGCCACAAGCATAGCCACCTTCAAGAGGGGTTTAGATAAAAATATGGAGCACAGGTCCATCAGTGGCTATTAGCCACAGTGTATGTGTGTATATAAAATTTTTTGCCACTGTGTGACACAGAGTGTTGGACTTGATGGGCCGTTGGCCTGATCCAACATGGCTTCTCTTATGTTCTTATGCTTACCTCTGACCATTGCAATTGGTGGGATTTGGGATTGGTTGGTATCCACCCATTCTAGGGAGACACAGTGGGACAAAAGAGAATTAAATTCCCACTCAGCCAGAGGGAAAGTGGGGGGGAGGGTTAAATGGCAATGCAAATGGAGGTACCGTTGTCTCTTCTCTCTGCAGGCCTGTAGCTATGGGGGGCCCTGCCATGACTTCCTGTCAAGGGCACCTGACCTGGCAGAGCAGGAAAGGAAGGTGAGAGGCGTCCACAGCAGATCTTTCTGCACTCTCAGCAGGCCAACTTCAAAAGCAGAAAGATCCGGACCCGGTCTGCCAGGCCCACCTCTCCCCTCCAGTTCGGTTGAGCAGAATGGGTGAGCGAGAGGTGGCGTGCAGCTAGCTTTAAAACTGGAAGACCTGGCCCGGGGAGGCCACCTCTCAGGGGCATAGCCAGGACTTTTTAGGTTGGGGGGCTTTATAAAAATTTGAGTATCCCCTGAGGGGTCTTTTGTGTGTGTATATTTTAGGGAGGGGGGGTCTGCACCTGGAAGTCATGTTGACCTCTGGTGACTGAAACCTACTGGGCTTCTGGAGGATATTTAGAGAGGTGGCTGAATAGAGCCTGCCCCTATCCTCCCAGCTGGGTATTTCAAGGAGGTCTCCCATGCAAGTACTAGCAACAGTTGGCTCTGCTTAGCTTCCAAGCTTTGATGAGATAGGTTTGCCTGGCTATCCAGGTCTGGGCTCCATCCCCCTGGAATTTTTTTTAAAAAGCCCCCCTGCCTAAAATATCCAGGCTAAGCCGGTGTGCATCCTGCCTTGCAGGTGTGTTGTTGCAAGGACCTTGGAGAAAAGGGGGGGGGCTACAACTGGGACAGAGGAATAAATGCAGGGCTTTTTTTTTTTTAGCAGGAATGCACAAGAAAGCAGCTCCAGCTGGCTTGGTGTCAGGAGGTGTGGCCTAATATGCAAATAAGCCCTGCACGAATCAATGGTGAAGTCAGGGGTGTGGCCTAATATGCAAATGAGTTCCTGCTGGGCTTTTTCTATTGAAAAAACCCTGAATATATGCATGCTTCCCTAGGGCAACAATGCCTTGCCTACTTTCTTAGGAGTGCTCTCTAGTCAGAGAAGACACTTGCTGGCAAATATGGCCTGGGGATGGCGCTGCAGGGCCAACAAGTGTGAAAACGGAGGGCGAAAGTGCAACCGGAATAAACCAGTGCCATTGTTAAGAAGGCAGCCCCGATCCTGCAGGATTACAAATTCAAATTATAAATCCATGAGATTAAAAAGAAGGGAGTGGCAGACTGCAGCCTCAAACCGAAATGCTGGCTTGGGCATTTAATTCCACTTTAAAAAAAGAAAAGAAAAGAAAAAGGATCGCCGATAGGAATATGGCCTTTATGACCTCAGGAGCAAACCTTGCCCGGTTCGAGGCAACCTGAACCGGAACTGACCTTCGAGGCGACTCAGCTTTGCAGTCGACAGCGACTCTCCGCGTTCTTTCTTCAGTCTCCCGAGCAAGCCCGAGCAGCCGCGCTATAGCCGCTGCGGGGAGGGCGCTTTCTTAACCCGCCAAACACAAAAGGCGCCTCTCACGCTTTAAATCGACGCCGCTAAACCCAGGCTCAGCTAACCTAGGAGGAAATAGATTTGTCGTCCACCCCCCCCCCCGCCCTTTTTTTAGTTGCTTGCATTATTAGATTTCTCACTCTCGCAGATTATCCAAAAAGCTACCCATTGATTGATCGCCCGTAGAGCTGCATTTGGTGTAAAGAAAAACTTCACAGCTTTACTGGCTCCCGGGAGACAAAACAAACAGAACAAGATATTCGCGTCTAATACAAACAACGCCACAAACCGAGGGGACCCGTCCCATCGCAAAGCAGGGACGCCAACGGCAGGCCCGGCGCCCCAGCGGAGGAGATACCCGGGAGGGCGGCTCCAGCATTTCGTGGCTGGCAAAAAAAAGAGGGGGGGGGGGAGAAGTCCCCTCCGGGATTCGCAGTGTTGTTCACAGCGTCTCGTCGGAGGGATCCCGGAGACTGGCGGGGGGGGGGGAAGAGATGCTGCCGAAGGGAAGCGAGGAGAACCGCCTGGATTGATTTGCAACCCGGGTTTATTTGCACGGAGATGGAATTTCACCCCCGCGCGCCTGTCCTCCCCGGAGGCCTTAGGCACCGCCCTGTGCGGAGGGAGTGGCTGGAAGGCCTCCTGGACCCTCTTCGGCCTGTCGCTTGGAAGCATTTCTCGCCATCCGTCGCACGCCCGCCGTTTTCCGACCTGGGATGGTGGGGCCTTGTCTGCCAGAGGCATTGCAGCTTCCGTCTAACCTCTGGCGACAGAGGGACATATGGAGCAGAGGTCCATCAGCGGCTATTAGCCACAGCGTATTGTTGGAACTCTCTGTTTGGGGCAGTGATGCTCTGTATTCTTGGTGCTTGGGGGGGGGGCAACAGTGGGAGGGATTCTAGTGCCCTGGCCCCACTGATGGACCTCCTGATGGCACCTGGTATTTTTGGCCACTGTGTGACACAGTGTTGAACTGGATGGGCTATTGGCCTGATCCAGCATGGCTTCTCTTATGTTCTTATGTCTGGGGCAGTGATGCTCTGTATTCTTGGTGCTTGGGAGGGACAACAGTGGGAGGGCTTCTAGTGTCCTGGCCCCACTGATGGACCTCCTGAGGGCACCTGTTTTTTTTTGGCCACTATGTGACACAGAGTGTTGGACTGGATGGGCCATTGGCCTGATCTAACATGGCTTCTCTTATGTTCTTCTGTGACACAGAGTGTTGGACTGGGTGGGCCATTGGCCTGATCCAGCATGGCTTCTCTTATGTTCTTCTGTGACACAGAGTGTTGGACTGGGTGGGCCATTGGCCTGATCCAGCATGGCTTCTCTTATGTTCTTTCTTCACGTGCTCAAGACAACTCTGTGAGTGCTTAGGTGGCTTTCCCTTAGCAGAAAAGTCTCCAGCAAGATTGCAGGGAAGGGAGTCCCGTGAGGCTCGATCCCAGGGAAACGTTTTGAAGATTGCAGCCCCGCAGTACAGCCCTGTGCCGAATGATACCCCTAGCAGGCCGCCTAGCACTGCACTGCCAGGGAGCAGCGAGGCTTTAGTGGGGTTTGAGAACCAGCTTCCTTCAAGGCCGCATCTGGCACTAACCGCTGCACCCCACTCTTTCTCTGGGCATTTGTTGTCATTGGTGCCTGAAGGAGCACAGAACAGAGCTAGGTTTATCTCAGTTTATATCGAAGGCGTCACAAAACTACCCGTCCAAGATCAGGGAGTCCCCAACTTAGCCGCACACCATTGGCGATCTAGCATCTTTCCGCACTGAAAAGGCTCTCAGGTCGTCCGGGGCCGGCCTTGCCGTAAAACGGCTGCCGATTTGGTGCGGTAGGTCCCCCCACGGAATGCTGGGATTTGTAGTTGTAAACATGGAGTGGCACCGTCATCTCCCTAGGGTTGCTTGTTGCGGTTCACTTCGACAGCGATGGATGGATCCCAAGGGCCATGAGGGATAATAGCGAATTCGCCTTCAGGCAGTCCAAGGCCGCTGCTGGTCTCTAGCGTGGGGGGGGGGGGGAGAGGACCCCTTTGCGCTTTTCTTCAGCTGTTCTTGCATGGGGCTAATTTCAGAGGGGTCTCTGTAAACCCATAATATGGGGTTTAAACACGTGTGTGTGTGTGTGTGTGTGTTTAGAGGCTAGACTTGAAGGACTATAGCCCATTTCTTCTGGTGGATCAGAGACAAGGGATGCTTTCACACACACTAAATAATGCACTTTGTATGAAAACACCCAAGGACTGTATTTTTCAAGTCGCCACATTTTTTACTGATTTATATTTCTTGGATGTGAAGGCAAACTTGAATATAGTGAATTAGTAAGCCTTGTCCTATGGCATTGTGTATTGACGGGTTTCCACTGTCTGATTCAATTAAGATTTTTTAAAAAAGTTTTGTGATCCGCCTGGATTCTCAGCAAGAAAAGCAGTGAAGTAGGTAAGTAAGCAAACAACCGAAGAGCAATTGGGCTCTTGCAGCTTCCAAGCCCTGCTGAATTAGGAGCTTCTCCCAGGCAGGAGTAGCTCTCAGCCGCCTCATCCTTCCTGCCCGCCCTCCATCCATAGAAGGGAGGAGCTGCAGCCCTTCAGACATTTGCCTAGGAGGGAATAGGCTTGAGTAGGATCGCTCTCCGAAAAAAAAAAAAATCCTGCTTCGTCAGCGGCAAACACCCTTGCTAGGAGAGGGGAAAGCCCCAGTGAATCGTGTCCCAAGACAGGAGTCGAACCCTCAGCAGGTCTGAATCAGCTTCTCTTTTCTGCTCCCAAAGAAAATCAGAAGCAGACCCCTCTTGGGCGGGAGGGGCGTTTTTGCTTCAGCGTCGTCCCTCGCTGCCTTCTGCCCTGCAAAGAACTCCACCGAGAAGGCCGACTGTCTGGAAGCCTGGTTCGTCGCGCTTTCCTGGCCCAGCTCTGGGTCGTTTGGGGGGCGGGGTGGAGAAGGAGAGCATTGGGGGTGGGTGGCGCTTTTCAGCCGCGACAGCAACTTGCACAACTTCAAGAGTTCAGCCCCCCCCCCCCTGACCTTGGGAAAGGCCCTGCACAAAAGGAATTTCTCGCCACCAAACCCAGCGCGGCGTGGCAGGGGGCTATTCTAGGCTAAGGGAGAGGAATGGCCCCATCCTGTGCTGCTTACTGCCAGTCAGATCAAAACCCGGGGAGTTTAGGCGGGACTTCTGCCTAACAATGGTGGGTGAGGCCTATAGATCCAGACAGACCACTCGAGAGAGGGCCATGGCAGCTCAAGGACAGAGCGTCTGCTTGCGCCTGGCTCGGTTGAAAGCCAAGCCCAGAGAGAGTTTCGGGGGGCGGGGGAGAAGTCTTGGGATAGACTCGGGAGTGCTTTGGCGGGACCTCTCTTCTGGAGATCGCGCAGAGACCGTTTCCAGTGCCAGTTCTGAGCGGGAAACCCGGCCCAGCTAGAAACCGGTCAGGGTGCCTCCTTCAGCCTCCCCGGGTCTTCAGGGTTGCATTTCTGTCTCCATCCATTTATATCTGCAAAGCTTTCCCAGTTTTGTAAGCGCTCAGCGTGTCAAAGGAAAGCAACGTTTTCGTCTACACGAAAACACCTTGAGAATTTCACATAGGCTGCCGCCGCCGCCTCGTGTATATGTGTGTGTGTGTTTATTCCCCCACAAAGACGGGAAAGCAGGTATTTATCAGCGCGCAGTCTTATGCCTCGGAAACCGGGACGGTCATTTTGGCACCCTGTCTGTTCAGGACAACAACACGCACCGTCTGTTAAGACGAGTCTTTCTTATTGCGCTACCACCAAGGAAGAGCCCACTGCATCTAGCTGACGGAGGGCTGGGGCGGGAGGAGGAGGAGAGAAGCGACATCCTTGGGAGTTCTGGAAGGCCTCAGCGACGCGGTAGCTCCGTAAAGCACCACCAGGGCTCTTCTTCCACCCTAGCGCTGGCCCTTCGCCACCATTGCAGACTGCGGCCGAGCAAGTCCAACCCGCGGCTCCTCCTCGTGGCTCTCTGCGCCCTGCAGCGCGGCGGCAGCCTGGGCTCGTCTTTCCAAGGGTGGGGGGCGCGAGTCCGTGTATTCTCCGCCCCCCACCCCACCCCCGGCGCGCTTCCTCCTGGGGGCTTGGCTGCAGAGTTTCCCCGTGGGCTTTGGCACCTGGTGGCTGGCGGGGCGCCCGAGGTTTCTTCCCAGTGTGCTCCCGGGGAGCTTGGCCTTGGCTCTCGCCGCCCCCGCCCTTCTGTCGCGACTTGTGCGCCGAGCGAGCGCTTCCCACCAGCCGGGGCTTGGCTACAGGCGGGGAAATTGACAAGGGCGGCTGGGCGCAGGCGCGAGGGGCTTGTGGGAGGGACCGGCTAGCTAGGCTGAGAGCAGAGCGCTTTGACCTCTCCAGGCCTCAGCTCGATGACGACGCGGCCTCCTCCTCCTCTTCAGGATTTCTGCAGTCAAGGCGTAGGAGCTGGCCTGCCTTAGAGAAAGAAGAAGAGGGTGCAGATCGTGCGTGTGTGTTCGCACCTCCACCGTGCGCCTCGTTTCTAAGAGGGGGGAATCCGTCCAGGAACACAAGGAGTTAGCTGAAGATCTCAGGGAAATAGGAACACGGGGAGGGATTTTTTTTTTAAATGCATTGACGTTTTTCTTTTCATTTTCTTGTTTGCTGTTCCAGCGTTATTTTTATGCAAGGGGTTAAGAAACAAGCTGAGGAGAAGGGGAAAGAAGAGCCTGTTTTGGGGGGCTGCAGGTAGCCGGCTCCAGGTTGACGCAGCCTTCTGTCCTTCCGAGGTCGGTAAAATGAGTCCCCAGCTTGCTAGGGGGGGGGGGGGAGTGTAGATGATTGGGCGAAGCAATGGCAAACTACCCCGTAAAAAGTCTGCCAGGAAAACGTGTGATGTGACATCACCCCATAGGTCAGTAATGACTCGGTGCTTGCACAGGGGACTACCTTTGCCTTTTTAGGGAGTCAAGTCGACGTTTCATCCACCTCTGTGTACTGCGGTTATTGGAATGGACATCCTTCCATCCGGCCCAACTGGATCAGACTTCTGCTGACCCTTCCACACTGAAGCCCACACCCATTTCAATGGCAGTGTTCAGTAGATCCACTCTCGATTCTAGCAAGGTCTATTCAGCGGGGCTTAAGGAAAGGGCGCTTAGCGGTTGCGCTTGAAGAATACCTTTCCTGCGGTCGCTTGCTTGGTGGGGTCAGCCTCACTGAATGGACCCAAGGAGGGTTCTTCTCAGTAGATCTGCTGAGGGTTGTTCTCGAAACGTGCTTAACGTACTCTGTCGCAGAACAGATTCAGAGGGCAGAAAAAATAGCGCGTGGGAGGGTGAACGAGATCCCCCCGTTTGCTAAAGTTTGAACAGCGGTGCCCGGCCAAGCTTCTTTCTCCCACGGGGCCTACCTCGGGCTGTCCTCTCCAGAGAAAGCAAGAGGAGCCCCACGGGTGGAAACAACAACAGCCCCCTCTTTTCAAAGCTCCGGCCCTCTCCAGTTGCTAATGGGCAAAAAAATACTCTTTTAAAAGAATCTCCTGAGTCTGTATTGGGGGCGAGCGGGAAGGATCTCCTTGCACATGTTCAGCGTCTGTAGACCGGAGGAACCGCTTTCGATTCGCTTTCCCGGCGCGGGGGACATCCAGCCAAAGCCGCTCCCAGAGCTCGGGAGGCTCCGGCCGGGCCTGCCTGTTGCAGCTGCGCTGGGCCCCGACGGGGGTCTCCTCTCCTCGCGCCACCTGTTGCAAACGCCAGCCCTGCCAGCTTGCGAGCAGGCGCTCCTCCTGAGCTGGGTTGTGTCGCCGCCCGTCCAATGACGACTTCGGGGCCTGATGAGCGATCCCCCCCCCCCCGACGGGGCGCACACCTGAGGCATCTTCTCCGTTCGACGGCCCCTGCACGGTCAGGACGGAGCGTTTGGCGCAAAAGGGAGGCCTGGCGCCCTCAGGCCGCCTCAGCTGTCGCCCTGCGAGTCTCGCTGGCCTCATCCTGCCGCAGGCCCCAGATTTTGTTTTGGGGCAACCGCACTCCCGCTGCGTATTCAGCTTCTCCAGCCAGCCTCTCCCCTTGGACTAACTAAATGTGCTTGGGGGCCTTATGGGCCTCAGTTTCCCATCTGTCAGATGGGAATAAACAGCCCTAGCTTACCTTTGCTCAGGCTTGCAAAACGTTGCTTCTGGCATTTTCAGCCCTGGGTAGTGGAATAAAAAGATTTTCCTGAATTTCTAAGGGGGAGGGAGCGAGGACCTGCACAGGTCGAAATGAACTTCTTTCCAAAGTTAATCTTTTGGAAGAGTATCACTAAGAGGAGATACAGTATAAGTTAAAGCAAAATGAATTAAGAGTTTTCCCTTATGCCGGCTAGGGATGCCAACTGCCTGGGTGGAGGGGGGAAGCCTCTAATAGAGAAGAAGAAGAAGATATTGGATTTATATCCCGCCCTCCACTCCGAAGAGTCTCAGAGCGGCTCACAATCTCCTTTATCTCCCTCCCCCACAACAGACACCCTGTGAGGTGGGTGGGGCTGGAGAGGGCTCTCCCAGCAGCTGCCCTTTCAAGGACAACCTCTGCCAGAGCTATGGCTGGCCCAAGACCATGCTAGCAGGTGCAAGTGGAGGAGTGGGGAATCAAACCCGGTTTCCCAGAGAGTCTGCACACTTAACCACTACACCAAACTGGCTCTCCTAGAGGCCTAATGGGCTATTTACTAAGCGGCATCATTTTCTTCCATGTTTTTAAAGAAAAAAAAACAAACTTCACCTGGCCATTTCGCCTCCATTAAAGGGACAGGACATTTTTCTTCCTCCAGGCCTGTTGGCAACCGGTAATCCCGGCCTTCCCAGGAGCAGGACTGAAACGAATCATGGCCTGCAGGCCCCTGGTTTCCCCACGCCTTGGACCCCGGAGTGGCGAATTGGCTGCTGCGGCTTCCCACAACAGACGGTGGCAGAGAAGGGAGGTGGGGGAAGCGTCACCGATGCCCCCTCTAAGCTGTGGAGTCTTGTGAGCAAAAATTCTACCTTGGGAGCTACTGGCACGAAAGCGGCGAGCTGCTGCATAAATGTTCTGGGTCGTGAGCTAAGATAAAAAGGTGTGAGCCGGAGGCCAAAACACTGTGAGTGAGCTCACACTAACTCAGCTTAGAGGGAACACGGAGCGCCACCCTCGGGATTTCGGCTTGAAAATCTGCCCAGGCCATTTCTTTTCAAAAGCAGCTGGTGTAAAAATCCCCCCCCCCTGGTGTATTTACAACCGAGACAAATTCTGGCCTGCCGCACTGCTAGAACAAATCTATCACATTTATGCTGCAGACTAATCTGTGGCGAAGGCCAGGCCAGGTCAGGCAGCCTACCTGAGTTGCGGCCGCGTTCCCGGGGCCTGTTCCGCAGACTCCGGTCTAAGGCTGATCCCAGGCTCGGTGGGGTCGAAGTTCAAAAGGCTTTGAGGCGCCTCTCGGGCTGAAGAAGCTGCCGCTGACCTGGAGGCCGCTGCTTACGCCCTTCCTGTCCTCAAGAATCCTTAGAGGGATGTTACTATCCATTAAGCAGCAATCGGCCCTGGGTAAGCAGCGGTAGGGGCTCTTGGCCGCTGAGACAAGAAGAAGATGATATTGGATTTATATCCCGCCCTCCACTCCGCAGAGTCTCAGAGCGGCTCACAACCTCCTTTCCCTTCCTCCCCCACAACAGACACCCTGTGAGGTGGGTGGGGCTGGAGAGGGCTCTCCCAGCAGCTGCCCTTTCAAGGACAGAGTCTCAGAGCGGCTCACAACCTCCTTTCCCTTCCTCCCCCACAACAGACACCCTGTGAGGTGGGTGGGGCTGCGAGGGCTCTCACAGCAGCTGCCCTTTCAAGGACAGAGTCTCAGAGCGGCTCACAACCTCCTTTCCTTTCCTCCCCCACAACAGACACCCTGTGAGGTGGGTGGGGCTGCGAGGGCTCTCCCAGCAGCTGCCCTTTCAAGGACAGAGTCTCAGAGCGGCTCACAATCTCCTTTCCCTTCCTCCCCCACAACAGACACCCTGTGAGGTGGGTGGGGCTGGAGAGGGCTCTCCCAGCAGCTGCCCTTTCAAGGACAACCTCTGCCAGAGCTATGGCTGCCCCAAGGCTATTCCGGCAGGTGCAAGTGGAGGAGTGGGGAATCAAACCCGGTTCTCCCAGGTAAGAGTCCTCGCACTTCACCACTACACCAAACAGCCGGACCTGTCGCCTCCCCCACACCTTAAAATATCAATTCCTCGCTATTTCTCTCTCTGTGTGTGGAGTAATGGGCAGGGATTCTTGGGACTTCCCTCCTTGAAAATGAAATCGGCAGCAAATTTGGGTGGCCTCTCATGATCTGTATGGTCTTTACTAACCTCGGGATCAGCCTGGCTCAGTGTCAGGCCTGCTTTTTTGCCCCCCCCCCCATTTCCCTGCTTCCCCGCCCCCCTTTCATCACCCTAGGCTTCTGTGAAGGAAAATAGCAAAAAAAAAAAATCCACCCGGGGCTGGAAGGGGGGGGGGGGTGAAGGGAGAGAAAAGCCTCTATTCCGCGTCTGGCACCTGGGGAAAAAATTCTAACAACCCGGAAAGGAATAATAGAGCTGATTAAGAAAAAGTTGTTTGAGGGTGGCAAGAGAAGTCAAACACTGCCCCTGCACCAGCCACGCGCACCGGCGGCTTGCTCTTTGCCGCGGGGCCCATCTGACAATGTTGCGGGGGGAGGGGGGGGGGGCGAAAGACCGACGTCTCTTCTCTAGCCATAAGCGACCAGCTGGCTCATTGGAATGGACGTCCTTCCATCCCGCCCGACTGGATCCGAGTTCTGCTGACCCTTCCACACTGAAGCCCACCCCCCATTTCAATGGCAGACAGGGCCCGCCGAAGGAGCCTTCTCTGACTCTCCCCAAGCCACGCCGTCGAGGGTGCTGCGTGGCCCACGCTACTTCTCTGCCTCCCCTGACCCGCCCCCAGCCCCCCACGGACCCGGGCGAGGGAAGGAGTCCAAGGCGAAAGCTGCGCATCCACCCGGCCGCTTCTCCCGCAGCCTGCACCGAGGCTCGGCTTGCCTTGGGAAAGAGGCGGTGGAAGCAGCCTGGCGGGCCATCTGGCCGAGGGCACTGGGGCGCTTCCCCCGGGGGAGCCACGCAGCGTCCCGTCACCTTTGCAGCCCGCCTGTGCAAACCAGGACGAGGAGGCGGGCGGTGGGGGGAATCGATCCGCTCCAAGGAGCTCGGGCGGCTCCATTGGCCGCGCCTCGCTCCAGGCGGCACCGAGACGCGCCCGAAAGGGCCGCCGCCACCCCCAGCCTTCGAGGTGGCCTCTTTCCCCTGCTCAGCCCAGCCACCGCCAAGCCAAACCCGAAGGCGGCGAAACTGACACGAGCCCCCCCCCCCCCCCCGCGCCCTTCCCTCGCTGCACCGCCGCCCGGAAAACTCCTCGCCAGCTGCAGAACTCCGCTGCAGCAGGCGCCCCTCAAATATTCGCCGAAGGGCTGCGGACAGCAGAAGAACCCTTCCTGCTCTTATCCGAAATCCGATCGTTCAGGGGTGGGTGCGTGGGAAAGGGGAAATCGCTACAGACTCTACGGAGGGAATGGGTGTTCCTTTGGGCTGGGGGAGAGTCTTCAGTCTCTTAAATGCCACGAGGAGGGACTTTGGGGGGGGGGGGTGCGGGAATCATCGTTTGGAGTCCATTCCCTTTTGCATCCTAGAGCTCAAAGGTGGTGGGTTTAGCCCGGCAGTGTCTTCTCCTCGGCTCTCCTCTTTCGGCTCCTTTATCTGGAGCATCTTTATCCAGCATCCATATGCTGTTCCCTTCACGTTGAAAAAAAAAAGAAAAGAAAAAAGCCCCATGCAGTTTGTGTAAATCCGTAATAAATAATATTTTAATGTTAAAGAGAAGTGTATAGTAATCGAAATCTTTAGGGGCAGGATGGAATGGAAACTGAGAAGGATTTGACAGTAAACAATCCAGCGCTCATTCCCCTGCCTCGTACGACTTCAGCGGAGGCATCGGGCGCTTCAAGATGCTACATTTTTGAGGACGTCTCTCTAACAACAAACCTTTCTGGAGGAGATGCAGCGCGGGCAGGCAGAAGTGAAGGGGCTAGATCCACATCCATGGTGGAGTGGCTCGGCCTCTTTCGTCACCCTCCCCCCTAATCCCTCAAGCGAGGGAGAGAGAATTGGTTTTCTTCTTCTTCTTGGCGCCTTAGGGGAATTGGGGCGCAAGGCGGAATCGGCGCTGCAGTTTCCTGTTGGTTATTTTTTTTGCCTCCATCTGGTTTACCTTTGTCTCTCTGTGGGATCCGACCAGGGACTGCGCATTTGAGCCTTCTTCGGGGGTCTGTCGATTATTTTGGCAATCTCAGGAGATGCCCGGGCTTCTGGGAAGGTCTCTGGGATCTATCTCTGCGCTAGGCCTCCACGAATTTCCGACCTCGCGAATCCATCTGCTTCTAAAATATTTGAGTTTCCCAGAACTTCGGCTAGAAACCACTGCCCCTGGATTGCCACGGGTGGCGTCCCTTTATTTGCATCATTTGTACTCCGCCTTTCTTACAGGGACCCAAGGAGACTTACACACAAGTTCGTTTCCAACATCTCTGTGCTCTGCCCTGGGAAATAACCTGCTGAAGTTGTCACCCTGGGCACGCATCTTGGCCCTTGAGTTTGGGCTTTTTTGGGCCCAGAAGCCAAGTCCCAAACATAATTGCCTCTGGATCCTGTTCAAACTTATCACAGGGGCTACACGCAGGCACACACTTTTTCATAAACGCAGTCTGACGACCCTGGTTTTCTATTGATCTAAATGTTTTTATTGCATAGTTTCTACTTGTAAGCCGCCTCCTATTGCTAGAACGGCATAAATAGTCAAGTTCAGAGGAGTCTACTGAAATAGCCACCCCCTTCGCTCTTTGGGTCCGGTAATGGGTACTCATTTCTGGAGAAATGTCACTTTGAAACACTATGAGTGGGCTGTGGCTACTCAGGGCAGTGAATCAGGCCCTTTTCTTCTATGCCAGGGGTGGCGAGAAGCTGGAGCAACCTCGATTTAGGGGTTTGAAGGCGAGAGTCGCCCGCCCCTGTGCGCAGCAACCTTTGTATTTCTCGGCCTCCCATAGAAACTCGAAGCAGGGCTAACGCTGCTTAACTTCCAGATCGGACGGAATCAGGCCAGGCCGGGCAGCCCGGGGTCACAGCGCTTCAGCCTTCAAAAGAAAATGAATGGGATAATAACTCGCAATTTTAGCCTTCGTGAAAAACGGCATCGCAACCTCACAGTATTTTAGCCTTCACGAAGATGGCACACCAACTCCGCCTTCCAGCTGGGTGTACCCGAGGCGCGTTGTGTTTTGGAGCGTGCGCGGCCTTCTCGACTGGAAGCTGAGAAGCCGCATTATTCCGACGCTCCCGCGCAGCCCGCCCCACTTCACCGGCCGCCGACCCGACTCTAGGCCCCCTTAAGAGAAAGAGGTTCCACTTCCAACGCGACCCCGAGCGGATTAGAGTCTTGCTTGCACCGCGAAGGGGCCTGCTTTTTGCAACCCGGCGAAGGGCCCGCAGCAGTCCTTTCCCGAGCACAAGACTTCGGAGCTGCAGGCCAAAGGCTGCCTGCCGTCTTTGCTTTTCTTCCTTTGCAACGGGGGAGTCTTCTCCTCCCAGGCCAAAAAAAAGGTACGAGGCGCCAGCCGCTTGGAAAGCCGGCCCAATTGGCCTGCGGCAGCTCCCAGCCATTCAACAGAGGCCCTGGCTCGGCGGCCTAGTTCCCGCCAGAACATGGCGCGTAATGAAGAGGGGCGGCGGCGGCGACGGGCTGCGATTATGAAAGGCAACGGGAGATTCCGCGAGCCAAGGCCGCCGCCCCCCCACCCTCCAAAGGGGGCTCGGAGTCAGGCCCGGGCACCCCCGGATTTATGGAAGGCGGCGGCGGCGGCGGGGAAGGGAAGGGAAGGCGGGCGAGGCAGGAAGGCGGGCCGGCCTGATTAGCATGCAGCAGCGCTCGCGAGCCGGGCTCCATTGTTTTAACACCTCCCCTCTCCTCCGCGCCAATCTGTCACCGTTCAGCAGGCGAACGCGGCTGCCTCGAACGCGGCTGCCTCAAATGAGACGGATAATTAGCTGCCCCGCACGAATGGCGCACTCTTCTCACCCCTGATTGCTATCACCTTCTTGCTCCTGGCAGTTTTGACACCTCGTAATCAGCCTGCTGCTTTTTCTCTTTTTCTTTCTTCCCCCCCCCTCCCTCCCTCCCTAATTCCTGATTTCTCTTTCGCTCTCTCCCACTCCCCCCCTCCACCCCTTTTAGGTGCTTCCTTTTTTTTCTTTTAAATGCAATACGAGTTGCCATTTGGATGGAGCCTCCTCTAAACTGAGTTAACCTTGCATGAATCCGGGCGGGAGGAAGAGAGAAATGCGTGCGAGGGAGCGACAAAAAGCGCTTCCTAAAGTGTGTGGCAGGGGGAGGGGAGTACCCCAGAGCTTTTTCGTGTGCGTATGTGTGGGTGTGGGTGTATGTTTTGGAAGCAGATTTTTTTTGCTCCTTCAAGCTAGCCTTTTGCAACGCTCTGAAGAACAGCTCAGGCCTGCGGCAGGGGAGGTGCGGGGAGAGACCTGCTCGAGCGCGCCCCCTTTGGGGGACTTGACGCCCTGCCACGCTGGAGGAAATCCACCCACCCCCTTTCCAGGCAAATGTCAAATACCGGAGTTAATGTAATCTAGGATCGTTGGTGGGCTGAGGAGGAGAAAGGGGGGGGGGAGAGAAAGAAGCTCTCTAGCTGAGTGTGGCAATAAACAGACCGCGGAGGGGAATTTCCAGAAAAGGACAGAGCTGAGACCTCAAATTAATGCACTAAATTTCCCCTTCGAAAATCGCACCCCCTCGATGAACTAGTGGAATCTGTCACAAGAGTGTTTCCCGGGCTCCTCTAACGAGCAGTGACAGTCTAATTACAGGAGCCACAAGCAGCTGGCAAGAGGTAACCAAAGAACCAGGGAGAAAAAGGGGGTGTGCATGCGCGGGCGTTGCATGTACAGATATACGCACCCCTACCCCTCCTGCTCAGTGCAACTACTGGTGTGGGGAGCAAGGCTGAGGTCTTCCCCAGCCATCTCATCTCCAGCTTGTGGCCTGCTACCCAAATTGTACTAGCAAGCCCCACTGCAGTTAATAAACTTCCAATATGGCTAGGTCAGGTGGAGAGAAAATGAAATCATCCTTCTAATACGATCAAAGGTGAGAGAAAGCAGAATTGTATTCCATTTCCCAAGATCAGCTTTCTTCTCCCACTTTTAAAAATAATTCCTCTCCCTGTCGGGTTTAGTCTCCTCTGCTGCGCGAAGGTGGTATTGTTAGTACTTCCTAGCGCCTGAGCTTCCCTGGGTGAGCATAATAAAGCAGATGTCCCCACTGGCAGCAGAAGCAGCAGCTTTTTCCAGAAAGTGGGGGGGGGGGGGGGGAAGAGTTGCATTAGTCTGGAAGCTGCTCAGGGTGTATATTCGCTTCCCCTCCAGTCATGCTGTAATCTACAAAAACATCATGGGGTTCAATGCTTTTTTTTTTCTTAAAAGGAAAAAAAACACACAAATGTGGCATTCCGTACAATAGTTTCTTCTTGCATACCCCTTTGTGTTTCAAAGGCCTCAGCCTTTTTTTTTTTAAGAGTAGTCTCTGCCAGTGAGTCACAGAAGGGAAACAGAAGAACTTCTGCTTTGCAAAATTAAGATCAATTTTCAATCACTTTTAAGGTATCCTCCCACCCCCCCAAAAATACTCTATTGGAAGGTCATTCAAAGGGGCTGGGATTGTGTAAAAATAAATGGAGTTTTAGAGAAACATGCCTTCGCCCAGAATAATTCAATGACTAAAGTGTACAGAGAGGAAAATATTTTACAAAGTTCACAGGAAAAAGCACAATCCTTTTTAAAGTCTGTCTGACTTACTACTACTGCACCTCTTATAACTTCAAAGACAAAAGCTCATGTCCAAGCACCAGTTCTTTCAAGAGCTGTCCCTCTATGCGTCGCCACCAAAATGGAAACTGCATTGAATCTAAGCAAACCTCAAGAGGTAGATGTTTCAGCCTCTGTTATATCATATATGCATTTACAAATGGTAGATTTGTTATAGTAGAACCAAAACATCCATTCTAGGTCACACCAGAGACAAACCTGCTCACACTACAGTTTATTATAGTGCAAAGGCAGTTAACAGCTTGTCAAAAATCAGATGAGAAGTTGAAATCAGAGTTGTAGAAAGATGCTCGGTGCAGCCAAATGAGTTACAATTATTCAAGTTCTGCATTCTTGTCCCTTGATAAAGCCAGTCAAAACAGCGATAGCAGATATAGACAATTTATTAAACATTACTATAATTAATATTAATACTCCCGGACTGAAAATAGCACAGTCCAAGTTTATCAATCTAACACAAATATTATCGGGTCCTGGAAAATATTAGTTTAAGTTTTAAAGCTTTCTCAGCTAAACTCTCACAATGATAAACACTCAGTATTTACATTATTCCCCTATGTAGAAAACAGCTGTTAAAAAAAAAACACATACAAAACCCCAACAAATGTGTTGTAATCAATTTTTGTAAACTTAATGTTTTAACATTTTAAAATATATATATAAAAATCCGAAAGCTGAGCTAGTGTTCTACATTCAAAAACAAAAATGGTAAAACAAATGTAATTTTATTTACCTATTAGCCTTTCGTCCCATAAACACACACAGTAGTTTTTACTGGGTGATAGAGGATCCTTGAAGGCAAGAGAGGAGTCAGGACGGGGTTTTAACAGATATAGTAAAGAAGACAGTAGTTCTCTCCTCAACTGAGAAGACCCACAAACACATACTTAATGTGCCCATGTGGATGCACATTTCTTTCACATCACTGTATTCACTGAACTTGCTAAATGTATCTTTTGATGCAAATAAGGATTTGCATTCACTGCCACCTGTTGTCATGCATGATCAACTGCTTGCATTTAGAGATGGGATTGGGGCCTAGAATTTATTCAGAATCTTCTCTCTTACTGGAAAATGCAATGACAACAGTTTTTGCCCACATGAACAAGAACTGCAGAGTTGGGACTTGGTGGTCAAGAGTTGGAGCAGGTTTACAGCTTTATTTGCATAGTCCAAAGGTGGAATGATGGTGGGGGTACAGGCTGGGAATGTACTAGTGGAAGAGGTTTGGAGGGATCCCACAAAAGGTCTGGAGGGATGATACTTTCCTGCATACTTATATTAGTGGTGCTACTATTCTTACAGTTCTACACTTTTTTTTAAAAAAAGCATCCAGCTACAGGAAAACAGGTACTCTAAGGACCACTACATAGAAAGTGGAATTCCCATTAAGAAAACTGTATGAGTCCCATTACACCTGATAAATCCACATGTCATTTTTATTGCATCTTCACATAACAAAGTTAGCATGTCTTTTAAAGGAGACTTGTGTGAAGAAAACATATAGGAAGTTACCTCTTGTGTGAATTACCTCTAGGCAAAATCTGTAGTACAATGCTTACCAGTAAAATTATTTCAAACCCCTCCCCCTAAAAAAAAAGTACTTTATTGATGCAAGAATTAAGATTTTTTAATGGAGCAAATTCTGTATTTATAGAAGAGATGTAATACCACAATTCAATTTGAAAATTTCATACCTGTCTCAAACAATAGCATCCATGGACCCCCGACTCACAGAATCAGTTTTTACTACAGTAGTGAAATCACTTGAACAAATTAATAAAGGATGCTCACTAATCTCAAGTCAAGAACAAAAATCTAGTTCTGCTCTAGATAAGTTGTTTCATTCCGAAAGTCTGAAAAAAAAAACACGGTTTGCTGGCTAGAATTCCATCTTTTTAAAATACAATTATCTTGTGTAATGGCCAATTTGTGCATTATATGGGCCAGCAATTTGTAATCCCAATGGCTACTAGTCCATGAACACAATTTATGGAACACGAGCATTTAACAGTGATGGGTACAAGTGAAATTCTTCACTTTACTTGTGGCTCATATCACATCTTTCTTGGGCCCTAGTACTTAGCATTAATTATTGAAATAGATAGGACTTGTTTCCAAATTAATATACTTAGTGAGGGTTCAAGATGCACCATAATTACAATTAACATTACATATTTTTAAAAAGATGCAAATAACAGTTCTTTAGAAATACAGTAACAGGTCAGGTTACCTTGCTCCTTTGTTGTCACTGGAGGGCCCATGCCGTTAGTCCCCTCTTCCCAAATCCCTCCACCCCTTTTGAGGTTAATGGATGTATATTTATACATGCTTCTCCTATACACTAACAGTGGCTTTAATACAACTGAACAGTCCGTACAACTCTGGCTGAACTCATTTACAAAGAAACTGCAGCGTTTCAGTTTAAACAAAATATTTCCGCATTCCAGTTGCACTAAGTCTTCTTGTCAAAGTGTGAATTCAGATGTCTTAGAAAATCTTCGTTCGATGTAAGAGATGGTGGGAATACTTTTTGGCAGAATTCACATATTCCAGGCTGATCAGGATCCGAGTCTGCTGAAGCAACCGTCAATAAGGCACTGTCTTGAGCATGATAAGGCTTCCAGAGAGGCTGCAAGAAGGGTGTGCAGAGGGGAGAGTTAGTATTCTGTATAAAATAAATGTTTCTCTTTCTACCAGCTGAGTTTTGTTTGCGTGTAGATACCAAAATACATAGTGTTGGATCCAGACAGCTTTTCCGTGGATGAAAAAGGAAACGGGGGGGGGGGGGAAATCCCCTCTGACCACTCCAAAAATGCGATGTTAAGAATCAGCCAGACCTATGTGCACAAAAGCCACATGGGATGGATGGGGGGCTATTAGCAGGTGAACTGGGCAAGACTGAGTGAAAAATATGGTTGGATGTAACCCATAAAATATTTCACTTGATTTTCAGAAATGTACTTTGTTTTTCAATGAAGTTGTCATAAAAGTAAAGAACGTAGGAACTCGCATATTTGTTGAATTTGGTTCTAGGAGTGTTCCCTATAAACAACAGAATCCCTACTCAAATAGCATCCCAGTTTTCAAGAAACAATACACACTGCTGAACAGTGCTTTAAAAATATTTGTTTGTTTTGCTAACTACATCATACAAAATGGATTTTCATTGAATTATGAAATGACTGCAGGGTGAAAGAATTTGAAATCACAAAGGCTAATTCGGGAGTTATTTCTTTGCTAGAATGCTTCTTGTAGCCATCTGATTGCTAAATATTCTTGCATGATAATTTTCATTTTGTCTGTGTAAGGATGTTGTTGGGCAAGTATTTAGCCAGACTTGGTGCCTTGCTTTTTAAAAGATACATTCTTTGAACGGCATCAGAACAGAACTGCATCATATGTTTTTGGAGGGGAGGCACAAAGCAAAAGCGTTTGCCATTGTCACATTATTGTATGTTTTTATTTGCACTAGGAGGGCAAAGACAATGCAATATTTGGAGCTAGAAATGCAACATGGGTTTGAAAGCTCTCTGGGTCATACTGGGTTTATTCTAAGCTTGTTCCCCCTATTGTACAAGGACCTGGTGCCATCTCCACCTCACACTCCATCTGTGAGCACTCCCCGCCCCCCACAAACTTTTCTACCTCCAGGGAAGGAAAGGCATGAAAAATGACAAAGACAGTATTCCTATGCTGTCTTGATTTGTATCAATCTCTCTATTTACTTTAAAGAAACAATTTATCTTCTTATGCCCACCTGCACAAACGTACAATTCCCACTGTTCCCATTACAAAACATTAAAATAAACTCTGGGTCTACAGTCTGAACCTTAAGAATTCTGAAGCACACCTGGTTTGTTTTTTAAAAACTCCAGAACAATCAGCCACTATTTCTTTTAGGAGTCAGTTCTTTATCTAAAGAATATTTAATGTTGTCATAAGGTCTTGGCAGATTTCTATAGTGGTTCTTTTACCATGGTCAGCTATCAATCGTTGCAGAACAGAAGCTAATTAGGTGTAATTACAGCAAGTTCTCCTTACAGTCTACTTTTTGTTGGTGCAAATTGCTTCGGGAAGCTGTCTAGGCACTGATGCGTGTTTTAAATATCACCACGGAAGTGTGCTTTTAATTACTTATTTGCAACTCCACCTTGATTTAATCTGGCAGTTTAATAACTGTAATAGGAAGCATGATTACATGGCCAAAATAACCTACTAATCATATAATATTTGATCAAGTACAGACACCAGCAAAAGGACCACATCCTAAGGTTGTTTATTCACTGGGGTTAGAGTTTCTACATAACACTGTGACTTACAAACTGTTCCTTTCTAACAGGGTGAATTTTGCATTGTACAGGTCATTAAGCTACATGATAGCTGTATTTTGGATTCCCTCTAACGATTGCATTTTCTACTTAGGTGTGCATGTACGCTATGGGAAATTTCAAGCATATATTTAGAAATCTCAGTTAATCACCTATCTTTTACCTAATTAAAAAAAATCTACTGCTACCAAAACATAAATTTAGGTGTCCTTATTGAAGTATTCAAGGATAAAAGAGATTCTCTTTATTAAGCTGCAGCCTATTACTCAGTGTTAGATGGAAAGGTCATCTTACCCTTTTCTGTATCCTGTTATAGAGACAAACTATAATCAAAATAGCTTTCAAACCCCCCTCCCCCCAAAAAGACATATATCCTTAACTCATGGCCTCATTGATTACAATATACCCTCACTCACACACATGCATCAGTTGATTATTCTACTGATTCATGCTTGTAACCCTAATTATTTTAATTTGCCCCCCAAACCCACCCACCCCATTTTAGTTGAGAGGTGTCTGGTGAGCCATAATGTAGGATGTAAATCTAAAAATCAATCTATGCAAACATTCTTCCAAATAGATATTATTTAAAAGATTTATCAGATTTTTAGATTTATATCTCGCACCTCAGCACACCAGGCCCTACACAGTTTGGCTCACAATTAAAATCATCTGCAGTGTTTTAAGGCAGTAAAATTAGGATTACAAGTATTTATTCTACATACTTCAGAATCTGCCTGAGGGGCCTGGTAACATAATGATAAAAATCCAGTTTAAAAAGTCCAGTTAAAATAATCCAGTACACTAAACAAGCTAAGGAAACAGATATAAAGCAAAACATTGGTATTTTGAAAAAGCAACCAAGAAAGCCAATTCTATAAAAAGCAGCATTACAACAGACATAAAAAAGCAAATAGCATAAAAACGGGGAGAACAGGACAAGGAGACTAAATTAAAAGCCTGGATAAGGAAAAAAAGCAGTTTTCACCCAATGCCTAAAAATATGCTGCCTTTTAGGGGGCAGGTGAGCTTCAAGAGGCAAGATGTTCCACAGGTAAATTCATTCATATACACACACACACATTGTGGTAGCAGTTAAACACATTTAAAGTGATTCACATAATATCTTGGCTTTTCCCTTCATGTCTGCTTTTTTCAAACAAAATAAAACAACAACGAAGAGCTCTGCTTGATGGATCATAATCATCCCAGGTGAACCGTAATTTATTTATTTATTTATGATTTATATCCCGCCCTTCCCACCAAAGTGGCTGATAATGCAAGAGAGCATCAGAATTCCAGTCTATGAGACTTTCTATTTAGTCTACACTCCGGTTTTCAGCATTACAGTTTTCAATCCAGGTGTTTAAGAAACTGCAATATACTAAGGAAGCCGGATTGAGGGGTTTTTTTTTATGTTTCATGTCTGCAAGGAAGAGCTAAATTTATTACACCAACTGAGAGCCACAGCTCTAACGACTTACGGCTGCCAATTACACTGCATTTAAGTTTCCCCTCCTCATCTTTATTTGTTAACACATGTACTAAGTACATGACAGAAAGTCCTTATTGGGAGTGGGGGGAGAATAAAGTAGAGAAATACAAGATCAGGCCTGTAAGTCAGCATTATTAGGGTGCTGGAAATACCAAATCCTTTCTGCAAGAATTCATACATTTTCAACGGTGTGCCTTCAAAACAGTCACTTTTAGCAACGAGGCAACACAGTGAACAGCCCAAGATTTCTTAAATTATGCTTGTGTGGCTTCTAACAGGAACAAAACTTTGTGTTCCATCTGGAGAAGATCCTGGCATGCTTCAGACCTGACAACCAATCATGCTATTAGATGAATAAACCTGAGAGATCCTTGTGTGGCCACCCCCTTCTCCCGGCATTTCTGCATAGCTTGAAAATTAAAATACTTCCACAGCAAACTACAGATGGTCATCTGGTAGAACAGGGTTTCCAAACTTTTCTTTCCCGTGGCCCGGTTATTTTTACACTTCTCCTTCATGGGGGTGGAGCCAGGAGACTTTGGGGGTGGGCCAGGAGACATGCCATTTCCTGTGGTGTTAAGGACCAAGTGATGTCACTTCTGGGGCACAATGAACCAAAACTCCACTTTTTCCTGTGATGTCACTTCCAGGGTACTCCCCCAAACCTGCCTCTTCTTCTGAAGCAAATTCATTTTCAGAAAAATCTCTCTGAAACCCATACTGAGTCAAAATGGGGGTGGAAAGTGGGCAAGGCTCACTTTCCACCCCCCACACCTGCATGCACCTATCTGTTTGTGTGTTCTTCTCCAGCTTACAAGCATTCCTAATGCCCATGTTCAATTGCCTGCACCACCTACACCCCCCTTCCTCAACAGCACTGGCCAGTGTATGTAGTTGGGAGTGCTGTTGCCATTGCCATCAGGAATGCCAGCACTGTGTACCACCCACACTGGACCCTGGCAGCTACATCAAAATATGCTGACACATTTAGTAGGCCCTTCCTTTAGCTGCTACTAATGAACCCTGCCTCAAGCTACAACCAAGCTTGCTTGGTTTCAAGAAAATCTTTTGACAGCTATTTTTCATACTTTTCTTTGATTGAAACACTGGGAAATTGCTGTGAAAGGTAACAGAGAATTGTACTGCGAATAATGAATTTATTTCAAGTTATATGAAGTTCATACAAGCTTTTCTGCAGTTATCCCAAAAAGGATATTTATGAGGGGCTTGCAGCTTTTTACTGGCTGTGTTTCCCATGCCTTTAAAAGCAACCTGTTGTGCAGATACTTAGCCAGTGAACTACTTTCATCCTTTTAAATATCTACAGGAGGAGTTTAATTTTGGTGTCAGACAGCTGTTAAAAGCAGGACCAGTAAAATGGTGCCAAGTTCATAGTGCCATCACTTCCAGTGCTGTTGAGATATACCGCAGTAATCTCCAATAATCTCTTTCTGCTCCACACCTCTCACTCACTCACACAGAAATCTCATAGAAGGCCAGCTGGTTACAACTTGGGGTGCCAACTTTTCATTAGCAGAGCTCCTATGTCTGCAACAAGAGTATGATGAACAGAAAAGTTTCATCCAGTAAAAATGAAAGGAAAGAAAGAAACAGAAAGGGAAAGAATGAAATGGAAGGAGAGGAAAAGAAAGACACGGAAAGAAAGAACATAAAAATAAGAGGAGCCATGTTAGGTCAGGCCAGTGGACTATCCAGTCCAAAATTCCCTTATACAATGCCCAAAAAGCACCAGAATGTCCACCAGTGGGGCCAGGGCACTAGAAGCCCTCCCACTGTTGCTTCCCCCCACCTCCCAGCACCAAGAATACAAACAGAGCATCACTTGCCAGAAAAGAAAGAAAGAAGGGAAGGGAAAAAGGGAAAAAAGCCTTCCTCACCATCAGATGACCTCAGCCAGCAACAATTCAGCCCAGGGGTTGTTTTATAAAAAAAATAGCTACTGGAATGCCCACTCCCCACCCCTCCCGGCTGAAAAACACACACACACACACCCTTCTTTGCCTCCCAGGGAAATCTCCCCAAAAGAACATACTGCAAGGCACATGAAAGCCCATACCTTGAAGAACACTTCATGGGTCTAAAGTGCCAGTGGATGCCAGCTTTTCTCTCGAACACTGGGAGCGGAGGAGAAGGAAGGAGAGGCAGCCCAGCTCCTCTCTGCACAACACAGAGACGGGGCGGGGCTAGCTTTGCTGGGGGTGGGGCTAGCTTTGGCTCTTCTTGTGACCTGGTAGTGAGGCTTCCATGGCCTGGTACCAGGTCACGACCCTGCAAATGGGAAACACTGTGGTAGAAGAATCAGTATGGCTTGTTCTCTTCTTTCCAAACCAGGATTTAATTCTGGTCTGGAAGGAAAAGATCAAAACACAGTTTATAGCTTGGACACAGCAAAGTATAGTTATGATAGATTTGGAGGTGTTTAACTGACCTTTGGTGAGGCAATGAGGCTGAAGGTTTTCCAGGCTCATTTGTGGAAACACAAACCATTGCACATTATTATGCCTGACCTATACCACTGCTGTAATGACCACTTCTCAAAACCAGTCTTTGTTAAGGACCCAGTGTACAAAAGATGTGGCCATCAATGAAGGATTCTATCTACACATCCACTGCATTCTTCCAGTAATGGGGCCCACAGCCTTTCCAACAACACCGCTAGAACTGGGAACATTATTTTTAGCAAATGGAATTTTCACACTTTCCTAATTGCTGTTCTGCAAAGGGCTATGCATTTGTTTCTGTTTATTGTTTCCCTGGATTCAAATCACTGATTTTTTTTTACCTAACAAAGCTTACCTTCAACCCTCCTAAATTAAAATGTATGCAAACACTTACAGGTAATAAAAATAACAAAATATTTTAAAAGTAATACATGCAGCTGTATGTTTAGTGAATTCTTAAGTAACATTGGCTTCTTTTGCAGAAGTTTCTGGATAAGATGCACAATTTTAATCAGAGGCCTTATGTTCTACATTTCTACATGGATGCAACTAACAAATATTGAAACCATTTTCCATTGCCAGTTGTCTTTCCAATTGTAAACACTTAAATATTAAGATTTCCTAACTACAACTGAGTTACAGAACTGGCCATTCATACTGAAAATTGATACTCTAGACATCTCCCTTTTTTTTCTTTGCAAAAATGCAAGTTTTCTAGCCTGACACCCTATATCTTGTAACAGTTTGAACACCAATTCTCCTTCATTTTTAACATTACGTCTCTCTGCATCTATTTGCAGCCACATTACCAGGTGTTCCACATGTTTGAATATACGATACTCGGTGCCCTCTATTGAAAAACAAATACATGAAGTAACTAAAAGAACAAGCAGGAGATATAATGTAGGGGAAAAAAGGAGAACGTAACAAGTAATAGAACGGATTATTTGCAGCCTCCACAGGAATCATACAGGTAATAAAAGATGTGTATTTTGCTTTGAAAATTTTATGAAATGTTTTATGTATACCTCTCAGTTATACACTATAAAATTGAAAAGCGCTACTATTTTAGAATAAAAGGAAATGGAGATGTAATCCCAAGGGTTTGTAGATATCGGAATAAAAACATTTAGAGAGCATTATGTTGTGAACTTAAGAAGCAAATAAAAATAATTAAAGGTAAGTCACAAGGGGTGACTAATAACATCATGCACGATGAGCATAAACATAATGCCACGTTAAATTATTTGTTTTCAACAAGATTATCCAAGTGGAGGTGATGCCAATGTTAAGGAATCCTGGAAGTCATAGCAGATCACATCTCTGGTCCGCAAATATAATAACTACAATAAACCAGAGACTGTCAAGAGGAGCAAAGTTCAGGCTAACACAAGTGAGAAGGAGAAGCCAGCACCTTTCCTGTCGCAGGTAAGCACTACAGTGCCTGCGCAGATGGTGCCGCCAGCACTAGGAGGTGGCACAGAAAGGGGCAACATGGGATAGAGTGGTGGGCAGACAGAGGGAGAACAGCAGGCTGCCATACAACATTATTTGTAACGCCCGAGTAGACCAGCTTTGGCACTATTCCCCACGTACTACTAATGTGGGAAGTGACATGCAAGCTACAACACCTGTGGGTGAAAGCTGCAGTCAACAAGCACTGGTTTGGAAGGTATGAAGTATAAGTACTTTTTCAAACTTAAACAGTCCCTATAACACAGAGGAACAGATGCTTATCTTCATAGAAAAGGAGCTCTAACGTGTATCGTGGACATCATAGGGGGGGGAAAAACCATAGAGAACATTCTTTGGAAAAAAGATGACAGCATGATCCAAAGTTCCCTTCCTGGACAGGGGCTCTGATTGACATGCATGCTCTTGTCAAGCTTTGAAGGGGCTTCACCATTGACTGTAATATGAATGATAGTTCTATATAGGGATGGGCGCAAACCCAAAGTCCAGGGAAGGTGGCTTCCCTGAAACACTCACCAAGCTTTTCAGCTCGGCGCGCATGTTTGGCAAGCCACTTTGGGGTGGCATCAGTCCCCACTCCTGGCACGCATGCGTCAATCCGTTAAGTGATACATGTGCATCGCTGACATCACTCCCAGGTAATGTGGGTGTGCTGGGGGCGGGGCTTGATGCCACCTGGAAGTGATGCAGCTTATGTCACTTCCAAATGATGTGGGTGTCCAAGGGGTGGGGCCTGATGCCACCCACACTGGTACATTTTGGGCAGGGAGGGGGTTCAATTTGGAGTTTGGAGTTTGATCCTTGAGCCCTCGGCCAAACTGGGCTTTCCTGGTCTGTGTTCATCCCTGGTTCTATAGATGCAGAGCTGCCCAAACACTACAGAGAAGCAGGTAGAAGAAGATGATGATATTGGATTTATATCCTGCCCTCCACTCCGAAGAGTCTCAGAGCGGCTCACAATCTCCTTTACCTTCCTCCCCCACAACAAACACCCTGTGAGGTGGGTGGGGCTGGAGAGGGCTCTCACAACAGCTGCCCTTTCAAGGACAACCTCTGCCATAGCTATGGCTGACCCAAGACCATGCTAGCAGGTGCAAGTGGAGGAGTGGGGAATCAAACCCAGTTCTCCCAGATAAGAGTCCACGCACTTAACCACTACACCAAACTGGCTCTCCTTGGATAGGTAGTTGGATAGAGGCAACCTGGGCCAGTGTGGTAATTTTGGTGTTATTTCTTGTTAAATAGTTTTGATATGGCCTTATTCGCATTTGCAGAGGAGTCCCGTGGTACAGAGTGGTAAAGCTGCAGTACTGCAGTCAAAGCTCTGCTCATGACCTGAGTTCGATCTTAGCAGAAGCTGGGTTCAGGTAGCTGGCTCAAGGTTGAATCAGCCTTCCATTCATCCTTCTGAGGTCCGTAAAATGAATACCCAGCTTGCTGGGGAGAAAGCGTAGATGACTGGGGAAGGCAATGGCAAACCACCCCGCAAAAAAGTCTGCCGTGAAAATGTCATGATGCGATGTCACCCCAGAGTCAGAAACGACTGGTGCTTGCACAGGGGACTACCTTTACCTTTTAATCTGCATTTGTAACTTCATGCAAGCTACCTCACACTTTCACTCCTCCCCGCCCCCCCATAAAGGGTGAGTGTGCCATAAAAATCAGACTGTAATTTGAGATATGGACTAGAGTCTCTGGGTGAGAGAAGGCATACACAAATCGCTTATCAAGGAAAACGGAATTGTTTCTTAAATGGAAAAGAAACCCATAAACTGCAACCTCATTTAAGACAATAACTGCAGCAGCAAATAAAGGCTTCAGAGGGGACCCACTAGCTGCTAAGCCCAAGCAAAACTGCAAACCGCCACGTTATGGTGACGATAATTAATCTAACGCTTTGAATCAGAATCCTTGACGAGGTCGCAAACAGAGGACGGGTTAAGTTAAATAAATGCACCTGATTGCCACCTATTTTACAGTTTACAGAATTACCAAGTGTAAATGCACAACGAACGGAAAACCAAAAAACTAGATACCTGCTGAGACGCATCAACAGTTCTCTCATTAGCGTCTAAAGAGGGGAAGGCTCCGAAATTGTTTAAGAACGGTGCTTTGAAGCCAGGCGCTTTGTCCAAAGGACTCTGCAAGAGCACGTTTGTGTGGGTCATGGGTTTGGCTTTGCTCACAACCAATGGGCCGTGCACAGCTAGAGTAAAGGGGACAGCGCTGCGTTCGTCAAACAAGGGACACGTCGCGTCACTGAAGTTCCCAGCTGGATCGCCAAGCTCCCTGTTGGACTGCAGATCTGGAAGCAAGCATTCCGGCCCCACTGCACAGGGCATTGGCAGCGCGTCTGCTGTACTCTGCAAAAAAGTCGAGTCATTGTCTGTAGGCGGGAACTTGACGCTCAGTTTAGAAAGGGACTCTACAAAGTTCTCTTCCTCATCTGGGCCCATGCCTCTTGGGGTAATGGACGGGAAGAGGGGGACAAGGTCTCTATTGATATCCTTTTTAACCCAAGGGTTACAAAGATCATCCGCATGTTCGTCGGTACACTGAATAGGCTTGGAGAATGGAATTTCTGTAAAGGCAGATGCAAAAAAGTAAATGGTTATATAGTATTTAAGAGCCTTGTTCCAAGTACATCATCTTCTAAGATAAACTGTTTATTTCCCCAATATCAGCAGGGATTAGGATGCCAACCTCCAGATGGGACATGGGGGAATCCCTTGGAAGTACGCTTATCTTAAACTGCAAAGATCAGTTCCTGGTGAAAACGGATGCTTTGAAGGGTGGAATCTAAAGCATTGTGCCCCTCTGAGGTCTCTGCTCTCCCCAGTCTCCAAGAATCTCCCAACCTGGATCTGGAAGTCCTAATCCCCCAACCCCAATCCCCTGCTAGTGGTCACAGGAGACCTGATAACCAGGGCTCTTTTTGTAGCAGGATCTCCTTCGCATATTAGGCTATACCCCCCCCCCCCCCGATGCAGCCAATCTTCTTACAGGGCTTTTCTTACAGAGCCTACTGTAAGCTCTTGGAGGATTGGCAACATCAGGGATGTACCTCAGCCTAATATGCAAGCAAGTTCCTGCTACAAAAAGAGCCCTGCTGACAACCCTAATAGGGATGATCTGTCAGGATGTCAAGACGTATATGCGGAAAGGGTCCGAAAGTTTGCTAGGATCGTTGGATTTTATTTTTCTCCAGCCAAATCTCGAGAATAGTTTCCCTGGGCAGGCTCCCTGGAAAGGTGACAAGAAATTTTCTAAACAAACGTAAGTTGATACTGGAACTACTATTTGCCCATTTTAATCAATGTAGTATCAGAGGCTCCTAAACATTTAGAGGTAACCACACATTAGTGTTACGTAATTGGCCTGTTTTCACATAAGAACGTAAGAGAAGCCATGTTGGATCAGGCCAATGGCCCAATCCTGTCCAACACTCTGTGTCACACAGTGGCTAAAAAATAGTTTTTCACACTGTGGCTAATAGCCACTGATGGACTTCTGCTCCACCCTCCCCTCTGGCACTCAATTCACATCGACATAAAATATTTGGGGTCAGCTGTGTGACTCTTTCCCCCCTCTGAGGATAACTTCTACATTACACTGATTCATCTTGTTTCATTTTAGCTAGATTTGGTCTGAGTCACAGGCTACTTCTGTCTCAGCTCCTGTGACACTCTAGCCTGGGGTTCCAGCGATGCGAACTCACTTCTAAGAGAAAAGCCAGTGCTAATGGCTGAAGCACAACGGGGGACTTTTTACTTCATAAACCCCAATTCATACTATCATCATTTCATTGCATGAGGCTATGGAAAGTCTGTGCTTATGAAATACCCATCCCCTTCAGCCTGGCACACAATGCTGCTTTCTTTGGCAACCAGGCCCAAAATGTTTCTGTTCACTTGGGTGTTTAATTTTATTTCTTTATACGTTAGGTTTTTAGATGGCCATCCCCTGTAAAACAGGGCTCAGGGTGGTGTACAGCAATATTAATCAACCATTAAAACAGTAAAAAAAAATTACACCAATTAACATTCCCAGGTGGCGCTAAGAACCTCAGATTATGCCACTGCTCCTGTGGGGGGGAGGCAAGAAGCAAAGTACCAGGGAGGGTGGAAACCGTTGCTGTTCTCAGCCAAAAGCCTGATGGAACATCTCTGCTTTACACTCACTGTGGAACTGCATTATATCGGAGAGTCAGTTTGGTGTAGTGGTGAAGTGTGCGGACTCTTATCTGGGAGAACCGGGTTTGATTCCCCACTCCTCCACTTGCACCTGCTGGAATGGCCTTGGGTCAGCCATAGCTCTCTTGGGAGTTGTCCTTGAAAGGGCAGCTACTGTGAGAGCCCTCTCAGCCCCACCCACCTCACAGGGTGTCTGTTGTGAGGGAGGAAGGTAAAGGAGATTGTGAGCCGCTCTGAGACTCTTCGGAGTAGAGGGCGGGATATAAATCCAATATCTTCATTTACCTCACAGGGTGTCTGTTGTGGGGGAGGGAGGGAAAGGAGATTGTGAGCCGCTCTGAGACTCTTCGGAGTGGAGGGCGGGATATAAATCCAATATCTTCATCTACCTCACAGGGTGTCTGTTGTGGGGGTGGAAGGGAAAGGAGATTGTGAGCCGCTCTGAGACTCTTCGGAGTGGAGGGCAGGATATAAATCCAATATCATTATCATTATATCCTGCAGGGCACAGATGTTATGACGATCTGAGGCTTTGTGCTGTGTCTCAGAATGTACCCAGAGAGGGATACATATATGACAAACACGTGCAGACACACTTTGGGTCAAACAAGGGTACCTGTAATGAACATATGAAGCTGCCTTGTACTGAATCAGACTCTCAGTCTATCAAAGTCAGTATCGTCTACTCAGACTGGCAGCGGCTCTCCAGGGTCTCAAGCTAAGATTTTTCACGCCTATCTGCCTGGACCCTTTTTAGTTGGAGATGCCGGGGATTGAACCTGGGACCTTCTGCTTCCCAAGCAGATGCTCTACCACTGAGCCACCGTCCCTCCCCTGATATTTTCTCTTGAGGGCAAAGAACAGCTGAGGAGCTAATTGAAACGGGAAAAATGGACCAGCAGGAAGAATTGAGTTCCGTTTCCTTGCTGTTGCAGCCCCAAACTGATTCAGCTTTTCCATACCAGTTGCTTTCAAACCATAACAACCTGCAAGTGATCCTGTACCATGGATCGCCTGCAAATTTTCAAGCCAGCTTCGTCGTCTTCTGAACCTGATGTGAAACACCATTTTTTCCTAGTTAGTTAACTGATGCCCTGACCTAGATATTCCAGGCTAACTTGATCTCATCAGATGACACAAACTGAGCACAGGGTCAGCCCTGACTAGTCTTGGATGGGAGGCCACCAAGAAGTCCAGGGTCATTACGCAGAGACAGGCAAAGGCAAACTACCTCTATTCAGCTCCTGCTTTGAAAACCCTGTGGGGTCACTATAAGCTGCCTGTAATTTGACAGCACTTCCCACCAATTAAGCAACAGCGGGGTCATTTATTACATTTTTTTCCTCCCATAATCAGGGGCAGAATTCTAGCAGAAGCTCCTTTGCATATTAGGCCACACCCCCCTGATGTAGCCAATCCTCCAAGCGCTTACAAGGCTCTTTTTTGTAAGCTCTTGGAGGACTGGCTACATCAGGGTTGTGTGGCCTAATGTGCAAAGGAGCTCCTGCTAGAATTCCACCCCTGCCTATAATCATTCAACTGGGAAGGGGGGGAGAGATACAGGAGCACCAGTTTTGAAGCATGGCCAGAGCGGTTTACTTCTGTCCAATTAAACTGGAAGTCGAGTAACAGCCTCCCAAACCAAGCCACAAAGCAAATGCACTTCACAAGTGACAACGCACACATTTCCCCCCTCCGATACAGGAGCTGAGATGGCTACATAGCCCAAAAGAGCACAATGTAATGAAACACAAGAAAGGCAGAGAAGGCCTTAAAGAGCTTTGGAAGGGCCCACGGCATAAGGGCATCCTCCAAAACGAAGCACAACTTTTAGCCGAAAAGCAATGTATCTCAATAAGAGCTGCCATAAAGCGATACCAGTGACAGGTTCTCTCCGTAGCTTAAATTTACTCAGCTGGTCCGTCTGTGTCCTCGCTAGCGTACGGATGCGATGGAATTCTTCTGTCAGTCCCCAGAAAACAGTCTCGAGTTCATCCCTGAAAATCCAGAGGTCAATCAGCCAGTGTCCATTCAGTAGTCAACTAAGAAAACAGCCAGCAAGTACACTGCCAAAACTCTCAGAACTGGTTTAGACCAGAAAATCAGAGACATCATTAAACACACAGTGATCTTTTGGGACAGGTGTCCCCATCCTGTACATTTGAATGCCAACACGAGTTAGACAATTCTGCTGGTGCAGCTTCTCCTGTTACATCAGCAGCCGGATTGGTACCGACAATGGTCACACCTGAGGTGCCCTTCTCAAGGAGAGGAACCAGACCTATGCACTGTAAGTGGGTAATGGTGGGTTGCTGGGTGAGATCTATTCATTTAAGTCTTGGGTCAAGAATGACGAAATGCTGGGGCAGAGGCGGGAGGCACAAAATACAAGCCAGGATAAACACAGCATAGGCTTGAGGGAATTTCTGCTGGCAGAAGGAAAGAGGGCAATTTGTGCCGACTACCCCCTCCTGTTGCAGACCCCCAGTTTCTCTCTGAGAGCCAGTTTGGTGTAGTGGTTAAGTGTGCGGACTCTTATCTGGGAGAACCGGGTTTGATTCCCCACTCCTCCACTTGCAGCTGCTGGAATGGCCTTGGGTCAGCCATAGCTCTGGCAGAGGTTGTCCTTGAAAGGGCAGCTGCTGTGAGAACCCTCTCAGCCCCACCCAGCTCACAGGGTGTCTGCCGTGGGGGAGGAAGGTAAAGGAGATTGTGAGCCGCTCTGAGACTCTTCAGAGTGGAGGGCGGGATATAAATCCAATATCTTCTTCTTCTTCTTCATACCATACCTGGGAGTTCCCTCCAAAGAAACGTTTCTGGGTGCTTTAGGGGTACAGTGGGGGGTGGGGAGCAAGAGAGGTCTGCTCCATGGGTGGAAATTCCCTCCCGTTGGCTAGGTTTTCCACAAGATCCAATTATAAAGCCAACCCCACAAATGAACCAAGAGACAACTTTCCAAAGTACCTCTCAAAGGCTGTTGCAGCACAGGACCCTGGAGAGAACTCCTGTCTAGATGAAGCCTGTTTGTTGCTTTTTGCCTTCAAAGGAATGGGGAAACAAATGTGCATTTTAACAAACCTAATACTCATCCCAACCAATTGAACAGATATTTTGGAACGGGTAAGAGCATTTATACAGGGCTTATGGAAAGAGCCCCGTGGTGCAGAGTGGTAAAGCTGCAGTACTGCAGTCGGAGCCCTCTGCTCACGACCTGAGTTTGATCCCGGCGGAAGCTGGTTCAGGTAGCCAGCTCCAGGTTGACTCAGCCTTTCATCCTTTCGAGGTCGGTAAAATGAGTACACTGGGGGAAAAGTGTAGATGACTGGGGAAGGCAATGGCAAACCATCCCGTAAAAAGTCTGCCATGAAAACATTGCGAAAGCAACGTCACCCCACAGTCGGAAACGACTGGTGCTTGCGTTTTTACCTTTTTTATGTGAAGTGCACAGTGCTCTTGGATGCATCATTTGGTTCTAAAGCCCCTCTTTCTTCTGCATGTCATTTGTTTTAATAAGGGGGGGAAGAATCCCCTCAAAGGAATTGTGTAAAATCATCCCTTTTCATTCAAAAGTGTATAGTCATACATTATAACAGGGGTGATAAAGATGTGGCCCGGGGGCCAAATCAGGCGCTGGAAGGCTCCTGTCAGACCTTCAAGCAACTGGCTGTCATCTGCTTCTTTCCCCCTCTCTCATTTCCTTCTGCATCACAGCTTGCTTTGCAAGGCTTGCTAAATCGCATAGGTGCTACAGAGCAAAACCTCTATTTTCTCCATTGGCTGAGGCTCTTCCCTTGGGGAGGAAGGGGAGGAGGGATAGCTTGCTTTGCCAGGCTCTCTCAATCACACAGCAGAGCTGCTGAGCCAAGCCTCTCTTCCTTCTATTGGCTGAGGCGTCTCCCCCTCTCCATCGCCTGCAGAAGGAAGGAAAGAGCCAGAGTGTCCTTTGTCCAGCTCCCGAGATCCCACGGGAAGGGTGAAATATAAATCTAATTAAATAAAATACAACGAAAGCACCTTTAAGACCGACAAGTGCTAATGTTTTAAGCATGTTTTCAGTTTTTTAAAAAAATCTTTGTGTTTGTGTCCTTTATAAAGTTTATATCTCTGCTGCCTAATCTTAAATAGGTACACACATGGCCCGGCCCGACAAGGACTCATTTATGTCAGATTCGGCCCTCATGCATTATATAGCTCGATACCCCTGCATTATAAAATCCTACTCCAATACACACAGTGACGTTCAGACACAGAACTAATACTGTTTGCCATATATGCTATATATCAGATCATAGTATCACATGAGTTCCCATCCAGGAGACTACCGCATTCTTCAATAAACTCAGCCAGGGTTTAATCAAATGCCTTCGATCACACACTAAAATAAGTTATTATATTTGACTGCCACCTAGTGGATTAGCCATGTATTACATGGGCGTTTATTCAAAGCCCTTTAACTGAGAAAAAGTTGTTACAATAACCCTTTTGTGTTTTTTGTAACATAAATGTGTGTGTGTGTGTGTGTGTGTATATATATATGTATGTATTTCACAGTGTTTGAAAAGTTTTCTGACAGCTGAAATCACTACATTCTCAGAATGCAAGCACGGACACTAAGGCAAGGGAGATTTGCATTTCCTTTAAGAATATTTCAATCCAAAAGGGTATCAAAATAATTTGAGAATGACTGTTCACAAGTAATTCAAAATACATAATGGGGGAGGGATTGCATATACATTTAATAGCTTAATTACACTTAAATTTAGTTTATGGGTTAAACTAATTTTTACTGTCTCAGTTTGCATGTCAATTTGCTAGTAATTCTATAAATCAACTTACCTCTTTTTCGTATCTTAGTACCTGCGTACAATTTTGTGCTTTGCTTATTTCTTTGAGCTGTTTCTTGAGAAATCTTATTTCATCTTCTTTGACAGCAATAACAGATTCAAATTCCTTTTCTTTAAAATTGTTGTCCTCCTCTGTTTGCTTTAGTTTGATGCTCCCAATCTCCAATTGTTCCTTGAAACAAAAGACGCACATAGCACAATTGGATAACTTTCAGGCTCCGAGCAACACCATTACGAAACCAAGTGCTAAATTAACAATTAGAAACCAAAATGAAAACCAGCCTTGTACAAACCACCATCATTTTAGGCTAAAGTAATTAAAAACCATTTGCTGCTACATATAGTTACGACTCCTCTTGGACAATTATTCAAAACAATCGTATGTTATGTTAAGTATATAAAATAGTGGCACCACTGATAATGCATATTAGTGCTTATAAAATGTGGGAGATGTTGTCTTATTCCATTTATGCTCTCTGTTCACTAATATTTAATTAGTTTCAGCATGTGCTAGAATCAAGATAAAGTATGTTTAAAGAAGGTGACAATAGTTTTCAAAGATTGTAATTTCTGGAACAGCCAGAACGTAGCTATTTAGCACTTAATGACTTAGGGTTTTTTTACAAGAAAAGCTATAAAACTTCAAAGATAAGAAATTAAGGAATTTTAAAAGTCGTCCTCTCTCCTGTATTGTTAAGCTATTAATTTATTGTATATGGTGACAGTCTGTATAGAAAGGAAGTAAAATCTCAGTAACATAAAAATGGGAAATATATGGTAAGTAAAGTAGGAGAAGGCAGTTTTCTTAAGGCCAAGTCTTCCCAGTTCTGATGGATGTATGCCATTCACAAACCACTTTACAGCATAAAAACCCCTTTATGTATAACTTTTTAAAGGAGCATCATCTTACATGCATGATAAATCTTGGTACAGAGCAGTGCGCTAAGCACTAAGGAATACATTAGATCATTCAGATGCTATGGACAGTAAGTGAAGGATGTGGAAAAAAGCACAAAGCAGAGATTTGAACCTGTTTCATATATCCTGTTTGTGAATTTGTTTGAGAACCTGAAGTTTCACCAGGTCTACCACCCTCAGCCATCTGAAGGTGCCTTACAATACTATCCTGAATGGAATCAACCTTCTAAATTCACTGAAGTTAACGGGCTTAGAAAGGTCTGTCACAAGCCCTGGTTGTGAATTGTAGAGGTGACTGAACAAATCAGGCCTGAGAATTTACTTTTGCTATTTTAACAAAGCTGTTACTCATATCCTTGGAAAGGTAATTTTGAATAATTGGATAAATGCTCAGAAACGAATGTTACACTGTAAAGAACAAAAAAAGGTAAAGGTAGTCCCCCGTGCAAGAACGAGTTGTTACCGACCCATGGGGTGAGGTCACATCACAGTATTTTCTTGGGAGACTTTTTATGGGGTGGTTTGCCATTGCCTTCCTCAGTCATCTACCCTTTCCCCCCAGCAAGCTGGGTACTCATTTTACTGACCTCAGAAAGATGGAAGGCTGAGTCAACCCTGAGCCGGCTACCTAAACCCAGCTTCCGCCGGGATTGAACTCAGGTCGTGAGCAGAGCTTGGACTGCGGTACTGCAGTTTACCACTCTGCCTCACAGGGCTCCTTTTTTAAAGAACAAACAGATGACTAATTTGCAACATTTCTATAGGAAAGTTCATATATGCTTACATCATACATTTGGCTGAGACAAATTAATTGGTTTTGATAGAGTTATGTGAGTGTCATGCGGTTGGGCCTATATGCCACACCCTCAAAACCCCGCAATCTCTCAGATGCAGGCTGCATAAGACTATCTTTCTGAAAGTGCTTTGGTGAGAATCTTAGAAATTGTATTTAATCTTTTAAATTTCAGAGAGGCCAGAGATGGTACACATGCCTTTCCATACTCAAGTATTTTTGAGTCACTGGGATTATTCTATATTGAATCGTTTTAACAGTGGTTAGACCAGGGCTGTCAAACTCATTTGTTATGAGGGTCACAACTGACATAAGACCTTGCCAGGTCAGGCCATATATATCATAAAATGTAATGCTAGGTAGCAGAGATACAAACTTTACAAAGGACACAAACTGAGATTTTTAAAAACTTAAAATAAAACACTCTTAAAATATTAGCCCTTGTTGGTCTTAAAGGTACTTTCTTTATATCTCTCCTGTGCAATCCAGGCTCTCTCAATTGCACAGCAGAGCTACTAAGCCAAGCCTCCCTTCCTTCTATTGCCTGAGGCTCCTTCCCCTCCTGATCCCCTGGGGAAGGAAGGAAAGAGTCACAGCTTCCTTTAAAGTAAGCTATCCTTCCCCCGCAAGGGAGGAGCCTCAGCCAATGGAGAAAGGCTTTGTTCTATAGCTCCTGTGTGATTGAATAAGCTTGGCAAAGCAAGTTGTAATGCATAAGGAAGCAAGAGAGAAGGAAGCAGATAGCAGCCAGTTGCTTGGGGGCCTGATAGGAGCACTCCGGGGGCCTGATTCGGCCCCCGAGGCACGTGTTTGACACCCCTGGGTTACTGATTTCAAATTAAAATTTTTACAAGGTAGCATGACTGATCTTTGGCTGGGATACAAGGTTTTCCCTGGACACCTGGTATCAACAAATTTCTGACTTAACCTGTAGAGATGATTATAGGAGAGAACCATCTTCTCTTTACAGTCCTGTGATTTAGAGGTACTGCTTTGGAACAGGCAGAGAGACTCTTCATTTTCATGTGTCTATTTTAAAGAGAATACTTCCCTCATGGGTTGACAATCCACTATAAGCGTAACTCTGCTTACGAATGCACTGTTGTGGGCAGGGCTTCCCCCCCCCCCCCGGAAAAAGAAGTGCCAGAACTCTCAAGGGGGAAATGAAGGAGAAACACATGAACTTCTAAACGTTTTTTGAGAATTTTGTTTCTACAAAGAGGTTCCAGCACTCCATTCCACTCTGTTCCCCCAGGAAAAAAGCCCTGGTTATGGGGCAGGATTCTTCTGCCACTACTTCCACCCCTTATGCCTGGAAGTCCTTCCCTAAATGCCCACACTGCCTTCTGGCTCTGCCTTCAAATCCATTCTCAAAATCCACAATCTCTACAAGACCTTTGGTAAAATACCCTGGTCTCAAACGTTTTAAAGTGAGATCAACTTCTGAGAAACTTCCTCTAAGCTGCTTTCCTTTCCCTGAAGCAAAATGCAAAAATCTTACATTTGGTTAATGCTGAACAAGTTTATGTTTTATTTTTCCTTTGCAGTATTTCTAAGTATATAGCAGTACATGACCACATTGCACAATATGCAGAAGGAAATCCAAATTTATCATCAAGCCTCATCAGATCCTTCTGTCTCAGTTCAGCCCATTCCTCCTCATCCCTCAAAATCTCCTTGTGAAGGACTTTGGGTTTGAACCCACAGATCGCTCCCTTATTCCTTATCCCCTACTGATATTCAGTTCCACTAAATGAAACTGAAAGTGGCTTATAAATTTATGAATATATGAAAAGAACAGTATTAAATCTACTCCAATGTAAAGTAGGATGAAGCATAAAGTAAAAAAAAAAACTTAATACATGAAGAGCTCCCATGGCAGTTCTGTTCTATATCTAGTTCGATGCCACTGGAAGTTTCCCCATTGCTGAGTGCCTGTGCTATTTTGAACTGCCTTGTAATATGTTCTCAATCATTCACTGCACCCCTAAGGAGAGCCAGTTTGGTGTAGTGGTTAAGTGTGCGGACTCTTATCTGGGAGAACCAGGTTTGATTCCCCACTCCTCCACTTGCACCTGCTAGCATGGCCTTGGGTCAGCCATAGCTCTGGCAGAGGTTGTCCTTGAAAGGGCAGCTGCTGGGAGAGCCCTCTCCAGCCCCACCCACCTCACAGGGTGTCTGTTGTGGGGGAGGAAGGTAAAGGAGATTGTGAGCCGCTCTGAGACTCTTCGGAGTGGAGGGCGGGATATAAATCCAATATCTTCATCTACCTCACAGGGTGTCTGTTGTGGGGGAGGAAAGGAAAGGAGATTGTGAGCCGCTCTAAGACTCTTCGGAATGGAGGGTGGTATATAAATCCAATATCTTCATCTACCTCACAGGGTGTCTGTTGTGGGGGAGGAAGGTAAAGGAGATTGTGAGCCGCTCTGAGACTCTTCGGAGTGGAGGGTGGGATATAAATCCAATATCATCATCATCATCATCATCTTCTCCTTCTTCTCCTTCTTCTTCTCCTTCTTCTCCTTCTCCTCCTCCTCCTCATAATTTGGAAGTAGGCAGGAAGGCAGATCCTGGGTTCTGTGATGTAACAGCAGCCTAGTAGCCATATGGCATCAGTCACTGGAGGATGGTTTAAGCAAGACTCTGGCTTGGTGTGTAACTGTGACATCAGGCATGCAAGAAAAACTTCCACAAGCAGCGTTCCACACGGCCACCATCTCATTCCAACCAGTTCACCTTGCTTATGCACACAGAACCTCCAAGGACCCTCTGCCCATGATCGTGATGGCACTGTATTTAATGGTGCATTTTCAGAAGCCAAAGTCCTGGCTGACTCATGAGACCAATGGTGTAAGGCAGGGGTGTCAAACATGCAGTTTGGGGGCCGAATCAGGTCCCCAGAGGGCTCCTATCAAGCCCCTGAGTGTCTGTCATCTGCTTCCTTCTTCCTCTCTCTTGCTTCCTTCTGCATAACAGTTTGCTTTGCGAGGCTTGCTCAATTACACAGGAGCTACAGAGCAAAACCTCTATTTTCTCCATTGGCTGAGGCTCCTTCCCCTCTTGGTCCCCTGGGGAAGGAAAGAGCCAGAGCTTCCTTTGCCCAGTTCCCTGGATCCCATGGGAGAAATACAAAGAAAGCATCTTTAAGACCAATGAGTGCTGACATTTTAAGCATGTTTTAAGTTTTTTAAAAATATATATTTGTGTTTGTCTGTGTTCTTTATAAAATTTATATTTCTGCTACATAATCTTAAATAGGTACACACATGGCCTGGCCCGACATGGCTTGGCCCAACAAGGCCTCACTTATGTCAGATCTGGCCCCCATAACAAATGAGTTCGACACCCCTGGTGTAAGGAGTGTGCAAAAACGCCATGCAGGAAAATTTCTCTTTCAGGTTAGCTACACATCACGCAATGCAATCCTGAAGCAAGCAAGTGGACTTAGAATGCTGCAACTTTGTGAGGGACTGCCCTTTGAAAGGGGCCTCTTGTTAAAGAAAAAACCACAACAAAACAAATCTGAAAGTGAGAGCTTCTGAAATTAACAAACATTTATTGAGAAAGCAGGAACTGTAGCTGTATAGTGTTTAAAAGCTTATAACATTATCTTGCTTTAAACCTTACTGCAACCCTATAAGACTGCTCAGTATCATCTCTCCACTGCAGTGACAGATGCGGACACGGGAGACAGGGATTTGCCAAAGGCTGGTTTGAACCAGCAGTCTCCTGAACCCCAGACTATTGCCTTCAGGTGTCAGGAACAAACTGGAGCTAAAAACTGGCATGGGCCTCATTTACCGATACGTCTGTTCACTTCTTCCCTGTTTCCCTCGCGCAGCATGCCAAGATTACAGATAAAAATCTTCAATCAAGAGGGCTGAATGTAGGAGCCTTAAAAAATTATCTTGACGCAGAGACAAATATAACAAAAAAATTGAAAAAAAATACACCATACACTAAAAATGGCTTCTGTCCCAGGGATCAGGGGTCTTATTAATGATTAATCTCCATCATTCTTGTTATGCGGAGAATCCAGGGGAGGAGGAAGGGAACATCTACGCAAACAGAAGTGTCCACATGGACACTTATTCACCATTATAACTTAATCTGTATTTACAAGTAAAGAGACATTTTTTACAGTGCAATAACTCGCGGGGAGTGTTCTAACCTCCATTTCTACAAAATAAATTGTTGTGCTGCTAGCACCAGAGGAAAACGATAGTTTGCATTTTGTTTCTGAAGCAGTAATTGCAAAAGCTTGTTGAAAATATTCACTCTAAAATTAGATTCCTACATCATAATTATCAACTGTCACTAATTCAACAAATACTCTTTTTTTTTTTTACAAATTAACACGTATGATTAAAATTTGCTTAGTTGACAGAATGTATATTCCAAGATCATTTTCTACAAACAAATCCTAAAGGAAGCTTTCAAAAATTATTTTGATAATGCTTAGCATATATTAAATCCCATGACCGTTTTGGACCCCAGTATGTCTGCGGAATGGTAAAGAAACCAATAAAAGAAGTCCTGTCAATAGTAGCGAAGGCAGTATTGAAAGCAGGAAGATCAATTCTCTTTCAGTGGGAAACTACCTTGGAATCCTGCAAGATGTCCGGAACTCATTAAGATGTCCGTAACCTAGTTATCCCCGGGCCAAAGGAAGCCCGCTTAAAATCGACAAGGGACCGGGCCTTTTCTATTATGGCCCCCTCCTGGTGGAACCAGCTGCCGGAAGAGGTGAGGGCCCTGCGGGACCTCGCCCAGTTCCGCAGGGCCTGTAAGACAACCCTCTTCCAGCTGGCCTATGACTAGCTGGTACAAGAAACTGAGCGTAGCTATACTGGATGTCTGCTGCCCCCAATGTTTTAAATGTTTTAAATGTTCTAAATGGTTCAATGTTTTAAATGGTTTAATGCTTAAATTTAAATGCTCATGCTTAACTCCTATTTATATTAGATTCCTGTGTTGTAAGCCGCCCTGAGCCACTTGTTGGAAAGGGCGGGATAGAAGTCATAAAATAAATAAATAAATAAATAAATAAAATAAATTAAGAGTGGAGTAGATGTCTAATAAACAAATAATTAATAATCCTACCCCTAGAACTGGGTTGATCACCGTAGAGGAAAGACGACCACGGTGACCAGCAAAAAAGTTTGCATCTCTTTTCCTCTTGTTCAGGGAAGGATTAAGCAGTCTGCTTAGGCTTCTTTGAGTCACCCTGTGACCCCCATTAGTACCTTGCATTTATTTGCATTATTGTTCACATAAAATATGAACTGACTCATCAAGTCTCATTGGGGCTGTCACCAAAGTCTCAAAACAAGCTGATTTGTTTTCACCCCTAAATAACAGGCACAAGTTCCTTGGTACATTACAATTCTAATAAAGTACTGCTTTAAATATTTGAAGATTTTAACTGACAAATCCTCTTTATTCCAATTCTTTTTTTTTGGGGGGGGGGGTGTGGTCAGAGGGCAACATTTGGATGTATAGAACTGACAGGGGGTAAAATCCTGAGGCTCAAAAGCTATCAGTAGTTATCATGTGGGAGAATGATACATAGCAAGATCATAGTGTGTTTTCCCCCAGGATGTATTATTTTAGGTGAAGGGGGGAAAGGTAGCAAGCCTGTAATCATATGTGCCTCTTAGTGGCTATCAACTATAAAGTCTGCTTGGAATAAAAGCGTGTAAAAACTTGTAGTAAAAAAGATGCTATGATGCTGAAATAAGTGAGGTGAGTGTGCAAGGGAGAGGGGACATACGCTCAGCCCTTTACCATCCCACCAGGTGATCTTAAGTTATAACTTTTGCAACATGGCCATCTCTACTTTAAATGCTTGCCAAGTGATTATTAAATTGAACTTATCCTGGCAAATATATTTAAATTGTTCAAATAAAAACACAAGAGTTTATGGAGGATATGGCCAATGAGACAATTTTTTTTAAATTGGGGGGCTTAAGAGGAGGAGGGAGGAGTGGAGTTGGATTTATACCCCAGCTTTCACTGGAGTGGAGTCACAGAGAGGCTTCCAATCTCCTTCCCTTCCTCTCCACACCCCATAGGGTAGGTGGTGCTGAGAGAGCTCTCAGAGAACTGTTCTTGAGAGAACTGCTCTGCGAGAACTGTGGCTGACTCAAGGTCACCCAGCTGGCTATGTGGAGGAGTGGGGAACCAAATCCGGTTCTCCCAGATTAGAGTCTGCACACTTAAGCACAACACCAAACTGACTCCAAAGTACCATCGCAGAGAGACATCAAAAAACCAAGCAGAAAATTATTCTCCCTCCTGCATGGTGGCTTGGATACAACAGCGATATCCACTGCAAGAAGGGCTTTCTACCTGCAGACTTCTTTGCCTTCCTCTTGCTGCAGCTCAAAATGTCCCCTGAAAAACTGTTCCTGGGGGGAAAGGGGACCCTATGACCAGCACTGGAGGGGGAGTCAGTTCTGCAGTGGGAGGAGGGAACTGGTGAAAATCTCTTTCCCTTCTGTTTGTAGAAATCCCTCCACTGGATCCAAGCCACTTCCATTTTCTACTCACATTTTACTACATCCCGTATAGTCATACTTCAGTAGGAACTACCTAACATTTTAGAAAACACAATGAAGGGCTGTATAGTTTCTGGCCTGTTCTAAGCTACTACACTTCTCCTTTGGCAGAGGACAGAAAGCCCATGTGCAGAGCAAGTCCAGTACGTAAGGCAGTGAAAAACAGTAACTTTATGTCACATAATGCCAAAAGGTATACAAGAATACTTGAAGCGTATTTTTCAAATACGTTAAAATATCTGGCACTATGCTTTGCAACCTGATTTTGGCATAAAAGATTCCAACAACAAACAAGGATAATTAAAGAGGTGCCTTCCTGAACTGGCACTCTGTGAATGTAGCAGAAGCTTGATTATCTCTCCTTTTATCCACTCAGAAAACTCATATTGGCCACGAGGCAACACTAAAAATGAATATGAAGTGGAAATGGGGAAATAAAAGTGTTGGTCAAAGAGTGACCTGTGACCCTAGAGACGGAAAGCACCCGATCCGTGTACTGAATGGCCAAATGCCAAAAACCTTCAACACAAATTTTTTTGAACAGAAAGAACATTTAAAATGTACGCAAACATATTCACAATTGGTGATTTTAGAAAAGGTGTAACGTAGGAAAATGGCAATGCAGGAAAAGTAAACTTACACACCTGCCATCAATACTTGGTGTGATACAATATGGGGAAAGTTCATTGACAAGATAACTATACAGATTAAAACCAAACAAATTTAGTATACAAAGCGGCTTCTTTATAATCATTTGCTGACTTAAATAAGAGATTTAGCATATGCCCTGAGACCTTCATATTGCTACATATATCTTCTATGCTATAAATAATACATTGTACATTAGCCAAACTCTTGCTATCCTTGACTGTCCTGCTGAAATTTTTCATCATAACAGTACCTTATAACACACAGCACTACAGAATGACGGTGCAATCATTTAGGATTGCACTGTAAGAGTTATAATCTTTTGTGAATCTATAATGAAGAAATGTTATGGAAAATGGAAATTAAAAGTTTTTTAAAGCAAAGAAAAGGAGGGACTATACAGTGTGTTTTGTCCCTTCCTTAGTGTTATTGCCCTGTCTTGGAGATTTGCACCAGTGCTCATTCAGGAAACACGCAAAAAATCTCAACACTGTTGTGAGATGGAAATAATGCTGGAAGATACTCAGTTTATTCACAGCTCAATCCTATACGAAGGATTTGTTTCTATGGGTTTAGACCATTTCAGCACAGGATTATACCATAAAGCTAATGTAGTTTGGGTAACTTCACTGGGATTTATGTATCATTTTAAGGACTAGAACCCAGTGCCTTTATCCTGTATCTTGTTACATGTGACTGTCAGAAAATCCTTACATTGCATGAAAGCCAACATACCTTTAAACGTTTCTCTCTTTCCATTGCCAGCTTTAACTTCTCATGGAGCTGATCACAATTCAAGTTTAACAAAGTACCATTCCTTCTTATTTCATTGTTATCAGGGACTGGAATTGGATCATGTGTATCCACTACAAAATAAAAAGAGGGGTTTTTTTTCCCTTTTGGCCATTTTTTCATCTGAAGCAAGCACACACAAAAATGGTAGAAAAATGTAGCGATTTCATTTCAGGTTCTGAAATCCAGTATTCATATTCTTTGCCCAGCTGCTATATAATCTGTGTTTTACCACTCTGAAAACTGTTAGCAAAAAAAAGGGAAAGAAAACAAGAAAACAAGAACCACCCCCACCCCTCTAACAATTTTTTTAAATAGAAGACAGACCAGAGAAGAAAGCATGTGTGATATTTTATTAGAAAAGATTCGTGGAACAGCCTGAAGTCTACTGAGTATTTAACAACATGTTAAACCCAATAACCACGCTAGACCACCGTTCCACCCCCTCCCCCACATGTGCCATCAAGAGAAAGAGAGACAGGTCTAACTCATATGAAAGTTTCAATTTTATACAGTAACAAAACACCTTTTTCTGTTTAAAGTGGTGTGCAGTATAAGGGCTAGAGTGTAGAGCTAGAATCTGGGAGACCCAGGTTTGAACCCCAACGCTGCCATGGAAACTTGCTGAGTGACCGTGGGCCAGTCTCAGCCTAACTCACAGGGCTGTTGTGAAGATACAATGAAGGAGAAGAGAATGATGTAAGCTGCTTTGGACTCCTACTGGGGAGTAGGCACAGTATAAATGAATTAAATTAATACATTTAAAGGATATTATTTTTACACTATCAAGTAACTATGTTATACAGGAACTGAACTTATATGGAACTTTTGCCTATCCAAATGTGTTGATAACTGGCCTTTCAGTAGGGTTGCCAGCTCTGGGATGAGAAATACCTGGAGATTTTGGGGGTGGAGCCTGGGGAGGCCAGGATTTGGGAAGGGGAGGGACCACAGTAGGGTAGAATGCCACAGAATCCACCCTCCAAAGCAGCCATTTTATCCAGGGGAAGTGATGCTGGTTGTCTGGAGAAGATCAACTGGAATAACAGGAGATCTCCAGGTACCATCTGGAGGTTGGCAACTCGACCTTCCAGCCAAATCTTTGCTGTTTCCCAGTCTATTTGATGCAAGCTTCTGTCCCAATATGTAGATTGTTTCACATCTCTCAAAATATCTGCAGAGCTATGGGATTATTGCTGAAGTCAAGAAGTCTCCACTGAATTCAAAATGTCTATGGGACTAGCTCATCTTGCACATTCAGTCCATCTCTGAAGTGACACCCAACGGTCTTAAAAAGTGAGACCACTGCGGGTGGCTATGGGGAGAAATAAGGCGCTTCTGTGGCCACTTGTACACATATGCTCCCTTTAAAAAGTAACATATGTGGAACTTTGTTCCATGGATTGATTCAGCAGAACTTGCTGCCGCACAACACGTTAAGATCATTCCCCCCCCCCCCACCCCAGATGGAGATAAATCTGTTGTTTCGTCCTTGGTAAACAAATTGTTCAGAAGTTTCAGTCAGCCAGTGCCACTGACCAAACAGGGATTACTGTAATCAATGCACAACTCAGCCCAGCCTTTCAGTTTTGTTACCCAGGAAGGGAATAAAGTCACATGACTCAGTCTCTCTTCAAATATTCTTCTTCAGTCCACGCTTTGTTCCCTTGTTCCTCTTTTTTCCATTTCCACGTAATTGCTGCCACATTTCTTTCCCACTTATTTTTAGCCCTTTCGACTTCCCATTTCTTGCCCTCCCCCTTGTTTCTCTTTTAATACATCCCCTTCTTCCTTTTTCCACTATAGCATTTCACAGAAAAAGGGCAACTGGAGCTCCAGCATGTTCCTGAATCTTTCAGTGCCAGGGCTCATGGAGGAAGAAGATACAAAACAACAGAAATAAGAGACATGGCTGTAATCCCAATTTAGAGCAATTATTCAGTGGAAACTTCTTTGTATACATGTAGCCATTTTTCAGTCAGTCAGTAAGTAGTCACTTTTTAGAAGGGCTCTCGAATTGATGGCAAAGGGAAGGGAAGGGAAGGGAAGGGAAGGGAACGACCACTTCATCAAGAAGTTAATTCATCCTTTCCAAGAGGCTGCCTAAATTATGTGAACATTTTTTCCCACCTCCACTATTAAACATCCCAGCTATCAAGGTGACCTAAAAGGCAGCTTCGAAATTATTATTGCATACGTTTCTCAAGTGGTGTTTAAGAACTATTCTGTCATTCAAAGCTAGGATTTACATTTGCTTTAAAATATTTTTACATTATTTTGAAAAAACCTACAAACACAAGTAAGTCTCAAAGGTTCTTCATTGTATTGGTATACAGCACTGATTCCCAGTGTTGTGCCACTGAATGCCTGCTGATATCTTTTCTGGCACCTTCTTTCTCCCCCAAAGTAAAGAGGCAATCCTGGCTGTTAGGAATAGCCGCAATCAGGCTGTTATGTTGTTTAGATTTATCAGTTTGGAGAGCCAGTTTGGTGTAGTGGTTAAGTGTGTGGACTCTTATCTGGGAGAACGGGGTTGGATTCCCCGCTCCTCCACTTGCACCTGCTAGCATGGCCTTGGGTCAGCCATAGCTCTGGCAGAGGTTGTTCTTGAAAGGGCAGCTGCTGTGAGAGCCCTCTCCAGCCCCACCCACCTCACACGGTGTCTGTTGTGGGGGAGGAAGGGAAAGGAGATTGTGAGCCGCTCTGAGATTCTTCGGAGTGGAGGGCAGGATATAAATCCAATATCTTCATCTACCTCACAGGGCGTCTGTTGCGGGGGAGGAAGGGAAAGGAGATTGTGAGCCGCTCTGAGACTCTTCGGAGTGGAGGGCGGGATATAAATCCAATATCTTCTTTTTCTTCTTCTTCTTTTTTAGGATGTAAATCTTGGTAGGCCCCTAATCTGATAAAAGCAACGTGCTTGTTTTAACTACATTCACCTGTGTTTTTTGGCTGTTAAGAGAACAGTCCTTGGGAATCTCCCTAATTTGTTTCAACTTACCAGTGCCAACTAGCTAAACATGTCCTGATTGGCTAATGGGTTCATGGGCTGAGGCAAGGACATCTGAAAACATGCCTCACTCAGAGAGCAGGAGGGGCTATTTTATCAAGAGGTGAGAAGAGGCTGCGTCTTCTATCCCCTCACAACACGGACTGTCTGACATGGGAAGGACTTTCTCTCTCAAGCCTGTGAACAAGAGCCATGTGACAGACCTGCATCTGATACGCAAGCCGGCAAGCTTTTAATATACAGTAAGATAGCTTTTAGCTAGATGCAGCTCACTATTATTCTTTATTTGCCATTGCTTGTGCCTTAAGAGTGGTTCCTGCCCAGAATCGAGTCTGCAATTTGAGAAGTTTACTAAAACTGGGATCTATTTTCTACCTTCTGGTGTCCGGAGTTACTTATTGAATGCATGCAGATCATCTCAAGAGACAAACCTGGGAAACTGGAAAGCCTCTGGTAAAAGGTCTAGACATCTTGTAGGCACCTAGCAGTCCCACGTGGCTGTGGTTTAAGCTCCAGGGAGCTGAAGCAGGGCTCTCCAAGACCATACACTGGCTTACCTCCATCTCACTTGAACAGCAGATGCTTCAGAAGAGACAATGAGGGGAGCACTCATTTGGAAATCACAGGAAGAGAAGCTCATTTGATTTGCAATTTCATCGTTGTCTGTGACTTGCCACATAGCCTCTTTTTTGGATGGCTGTGCCCTCCTGGCAGCCATTTCATGGTGGAGTCTACTCAGTGTTCTCAAAATTCCCAAAGCCTCTGTAGGCTCAACAAGGTTGGGGACTGTGCAAGAGCCTAGGCAGCAAGGAGTTTTACGAAGGGATCACTTCTAAGACATGAAAGAAGATAACAGGCAAGGCTCCCTCCTGCCAAAGAGGTCTGCCAGCAAGCACCCCTACAATAGCCACCATTCCTCTTGGCAACTGGTATTTGGGCAGCCTAATTTGGCACTGGGGCTTCCCATTATTGATCCCTATTGTAACATTAGCAAAGAGTTATTCCTTATTCTCATTTATTGTTTATAACTGTGAGAAGTCACCAGAGACCACACAACTGGGGACAGTTTCCTGAACCAAAATAGCACAGACAAAGGAGATTTTTTATTCCCCTCTGTTTTGTAATATTGTGTTTCCATTACTTCCACGTTAGAAAATGGATAAGCAAACACCAACACCGGAGACCATACAGTCAACACAGGGCTGGATCCAGGTCTCTGTTAGGAGAAGGCAACGATGGCCGCAGATCATTCTTGTGTTTCCCTCCCTCCCTCCCGCCAGCAGTCCTTTATGACTCCAGGAAACTTTGTTCCTGGGTTGTGGGAGCAACATGGAGTTAACAGCCATTCAGGTTGGAAAGCTGCAGAGGGGAGGCAAAGGGGATGAAAATGAAAGCAGGAGGAAGCCATTTTGCCAGCTTCTCTCTCCACACTGCAGCTTCATAAGAACATAAGAGAAGCCATGTTGGATCAGAAGAATGGCCCATCTAGTCGAACACTCTGTGTCACACAGTGGCCAAAACCCAGGTGCCATCAGGAGGTCCACCAGCAGGGCCAGAACTCCAGAAGCCCTCCCATTGTTGCCTCCAAACCATGTGGCTACTACTTCATGTGGGCCCTGCAACTCCAGGAACAAAACTCTCCTGGAGTCAGAAAGGATTGCTGGGGGCAAGGAAATATGGGAAACATTTCCAGCCCTTGCATCCATGGATCCGGGGATCTAAACCATAAATACTAAAAGCAATATTTCTTAACGCACTGCATCCAATATTTGAAATCACTAATTCAGTTCAAAGAAAAAGTCTTCTATTACTTGGATCTGAACACTTAAAAAAAATCCTATTGAGTAAATTTCCAGCTCAGATTCTCTCATCCCTAACCACAATGGGCATAACTGGGGGAATCAGGTGAATCCAAGCTCAACTAGAATCCATGACACCACTCTGGGATTGTATTCACATTTATTAGGAATTATAGCCAAGCATGAGGGTGTTTCCTCCCATGCATACCTGCAGAGACTTTGTGATTTTAAATAATGAAATTTAAATAAGTGCCATTACCTCAAAGCGAATTACATGCATATAGCTACATGGGACTTGTTTTCAAGAAAATGGGGTCTTAGAGCTACCAAAAATGCCTTTTTACTCATGTGATCCAACTACAATGACGGTTGTTAGATGTAACCATCTTAAGCAGAAAAGTAACAATGGTGGAAAGTGTTGTCAAACTGCAGCTGACTTACGGTGACCCCACTGGGTTTTTAGCCAAGAGATGTTCAGAGGTGGCTTGCCATTTTCTCCCTTTGCGTGACAACCACTGGGTTTCTCCCTCTGGTGACTCCACTGGGTTTCTCCCTTTGGTGACCCCACTGGGTTTTTAGCCAAGAGACGTTCAGAGGTGGCTTGCCATTTTCTCCCTTTGCATGACAACCCTGGACATCTTTGGTGGTTTCCCATCCATATATTTCCCCCTCTTCCTCAGCAGACCTCAGCTCCCCCAACTATCACTGGGCATCCCCCATGCCCAGAAGCACCATTTCAGGGGACATTTTGAGTTGCTGTGGGATGGGGGAAGTCATCAAGGCTGACCCTGCTTAGCTGCTAGGAGCTGATGAGGTCAGGTTAGCCTGGGCCCTCCAGAAAAGTAATAATGGAAAGTTACTTGTACAATACATACTGGAGTATATGCGCTGGCAGCAATCCTCAAGTCACCATACAGAAAAATTTGCATTCCCTTCCCCCCTTAGTGTTCTGCTTAGGAACTCACAGCACTGTGACATCAGTCCTGATTTATAATTTGAGCAGGATACTGGAGAAACATCAAAAAGCCAGGTGTCCCCTAAAAGGTTAATTACTGTTCAGGGATTAGAGCTCAGTCACCTTTCATGGGGCAGAGCTCACTTAGCCAGAGGCAAGTTTGGGACAGAAAAAAAAAAGAACAGGCTCTGGTTCAGAAGGAGATGCTGCTGGGAAAAAAGTTCACGACTGCCCCTGACTCAAGGCCATTTAGTAGCACTTACAGAGAATGAAGGATACATACCTCTGTTTGCATTCAAAGGAGACAACTGTGATTTGAGCTTAGCAACAGCTCTTGTCAGAGATTCTATTTGATCCTGTTGCTCACGTATTTGTTTTTCATAGCTGTCTGTCTACAAATACAATTTGAATTAGTAGTAGGCATGCTGTGTATGACAGGCAGATATTGAAGCTGCTGAATTTTCAGTGTTAGCAGCTAAGCTTGCTGCATAATCATTTAAACAGTATCACCCATCCCTGTGGGGCAACGGATGGGTGAAGCAATGGATCGGTGGAGCAATCAGTTCCGATAGTTTCTATTTATCTCCCCCCCCACACCTTTATTTTTATCCCATCCTTCCTCCACAAAATTCAGAATGCTGTACATGGTTCTCACCTCACCTCTTGAGCAGTAGATTAACCACGCGACCCTATGCAAAGTCACTCCAGTCTAAACTGATTGATTTCAATCCTCTGCACAGGATTGTACTCTAAGAGATAATAGCTTGGAACAATATTCCCTCTAAGCTGCAGCCTTGTGAGCAAAAATTCTATGCTGACATTAAAGTTGTGAGCTACTTCATAAAATTATTGAGCTCTGGGGTCCTCCTTCCTGAGCTAAGACAAAAATGTGTGAGCTGGAGGCTAAAAATTTGTGAGCTAGCTCACGCTAACTCAGCTTAGAGGGAACACTGCTTAGAGCCTGCCTAAAATTTTCATGGGCAGAAGAGGGCAGCAATATTTGCCACTTTCCCCCCTCTTCCTCAGCAGATCTTAGCTCCCCCAACCATCACTGGGCATCCCCCATGCCCAGAAGCACCATTTCAGGGGACATTTTGAGTTGCTGTGGGATGGGGGAAGTCATCAGGTGGCTTTAGTGGTTAAGAAAGGGGGATTCTAATCTGGAGAGCTGGGTTCAGTTCCCCATTCCTGCACATGAAGACAGCTGGGTGATCTTGGGCCAATCACAGCTCTTTTCAGAACTTAGCCCCAAGTCCAGCTCACCATTGCATAATGCTAAGAGCTCAAACTTGTGACTGCCAGACAATCTAAGGATCTCCTGGCTGTACTACACACAATGCCATATGATAAATTTTTTTGGGGGGGGGGTGGAGTCATGCTCTGTAGACATTACTCCCTTCAGCCTGCCGAAATTTTAGGCAGGATACAAGCAAGCCAACGACTTGGCCAAATTCACCCAGTAAATTACATGGCTGAGCCTATCTCTTCAAATCCAGCCTACATCTTTTATACCATATTAACTCTGTCTTACAAAGGAATTAACAGATCAGCGCCAGTTGCACCTTTAACAAAAAAGTTTGCTACACATTACAGTGCCAAATTACGGCCGAGTAAAAGCTCCTGATGAGGTGGATAATAGCAACACCATGATTTCTTCAGTCATCCCATTCCTTGGAGCCCTCAAGATGATAGCTTTCATTAAAAAAAAAATGGGGGGGGGGGTTTGTTGACACACTTTTGAAACAAGAAACGAACTGACTCAAAGAAAAGCGTGGGGCGGCCATTGCCTCACGGACCTGCTTCAATGCTAGAAGGTCAGAGAGCCATACATTGCAGCAGCCGGGAAGACCCCTAGGAAACAAAGAAAAAACCACCAAGACCCAAATTGAAAATGTACAACAGCAATGTCTTGTCAACACTTCTGTACAGAGCACAGGCATGACAGCTAAAACAGACAGAAGAGAAGATGCTTTTGACAGCCAGCGTGCACAAGCGATTCTTTGCGAGTCAGATGGCAGCAACAAGTTACTGACTAAAAGATACGCTTGACAATGAACCGCCCATTTGTATAGAGCACCATCTGGCCAAGATGACTCTGGCTTCTATGTATTTGACACAGAGCCGATCTTTGGAGGCTGGCAAAACAAGTGGCCAGCCAACAACTTAAGAAGTTAGCTGTTGGGCACACAGAAGCAGAGAACCCCAGGCTATGGAATTGGGGGGGGGGGGGAGCAGGAAACCCCATTTGAAAGTCACTTGTGTGGGCAATTTTGAGCTCAAGATCTCCCTTTAGGAAATCTTTTTAGATGCTTTGCACCAGCTTTGCTTGCCAGATGCTGTATGAGCAAGCACGCTTCCTTAACTCAGGTGGGCAAATAAACTGCATGCCTGGCTTCTTGCCTTGAAGAACAATCACCTCTAGGTAACCAAGCAGGGAAGTTCTTGTAAGCTAGAAATAAGCTGGTTCCTTTTGTCAACGTGACACAGCAATCAGAGTGTCAGACTAGAGTGTCAAGATCAGGTCAAATCCCAACTCAGCCCTTAAACTTGCTGGGTGACCACAGACCTGTCATTCTCCCTCACCCTCACAGGATTGTGAGGATACAACAGAGGAGGGGAAGCCACGTGTCCTGCCCTGAGAAAGATTAGGTGCTAAGGCAGGGGTGGCCAAACTGTGGCTTGGGAGCCACACGTGGCTCTTTCACACATATTGTCTCACTCTCAAAGCCCCCACTGCCCCATTGGCTGGCTTGGAGAAGGCATTTAAAGTTAAAGTTGCTTTCCATCTCTCTCTCCATCTATTGTCTTCCTTCCTGCCTGCCTTGCGACTAGGGAGCAGGCCTTCTCGATAATGGCACCCCAATGGTGGAACCAGCTGCCAGAGGAGGTGCGGGCTCTGCGGGACTTTAACCAGCTTGTAAAACCGCCCTCTTTCAACTAGCCTTTTAAGTTGAACTTAGCAGTAACATCAAGCCATCTTTATATATACTGAGTTTGTAGCACCGTTAAGTTTTACTGGATTTTAGACTATTCATGTAATTTAATTAATGTATGAACAGTTTTATATTGTTATTGTTTGATTTTATTGTTGTTGTATCATGGTATGTACCATGTCCTGTAAGCCGCCCTGAGCCTGCCTTAGTGGGGAGGGCAGGGTATAAATAAATTTTTATTATTATTATTATTATTATTATTATTATTATTATTATTATTATTATTATTATTGTGGCTCTCAAACATCCAACATTTATTCTGTGTGGCTCTTATATTAAGCTAGTATGGCCACCCCATACTAAGGCATTAAAAAGGTACTAAGTAGATAAATCCAGGTTATCCACGTACTGCCGACAATCTGATGAGCTACTGAAATTTTTCTGTTGGTTAGTAACTTTGGTAAACAATGACAAGGCTACTTTAAAATCCTTCCCACTGATTTCTCAAACCTAACATTACTGCCTGTTTCCAAACTTTCCATGAAACAGGAGCTCACCAGAATCTTCTTATATATTGAGTAAGACAAAAAGCACTATGTATTAATGGGGCACTAGAAGAAAACGGAAATAAGGTCACCAATGTGAATACCAATATATACCTGTCCTTTAGAGGGGCCATTGAGGCCAACAACCCGCTGGATGCACAGATTCAAAAGTCAGAGCATTCTCAACAGGTGACAGTGTGCCTTCTTCACATACACCTAACAGTGATCTGTGACTGCCCCCCATCATATGCAATGTGTCTGAGGAAGTGTGCGTGCCCACAAAAGCTCACACCTTGAACTTTTTTGACCTTAAAGGTGCCACTGGACTCAAAATTCATTCCCATCGCATACATCAGAAGTGGCCTGGCCTGTGTGTGCATACAAAAGGCAAGTCTACGATCACAATGGCCCACAGAGTTAAGAGAGAAAACGGACACATACCTTTTGTTTGAGCTCTTTCACTGCAGAATCTCTATCCATGCACGCCTGGCGAAAGGCTTCGTACGCCTTATTAAGCTGTTCTGCAATGTTTCTATCCATACTTCCCAGCAGTATCTCATCACTGTAGAGATTAAGAAAAGAAAGAGATCTGACTAAAATACTGATTGAACATATATGAAGCTGCCTTATACTGAATCAGACCCTTGGTCCATCAAAGTCAGTATTGTCTTTTCAGACTGGCAGCAGCTCTCCAGGGTCTCAAGGTGAGGTTTTTCACACCTATTTGCCTGGACCCTTTTTTGGAGATGCCGGGGATTGAACCTGGGACCTTCTGCTTCCCAAGCAGATGCTCTACCACTGAGCCACCGTCCCTCCCATTGCAGCTATGGTTGTTGGTCTATGATGATGGAGCTCTGTGGTGTCTCTGCCACGCTACACAAGCACTATGAGGCTACACAAAGGAGAAATGGGTTCCTGCTGAGCACAGGGTGGCTGCGTTGGCTTGAGAGGCAGGATACACCGGAACATGTCAGGAGCTCATGAAGCTGTCTGGTCTCCCAGTTCTTAAGGATAACTGGCGTCGCCTCAGACACATAAGGCTAGGGGTGCAGTCTGACATCACAGTGAGGCCATTTCCCTAGGGAATCCGCACTCAGCTTCATGATGTGCAGAGAAGATAAGCATAGCGGAACTTAAAAAGAGCATTAAAAAAACCCAACGGTCCAGTACACTCGATCACATAGATAACCAGATGCTTCTTGGAAGCTGATCAATGTGCTGTAATAGCAGCCACTTTCTCTTCTTTGCTGTCACGACATGATACTCCAAAGTATAACACAGGGGTGGTCAAGCTTGCTTTAACATGAGCCACATATAATAAACATCAGATATTTGAGAGCCACAAGACATGAACATAACATGTTTCAGGGAGGGAGGGAGGGAGGCAAATAGCTGGGGGAAGGGAGAGGTGGAAAGAAAAGCAACCTGAACTTTAAATGCATTCTCCAAGCCGCCTACTGGCTTGGCTTGGAGAAATGATTTAAAGAGAGAAATGCCTTCTCCGAGCTGGCCGATGTGGGGAGAGGATTCAATACGTATGAAAGAGCCAAACGTGACTCCCGAGTCACAGTTTGGACACCCCAATACAGCACAGTCGAACATGAAGGCTCCATTTAGATTTTGTGGCTAATAGCTGCTGAGAGATCTATCATCATTAAATGTATCTAATCTCCTTTTAAAAATAGCTAAACTAATGAGCCATTAACACATTTTGTGATTGTTAATCCAATTTACCCTTCTGTAAAAAAGAAATCTGCCTAGTACTCAGCCTTATATTATTAACAGCCAGTATTAAGCCATATAGTATTATTAGCTGCCAGTGTGGTGTAGTAGTTAAAGTGTCAAATTATGATCTGGGAGACTCGGGTTTAAATCCTCACTCTGTCCCAAAAGCTGGCTTGGTGACCTTGGGCTGATCACATGCTCTCATTCTAACCCACCTCACAGAATCGTTGTGAGGATAAAATGGAGAAGAGAACAACGTAAACCACACTAGAGAAAAAGGCACGGTATAGACGGGGTAAATAAATAAAGAAAAGGGGAAAAAAATCTGTTACTAGTACCCGGCACTCCTCACATAGATTTTTAAACTTAAAAATGGCCCTGAATTAAAGCATGGTGAACTCTAGAGATATTTCCCCACTGAAGTTGATGGGTATTAACCAATTTACAGTACAACATCTGCAGAACTGATCTGTACAGGAACACTGTGTATAATAACCAGGGTTCAGACTGTGTAATCCTAGGCAAAGTGAATGCAGTTTAAGCTCATCCGTTTCAGACTAATGGGCAAACTGGAGTATGCCTGCACAAGACTGTACTGCTAACCTGAAAGAATTTAAGTTAATATCTGCTTCTTAAAAATTATACAGTAATCCATTACATAATACATACTAGTCCACTGGATTCAAAGGGTTGAACTCTGGCTCTGCTGAAAACTGTACTGTAAAAATTAAAACGTGTATTATGAAAACCTCATCCTATGTGTCTGGTGTTGGAGGAAGGACAAAACAATTCACAATTTAACAAAGGAAAAATATTGCTCATTGTTGGAAGGAAAGGCAAATTTGATCCTGTTTTAAAATTTCCGTCTTAAACCTACACACCACTCTTCTCCAAAATTCAAAGTGTGCCCTTCTCTCTCAGGCTAACCAATTAAAATTAATATTTATGAATGAATCAGCAGGAGCTTAAGTTGACTAATCTACTGGAAAAATCAAGAGAAGTAGGCAGCATAAATTGCAACGTAAGTACAAAACAAATACATTAGCAGGTTCAAACGCCCACCACAACAGACTGAAAATTTATCAACCATTATTACTGTACATAAGAACATCCCTCCGTTCCTGAATAACATTGAACAATTCTCCCTGTCCATGGACTAGTTGCAAAAAACCAAAAAACCAATTATCTTTCCTCAGATCTAATACCAAACAAACAAGAACAGCTTCCAGAACATAATTAATTAAATGTGACAAATTTCTAATTTAAACAGAGTCAACTTTGGCACTATCAGTCTTTTGCTTTTCTAGTTATCATCAAGGGAAACCATTATTATTACTTAGGGAACATTTACCAATTTCCACAAAGCTACAGCAGCTCAGACACTTCGGAGCGACAGACATCGATGTTAGCAGAGCCTGTGTGATTTACCAAGCTTATTAGGATTAGAATCTGTTCTGCCTCAAGAGACTGAAAGTACTGAACTAGTTTTCTTAGAATTTCATGTTTCAATTATCTTTTTTAAAAAGTAGAGTAAAATTAAAAATATCGTTTTATATAAAATGAACAAGGCGGAATAAAACTTGCGACAGGTTTATAGAACAGTTGCTGCAGGGCTGCCTTCAGCAAATCAGAGCTGCCTCCAGGCAACCAGGCAGATAACTTCACCCCCCCCCTTAAAAAAAAAATCTCCCCCTTCTTTTAGACCACAAACACTGCCATATGAATGTGTGGGCAAACAGCCACCAAAAAATGTGGGACTATAATTTTTGTAGATTACCCTGAAAAGTTGGACATATTAACACATCTCAGTGTTCTCTCATGCTAATCTATACCACCTAATTATTTGCATGCTTACACATTACATTAAAAATGGTTCCCAAGGGCTTGGGGGAGACAGAAGGCAACTAGTTAGGGAACAGTATTTCCCTAAACTGCTTCTGGGAAAATAAGTTCCTGTTCTTGAAGAAACACAGAAGGTAGGTCCGCTGTTCTACCTCAGAAGCGTGTGCCAAAGAAATTTTTTTATCCTGGGGGATTTCAATGTCCATGTTGCGCCCCTGGTAAAGGGTTGCCAATCCCCAGGTGGGGGCAGGGGATCTCCTGGTTTGGAGGCCCTCCCCCCGCTTCAGGGTCATCAGAAAGCAGGGGGAGGGAAATGTCTGCTGGGAACTCTATTATCCCCTAGGGAGATTTATTCCCATAGAAAATAATGGAGAATTGATCCGCGGGTATCTGGGGCTCTGGGGGGGCTGTTTTTTGAGGTAGAGGCACCAAATTTTCCGTATAGCATCTAGTGCCTCTCCCCAAAATACCCCAAAGTTTCAAAAAGATTGGACCGGGGGTCCAATTCTATGAGCCCCAAAAGAAGGTTCCCCTATCCTTCATTATTTCCTATGTAAGGAAGGCATTGAAAAGGTGTGCCGTCCCTTTAAATGTGATGGCCAGAACTCCCTTTGGAGTTCAATTATGCTTGTCATAGCCTTGATCTTGGCTCCACCCCTAATGTCTCCTGGCTCCACCCCCAAAGTCTCCTGGCTCCACCCCCAAAGCCCCCAGATATTTCTTGAATTGGACTTGGCAACCCTATCCTGGTGGCCCCCGCCATGCCCCTCCGTGACCACTGTTCTGGATGTGCCCTGACTCTGCTCTGGGCCCGTCCAGGCGTCCCAGAGGTCCCAGTATTGGGAGGGCAGAGCTGGGTTACTTCACCCCTTTTGCTCTTGCCCCTCCCCGGCTAAGCTTGGGCTCCACTCCCTCTCTCTCTGTTGGCCACCCTTGTGCTGAATCAGCCTGCTTCCTCCTTGACTCCTCAGCCTCTGGCCTTTTATCCTTCCCCCGGCCCTCTCCCTGCCTCACAGGTCCCACCCCCGGCTGGCTCTGCCCTCACTCATAAGTGAGGCTGCTGGGGTGGGGTTTCCAGTGCCCTTCTTGGGTCTGCTGAGGTGGCTGGGGCGTCAGTGTTGTATTTGGACGACGCGGCTCAAGGGTTCGGCCTTCCCCGCTTTCTCTGCAGGGCGTTGTTTGGGCCTTTCCCTCCTTACAGCTGCAACCACGGCTCTGCCAGCTGCAAGGGGCAGGCACATCGGCTTTCCGGACTAGCGGGTGACTCAACTGACGGGACCTCGCCTGGAGGCTGCGAGGTATGTCGGGGCTCCAGGGGGGGTGGGGGGGCTCCTGGCGGAGTCCTGTCTCAGCCAGGACAGGACAGTCCATGTTGATGATGCAGCATCTCTGCAGGCCCAGGACCTGGTGTCATCCATGGAGGCACTACAGGTTGTTCCGGCTCCCACTCACCAGGCTGGCCATACGCTCGATTTGATCTTTGGGGTTGGGATAACACCAGATCTGATAGCTGTTGATACAGTTCCATGGTCAGATCATTATGCCCTGAAAGTCCGACTGGACCTGCAGCCCTCTTCCTGCATAGCCGGTGAGCAGATTTATGCTTGCCCGCAAAGCCAACTGGAACTAGAGCGGCTTTGAGAGGCCCTGCGGGATCTGATGCCCCCCAGCGGATTGCTGGATGAGTTAGTGGAGGATTGGTATTCCAGACTCTCTGCACCCATCGACGATATTGCATCATGGCGCCCTCTTTGCTGCCGCACCAAAGCAGCTCCATGGTATACCCTGGAGCTGCAGAGGATGAAGCAGCAGCATAGACGGCTGGAGCGAGTGTGGCGGAGATCTTATGATGAGGAGTCTAGAACTTCTTATAGAATGTTTATGAAGGTCTATGAGAAGGCAGTGAAGTCCGCTAAGAGAGAGTTCTACCCAGCCTCCATTGCATCTGCAAAATCGCGCCCAGTTCAATTGTTTAGAACAATTCAATCATTGACTATGGTGCCAATAGGCAATCAAAAGGTAAGGGAATTGGACATTGGCTGTGAGGCTTTTGCGACTTACTTTGCAGATAAGATCTCGACTCTCCGCCATAATCTCTCAGTCATGATTGATACAGTGCAGGAACTGGAAGCCTGTTGCCCGTCTTTAGGTCCCATGTCGGACCACTTCAATTGTCCCTCCCAGGAGGATGTGGACAGGATCTTGGCTGCACTGAAGCCTACCACTTGCCCTCTGGACCCATGTCCATCTTGGCTTGTTAAAGCAGGTGGAGATGACATTCAGGGTTCCCTGGATGTCAACTTATCCTTGTCATCAGGGGTATTCCCAGCCAAGCTTAAGGAGGCAGTGGTTCAGCCTCTTTTAAAGTCATCTTTGGACCCAATGGTCCTGGCCAATTATTGACCAGTTTCGAACTTACTGTTTCTTGTCAAGATAACTGAGAAAGCAGTGGCAGAGCAGTTCCAAGCTTTCCTGGGAGATACATCCGTCCTTGACCCCTTCCAGTCCGGCTTACATCCTGGTCATGGATCGGAGACTGTTCTGGTCACCCTCACAGATGACCTTAGAAGGCATCTGGATCAAGGCGGATCAGCGCCGCTATTGCTTCTAGCAGCGTTTGACACGGTCAATTACGATCTAATGACTCACTGCCTTGTTGACATTGGAGTTCAGGGGTCAGCCTTACAGTAGTTTTCCTCCTTCCTCCATGGTCGGGGACAAAGGGTGACAGTTGGCGAGCAGACCTCCCTGCGTTATCCACTAGAATGTGGTGTACTGCAGGGAGCTATTCTCTCGCCAATGATGTTTAACATCTACATGCGACCCCTTGCCCAGATTGCCAGAGGTTTTGGGCTAGGTTGTCACCAGTATGTAGATGACATCCAGCTCTACCTGATGATGGACGGCCAGTCAGACTCTGCCCCAGACCATCCGACCATGGCATTGGAAGCAGTGGCTGGTTGGCTACAACTGAGCCAACTGAAGCTTAATCCAACTAATACTGAGGTTCTGTTCATGAGTCGCAGGGGTCCAAGATTGGGCATCCAGCTCCCCACCCTGGATGGTGCACCTCTTGTGCCAGCTCAGAAGGTGAGGAGCCTGGGTGTGATACTGGATGCCACCCTTTCTATGGAGGCCCAGGTCACCGCTGTTGCACGATCTGCTTTCTACCATCTTCGGCAGGCCAAACAACCAGCACCCTATCTGGCTCCTTGGGACTTAGCTACAGTGATCCATGCAACAGTCACTTCCAGGTTGGACTACTGTAACTCGCTCTATGCAGGCTTGCCCTTGAGACTGATCCAGAAACTCCAGCTGGTGCAGAATGCAGCAGCACGATTGCTTACTGAATGGCCTTTACGGGCAAGCAGTCGGGCAATGCTGCGCAGTCTGCACTGGCTACCTATCAAGTACCGGATTCGCTTAAAGGTTTTAGTATTTACATTTAAAGCCTTTCGTGGCCTGGGACCAGCATACCTGTGGGACTGTCTCTCCCTATATGAGCTCCAAAGGCCATTGTGATCGGCCGGCCAACATCTTTTGACCATCCCTGGCCCAAAGGATGTCTGGCTTGCCTCTACAAGGGCCAGGGCCTTTTCGGTCCTGACCCCGACCTGGTAGAATCAGCTCCCTACAGAAATTCAGGCCCTTCCAGATTTGTAACTGTTCTGGAGGGCCTGTAAAACAGAGATGTTCTGCCAGGTCTATGGTTGAGGCAAGCAGATGTGGAGAGCCAGTTTGGTGTAGTGGTTAAGTGTGCGGACTCTTATCTGGGAGAACCGGGTTTGATTCCCCACACCTTCACCTGCAGCTGCTGGAATGGCCTTGGGTCAGCCATAGCTCTGGCAGAGGTTGTCCTTGAAAGGGCAGCTGCTGGGAGAGCCCTCTCCAGCCCCATCCACCTCACAGGGTGTCTGTTGTGGGGGAGGAAGGTAAAGGAGATTGTGAGCCGCTCTGAGACTCTTCGGAGTGGAGGGCGGGATATAAATCCAATATCATCTTCTTCTTCTTCTTCCTCACCCTACTATGCCATCCAACCGACCTCACAGCAATGACTGCCACTTCATTTGGGGCCAATACTGTTGACATCTTGGGTCAACTTAGGCTGCTCATGATAACTATGCCTCAAGTGCTTATAGCATCCATGCCAACTTAAATGATTGACTTAAAGTATTGGTTTAATTGTTTAAAATATGTTGATGTTTTATTGTTGGTTTTTAATGTTTTAGCTTGTTGGAATCCACCCCGAGCCTTTCACGGGAAAGGGTGGGCTATAAATGTACAAAATAAATAAATAAAATAAATAGAATGCTCCCCTACACCCTCCCCCCTCCCCAAGAAGTCAACACCAAAACCACTCTGACAGAAAAAAAAATCTCTTCAACTGTGAAGGCTACAGGCCAGGAATAGATCCAGGTGGGCAGCCGTGTTGGTCTGAAGCAATAGAACAAAGTAGGAGTCCAGTAGCACCTTTAAGACCAACAAAGTTTTATTCAGAATGCCTGCATACGAAAGCTTACATTCTGAATAAAACTTTGTTGGTCTTAAAGGTGCTACTGGACTCCTACTTTGTTCTACAGTCCAGTAATATGAGGATTCTGATTTGAGGCAGTGGTTGGCTATCATTATGAATTCTAGTGTATCCTGCCTTTCTTCTGAAGAGGTCAGGACAGAGCTGATCCTTTCAACAGTCCTGTGAGGTAGCCTGAGACTTCTTGGAGGCTACAATCCAACCCACCATTAACGCATTATGCTATATTAGGTACTGCACATGAAGCAACCCAAATTAACCACTCCCCATTTTGCCTAAAAACCAAGGAAGATACTTTTCCCACTCTGGAAACTTTTTTAAAAAAAAACTGTGGTAATGCTCACTCTGAGTAAATTCAACAACTTGGCCTGAGAATGTTTTAGGGGGCTGTTTACATGCCTTACCATTTTTGTTCAACTATTATTTTACACAGTCTAAGTTTCAAACAACTCAGGGCCCAATCAGAGATCTGTGAAAGCCTCAAAAGAGAGGCATGAGCAAAGGGTTCTGAATGAGGATACAGAGCTGTACAAGTGAGGACTGCAAGATCTGACCTGGGGAATCTCATGGCCCCAACAGACCTTCATCCCCAAGCTAATTCCACTTCCACTCCTGCCCTCCCCCACACATTCTTCACATCTCTCCTTCGCCTGTTTCCTCCTATTCTCCCTACTATCTACGTGTCTTAGTCCCTTATCTGCCCCTTTCCCTCCATGCTTCTCCCCATAGCTTCCTTTTCCTGTTTCCCTGGCCTCTCTCCAGCCCCAATTTCCCTCTTCACTACTTTCCTTCCTTTCTCTCACCCATCCTAATCTTCATTCTTGATTTTTCTGCTTGCCTACCCACTCCTTCCCTCCCCAACTGACCTTCAATGCCAAAGTAAACCTGCAGAATCCCTTCCGGATTATTAGAGTTGCCTAGGCAGTCCAAAATGGCTGCTGAGCTCTTATGTGGAAATTCCATGAGATCTGTTTGTGTAATAAGAAGACTTGTGCACTTGGAAGAAAACAAGTCAGTTCTGTAAGGAATGCTACAAATGCCAAGGTGGATGTTCTGGCACCAATGAATACCCAGTAGTGAGGATAGCAGACAGGCAGTCAACTAAGGTTCTGACACGAAAACATGAAGCGTGCTCTTCAAGAAACAATTTAAAAACTTAATTTAAGAAGAAAGAAGGAGCATAGTACATGCTTATCCCTTGAGTCTCTATTCTTTGTTTCTCACAAAAAGGATGCACAGTCAAAACACTCATACTCTAAGGAAGCATATGACATTTTGATGCCTGAGGCAGAAAATAAAAATGACACTTTCATAGTGGAAAAAATAATCATAAATTAGACAACCGAAAATTTGCTGCCCTTTAATGGCACCCTCAAAAACTGCCAGAAGCATAAAGCTCTCTCACATTGCCTGACCTCAGATCAGCCTTGCTCATTCTTAGCATCTCCCAGTTCTGCTGCTGGCATACAATTCTCTCTCCTTTAACACTAATGAAAGAATTTCCAAAATGCTCTCACTTAGAACAAGGATAGCGAAAAACTTCAACCCACAAACAGATGAGCCGCAAATGAGGATGTGGCTTTGAAGGCAACATGTAAGGTCTAAAACCCTGGATAGGATCTAGCCAGCTTTTCTGCTCACTCTCACACAGGTCCTTATTACTGCCGTCTTCCTACATGGTCTCATGATCCCCAATACAGTCTCTTCCCTCCTCCCTTTTTCAACCTGTTCGGACACAACCCCTTGTTTGGATTACTTTCACACTGCACACACATTATGAAAATTAGCTGCAAATTTCTGTGTGAGATAAATGGAATACGCCAAGGGAGTTTCCCTGAACAGGACCCATGGAAATAAGTAGAAGGAGGGAAGGAATACTGCCATGATGCAATGAGAAATTCCTAGTGGATTCCAAACATGCACTATTGTTTCTTTTTTCAAAGGAGTACTTTGGGACTGTGGCCCAGACCTAGAGCAAAGCGAATTTGTCTCTCCCAGTGAAACCCTAAGCAGAGTTACACCCTTCTAAGGCCCTTGAAGTCAATAGACTTAGAAGGTTACAGCTTTGTTTAGGACAGCAACATTTTCATTGTTCTAAGGGAAAAAATCCTGAATCCAAGCTTGAAGAGGTATTTCTAAGGAAAATGAATCCATCAATTTTCACAAGTTTTAAGGCATAGTTTTTAACCAGAATATCTCTGCAACTACCTTGGATAATGCCTACACACTGCTTAGAAAACTGATGCAAGTTCTCTCCTGCAGACAAAACAAGTGTAATATGGATGCAGAGCATTTCTGTGTTACCAGCTATAGGAGAAAAATGAATTGCACAAGATGGCCAAATGCGTGCAAGTGATCTGAACAGTAATGCAATATATTTCTTTTTAGCACTCTGATTGGTAGATTACTGGAACTCATGTTGTTGTTCATTCTGACACATTTCTGAGACTGGATACACAATTCTTGTTATACAATTAAACACATATAACAGTTAAGTTGAATAAGCTTGTTTTTAAATGAGTTCTGTATTGATAGATTCTTTGTACTGCCCTCTCAATTAAGGTTTGCCTCTGGCTTCCATTTCTTTCAAAATAAAAACAATTTCAGGGATTTACCTTTTCATACTACATAGCTGCAATGTCAGGACAAACCTGACCTGCTGAATTTCAGCCTGCTTTAGAGTTTTTAAATAGAAAAATTGCTTCAATAAGGATCTGGCAACTTCAGCTGTGTGTGACCATTTCGAAATGAGTTTTTGATTCTGTCTAAATTTGATAATATTACTTTATAAAAGAGGAAGCTACAAGGACTTGCTGGGGGAAGGGTCTCACTTTCCCCCCATCTCCCCCTCCCCATATTATTTCTTCTTTTCCTCCACTGGCAGTCCCCACAGTATCTCCCCTTTCCTTGAGTCCTTATCTTCCTTTCCTCCTATCTAAACTCATTTATCTGTACCCCCATCTTCAGCTTTCTCTCCTTCCTTCTCTCTGGCTGCTCTTGTAACACCTCCTCCACTCCTACTCAACCACCTTCCTGCCATTTTCTGTTCCCCTGCTTCACCTTTGCCTCCTCCTCTCCCCATTTCCTGCTTCCTCCCTCTCCTCCTCACACCCTCTGACTGTTATTAATCAAGGTGTGGCATCATCAACAATGTTGTTTGGGGTTCCGTAGCTATTCACTAAATGGCCACCAAGGTCTCTCAACAGAGCCTCACAATATCTTTGTGCACATTCATTTCTTAGAGGTTTCGCCTTTATTTGGGTATTTTTAACCCCCTCCATTAATTTTTAATTTTTTAAAAATTTTTTGGCAAGGGGAGGAGCTAGGAAAATCATCCTTCTAACTGTTCTTGGCCCATTGTATGGACTTTTTGACTTGCACTCTGAGGGAAGATTCAACATTATCTATAGGATAAAGCTTCTAACAAAACACAAAAAGAACCAACATCAGGTGCTACAGAAATCACAAAAAGATAAGCCTTGATATCTTCTGCTTTAAATTAAACCAATCTAGATGTAAAAACAAATGGCCAGAAGTTACAGAAGGACACCGTTCAAGCCTTCCAGACTGGGAAAAAGTGAAATTATTGCAGTTCTATTTATATGAAAGCATGGGAGGGAGGAGAGAAAAAAAGATCTCTGAATACAAAAGGAGGAGAGAATCACCTGTATGTTATAGCCATCACCCCCATGAGCATGCTACTTAGAGAGCCAGTTTGGTGTAGTGGTTAAGTGTGCGAACTCTTATCTGGGAGAACCGGTTTTGATTCCCCACTCCTCCACTTGCACCCGCTAGCATGGCCTTCGGTCAGCCATAGCTCTGGCAGAGGTTGTCCTTGAAAGGGCAGCTGCTGTGAGAGCCCTCTCCAACCCCACCCACCTCACAGGGTGTCTGTTGTGGGGGAGGAAGGTAAAGGAGATTGTGAGCCGCTCTGAGACTCTTCGGAGTGGAGGGCGGGATATAAATCCAATATCATCATCTTCTTCTTCTACTTATCCTGTATTCAGCATATCCCATTTTTTTTAAAAGGACTGTATTATAATGGGTGTGTCTTTTGCTTTTATGCTTCTATTTTTCTCCTTTGTGCACTTCATATTTGTAAACATTTGTTATGCTTTTGTACATGGTATTTACGACAACGGCACATTTTTGTCTTTTTATTTTATATCACTCTTTTAATTATGCATTTTACTGCTCCTAGTACCAGGGAGGGATTGTTAAACTCGTCCTCTTCTCTTTGTTAGCAAGTGTAGCTCTCTCTCCTCAGGGACCCTTGTGTCTTGGAAGAATCTAGAGACAAATTTGGAATATAAGTATGTTTCTGTGCCAACTCACCTTTTGTCGATCTCATCGGTGTTCTGGTACAGATCCCATCAAGAGTAACTCTTCTCTTCTTTACATTTCTTCTCTTTCTTTACACATTTTTCTGTACCCACATCACCACGACAGATGGTAAATCTGATAATGATAATAATAAAGAAGAAAGGTTCTATCAGTGATTATTTTTAAAAGACAGAGGTGCTGGGGGGGGGGGCGGGTTCAAGCTTGTCTCAAGACATACTCTCTGACCTAGAATTTCCCTCCCCAATTCTAGATGGAGTAGGCTAAAGATAGTAATGCAGATTACAGGGAAAGAGACTCTGCACACAGTAACGCTATTTTTTCTTGCTTCTTTATATACTGCCATGAGCTGGATGACCCAGGCTAGCCCAACTCATCAGATCTCAGGAGGTAAGCAGGGTCAGCATTGGCTACACTTGAGGAGACCACCAAAGAAGACCAGGGTTGCATGCGGAGGCAGGCAATGGCAAACCACCTCTGAATATCTCTCGCCTTGAAAACCACGAGGGGGTCACCATAAGTATACTGCGATTTGACAGAACTTTCTACCCACCCACCCACTTTATATACTGGAGACCTGATCCCTAACTATTGATACAGGTTCTGGTGCTGAACCCTGATGAAGCATGCCTTCACGGTGATCCTTAAAAAATCTTAACATGCTTAGGGAGTTCAGCAGTCACAGCTTCTGCCTGTCGTTTTCCTAAACAGAATCAGACACCTCAGCTAAATTATTATTATTAGAAGTAGAAGATATTGGATTTATATCCCGCCCTCCACTCTGAAGAGTCTCAGAGCGGCTCACAATCTCCTTTACCTTCCTCCCCCACAACAGACACCCTGTGAGGTTGGTGGGGCTGGAGAGGGCTCTCACAGCAGCTGCCCTTTCAAGAACAACCTCGGCCAGAGCTATGGCTGACCGAAGGCCATGCTAGCAGGTGCAAGTGGAGGAGTGGGGAATCAAACCCGGTTCTCCCAGATAAGAGTCCGCACACTTAACCACTACACCAAACTGGCTCTCCTTAATTAATTATCATATGGCATTGTGTCTAGTATAGCCAGGAGATCCTGTCTTGGCAGCCAGAAGTTCTAGCTCTTTTAGCAGAAGACACCACTAGGTGGAAAGCTAGACTTGTTTATAGGCAAGAGACATTTCAGAGATGATTTGCCATTGCCTGTCTCCGCATCATACCCCTGGTATTCCTTGGAAGTGGCTCTTCCAATTCTTAGCCACGGTCAACCCTACTTAGCTTCCAAGATCTGACTAGCCTGGGTTATCCAGATTAGGGCAGCCACCTCAGCAAGCCAAGGGCTTCTGTCCTGTTTTTCTCACGGTATAACACAATGATAGAATTTGTCTAGACATATTCCCAGGTGGTGCTGACAGTCTTGTTCTGGGACTCTCAAGACTGAGGTTACTTTAACAAAAGTAACCATGCAACATTGAATGGGGAGGGATGGTGGCTCAGTGGTAGAGCATCTGCATGGGAAGCAGAAGGTCCCAGGTTCAATCCCTGGCATCTCCAAAAAAGGGTCCAGGCAAATAGGTGTGAAAAACCTCAGCTTGAGACCCTGGAGAGCTGCTGCCAGTCTGAGAAGACAATACTGACTTTGATGGACCAAAGGTCTGATTCAGTATAAGGCAGCTTCATATGTTCATAAAAGATTTTTGGGGAGGGACGGTGACTCAGTGGTAGAGCATCTGCTTGGGAAGCAGAAGGTCCCAGGTTCAATCCCCGGCATCTCCAAAAAAGGGTCCAGGCAAATAGGTGTGAAAAACCTCAGCTTGAGCCCCTGGAGAGCCGCTGCCAGTCTGAGAAGACAATACTGACTTTGATGGACCAAAGGTCTGATTCAGAATAAGGCAGCTTCATATGTTCAAGCAACTTTTAACGTATCATCCTTTTTATTGCCAAGTATGTCTATAGAAATTTGAACAGACTTCGGAGGATGGTGGAAGACAGGAGGGCCTGGCGTGACTTTGTCCATGGGGTCGCAAAGAGTTGGACTCGACTGTGCGACTAAACAACAACACATCTATAGAGCTCATTGGCTATATGTGAAATACAAAATGTAAAACATCTATATGACATGTTAAAAAATATATATATATATATATATATATATATGAGACATTTAAAATATATCTAAATGCAAAATTTAAATAAAGTAACATCAGGATCCCTCCAGTTCAAAATTTACAAATCTGACAAAAATCACAGGCAAAACCAGAAGATTACAAGGTGCTCAAATGAATTCAAACAAAAATAAATTACAACAAAACAAACAGAAGGAATAACCAGGTTTTTTTAAAAAACTTACAGAGCATCTATGTGTTTCAGATTGCCTAACATATGTAACATGTTGGGGCATTTAAAAAAAAAACTTTGTTAATTAAAAAAAAAATCTTTTAAAAATTCCTTAAAAAAAAAAAAACTTCTGTCAACATTGTAGAAAGAGCCCCAGTTCCAAAGACTGACGAAGACATGGCTTTAATATTCAACTAAACACTGCCAGCCTCAGTTGTCTACTATTCTTAGAAAGAAAGCATATTCATACTTCTGGCATGAGATGGGAATGAGGCAACGAGTGAGTCTGCGCTGCCTACAGAGCGGCACTGCCCTTCAGTCTCAGCCTGGAGAAATTCTCACCTGTACTTAGAACCCTAAGACTTAGGTGATCCTATTCATCCGTATTTACCTATAAGAAAGTCCTACTGATTTCAATGGGACTTGTTCCCAAGGAAGTGCACCCCAAACTGCAACTCGGATGGACTGAACCTGCCAAGTAAATATATCACAATTTGCAGCCCTAGTCAGTCACAATTCAATCCAACAAAATCTCCCCATTACAGCATTCATATCCCACAAACAGAGACATTTACGCAGTGATTGTCAAGACGTTTAGCAAACAAGGCTTGCAAACCTTGGCAGAACCAAGCCAACCACTGATCGAAGAATGAAGCTGCCTTATTCTGAACCAGACCCTTGGGCATATTAAGGTCAGTACTGTCTGACTCTTGTGGGCAGTAGCTTTACAGCGATTCAGAGGGAGGTCTTTCACATCACTAACTTGAAGATAGTTTCAGAGGGTAGCCGTGATGGTCTGCGGTAGGACAGCCAGATTTGACTCCAGCAGCACCTTAAGAGACCAAGATTATTTTCAGAGTCTAAACTTCCAAATCAAGAAAGCTTTTGACTCTCAGAAAGCTTATACATCGAAAACCTTGTTGGTCGCTAAGGTACTCTAGACTTCCAGCCCAATTGTATGCATATTTAATTTGGAGAAAGACCACCTGATTTTGAGCAAGTCTTACTTCCAAGTTAGAGTGCAGTGGACTGTAACCTTTGGCCAACTCTGGCTATCCAACACAGATAATAATAAATGGTTACTATGCTTTTAAAAAAATCTGGAACCAATGCAATGACCTGTAACCTCGATTGCAAAATGCTAGTGACATATACTTTTAAAAACATTTTTAACATGCACAATGGAGGGTAACATCTCACTGTCATTAAGCCACGTAGTCATCCCTCTAGCCTTTAAGTAAGGCCACTTACCGATCACACTTCTGATCAGACTTTGCAACCTGCAACACTGCCCCAAACAGAGGACAAGCATATCACAGGAAAGGTGCCTATAGAGCACACAACTTTAGACCATTCAAGCAAACCAAGCCACCCAGTTGAAACAAGAGCAGCTCCATCTAATCAGGTCCACCTTCATCCACCCATCAAATCTTAAAACAACTAGCAAGATTTTCATCCCTCCCGATGGTTTATTTGTGGCCCCCCCTTGATGCCCACTGGAGGGGGAAATCTGATTTTCCTGATTTTAACATAACTCGCTGGCCGAGTTTGAAAACAGGCAACAGAAAATTTCCTCTGCCTCCAAGTTATTCGGCTAAGCCTTTTAAACACGTACGCTTTTCAAACACCGAATGCCCCCATTATCTTCCCTTCCTGTAAGAGGAAAGAGCAGAATTCGCTCAGAATCTCCCTTTGCCTCGATCCAGGTGTAACTGGGTCCAGGAAAGCCAGCCATCTGAGCCAAGATCCTGAGAGTCTTGCTCCCTTCCACGGCACTTCCGCCTAAGGAACTGTATGAGTTCCACTCAGAGAGGGAAACACACACACAGAGACTTGCTCTTCATGTTTCTCCTTCTGGCCTTATTCTTTTCCAAATGGATTACAAAAGACGCTAGTTAAAGCTTTGGGCAAAACTCTGACGCGGGGGACTACTAGTTCGGCTGTGCGCAATTACGTGGAAGGAAATCTCGGGGTATCCAACGAGCCCCCCCACCCCCTTTTTTTTTTTTTGTAAATGCACTTATGGCTGTGCTGTCAGTAACACAGATCAGCTTTCACGGTGCAATCTGGTAACTTCGCATGAGGAGCAGTGCCGAGTTTTTCAAAGAAAACGAAAGCAGGCAGGGAAGCAAGGCTAGAAAGCGAGCGACTCCGCTGTGGCCAAAGGCAAAGGGCCAACCTCCGAGGAGCAGAGCGGAGCGAAGCGGTTGAGAATAGCGAGATTCGGAGAGGCGCAGCCCTTGCGGGCCGGCGTCAGGAGCCGGGAAACTGCTTGGAAAGGGAAACAGACTTACATCGTCCCCAAGCGATCTATTCGGTGCAACCGCACAAGAGTCAAACTGCAGCCCCGCCGCCCGGCCCAGGAACCAGAAGTCACTTCCTGCCGAGTCCTTCCAGCCATGTGACAAGCCGCGTAAAAACTTTAGACGGGACTTGTGAGCTCGGCTCTCCGAAGTGGGTTAACGGTGATCGACAAAGGAATCGTAAACAGAATTGCACCATTTTAAGACCATTACCTGCAAATGCAGCCCCGTTTAGGATTGCGCTGTAAACGCTGTAGGAAACGCTGCAAACCCGCGCATAGCGATGCGCTGCTAAACTATGGGCATTTTGAAAACGACAGGTCACTGTTAATATTTCCGGGGTCAAAGCTTTTGTCTTGCTTTCAGCTTGTGATGAAGAGGCTTAGAGGATACGTTTTTGGCTTCGGGTTGCGGAGGTGATCGTTTTGTCGGAACACTAGAACAAAGTTTTGAGTCTCCAGCGGCCCCTTTAAGACCAGCAAAGTTTTGTTCCGGGTATAAGTTTTCGTGTGGATGCAGATTTTTTTTCAGATGCGTTGAAACAGGTCACCAACCATTATATGTTGGTGGAAGGGCCAATTAATCAAGACTGAGCAGTAAATATAACTAAGAGTGAAGAAAAGTGAGGTGACCTGTGAATAGTAGAAAATTAGCATAATAGAGGAGTTTACTGCGGATGCCAGAACCGAATGACCTTAGTATGTGTAGTGACATAAGAAACCAATATCTCTGTAAAGCCCTGGGGGTTCCATTGTCCAGCATGTTGTTCTAATAACTTTTCCTGTTCTCATCTGTTTCTTAAGTTCCTTTGTGATAAAACAGCTCCTTTGAAGTTCCCCATTGAATGTCCTGGAACTCTGGAGTGACAGTTTTTTGATCTCTGAAGTCAGATTTGTGTCCATTTATCCTTTGGTTTAGGATTTGACCCATTTGTCCTATGTAGAAAACTGGAGAGTATTGTTGACATTAAGTGGCATATATAATGTTAGAAGATGAGCAAGTGAACGAGCCTGAGACAGTGTAGTTGATAGGGGTCGTTTCATAGAAAAAGAGATGCCGGAGCTTATTAGCACAACTCATTTGCATAACTTATTTGCATATGCCACACACTCCAACATCACCAGAAGGTGTACTAAATTATATCAGCTCAGCATCTACCTTAAAATGTGTCTTGAATTATAATTATCATAATAAAATCTTACTCCCATCACACTTTTTAAATTACTTTCTCCTGTGTGGCCACAGTGACAAGATGAAGATTTCCATCTGTCTGCTTGATTTGTTTTGGTTATTTCCCCCTCTTTTTTTGGTGGGGGAAAATATGAGAAAGTTTGTCAAATCTTAGAGTTCATAAAATTCTCACAGGGGGATTGAATAGTGGAGCCCAGAAGCAAGGTTTTTTTTTGAGGGGCGGGGGGGAAAGAAAGAAAGAGCACAATAAAATTTAGAGGTTCCGGAGCTCCACTCCTGTGAGCTCCTGCCCAAAATGAGGCCAGTGATTGTGTTGTCTGGGTGTACGTGGCAGCAGCTGTGATAACCATGTCCATGTTCAAATTAGATGCTGCATTATTGTGGGTGAGGAGTTATTTAAGATTGAGGGACTGGCTGTCTGTGGGCAAAAAAAAGTCTTCCGGCCGCCCCGCAACCTGGTACTTGTAAAAAAGAAATGTCATCATCCAGTCGAGATTGTAAGTTGCTGAAGATGCATTGAACTGGTTATGAGTTGAGACTTGAGAGCTGTGTGTGACCACTAGCAGCATTCTGTTATCATCCCTTTAGGGATATTTTGGTTCCAAAAAGGCTTATGTGATCTGTGAGGTTTTTTTCCCAACCAAGACCAGGCAGGTGCCTCTGGAAGATCACAAACAGCACATGAAATAGGGTTGCCAGCTCTGGCCGCTTGGTGCTGTAGCCCCGGTGTTCACATCCAAGCCAGTACTAATTAGTGCACCACATCGTTTCTCACTGGTAATGGCTTGGCTGCAATACTGTTCTGGTGAAAATTCTGAGACTACAAAATATATCACCATCAAGTATCATTGCTGTATTTTATTACTTTATTGCTTTTATTATCAAAACCACGGACTTCATCATTCTCAGGTGTGTTTCCTGGTGCTCACTTGCTTCTTCCACAAATACCTTATTTCCTAAGCAAGAAGCCCTCCCTGTTCTGAGGCTCAAGGGAACAGCAATCATTTTAGAAGATCTTTGGGTCTGCGTGGAGCAGTTAGCTTTCTTCATCATAGAGGCTGCTCGACTTAGAATTTTATGAAATTTTGTAACTGTTCCCATATAGAAGCCATTTTGTGATTGGCCTTGCCTTCCATGCCAGCAGAGTTTCCACGTCCCTCCTGGCAACTGGTGGGAGATGGGGAGGGGACTAACTGGGAGTTGCAGGTAGACCCATCCAACTACAAGGATGTGTCTATGCCACTGCTCACATGACCTGGAAGCAATGCTACCACTTCCAGGACACTGGGGCAATGTTCTGGTATTTGGGCAAAAACTCTATGGTAAATTTGACTTCTACCATAGAGATTTTGTCCAAATACCAGATCATCACCCCCTGTATCCCAGAAATGGTAGTGTCATTTCCAGGTCATGTGGGCAGTTATATAGACATGTCACTGCATGTGAGAGAATTTGCCCTCTTGGGGGGAGGAGAGGGTAAATTCCTTCCACCTCACTGGTCAGCTGATCGGTGGTGGGGAGGTGGGTTCTAATACTAGGGGACCTTCACCTCCCCAGAGGGTTTGGCAACCCTATATGGCAGCCATTTTGTGGTGTTGTCAAGGGTTACCAACCTCAAGGCAGGGCATGGAGATCTCCTAGAATTACAACTTGTCTTCACACTACATGGCTGCTTTAGAGGGTAGACTGTATGGCTCTATACCTTGCTGATATATTTTCCAGCACCAGGCTCCACCCCGTATCTTCATGAATTTCTCAACACAGAGTTGGCAACCTTACCTACATTCTAAAAATGTTCACATTCTCAGGAGCTCTGTTGTAAGAATGAATTGCCTGTTAATTTACTCAATCTATTGTACTTGTGATTCAAGTTCCATTACTAGATAAGTGGCTACTGAGTAGGGCTTTTTTTGTCGCAGGAACTCCTTTGCATATTAGGCCACAGCTCCCTGATGTAGCCAATCCTCCAAGAGCTTACAGGGATCTTAGTACAGGGCCTATGGAAAGCCCCAGAAGGATTGGCTACATCAGGGGTGTGTGGCCTAATAGGCAAAGGAGGTCCTGCTAGAATTCCTTACAGGGCTCTTCATACAGGGCCTATTGAAAGCTCCAGAAGGATTGGCTACATCAGGGGTGCATGGCCTAATATGCAAAGGAGTTCCTGCTACAAAAAAAGCCCTGCATCTAGAGATGTAATCTAATCAAGTCAATGACGCTTTGTAGAGCTCCAACACAGTTCCATCTCTGAGTCAGTTCTATGATAGTGGGCTAGTTCCGTGTGGTTTCTTCTCTTGCTCCAGTCACATCTGAACCAGGGAAATCATGTGGCAGATAGTGGAAACACAAGTTGATTGTGATGTGGAAGATGGCAACATTTCTCAGCCTTTCTCTTATGATCTCGGATACGACTAAGCAGATGGCAAACCGCTCTATTTCTTTTTAACGAATGAGTTGGGTGAGGCTGATATGCCAGCTACAGCCATTCGACAAGAAGTGTGATCTGGACACAGTGCTCCATGCTGTGATCACGTCCATATTAGCTGACTAAAATGTGCTTTATGCCTTTAAAAACTATCCAGAAACTTGTCAAAAATAGCCAGGCTATTTACTGTCTGGCCTAGACACAGGGATCATAACACCTGTTTGCAGAAAGATCTGGACCGGCTTCCCGGATGTGGATGCAGTTCACATGAAAGGAGTGACTTGCTTGCAACAGCCGTTTTGAAACCAGAATCCCTTTACAAGCTCCACTCCTTCAACAATTACACATCTTTAACACTTAATTTATTCTGCAATGGCCAGTCCTGTTCTTCTGGGAGCTAAGAGGGTAAATACTTTTGTTGTTAAAGATACTGTAGAAAAAAAAATGTCCTATGGCAGCTACTCTTCAAAAAATACCACAGCAGCTGCGGTGTATGATAGCTCAGCATACTGTATGATGTCTTTATGCCCATGGGCCTGTATTTACGTGCATGTGTGCTAAAGACAATATTTCCAGAGGTGGAGGGATTTCCTCAGTATAGCACAACCTTCTTGTCTCCTGCTTCAGCACCAAATGTTCCTCAAAAGAGTGCTCCGTGGATACAGGGGTCTCTGAGACAATATTTCTGGGTGCATTTTGGGCTGCATGGGAGGAGGAAGATGAGAAAGTTGTGTTCCATAAGCAGAAAACCTTCCACTAACAAAAATTCTCAACTGGATCCAAGCCATGATGCGCTCTCTCTCTCTCTCTCTCTCTCTCTCTCTCATTGAGACAGTCAAGACTAGCAAATCATACAGAATTGTTATAAAACATCCCCTCAAATTAAAAATCCATATACTCCAATTACGTCTGCTCACTTGGAAATGTTGGGACATGTAGGAATGTAACCTCATGACTATACCAGCCCAACAGCAGCAGCAATGCCCAAGCAATACAAATACGTTGGCAAACCGGAATGCTTAGATAAAGTAGTGAGCAATAATTAACTGTAAACAGAAGTTCAAAGGACATTGCAGAAACTATACTAAGCAAATTAGGAAGAGAAGGTATTGACACACACCACCGAGGAAAGTGTTCCAAAAAGAGCAGTATCACCTTGAAACAGAGAATGGATTAACAGCCCCAGGCAGAGTTACACCCTTCTAAATCCATTGGCTTCAGTGGCTTTAGAAGGGTGTAACTCTGTTGAGCATTGGATTGCCCGTCAGCCAACTTGTTCCGCTTCCGTATGCAATGCCTGCTGTCTTGCCAATGTGCACGTAAATGCTCATAATGCTTCTTTTGAAATAAACCCATCACCTTATTCCCCAATAAATAAGTTTAGGATTCTAGCCTGATAGATAAGGAGAGTTCTTGAAAGAAAGGTGGAACGCCCCAGACAAGCCCATCTTTAGTGTTAGAATGTCGAGGAAATCTGTCATAACATTAAATTGAATAGAATAGAATAGAACTGTTCTAATAATATACTACTCCATAAAAAAGCATATGGCAGGCTATCGTCAGACACACACATACACATAAAAAAAGCAACACGCAGCCCCCGTCTGTGGGTATCTTAATCTGCTTACCCCTCAGCTGAAAGCCACCTGTAATAGCAGCTTATTTGGCACTTCACTCAGTCTCAATGAGAAAATATCCCCCTCTCTCCAAAGTGCACACCTGGAAGATGTCTGTCTGTATGCCACTGTGGAATGCCTACGGAATTTCTGCATGCCCCCCAAACCTGCCAGAGAGGCTGCTGCAAAGCGCTCTCATATGAACATACGAAGCTGCCTTATACTGAATCAGACCCTCGGTCCATCAAAGTCAGTATTGTCTTCTCAGATGGGCAGCGGCTCTCCAGGGACTCAAGCTGAGGTTTTTCACGCCTATTTGCCTGGACCCTTTTAGTTGGAGATGCCAGGGATTGAACCTGGAACCTTCTGCTTACCAAGCAGATGCTCTACCACTGAGCCACCATCCCTCCCAACCAAAAAATCCTGCTGTGTGCCCCACCAAACTTGAAATCCTGGCTATGGCCCTGGCTGGCCCCGCAGCTGGCATTAAACAACTGTGCTATAGTGAAGACTGGCTGGCTGTTGGGTGGGAAGCAGGAAATGAGGCTATGAGACTTTCAAGGAAGGGAAAGAGGAAATAGCAGGGGAGGGGAAAATGAGCTGTTCCCCTTCAAGTCCTTGCAGGCTCCTGCTTGTATATCATATTTCAGCCAGACTGCTCATTCTCTGCTTGTAAAACAGGCAAAATATAATCTTTTTGTTATCTTGTAAATTATCTCATAATACCCTTTTTGCTCTGTCTGCATCTTAATAAATGGTATAGAAAATGCCCCTCGCAATCAGGAAGTGTCTCAAAGAATCTCAAAAAATGCAGCTCTGTCTGTGGCCTGGAAGGCTTAATGACTGATGCTGGCTGGGAACTTCCACTGAAAAATCCCCCAGTTAAGGACTTCCTTGTATGCAGCTGCAGACAGCCGATCATCAGGAGACATGGTTTTTGCAACTCAGAATTTCAAGTGAAAACAAGATGTAAAGCAATCGTAGAAATCTTTAATCTTATAAATACCTCCATGCGCTTTGGCAAATCCACACACAACTGTTACAGAGATCGAGTGTATGTGAACTGGATAAAGAACAAAGTGATTTGCAATTAGGTGCTACTATGAAATCGCTTTTGGGGGAGCAGATTATGCAGCAGATTATTTAAATTGCAAGAGAGTTTACCCATGTTCAGATAATCCTTAACTGCAGATTCATAGATTACACTTTTTAACGTATGTAGTGCCACACTTGTATATGAGATGTGTATTATGTAATGTGGGACACCCACTCTACTTTCCTGATGCACGTACTGGAATGAAAAAGTTGGCTGGTGTTTTCAGTTTCCACATTCCAAACTGGCTCAGCAAGTAAAATGCAATGTGGGTATTGCCTGTTTTACTAGCATGAGGTTACTTGGGGGAACATAGAGTAAACTGGAGAGTGAATACTGTATATGTGGAATAAATTGAAGTCTATGTAAAAGAGATTCGGCTGTGGCAATCTCCCAGGGATAAGTTTATAGTGCAGTTGTTGTTCCTCCATTGCCACACGGAAGTGTTTATATCAAATTTTGTCAGCTCTTATGCGGACCAATTTTATACTGAGATAATGGAAGGAAAGGGAAATGAAACCATAACCAAACCAAAACGACTAAAAAAACAAACATTGAAGAGAAAGTACTATTGAAGTGTTGCTACAAAATATAAACAGGGAGAAAAACCAACTGGTAGGAAACAAATGCACCATAACAATCTAAGCAACATTATCTTGATGCATATACAAAAACAAAAGTAACACATGCTAATAATAAGATATAAAATATAAATCTCCCCTAAATTCGTAATAAGACTTTTCAACTCCAAAGTCTTCATCAGTGGGGAACCTAATATTAATAGTTTTATAATGTAAAGTAAAACTGCCTCCGGTATCTACATAAAATACGTATGAACAATTTACAGGTATCATATAAGCCCAAACCTTCTAACAACCTTGGGAAATAAATTTACACATATTGCATTTGGGGTCTATTTCTATCCCAAGCCAAATTCTAATATATCTAGGGATCAAACAAGTCCTACAAAACATTTTCTGTTTTTGGTGGCAGAAATCATTGTGTTTCATAATACTATAACATCCAGAGCAGAAGAACTCTTGGGCTTGTTGTTTGTGTAGATTCATCCCACCCTTTTACATACTGAATTACTCATGCTAGTATGGTTCCTATTTTATTTATATCTTTTTTTAACAAAAAGGACTGATTTAAATCTAAAACAGTAGACAATGAACACAAACGTTCATGAATTTTAAAGGAAAACATTTAAAACACCTATATTTCAACAGTTTTTGTATCTTGGGGTATTTTTCTGCCCCTTGCCTAACTATCCCTGTGGTGGTGTAAATCAGGGGTGTCAAATATGTGGCCTGAGGGATGGATTAGGACCTCCCCCCCCAACCCGAGGGCTCCTATCAGGTCCACAAGCAACTCACTGTCATTTGCTTCCTTCTCTCTCTCTTGCTTCCTTCTGCATCACAGCTTGCTTTGTCAGGCTGCTCAATCAAGCTTCTCTCTCTCTTTCCTTCTGCATCACAGTTTGCTTTGCCAGGCTGCTCAATCAAGCCGCAGAGCAAAGCCTCTGTTTTCTCAGTTGGCTGACGAGCACATGAAGCAACTTGCGTACAAAAGCTCACAATGCCCAGCTGTTTATGCTTTCCCCTGGGTCTTAGGCTCAAAGCATTGATCATGAGATTTCTGTAATGAATGTCAGTGAATCAAAAGTAGATTTGCAGCTTACAAACACACACCTGAACAGCATACTCAGGGTTGCCACAGCTCAGACGTTGTCTCCAGATTTTTGATGCAATAATTAAGAGCAAAAGGTGTCAGTTATCAGAAACTGGTAAATAAGCAAAATATTACTGGAGTGCTAATCTTTTAAGCATATTTTATGTTTTGTAAAAAAAAAATTTTAATTGTTAGGGTTTTTAGAATCTTTCGGGCTCAAGTGCCGTGTTCTACTGGAGAAAGTTTTTCTTCCAGACGTTTCGTTCTCAGCTGCGGAGAACATCCTCAGTGGCGTTGCAGCCGGAGCAGGCGCTCTGACCTTCTTGGCTGCTGTGCGTTGAGTTACCAGCCGTGAAAACCTGAAATCTTTGATAATTTTTAATTGTGTTTGTCTGCGTTCTTTATAAAGTTTATATCTCCGCTATCTGGCATTACATTTTATGATGCACATCGCCTGGCCTGACAAGGTCTCATTTATGTCAGTTCTGGCCGTCATAACAAATGAATTTGGCACCCTTGATGTAAATCTTCTCACGGTTACCAGGAAGGGCTCTGTCTCTTCAGAACACTTAGAAAATGTTTCCCTTGATCAGAGATTTCTTAATGAACTTCTTTTTTTACAAAACCCAATAAGTTATAACGGAGGAACTAGGAAAAGGGGGAAGGGCTTGTAAACCGCTCTGAAACTTCGAGTGAAGGATGGAGTATAAATTCCATCTCTTTTCCTTAACCGCTAAGGTAAAAGTGATAGCCCAGGGGTTGGGTATTCTTTAGACTTTTCCCTTGAGACTTGTCTTGTGCAAAACCTCTTTTTATAAGTGGGGTTTGTTAGAGCCCACTTAATCATGGAAGCAGACCCGCAGGCTCACAAAAAGAAGTTTAGCATCATGGATAAGCTGTTTTATGCAAACACAAAAATTGAACCATCAGAAAGATCTGCGAGTGGTACATCATGAAATCATACACTCATTCCATACTTCCTTCTCTGCTTCAAGAGAGTATATGAATCAGCATTGATGTAATCTCTGCACAGGAATTTCCTGTGTTCTCAAATCAACGTTTTAGTGCAAAGTTCTTAATGCAGGAAGGATTTTCCTGAATCTGAAAATATGATGTGCTATAAGAGAACCCTAAACTAACTCCCTGCTTAAGTATTGCCAATTGCCCCTGTACTTGTCTGTCTCTTCTTCATTTTGGGGAGACCCCAAGCACTGTGTAGCTTGCAAGGATCACATGTACTGAAGGCATGGATCTATGCAGGGCTTTTTTGGTAGAAAAAACCCAGCAGGAACTCATTTGGATATTAGGCCACATCCCATGGCATTGCCATTGTTTCACACAGGGCTTTTTTATATTAAAAACCCAGCAGGAACTCATTTGCCTATTAGGACACCCCCCACCCACCCCCCGATGCCAAGCCACTCAGAACTGCATTCCTGTGAGTTCCTGCTCACCCCCCCCCCCCCCCCCCCCCCGGATCTATGACTCCATCTCTCCATATTTCACATATACACAAAACCTGACTTGGTTAATAGAAATGTGTTTTTCTAGGTACATTACCATATGCTTCATAAAGTTTATGGAATAGTATGAGAAAATAGTAAGTATTCTATCCAGGGCTTTTTTCGTAGCTGGAACTCCTCTGCATATTAGGCCACACACTCCTGATGTAGCCAATATTCCAAGGGCTCTTGGTACAGCTCCTACTGTAAGCTCAAGGAGGATTGGCTACATCAGGGGTGTGCAGCCTAATATGGCAAGGAGTTTCTGCTACAAAAAAACCCCTGATTGTATCTGTTTATTTGGTTAAGAATGAACTGGTTACTGTATGTTCTTATGATATACTGTGTTGCATATATCAAGCAGCACAGAGGGCAAGAGAAGGAAGAACATCCAGGCCTGCTGAAAGACTTCAGTGAGCATTTGCTATTGCCTTCTTCCTTCCAAGTATTTATTAATTTACTGCAATTATACCCAGTCTTTCTCCCCAGTAGGGGCCCAGAGTAGCTTGTGTGTTCTCCTCCCTTCCATTTAATCCTCATAACAACCCTGGGAGGTGGGTTATGTTGAAAGTATTTGACTAACAAAAACAATATAAGAAATCGTCGGTAACAAGTAGGCCAGTATAAAGACACAGTAGATTGTCTCCACCAAGCTAACACTGTTAAAATAATGGGCATTTTTTTTTCAAACACCAGGGCATTTTTTGAGCAGGAATGCACAGGAACGCAGTTCTGGCTGGCTTGGTGTCAGGGGTGTGTGGCCTAATATGCAAATGAGTTCCTGTTGGATTTTTTTTCCCAAAAATGCCCCACGTTAAACAATGGTGATGTCGGGGTGTGGCCTAATATGCAAATGAATTCCTGCTAGAGTTTAGATATACGACTGGCAGAGTAACATGGAGAGAACCACAAAATAACAGCCAGGCACACGGTTTAGCTTAAGAATAAAAGTAGTTTACTTTACTAATGAGGAAAGGGATGACTGGAATTTCTAGAAAACAAAGAAAGGATTCAATATCCTATCTAGCTTCTAAGCTACATCTCGACTCTCTTGAGTCTTAACATGAACTGCATGGATATCTAAGGGTTTGGAACAAAGAGCAATAAAGTTTAACCATATGCTCTCCCCTAGACCGCCACCCAATATATGGATTAGCCAATGAGGGCTCTCCCTCAGTGGTCACTAAGCATATTGACGCCTAGTCTTGGCGGGAAATACGTGCATAAATTCTCATTGGCTCTCTACCAACTCACTGGCTACACATCAGCGTGCATATACAAACACTTAATCAACTCATGATAACAGGAAGTGAAATTGCATCAAAAACCCAACTATTCCCGCTGGGCCTTTTCTATTAAAATGCCCTGTGTGGAACAATGGTGATGACAGCGGGTGTGGCTTAATATGTAAATGAGTTCCTGCTGAGCTTTTTCTACAAAAAGCCCTGTCAAACACTATTATTTCTTATGAAACTGATTTTAAATAGAGAACTGTTACAGTAACATTCATAAAAGAGCCCGCAATGAAAGTCTCCGACACCTGGGCGGCGCATGCAGGCACACAACAAATTACAAACAATGAAATAATCACAATACAGTTCCTTCACAACAAAGCATCCAGTAATCACCAAAATAAGGTACTCTTATGAAAGTCTCTTAAATTCTTGTATTCAAAATGGAAATTCTTGTATTCAAAGTGAAAATTCTGGATAGTGGTCAACAGTCAAGTTGATTACATGTTCTGGCGATGTTTCACGTTTCAAAGTCTGTCCTTTATCAGATCAGTTTTGGCTATTAAAGTGGGAAACCAATTCTCCAATTATAACCTCTAACCCACACTAGCTAATTGCTAGTGTGGGTTAGAGGTTATAATTGGAGAATTGGTTTCCCACTTTGGAGAATTGGTTTCTAATTGCTAGTGTGGGTTAGAGATTATAATTTGGTTTCTATCCAGAATACTGGATATTACTGGATGTTTTGTTGTGAAGGAACTGTATTGTGATTATTTCATTGTTTGTAATTTGTTGTGTGCCCGTGTGTGCCACCCAGGTGTCGGAGTCTTTCACTGAAGGCTCTTTAATGAATGTTACTGTAGTAGCTCTCTATTTTCAGCTTCATAAGAAATAATAGTGGTTGAAAAACCATCCGTTATTTTGACAGTGATAGCTCAGTGGAGACAATCTATTGTGTCTTTATACTGGAAGTATTTGACTAGCACAAAGTAGTCCAGCAATCTTCCATCATGGCAGAGTGGGGATTTGAACCAGCCAGGTCTTACAGATCCTAGTCTGACTCTCTAAACACTATGATCGATTCCTCACTAGCAGTTTCTCCACTCCCAGGCTTCTGCTTCCCTGGCTCAAGCAATCAGTTCCCCACCAGCTTCTGTGTGGGTACATTTTGATCTGCAGCTCCCTCCAATTTCTCTCACAGCTTCCAGATCTCAAAAATACAAGAGCAGGAAGCCATGAGGGAAACTGGAGGGAGCCACAGATCAAAATGTGCCCATTCAGCAACTAGTGGGGAAAAGATCACTTGAGCCGGGGAAAGCAGAAGCCTGAGACAGAGCAAGTGCTAGTGAGGAATAGGTCTGTATTACATTGGTTCTTGGGTGTGGCCAGAGTTACGGGTCTTTAGACATGAGCCAAAGGGCAAGAGCGAAAGGGTTCTTGACTCTTTGGCTCTTAGCCCATGGCTTGCTGCTGTTGAATTTCAACAAGCCAGCCACTGTATTCAGGACTGGCTCATGCGGTTTGCAGATTTATTTTTGTTTATTGTTTTATTTATTTTGTATTTTTGTACACATCGTTGTAAGGCACTTTGGGACCCTTCAGGGAGAAACACAACTTTTTTTTTTTTGCCATCAATTCACAGTTGAGTTATGGTGATCTAGGTTTGCCTAGATGGGGCTGGGAGGTCTCCAGATGTCAGCAATCAGTTCCCCTGAAGAAAACAGGGACTTGGGTGTGTGTGGACTCTATGGCGACCCTCCCCTTCTCAAACCCTGCCCTCAGGCTCCAACCCCCAAATCTCCAGGTATTTCCCTACTCAGAACTGGCAACCCTATAAGTGACCCCATGGGGTTTTCAGGGTAAGAGACATTAGAGGTGGTTTGCCATTGCCAGCCTCCGCAGAGCTGTCTCAGACTTCCTTGGAGCTCTCCCATCTAAATATTAACCAGGGTCAATCCTACTTAGCTTCCAAAATCTTGGCTAATATAAATATTAGAAATAAACGTAATCATTGAAATTTCTTGAACCTTGTAAAGAAAATGTTTGGTTACCAGGCATGGAGTATTTTCACAAGTGATGTTAGCAGGTATTTCTATGTATATTTACTTCAGCATATATGCCTATGCATATTCAGTGCACATGTATAAGATTGGGCAGAATGGTTGCAATTCTGCGTGTTTATTTGTATATTATACAACTGGGCCTGGTTCACAGGCTGGGCAGCCTATGGGATCATCCATAGAAGTGTATGGGGTGGTTAGCAAGCCCACAGCCTGGCAGCAGTCCCACGTATTGTCTGTTGCGTTGTATCATCCAGCATGTCCACATGAGGCCCTGCCAATTTTGTGATTGTGTGAAAACAGTGACAGCTACATACACAGCTCCCTAATGAATGCACTGTTTGATACAGCTTGCATTATCATGTGGTTCCTGATAGGTTGCGAGCCCGACCGTGGCTCCATGGATAACAGGGCCGGATTAACAAATAGGCCACTCTTTGTCCAACTTGCCTGGTACAGCTGCTGGTGGTGTCGTTGCCAAGTCTGCCTCTCTCTGCTTCTCCCCCACAGCTTTGTCAAAGGGGCTTTCGAGACGGTGCCTGCAGGCTGCAGTGGGGCCATGGGTGCTGGGGCAAGTGCTCTGACTCTGAGATAATTTGGGAGCCCCCCCCACCCAAGATTCTGGCTGCCTAGGGGCCTCCACACTGATGGGTAATCATTAGGGGCTTCCCAATATACAACCGGAGTTTCTTTTTTTATTGCAGCCATCAAATGATAAATATCTGTAGCAGCCCTCACACTGACAGTGGCATGTCTTCTTTAATATCAGTTTATGTGTGGATGGGTGAATCCTAAATTAAGGGCCGACCTTCATGAGATGTTTTAGAATGATCTGGGTCTGGGTTCCCCAGATCCAACTTGTTTTCCCTGCAGACACTGCAGCAACTGTGGGGGACTTCATTTTTAAGACCTTTGGGAGCCTGATTCAGCTTGGGACCACTGTATGTATGTATGTATTGGAGGGTGGGGGGCGGAAAATAGCTCCTCCTGCCTTATTGTCAGGTGCTGTTGATTCCATCTGAAACAACCCCAGTGGGGAGTTATAGGCATGAGTTTGGAGCTGCATCATGTGTTGGAGGGAGAAGGGGTGGTGGCCATAAGTAAAAATGAGCCTGCATTTCACGATGTTTTCCTGAACAAGGTACAATCTCCATGAGACTAGACTTGTAAATGCAAAACCCAGATCTATCTATTCAGATATATGCGATTTGGATTTATTAGACATTTTTGGTGACATTTCAAAGTCAGATTATCCTCCTGATCTTCATATTGCTGTGCATAGAAAAAATCCTCCTTGGGAATTGTTTAAACATGAAAAATCTGTTTCTTCAAGATTTTTGAGTGGTCGCTGCTTTTTCCTGTCGTCTTTGATTGTAACCGGATTATCAGGCTTGCTGGCAATTGTTTAAGTTGGCAGGCAGCCCAACGTTGCAATTCTTTGAAGGATTTAGGGTCTGCGAAGCAATAATGTTTGGTTCATTAGCAGAGATGGCCGTTTCTACCTTCTCTTTGGTGCTTCTGTGAGAGTGGTTCATTCTGCAATGGGCAATGGTGAATCCATTCAAATCACTGGACCCTTTTCGTTGTTGTTGTTAAATGTCCATGATCAGTTAATAATACTTTGCATTTCAAGTTTGAAGTCTAGACTACGAATTTCTTTCTTCAGCAAATGTATGCACCTGATCTAAGAACATTTCCCTCCCCTCCCCTTAGTCTTCAGTTCCCCTTCAATACAAATATACATTGTGCTAATTGTATGTTGGATTTGAAACCGTTTTCTGTAATTTTCTGTGCGATGTTAACATCCATACACATCCCTGAAGGTAGATTCATGTGGGTAGCCATGTTGGTGTGAAGCAGAGTGCGGTGGTATCTGAAGTATCTGAGGAAGTGTGCTTGCACACGAAAAGTTAGAGCTTTTTTTTGAGCAGGAATGCACAGGAACACAGTTCCAGCTGTCTTGGCACACACAAAAAAAAGCCCTGTGAAAACTTATACTTTGAATAAAACTTTGTTGGTCTTAAAGGTGCCGCTGGACTCAAACTTTGTCCATCCACATCAACAGCGGAAAAGCAGCTTTGAGAATCTTCTTAGGCTTTGTGAGAAGGTCCTGTCAGTAGAGCATGGGCAGAGTGCAGAAACAAGGAAAAACCACCAGGTCGACGCGAGGAAAGAATCTGAGCCACACACCAGCACCTAGTGTAAAATAGTGTATTTACAACTATATACAACAGATGTGGTGCGGTGATTAACATATACAATACTCAGGAACAAAGTGCTTCGCCAGGAACTCGTTCTCACAAGAGAGAGATATTGTCTGGCACTGCACTCCATATATACACAATAGTCAGCCAATCATAGCAGTCCACAAATATGCTGACTTGCAGCAGGTGTTTTCCCCAGATACAGTCCAGCTTCAACCGGCCTTCTTCCAAGGTTGCTCTGACCTGAGCTGTCAGAAGCTGTCATTGTAGATCCACCTGCTTCACCATGCTGTCTCCATGCTGTCGACTATGGACTCACATACTGACAGGTCCTGCAAAGGCAGACGCAAAAGCAAAGCGCTGTATCCAAAGTAAACACAAGTGGAGCTTTGTTTAAGGAATCGATCTCTCCCACGTTCTCCCTCATACTGCAGGCTACTGTGACCCAGACTAGATGCTGCTGCTGCATTCCCAAGTCTACTACAAGGACACAGCAGCATTTTAGATCCTTTTTTTTTAAACTTTAAAAAAATGTTGCAGGGCCCAAGTTCTACTGGTTTGGCTTTTGAAAATGGCCCGGGATGGGTGCAACCGGAGCCCCTTTATCCTTTCCACTCTGCAGCCCATAGCAGGATCAGGTGTTGTGGCATTTGTAAAAGTAAAAAATAGGATCTAAAATAGTGCCACGTCTCCATGGCAGACTCGGTGATGCAGTATCATGTACATAAGAACATAAGAGAAGCCATGTTGGATCAGGCCAATGGCCCATCCAGTCTAACACTCTGTGTCACATAAGAACATAAGAGAAGCCATGTTGGATCAGGCCAATGGCCCATCCAGTCTAACACTCTGTGTCACATAAGAACATAAGAGAAGCCATGTTAGATCAGGCCAATGGCCCATCCAGTCCAACACTCTGTGTCACATAAGAGAAGCCATGTTAGATCAGGCCAATGGCCCATCCAGTCTAACACTCTGTGTCACATAAGAACATAAGAGAAATCATGTTGGATCAGGCCAATGGCCCATCCAGTCTAACACTCTGTGTCACATAAGAACATAAGAGAAGCCATGTTGGATCAGGCCAATGGCCCATCCAGTCCAACACTCTGTGTCACATAAGAACATAAGAGAAGCCATGTTAGATCAGGCCAATGGCCCATCCAGTCCAATACTCTGTGTCACATAAGAAGGGTGATCGGCTGCACAAGTTTTGATTGCAACATCCCCCCCATCCCTACACCCTGTACCCTTTTGCTGGCAGAATATCTAATCTAGGTGTAATTGCTTAGAGTGAGAAGCCCTAGAAGGCATGTGCATTCAAGGGTATGTAGCCTTTCAGATATATTTTTGTAAAGAGATCCATTCAATAGTATGGACACAGAAGGGAGAGTCATGCAATATCACTGATAAGGTTATCAGCATTATTAAAGGGGGGGGATGACTATTACATAAGCAGATTTCATATTGTTTCAATCAATGTGTTTAAAAATCTGCCTTGTGTTAAGCTATGAAAAAAGGCAGTTATCAAGCAAGCTTTTAAAACACTACAAAACTTTATTAGAACATACCAAGTCTGGTATGTTGCCTAGCAACAAGTGCCTGGATTGGAACCCATCAGCATTAATCGCAAACCACTGTGGCCCCTAAAATACATAATGCACAGGAATGAGATGTTGTGGGCTTATTGTTGACAAAATGCAGTATTGCTTCACTTGCTTCAGGAAAGACTTCTCCAGTAACAAACTAATAACTAACCATGAGTATTTCTTGTGGTATAAATTGCTTGTCCAGAAAGTCTTACAAGTCCTTTGTCTCGACAAGCTTTGGGGAGATGTAAATGAGCAGATATTCTTCATAGGCTGGTTTTAATATCTGCCTTTTTTCATTTTTAAGCTAGTAAAGGTCAGAATGAAAGTAAAATGAACTATACACTTGGAATGAAGGCACACAACGTATGTGCCCCTTTCCCAGATAGTTTTATTTTTAATTTTATTAGATTTATATTCTGCCCTCCCCTGATGGGCTCAGGGCAGCTAACAACAACCAATAAAACCACATAAACAATTAAAAACAAATTACACAATAAAATCAATCATTAGTGACAAAGCTGTGAACTTTATGATTAGTGCCAGAGTATGGGTAACTATCCCAAGAATGTTGTCATATTCATTTGTAGAAGTACAGATGTCAGATGTTGGTGCCAGGTGTTGAAAGGTATCCTTTGGTCTAACTGCAAGCCAGCCGCTATACAATTTAAAAAAAAAATTGTGCAAAGGAGCCTGACCTGGTTACTATTTAAGGTTCTACAAACCCAGAACAATTGACAAACAAGTTAAGCAATGCTGCCAGGTCCAAATAACAAAATATCTGGGGACTTTGGGGGTGGACCCAGGAGCAAGGATGTGCAAGCACAACTGAACTCCAAAGGAAGTTCTGGCCATCACATTTAAAGGAACCTTGGGGAGTGTTTTGAGTAAAGGTACCAAATGTTATGCTGAAAATTTGGTGCTTCTACCTAAAAAAACAGCTTCCCCAGAGTTCCAGATATCCACAGATCAATTCTCCATTATACTTTATGGCAGGGATGGCCAAACTTGCTTAATGTAAGAGCCATATAGAATCAATGTCAGATGTTTGAGAGCCACAAGGAAGGAAGATAAATAAATGGGGGAGGGAAGGAAAGATGGAAAGAAAGCCACTTTAACTTTAAATGCATTCTCCAAGCTACTGGCTGGCTTGGCTTTGAGAAATGTTTTAAAGAGAGAAATGCCTTCTTCAAGCTGGCTGATATGGGGGGAGGGCTTTGAGAGTCACAGAATATGTGTGAAAGAGCCACATGTGGCTCTTGAGCCACAGTTTGACCACCCCGGTATAGAGGATGAGAGTTTACAGAGGATCCCTGTAAGAGCAACAGGTAATGCTCAGAGAGCATTCAGGGAAGCTAGGAGCTTATTTGTGTTTTAACAATTTATTGATAACATATGGTTACAAAACTTAATTATAAATTTCCTGTACTAACCCATATGATATTTCAATCCCCCCTCCCTCCCTTGTTTGACTTCCCCGAAGTTATATATTTAAGTTCAATACTAAAGGTACCAATAACTAATCAAAGTTCAATATTTTTTTCCCCTCATCAATACTAAAAAATTGTCCAATGTCTTTTTACATTCCACTCTTTCTCCATATATCCTTTAAATTTCTTCCACTCCTTTTTGAATATATCTAGATCATAGTCCCTTAGAGTTCTAGTTAGTTTGTCCATCTCACTCCACGATAAAACTTTCATAATCCAGTCCCATTTCTCTGGTATTTTTTGTTGTTTCCACAGCTGCGCATACAATCTCCTAGCAGCTGAGAGCAAGTACCAAATTAATGTCCTGTCTTCCTTTGGAAATTTTTCTAATTGTAATCCAAGCAAAAAAGTCTCTGCAGTTTTTTTAAAGTCATAACCCAAAATTTTGGAGATTTCTTGTTGTATCATCATCCAAAATTCTTTAGCTTTTTCACAAGTCCACCACATATGAAAAAAAGAAGCTTCATGTTTTTTACATTTCCAACATCTATCCGACATTTTCTTACTCATCCTAGCCAGTTTTTTCGGAGTCATATACCACCTATACATCATCTTAAAACAGTTCTCTTTGATACTCTGACAAATTGAAATCTTCATCCAGTTCTTCCAAAGGTGCTCCCACATATCCATTTGTATTTCTCTATTCACATTGATTGCCCATTTGACCATTGGAGACTTTACTACTTCTTCTTCTGTAGACCATTTTCAATAATAATTTGTATACTTTCGATATCAATTTTTCATTATCTCCAAGCAGGACTCTTTCTAATTCTGTTTGCACACGTCTAATTCCGTCCGATTTAATATCATTTTTCCATCAAGCTTTTAATTTGTTGCATTTGAAACCAATCATACTTATTATTTAACTCTTCTGAAGATTTTAATTCAATTTTGTCTCCTTGAATCTTGAGCAGTTGATTATATGACATCGCTCTTTCTTCATCGGATTCAGCTGTTATTTTTATTACTTCTGCTGGCACTCTTGAGCCACAGTTTGACCACCCCGGTATAGAGGATGGGAGTTTACAGAGGATCCCTGTAAGAGCAACAGGTAATGCTCAGAAAGCATTCAGGGAAGCTAGGAGCTTATTTACCAGGTGATATTATTTACCCCCATGCTATGAAAAGCTTCACCTTCCACATATTAAGCTTCTGTTCAATAGACAGAACATTTTTGTCCCCCAGGATTTTGGCAACACTGTGAGTTCATCTTATAGTCCTGGGGCAGGACTATAAGACTTTGTTGGGTGGCCTGTAACCCTGGGCAAAGGTCTTTCTATTGGCAAAGGTCTTTCTAGGAAGAGCTAGGCAAAAGTCTTTCTATTGGCAAAGGTCTTTCTAGGAAGGCACAGAAAAAAGCATGGAGAAGTTTGATGTCATAAGCATACAGGAATGGATTGTGCCCAATATTTGTATGGAATAGATACGAAACCACAAGATTACACTGTGCTGTCCATGATTGGACGAGGGCAGACTCATCAGAGACCAAAACAGCCCCCTACCCTGACCACAGATGGAGCGAGACCCAGCTGTGTGAGTCACATAGGCTGGTGAGGTGGCTCAGCTAGGCTGACTTCCTCTCCAGCTGGGAGCCTTCAGAAGAGGCAGCCCTCAGGCTATTGGCCCTTGGGGTGGGGGGACTTTTCCTGACTACCATAATGGCCAATCCACCCTTTAATAAACAGAGGCCGTTTTCCCACTGAGCTTACCTAGGAGCGACGTCCCTCTTCACCGCGCAGCGTCTGCGTGGATTTCCCACCAACTGCTCCGAGGAACCAGGAAGTTCCCGACCTTTTGCGTCGCAAATGGAAACCGCTAAAAACCAGTTTACGTTAGTGACGCAAAAGCCGCGACTCTACTTGGTTACTCGGAGAAGTTGGTGGGAAATCCGTGCAGACGCTGTGCGGTGAAGAGGGACGTCGCTCCGAGGTAAGCTCAGTGGGAAAACGGCCAGAGTTAAAGGTATAACTCTGGTTAGCAGGGGTCATTTGGTAGAAAAAAGAGGTATCAGAGCTCATTAACACAACTCATTTGCATAACTCATTTGCATATACCACACACCCCTGACATCACCAGAAGGTGTACTAAATTATATCAGAAAAAAAGAGCACAATAAAATTTAGCCGTTCCGGAGCTCAGCTCCTGTGAACTCCTGCTCAAAATGAGGCCTGCTGTTTAGGATTGCACTACAAGCACTCCTAAGCCTGCCTAAACCTGTTGTTGATATGTTGTACTGCCCTCAGACTTTAATCTGTATGTTTTATAATGTTTTTATATTTTAATCTGTAAGTGTGTTAAATTTCTGTTGTAAGTTGCCTGGAGCCCACTTGCAGAAAGGGCGGGGTATAAATCTAAAATTTAAATTAAATAAAACATCCAAACCTCTAGAAATACTTGTGATTTTTTGATTTTATTATTTTATGGGATCCGAATTTTGAAGGTATGTTTTATCTACTAAGATTGTTATAATAATACTTAACATCAATTGTATTTTATTCTTTTGCCCCATGGCCTTTTAGCTGTCTGTGGTGAATAGGTTCATTTTTGTGCCTAACACCTGAAAACAGATCCTTGCTAATCCAAATGGCAAGACTGGAATTGCTAGAACCATTGGTTTGTTTGTGCATTAAGATCCTGCTAGAAGCACTGTGGGGTAGTTCAATTCAGGAGATCAACAGAGCCGTAAAGCTCTAAGCGAGGTGCTCCCCATACCTTTCCTGCCTCTGTTTCCGGTTTAAACCAGTCAAAGGGGATGATGCCATCTGGACAAGCCCTTAGTAAAGAGAAAAATCACACACATACACACACACACCACAGTTTGCCTGGCACAAGTTCAATCTCTTTTGCTCACCAGCTGCTAAGTCATTTTCATATCTCTTGCTGCTTCCTCCAAGTGAAAACACACCTGCTCTTCCAACACTGTACCCATTTTCTGTTGGCTGCCTACAAGCAAGAGATGGAAGAGCATTTTTTGCAGCATGCGGAATAGAATAACCCTTTTGCAGTTTCTGACTCTGGTACATTTTAAAATAAATTTGATTGAATTTGGGAGGGAAAGAAAGAAGGGTTAATTGCTGAAGCTTATATTCTCCTAACTCCTTGTAAGACTTTCACACTGTGGCTTGCAATCATAACATTTTCCTGGGAGTAAGCCCCATTGAATGAAATGTTACTTACTTCTGAGTAGACCTACTTAGGCTTGCTCACTGTAATTAGTAAGAAAACACTATCTTTTAAAAAGATTTTTAATATTTTATGGTGATACAGAATTTAAAAAGATCTAAGGGAAAGAACAGAGAGGAAAACAAAAAAAATCATTTTTTACAAATGTTAAAAGGACAATCATTGATATAAATATAAAAGACATGAAAAGTCATGCTAAATCACTATAACCAAATAGACAGCCTCTAATACTATTTCTATATAATATATTTTCATTATTCCGTATCTAGAAGGCTGTGAAGAAAAACAAATGGGCAAGAAGAAAATAGAGTTCCCTTAACTTTGGATATAGTTTAAAAATAATGACATAGCAATTTGTAATAATAAAGAAAAAACAGAAGATCGCATCCCATATGAAAATTAAGATTTGTATAATAACAAATTAGATATATAACTATAAAACATTAACATTAGTTAATAACAATAACTGCAATGCTTACTATAATATACAATATTTTAGTTCTTTATCAATTTACAGTCCCTAAATATTATATCTCTTCTTATAGCTTTAGTTTCATCCAGTTATACTCTCTGGAAATATGTGAATGTGAAACCTATATACGGAGCAAATAGTCCCAGTAACTGTATCTTTAACGGTGCAATCCCAGGAACACACACAGAAATAAGTCTCATTTAAACTGATGAGATTTACTTTCATGATAGTGAGGATCAGGATTCATTCAGTACATCCTAGACCATGCTTGCAGTGCATGAAAAAGTAAATTATTCATAAGTTGCACTTAATAGGCATTAACCAATTTAGTCATCCTATTTAACTATTAGTTAAAATTCAAGTGAATGAGTCTTAGTGTACCTTTAGTTTTAATTCAGAAAATCAATTTGGATCATTTCAGCAAGTCAGCATGTGGGGAAACCTGGTGTATTTCATCTGGTGGCCAATGGTTTCTGGCAAGTATGAAGTTTGCCACAAGCAGCAAGGGTGTGTGGCATTTCTAGACAGGGGCAGGCAAAGTTTGGCTATGACCTAGAATCCAAAGACCACTCTGTACAGCACCGGCAGAAGCTGGGTGCAGGTAGCTGGCTCAAGGTTGACCCAGCCTTCAATCCTTTCAAGGTCGGTAAAATGAGTACCCAGCTTGCTGGGGGGAAACTGTAGATGACGGGGGAAGGCAATGGCAAAGCACCCCGTAAAAAGTCTGCCATGAAAGCGTCGTGATGCGACATCACCCCAGAGTCGGAAACGACTGGTGCTTGCGCAACTACCTTTACCTTAGAACAGAAGGAACTCATACATCTGACTTGACTTCTTTGCACATATTGCCAAAAAGTTTGCTTGAGATTTACCTAGGTCAAGAATCCACGTCAGCCAAAACTTTTTAAAAAAATTTAAATCATATATATAATTTAAAGACTTTTTTTTTTTTTACAGTTACTGATTTGGTTTTCACCATGTGAAATGGGTAGACTCATTAGCACTGAAGAGCAGAGGTGTTGCCAAATTTCATCTCGGAACTATGATGTGAGAAGATTTTCTACTTAGCCTCTCTCTTCTGCTTATAAATGTTTGCAAGTGTTTCTTCACTCTTCTGTCTTGTTATCTTTGATGAGAGCTTCCGTATCAAACAATGGGCAAGGCCTACCTAGGACTGCTGAAGTCACACACTAGGCAGGATACAGTGCCATTAGTGGTAGGCTGAACTTGGCATGGTGGGTCAAAAGTTATGCAGGTTTTGGATCCCCAGAGTTACCTTTGACCTAATGCAGCTTAATCATCCTTGCTTTCTGAATGGGGCAATTGGTAACAATGTATGGAGAAATCAAGGATCTATCAAGGATCTATCTAACTATCTTGTTTTCTGAATGGGGCAATTGGTGATAATTTATGGAGAAATCAAGGATCTATCAAGGATCTATCTATCTTGCTTTCTGAATGGGGGGATTGGTGATAATGTATGGAGAAATCAAGGATCTATCGATCTATCTTGCTTTCTGAATGGGGGGATTGGTGATAATTTATGGAGAAATCAAGGATCTATCAAGGATCTATCTATCTTGCTTTCTGAATGGGGCGATTGGTGATAATTTATGGAGAAATCAAGGATCTATCTATCTGTCTGTCTGTCTGTCTGTCCATCCATCATCTCCATAAAGTCCAGCATGAACTCATTTGCATATTAGGCCACACCTAGCGACAGCACCATCGTTTTAAACAGGGCTTTTTGTAGAAAAAGCTGAGCAGGAACTCATTTGCATATTAGGCCACACCCCTAATGCCAAGCCAGTCAGAACTGCATTCCTGTGCGTTCCTGCTTAAAAAAAAAATCTCTCTCTGTGTGTGTACCCTACTTTTCTCTCCAACAAGGATCCAAAGTGGTCCATCATGCTGACATTCTCCTTTTCTCTCCTTACAGCAGCAACAGCCCTGTGTCTAGGTTAAACTGACAGAGTGACTAGCCCAGGTCACCAAGTGAGCTTTCCTGAAAGGGTGGGGATTTGAAGTAGACTCTCCCAGTTCCTAGTCTGACACTCGAACCATCAGACAACACTGGCCCTCAGCATGTGCGGCATGTTTCAAGTTCATCTTAGGCTCAAGGTTTTGAGTCTCTGGAAAGAAATGCCTTTTTCCTGGGAAATCTGAAATGGGAAAAAAAAACCATGTTGTGTTTTAAACATTTTTTTCTTCCCCAGGTTGAGAACATTTTATATTTTTATTTTCTGCTGTAATCCTTGTGCTTTTTTCATGTTTTATTTTTAAAATTGCAATGCCAAATCCCACTATTCCCTCACCTTTCAATTTAAAACAAAATATTGCAAGAGTTTTAAGCACATTTGTATTTTAAGTTAAAAATAGCACCTTTCATTGTGTTTAGATGTATCCTTTATAAAGTTTATATCTCTACTAGCTGGCATTACATTTTATGACATACATGGCTCGGCTCCGCAAAGTCCCATTTGTGTCAAATCCAGCCCTCATAACAAACGAGTTGAACACCCCTGCTGTAATGTGATTCTGTAGGGAGCAACATGGGTGTTTCAGGCTGCAGCCTTATGAACGTTTTTACCTAAGAATAAGTGAATTCAGAGATATTTTCTTTTGAGTAATTGGCATGGGCTCGGGCAGTATAGCAGCAATGTAAATACAGTTATGGTGGACTGATTCCCTTTTCCTGAGAGAAGGCTGAAACCAGCATCTTTCCGTGGACCATTCTTACTTTTTATTTTCCTTCTCAGTTTGTTCAATACCTCTAGTTCCTTCCATAGATTTTGATTCTTCTAGCGGTATGATGAACCAATATACTTTGAGTGCCTACATTATAATTGGTGAGGAGGGTTTTTTTTTGTTTGTTTGTTTGATTTGTGTCTTTTTTTAAAAAATAAAAAAGTTCCAATCTGTATTCCTCCCATCTGGTTAGTCCAGCACTCTTCTTAATTAGTAAAATGCCATCCTGTCAGATTCTCTCCTGCCAGGAAAGTCGTTCGTTTTCCAGATAACTTCTTCACCTCCATCTTACATCTGAATGTTTTAAAACTGCAACGCATTGCATTCTCCTCTAGCAGGGGACAGTGAAAGCGGTGGCCAGGATGCTAATTAAGGGGACTTTAGCAATAGCCTCAGATATGAAGTTGCCCTTGAACTGTGCATCCAGAAGCATTATAAAATATATACCTGTACTTATTAACAATTAACATTCATTTGAGAATTATAATTAGAGTTCACCCCTCTCTCTCTCTCTCCTATAGTAGACAGACTGCATATTCTATGCACTTTAGAAAGGTGGTAGCTGGAAAATGACCTAAATAATAAAAATGACATTAAAAACGTTTTAAGCCTGTTTTCCCCCCTTTAAGAGCCACTTAAAGCGAACATGTTGGCTATTAAATCAGAAGCCTTATGTTGAATGTATCAGTTATATTACAAAAACATAATTATTTTGCTTTCATCTACCAATTATACCAAATGGAATGCCAGCCATTTTCAAATTACTGGATGAGAGAATTTTATTTATTCATAAACTGAAGAAATAAAACTTCAGTCAGTCAAACAACCTAGCATATTGTAAAAACAAAACACTACTTATTTCCTTTTTTTAAAAAAGTGTTTATTAATTTTTATAATAAAACGATAACTCCATACCAAGCATATGGGGGCATATGGGGGACATTCAATGGATCTGTAAACAATTCGCACTAAAAAGGGAATGGCACAAAGCAAGTAATGAATTGGGACTCCTTCTGCTAACTATTGACTTCTTACGTGTAAGTGAGGGTGATCCTTAATACTGTTTCTAACTGTTCCAGAAGAGCTTGAAATGCTGGGTTTTAAAAGCCATCTACGGTGGTCAGAAAACACCTTAGCCAGGTAATTTACGTCCTTTTTTTTTAAAAAAAAAGCAGGAACGCAGTTTTAGCTGCTTGGCACCAGAGGGTGTGGCCTAATATGCAAATGCATTCCTGCTACCTTAGGGACCGCCTCTCCCCGTATGAACCCCAGAGAGCACTGAGGTCAGCAGGGAAGAACCTGCTGACTATCCCTGGCCCAAAGGAGGTAAGACTCCAGAGTACCCGTACTCGGGCCTTCTCAGTTTTGGCCCCACAGCTGCGGAATCAACTCCCAGAGGAAATGCGGGCCCTGCGGGACATTGAACAATTCCACAGGGCCTGCAAAACCATCCTGTTCCAAATGGCCTTCACCAGCTGATACTACTATATTGCCAAGTAAACTTGCCGATGGAATAGCACTAAATGTATTAATGTTTTTAGAATTTTATGGATTTTAATTTGTCTTCAAATGTTATTTATTATACAATGTATGTATCGAATTTTATGCTGTTAGCCGCCCTGAGCCGCTTGGTCGGGGAGGGCAGGATACAAATAAAATGTGACTGACTGACTGACTGACTGCTGGGCCTTCTATACAAAATAGTCCTGTGTGAAACAATGGTGACATCAGGGTGTGTGGCCTGATATGCAAATGAGTTCCTGCTGGGCTTTTTCTACAAAGAAAACCCTGGTAATTTATTTACTTATTTAACAGATTTTTATGGTGCCTCTCCACACCAATAAGTAAATCCTACTGACATTTTGCTTGCCTTAGTTTAGCAAGAGCTGCCACCGGGCGAGCAGCTGTTTTGCACATTGGCCTCCCTTTTATCTGGCTTTGTGAATATCTCTCTTGGTACTCATAGCCGTATTGTAATTGTTAGGGTGTCTAGGATCTGAGAAACCCAGGCTGAAATCCCCACTTTGCCACAGAGGTCACTGGGCCTGCTACTGCCTCTCAGCTCAACCTACTCTACCAAGTTCTTGTTGTCGAGATAAAAGTAGAGGGGAGAATAATGTTCATCACTGTGAGCTACTTTGGATGAACGGTGGGATTAAACAATGTAAATAAATGCTTTGCTGGCTTTTCTAATTAGAGAAACAGTGTAAAGCATTAAGGCAGCTATTCATAGACCGACCGAAATGCATATACAACATTTCTACCTCCTCCTCCTCCTCACTCTTTTTCTCTCTCCTACCCTCTCTATGCTTTGAAAGGATACTAGCCCTTTGACATCTGGATTGAGTGTATCTGTTCACCGTTGCTTTGAATTCTCTACCTATGTAAGTGCCATAAAGTCACCACCAACTTGCATTGACCCCAGCAAGTGAGAAGCAGAGGTGATATGCCATTGTTTGAATGGACTACACATCTTCAAATGTCTCTGTTGCCTGACCAAGGTGCCCTTCACTTAGACCAATTTCACACTAGACTTTTAAACCTGGTTTAACTCTGTCCCCAAGCTGACATTTTACACTAAAATCATAGAATCATACAGTCATAAAGTTGGTTTCTATGATTCTAGTGTAGAATGTCAGTTTGGGGACAAAGTTAAACCAGGATGAAAGCTCTAGTGCAAAACTGGTCTGACATTCTATACTAGAATCAGAGAAACCGACTCTAGGGCTGATTTCGCACTAGAGCTTTAATCCTGGTTTAACTCTATCCCCAAACTGACTTTCTACACTAGAATCATAGAGTCAGAGAAACCAACTTTATGACTCTATGATTCTATGATTCTAGTGTAGAATGTCAGTTTAGGGCCAGAGCTAAACCAGGATTAAAGGTCTAGTGGGAAATTGGGCTTAGTCAAATCAGTCTGTAGACCGAAACACAAAAGAAATTTGATCTAAATTAGTCAATGAGTTTAGAAATATGACAGGAATTCCAGAAAAACATGTATCCTATTTTCACCCTTTGTTATCTAACTATTGCATTTGGTATAAATGTGTGTGCGCTATAGAGAGCCAAAGGAATTGATTCCTCGTGCTAGGTAAGGCAACATGAGATACTGGGCATCACGCCCCGCACCTCAAATTGAAATGTACCGCATGGCTGGAAGTTTAACAGTTGGGGAAAATACCTCAGTGAAAACACTGATTTGTATGTAACCTTAAGGATTGGGCCCTCTGCTGGAGTCAGGGGGGAAAGATAGTTTGTCACTGCGAGGAGGGAATTGTAGGCTGCATTTGAAAAGGTTTCTGAGGGGAAAGAGGGTTTTCTGAGGGGAAAGGGAGAAAGAAGCCTTGTACAGCTACCTCACAGGGGCAAAAAACCTTCTCCTGCAAAAAAACACCCCAAAAAAACAAAGCCAGAAGTCTGAGTTCATAGGGTTACATGTATTTTCCTGCCTTTTCTAGTAGCAAATTTCTTGGTCATGTGTTTATAATCTGTCATGGTATATATGATTGATGAAGATGCATCAGGGCATATTTAGTTACACAGCACATCTCTAAAGAGACAGCAGCTGCAGCAATGTTGTCTGAAGGCTAGATTGAGGTTGTGGAACAACAATCCTTACTCACATTCATTAGGGTTGCCAGCAGGGTTTTTTTTTTTTTTTTTTTTTGGGGGGGGGGGGGGGGAGCAGGAACGCACAGGAACGCAGTTCCGGCTGGCTTGGTCTCAGAGGGCGTGGCCTAATATACAAATGAGTTTCTGCTGGGCTTTTTCTTAAAAAAAAGCTCTATGTGAAACTATAGTGATGTCAAGGGGTGTGGCGTAATATGAAATGAGTTCCTGCTGGGCTTTTTCTACCAAAAAGCCCTGGTTGCCAGCATCCAGGTAGGGCCTGGAAATCTCCCACTTTTACAACTGATCTTCAGCTGGCAGAGATCAGCTCCGTTGGAGAAAACGGCTGCTTTGAAAGGTGGACTCTTTGACATTGTACCATGCTGAGGCTCCTCCCCTCCTCAGATCCTGCCCTCTCCTGGATCCAACCCCAAAATCTCCTGGTATTTTCCAACACAGATCTGGCAACTCTAACATCCAGTGTGGATGAACGCAAGGACTTTGCGTCAGATGTGTAATGGGAGTTTTCTATAAATGTAAGTTTCACAACAGAGCTAATAGTAGCTCCGCTGGGCAATTTGTGAATGCAGAAACAGTGGGTGAAAGATGCTAAACTGCTTCTCTCTGCCTGCTTTGGTCACAAGCAGAAGGGAGCCAGTGTGTGGAGGAGAGAGGCAGAAACCTCCAATTGCCCATTTGATGCAAAGTAGTGTTTCTCTTCCCATTCTCCAGCAATGTTGAGGCTGCTCTGTGGCCTATGAAGAGATGCCCCACCTATTGTAAGCAATATTCCCTCTAAACTGTGGAGTCTTGTGAGTAAAAATTCTACTTTGTGAGCTACTGGCATTAAAGTTGTGAGCTGCTGCATAAATTAGTTTGCCCTGGGGCCATTTTTCCTGAGCTAAGAGAAAACTGTATGAGTCGAAGGCAATGCTCCCTCTAAGCTGTGGAGTCTTGTGAGCAAAAATTCTACTTTGCGAGTTACTGGCATTAAAGTTGTGAGTGAGTGATCTGGCTTCTGCATAAATTAGCTTTCTCAGGGGCTATCCTTCCTGAGCTAAGACAAAAATGTGTGAGCCAGAGGCTAAAAAACTGTGTGCTAGGTCACACTAACTCTGCTTAGAGGGAACACTGATTGTAACTGTTGACATTAGTTGCTGAGGAATCACATCTGAAGTAGGCAGCATCCATTCATCTTATACCTTCAACGGATAGTAATATATGAGGGTACACAAGAGGGCTTAAGATACTGGAATTTAACACTAAAACCAAACTGTTTGAATTGTTTATATTGTTCAATGTTTTAATGGTTAAAGTTCAGTACTGTAAATGTGTTATTGATGTGAGCCGCTGAAGGGGCAGCCCCTGAATAATTAATTAATACCCCCACTAATAATAATATTTGTCATAGTGAGTAAAAATATGCTTTGTCTTCAAACTAAGGAGCCTGTTGTAAAACTGCCATTAGAAACGGACTACCGCCCAGCGCGTGTGAGCTCCAGCTAGGGTTGCCAAGTCCAATTTAAGAAATATCTGGGGGCTTTGGGGGTGGAGCCAGGAGACTTTGGGGGTGGAGCCCGGAGACATTAGGGGTGGAGCCAAGATCAAGGCTGTGACAAGCATCATTGAACTCCAAAGGGAGTTCTGGCCATCACATTTAAAGGGACGGCACACCTTTTCAATGCCTTCCTTCCATAGGAAATAATGAAGGATAGGGGCACCTTCTTTGGGGGCTCATAGAATTGGACCCCCTGGTCCAATCTTTTTGAAACTTGGGGGGTATTTTGGGGAGAGCCACTAGATGCTATAGCAAAACTTTGGTGCCTCTACCTCAAACAACAGCGCCCCCAGAGCCCCAGATACCTGCAGATCAATTCTCCATGATTTTCTATGGGAATAAATCTCCATAGGGAATAACAGAGTTCCCAGCAGACATTTCCCTCCCCTCCCCCCGCTTTCTGACACCCCTGAAGCGGGGGGAGGGTCTCCAAACCGGGGGATCCCCTGCCCCCACCTGGGGATTGGCAACCCTAGCTCCAGCTGTAAGATTAGATAAGGGAACAGCCTCCTACAGGGGACTTGCTGTATATAGCTAGAGAAAAGGGGGCCATGTCATGGAAATTTCTCTCTCTCTCTCTCTCTCTCTCTCTCTCTCTCTCTCGGCTTGACTTCTCGAACGAAGATTTAAGAAAGGTGCAGTAGTCCACGTCTGCTGCAGGCTCGCTGGTGGCTGACAAGACCAATGCGGGACAGGCAGGTCCAGCCACAGTGGCTGCAGGGAAAAGTCTGATTTGGGGTTGGTGCTGTAGCAGTGCGATTCTTCCTCAATCTCCTTTTGTCCTCAAGACCAGCTATGCGTGCGTTCTCAAAGGAAGAGACAGCCTGGTGGATGGTGTGCCTCCATGCTTTGCGATCTGAGGCTAGGTCAGACCACTGGTGATGGTTGATGCGACAGGTACCAAGGGATTTCTTCAAGGAGTCCTTGTACCTCTTCTTTGTTGCCCCTCTATTTCGATGGCCGGTGGAAAGTTCGCCATACAGGGCAATCTTGGGAAGGCGGTGGTTTTCCATGGAAATTTACTACAAGGAGTTCTGTGAAGGCGGGATCTTTGGTTGCTTGAAAAGTGTATGCACACAGGGAAATGTATCTCAGTCATTTTGGGGGCCCCTGCCCGGCTGGGTTCTGCTTATGGTACCATAAAGTAAACCTCGCTTCAAACTAGTAAGTCTGTGCAGACCTCGTTATTTCTCTGCTTCACCGCCCTGAGCCTGCTTTGGTGGAGAGGGCGGAATATGAATCCAATAAAATTAAATTAAAAAAATAAATTATTGAAGCCTTACGGAGACTTTCATCTGTGAGGAGTCCTGGTCATTTTGTCCTCCAGCAGTACTACAAATACGAACCGTATGGCTCTGCCACCGCTCCATTTGTCTACATTGTTGGTTTATTCATGTTTGTTTTAAGCTGTTTTTAAAAGCCATCTTGGTTACCAAATGTGGCGAAAAGGTGGTGTATCAATGCTTTAAATGTTAATAAACATGAATAAGAAGATGACATGTAGAAAAAAGAATAAAACATTTGTTTCATTGAATTTGTTCTGGGTATGATCAGGATTGGGATTAAAATCTTAATTTGCAAATTGTGGGGGTGGAGAACTGCCATAAATTGTTTATGGATGGTATTGCAGGGCTCAATATAGGTTACGGGTTCGCCATATATGGAGGCCCACTCTAAAACTTTCCATTTTCCTCTGTAGGGGGTGGGGATACATGGCTGATGTGCATGGAGTTCAAACTGAATGTGTCACAGTTGTGAAGGCCTGATTTAATGGTTTGGCGGGTGGGGGGGGGCAGGTATTCCTATCCTGGTTCCACAAACAATTACAGTGAATCCCTCAGGGTGGTATTTTTTTTTAATTTTGATTTTTAATGAAGCTCTGGGTGAGATATCGAGAAAGAACCACACTGAACAAAGTATGGTTAGTGTTCATTATAATTAACTTCCCCCTTTTGTGAGACTCAGGGAAGCTTAATTTGGTTTTATGCCCTCTTCTCTGCACACATGAACGCATACGAATCTACCTTATCCTGAATTAGACCCATTAAAGTCAGTATTGTCTACTCAGACTGGCAGCAGCTCTCCAGAGTCTCAGACAGAGGTCTTTCATATCACCTACTGCCTGGTCCTTTCAAATGGATGCATGAGGGATTGAACCTGAGGCCTTCTGCATGCAAAGCAGATGTTCTACTACTATGCAATGGCCCTTCCCAAACTGTAGGGAACTGTGGGGTATGTGTGAGGAAACAATTTGGAGATCACATCCCCGCTCTTTAAATGTTTATATTATTAGGGTCTTGGGTAGGCTGATTTCTCCTTATCCTCCCTTTATTCTTTCGTGAATGTTCAGGTATTACCAACATTTGCTTCCTTCTGGAGCAGGGGTGGCCAAACTGTGGCTCAGGAGCCACATGTAGCTCTTTCATACATACTGTGTGGCTCTCGAAGCCCCCACCACCCTGTTGGCTGGCTTGGAGAAGGCATTTCTCTCTTTAAATCACTTTTCCAAGCCAAGTCAGCCAACGGCTCGGAGAATGCATTTAAAATTGAAGTTGGTTTCTTTCCACCTTTCCTCTCACCTTCTTTCCCCTCATCTATTTGCCTGCCTTCTTTTCTTCCTGTCTTGTGGCTCTCAAACATCTGATGTTCATGTCTTGTGGCTCTCAAACACCTAACCTTTATTCTATATGGCTCTTACATTAAGCAAGTTTGGCCACCCCTGTTCTGGAGTATTTACTATCCTAACACGGCCACTTTGAGCCCCCATCCTTTCAGTTCAAATCACTTTTGTTTAAGAGTCTCCTGAGTACATTGAGACTACTTCCTTGTCTGTGGGTGGTCCAGTTTTGCTGCTTTAATAATTTATATGGCAGGCAGCCAGTTGAAAATTACATATAGTGATAGCACTGTAGCAGACACTGGGTGCTTTCACGTGGTAACTGTTTGCAAGTGGATTTTGCTATTCTTACACAATAAAAATCCAGCTGCAAAGCATGTCATTTAGTGTGTGTGAACACACCCACTGATGCTGCAGAAAGTTCTTGTAATTTGACTATCTTCACTCATCCAGTCTAGATGGGGAGTCTCTCTGTGAACTCCCTCCCTCTTTCCTTCCCTGCTCTTACTGATTATATGCCTATTTTTCCCTGCCAAAGCTTACCCCATCTCCTCTTTTGATGTGTGCATGCCACACCGCCAGGGCTTTTTTTGAGCAGGAACACACAGGAGCAGAGTTCCCGCTGGCTTGACATCAGGGTGTGTGGCCTAAGATGCAAATGAGTTCCTGCTGGGCTTTTTCTACCAAAAAAGCCCTGCACACCTTATCTTCTCACAATTCTTTGTCATAAACACGATGACTTCCTTTGTGTGCAGTGAAGTTACACAGGCTTAAAATTGTGGGGTTTTGATAAGGTTGACAGCTGCAGCTTGGGAAATTCCTGGAAGGAACTCAGTGAAGGTGTGATGTAATAGATCCTGCCTTTTAAAGCTGCCATTTTCTCCATGGAAACTGAACTCTGTAGGCTGGAGATCAGTTGTAATTGTGGGAGAACTTCTAGATCTTCTTAATCCTAGAAAGGTGCTAGGCTTGGCCTAGAAACCAGTGAAAGGCCAGGAGAGGACATGAGGGGTGCCCATTGGTGACAGTATGATGTCACAGTCAGGTTTTCCTCTCTCGGAATCAGTAGAAAATCCATGGTAAAGACACAGAATGTCTAGCAATTTGTAGAGAAGACTGAAGTCACTGCCATAATTGACAGCAAAAAAAAAATCTGTCACTTCTCTGAGCAGTAGCAAGAAACAAGATCCCCACCCCCACCCCCAGCAGGGGTCTGACAACCCTATAACCCTAGCTGTTGATATGTGAACTGCTGGGTTGCAGTGCACGACGCATGAAGTCTTTTGGGGGGGAGGCAGGGAGAAGTTGCAAAGTTGAAACCAAGGAGGGATGGGGTACTAAACGTAGCTGAATAATTCTTGTTCATTTTAACTCTCATTAGAACTTCTGCTTGACTTTTCCTTATATAAAACTGATACTAATTTTTTCCCTTTTAAAATGTTTTATAGTGCATTCAAATCCCTGTCTAGATGTGGAACCAAGCATGGGTGCTGGCATTTGCTCTCAATGGGATGTATGTGCCCCCCAACCCCAGTAACTAAGAGTGGCAAGATGAACACTTTTGGCACCTTATTGATTTATGTATTTGTTTATTTCCTGCCACTTTCTAATTTTCTCAGGTGAACTGTGGTGATAATAATCTTTTTAAAAAGATCTCAAGATTTTCTTAAGCAGGGTTATCCCTACAGTTGCTGTTGACCAGATGTTACAAAGTTAGCGTGTGCTGGGATCTGCTCAGCCTCTTTGTAATTGCCTACAGGTCCGGCACGTGGGAGTAGGCCAGGTAGGCCGCCACCTTGGGCACCACCTGGCCATGGGGACAGAGGACAATGGCAAGCGCCCCCTCGTTGTCCCTGTTCATGCCAATGGAGCTGGCTGGGAAGCGGCCGCCTGCACGCTTCTTCCTCCGTTCCAATTTGGAACGGAGGAAAAAGCATGTGGGTGGCAGCTTCCCAGGCAGCTGAGTCCCAAGCATTCTCTTTTGGACCACCCCTTGCCTAGCCTCTCTGCCTCTTCAGAGGGACTCAGCTGCCTGAGAAGCTGCCGGCCGCACGCTTTTTCCTCGGAATGGAGGAAGAAGCGTGCAGGCGGCCACTTCCCAGGCAGCTCCCTCTGAAAGGGGCGGGAGGGCTGGGTGAGGAGCGAGCTGAGCAAGAATGCTCGGCCCGCCCCTCGCCCAGCCCTCCCACCCCCTTCAGAGGGAGCTGCCTGGGCCAGCAGAGCATGCCAGTGTGATGACGTCACTTTTGGTGATGTCATTGTGCCATGCATGATGCGCATGTGATTTAAGTCCTTGGGGGGCAGGGGGCAGGGTTCTGCCTGGGACGGCAGAACCTTTAGCACTGGGCCTGATTGCCTACATTTTGTTAAGCCACTTCCTGATGGTCTTGTCAGGTCCATTCATCCTAGTTGCACCTAATCCCAGTTTGACTGTTAGTTCCTGTCTCCCTCCTTCCTTGACTTTGTTTCCCCATATCCGGTACAAGGTGCTGGTCATTACCTTCAAAGCCCTATATGGCCTGGGACCTGCCTACCTGAGGGACCGTCTCTCCCCACACGTTCCCCAGAGAGTACTGAGGTCTGGGACTCAAAACTTGCTCACCATCCCCGGGCCTAAGGAAGTGCGTCTCAAGGCAACTAGAGACAGGGCCTTTTCTACAATGGCCCCTATGTGGTGGAACCAGCTACCAGAAGACGTGAGGGCCCTGCGGGATCTTGCTCAGTTCCGCAGGGCCTGTAAGACAACCCTCTTCCGGTTAGCCTATGCCTGATTAGATAAATGTAGCTGCCAGATTTCTGTGATTATACTGTATAGTTTTAATGTTAAATATTTTAAGGTTTTTTAGGTTTTAAATGTCTGTTTTTAAATGTAATAACTTTGTTCCGATTTTATTGTTTTATTGTTTGTTGTAAGCCGCCCTGAACCACTTGTGGGAAGGGTGGGATATAAGTTACCAAATAAATAAATAAATATCAGACCTCTCTGATTCTTATGAACAAGCTGGGAGGAAAAACTCCAGTGCCACACTTCGTGTTTGAACATAGTGTTGGTTTCCAGTAATTACTTTTCGTATCATGTGGACAGAGTTGGTGATTGTTTTTATTTTGTTTACTTCATTTATACATTGCTTTTCTCCCTAGTGGGGACCCAGAGTAGGACCATTTTCGCACACAGCTAACCTCGCAGTCACAATCCTGTTCCCTCCGCAGCATCTGGTCAGATTTCCCACCATCTGCGCCGAAGTTACAGGAAGTTACAGGAAGTGCTGCGGCTTTTGCGTAGCAAACATAAACCACTAAAACCCAGTTTACGATTGCTATGCAAAATCCGCGGCACTTCCTGTAACTCCGGCGCAGATGGTGGGAAATCCGACCGGACGCTGCGGAGGGAACAGGATTGTGACTGCGAGGTAAGCTGTGTGTGAAAACGGTCTATATTACATCATTTTAACCTCACAACAACCCCGTGAGGTAGGATAGGCCAAGAGTTGTGTGACTGGTTCAACATCAGCCAGCAAGTTTCCATGTCAGAGTGAGTTTTCAGACCTGGGTCTCCCAGGTCCTTGTCCAACACTCATCACTACATCACACTGGATCTCCGCAGTTGTTTCTGATGATAGATAATAGAATAACTGGGGAGAAATGAGAGCCAGTAGTTCATACGTATAAGGACCACATTTAGGGTTGTCAGCCACTGACTGGCAGCTGGTGGAAGCCTGGGGGAAATTAGATGTGGGTGTCATTGGCAAATGGCATTACATCACTTCCAGGGACAAACTGGAAGTGACATCACCCTGCTGTAGGAATCGTCATGGCAATTTCTAGAGCAGATTGACATAATTTCAGGGGGTTTCCCCCCTGGAAGTGATGTAATGCTGTCACTTAGCAATTTAATTTTTTTCCTTTGTATCACAGGAGTGGCAGCAGGAACTGCAAGTTAGAGACAAAGAAAAAGAAGAAGAAGATATTGGATTTATATCCCGCCCTCCACTCTGAAGAGTCTCAGAGCGGCTCACAATCTCCTTTACCTTCCTCCCCCACAACAGACACCCTGTGAGGTGGGTGGGGCTGGAGAGGGCTCTCCCAGCAGCTACCCTTTCAAGGACAACCTCTGCCAGAGCTATGGCTGACCCAAGGCCATGCTAGCAGGTGGCAGTGGAGGAGTGGGGAATCAAACCCGGTTCTCCCAGATAAGAGTCCTCACACTTAACCACTACACCAAACTGGCTCTCCTATCCCAATGAGTAAGTGGCATCCCTAACCATATTCCCAGATGTTAATGGCAAATGAGTCTTGTTGGGCTGGGGAATAATTTTGTCAGTTATCGGTGTTTCCACGTTATGCTTGCACAGAAGCCTACAGCAAACTACACTGGCATGAAACAACACCACGTCCTCCATGTCTGCTGTGCCTTGTCCTCAACTGTTTGCTCAGCCATCTTGAGACTCAAACAGAAGATCATCTTTTAAAAGCACCAAGCTGCCAAGATATATCAAAATCATGCGTTAATCAGATTGGTCTCGTAACAAAGACCTGCCTATTTTAAGAAAGGCTTAATTAGAACAAACATGCCTTTCAGATAAATATAAGCTTTTGTGATACAGCTACATCCATAGCTGTGTCTTTTCTCCCCCATACACCAGCTTGGCAGTGGGTGATCCTGGTATAATTATTACAAGAACTATTTTTGAAGCCTCTGGCTGTTAACACGTGTAACAGTGAGCAAAACAGTGCTAACATTAGGCAAAGGAAAGGCTTTACTGGTAATGAGTCAATGACTTCAAAAGAACAGGTGCTATAAGGGTAAGGACAGCGGAGGGCACTGTAAAAAGGGTCCACCCATTCAACAGGGTGCAGCTGGATAGATCATTTAATTAGCTACGTAGAACGATTTCAAAATTGGGGCAGAAAGGTCCCACTCTTTAACAGAGCTGATGAAGAAATGAAAAAGTAAGCTTATGCGTTTTAAAACGACCCCTTGTACCTTTACCTAAGATTTATCTGAATCGAGAGGAGTGTTCAATATCTCCGGGATTCTCCTAGCCCCCATTTTCTACTTTTAATCCCGAAAGGGTTGAAGATACATACATTTCTTTTTGGTGAATCTGGGTCTGCTTAGTAATAGTGACATGAAAAAACATTTTTAAAAATAGTAAATTAAAGTTCGCAGGAGTATAAAGATACGAAGCGCTGTCAAATTCAAATGGCGTTTAGTGACATCTGCTCAAAATGCTGCATTTTCATAGCCTCAATTTCTATGCTGGTTTTTTTTTTTAAAAAAAGTCTTATACAGGGACTGTAATTGCATAATTCATTAAACATATAGACATCTGGGCTTACTGTATATTTTTGAATGCTTAAAGACAGTATAGAAAGTTTTAATTTCCAATGGTTTTTTTATAGTACACTTAGAGCAGAACATTACAGATGGTGTTCCCTGATTGCTCATAATATCAAATTTAGGTTTTTATGTTTGCATAAATTTCAGAAGCAGCCCAATGGATTTAAGTATCAACGTCCATATGGATGGACTTTGCCCATCAGCAGAACAAATTGTGAGCTATATATTGAGGGGAGGGACGGTGGCTCAGTGATAGAGCATCTGCTTGGTAAGCAGAAGGTCCCAGGTTCAATCCCCGGCATCTCCAACTAAAAAGGGTCCAGGCAAATAGGCATGGAAAACCTCAGCTTGAGACCCTGGAGAGCCGCTGCCAGTCTGAGTAGACAATACTGGATGGACCGAGGGTCTGATTCAGTATAAGGCAGCTTCATATGTTCATATGTTCATATGTATATAGTGCCAAGCTCAGTTATCAACTTAGGTAACATACCTAAATAGACAGACTTCATTGCCCCCTAATTGAAATGAATCAGAACACTGCTCATTCAAATAATGATACATGCATTCACATAATGTAAACAGGTGTTACTTGTATTGCAATGTATATTTAAGTATCTTCCAATAAAATGCATACTATTTTAATAATGCTATTAAATTTAAATCATCATTACTTTATTGCACGAGTAAATATTAGTGGGCCACAGGTGAGCATTTGATACTTTTAAAACCAGAATGCTGAAAGGGTAGCTTAGGACAAACTAATAGTCCTCATAGCTCAGCATAATATTTCTGACTATATTCCCTAACCACAATGTCTTGTTGGAAATATTAAAAGTAGAAAATGGGACCTGACAGAAAATTGCTGCCTTACAGTAAGATTGACACATATTTAGCTGTCAGTTCACACATTTTATTATTTATTTATCTTCAACATTTACCGTATATCCTATATCTCAGTCAGAAAACTTGTTCCCTGGGTGGCTAACAACACATTAAGAACAAAATCCCAGTGTTAAAATAACCAGTAGAAGCCATTTTTAAAAATTCCTCAGCAAGAAAACATTCAAACCAGCAGTTCAGCTGTGTAACATAATACCAGAGTGTGGTCAGACATCTCACGACTTTGCAGAGATGGCAACAGAAGTCACGCTGTTTGGACAGAATTCACTTCCATCCACATAAATGTTCCGTGGGTCCCACACCAAATCCTGACATCTGAAACCAACAAACTGTAGTTTATGCTCATCCTTCAAACCAGGATTTCAAACTGTAATTTGAAGCTGTTTTATAGTTCTGATTTGGAGGGGAAATGCTGGCTATTGTTCATTGATTCAGTGTAAAGACCCACTATACCTTGTGCTTATAGTACAGCTGCACAAAGGATCTTTCCCTTCTTCCATGTGGTACACTGTGGTAGACGAGGAAATTTAAGGGGCAGGTAAGGAAAAGAACACGGGTAGAGGTGGAAAAGTATTTTAAATTGGACTGTGTCAGATACCTGGTAGTAATGCAAGTAAATAAAAGATGTATGGAATATTTATTTCTCATTTTCCAAAGTTAAGATGTGGTTTAATTGTTTACAGTAATCTTGTCATTCCTTTAATACTCCATAAAGCGAATACTTGAAGCTGCAGCATTTATCAGAAGGGAAAGAGACTGGGATGTAATTTTCACTGCTTCTGAAAGTTAAACCTAGAGCTTAATTCTGCAACTTTAAATAAACTGTTACTCACATGGACAGTGACACAGGAAGGGGAGGAGAGGATCTAAAATCTAAGGTGAGTGTGACCAATAGAATTTGAACTTAGCAGAAGTTTAAAATGTAAAAAAATTGAACTCAGCAGAAGGACAGAACAAATTAAAATTTTAAAATCTGAACTTAGCAGAAGAAGACGACGACGATGACATTGGATTTATATCCCGCCCTCCACTCAAGAGTCTCAGAGCGGCTTACAATCTCCTTCATCTTCCTCCTCCACAACAGATAGAGGTAGTTGGGGCTGAGAGAGCTCTTCCAGAAGCTGCCCTTTCAAGGACAAGCTCTGTGATAACCATGGTTGACTCAAGGCCATTCCAGCAGGTGCAAGTGGAGGAGTGGGGAATCAAACCCGGTTCTCCCAGATAAGAGTCCGCACACTTCACCGCTACAACAAAAGAAGAGCAGAGCAATCCTGAGTTATGCCAGTGCTGAGGCATCACTAGTTGCCTCCCTCAGGAGATAGTTATGTAGCAGCAGAATGGGAAAAGGGGCCCCAGCAGTGTTGCTGTCCACTGCTGCAGCAGCATCTTTGGCAATTTTGGGTGTTTTTACACTCTCAGTTTGTGCCTCTCTATCACCGCATTGGAAACTCACCTTTTACATTACCTAATGTTCTCACAACTGTTTTGCATCGTTGCTGCCCGAAGCATCTACATTTGTTTCGGTGAGATGCGTTCTGGCGCTGCTGCGGCAACGTTTTTCTCAAAACTAGTTTTGATCCGGTCATTTCTCTACAGGCATTTCAAACTTGTATTGTAGAAGTTTTCATGCGTTTTAAAAGACTCCTCCAAAAGCCACAAGGTACAGTAATTTGCATGAGAACTGACAGTGCTTGAAATTTTTACATATCATTGCTTGCCTCGTCTTGTAATTTAAATTTGTATTGTTTTTGCAGTGTTGACATGATTTCCAAGCAATCATATACATTTAACTAAGCACTGGTATTCTGGCTGCCCTCTGATCAGAGACCAACCCCCCCCCCCCCCCCCGCAAAAAAAAACAAAACTGAAATGCTTACAGCAGGAAATATAGAAGTTTGGCTATGCAAAATGAGCAAAGCAAATCCACCAATGTAAAAGAAAAATAATTAAAGCGGAATGGTGGCAGGTGATTTGAAGACTCCAAAACTCTGGATCAAACTGAATGTAAAAACACCCTTTGCTTCAACATGGGCAGGGATGGTGACTCAGTGGTAGAGCATCTGCTTGGGAAGCAGAAGGTCCCAGGTTCAATCCCTGGCATCTCCAAAAAAGGCTCCAGGCAAATAGGTGTGAAAAACCTCAGCTTGAGACCCTGGAGAGCCGCTGCCAGTCTGAGAAGACAATACTGACTTCGATGGACCAAGGGTCTGATTCAGTAGAAGGCAGCTTCATATGTTCATATGTTCATTCCATTCAGGTGCTGCTGGGAGCTGGGAGCAGCACAACAGACAGGGCAAGCAGGAACAATGAGAGCAATAAATTGAGGAGGCAAAGCCGAGTGTTGGTTACCAGCAGGGGGTGGAGAGGGGTGGGCCAGAAGAGCATCTCACCTTAAAGAGATCATGTCCTGTCTCAAGCCCTGCCCACCTGTCAGTGTGGAGGGGTGCGCCACTGGCATCCAATGGTGGAGCTCTGCACACAAAGCAAACAGGGCACCAGAGGCTGATGACAGACAAGAATGTGGATGTCTGGGTGTTTACTAGGACTTTTTTTGTAGTAAGAACTCCTTTGCATATTAGGCTGCACCCCCCCCACCCCCCAATTTAGCCAATCCTCCAAGAGCTTACAGGGCTCTTTTTACAGGGCCTACTATAAGCTCTGGGAGGACTGGCTACATCAGAGGGATGTAGCCTAATATGCAAAGGAGTTCCTGCTATAAAAAAAAGGCCCTGGTGTTTACCATTGTCTGAGGTGGCCAGATACATGCTGATACAGTTGAGGGGGTCCCCATGCCAGCCTGTGTGCTACCTCCACTGGAGGCACTGCGGGGGGTGTCATGTGTTACCTCTGCTAGAGGGGCAGAGGCTGCAGGGGGAGGGGCAGGGAGACCCAGAGAGAAGAAGAAGAAGATATTGGATTTATATCCCGCCCTCCACTCCGAAGAGTCTCAGAGCCGCTCACAATCTCCTTTACCTTCCTCCCCCACAACAGACACCCTGTGAGGTGGGTGGGGCTGGAGAGGGCTCTCCCAGCAGCTGCCCTTCCAAGGACAACCTCTGCCAGAGCTATGGCTGACCCAAGGCCATTCCAGCAGGTGCAAGTGGAGGAGTGGGGAATCAAACCCGGTTCTCCCAGATAAGAGTCCGCACACTTAACCACTACACCAAACTGGCTCTCCCTGAAGAGGTCCCCATGAAACCTTCCAATGCACTCCTGTCCCTCACTGGTGTCACTTGCAGTGGCAAGAAGCCCCTCCAGGATTCCAGCAGCCACCTTTGCAGATCTTGGCTGCCCCTCCATCCGTTGCTGGCCTCTGACAAAGGCTTCCCTCTACTCACAATAGCTCTCCATCTACTCCCACTTGGTTGCTGCCTACATGGAGGAAAGGGTGGGTGGGATGGGCTGTGCCAGACCCTGGCCCCATGCTCAGGGACCTAACAAGGGGATTTGGTCATTCCATGTTGTGTGGTTTATTTTCCTACAGTGTTTAGATTCAACTTATCATGTGATGGGGGGGGGGGTGAGGCAATTTTTGTCTGGGGATATGTTGTGGCTCTTTCCCCCCTTGTCACAGAGTCTTTTGCCTCATGGTATTCAAAATGTGGGCATGCAGGGCAAAGACATAACGTATTTTATTTTTGTAAAGAGTCAAGTATATTGAAGAGACTTTTCACCAACAGGGAGAACAGTGATCCAATAACTGTATCACGGCAGGCTCATTTTACGGTTAGGCACTTTCAGTTTTAAAAAAAACAGCCAGGTTTGGGTTACATGCATTTGTGTATCTCATGTAGCATTATATTTAACATTCTTAGTAACTTGCACTGCTTAACTCCTTTAACTATACTTTGAAAACGAGAGTGGATTCCCTCTTCAGCCTTCGCTGCAGCTATATACAGCAATAACAGCGAAAAGTAAATAATGCGTTTTTGTAGCATGCCGATGAATGCGGCAGCTTTCGATGTAGTGGGATCTGTTATGTGATTTTTCTCATCTATTTCTTTCCAGTCCATAAATGTACTTGACCTCTCTATTTTACTTACCAGATGGCAGCAGCGACTACTTTTTGCCTACTTTTTTTTTTCTAAATTCATACATCTCAAACTGCTTTTTTGGTGATCTCGTGGCCCCAACAAGTAATTTATCATCATTGAACAGATTTACAGAATTTACATGGAAAATGCTCTTTTCCACTCCCTCTCCCAAAACAAATGGAAATATTTTCTTCTGCTAAAACTGACTCCCACACCTTATGGTGATGGTTCTCCAGTATCCATATTATAAATTCTATAGCTGCAGCTTTTGAGCGTAGCTGATAGTCTCATACCCTAACTTATGTTGGCTGTGGAAAATTCACCAAGGGAAAGGAGAACTGGCATTTTCTGTAGGGTGATTTTTGTCCTTATAACAGAGCTGAGAAGACCCTTCTTGACATGTTCTTTTCCCCCTCCATATTAATAATATAATAATAATAATAAATTGAAGAAAGGACTTGTGACTGAGAGGTAGAAGCAAAAAATTTAGAGCGCTAATCACCTGTTTGGAGAAAGAGAGGAGGGGTGGTGAGTGGATTCGTTCTCTGTACTCCTCTAAAGCTGACAGAACTGACCATCTGTTGGGTGGCTAGGTGTGCCCAGATACACATGCACGCACAAATAGGAGATAATTTAATGTTTATGGTGCAAGAATCAATCAAAAATCTACGTTCAAATTTTGTGTGTCATTTCTCAATTTACAGAACGTCTGTTGTATCATAAGCTACACAATGTTACTTGTTAATCTATAGTGAAGCCCTCTGGCTAGACAGTGTTGGGTTTTTGTTGCTTTTAAAGTTTTGGAGACATGTAATTAATTAGCAGAGAAGAATTAAATGAAAACATACTGAGACAAAGTTATGGTGACATGAAGCAAAGATGTAAAAAAAAATTGGAAACATACATAATAGTATAAAATGAAAACAATTTTTTAAAGGGACATTTGTAGACTTTTTAATATTTGTGAAGGGTTCTTTGTAAATTACTTTCTTTTCCCTGCTCAACCTGCAGCAGCATTTACAACCAGGATATGCTGTTGTTAAAATATCACTTGTAAAGTCTGTGAAGATACGAACCATGAGGATAGGAAATGTTTTCTACTATAGCACTGTACTATGGCGTTAAGATCTCAACCTCAAAATCAAAACCCATCCTGCAGATGCATGTAAGAAATGTACCCACTCCAGATCCAACTTTGGGTGTATGGCTTTATCTCCTTGGAAAATGCCAAGTTAAGAAACCTTTTGTTTTTGTCATGTCTTTCCATTGAGTGTACTGATCATGAAACCACTGCTGAGTTTCTCTTGCCTTGAAAACACCATAGGGTTGCCATAAGTCAAGTTGTGACTTCATGGTGGGGAAATACTGATCATGGTCGCAGTCTATACTAGCGAACATTTCAATGTCAACTTCGATGTGTTGTATCTTTTCAGGAGTGTAACAGCTCCATGTGATTTTAGGTTTTCTGGAAAGTCAGGTTTTGATGGCAAGAACGGCTTTTTGAAGCAAAGCATTTGGAGTGTTATATCAGGCCATTTCACTGTAAGATTCTCCACAAGGGGTATATAGAATCATGAAGGTGAACTCTGCTCTAAAAAAGCCATTCTTGCTGTCAAAACTTGACTTTCCAAAGGTCCAGCCGGAGTATGCTCTCAGATTAATCTGGGGATCATGTACCATGTTCTTTGAATGTATTTTCAAAGACATGCAACACATTAGCATATATAAAGATAAAATTTCCCTTATCTTGCTTAGAATGGAAGTAGAACAAAAAGCAAGGAAGAAGTCAGAGTGTGCAGTAATCAGGTGTTATGCCATGGTAGAACCTATCCAAATTCATAATCCCATGTATTGACCATGCTGCTCTCAAAAATGAATAACTCCGTGTCTTTCTATGAAAAAGAGCATCAACACATTTTCAGCCCTAATGATCTCTCCACTTTAGATTGTGAAAACGAGAGCATCAGACAGCTCTCATGCTTTCACACTTAAGTTGCAGTGTGGGTCAAACTGATTTTGTGTGCTGCAAACTGACACCGAAATGATACATGGTGTTTGCTTGTGTAGCTTTCCCATGTGTTTCCTGCCATTCACTTTAATCAGCAATGCTGACCCGGTAGGGCCCTTGGCTAGAAGGAATTCCTAAGATATGAGACCACTGAGCTCTGACTTCACAGTAACCAAGACCGTGTCATCAACACACTGTTTTTCTTCGATCTGTGATGCATCTTTTAGCGTTTGGCACCTAAACTGGTGGTCCACCTCATGAAATGTTTCCCTTTAATCTCTTATAAAATAGGGTGGCCAATTTTGCAGAGTAACAAATCTTGTATTATCCGTAGCATCAAGCTTATTTGTTTTTTTTTTTTTTTAATTCTTTCAACTACCAAGTAGCACCTGCTGGTACTGTTTATTTTATTTTTCACTTAAACAGTCTTGGCATGCCGTTTTGTTAAACATTTAAAGCACCTGAGGAAGTCCTAGTTTTAGATCAAGAAAGGATATTCCTTTCAGCATGGGAGGAAATAAAATAATTTGTTAAATATGTCAGATACAGTTCAGCTATTGATTTTTTCACTCCTTGCGTAGCCGACGCTATCCTATCCTGCCTTGTAAATACACACTATGAAAAGCACACTCTTTCTAGGTGCTGCAGCTGGGAGCTCAGCAATAATAGCATTCGTGAGCCTTGAAACAAAAACACGATATATTTACAATGCAACGAATCCCTCTTATGAGTCTTAAAAATGGAAATGCATCGAACTTAAAATGTTTCTAGACTAAAATCCCATGCCTGATTAAATACATTGATGGCTCATGAGTCTTTGCTTCCAAAATAAATTCTAAGATTTAATTATTAAGCCTAGAACAAGGAAGCTTCTCCCATAAGTGCCTCCTCAATCTGGAATCCAGCATCAAAAAAACAGTACTGTTGAGTATAAGGTTAATGGCCACAGAAGAAGTATCCTTCTTTGTGACTCCCCCTAAACTGTGGGAAAAAGCTGCCTGCTTAGAAGTGCTGAATTCAGGAGGTTGGCTTTTCTTCTTAGATGTGTTTTAAGTCACTGAACTTGATTTTATTATTGGTTACTTGGGGGTTTGTTTGGTTTTTGTGGGGCTTTTTTTGCTTCTGATCTCCTTGGTTCTTGTATTATGTTATGATTTTAATTCTTATATCCTTTCTTTCGAGCATGGTAATGCATTATCAAAATGATGAATAATTATATGCCTACTTAGATGCAAGGTTGCATCTCTAAGTCAGAGCTTTTTTCTAGAGACCTTGGAAAGGCTTCGTTCTGTGCATTATTGAGGCAAGAGACCTAGTTTACAGAACTGTCAAGGGTAAATTGACGACAGTGACAATTCCTAAAGCTCATGAGACAAAGCGAACACGCTCACACACAGAGGGAAAGAGTTGGTTCAAGGTATTTTCTCACCCCTAGCAAAATATACCTATTTCGGGACCAAAAAGTCAAAGAGCAAACTGAGCTCCCCACAGTCCTGACAGAACTGAAGGGGTTTATCTTGGAGCTAACCAGCAGCAGTGTGTGGAGTGGCCTCAGGAGGTGATAACAGAGGGGTAACCTGTGCCCATTGCCTCATCCTGTATCACAAGTCGCTGGCAGTGCCATAGGGTCTTAATCTGAACAGTAACAGTGTAGATCTGGAAAGCAACTCCCAGGCCACTGCCCTGCAGTGTGTTGGCACTCTTTTAATCGTGTTGCCCCAACTGTGCATGAGCAGAGAACTGGCTCAACCTAAAGGTAGATTTGGAAACCTTCACTCTTTAGGGATGCCAGCCTCCAGGGATCCCCCAGCATTACAGCAGAGTTCAGTTACCCTGGAGAAAATGGATGCTTTGGAGGATGGATTTTGTGGCATTTGCCCCATTGAGGCCCCCGTCTTCCCCAGACTACACCCCACAAATCTCCAGGAGTTTCCTAACCTGGAGCTGACAATCCACCCCCTCCCCCCAATCTCTCTCCTGTGGTTGGGGAGTCCTGGCAACCCTGAGCTGCTCCACCAGAAAAGACGTCAGTGAAGGTGTATTTTGGAAGGTCAAATGAAGCAATGACAGCAATGGGTCTATATGCTTACACCTGGATCAGTCAAATACAGACTGGTAGCTGGTGTGGATTGTCTGGTTTAAAGAGCAGAAGAGGTGTGTGTAGGCCAGGTGAATGTGTTTCCTATGGATCTGTTTAGAACTGAGGCTTAAAAACTCCTTCCCTTTTTCATCTGTACAATGAATATCCCAGATCAAGCAAACCAAGGAATGAGGGATTCCTTCTATCAAAAGCTAAGGACCTTTACATTAAAGTCCCCATTATAACCATAAGGCTGCAATTGTTTTGAGTATCTCAGGAAGAACGTGACAAAATATTAGCTTTATCAAACCGATAACAATTCTGAAGCTCATGAAAAAAGAGAGTGAACTCTATTGCAAAGAGTTACTCATTTTTCATAAGGGTAAAAACTGCTGCTTATGTTTAATTAAGCCACCCTTCGTTTTAATATCGATATAACATTTGCTGCTAGAAACGCTAAGTTAAGTATTTCTTCTCATTAACAAAGATACCCAGATAGATATCCAAGATGCTTAATAAATATCATTAACCAAATAATTCATCTCTCTCTCTCTCTCTCTCTCTCCCTCTCCCTCTCTCTCTCTCTCTCTGTATTTGTAAAGGAGTATAAAGATATTAACACCTGGGGAAATTGTCAGGTGTCGTGACTGTAACTCCAGTCCGATGAGTACACCTACAGTAGCACAGGAAGTCTACTTTGTCCCGGACTCTCCCTCCTGCAAAAGTTTGTCACCGTTAGTTTGTAAAGACTCATTCTGGCCAAACAGCGAGGCCAGAAAGTCAACACAAGATTGTTGCATATGATGGCAGCGTTTCCTCTCCCACTCCTTTCGTCCTGATTTTTTTGAGTTAAGCAAATGGTGTAACAACATTGCATTGTGAATTTCTCAGCTCTGCAAAGAGCAGATGATGGGTGGTGCAAGGGAAGGGATGCTCCCCATGTGATAACATCACACATTTTGGTTTTCTAAAAAGTCCCCGAGAGAGGAGGGGGAAAAAATTGTGATTTCACCAGTGGTGGTCAGACTTCTGCTGTAATTTTGAGGGTTCTAGCTTGATGTATGCAGATAGAGCGGCACTTGTCCTTTACAAGTGACCCAATGGTAGTTAAAAAAAAAAAAGGTGGAATCTTTCAGGGCTGTCCTAATAGCTGTCTCTGGAAGGCAATTAGACTCATGTATAATAGATTAGTCTCCAGACCTGCCCTTAGTCTCTCCCCTGGAGGGTTATTCTTCTGGGAAAAGGACCACCTCCATCGCAGAACAGCTTTCCAAACATTTGGTTTGTTGTACTGCAGCACTGCCAATTGTCATTATCTTTTAATACATTTGTTTCCTCCATGAAAGCCAAAGCAAAATTTACCTGGGTGGGAAAGTGGAAGGCTTGTTTGTATGTGCTGCATGTGGACAAGTACATGAGTTTAAACGTATATAGGGAAAGGGTAGGAGAGGCTTCCAGCCCGTGTCCCAAATAAATGCCATACTTTGTGACATATGCACACAGCAGCTGTTGTGTCCCGACCATATGAAGTTATTTTACAGGTGCAACAAATAATAGCTTGTTCAGAAATTTTTCACTCAGCAAATCACTGTAAGTATAGCCGATGCTCAAAAGAAGTATAAACTGCTTTCTATAGAATATAACATTGTTTTAATTTATGTTTTATATATGCATATCTATTCACAAAGGTGTTTTTTTTTAATCATTAACAAGAAAATGTGCCTCCCTAGGTACTCACGCCGTAACCTGCATAGGCCAAGCTAGCCCGGAAACACATCTTGGAAACAAAACAGGGTCAGCCCTCCCTAGTATTGAATGGGAGACCTCCAAGGAATACCAGGGTTGTGATGTGGAGCCAGGCAATGTAAGCCACCTCTGAATGTCTCTTGCCTTGAAAACCCTACAGGGTCACCATGATTTATTTGTGACTTGATGGTACTTTCTACCACCACCAACCACCACCAGGCACTCCTATGCACCATGTTCCCTCTCCAGAAATACATGCATGCGGCAACGTGAAGAAGAAGAAGAAGAAGAAGAAGAAGAAGAAGATATTGGATTTATATCCCGCCCTCCACTCCGAAGAGTCTCAGAGCGGCTCACAATCTCCTTTACCTTCCTCCCCCACAACAGACACCCTGTGAGGTAGATGAAGATATTGGATTTATATCCCGCCCTCCACTCCGAAGAGTCTCAGAGCGGCTCACAACCTCCTTTCCCTTCCTCCCCCACAACAGACACCCTGTGAGGTGGGTGGGGCTGAGAGGGCTCTCCCAGCAGCTGCCCTTTCAAGGACAACCTCTGCCAGAGCTATGGCTGACCCAAGGCCATTCCAGCAGGTGCAAGTGGAGGAGTGGGGAATCAAACCCGGTTCTCCCAGATAAGAGTCTGCACACTTAACCACTACACCAAACTGGCTATGCACATAGCTTCCTGACACAGACCGTGAGTCCATTCATTTATTTATTTAATATCTTCAGGGAGATCTTTTTTGCATGTGGAAACCAACATTCCCTCCCCATCAGATAGTGGCCTACTACAAGAACCGGTATATCATATCAGTTTGATAAACGCAGGTTGAATCTGGAATTTCCTTTGCACATGAGGAGGGTATTTTTGCTGCCACAAGAACAATAGGTGCACCTGATTCCTTATGACTTTCCCTCTCGTTCCTGCATCATCTGCCATGTCATTTTGGAGAAACCCTCCAGAAGCAGCCTTCATAGGGGCTGTAGTAGCAAAGAGGATGGAAGGAGGAGGAGGAGGAGAAGGAGATTGGATTTATACCCCACCCTTCACTCAGATTCTCAGAGCAGTTTACAATCTCCTTCCCCTTCCCCTCCCCACAACAGACACCCTGTGAGGTAGGTGGGGCGGCTGAGAGAGAACTGCTCTTGAGATAACAGTTCTGAGAGAACTGTGACTGGCCCAAGATTACACAAGCAGCTGCAAGTGGAGGAGTGGGGAATCAAACCCAGTTCTCCCAGATTAGAGTCCGTGCTCTTAACCACTACACCAAAACTGGCTTGTTGGGTGAGCAGAATCCCAGTTATGCTTCCCTGGATCTCACCCTTCCCTGGATCTCACTCTTCCTTGGATTTCACTTTTCTATACAGTCTAACAGTCCATGTTAACCCGTTATGCCCTTTCCCAGGGATCATATTGACCATAAAGTCACAAACCCAGAAATCTTGTGTGAACCACAGTGAAATCAGACCATGCAGAGGACTGCATTGTAAAGCTCTTTGCCAAGCCATTTTTCTGCACTGATTTCAATTTGCTTGTATATGAAGCAGTACTCAGTTGAGTGCAGCCTTCTTCTGTTAAGACTGTTTCCCAAGCACTGAGCATACATCCACAACTTTGCCAAAGAGCACAATTTCCCCCCCCATTGATTGATCAAACTAAAAGCACCAGATCAGTTCCTATTACTTCTGATTTAGCAGAGACAAAAATTAATTAACCCGAATAAAAAGAATATGCCCCTAGCTGAAGTGTGAACAGAGCTAGTTAAGGCCTATTGAAACTTATTCCTTACAGTCTCGTCCTCTAAAGTAATATTCAAAAATTGTTTGCTTTCATCTGCTGACACCAAGCACAAAATGTTTGAAAGCCAACCCCAATTTTGTCAGCTTGTTTCCAAACATCCACTATGCTTGTAACCTCCTCTGTGATGGAGCCATGAGCTGACTACGTTTTTGATTTCCTATCTGGGCGCAGAGCCGGGGACGGCAGAGTGACCGGAAGGGTGAGCGAGAAAAAGTCTCGATTCCCAATCTCAGCACACTTATGAAATAACCATTGTGGTGTATGGGGAGTGTGGCATACACTAATATACGAAAAGCAATTGTATTCAGGTTGGGAGTCTAGATGGCTCCGATAATTATGTACAACTAATTAATTCAAAATCTGTTTATCAACAGTAATCTGTAGCTGTGGCATTTTGTCCCAGCGGCATTAACAAAGGCTTATCACCTGCTTGCTTGTTGAGATTTGTCTCCAAAGCAAGTTAATACAAATAATATATATCTATATCTAGCTCAATTCCCACAACTAACGCTTCCCAGAACTTGCAAGAACTTTTAGGATCCGAAACCAATTAGTTTTCCCAGCTTAAATCTTACACACCTCCAGGTGATGGTGAGAGATGCTGAAAACATCAAGATTTCCTGTTTTTCAGTTGCCTGCATTTTATGGCAGAAGTTTTATATTATAAAGAAACTATTTAATTGATAGGGACAGGGCTTTTTTTCCCTGCCAGAGCCCACAGGAGTGGAGCTTCTCTTGGGCTGGCAATGGCTCTGGTAGCCACGTGCTCCCAGGCCAGGAGGTGTGGCCTAACATGCAAATGAGCTCCTGCTGGGCTTTTTCTAACCCCCCCCAACACACCAGATAGAGATAACATCTAGCTATACGGCCGCTTGGTTTGGCGGCATTATTTAGGTTTACTAAATATTTGAAAGTTTGGCTCTAACAGGATTCTTTATTATATTGGCTTCCTGGTCACCCTGCCTGTAACATCCAAATGTTCAAAGTTCACAACTGCATCAATTCATCATATAGATCAAATAGATCATCTGAGATCTAGTTCTCAAAATCTTTTAAAAGTCCCTGGACCAAGGGAGGTTAGATTGAAAACAACGAGGGAGCAAGCCTTCTCAACAATGGCTCCCCATTGGTGGAATCAACTACCAGAAGAGGTGCGAGCCCTGCGAGACCTAAACCAGTTTCGCAGGGCTTGAAAAACTGCCCTCTTTCAGCTGGCATTAAGTGAAACCCGGGAAACGACATCTAGCCATCCTATACATAGTTTGAACTGTAGCACCGAAATTTACAATTTACAATGGTCTAACTGTCTATTTAATTTTAACTTAATTTATGAATGTAATTTTATCTATTTTTAATTGTTTAACTGTTTTGTAGTAATATTGTATTTTACTGTAATCATGGTGTATGCCGTGTCGTGTTAGCTGCCCTGAGCCTGCCTTTGGCGGGGGAGGGCGGGATATAAAAATAAATTTATTATTATTATTATTATTATTATTATTATTGTTGTTGTTGTTGTTGTTGTTGTTGTTGTTATTATTATTATTATTATTATTATTATTATTATATCTTTAAGTCCTTGCAGTGCAATGATTAGGGTTGTCAGTCCTTGGCTGGCAACTGGCAAGAAGCTAACTAGGTTGGTGGTAGATTCAGCTGTTGGTCTGAAACAATAGAATAAAATTTAAGCCCAGTGGCACCTTTACAACCAACAAAGTCTAATTCAGGGTATAAGCTTTCAAGTACATTGGAGGGCAGGAGATAAACGGTGTCACATAGTTCCTTGATGTCATTTTTAAAATCAAAACCTGGAAATGATGTCACCACGATGCAGTGATGTCACTTCTGGTTTCCAGTCAGCAATGATGCCACATCACATGTGGTTTCAGCTGCTCTGACTGCAGGCAAGTAGCAACCCTAAATCTAAGTCCACTGAAGTCTTGCAGTTCCAAAAGTGATTTGTCATGTAGTTTGGGGTGGGGGGAGGGAAAGCAGGCTTGCTTTTCAGGAACCACATCTTGGGTTTAGTGGGCTAGTTAGGTTGCTCTTAGAACTCTGACCAATAGAACCGAGTAGGCGGGTACCCCCTTCCATGGTCTGATGAAGTATGCATGTATACGAAAGCTTACATTCTGAATAAAACTTCGTTGGTCTTAAAGGTGCTACTGGATTCCTACTTTGCTCTGTTACTTCAGACCAAAATGGCTGCCCACCTGGATCCAACTCTGACCAATATCTGAATTATAGCTGGGGTCTCATAATAATAATAATAATAATAATAATAATAATAATAAATTTATTTTTGTATCCCCCGCCAAAGGCAGGCTCAGGGCGGCTAACAAGGCATGGTAAGTACCATGGTTACAATAAAATACAATCATTACTATAAACAGTTAAAATAGATTAAGTTACATTCATAAGTTAAACTAAAAATTAGATACCAGAGTAAACCATTATGATTTATCAATTAAGGTGCTACAATTCAGAGTATGTATAGGATGGCTAGCTGTCATATCCCGGGCTTCATCCTAAAAGCGAGCTGAAAGAGGGCGGTTTTGCAAACCCTGCGAAACTGATTTAGGTCTCGCAGGGCTCGCACCTCCTCTGGTAGTTGATTCCACCATTGGGGAGCCATTGTTGAGAAGGCTTGCTTCCTCGTTGATTTCAATCTAGCCTTCCTTGGTCCAGGGATTTTTAAAAGGTTTTGAGAACTAGATCTCAGTGCTCTCTGAGGAACATATGGAGAGAGGCGGTCCCTAAGGTAGGCAGAAGACTGGAAGAAGTATAACAAATGGAAATCCAAAACAGCCATGCCTTCTAAATTACCACAAAGATAAAGCAGCTGCACAGAGTGCAGAAAAGAAGCAGGCAATATATTTGTCCCTCCCAAGCTACCTGTGAATACAATGATATGCAAAACTTTCTATTAATAGTTTTACTCCTTATGAAGTCACAGGTCCTGGCTGTGGGGCTCCAGGCCACAGCAGGTGAGGATTTGTCCTTGTATGTCAGAGCACATGGATGTGGAATAGTATAGCATAGCTGGATCTCATCAGATCAGATCCCAGAAGCTATGAAGCTTCAGTATTTGGATGGGAGACCACCAAGGCAATGGCAAACCCAGAAAATTCTGTGGGATGAACATATGATGCTGCCTTCTACTGAATCAGACCCTTGGTCCATCAAAGTCAGTATTGTCTTCTCAGACTGGCAGAGGCTCTCCAGGGTCTCAAGCTGAGGCTTTTGACACCTATTTGCCTGGACCCTTTTTTGGAGATGCCAGGGATTGAACCTGGGACCTTCTGCTTCCCAAGCAGATGCTCTACCACTGAGCCACCGTCCCTCCCCATAACTCAGCTGCAACTTGATGGCACTTTACACACACATCAGGGTACAGATTCTCCAGGGCTCTCCCTCTGAAAACGTTACAAATAGAGTTGCCAACTGCTGGGGAGGGGGGAAAAAACATCATTTTCTTTTAACAGGTGCTTAATAGGATGTTATTGATCCCCATGCTATATAAAAAAAAAACTTCACTTGCCCTTTTCCACAGAGGAAGGTCCTATTAAAGGGATCTTCCTCCAGGCCTGTTGGCACCCTGGGGAGAGGACCACTCTGAACTCTCCTTTTGAAGAAGGAGGAACAATATTCTTGTTACTGAGGTGAAATTTTCTCTCTCCCATTTTCTTTCTCTGGTTTAGGTTATTTCTAGCACTGCTCTTTTCTTAAACGTTTTTCCTTCCTCTAAATAACTTGTGGTTGTTTGCGAATGAAAAGGGGAGGGACAGTGGCTCAGTGGTAGAGCATCTGCTTGGTAAGCAGAAGGTTCCAGGTTCAATCCCCGGCATCTCCAACTAAAAAGGGTCCAGGCAAATAGGTGTGAAAAACTTCAGCTTGAGACCCTGGAGAGCCGCTGCCAGTCTGAGTAGATAATACTGACTTTGATGGACCGAAGGTCTGATTCAGTATAAGGCAGCTTCATGTGTGTTCAAACCATCCACTCAAAGGCTGCAGTCCTATGCGTGTTTACTTGGCAAAGTGGGACTGAATTCTGACTGCATAGGGGAAATGCTGCACTGATCCAGATCTGCTCAGGTCTGCTCAGAAGTCCATGTTATTCAGTGGGGCTTAATCTCAGCAAAATGTTCTTTGGATTTCAGCCTTAATTTCCCATATTGATCCTATGATTAGGTTTCCCAACTTCCAAGTGGTTGCTGGAGATCTGGGATTATAGCCTATCTCCAGACGATCAGTCCATCTGGAGGAAATGGCTGCTTTGGAAGGTGGATTCTGTGGCATTATACCCCACTGAAGTCCTTCCCCTCCCCAAATTGCACCAGGCCCGTAGCTACGAGGGGGCCTGTGGGGGCACAGCCCCCTGACTGCTAGGCGGGGTCCCCTGACTTGGGGCCCCTAACCAGCCTCCAGTGCCTCGGCTGCATACTTCTCCCTTCTGCCACCATCATACACCGTGTTGCTTCTGCTTGCTTACGGGATGTGATCATACACAGTTGCTTCTGCTTGCTTAGGGGCTGGAAGAATTCTCTGACCCCTCAGCAAGCAGAAACAAGGGGGCACTTTCAGCCCAGGACTGAAAGTTAAGCTCCGAGTTGCTTCTGCTTCCTTAGGGGCTGGAAGAAATCTCTGACCCCTCAGCAAGCAGAAACAATGGGGCACTTTCAGCGTCCAGGACTAAAAGTTAATCTCCGAGTTGCTTCTGCTTCCTTAGGGGCTGGAAAAAATCTTTGACTCCTCAGCAAGTAGAAACAATGAGGCACTTTCAGCGCCCAGGACTGAAAGTTAAGCTCAGTGTTGCTTCTGCTTCCTTAGGGGCTGGAAAAAATCTTTGACCCCTCAGCAAGCAGAAACAACGGGGCACTTTTGGCGCCCAGAACTGAAAGTTAAGCTCCACTTTGGGCTGACGTTGGGCTAGTGGGCGCCTGCAAGAAGAGGCCATTCTGGCCCTCAAGTGGAGTGGCGGGGGTAGGGAGCGGATGGCTCCATTGTAGGCTTTCTCTGCCAGACAGTGCAGGGTAGAGTAGGCTGGAAGTCCGTGGCTGGGGATCAGTGGAGGGGTGATGTTCGCCTGCAGGGGTTTTCTGGCCTGGTCTCTTTGCCCACCCGAGCGAGGGAGCTGCGCTTGGGCAGCCTCAGCTCGCCCTCCGACAGGAAGAAATCTGAATCAGAGGTCTTGTAGCCCCAGAAGTCAGCTGCAACTTGGTGGCGCTTTCCACCCCCCCTTGTCCCGCCGGATAATGCTACAGGTAAAGGCAGGAGACCATGTGGCATGTATCTAAACCTCTGAGTGGCTCCCCACCAGAGCTGCTGGAAGAGGGGTGGGAAGGGATCACCTTGGGGCAACTGTGGGGAGGGGGGAGGCTGCATGGTAGCGAGCTGGCAGCTTTCCTCCTCAGCGGTGGTAGGAGAAAAGGCCATGGAGGTTGGAGTCACTATGTGCCTCCTGAAAAAAATCAGGGCCCCCCAATTCTTCAAATCCTGGCTATGGGGCTGAATTGCACTCTCCTCAGGCTCCACCTTCAAAAATCTCCAGGTATTTCCCAACTGGCAACCCTGAAACCAGGGGTGGAATTCTAGCAGGAGCTCCTTTGCATGTTAGTCCACACACCCCTGATGTAGCCAATCCTCCGAGAGCTTACAAAAAAAGAGCCTTGTAAGCTCTTGGAGGATTGGCTGCATCAGGGGTGTGTGGCCTAATATGCAAAGGAGCTCCTGCTAGAATTCCACCCCTGCCTGTAACACATAATGTATTCATTATATGAATATATACATTGAATGGTGGGAGGATAGATGTGGAGAGAGAGAGAGAGCTTGCTGAATTTGGAGCTGAAGAGCTACAATATATTATGTATTCATTATATGAAAAAGCTATTTAACTTAGGCACTGATGTGATGGTAGGTAGGTAGTGAAGGACTTTGTGCTGTCTCTTAGCCACAGACTCAGAGGGGGACTATAGAGAGTCAGAGAGAGAGGTCAAGACCTTTCTTCCTTTCTACTGCTGTGATGTTTCCTTTCTGCTGTTGTGATGCTATCCCTTTGATCTCCAGATTGCTATTCTCTTCCTTTCCCTCCACACTCCTCTCCATCTTGCAGCATGAGGGCAGGACATGCTCTCTGCATCTCTATCCATCCTAGCTAGTTAGACTTGATTAGAATCCTGTCTTGACCCTATCCTGTCTAGAATGGAGTTCCTTACAACAACGGACTCATTAGTTTTTTTGCAAAGATAAGGAGGCTACATGTGTAACTTTGTTTCTTAGCAGCACACACCAGCCAGATAGACTCTGCTAATCTAATATTCCATCAGGTAGGTTGGTGGATAGATAGATGCATGGATACACAGGGAGAAAGAGAGCGACTGCTGAATTTGGAGCTGAATAGCTATAATGTATGAAAGTCCAAGGTAGGAAATATTTCAGTCCTGGATAACATCAGCTCCATAAATAAACCAGATGTCAAACACACAAACAGTACGGAGGGTAATGCCTACAGAGGATTGTTAAAATGCGCCAACTTTCAGTTTCAGTTAAAATGCAAATGCCCCAGAACTATCCGCTGCTCATCTTTCCTGATCCTGCAAAGCTCAGAGGTGTGACAAAGAAAGAGTTAAAAATTCCCCCAAGTTTTCTGATTAATTGCTTATCATTTAAAGAGATTGTTAAATGTCAAAAAGTGTCCCCCCCCTCCTCCCAGCTATCAGTCTAAAACTGAACATACTGTGAGACATAAGGTACCAGGTGCCTTGGCTCTAAACTATCAAGTCTGTGGGCATTCTGTTATAACAGGTGCTCCAAAAATTTGAACAGATTTTAACAAGAGCTGTATGGGCTTTTTAATTAGCCTGGTTACTCAGCATGTGTAAGAAAGCACTAGGTATATGCTTAAAAACATCACAGTGTCTTATAGCAAAAAAAAAAAAAAAAAAGGGGGGGGGGGAGAAAGCCAAAGCTTCACATGCCTGAACGGATTTTTTTTAAGTTCTTGGTGTTTTCTTTTTTGCTTTCTTTCTGATGGGGGGGGGGGAAGAAATCTGATTGTCCCTTGCAAAACACCCTTACTAGTGAGAAGCAATGGTTATTTTTTTTTTAAGTGCTTTAAATCTTGGCTGTACCTGTCTGTACCAGGGAACTGTGTCTTTGCCTTACAGAACTATGGACAGAGAACAATAAGAAATTCTTGAGGTGTTGCTTCTCTGCAGTTTCAGTACTGCTCGTGTCATTTTCCTAATGCACATTAACAGGAAACATTGAGAAACACCATTACCTGGAAAAGAAAACTTGGTCTGTTCTTTGGAATTTAATGGTCTGGAGGGTTTCGCACAAAGGTCAGTAGCTAGGAACAAAATCACTGCTTTGTAAACTAAACTTGTCACAAGATGAGTATTCAGAAATCAGTTTCCTTGTATAGAATTTGCTTTGTTTTTTTTTTTTTTTGAAGAAAGGATAGTAGGGTTGAAATTTATGATTGGGTTTTATCTATGAGAAATCTGTGATCTGAGCAGATTACATTCTCAGTCATCTGACGTATTACTTCCCTTTTATCTGGTTGCTTAGATTTTCACCTCTGGAAATGTCATGCTATTTCATGTAATATTTAATGCTTTTGAGCTGGTAGCTGGTATAGTGTGCTTCTGCTGCATAGGAAAGTCCATATTATTTGCCATACTTCACTGCCTATTGTTTTCTTTCCTGTTCTTCTTTGCTGTCAAGTTACACCAAATTTATGACATAAAGGCGTTTTCCCACAGAGTTTACAGCGGAGCGACGTCCCTCTTTACCGCGCAGCATCTGCGCGGATTTCCCACCAACTGCTCCGCAGAACCAGGAAGCGCCGAGCCTTTTGCGTCGCAAATGTAAACCGCTAAAAACCAGTTTACGTTAGCGACGCAAAAGCCGCGGCTCTTCCTGGTTCTGCAGAGCAGTTGGTGGGAAATCCGCGCAGACGCTGCGCGGTGAAGAGGGACGTCGCTCTGCGGTAAGCTCTGTGGGAAAACGCCCAAAGTTTTCATGGCAAGTGACATTCAAAGGTGGTTTGCCATTAACTGCCTCTATGAAGCAACCCAAGACTTGGACCCATTTCCCACTATCCTTACCTCGCTCTCACTCTACTCTTCTCTGCGGGGCTTCCATTGGATTTCACGCTATCTGCCCCAGGGCTGCAACTAGCTTCAGAGAGCCAGTTAGGTGTAGTGGTTAAGTGCGTAGACTCTTAACGGGGAGAAACTGGGCTTGATTCCCCACTCCTCCACTTGCACCTGCTGGAATGGCCCTGGGTCAGCCATAGCTCACGCAGAGCTTGTCCTTGAAAGGGCAGCTGCTGTGGGAGCCCTCTCCAGCCCCACCCACCTCACAGGGTGTCTGTTGTGGGGGAGGAAGATAAAGGAGATTGTGGGCTGCTCTGAGACTCTATCCTTGAAAGGGCAGCTGCTGTGAGAGCCCTCTCCAGCCCCACCCACCCCACAGGGTGTTTGTTGTGGGGGAGGAAGATAAAGGAGATTGTGGGCTGCTCTGAGACTCTATCCTTGAAAGGGCAGCTGCTGTGAGAGCCCTCTCCAGCCCCACCCACCCCACAGGGTGTTTGTTGTGGGGGAGGAAGATAAAGGAGATTGTGGGCTGCTCTGAGACTCTATCCTTGAAAGGGCAGCTGCTGTGAGAGCCCTCTCCAGCCCCACCCACCCCACAGGGTGTCTGTTGTGGGGGAGGAAGATAAAGGAGATTGTGGGCTGCTCTGAGACTCTGTCCTTGAAAGGGCAGCTGCTGTGAGAGCCCTCTCCAGCCCCACCCACCTCACAGGGTGTCTGTTGTGGGGGAGGAAGATAAAGGAGATTGTGGGCTGCTCTGAGACTCTATCCTTGAAAGGGCAGCTGCTGTGAGAGCCCTCTCCAGCCCCACCCACCCCACAGGGTGTCTGTTGTGGGGGAGGAAGATAAAGGAGATTGTGAGCTGCTCTGAGACTCTGAGTGCGGGGCAGAATATAAATCTAATGTCTTCTTCTTCTTCTTCACCTTTTTTGCATGGCAAACAGAAACTGGTTTTTAGAGGATCTTGTTTGCTGTGTGAAAGAGGTGGAGTGAGTTGCAGCCCCCGGGGCAACTTGTGCAAAATCCGACAGAAGCCCCGCCGAGAAGAGGAGACTGAGAGCGGGATAAGGTTCATGGGAAATTGGCCTTGGTCTCCCATCCAAGTACTAACCAGGGTTGACCCTGCTTAGCTTCTGCAATTTGACAAGATTGGGCAAGCCTGGGTCATCCAGGTCAGGGCTGTTTTATCATAGCTCTTGTTATTCTTTCAGCATAGCATAGTAGCCTAAGCCTGACATGTCAAACATCCAGCCCACAGGCCATAACTGACCCATCCAGGGCTCTTATCTGGCCTGCAAGCCCTCTTATGCAACAGTTTGAATGGAAAGGGGGAGCTGCAAAGGTCAGGGATAGGAGAAGACATTCAGAAAAGCATGCTGGGTTTGTGCACAGCAGAGGCAAGTGCTGGATGTGTGCTTGCACATAGGGAGTAATATTTTGGGTGGCAAGAGAATGCTGTGGAGCTGTCAGGAATTAAAAGTCTGCAAAAGGCAATTAAAGTGGAGCTGGCTTCTTTGGAGAGCGGCAGCGCTTGAAGACTGTGGTGCTGGGAAACACTGCGGTTCCCTTGTGGTTCGAGCCTGTTGCTGAATTTGGGACTTTGACAGAAAGAGGCGTGGGATTGTGCAGCTGCCTTACTCCCTCTGCTCCCCAAAGCCTGTTGACAGTAGCAGTTTCTTTAAGGCAGGGCTTGTTGGGTTCCCCTGGTTGATGCCACTTGGCCATCTGTCTTCAGCTGCTGAACCAGTGGCAATGGAATGCAGCGTTTCATCCTCCAGCTCACCAAAAGTTTCTGAAATGTGTTCACCTTTAAAGAGCCATTGTTGCGCTCTGATTACCAGGCAGTTACCTCTGTTTGCTGTGAAAAATACCGAACAAGGGGGAATTAGTTAGGTGCTGAGGAAGGATGTGGATCACAGTTGGTGGTAAAATATCTCCGGTACCTGGCATTACACTTTACGTGCACAATACTGGAATAATTTTAATATGATGTAACAAACTATGTAGTCAAATGTACGTGTTAAGCATATGCTTCCAGTCATTTCTTTTCTTGATTTAAGGTAGGACGTGTGTGTATTCAGACACAAACTGATCAAAACAGACTTCATTTGTTTAAAACAATATTAAAAATAATGAAGAAGAAGAAGAAGAAGTCTTAGAGTGGGAATATTATTGGCAGGAAGATCAATAGGCTCGCCTGCTATCAAATTCTCAGGAGTAACAAGAAAATTTTGTTAATACTTTTCTTGTTCCCTGGCACCTCACCAATACTACTTCTGTTCCATCATCCACCCAGATATGTGTCTGACAAGGATATCATCCAACCAAAAACGTTTTCTGATGTTCCCACTGAGTAAAATAATCCAGGTTGGTATTTCCATGCACTGCAATCAGATGACCTCTGTATATAAAAAAGGAACACTTGATTTGGGATTTGAATTTCAGATGAAAGCAATCAGAAACTGCACTTTCCCCTTTAAAAATTGTCCCCTTCCCTACCTGTTCTCATAAATGGAAAAAGTGTACTGATCACTTGTTCAGTTTAGTTGTATATGACCATTGGTCATATACTAAATCCCTAATATATAAAAATACACAACTGGTTATTAAATTCAGTTATATTCATTTATATAGCCCGTTGGGGGAGGGTGGGATATAAATTTGATAAAATAAAAAATAAATAATATATAAAATGTCTAAAATACCTCAGATCAAAATTGTAAACAGAATTTACAAATCCCAGTTTCAATTATTACAATGTTAATGCCTTGCATCTCAGTAGGCTGCATTCCTAAGAACCACCTTTCCTCTAACTTTCCTGGTTGTGAATGCAAAGAATGCTTACCTTATAAGAGACCAGTGATCACTTGTTAAGAAAGTGACAGGAAGGCTGTTAACAGACAGCTGGCTCAGAGCAGCATCAAGCCGACCTGGAAGTGAGTTGGCCAGAAAAGGAGTGCCTGGGAGCATCCTGACAGCGGGAGGGGCCACGGGCACCCCGGGGAGCATCTAGAATGCTCACGTGCTCCGTCTGCAGCTCACCAGGCACTTTCCAGGTGCTCCCTGGCCATCCTAGATGGCTGGAGAGATGCCTCAGAGGCGCCCCAGCAAAAAGCCACAATTTTTAAAGTGGTGACTTTTTGAGCTGGCTCCTGGTAAGTTGGGGACTCCTGGTAAGTTGGCTTGGGGACAAAACAGGGATGGGAGGACAGGCAGATGTGCTGGTGTAGATGTGCTTTTGGAGGTTCTTGCCTGCCATCCCCGGAGTGGTTTAAACCACCCATCTGTAACTAGCTGAAACGTCTTTTTTTTTAACGCAAAACCAGAGGCCACAAAGAAAGAAAACAAATTCTCATGCAGCGCTGTACTCTGATACTGGGAGCATTTTCTGCTAGCCAAGCTGTAGTTTTGGAAATCAGTTCTGTATTGGGCAAAAACTATTTAAATTATCCCAAAACAGTTACAGTCATGTTGTGAAGCCAAAAAGCTCCACTTGCCCAAGTATCCCGTTTTGTTTAAAACGGATCACCTATCCTACTTTTAAATGTTGGAAAAGGGGGTGAGGGTGGGAAATGCATCCATGTACCAATTCACACTTTCCTGTACAAGTGAGAATTTTAATTGCCTTTAAAATTGTGATGCTTTCTCCTCTCTCCCTGAAATTTGGCAAAGAGAATCTCTTGGGTGAAGGGTATAACCACTGAGAATTTTCTCTCTAATGGGTAGAAAACAAAACAAGTTACAGCCAGAAATCAATGGCAGCAAATGATAAAGAATCTGAGTAGCTGTAATAACTACACTTAAAAGCAACACACACACACGAACAGAAGGACCCAAATACAAATTATATAAAATTTCTCTGCACAAATAAGAAACCATTATGACTCTTCAGTGACATGCTCTCTCTAAGTACATTACGAGAAACTTTACACTGCAGGTGTAAGGTTTATGCATGTCATGAGCAAAACAAAGAGCCATGGTTTGGAATGTTGTGAGACTACATCTCAAGGCAAACTGTTCAGATGTATTTGGGACCAATTTTGCATATTAAAACTATGTATATGCCATTTCATAACCACAAGGTTCTCCTATGGTCTTGGGACAGTACCTCTTCAAAATCGAGAGAATGTGGCTTAGTGGTAGGCCACACACACTGACACCAAGCCAGCTGGAATTGTGTTCCTGTGCGTTTCTGCTCAAAAAAAGTCCTGTGCTTGACATGCAGAATGTCTGAAGTTCAATCCCAGTATCTCCAGTCAAAAGGACCAGGCAGTAGGTGATATGAAAGCTCTCTGCCTGAGACCCCCGGGACCTTCCAATCTGAGTAGACCAAACTGGCTTTGATAGGCTGATGGTCTAATTCAGTATAAGGCAGTTTCACGTGTTTATGTGTAACTGAATGCCTCCTCCTTGTCCAAAATGTTCTGATCATAGAAAAGCGACACATTTTACCAGTCCTAGCGTGATTCAATCTCACTGAAACAAGAAGTGTTTCAGAATAGCACAGACAATAGCTGCTCCTATTATAAGAAAACACTTGGTCCCTCCCAGACCTCACAACAGCCAATCGGTAGTTGGTTGACCCTTTCTCATGGCAACCATTTTGTGATGGCATTGACTACCTATTCAGGAAATTCCAAAAGTTCAACAAGTTTGGGGACCCTTGATCTAGACATGATGCTGAATATGAGACTCAGCTTCAAATTCTCCCTCTGTCTTTTATGCCACAGAAGGGGCACAGGAGTCAGGGAAGTTCACGATGCACATAATTTTGCATAAATATTATAGGGAAGAAGGCAACACAGGGCAACTTTTGACTATCATTCTGCGAGGCAGGGGATTTCAAATTTGGGGAAACAGAGTAGAGGTGACTGGTTCTGTCTGGTTTTCACTGAAACATTTTGATGAAGTTAAATGTGCTTTCCTACAAAACCTTGGCAGAAGAAATATATTCTCCTCTAAAACCCTGGCAAAGATTCTCAGGACTCTAAAAAGGTGAAAGCCAGTGGGTTTTTTTTGGGGGGGGGGATCCTTTTAAATAAATATGAAGAGGGTCTAACAGCACAACCATCCAATTTAAAGGCATAGCATTTTAATACATTTTAAAGATATGTACAACCCCCTCCCCAGATGTATTTAGTACTTTGCATGTACAAATGATCCTAAATAAGCCCATCACAACATTCCCAAAATATGCCCCTGGGAAAACTCCTTGTGGAACAATTTATGCCCACTATGAATTTTTATATTGTGCCTTAAATGAGGACGGTGTGCCATTGATTGCTCACTTTATAGAGAGTCAGAAGGACTAACTTTTAAAAACCACAAGTCGGGGAGCTAGGAGTTAAGTCGCTAATTACATTTTATTTATCTTTCTTACATTTAGTTTGGCAGTTCTGACTATCTTTTCACTGTATAATGTTGGAGGTCAATTAGAATTCAGCTGATCTTGGAGTCAGTTGACAATGACGTTTATAATTAGATGGAAGACAGGAGAGGAGCTCCTGTTTTCTCTTTCTTTCCCTCATTAGAGCTGGTTGCCTCAGCCAGTTTTACTGCTAGCTTAGAGTCAAGGGAAAAGGTCATGTGCCTGCTCCCTGAACGAACTGTTTTGCAAAATGCAGCTGTCTTTTTCTGTGGATGCCTTCTATCCTTAAGAAAGGAAACTCTTGCTTTAAAAAAAATCAAAAACTTCAGATTCAGCATTGTCGACAGTTAAAACTGAGCATTTATCCAAAGTGGAGAGGTGTTAGGCTTTTGTCCACCTAAATTTAAATTAAGAGAGATTCTCAGCTGAAAGCATTTCTCTTTTTTAAAAAACGGGTCTTGATTCCTCCCCCCTTTCAACCCAATTAATCTGGAATTTGCCTCTGAATTAGAACCTAATTTCTTTTTGGAACAGTCTTTCCAGAATCTTCCTCTGATGACATTCTCAGCATATTCTCTCAGTATTCAAATGTTATGCAAAATATTCATGAGTAGTCAATATTGGTTACTGATAGTATTTTCATAGGATTTCAGCACTGATATTGGATATTAACATTTGATGTGAGACGTATTTTGTATTTGACTCTGATATATGGCATGTAATATAGTTTAAGATTTGGTTGTATTTGACATGCAATGGTATTTAGCATTTGACATCTGGTGGTGTATTTACTATCTAACGGTATTTATTTGAAAATGGGCAAAACCGAGATTTAAAAATTTATGTCCGTCACAATTTAAGCAACAAACCTAAGCCGTTTCAGCAATTATATTTCAGTTCCACAACGTGAATTCATATCACAATTTTTGCACCCAAATACTGAAATGCAAAATCTGAATTGATGGTGAATTTGCAAGTATTTGTTTCAGATGTCACATGAATGCCTTTGTTCTGAGTACTGGTAACATGATGCCTTTGTAAAGCCAAAATGACAGAAATATTACATTTCCCCAAAGGGAATCTTATTAAAATGGCTCATCTGTCTATTAAAAAGCTCCACTCCCCTCTTCTTTAATGATAAAAGCATCTTATCCTCAGTTCCCAGCACAAGTAAATGGCCAATCAGAGACAACACCATGAGGGCCGTTTTGGCCTTGTTCTCAAGACCAAAAGGGGGCATCAGATTTGGACATACGTCAATTGGCGCTTGCGAAGTTTTGCAACTTGGGGCCAAACGAAATGTTATGTACTGAGTTTGTAGGAGGGGCTTCAGTTTTACCTCCCCTGCGCTGTTTCCCCAGGTTGAACAGGCTGTGCTGTGTGTGTGTGTGTGTGTGGGGGGGTAGTTTGCCCCATTGTGGGGCTGCATGTATGCAGATTGCAGCACAATAGGGGCAAACTTGGCCCCTGTAGTCATTTTTGCTTGGAAAATGGTGTGGGAGGAAGGAAGGATCCGGAGTTACCCCAGAATTATAGTTCATCTCAGATCCCGTGAAGAAAATGGATGCTTTGGAGGGTGGACTCTATGACATTGTTCCCCTCTGACGTCCCTATCTTCCCTAGGCTCCATCCCCAAATCTTTAGGAGTTTCCCAGACTGAATCTGGCAACCTACCCCCCGCACCCCGACCCCCCAGCAGTGGCCAGGGGGAACCCGGCAGCCCTTTGGTTGCCCTTGCCAGTTTTCCTCCTTTCTCAATTTTATCTACTGGGCAATGATGCCATCAGACTTTAAAAAAAAATACTCTGCACACTTTAACCACCAGAGGACAGAGTGAGGAACAGAAACAATTCATACTGCACTTGTGGGAACACTTTTTTTTTTTTTTTTCAAATTAAACTTCTAGTCATCTTGATAAGAGATAGAAAAGACCAGGAAAAAAAAATCTTTAAGTGTCTATTGGTGCATTATTTTACCAGCAAATATAAACCTAATAAAAGATATGAATACACACACAGCTGATTATATGCCCCAATCCCATCGATTGCATTGATTTACACTGTGTAATCAATTTAAGTCTCAGTGAGAAAGGCAGATTATAAATAATCTAAATGAAAGAAAAGATAACATTTTCTTCATCATGAGAAGAAGGGCAGGAGTGATTACATCAGCACTTAGTTTTAATGGCCAGGGAAATGCTGTTTGCCAATTTACAACCCGAATACGGCGGGTTGGTGCTGGCGGCAGGGTGGCTCGCCCTTTGGACAAGGCGGGGTCAGGGGGTGACCCCAGGGCTTGTCCTGTTTAGGTCTCATCCCTGCCTAGTTACTGGTTAATTAATTATTAATAAAGCGGCCCGGTTTTAAACCCAACACTTGGTGTCTGTCTCTTCTTTCCGACTGGGGGGGCAAATGCTGTTTGCCAATTTGGGGTCAGGCAGAAAATCCTGGAGGTTTTTGTTTGTTTGTTTTTTTAAAATCTTCTGGGCATGGAGCAGATGTGGGTAGAAGTATTTGTGGGTTTCCTGCATTGTGCAGGGGGTTGACTAGGTGACCACGGAGATCCCTTCCAACTCTATGATTCTAAAATAAAAATATCCTATATACAAAACTAGCTCCAAAGAGAAATTAAAAGCAAAACTTTTTCCTAGCCAACTAAGACTCGGGTCAGTAACATAGCCAGTACAGAACAGTGCATGTTCTGTGACTGAGGGCTTAATTAGATTAGGAAGCAGGTGATCCATGATCAAATCCCTTGTCATTTTCAAAATATTAGAAGCAGTTGTTGAGGGCTCAAATGAAATCTTGTCATGGTGCTGGGGAAGGGGCATTCACAAATTGTGGGAGATGGGCTCACAGTTCTCCTGCTGCTTATGTCTGGTTTGGGGTGTCCCAATACATACATTTCACTGGGCCACTAAGCGGATGTGCCCTGGTCCCCATATTAGATACTGATGTATGTCTGTGGATCATACAGTACCATTATGCACATACTGAGAAATTTTACAAAAGAGGTAGAGGCAAGAAACACAGTAAAGAATGCAGAGAAGAGCCCTTTTCAGATGTTATTTGTCGATTATGTGAGCTTACCTATCATGCTATACGCATAGTTGTCAACATTCAATTTGCTGTGTGTACAACTCTAGTATCTGTGAACAAACCACTGACTTTTCCAGAGTTCATATTAATGTGTGCTGAAGTTGTATATGGTATCTCTGCATATTGCTTGTGTTCACACAACGTGGTGACCACCTGTAATGGAAGGATCTTTGTATGGTTGAGAGGCTTCCAATTATATTTATCTATTGAAAACATTTCTACGTCATCTTTCTGCCCAGCTTAGGGTCCCCAAGGCAGCAAATAATAATAATAATAATAATAAAAACATTAACATTGAAATGCATAAGTATATATTAAAAAGGTAAAGGTAGTCCCCTGTGCAAGCACCAGTCGTTTCCGACTCTGGGGTGACGTCGCATCACGACGTTTTCACGGCAGACTTTTTACGGGGTGGTTTGCCATTGCCTTCCCCAGTCATCTGCACTTTCCCCCAGCAAGCTGGGTACTCATTTGACCAACCTCAGAAGGATGGAAGGCTGAGTCAACCTTGAGCCCGCTACCTGAACCCAGCTTCCGCTGGGATCCAACTCAGGTCGTGAGCAGAGCTTAGGACTGCAATACTGCAGCTTACCACTCTGTGCCATGGGGCACAGACCTTACCAACTGTTTTATTACAATCTTAGCTGTACTTAAGTACTTAATTAGCCCTTCCTGGCAACTAACCCCCCTCTTCCACAGGGCTGCATAAGTGTATATAAACCAGCCCTAGCCTGGATGGCCTAGCCTAGCTCAATATCACCAAGTCTTAGAAGCTAAGCAAGGTTGGCCCTGGTTCACATTTGGATGGGAGACCACCAAGGAACTCCAGGGTTGCTATGCAAAGGAAGGCACTGGCATATGAACATACATACGAACATATGAAGCTGCCTTATACTGAATCAGACCCTTGGTCCATCAAAGTCAGTATTGTCTTCTCAGACTGGCAGCGGCTCTCCGGGGTCTCAAGCTGAGGTTTTTCATGCCTACTTGCCTGGACCCTTTTTGGAGATGCCAGGGATTGAACCTGGGACCTTCTGCTTCCCAAGCAGATGCTCTACCACTGAGCCACCATCCCTCCCCTAAGTTAACTCTGGCAAGTTAACTCTGTTAGTCTCTTGCTTTGGAAACCCTCCAGACTTGCCATAAGTGGGCTGCAACTTCACAGCAGTTCACACACAATTAAAAATAATGAACACAGACTCACAAACACACGAAAAGAAGGAGGGGGTCAATAAGAGTGAAAATCAAGAATCAAGCAAGTATATTAATACAAACATTTCCATTACGTTTTTGGACTGTCTGAAAACCACTAACTTACAAAAGGTCCACAGCAAAACAAAAAAACTGATTTTTGTGGTTTCTTTATTTAAGCTGTAGCCTCCTGCGTCGCAGAGCACATTTTCTTGTGTGCAGCTTTTTGGGTGGTGCAGATGGGACTGCAGAAGATGGGAGGAGGTGGAATGGATCTCTTCTGTGAGTGGTGGGCTATTCACCATTCTTTGGATCCAATCCATTATCTGTTCAATTTGGGACAAATTAATGTGCACAAACTGCAATAACACATTGTATCCCCCCCCCCCCCGAAGAGTTCTGTTTGAAACAAATGCATACTGAAATGTTGGATTTCAAAAGAGACAACTAGAAGACAACAGAGATCCAGGAATTGGTTATAAATGGAAACAAAGGGAGGGGAGACATTCCAGAAAATAAAATCCAGTCCTAATCAGAGCTACAAACATTCACATACAGTCACAATTTGACATGAATCTGACATGGAGAAATGTCCACTTTAGTAATTTTCTGGCTGTTATGGAGGTCATTAATTCATAGGGTCACCCTAAGTGAGAAGCAACTTGACAGCACATAACACAAACACATCATTTTCTACTTTGTTGAATTTGTTCCTCTCTTCCACTCACTGAGTTTAAACAATTATGTGCATGTATTTATTTATTGCTTGCACTTCTATGCTGCTATCCTTCCAAAGAGCTCAAAATAGCTCACGTCTGTTTCCCAGGCAGTCTCCCCATCAAAGCGGTTGACATGCTCAGTCTCTCTATCCGTCTGTCTTTCAAGAATGTGGCTACCTTTCCAGTCCAATTCCACCTCTTACATTAACTGCACAAGACGCCCATCCCTATGGCTTTCCCCCGTAGCACTCCTGTAACACGTGGCTGGAAACTGCACGAGCAGGGCCAATGCTGTGGTTGTCTCTCATCTAAATTGTCACCATCCTTTCCCCTAGCCAAGCAGTTTGTAGATGGAAGGAACCAAGTCCTTGGCCCTGCCAATGTCGCCCTGAGACATGTTAGTGAAGCTGCATTAGAAGCAATTAAAGGAAATTATTTTGATTTAGGATTCACCATCTTGTGATTCTAAAGGAACTTCCAGTGCAATCCTATGCAGAATTACTCAGTTCTAAGCCTACTGATTTCAGTAGCTTACATGGGAATAACTCAGTCACTGAGCAAAGTGAGAGGTGAGTTTTTCTAGTGAGGGGTCAGATCCAGATGAGGGGTTTTTTTTGGCATCAGGAGATGGTAAATCTTGGTGCATCAAGGGTACAGATTGGCAACACAGGGCATGAGCACAACAGAAAACATTTCTTAAAACTTGCCCCCAGGTCAAAATATACCTGGGTTTATTCAACCACATGCCAGATACTACAGCTGAAGTAAAAAAATCCCAAACGGGCTAGTGAATGCTAGATGGCTTGACAGCAGTCAACCAGGCCAAGGTTCAGGATGTCACAGTACAATCCTGAGCAGATTTAGCATCAAAGTCAGAGACCTTAAAGGAATGTCATTCTGTTTAGGATGGCACTGTTAATACTATCCCGTTGGTTACTATGGGAGAATTAAGCATGTGTGTCCCTTTCCCCCACTGAAGTGAATGAAACGTTTAAAAGCCTAAGGATATTAGGGTAGTCTCAAAGATGATATACAGAGCGATTTTTGCTGTTGTTATTTATACAGGCTAATATGCCTACTTCAGATTGCCTTGATGATTAATTTATTTAATTCAGGTAAAATTGTTATGCCACCTCGCCAAAGTCCTGCACTACACCTTTAGCCACATTGAGATCCCCTTGGGGCCAAACCTGCATCTCCATTCGTCAGTCCAGCTGATAAACCCTTAACGTCGAGGTGCAAGAAGGGGTCATTTTGATAAAGCAGGTGACATTATTGCTATATTACGAATTATTGCGATCATCACAAATATGAAAGCTAATGACTTGGATCCCCCACGTTTATGGCACAAATTTAAAAGAATGAGCGTTTAAAAAACCATGATTTGTAAAAATGCTTGAATATGGCAGCTTGTTGCTGAGCCTTTAGGACACAAACTGTGGCCACAATGCCAGGATTTTTCTTTATAGCCAGAATTAGAATATTTTGAGAGAGAGAAATAACTTTTTTAAAAAAAAAAAAAAGTGCCATGGGCTCCTTTTCTACCACTAAGTGAGTTTTTTTTTTCTTTTTGACACAATTGAAAGTACTGAATCTATTGTAAAGATAAATTTCATGGATGTGTCAAAATAGTGAAGCCTCAGCCAGTTGGCTGCTTTGGCTAACATGACCAAATGCCAGCATAATGAAAACCTTCTTGTCTAGGAAGACCTCATGCTGAATTAGAAGCTGTTGCGACATTATAGAAAGAATTCGTCTTCCCTTTGTGTTGGCTGCGCCAAGAGACAATACAGTTTTAGAAGACAATGGAAACCATCCATCTCTATTCATTCACCCTCATTTTTTACTGGATGGTGATTCCACTCACCTAAAATGGACACAAGTGTTTCCACCAAGAAAGATGCATTCCTGGAGGTAATTTGCCCAGGGTGCTGGGAAGAACTAAATGCAGTGAAGGACAAAAGGGACACAGACTTGACCTCATCACCTGCTGACATATTGACCCCATCCTCTGCCGTCACTGTGAGAAAGTACTTGTGCCGCAGAACGCGGTGATGGGATTGCCATCGACAAATTTTTGACTGATGGTGCTTAAGCCAAAGTTGCCAAGAAAGCATTTCTGGTCCTTATGTTATTCAAGAATTTTCCAGGATGCAAAAACCTTAGGCTGCCAGAGGACAGCTCCTCAGAGGATCTGGAGAAAGAAGCTGGGCCTGATATAATGTTAAGGCTGCCATCCTAACATGGAATGTGTGAATTCAGTGGGACCTGCTTCTGAGCAAACAAGCTTGGGGATTATGCTGTTGGCTCCAGGAGTGTTCTCACTCATGCACAATAATGGTCAGGGCAGGCTTAGAAGTTCAGAAGGCTCAAGAACAAGCCAGACTGAAGAGCTCATGTTGTGCTGTGATCTGATACTCCAGGGGCTGCTCAGCTCAGCACCTTCAGCTGGTGCCAGCTAATTCAAGGCCAGGAAGCAACTGGTGAGTCAACACCAACCATTGTTGTTGATGAAGTGGCTCCATGGCACCACTCAGAGGGCTTCCATCTGAAAGTTACCATCGAGGCGACTTGTACTCTGGTCCCCCTTGCTATGCAATAACTTCTGAAAAATTCTAGTTGTTTAAAACTTTTAACTGTCTGAATTTTATATTACTTTTGTCACAGTGCCTGTGTGATCTTGTAAGCTGCGCTGAGCCCGCTTGTGGGGAGGCAGGGATATAAATTGAAGAAAAATAAATAAATAAACACAGGGGTATAATTCTAGCAGGAGCTCCTTTGCATATTAGGCCACACACCCCTGATGTAGCCCATCCTCCAAGAGCTTACAAGACTCTTTTTTGTAAGCCCTTGGAGGACTGGCTACATCAGGGGTGTGTGGTCTTATATGCAAAGGAACTCCTGCTAGAATTTCACCCCTGAATAAACACACTGACTTCTGCACCACTGGCGGAGTGCTAGGATTTGACTCTAGCTGATTCTGCACTAACCTTGCTCCGTGCCAGGCTTTTGGTTCTCTCCGGAACAACCTAGTGATTTCGCACCAGCTGTTCCACGCTGCCATTTTGCATGGGGAAAACCCGTGATTTGCCATGCTGCAGCATAAACCTGTTTTTTTCAGGTTTACACTGTGGTGCGGCAAATAGGTGTGAAATCACTAGCTTGCTCCGGAGAGAAACAGAAGCTTGGTGTGGAGCAAGATTAGTGCAGAATCAGCCTCTGTTTGTTCCTGGCTGTTAGCAGCCCTCCATGGTAGTAGCCTACTGGGAGCTTTCCCAGAAAGTTAAAGCAGCCAGTATACCCTGAGAGTTTTAACATTTTCATCACTTATCTGTTCTGAGTATGGATGCATATGTAGAGTGACTGCCACCCAGAACAGCTTTCCCAACTTTCATTTTGATGGAGTGAGCCATTTATGGTGGCCAAAAGACAGGCGGGTCCTGGAATTCTCCCAGAATTACAACTGATATCTAGACAGAAGAGATCAGTTCCCTGGAGAAAATGGCTGCTTTGGAGGATGGATTCTATGGAATAAACCCCGCCACCCCCAGTTTCTACTACCAAAATCTCCAGGAATTTCCCAGACTCGGTTGACAGCCCTGCACAAGTACATTTGTTCACCCAGAGATTTGCTCTTTCTGCTGAAAGAGATGAGGAGTGACATACTCGCTACCATGACTTTGTGCTATTCTGTACTGAGACGTCTGTCTGATTATACGAGGGGTTTCCAACAGGTAGCTAGCAGTAATTTGCCAGCTGCTGCAGAATAGCCTGTGCATCTCCTAGGAGATTGCAGAAAAGATCTACTCTAGATTTCTTTTCTTTTTTTTTAAATGTTTATTTTATGGGATTTTTCTCTGTGCTGCTGAGCTGATGGTTGCATTTCTGGTGGTCTTTCTAGTTCATGTTCTATTCCCAGGACAGGACAAAACATGCCAGGTTGTGGGTGGGAGGGTGAAAGAGAAGCTCAGGATATTTTTTCACTACTCAGAAGGCACTCTAATTTAATAAAAGTTGGACAACTCCAGGATTAAGCTGCCTTTGCAACAATTTTCCTGTAACCTGTCCTTTGAACTACAGCTGTGCAGGGTCCTGAGGTCATGGGTCCACCTAGGAAAAAAAGTTGTGTAGGTCATCAGTTTGGGTAAGAAGGTTTCATGTGTCACACCCAGGAGGATTCCTTCGGGTACTTATTAATTGACTTCCTGGTCCTGCAAGTCCTTCCTGTTTTCTGGCATGATGTCACCTGACATGTCCCTAGGTTACAGAATAATCATCTTAAATGGGTTTCTTTATGTTTTCCACTTTCTGAATCCCCGTAAAAATAAAATACCATATTTCACCAATTCCCAAAACGAGAGCAAGCAAGCATCCGTTTAAATACATCTGAGTCTTTTCCAAATCTGTCTTCCAGGCATCACTTAAGAAACTGTTTGTTCAGTTTCATATCAGGAGCTGCCAAGGTACTTAGTGCCAGCTTTCCTCTCTGATTGCAAAATAAAGAAATAAAAGTGATTGCAAGAAAAAAAAAATTCTGTCTTGCAAAAAGTTTGGATTTTTTTGGTGGGAGGGAAGGTGTCGCTTTCAAAAGTGAATTGCTGCGTCGGGCTGTTAAGAACCAACTGGGTTTTGTTCCGCTTTTCACGGCTTATCGCAAACGTATTTAACGATGGTCTGGGGGATTTGCAGTCTCTAAGCTGATGTGCTGAGCTGCGGCTTACGCTCTTAATGATTTCGGAAGCTGAATAGGCTGTCAAAACAAATCTGTTTTCATATTTGTGCGTGTGTGTGTGTGATTTTGTGTTTTCTGCTTTTTGTCTCTTCTCTTTCAAAAACAGCAATAGTGTTATTTTATGCCGTTCATTGTCACGGGTGTTAGTTTTAATAGAGGTAATATTTTCTCAAAAGGGAATGTTTAAGGAAAAGATGGGGCATGGAGTTTCAAAGCTAATGTAAGAGGTTTGGGGCAATTTCAGATTGTACGTTTAGTGCCTAAATTGTAGAATTAAATACTATTTCCCCCCCCCCCCCCAGTTTTCTATTAAAAATGCTAGGCGTAACATAACTGTATAAAAGGTCAAGGCCTACTTTTACCATAGTTTGCTTAATATTTATAATGTGGAAATTAAAGAAAAGTAGCTAATCCAAAGCATCATTAGGTATACTGTAACATTAAAATCAATGCCTGAATCTGCAGAGGTCTCTGGGCTGCAGAGATCCTATCGTAGAGTCAAGGACGCAAGGTTATAAATCATACCTTCCAGGGTAAGCTTGATTATTATATGTTACTTTATTTATAACCTACCTTTTGACACAATGATCCCCTGGATTTAATGACTCAATTCCTTATTGCAACCTAGGTGATTAGGTGACCCCCAAAACAATTCTGGAATGCAGCAATGTTATCCCCAAAGCTGGGTGATTTTTTTAAAAGCTCAAGATTTTATTTAAAATGTCCAGACATTTACACAACAAAGCCTGAAATAGCTCTCTGTGTGATAGACTAAAGAGATAGTAGGGGGCACGAGGAAAGAAGGCGGTACTTAACGCAAGAGAGACAAGAAAATGTAGTGGCTTCATTTAAATTAGGGCTAGACTGAATTTTGCTTGTGGTCCATTCACCAACTTTAAGTATGCAGTTGCTATTTGCTTGCAAGCTTGAATTAGGCATCTACACTGTGAAATCATTATATTATCCGTCATTACTATTAATATGCTTATCATAAATGAAGTTAAAAACATTAGTGAACTAGTGTAACTGTGTTCTGTTCTGGGATGGTTTTCGTTTATTGAAAAAGGTAGGAGGGCTTTCAAGTCGAAAGCAAGATGGCCTCTCATCCCACCATTCAGCACTGGATCATTTAATAACATAAAAACATTGTGCCTGTTCAGCTGGTTAGTGGATTATACTGGACCTGTAGCTTGAATCTGACTTCTTACGGTCAAGGAATCTGAAGAGCAGTTCTGCTCAGGTCTGCCAGGTCATTCTTCTTAATGGGGCTTAATCCCAGGAAAGCATTCTTGGGATTGCAGCCTGGGTGCTGGTCAAAAGGCTGTTGAGCCAGCAGCATAGGTCTCAAACATTTTACAAGGGGGGGGGGGCAACAGCTAATATAATTTTTGTATTCAATGAACGTCCATGGTCAGGGTCCAGGCTCCTAAGCAAACTTCACTTGAGGGATGGAAAATGCAAACATCTTGCACTTCCTTTGCTTCACTGCCACTCTCTCCCTTGCCTCTTCCCCTAATGGACCCGAATTCATGTGTTACTCTGTCAGACTATTTCATCAGAATTTTCCTTAGCCGGTACCTGATGAACACCACACCGTTGCTTTTGTGAATCAAAAACATTTGCTTACGATTGATTCCTGGAATTTGTATTCATTTCTATGAGGGGTGCAATTTCCAGATAAAGATGAACTCTAAAATCTGCCCAAATGCTGCATGATTATTTAATGCTAAAAATACATGTTAGAGGGTATGGAATGAGAGAGACCATACCCTCCACCTCCACAAACACTGTGCTTATCACCCCATCTGTCACCCCAAATGCTAAGTCTTTATGACATCCAGCGTGGTTTATTATTCAAACTGTTGTCAGAAGAAGAGCTGCAGGAATCATAGGAATTGCATGATAAAAGAAACAACGTAGACAGCCCAGACCTGCATACATTGTACTGCTATTTTGTTTTATGTGGGGTTACACATTTCCCCCCCACACACACACACACTCTGTGTACACGGATGTACACATAAAACTAATAGATGTTTGTTAAACAGACGACCAAGATGAAAGATCTATTCAAAAATACTGAAGGTATTTATATAGGCTGAGAGCATATGGCAGAAGAAAGCGAGCTTGGGGGGGGGGACTCTTTTTCAAATATCAGAACTGATAAATAAACTATAATTTAGATTGTTCTCTAGGAAACTGTAATGAAATGTGGCTATTAGGATCTGATCCCAGTTTTGGAATTTGTTTTTGCTGGGGGAGAAGAGATGCTGCTGGAAAAATTTCAGCTGCTGATGAATGCTAATGGAAGGATTAATGGACTAGGAGTCTGCTTTGAAACACTTATTGGCGATGTCTGCGCTTGAGTATCTTGTCAAAATATTTTCATTTTTATCACCGCTGAAATATTCTCCAGGACTGGCTCCCAGAATTGTACTCATTGCGTTAAATACACTTTCTATATGATAATGTTACCCAATGTGATGTTTATCTTAAAGCAATAATTATTTTTAAAAAGCTTCCTTAGAATAGCCATTTTAAAGTCATTTCTTTACAATGTATGAATGAGTCTTAAAACATATTTACACTTTCAAAAGGGGGGGGGGAATCTTTGGCTGTTTCCCCTAAAATGCATAGACGGTTCTTAAACCAAATGTATATTTTTCCCCCAAAAGGGACTTACTGAAGAACTGATAGAAATCAATTTGTTTTGTAATTTCTCATGCTAATTGGATTGAGTTTTGGTTGCTATGAGAGTGATGTAAAATAGACCAAACTTGTGGTGGAGCGGGGGTGGGGGGGACGGGACGACTGTGTGCTTGAAGTACTATGAGGGATCCCAGAATGGATCCAGGAGCCCCTGCTGCAAGCCAGGCAAAAACAGGCAACCCTAGTGGTGTGGTAGTTAACAGTGCTGTTCTCTAACTAGGAGAACTGGGTTTCCACATGAAGCCTGCTGGGTCACCTTGGGCCCCTCACAGTTTTCTCAGAATTCTCTCAGCCCCTCCTACCGCACGAGGTGCCTGTTGTGAAGAGCAGAAGGGAAGGAGATTGTAAGCTGTTTTGAGATTCCTTTAAGATAGAGAAAAAGCAAGGCATGAAACCTAACTCTTTTTCTTCTACTACTAGCTATTGATGGCCCTCTGCTCCCTGTATTTATAGTGTCCTTTAAATATTTTCTAATACATTCTGTGGTGGAGAGTATCATAAAAATTAATCGTGCATTGTGTAAAGTGCTTTCTTTAAGCTGGCCATCAGTTTCATTGTTTTGCAAAATAAATTTTAAGAAGATGAATAAGCAACACAGACATAACGTTTGCACTGACTCTGAAGTAGAGAAGGAAGGAATTGTTAACTGACCTAGACGATATCAGGATTAACCTGAGCGTAAAGCCCAATTTTTATAACCTAAGTAATAAACAGCAAATGATTTCTTGGTCCACATTAATGTTTCAGTTCCAGAGATTTTTCAAGACTAAATGGGTTTAGAATGGGGTATTTTAAACTGAAAAGACATCATGACACAATGTAATGATTTATAAACAGAAACACACACACTCCCTCCTTTGTTTATAATTTTTAATAGGCTTATAAATATTTCTAATGAAAACTATTATTTTAATCATTCTAAGTCTATTTTGTTATCTTTAACACTGGTGTTGGACCCCTGAATAAGGCACACAAAAGAGGCTGCAGGGAAACACCTGAGATGGATTCTGTGATTATTTGTAGAGTAACACTCTGGGGTGAATTACCCCAAGGGCAATCTGGATATACTTAGAAATTCAGAATTTATTTTCCAGTACCAGAATAGACTAGCTGTTCCATCCTAAGCAGAATTAGACTCTCATAAGCCTGATAACTTCAACTGGTAGGAGATTGCAGATGGCAGGGACTCCTTTTTGATGGCTTGTTGACACCATGATGTCACTATTGATGCAGTGCCAAAGAGCACCATTGTGTGGGGGTGATGCTCCAGGGTTCACCCAAAACTCTATATTTAACAGCTCCCCCCCCCCATATTTCCTGGCCTTTTCTCCCTGCCACCCAGCCGACTGGTGGAAATCCTTAATTTCAGTTGACTTAAGGGGTGTAACTCTGTTTAGGATTGCACTTTTAATGGTTTTGCACATGTTTGACCATTTAGGAATGGTCATGAGTTAGGGGGAAATGTCTTAGAGTCAGAGTGTTAGCATAATTGTCTTCAAGCACTTATTTGTTTAAAACATTCCCCTCCTACCTTTTCTACTAATAATTTATATGGAGACATTTACATCAAAAGGTAATTGCAGCCGGGTGTGATAAAGATTTGACTGTTTGTGTTCCAGCTCTTTATAGGCCAACAGATAACATTAAGATTTGTATTAGAAAAAAAGTATATGGATGTTGCACAAAGAACAGAATCCTGGCTTGCTGAAATGAAAGAAATAGAGGCGAGAGCCATGAAACAAGTGCAAAATTTGGCCCAACTTAAGGAGACACATAGGCGTTTCTCAGCGGAGAAGCAACGCGAGGTATTAGCACATTGTCAAAGAATCTTCTGATCTTGGAAAGATTTCCTCTCCAGAACTGAACCATATTTGCCTGAACAGTAGAAGAAATCATTTGTTTTAATTGCTTATTCGCAAGATGGGAGAGTTACATCTGCTGAGAACGAAGCGGGACCACACACAGGCCCATTTGTTACCTGGAAGACTTCGGAGTGGCATTCCCGACTCAGTGGGAAAGCGATGGGACTCACAAACTGTCTGCTGTCTAATTGTCTCTTGGCTTAATTTGGCGCATGCAAATAGGACTGGGCTGCAAAAGATGGTTCAGGAAACCCTAACAGGATATCAAATACCAGGCAGCGTACAGCAGATGGTAAAATAATTTTCTAAAGCAATCTTCAGGAAGTTTACAGTAGTCTAGGGGATTGGAAAATAGCAGGTGGGTGAAAAATGGAACTGTAACAGGTTATGAATTGTCAATAATATTCCGCCCCCCCCTTCCTCTGGTGATGAATGGATGCGGGAAATCAACAGGATGCATTACAGGCAGAATGGTGATGAGAGCCAGGCATCCACAAACTTAAGGTGACAGCATGTCTAAGGATGGGGCGGGGGGTGGGGTAGGAGCTAAAACTGGAGAACAGGACAGGGTTCCATTTGGGTCAGGGCTTGTGCACACGTGCTCGTTCTTTGATGCATGCCATACAAAGGGACGACTGGTATGGGAGAACAGATCATTGCAGGAATAAGCTTCCCTTTTCATATTGCCTTTTCAAACACATCATTTTCAAGGTTTAACTATGTGCCATCTATACAGTATTCAAGGAATCCAATTGTGTCTATACAGGTACCTCACAGTGACGCTGATTTCTTTTACTATGTGATACACTTTGGGAATGTTTTCATCTCAACGTTTGGGGAGTATTTATAGGTATATGGCCACAGCAGCAAGTGGGCTGCAACTGCAGAAATGCCATGCCGTTGTACCCCAATACAATCTACACTACTGCCTCCCCGCAGAATTGCATTTCTTTGCATCCTTCAGGAGTGCTTAATGCTGTTCACATGTTAGAAGAAATTCTGTGCGTGAACTAATGGTCGTAAGAGACCCACCTTGGGAACATTATTATTATTATTATTATTATTATTATTATTATTATTATTATTATTATTATTATTATTAATAAATTTTATTTGTATCCCGCCCTCCCCGCCTAGGCAGGCTCAGGGCGGCTAACAACATTCAATAAAACATTATACAAATACAGTGATTAAAACAACATTAAAATTATAAAACAACATTAAAATATACATAGTTAATACATATCTTAAACTGATGCAGCATGTATAATCTGTAGTTTAACTGCAGCAGAGCTGTTCCGGGCGCTATTTATCCATTTGCCTATTTAAATGATGGCAAGATGGATGTAGCATGTACATTTGCAATGTGCAGTTATCTTTTTTTATTTTAACATATATGTGTCTGGATCAGAAGGAGATTGCAAAAGTCCTAAGTCTTGCCTTGGAATTGCTTCCCAGCCATCATAAATAATCCAGTTGAGTTGGAAGGCGGGTTCACAAAATGTGCAAAATAGTTCTTCTCGTCACTGGTGCTTAAAAGTAAAGACCCCCCCCCCCTCCCCCAAAGCATTTTACAGGGAAATCCCCAGCAGGTTTCTTTTTTTGCTGCTAGAAGTCCAACTATCTGGATCATGTATGAACCGGAGAGGCAGGAAATGCCCTGATGTAAGGATAACTCAAATAACTCAAATAACTCCAACTCAAATGGTACTGTCACATGTACACATAGGACCAATGCTTTATCAATCACGTATGGCAGATCAGGTATGCTCTAGTTTTCAAATATACGCCTTCCTCTCCCCACGGTTCAGTATCTGTGCTACAGGACTGCACATGGAATACAGGAAACCCTTGCTGTTGACTCACACATGCACATCTGCTGCTGGATCATTTGATTCGTCAACACTGGATGATTTTTAGCTGAAAGTAAGAACTATTACCACTAAAAGAGACTCACTGGAGCTGAAAATGTCGCGTCTGTGAATGGTTCGTGCACATGTTGCAAGTCACCTCTTAATGCTGCCTCCCATGAATGATAAACACGCATGTGTGAACTCGAGTACCATCAGTACCCTTCAACTGCTATCGCAAATATCCTTTATACATCATTGTCCCAAACAACCGATTCCAGTAACTTACAGTGCAACCCTCTCAGGTCTCCCAGGGATATTTCCTATTTTAGGTCTTCTTGAATCTGGAGAACTTCATCGAAAGCCTATGTCAACAGGACTCCCAGGACGTGTCAGGAATTATACAAGTGTGAACCGTTATCAGCGTGTGAGCCAGATCTTTTGGAGATTCGCTCACTGCACGCTCCAGAATCCTTGGAATAATATCTGAACACTACTGATTCACACAGTATGTAGCGTAATGTAATCAATACAAGATGCTGCATATAAATAAACTGTTTAGATTCTCGCACATTTTAAGATGAGAGAGGGCACCATTCCCAGCAGTATTCCCCCTCCCTCAGAGTTCACACCTTTTAAAGGGAAATGGTTGCAAAGTATTAATTTAAGCCAATAGTGAAAGCTTATGTTATTCATTTTTCAGTGATACGCATAGTGCTCTTTTTGTATACTATTAACTATGGACATATGTTTTTCATTTGCCTATGCTACTTACAAACTAGATTCTTTTTTTTTAAAAAAAAATGTTAAGATATAACAGCTGTCGCAAAAAAATATTTTTAGATCACGAAACACTACTAACAAGAGCTTCTCGAATATGGTGGACAATGAAAACGTAGATCAGATTTCCATGTCCACACTGGGGAGGATGGGGTGGAAATGCCAAGGACATATTGTGGTATCTGGACATGAGCTTGTTTCTTAGGACCAACGTTGTCATTTGAGTTGGAATATAATTCCAGGAAATGATAACATTTTTGAAAACTTGAGATAAGGCAACAAAGATTTATACTCTCAAAGCTTTGTTTTGTGAAAAGAAGCAAACATCTCTGACAAGAACCGCCCAACAAGCATCTGCAGAAAAGATTAATTGAATCATGGGACTCTTCAAAGGATGTGGCTCTAGGTTGTCAAAAGCAGGCCTTTTTGGGTAGCAGGAACTCCCTTGCATATTAGGCCACAAACCCCTCATGTAACCAATCTTCCAAGAGCTTACAGTAGGCCCTGTAAGAAGAGCCCTGTAAGCTCTTGGAAGATTGGCTACATCAGGGGTGTGTGGCCTAATACGCAAAGGAGTTCCTGCTACAAAAAAAGCCCTGGTAAAAAGTATGAATTGGAATTTATTTATTAATTTTTTGTCTACCCTTCGGTCAAGGGGTTTGATGATGATGATGATGATGATGATGATATTGGATTTATATCCCGCCCTCCACTCCGAAGAGTCTCAGAGCAGCTCACAATCTCCTTTACCTTCCTCCCCCACAACAGACACCCTGTGAGGCAGATGAAGATATTGGATTTATATCCCGCCCTCCACTCCGAAGAGTCTCAGGGCAGCTCACAATCTCCTTTCCCTTCCTCCCCCACAACAGACACCCTGTGAGGTGGGTGGGGCAGGAGAGGGCTCTCACAGCAGGTGCCCTTTCAAGGACAACCTCTGCCAGAGCTATGGCTGACCCAAGGCCATGCTAGCAGGTGCAAGTGGAGGTGTGGGGAATCAAACCCGGTTCTCCCAGATAAGAGTCCGCACACTTAACCACTACACCAAACTGGCTCTCCCCACTCCCCACTTAGGGTGGTATACATGGGATTGCTCTATTTTCTCCATACCATAACCAGTCAGGTAAATTAAGCTGAAAGTGAGTGACTGCTCCAAAGTGAGTACCATGACCGAATGGGGATTCAGCTGAAGGGCTCCACAGTCCAAGTTTACTTATTTGTTGCATTTATATTTTGCCTTTCTTCCATTAGAACTTACTGTGGTATACAAAAAGTTTCCAGGAGATCTCCCATTCACGCACTGGCCAAGTTGCTGTAGCATGTGCCTTCTGCAGGCCCATAAAGTTGACATCTGTATTCACTATCCCTGTGGTTCTAAAACTTTAGCAACCTAGAGACCCATATTTTGTTTTTACTTTCTGTGGGCCTGAAATCCCTCCTTTCCTCTCTTGCTAGTACCCACCACTCATCAGAGAGGTTACAGAACAGGCCTGAGGTCTCTCCAACTTTTTAATTTCCTGTTTATTTATTTTGCTAATACATTGTTTGTTATGCCGTCACATGCACATTTAATATTTTTAAAAAGGTAAAGGTAATCCCCTGTGCAAGCACCAGTCATCTCCAACTCTGGGGTGTTGCTGCATCACAATGTTTTCACAGCAGACATTTTTACGGGGTGGTTTGCCATCGCTTTCCCCAGTCATCTGCTGGGATCGAACTCCAGTCATGAGCAAAGCTTGGACTGCAGTACTGCAGCTTTACCGCTCTGTGCCACAGGGCTCCTCACATTTAATATACTTTATACCTACTCTCTAGGGAGATCTGCACAACAAAAAAAAGTGTGTCCACGTGTGCAGATCAGATATGGATGATTATTCACACTCATTCATTCAATCAATCTATATGTGCACCCTTGCCCAACTGGCACAGATGACACAGAGGACACTTCATTATGCAGATGACACTCTGTTATTGGGTGACCGGTCGGCCAGTGTGCTGCAAGATCTGGCCAAGGGTCTCTAGAAGCTAAGGAAGAGCAGACTGAAGCTGAACCCATCAAAGACAGAGGTTCTGTAGCTGAAGGGAACAAAGTTGGAGCTAGAGCACAGATTACCAGCACTTGATGGGATGCTACTAACATCAGTACCATTTGTCAGGAGCCTGGGCATGACGCTGGATACCTCTTTCTCAGTGGAGACTCAGATTATACATATTGCCAAGGTGGTGTTTTTTCATCTGTGCCAAACCTGGCCATTAGCTCTCCCATTCAGACCTGGCCACTGTGATCCATGTGATGGGCACCTCCAGACTAGACTACTATAACTCGCTCTATGCTGGCCTACCCTTGAGACCGACCCAGAAACTCCAGTGGGTCCAGAAGGCGGCAGCGCAAGTCCTGTTGGGAACGCCACGGATGGCACATATACAACCTCTGCTGCACCAACTATACTGGCTTCTGGTTAAGTACCGAATCAGATTCAAGATCTTGGCTTTGACCTTAAGGCTGTGAGTGGTCTTGGACTTCAGACATTTTACTCCCTCCCCCTGTGCTCTGATAGTTTGGAATGAGAACTTAACTAGTACAATGCCATCATGGGTTTTTAGAGTTTCATTGGCTCAACTTTTTGAAATGTTTTCATTGGAATTTGATTGATTTGTATTGTTTTATCTGTTCTACATCACCCAGAGTGTGACCTCGGCCAGGATGGGCAATTAAACAAGCCACATAAATAATAATAATAATAATAGTGGCACATCACAATTTTCACATTGTAATTCCTTAGAAATGAAGTCCTAGAAATGAATCATTCCTAGAAATGAATAATGCAATATGATCCTTACCTACCTGTGACAGTGGATGGAAACGCACACTGCAGTTCACAGATGTGTATCCCTGCCTTTTATCTCAGACCATATCTCTAGAATGCACTTTCCAACCATAGTTGTTCGCTGTTGTGAGTGCCTTTCAAGTGTCATAGGCATGATTTCTCTTCCTCCTACTGAAGACCCCCGTTTAGAAGATGATGAAGAAGAAGATATTGGATTTATATCCCACCCTCCACTCCAAAGAGTCTCAGAGCGGCTCACAGTCTCCTTTATCTCCCTCCCCCACAACAAACACCCTGTGAGGTGGGTGGGGCTGGAGAGGGCTCTCACAGCAGCTGCCCTTTCAAGGACAACCTCTGCCAGAGCTATGGCTGACCCAAGGCCATGCTAGCAGGTGCAAGTGGAGGAGTGGGGAATCAAACCCGGTTCTCCCAGATAAGAGTCCGCACACTTAACCACTACACCAAACTGGCTCTCCCCCTATCCTGACCCCAGGAAAAATGTTGTGGGACTCGGTGTGTGGAAGCAGAAGAGGAGTCCTGTTCCACAGGCTTCAAACTATTCATAGTTTATTGAGCATAAGTTTACCATGTAAGGCTTACCATAACCCCTTTTGAATAGAACAAAGTTTAAGTCCAGTGGCACCTTGAAGACCAAAAAACTTAATTCCGAGTATAAGCTTTTGTGTACATGCACACCTCTTCAGATACACTGAAACAGTTTCCCTCAAGCCTTTCATATAGATGGGGGGGGGGTTAGTTGCCAGGAAGGGCTAATTAGACTCAAGATACTTAAGTACAGCTAAGATTGTAATAAAGCAGTTGGTAAGGTCTGTGCCCCATGGCACAGAGTGGTAAACTGCAGTATTGCAGTCCAAACTCTGCTCACGACCTGAGTTTGATCCTGGTGGAAGCTGGGTTCAAGTAGAGGGCTCAAGGTTGGCTCAGCATTCATTTTTCTGAGGTTGGTAAAATGAGTACCCAGCTTGCTGGGGGGAAAGTGTAGATGACTAGGGAAACCAATGGCAAACCACCCCGTAAAAAGTCTGCTGTGGAAATGTGAAAGCAACGTCATGTTAGAGTTGGAAATGACTGGTGCTTGCATAGGGGACTATCTTTACCTTTAAGGTCTATGAATAGCAGCAAATAGCATACAAATAATAAAAGAGTTAACAATAGATGTGAGAACATAGTTTGAGACTATTGGAATCTTTAAGACCAACAAAGTTTAATTCTGGGTAAAAGTGAGAACTGATTGAATGAGCATGTGTAATGAAAGAACCTGATATCTTTGTTAAGCCCTGGGGGCTTGTTTTTCAAGAAGATAGATCAAGATGGGTAGCCATGTTAGTCTGTAGCAGTAGAAAAGAGCAAGAGTCTAGTAGAACCTTAAAGATTAACAAGATTTGTGGTAGACTATGAGCTTCTGTGAGTCACTGCTCGCTTCTTCACTTCTTCTGATGTAGCTTTAAGTTTCCCTAGTTAATTCATGTCTCTTTCTTCTTATGAGTGTTCCCTCAGTTACCCTACACTTCCTGCCAAGATCATAGGGTGCCTTACGTGAGTCTCCTTTCCCATTTTATGCTCACAACTTTTGAAATATTTGAAAGAGAGTGACTGACCTTCTTGGCAGAATGGGAATTTGACCTTTGCGCTCCTCATCCAACTTGTGATTTAACCACAGAGTCCCTCAGTGCTTCATTCTCTGCCTGTACTTTGGCACTTTAAAACGGTGTTGCTGAAACTCTTGCTAATGAGTCTAGGTTGTTTCATGTTGTTTTGAATGCCCCAAGGTGAAACTGTTACCTAGTTAATGAAAAGTGAATTTTTTTTTAAACTTGTTATTTTAGCCATCTAAATCATAAAAAGAGAAATATCTCTATAACAATAAATCTAACAGTGCCATCCTAAGAAGAGTTATTGGCTTCAGTGGACTTCGAAGTGTGTGTAACTTTCCCCAGGATTTCACTGTAATTGTTCTGACTTCCACGGACTGAGAAGTATAATAAGAATGTACCCTTAATGGGAATAAATTAACTAACAGCCATCTTGCAAGAACTTCACATAACCTGCTCCTTTAACCGCTTCATAAATGCTTCTCAGCATCTCAAAATGGTGACAATCATTAAACAAATGGCAGTGCTAATACGCTCATTAAAAGGACCCTTCAGGGTCAGAGTTTACATCTGACATAGCAATGACGCTTCTGGGGATCATGTACATTTTCAGTTGCATGCAACACTTATCGTATGCACACTTGCATTATTATTATTTTTTTAAAGAAAAATTCACAACTCTATGTTTGACTTGTCTTTTGCTGTCTTCAGATTTTCACAAGGCCAGTTGCAGACTGTGTGCATTCCCCAAAACTGCTGTGATGATTTAAGGTGGAAATTGAGGATTAAATGCCAGAGGAAACTCGGTATGAAAATTAAGAGGGAATATGCACTTTATTCCTTCCCTGGTTGTTACATTAACGCATTGGTTTCCCATCAGGTTTTACAAATGAATGTGAAGTCTGCCCCAAGGCTTTGCATATGCAGGAGGAAACAGAGGGCTGCTTATCATGTTATATTGTGCAGATGTGTTCTCAGATTGGTAAGGTAGACATTTCTGTATTTGAACAGTGATCAATCATAATTTCATACAAACCTGAAATTCAGCAAGAATCCAGTACATGAACTACTGTTAAAAACTGGGGGTGGGGGGGTGGGGAATCAAAATTCACTTATGTATTTAACTACTTATACCCCACCTTTCCCAGAGCTCATGGCTGTTTACAAATTCAAACCGTGAAGGTACAAAATACAATAAACCTCCATATAACGCTCCCCCCCCCCAAAAAAAATGTCTGCAGTCTGCCCTCTACGAAAAGCCTTAACAAAGACAACAGCTTTGCAGCACCTTTTAAACAGCTCTAGAGATGCCCCCCACTCTGTCAGGGAGCTTGTTCTGTAGGGTGGTAGCTGTAATGGAAAAAGCACAGGCTTTACCTGATGACTGATGGGCTACAACTCACAAGCATCACCTGAGGACTGCAAATGGTGCATGGGGATTTGTGTCACAGACTTCTCTACACAGAATAAAAAAAAATGCCCCCCCCCCCGCAATGTTAACTACCTTTAAATACCCAGCGCTAGGTAATAATACCTCCAGGGCCTGTCCAAGGGTTTTTGATGACTTAGTCGAATTTTTACTTTGGCACCCCTTATTGGCATCCTTCTAACTTTTGCCTTGTATACCTCCTTTATGAAAGGCTCTGCTGGCTAGGGTAAGAGACAGCCTACTCTCCTATCATACCTCAGAAGCCTAAGTGAGAGCTCTGCAGGAACTTCCCTCCCTATTGTGCCTGTCTCTTCACCTTGTTGAATCACCCTAGGCGTGGGAAGAAGGCAGCAAGCTGCCCAGGTGAGTTGCGCTTGGCCTGAGGAAGGCGATGCCCAGCCTTAGCTGATCCCTCCACCACAGGAAGGCTGGCCTGGCTCCACAGAAAGTGGCTGGCAAGTCTGTTAACTGTTGGGACCTTCTACCATTCCTTCACCTTTAGAGTCTTAGATCAGTGGTTCCCAACCTTTTTGGCCCAAGGGACCGCTTTCATGGAAGACAATTTTTCCACGGACTGGGGGTGGGGTGCTGAGGTTTTTGCTGCCCCTGCCTGCACCCTCATCCCTGCCCCCCATGGGGATTTTTAAATGGGGGGGGAGAGACTGGGGCTGCTTCTGCCACCTCCTTGTGAGGCGGCAGAAGCAGCTGATCTGCCTCCCTCTCCTTGGGAAGCTGAGCTTGGGGGAGAGCACACGTCAACACACCTTCCTTCTGCTCTCGGCTTCCTGAGTCCGTGACCTGGGAAGCTGAGAGCACCATGCCTGTGCAGCCTGGTTGCTAACAGGCCACAGACCGGTACTGGTCCATAGCCCAGCGGTTGGGGACCCCTGCCCTAGACAATTGCCTAGATGTGCCTAATGGACAGGCCGCCCCTGAACACTTCTGCTAGGCCACAAAACACATTGAAAACAACTAAACAGGCTCCAGGGTAGGGAAGGCAGACTGAATGGTGGTGCTGAAGGGTTAGTCTTATACTCTCAGTTGTAAGTGGGATTAGAATGATAGTTCCACATGACACTTTAAGATAATGTAATTTACCATAAATATTCAACAGATTCTTTCCCCGTGGCCCTGATTTTAAGTGCTCGTTCAGAAATAAGACTGAATCCGTTCTGACAGTGTGCTCTGATGAATGTCCTTAACGTTATTCCTGTGTTACCTCTAAACCAGGTTAGTGTGAGCTAGCTAGGCTTCCCAACCCTCCCGCCCTGGCGGGGGACCCCAGGATTTCCACCCTCTTCCCCCGCTCCCCCCAAAAATGGAAGCGGGGGGAGGGGGGAAACGGCGCCGGGGAGCATGGTGAGCCACCCGATCCTGGAGCGGGCGAGGCCGCGCCGCTGCCGCCCCCTCCCCGCCCACCGCAGCTGCTCCTCCAAGATGGGCCCAGGCTGAGCCCATCTCAGAGGAGCAGCCAAGAGGCGGCAGCAGTGCAGGGGAGGGCGAGGCAGGCCAGGAGCATGGCGAGCCGTGAATCCGGGCCCTTCTAGGACCCGGACTTGCGGCTCGCCACGTCCCCAGCCCGCCTCCACCCCCCTCCACTTCCACCCCAGAGGCGGAGCGGGCGAGGCCATCTTGGAGGAGCAGCCACGGTGAGCGGAGAAGAGGCGGCAGCTGTGGGGCGGCTCGCCACGCTCCCTGGTGCCGTTTCCCCCCTCCCCCCCAGCTCTACCCCAGTGTCTCCTGGCTCCACCCCCAAAGTCTCCTGGCTCCACCCCCAAAGTCCCCAGATATTTCTGGGGTTGGACTTGGCAACCCTAGAGCTAGCTCATAGTTTTTTAGCCTCTGGCTCACACATTTTTGTCTTAGCTCAGGAAGGATGGTCCCAGAGCACGCTAATTGATGCAGTAGCCGTATTGCTTGCTCACAACTTTAATGCCAGTAGCTCACAAAGTAGAATTTTTGCTCGCAAGACTCCACAGCTTAGAGAGAGTATTCCTGCCACTGGCAAAGTGAGGGTTTCCCCCCCGCCCACTTTAAAAACAGTTACAGCACATATGTGAACTGAAAATGGCCACTGACCCATGACAGCTACTTTAAAGTTTCTTGACGTTTCAGTGCAACTGATGGAGAAGCCATTCAGGAACACTTGTTTGAGAAACAGGAAAGAATTCTGCTAACAGGTAGAGTTACCAGGTGTCCTAGTATACTGTGAGACCTCTCCCCTGCACTGCAGCTTTGCCTTCCATTGCTCAGCAGGGTGGTGGGAGGAAATAGCTGGGTAAAATGTGTGTGTGTGTGGAGGGGGGGGGGCAATCTGAATTGTCTGCTGCAATGGCATCACTTCCAGTTTAAAATGGCAGTAGTGCCCCCGTGGCAGTAATGGCGATAACGTCATGTCTAGTTTGGCTCTATATTTCATGAGAAAGGCAGAATATAAACATTTCAATTCGACATCAAACTGGGCAAACCTTAGAAATGAATCACAAAGTTGATTTTAATGATTTTAATTTGTTATCCACATTGTGAGGGCAAGAAGAAGAATTGCAGATTTATACCCCGGCCTTCTCTCTGAATCAGAGACTCAGAGCCGCTTACAATCTCCTATATCTTCTCCCCTCACAACAGACACCCTGTGAGGTGGGTGGGGCTGAGAGGGCTCTCACAGCAGCTGCCCTTTCAAGGACAACCTCTGCCAGAGCTGTGGCTAACCCAAGGCCATTCCAGCAGCTGCAAGCGGAGGAGTGGGGAATCAAATCCGGATTTCCCAGATAAGAGTCCACGCACTTAACCACTACACCAAACTGGCTCTCAGGTGAGATATACATTCAGTAAAATAAATTTTAAAAATAAAAACTGTATTAAATTCATAAATTTGGGTTGGGTGATAACCCATAGGTGGCCCATGGACCTAACAGTATTGTTTGCCTCCTTCCCAGTTGTCATCCTACACTGTTAAGACTTTCTTCCCAGGAAAAGAGTTTAGCAACAAAACAAAACAAAAACCCTAATTCATACTCTTTTTCTTTCCTCTCTTCCATCTCTCTCACTCCCCCTCCATATATTTCCATGGGTTAGAGCAGGGGTCCTCAAACTTTTTAAATAGGGGGCCAGTTCACTGTCCCTCAGACTGTTGGAGGGCCGGACTGCCGTTACTGTACAAGGCCGCGGGCCGTCAGTTCTCCGTCTTCTGCATCTCTCTCCCTTCCCCACACCACACCCCCTGGCCTGGGAACTCACCTCACCTCGGTATCACCTCACACTCTGGGCGTTTTCGCACTGACCTTTTACTGGCGCGACCACCCTCCTCACGCCGGCGGATCTGCAGGGATTTCGCACCAGAAGCGCCGGCGCAGCCAAAAGAGCCGGCTACTTCCGTCGCGAAACCCGCTCAAACGTTTTCCTGCTTCTTGGCGGTTTTCGTTTGAGCTGGTTTCGGGACGGAAGTTGCCGGCTCTTTTGGCTGCGCCGGCGCTTCTGGTGCGAAATCCCTGCAGATCCGCCGGTGTGAGGAGGGTGGTCGCGCCAGTAAAAGGTCAGTGCGAAATCAGCCTCTGTCTCCGCCGCCTCAGCCCAGTGCCGGAAGTGTGCGTTGCTAACGCAAGTTTAGGTCGAACGTCACTTCCGGTCTGATTTTGCCATAACCCGGCGGGCTGCATAAACGTCCTCAGCGGGCCGCATCTGGCCCGCGGGCCATAGGTTGAGGACCCCTGGGTTAGAGAAACCATTTCAAAAACCATAACCCATAACATGATTGTGCCACAAAAAAAAAAATCCATTTTGTTAAAACTCCATATAGAGAAGAATGGGGACAAGTGACAAAGATATACTTTTGTGGATTTTAGTGGTCTTTTGTTTTTCTTTTTGACAAGATGGGAGCTTAATGAAAGAGAATTATGAATAATGTTTTTTTCTAGGATGAAAATATATTGAAATAAATATAAAAAGGATAGAACAAAGGACAAGAAAAAAATACTTAAAGCTACCGAGAAGAATTTTTAAATGTCTCTGTGGGGTATATATTGAGAAAACCTAAAGAGAATATGGTGAAATTTGGATCCAAGAACCAAGAGAGTGCAATAAATGTGCTAAAGTGTCAGCTACTCAGAAAATCTGAGGTAAATTTAGAACAAATGATAAGAGATCCAGAAGCCTGTTCATTGAAAATAAGAATTTACACTAGGGGGCAGCCTTTAACTGAGATGCTAAATTAGCAGAAAGCCAGTATCATCTGATTTCAATTAAAAATTGGCCCAGAAGGCAATTATACTCCCGGCAGTTTCTAAGGAAAAATTTATGCTTCTAGAAACTGTTGAATCAGCACACTCTCACAGTTGTAAGTACAGGAAGGAAAAGGTCTTGCATAACATTAGTCTCCTAGAAGAAGAAAAAATCATATAGTTCACTGTGGTATTTCTGTACATTGTAAAAACAAATCAATCTTACTTTCAAGTAACAGAAAAAAATGTGTTTTGAATTTCCTTCCAATTAAATTATATTAAGAGTTGCAAAGCAAAGTTGCAAGATGATTTTGCACTTGCTGATTTGAAAAAAAAAATCAAGAGAGCAAAAACTTTGAGTACCTGTTAATTGCTATAGGAATTATTAATAAATAAAAGTCATGGTTAATGCTGAGTTGTACCAGTGGAATTTTGTGAACTTCTCCCCATCCCCAGTGAAATGTGCATTTCTTGTTTGGGAAATTGTTTTTATTTTTCAGGAAGTGAAAGTATTCAGATGTCTGATAGTTTTTTGTCTAATATATATTCAACACCCCCCCTTTGCAATATCTTCATTATGGATGCTTGAACACACTTCAGTTCAACTGACATCCCAGTCATCAGCTGATTTTTCAACTGTTTGTGTGTTCATTGACATGTTTGTGGCTGTTCAGCTGGTTATTTCAATGAATCCTGTACATTCCTTTGTTTTAGTACAGTACAACAGATTTGGCTTTTCATGCAGATGTGTTCTACTTCTATTGTTTGGCAGATATTTTTTTAAATAGACAGTTAAATCAGTCACAAATCATATAAGTTAGACATCAATAAATGCAAACCTGTTTGAGTCAGTCACCTGTTGAACTGGCAATTGGCTTGCATTTTATTAAGCCTAGTGTTTATAGAAGTGACACTTAATTAGTACTTTGTACCTAGTTAATGGATGCTAATTTGTTCGGATTGGAGGCATTTTTGTGCATGCACAGTTTTGCAAAAGCCCAATGAAAACCTGTTTGGCAGGTGTTTGAGTCAGTAACACCTGAACTGGTGATTGGATCATGTTTGATGACCTCAGTCCAACACTGTATGTTCAAACATTTGAGTATGTTCAAGTACGTCCAGTCCTTGAATTCAGCAGGAGCTCACAAGAGCACAGCTTCTGAACCTTTCTGATGGTTCCCCCTCCTCCTCCCCACCTTGTCCATTGAATAGTAGGTGCAGCTGCATAACAATCCCTGGATGAGCTCCACCACCTGTTTTTCTACAGAATGACCCCTGAGTATGTTCATTGCGAAATTCACTGATATCCTGTATCAGCTGTTTTAGTATAACTTGCATTGTTTCTGATGGCTTTTTCCTTATAATGTCACAAAGAGAATCAGCTTGCGTTACTTGAAGACACCAGTGAAAGCAAACTCTGACTTAGAATGAGAACAAACTTGGTTTGCTGTGTAATAATTGTTCAAAGGCACTAGTCAGTTGGTTAAACAAGCAGCATCAAAATAGCAAAAAAAAAAAAAAAGATATTTTGAGGGGTGGGGCCCTTTCTTGGAATATTTTGCTTCTCTACCCTGACACTTCTCCTTCCATGCAGGAAATGTTCATTCCTCAGAATTTCTGTGCTGCATTAGTCAACAAAATCAATGCCAAAAAACTTTACACCAATCCTTTTAAGGCTTTAAAAAAAGAAAAAGAAAGATGTACTAGTATGTATGTAAAGATGTACTAGTATGTATGTAAAAGCCAGGCAGACTGGGACACAAAATCCAAAATCAAAGCAGTATTACCAAAACACATTTTTCAGAATGTAATGCATCCTGGTGCAGATGTAGTGAGACCTCCCACTCTCCAGTTGCCCTACCCACCATCATTCAGCTGGGCACCGGGGGTGGGGGAGGGGCGGAATGCCCGGGAAAATTGATGTCAGGCCAATGCCACAGTCTGGCACATTGGTCTAAGACTTTAGACAAAACTGTATTGTTTTACCATAGGATTCTATGGTATGACTCCTAGAGTGTCACAATGGCGTGGTGACATCAGCTCTGGGTATTAGCTGGAAATGCCATTGTGCCATTGGCACATCATCATTCCACCTTCTTACCCCCTCCTTCTCCCGCTGGTTGCCAGCCAATTCAGATGTTCAAATTTTGAAACACAGAATCACACCCCAGTGTCACTCCACATCTAAGAATACATGCAGATTCAGTAATGTATAAAATTATTAGTACAGAGAGAATATCCAGTATTAACTCTACAGGTGGCTAATTTTATACTGAACAATGTTAGATACGATTGTGGGATGGACTCACTGGATTGCTCCAGGTTCAGCCCATGGCATCTCCTATTGAAATATCTCAGGTAGCAGAGGTGGGAGAAAAACTTTTCTTTGCTTGGCTGCCACTCAAAGTAGATGATACTAAGATGGATGGACCCATGGTCTGACCCAGTATATGGCATTTGTTCATAGACAGTTTTTTTTCTACTGTGACCAAAACAACATCCTGTGACACCCCATCCCAACCTCAATGATAAATTGAACATATATATGAACATATGAAGCTGCCTTATACTTGGTCCATCAAAGTCAGTATTGTCTTCTCAGACTGGCAGCGGCTCTCCAGGGTCTCAGGCTGAGGATTTTCACGCCTACTTGCCTGGACCCTTTTTGGAGATGCCGGGGATTGAACCTGGGACCTTCTGCTTCCCAAGCAGATGCTCTACCACTGAGCCACAGCCCCCTTCATGGCAATCTAGGGTCTCAAGCTGAGGTTATTCACGCCTACTTGCCTGGACCCTTTTTAGTTGGAGATGCCGGGGATCGAACCTGGGACCTTCTGCTTCCCAAGCAGATGCTCTGCCACTGAGCCACAGCCCCCTTCATGGCAATCTAGGGTCTCAAGCTGAGGTTATTCACGCCTACTTGCCTGGACCCTTTTTAGTTGGAGATGCCGGGGATCGAACCTGGGACCTTCTGCTTCCCAAGCAGATGCTCTGCCACTGAGCCACAGCCCCCTTCATGGCAATCTAGGGTCTCAAGCTGAGGTTATTCACGCCTACTTGTCTGGACCCTTTTTAGTTGGAGATGCCGGGGATTGAACCTGGGACCTTCTGCTTCCCAAGCAGATGCTCTGCCACTGAGCCACAGCCCCATTCATGGCTCTCCAGGGTCTCAAGCTGAGGTTATTCACACCTATTTGCCTGGACCCTTTTTTGGAGATGCCAGGGATTGAACCTGGGACCTTCTGCTTCCCAAGCAGATGCTCTACTACTGAGCCACAGCCCCCTTCATGGCAATCTAGGGTCTCAAGCTGAGGTTATTCACGCCTACTTGCCTGGACCCTTTTTAGTTGGAGATGCCGGGGATCGAACCTGGGACCTTCTGCTTCCCAAGCAGATGCTCTGCCACTGAGCCACAGCCCCCTTCATGGCAATCTAGGGTCTCAAGCTGAGGTTATTCACGCCTACTTGTCTGGACCCTTTTTAGTTGGAGATGCCGGGGATTGAACCTGGGACCTTCTGCTTCCCAAGCAGATGCTCTGCCACTGAGCCACAGCCCCATTCATGGCTCTCCAGGGTCTCAAGCTGAGGTTATTCACACCTATTTGCCTGGACCCTTTTTTGGAGATGCCAGGGATTGAACCTGGGACCTTCTGCTTCCCAAGCAGATGCTCTACCACTGAGCCACCGTCCCTCCCCTATTGTACCACATAGAGGGATCACTGCCTGTCTGCTTACCCTAACAGTGCAAATAGCAGCTCCCCAGGGCTATTTTGGATTGGTAAAAGGGAACAGAAGGAAGGCTTAAAATATCCACCAACATACTGTGGTCCAAGCAGAAGCAAGTTCCACTGCCAGTGACTACTCTATGAAAAATATGAAAACAATGCTGGGGTTTCCATTAATGGGACTCTGAGATAGACAGGAGGCTGTCTAGCCCCTAGCTGTCAAACAACCAATTCCGTTTGAAGGCCTGAGCATATTTGAAGGCTGGAAATGTATCCAATCGGTTTTCAGAGAAGCGACAAAATGTTGAGAGAAGGGCAGGCAGTTTGCTGGTGAAGGTCTGACCCTGAGAGACAGCAGATGGGATGTAGTTAGGGTCCTAACTCTTGAACAGAGCAGGCAGATTGGAGTGTAGCTCTGACTCTTAGAGAGAAAAGCCATATTGTCAAAAGAGCCTGTCTTGATGGTGTAGCAGATTGGGTAGATGAGAATAATATTAATAATAAGGTGCCACCAAGTAACAAGTGACCCTTGGTGACCATGGGGTTTTCAAGCAAAAGATGAGCAGAAACAGTTCCTCTGTGCAACCCAGGTCTTCGTTAATAGTCTCCCATCTAAGTACTAACCATGCCTAACCCTGCTCTAAGGCGCTCAAGCTAGTCCAGGTTATTCAGTGTAGATTAGAACTCCTCCACATATCAATCAATCAATCAAGTAAGATATGGGGTAGAAAGATTTTTCTTTTACTTTAAGCTATTTACAAGTTGTAGATATAGTTCTGCTACCATATGTTACCAATAAAATTGTTTATCCAAAAATTTTTTTTTATTTGTATCCCGCCCTCCCCGCCGAGGCAGGCTCAGGGCGGCTAACAACAAAGTCAATAATTTACATTGTATAATATTTAACAGTAAAATACAATTCAACAATTTAATTAAAACTCTATTAAAATTCTAAAAGCAATAAAATTACCTAATATGTTGGTGCTATTATACAGATGGTAAGCTTGCTCAGCAGTCTTTCTCTTGGTCGGTGAAGGCCATTCGGAAAAGGATGGTCTTGCAGGCCCTGCGCAACTGTTCAAAGTCCCACAGGGCCCGCATATCCTCCGGAAGCTGGTTCCATAGGCGTGGAGCCACAGCAGAGAAGGCCCAAGTGCGGGTACTCTGTAGCTTTACCTCTTTTGGCCCGGGAATAGTCAGCAGGTTCTTCCCTGCTGACTTCAGTGCTCTCTGGGGTTCATACGGGGAGAGATGGTCCCTAAGGTAGGCAGGTCCTCGGCCATATAGGGCTTTAAAGGTGATAACCAGCACTTTGTAACGAATCCGGTATATAACTGGCAGCCAGTGCAGTTCACGCAGCCCCGGCTGTATGTGCTCCCATTTTGGGAGCCCCAACAATAGTCTGGCAGCTGCATTCTGCACCAGCTGCAGCTTCCGGGTTCGGCACAGAGGCAGCCCCATGTAGAGGGCATCTCCAATCTCGAGGTGACCATTGCATGGGTCTATAAATGGGTCTATTCTGGTTTAACACTATTCTTCACATTGAAGGTTATAAACTGTCAGAAGTATGGGAATCTGGCAGGGACAAATTGTCTTGAGGAGAACTCCATGAATGACTTTGGACCAAAAGAATATCTTTCCATGTGGAATGAAACTTAAGTTCTTTATGAGCAATTGAGTTAAACTGTATTTTTTTTTTAAAAAAAAAAACCCTCTGACACTGTAAATCATATAAGAAGAAATGTCACTCAAGACTTTAATGTTACGTTGTTTTCTAGCCCGTTCACTGTACCTGTGACTATTTAAGCATTTTAAACAATTCTCTGACAAAAAAAAATATATTGTGACCACTGTTCTTGTACAATCCTGTCTCAAAGAGTCTGTGTTCTTAAAGAACAGCATAACTTGCCTTACAATAGTGAACCCATAAGTCAACAGCCACTGAAATAAAGCCTTAAATACCCTAGAATATCTCAGAGGAAGGGGAGAGAGAAGGTACGCTTCCAATACACATTTTTCTGCTGTCAAAGTCACAGCCAATTTACAGTGACCCTTTAGGGTTTTCAAGGCAAGAGACGTTCTGAGGCCGTTTGCTAGCGCCTGCCTCTGTTGAATGTCCCTGGCCTTCCTTGGTGGTCTCCCTCCAAATGCTGACCAGGGCCACCCTGCTTAACCTCTGAGATTTGACAAGGTAGGGCAAGTCTGGCCTATCCAGGTTTAACACAGGTAATTCTCCCAAAGTTGTAGGAGGCCATGACAAACTCTCAGCATCCCATGTAGATCGGCACTGAGCTGCTCCACTACCAATGTACAAGCCAGGATAGGGTTAGAAGCTACACTTGATAGAATTAGTTATACCATACCATACCATACCATACCATACCATACCATACCATACCATACCATACCATACCATACCATACCATACCATACCAAACCTTTAATGGCATAATAGATTCAGATTAAAAATACACAGAATATAAAAATTTAAACATTGGAGATAAAATCAAAATGAAACCGAGCTTACAGATGCATTCAAACATGGTCAGAATTAAATTTAAGGATGTCAGCCAGAAATCTTGCCACAGCCTCACTAACCACCCCCTCAGTATCACTCAATAAATAATAACAGGGTGGCAGAATAGACAAATCTGGGGGGGAAAGAAAGCTTGCCAAATAAATCTTTATGGAGGTTATGGTAAAAAGAACAATCAAGCGATATATGCTGGATTGAGTCAGGCGTATTTGCTCCACAGGAGCAAAGTCTGTCGGCTAAAGGGACTCGCTGATATCTCCCTTGTAAAACTTTGGAGGGAATTAGTTTAATTAGTTATACTACTAGTTCTTGGTAGCTCACCTCCTGGAGGGGATTTTCTCACTGGGCTCCCCTGTAAGGGCAACAGCTACAGCCTCAGGAAGTCTGGAGTCACATCACATCACATGCCCCTTCATCTCTCTCTCATTCGTTTGAGAACCAAGTGATGAAGCAGGAGCAACACCCCACCAAAATCTATCTTCCATCCATTGTTTCAGTCTGTTGAAAACCACCTTGGAGATAGTTTGGCCTAGAGGCAGGGAGTAAACATTTTAAATGGAACTTGTTGTAAAACCTTGAAAACCTTTAATACTCTGTTTTGCTGGTTCTGTGTTGGCCAGGCACTAGATAGGCATTAGTTTAGAATTCTGATTCATTCGGGGCCCTACATCACAGGGAACTGGAGACGCCAACCGGGGATCCCCCAGAATTGCTGCTTATCTCCAGACTACATAGATCTCTAATTTCTCTAGAGAAAATGGATGCTTTGGAGGGTGGACTTTCTGGCATTGTAACCCATTGAGGTCCCTGTCCTCGCCAAGTTCCACCCCCAAATCTCCAGGACTTTCCCAACTTGGATTTGGCAATCCTATATCTATTCCCCACTGATGGCCAGGGGGATCTTACAACCCTACAGGGAACTGGTATTTGTGTAAAACCAAGAGTCATGGGGGGCCCCCACATCATAATAAACTAGCCATGTTTGTGTAAATTACAGCTTAGTGTGCAATCTGAATGCTGCCTAAGTGTCTTTAGGAAAGCCAGCCTCCCATCTGCAATATGAAGAAGATGATGCTACCCTGACATTCATAGCTGTTGTGTGTCAGCCACTGAGATAATGTATGTGAAGTGCTTTTAATGCTCTGAAGTGTCTATATAAATGCAGTTATGTATTGTATAATAGAAAAAAAAAGGTAAAAAGTAAAGGTAGTCCCCTGTGCAAGCACCAGTTGTGTTTCCGACTCTGGGATGACATTGCTTTCACATTTTCACGGTAGATTTTTTACGGGGTGGTTTGCCATTGCCTTCCCGAGTCCTCTGCCCTTTCCCCCCAGCAATCTGGGTACTCATTTGACCAACCGCGGAAGGATGGAAGGCTGAGTCAACCTTGAGCTGGCTACCTGAACCCAGCTTTCACTGGGATCGAACTCAGTTCGTGAGCAAAGGGCTCCGACTTCAGTACTGCAGCTTTACCACTCTGTGCCACGGGGCTCTTCAATAATTATGGTATAATAATGGACAACAAAACCCCTGGCATTGTGTGTGGTAGAAGGGGGGCTGTGAATAGAAAGACCTAGAAATTTTATTCAGTACTCAAGTTCCAAACACATATCCAAAGGACTTTTGTGACTACTTGATGCTCCCTCAGAGTTTTTATTTAATATTTGGGGAAACGTGTTTTAAACACAGAGACACAACACAAAAGAGAGCAGTTTTTCTTCTTTAACTCTGCTGTGTGGGGCAGGTTTCTCATGCCACATAAATATGGAAAAGAATGAAACTCAAAACAGTTGTATCAACAGTGACTACTCTGTTTAATGAGAGGGCAGAAGTATTGTTTACATTGAATGGCCTTCCCAAGAGTCTTCCTTGCAGTCAATTTACAAATACTTGCAAGGCAATCATATTCCATGCATATCAGAGAACAGGCTTACGGTGACTAATCCTGGACCTGCAGATCTCTTCATAGAGGACCTAGTATAGTCCTGACCTCTTTTGACAAGTGACTCTATAGTCCTCCTCACCATACAGAGTCATGCATATACCCCATCTATGTTGCTTGTATCTCTCTTTCTCCAAGTTCTTTGGTCTCCTCCATCCTCCTTGTATTCTTCTGTAGCTTCCCGGTTCTAATCCCAGATCTCTAAATGAAGCTGTACACTGATTTATTACTTTTTTCCAGTGTGGCAGCAAATCAATAAACCAGACAAGGGTTTATCCAATAACCCACAGAATTCTGGGCAATTATTTTTGCTTTTATGTTGACCGCTAACAGCCTTGCTAGAGAAATGAATAAAAATTAGAGGTATGCTGGAAGTTTTCTTTGCTTCCCCCTTTGTTCTTTAGTACAGAATTGATTGGGAGACTTGCCGTGTCAGACATTATCTCCCCAGTTCTTTAGCAAATGAACATGTTTAATTCCCTTGTGGCTTCATTGTCGTTGATGGAGGGACTGGGAGAAAACAAAGCGCTGGATTTATGGTAAAGCAAGGAGAAGACTATTTGTTTCCCCATTTCTTCTTCCAAAAGATAAAATTAACAGCTTGGCCAGCTGTGATCTAGTATAGTTCTGCTTCCTATATTAATCAGCCTCCCGTTGTGCAAGGGGAAGCATTGATCTAGTAACCTGGCAACTTGCTTCACCATAGAAATTGACCAAAATTGGAGAGACAGCCTAAAAAGGATGAAATTTCAATAAGTATTCTTCTAAAGGGTTACATTAAAATGGAAGCTGTGGATCCACTTGGTTGTGTCCACATGAAAGCTAGAGCTCTGCAGGACAGAGGCAAGTCCAATAAATCCTTAAACTCTTATTCTTATATGTTATCCCACATGACCAATAATAACAGTGGCATGTATCGTACCTCAGGAGGGTGGAAGTTGCTCCAGCCGAAGGACTTTGCCTCCTCTCGTTCTTCCTTGTATCTGCTGGAGGGAGCTTTGACTCTAAAAAGCTTATGCCCAGAAAATCTTGTTGGTTTCTAAGGTGTTGCTGAACTTGAATCTACCTCCAACTTGCATGGCTTTGCTACTGGGGAAAGAGCCCCTTAAAGCAGAAGGGGGCTTCTTGGACTAGAGGAAGGCTTCAAATTTTGTTCAGTGGAGCGGTAAGGCACCTGCCAGCATCCTCCAGTTCAGATGACCATTTTGATAATGCGGTGAAGCCTTCACAAGTTGCTTGGTTTGAGCGTTGCAGCCAGTGTGGCAAATATGATCGGAGATGCTGCAGATGAGAATATGCAAATGCACAGCCAACCCCAGATATATAGACAGAGCTTGAAACGAGGTGAACGGGTTTTGTAGGAAGGGTGGCTGACGGTGGAAGATGCATCCTGCATCTAGGCATGAAGCTCTTACGATAAAGCCTGGGATATCTTGACCTTAGCAACTAAGATAACCTAAAATGAGACTGCCCTGCCTGACCTGGATGGCTCAGGCTAGCCCTGTCTTATCAAATCTCAGAAGCTAAGAAGAAGAAGGTGATATTGGATTTATGTCCCGCCCTCCACTCCGAAGAGACTCAGAGTGGCTCACAATCTCCTTTACCTTCCTCCCCCACAACAGACACCCTGTGAGGTAGATGAAGATATTGGATATATATCCCGCCCTCCACTCCGCAGAGTCTCAGAGCAGCTCACAATCTCCTTTACCTTCCTCCCCCACAACAGACACCCTGTGAGGTAGATGAAGATATTGGATTTATATCCCGCCCTCCACTCCGAAGAGTCTCAGAGCGGCTCACAATCTCCTTTACCTTCCTCCCCCACAACAGACACCCTGTGAGGTAGATGAAGATATTGGATTTATATCCCGCCCTCCACTCCGCAGAGTCTCAGAGCAGCTCACAATCTCCTTTACCTTCCTCCCCCACAACAGACACCCTGTGAGGTAGATGAAGATATTGGATTTATATCCCGCCCTCCACTCCGCAGAGTCTCAGAGCGGCTCACAATCTCCTTTCCCTTCCTCCCCCACAACAGACACCCTGTGAGGTAGATGAAGATATTGGATTTATATCCCGCCCTCCACTCCGCAGAGTCTCAGAGCGGCTCACAATCTCCTTTCCCTTCCTCCCCCACAACAGACACCCTGTGAGGTGGGTGGGGCTGGAGAGGGCTCTCCCAGCAGCTGCCCTTTCAAGGACAACCTCTGCCAGAGCTATGGCTGACTCAAAGCCATGCTAGCAGGTGCAAGTGGAGGAGTGGGGAATCAAACCCAGTTCTCCCAAATAAGAGTCCGCCCACTTCACCACTACACCAAACCGGCTCTCCACACCAAACTGGCTCTCTGCCCTGGCTAGCATTTGGATAGGAGGCCTCCAAGGAATACCAGGGTTGTAATATTGAGCCAGGCAATGGCAAATCACCTCTATTAGTCTCTTGCCTTGAAAACCCTACAGGCTCACCATAAGTCAGTCGTGACTTGACAGAACTTTCCACCACCAAAATGGGATCAGAGGCAGGTAGACAGGTCGATCAGCTTCTTTGCTTGCTCTGATGCCAGGATCTGTCCTTTTAAGGTGTGTTCAGCTAAGGATGAAGATCTCCTATTTAGGTACTAAGATGCTAGACCCCTTACTAAATATCAGATGTGGTTGGTATTTTGTCAGAAATGGTTATTTCTTTTAAATTACCCAGAACACGTTGGGCTTGCGTCTCTTATGGCACATATGGGTGCTGGTTCTCAAATTATTGCTGGTGTGAGATGCATTCAAAGCTGATGTTAGGCCTTGAAATCAATACAGCAGCTCTAGGGGAGTGATGGTTAAGCCATGTCAAAGGGCTGTCAGACGCTCATTCCAATTAAGATTATGGTTGGACTTTTATTGCACTGTCGCTTAATCTAGTGATTTTAAAGACTGTTACTGCTGGCCTTCTAGTTGTTAGTACTTGATGTTTCTATGATATATTGGGTTTTCTGCTCTTGTCTTCCTTGGGCCCCAATTTTCTGGGAGAAATTTGGGTTTATAATTTTTTAAAATAGATAAATAATTTTCTAGGTGCCATCAGTCCTTGGCCACCTAGTTAGAATATTGTTTGTGACTACTACATCACATTCCAGGCAAATCATAGGGTGTGCAAATCTGCCTTTGGTTCTCAGCTGGTATTGGTGATGTGTCAACAATCGACTGGTTAGGACTACAAGGCTTGTTTTGGGACCAGCTGCTGCCAGACCTCTTCAGTGATCTTTAAGTTGCCCCCCCACCTGCTTTCAGGTTATCCTCATCCATCTGAATTCTGAAAAGTTTTGTAGAATGACCATCAATCTGGGTGTTGTGTTCTCATCACAATATAGCAGTCATTCACAACTGAACTTTGCTATGTGCAGGGCTTTTTTCCTGGGGGAATGTGGTGGAATGGAGTTCCAGAACCTCTTTCATGGAAACAAAATTCTCAAAAAAATGTTTAATAGTTCATAAGGAGCACCCATGTGTTTCTCCTTCATTTCCCTCTTGAGAGTTCCTGCACCTCTTTTTCCAGAAATAAAAAGCCTTGGTTAGGTGGACAAGGCAATCTAGTTGTGAATGATTGCTAGCACAATATCCTGATATAAGAGATGCTAGCACAAGATTGATTACAATAGCACAATATCCAAAAATAAAGCGGATGCAGCATAAATTTGGTATGTGAATTTGCCCTCAGTACTGTGCACACACCGCTGTGGCTATGAGGATTGCAAGGGCTGGCCTTTTTAATTATTCAGAAGTGCTTAGCAAGGGAGCAGCAACTATCGGCCTTTGAAGTCGAAAATCGAGTTTCTGCCTTCTGTTCAATCTGATATCAAACCGGCAAGGAATGTGTTGAACTGGTCGGAAGTGAATTAACCCCGCTTTTATTGGGAAACTTGTGTGCAAATTAAAACATACTTAATGGAAGAAAAAGATGTTGGTATTTTAGGTGCAAAGTCTGGAACAGAGGGTGAAGAATTTAAAGAAGACATGCTGAGGTGGAGGAGGCTGTAGCAAAAATATTGCTGTGAGCCTATTGAAGCATCAGGCCTGAAAGATCTGCTGAGAGAAAACAATCTCCAAGTCAATGCATAGATTTTCCATTTCCCTACATATGGGGTTGCAAAGAGTCGGACTCGACTGTGCGACTGAACAACAAACCAAATTTTTAAAAAGATACCTTTTGGGGAATAAAGTGATATGTTTTTCTTGCATTTGTTTACTTTCCTGTAAGCTCCTGAGATGGCTAACATGCTAGTTGTTACCCGTACCATCTGTTCTAGCGGTTCTCAGCTAAATGAATCAATTCGTACTTTTTTTTTTTCTTTCTAAGCAGCTTTTTCCTGAACAATATGTTTGTGTCTATTACCCCCATCATTTGGCAGAGTAATATGAGATATTTTAATTCTCCTATTTTTCAATCTCCAAATATTTTTTTAAAAATATGTGTACACCATGAAAAAGCTGTGTCTATTGATTTCTCTAGCATTGCAAAACAGTGGGGAAAATCTGTTCCTTTCTGCTGTCAAATTTCAACCATCTGATTATATTGAAATGAGTTGTTTTCAATATGTTTTATCTAAATGACCCTCTGTAGAAGGATTCATGTCTTGCACTGAAGATGGCACTGCTGCTCAATGTACCAGCGCTATCTTCCTTGGGAACGCTTTATCAGTGGCGTCAGTTACTAATTGCAAGCAGCTACAGAGGGGGGGGAACCCCCCCCCCCGAATTCTGTTTCCATTTGCATGGTTGCAATTCCATCCCCCTGGATACTCTTTGCAAGGTAATAAATGAAAACACAAACCCCCTCCCTCCCCCACCTTCCCCTTTAGCACAAATTGACTTAAATCTCCTAGAATGCAAGCCAAGCACTCTTGCGAGTCCAAAAGGTTATACAGTTTGTTGTGTTTATTCTTTGCATTCCTCTGCCCTCCCTTGCTTCAGCCGAGACCAGAAATACAAATACCACAAGGGAGGTTGCTTCACAACTGGGTGTAGGCATTGTCCAAAAGCCAGACTTGTTAGAAAGCACCCAAGCACCCAAGAATCCAAGTGGGGTATTTCTAGCCGTACTCTTAGGTAAGCTCGAATGAATACTGCCAAATTTTACAGTTATTTGGACCCCAAATATTACTTGACCTATTTCTTTTTACTAGATGTTAAGAAAGAAGGTTGAGTGCCTGGAATGGAGGGCTGAGGTCAACCCTTAGGCTGATGTCCCTGACCCTGGCTATTGATGAACTCACAGCATGACCTTGAATAAATTTCTGCTGCTTGGTTTATAGTACTTCTAGATAGTGTGCTTCACAATTATCCATTGCTATGGACTCCTTCCAGTGATAATGTATCAAAATTAGGGCTACCAACCTCCAGGAAGGGCAGGGAGATCTTCAGACTACTGAGGTCAGGTCTCCTGAAGAAAATGTCTGCTTTGGAGGCTGGACTCCATGGCATTGTATCCCACTGAAATCCCTCTTCTCCTGAACCCCTGCCCTCCCCAGGATCTATCTACCAAATTTTCAGAAATTTCCCAACTCTCCTTCTGTTAACTCTAGAATTACATATTTAGCCAGTTCGGTGTAGTAGTTAAGTGTGCGGACTCTTATTTGAGAGAACCAGGTTTGATTCCCCACTCCTCCACTTACAGCTGCTGGAATGGTCTTGGGTTAGCCATAGCTATCACAGGAGTTGTCCTTGAAAACACAGCTGCTGTGAGAGCCCTCTCGGCCCCACCCATCTCACAGGGTGTCTGTTGTTGTGGGGGGGGGGAAGAAGATATAGGAGACTGTAAGCTGCCCTGAGTCTCTGATTCAGAGAGAAGGGCGGGGTATAAATCTGCAGTCTTCTTCTTCACTTACTGAAATGTATTGGGTCAACTCTAACCAGCTTTTCTACTGATGAAAATGAGAGAGAGGATTCCCCTGTGACCACCACAAAGGTTATGCTGGAGATCATGGGACCTGCATGGAGAAAAACGATATGAGACAAGGAGTGTAATGTGGAAGGGAATAGGCTGAGACTGAGTGAATAAAATGGCAAGCCTCAACCACTTCTTTTCCCATTCCACTCTCAAAATGATTGATGTCCCAAATATCAGCAGGAAAGAATTTATGGCATGCGCAAATGAACATTCAGTTTAAAAGTACCCTAAATGCTCTTCAGTTTAAGTGGCCTCTAAATGTTCTTGTCATGTTCTCACTGAAAGTAGATACAGATAACCCTTTATTAAACGGTTATATATCAAAATGGGCATGGGTGGGTTGGGGATTTTACTAGAAATCTGCACACAATAGTTTATTTACTGCAGATATATCCTGCCTGTCTTCCATCATGAATCTCTTGGTGGTGTAGACAGTGGTCACGGGAGGTCTCTTATGCAGGCACTGACCATACCCAGACCTGTTGTCTCATATGCCCTTCAGACTATAACCTAACCAAAAACTCTGAAGAAGCAAGTAAAAGTTTCTTGTTTAGCAAAATGCTACAGATACCTAGCTGACAGAATGCTTATCAACTGATATAAGTACTCTAATTAGATCCTGTCTGTGTGTTCCCATTTGGCTCTAGCCCCCCCTTTTGATTACTAATGTTAAGAACTACCCCAAATATAAGAACTATAACAGCTAAGATGTGCAATTCTTTTTTTTTTTCTCAATTCAGTGGCCACTTCTCTTTTATAAAAATCAACAGTTTAGGAAAAAAGTCAGTTATCTGGTTGCCAGTTTAGATCAGGGGAATCAAACGTGTGACCTGCAAGCAACTCACTGTCATCTACATCCTTCTCTCTCTCTTGCTTCCTTCTGTGTCATAGCTTGTTTTGCCAGGCTTACTCAATCGCACGGGAGCTACAGAGGAAAGTATTTTCTCCATTGGCTGACCAGCACAAGCAGCAACATGTACAAAAGCTCACAATGCCTGGCCATTTCATGTTTTCCCCTGGGTCTTAGGCTCAAAGCATTTACCATGAGATTTCTGTAATGAATGTCAATAAATCAAAAGTAGTTAGGGTTTGTAGAATCTTTCGGGCTCAAGTGCCATGTTCTACTGGAGAAAGTTTTTCTTCTAGACGTTTCGTTCTCAGCTGCGGAGAACATCCTCAGTGGCGTTGCAGCCGGAGCAGGCGCTCTGACCTTCTTGGCTGCTGTGCATTGAGTGAGGCCAGGGCTGCTGGAGAGCTGCTATTTCTAGGCTGGAGGGGGTGTGGTGAAAGGGCAATAGGTTTGTGGATGTGCCCATTGTTTGGTGGGGCTTCCTGGAAGGGTAGGTTTGCAACTTACAGATACATACCTGAACAACACCTGAACAACGTACTCGATTGCTACAGCACAGATGTTGTCTTCAGATTTTGATGCAATAATTCAGAGCAAATAAATAAACAAAATATTGCAAGAGTGCTAGTCTTTTAAGCATATCTAACGTTTTTTTTAAAAAAAATCTTTAATTATGCTTGTGTCCTTTATAAAAGTTTATATCCATGCTACCTGGCATTACATTTTATTGCACACATGGCCCGGCCTTGTAAGATCGCATTTATGTGAGATCGGGCCCTCATAACAAACGCGTTTGACACCCCTGGTTTAGATAATGTCAGTGGTCTGCTTTCATATTCAACAACTTTGTTATTTATACTTTATTAAATTTTTCATAAGCACATCGCAGAGAGTCATTCCGTCGAACGGACAATGGCACTCATTCCACACCCAGTGCACCGCCACCATGTATTCTCCTGATCTAAACTGCCTGTAACCTGAACAACTTAATTAGATGCCGGCATGCCAGTTCCCCAGCCCATGCGCCCCCGGACAGGCAAATCCTAGACTTCAAGGTACAGAGTATTGAGTATTTGATGCTTCTAAAAAAGCCGACCAAATCTCTTCGAATTGTTGTTGTTGACATTGCCGGCGATATGCTACCTTTTCTTGCACAGCTAAGGCATACATTCCCTCGAGCCAAATTATAATCGTGCCAGTGAAGTCTTCACGCCACTGCCGCAGGATAAGCCGCTTCGCAATCATTGTAGCACGTGCAGCCCATCTTCGCTGCATACGAGTCAGTGGCCAGGTCGACGGGAAGTAGTTCAATAATATCTGCATGGCAGAGATAGACTGGTCAATAATGAGTACCTGTTGCATCCATCGAACAATCCCATCCCAGAAATTTTGTAGCGTCGGGCAATTCCACAGCATGTGAACCAGACCCACCTGTTCATGTTTCAGAATAGGGTTCATCTTCCATAAAGTAGAAAACTACTTTTATTCTAGAGAGTAGGGGAGAATTCTGGGATCATTACACTGAACATACTTTTCCTTGTCTTGAAAAACTCCTGAGTACTAAGAACAGTTAATATTATAGAAATAGGGCTTTTCCAGGAGTGAGAGTGATATGGTAGCTCTCAGAGAACTTGAGGATTACTCTGTGATAATGAGTGGGGACTATATACAGTGGGGACTATAATACAGTAATGCATCCTCTTTTAGACAAACATGGTAGGGGTTTCCTCACCTCAAGCTGATCTAGATCAGCCCTGCAACATCATATGCTTGGTGCCCGTTTGCATGATGCTTACTGCATGCCATTAATATGCACACATTTCTCAAACTCACAGACTGGACTATTTTCTTGTCAGTGGCTCCCTGCTGCCTAAAGTGCTTTCTATTACTTCCTGTGTTATTTCTGATCACTCCCTTGTTTCATTGATAGTCTGAGAGATGCTGAAAAGAAGCCTCCCTTAGGGAGATTAATGGCATCCCTGCTCTGTAATGAAGCCTTACAAAAGGGAATGGAGTTTTATATAAAAGGCTTCCACTGTTTCCTTACTAGCAATTGCTCCGTCGCCGGGCTTCTACTTTCTGCAGCTCATGTGATCGATTCCCCATCAATTGCTGCATGGGTGCATTTTGATCTACAGGTCCCTCCAATTTTTCCCAAGGTTCCTTGATCTTATTTTTTGGAGATCAGGAAGACCCAGGGAAAGTAGGAGGGAGCCATGGGTCAAAATGCACCTGCAATGCAAACTGGTGGGGAATCAATCATTTGAGCTGCAGAAAGCAAAAGCCCAGGGTGGAGCAACTGTTACTGAGGAATCATGTTCCTTTCTACCAATGTTATATATGAGGTCACCAGACCCATTTTGTGGAACACTCTAAAAGCATACCTAAAGGATTTTATCATTGCTTTTGCCTTTCATAAAAAATGTCAACATATTGAAGAGCTGAATAAACTAGAAACTAAACTACAGGATGCGGCAATCAATTGTAATTCTCCTTCCTACTTCTGATAACTACAATACGATGAAATGCAGATATAGAACCAGCAGATTGCTTTTATTGCAAGCTGAATTTATGTTGGCCTGTATTAAACTAAATTACTGGGAATCAGGACAAAAAGCTGGCAATTTACTGTTTTTTTAGAATATAGCAAATATGTACCTGGAAGATAAACAAGGGCAGGTTCATGTCACTCCAAACTCAATTAATAATCCGTTCAGAAAGTTTTATTTAGGGCTTTATTTTACTGGTCATCTACCCTCTTCCAAGGCTGTTTCAAAGTTTCTGAGCAAGACGCACCTGACAGCTTTGAACAAGCAACATTAAGAATTTCTGGCAGCTCCTCTAACAATAGAGTTGTCAGCTCTGGGTTGGAAAATACTTGGAGAATTCAATGGAGAATACTTGGGGTCCAGCCTGAGGAAGGTGGGGTTTGAGAAAGGGAGGGACTTCAGTGGGGTATAATCCCATAGAGTCCACCTTCCAAACTGGCCATTTTCTCTAGGTGAATTGATCTCTGTCACTTGGATATATGCTCAAGATTCTGGTGTTCTGCCAAAGTCAATGTATGAAGCATCTATTATAGTTCTGCCCAAGCTGGAGAAAGACTCACTTCTGTGCTCTAACTACAGGTCAATATCCAGGCCTCGGATTCAGTGGGAGCTCACAGGAGCGCAGCTCCTGAACCTTTCTGAGAGTTCCTCCTCCTCCTTCTGAGAGTTCCACCTCCTTGCCCATTGAATAGTATGTGCAGCTGCATAACAATCCCTGGATGAGCTCCACCACCTATTTTCCTACAAAACGACCCCTGTCAATATCCTCTTAAGTGTTGATTAAAAAAATCCTTTCAACAGCACTGGCAGTATGCCTTAAGCGTGTGTCACTTGTGTTATTCCATCCAAATCAAGTAGGTTTTATCCCAAGGAGATAAAGTGCTAATCATCTCAGGCACCAGATTAATGTTATTGCTGCTAAGAAACATAGGCATGAGCCTTTGCTGGCCTTCTCACTGGATACAGAGAAGGCCTTTGACAGGTTGAATTGGGAATCTCTGTATTTCATGATGCGTTCCTATATCAGCGCTTCAGAATTTATAACTGGGTAATGATTCTTTATAAAGGACCCTGTTGCAGAAAGTTCCATTCAGAGTTTTCCTATTGCCTGTGGCACACCCCAAATTGGCCTTCTCACACCGCTACCATTTGCCCTGGCTCTAGAGCCCTTGGCATGTGCCATCCAGCAATCAATGGGTATTAAAGGCATAAAAGCGTGGGACTCTGAATTCAGGCTTATGTTGTATGCCAAATAGAGATGGGCACGAACCACATTTTTGCAGTTTGGGTCATGGTTTGTGGCTGAACTACAAACTGATCTGCGAACCGAACCATGAACTGAACAGTTCATATTGTTTAATGAGTTATTTAAACTTTAAAACCCAGCTTTCTGTTCCTTGTTGCTTTTGACGGCAAACTGAAAACAGGGATTTAAACTTTAAATGGCTCCAAGCCATTTAGTTCATGAATGGCGTATCGGTTCATAGTTCAATTTGTGGTTATAAACAATTCTTGGATGCTACCCTTCCCTAAACAATAATCCTTCTTTTGTCTCCCTTGTTGTTAGGGTCTCCAGTCTCCATGGAGTAGCTGGAAATCTCCTGAGATTACAACTGATCTCCTTCCAGCAACCAGAGATCAGTTCACCTGGAGAAAATGACCACTTTGGAAAGTGGACTCTATGACATCATACCCCAATGAAATCCCGCCCCCTCTCAAACCCCATCCTTCTCAGGCTCTGTCTCCAAAATCTCCAGGTATTTCCCAAACTGGAGCTGGCAAGCCTAGCAACGATCCATGATTCCTGTAAGCTACATAGTTCCATGAACTTGGTAACCCTACTTGTTTAATTGTAACCAGTGTAACAATATCCTGATAATTATAACATATCAGAAGTTGCTTATTCAGTCAGGCAGCTTATGATTAAGTTGTAGATTAGTGATAAAAACGGAATGCCTGGTGTGATGTTACTTGTACTAAATTTTATGCTGCTCTCTCAATCTCAATAAATAATCATGCCAAACAAGTTAGCAATAAGGAACCAGATCTTTCCCCTAAGACTGTTCTAACCCTTATAATACTCTTGTGCCCATTCTTGCAAACTTTATTTTGATTACACTATGGAATATTGAGGAACGGTAAATATGTTATGTAGCACAAACTCCTGCACCAAAATGAACAGATAAAAAAACCTCCCAAGGTTAACCTGTATTTGTAAATAAATAAATATAGATTTAAAGTAGAGCCAGTCACTTTGCATGTCAACACTTAATACTTGTATTTATTCAAATCACAAAAAGACCTAACTAGTTCAATGTAAAGCACAACTCCAGCCATGAAAGAAGCTGAATTTTGCTCAGTAATCCTGCTTCAGTGCTTTATGGTCATTAATTCAGATATTTATAAAGAAACTATACTTTTTCTCTTATTAGGTAATACGCAATGGTGTGCAACACCTCTGAATATATCAAAATCAAATTTCCAAGCCCAAAGATGAAAATTCCCAAACAAAATCCATTGTAGGTAAAGGGAGGATTACCTTATTTGCAGTGCTATATACCCAACAGCAATCATTATTTGTGTTACATTGAAAGTTTCAAGTATTTATTTTGCACATGTGCATTTATTCTATCAGTTGGGCATTATTATGGGCTGTGTAGTCTTTGGATTACATAAAATACTAAGAACATAAGAGCCCTGTTGAATCAGACTAGTGGTCCGCCAAGACAAGCATCTTGTTCATACAGTGGCCAGTTATTTGCCCTGAAGGGCAAACAGAATACAGAGGTAAAAGTCTTCCTCTGATGTTCTGGTACTCAGAAACCAATTGATACTCAAAGACTGACTGATTCTCTCTCTCACACACACATACTCAAATTTAAAGGTGCACAAACATTTTAAAATGTAATGTGTTGCAGGCTTCTAAACCTGCAGGAGATCTAAAAGCACATGTTGGCTGTGGGTGTTGGGCTTCCTCCACCGGCAAGCTGGCTGTGGGTGGGTTGGAGCCTGGAAAACCACAGGTTTCCCTGCTGGGACCAGGGGACTGAGAAGCCTAACTGGGGTTGTGGTATTCAGATACATAATTTGTCTCACAATTACATTCTGCTGTTCCAAAAAAAGTGTGAAAACTAGGCTTACCAAAGTGTGGAAGCTAGTAGTGTAGTGTATCCATGCTGCAGTTCCAACCTTGTTGAGCTGGTGGGTGCCACCATAAAATGGCTCCCAAGCTGAGGGGACAGCCCATCAGGGAATAGCTGACATAGGGGTTAGGACCAGTTGCAAAATATTAGGGGGTTCTGAGACAAGCATCCTTCTAGGATGGAGGCAGCTGTCTCTGAATGGGTGCTCCATGCTGATGCTTCTCAGGCTCACCTGAAGCAACAGCTGCTCCAGCATGGTGGAGGAATGCAAAGACTGACTCTTTAGGTGGAAAAAGGGAGCAGAGTGGTAGGTGCTATGGTACCCACAGAAGTCACACTTGGGTTCACTGGGTAGGGAGATTAGAACTTTTCCCACTATCTGCAGGGATCCTGATCTTTTCTCCTCATATCTCCTAGGTGCTGGACATGGGTAAAGGGTTAGCAGGCAAGAGAAAGGGAGATGAGGTAGAAAGATGTTATTCTATACTTTCCAAGTAAGGTACGCAGCCCTTTACATAATTAACCCCCTTCCCCCCTTATACCTAAGAACATAAGAACATAATAATAATAATAATAATAATAATTTTTATTTCTATCCCGCCCTCCCCGCCTAGGCGGCTCAGGGCGGCTAACAACAACTTACACATTAACATAAATAATAAAACTTTAAATTTAACAATTAAAATTAAACATAAAAACCAGTCAGTTAAGTTAAAATACATAATTCAATAGACTAAATATATGAGTATATCTGGCAGCGATAGAGCTGTTATGGCGCTGGTTCTGCCAGTTTAGGTAGTCTTATGGATGGCGGTTCTTACACCAGGCAACTCAGCAGTCAGTGTCATTATAGGCTTGTCTAAAAAGGGCGGTCTTGCAGGCCCTGCGGAACTGGCCAAGAGAAGCCATGTTAGATCAGGCCAATGGCCCATCCAGTCCAACATTCTGTGTCACACAGCGGCCAAATATATAAATATATATATATATATATATATATATATATATATATATATATATACACACACACACACACACATACACACTGTGGCTAATAGCCACTGATGGACCTCTGCTCCATATTTTTATCTAACCCCCTCTTGAAGGTGGCCATGCTTGTGGCCGCCACCACCTCCTGTGGCAGTGAATTCCACATGTTAATCACCCTTTGGGTGAAGAAGTACTTCCTTTTATCCGTTTTAACCTGTCTGCTCAGCAATTTCATCGAATGCCCACGAGTTCTCGTATTGTGAGAAAGGGAGAAAAGTACTTCTTTCTCTGCTTTCTCCATCCCATGCATTATCTTGTAAACCTCTATCATGTCACCCCTCAGTCGACGTTTCTCCAAGCTAAAGAGCCCTAAGCGTTTCAACCTTTCTTCATAGGGAAGGTGTTCCAGCCCTTTAATCATTCTAGTTGCCCTTTTCTGAACTTTCTCCAATGCTATAATATCCTTTTTGAGGTGCGGCGACCAGAACTGCACACAGTACTCCAAATGAGACCGCACCATCGATTTATACAGGGGCATTATGATACTGGCTGATTTGTTTTCAATTCCCTTCCTAATAATACCCAGCATGGCGTTGGCCTTTTTTATTGCAAACGCACACTGCCTTGACATTTTCAGTGAATTATCTACCACAACCCCAAGATCTCTCTCTTGGTCAGTCTCTGCCAGTTCACACCCCATCAACTTGTATTTGTAGCTGGGATTCTTGGCCCCAATGTGCATTACTTTGCACTTGGCCACATTGAACCGCATCTGCCACGTTGACGGCCACTCACCCAGCCTCAACAGATCCCTTTGGAGTTCCTCACAATCCTCTCTGGTTCTCACCACCCTGAACAATTTAGTGTCATCCGCAAATTTGGCCACTTCACTGCTCACTCCCAACTCTAAATCATTTATGAACAAGTTAAAGAGCATGGGACCCAGTACCGAGCCCTGCGGCACCCCACTGCTTACCGTCCTCCACTGCGAAGACTGCCCATTTATACTCACTCTCTGCTTCCTATTACTCAGCCAGTTTTTGATCCACAAGAGGACCTGTCCTTTTACTCCATGACTCTCAAGCTTTCTAAGGAGCCTTTGATGAGGAACTTTATCAAAAGCTTTCTGGAAGTCAAGGTAAACAACATCTATCGGGTCTCCTTTGTCCACAAGTTTGTTTACCCCCTCAAAGAAATGTAACAGGTTAGTGAGGCAAGATCTTCCCTTACAGAACCCATGCTGAGTCTTCCTCAATAACCTGTGTTCATCAATGTGCCTACTCATTCTGTCCTTGATAATGGTTTCTACCAACTTTCCCGGTATTGAAGTCAGACTGACTGGCCTGTAATTTCCTGGATCTCCGCTGGAACCCTTTTTAAAGATGGGGGTGACATTTGCTACCTTCCAGTCCTCAGGAACAGAGGCAGATTTCAATGAAAGATTACAGATTTTTGTTAGAAGATCCACAAGTTCAACTTTGAGTTCTTTCAGAACTCTCGGATGTATGCCATCCGGACCCGGTGACTTATTAGTTTTTAATTTGTCTATCAGTTGTAGGACCTCCTCTTTTGTCACCTCAATCTGACTCAGGTCTTTCAACACCCCTTCCAATATTAGTGGTTCTGGGGCGGGCAAACACTTCTCATCTTCCACGGTGAAGACGGAGGCAAAAAATGCATTCAGCTTCTCAGCCATTTCCCCATCCTCCTTCAGTAATCCTTTTACCCCATGGTCATCCAAGGGCCCCACTGCTTCCCTGGCTGGTTTCCTACTTCTAATATATTTGAAGAAATTTTTATTGTTGGTCTTTATGTTTTTTGCAATATGCTCCTCATAGTCCCTTTTTGCCTGCCTGATCACAGTCTTGCATTTGATTTGCCACTGCCTGTGTTCCCTTTTATTAATCTCACTTGGACTGGTTTTCCACCGCTTAAAGGAGTCCTTCTTACCTTTTACAGCTTCCATTACTTTGTTAACCATGCTGGCCTCTTCTTATACCTGTTTGTGCCTTTCCTAACTTGTGGTATGTATTTTATCTGAGCTTCTAGGATTATAGTTTTAAATAGTCTCCAAGCTTCCCCAAGGGTTTTGACCGTATTTACCTTTCCTTTCAGTTTCCTCCTCTATCCTTCAGCTTGGTATATATTGAAAATCTGTCTCATTCTTCCATTGCTGTTGAACACAGCTGCCCATCTGGATCTATTTCCATTGCTCTTGTTGCTATTTGAGGAGCATCTCAAACAATGGCATATAAATTCTGTAAACATAGATTGTGTGTCTTCAGGTATGACGGCAGAGCATGACATTCTGCCACCATCTTTGCCGAACCTAAGAATTTAGCTCACAGCTGTCAATCACCCATTAAGACAGCAAAAAAAGAAAAACATCATTCTTGCAGAGACACTTTACCTCTTTGTGAAGCATCCACACCCCAGAATCTGTCCACACCTGAATGACAGAGTCGACGTGACTGTATGTTAGCATGAGAAGTTCAAATATTTGAAAGTACAAAGTAACTTGACGGTAAACACCAATTGAATAGCTTAGAGGTTCAGTTTAATATGAAGATTGCTTTTGGTATCCTTGAGGAAACAGGGACTATTTAGAAAGCAGATACATTTACTCTCTTCACAAACAAAAGCTTCATCAATTACCAGTGCTTGATGCAAGACTTCATTTTTTTTTAAAGATCCTTTTGTACTGAAAGTTGTTTGGATGGAATACAAGTAGTATCTATTTCAAATGCTGTCCACAAATGAACTTAAGTCACCTATTTCAGAAATACACTATGTTTCCAACAGCTGTGACTGCTGTACTCATAATATATGTAAAAAACACAGAATGCTTCTGTGCCCAACATGTGTTTTCTTCTATAATATGTGTTCATATTTGTTACAGAAAATACAGCTGAAGATCAGTTTCCAAAGCTGTGTCTGGGAAGTTGTACACAAACACTGAAGTTTAAGCTGGACAAACCAGCCTAGTCTCATTCTTGGCACTTGATTCCGCTGGTGTAATGTGTTAGTGCTTCAATGCTGTGTCCCTAGTTTTATTTATTTATTTTTAATTCATTTAATTAATTCATTCATACCTTGCCTTTCTCCCCAAGGTGATTTTCATTGTTCTCCTATCCTCCATTTTATCCTTACAACTATCATGTGAGGTAGGTTAGGCTGAGAGAGAAGAGATTGGATTTATACCCCTTCCTTCACTCAGAGTGGTTTACAATCTACTTCTCTTCCTCTCCCCACAACAGACACCCTGAGAGTACTGCTCTTGAGAGCTCTCAACAGCTCTGGGAGAGCTGTGGCTGACCCAAGATCATCCAGCAGCTGCATGTCAGGAGTGTGGAATTGAACCCAGTTCTTTCAGATTAGAGTCCACGCTCTTAGCCGCTAAACCAAACTGGCTCTCAGAGGTCGTTTTCGCACTCACCTTCCGCCGGCGCGACCCCCCTCTTCACCGCGCAGGATCTGCGCGGATTTCGCACTAAACGCTGAGGAGCAGCCAGAAAAGCCGGAAGCTCCCGTCGCAAAAGCCGCGCAAACGCCAAACTGCTTTTTGGCGATTTCAGTTTGAGCGGCTTTTGCGCCGGGAGCTTCCGGCTTTTCTGGCTGCTCCGCAGCGTTTAGTGCGAAATCCGCGCAGATCCTGCGCGGTGAAGAGGGGGGTCGCGCCGGCGGAAGGTGAGTGCGAAAACGACCAGAGTGTGACAGGCCCAAGGACACCTAGTAAGTTCCCATGGCATGAGTGGGATTCAGACCCAAGCTTCCCAGATACTTGTCTGACAATGTTAACCATTACATCACACAGGGACAGAGTGGGGACAGAAGACAACGCCCCAGAAGTCATTTCTACCGCCAGAGCAGGTTCCCAATTTTATTCCCCTACACTGAGTAACTTACCAAATGGTTATGCAACTTTAAGGATCCTGTTTTCAAAACCCACAGTGCAGAGTGTTAAAGCTGCAGTACTGCAGTCCTAAGCTCTGCTCACGACCTGAGTTCGATCCCCAGTGGAAGCTGGGTTTTCAGGTAGCCGGCTCGAGGTTGACTCAGCCTTTCATCCTTCTAAGGTTGGTAAAATGAGTCCCCAGCTTGCTGGGGGGAAAGAGTAGATGACTGGTGAAGGCAATGGCGAACCACCCCGTAAAAAGTCTGCCGTGAAAACGTTGTGAAAGCAACGTCACCCCAGAGTCAGAAACAACTTCCTTGATGATGATGATGATGATGATATTGGATTTATATCCCGCCCTCCACTCCGAAGAGTCTCAGAGCGGCTCATAATCTCCTTTACCTTCCTCCCCCACAAAAGACACCCTGTGAGGTGGGTGGGGCTGCAGAGGGCTCTCACAGCAGCTGCCCTTTCAAGGACAACCTCTGCCAGAGCTATGGCTGACCCAAGGCCATGCCAGCAGTTGCAAGTGGAGGAGTGGGGAATCAAACCCGGTTCTCCCAGATAAGAGTCCATGCACTTAACCACTACACCAAACTGGCTCTTTAAAAACTTTAAAAACTTTAAAAACTCACAGTTGCCATTGCTCAGGTAACAATAATAAATAGAACAAAGTTTGAGTCCAGTGGCACCTTTAAGACCAACAAAATTTATTCAAGGCATACACTTTTGTGGGCAAGCACACTAAGCTTACACACAAAAGCTTATACCTTGAATAAAACTCTTTTGGTCTTAAAGGTACCACTGGACTTAGACTTTGTTCTGCTGCTCCACGCCAACACGGCTGCCCACCTGAATCTAATGACAATAATAAAATGCCAACAGGTGCTGTCCAGGACCAAACTGCTGTTTTCTTCTTCCCGATGACCTGTATTCAATGGCAGAGTATGTTTGATGTATTAAGTTGCAGGCATAGAAGCTGGGAATTTGCTTCTCCGTCTCATTAAGGCTGCTGTTATGAGTCAGGCAGAACCTCAGCCAGGACATTACAACAGCAGGAAGTTCTCAAGAGAAGAGGACTTCTCAGGAGGAGAACTTCAGGGTTGTCAGAACTCACAGCTGACAGCTGGGGCAAAGCCACCAGCACTCCCTAGCCTCGCTAAAACAACTGACGCTCTTGAACAAAGCAGGAGTCAAGATGCACCTTTAAGACCAACCAATTTTTTATTTAGAATGTAAGCTTTCGTGTGCTCTTAATCACACTTCATCAGACCAGGAATCTGATGAAGGCTCAAGTGCTCTTACCAGCCCTCCAGCTTCACCCCCGCCCTTGGAACACAAAAGGCTAAGACTTAGAGCAGAAGGTAGAATCCACATCTCCTGGCCAGATGCTTGCTGAAGATGAGTAGTTGCAGGGTTTTGTTCAAACAGCAGGGTGTAATAGGGCCTGTTCTGCAGAGAGATATAAAAAGCCAGTCAATAGATGATTATAGTTCCTGAATCTTGCCCGATGGTGTGACTTAGCTTTTGAATTCTGACTTTTCCTTGTGATTTGGACTTCGTTGTTGGGAAACTCACCTGACTTGTGTATGACCTCTGGATTTCCTGACCATGTCATTGGCTCATCCTCTCTGATAAATATCCTCTGGTGTGAACTCTTGACTTGTTGACCTCTTGGACTGCTCTCTGGACTTTGCTTGAAACCGTGGTGTGTGCCTTGCTTATGTGTGTGACCAGCACATGCTAGCTGCCTTCAGACATTGTGATACACCAAGGTTTAGAAACCATGGTCTTAATCAAATCCCAGTTAATTGTGATGTCTGAATGAAGACGATCTAGCCAACTGCGGTTTGCTGTTTGTTGCTGAACTGGGATTTCAATATAGGATATATAATCACATCATACTAAGAAGAAAACATCCCAATGTTGTACAAGCTTTTCCTGCCTCAATAGTCCCACTTTTTCCTCAGTAATGCTGCAGACCCTCATTGTGCCAGTGCAGCTAGAATACAGGTATAGCCTGTTGGAATGTTAGCCTGTCCATACAGGCATTATGTGAAACTTGGCAGGTGAAATTGCATTATCTCTACCATAACACAATGTTTAACTGCAGTCAGTCCATACTTGGTTACTAGGGTTGTCAAGTCCAATTCAAGAAATATCTGGGGACTTTGGGAGTGGAGCCAGGAGACATTGGGGGTGGAGCCATAAGCAAAGTTGTGACAAGCACAATTGAACTCCAAAGGGAGTTCTGGCCATCACTTTTAAAGGAACTGCACACCTTTTAAATGCCTTCCCTACATTAGAAGTAATGAAGGATAAGGGCACCTTCTTTCAGGGCTCATAGAATTGGACCCCCTGGTCCAATCTTTTTGAAACTTGGAGGGCATTTTGAGGAGAGTCAATAGATGCTATGTTGAATAAACAATTTTTATTAGTAACATATGGTAGCAAAACTATATCTACATCTTATAAAGACTTAAAAGAGAAAAATTCTTCTACCCCATATCTTACTTTTCCCCCACCCTTCCCCCCGTTACTTGACCCCCCGCCAGTGTTATTTACTTAAAAGAAACCAAATATTAAAGGTACCTTTAAGTATTAAAAAACCAAAAAATTTTCCATTTGTAATCCCAGCAGAAAAGTCTCTGCGACTTTGTTAAATTCATATCCCAAAATATTAGAAATCTCTTGCTGAATCATTTGCCAAAACATTTTAGCTCTTTCGCAAGTCCACCACATATGGTAGAAAGAACCTTCATGCTTTTTACATTTCCAACACCTGTCTGGCATCTTGTTGTTCATCTTTGCTAATTTTTTTGGAGTCATGTACGATCTATACATCATCTTAAAACAGTTTTCTTTAATACTTTGACATGTTGCGAGTTTCATAGAGTTCTTCCACAAATATTCCCAAGATTCCATCTTTATTTCTTTATTTACATTAATTGCCCATTTTATCATTTGAGATTTCACTACTTCATCTTCTGTAGACCATTGTAAAAGTAATTTGTATACTTTTGAAATTAATCTCACATTGTTTCCAAGCAGAACTTTTTCCAATTCTGTTTGTTCTTTCCTTATTCCTTCGGTTTTAATATCATTCTCCACCAAACTTTTTATTTGTTGCATTTGAAACCAGTCATATTTATAACTCAATTCTTCAGCAGTTCTCAGTTCTATTTTTCCACTTTGTATTTTTAATAACTGATTATATGATAGCCATTTTTCTTTGGCTGTTTTAGCCGTTATCTTTATCACTTCAGCTGGCGCTATCCATAAAGGTCTCCTCTCAACACCATATTTCTTATATTTTATCCATGTATTTAATAGATTACTTCTTATATAATGGTGAGAGAAAAGACCATCCATCCTCTTTTTTCCATAATACAAATATGCATGCCAGCCAAATTTATTTCCGTGGCCTTCCAACACTAAAAGTTTTTTATTTAACAACATTATCCATTCTTTCATCCATACTAAACAAACTGCTTCATGATACAATTTTAGATCTGGTAACTGGAATCCACCTCTCTCTTTTGCATCTGACAAAATTTTCATTTCAATCCTTGGTTTCTTCCCAGCTTACACAAATTCTGAGATTTTACTTCGCCATTTATCAAACTGTTTAGCATCTTTCACAATAGGAATAGTTTGAAACAGATACATTATCCTTGGTAGAATATTCATTTTTATAGCAGCTATTCTACCCAGCAATGACAAATTAAGCTTGTTCCATTTTAGCATATCTTCATCCATTTTACGCCATAACTTCTCATAATTATTCTTAAACAAATCAATATTTTTCATTGTTATCTCCACCCCTAGGTACTTACCTTGGAAGTGACTTCACAGCCTATTCATCTATTCATCTGCATATTCTTGCACAGAATTTTAGATTTTTCTTTATTTATATACAGTCCCGCCAACTCCCCAAACTCATGTATTTTCGTTAACAACATAGGTGTAACTTGTATGGAGTTTTCATTTATGAACATTATATCATCATCAAATGCTCTATATTTGTAAGTACATCCTTTTATTTGTAATCCTTCTACATCTTTTTCTTCTTGAATCTGCATCAATAAAATTTCAAGAGTCATTATAAACAACAATGGTGAAAGCGGGCAACCTTGTCTAGTACCTTTGTTAATTTTCATTTCTTCTGTAAGATCTGCATTAACACACAACCTTGCTCTTTGTTCAGAATATATTGCTTTTATCATTCTTATAAAGCTTTCTCCCAGCTCCATCTTGTCCATTACTGCAAACATAAAGTCCCAATTTAAATTGTCAAATGCTTTCTCTGCATCCGCAAAGAATAATGCTACTTCTTTTTCTGGATGTCTTTCATAATATTCTACAATATTTACAACAGTCCTAATATTGTCTCTTATTTGTCTTTTGGGAAGAAAACCAGCTTGATCTTCCTTTATAAAATTTATCAGATGTTGTTTAAGTCATTCTGCCAGGATTCTTGTAAATATTTTATAGTCATTATTTAATAGCGAAATTGGTCTGTAATTTTTTACATTCGTGGCATCTCTATCTTCTTTAGGTATCAAGGAAATAACAGCTTCTTTCCATGTATTTGGTACATTCCCTTTTATTCTTATTATATTCATCAACTTCTGCAATTTTGGTATTAATTCGTCCTTAAAAGTTTTGAAATATTTAGCTGTATATCCATCTGGCCCGGGAGCTTTCCCATTTTTCATTGTGTTGATTGCTGCTTCAATTTCTATTTTTTCAATTGGGTCATTCAAAACTTTTTGCATATTTTCAGTTAGGGGCTCTATTTTTAATTTTTGTAAATATTCATCTACCTTCTCTTTCTTTACTTCAACACCTTTAAACAGTTTGGCATAGTACTTAAAAATTCTCTTCTTATTCCCTCTTGAGTAACCACTTCTCTTCCATCTATCACAATTCTACTAATTATTTTATTTTCTCTCTTTTTCTTCAATTGCCAAGCCAAATACTTTCCCGTCTTGTTTGCCCCTTCAAACGATTTCTGCTGAAGTCTTTTCAGATTCCATTCCACTTCTTTATTTAACAAATGTCTCAATTGAGTTTGTAATATTGAAATTTCCCTTAGAATTTTCTTTTTCCCTGGTCTTTTTCTCAACTCCCCTTCTTTTTTCTTTATTTCATTTTGAATGTCCAATAATTGTTTTTCTTTTTTCTTTTGTCTTTATTGTTCAAAGTAATCAACACCCCTCTCATTACTGCTTTGTAAGCATCCCAGACCATCTGAAAATCTATATCTTCTTTATCATTCACTTGGAAAAAAGCCTTAGTTTCTTTTTCTAGAAATGTCACTGTTTCTTTGTTCTGTAGCAAATCTTCATTCAATCTCCATCTTCTCAATTTCTTGGACAATTTTGTAATCTACATTATTGGGTTATGACCGGCCCCAATTTTAGGTAAAATCTCTATCTTCCTTGTTATAAGACTTTAGTCTTTAGTTCCCCACAGCATGTCAATTCTAGAAAAAGTTTTAGGTCTTGCAGAAAAAAAAGTATAGTCCCGCACTTCAGGATTAAATTTCCTCCATATATCTTCTAAATTTTCTTGTTTAACCAATTCAAAAAAAGACTTTGGCAATTTCCCTTCTTTCCCATCATTTTTCCCCCCTCCAGATCTGTCCAATGAGTTCTCAACTGTTCCATTAAAGTCTCCCATTAACAATACTTGGTCGTAAGTCAACTCATCTAACTGTTGTGTAATGTCTTTAAAAAAGGCATCCTTTGCACCATTAGGTGCATATAGTCCCAATAAACATTTTTTCCCCATTTAATATTGTCTCCACTGCTACAAATCTTCCATCCTTATCTTTAAATACTAATTTTGACTCCAGTTCTTGTTTAATATATAAATCTACTCCCCTTTTCTTCTGTTCAGCTAATGAAAAAAACTCTGTTCCCAATTGTTTGTTCCATAAAAATTTGTAATCCTTTTGTTTAATGTGTACTTCTTGCGAACAAATTATATTACAATTTTGTTTCTTAATCCAATGAAATGTTGCCCGTCTTTTTTGTGGTGAATTTAATCCACTAACATTCCAAGAAAGTAATTTGTAATCCATCATGGTGCAAATTCCTTATTTCTTCAAAAAAATCTACTCAACTCTTGAGCATTTGTAATTGTGACTCTCTTCCCCTGGAGTTCAAAGCTCAAACCTTCAGGTATTATCCATCTGAACCTCGTGCCATTGTCCCTCAATTTTTCTGTCAACTTTTTGTATGTTCTCCTATCATTTATCACTTGTCTTGGCAGCTCCTTCATGATTCTCACTTTACTGCCTCCCACTATCAGTGTCTTTTCAAAGTTTTTATTCATGATCCTTCCCACCATTTCCTCTGTCATATATCTTATAACAACATCTCTTGGTAGGTTATTTTTCTTGGCAAAAAGTGAATTCACTCTATACATATAATCATACATATTTTTGGTCCCATCAGGGTCTTCTTCTAAAAATTCTGCAATTATTTTTATTATATATCCTTTCAAATCACCGTTCTCTGCTTCAGGTACTCCTCTCAGACGTATCTGAGTTTCCATTAGTTTGCAGTCGTGGATTGTCACTTTTTCTTGAATTTTCAACAAGGTGGTATCATATACTTTCATTTTCTCTTCCACCTCCTGCACTTTCTTAGCTGTTTCCCCAGTTTCTTTTTTGAGATCTTCCATTTCTTTTTTAATCTCTGTAATAATTTCTTCCTTTGATTCATCTATCATCTTCCTAACTTCTTTCATTATTCTGGCTTCCATGGCATCCAATTGGTCCTGCATTTTCTCTAATGAAAGAACCCTTTGTCGGGTCTGCTTGGGTTCAGACATTTAGGCAAAGAAAAAAAACTACCAAAAATTTTGGTCTCATAAATCGCAAGTTTAGCTATCAAGTTCAGAAGATCTAAATTTACTCTTTATAATAAACTTTATTCCATCTTTCTCTGAGCTTCCTAGGCCAAGATATGAATTTTTTTAAAAAATTTAAACCTTCAAAAATGATGAAATTTTTGACCTCACCAATTTTCAATATGACAGTCAGATTCAAGAGATTAGGACTTGCCCTTTCTAGCAAGCCCAATTTTGCTGGCCTCTGAGCCCCCAAAGTCCAGATATTTACTAAAAAAGTCTTTAAAATTTCCAAAATGGCGGCCGCGACTTTTTACTCCTTCTTCAAATTTTTCTTTCCTTTTAAAACTTCCGTAGGAGCCCACAAATAATGTGACCAATAGTACTTGTCTTCTTACCCTTTTTCCAGTTGATTCTGACGATTTTTAGTGTCCCAGATTCTTTTAAAAACAGTGTTTTAAATTTAGCCTCCCAGCAATGGCCGCCGATGTTTCTCTGTGGAATATTTTGCTAGAGTAGGTTTTTTTCTTACTGCTTCCTGTCTTTGTCACCATCAACTCACATGAAGATCTCACGATACTTGACGTACTTCCTGTCTTGCTCAGATGTGCTGCAGGTCTGTTCCAGTGTGACGATGTTGCTTTTACTTCCAAACCGCAGGTAGACAAAACAATAAATTTCTTCTCACTTTTTAGCAGTTTTTAGCACTGTCCTTTATATTTATAAAATCCAAACTTCACCCCTTTCTTCTTCTTCTTCTTCCAAGCTTTCTCTATTTCCTTTTCCCACCTTTTAATTTTGTCCCTTTAAGCTATAAATAGCTCTGGAATGAAAAAAAAAAAACTTCTGTACCTTTTCTTCCAATTATCCAAGTTTCCACTGGTCTTTCAAAGCTTTAAATGTTTAGAAATGTCCAAGAAGGTTAGGATCCTGACGAGCTTATGTCAAATAAATGACTCTGGGCACTTCTGCAGACAATGACTATACAACTTCCCGAGACCCCTCAAAGCCTCAAAGAAGACCCTCTTCAGGGCTCCCTTTAAGCCAAGGCACCGTATTTTTCGCTCCATAAGACGCACCTGAGCATAAGACGCACCTAGTTTTTAGAGCTGTTTGTGTGAATTTAGAGGCATTTGTGTGAATTTTTTGCAGTATTCGCTCCTTAAGACGCACACACTTTTCCCTCCACTTTTTTTTGGGGGGGGGGGAAGTGAGTCTTATGGTGCAAAAAATACGGTAAATCTCTTTTCAAAGTTTCCGTGCATGTCTTGGACTCTTCTCTCACTGAGAAAAGTAGGCAGTAGGCATTAATTTGCCTTCTACTACCCCGAACAGAAGTTCCAGCCTGCTCCCGTTATGAGAGACAGCTCAGCTCGACATTTTCCTCCCCCGGAAGTCAATAGATGCTATGCTGAAAATTTGGTGTCTGTTGTCCATACCTAGGCTTTTCACTGGAACTCATAGTATTGCTTTTGAGAATGTAAACTTTCCCTCACCTCTAGTTACTATAACTTGGTGGTAAGCAGTGTTCCCTCTAAGCTGCAGAGTCTTGTGAGCAAAAATTCTACTTTGTGAGCTACTGGCATTAAAGTTGTGAGCTACTGCATAAATTATTGTGCTTTGAGGTCATCCTTCCCGAGCGAAGACAAAAATGTGTGAGTTGGAGGCTAAAATTCTGTGAGCTAGCTCATGCTAACTCAGCTTAGAGGGAACACTGGTGGTAAGGTGTAAGGATTACCAAACTGGAAGGTGCGACTTCCAGGCACACTTAAGTCTCGCACTTCTCATTCTAGAAATTAAGCACTGTTCTTCACTGCCCATTTATCCACGTTGGCCAATATGCAAGCAAGTAAAGACATTTAACACATTTTCTCTAATAGAGTGAGAATAGGATATCTCAAAAGAGCTGTGGGTAAAAGTGGGGAGGGAAGATGGCAAGAGGTAAAAGAAGTGAGGAGGGAAGATGGCATGGAATAGCCCAATTTCACCAGCTCTTAGGGTCCACCAAGGGAGACTCTGCAGAAGAAGGCAATGGAAACAACCTCTCTTGCCCCCAAAACCCCTTGCTGGGGTCACCATGAGTTGGTTGCAACTTGATAGTGCATAACTATGTAAAGGTAATGTACCCAAGATGACTATGGAATACAAGCTTCCAGTATTCTGTTCAACAAAGAATGGTAGAATGGTTAGGATTTCCACTAAGTATTTTCAGACACATAAACTGTCCTTTCATCAAACTGAGAATCCAAATTGGAGTCTATTTTCTATCAAAATCTAGGAATATTTTCAATTCAGCTTTTGAATTTATCTTCAGAATGCTTAGTAAAAGCTTTGCATTTGTGTCTAAAGACTACATGATGGATGCTTTCATGCCGCAGAACAGGTAATTTATTTTCTATTTGAATGGCTGGATTTTTGTTTGGAGTGCTACTGCTGCTGCGTCTTCCACTATTTCTTTGCTGTGTCCTGCCAATTTTCTGTGACAAGGGAACTCTTGGATTTATGGAGGCAGGGTGAAGGGGAGTTTATCTAGCAAGACAGAATCAGGCCAGGCTCTGTATTCATCTTTAAGTTTCTGCTCTTGTGGCTGCATGCGGCCAGTTTACTAGAGCAATTGTTGAATTCTCTTTCCCAAATTTTCCTCTCTGGAGATATGTGGGAACACGTCTCAGTTTAGAACATCAATGGAGAAATGTATTTGTTATATCTGTAATAGAGATATTGTGTGGTGGAGGAGATTAATGACACCAGACCAAATTCTTTCATACTTTTGTGTGCCAGACCACATTTCTCAGCTGAATAAAGCTATTTGGTGTTTTCTTTCTCCAGCATAAGACAAAGCAAACTTTTCTGCTTAAAGAAAGATGAAAATGTTATAAACTTTGACCAAAGTAACACTAAGAAGCACTTTTATATCTTGTTGATTTTGTTTAAGAAACAGGATGCTTAAATGCCTCCCACTGAGATCAACAGGATTTAAATGTCTCTTCTGGATCAAGATCTGTTTTCTTAAAGATACAGTCTACTCTATACAAGGAAAGGTGGCAGAGAGTTATGGCTACTTCTTTAGTTAGTTCTTTCTTTAAACAATTTTTATCCACCCTTCAGGCTCTCAGAGAGGCTCACAGCAGAAGAAAATATATTAAAGCCCCACCCAACCCACAGCAAAAGCAATTTTAAAACAATGCAGCCATAAATAACCAATTCAAACCAGCTTACAAACAGCACCCCCCCAACCCTTGTAGAAAACATGAAGCAGCCAAATGAAATATGAGCAGAACAAATCAGAACAGAGCAGGAGAAGTTTTGGAACCTAAGTATCAAAGAAAAGCAGCAGTGGAACCATAAAAACATGTTCAACAGAAAGCCAGGGTAAGGTGGAAAATCATGAGGCTTAACACTAGGATGGATAGCTGTGGGGATGTCATTCAAAAGTTAGGGTGCCGTGCCTGAAAAGACCCTGCTTCTGGTAGCAGCCAATCTCATTGTATTACTGATGGAAAAGGAAGCAGGGCCTATGATGTGGATCTTAATTGATAGGCAAGAACATATGGAAGTAGCTGTCCTTCCCAGGCTATTTAGCACTTCAAAAGCCAAATCCAGCATCCTGAATTGGGCCAGAAAACAAATTGGCAACCAGTTCAGTTGTTTCAAGACCGGCATAATGTGTTGTCTATATCAGTGGCCAATGCACTCTGACAGCTGCATTCTGAACCAACTGCAGTTACCAAATCATCTTCAATGACAACCTCATGTAAAGCACACTGCAATAGTCCAACTGAGATATCAGCATGTAGATAACTGTGGCTGAATTTTACTTTTCAAAGTAAACCACAGTGGGCACGTCAGCCACATACTGCAGAATAGATCCATACCTCCAACTAAGAAGCTTGTTCTAAATTCCTCCGCAAACATGCTCTTTCTGAGACAATCCAGCCCTGCTCAGAAAAAAAAAATTACTCACGCAACTCAAGGTTTTAAGCTGGCTTGGCTAGATTGCTCATTTACCTTACAAGTGGCTTTCTCCTGCATTCACAACTATGAAGCGTTCACATAAAAAAAGGAGAAAGTCACGGGTGGTTTAAAGCTCAGATGGCAAAATGTCCCAAGACTATGATTGGAGTAGCTTTTTAAAGTATGACAGACATCTATAATGCTGCATGTTGTTGTTTCATGTGTTTGTTCCCTTCCTGTGTAGTGAGTGCATGGTTGCTGCATTCACTGCCACATTTAAGACAAGTTAATTTTTTTTAAACTTCCAGAGGTTTCAAGCCCAAGTGAAAGGAATGCAGGAGTTGTTTTCGCTTGATTCTCACTGGCTATTCTGAATTATTCGCTCACACTTTGCAACCATCCAGCTGTTATCCAGCTGCTTTACTAAACAGGCAACATTTTCTGGGTAAACTGTTCTTTTTTCCATGCCATACATTATATCTTATAGATGCGCGTGTGAAATTCAGAGATCGCAGCAACAAAGGGCCACCATTAGCTGAAGGAGTTCTGATTTTTATATCGGTGATGACAAATGTATAGGCTTCCCAATCCCCAGGTCCCACAGGGGGATCCCCCGGTTTTACAGGCTTCCCCCCTCCCCCAGCCAGCTGTCCAGCGGGGGAAGCCCCGCCCCCACAACCATCATGCACCTCCATGAACGAATCCCATAGGGAATGATGGGGAATTGATCCGCAGGTATCGGGGGCTCTGGGGGGGGTGTTTTTTGAGATAGAGGCACCAAATTTTCAGTATAGCATCTAGTGCCTCTCCCCAAAATACCTCCCAAGTTTTAAAAAGATTGGACAAGGGGGTCCAATTCAAGAAACCCCAAAAGAAGGTGCCCCTATCCTTCATTATTTCCTATGGAAGGAAGGCATTTTAAAAGATGTGTAGTCCCTTTAAATGTGATAGCCAGAACTCCCTTTGGAGTTCAATTATGCTTGTCACACCCTTGCTTTTATCTCCGCCCCCAATGTCTCCTGGCTCCACCCCCAAAGTCTCCTGGCCCCACCCCCAAAGTCCCCAGATATTTCTTGAATTGGACTTGGCAACCCTACAAATGTAACACTTGTAATGGGCAAAGAATCCCTAAAAGCAGATATATCCTGAATAGCGTATGTGGTGGTGGAAAGTGTCATCAAATTGCAGCCCACTGACAGTGACCCCTTAAGGTTTTCGAGGCAAGAGGTGGTTTGCCATTGCCTGCATAATGATCCTGGAATTCCTTGGTGGCTTCCCATCAAAGTACTAAGCAGGGCTGACCCTACCTAGTAAGGCTGCCAGTCCCTAGTTAGGGGCAGGCAATCCCCAGGCTTGAAGGCCCTCCTACCACTTCAGGGTTAGCAGAAAGTGGTGGTGGGGGGAATCTGCTGGGCGCTCCATTATACCCTATAGTAAAGGTGAGGAAATTTTTTTCTGCCAAGGGCTATATGGAGAGTTATAACATCGTTCACGGGCCATACAAATTATCAACTTGAAAAACAGTGCTCCGCCGAGGGAGAATGATTCAGGCCAGCAAAATTAATGCAAATAATTGGGGGGTTTTATTTGAAGTCATGTGAGGAGAGCCTAATCTGGCGCACACACACACCTGGCCCACCACCCTAGGCAAATGCATAGGTCCAGGGCTTCTTTGTAGAAAAAGCCCAGCAGGACTCAGTAGCATAGACCATATCCCCTAATATTAGCATATTAGGTCACACACTCATTAGCCTATTAGGCCACACCATCTGGGATAATCAAGTGCAAACTGAACTGTGACAGTAACTTTTCCAAGCCCTGCAGCAATACTGGCTGGCCAGCCAGGCCCCAGGGAGGCTGCTGCACAGTACAACTGGGCCCTGTGATCCCTGCCTGGCCCGGAGAAGCTGCTGCACAGTGTGGCTGGGCCCCACAATCCTCGTTGGCCAGCCAGGTCCCAGGGAAGCTGCCACATGGCAATCTATGTATCTATTCAGCAATCCCCGAGGGCCACACCAAGTGACCTCGAGGGCCGTATACGGCCCTTGGGAAGGAGGTTCCCCACCCCCTGCTCTATAGAGACCAGTCCCCATGAAGTATAATGGAGAATCAATCTGTGGGTGGCTGGGAGAGCTGTTTTTTGAGGTTGAGGCACCAAATTTTCAGCTTAGCATTTGGTGTCTCTTCTCAAAAAAACCCCCCAGGTTTCACAAAGTTTGGATGAGAGGATCCGTTCCTATGAGCCCGCAAATAAGGTGCTCCTATCCTCCATTATTTCCAATGGAGGAAAGGCATTTAAAAGGAGTGTGGTCTCATTAAATGTGATGGCCAGACTGAAGGTTCAGTCATGCTTGTCCTAACCTTGCACCTGGATCCACCTCCAAAGTCCCCAGATATTTCCTGAGTCAGACCTGGCAACCCTACTACCTAGCTTCTAAGATGTGATGAGATTGGGCTAGCCTGAGTCATCCAGGTGAGGGGGACAGCATACCTAGCTGACATTAAAATCCATGACAACCTCACTTACTGTACTGAAGCAAAAGTCCCTGCAACACATGAAAGGGGAAGTCCACCACAAGGAAACAAAATTCTACCACCGCAATTACTGAGCTGCTACACATCAGCAGGCTTTCAGCTCATGGATCTGGTGTCCCTTCTCAAAAAGTGCCCCCAGGTTTCAAAAAGTGTGGGCCAGAGGATCCATTCCTATGAGCCCCCAAAGAAGGTGCCCCATTCTCCTCCCGTATGCACCCTGGAGGTCACTTCGTTCGGCCTCCTAAGATAGGCTGACTGTCCCAGGCCCAAGAGATGCCCGTGTTGCCTCTACCAGGGCCAGGTCCTTCTTGGCCCTGCCCCCAACCTGGTGGAATCAGCTCCCTGTGGAGATCTGGGCCCTACCTGGCTTGCTAGCCTTTCATGGGGCCTGTAAAACGGAGCAGTTTCGGCAGGTCTTCGGGTGAGGTGGCGGGCATCTATCCATTAGATCGGTTGGCCTCCCCTACTGTACTATTCTACTGCACTGATTTGCTGCACTGTCATGCTACACCATCTTATCATATTGTTTTGCCGGACTATTCTGTTGAATTGAATATTGTAATTGTGTTTTTTTTAATTATTATGCTGCTGTGATTTTATTATTTATGTTGTGCTCTGCCCTGAGCCCTTACAGGGGAATGGGTGGAATATAAATAAAATAATAATAATAATAATAATAATAATAATAATAATAATAATAATAATAATAATAATAATATAATTATTTCCAATGCAGGGAAGGCATTTAAAAGGAGTGTGGGTTGTCAAAATGGTATGTTCCCTGCAAATTTTGTGGCATCCCTAGCATTCATCAGAGCTTCAAGGCAAGCTCTACAACACTTAATATTCCATTTCTAAGTGTACCAGTAAATAGATAATTCTGATTGAACTGGGCCAGCACCGCTTCATTGATGATGTCCACAATGTGAGCAGATCTATTTCAGCATAAATGTTTAGGAATACGGTGATAATCAGTTGCTTCTGAAAGAGATGGATATGATTCCCTCTGGTCAAACTATTAACATTTCCTCTGTAATAGTTCACACTTTAAAAGATTTTTTTAAAAAAAATAAGTGAAAATGTGCCTTTTGCTTAGAAGAAACATAGGAACCATGACACATTTTGTCAGGCAGCCAGAGACATTTTTGCTGAGAGGAAAAAAAAAAAAGTAAGTTGTGCAATTCATTCTGCTGACCTATGGTATGGTTAACTGAGAGAGAGAGAGACTGGGCGATCTGTTTGAGAGGTAGTTTCATCTCAGGATTTCACAATGATGATTTCCACATTTTTACACAATCCATCCTGAGTGGGAACTGAGCTGGAAACTAAGCTACAGAATCAAACAAGCACTTTATCACCTCGATTTACCTCAATAGGCTGTGTGAGAAAACAGCTTCTGAGAAGCTCATCCTTTCAGCCCTGACTTTTGAGCTGAAATAGAAGCTGTTAGCAAGAAGAAAGCCGCGGCATAATGGCACTGCTCAGTCATACTGAAAATGTTAAATATTGTTTATGTTTCCCCTGAGCAGCGGGAAATCCCAAAAAGCCTTTACAGAATCAGTCTCCCTTGGAGAGAAAGAACACGGTAAGGTTATGAGTGTCTTTGCTCTAGTCCACTTGCAAATGAATAGCTGGTTGAACAGTATTCACAGGAATGCCCAAATAGCTAGGTGTCAAGAGCATATAAAATTCATAACGTCAGAACCCTGAAATACTTTTAAAAAGGGGGGGGGGAATCATGCTTCTCCTCAGAAATCAATTCACAATCTGCATGTCAGCTCCAAACTAGAAAGTGCTGTTATGCATCTTTTTTCAGCTATGAGTGCTAAATTTAAACAAGACTGATTTTCAAAGGCAACCCAGGAGGGTAAAATTGAAATGCCCGGCATTACCCATTTAAGTGCTCACACTCCGTCTGCTATTGCTGAGTTGATTACTGGGCCATACATCCTACAAGGAAAGCCTATTTTGTATCATGATGGCTGTGCCACTAATTTTGAGCCCCATTTACCCCCTTCTTTTTTATCGTTTAATTATTTAAAACATTTCTTACCTGCCTTTCTGCTTTGAGGAACACAAGGCTGCTTACAATATCAACAAAACATTATCAAACACAACAATTATAATATGAATAAAAGTCATAGTTTATAAACTTCAAATAGGTCTGCCTATAATAAAATTTAAATCAAGAAGAAGGAGGAGGAGAAGGAGGAGATTGGATTTATACCCTGCCCTTCACTCAGAGTCTCAGAGCAGTTTACAATCTCTTTTCCCTTCCTCTCCCCACAACAGACACCCTGTGAGGTAGGTGGGGCTGAGAGAGCTCTTTTGAGAACTGCTGTTGAGCAGAACAGCTCTTTCAAGAACTGTGACTGGCCCAAGGTCACTCGGCAGGTGCATGTGGAGAAGTGGGGAATCAAACCCGGTTCTCCCAGATAAGAGTCTGTGCACTTAATTATTACACTAAACTGGTTTTGAACCAATCAAAATGTGCTCGTAAATAAAACTGTCTTCAACTGCCTCCTGAAGCTTAACAATGAAGGGGCCAGGTACACCTCTTTGGGGGAGACTGGTTTATTGTTCAGATAGTGTAGAGCAGGGCTAGGCCTAGGAGAGGGACGGTGGCTCAGTGGTAGAGCATCTGCTTGGGAAGCAGAAGGTCCCAGGTTTAATCCCTGGCATCTCCAAAAAAAGGGTCCAGGCAAATAGGTGTGAAAAACCTCAGCCTGAGACCCTGGAGAGCTGCTGCCAGTCTGAGAAGACATTACTGACTTTGATGGACCAAGGGTCTGATTCAGTATAAGGCAGCTTCATATGTTCATATGTTCTGTTGGCATGCCAAATCATTTTGTTCAGCCTGACAGCACCCTCTGTCCACCTCTCTCCCTGCCCCCCAAAGCAGGAGTGTAATCAAGCTGGAATGGGATTGTAGCTGCAAGGTGGGCTGGAAGCTAGCAGGGATCAGAGGACAGGTCCTTTCCTGTCGAAAGTAATTCTTCATCATTAGAATTTGGAGTAAGTAGTGCATTTTTTTGTAGCAGGAACTCCTTTGCATATTAGGCCACACATCTCTGATGTCGCCAATCCTCCAAGAGCTTACAAGGTTCTTAGTACAGGTCCTACTGTAAACTCCTAGAGAACTGGCTACATCAGGGGTGTGGGGCTTGATACGCAAAGGAATTTCTGCTTCAAAAAATGTCCTGGGAGTAAGGTAGTTTTGAGAGTAAAAGTTCTGACACCAAATGAGATGTTACTCCCCCCAATCCCAATTCTCCACTGGGGCTTGCAGACATATTGCAGTTGCAAGTTCCCTCCTACAGAGGGAAACGGCAGAGGTGAGCCCATTTCTGACTGGGACAGCAGCATGGGCGGAGGAGGGAATACCTCGTGCCTTCCCCACTACATTGTTTTTGACAGCCAAAATGACCCATGGACTACAGTGGGGTGTTATGCCCCCTGTCAGGAGGCTGCAAGTGCAAACGTCCAGTGCACATGCAGCCTCCCAACTGAACAAATAACAGTTGTCTCTACAGTTGCCTGTTCTTTCAGTAGCCAAAAAAAAATGGCATGGGGGCAGAGGCGGGAATCTCTCCTCACTTGCACTGCTGTTCCAATCAGAATTGGGCTCATCAGTGCTTTTTATGCACAATTCGCCATGGGGACTTATTGCTGCAATATGGCTGCATGTCCCTGTGGTGAACTCATGAAAGGCATAATGTTTTGTTTGTCTCTAAGCATAAACCCTTCCACTGGTTCCTTCAGGTCTCACTGAGACCCTGCTAACAAAACATCTTTTAGGGCCAGGCATTGTGCAGGGATTATTTTCATTCACTGCAGTCACAATGGATATATCACTGATGTTGGCAGCAGACATTTCTGAAGCAGTCTTATTTGAGTTCCTTATTTCCTATGTAAAAAAATTAAGTGCTTGGATCAGCAAGGCTGCCTACCCCGATACAGATGAATGGCTATCTACTTCCTCTAAAGTATTCTTATATATATATATATATATATATATATATATATATATATATATATATATATATATATATATATAACTGAAAATACCAAAATATTCTTTCCTTGAAGCCATCCTGAGCCTTCTAGTTCTCTTCCCTCTGCATTCCAATTATATCCATTTGGTTTTGGTCTTTATGCTGTTCCTTTTAACCTTGTACAGTTTTGAGATGTAACAACGGGTCAAAGAAAAGCCATGCTGAAAAATGTAAATTTCTACATAGAACATGAAGGACAATTAATAATTACGGGGAAAGGGAAGAAAGAGATTGATATATTTATCTTTTATAATAAACAGCTCTGAGGTAACTTCTCTTAGGCAGCTTTTCTCCAAGCGTTTCCACAGCAGGAAATAGCATGGCAGCCCTTCTAAATTAAGTGGTATTTTATCTTACAGAGTGTATTGACATGCAGTTAAAGTGAATTTCCTAACTGCACATGTACACTTCAGTTTTATCATATCATAATACAAAGGAAGTGAGGGTTTGATGAGGGTTATTTCTTCTAATTTTTTCCTCTGCTCCCTGTTATCAAATAATTAGGAGGATGTGGCATTGTTTATATTTCAGTCTTATGGCAAATTGTAACCAACGAACACACCACCCAGAAGATTTGCCTTTTACCACTTTTTTGGTTCACCGTTTTCTCCTAGAATTTTCATGTGGAGAACAAACACTGTTCCTCAAAGAATACCGCCCCCCAAAAAAGTTTGTTTTAAAAAATCTTGTCTAAAAACATGACTTTTCTAGAACAATCACCACCCTAACCTGAAAACAGGTGTAGTAGAATTTCAGTAAATTATTTTATTCCATTTTTCTCACTGTTACAAATACCATTCAGAGAAACAGAGGAAGCTCTAACCAGTTTCAACAGTGTTTGAAGTGAGAAATACTAATTATATTTATTTTCTCATTTATCTGATTTCCCTTCATCATAGTCTTTTCTTCTGGGCACTCATAAAATGTCTGAAAGAGAAAGAGTTGTTCAGGTTGTGTGTGTTGGGGGTGGGGAGAAATGAGAACCAAACCAGCAACATTTCATCTTCCTGGCCCACTGGACGGAAGGGAAACAATTACACATTCAATCCAATCTCCAGTAAACATATATTCAAAATTGTATCGCTACATAATTATCCTGTTTACAATGTTCTTTACATCTTTTCTCACAGGAAAAAAAAAATTAGATTTGGATTCTAATCGTCACATAAATGCCAGAAAGCTTTGGCAAGAGATGGTCTCTGCATACTTAGGGGTATTTCATGGAGGAAAGAAATGTGGTTGCAATTAGGAATACGCAGAACTGTTCTCAGCAAATCCAACCAGCGCAGCTTTCCAGAGGAATGACTGTGTGAGATGGAGTCAGATAAAAAAAACAGTTTAGGTTAGAATCATTAAAAGAAATAGTTGAGGCCTCTCAACTTCTTCACCCTCAGGTTTACTGCCTTTTTGTAAACTCTTTCTTGAATATGAATGTTTAAAAACCACTTGATTTCCCCAAGTCTCCCCGCCCCCCCCCCCAAAAAAAATAAACATCAAACCACACTGAAGATGCAGTGGCCAGAGACCAGCCACAACTGAACTGAACAACAGCCACAGCTACATAATACTTTTAAAACATTAAACCTTTGTAATTTCTGGAAGGCTATCACCAAAAAGAAAAGGTCTGTGAATATTCTGCAGTTAACCACATGTATTTAAAAGTGTTTCCTCTCGTGCATCCCCAACACGTCTCCACTGTTCTGGATTCGTTGCCACAACTGGGCCTTGCGTATCTTTTGTGCTTATGTAGCACATACTCTCCTTCCTAAATCCTCTAATAAAACCCACCTTTTTATACTTTTACACTGGTCTTGTCAAACTTTTTTATCATAGCTGCGGCAATATTATTGATGTGAAAGTTGGATAATAACAAGAGCTGACGGGGGGAACGGTTTGTTTGAAATGTGGTCTTGGAGAAGAATTTTATGGATACTGTGGACCACCAAAAAACCCAAATAAGCAGGTTCTAGATCAAGTCAAGCCTGGACTCTCCCTTGAAGCTTTGGTCACAACAAGAGAAGACAAGAATCATTAGAAAAGACAATAATGCTAGGAAAAGTTGAAGGCAGCAGAGGAAAACGAAATACGAGATAGATTATTCGATCTAAGAAGCCACAGCCCTCAGTTAGCAAGACCTCAGCGAGGTTGCTAATAACAGGATTGTTTTAGAGGTCATTCGTTTACTGCCACCACAATTCAGAAGTGACTTGATGGCATTTTACACACACATAGCTGTGGCAGAGTTCCTGTGGGCTAAACACCACTCATAGGCTTTTCTCCTGGTACTCTTCCTATTTCATTGCTCTGGAGCTCCCAGTGGAAATTTATTCCCAGTGGGAATACTTCAGGATTCCCAAAACTTTCATCCCTGAATAAAAATTGATGGATAGAATATCCTGTTGATATGTTACAGGCACCATGTTCTCATGGGGATTATCCATGTGATCAACCAAGTATGATTGAGTTAGGTTAACACTCTTAAATCAGGGTGCATCGGCAGTCAAGGTTCTCACATTGCGGCTGAGGCACTTCTATTGCAATCTTTGGTTAATATAGCAGAGTTTGACCCAGTCAGAGAAGCATGATACTGAGTGCAGTAAATAAATCTCCCAAGAAGCCTATTGCAAAAAAAGAGTAAATTTACAGAATTACATTTATTCAATTCAATCCAGGTTGCAGTTGAAAGGAAAGAGAGAAGCCTAATCTAAAGAGTACTTTCCCTACCACAAATGGGCAGATTGGCATCATGTGTCTCTATGGAAGGCCATGTGATGCAAGAGGTGACATTGATAACCACCTTTCCAATATAGTTTTTCTTCACACAGGAAACATGCAGGAAGCTGCCTTCTACTGAATCAGACTCTTAGTCCATCAAGTTCAGTATCATAGGGTTGCCTGGTCCAACTCGGGAAATATTTGGGAACTTTGGGGGTGTAACCTCCAACCTCAGATAGCAGCCGCTGCCAAGTCCGCGTTTTTTCACCTTAGGCGGGCAAGGCAGTTGGCCCCCTTCCTGGAGCGCGATGACCTAGCAACAGGGATCCATGCTACAGTCACCTCGAGGTTGGACTACTGTAATGCCCTCTACATGGGGCTGCCCCTGTCACGAACTTGGAAATTGCAGCTGGTGCAGAATGCCGCAGCCCGGCTGTTACTGGGTCTCCCAAAGTGGGGACACATTCAGCCGGGTCTTCGGACCCTGCACTGGCTTCCAGTGATATACCGAGTCCGGTACAAGGTGCTGGTTATCACCTTTAAAGCCCTATATGGCTTGGGACCTGTCTACCTGAAGGACCGTCTTTCCCCGCATGTTCCCCAGAGAGTACTGAGGTCGGGAACACAAAATCTCCTTACTGTCCCTGGGCTGAAAGAAGCCCGCTTGAAATCCACCAGAGAAAGGGCTTACTCTGTTATGGCCCCTACATGGTGGAATCAGTTGCCGAAAGAGGTGAGGGCCCTGCGGGACCTTGTTCAGTTCCGCAGGGCCTGTAAGACGACCCTCTTCCGGCTAGCCTATACCTAGCTTGAGAACTTAATGCAACTTGCCAGATTTCTTTTATATATATTTTGAATATTTATTAATATTTATGGTTTTATCTGTTTTACCTGTTTTAAATGTTTATTCCCTTATGTTTAAATATTTTGTAATTTTATGCTGGATCTATTGTTGGAAGCTGCCCTGAGCCACTCGTGGGAAGGGCGGGATATAAATTCTAAATAAATAAATAAAAATAACCTGGAGACTTTGGGGGTGGAGCCAGGATCGAGGTTGTGATAAGCACAATTGAACTCTGAAGGGAGTTTTGGCCATCACGTTTAAAGGGACTGTGCTCCTTTTAAAGCCTTCTATTCTTTGGAAATATTGGAGGATGGGGGCACCCTCTTTTGGGGCTCATAGAATTGGACCCCTTGGTCCAATCTTTTTCAAATAAGGGGGGAATTTGAGGAGAGGCATCAGATGCTATGCTGAAAATTTGGTGCCTCTACCTTAAAAAACAGCGCCCCCCAAGCTCCAGATACCCACAGACCAATTATCTATTATACCCTATGGGGAATGGTCTCCAGGAGTGCCCTAATGACATTCTGCTAACCCTGAAATGGGGGGAAGGGCTCCAAACCAGGGGATCCCCTGGCCTCAACTGGGGATTGGCAACCCTAGGCTCTCCAGGCCTCAAACAGAGGTCATTCACATCACCTACTGCCTGGTTCCTTTTACTGGAGATTGCAGGGATTGAACCTGGGACCTTCTGCATGCAAAGCAGAACCTCTTCCATTGAGCCATAGCCTTTCCCCTGAAGGAGGCCCTTTCCTACTTCCAGAATGGGAGTGGAGGAGGAGAGGCAGGAAAGAGAAAACTTGATAGATTTTCCACACACTTCTCTTTTCCTGCAAACGAACTACAGTTTGTTGACGGTATAACAGTTTCTTGTATATGCTAGAAAAATGAAATGCTTTAAGCTATAGCTAGCCAGCCAGATGAATGAGACCTTTAAAAAAGATACATGCAAATGTATCGAGAGTGACGGACTGATTTGTCACAAACAGCTTTATGGTTCAGCGTGTTGTAAGTAAATTTTGTAATCTGTCATGATCTGGAAAAAGTGCCTAGCCGGAGCTTCTCTTCTTGCACCCTGAGGCTACTGGTTTAGCTTTCTGGGCAACTCATATGACCGGCCATGACTAATCCAGACTTGGCACCCATGCAGGTTTGCAATGCACTCAGCCTGAACCGAGTCTGCAGACAAGATGCCCCTGAGTTATTTTGTCTGAGGAAGAAAAGAGTTTGGGAGTTTTGGAGCCAGAAGAGAAATGGGACCTTTCAATGCGTAAAATTTTATGTGCTGCAGTCAATGTTCTCTGAAGTTCACAGCTTCGCTCCTGCTGTGCTTACTAATTTATGTTCTTCATATAAAAACAAAAGCAATTTCTCAGGATGAAGCCAAAGAGGCAGGGGCCTCCAGTCCGTAGTGGGATATAAATCTGTGGCGCTCCCTTAAATCTGAGCTCAGAGGATACTCAGGGTCGATTCAGACAACCGTTGGACTGCTGGAGGCCACCTATAAGCCCTGCTCATGACCAGTCGATTGTGCGCAGTCCCTGGAAAGGAACAAGAATATACTTTTTGCTCACTGCCATAAAACAACATCCTGGTTTTTTGTAGTGGCTTCATCCAGCACAGGGCAACTGCTTTTACGGTGGTTTGGCTAAGGACAGGGATTCTAACATGCATGGCAGTTTCAAAAAACCATCCATAAACCTCGGCAAAACTCTTATACACAGGTAACTTGGTTTCCTGGACGTTCTTCACAGGATTATTACTTAAGTCTACAACTGAACACCCCCAAAGATGATGACATTTCGCTACACATTTAAATTAGGAGTTCTAGCCTAACAAGCAACATAACCAGGAGGCTTTTTTCTTCTTCTCAGCTCTGACATTTCCAAAGGGACCTGGGGCTGCAATTTGCATATGGAAAAACGAATGAACTGCAATGATCCTACCAAGTTTCAAAAGGAAAATAAAACTTCAGAATTTTCTCCCAGCTGGTAGAGCAGCAGGTTATGATGAAAGGTAGGTTCAGACGTCATTGCGCGTGTGTAAAAGCATCTGTAAAGCATCACACTTTGTTCCACTGACACCCTCCCTTTACTTATGGTATGTGTTTCAATGTTCTTTTAAGGTGTTGCTAATACTGTGCTGTGGTGGTTTGCCACAAAGGAACTACGCCCACTCATAAATTCCTCAAGTGTGAGCCAGATTCCTGTGGGATCGCATAGAAAAGACTAGAAGCAGCCACATATTTTGGCAGGTCCGTCGGTCTGTCTGCATGATGCTCTGGAAGACTGGCTCATTTGCTTGAGCTTTCTGGTGTAAGAGGTGAATGACTCACACATCCCTCCCCTTGCAGGTTCTTCTGGCACGAGAGATTGGATTTATCCCCGCTGTGATATTTTTTGTACAGGACTGATCACTCAACAAGTTGCTATTGTGTAAAGAAACATGTCAGGAGCACTTTGCTATGGAGAAGCTTACGCTGGCTGTGCACAGATTAACAATGCAATCCTAAACGGAGTTATACCCTTCTAAATCCTTTGAAGTCTGTTCAGAAGGGCATAACTCTGTTTAGGATAGCATCATAAGTGGCTTTTTATTCTGCAGAGAAGGGAGAGTCAAGAAAGAGGCCTTGTGGTGGAGCCAACACAAACCCTGGGAAGATGCACAGGATGGGACCTCTACTCATGCTTAACAGTATTAACTATCCAGAGAAGAAAGAGGAAGTTGGGGAGAGAGAAACTAACATGATGCATTGATGTCCTGATTCAAACACACATTCCCCAACGTTCCTTTGATTTAAGTGGGACTTCAATGGAACGAATCTTCAGCTGCAAACTTGTTCCTTTCCTGATTAGGACTTTTTCTAGCAACTTCTAGCTTATTTTTCTATCTAGAATAAAGAATTGGTCTGATCCTATGAAAGAACAGTTGTGGTTTGTTTCATGGAATAGTGTGAGGCATTTATTTCTGGAAACAATTAAAGGCTAATTGACTATATCCTTGATAGCAATTCTTTGCCACTCATGTCTCTGTCAGAGTAATTTTATTTCATCCTCCCCGCCCTGTTCTAGACTTGATTGTCTAGTGATTTCGGCCATGCCTTGCTGATTTTCTGCTTTTCCAAATTGAGTTTACGTGTTCCTTCTTGGGGATTGAAAGAACGCTCCTACAGGCAGTCTGTGTTTATCTGCACGTCATACTTCCACATTCTGTGCCACTTTTATTGTGTAACTTTCTCATAATTAAAAATCAACTTTTAGCACTGAGTGTAGCAGTACATTCAGAGATCTGTGGTTGTAAATTAGAAGAAATTTTGTTACACTAGCACCAATGCTGGGCTTTCTTTTCTGTAGCATACTGCAGAATAGTAAGTCCTTCCTTGGTCTCATTTGTCCCATCTGACACTTCTCTTGCATTTTCCCCTAGCATTTCACCTCTTCACTGTGAGCACCAGCTGTGCTGAGAAGTTAACAAATACCATGATCAGCACTTGAATGTACCTGGTTCAAAATTTCCTTTTGTCAAGTTTTGCCTTTCTTTTGTTGACTCTGGCTGGGCTTACAGTTTTGCATCTTCTCTTAACTTCACTACAAGGAATGGCGAATCTCAAGAACTTTGCAAGTGACCAATGTGGCTCAAATGTATGCTCACGGTTTTGCACCTGTGCCATAGCAACAGTAGACATGGTAGCCAGATATCTGCTGCTGGTTATATATGTTTGATTCCTTTGCCCCAGATCTTCATGGGATGTCTCTCTTATTAAAAGCTGCTCATATAGGCTTTATGTGCAGCATTTGGGTCTGAGCACTGGGTGGCATTCATCAGCTGACAGCATTCTTCCCTCTCCTCTTCCTTTGGTCTTTATAGCATGGACTCTTTCCTTTTCTTTTGAACCATTGAGAAGAAGAAGATGATATTGGATTTATATCCCGCCCTCCACTCCGAAGAGTCTCAGAGTGGCTCACAATCTCCTTTCCCTTCCTCCCGCACAACAGACACCCTGTGAGGTAGATGAAGATATTGGATTTATATCCCGCCCTCCACTCCGAAGAGTCTCAGAGCGGCTCACAATCTCCTTTACCTTCCTCCCCCACAACAGACACCCTGTGAGGTGGGTGGGGCTCAGAGGGCTCTTACAGCAGCTGCCCTTTCAAGGACAACCTCTGCCAGAGCTCTGGCTGACCCAAGGCCATTCCAGCAGGTGCAAGTGGAGGAGTGGGGAATCAAACCCGGTTCTCCCAGATAAGAGTCCGCACACTTAACCACTACACCAAACTGGCTCTCCTTGGTCAATTAAATTTACAATACACTGGGTGACTATGTAGACTCCTATCCTGTCTAAGCCCACAAAAACCAATGAACTTAGACTGGAAGAACTGTGCTATGGATTGTACCACCAGTATGTTGGTTTGGAAGGTAGAGGAGCTCCCAGCCTAGGTACCAGAAAGGAAATTGATGAAGCTTTCTGATCCACAGCTCCTTCAGCAAACAGAGAACCCCTCCTTAGTCAGTCATATTGCAATTTTACACAATCAGAAGCAAATGACAACTGTTCATATACCAATGGACAGTTTCAAAACACCCAACTGTGCTGATCACAACTCATCATTTGCAAACCAATGAGCCCAACATGGTTACCATCTGAAACAATCTATCCAGGTGATTGAATTTCTCCGCTAGCAACAAGAGCAGCTGAAAGTTTTATTTACTTTTTGTCTATCGAGGTTAACATGAGATGACTGGAATTTAATTCAATTTATGGAAGGGGGGAAAAGGCATATTAACTTGCCTGTAATTGTTTACTTCCTGCTAGCCATTGGGAAATACGTCTCCAGCCATTACTGTTGCTATCCTTTACAACACAAGCAGTGCACGTGTGTTTGTGTGTGTGTGTGTGTTTGCATAAAATCTTTATATCTAATTCTAAACTATGCCCTTGGCTATGGATCAAAAAGTCCACAAAATGAGGCAAGGGACAGACAGGGTGGCTTTTGCTACAAACCTTAGGAAACAACACATTTGCACACAAAAAAATTGAAATAAAAAATAGGAGCAATGTCTGTAGCTTTAAGAGCTTAATGTTTACTAAGACCCCACATGAAGAAGAAGAAAAGGTATTTCAACGAATGGAGGAGAACCTAACACAGGAGGAGGATATGTGGAAAAATGTAACCCACAGGAAAAGGAGAATCCAGAGACATTCTGAGCCTCTGCTGCTAAGCAATCGGTTCCAGGATATCCCCATAGGTACTGATTCTGAACCACTAGAACAAGGGCTATTTCCCCAGCCTCCACAAAGCTTGAAGGAAGTTTTTCAGGACCCCATAGTGAGAAGACTCAAGCTTTTGCTCCCCCATACAGGAAGAGGCAAGTGTTGGTAATTGGGGATTCTCTACTCAGAGGGGTAGAGAGCTCTAAGTATGCTGACTGGACTGGTAGTCTCAAGAGTTATGCTGTCTACCGGGTGCACACATCTAGGATGTGACAGAATGGCTAGGAAGACTCATCAACTCCACAGATTATTATCCTTTCTCGCTGATCCATGTGGGAACAAACAATACTGCCTGGCACAGCTTGGAAAGTATTAAAAGAGACGATGTGGGTCACAAGGTGAAGGAGCTGGGGGAGCGCAGATTGTGTTTTTGTCAGTTCTTCCTGTTGAAGGCCATGGCTTAGAACAGAAAAGAAGAAAACTATAAATAAATGACTGGCTACATGGATGGTATCATCAGGAAAGGTTTGGATTTTTGGATCATGGGTAACACTTTGGAGATGAAGCTCTTCTATCAGGAGATGGTTTGCACCTCATGAAGATTGGGGAAAGGTGTTTGGTAAGAGTCTTACTAACTTAATACGGAGGCCTTTAAACTAAATTGTATGGGGAAGTGAGGCAATAATTCAAAGCCTAGTATGATGCTAAAAACTGGTGATAAGAACACTAAAGTTTTGCAGGGAGTGGCATGTACACTGGGTAGCATTAACTCATGGGTACGTAAGGAAATGAAAACTTTAGAGTATATAAACATGGATTCCTATGTCTCTACTCTAACATGCAGAGTATGGGAAATAAGCAGGAGGAACTGGAAGTCTTAATACAGGAAAGGGACTATGACCTAATAGGCACTACTGAAACTTGGTGGGATGACACTCACAATTGGAATATTAGGATAGAAGGGTACAATTTATTTTAAAAGGACAAATAGCAGAGGCATGTGAAGAGGTACATACTTGTGAGGAAATACATGAATCTGAGCATGGCGGTTCAGTTGAACATCTCTGGGTAAAAATAAAAGGAGTAAGAGATAACAGTGGTATTATGGTGGGGTCTGCTATAGGCCACCAAGCCAGGCAGAGGACCTAGATAATATTCCTACAACAGATTGCAAAGTTCTCAAAGAGAATGGACACAGTGGTAATGGGAGGTTTCAATTACCTGGACATTGGATAGAAGTCCAACTCTGCTAAAAATTAAAGGTCAAATAAATTCCTGGTTTGTCTCGCTGATAACGTCATTGCCCAGACAGACGGAAGGAAGAGACGGACACAAGGGTTTGGGTAACTAAGGGCCACTTTCTTTATTATTAAATTAACAACAAGGGCTATAAACATAACAGGCAGCATGGCAGGGCTAGGGGACGAAATACCCCTCCCCTGCCACATGACGGGCAAGTCACACTGCCCTAGGTATAGCCAAAATGCATGGCTCATACCTGGCCGGCCTAGCAAAGGTTATGCTCTGGAGTTCCAGCCCCCATCCGCACGGCTGAAGGGCGGATCAATCCATGCAAACCCAAGGCAGTCTGCTTCATCACTCAACTAGTCCGCACGGGCCAGCTAGACCCCTTGCCCCAAAACTGGGGCGCTATTGGTGCTCACTGAGCTGCATAATGGAAGTTAGGCAAAAAACCTAGCCAACCTGAAAGTGACCAGCCTACTTAAACCAGCCACACCCAAGCCAATTCCACAATCCCTTCTACAAGCAGTGTGAGGTAGGCAAAAAACACCACTTCCAACAGCCAAACAGGAAGAGATGGAAAAATTCCTACCTGGTCCCCTATAAATTAAGAGCAATCAGCTATCGCCCACACTGCCTCAAGGGCGAGAGGGTGGGCCGAGCATGAGGCGAAGACTGGGAGGCAGAAGCAGAGACAGCTGTTAAGGCATGCCAGCCCCGCCCTCACCTCCTGTAATGCCCTGCCCTGCCCGCTCCTCCTCCTTACAAAGGGGCAAAAGGGCCCCCGGAGACAAGGCTGTGGAGCCTGCCTCTGGTTGGATTTATATCAATATCAAACTGCTACCAAGATCGGGAAGAACTCTAACAAGGTCAAGTCCCTGGTCCACCCAGCATCTACCCATTCCATAGGCCAGTCCTCCGCACACCAGCGTCCGCGAAAATAGATGCCAAATCCCAAGGACCTTGCAGCATCAGATGTAATTTGAAGCTCGGCTTCCAACCTCAAATCCTCCCTCCAAAAGGAGACACCATTAAATGAGGTCAAAAACTCCTGCCACAAGAAAAGGTCCTCCCGTATGCATCCGGAAACCCTAATTCTGTGATGCGGCTGGCGTAAACCAGCCATTGCATCACACAGCCTCCTCAACAAAGGACGACCAGAAGCAACCACCTTACAAGCAAAGTTTAGGTGTCCCACTAATTGCTGCAACTCATAAGAACATAAGAGAAGCCATGTTGGATCAGGCCAATGGCCCATCCAGTCCAACACTCTGTGTCACACAGTGCCCCCCAAAAAATTATATACACACACACACACACACACACACTGTGGCCAATAGCCACTGATGGGCCTCTGCTCCATATTTTTATCTAACCCCCTCTTGAAGGTGGCCATGCTTGTGGCTGCCACCACCTCCTGTGGCAGTGAATTCCACATGTTAATCACCCTTTGGGTGAAGAAGTACTTCCTTTTATCTGTTTTAACCTGTCTGCTCAGCAATTTCATCAAATGCCCACGAGTTCTTGTCTTGTGAGAAAGGGAGAAAAGTACCTCTTTCTCTACTTTCTCCATCCCATGCATTATCTTGTAAACCTCTATCATGTCACCCCGCAGTCGACGTTTCTCCAAGCTAAAGAGCCCCAAGCGTTTCAACCTTTCTTCATAGGGAAAGTGTTCCTCCCCTTTAATCATTCTAGTTGCCCTTCAAGGTTGCCTTCCACTCCAACAAAAACTGGGCAACCAGCCCCTGGAGCCTCAAATTTTTTTCCCTTGGGAGGCAAGAGGTTTGCTGCAAGGAATCTAGTTCAACACCTAGGAATGTCAAGTGCTGGGTAGGGCCCTCTGTCTTCTCATGGGCTCGCATTTTGCCAACTCAGCACCCACCCCACAGCGCCTCACCATGTGAACCGCTGCATCAAAAGACGTGTACCGCACGGTATACAATACCTCGGGTATGGCATTGTTCACCGACCCCCCACAAGGGTAAGATAAATGGTGGATCAATCTAAACTCCCCTGGCGTCTTTTTAGGCACAATGCCCAGACCCGCAGAGAACTCACAGGAGATGCAGGATATGGACCAATCACCCTGCCCTCAGCCAATTTTCCCCCTATTTTTTTGTCAAACTATATGCTCCATACCTGTAACTGCAGATTATTGGCCATAAATGGCCTTCTGGGTCCCTGACAAGAAATTCTGAAACTGAACTTAAAACCGTTGAACAAGTAAACTCTATCCTCGACCTTAGGATAATTATGGAGCCAGGCCTCAAGCACTGTCACCCTTATTGGGCTGGGGCCCTTTTCCAAAAGGCTTATTTGTCCCTGCCTGTGCAGCCCCCTCCTGGGTTTACCCCGGGAACAATTCGTAAAGGAGTGAGACCCTCCTCACAGAGGGCACCTGTGCTTAAATGGGCAGTTTTTCCTTCCACATACACCCTGCGACCCAAACTCCCAGCAGAGCAAGCGGGGTTGAACCGCCTGCCCCGCATTACCATGGGAACCAGAAGCAGCGGCTGTGTGCTGCACAACATGCCCACTGTCTGACCTATCTCCGAGATTAGGTCTCACTAGAGACATAACCTGCAGCCACAAGTGTGGCTGAATTTGATCCCATTGAAGGGATGGGTTCAAGGCGGCCCTCATCCTGAATTTCTCGTCATACTGAAGCCAAGCACGGCCACTAAAGCTGGTGTAGCTCTTGTATATGATATCAAAGTACTGGAAAAGGGAAGTGGCACTCCATGGATGAGACCTGGAAATTATTCTGGCATGAATAATGAAACCGGGCACCCAATTTGCCCAGGCCCTATCAATTTTACACCGTTTGATTTTCCCCTTTTCCCTATCATCAAGGTCCTCCTTATCCTTTTTCTCCAGCTCCCTGTAGAGCAGAGAAAAAAGGTTCACAAATTCACTCTTTAATATTTTATCCTTGGTGGCTGGCAACAAGTGATCCCCTAAGGGAAGAGCCAGATCACCAAAAGGTAATGCCTTAACAGGCACCAAAGAGTATGATGGACCCCAGGAATAAGGGAAACCCCAGCCACCGAAGGGGACGAGGATAGTCCAGGAAACTGGCCAGGCAGGCCATCCCAAGATGCTAGAGGGTTGGCCAAATTAAAACCCCAAGCCCAAGGCTGAGGATTAGTAAACGCTGCAGACTTGCTATTAGCCACAAGCCCAAATGTATCTGCCTGCCCCCACGCCCCCCAGGGCCAAGCTACATTAGTGTGTTGTACAGACTTGTCCCTACCAAACTGCACACCTTGCCGGGCTTCCACATCAGGAACTTCCCACCAGAAGAGGGGACATCCCATCCGTCTCAACAGGGCCGGACCTGCTCTCAAGAGAAGACAAGCCGTTAAGAATCCCTTCTTGCAACCGTTTCCTATCAGCAGCCTTGACAGCTTTGGATGAAACCCCCTTCTTACCCCCAACATCTGTAATAGTGGAGAGCCAGTTTGGTGTAGTGGTTAAGTGTGCAGACTCTTATCTGGGAGAACCGGGTTTGATTCCCCACTCCTCCACTTGCACCTGCTGGAATGGCCTTGGGTCTGCCATAGCTCTGGCAGAGGTTGTCCTTGAAAAGGCAGCAGCTGTGATAGCCCGCTCCAGCCCCACCCACCTCACAGGGTGTTTGTTGTGGGGGAGGAAGGTAAAGGAGATTGTGAGCCGCTCTGAGACTCTTCGGAGTGGAGGGCGGGATATAAATCCAATATCTTCTTCTTCTTCTTAATAGGGGGCTTGCCACTAGAACCCTCCAAAGCAGCCAACCTAGCTAATACAGACTGCTCAAAGGAGTCATCCTCGTCATCAGATGCCATGCGTTTATAACAAACTGGCCGGCGAGGCTGGGATTTTGGTGCTGGGCACTTGCCCTTTGATTTTCCTTGCACCTTAGACATGGCCAGCGCACCCAATATCTAGCCTGTAAAACAGGGGAGGGGGGAGGCTTTCTGCAGAGACTACTAAAAAATGGTCACAGAGAAAGATGGCCGCTGCCCTGCCCAGCAACAGGGGAGTAAAGAGTAGAGAAAAAATGGTCGTCGCCCCGCCCACCAACATGGAAGTAATAAGCAGGAAAAATGGCCACTGCCCTGCCCAGCAACAGGAGAATAATGAGCAGAGAAAATGGCCACCGCCCTGCCCAGCAACAGGGAAGTAATAAACAGAGAAACAATCCTTAAAATGGCTGCCCAAAGACAGCCACAAAATGGCCTACGCCCCACCCCAGCAACAAGGAAGGGAAGGCAAAAAAACCTACTTTAAAATGGCCACCCAAAACAGCCGTGTAATGGCCGACCTAAGAGCATTGCAGACTTCCCCCTCAACCAAGGACAGAGACGTGGGGAATGAAGAGAACCCAAAGCTAGACCCCCCAAAACAGCCAGGACAGCTGCACTACAAAAGAGAATATTGGTGGGGAATGAGGGATAGCAGAACACAGGTTGGCCTTAAAGCAAAAAAGTGCCGCACAAACTGGTGAACCGCCAAGCCCAGTGCCAACGTCTGATGGCAGGCTCGCCCCCCGCTATTCCCCAGGGAGAGAGGGAGAATATGTAAATCAAACACTGGCTGCGCTACAAGCCCAGCCAGCAGCAAACTGCTGCACCAAAAGGCGCTCCAGCTCTGTCCCTCGACGCTCTGGAGTGCTGCGGCTCGCTTAAAAGCAGCCGCCAATGCCGAAAGTCCTGTGCTGGGAAAGACAGGAGGAGCTCACTGAAGCTCTCCACTCCCCGAGCATGAGGCGAAGACAGGGAGGCAGAAGCGGAGACAGCCGTTAAGGCATGCCTGCTCCGCCCTCTCCTCCCATAATGCCCTGCCCACTCCTCCTCCTTACGAAGGGGCAAAATGGCCCCCGGAGACAAGGCTGTGCAGCCTGCCTCCGGTTGGGAGCCACATTTTCCAGAAAGCTGAGAAGGAAACAAGGGAATCTCCTGTCTTCTGGTTTGGGGGCAAACTGTATGGTTTTGTAGCTAAAAAAACCATAGAGTTTTTGCCCCAAACCTAGGGCATCCAGCTTGACATCAGCAACACAATGACATCACTTTTGGGTGATGTCATTGTGCCACACATGCTTTGCTCAAGCGGCAGAAGACTCCAAGAGGGGCTCCAGGATTCCCCCACTGAAAACAGGGGTAGGGCCTGGCAACCCCAGGTAATCTTGGATCTAACACTGCAACCCTGCAGTGAAATCCTCAGCACAATTACAGCCTTGAGTCCACTTGGGCAACCTGGATGGCCCAGGCTAACCTCATCTCCTTAGATCTTGGAAACTAAGCAGGGTGCACTTAACTTGTATTTGGAGAGGAGACCTCCAAGCATCACTATGCAGAAGCAGGCAACAGCAAACCACCTCTGTTCATCTCTTGCCTTGGAAACCCTACAGGGTTGCCATAAGTTGGCAGCAACTTGATGGCACTTCCCGCTATAAATTCTGCTTAGGTTTGCAGCACTATTAAAGGTTTGTTAAAATTTAGACCTAAACTGTCTTAAATGCCATCATGACCTGATGTTGGTGAAAACTAATTAGTCTGAAAAATGCCCCAGTGGATCCTAGGTCTAAACTTACTGGTGGATCTAAATACTGTCTATAGTGAAAATATGTTTGGAGAGGCATTGGGTTGGGTTGGGTGAGAGAATAGTATTTTATAGATGCTTTGTTATATGTTACGTTTTTTTCCTTTTGGTTCTTTTATATTTATTTTTAAATTGCTACAAAATGACACTTTCTCACCTGCTCACCAATGTTTTATTGATGCCACGAGAATTCAAAATTGCACCGGTCTAAAGGACATTGGGTTATTGAATTCTTCTAAGCTTCCTGACTGCTATTAAATCAGTGTAGGCAATAAAATAAGAACCTTGCCTGTAAATACTTTTTTCTGACAGTTTTCTGGGTCTGATTAAATATTTGCATGGTTCAGTTGCAGTCCTGTTTTTATCAGATTCAAGGCCTTGGAATGTACTGAAGTGCAATGCGACAGCTGGTGAATTTCCTTTATACATTTGGGTGCGAAAACAGACGGAACACCCAGAAAGGGACCTGAATAGCTATACAATCGGGTCATTGATGAGAATTTATATGTATGCATATTTCCTTTTTTACATATGCTTTTGTAAATATATTCCCACAACCCTTTCTGCATATAACTGCATGAATTATTTATACTAATAAAATATTAAAATTATATGCATTCATTGGAGCCATGTTCATTATTGCAATGACATGCATGAATAATTGTTTCTTCTCCAACAGGAGGAAGGCAAATGCTGAGAATAATGTGTATGTAAGTGCCGTCAAGTTGCAACTGATTTATGGAAATCCCAGCAAGGGGCTTCTGAGGCAAGTGATAAGCAAAGAATTTTTACCATTGCCTTCCTCTGCAGAGTGTTCCTTGGTGGTCTACCATCCAAATACTAACCCTGCTTCCGAGATCTGATGAGATTGGTTATATACCGTGCTTCTTCCCTCCCATTGAGAATAATAGCTATACCTTAAAACATGGGGAATAATGGATATAATGTAACATAATTCTTAAAACAAAATCAGTTTTTATTACTAAGGCATATGTTCCAGGGCTGAGCCATGACACAGAAATAGGTTTGGGGGCTGATCCCTGGCTAACATTCAGCCTTGCTTGTCTTTATCATAGCGGTATCATCAATTGGTTTGATGCAAGCAGGAGTGCAATAGAAATCCTTCACAAGAGCAAATAGATATTTCAAGATATTTCTATTTACAAGAGTAAATAGATTATTTCAAAGCTTGTTATACGTTAATTTCACAGACTACCCTGTAGTCCATTACAATATATAACAACAAAAACAAATAGTCTATTAAATCAAGAGTTACAGCATAAAGATGGGTAAATGTCAATGGCACAACTCAAGTAACTGAAAGCAGGGCTTTTTTCTTTAACAGGAATGCACAGGAAAACACTTCCAACTGGCTTGGCGTCAGGGGATGTGGCCTAATATGCAAATGAGTCCTGCTGAGCATTTTCTACAAAAAAGTCCTGTGTGGAACAATGGTGATGTCAGGGGGTTTGGCCTAATATGTAAATGAGTTCCTGCTGGGCTTTTTCTGCAAAAAAAGCCCTGACTGAAAGACTGATCGCATCCTATTCTCAGTAATCATGAAATCCTCAACAGAGTTATGCCCTCCGAAACCCACTGACTCCAATGGATTTAGAAGGGTGTAACTGTTTAAGATGGCACTATTTTTTCTGTTTAACAACATGAAGGTCTATCCAGTTTCTTACCCTTGTGCAGATGCATTCACAGATTTTCAGTGAAATCAATAATTTTCATAGAGAATTAAAATTAAAGCTCCATAACATTAAAAAGCTTCACAATCAAGTATGTCTCCTGTTTATAGGAAAGGGGCACCTTTGTCTGTCTCCCAGGTTGAACAGAAAGAAGAAAGGTTAGCGAGAACAAGCACCCAAAACCTTAATGATCTGTTTTATAGCTTTCCACTATGCTTTAACAGACTTTGTATTTTTCCTTCGGATTCAGCCATGCCTCCGTTTTGCTCGCCCAAGTCAGATGATAAGGATTAATTTGCTGTGACCTATTTGTTTTAAGCCTAATTTGACCTTTAAGCCTTTTTTTTTTAAATCCTGCTCCCTTCTCTCACACACTTGGCAATCAATGCAACACAGCCAAGTATCATTTCAAAGCAAATTCTCTGTGATACTTAACTTTACGACTCAGCAATTGATGTCAGGATATAAAACACTGTTTTCCCATGAAGCAGTGATCCCTCACAAGAGGGTCAGTAGTATACTTCAAGGCCTGTCAGTAAGACGTTGCATGATGTATACTTCATAATATGACAGGGATTCTGGCCAGGGGCTCCCCAGGCATACATGGTAATTATTAGCATAATAGAGCAGCATCAGTCAATGTATGCATGGAGGTTCCTTGGATCCGTTAGGCTCTAGCCTCCAGAAACTTACAATCTAAAATAGATATCCAAGTTCTTTCAGCACCTGGTTGTTGCACAATTAGGGCTGGATTGAGTCTCAGTCATCTGCCCACGCTAACCCAATGCTATTTAAATTTCGATGTTAATTAGACTTCGTAGTTGAACCTTTGGTTCTATTTCCTGGGAGGCTTTAGGATCCTTCGAGTGATGTGACCTTCTTGGTACCGATAATGCTGTCTTTTAGCCTCACATGACTAAATGATCTGTTTTACAGCTTTCTGAGGCAGTCTTAGTTAACCTTGACTCTCTGAGACAACTAACTCAACCCTGCTTGCCCAGAACCTTGTGACTCCAGAGAGATAGAGAGAAAGAGCTGAGCTCTGTTGTGTATATCACTACATGTCAGATACTTATCGCAGAGTAGGTTGGCAGTTATGTTGGCTCCTATGGGTGGGGAAAGGTACTTAATCTGTGAGTGTAGTCTTGTTCTTTACTGTTCTTGCCAACATCCTGTTCTCTCTGAGTCTTGATGAGACCATCCAAGGATGTCCTTTATGAAATTACTGTGTGCAGTGCTTAAGTATTGAATGTTGATCAATGATGTATGATTTTTGTGTTTTGATGAACTTACATTTGGGATTGAAGTTAAATAAATAAGAAGTTGTTTTGGAACAAATGTCTCTCTTTCTTGATGCAATTGGGAAACCAGCTTTTTACCCTCCCCAAATGCATGGAATGGAAATGAGAATGCATGAATTTCTTCTGAGAACAGCAACTTGTGCAGCATTGTGAGATGCACTTCAGTAGTGTTCTCACTGCCAGCTCTGGGGTAGGAAATTTCTGGAGACTTGAGGATGGAACATGAGACGGGTGGGGTCTGAGGAGGAGAGGTACCTCAGCGGGGTATAATACCATAGAGTCTATGATAATACCATATAATATCATCACACCATAGAGTCCACTCAGAGTCCATTCTCCATAGCAGCCATTTACTCCAGGGCAACTGATCTCTTCTCTGGAAATTAGTTGTAATTCTGGGAGATCTCCAAGCCTTACCTGGAGGTCACTATCTTAGTATTAGTCAGCTCTTATGAAGGGACTGCAGTAGTCTGCATGCAACAGCACACAGGGCTCCCCACATGATCTTTGGATTCCTTTAGGTCCACCACTTTAAACCTAGGGGAGACTCTGTATTGTTTAATGCCTCGCAGTATCAATAAGAGCACAGTGGCACAGTTTCACTGATATAAATGAAGCTGTTCTAGTTTTCAGTCTGAGACACAAAATCCAGTAAAGTTTTCTGGAGTCAGCCTATAACTTTGTTTTGGCTAGTTTGGGTTTATCAGGACATTGTATCATTTTACATATAAACGCATTTCTTTGTGTGTTTCCCTTTCAGGCACACATATACACAGTGGCACTGTCAACAGGGCAGAAATGTGTTCTCATGTTCCTCTCACCACTTCACCTGCTCACTGTTCATTAATCTATTTTATCTAGGCAAACTGATGCTATGTGGAAAAATTTAGGCTCCTGCAAAAAATGCATCGATACCCAAATAACAGAATGCCTGATAACAAGTTGTTCCAAATCATAAAACTTCTCTGTAAAAAACTCAGAACTTTCCTATTAACATGCATTCACTTGAAAGGATACATTATCCATGCAAGAGAATCCTGTTTTGATTCCCTGTGTTTCCTATTAAAATGAGGAAGTCTTGTGTTTTGGCATAGTCTGATTCACACCCTTGGGCAGCCCAATCCAGAGAACTGCCTTGTAGCTGCGCTTGAGTGCAGAACTAGCATAGGCGGATGCAGTCGACTCCCAAAGGGCAGACGTTATGCCAAAAGTGGAGGGGGAGAGGGGGCCCGACGAGCGAGAGAGAACCCGTCGCCATGGTGATTCCACCCATGCGCACGCCATTGGCCCGCTGCCGAGGCAGGGGTGGGGGAGGCACAGGCTCACGTGGGACCACAGGATTGGCCAGCCCGTTGCATGTGACTGGGAGAGCGGGTGGAAAACCCACACCTGAGAGGCTGTCAATCCCCTCATACCTTCCTGCTGTCAGAGACTCTGCCAATGGCAGACAGACGGGCAGAGGCATGCGCAGACAAACAAGAACCATAAAGTGCAAGAGTTTGCTGCCCTAAACAGTGGCTGGAATGTGTGTCTGGGAGCAGGCAGACTACCAAGTCCAAAAGAACCCACCAGCACCACCTGGAGCACTCCCGGTGTTGCCCTGCCACCGCTGCCCACTATGTGCAAGGAACACCTCTCCTGGGGGCTGCAGAACTCAGTGCGAGCCAGTGGGCATGCATCCACTTCATCAGCCCCCCCCCTTTGTACCCTGTGCACAACAGCCCTGTGGGGTCGGGTAGGCCATCAGCCCAGGCAGGCTGAGGGGCAGCATCCTCCCTCCCCTGTCCAGCCACGAGGGAGCAGCATGGCGGCTCATAGCCTACCCACCCCCAAGAACCAAGCTTGCCCACCCTCCCAGGCATTCCCTCGGAGAGGCCACTGACAGAGTAAGGGGGGGGGGGGTTGCCCAGGGAACGTGCAGCAGATGCCAAGCAGGAGAGACAGCAGAGGGCAAAGCTCAGACTTTATTTTTCAGGAACAGAGTGCAATAGTTTCCCTGGTGTGCACTTGGCAGTCTCGTCATGGGCGGGGCTCCACTCAGAGCGGCGGGCAGAAAAAGCTGAGAGAGTGGAGGGGGGTGGAGTGACACAAGCAGAAACCTCTGTGTTGGATTTCCACCTGCAAAACAGAGATAGCGATCAAGAGCACCTGCAGGGGCGGCAGCTAGAGGAGCAAGCTGCATTCCAGCCGGGCACTCTCTTAAAGGGACAGTCTCTGACCCACCTCCCTGCATTGGAGCAGCTACCACACACACACACCCTGTGCCCTGCCAGTGGTTGGGAACATGGCAGAGGGCAGACCAAGGGAAGGGAGCAGGCAGCAGCACAGGGGAGCCCTTTGCTGGAGCCCACTGCCTGGTTCAAGTGCCAGAGATGCTCACACACTGAGCGGTCGAGAGCGAGAGGAGGGAGAGGACAGTGGGGGTGCACAGTGGAACTTATCCAGCCATGGCCAACAGTCCTCACATGCAGAGCCTCTGGGAGTCCGGAACCTGTGGAGACCTGGAAACAAGAGCAGTTAGCCCCAGGGGAGAGACCTTGCTCTCCCCCTCACAAGTCAAAGATACTGTCAAAGCAACTGCGCAGTGAAAAACCCATCACCAACGTGCCTGCCTATCCCTCGCTCTAAGTCCATATGGCAGGGAGCTCCCCGACAGAACTTCCCACCATACAAAGCTGTCCCTAACAACTGAATTGTGCGAGGCCAGAGCGAAAGTATTTCTCAGAGTGGGGGACCATGATTGGGTGCTGGGGAGGGGGCTTGTCAGCCCAAGGTGCGAGGGGATTGGTGAGGCAATCACATCACTCCCTAAGGGGTTTGCAAGCTTCTGCAGCAGCAGAGTCTACCTTTGTTTTTGGTTTCAATGAGTGCCTATAGGACACGCTGCTGTTTTTGCAGATGTAACGTTGCACCTCTTGGGGGGGCATGTCATGGTCCAAACTACTCAGGAAGCCACCTAAGCCTGGCCACACCCCCAACTCCACCCCCTCCTGTGCCTGAGCGCCGCGCTCTGCCTCACTTCTGCCAATGCTCGGGCGCAGCCCTCAGGCACCGCTGCTCTTGGGCAGAGCGGTGCTCTGGCGGCCCCATGCACATGTAACTCCCCTCTGCTATGGCAGAGCTGGCCGTACATGGGCGCAAATGCTTCTTGCACCCACATAGCGGGTCGTCTCCTCCCATAAGACTTTCTGCCCCTCCCCTCTTAGGATTGTGCTCTTAGTCATCCTTCATTCCTCTTTGGCAAAAAAAAAAAGCTTTTGCTAAACGACTACTTTTTGATTTCTATCTTAATTTCCACTACTCTTATATCCTAGTCTAGGAACAAGCAGGCACATTTTAAAGAATGTTGGGATATGGTTGTAGGGCAGTACAGTTCTTATACAAGACTCAATGCATAGATAATCATTCTTAGCTAGGAAAAGCTATGTCCCCTTCTTCAACGGCTAGAAACAAACAAGGTCTTCATTTTAATTAATTTACATGGCTTTTTTTGTAGCAGGAACTCCTTTGCATATTAGGCCACACTCCCCTGATGTAGCCAATCCTCCAAGAGTTTACAGTAAGCCCTGTAAGAAGAGCCCTGTAAGCTCTTGGAGGATTGGCTACATCAGGGGAGTGCAGCCTAATATGCAAAGGAGTTCCTGCTACAAAAAAGGCCCTGTGTATGTGTGTGTGTGTATATATATAAAATGGTGCTGCATAAAGGAAAAAAAGGAACACATGCTGGCTCTTTGAATGTATTCTTCCAGTACATACTCAAATGCAAAACACACACCATGCTGGGACATGGATAGTATGGAAGGCACGTGTAATAATACTCAATTAACTGCTTAATTGGGTTTGGTGAGAATAAAACTTTTTTGAGAAATGTGGTACAGAAAGAAACGCATACGCAACCAGATTAAGCTGTGGGCATGGATAATCAAAACAATCTGTAAGGACTTCCCATCTGTGGCTAATGGGATGTTTCACCAAGCTTTGTCACCATGGCAAATACTTTATAATGCATAAACATTTTCTGTGCTGAAAATCCGCCCACTCTTGCTGAAAGACAGCCAGGTTTTGTAAAACTGCATTCCATCTACCCTGCTGACTTTTAAGATAAGCCCTTTCAGTCAACATTCAATGTGTGTAAGAAAAATGTGTCAAAAGTACAGTTTAGATTAACATGCTTTTTTTTTTTTTACAGTTCACTTTTTGTGTTTTCCTGAGACACCATACTTCTAAACACACACATCTGCTGGTTTTTTCTTTTCCCCTTTTCTAGGGACAAGCCAGGAACTCTTTGCCAAGTTTCCAGTTTTTAGCTTTGGCAGGTGTTATACGAATACTCCAGTTTTTAATGAGATGTCCTTTCCTAAAGTTTCTGACTGTGCCTCTATTGATGCACTTGCTAAACCAGGTACTTCAATTATTTTAAAAAATCTCTCCTATTAGCAGGGCTACAAAGCTATTTCCAAGTACATGTTAGTGTATGTCGGTTTAAAAGGATCATACAAATGGACGTTTAAAAAAAAACTCAAGTAAAATGAAAAAATCAGAATAAAACTAGCCCCATTAAGTGGCTGCTGGAGTGAATGACCTGTGTAACATTCATTTCTTATGTTATAAGGCTGTATGATGATAGCAGAGGAAACCCCAATGGTAGGATGAAACAATGACGGGAGGACTCCATAGAACACTTACATGGGAAATGAGGGAGGACTTCAAAAAACACTTGAAGGGGGGAGATGCCTTATTGTCATCTGCACGAATCAAGAGGTTGCATGCAGGCATATTATGAGAGGTTTTATAAGTCATAGGGACAAAAGAACACCATGTTTGCCGTTGTAGTATTTGGATAGTATTCTAACAGATCCGCCACAGAAGAGCTCTTGAATCAATGGACTGTAAATATACTAGTCACAGAAAGTGTCATTTTGCTTATAGAAAACTAAGGCATTTATTCTTTTAGATTTTGCAAATATGCCAAATGGTGCAATCTAATATGCTATCCAAATTATAAATGATGCTTTTTATGTTTTCAAAGAGGCAAAATAAATGTAGGTTGTATCAGAAAACGTTTCCACCTTCCCAGAGTGTCTGGATTTTTTTTTTTCCTGAGAAGAGCATCTCTTCACCTTACCTGCTTTGTATGGATCCTGGGTGGTCAGCAGTGGTATAAGGGGGGCAGATGCATACCTCCTCTTGCAGTGACTGAGAGTTGTCTTCCTCCATTACTATCCCCAGATGGTTTAGCATCCCGACATTTGCTTGAGTCACATGGTTGTCTAATAGTCTTTATTTAAATTAATAAATATATTAAATTATCCTTTATTGTCTGACTTTTGGAGTGTGTTGTGTATTTCACCCATAATATCTAATGGTGGAAAGTGCTGTCAAGTCATAGCTGACTTCTGTCAACCCCCTGGAGTTTTCAAGGCAAAAGACATTCAAAGATGGTTTGTCATTGTCTGCTTCTTCATTGTGGCTCTGGTATTCCTTGGTAGTCTCCCATCCAAATACTAGCCAGGGTTGACACTGCTTAGCTTCCAAGATCAGATGAAATCAGGTTGCCTGGGCCATTCAAGTCAAGGCTATAATATCTAGAATTATCTAGAATGATTCAGCAAGACATCAAAAAACGCCCCACTTTTCTTAACAGAACAGTACTGATGCTTTTACCACCTGTAAGGTATGCTGATTCCACCACTGAATTCATTTTCCACCAATGGTGTATGGCAATCACATAAGGATTACTGCAAAAGGCAACCAAGTTGGGAAATTTTAAAATGAGAACTTTGCCTTTTCTTCTTTGCTGAAGAACTCTGGCTGTCCCACTCTGTCACAGTACAACCTGTGGGAAGGATCAGAATTACTCTTTAACTTAAACCACTTAAATGGCACTCAAGGTGTTTTGAAATTCAAAAATAGCAAAATATTTTATTTAACATAGAAGGGAAAGGTCAGGTGAAATCATGGGTAAAATTCCTCAGGTAGGTAATTCAGTATAGATGACTCTGTGCTAAAATCAGTACATGCACAGACTTTAGTTTTTTATGAGTTTCTTAATCTATTACTTAAAATCTTTACATTGAGAGGCTTTTGTTCCAGTGTTTTCCCCAAACCCTTCAATATAATCTCTTTGAGTATTCTCTGACTGTTTTGGTTCTCAGAAGACTGGTACTCATTTTGGTACCCGGACCCCTTCTCTTGACATACCAGTACTTGTCTTGAGTTTTTAACTGACTCTAAGGTCTCTATAGGTAGTTTCTAGCCACACCAGACCAGGGGTCTCTGCGCTCTTCAGAGTTGACTCCTTGCTTAACTGGGTAGGGAAAATCTCCCCTTTCTTTGGTCTGAATGGGAGTCTCCGTCTAACTACCCACTGGTCCTTGCCAACTTTTCCCAGTTCTTTTGACTGTATGAAACTGCTTTCAGTCACAGCTGAATTCTGAAACTGTCAGTGTTCAACTCTTCTGAGCTAGAGCTGAAATCAGACTGTATGGGCAATTTTTGTGTTTAAAAAGAAACTCAATAGATGCTTTGGACTTTATCTCTGATATGAATAAAACAGAACAATCTTTTTTTAGCAAGTGGTTATTCTAGTTCTGTTTTAGAAAGGCTAAGGAAAAAAGCCCAAAATGGTCTGAGTTATTAAAAGACAAGATACAACTGATTACTAATAACACAACAATCTCCTGGGCTTAGATGCCATTCACAAAATTGTTTAGAAAAACTGTCATACAGTTGAGCATATTTGAGGTTGAAAGACTCCACCCTTCATGGGTTTAAGAAAAACTAGAGTGTCCAGTCTTGGAATATCAAAAAGCTGGTACTGTCTAATTTTGAAAAAATATTCACGCAATACATTCATTGAACCTCCTCTGGTGTAATTTACCTGATTTGTTCTTGTTTCAAAATCTATATAGGGTCCACTATTCATCCCATTCACCAGAGCATTTCAGAACACAAATCTAGTTTGAAACAGGGCATCCTAGATGCTCCTTTAGTTAGTCATTTTCAGGAGCAGAATCACTCATATAAAGATTTTAAATTCATGGTCTTGGAAAAACTGGAATATCATGCATATAATATGATTAACGTTCAAAAAGAATAATTAAGAAGGGAAAGTTATTGGATTTTCAAATTAAAAACACTGTAACCTCACAGTTTAAACCAAGACTTAGATCTTTCCTGTTACTTGTAAACCCTATGGGTATTAAGTTAAACGTATGAAAATTGGCTGAGTTTCCTTTAAGAACATAGACCTGTGTCATGATACAGCTGCAATGGACTATCATGATGCTTTATTTGTATCCTGTAATTTTGTATGCATACGGGAAGTTACTATATGAACACAGAAGGAGTTTCCCTAGTCTGAGGTTGCGTAAATTACTTCCAAATATTTGGTAAATTGTAATGAAATATTTATAATATTATGTGAATTTGCTTTTAGATGTGATAGTTCTTAATATTTTGCTTTGCTTTAGAGCCGCATAAGACAATACTAGACAACCTCACAACGGTGTCTCTCTTACCTATACTGGCTTCAGCTGAAGAAGGCTATATAGCAACTAACATAGAAGAAAATCTGGATGCTACGGTATACTCTAGGTCCTGCCACTTAGGTCAGGAAACAGGAGGCTACTCACAAGGGGTATCTGTGATTTAATGGAACACACTCACTTTGTGAAGAGTGTAACTATTGAGAAACTGTGACATTATGATAGATGTTGTCCATATGATCTGAAAAACTGGATTATTGAATTGACTGTGATGTTGTATTGCTAAATGGCATATTGTAGCTTTGTGTTATAGTGATATTTGGAAATAGAATTGAGAAATTAAGAGAAACTGACACATTCATTTTGTTAGTACTTTATTGTGCTGTTATCACAGTTTCTTGTATTTTACATTCATAATTGTTGGGCTGTGATACCCTCCTTTTCTGCTTTGAATTCAGTCAAGGCAGAAATCTGACTGAATCTCTCCTCAGCATTCAGTTCTCTCCAGACTTTCTCTGCTCAGCTGATGCTAACCAATCAGATTGCTTGGAGCAGCCTGTGAATTAACCATTCACAGTCCTTTTTCTGTTTACACAGCACTTCTAAGCTTTTAAAAGTGCAGTCTGTCACAACCACTTAATCAGGTTTTTTCCCCCATTTTCTGTTAAGGTAAAGAAGATACATACAGCAAATGGCACCCGCACAATTTACCATTCAGCTTTGGCCAAAAATTCCTTGTACAGAAATCTTTCATGATAAATTGCCTGTGGCTGCACTAGAGAGAAAAAAAAAGTAGGCCATTCTGAGTCAGAATTTTCCTGCGAATCTGGACATTAAAAAGTACAATGTTCATGCAGTCTGTTGCCTGCTTCTTGGGTGTTAGAGATAAATGCTTCTGCTAAAGTATGTGAGAAATCAGTGTTTCCTTTACAGGATTGAAGTTTCTTCCAAGAAAAAGATGGTTAAAGTACAACAGGAAGCAAGTTACTCAAGTCTATAATGTTTAGGTCATCTTAAATATTTAAATCAATAGGACCACTGTGTCAAAATATTCATTCCCCAATTGTGTAACACATGCCATTCAAAGCTTTCATGCAAAAGAACATCTGGTGATTTAGGGTTACCTTCTTTTAATACTAATTCTAACAGCTCCCAAATGTGGGTAGAAATACTACTTTATACTTTGTTTAACATTCATTTCCTGTCCCTGGGATATTTATTGACCCTTTAATGCTGGCCATTTCCACTTTTCACTTTTCCTGTGAGTCTTATGCTAGTTTTCATTGACTTCATTCCATTCTTGACCTCTTTTCCCCTCCAGAAAATTAAATACAGCCTGAGACATGTTGGACACCAATTAGTTTTACAGCTCTTCTAACCACCCCTCCTACTGCATTCTTTCGTTCATTGAGTCGACCCATAATGTTACACTTCAAAACTCCAGAAATGCCCCCCCCCAAAAAAAAACTGCAGCTGCATGGCAAAATACAGGTAATTAAAAAGGCCTTTGGGCAGCAGCAGAAACAAAATTCCGTCTGGGAAAAAAAAAGCTTCAAAATGAAATTGTGAACGAAAGAAAATAGCTTGTAACCTACAGCAGTTTTTATCTGTTCCTTTCTTTTTCAAATGTACGCTGTGGAGAAAAAGCTGTCCCTAATAGGACACGCACAATTTTAAGCCAATCAATGTGAAATAAAATAATGACTTGGACTCTCAACTTTTAAAACAGGAGGAAGAGAAGGGGTTTTATATTTAATGGAAAGCAACAAATCATGAGAACTGATATTCCTTTTAAGAAAACTTGCACCGTATACTTCACAATACTAAACCCTGAGCTCTTGCTTGGAAAATTGTCGGAAAATTTGTGGAGATTTGGGGTAGAGCCTGGGAAGGATGGGATTTGGGGAAGGGAGAGAGACTTCAATGGGGTATAATGCCATACAGCCCCCCCCCCCCAAGCAGCCATTTTCTCTAGGGGAACTGATCTGTGCAGTCTGGAGCTCAGTTACAAGTCCAGGAGATCTCCCAGCCCCACCTGGAGACTGGCAATCCTATTGGACTATGGATTCAGAAATGCATTTGTGTGTGTATGCCGAGATCCTTTGTACTGGAAAACAGAATAAAAACTAGTTCAGTTTTACACTGCAAATTGTTATGATTACTACTTTTGTGGGCCTGCCTGCCAACACCTCCTTGGATGAGGAAGACATGAAGGAAACTATCCAGGCTAGGGTTGCCAGCTTCCAGGTAGGGCCTGGAGATCTCCCGCTTTTACAACTGAACGCCATCTGGCAGAGATCAGCTCCCCTGGAGAAAATGGCTGCTTTGGAGGGTAGACTTTATGGTATTGGAGGGTTGACTCTATGTTATTGTACCATGCTGTGGCCCCTCCCCTCCCCAAACCTCATCGTCTCCTGGATCCACCCCCAAAGCCTCCTGGTATTTTCCAACCCAGACCTGGAAACCCTAGCTACCTCCAAGCCCTCAGATGCTGCAGGTAGACCCACCAGAGAAGGTGGAGACTCCATCAGGTGCAGAAAAGGGAAGTCTGAAGTGAGCATGTCATGCCTGCAATCCCACAGACCAGGACTGGAAGCTGAAGCAGACGCCCCGCAACCGCTAGCCTTGCCCCCAAGGGCACCAGAACCCTTGAAATGCTGGAGAAGATGGGCCTGGAGGGAGGCACAGTTGGCAGCTCAGCACTGGCAACCACTGCCTGTGAGTTGGAGTCACTGCAGGATCAGGGCTGTAGGCTGCTCTGCCTTTGATGGCTGCATATGTCCCTAGATAACTCAGCAGGTTGAGAAGTTGCACCTGGCCTTGAATGACTCCTGATAAAACCACCCAGTCAGTGTGGAAGCTGATTGTTTGCTGCAGACTTTTGTGTGTACTTTGATCTTCTGGACTGTGACCTGGCTTCAGTTCTTTGGATCCGCCCTTCTGGTTTGATGCTTGGACTTTTGAATATCTGTGTTTTGACCCTGGACTGTCTTTGGACAATGCCTCTTGCCTCAGGTGCCAGCTGGAATTTGGTTGAAAACTTCTCAAATCAGGAAGCTCATGATTATACAACACCTCCTTGGATGAGGAAGTTAGATGTGATGTCTGAATGCAGCTATGATGCTTCCCTCCCCTTGCCTTCATTTTGCCAAGTGGTTCCTTTCTCTCCACCCCCCCCACACACCTCTGTTCCCCAGATGCTGAAATGTATATAGCTATATTCTGACCCAGTTTAGGATGCAGAGGAACTGAAAACCCTTCAGTGGTATATGTCTGAATATGGCACACATGAGGCTGATATGAATTCACAACTCATACTGTTCTATTTCACTCCCATGAGACATAAATCAGATTGTTAGGGAGGTTTTAGTTTTAAACTTGGCAGGTGAAGAGGCAACAGGAATGAGGGAAACATTGTATAATTATATACCATAGGCAGTTTGTTGCAAAAATGTAGCTGAATTGTTCTATAGACAGGTGTTTTAACTGTTGAGAGAGATCAGTTTGCTGTCTTAGTCTACACAAGTTTAGTTGACACAAGATTGCTAAAGTCTGCCAAGGCAGGATTATTCACATAGGTTCCAATTTTCAGTTTTTAACACTTGATAAAGATCAGCCCTCTTTCTTAGGAGCTATTTTCCTCAGGGAAGGACTATTGGTTTCCCTTTTCTATTTCAGGAATCTTGCAGAACCCTCACTCTCCTCTCTAGTCCCCCCCCCCTTCCTTCATAAACAATAATTTCAACTGACTTCCCTCAGTTAAACAGTAGAATTTTTCCTGAACTCCCTGTCAATCACTGTTTCCAGAAGGAATACAATGCATCTTCAGTTACTGTCTGTCAAAGCAGCGTATGTCAGTATTAAAATGGTGTAATGGTACAGAAACCTTTAATTTGTTCTGTTATTGTAGTTCATCAGCTGGCGGTACACTGAAGTGAATGACTCCCTGTTACAAAAAGACCTGATCTGGTAATATGAAACGAAATGGAATTATTTAATGAGACCACATTTGTGAGGCAGACAGAAAATTAGATATTGGTAATTATGCACAGAGAAATGAGAATATGACATCTAAAAGTAACAATTGATAACATTATACACAAAGATCGTTTGCCTCGGGATATACAGACTCTTATGACCATGTCTGTTCCAATTGATTTATATGTATAATATGTTAAGAAGCTGCCTACAGTAAACAGTAGACTGGGTAATAGGAAATGAAGTTACTGGAACTTTTATATGAGTTATTTCTGACTCAGAGTTCCATCTAAGATGCTGAGACATTAAAACTTTACTACATTTTGGATGAGAGAAGAATTAGAACGAAAAGGATAAAGCAGGCTGCTATTGCTCCCATTCATAATGTGGACATGAGATATTCCCATGGAAAATATAACACTTAGCACCTTTCTAGATTCCTAATGTAGCCTGTCTTCTAAAGGTTTATGAGAGGGCACAGCAGTGATTAGATTGAGGTTGCCCGGTCAAGCATGGCAACTGATGGGCAGAGACCTGGAATGTCAGTGATGTTGCTACATCGCCTCCAGTGAAAAGCTGGAAGAAGAAGAAGAAGATATTGGATTTATATCCCGCCCTCCACTCCGAAGAGTCTCAGAGCGGCTCACAATCTCCTTTACCTTCCTCCCCCACAACAGACACCCTGTGAGGTAGATGAAGATACTGGATTTATATCCCGCCCTCCACTCCGAAGAGTCTCAGAGCGGCTCACAGTCTCCTTTACCTTCCTCCCTCACAACAGACACCCTGTGAGGTAGATGAAGATATTGGATTTATATCCTGCCCTCCACTCCGAAGAGTCTCAGAGCGGCTCACAATCTCCTTTACCTTCCCCCCCCCCACAACAGACACCCTGTGAGGTAGATGAAGATATTGGATTTATATCCCGCCCTCCACTCCGAAGAGTCTCAAAGCGGCTCACAATCTCCTTTACCTTTCTCCCCCACAACAGACACCCTGTGAGGTGGGTGGGGCTGGAGAGGGCTCTCCCAGCAGCTGCCCTTTCAAGGACAACCTCTGCCAGAGCTATGGCTGACCCAAGGCCATGCTAGCAGGTGCAAGTGGAGGAGTGGAGAATCAAACCCGGTTCTCCCAGATAAGAGTCTGCACACTTAACCACTACACCAAACTGGCTCTCCACCAGTGACATAGGGCAGCTCATGGTTTTATGGAAGTGATGCAGTCATATCAGCAACATCGTTTTTAATTCTTCTCCCACCATTATCCAGTTCACCTCCTTAGTATAGCACCTATCACACATATACAAGCCTCGTGATTGCCAGCCTTTTTGCACGCTCAAAGGGATTTGTTGTTGTTTAGTCACACAGTCGATTCCAGCTCTTTGCGACCCCATGGACAAAGTCACGCCAGGCCATCTTGTCTTCCACCATCCTCCAAAGTCTGCTCAAATTCGTGTTTGTTACATCAGTAACGCTGTCCAGCCATCTCATCTTTTGCAGTCCCCTTCTTCTTTTGCCTTCTGTCTTTCTCAGCATCAGGATCATCTCCAGGGAATACTCCCTTCTCATTTGGTGGCCAAAGTATTTGAGCTTCAGCTTCAGCATCTGACTTTCCAGGGAACAGTCTGAGTTGATTTCCCTTAGGACTGACTGATTTGATCTTTTTGCCGTCCAAGGGACTCTCAAGATTCTTCTCCAGCACCACAGCTCAAAAGCATCTATTCTTTTGCACTCGGCCTTCCTTATGGTCCAGCTCTCACAGCCATACATTACTACTGGGAATACCATCGCTCTGACTAAACAGACTTTTGTTAGTAGGCTGATGTCTCTACTTTTTATTATACTGCCCAGGTTCACCATAGCTGTTCTCCCAAGGAGCAAATGTCTTTTAATTTCATGGCTACAGTAACCATCTACAGTGGTCTTGGATCCCAGAAATGTGAAGTCTGTCACAACTTCCATATCTTCCCCTTCTATTTGCCAAGGTGTGATGGGGCCAGATGCCATGATCTTAGTTTTTTTGATGTTGAGTTTCAAGCCTACTTTTGTGCTCTCTGCTTTCACCCTCAACAAGAGGTTCTTTAGGTCCTCCTCACTTTCTGACATTAGAGTGGTGTCATCTGCATATCTGAGGTTGTTGATGTTTTTCACGGCAATCTTAATTCTGGCTTGTGCTTCATCCAGGCCAGCATTCCGCATGATGTGCTCTGCATATAAATTAAATAAGCAGGGTGACAATATACATCCTTGTTGAACTCCTTTTCCTATTCTAAACCAATCAGTTGTTCCCTATCCCATTCTGACAGTTTCTTCTTGACCCTTATACAGGTTTCTCAGGAGACATGTGAGGTGGTCTGGTACTCCCATCTCTTTAAGGACTTCCCACAGTTTGTTGTGATCCACACAATCAAAGGCTTTAGCGTAGTCAATGAAACAGAAATAGACATTTTTCTGATACTCTCATGGTTTCTCCGTAATCCATCGAATGTTGGCAATTTGATCTCTAGTTCCTCTACCTCTCCGAAACCCAGCTTGAACTTCTGGTAGTTCCTGATCTACATACTGCTGAAGCCTAGCTTGTAGGATCTTTAACATGACCTTGCTGGCATGAGAAATGAGTGCAACGGTGCGATAGTTTGAACATTCCTTGGCATTACCCTTCTTTGGGATTGGAATATAAACTGATCTTTTCCAATCCTGTGGCCACTGTTGCGTTTTCCAGACTCAAAGGGATACCTTCTCCTTTTTTCACCCATGGAAAAATTGTCTGGATCAAAACCCTCATGCTCCACCTACCAGTGCCCACCCTGCCCTCTGCCTCACCTGCTCTGCTCTACTAGCTGTCACCAAGAGGCACTAAGATATACATATTAAGTTTACAGTGAAATCCAGTGCAGAGAAATCAGTGGTCTTAGGCTGGAGTCAATCTGTTCATGCTTACAATGTTTGAATACACCAGCTTGCTCTTCTGTCTGTAATACTAGGGGTATTTGTGCTTTTAACAAAGTTAATACTGCTTATATGCTATTTATGCCATATGTCTCTTGAAACTTGTAGTGCTTGTTGTAAGAGGACATGCTTGGAACTCAAGCAGGTTCATTTTAAAAAGGTAGAGATTTGCATTTTAAAAATATCGCAAGCATATTTGCTGAGTTAGACGGGATTCATTTTATGCTAAGTAAGCTTAGCTCTGATTGGGAAAAAAAAAGTATGGCATATATTTCAATTATTCCTTTGGGGACAGCTACCCATCAGCATTTTTTACAATTAAAACAACACTGGGATTGGGATTGGCGTTGGCCTTTCCAGTTTCTGCTCACCAGTCAGGTTTGTGACCTCCTATGGACATCCCCATTGCCTGAATTTTCCAGCACAGTTAGCACTTAGCATGGTTACTGATGGTATAGAGCTTTTTTTCTTTCTGATAGTTGCTTTGGGCTGGTGAAAGAGGGAGGAAGGCTGTGTTTTGATCACCAGAAAGTGAGAGAGAGAGCCAGTTTGGTGTAGTAGTTAAGTGTGCAGACTCTTATCTGGGAGAACCAGGTTTGATTCCCCACTCCTCCACTTGCACCTGCTGGCATGGCCTTGGGTCAGCCATAGCTCTGGCAGAGGTTGTCCCTGAAAGGGCAGCTTCTGTCAGAGCTCTCTCAGCCCCAGCCACCTCACAGGGTGCCTGTTGTGGGGGAGGAAGGTAAAGGAGATTGTGAGCCGCTCTGAGACTCTTCGGAGTGGAGGGCGGGATATAAATCCAATATCTTCATCTACCTCACAGGGTGTCTGTTGTGGGGGAGGAAGGTAAAGGAGATTGTGAGCCGCTCTGTGACTCTTCGGAGTGGAGGGCGGGATAGAAATCCAATATGTTCTTCTTCTTCTTCTCCTCTGTTCTGAGCATTGTGGGCTCCATGTAGACAAAAGCCACGCAGTATGGGAGCCACGGCAAGGAGGTAAATTTAATGAGATTCAACAGAAAAGCTGGTACTATTCAACTCAATGTGGTGCAATATTTAGAATGTCAGAGTAGGATCTAGAACGGAGGTGTCGACCTCATTTGTTACAAGGGCCAGATCTGACATAAATGTCACTTTGTCGAACCAAGTCATGCATGCCATAAAATGTAATGCCAGGTACCAGAGATACAAACTTTATAAATGACAGCAGCTGCTAAGATCTGAGTTGGTGTCTCCTCACTGCAAGGCCCATGGGCTTGGGGGATGGGTGGATACACCCACATGGGCAGATTAGTGAAGAAGAAGAAGATATTGGATTTATATCCCGCCCTCCATTCCGAAGAGTCTCAGAGCGGCTCACAATCTCCTTTACCTTCCTCCCCCACAACAGTCACCCGGTGAGGAGGGTGGTGCTGGAGAGGGCTCTCACTAGGGTGGCCATAATGTCTGAAGGCCAGCCAGGGACACCTTGGGGGGGGGAAGGCAGGAGTGCGCGCGCGCGAAGCGTGCGCGCCGCCGGAAACAGGAAGTGACGTCACTTCCGGCGACGTCATACCACCGCCGGAAACAGGAAGTGACATCACTTCCTGTGACATCATTTCCCCCGCGCCACCTGCCGGAAACGGGAAGTGACATCACTTCCTGTGACATCATTTCCCCCGCGCCACCTGCCGGAAGCAGGAAGTGACATCACTTCCTGTGACATCATTTCCCCCAAATGGCATCATTTCCCCCAAATGCCACTGCCGGAAACAGGAAGTGACTTCACAGCACTTCCTGTGACGTCCCCAAAAATCCCCCAAATATCACCGCCGGAAACAATTTTGTTCTCAAATCCTGTATATACTTCATCAGTATATGGGATAAGGCACTTTCTCAACTGTGCTGCATAATGCAGCCTATTTATTTTGTCCTGTTGGCTCTGTTGGCTCTATCTGCGCCACCTTCATCACTTTCGGGGTGTGGATCCCCCAGTGGGGTGGGCTCCCGACTCCCTCCGCCGGCTGTTTCTGATAGCCCTGCGCCCCCTCTTTCATTTGATATGTGTCCCGTGCGGGTGCCACCCTCCTGCCGGGAGATGCCGCAAAATGAGCCCCCTTGAGGCTTATGGCGGCAGGGCTCGGGGGAAGCAAGCTAGACTGCTGTTCTTTTGAGGGGTTATAGAGTGTTTCGAGCCCCTCCCTGTGGCATTGGTCCCATCGTCGTGGGACCCAGGGGGCCGGCGCAGCAGCCTGCCGAAGCAGCCTGTCACTAATAACACAGGTCGAGATGCGGAAGTGACTGACAGGCTGCTTCAGCGGGCCGCTGCGCCGGCCCCCTGGGTCCCACAACGATGGGACCGATGCCACAGGGAGGGGCTCGAAACACTCTATAACCCCTCAAAAGAACAGCAGTCTAGCTTGCTTCCCCCGAGCCCTGCCGCCATAAGCCTCAAGGGGGCTCATTTTGCGGCATCTCCCGGCAGGAGGGTGGCACCCGCACGGGACACATATCAAATGAAAGAGGGGGCGCAGGGCTATCAGAAACAGCCGGCAGAGGGAGTCGGGAGCCCACCCCACTGGGGGATCCACACCCCGAAAGTGATGAAGGTGGCGCAGATAGAGCCAACAGAGCCAACAGGACAAAATAAATAGGCTGCATTATGCAGCACAGTTGAGAAAGTGCCTTATCCCATATACTGATGAAGTAAATACAGGATCTGAGAACAAAATTGCACCAGAAGACACAAACACAAAGCTCCCTTACACTGAATCAGTGCTTGGGTCCACCAAAGTCAGTATTGTCACATAAGAACATAACAGAAGCCCTGTTGGATCAGGCCAGTGGCCCATCCAGTCCAACACTCTGCGTCACATAAGAACATAAGAGAAGCCCTGTTGGATCAGGCCAGTGGCCCATCCAGTCCAACACTCTGCGTCACATAAGAACATAAGAGAAGCCCTGTTGGATCAGGCCAGTGGCCCATCCAGTCCAACACTCTGCGTCACATAAGAACATAACAGAAGCCCTGTTGGATCAGGCCAGTGGCCCATCCAGTCCAACACTCTGCGTCACATAAGAACATAACAGAAGCCCTGTTGGATCAGGCCAGTGGCCCATCCAGTCCAACACTCTGTGTCACATAAGAGAAGCCCTGTTGCATCAGGCCAGTGGCCCCTCCAGTCCAACACTCTGCGCCACATAAGAACATAAGGAGGGAAGGAAGGGAGGAGGGAAGGGAGGAGGGAATGGAAGGGAAGGGAAGGGAAGGAAGGGAAGGGAAGGGAAGGGAAGGGAAGGGAAGGGAAGGGAAGGGAAGGGAAGGGAAGGGAAGGGAGGAAGGAAGGAAGGAAGGAAGGAAGGAAGGAAGGAAGGAAGGAAGGAAGGAAGGAAGGAAGGAAGGAAGGAAGGAAGGAAGGAAGGAAGGAAGGAAGGAAGGAAGGAAGGGAAGGAAGGAAGAAAGAAAGGAAGGGAGGGAGGAGGGAGGGGAGGAGGGAGGGAAGGAAGGGAGAAGGGAAGGGAGGAGGGAAGGGAAGGGAAGGGAGGAGGGAAGGGAAGGGAGGAAGGAAGGAAAGAAGGAAGGAAGGAAGGAAGGAAGGAAGGAAGGAAGGAAGGAAGGAAGGAAGGAAGGAAGGAAGGAAGGAAGGAAGGAAGGAAGGGAGGGAGGGAAGGAAGGAAGAAAGAAAGAAAGGAAGGAAGGGGGGAGGGAGGGAGGGAAGGAAGGGAAGGGAGGGAGGGAAGGAAGGGAGGGAAGGAAGGGAGGAAGAAAGGAAAGAAGGGAAGAGGGAGGGAAGAAAGGAAGGCCGCCCCCCCCCGCTTTCGGCCCCCTTACCTGCGGTGGCGGTCGGCGGCGAGTCGGGCGGCGGCGGGTCGGGCGGCGGCGGGTCGGGCGGCGGCGGCGAGTCCAGCGGCGGGGGCGGCGGCGAGGCCAGGGAGGCGTCGGAGAGGCCTTCCTTGGCCGGCGCTGGCCCGGGAAGGCCTTCCAGAGGCTCTGGAAGGCCTTCCCGGACCAGCGCCGGGTGCTCCGCGGCCTCCCCGCGGCCTCCGCTGGTCGCTGGGGGCCTTCCAGACACTCTGGAAGGCCCCCAGCGACCAGCGGAGGCCGCGGGGAGGCCTTCGCTGGCCGGCGCTGGTCCGGGAAGGCCTTCCAGAGGCTCTGGAAGGCCTTCCCGGACCAGCGCCGGGTGCTCCGCGGCCTCCCCGCGGCCTCCGCTGTTCGCTGGGGGCCTTCCAGACACTCTGGAAGGCCCCCAGCGACCAGCGGAGGCCGCGGGGAGGCCTTCGCTGGCCGGCGCTGGCCCGGGAAGGCCTTCCAGAGGCTCTGGAAGGCCTTCCCGGACCAGCGCCGGGTGCTCCGCGGCCTCCCCGCGGCCTCCGCTGGTCGCTGGGGGCCTTCCAGACACTCTGGAAGGCCCCCAGCGACCAGCGGAGGCCGCGGGGAGGCCTTCGCTGGCCGGCGCTGGCCCGGGAAGGCCTTCCAGAGGCTCTGGAAGGCCTTCCCGGACCAGCGCCGGGTGCTCCGCGGCCTCCCCGCGGCCTCCGCTGGTCGCTGGGGGCCTTCCAGACACTCTGGAAGGCCCCCAGCGACCAGCGGAGGCCGCGGGGAGGCCTTCGCTGGCCGGCGCTGGCCCGGGAAGGCCTTCCAGAGGCTCTGGAAGGCCTTCCCGGACCAGCGCCGGGTGCTCCGCGGCCTCCCCGCGGCCTCCGCTGGTCACTGGGGGCCTTCCAGACACTCTGGAAGGCCCCCAGCGACCAGCGGAGGCCGCGGGGAGGCCTTCGCTGGCCGGCGCTGGCCCGGGAAGGCCTTCCAGAGGCTCTGGAAGGCCTTCCCGGGCCAGCGCCGGGTGCTCCGCGGCCTCCCCGCGGCCTCCGCTGGTCGCTGGGGGCCTTCCAGACACTCTGGAAGGCCCCCAGCGACCAGCGGAGGCCGCGGGGAGGCCTTCGCTGGCCGGCGCTGGCCCGGGAAGGCCTTCCAGAGGCTCTGGAAGGCCTTCCCGGACCAGCGCCGGGTGCTCCGCGGCCTCCCCGCGGCCTCCGCTGGTCGCTGGGGGCCTTCCAGACACTCTGGAAGGCCCCCAGCGACCAGCGGAGGCCGCGGGGAGGCCTTCGCTGGCCGGCGCTGGCCCGGGAAGGCCTTCCAGAGGCTCTGGAAGGCCTTCCCGGACCAGCGCCGGGTGCTCCGCGGCCTCCCCGCGGCCTCCGCTGGTCGCTGGGGGCCTTCCAGACACTCTGGAAGGCCCCCAGCGACCAGCGGAGGCCGCGGGGAGGCCTTCGCTGGCCGGCGCTGGCCCGGGAAGGCCTTCCAGAGGCTCTGGAAGGCCTTCCCGGACCAGCGCCGGGTGCTCCGCGGCCTCCCCGCGGCCTCCGCTGGTCGCTGGGGGCCTTCCAGACACTCTGGAAGGCCCCCAGCGACCAGCGGAGGCCGCGGGGAGGCCTTCGCTGGCCGGCGCTGGCCCGGGAAGGCCTTCCAGAGGCTCTGGAAGGCCTTCCCGGACCAGCGCCGGGTGCTCCGCGGCCTCCCCGCGGCCTCCGCTGGTCGCTGGGGGCCTTCCAGACACTCTGGAAGGCCCCCAGCGACCAGCGGAGGCCGCGGGGAGGCCTTCGCTGGCCGGCGCTGGCCCGGGAAGGCCTTCCAGAGGCTCTGGAAGGCCTTCCCGGACCAGCGCCGGGTGCTCCGCGGCCTCCCCGCGGCCTCCGCTGGTCGCTGGGGGCCTTCCAGACACTCTGGAAGGCCCCCAGCGACCAGCGGAGGCCGCGGAGAGGCCTCCCCCACCGCTGCCGGCCCCGCGCGCGGGCGGGGAAGGCGGGGAGTGAGGGAGGGAGCGTCCCTGCGCGTGCGCAGGGGCCCTGCGCAGGCGCAGGGACGCTCCCTCCCTCACTCCCCGCCTTCCCCGCCCGCGCCCGCGGCCCACCGGCTCCTGGGCTGCCTAAACCGGGACCTTTAATGGTCCCGGTATAGGCAGCCCGGGATCCGGGATTGGGTGGCCAGATCCGGGAATGTCCCGGGAGACCGGGACGGTCTGGCCACCCTAGCTCTCACAGCAGCTGCCCTTTCAAGGACAGAGTCTCAGAGCGGCTCACAATCTCTTTTCCCTTCCTCCCCCACAACAGACACCCTGTGAGGTGGGTGGGGCTGAGAGGGCTCTCACAGCAGCTGCCCTTTCAAGGACAACCTCTGCCAGAGCTATGGCTGACCCAAGGCCATCTTAGCAGCTGGAGGAGTGGGGAATCAAACCCGGTTCTCCCAGATAAGAGTCCTCCCCCACAACAGACACCCTGTGAGGTGGGTGGGGCTAGAGAGGGCTCTCCCAGCAGCTGCCCTTTCAAGGACAACCTCTGCCAGAGCTATGGCTGACCCAAGGCCATGCTAGCAGGTGCAAGTGGAGGATTGGGGAATCAAACCCGGTTCTCCCAGATAAGAGTCCGCACACTTAACCACTACACCAAGCCAATAATGCAGTGGTAGGTGGATGCCCGCATGCTGCCTGGAGGGGGGGCAAACTGCTTCCCCAGTCCACTCCCAGCACCGATGCTCTGAGCCCATTCCCCAGGATAAAAATGTGAAGTGGCTGGGTATTGTGAGCTCTCCCTGCCCCTGATCCACCATGGAAGGGGAATAGTAAGTTGAGCTAACCCTCCTGGCTGCAGAAGCAGGTGGTGGTGGCCCAGGTACAAGGCCACGTGCACAGGGGGACCCAGGTCAAACAAAGCCTGATAATGCTCGTGTAGCAGCAGCCACCTCCAGCCAAGGTCACCAAGTGATCCATGGCGAGGTGATGCTGCGGTTTCAAGCTAGAAATTGTTGGCAAGCTATGCCATCCCCATGCAGCAGCTGCCCCAGGCTGAAGGCCACTGGATCATCTGATGGGGGAACAGGCACTGTGCACACAAGGCTGTAGACAGGCCAGCCAGTGACCACTGTAGCTAGCGAACACTGGCATCACCCCCCATGAGGCAGCAGCCACCTACAACTAAACACCATGGTGGCTGTTCCACGGGGGAGGCCCAGCCACCAAGTCACATGTTCAGTGGCAGGACTAAGCCCCCAATGTGTGGAAGAAACTGCTGAAGAATTCACCCTCACAGGCCAAAGGACAACTGCCACATTGCGGGGGAAGGGGGGGCATGAATACGCAGCAGTGCTGGCTGCCAGCAGCCCCAGTAGGAGATCATCTGTACCCCACCCCTCTAACATGCCAATGCTGATTTCCACAGCCATGTGGGACAGCAGTTCTGGAGCTACAGGATGAATGGGGAGGCATACAACCGCACTTTGGAACCTTGACTTGGCGTGAATGTGGCTTCAGTGGCTCCCAGCTTACCACTGAGGTTGCCACTGAAGTGAAGGGGTTCTGCTGGAATGTTGCTAGAGTTACCAGGTCTGTGTTGGAAACTTCCTGGAGACTCTGGGGGTGGATCCAGGAGAGGGGAGGTTTGGGGAGGGGCCTCAGTATGGTACATTCCATAGAGCCCATCCTTCAAAGCAGACATTTTCTCCAGGGGAGCTGATCTTTGCCAGCTGGAAATCAATTGTAAAAACAGGAGATCTCCAGACCTCACCTGGAGGCTGGCAACCCTAAATGCTGGAGATGAGATATTAGAAGGAAGCGGTTAAAGAAAGTTGGGTAAGGTGGCTACAGGATTTCGGTTATTCGATTCAATTAACGGAGTGGGAAAAAATTTGGAAAAATAATATTTTGACTAAAGCAATAGTTTTAAAAGAAAATCTGTATAAAATGATGTACAGGTGGTACATTACCCCAGAAAGATTAGCCAAAATAAACCCAACGTATAACAACAAATGTTGGAAATGTAAAAAAATTAAAGGGACACTGTATCATATTTGGTGGAACTGTGAATTCGCCAAAAAATTTTGGACTCACGTAAATATTTGGATTCATAAGGTTTTCCGAAAGAAAAGGATTAATCATGCGCCAGAACTTTATCTTTTGAGTATTTGTAAAGAAAATTTGTCCTGGGGGGAAAAAAAGCTATTGATGCATATGATAACGGCAGCAAGGATACTTTACGCGAAGTATTGGAAGCTTCCCCAAATTCCGGATAAGGAAGGGCAGAAAGTATTGGTATTGTGGTAAGACATTAACTCAGTTATGTGGTATAACCCGCTTATCTCCTTATTTATGTGGGTGTAACGGTGGGGGGATTATTGTATGTTCATTTTATTTGATTGTGCCGTTATGTTGTGTCTGGTTGTGTTTTAGTTGGTGTTGTATGTATTGTTTATTTGTTTGTCTTATAATAAACTTCATTTGAAACTTAAAAAAAAATAAATGCTGGAGATGAGGTTGTTCCACTGTGCTAGAGCCTTAATTGGAGTGGGTCCAATTCCCTCTGTCACACCTCCTGTTCCCTCTGTCATACCAGTCGCTCGTGGGCTTGATAAGTGCTCTGGAATGGCCAGTTCTGGCCTCCTTGATCTAGAAGACTTAAATTCAAATTCCCCCACCTCTTTCTCTCTGTGTGTCTCAGTCAAGCCTACTGCACAGGATTGTTTTAAGGAAAGTAAGAAGGCGTCCTGGGCTTTTTGGAATAAAGGCAATATAAAAATATGACAAATTCCATGTCCAATGCCACTTGAACAATTGCTTTAAGAGGCCATGCTGAGAACTCAAAGGCATTCCTTTTACTAGGCAAGATAAGGCCTTGAGTGGTTCTCTGCAATTCACAGGGAAAATTTCCTCTTGTCTGTACTGTGGGAGCAAGTGTGCCTCATGTTTTGATTTGCTTTGCATATTGACAGAATAAACAGTTTAACTGAAGCTCTGTTCCTGCATTGCATTGACTCAAAACGTGAGAATTCAGTGTTACTAGCAGACACACGACCAGAGAAGAAAATATTTCTTTCAACCCACCTCTGGTATAGCAATATTTGTTCTGGATGTGATGAATGGCAGTGTTCCTGTCCCACTGAAATACTGGTGACCATCCAGAGGCTTCCTGAAATAGTCTCAGTGACCATAGTGACCCCCAGTTTATCAACACTTGCTGTCTTGGCAGGTTCTTGTACTGCCGGGTGACCTTCTGCACTAGTTCTATTCTTGCAGCAAGAAAGTCCACTTGCGAGCTTCTGGCTACATTAGAGCTTGCCAGTATCTCAGCCCACTGTCTGAATAACTAAGGTGAAAACTTCAGAGAAATGTAAATATAGTCTTCTAAGGCAGCAAAAAAAAAAATACTTCATCAAGAAAGGTGTGTGTCAGTGCCCTGTATTTTTAGAAAAGACTGTTTCCCTTAAAAGGTCATAGAGCTACCTTACAGTTTTAACAACCAACTCTTCAAAGACTTTCTTCCTGCTGAGAGCCAGTTTGGTGTAGTGAAGTGTGCGGACTCTTATCTGGGAGAACCGGGTTTGATTCCCCACTCCTCCACTTGCAGCTGCTGGAATGGCCTTGGGTCAGCCATAGCTCTGGCAGAGGTTGTCCTTGAAAGGGCAGCTGCTGGGAGAGCCCTCTCCAGCCCCACCCACCTCACAGGGTGTCTGTTGTGGGGGAGGAAGGTAAAGGAGATTGTGAGCCGCTCTGAGACTCTTCGGAGTGGAGGGCGGGATATAAATCCAATTTCTTCTTCTTCTTCTAAAAGCTGACGAGGGTTTCACTGTAAAGGCAGCTTATTGACAGCAACATTAGTATCTAATATGGCTAATGTGGCAAAAGGTTAGTGTGGAGGACCAGAATGCTGGCTGTTCAGAGTTGTCGGGGCAACCAATGGAAACTTTCAGGTGAGGAGAAAGCCTGAGGGAAGTTAAGGGTGACAATTGACTCTGAGGAGGGGGGTGGGAAATGAGCTGTCATGAGGAGAGCTAAGATAATTGACATTTGGTTTTGTTAGTAAAGCAAAACATTGTTATCCATTCCTGTGGTAATGACTCTGGCTGAAGGGAAATGTGAATCCTGCATAATATAGGCTGTAAGGGGAACATTTGAAGCTTGCTTTTTAAGATAAATAATTTTATCTAGTTTCTGTTTATTACATCACTTTAAAAAATATACTGCCAATTTCATCCTCACGATTACTTGTGCACAAGACAATGACACTTCCACCTATACATTGAACAGAAAGAGACACAATGGCCCTGTTCACACAGCGTGTTGAGTCCGTGTTAAACTGACCCGGTTCTGTTCTGAATATCTTTGTTCCGGATATTATCGATCAGACTGCCATACTGTAATTCGAATCACTCCGCGGTGAAAACGTCTTCTGCCATCCACACGACGGCACCATGCAGTTCTTCCCCCCCCCCTGCTATTATGCACATGCATGCATTATGTTCACATGTGCATATGCGCATAGATTAAAACATTATGTGGCTATGCTGTTATGCGCATATCGCTAAGTAGTAAAAAAAAAATGGCAACCGTAAACTGGATGCCTGAGGCTCCTTTTGCTCTGGGACAGCCTTCAGACATCCAGAAGTTGGTTAATATCGCAGCAGAACTATCCAGATGGAGAAAACCACGAGGTGAAACCAGAGAACTCAAAAAACACCAGAAAGGAACAGATAACAAAATAATCCGGTTCCAAGAAGGATTGGGGGGGGCTACCACAAGTTAATACCGGAAGGCAGATGTTGCAGTCTGATTAGTCACTTTAAATCCTGAAAGAAACAGCAGCGACATCTGATTATACTGTGCGTTTGAACAGGGCCAAAGGTTGTACATAAGAAATTTTTATTAAATGGTTTGAGAGAGTACTGTATTAGTCTGCAGTAGAAGAGCTGTATTCGAATGCAGTAGCACCTTCTGTGATTAAAATGTCTCTTTGAACTTTCTGCACTCACCTCAAGTGAAAGGAAATGTTCTCAATAGATTCAATCATGTACCCTGTTAATCTTAAGAGCCAAACAATTTTACAAGGAATCTCTGTAGTGAGGTCTGTTGGAGGAAATTGTAGGGAAAACAATCCTTATTTTAGGATCATCAAAAAGTATAAGCGTGTGCGAGAATCTATTAAGATAGAAATAATATTTCTATTGAAGGAAAGCATTAGTAAAATGCACATTCATCATTTTACATACAGGTAACCCACTATGGCCTTAATATCTGTAGGAACAGTGGACAGGATCAGTCTGTTTTGACAGCGGAATTCCCACCCATAGTTATCAAGAATATGTAACTGCTGCAACTTGCATGTATGTCTAAGTAACACACTTAAATACAAACATAGGAGAGGCAATACAACAGATGCACTTTTATATTAAAATAAACCCTCTATGTAAACAAAAGCATGGAGGTTTTCATAAGAATCCTTGCTCATTCCAGTCTGATTGCTATCACTTCATAGCAAGGCTTCTTTAGAATATTACTGGTTACAGGTATCATGCACAGCAGAAAAGACTAAATACGTAAATAGTACATGTATTATAAATCCAGGGTAAAGCTTACAGATACTGGAACAGCAGATTTGATTTCCAGGCTGTACTTGGGAGGCTGCAATTCTTCTCACTTGGATCCTGCAATGATTTAAAGCAGACCTCGAAACAGTAAAATCTGTGCTGGCCTTTCCCCACCCTTAGGGTGCTGTTGCTTCTTCTCTGGCCAGGCTGAACTGTTCAGCAGCATTAACAAATAGAATACTAAGAAAGATGTATTGCAGCAGTTTTAAAAGGATCAATAATTATAAAATTACATATTTTCACAATCATACGAATTTTCTATTAAGAATTCTAATAATCTCAAGCCAACATTTAATAACTTCCCAAAGAAGTAACTTCACCTTTGTTTGAAAGAATCTCTAATAATTACATTTGCCCCCCTAGTCGAAATAAGAGACAGACACAAGTATTGGGTTTAAACCGGGCCGCTTTATTAAACTCAATTAATCTGTGAACTCGGCAGGGGTAAGACCTATCCAGACAGGCCCCTGGGGTCACCCACGGACCCCGCCCTGTCAAAGGGCGAGCAACCCTGCCCCCAGCACAAACCCGCCATATTCGGGTTGTAACTGAGCGGCCAGGCCTCCAGCCTTTCTCCACCTGGGCTAGCATCGATCCCCCATGGAAAGATCCGCCGCAGGTGAGGCTCCCCGTGATCTGCATTCCCCGCACTGAGCCGTGTAGCCCATCTGCGGTTCATACAGACCACACGCACCAAAGGTGCTAGGCCATAGGTGCTCCCCTGAAACACTGTGGCCAACACCTCCCCGGCCAGCGACCAACTTATAATCCACCCCCAAAACCTAACACTCTAAGGCAGTACAAAGTAGGCGAAAAACAACTCCACATGGGCCAATTGTGCAGAGATGAAAAAATTCCTACTTGGCCCCCAACAAGGCGACCAGTTGAAACCTGTACTGCCAAGGGAGGGTGGGAGGGCAGAGAGCCGAGAAGACAGCCGCACTGAGTCGGGCGGGGCCAGGGCTTATATAGCCCTGGCGCCACGCCCCACTCAAACCCCGGATGGGCTGGGGCTGTCAAAGCCTGCTCTCCTTCTTCCAGGCGGGCAAATGCGGCCCCCAGCCTGAACGCCGGTGATGCCGGCTTGGCTGGGAAGGGCCGAGCCTTGCCCCCCTAGTCGAAATAAGAGACAGACACAAGTATTGGGTTTAAACCGGGCCGCTTTATTAAACTCAATTAATCTGTGAACTCGGCAGGGGTAAGACCTATCCAGACAGGCCCCTGGGGTCACCCACGGACCCCGCCCTGTCAAAGGGCGAGCAACCCTGCCCCCAGCACAAACCCGCCATATTCGGGTTGTAACTGAGCGGCCAGGCCTCCAGCCTTTCTCCACCTGGGCTAGCATCGATCCCCCATGGAAAGATCCGCCGCAGGTGAGGCTCCCCGTGATCTGCATTCCCCGCACTGAGCCGTGTAGCCCATCTGCGGTTCATACAGACCACACGCACCAAAGGTGCTAGGCCATAGGTGCTCCCCTGAAACACTGTGGCCAACACCTCCCCGGCCACCGCCAATGCCAAGCCTCTGCTTAGGCATTAGCGCCCCAACGGGCGGCCCAGAGCCGACCGCAAACCCTGCCGAATCTCCTCCAAAAAGGCCCGGTTGCCCAAATCTGATAGATGGATCCCATCCGACCGATACCGGTCAGCATCATCGACCTGTATGGCCGGATGAGGGAGGAAAATTCCCAAGACATCTTCCATGGCTTTTTGTAGTGCCCTATTAGCCCTGCGCCTAGCGCGCTCAATCCCTCCAGGGGAAATGTAAGGTCACCTCCAACTCCAGCCTGGCGATCAAGCTGACCATATTAGGACCAGCCAAAAGACAAGCCCTGGGGTCACCCCCGGACCCCGCCTTGTCCAAGGGTGAGCCACCCTGCCCCCAGCACAAGCCCGCCAGAGTCAGGTTGTTGCTGAGCGGCCAGGCCCAAGCCATTCACCACCTGCGCGTGCATCAATCCCCCATGGAAAGATCCGCTCGGTTAAGGCTTTCCCGTGATCTGCAGTCCCCCGCATTGAGCAGTGTAGCCCCTCTACGGTCCCTGCAGACCACCTGCACACTTGGTGCTAGGCCATGGGTGCTCCCCTGAGACCGACCAGGTGGATGACCAAGATGCGCGGAGGAGGTGCCCTCCTCTCTCCGCACGGCAATGGCCCAACACAGGCCCCGACGACCCAGCCGTTCTTCCAACTGCACCATCACTGACACCCAGCTGGGCGCCTGTTGGAGAGCACCCGGCACGATGGACCGCCCGAACACCTTGCTGCGTCCGCAGATGAGACCTCTCACTACGAGCCACAGCACCTAAAAAACAGAGAATTGTCAAAACAAATAATGACCGACCGGCGCCTACAACGCTGCCGTCTAGGTGACCAACGGTGCACCTTTCTTTTTCTTTTTAATAAAAGCTGCCAACCGCCACAGGCCAACCAACTTTTAACTTCACGGGCCTGGGGCGCCTGCCCCGCGGTATCACTCGTAAACTACATAGCCAACTCACTATACATAGCACCGAAAAATTGGAGGGCCAACAACAAGGCCGCATGATGCAGAACGGCCCTGAAAGGGGGACTGCATAACCTGTGCCACGGAACCGTCCCACTATCCAGCGGTCACCCGGTGCCCTCAACTGCCAGAATTGGGAAGCTGCTCCGTCATATGCCCCTCGTCATATGCCCCTCTACTAGCGGGTATTCTCCGCAGACCCATGAACTGTACTACCAAAAGCCAACACCGCCAGTCGGCCCGAAATAATGCTCGACTCCATACCTCTCTCTTTCCAAAACAGGCAGATGCCTAATATGAGCTGGCGAGATCGGCCGACCAGCCTGCAGCGTCGCGGTTCGGTCCAAGCCGCTCTATCCTAAGCCCTCCTGGTACCAGGCATTAAAACCCATCGAATGGGCCAACCAGCTTCAGCCTCCAAAGCTACCATGGGTCCAGGGGCAATTAACTAATAGCGTCACCCAGACGCCACAAAGAAAGGCCATAAAAAAGGGGGGGGCACCTTCCATGCAAAATTAAGGTGACCCACCACCAGCTGCAATTGCGATGTTTTCTTAGGGCAGCCAACCGGCGGTGTTTTCTTAGGGCAGCCGCCCGGGCTTTAAGATCCGTTATTCCTGTTCCCGTCAGCCACACCCATTTGTGGGTATCCCACCCAATTCCTAAAAGGTAAACACCGAACTGGGCCCTACCGGCTTCACATGCGCACCCCGGCTTAATGGCTAAGTCCTGGAAGGAATGTCACCAAGCGCTGAAATGCAGCCCATCAGGAGGGTATGATCCATATGGAAGGGCGCTATCCCCTGGAATTCGCCCTCTAGCAAAAGACCCCATGAGCTCGAAAGCATTGTGATGCACTGGCAAGATACGAAATGCAGACTTAATGTCGCCTATCGCACTTTCAGCCCCACACCGAACAGCCATCCGCGAGGCGTGCCCCTGCAGAAAGCTGCTGGTGTTGCCTCTGTACCACGTGTCCGCTATCGGACCGATCCCCAATATTAGGCTTTGCCGGGGACATCAACCACAGCCAAAGCTGTTGGCTGACGTGGTCGCAAGGTAACCCCGGGCTAACAGCGGCCGTCGTGCGGAAGGCCTCGCTGTAGTGCAGCCATGCCGCACCGCCGAATTCCGTATATGCCCCAGCGATGGCGCCCGCCTAAATTAAAACGCTGGGCAACCAGATTGCCCCTGACCTATCCACCCATAAGCGCTTTGGTTTTCTTCTTCTTTCCTGTCGAGCTCGTCTGTGAAGTAGGCTGGACACGTCTCCGACTCTCCCTGAAGGATTTAGACACGTATAACAGCCATTAAATGATCTCCCCGCGGCCTCGAAGTATCGCCATATGGTAGTATGCGGAAAGGTATGCTGCCAATAGGATTCAAAGGTGAAACCACCCACCTCCTTGCCCACTCGGCCACGTCCCTTCCATTTTGCGTATATAGAGCTGCCTGCCACAAGGCAGGACCCCTTGTGGAGGGACGGCAACGTGGGGACTGCGGGCGCCAACGCCGGGACCACCCGTAGACCAAGCTCCTGGAATCCAGAGCTACCCAAGCCATACCCCTGTGGGGCGGAACTCTGCAGGCCCCACGCCCCATGGCAACCCAGAAACCACTGCACAGCGGGTGCTCCCGGCCTTCCTGCGTCCCAATCCCCGCTCCACGTACCCAGTGGGGGTACTGGAACAGGACCCCAGGGCCACCCAGGTGTCTGCTATAACAAAATCATACCACCTACGTCCAATGGCGTTCAAGACCCACCCGGAGTCTACTGCAACAAGATCTTACCACCAACCTCCAATGGCATTCGAGCCGGCATGGAGACAGTTGTACGTCGCCGGCTGCTCACCTGACGGACCCCTGCCCGGGTCGTCGTCTTGTTCCAGCTCCTGCATTGGCTCGCACCCCACTGCGCAACCCTGTAAGGCAGACAAACGAGCCAGCATCTCCGCCGCAAACGGTAGACACGCCGCCGCCCTGAAGCGCTGTGATGCCCCTCCCCTAAGGGAGCCCCATGGCGACCCTCTACTGCTCTAGTGCCACCCGCGGCCAATGATGGCTAGCCGTACCCGCTCCCTTTGGCCTGTCTCTTCCACAGAACAAGGCTGCTGACCCTACCCACGTAACAGGCGGGCCGGCTGCATGCCTATGGAGCCTCCCCGTCCCTTCTTAGGGGCCATGAGTACGACCTAATCCTGTCCACACACCACAGTGGCCCTAAGAATATGCCAATTTAAGACCCCGCCGACCACTAAGCCAGAGAAGGAGGGGTGAAGCGACATGAAGCAAAACCAGGCCCTATCTATGCCTGTCAGTACAATAAACCGGGGGTATGGACCATCTCAATTGTGGTTCCTAGGACAGCTGTAGAACAAATAAAGTCAGCACAATTAACCGGGGATATGGACCATCATAATTATGGTCCCTGGACAACTGTACAACCCAATACAGTCAGCACAATTAACCGGGGGGTATGGACCCTCTTAATTATGGTTCCTGGACAACTGTAAAACAATTACAGTCCTCACCACATGGAATAGGGGGGGGGGGGTGTTCTACCGCCCCGAAGCGCGGCGTCACCCATCCCATATGGGAGCCCCAATGGCAACCATCTACTGTTCTAATGCCTTCAATTGACCAATGATGACCAACTGGACTCGCCCCCCTTGTCCCTACTTCTCCGCTGTACCTGGCTGCACACCACACCCCCGAGACGGGTAGGCAGGCAGCTTACCCATGGACCCTCCTTAACCCGTCTTGAGTGCCATAGTGTTGCCCTTCCACCAAGCGGTACACACCACGGTGACCAAAATAGCCCACAAAGCACCCAAGTAGTCACTGAGTTAGCTAATGTGAGCCACCCAACCCTGAGAGGAAGGGTGGAGGCAAAATAAAGCAAAGCCCCCTGTGAGTCTCATGGGTCTACAGTATGGTATTGAGTCATGTACATGATCATTAAGATAACTGAAAACTGCCCAACCTGACTCTCTGTTGCTGTCTGGAACAATGCTTCCCATTCCACTCTTAAAATCTGGCCATGCCTGCTGCTGTTCCTTCTCAGCGTATGTCTCATATTATTCTATCGTACTTGCAGAGCATAAATCCTCAGCACCTCATATGCTGAGTCTTGCAAGCTCTTACTTCATGGGATTAGAGGTAAGAAATACACAGTGCCGTCTGTGGTACCTCTAAGCAAAGTGTAGTGGAAAGTACTTGGGTTTTGCAATGAAAAATACTGTTTACTATTCCAGACCCATGCCTGCCCACGCTTTCTCTCCCTTCCCTGACAATCTTTCCATCTCAACGTGGGGTAGATGACTACCAAAATCTTGCAAGACTACCTCTCAAGTCCAGTCCAAGAATGCTTAGTATCCAGCCTTCTTCTACTACTGACAACCTCCAGGCCAAGGGCTAAGCTGCACATTATTACTTGTGACATGACTTTGGTAATCCTTCCTCAGTGTATTTAAGCTTTCATCAAATCCCACCAAATTCTCTCCTGTCACTGCATGGGTCAGCATCTACTGGCTAGTTAACAGGGGTTCAATAAAATGGGGGGGGGGGTGCCCGGCGGCAGAAAAGTGCGGGAAAACCAAGCCCCATGCACTGCTCTGTATTCCCTTAGCCAAGGCGAGCTCCTACTCACACTGGCCTAAAGGGTAGGAGGGGGGGAGGGGGGGAAGATGTCAACTGCCCCTAAAGAACCCCCCCTGTGCCACTTATAGCCACCAAAATTAGCCCCACAAGCGGCCTCGTGCGGCAGCAAAATGGCCGCCGCGCGCGCTTTTCCGACCCCCTCAGGCTTAAAATGGCCGCCGCATGCGAACCCGCGCGCATATCACCCAGTCCTGAGGGACGAAAATCAGCTGTCCAGTGCTTGCAAGCCCAGTCCTGAGGGACGAAGATCAGCTGGCCAGCGCTTGCGCTGCACCCGCCGCTCGCGCTCCGCCGCCGCTGCCGCCCGGTCCTGAGGGACGAAAATCAGCTGGCCCGCGCTTGCTCTGCACCCGCCGCTCGCGCTCCGCTGCCGCCGCGTCAAACCACGGCAAACCGCAGCCGCATTCAGCTCCCTCAGTCGAGGCTCGCAAGGCCCGATCCCCTTGCGATCTACACGTGGCTCTCCAGACAGAGAGCCGAGAAGACAGCCGCACTGAGTCGGGCGGGGCCAGGGCTTATATAGCCCTGGCGCCACGCCCCACTCAAACCCCGGATGGGCTGGGGCTGTCAAAGCCTGCTCTCCTTCTTCCAGGCGGGCAAATGCGGCCCCCAGCCTGAACGCCGGCGATGCCGGCTTGGCTGGGAAGGGCCGAGCCTAGTTATCAGCATTTACTTGCAATAATTCAAAGTAAGCCTTGAAACAGTAAAATCTGTCCAGGCCTTTTCTCACCTTTATGGGGAAAGGGGTGGTGCTGTTGCCTCTTCCTAGCTAGGCTGCTGGGAACAACTAGTCCTCTTTAGGGGAAGCTACAAACAGTGAGCATTCTGCATTAACTTAGTATAGGAGGAGGGAGGAGGATTAATTGTTACACCACCTATTGGCAATTGGAGGCATGCCTGATCCCTATATGTTGCTAAAAAGGTAAGGGTAGTCCCTTGTGCATGCACCAGTCATTTTCGATTCTGGGTTGATGTGGCTTTCACAACATTTTCACGGCAGACTTTTTATGAGGAAGTTTGCCGTTGCCTTCCCCAGTCATCTACACTTTCCCCCCAGCAAGCTGAGTACTCATTTTACCGACCTCGGAAGGATGGAAGGCTGAGTCAACCTAGAGCCGGCTACTTGAACCCAGCTTCTGCCAGGATCGAACTCAGGTCGTGAGCAGAGCTTAGGACTGCAGTACTGCAGCTTTACCACTCTGCCCACGGGACTCATTATATGTTGCTACAAACTACACAACTGCATGGGTTAAATTTACATGGGTCTCTTCAGCTGACCAAATATTCAACATATTGGGAAAAGGTAAGGATTGCGCCAGTGGCTTTGTCTCGAATTTCATACGTTGGTTCAGCCTCTCTTCACAGAACCTAGTGCCTTAACTGATAGTAGCTCTGTTAGAGAAAGAATTAATCTCTATTAAACTAGGGTCAATATGGTCATTTTTTTAGCCATGCTAATATGAGCATTAAAAAGATTATTTTTTTCCCTGGTGGAATTGCTCCCAATGAATTTAACTAAGACTTATTGGGTTGTTTATAGGCTGTTACATGTTTGTAAAGCTTAGCTTTGGCATTTCCTCCTTTGCTTCTTTCTTCCCTCCAAAAGAGAGCCCTAATTTATGTAAAGGTTACTGGATAGATGACAGAGTAGTTCTTATTTACAAAGGAACAGTGGGTCATAAGGAAGGTGGGGCTTAAAGAATTCATCATGCTGTCAAAAACAGAGTGATTCATGGGATAGAGTAAGCCCACCCACTTTATGATCCACACAGCTGAATGTAGCCCGCTAGTTATGTACAATTAGCTATATATGATAGGTCACCCATAATTTAATAAATGACCAGGTTTTATATCTTGCCTAAACTGAAAAAAACAAACAAGGAACTTGCCAAGCATATGACAAACTATAATACATGGCTGAAGGGCTGGCAGGTCAAATGTGCGGGATTGAGACAGTGGTATAATCTAGTGATTTATGTTAGAAGTAGTACATTTTTGCCCTGCTGTTCCTCCAAGGAGCTCAGAGAAGGGAGAGGACATGGTTTTATCCATTTTCTCCTCACAGCAATCCTGTGAGATAAATTAAGCTGAGAAGCATGACTGGCCCAACGTAATAGCAAGTGGGGATTTGCGCCAGGTCCCAATCCAACACTGACCATTATGGCACCGGTGGGTTGTCACTGGTTTTGACCCCAGGTTCAGAACTAGATTAGACACATGATTAAAAGGAAAGATCTTGTTGTGTCCTAGGCTCAAATGGGAGAACTGTTACTTTTGGAGGGAACTGTTACTTTTGGAGGGAAGCCGAACAAGCCAAAGCTTGTACTCCACACCAGGGTTCCAGAGAAGGCCTAAGCGTGCCCAATCAGGGGAAGGATTGAAACATAAGTAGCCAATCAACATCTAGGCTCATACTGTACCCTGATAGGCCCTTAGGGCCCTGTAAATAGCCAATCCATGTACATAGTTAAGGACCAATCAGAAGGGGGCAAGAATTGTATAAAGGAGCGGGAAATTTGAATAGAGCTCAGTCTGTGTGTGTGTTCCTGAAGTAAAGCTTGCTGAAATCACTCTCCGACTCTGGTCTCTTACTGCGCCGACCCCAGTACTTTACAGATCTGTTAATAGCAATCTAGATGGTGACTGCTGAAAACAAAATACTGGAATAGGTTTTGTTCTGATCCACAAAAACAAGTCCTTATCATATTATATTAAAGAATAAGGAACAGTGAGTAAAATAGACATGTGGACGAATGACACTGGGTACGGTAGTCACAGATTCTTATCTGCCAAATGAAAGAAACTCTGGGGGAGCTATTGCTTACCCTAAATTAATAAGCCTTTAAAGGCTTCTGCTATGGTGTTGTGCAGGGCTCTTTTTTTGTAGAAAAAGCCGAGCAGGATCTCATTTGCATATTAGGCTTCACCCCTTGAGGCCACCATTGTTTTTCACAGAGCATTTTTGCAGAAAGGCCCAGCAGGAACTCATTTGCATATTAGACCACACACCCCAGACACCAAGCCAGCCGGAACTGCGTTCCTGCTCAAAAAAAAGTCCTGGTGTGAAAGAAAAACCTCTGTTCTAACTGGGTGGTGTTACCAACTAAATAATGAACTGGAAAAGCATGCTCCTGCTTATAAATTTGAAGATGGTTATATTTAATTTGACTCTCCAGAAAGAGAATCATTTCATACAGGAAACATGAGACATACATTTGTAGGTTGTACAAATTCTTTTTTGATTGAAATGTGAAATAGAAAACTGGAGTAGCAGTATTTACCTTTGAAAACACAAAGATATTGTAAGAAATGAGTGACAAGGTGGAGAATGTAAAATCTCATCATAAATTCCATCCTAAACAATCCTAAAACCTTTGGCTTCAGTGGATTTAGAAGGGTGTAACTCTGTTTAGGATTGCAGTGTTCCCCTCTAAGATGTGGTTTTGTAGATCTCCTTTGAATTATATTTCACTCTGTGAATGAGTCAAGGTTACTTTTACAGAAAAAAATGTCCTGGTCTGGATTTTTCATAGTACAAATACCATTCTGGCATATTTTAAATAATCAGGAAATCCTCCAGCAGCCTTTATCTTGTACATTAATTGCAAGTGTATGAATCAGTGTGCTCTGAATGTGCTTTGTACATTAATTGCAAGTGTATGAATCAGTGTGCTTTGCAGATGCTTAGGGTTTGAAATGAATGCAGAATGGGACTTGGAGAAGGGATCGTGTTTGCTGGTCCTGCTTCAGCATGTAGAACAAGCTCCTAGGGTTGCTGTTATCTGGCCTAGAGAAAAATGTCCTGCCGCCTTTTTTTCTCGGAAAGGAATTATTTCTGTAGTGTGAAGATCTTCAGCCCCTACCTGGAGACTGGAAGTTAGCAACTCTACGTGCAAGCTATGCTCCTCCTTATAGTTGGTTTGGTATGATTCAGGTTGTTTCCCCTAGATATTGGATCTTCTATATGAATTGCAACCATGCATGGAGACTGCAATCTAAATTGGAAGAGGATTGCAGGAAGATGCATTTCTTAAGACTATTTGCTAAAAAATTCAGCCCTCCAAGCTGCATTGTCAAAGAAACATATCAAGATTTGACTGTCAGTCTCCAAGAGTTCAATGCCACCTGATTAGGTATGAACTGTTAAATGATTAGGCCCACATTCTTATTCTGGGATAAGGCCCACATTATTGATTCATCTGGAATAAATGCTAATTAAATGCACTGTTTAAATCACTACTCCACAGGTTGATTTGTGTATTTGACAGCGATATGACAACGTTCTTAAATAAATGCAATGGGCCCCTTCCCCTAACTTTTATTTGGCATCATCCACCATGGGAATGAAAGCTTTTGTGTGCTCTCTAAGCACACAAAAGCTTACATTCTGAATAAAACTTGGTTGGGCTTAAAGGTGCAACTTGACTCCTGCTTTGTTCAACTGCTTCAGACCAACACGACTGCCCGCTTGGATCTATCTACATGGGAATGAAAGTTATATGCAGATCAAGATAACTCCTTGGAACTGAAATAGCTGAACACTTCCATTTGCTATGTTTCTGAGCATACCATCTCTGTAAGCCATGATTATGATAATGAAAAATATTTATAAAAATGCAAAATATTTATTACAATAACAGTGTGAAAATTCCTAAAGAATTATAACAGTCCTCATATAAACTCCTCACACAATCACATTTCTTAAACCCTTAAACCAAAGTTGCAAGAAATTCCCTTTAATTTGGACATTGTTCCACTGCTTGGAGGGCAGGCATGGACAGACCCCACTTTTTTTTTTTTTTTTTTGCTGGAACGGCCTTGTGTTAGCCATAGGCCATACCAAACCTTTAATGGCATAATAGATTCAGATAAAAATACACAGAATATAAAAATTTAAACATTGGAGATAAAATCAAAATAAAACCGAGCTTACAGATACATTCAAACATGGTCAGAATTAAATTTAAGGATGTCAGCCAGAAATTTTGCCACAGCCTCACTAACCACCCCCTCAGTATCACTCAATAAATAATAACAGGGTGGCAGAATAGACAAATCTGGAGAAAAAGAAAGCTTGCCAAATAAATCTTTACGGAGGTTATGGTAAAAAGAACAATCAAGCAATATATGCTGGATTGAGTCAGGGGTATTCGCTCCACAGGAGCAAAGTCTGTCGGCTAAAGGGACTCGCTGATATCTCCCTTGTAAAACTTTGGAGGGAAACGCGTTTAGTCTGGCCAACATAAATGCCCTGCGATGACTTGGAGTGGTTAGGTCTGATAGATAATTGGGCATTTTGCCACAAAAAGCATAAAGACCTAAGGAAGCTGGAGAGCAAGTATAAGGGAGAGTTGGCCGTAATTTCGTTTCCTCCAATTCCCACAGTCTCAGTTTAATACATCTGAAGATATATGACTCTTCAGAGGTAGAAAAATCATCTACCTCTAACCCCAATTGATTGAGTTTAGACAGAAGCACTGCTGTCCAGGACGAAATATATGGGTCTCTTTTCATACAATCAAGAAGGCTGTTGGGATCTGTTCTAAAATGAATTTTGAGCCAGAATTTAAACACTGCAATCCAGGCTTTTGTCTCCACCAAAGACTGACCCACTTCAGAGCAGAGAGCAAAGTAGGACACACATTTTGGCAAACCAAGAATTTGTCTAAAGGATGAGGCTTGAATGCCCTCCACTTTCCTGGTAAAAGCTGAGATCCATATAGGGATACCATAGAGGATTTGGGCAAGCGTTTTGGCTTTGAATACTTTAATAGCTGCTGGAACTAATTGGTTGCCCCTTGCAAAGAAAAACTGTTTAATTTGAGCAGCTGAACACTTAGCCAAGTTGATGGTGTTGTTACGATGTGAAACCCAGCTTAACTTGTGGTTAAAAGTGATCCCCAAGTATTTAAAATTTTTTGTTTGCTCGATTGTTGAATTGCCAATAAACCATCTCTGTGGGCCCCAGCAATTTGAAAAGACAACTACTTTAGATTTGGTATAATTGATAGTAAGTGAATTACAATTACAGTAGTCATAAAAGGCGTTCAAATACCTTTGCAGGCCCACTCTTGTACAAGAGAGGATGGTAGTGTCATCGGCATAAAGTGATAAGGGGACCGCTCGGCCTGCAAGTTTAGGCGGATGACCATTGATAGGGGTCAAAAATTGTGCCAGGTCAGTTAAAAATAAATTAAAAAGATGTGGGGCCAGCACACAACCTTGTTTTACCCCCTTTAACACTGGGATTTTACTAGTCAAGTCACCGCTAGAAGAAAATTTCACTTGGCAAAAAGTATTAGAATGAAGTTTCCTCAAGAGAAACAGCAAACGAGGGTCCATTCCCAGGTAACCTAGCTTGATCCATAGTTGGGCTCTATCTATTGAATCAAAAGCACCCTTCAAATCGATGAAGGCAGCATATAATTTTTTTGACCCGGTATGCATATATTTTTCAGCAAGGAAGGCCAGAGTGCAGCAGTGATCCATAGCAGATTTGCCTTTGGAGAAGCCAATCTGTTCAGGACCTATGATGTTGCCTAGGCGCATCCAGTCAGTTAATCGGAATTCTAAATGTTTTGCATACAATTTGCCCACTATAGATAATAAACTAATGGGGCGGAAGTTTTCTGGTAACTCCAACCCCCCCTTTTTGTATATTGGGATAATTATAGAGTCAAGCCAAGAGTCAGGGATGGAGCCATGCAGATCGATAAAAGAGAACAATTTTGCAAGGGGCAAGAGCCACCAATCGGCAAACTTTGTGAATACCTCAGTGGGAAGGCCATCAGGGCCAGGTGCTTTACCCGCTTTTAAATCCTTCAATAACTCACTGATTTCCTCTAGAGTTACTGGAGGCCAGACCGGCATATCAGTAACTGAGGGGTTTGCTAAGATAGGAGGGGATACACATGGGGCAGCAAAAATGTTAGAGAAGTAATCAACCCATGTTTGCTCAGATATATTTGGGTCAGTAACAGAATTGTTTTTTAGATTACCTGAAATGATTCTCCAGAAGGCCTTATTATCGTTAGATTTTATCGAGTGGTAAAGTTGGTCCCATTTATTCTGAAAGAAAGCTTTCTTTTTGGATGTAGTAAGCTCCAGGTAGGCTGTCTTGTAAGCAATGTAGGCCTTAATTTTTGATTGGTCTTTGGAGTGACAAGCCTCTTTAAAATGAGCTCTCAGTTCTTGTTTCCAAGCTAAACAATCTGTATCGAACCAGCTGGAGAAACTAGACCTAGACAAGATCACCGGTTTAGCTTTGGCACTACAATAATCAATTAATAATGAAAATCCTGAAAGGATTGAATCATCTGAATTGGAATTTATGATTGAATCCCTTAATCTGCATAGCGCTTCAGAGCCAAAGAGGGAAGAAAACTCCCTTTCTAGGGCTGGGGACCACTTGATTTTTTTTAGAACATTCTCAGGGGCCTTCATGGATTGGGAAGGTGATACCATATTAACCTCCAGATCCAATCGTAGGGATAGAGTTAGGGGCAGGTGGTCACTTTCTGTGCGCGGATCGATGTAAAAGTTATCGATAGATGACAGAAGGTTGGGTGAGCCCACACAAAAATCTATCACACTGCAACCCCTTGTGGAAAAAAAAGTAAAGTCATTTGCAGCTGGAAATTTGGAGAGACCATTAAATATTATAACATTGTGCGCTATGCAGAATTCAATTAATCTAAGACCCGCCTTATTGGTTAAAGTATCTTTAGAACAACGGGGTAAACATAGTTGTAGTGGAGGGGATTCAACCGCTTCAAAGCCAAAATGAGAGATCCATTTCTGATTGTTACTGCCTATCCGAGCATTAAAATCACCAAAAATCATGAGCTGAGCAGTATGGAATTTCCTAGACAAAGACGTCACATAGTCAGAAAATTTCTCCCAGACAGCATCAAACTCCAGCTCACCATTAGAAGGGGCTAAGACAGACGCCACTTGAAAAGGGCAGGTGCACACAGCACTTTTTCTTTTCAAGCAGGGCCATAGATGACAGTTGGGGCAGGGCATCCCCCCAACCAGCCACAATTGGCTGACGTCTGGGGAGACCCTGAAAAATCAGGGAATTCCACCTGGGGACTGGCATCCCTCATTGTATCCTGACAACAATACTGTGTGGGAGGAGATTAGGCTGAGCATGGGCGATTGGCTCAAGCTCGCTTGGAAGCTTCTAGGGTAGAGCTGAGATTTAAATCAGGGTCTCTCAGGCTCTGGTCTGACCATGTAACCAGACCACTACACTTAAATATCTTTGGGCATTCTTCCTGAAGTCTAGAGTCTTGTATGTAATTCCCAGTCATAAATATGCGAATAAATATAGCTGTGTCATTTTAAATTGCGTGTCAGGGAATGTTTAGTGGTTAGGCCTCTTTTTGAATCTTGCCATTACCTGAGACTTCAACTTCTCCAGCCCTCTTCTTTCTATGCTGGTATGCAGGGATTTAGGTGAGTCACTGTCTCTCTTCTAATTAGTGCTAATAGGATTTACCTTTACTGTATAAATCCACCTTTCTATCAATAAAGCCCACTGAAAGAACACCCGCTTATGATCTCCCGCTCTACTTATAGAAGAGCCTGAGGCAATGCACTTACGTTTAATTTAAACGACAGCGGATCCAAATGAACTGCTTTAATCTTACTGAGGCAATTGGAGTCCTCTTTTTAAATAAATAAATAAACAAACTATATTCTCAAGTTACCGATATCTTTGCCCTTAAAGAACTGTCTTTCTCCATTTCACATACTCCGCATCTAAATATAATGTTTCCTTAACAGTCAGTAGCGATACATGAACAGATTTTCCTTTTGATGAAATTACTTTCCCAACAAGAGCAGCAAAGGATGAAATACCTGTGTTGGGCTGGTTTCTACGCAATCTGCTTCCTCAGTAAGATCAAGATATGTCTGGGATTATTGGTAACGTTTCGATCACTGCTTTATAAATGGGAAGCTATATACGTATATGAATTCACAACAATGTTTCTACAAATGTTTTCTTCCCTCAGCACAAACTTATTTTCTCTACTTCTGATCTGAAAACCTCCAAATTACCCATTAACACCCTAGCAAAAACCATTACACAATATGGTCTGTCAGTAATTCAAGCGCTTTGGAACGTCTGTTAGCAATCCCATTCCAAATGGAGTTACACTCTTCTAAGCCCACAGCCCTCAATGGACTTTGAGGGCACCTCTGCTTAGGATGATTCCAAAATCTGCATCTGAGATATAGCTTCAATGGCAGCAGAAACATATAAATTATATGGGATATATATGCTGAATATCAAGTAGTAGATGGTTAGGCTGCTTGAGTATCAAAATGAATGTTATGGGTAGAATTGAAAATAATATTTGCAAACATTGTGGAACTGTGCCTGTTTCATTCTAGGGAAGACATACAATGCCACCCTTAGCAGAGGCTCTTTGATCTCAGTTGAATGAAATGGGCTTACAGTGGCTCTGTTAGTAAATAGTTTTTTGTTCAATCTAATATAAACTGACTTTTAAAATTTTCTTTTAAACAGGTGTTTTCAGGACAATAGAGCCCCATGGCGCAGAGTGTTAAAGCTGCAGTACTGCAGTCCTAAGCTCTGCTCACGACCTGAGTTCGATCCCCGGTGGAAACTGGGTTTTCAGGTAGCCAGCTCAAGGTTGACTCAGCCCTCCATCCTTCTGAGGTTGGTAAAATTAGTACCCAGCTTGCTCGGGGGAAAGTGTAGATGACTGGGGAAGGCACTGGCAAACCACTTCGTAAAAAGTCTACTGTGAAAACGTTATGAAAGCAACGTCACCCCAGAGTCGGAAACGACTGATGCTTGCACAGGGGGCCTTTCCTTTTCCTTTTTTTCAGGACAATAGATTTCTTCCTAATACTCAAGGAAAGTAAATAGATTGTACACGAACACTGGTAGATTCAAGTAGCAATTGTGTTCCATGAGAGTCAGGAAGCAAAGTGCTTAACTATAAAAATGAGTAAAAGAAAAACAAGTTAACAGCTTAGGTATAATGACCCAGCAGGTCACACTCATTTAAACAGAATGTCTTTGAGAATGTTTTCAACTGACCAGAGATGAGCTTACACGGATAATATGATTGCCAGGTTTTCAAATGGTTCCTGCAGTTGGGTTGAAATTAATGGGTACATTTTTTTCACAACATGGAATTGTTAACAGCAGCAGCGTCATTTCTATTAGTAGGTCTTGGTATTTCATGGTCATGCCAGGTAAGAATGTGTCCATCTATATGCACCTCCTTGCCCAGTTGGCAAGGAGTTTCAGGCTTGATGACACCCAGTTATATCTGTTGTTGGGCAGCTGGTCAGCATATTGCCAAGGTGGCGTTTTTCCACTTTTGTCAAGCTCAGCAAGAGGCTCCCCTCCTGTCACTGTCCTGAACTAGTCACAGTAATCCATGCAGTGGTCACCTCCCAATTAGACTAGTGTAATTCACTCTACACTGACCTACCCTTGAGACTGTCCTGGAAACTCGAACACGTCCAGAATGTGGCAGCACGAGTCTTGACTGAAATACCACAAACAGCACATTGAATCAGTGCTGTGCCAGCTAACTGGCTTCTGGTGGAGTACCAAGTCAGATTCAAGGTTTTGGTTTAAACCTTTAAGGCCTTGAGTGGTCTGGGATGAATGTATCTGTGGGACCATCTCCTCTAGTATGTCCCTGGAAGAGCCTTGTGCTCCACAGGTAACACTGCTCTGGTGATACCTGGCCCAAGGGTGGTCTGGCTGTCCTCTGGTCCCAACCTGGTGGAACTCAGCCAGATGACATCAGGGCCCTGTGGGACCTTATGCATTTTTGCAGGACCTGTAAGGTAGAGATGTTCTGCCAGGCTTTTGGTTGAGGGCAGCAACAGTCTACAATTCAGCTGACACCTCTTTTCTATTCTCCCCCCCCCCCCGAATGCTTTGTAAGTTTTCTTCTCCCCACAGCTGGATGCCCTCGTAGTCAAGGATGTAGAAAACAAGCCTATAGGAAGCCATCTACGTATTTATAATGTTAATTATGTGCTGTTTTTACCTATATAGTGCTTTTAATGTATGCTATACTTTGTCCAGAGCCTGGCGTGAGCCAGGATAGGGTGATTAATCAAGCCTAATAAATAATAATAATAATAATAATAATAATTCTCCTGTTCTTTCTTTTCTATTCTGCTATCCCCCCCCCCCCCCAGTTTGTATGTGGACCTGGAGCTTTCCGCCCTTTCTTGTTGGCAGATCTCAGGTACTTTAGAGAAAGAGGGAGTAGTAGAGGTCCTTCCCCTGTGGTATGAGGTAGATTTCAAAACATTCGATAGGGGGAACTTTCTGATCAAACTTGCGATGTAATATTGACCCTCCCTCCCTTGATTCCTTGTTGGTATCGCCTTCAACTGTAAAAGCTTTTGCTTTTATGTGTTTTACACATCCCAGAATACTTTGACTTTTCCCTCCCCCCCCCTTTTTGTGGAGTGATATGTATGTGGTATGTTCTAAATACACTTTATATTTGGGCGGTGGGGGAAATAATAATTGCTTCTAATCACTTAGTTGTTAAGGCTTTCAGGGCCATGTGAAAAATGTGGCAAATGCCTAACAGTGGAAGGCAGATAAGTTGCAATCTCAGGAATTACTTTTTAAGGCATGCGGTGTAGGTAGAAGGAATGTGTGTAGGGGGAAGGAAAGTGGGATGGTGGTGGCAGCTTTTGCCCCCAAAACTAGCCTCCTCTCTAAAAATGGATTCTTAAACTAGGGTTGCAACAACGTGCCTCCTTTCTTGGTTATGCCAGCAATGCAACAACCTTGTAGTTAAGCAAAGACACACCAGACAACTGATTGGGCCATGGAATTCCCCTGAAGCAGCCGAATGTGCAGATTCAGTTACCATGGTTGCAATCCACAAATCACTTACCCCAGCAAACTCTCACTGAGATTATTCCTGAGTGAGTGGTTTGTGAACTAAAGCCTATGTAAAGTTTCTGTCTTTTATAAAGCATTTAAAGACTTAGGTCAAGTGACTTGAGGCTTAATCTTTTAATTCTGCTGCTTGATAAGATGCTTTGTAGGTTCATTGAACAAGGAATGCAGACTTTTTCTTGTCCTGTAAAAGGAGTTACCCATTGGAACCACTGGAAAAGGAGCTGTAATTATAAGAACAGGCTTGGACTGATTTGTTTCAATAGCAGATTTTCTGAAAAGCTTCCATGGTTCCATTCTTGACCTTTTGAACAGGATGTGGACGACATGCAAGGAGTCAGCAGAAGGTCCCCATGTGTCTTGTGATTACAGTCCTGAATGCTCTGTGGCTTTATTTGGAATCTTCATGCTTTTGACTTCCTCTCTTGCTTTATTCCGGGGGGGGGGGGGGGGGAGGGTTTTAGATTTTAACTAGTTATCTTTCTCCCTTATTTGTTTTCCTGTGGCTCTTCCTCTTTGTTTTTCTCCTCTTCCTGTATTCCATTCTTCTCTACTTTTGTTTTTTCTTTGTTGATGAAGAGGATGCCTATCCCCGACAAAGCCTGCTGCTGCCATTTGAATAATTTCCCTCCTCATTTTCTGCTAGTGTTGCTTACTCCATCTCTTTATGGTTGTGGCAGTTATTGCCTGGCTCTTAGCATGTTTAAACTGGGCAAGAATAGATATTATCTCATCGCTCTTTTGCCAAGTCCATCTCCACAACTCCCCTTCGCTATTTATTTTATTTACTTACTTTATTTATAGTCCACCTTTCTTACTGAGGCTCAAGGCAGATTACAAAATTTAGCATGCAATAGGACCATTATAAGACATATAAACATTGCAATAAGGCTGGAATGAATAGAAAATAATGCAAAAAGGAACAGTGTAAGACATGGCCTTAGAAATGCAAAAACTGGATTAGAAAAACAATATGATAAAAATAAGAAATGGATATCAACATCCCTTGTCTCTGTAAAATTCCACTTTTCTGCAGCCCAATTTTCTTTATTAAAATGACTTCCTGAACTGTCCTTTTTCATGTTCTCTGGAAAGATAGAAGAATGAGAGCTTTCCTTACCTCCCACAGGAAAGCCATTCTACACAGTGGGGAACTACAACAGAGAATGCTCAGGCATGGGTTGATCTTACCTGTTTGCAGAGTGACACCTTCAGCAGACATTGCTCAGATGACCACAGATGCCAAGTGGAGGATATTCAGAGATGCTGTCCTTTAGATGTGCAGGTCCTAGGCCATGAAGGGCTTTGTAGGTTAGTCAATACCTTGAATTGAACCCTGGAACTACTTGGTAATCAGTGGAGTGATTGCATGTTGGGGTTTAGGGTGGGAATATGAATACTTCACCTTTAGGGTTTGTAGAATCTTTCGGGCTCAAGTGCCGTGTTCTACTGGAGAAAGTTTTTCTTCCAGACGTTTCGTTCTCAGCTGCGGAGAACATCCTCAGTGGCGTTGCAGCCGGAGCAGGCGCTCTGACCTTCTTGGCTGCCGTGCATTGAGCGAGGCCAGGGCTGCTGGAGAGCTGCTATTTCTAGGCTGGAGGGGGTGTGGTGAGAGGGCAATTGGTTTGTGAATGTACCCATTGTTTGGTGGGGCTTCCTGGAAGGGTGGTGATAAGGAAACTGGCTGTGGAATGTGACCATTGTTCTGTGTTGGGAGGGTTGGAAGGGGTGTGAAGATAAGGAAGATGGTTGTTGATTGTGCTGATTTGTTCTCTGGAATGTGCTAATGATGATGCCAGCCGTGATGATGCTAACCCTAATGATGATGCCAGCCGTGAAAACCTGAAATCTTTGATAATACTTCACCTACTTCCCTATAATAATTGAATTGTGGCATTCTGAACCAGCACGGGGTGAGGCTGGCTCAATGCAAGCAGAAGGTCCAAGATTCAATCCCTGGAATTTCCAGTTAAAAGGGATAAGGTAGTAGGTGATGTGAAAGACCTCATACTGAGACCCTGGAGAGCCAACGCCACTCCAAGTAGACAATACTGACCTTGATGAACCAATGGCCTGATTTCATAAAAGTGGATTCATTAGTTTCTGTGTTGTCTTTTGGGGGCAGACCCATATGAAGTGCACTGCAATAGCCTTGTCTTGAGGATGCTGTAGCATGGATCCATGTAGTTTAACCAGCCTGCTCAAGGAAAGGAGACATCTTCTGGACTAAATCAAGATGGTAAAGAAATATTCTTCTTTCATTCAATTAACTTGCTTCACCTGCAGTAATGATTGGTTCAGTATGGCTCCTAGACAAAAAAACAGTGAGGGTCAGCTGAACCCCATCAAATGTGAGAAGCAGAGTGCCCTGCAAAACTTTAGCTTTGCCTACCAGCATCGCCTCTGTCCTAGCAGAATTCAGTTTGAGCTTATTCACCTTCAACAATTATTAGCAGCCAGGCACTTGCTCAGGCCTTCTACACTTGTGCTGGGTGCCTTGGAGAAAGAAATACAGGGAAGGGTATTGTCGGCATATGACATCTCCCAAGTCTTTACATAGAGATTAAAGAGCATACACTGATGAAAGCTAATCTCTGGCAGCAATCCTCTAATTCCAGTCCTTAAGGAGTGCTTTAAACCAATCCAAAGCACATCTCCTCATACCTCCAGACATCTTAACAAGATGGTCATCCCTCCTATCATGAGGTCTTTGGCAACAGCTTTTTTAAATTGCAAGTTCTGAAATTAAACGGCACGAACCCAACTTTCCAGGGACTTTTACAATCTCTATTCAGTCTTCACTTGCTTAAATTTGGCTTCAGCACGTAATACAGCTCATTGCCTAATACTTCTGATTTAAGCTTTTGCAGGGAATTGTTTTAAATTATATTAAAATACATCTTTATTCCATCCTACTTTTTAAAGTTACGTATTATATGATATCCCACTTTCATCCATAGTTGAACCAAAGTGGTTTCTAGAACATAATGCTCCTTTTCTCCACTCTCTCCATGTGAGGTAGGCCAGGCTCAGAGTTTATGATGGACCCAAGGTTACCCAGTGAGTTCCCATGGTAGTGTAAGCCAAAATGCCCTCAAAAGAGGTTGGGCAATTGACAGGAGGGCACCTTTGGCTTAAAAAGGATCTAGGATCTATGTATACAGAATTCCACCTCCAGAAATTATTGCACACAGTTTGGTGTAGTGGTTAAGTGTGCGGACTCTTATCTGGGAGAACTGAGTTTGATTCCCCACTCCTCCACTTGCACCTGCTATCATGGCCTTGGGTCAGCCATAGCTCTGGCAGAGGTTGTCCTTGAAAAGGCAGCTGCTGTGAGAGCCCTCTCCAGCCCCATCCACCTCACAGGGTGTCTGTTGTGGGGGAGGAAGGTAAAGGAGATTGTGAGCCGCTCTGAGACTCTTCGGAGTGGAGGGCAGGATATAAATCCAATATCTTCTTCTTAAATTTTCAAGGACACTAATTCAGTAAAACAATTAAAAATTTACTACAGAATAATATAGAACACACATACAAGACAAGGGATACATACAACACACATACAGTCCTAATAAAAATATAGAGAAATGCATAGAGGTAACATAAGGATGGACAAACAGGGTGATAATTACCAATCGTAGTCTTCAAGGAAGGCTCCAATGGCAACAAACAAGGACGATGGGGAAGGGGACCCTCAACTGGCCAAGAATTGGGGATGTATCTAAGCAGCAGGAATGGGGTACTGCTAGATGCACACCTGTGGGGAGCTGGGTCACAGGTTATAAGGACTACCTTGAGCCCTTAGGGGATGGGAGGTACAGGGGTGGATGACAGGTGGTCAGCTGGTACATGATCTCAGAAAAAGGGGAGGCTCCACAATGACCATAAGGGCTGGACTTATGCAGTAGCCAATTGCCAGTTTATTGGGGGCACCTGATTGGATGCCCATACCTGGCAAAAGAGCAGACTTGGCTCTGGTTACCTGATTGGACTTCCAGGTAACAATGGGCCAAAGGGGGAGGCTCCAGGATGACCATTAAGGAAAGAATGGGAGAAATTATTGGGGTGGATTAAAGCTATCAAAACTTATCTAAAAGGTGACAATAAATGGCCAAATTGCTACCTAAGGTAACACCCGATCTATACAAAGAAACTTGGCTCTGGGTGAAGATGTTCTTCCTCTTCTTCATTCCTCTACTGGCACCATCCTTTGTCTTGGGTTTCGTTGGACAAAGGCTTAGGCGGTCTGACAGGATCCACGCCTAAGATAAGCTTGATTGCCTTATGCATAGGTGACATCTGTTGAGTACGTGAGCCTCCCGTTTTGCTGTAATGGAGTCTGGCACTGCAGGAAGATAGCTGCTGGTGATGTTAGCCTTCCCGTATGGATTCTATGGTCAAGGCTGGAAACCGCTTGCCTGGACAGTTCCTGTCGGCACAACTTCTTCCGCTGCAACGGCCGAGATGGTGATCGCACGAAGCGACTGGAGACCCATCTGTCTCCTGGTTAGCACTCCTCCAGAGACACGGAGTGCTGCTGCAACGTTGTGGCTGTTAGTACTCACATAAGTCCCTTCCAGTCTGGTAGACAAAACCCATGTTTTCCTGGCAGATGTGTGTGAGTTGAGTCTCCAGGCGCCCTGGCAACCAAATGGGTGACTACGATGTTCTGAAATTAGGAGTATTTTTCTCACAGTAGAAGAGGGGATTTCAACCCAGATTGCTCAGATTCCTAAATTTACCACTACAACATATTGGCTCTAAGGAGGTTACATGGTTCTCCCTTCCCATCCCCCTTTTATCTTAACAACAAGCCTGTAATGTACATGAGAGAAGAACTGGCCCAAGGTCACTCAGTGAGCTTCATGGCAGAGAATTTGAACTCAGGGCTCCCTGGTTGTAGTCTAATATTGTAATCACTACATACATTGCACTGGCTTACAACAACCAGAATAAAATAAAAGCACTGGCAGAAATTATTTGCAGGAAGAAGAAGAAGATATTGGATTTATATCCCTCCCTCCACTTCAAGTCTCAGAGTGGCTCACAATCTCCTTTACCTTCCTCCCCCACAACAGACACCCTGTGAGGTGGGTGGGGCTGAGAGGATTCTCACAGCAGCTGCCCTTTCAAGGGCAACCTCTGCCAGAGCTATGGCTGACCCAAGGCCATTCCAGCAGGTGCAAGTGGAGGAGTGGGGAATCAAACCCGGTTCTCCCAGATAAGAGTCTGCACACTTCACCACTGCACCAAACTGGCATGGTGGATTAACGCTGACCAAATAATCAAAAGCTCATCAAAAATTGAAGTTTTTCATCTGTCTTCAAAAAATAAAAAGGCAGAGCAACAGAATTTCTCAAGGCAGAGCACTCCAGGACTGCTACAGAAGAGGTCCTGTTGCTTGGGGGAGGGTGGGGGTGGGGAGGTGTCAGTCTTGCTTCCATATAAGATGGAACTCCATTTAAGAAGGACTTCTGGTTCCATATTTGGCCAGTTAGTAATTTCAGTTTTCCTTTCAGGGATCTGTTTTTTTTCCCTTTTGCTACAAAGACCTGCTCTGTGCCCCCATTTTATTATCTTTACATGTTCTAGGCAAGGCTGCCTAAGCCCACCCGCCCCCGTCCCCGAAGGCTAAAAGTTCCTTCCAGACTGAAACCCAAGTGCCAAGTACCTCAGGTGAAGATGAAAGCACATCTGTCTGTCTGCTTCTCTGTGATTTATAATTTTGTAATGTATCTTTTAACTTCTATCTTCGCTAAACAATGCTAAATTGTGATATTTTCATACTCCAAGCGGTTATAAATCATTATTCATCTATTTATCAACATAGGACACACTTTGCAATTATAGCTCTTAAATGAGGACAATTCCATGTTTTACCAATCTTTTCTCAATGCAGTTTTTTTTTAAACTAACTGATGATTTTAAAATTTCTTCCTTGTCCTAAGCTGCTCCTTCCCTTCTTCAGTATAGCCAGTGTTTAAGGATCACTGACTCGATGGGGACGCTTTCAGACCATTCCAAAGTAGTGCTCTATATAGAACAACTGGCAACACTCAAATCAGCTTCCGTAATTGCATCTAGCAGTTTATTGCCCTTGAGATTGATGGAGCTATGCAGTTTATAGGGATTTTAGATTTTGGCTAGGGTTGTCAGCTCCAGCTTGGAAAATACCTGCAGATTTTGGAGGCAGAGCCCGAGGAGGGAGGGTTTGGGAGGGGAGGGACTTCAATTGAGTACAATGAAGAAGATGATATTGCATTTATACCCCACCCTCGACTCTGAATCTCAGAGTCTCAGAGGTTCACAATCTCTTTATACCTTCCTCTCCCACAACAGATACCCTGTGAGGTAGGTGGGGCTGAGAGAGCTCTCCCAGAAGCTGCTCTTTCAAGGACAGCTCTGTGAGAGCTACGGCTGACCCAAGGCTATCCCAGCAGTTTCAAGTGGAGGAGTGGGGAATCAAATAAGAGTCCACACACTCAACCACTACATCAAACTGGGTCTCTCCGGTGCCATACAGTCCACCTTCCAAAGAGGCCATTTTCTCCAGGTGAACTGATCTCTGTCACTGGAGGAGCAGTTGCAATTGCAGGAGATCTCCAGCCGCCATCTGGAGGTTGGCAACCCTAGTCCTGGCCAAAGTGCTTTGAAACTCCTTGGGATTAAAAGCATGCAGGGGAGAATGTCATACTGTGTGCACCAGTTTTTTAAGGCAGGCTTTTAACTAACTGACATATTTCCGAAGTGATTCCAATGAATGGCCAAGTGGTTGGTTGTCAGTACAACAAACATTTATGCAACTTTGTAAAAAGGCCAAATGTTTTCCCGCTGGAGAACACACTCAAAACAGTAGTTTTATGCCTGAACAGACACCTCATTCTGAGTATTCATCAAGCCATGATTCCAGTTCTCATGCACACTCCGCTATGCAGTAAATAAGTCATATTCCATCTCATTGACACATCATGCTTCAGCTGCCTGTGTTGCAAGTTGTTTCTTCACTAGAGCTGAACTAAGAAATGTCTGGCTGTATTAGAGAGATTATCCTCTTGCTGTTTTCTTGGCAGCGCCTACAAAGGCACCAGTAAGCGTGAAGGGGGGAAAAAATGAACAATCCACCCCCCAAAAGTTATAATCTTCCACCATAGAGCATTGTAGTAATGTATGGATCAGTATGTTGTTCAACAGCTAACGGTTCACTCCTACTCAGCTCTTGCACAGTTGCTCAAGAGAATATGAAAAATCCTGGGATTAGAAATGAACTGTCTGGCTATGAAGCAGCAAATTTCTATGACTACTCTGGCTTTCTTCCCATGTGTACTTGGTGTCCATAACTTTTCATTTATGGAGCATCTACCTGTGTTCACATGAGTCATGAGATTAACATTGTTAAATGGGTTCAAGTGGATAGCTGTGTTGGTCTGAAGCTGTTGGGCAGTGGACCAACAAAATTTAATTGTTAAGTGGGATAACTTGAAGTGCAAAGCTAGAAAAGACAGATTGGGATATATTATCCATAAAGTTGTTTTCTTTTACTAATTGCTGTAGCAAAGCACTCTTGCTTACTAACATGGCTTATAAAGTATGGTTTCAACATAAATGTGGTTTTGTTCAGCAGGAGGGGGTAGGGTTGCCAAGTTCAACTCAAGAAATATCTGGGGACTTTGAGGGTGGAGCCAGGAGACCCTGGGGGTGGAGCCAGGAGCAAGGGTGTGTCAAGCACAATTGAACTCCAAAGGGAGTTCTAGCCATCACATTTAAAGGGGCCATATGCCTTTAAAATGCCTTCCCTCCATTTGAAATAATGAAGGATAGGGGCACCTTCTTTTGGGGCTCATAGAATTTGACCCCCCAGTCCAATCTTTTTGAAACGGGGTATTTTAAGGATAGTCAACAGATGCTATGCTGAAAATGTGGTGACTAGACCTCAAAAAACAGCCCCCCAGACCCCCAGGTACCCAGGGATCAATTTTCCATTATACCCTATGAGAATCAGTCTCCATAGGGAATAATGGAGTGCCCAGCAGACTTTTCCCTCCCTCCCCCTGCTATTTGATAACCCTGAAGTGGAGGGAGGGCCTCCAAACTGGGGTGTCCCCTGCCCCCACCTGGGAATTGACAGCCCTAGGAAGGGATGAGGTTGTCAAACTCCAGTTGGGGCCTGGAGTTTCCCTAGAATTACAGAGGACAGAAACCAGTTCCCCTGGAGAAAATGGAGGCTTCTGATCACAGGCTGTATGGCAGATGTAGGTGAAATTCCCCTTCCACAGACTCCACCTCCAGGAACTTATCTCACTGGATTTTACAACCCTGGGCGGGAAATTTTGGGAAGATGGCTGTCAGTCTGTAAGACTTTGGTAGAGTGTGTGTCTCTTTTCATGAATGTGGCTGTGTTGGTGAGCCCCTGGACGAAAGCCCTTGGGTCACGACCTATGACCTTGATAGACTAACTCAGTAGATGGGATGTTCTATGGAACTTTTAGGTTTTTTACTTATCTTTATCCTGAATTCTGTCCCTTATCTTTTTGTAATTTAGTGCTGAGGGGGTAATGCAGTCCAATTGTATTTTTGTAAGCTGTTTTTGGTCCCCATTGGAGAGAAAAGTGGAAATAGAAATCAAATAAATTGTGGTTTATATTCACTTTTCTTGATCTGTAGGGAGTAATTTATTAGTTTACAAAGGAAATAGTTTTTTTTTGGGCGGGGGGTGTTTAAAGATACTAATATGGGCCTTGCTAATCCTCTCTGCTACTTCCAGTTGCATTTGGCAATTTAAATTACAGGGACTTCAATAAAGAGACAATGTGGTTCAGTAGCTTATGCACACTGAGGAAGCTTATCACTGTTTGGGTGCCTCAGGCATTCCAGATAAAACTGACCACTATACTGGCAACTACTATGATTTATGAAATGGTCAGTTGGACTTGGCATCATTCTGTGGCAATTCTGAGTACCAATATGTAATGCAGTGTTTCCTCAGGATCATTTAGTTATCAGCGAACGTTTGATGTGTAGCTGAGCTGCATTCCACTGAGAGGTCCACTCAAGAGAGCCTGTTTATGCTGAAAGTCAGCAGGCAAAACCTGTGATGCCTACATCAGTCTTGCATTTTCCCAAGGTCCATGATCTTCTTGAGGGCCTTGTCCTGCCTGCATATATGTGAAGCATATATAGAGCCTGGGTTTAAACATTTTGCTGAATTCTGCCTTACAAGGCAAGAGGGAAAGTCACTTATCTTTTTATAATTTAGTGCTGAGAAGGTAATGCAGTCCATTAGGCACTCTGTGGGGCTGTTCAGACGCACATATAATCAGTTGTCACTGCTGTTTCATACCGGATTAAAAGTGGCTGATCAGACAGCAACATCTGCCTCCTGGTATTAACTCGTACTAGCCCCCCCCCCCAATCCTTCTCGGAACCGGAGTATTTTGTTACCTGCTCCTTTGCGGTGTTTTTTTTCTCCGGTTTCACCTCCTGGTTTCCCCATCTAGATAGTTCTCAACCAACTTCCGGATGTCTGAAGGCTGTCCCAGGGCAAAAGCAGCCTCAGACATCTGGTTTAGGGTCGCCATTTTTTTTGCTACTTAGCGATATGTGTGTAACTAAATAACCACATAATGTTTAACCTATGTGCATGCACATAATGTGCGCATGACGCACATAAAAGTGGAGAAAAATTGTATGGTGCCATTGTGTGGATGGCAGAAGACGGTTTCACCGTGGAGTGATTCGAATTGCAGTATGGCAGTCTGATCGATAATATCCAGAACAAAGATATTCAGAACAGAACCGGGTCAGTTTAACACGGAATCAACACGCTGTGTGAACAGGGCCATTGTCTGTTAGACTAAGAAAGAATTCGTAATGGAATACCTGATCTTCGCAATGGAATACCTGAAGGCAGGTAAAGCTACAGGATGTGAAACTGAACTGATTATTTTCTTTATATGGAATTGAAATGAACTGATAGTTGCCAAACTTGTTTTTTTTTTTTCCGAATGTGTCCATAACAAGCCAAAATTAGTAGGTATTTCCGTGGCATAGAGATGAAGTGATAGGTAAATCTTCCTTTGAGGATATTTTTGCATGACTTGTAACTTTTAACACTGCTAGAGGAAAGCAGCATTCTGACTGACTTGGAAAAATCAAAAGCTAGCCATGCTGCCAGTTTCTGTACCCCTGGGCAGGACTTTTTGTGTGTGTAGAAAAAGCCCAGCAGGAACTCATTTGGATATTAGGCCTCCCCTCCTGAGATCACCTTTGTTTCACGTAGGGCTTTTTGTGTAGAAGAAGCTCAGCAGGAAATCATTTGCATATTAGGCCACATCTCCTGGCACCAAGCCAGTTAGAACCGCGTTCCTGTGCGTTCTGCTCATAAAAAAGCCCTGCCCCTAAGAATTGCTCACTGTACAACTTGGATCCTAATTTTTCCCCCTAAACAGAAGGCATTTATATCAAAGTGTGGGGCCGTTTTTGTCTATTCCCTCTGCAGACACTTGACCCTTAACCAGTTTCAGGGGGGTTGCTGACCATCTAAGGCAAAATAAGGGGGCATGGAAGACATATAGTGGAAAGGGGAGGTTTCATGAGTTGGGGTATGCTGGTGTAACATGAGCTCCAAACCCAGCATCATTCTCACAATGTGAACCTAACAACGCTACCTAATGAGTCATCTTATAGGAAAAAAACCACACTGATTTCTCACATATATGATGGAATTAATTATATTAGGTTTGTTGTTGTTTTTTGCATACTTGCGATGCTATAAAAATAATACATAACAAGGTTACTTAGCCATCTCTAGCAACGGCTGATTGATAATGAAGTTTGCTCGACAGCTTTTTGAATCGTTCAGATTCTCATACTGAGTTGCCAGATGTGTTTTTATTTTAGAAATGTCCTTCATTCCTAAAAATAAGAATTCCAGTGACATAGGAAACAAAGGAACGTCCCTTGTTTTTATACCAGTCACGATAGAACATATTTCCTAAACTGTGACTCAACGTTTACATCTGGAGCACATCTCTGTCCAGATGGAGGGGAGATATGCAAGCTCAGATAGATCTTCTTAATAACTTCATCTGATCTGAGGCATCAGCTTCAACATCTGTGGCCTTGTGGGGTGCCCTATAGGGCTGCTTTGCTGACACCCTTAAAAGATTTAAGAACGTAAGAAAAGTCATGTTGGATCAGGCCAATGGCCCATCCAGTCCAACACTCTGTGTCACATAAGAACATAAGAGAAGCCATGTTGGATCAGGCCAATGGCCCATCCAGTCCAACACTCTCTGTCACACAGTGGCCAAAATTTTTTTTATATATACCCACACACACACACTGTGGCTAATAGCCACTGATGGACCTCTGCTCCATATTTTTATCTAAACCCCTCTTGAAGGTGGCCATGCTTGTGGCCGCCACCACCTCCTATGGCAGTGAATTCCACATGTTAATCACCCTTTGGGTGAAGAAGTACTTCCTTTTATCCGTTTTAACCTGTCTGCTCAGCAATTTCATTGAATGCCCACGAGTTCTTGTATTGTGAGAAAGGGAGAAAAGTACCTCTTTCTCTACTTTCTCCATCCCATGCATTATCTTGTAAACCTCTATCATGTCACCCCGCAGTCGACGTTTCTCCAAGCTAAAGAGTCCCAAGCGTTTCAACCTTTCTTCATAGGGAAAGTGTTCCAGCCCTTTAATCATTCTAGTTGCCCTTTTCTGGACTTTTACCTCAAGGAAACTCTTTGGTTGTGTGTATAATGGGGCTGGCCCTAGAGTCAAAAGAAGGGAGCTCAGGTAGTAGCCCTTAGCAAAATGGCTAAATTTACAAGCAGGTAAAGGGAGGGAAACAGAGTCCCATGGTGCAGAGTGGTAAAGCTGCAATACTACAGTCCTAAACTCTGCTCACGACCTGAGTTCGATCCCAGCGGAAGCTGGGTTCAGGTAGCCAGCTCAAGGTTGACTCAGCCTTCCACTTTTCTGAGGTCGGTAAAATGCGTACCCAGCTCGCTGGGGGGAAAGTGTAGATGACTGGGGAAGGCAGTGGCAAACCACCCCATAAAAAGTCTGCCATGAAAACGTTGTGAAAGTTGTGAAAGTTGGAAACGACTGGTGCTTACACAGGGGATTACCTTTACCTTAAAGAGAGGGAACAATACATTAAGTACATTGGTATCAAACATTATTGATTCATTGAAACCATGCAAAATAGTTACTTAAAAGAAGAAGAAGAAGACTGTAGATTTATACCTTGCCCTTCTCTCTGAATCAGAGTCTCAGAGTGGTTTACAATCTCCTTTTACCTTTCCCCCCACAACAGATACCCTGTGAGGTAGGTGGGGCTGAGAGAAATCTCCCAGAAGCTGCCCTTTCAAGGACAGCTCTGCAAGAGCTATGGCTGACCCAAGGCCATTCCAGCAGCTGCAAGTGGAGGAGTGGGGAATTAAACTTGGTTCTCCCAGATAAGAGTCTGCACACTTAACCACTGCACCAAACTGGCTTTAAAAGTCCATGGGCTGGAGCCAGGTTAAATTGGCTTCTCATTAGGACTTCCTAGGCCTCAATCCCCACCCCCAGGAATACCAGATTTTGTACTTTTGGCAGCTGAAATGTCTAGTGTTACCAAAAATGTATAACATGCTTTCTCGAGAGAAGTACAAATATAACACCTTTGCTTATCTATAGCAACAGTAATATTTTATCGCAGAATCTAGAAATTGTGCAACAGGTAAATATGGTGTTCCACATCCAATTGAGTGTAGAAAAGCAATTCAACAGTACACTGCTATAGGTGCTGGGGGCAAGAGACTTAATTTACTGAAAGGTGTGGAGCATGCGGTTTTACTGAGGTGGTTTGGCATGATGCTTCATGTATTTATTTAGGACGTTTCAGAATCCTGCTGAAAACGGCTTACAGTTAAAACGTTAACAATATGAGAACAAACCATTTGATATAAGGAGCATAAAAACTTCCTATAAAACAGAAGCAAACCATTAACAAAGTCGATAAAGTGAAACCTCTAATTAAAATAAATTGAAATGTCTCAAGGTAACACCATTCACGGGGTGGGGGGGGGGAACAAGATTCTCTTTCTCACTTCTGCTTCACAGCCTTTGGGGGAGGGACAATGGCTCAGTGGTAGAGCATCTGCTTGGGAAGCAGGAGGTCCCAAGTTCAATCCCTGGCATCTCCAAAAAAGGGTCCAGGCAAATAGGTGTGAAAAACCTCAGCTTGAGACCCTGGAGAGCCATGAATGGGGCTGTGGCTCAGTGGTAGAGCATCTGCTTGGGAAGCAGAAGGTCCCAGGTGCAATCCCCGGCATCTCCACAAAAAGGGTCCAGGCAAATAGGTGCGAAAAACCTCCGCTTGAGACCCTGGAGAGCCACTGCCAGTCTGAGAAGACAATACTGACTTTGATGGACCGAGGGTCTGATTCAGTATAAGGCAGCTTCGTATGTTCATATGTTTTGCCTGCTGGCCTTTGGAAACCTGCAGTTATGATGAAATTGATCAGTGTGGTCCTGTTCTTCGTTTTGCTGTAGTGTTGAAGCTGCAGTGAACTCTGCCCAGCCAGGCACTTAATCAAAAAGCCTGGTCTGATTTTGGTAGAACACTGTCTGGAGACTGTTACTTAATTTGGGAGATGACAGTTCAATATTCATTTTTTTTTTTTAAAAAGAAAAAAGCTAATGCTAAGTAAAGGGCAACGAGTGAGCTGCTACGATAGCATGCCCGCCGTATATTTAACAATTTCATTCTTAATTATGGGTCGGCAGGAAAAAAAAAAATCACGGCTCTGTGACAGCCTTGCCCCTGAATTATTAATGCAGTCTGCAGTTTTTATGGATTCCTCAAAAGGGGGGAAACAGCCGATCTGGCAGCAGGGAGTATCCTGATTTGTGTTGATTGCAATGCCTGAACACAGCCTTCATTCAGGAAACAGGGTTCATTGTGCGACTGAGGTAAAGAACAGAGCCACCAGGCCGTTTTGTGGGTGACTTGCAGCTCACCGATTGCTACGGCAGGACGTCATGCTGGTCCAGAGAAAAACCCAAAAAAAGAAGCCCGTGCCATCCGTAACTTTTTAAGGAGCAAGAACAATAACATAAACCACGTGCAAGCTTTCAAGCATTTCAGATTAGGCTAACTATTTTTAAAAAAAGGATGCTTTCAGTCTGGATTTTAGGGACTCTGTCTGCACCTTGAGAATACCCAGCAGATAAGAACAGATTAAGCGTTCATGTATTTAGTTAGGATGTTTCAGAATCCTTTAGCGTTCTGGGGAGGGAAAAATGGCAGCTTCTGCATGCAAATATCAAAGCTAGGAGCTGATCAAATGTCTCTCTAACACCAAACAGAACACGCAGGTCTCTTAAAAGGCTTAGCACAGAGAAGAAATATGGTAGCCATTATACTAACAATACTGGACAGTAATTTGGAAAATGCACCAGGTAAAGAGTGGGTGGAAGGAAAATTGGATATCATTACCTAGCAGTGGGAGTTGGCCCATTGCCCAGTTGCTGCTTCACTATTTTGAGCTCAGTTATGTTTCTTAATAAATATTCCAAATGACTAGGATTAGTTTAGCGTCTACATATCTTGCAGGGGAGGGTCACTGTGATAGACAGAGCCAAGTCTGTCCCCTTCTCCCCATCCACCTATCCCCTTTATAACGTACTAGTCTGAGGAGAAAATCACCAATGCAGGCCCTCTTCAGGAGGAGAGAGAGGGAGGAACAGAGGGAAAGGGTGTCGTTTTACTGCTTTTTGAATTAGGTAGAGTGTAGAGGTTCCTTAAGTAGGCTTGGGATCTTGCCATATCTCCTGTCACTTCAGGTGAAAGTGGGCTTATTAGGAAGGAAAGATGGGCTCTGATCTGGATGGTCCCGGCTAGCCTACTTTAATCAGATCTCAGAATCTAAGCAGGCTCAGCCCTGGTTAACACTTGGATGGGAGACCATCAAGGAAGTCAAGGGTTGCTACACAGAAGAAGGCAATAGCAAACCATGGTTGCCTTGGAAACCCTTGTGGGGTCACCATAGGTTGGCTGTGATTTCACAACACTTTCCACCACATAGAGCAAATGGAGATCTGTGCAGTCTAGCAGTTATTGGTGTTCTCTCCGCTCTGACACAATATATTCTATCAAGAAATTGTATGTCTATAGCTCTCTCGATAGGTTAAATTTGTATGAATTTGGTTGCCGTAAGTCATTTGTAACTTAACGAAAAAGAAAACGATGAGGACAGTGGTTCTAGGGTGAGTGGGGATTTTTCTGCCAAAAGTAATTCAGCGTCCATTCCTGCCACCCCAACACATCACAGGTGCCATTCAGGGCAGGCAGTCATCTGCTCCACATGTGACTATTTCTCAGGAGCACTTCCTTCTCATAAAATTAGACATAGCAAGTAATCACATTAAATGCTCCCAGATGATGGTGCCTGTTCACAATTCAATTCTGAGCATAGAGCTAGAATAGACCTTTGCATATTCTGCAGTGTGCTGAGATCCTTCTCCATCTGGAGAGCCAGTTTGGTGTAGTGGTTAAGTGTGCGGACTCTTATCTGGGAGAACCGGGTTTGATTCCCCACTCCTCCACTTGCACCTGCTGGAATGGCCTTGGGTCAGCCATAGCTCTGGCAGAGGTTGTCCTCGAAAGGGCAGCTGTTGGGAGAGCCCTCTCCAGCCCCACCCACCTCACAGGGTGTCTGTTGTGGGGGAGGAAGGTAAAGGAGATTGTGAGCCGCCCTGAGACTCTTCGGAGTGGAGGGTGGGATATAAATCCAATATCTTCTTCTTCTTCTTCTTCTTCTTCTTCTTCTTCTTCTTCTTCTTCTTCTTCTTCTTCTTCTTCTTCTTCTTCTTCTTAATCTAGGAATGGTGACTCTGTTTAAAACGTACTTTGCTATTTCCATTAATAATGTTTCTGTCTGTTTCCCCTTTTTTAAAGTCAATACTGTTGTAAATATGTTTTCTGTTAAATTAAAAGATATAAATTCGTTTTAGTTCACCTTAATTTATAAAGCCAGTATGTGTTCACTATTTGTTTGGGGAAAGAACAGGATTTGGTATTCATTTCCAGACAGGCAAGCAGGTACATGTGATTATCAGAAGGAGCAATATCTTCTTCCTTTTATGCATTTGAAATATCTTTATTCTGCCTTGCCATTATGAGACCCCAAGTCAATAGCAAGATGCTTTAAAACAGCAGTAATTTAAACCATCAAATACTACCAGCAGTTAAAAGCAGATGTCACAATACAGGCAATGAGCAAAAACAATTTAAAAAGAGCAGTGAATCAGTCCGAAAGCAGCAATGCAATAGCAGAAACAACTGAAGAACCAACTCTAATTGTTACAGGAAGGGCCTGAATGGTCTCCTAAGCACGACAGTATGAATTTGACAGTGGGAAACCATCAAAAGACCTCCCTGGGAAGAGAAAGTTCCAGAATCTTGGCATCATTATAGATAAGGTCTTGTCTCTTGTGGTTACCCAAAATACCTTGGCTAGGAGTTGTCCACAGAAAAGAGTCTCAGAAGTAGGTCTTAATGTTCCATGTTTGTTATCCACCCTGAGCCCGTTCCCAGGAAAAAGTGAAATATAAATTAATTAAACAAAATAAGTGTAGGCTTGTATAGAGTAGGTGATCTTCCTATCCTATCCATAGGGTCCACCAGTTAGCATGCACAAAAGTTATTGAAGTTCAAAAATATTATTACTTAGTATATCTTTACTTAAAATACCTTCCCCTGTTGACTGGCAGCAGAAGTCGGGTCTTCTCCTTGTATGTACACTGAGTCTGCAGCTGGTTTAACTTAGTATTTTTTTAAAAAATGCTACATCAGCGATGAAAATTCCCGACTTCAGTGTATCAGACACTCTGCTGTTATTTGCATGGAACTACTGATGCTTCAGCTACAAAGCTGTGCCACCTTACTGCAGGAAGAAATGAATAAATCTTGGGGAAAGAATGCTGGAGTCTTCCAGCAGCTGTGGCTGGGTCCAAATTAGTGGAATTTCCTGCCAAACAAAAAAAAAACAACCCGCTTTTTAAAGAAGCCAAGCCAAAACAGAGCTATTTGGTTTGAGAATATGCCGCTGTTTTGAAAAGCAAGTGTTGTGTATAGGATTGGTATCTACAAACCCACCCACCCACCCATGCTTTTACATGAAAACAAAAAGTAAGGAGTTTTAACAAATTGTGTTTCATTCTGATTGCACTGGAGCCTGTCTGCATGCCAGGAAGCCTTGGGCTTTCTCATGAACCTTTGTTCAGTTGTGGGTGTTGGTAATGTAAACAGACTGCTGTAGGTCCATTCTGATGAAGGAGCAGTCAAATGGCACTGTCCGGAATGCTGAACGGGAAACCCCTCTGAAAGCCACTGGTAAGGCTCCTGGTGTCGTTTTACCGTGACCTGAGAAACTGGAATGAACTGGCTAAATAAACAAGTAGTAAATTTAACCTCTCTTCGACGGCAGGCGAAACATTATGCAGTGTCTTTTTTGCAAGCCTCATTCTAATCGTTACTTTTCTTCTGCATATGTTTCCAACTACAGGGAAAGCTTTGCTGGGGGGGTGCATGTGTATGTACACTCATGCACAAACAGAGACCAAGAAAGGCCATTTTAAAGACAAGTATAAGTTTATCGTCAATAACTTCTGGAGTGTATATATAGAATAACTGAAGTTAGCTAACTGGCATTTTAAAATGGGCCGTGTGGGCTTGTGGTAATGGAAAATAGAGAGGTCTTGTATCCAGCGCCGTTGCTTTCATTCCGAAGATCACTCGTGAAATAAATGAGAGTTTTGACATCCGAAAAGCAATATTCCAGGCTGTCAACATATACAAAGATGAGCACTTTCACGTTTTTAAAATAATTTACTTGAAAGCGTCCCCTGTTAAATGCCATTCTCTAGAATTTATTTGTTGTAAAAAGAAAACAGTGTAAACGCTGAGATGCTTTACAATGCATTCCTCTGAAAAAAGTCCAGCAGAGAAGACCTGATCTTCTAAATATAATACAAGAAACAGACAATAGCTAAAAGAGACTTAACCAAAATTAGATTTGATAGATTTTAATACTCTTATAGGCACTTCTAGTAGGACAATTTGTTGTTTGTTTTTTAAGGTTTATGTAATGAACCTTCTGAGATCATAGTTTTAGGCTAGCATCAGAACCACCACGGATGGTTCCAACCAGACCAACTCTGCAGTTCACTGTAATACCCAAGAATTTTTGGACCATGGTGGTTCCTTCTTCCCTACAAACCCACTATAAGAGTCCATGCTTCCTATTGCTGCCTTGAATGTCACAAATCAAAATAGGTGCAATTTTCCCATTCTCTTTGAAACAATGTGTAAACTCCTATCATAGGATGAGACCTCTGTAAACATTCTGGAAGATCTCTCTCCTTTGTGATTTGTCCTGTGGGCTTTGGTTTTAAACCAGATGTTTACCACTAATTCAGTTAGCATTATTGAGAGCAACTGAATGCGAGTCCTTGAATGTGAGTCCTGTTGTTTTGGGTCAACTGTCTGTTCTCATTACTGTTTCTGTTGTGGAAGCTTGAGGCACATACTGACCTGCAGAACTTTAACATGTGTCTACTCTTAGCATGTTGCCATACTAATCTTGAAGTAATTGTTAGACTTCATCCCAAGTCATGTCCCTTTCGAAGAAAAGACATAGAAGTCCAGTTGCAAAACCATTAGGGTACTTTCAGTGTCTCCAAAGCTATTTTTTGATAACATCCCAGGGGACAATTACATTTCTCTATTACCTCTTTAATAGCCCAAGCTGCTAATGGCCTCAGTTAATACTTGGCCTGGAGACCACGAAGGAAGTCCAGGATTGTTACACAGAGACAGACAATGGCAAACCACCTCTGAACATCTTTTACCGAAGATGGGGTCACCATAAGTTCGTTGTGACTTGACAGCATTTTCTACCACTGGTACCTCTTTAACCAAAGGACAAATACCCTTTTAAATGGGGTTTCAGCTGGATAGGAGAGACTCCTTTACAGTAAATCTGCGCATGATACAATAAATGTAGTGAGCCTATACTAATGTGTAATCATCGTGGCAGCAGTTGAAGGGGGGAATGGTATGATAATGAGAGTGTTAGTTTGTCTGTATTTTTACCAAGCAAAAGAACGACATAGCCAAGTAGTTTTCTTTCTAGAACTAGAACTTTACTAGAAAAGGTCTTGCCAAGGTACATTTTCAAACTGATTATGTTGTCAAGGAGAAGCATATAACAAGAGTCCTATCCATTTTCCTCAGAGCCAAGTAATCATATCCCTCCTCCTTGTCCTTTTCTCTCCCCTCCTGTTGGTAAGCTTTGCTTGGCTCCAGAGACATGGAGGGAAAAGTCAGTGCCTAAAAACCCAGTTAATGGATTAACTTGACACTTTGTGCATTCTGTTCCTCTCTCCCTTACATTCTGAAGGTAGTTATTTCTATCCTGAAACATGTGGACAGAAGGCCTCATATTCCACATTCAGGAATTAGCAAAATGGAGCTCTTCTCCACTGTTTTCAGTTTAATAAGTGTTTTAGAAAGATATTATCCAAACTGTACGCCACCTCAGAAATGAAAATCATACTACAGATTCTACAAATACTTTTTCTGTGTCTCTGGATCTCATCTCATCTGTCTCATAAGTAAAAAAAAAAAAGAATTCCAGATAATTTAATATCAATATAATGAGAAATAAATATGGGGGAAACCCTGTGCAATTTTGATTTAAAATTATTGAACCGTTTCCCCCAGGAATTTTATTATAATTTTCTACATCAAGCTTTCTTGAGGTAGCATTTTTAACGCCCCACCCCCACCCCGCAGTGGTTCATTTTTGAAACCAGAGCCTTCTAGAAAAGCTCAAAAGAGCTTTTGAATGTGACGTGTTTCCCCATAATCAAAGTGAAACTTGGATTGTTTAGAGATAATCTGGAATGCAAAATAAACACAAGAAGATACTTTTTAAAAGGCCCATTTATTTCTGCATCTCAGAATACTTAAGGGATTTCTCTTTCCCTCAACTCCCCCACCCCCTAAAATTAAAAACAAAACAAAACAGTCTTTGAGATCTTTCTATGAGTGTGTGGTATGCTGTGCCTTTATTTCATCTCCTTCAATTTAAAAAAAATATATATCATTATACTCCACTGAGGTCTCGCCCCTCCCCACACCCCACCCTCCCCAGGCTCCACCCCCCAAATCTATGGGAATTTCACAATCCCTAGCGCTGGGATATGCTCAGGTGTATTTTTGTCTGGGCATCATCCTACCAGTCTGCGTGTGAAACACAACATTTTCTTCCATTCCTCTCAGTTTCTGCAGACCTTTCTGACCCCTTGAAAGATCATTCCCAGGGACATGGAGCCCTGCAAAAGAATCACTGCAGGATTGCAGGGGCAGAGTGAGGACAAGGGGCTAAAATCACTTTACCTTAATCTTTTGTGAGGTCCGCTGAGAAATGGAATCAATTTCATTCCTTTGTTCCTCCCCACGGCAGCACACCGACCTGCACAGTTGTGCCTTCACATGCTCCTACGATCCCAGAAATGATTGTTTCAGTGGTCAGGAGGAACTGAACGGAATGTTCAAAAACCTCTTTGCGTTGATTGTCGTATATATGCCAGCGTATTTTTAGATGTTTCCATAATTACTGCTATTGATTTTTTTTAGAGTTACATCATGAAATATTTGTAGACTGCCTTGAAGGTTGAAAAGAGTTTTGAAACAAATAATATTTAGGTTTGCATGAGACTTGTTCGTGTAGGCTGTGAGTGGGTATGTGTGTGAGAGACAGATGAAAAGGAAGGAACTGGATAGCTATATCAGGGGTGGCCAACGGTAGCTCTCCAGATGTTTTTGCCTACAACTCCCATCAGCCCCAGTCATCAGCCATGCTGGCTGGGGCTGATGGGAGTTGTAGGCAAAAAAAACATCTGGAGAGCTACCGTTGGCCACCCCTTAGATATATATTGGGGAAGATCTTCTGGGTTTACCCAGCAAATTTGGGTTCTTCCTCCAGGGCACAGAGCCTTCTTCTGAAAAGAGTTCCTAGAGATATGCTCCTGGTAGCAGAGGAAGGCTGTGCACTTGGGTGAGCAGGAGGAGCAGGATCCAACCCATTGTTCTTGGGTTAGAACCTTCAGCTGCTATACAACATGCTGTCATATAGCATTAGTGCAATTGTCATCCCCAGTGGGGTGGTGTTACATTCTGGCCTCAGAGATTAGTCTGCAGGTCACTCAACCTTGAGAGTGTTTCACTTCTAAACTGTCTCTTTACCTAGTCACAGCATGATTATGAGACAATCTGGAGACCCTGTGTTTGAGCTCTTTGGAAAAGAAAGGGATCTGAATGTAAAAAAAGGGGGGGGGGGGCTCCATGCAGGATTCCATGTTCCATCCTTTAAGGCCTAATATGGCTGACCCAGACCTGCACTGTTATTCTATGTTTCCCCCTTTATACTATACTATAAGGACACCGAAACAGATGTTCTTGGTGGCCATGAAATTCCTTCTTCACCAAAGAATTCAACTAAGTCTAAACAAGGATATTTTTCCTGCAGCACTTTAAAGCCTCTCATGGTGTATGTATGGGCCAATTTTAAACCAGTGGAATATTTTGGTGTTTTAATTGCTGGGTTAGTAAATCAGAAAGTTATTTTTTGCATTGGCATACTTAAAATATATCATGACTGGCTGCCTAAACCACCTTTAAATCATTCAAACAGAGAGCGCCAGTGTGGTATAGTGGTTAGAAGTATCTGGGAGACCCAGGCTGGAGTCCCCACTCCTGCCATAGAAGCTACTGGCTGACCTTGGGCCAGTCACATTCTCTTGGCCCTAACCTACCTCACAGGGTAGTTGTGGGGATAAAATGGAAAAGAGGAGAAAGAGAAAGACAGGGTAAAAATGAATTAAATCCAAGTGCTTTGCAGTTATTTATTTGGTCAAATGAAAAACAAAAAAACCAGACTGGAGAACACTAAAGTGAACCAGAGAGGATTCTAAAGGTTGTACAAGGCAGCAGAATGTCTCCAGACAAAGAATCTTTGAGTTTCACCTTGATGTGGATAGCCCGGGCAAGACTGATCTCATCAGATCTCAGAAGCTAAGCAGGGTAGACTCTTGCAAATACTTGGATAGGAGACCTCCTTGAAATACCAGAGGTGGAAGGCCGGGGCAGGCCTTATTCAGCCACCTCTCTTAATATCCTCCAGGCCCCCAGTAGAGGTCAGTCACCAGAGGTTGCCATGACTTCCAGGTGCGCACACTCTCTCTCACACACAAACATAAAATTACAAAAAAAAATAAGAATCTTTGAGTTTGTTTTTTCACCTTTGGATTCTGTCTTTTATTAAAATCAAAAGTTTTTTTTAAAACGCATGCACTTAATATCCACAATGAAATATAAACTGGACTTTCTACATAAAGTCTGAAGAGAACCCCTGTTTAAAGTTTAATTGTATGCTAATATTAAATGATAGATTTAAAAGGCCAAATATTTCTGTGGATGTCAGCACGCCAGCACCCAGGGTATGTGTGTGTTTAAACGTATCCAAGGAGAATTGTTTACTTTAGCTGAAGGTGAATTTACAGTCAGCATTTTTCTAGATCAAATATCAGTTGAACAGAACAGTAGAGAGAAAAAGGTTATTTTAAGGATTTTCTATTTAAACTAAATAAAATATTTATGCAGGCACGCTCCTGCACAGAGCATAGAAGAAAGTATTCATGGGAACTGCCGTCTGTTTCTCTGAGCTTAGTAAGGTGAAGCAATGACTCACAGCCCAACAGCTTTCTCTTCATTTAGGTATTTAGGTTCAATTTTACACTTTATGGGACCAATGAGTTTGCTGCTTTCCTGCCACATGACTCCTTTGAACTGCTGTAATCCTGTGTGTTCACATTAGAGTGTCTGCCCCAAGTCTGCAGTCTTTAACACGTGAATCTTTAACCCATGGGCCAGAACCCCTGGGTGGTCTGTGGGATTCTACCTGCTGGGCTGGTAAGATGCCATTATTACTACTTTTGGGAAGGATGTATACATACAGAACAAGTGTACCACATCTGCCCCTCATTGCTCACGTAATCTGAGGACAATGAAACAAGGTCGCTAGGGGTGATGAGGATTCCTCCACAGTTCTGCTCTTTGGATTGTTCCTTGCTATGATATACCACCTGGGGATCGCCTCGTGTTTCCTTGTTAGCCTCCTGTCCAAAGTCCTGGCTTTGACATTAGTGAAGTCATAACTCTGCTCCATTCCTATCACATGTGTCTCATGTTCTTTAAACCCACCTTATTGCATTTGTTTTGCCAGAACATGTACTCCTTCTTGTTCACCTCACTTGGGGAAGACTTCCCTATTAAAGGAAGCCTCTTTGCTTGTTATGGCTTCTTGACTCCGTGGCAGCATTCTCATAGATTTGGTGGTAATTAGGAAATCTGTGGTATACATTATGTCTGGGCTTCCTTTATAGCAGATTTAATTGCTTTCCAAGCATCAGAAGGGATTTGTCGTCCTTTAGAGAGCCAGTTTGGTGTAGTTGCTAAGTGTGTGTGGACTCTTATCTGGCAGAACTGGGTTTGATTCCCCACTTCTCCATTGCAACTGCTAGAATGGCCTTGGGTCAGCCATGGCTCTCTCCGAGCTGTACTTGAAAGGGCAGCTTCTGGGAGAGCTCTCTCAGCCCCACCTACCTCACAGGGTATCTGTTGTGGGGGAGGAAGGTAAAAGGAGATTGTAAACCACTCTGAGATTCGGAGTGAAGGACGGGATATAAATCCAATATCATCATCTTCTTTATCCTTCTTTTTAGCTTCCTTTTGTCTAATCCCTTCTCTTTTTAGAGGTCCCCTCTGCTGAAATCAAATGTGGTCACACTGCACTTTGGGGCAATTTTCCATTTCCATGACATTTGAACCTAATGGAACTATTATCAATGCTTCCAGTAAGTGTAACAACGCTTAACATAGACCATGCTCTAAACATCCCTCTGGATAAAATCCAGGGTCATCTTCCCACTTAACTAATGCCATGAGCAACTGCTCTGATCATTTATGGTATTTAGCAGTTTTGTCTCTTTCCCTTGACCTTATCACAAACTGACCCAGCTGATTCTGAAAGTCACCCATTTTACACAACTTTCTATTTTTAGTTGCTCTGGTGTGGTTTTTTGTTTATTTTCTCCACTTCAAGATCACTCTCAGAGTTCTGGCCAGGCAAGCAATAGTATGACCCAAATGTTGTTGCCTTGGGGATCTGATTATTTCTACCCAGAATGATTCTGTGGAGGAGTATATTCCTATTAAGTTTTCTAGTTTGTTGAATTTGACTCTCCCAACCAAGTCACTACACTACCAATACATCATTCCCTATCTTTCCTATAAGAAGCTCATATACAGTAACAGTTGGCATACCACTGATTTCCCCATCCCACCAGATCTTGGAAATGTCCTCTATATTTATATGCTAATTTAACATGAGAGACAGAGCCTAGTGGAAAAGCTCAACAAATTTTGGGTCTTAAATGCTGATCTATGCATGTGGTAGAATACAAATGTGGAAGAATGGGCTGTACCACTTCAGACTACAAATGGGAAAAGTGAGATTTTAGTGCTTCCCCCATATATAAAAAAACCTTTGCAAATAAGAATGTGGTACTTTGTAGAGAGCAGTTCTAGCCTAGCTTTTCACATGCCAGGCTAGTTTCTCCCATGTAGGGAACTTGCCGTCTAATGTGGTACAATAGTGGTACAATCCATTCTACATGTTCAGCACTCTGCCCCTCATTCGGCTGCATCGGTAAACCCAGGCCTGAGATGGAATACAGGCAATATTATGTAGATGTAACATCTGATTAAAACTACAAATTGTGTGGCTTTGACACAACACCCTGAAATGCTCCCCCCCCCACTCTTTTATTTTATTTTATTTTATTTTAATTGAAGTCAGAAGCTTGCTGATGACTTTGTGATATGTTGGTAGGTCCTAAGAAAATGCCGCTGTTGGATTTGCGGCAGGGAAGACCACATGACTGCTTGTAATTTTACTGGTTTTGAAATTTCTAGTGATTTCCTACTAGGAGCACCACATCTGTTTCCAGGCAATATATTTAACTTTGCATATGCATCAAATGCAATACACATGATCCTTCCAGTATGTGCAATTCCTATTTTGTATGAAAAGGACAATGCATGTATCCTCAGCCTTGACACACTCATATAAAAAAATATTTCTGTTATCAGGAGGGTCATGTACAACATGTTCTCCCCATCCATGCAATCAAACCTATCATCTGAAAAGTACTAAGGTATGACCTTGTCCTTGGGCTATATCATTTCATATTCTCTATGTTTCTATTCGTTTGCTATGGCCAAATGCATTGGGTGTAGTAGAGTATACATATTTTTCAATGTGCAAGTACTTCAATGCAATAAAATGCTGACTTTGTACTCCTCCTCACTCAGGTTATCTCAGACATTGCACAGTAGCCGATTCTAATTTGACCCTACAGATTTGCGAACAAATTATTTCTTATATTGATACATATCAGAGTATATCTAGAATGCATATAATTTCCAGCAGGACATTTGTCACAGGAAGAAGAATACAGAATAAAGTAGCATCCTGAAGAATTATTATGGCATGAGCTTTGGTGGACTACAGTCTGCTTCTTCACCACTCAAGAGCTGTTAACAAATTATTTTCAGTGCCTCTCAATGATTTGCCAACCAAGGGTAATATTTAATTTATCTTATACTTCCTAGCTTACAAAATTATGCAATAATTAATCTGATAGTCTTGGTGGTGCCATCATATTCTTTGGGATAATATAGGATTGTGGTTGTGTTTAGGACCTAGTATAGAGTTGTATATTTGTGAAAGGCATGTATGTAACATATTAACCAATGAGCCATCCCATTGTGCTCTTTATTAAATGCAACCGCATGCAAAGCCACTGGAAGAAATGGGAATTAATTAGAAGATGAGCTGCTGCATGGCTATCAGAAGGAAATCAACCATTGGATGTCTAGCTCTCAGCTTTAAGAACATAAGAGAAGCCATGTTGGATCAGGCCAATGGCCCATCCAGTCCAACATTCTGTGTCACACAGTGGCCTATATATATATATATACACACACGCACGCACACACTGTGGCTAATAGCCACTGATGGACCTCTGCTCCATATTTTTATCCAATCCCCTCTTGAAACTGGCTATGCTTGTAGCCGCCGCCACCTCCTGTGGCAGTGAATTCCACATGTTAATCACCCTTTGGGTGAAGAAGTACTTCCTTTTATCCGTTTTAACCTGACTGCTCAGCAATTTCATCAAATGCCCACGAGTTCTTGTATTGTGAGAAAGGGAGAAAAGTACTTCTCTCTCTACCCTCTCCATCCCATGCATAATCTTGTAAACCTCTATCATGTCACCCCGCAGTCAACGTTTCTCCAAGCTAAAGAACCCCAAGCATTTTAACCTTTCTTCATAGGGAAAGTGTTTCAAAACTTTAATCATTCTAGTTGCCCTTTTCTGCACTTTTTCCAATGCTATAATATCCTTTTTGAGGTGCGGTGACCAAAATTGTACACAGTATTCCAAATGAGATTGCACCATCAATTTGTACAGGGGCATTAAGGTACTGACTGATTTGTTTTCAATTCCCTTCCTAATAATTCCCAGCATGGTGTTGGCCTTTTTTATTGCAATCGCACACTGTCTTGACATTTTCAGTGAGTTATCTACCACGACCCCAAGATCTCTTTCTTGGTCAGTTTCTGCCAGTTCACACCCCATCAACTTGTATTTGTAGCAGGGATTCTTGGCCCCAATGTGCATTACTTTGCATTTGGCCACATTGAACCTCATCTGCCACATTGACACCCACTCACCCAGCCTCAGCAGATCCCCTTGGAGTGTCTCACAATCCTCTCTGGTTCTCACCACCCTGAACAATTTAGTGTCATCTGCAAACTTAGCCACTTCACTGCTTACTCCCAACTCCAAATCATTTATGAACAAGTTAAAGAGCATGGGACCCAGTACTGAGCCCTGTGGCACCCCACTGCTTACCGTCCTCAGCCAAGCGGATTTGATTTGAGATTTTTCAGTTTTCAATAATCATAACATTGTCTGTCTGTCTGTTCGTCCATCCATCCATATTTAAAAACTATCAACATTTAAAACCACAATCTAATATACAAATATGGTTGTGTGAGGGACCGGTCAGGGTCAGCTTGGGGAAGTGACCACTGGAAATTTTTCTGTCACCTTCACCCAGTACCTCAGGCACACAAACTCAAAATTCTGTCAGAAAAATAATTAAGCATCAGCCATTTTCAGGTTCAAAACCAAAAAGTATATTTATTGATTTACAAAAGGCAAGGAAGAGAGTGAAATAATGATTATTGGTTTAGCTATTAACAAAACAGTTGGCAGGCAGGAGTTCAACTAAACAAGCAACCTCTAATCGCCAGAGATTTTGGCAGACTGAAGTGATATAAAAACTACTGGCAGGCTGAAGATTTATAAACATATAAACAAGCAGGCAGTGCTTCCTTATCCCTAGGAAACACTATAATCAGAGAAGGATTATAAAATAAAAAGTGTCACATTCTCTTTGTCTTTTACACTGAGGACTGTCCGACTTGATCAATTGAGCCAGGGAAAGCAGAAGTCTGAGGGTGAGTGACTGCTACTGTGGAAGCAATTTTAGCCTGGGTATCAGACCAGAGGACCCTGCATCACTCTAGATACCTTTAAATCACTAACCAGTTATGAAGGTAGAAGACCAGCAGAGGATTAGGGGCTGTCCAGTTCAGAACATCTTCTGCTGTTGTGGAGAGAATATCAAGGTTGGAGGGTTACTAGGCAGGGAGTTAAAGGCCAGGACCTCAAAGGCAGCATTCTCAGAAGTGCTGCCATCTCCACATGGCAGTGGCAGCAAGACAGGCACAGGACAGGAGTTTCAATGAATGGATGAGAGAGTGGTGCTGGGGGAGAAGGGCTTAGATTTGTTAGATTTGCCCCTTCTTCCAAATAACTCTCTTTCTCAGACAGAAACTCAAATCCAGTCCTGTCTCAAGGAACTCAGCCCACAGGCTGTTCTCAGCTCCTTCTCAGTCATTTTTCAACTGAACTCCTTCAGTACTCAAACTGAACTAAACTGTGAGGTGATTTCCCCCACTGCAAGCCTCCTTGCAGAGCGATAATTTGGTATCCATGGCTCAGCCAATCAGAGCAAGCTGTTCCCTGCTTACTCAGGCTATCTGCTTTAGTCCATTACAATGGTGACCAAAATTAATTTAATATATTCTAATCAATCCTTATCTCCAGCTCATCTTATCGCGGCTTAACTTATCTCCAGCTCATTCAAAAGCCTGGCAGAAGAGCTCTGTCTTGCAGGCCCTGCAGAACTGCAACAGGTCCTGCAGGGCCCTGACCTCTAGGATTTAACTTCAGCCTACTCTGCTGCAACCACAGCTCCCAAAGTCCTGTCCAAAACATCTGGGGCCAAGTCCATCTATCTGTCCATCCATTAACAGACAGAGCTGGGTGCCATCCGCATATTGATGGCACCCTAGCTCAAACCCCCAGATCAGCTGGGCAAGGGGTTTCATATAGATGTCAAAAAGAAGTGGAAGAGAGGATTGCTCCTTGAGGGATGCCACAGTCCAGTGGGAACTGCAGGGACACCCTCTCTCCCAATTCCACTCTGCGTCCACAAGTTGACAGGAGCTGGGGAGCTCCCGGTTCATAACAAGTGTAAAGTACTGGGGTTGGCGCAGTAAGAGACCAGAGTCGGAGAGTGATTTCAGCAAGCTTTACTTCAGGAACACACACACAGACTGAGCTCTATTCAAACTTCCCGCTCTTTTATACAATTCTTGCCCCCTTCTGATTGGTCCTTAACTATTTACATGGATTGGCTATTTACAGGGCCCTAAGGGCCTATCAGGGTACAGTATGAGCCTAGATGTTGATTGGCTACTTATGTTTCAATCCTTCCCCTGATTGGGCACACTTAGGCCTTCTCTGGAACCCTGGTGTGGAGTACAAGCTTTGGCTTGTTCAGCTTCCCTCCAAAAGTAACAGTCCCCTCCAAAAGTAACAGTTCTCCCATTTAAGCCTAGGACACAACAACAAGACAGTCCAAAGGGATGATTGTGTAAATACTCAGGGTAATATTGATAGGAACATAATAGAAATTAGGGCACAATGCTGATTGAGGGCCATGTGTGGCAACTAAGGGGCCAAGAGAGGTGTGGGTTAGTGGAGAGGGAATGTCCCTTGCCTTGAAAACCCTATGAGGTCACCTATGAGGTCAGCTGTGACTTGACAGCAGAAGAAAAAAACAAACATAGGAAACAATGGAGGGTGACTGGGGGCACCTTGTTTTGGACCAATAAAAGCATTTGAGATTATTGCACTTCTTAGTCCAATTCACTTGAAACTTGGAGGTTATTTAAAGGACAGTCACCAGCAGTTCTGCTGCAATTTTGGTGCAATTTGGCCATAAAACACCCCCTCTAGCCCTCTGGAAGTTTCCCCGTAGGGGATAATGGAGCTGAATAATATCAGAATCCGGGGTGGGGGGACTCAGATCTGAATACTAAACCAGTATTTGGAAGCTGGCTAACCTGGAATACTGATATTTTTCAGCTTCTTGATATCTGGATCTGAAAAATACCAGGATTTTTTTTAATTATTATTATTTTCCAAGGTGCTCATGTTGAAAAGGAAGGGTCTGAAGGTGCACTGGGCATTCAGGTCAGAAAGCAGGAGAAGAATTGGAGGAAAACGGGAAGCTGAATGGATTTTTGGGCTTGTATTCCTATCAGGTACTCTTGGCAGCTGCCAGTAGAAGTAGGCTACAAGATTTTGCATGTGGACTCTGCTTTCTTTTTGGGTGCTTAGCATGGGAACCAGTGACTTAACGGAAACCATTAAAGTTTCATGTGATGGTTTACTATTGCTGCATGGTTGGCTGTATGTCCTTGTGAAATGCTTTAAGATTTTCTTACCAGAGGCAAGAGCCTGGGTGAAAAGTGATTTCATGTTAGCCATGAGGATATTAGAAGAAGCCAAGACCAAGAAGAAAGATCTTGGGATGTTCTACATTTCTGGGCTCGTGGCTCTGCATTGATTCTAAGAATGATGTGAATTTCATGTTGAAAATTGGTGACAGTTGAATTTAATTTTGCTCAACTGCGGTGACATGAGCCAATCAATGGCTCTGTTTGGTTCAACACTGAAAACTCGAATACCTGCTGAAAAGGTTTGCATCAGGGTCCCCTCCCCCAACAAAACCTGAATTCCCCTCAAAATGCTGCCAATCTAAACAGATTGCTAGTGACATCATTAAGGACTACTTGGACAAACACCAGATAGTAGGAGTCTTTTTAAAACCTCCACATTTATTTATGACTAATTTACATGAATTGCGACTGATCTAACTGTCTACTTTAGTGCAGCAACAATTCTCCATATAGCTCTGTTTAGAGGCATTCAGTATAGCAACAGAACATCCACAGGGCAGTTTTCCCTGCACTTTTCTTGCCTCAGCCCCCCTTCACTTCCCCCCATGCCAATAGATGGCTTTTTGAAAGTTGTTTAAACAATTACAAATTGCTATTGCACTAATGTGACCTATTGCTATGATCTACCTGCTGCTCTGAATTCCTAGCCTTCTTCTTCTTCTTTTTTAAAAAAGCCCTTTACTGTTCTCAAAATGAAAATTAGGGATTTAGGGAAGTGGAAAGACCATGGAAATAGATTGCCATGACATTATTTCACATTAATGTAATAACAATTCCCAAATTTTAAAAAGCCTGAAAAAGGGTTTCCAGAGGTTTGGGGTAGGGGGCGGGAGCAACCTAATTAAAGTTAAACACTGCTGAGAACAGCAGTGGCATAGCAAGGGAGGGAGTAGATCTCAGCAGGGCTTTTATTGTAGCAGGAACTTCTTTGCATATTAGGCCACACACCCATGATGTAGCCAATCCTCCAAGAGCTTACAGTAGGCTCTGTACTAAGAGCCCTGTAAGCTCTTGGAGAGTTGGCTACAACAGGGATGTGTGGCCTAATATGCAAAGGAGTTCCTGCCACAACAAAAGCCCTAGATCTCAGTAAGGCTGGGTGAGGATGTTCATATGCAAAAAGCCAGTGGCACTGCATTGCACTGTGAAGGAGAAATATGGTGAAACAGCCAACCAAAGAACCAAGAATGGGTCAACAAATAGTCTGTAAAAAAAAAAAAAAATCAGAGCAGGAGATAAATTGGTGGGTATTTGAGTATTCGTAACTGATTCTGCCTTAGAACAGCTTGGTATCTCTTGTGTCAGGAGCCAACACTCAGTCCTGACTTGACCCAGCCCTGGCTGCCAGAGTTGAAGGGAACCATAGCCCAGATTTACCCATGTGAGGAAAGCTGGGAAAGGGAAATAGCTGGCAGATCACTCTAACACCAATGAGAATAAGGCAAGGAGGGGCATGGTCAGAAGGCAAGGCCAAGCTTGGATTTGGAGGAGAGCAGAATGGGAGAGTTTAAGAGACAGCTCTGAAAGAGGGAGTGAGCAGGACAGGGAGGCAGGCAGCGGGAAAAGGAGCAGGTCGAGCAGATGCAGCGGCGTCACTAGGGCGGGGCCAAGGGGGCCATTGGCCCTCCCCCAGAGCATTCTCATTGGCCCCAGGCGACCAATCCTCGCCAGGAGAGGGGAAGAGAAAGGGAGGGAGTGAAGAGAGAGAGGAGCAGGGAATGGAAATGCGCCTGCGCGCGCACTCGGCCTAACGGCGCGCGCCCGCCTGCCCGCCCGAGAAACACAGAAGGGAGAGTTTGTGTGTGTGTGAGGGAGAGAGAGCGCTTCCCCTCCCACCAACGGCAAGCGCCGCCTGGTTTGAGAGGTAGCCAAAGGGAAGGGAGGGGGTGACGCAGCGCACTTGGCCCCAGGGTGCAACCCACCCCAGTGACGCCTCTGAGCAGATGGAAGGAGATTAGAAACAAGCTGGGTGGGGTGGGGAGGAGTGGGGCAAGAGAATCCTATAAAAGGGAAGGCATCACACCTGACCAGGGAGGGAAGGAGCAGACTGAGCTCAGACTAGGGCCAACCAGAGAGCATGCATGCATAGAGCCAGTCTGGGGAAGGAAGAAGATGAGGATGCTGGAGCCCCTTCCTCGATTCTGAAGCCAGAGGGCCAGTTGCCTTCTTGGGTGGCAGGATGCCAAATGGCAGGGAGACTTGCCTTTTGGGGTGGGAGAGCCTCACACTTTACTACTGCTTTTGAACCCGTGTATTTGTAGAGGATCTCATAAAGTTCGTAAAGAAGAGAGCCAGTTTGGTGTAGTGGTTAAGTGTGCGGACTCTTATCTGGGAGGACCGGGTTTGATTCCCCACTCCTCCACTTGCACCTGCTGAAATGGTCTTGGGTCAGCCATAGCTCTGGCAGAGGTTGTCCTTGAAAAGGCAGCTGCTGTGAGAGCTCTCTCCAGCCCCACCCACCTCACAGGGTGTCTGTTGTGGGGGAGGAAGATAAAGGAGATTGTGAGCCGCTCTGAGACTCTTCGGAGTGGAGGGCGGGATATAAATCCAATATCTTCTTCTTCTTCTTCTTCTTCTTCTTCTTCTTCTTCTTCTTCTTCTTCTTCTTCTTCTTCTTCTTCTTCTTCATCCTATCTGTTTATTGGAGAAGTCCCTCTGTTCTGGTCTCTGTCATTGGAAAAAAAATAATTCATCCCAAGTTTTGAGTTTGAGGGATATGTTTAGAGTTCCTTTTTTAAACAAAATTGTGTGTCCACTGGAGTGAGAGAACTTCCCTTCTGTCTGTCTCACAACTCCTTATCGAGGTAATGGATGTCTCCGTGTGAGTTTTTGTACAGCTGGATCCTCTGTGAGATTAAACATTCATAGGAAATGGTTACAGTCAGTTTACTAACATACTATAACTACATCAGGAGCTAGTGTAGGACATAGGATGTGATGAGTGTAACACACTGCAGTCAGAAAACAGCCTTTAGTTACAAGGAGAGGTGTATGTGTGTACAGTTAGTCAGGAACTGGTCTTTCATGCGCAAGTGAGTAGAATAATACAAAAAAAAAAGGTTCCTGTTTTCATCTCGGAATCATTGGAAGGTTTGAAAGTCTGTTCCAGTACTCCCACAATGAAAGATCTGATTCTAAGAAAATTGGCCCTAATAAGGCAGTCCTGAATTTTCCACCAAAGGAGTACAGGTGGCAGATGTTGAGCCAAAGGTTTCTGGCACCAATCCCATATCCCAGGTTCTGGAAAGAAAGATCCATAGTGAAGCTCTGTATTTACTTGGACCCTAGGAGGTGTGTTCTTTCAAAAGGGAAATTCGCAGTCAACAAAACAATCCTAATCATGTTTCCTTTTCTTAAAAAAAAACAAAAACTTTTGACAACTGAACTCTGCAAGGAGTCTGATTCGAGAAAGAAAAGCATGCCTTCCTGTGCCATAGACTTTTGCAAACATCAGAACCAAATTTTCAGGGGAGGGGAATTGCGGGGAGGTGGCTGCTAAGTGTTGGTTCTCACCAAAAAGCATGCACCAAAAAGATTAACATTTCTGACCATGCCCAGGTTTTAAGTACCTGCAACGGGGTGGGGGGTGGGGAATTCAGGTACTTGAAACCTGAGCATGGCCAGAAATGTTAACATTTTGGAGAAAGCCAAAGGACTCTTAATCTGTGGCCTGTGACATGAGACATTGGTGGACCACCCCTGTAGATCCTAGACCAGCTCAGGATATTTTGTGTAACTGTTTTGGTTTTCTGTTTGCTTCTACTGTGTTTGGGTTATTTAAATTTTTTTTATGTTAAGGTGGTATTTTTGTAAACTGCTTTGGTTCCTCACTGGGTAGCAAAGTGGGGCAGGAAATGTCCTAGATGCAGATACATAAAACAACTAAAACATGTTTTAAAATATTACAAAATTTCCAGTTACCTATGAAGTGATTTTTGTTGGGTAATATGTGTGAGGAATTACGGAGGGAAGTCGTATAAGGCATCCATCCACAATCCAAGCATTCTTGACCTCTGGCTTGATTATTACAACTCATTTTATCTTACAAAAAACCACATGCCGTGAAAGGCTTCCAGCTAGTACAAAGTGCACCGCTCCCTTTGTTAGCAGAGGATGTCATCAATTCTGCCTCCCCCCGCCCCCCCCCAACAAGCACATTCCCCAGCTACTTTGCTCCTTTCCCCCCTGGCTCCTTCTCAATTAGTTCTGATGAAATTTACTCTCACTCACTCCAGCAAACACATGCAAGAGGCCACGCTGTAAGGCCACGCTGCTGCTTCTGAAGCAAAGGGATGCAAAAGGGTTCTTGCTCAAAGAACCCTGTTTCGTCTAAAATGCTTCCTGTGCTTGGAAATAGCAGGAGAAGAAGGGAGAAGGCCCTGTACTGTACAGAGAATACAAGAGATTATTCAAGTGAGAAATAAAAGCTTCCTTGTGGGAAAATGATGGGCACATAGTTATATGGCCACTAAGGCTGCTAAGAGGCATGAGGCACGAATGAGTTTGGGGGAGAACGGCTCATTGTTTTTGACGGGTACAGCCAGGTTGATCTGAAGGTGTGGTGATTTATACTGGCCCCAGTCACACTCAGAGTCTCTCCTGCAAGTCTGCATGGTATAGTAGTTAAAAAGGGGCGGATTCTGTTTCTGGGGAACTGGCTTTGATCGCCCACTCCTCCACACGAAGCCTGCCAGGGGATCTTGGGCCAATCACCATTCTCTCAGAATTCTCTCAGTCCCACCTAGCTCACAAGGTGCCTGCTGTGGGGAAGGGAAAGGAATGCAATTGTAAACTGCTTGGAGACACCTTAAGGTAGAGGAAAGCCAGGTAGAGAAACCTCTTCTTCTGTTAAGAGTGTGGGGAAGATATAAAGAAATATTGCACCTAAGGTGAAAGGTAGAGATGCTGCGAATTTTCGGCAAACTTGTTCGGCAAACTTACTAGAGAGCTTTGACTCTGAAAAGCTTGTCCACTGGAAAACTTGTTGGTCCTTAAGGTGTTACTTGACTTGACTCTTGCTCTTCTACTGCAGACCAGCACGCCTTCCTACCTGAAACAAACTTACTTTGTTCAGTGATGACAGTCAGATGTGAACCAATCACTCATTCTGTTTGGTTTGGCAGTGGATGAATGCTTGCCAAATGGGTTTGCACTGGGTATTCTCAAAGCAGCACTTGTATAAACATAGTGACTCTACAAAATCTCTACATGCGTTTGGACTTTATGACCCTGTCCTCTTGGAGTGTTATGGGAAGAGGGCTGCAGTTTGCTTTGTCATTGATTTCACAAGAGGAAGATTCAGCTGTTAAAGATAATTAGCTCACAGAGTTTCATGCTCATAAGCAGCCTTAACCATGTGAGCGTTTTGCTGATTTCAGTGGCCTCAATCCAGATCACAATTGTTGAGATACACCGTATGGCTCTTAAGGGGCCAGTTTGACCTTTCAGTTGCAGAAGTTTACTGTAAACAAACACTTATGCATCTGCTTTATGTAAACGAGATTTTTAAATAAAATAATAATATATTTAAATTCTACTGCTCTGGCTTGTTGTTGATTCATTTTTTTCTCAGCACAATAATGAATTTCACAAGAATGGCTGTATATTATCACAAGATAGAAGATGCATGTTTTGGGTTGGGTTTTTTTGGGGGGGGGGGTTAGGATTTCGGCCAAGAATATTATTTCGGGGTTTTCCCCCCCTTATCATCATTGAGCTTTTCCAGGCAATTACCACTGATGCATGTTTTATAATGCTTAAGTAGCATGAGAACACAGGCTTTTCTGGACCACTTCCTTGGCCCATAATATGGCCTAAAGATGCACACAGCAGCCTAGTATTTGATAGTCATAACAATTCTTTTTAAATGCAATAGAATTTCATACTCTTTTGCTTCTTTGTACAATGACTAACAGAGCAATTCTGTCCTCATTACACATGCTGGGAAAGGCAGGATCACTAATAAATTCCCTTGCAGAACACAAATAGATGCCAGTGGCATAAATTTGTGCAGGCATAATAATACCATTGCATCAGCAGCAGTACGCTTACCCAGGAGAAAACCTTCGCTGGTGGAACACAAGGATGAAAACAGAACTGGAGGCTAGCAATGCAGGACTGGAAGCAAAGTTAGGCAGAATTTTAGACATGGTGATTTCACTTTTTCTTTGTGTTGGGGCCAGTGTCGCATACGACTTTTGGCTTTAGAGTCAACTCTGGCTTATTATGGAACCAAATATCACTCTTCAACAAAGAAAATCAAATCTTTAAGGTGAAGTATATTGGAAGAGTGGGTGGGGATGCTAGAATAACCAGTATGTTAAGGGAATGGTAGGCATAGATTCTTCTAGAATCTATGTACAGTAATGTACAGTAGTGTACAGTAATGGCCCTACAACTTTCAGTCACAGGCAAAATATTCAAAAATTAGAAAGTGCAGTAATATCACATCTGAATAATTTGAATTAGGGTGACATCCAAGGAGTATCCAGCCTTCCAGTTAAGATGTGCTTCTCAAGTTATGCTATCTCTGTTTTTGCCTTCAGAGTTGAGGTGGGTGGCAACTAGAGACAGGGCATTTTCTGTGGTGGCACCTCACTTCTGAAATGCCCTCCCCTCTGAGGCTCATCTGGTGTCTTTTTTGCTTTCTTATCTTACCAGCTTTAATGGCCTGCTTCTGTTTCATGGATAGCTTTTAGGCAGCTTGTATCCTATGGCTTGTTTTTAATGGGTTTTTTCACATTTTAAATGTAAGCTGCTTTTGAGGAGTCCTCGCTGCCACTGAGCCATGGCTGACCCATGACAATCGGTATCAAGCTTAGTAGTTCACTGACACATAGCAACTCTTTCATTGCAGCTGCAGCTTAAATCCACCCTGTGCTAAACTCTTGGACAGATTTGCATAATATAAGGAACAGTCTTAATTAGGTCTACCTAGCTGTAGGTTCCATGTTAGTTCAATGGAGCTTACGCCCAGGAAATTGTCATTAATGATGCAGCCATAGAATCGCATAGACCAGAAGGCATTCCCTCTGTCTCAATCAGCAGTAGCAGGATTTAATTTTACATGTTTGAGTTATTCTTACAGCCAAGGTCAATTCGTTACTAGTCACCATGTGCCTTAGTAATTGAAGTCCTAACAGTGAAAACATTATCACTGCTCAGAAGTGCATTGTTTTTGTTACATCTCAAAGTGATGAAATTTAGCTATCATGTGAAAAAACTATGGTAAGTCAGACACTAGAGCCATTTCTGCAAATTGTTCAGCGCTGGTCTGGCATTATTTGCTCGTGGGACAGAAAACCTACACACTGGTAAATATTGTACTATAGAAATCATTCCTCTCCTGGATTTAACAGATTACAGAGGGAGTGGATCTGCTCTGATCATGATTCTACCTTCCCAGTGTTCATTGCGTGGTATGCCTCCATGACCTCGAAGCAAGGCATTGCCTCATGGCTCCGTATTGCTACTTCTATTATGAAGCAACTAATGCTGCATCTCTGGGAGCAACTTAAGCAATTCCCATCCCTCCCTAAGGTGACACCCCATGTTCAGCTGACTCTTAATGAGAAATTTCAAGCGCTTCCTCTTGAATCCAAATCTGTCCCTTGGAAACCACATGCTGAAAAATGCATTGATGATGCTGTTTAATTTCATTGGCAGCCTGCCTTTCTCACTGAAGTGCAAGGTGGATTTATTTATTTATTTAAAACATTCTCATGCCACCTTTTCACCCAATGAGGGACCCAATCAGGGACCACAAGATTACAAAATACAATAAAAATAATTCAACTGGCGAAGACCTCAAAACAATAAAACAACACAGTGGAGCTAGGATTGAAGAATGGGAAAGAAGAATGCAAACAAACAACATCCCGCCTCCCCCAAACCAGTGTATGGTACTATGCGGGGGGCAGCCCTGGCACTAGGGGTTCTGCCGGTCAAGGCAGATCCCTGTGCCGTACCCCCAAGCGTGTGCATGGTGCAATGACATCATGGAAAGTGACATCATCACACAGGGTGGGCGAGCAGAGGATGAGAGAGTGATGGGCAGCACACTGGAGTGCTGCTGCACCATCACTTTCCTCTGCAGTACGCTCCTCAGAGGCTTTCCTGGATGTCTCTGAAGAGCGCACTGTTGCCTGGCCGCTTTCAGGTTGAAAGTGGTTGAGCGGTGCCTTCCCACTGCACTTATGAGCACAATGGGAAGGCACCACTCAGCCGCTTTCAACCCCAAAGTGGCCAGACGCCACTAAAACAGTACGCTCTTCAGAGACTTCCAAGGAAGTGCCCAAAGAACCTACTACACTGTGTAGTGTTCCTCTGAACCTGCCTTGAAGGCAGGCTCGGAGGAGTGCTCTGCAGGGGCAAGGGAGAGTAAGGGGGTGCCTTCACACTGAAGAGTGGGCTGCAGAGGTAGAAGATATTGAATAGCAGCAAAAGGAGGGGTGATTTATACAATAAGCAGTGCAATATACTATCCGTTATCAGAGCAGCATCCTGAGCTGACACATTACATTAAGAAAGGCTTCCTAAAATTTTGCATTATTGTGCCAATTAAAAATGTAGCAGAAAAAAACAACAACCTGGGATCACAGTTGACATTGCAGGAAATACAAAAAACAAACACTGTGGTATACTGGCTAACTACATGTAGAATATCTTTTTAAAGAGTCATATAAATCTTTTGTACACATTACAAAGCAGTACAACTTTACAATATTACAAAGAAAAGTCCATCCAATGAGCACCCAGATATTAGGCTCATGTCATCAAAAGTCTTCCTCGGGAGTATTCCTATTCCCTTCAAAGTTATCAGCCTCTTGTTACAATTAATACTGTTGATATTCGGAGCAAGCCAGGCCTTAACTTCTTCTCTAACCGGATTCAAAAGCTTTCTGAATTTGGCTGGCAAGATGCTCTCTGCAGCCTCTTTATTTTCTTCAAAATCTCTCATCCTAGAATAAACCATGGTAATTATAATGAGGTACAACACAAAGCTGCATGGAAATGAATAGTTTCTTACATTTTTAAATGAATGATTTTAAAAATATATTGATTATTATTAAGAACTTACCTCTCAATAACACTTGTGTTTATATTAGGAGCAAGCCAGCCCTGAACCTCTTCTCTAACCAGATGCAAAAGCCTTCTGGATTTGGCTGGCAAAATGTTCTCAATAATATTTGTATTAGGAGAAAGCCATCCTCTAACCTCTAAATGAGCCTATATCCAGATGCTCATTGGATGGACCTTTCTTTGCAATATTGTAAATTTGTACTTCTTTATAATGTGTGCAAAAGGGTCATATGACTCTTTAAAAGGTTTTTCCAAGTGTTGTTAGCCAATGAAAAATTTAGTAGCAGAAAGACCATCCATACCCCATGGCAAGGACTTCTGTTCTATGCAAATCCCACAATAAATCTGATGAAGGGAGATCTGGTGAAGGAAGCACTGACTCTCAAAAGCTTATACTTCCCCAAATCTTGTTGGTCTGGAAGGTGCTAGGGGACAGGAATCTAGCCGTTCCACAACAATTGGTTTTTTGAGGGAAGGGAATTAGGCATGCAACAGAAAGAACAGGAGAACAACGTGTTACCAATGTTGTATAGAGTGCACCACTGTAACTCTGCACAACTGATGGTAGTTGAACCACAGTTCATCAGTATGAAACCATCTCGAAATCCATTGACGAGAGTGGAAACAGGAACAATGTGTATTCATTTGGGCTGCTGAAGTCACATATGAAAGCAAAAGTACCTGGGAATATTAAGGGGAAAAATACTACCTTGTTCAGAGACACCTATGGTCAAAATGAGAGTGATATTATAAGTATATACAGCAAGCACAGAAGCCAACAGCTCACTGATGGGAAATGGGAAAATAATTATGTGTAGACAAAACAGCCCATGAGAGCAGGGTGTCTTACACTTAGTTGTCTCCAAACCTATTTGCTCCAGATGCTGTCAGAGTCAGCATTTGGTCTGGAAGAAGATCCCCACTTCACTTATCAGTGTTTTTTATTCTAAAAAGATTTAATAAGTAGCCACTTGCCATATCAGAACTACTACTGCAAACTCGCTTTTCTAGCCAAATGAAATAGTTCAGTGCAAAAATATTTATGCTTCTGATTATGACCCCTGGTTTGAAGAATTCCTGATTTGAGATATGAACACAATTCATATCTCGTATTTCATGCTGCTTTCAGAGACTGTTAGGGTAAAAGAAAAATCTTGATTCCAGTAGATGACTTGAGAATGATTGACATGAGCATATATACATATGATATTTCATAGATATAGATGTATATGTTAACTGCAATTCCTATAATTATTTATTTTATCTATTTAGGATCTTTCTTTGCTGCCTCTATGCAGTCAGCCCAGATTCAATAGAAGCCAACCAGCAGGATAGTGAGGAGCAGATATGTCAAGTTACAACCGGAAGCTGATGCAGAAGAACCTCTGCCCCAGCAGGTGAAAGTCACTTAGTCACCCCCAGGCCTCCAAGATCATCTATACCATTGGAATAACCAGACAAAGACTGAGGAAGGAGTTACAAGCTAAAATGCAAAGTGCAGGTCTCCTGGCTCATTGACATCAGTTTGCGAAAAAGGGAATATGAGTCTTCACAGGATGAGGCCTGAAAACTGGATGTTTGGCTGTAAAAGCCTCCTGGGGAATGTTGTAGGTTGTGGATGCAATGAGTAGAGCAACTGCTGACACCACTTTGCCTGCTTCTTAGTTGCCTGACCGGAACCAGAAGAGCTTGCTTTGCTGAACCTCTGAAATGCTGACCTTTGGACTGAATTACTTGCCTGGTACCTTTGGGAAACAAATGCTATAACCTGAGACCAGAAACCTGTGGGTCGGTTTATCAGTCCTCTGCGGAATTTTGCAAATATCTCCTCCGTAGTACATCACAAAAAATAAATGAGAAGACAGGAGTTACTTGTCTTTGAAGAGCATACTAATTATGCTGTTATGTTTTTATCCTACCCTTACTACAAAGAGATCAAGACAACATAGGTAGATTTACCCTGTTTATACTCAGTCAGTGTTGTTGTAGTGATTAGAACATTGCACTGAAGGTGGGAGACTCAGGTTCAGTTCCCCACTCTGTCATGTAAGCTTGCTGGGTGACTTTAGGCCAATCAAACTTATTGGGTTGTGGTGAGGATAAAATGGAGGAGAGGGGAACAAAGCTAAGCTACTTTCAGTTCCCATTCAGGAGAAAGCTGGAGTGTCAATGAAATAAATGATTATGTGAGTTATTTATACTGGGAAAATAACTTGTCCACTAAGCTTCAAGGGTGAGCAGGGGTTGAAAGCTGGTTCTCTCTAGTTCAGAGCTCCGTTTCCTAACTAGATCACAGTGACCAGGCTTAATTTCCACAAACAACCATTGTCACTAAAAGAACTGTTAAATAAAAAGGGGTATAGATAAATGGTAACCAAAGCACAGTGTCTTAGAAAAAGGCAAATCAGCATACAACAAATGTTAAATGATAGCTGTGAGCTATCCAAAGTTAAGCACTTGTCAGTCCCATTGATTTCATAGGCAACTCTTCAGCAGGAACTGAAATATCTCATTACAATCAATGAGCCTTAAATGTTCTAAAAATCTGGCTATGTTGTTCTCAACGTTCCAGTTGCACAGATCAAATCAATCACATTTCCATAAGATAAGTATCCTGGGTCCTCAGTTTTTTTTTTTTATTTTTAATAAGGTAAAAAGTAAAATTGGATGGGAATGTGTAAAGGGAGACCACAAAGGAAGACTGCAGCGGAAGGCAAGGCAAACCACTCCTGCTTTTCACTTGCCTTGAAAGCCCATTGCTTGGGGGTCACTCTGAGACAGTTGCAAGTTGATGGCATTTTACACACACAAAGAAAATCAGATGATGTTACTGCAGAGCAACTAGGTTTTTTTTGGGGGGGGGGGTGAGAGAAAGAGAGTAGGGTTAATTTTTCCTCAGAAGCTATTCATTTATATGCTCAATTAAATGCATCGTTAATATTTGAATCTTTATTTTTAAGGGCACAGAATAAATGAAGAAGCAGGATCCTGAGCAGCAATCGGTGGTTTGTTTCATGATTCCTCTCATTTGCCAAGCCATTTTTTCCCCATGGGTTCACAGAAGGGCAAACAAAATACACTGCAGCTGCAGTGGCTGAAAAGCATGTATAACCCATGGTGTGCATAGGACCTTTCTCTTTTCCCCCCTGTTCATAATGCAGACCTAGAAGATTCAATTACCCCAGATGAAGTTGCCACACTATTTATTTATACATGCCTATGCAGAATGTCAAGTTTCCTGGAAGTGTTCCAGTGGAAGATGTTAAAGCTCCTTAACCCATGGGATTCCTGCATGACTCTTTCTTGTAATAGGAGTGACATTAATTTCCTTTTCAAGAAATGCAAAAACGCCATATATCAAATTCATGTTAGTTAATTAACTGGAGGTTCTTTTTGTTTTGTTAAGGCTTTGGGATAGTAGTTAAAAATATTTTAAAACGACATGTGTCAGCTCTAAAATAATGTAGCCTGGTTTTCAAGAAGATGATCATTTGGTGAATTTTTCAATATGTCTTTTTGTTTAAGTCTTTTTGTTTAAATTTTTTCTATGAATGATTTGGGTTGGGAGAGAATTTGCTAATGTTATATACTTTTACAGCGCAGTCTGGTGTACAATTACTCCAGTCTAGGCCCATTGACTTCAGTGAGTTTATGTTGGAGTAACTACGTATAGGATTATAGTGTTCAGGCCCCACTGATTTAATAAGTGAGATGTAAAGTGTGCTTAATTCAGTTTTAAAATCAATCCAACCCTCTGTATGTTCTCTGGATGAATGAGTTCAGTGATGTTGACTCCCTAGTTAAATGTACAGAGGAAAGCCACCTCAGAAGTACTTACCTTCTGAAGTTTGGATCCTGTGATATGATCATGCCTGGATCATGCCCACCCTTTATAATAGCTATGATTTGCAAATAGAACGTTGGTTCACTTTGTGTCTCTTGGAGGCTGCTTTCAGCAAACCCACAGTTAGTTAGTTAATTAAGTTTATTATGATCTGAGATCAGTATTAAAAACCAATGTTATCAGCAAACATTTACACTGGTTCCAAATCATAAATATACTAAATACACTAAATATAAAATACAATACTGGGTTAAAATATTAAGACTGAGTCATGCACTTCTGTCTAATTTGCACAGCTGGACATTATCTACGAATATGAGACGTTGCTGTTGCTGGAATGGCCTTGGGTCAGCCATAGCTCTCGCAGGAGTTGCCCTTGAAAGGGCAGCTTCTGGGAGAGCTCTTTTGGCCCCACCCACCTCACAGGGTGTCTGTTGTGGGGGAAGAAGACAAAGGAGATTGTAAGTCTGATTCAGAGAGAAGGGTGGTGTAATGTACTGGGAACCGAGACGGGTTGAAGGCAACATGGTTTATTCAGTAGCACATTACAAGAGAGGGAACACGCGGGCCAGGTCCCACTTATATACAATACCCGGAACTGCCCCCTCGCCTGACCAGTCCAATCCTGGTCAGTCAAACTTCCCGCCACAGATCTTGATGGGCGGGGCGTCTGGCGAGCTACATCTGGGGACCCACGGGTCGCCTCTGTAGCGATCGCCATGTGGTGCGGTACAGCAACTTATGTTCAATACATAACAGGTGGGGTATAAATCTGCGGTCTTCTTCTTCTTCTTACACTTGCCATCCAGTAGATGCTTACTATCGCCTATATTGGTATCAAAAATATTTGGCACTTGATCTTCTACCCCTCCCAGACTCAGCAATAGTTTATTGAATTTCAGCCGAATGTTACCCACAAAACAAATATCTGTGGCATTTGCATTTCCCATTTCATAACCATCTTTCGAATTAGCAGTAGAATTAACCAAAGGGTCCGTAGCAATATTGAACAGAATTGGTGACATTGGGTCATCCTGCTTTACTCCATTTCTAAATGTTATTGAAGGGGTTTCTTCACCTTTTACCTTAAAGCTTGTATAAGCTCCCACCATGGAACTAATAATATGTTCATCCAAACCTCTGTCATGTAATGTCCAAAGACTGTGTCTATGCGAGACAAAGGCCTTCATGATATATAAAAGCCACACCTAGCTGTTTACCTTTTTCTTTTGCGTGCCTCATTACAAGCTTCAGCAATTTTAAATTCTCAGAACAACCAGGAGAGGAGATGAAACCTCTCTGACTAGGGTTAACTGGACATGCTTTTTCTATCCTATGGATTAGTATCTTTGAGAGGAGCCTTAACACATTGGAGCCTATTGTTAACAGTCTCAATTTATTAACATCTGCTAATTCTTTCACATTACCCACTTTTGGAATTAAGACAGATCTACAGTTCTTCATAACAATCAAGCCAGTTGAAAGCCAGAAGTTAAATAGACTTAACACTCTCCCCCCTGGATCTAGTCTCTTCAGATCTTTAAGATTGATCATGTCAGAACCTATGGCAGTATTCTCATTCCTTTCTTCCAAATTCCTCCATACTTCTTCACCTGATATCAATTCCCAAAAATAACTATTAGCTGCTTGACTAAACAGCCTAAAATTTCTTTATCCTCTGTAGTCCAGCAACTTTTTGCCTGGCCTCTCATAGAGACTTTATCTTTCTTCCCTTCCAATTTCCTCTCTTCATTCCTCAGCACCGGGTCATTTATGCTTAGTCAAGCTATGCTAGGATGAGAAGCCTTCATCACATAATGCACATAAAGAATTCAGCTAACTACTTTTGGCTTCTCTCCTTCACATCTAGCTAAATGTATTAGAATTGGATGACTTTTCTCATTTGATCTTCCACAGACACTACACACATAGTTGACCTTACACTTTCCATGATTTCTAGAAAAATGTAAACTGGAAGGTTTCCCAAACACATGGGGCAAGACAGTACATAATTTGGTGAATAGATGTTATAAACTTCACTGACTTCCTCACATTCCTTTGCAATCTGAAGTTCCCTAACAATCTCCTCATAACAATCTTCCAAAGATAATACACCATTATTCTCCTTGACCACATCTTCCCCAATAGTGCCTAAGGTTTCCTCCTTGCCAAAATCTTCTGCATCTGGATCTTCAGCACTAACAATATTACTACTATCTCTACCTGGGTCTAGTTCGGTATTACTTACCATCTGATCAACTGTTTTCACAGAATTTGTCACATCAGGTAAAAAATTTCCATGTCCAGTATCTATTCTCTCTCTCATATACTCAGGTCCATTGGGTCCAGATACCTGGATCCCAATAGACACTTTTTAGGTTGTCAGCTTACTTAGATATAACTGTCTTGTTTCAGCACTCTTTGGCCAAGTCAAGGACAGTGTGGTTCCCCATGCCAAGAAGTATGTGAGCTACATAAATTGCATACCAATATAGCAATATACCAATATAGCAATGGAATAATGGATTTCACTCTTAGCCTGAGGAAGAGAACTTCAGTTAATTGGTGGGGCCAGATGGAGGTGGTGGATCCTGGTGTAATGTTACTCCTGTAACTAGACCTTTAACAGAGTTACTCCCATAGCGACATAGTTAGTTAATGAGATAGAGACTCACTATTCTGCATATGTGAGGCTGGTCAGACCTCAATGGCTTGTCCATAAGTTTAAGGAATAGAAATAAAAGGACTACATGTCATAATTATTAATAATGTGTGCATGCAAAATTGGTGCAATTAAAATACAAGATCCCATAAGTTAAAAGTATAGTGCTGCAGCTAAAATCAGACCCTTTTGCAACCACACAATGTTACTTCGCATGGTTGGCAGTGTATATACAAATGTCTCATAATTCAGCAATTCCACATCCACTCACGAATTCACAATGATATGTATCATGCCAACTCAATATAGGAGTGCATGCCTAGATATAAATTGTGTGACTCATTTCTGTCTTCCTTTGGAGAGTCCTAAAAGTCTTAACAATTGGTAATTCTCATTTATTATTTTCCCCCTGGATCCTACAGGGAAAACTAAAAAAATTAAACACAGAATACTAGTAAGCTCCTTTACTTGTTCTTTCCAATTCGATGTCGTAAACTTTCTCTTGAGCTGCTTCACTTAGACCATGCCTATAGTATTCAAAGTGGACAGTAACATCCACTACCACTGCCAAACCATCCTTAACAAATATAAGGTCTGGTTTTCTCAATGAGCCTTTCTCCTGGGAATGCCAGCAGCCTCGGAGCTTCAAAAGGTGAGAACAGGAGGTTGGAGAGAGGAGATGAGGCCTGATTGAAGCCCAGTTTGGCTCACAGGCTGGAGGTTTGACACCCTTGCTTTAGGATCTTGTCTTCCTCTCATCAGGTAGATTTTTTTTGGGGGGGGGGTAATGACTCCAAAAGCAAGGCTTGGAGATCACAATAAAAAGGTGTAATGCAAAAAAATATGATCCAGGCTTTCTATTCTATTAGCATCGCAAGTGCATAGTGTATGGGATTTTAAAAAATCTTCCAAACAATACAGCTGAAGGTAGTACATTAAAACGGGCTAGCATATCTCAGATTGTTAATATTCCTTCTGCCAGTTGTGACTCCACCTTCAATTAAATCTAACCCAGCCTTCCTTATGACATGTTCTGCATATAGATTGAAGAGACAGGGAGATAAAATGCATCCTTGAGACATCTTTGCCAATTGGGAACCATTCTGATCTTCTTCGTGGTCTCTGTGCAGTCCCACACATGGGTCTTGCCGCAGGCAATGAATCCATTCCTCGGAGTTCCAATAGCTCGCCTATAGCGCTTTTGGCGCGCTCCCCTCCCGCCCTGGGGAGCAGGCAGCGACAGCGCATGCCTGGAGCGGGGGGGGGAGCGCCCATTCCACTCAGTTTCTTCCTTTCCGCCGCCCGGACAACACCTTCCTCGCTGCGCTCTTCCTTAGCTCGTCTTCTCCTCAGCTCATCTCCTTTTTGGACTTCACTCTCCGCTTTATCTGGTATCGTTTCTCTTTCCCCTTTTTTCATCCTGAAAAAAACAAACAAACAAAAAATATATACACCGTTTCTGCGCTTTTCTTTTCCTTTTCCAACCGTTCCCTCCCTCCCTCCCCCCCCCCCACCGTCCGGGGCGTATGGAACGGAAGGTTACCTTTAAAAAGTGTAGGCACTGTGGGGCTAAAATCCCCACCACAGACGGCCACAGTCACTGCCTTTTCTGCCTCGGGGAAGGCCATCGAGTCGACGCTTGCCCGCATTGTGCGAACTTCGGCAAGCAGGCACGCAAAAACCGCGCTGCACGACTACAGGCTTTCCTCTTAGAACGCTCCTTGCGGGCTATGCCCACCTCCGACTCGCCGCCTCCCCCACCTCGAGCGGGAGATTTGGCTTCCCCGGCCGCGCCTCAGTCTCAAAAGACGCACAAGTCCGGGAAACGACCTTCGAAGCACGCCGAAACCGGCCACAAATCTTCGAAAAAGCTGCGTCAGTCCGAATCGGAGTCGGCGCCTAAGAAGCCTCGACACTCGGATTCGGCGCCGAAGAAACCTCACCATTCCGAATCGGCTCGCCATTCCGAATCGGCGGACTCGGCGCCCATAAAGCCCCGTAACACCATGGCCTCGACTGCTCCATCGACTTCGACTCAACCACTTCTGCCGTCCGAATTGTCGACCCCGGTTGACGTCATCACCGACATGCCTCGGCTTACACCTCACACCTCCACGGCCGTGGAGGTGATTCCGATTCGATCTCGATCACCTTCAGTACATAGCGTGGTTCCTTCTGAGATCCTCGAACCCGACCGCACCACCGACGCGACACAGACCTATCTACGCCCATCTTTGCGTCCTGACTCCTTCCACGACGTTGCACTCTCTCCGCTGTACCGTGAATCGGCAACTCAAGTCTCCTCCCATCGGATTCGAATCCGATCACGCTCTCCGCGCAGCCGCCACGACTCCGGTTCCTCTGTCTACTTTGAACAGCAAGACTACTACTCCAGACGGCGATATGAATACTCTCCCCTCTCCAGATCGCCCTCACCTCGACAGGGTCGGTCTCGTCACCATTCCGGTTCGCACTCCGATTGGGACGTCCATCACAGATATCAGGACTCAGGCTCTTACTACCATCGTGATCCCGCTACTCCACGGATCCGTTATGGCGGTTCGCCTCGGCCTCGTTACGCACGCCCAACCCGACGCGAGGACTCACCTCAACTCCACTTCGACCGCCCTTCTCGACTTCGTGACCCTCGAAGCCATTTCGAGTACTCACCCAGACTCCTTAACCGCCTTCTATCATCTGAGCAAGAGGCTGGCTCCTCGCGTCAACAACGGGAGCACCCTCGGTACCGAGACGTGGCCAAACCCCGCACCGCTTCTGCCACTGTATCCGTGGCCCCGGATTCTCGACTTCGGTCTCCTCCCAAGACCTCGGAGCCTGCAGCTCCCATCTCGGAACCGATCGTTCATCCACCCTCTCCCTCCACGGCGGGATCTTCCTCGGGTAGGGAGTCCCCAGCCTCTTCGGATTCGGAAGACCACTCTCCATCTATCCCTTCCGACCCCGCACAACAGCTCCGGCTCTCTCCGTCGGATGCATCCAAGGCGTACCTCAACCTAATTACTTCGATGGCGGAGGCACTGAAAATACCTCTCCAGGCGGACTCCCCCAAAGTGTCGGACATGGTACATGACTTGGTGCAGTCGGACTTTCCGCCCGGGTCCTTGCTTCCGATGTTACCGGTGCACTTGGAGGGTCTTCAGGAGACTTGGGACAAACCTGCCTCCGTACCCCCCACTTCAAAGAGGCTGGACTCCCTCTATCGAGTCCATGCCCCCGACGCTAAGTTCCTCGCCTCACATCCGGCTCCGAACTCTATTATTGTTCATTCTGCCATGAAGACCAAACCCTCCAGACATCCCACGCCTCCAGATCGTGAAGGGAGGAAATTAGACACCTTGGCACGGAAAATCTTCACACTTGCTTCCACCAACTCGAAGCTTAACAATTATCTAGCTTATTTCGCCGCTTATACTTTTAATCTGGCGAACCAATTCACACCACTGATACCTTCGCTTCCTGATTCCTCTCAGAGAACAGCATCAGCCCTGGTTTCTGAGCTCTCCAGGGTCTCCAAACAACAGATTAATTCAATTCGCCATGCGGTCTCCTGTTCCTCCCGCGTCTTCGCTTCCTCAGTTGCCTTGCGTCGTCATGCTTGGCTAAGATCCACCAATCTTCAACCCGACATCAAGCAGAAGATAGAGGATCTTCCCTTCGACGGCCTGGGCCTCTTTCATGCTTCCACTGATGAGGTCTTGTCTTCCGTTGACGATGGTCGTAAAAGGGCCAAGCGCCTGGGAGTATCCCAACCACCTACGCAACCCTTCACTCGCAAACAACCTTGGAAACCATCTTTCCAAAGACGCCAGCGTTCTCCTAAGCAGGCCGAATATTGGAAGAGAAGACCTGCGCAACAAAAGCCTTCTTTCCAGCAAAGGCAGCGCTCTCAGCAGTCTAAAAAATCGTCCCCCCCTACCAAGCAGTCTCTTTGACTTCCCCATACAGTCACCTTACCACACACGTCTCTCCCCTTTCTACAAGACTTGGAGTTCAATTACAACCGACTCCTGGGTACTCACCATCGTACGCCTGGGGTACGCAATAGAGTTCGCTTCGCTACCTCGCCACCACTACTTTGTCGCTACCCCCCCATCCCATCACCTCCATCAGGAGATTCTGGACTTGCTCCAGAAAAAAGCCATAGAACCTGTTCCCCCCCAACATCGGGGAACGGGGTTCTACTCAAGATACTTCCTGGTCCCCAAGAGGGATGGAGGCAAGCGTCCTATTCTAGATCTTCGGAAGCTGAACAAATTCATCGAGTACAGGAAATTCAGAATGATCTCGCTGCAGTCCATCTTGCCCCTCATTCCAAAGAATTCCTGGATGGCTTCCCTAGATCTTCAGGACGCTTACTTCCATGTGACTATCCGACCTCAGCATCGCAGATATCTCCGGTTTGCGATGGGCCAACATCATTTTCAGTACGTCTCCCTACCATTCGGCCTTTCCACAGCACCCAGGGTGTTTACAAAGTGCATGGCGGTGGTGGCAGCTGCTCTTCGACTCCGCAACATCACAGTCTTCCCTTACATAGACGATTGGCTCCTCATTGCACCAACTCCAGATCAGCTCGAGGCCAATCTCCACGCAGCCCTTCTCCTCCTGGCGTCTCTAGGCCTGAGGGTGAATGTCACCAAATCTCACTTCACCCCCACTCAACATCTCAACTTCATAGGGGCCCATCTCCGCACCTCTATACACCGTGCCTTCCTCCCAGAAGACCGTGCTATGACAATCATCAGCCTTGCCAGGCTGGTCCAGCTACATCCCATCCAATCGGCCCTAACTATTCAACGCCTTCTGGGTCTGATGGCCGCTACTACAGCAGTTCTCCTCTTCGCCAGACTACGAATGAGACCACTTCAGCTCTGGTTCGTACGTGCCTACCGTCCTCATGTGCAACCTCAGAGCACCCTGCTCACCGTCCCCGAGAGAGTCCTTCCTTCTCTCACCTGGTGGACCATCCTCGAGAACCTCCTCGAGGGCATGCCGTTCCTACCAACTACTCCAACGGCTACCGTGACAACAGACGCCTCCATGTGGGGATGGGGAGCCCACTTAGAAGGCAAGACTGTCAGAGGTCTCTGGACTCCTCAGGAGAGGACCCTCCACATAAACTGCTTAGAACTAATTGCGGTACACAGAGCTCTCCAATCCTTCCTCCCTCTTATCGGGGGTCGCCATATCCAGATCTCCACAGACAATATGGCAACAGTCTTCTATGTGAACAAGCAGGGAGGCACCAGATCTCTTCGACTGTGCCGCATAGCCATACTGCTCTGGGAATGGTGTATCAAACACAACATCCACATGACCGCCATCCACCTCCCAGGTGTGGAGAATGTGCTGGCCGACTCACTAAGCAGGCTACGCATAGACGACCACGAATGGTCCATCAATCTGACATACCTTCGTCGGATCTTCACCTGCTTCGGTACTCCCAAGGTGGACGTCTTTGCCTCCAGGGACAATGCCAAATGTCGTCGCTTCTACTGCAGGAAGGGCAACGATGCCTTCCTACATCTCTGGAGGGGTCCCCTCCACTACATTTTTCCGCCAACCCCCCTACTGACACGAGTTTTGACAAAGGTCGCACGGGATGGCACGGACTGCATCCTTATCGCACCGTGGTGGCCACGGCAACCATGGTTCACCAGACTGCTGCAAATGTCACAACACACTTACCGACGCCTCCCGGTCGTGGGAGACCTCCTATCGCAGGCGAACGGCCAGGTACTTCATCACAACCCTCGGGTTCTGGCCCTCACTGCTTGGAGAATACACTCGCCTGCTTCTCCACAGAAGTGACCAATATCCTTCTCAACGCAAGGAAGCCTTCCACCAGACTTTCGTACCAACGCAAATGGAAGCGCTTTTGTTCCTTCGTTGCACCCTATCACCTAACACCTGAAGTAACACCTCTAAACCTGATCCTAGATTATCTCTTATCCCTGCAGAAATCAGGCCTTTGCTACTCTTCACTTAAAGTACACCTCTCCGCCATCTCGGCATTCCATGACACTATCGATGGCAGGACGGTCTTCTCTCACCCCTTATCTAAATCCTTCCTTAAGGGAATGCTGCACCTGCATCCACCTGTTAAACCGTTCGTCCCAACGTGGAGTTTATCCCTTGTTCTTTCCTGTCTCATGAAGGCACCCTTTGAACCCATGGCGACAATACAGCTCAATCTTCTTTCCTGGAAGACAGCATTGCTAATAGCCCTTACCTCTGGTAAGCGGGCAAGTGACTTATGTGCCTTCTGATTTGACCCTCCCTACACCATCTTTCATAGGGACAAGGTTGTCTTACGACCAGATCCTACATTCCTCCCTAAAGTTGTCTCCAAGTTTCATCTATCTACTTCCACTTCGCTACCAACGTTTTTCCCCAACCCATCCGACCAGGGACAGCGATCGCTGCATTCACTGGACGTCAGAAGGGCGTTAGCCTTCTATCTGGATCGCACACAACCTTTCCGTAAGGACCCTAACCTGTTTGTGGCCTACGGCAAACCACGCAAAGGACACAAAATCTCTACCCAGAGACTTTCTAAATGGGTAGTTAGTGCCATCAGGTTGTGTTACGAACTGGCTAAACAGCCTCCTCCCGAAGGCCTTAAGGCCCACTCTACTAGAGCGGTCTCGACGTCTTCGGCCTTTCTACAGGGCGTCTCTCTAGAGGACATCTGTGCGGCTGCATCGTGGTCCTCTCCTTCCACGTTCGTCTCCCATTATGCTTTGGACGTTCGTGCGAGACGAGACGCCTCCTTCGGCCAAGCAGTCCTCCGATCCATCTTCCACTGAAGTATGGTGAGTGTTTTTGGCTTCTGCTTCTAGGTCTTCGACTATGATCTGTTTTCTTATGTGACTAACTATCTTCTTTTACCAGCACCCTCCTCCAGGTTACTCAGCTGGCTAGTCACCCATGTGTGGGACTGCACAGAGACCACGAAGAAGATAAACAGGTTGCTTACCTGTAACTGATGATCTTCGAGTGGTCATCTGTGCAGTCACACACGCCCACCCAGCCTTCCCCGCTGCTGGCTTCCTGTGATGGTTATCTAACTCTGTACTGTGTTTATGTCAGCGGCGGCTGGAAGAAACTGAGTGGAATGGGCGCTCCCCCCCCGCTCCAGGCATGCGCTGTCGCTGCCTGCTCCCCAGGGCGGGAGGGGAGCGCGCCAAAAGCGCTATAGGCGAGCTATTGGAACTCCGAGGAATGGATTCATTGCCTGCGGCAAGACCCATGTGTGTGACTGCACAGATGACCACTCGAAGATCATCAGTTACAGGTAAGCAACCTGTTTTTTCTCCACGTTCTTTCCTAACAATGGCCTCTTCTCTGGAATATGGATTGCACATCAAAATAATCAGATATTGTGGCACACCCATTTCTTTTAAAGCCAACAATAGTTTTTCATAATCCATACAGTCAAAAGCTGATTGTCTCTGAAATTCTCCCATATGCTCCATTGACCAACATAAATTTGCAGTATGATTTCTAGGGCCTCTTCCTTTTCTGAACCCAGTTTGAACATTTGGCATTTCATGTCCCATATACACTAAGTCTTTGCTGTAAAATTTTGAGCATCACTTTACTTGCATGAGAAGTCGATACAATGGTCCAATAGCTGCTGCGGTTTCTTTTTTTTTTTTTGGAATTGGAATGTAAATTGAGCATTTTCATTCTGCGGACAATCGTTTTGTTTTCCCTATCTGTTGTAACAAACTTATTAAGATTCTGATGGACTCGGTTTCTGTGGCTTGGAATAGCTCTATTGATATCCCATCCACTCCTGGTGATGTGTTTCTCCCAATTTCTCTCAGCACACCTCTCACTTCACTTTCTCAAACTTTAGGTTCTTCTTCAAAATATTCTTCTTGAAAGGAATCTGTCATACTTTTGTCTTTTATATAGTTCCCATCTCTTCCTTATTTTGTCCTGTTCAGTTAATGAATTTCTGTGTTGATCTTTCAGCACACCTATGATTTAAATTTCCCCGTTTTTCTTGGATCATGTGGAACAGATCTTTTGTTCTTCCTTTTTCGTTGTACTATGTCTTTACACTGGTTATTATAACAGTTCTCTTTTTCTCTATGTGTGTGGCTCTGGAAAGCTGCATTTAAGCTTCTGATTCTGTTTCTGTTACCTTTGCTTCTCATGTGTCTTTAGTAGTTTTAAGAAGTTCATCAGTTATCCTTCAAGGCTTTTCTTCTGTTTTGGCTATAGGGATAGTCTTTGTGTATTCTTCTTTGATAGTATTTCTGGTTTCAACTCATAATTCTTCTGGCTCATGTTCACTTGAACTTAGTAATGCAAATCTGTTCTTTACATGATCTTTAAACTCTTCTGGAATGTTGCTTAGGTTGCATTTTGGCACTATGACTCTTTTGTGTTTTTCTTCAGATTTATTCTAATTTTTGATATGAACAATTCATTATCTGTACTACAGTCAGCTTCTAGTCTTGTTTTATCAGAGTAGAACTTCTCCATCTTCTGCTACTGATTTTGTAATCTATTTGATTTCTATATTGGTCCATTAGTGAGGTCCATGTATACAATTGTCTGTTTGGTTGCCTGAAACTTGTATTTGCAATAAACAAATGGTTGTCCTTACATAATTCTATGAGTTACTTTCCTGCTTCATTTCATACTCTAAGCCCAAAATTTCCAACAATATTTGATCTTCTAGCTGTTGAGTCAGAGGTGGGTGGGAGCTTGAGCCTTTAATTTGCAAGGCTCATCCTTACCAGAGGAAGAAGTGGCTCAGCTATAGTAGAGGAAGGTGTTTGGAGTTAGAACAGAGCTGCTGGTAAGGTGAGTGAGAGTTGATTTGCTTTTCTAAAACTAGTGGGGAGCATTACCTATGGTTGCTGTTGGAGGGAACTGTGTGAGTGTTTGGTGCCTGCTGGAAAGGGGGTTCTGATTGCTGAGTGAGGAGAGCTTGTTTGCCTGGGGGCAATTGCTGGCCCCACCCTCTGCTGTTGCTCTGACTGTTGAGTCAGAGGTGGGGGGGCTTGAGCCTTTAATTTGCAAGACTCATCCTTGCCAGAGGCGCGAGCCAAAGGGCTCTTGGCCTGGGGGTCTAGCCTGGGGGTTCTGTAGAAAGGTGCATAGTTACTCACAAGTAGTTTCAAGTGGCAGTTGGTAGTGAGATTTAAAGAGAAGTCAAGATAAAGAAAATTTTGAAATGGATTGCAGCAGTATGACTGGTGAGGCAGCAGAGGCAGTGATGTGTAAAGACTGCGAGATGTTTGTATTTCTACCTGAAAGTAGCAGCAATTACATTTGCAGCAAGTGTAAGTTAGTGGCCCTGCTGGAGGAGAAGATACAGGGACTGGAGGCACAATTGTCCACACTGCAGTGTATAAAGGAAGGTGAGGATTTTCTTGACAAAACGCATGAGGTGCTCTTGAAAGGACAAGAGGAGGGAGGGGAAACGGTATCTCAGCAATTCGAAGAGAACCCAACACAGGAGGAGGGTTCCTGGGAAAATGTAACCCAAAGGAGAAAGTCAATCAGGAGATGTTCTGAGCCTCTGTTGCTCAGCAATAGGCAGGGTCTCCCCACAGTAACTGATTCTGAACCATTGGAACAAGGGCTACTTCCCCAGCCTCCATGAAGCTTGAACAAAGTTTCTCAGGATCCTGTGGATAAGAAGCCTGGAGTTTCTGCTCCCCAATATAGGAAGAGGAAGGTGGTGGTGACTGGAGACGCCTTGCTCAGAGGGGTGGAGCCCAAAGTGTGCCAACCAGACTTGTCATCCCGAGAGATCTACTGTCTGCCAGGTGTACGCATCCAGCATGTGACAGAAAGGATTGGAAGACTTATCAAGCCCACGGATTACTATCTTTTCTTGCTGATCCACAAGGGAACGAATGATACTGCCCGACATAGCCCGGAACGTATTAGAAAAGACTATGTGGCTCTGGGCCAGAAGGTGAAGGAGCTGGGCACACAAGTTGTGTTCTCGTCAGTGTTTCCTATTGAAAGCCGTGGCTTAGAGTGAGAAAGAAGAATACTTCAAATAAATGACTGACTACGTCGTTGGTGTCGTCAGGAAAGATTCAGATTTCTGCATCATGGCTTACGCTTTCAAGATGGTGGTCTTCTATCGGGAGATGGTTTGCCCCTTATGGCAGTAGGAAAAAGGGTGTTTGGTAACACCCTTGCTAACCTAATAAGGAGGGCTTTAAACTAAATTGTATAGGGGAGCGAGACAATAATTCAAAGCCTCATATTATGCCAGAAACTGGGGATAAGAACACTAAAGATTTGCAGAGAGTGGTGCATATGCTAGGTAATTTTAACTTGCAGGTTTGTACGGAAACTAAACCCTCGGGATGCATAAAACGTGGATTCTGATGTCTCTACACTAATGCGCAGAGTATGGGAAACAAACAGGAGGAACTGGAAGTCCTAATACAGGAAGGAGACTATGACATAATAGGCCTTACTGAAACTTGGTGAGATGACACTCACAACTGGAATATTAGGATTCAGGGTTATAACTTATTTAAAAGGGACAGGCAAAAGAGAAAGGGCGGAGGCATAGCAGTATATGTGAAGGAGGTAATATGTGAATCTGAGAAGGCAGCTCAGTTGAGAGTTTCTGGGTAAAAATAAAAGGAGTAAGAAATAACAGTGATATTATTGTGGGGGTCTGCTATAGACCACCAAGCCAGGTAGAGGACTTGAATGAGATACTCCTACAACAGATTGCAAAGTTCTCCAAGAGAAATGATCATGGGAGATTTCAATTACCCGGACATCTGTTTGAAGTCTAACTCTGCTAAAAATGAAAAGTCAAATAGATTCCTGACTTGTCTTGCTGACAACTTCCTTTTCCAGAAAGTGAAGAAGGAAACAAGGGAATCTTCTATCTTCTCACCAACAAGGAAGAATTGATTGAAGTGGAAATAGTGGGCACCCTGGGCAGCAGTGACCATGTGATTTTGGAATTTACAGTCTTAGGAAAGGGAAAAGCTATACGCAGTCAGACTTATAGATTGGACTTCAGAAAGGCAAATTTCAATAAACTTAGAACTATACTGGGTAAAATCCCATGGTCAGAAATGTTTAGGAAGAAGGGGGTTCAGGAGGGGTGGGAGTTTCTTAAAAGCGAAATACTGAAAGCACAATCACAAACGATTCCTATGAGAAGAAAAAATGGAAAAAGCCTAAAGAAGCCGAAGTGGCTCCATAAACAGCTCTCTAAAGACTTGAGAAATAAAAAAGACTCCTTTAGGAATTGGAAGGAGGGCCTTATGACCAAGGATGAATACAAACAAATCACCAGTGCGTGTAGAGAAAAAGTTAGGAAAGCTAAAGCTCAGTATGAGCTAAAAACAACAAAAAAGGGTTATGTTCAGAATAAGAAAAAGAACAAGAACATGGTAGGCCCATTGTGAGGGCAAGAAAGTGAAATTGTAACAGGTAATAAAGAGAGGGCGGAACTGCTCAATTCCTACTTTTCCTCAGTCTTCTCTTCTGAGGGAAATGGTGCTCAACATGGCAAAACCAGAACATATAAGGAGGGTATGAAGTTCCAACCTAGGATCAGCACAGGGATAGTACATAAACACCTAGTCCTTAGGGTCCTCAGGGCCAGATGAATTGCATCCACGGGTTCTAAAAGAGCTTGCGGATGTAATTTCTGAGCCTCTGGCTATTATTTTTGGGAATTCTTGGAGAACAGGAGAGGTGCCGGAAGATTGGAGGCGGGCGAATGTTGTCCCCATCTTCAAGAAGGGGAAAAAAGAAGATCCGGTGTAAGAAAAAGCCCCTACTTTTCATACACATGGACATCGTGATCACCAGTATGGTTGCCAGGGTGCCTGGAGTTTTGACTCGCACACATCTGCTCTAAGAAGTGGACTTTGCCCATGGTTTCTAAGGCTTATGTGGATACTATAAGCCTCAGCTTTGCAGCAGCATTCTACATCTCTGGATGGGTGTTAGCCAGAACTACAGACAAGCTTCCAGCTGCTCCTTGTGTGCCCAGTCTTGGCCGCTGCAGTGGAAGAAGCCACGCCACCATGAACTGTACAGGCAGACAGTTTCCAGCCTGTTTCCATGAACCAAAGGCTAATACCACCAGAATCCATCTTGTTTTCCTGACTCCATTACAGCAAAGCAAGAAATTCATGTATCCAACAGCTGCTTCTACTTCTGCATAAGGCAATCAAGCTTTTCTTAGGCGTGGATACTGCCAGACCACCTAAGCCTTTGTCTAATGGAACTCAAGACAAAGACTGGTGCCAAGAAGAAGACTGAACAAGAGGAAGACCATCTTCAGCCAGAGCCAAGTTTCTTTGTGTAAATCGGATGTTTGGCCATCTATTGTCACCTTTTTAGATTGTCAATTTGGCCATCTATTGTCACCTTTTTAGATAAGTTTGGTAAACTCAAGCACACCTCCACCCAGTAATTTCCCCCATTCTTTTCCCCATTTTGGAGCCTCACCCTGGTCCATTGCAACCTGAAAGTCCAACCAGGTACCCCTGGACCAAGCTTGTTCATTGGTCAGTCATTGGCACCCAATTAGGTGCCACCATTTAACTTGCTATTGGCTACTGCAGAAGTCCAGCCCTTATGGTCACTGCAGAGCCTCCCCTTTTCTGAGGTCATGTACCAGCTGACCACCTGTCATCCACCCCTGTGCCTCCCATCCCCTAAGGGCTCAAGGTAGTCTATATATCCTGTAACACAGCTCCCCACATGTGTGCTTCTATCAGTATCCCAACTTTCGCTGCATAGATCCATCCCTGATTCCTGATCAGTTTCGGGTCTCTTCTCCCACTTCCTCGCTCATCGTCATTGGAGCCTTCCTTGAAGACTACGATCGGTAAATATCACCCTGTTCGTCTACCCATGTGTTCCCCTATCTCTCTATCTATGTTTCCTAGGACTGAATGTGTGATTTTATGAGTATTTTTATCTTGTATGGAAGCCTATATTTTTCTGAATGAATTTTAATTGTTTTACTTAATTATAGTCCCTAATATTTTTAAGCATTACTTTCTGGACGTGGAATCCTGTATGCACAGGTAAAAAGATCCTGACTAAGCCAGGTACCCACCTGACAATTCCCCAACCTAGTTTTGAGGGCATTTCGGCTTACACTGGGTAACTACCAACCCGTCAGCTTGACATCTATACCTGGAAAAGTTTTAGAACAAATCATCAAACAGTCGGTCCTGGAACATTTAGAAAGAATGGATGTGATTACTAAGAGCCAGCATGGGTTTCTCAAGAACAAGTCATGTCAGACTAACCTGATCTCTTTTTTGAGAAAGTGACTATCTTGCTGGATCAGGGGAATGCTGTAGACATTGTTTATCTTGATTTCAGTAAGGCTTTTGATAAGGTTTCACATACTTCCCTTGTTGACAAGTTGGTAAAATGTGGTTTGGATCTTGTTAGGGTTAGGTGGATCTGTAACTGGTTGACAGATCGCACCCAAAGAGTGCTTGTGAATGGTTCCTCATCCTCTTGGAGAGGACTGACAAGTGGAGTGCCTCAAGGATCTGTCCTGGGACCTGTTTTGTTCAACATCTTTGTAAACGATTTGGATGAAGGAATAGAGGGAATGCTTATTAAATTTGCAGATGATACGAAATTGGGAGGAGTTGCAAATGAGCCTGCTTCGGCAGGGAGGGCGGGATATAAAATAAATAAAATAAAAATAAATACAGTAGAAGACAGAAACAGGATACAGAATGATCTTGACAGGCTGGAAAACTGGGCTAAAAACAATAAAATGAATTTTAACAGGGATAAATGTAAAGTTCTGCATTTAGGTAGGAAAAATCCAATGCATGGTTATAGGATGAGGGAGACTTGACTTAGCAGTAGTATGTGCGAAAAGGATCTAGGGATCTTAGTGGATCATACACTGAACATGAGTCAACAGTGTGATGCGGTGGCTAAAAAAGCAAATGCAATTTTGGGCTGTATCAACAGAAGTATAGTGTCCAGATCATGTGATGTGATGGTATTGCTTTACTCTGCTCTGGTAAGACCTCACCTAGAGTATTGCGTTCAGCTTTGGGCACCACATTTTAAGAAGGATATAGACAAGCTGGAGCGGGTCTAGAGGAGGATGACAAAGATGGTGAGGGATCTGGAGACCAAGTCCTATGAGGAAAGGTTGAAGGAGCTGGGGATGTTTAGCCTGGAGAGGAGGCGGCTGAGAGGTGATATGTACTTCAAGTATATGTACTTCATATGTACTTCAAGTACTTGAAGGGCTGTCATATAGAGAATGGTGTGGAATTGTTTTCTGTGGTCCCAGAACCAATGGGTTGAAATTAAATCAAAAGAGTTTCCGGTTCAACATTAGGAAGAACTTCCTGACCGTTAGAGTGATTCCTCAGTGGAACAGGCTTCCTCGGGAGGTGATGGGCTCTCCTTCCTTGGAGGTTTTAAAACAGAGGCTAGATAGCCATCTAACATCAATGAAGATCCTGTGAATTTAGGGGGAGGTGTTCGTGAGTTTCCTGTATTTTGCAGGGGGTTGGACCAGATGACCCTGGAGGTCCCTTCCAACTCTATGATTCTTTGTTTTCTACTTTTGTATTCCAGTCACCTATAACAAGCAGCACGTTTTGTGTAGGTGTGTAATCAATTTCTTCCTGGACACTTGTATAAAAGCGTTCAATTTCTTCCACACCAGCATTTGTAGCTGGCACATAAACATGAATGATGGTTACATTGATAGGCTTTCCATGAGGTCTGACTGATATTATTCAGTTAGACTTTGCACTACAACTCCCTGCATTAGAGCTACTCCATTCCTACTGTGTTTGTTATTCCTGGAGTAAACCCCTTTGTAATTTTCTGACCCAGTCCACTTTAGTTTGCTCACTCCCAAGTTTGCAATGTTTAAACATTCCATTTCACATTTTATGATTTTGAGCTTAGCTTGGTTCATACTTCTCACATTCCGTGTTCCTATTATGTGTGTTGAACAGCTTTGGACTTACCTGTTGTATCCAGGGAGTGATGTAGCACCCTTCTTTTCCTCCGCACACATAAAAAAATCAGTTGAGATATAGGCATTGTATGTAAATATCTAGCTACATGGATCATAGAATCTTAGCATTATAGAGTTGGAAGGGACCTCCAGGGTCATCTAGTCCCCTGAACAACATTGGGATGTGGGTCTGTAGAAGGGCAAGGCTTTGATGTCCCCTTCAAGACAGAAGAATCCCAGGAACTGAGCTTGTGGAGAAATGATGCTGTTTACATGGGGACTAGGAGGGATGCCCCATTCTGCTGCTATATCACTTGAAGCTCAATAGACTCCTCAGATGTTATAAATTATGAATTATGTTTCAGTATTTTCAAAATTCTTATTCAGTCAGATGTCAAGACCTACAGTTTTTAAACCATGTTTTTTGCAATATGTTCTGCCAGTAAGTAAGAGACCTAAGGTCTAACATAAACCCTAGTTTGTCTGCTTCTAGCCTTTCTCCTGCCTCACAGCAAGGGGCTAGGTTGGCCCAGTTGCTCAGATCTTTCTGGGGCTAGGTTGGCCCACTTGCTCAGCAAACTACACTTTAAGAATATGGACCTCACAAGCTGTGTGTGAACTAGAAACCCAATTTGACATTCTGGTTGAGTAGCAACCAATCAACCAACTCTGGTCTGTTCATCTAGTTGCGTTAGGCATTACAACAAACCAAAGTTTTATCAAACTGCAATTTCTACAATGCCTCAATGTAACTATGGATGTAACAAAGCTCTTGGCTTTGGGTGGATTCTTCTTCTTCTTCTCTCTCTCTCTCTCTCTCTCCAGTCCGCTATTATGTGTGAGATGGTATCAGTAACCCCAGAACCACATTGACAAAGTCTGTCTGAAAAGGTGGTACAAAAAAAACAACAACCCAAAAAATCCTACCATAAAAACTCTTAGAAGGCATTTAAATGTGCTAACATAAATGCTCAGTGCTCTGATGGAACAGTAAGGGTGGATAAATAATGAGGGGGTTCTCATGTTGGAATAATACCAAGCACTAGTGGGGACCAAACCCACCTTCCACTCCAGGTTGAAGTAAAATTGAACTCTATTATTAGGTGTGTTAATCGTTTCCTAAGATCTGCAAAATCTGAGGCAATATCTTCAGGAGTGATGCCTGGTTGTGAAAACTTATCATCTAGCGTCCTGAACCAGGAGCTATAAAATGGAATCCAGGCTCATGAGGTACCAGAGACCATTTGTCAGAACAGTGTGTAGAATTTTAGCTCTAAAATTTAAGTTTGGGACCACACTAATGCTTAAATTGATTTGATGCCTAACCACTGAGGTGGTAATACAATGAGCAGGATTTACTCATGTGTAAAGGTATGTAGAATTCCCGTTTTGAAGATCTGGCATTTTTAATAGGAACTGTGATTGTCACTTTAATGTTGGCTCCAGTTCTTTTTATCGTAACGGGAGTGGGAAACCTTGGGTGTATTTCATGGCTGTGATGTACAACAGAAGAAAGAAGTGATCATGTTTAAACTATAACTCATCGTCCCTTGTGAATAGCTAAGGAACTTGGTTCAATGTGAGGTCATCGTGGAACACAGACTGGAACAGGAATACATAACAGCTCCGAAGGCAGCGAAAGGAGACTTTATTCTGGAATGGTGAACATCGTTGCCAGAGTAACAGAAACCTTGTGTGTTTTCACAAGGAAATGAGTCACTTGTTTCTGTTGGCCGAAACTCTGTTTTCTTTTCATTTCATATTTGAGCTGCCTAATATATTCTGAAAGAGACCAAGCTTTGCAGTCTCCTGACTAAGATAACTTGTTTAATTAAAAAGCTCAGCAGAAGGTTTGCATAGTAATAACAGAGAACTAAATAAAAGCAAAGAGTAAACAAAACCACTCTCACATGTTGCAGGCAGGCAAACAGGAGTGAGTTCCAGTCACTACATACAATTATGCAATTCTGAGTACGACCGTAAGCAGCTTTCGTTTCAAAAAGCCAGGCATTATCCTACTCAAGTTAAGTCTGCTGCTCTGTATTCAGACATCACATTAACTGTTTCCTCGGTTGTGAGAGGCATGTGTGTGATTTGGGCTTGGGCCTGGGCCCTCCACTCCTCACAAATGGAAGTTTCCTGGTCTCAGAAACCTTCCAGTTTGCCACGATATCCATGTAAGCCATCCTTACATCCAGGACAAAATCTTCAACCATGGCAAATGTAGATCATTGAAAATTCAAGAGAAGCAGGTTTTATCCAATGCTCAGATTATGGTAGGAAGGGTAGGACTGTTCTTAATGAAATCACAAGCCACATCCCCTCGTCTCCCTTTTAGCTCCTCCCACTCATCCTCTGTAGCCCACACTCCCAGCTATATTACTATGGAGCATTGTACAAATTATTCTGATAGAAAATTGAGGGGGGGGGGGGCGGAATAGGGAAGCATTTTTTTTGCAGCAGTCATAACCAGTGTTCCCTCTAAGCCGAGTTAGTGTGAACTAGCTCGCAGATTTTTAGCCTCCAGCTCACACATTTTTGTCTCGGCTCAGGAAGGAAGACCCCAGAGCCCACTAATTTATGCAGTAGCTCACAACTTTAATGCCAGTAGCTCACAAAGCAGAATATTTGCTCACAAGACTCTGCACTGACTGAAGAATTCACATTGTGACTTTACCACCTCCCACCACCTGTTGCAGCCTAAAATCTGCCCTCCGATGTTGCTTCTAGGAGGTAGGAATCCTCAGAAATAGTAGGGGGGAGGGTTCAGAGGTTTGGTTCAGCATGGGGTAATCAGCAAGATTGCTCCCCAAGGACGGAATAAAGAATCAGACACAGAGTATTGGTATAAAATTGGGCCACTTTATTCAATATTCTAATAAACAGCAAGGGTACCCCACCAGCGGCCTGGCCAGGGCTAGGGGTCACCGCGACCGCTCCCCTGCCATTAACGGGCGAGAGACCCAGCCCCCCAGCCGGAGCTGAGTGTTACTCAGCTCCCTCCAGGCTGGCCCAGCAGGGAGGCATGCACCAGAGGGCCCAAACCCAGACGCACGTCTCGCCAAAAAGGCACCCTCTAGCCGAGCCTCCTGGACAGTCTGCATTCTCCAAACCTGGGTCTTCAAACCCCAAGGTTGATCATGCCAGACCCCAAATGGGGGATGCTTCACAGTCCTCCCCTAGCCGCATAGTGCCCTAAACCCCAAAAACCTGCCATTAAAGTGACCACTTATTTAACAGCACCTCCCGATAGCCAAATCCTCAATCCACTGCATTGCTATGTAGGGTAGGCAAAAAACGCACCCCAGCCACTGCCAATCAGCCAAGGTGTAAAAAATTCCTACCCGGCTCCTCCAAGGAGGCAACCAGCAATTGCCCACATAACATGCAGGGCGGGCGGGAGGGCCAATCGTCTGCCAAGACGAAGGAGCTGACGAGGAGTGCAGATCTGATAGTTAGACTGTCAGATCTGCACTCCTCGTCGGCTCCTTCGTCTTGGCAGACGATTGGCCCTCCCGTCCGCCCTGCATGTTATGTGGGCAATTGCTGGTTGCCTCCTTGGAGGAGCCGGGTAGGAAGTTAGACTGTCAGATCCCGCCTATTTCTCTGCGCGCTGAAACGGGCGCCCCCTGACTCTTCCCATCCAGGAAAGCAAACTTTGCTCATGCAGCCTAGCAGCTACTCTGCAGGCTGCAAGCATAAGATTATCCTCCTTCCATAAGAAGAAACAATCGGCGAAATCCATCCCTGTGAGTGGCAGGGTCCAGAAAGAAAAATGCCCTCCAGTGCTGGATTCAATATCACATAAACAGTCTCAATTCAGATGTAGCATAGATGATAGCAGACAGCAGTGGGTTATTCCCTTCACTAATCAAACTCCTAATGGCCAGTGAAAACTCTGCTTCTTTCTTCTGGGACAAAAATAGCATTCACAGCCTGGAACATCATCTCATGGATCAAACCTATCCTGTGGCCTCTCACAATTACAGAAGAGAATTTTCAAGTATTTGTTCATTGCTTTTACTCCCCAAAGCAAAAAGACCAGTTAGTTCTAAATATGCCTTTGGGGCCTTTAACCAGCTGGACTCCAAGCCCAGATTAACAGAATCCAGGCCTCCTCTTTGTGATTCATGTCAGACACAGATGTCCCTCACCAACTTTCCCCTGCTCAACTTCCCTTCTCCCCTTGGGGTTAGCAGGAGTTCTTTTTCAACTGAAGCTTTAAAGCCATTTATGAAGCCCTTTCTCTTTTGGCTGCTGGGGTTTCTTCCACCTGTGTATATAGTAGGCTGCAATGTTTGGCAAGAGGCTGACTAACAGGTGGGTGTGTCTCACCAGACCAACTGAAAAGGGGAGCAAGGCCAACAGTTGGCTGACTGAGGAGAAATCCTGCTTCAGGTCACATAACATGGAGATGGTTGGCCCTTTTTTTTCTTTTTTGATCAGTTAGTAAATATATGCATATCTGTTCAGAGGGGCTGAATATTGTGTCTTTCTTAAACCTAAGCAGAGCTCTGCCTTGCTGTGTTTTCTGGTTCTTTCGTCTTTTTTGATCAGTGCTTTGTCCAGAAGAGGGATCTCTTCAGTCATTCCACTCTGCTGGATACATCCCTGCCTTCCAATCCATCACTGACAGGCTATCCCCTCCTCCCTTCTGAGTTGATCACGGCAGAACAAGGGAAAGAAATGCCTTCAAATTAAACCAGACAGGATGAGTCTCGTATCCTGACACAGATTTGATGAGACAAGGCACCTGAATTTCTCCTGAGACTCAGACTGTGAAATTTTGCTCCAAGCTTACTAATGAGAACAATTATTGTAAATAAATTCCAAGGTGTTGTAAATGTGGGATTGCAAGCATTTAATAGGTATGAGTGCATATTTTATTCTCTGAAATCTTACTCTGTAAGAATTTTAAATACCATTCAGCAGAACATCTACCTGCCTACACACATACAAACACACACACACCACACACTCAAAACTCACAACTGTCATAGGATATTAAAAACCTTAGCTACTCAGTTGTCAAAACATACTTTTATGATTTTAGACACTGTCATTATGTCTGTATACAAACACACAGAGATCAGAACTGAGCAGTGTTCCCTCTAAGCTGAGTTAGTGTGAGTTAGCTCACAGTTTTTTAGCCTCCAGCTCACACATTTCTGTCTTAGCTCAGGAGTGATGGCTCCAGAGCAAACTGATTTATGCAGTAGCTCACAGCCCTCCCCCCTCCCTCTACTTAAGTGGGGAACTGCTCCCAATGCCAGGAAAGCAAAATTGCACCACACTATAAAGAATGTTCATTGGGCTGCAACTGTTTTAAATTGCCGGTTTTATTGATTTTATGCACACCTTTTGTTGTACATCGCCTAGAGCCCAGCATTGGTCGGGATGAGGCGAAATAATAATAATAATAATTTAATTCCAGTAGCTCACAAAGTAGAATTTTTGCTCACAAGACTCCACAGCTTAGAGGGAGTATTGGAACTGAGTACAGTCATTGTTAGAATTTAGGCAGATTTACAAGTCAAATATCATTTAAATGTGGGGCTGAGTACAACACAGCATTTCTGTGGGAATAAGGACTTCTGCCCAGGGCATGTGATCTTCACAATGCCCCGCCTCCCGTGGCAGTCTGAGGGCGATTTCCCATACAGCTTACCGAGGAGCGAAGTCTCTCCTCACCGCGCAGCATCTGCTCGGATTTCCCACCAACTGCTCCGCGGATTCAGGAAGTGCCGCACCTTTTGCGTCTCAAATGGAAATCGCTAAAACCCTAGTTTACGTTAGCAACGCAAAAGGTGCAGCACTTCCTGAATCCGCGGAGCAGTTGGTGGGAAATCCGAGCAGACGCTGCGCGGTGAGGAGGGACTTCGCTCCTCGGTAAGCTGTGTGGGAAATCGCCCTGACATTTCTGTAAAATTCTGTTCCCGCTTATCCCACAGGAGCAGGTTTTCAATGAGTATTTGGGGCTGCTGGGGGGCAGCTACAGTCATAGACAAAGGAAATGCTGTGCTGGATCCAACCCATAGTTTTTGCCATGCTCATGTCAGCATCTCATATCCAAAGAATGCAGCTGTTTGGTTAACAACTGAAGTCACTATAGCCATGTTTTAAACGGTCATTTAATTCGAACTGCAATGACATGTCAACTACCTTTCTGTAATATGTGGAATATACCACAGAATCCTAACCCTGACGGCGTTCTACCTCACAGGTCTGCCTGAATAATTATTGAGATATTGTTTGTGAAATGCTCCAGAGTATTCTCTTCCTACGCAACTCACTGATGTAGGCCTTGAACCCAAGTATTTATAATTCCAAAATACCGTGATTTATGGCATACTTACCTTGGTGTCACCCCTATAACGTCAGATGAACTAATCAAGAAGATGAGCAAATTCAAGCATTACATTTTTAACATGATAATTTCAAGCTATCACTTCTGTGTGGAAAGTGTTGTGACAGATTGCTCTTATCGAGCAAGGCAATGGCCTCACATGGGCAAAGCAATGAAGGGATGATCATAACAATTTATTCCTAGAGATAATGCAAATAGCCATCAAACAGCAAGTTTCTCCCAGATCGGCTTCACATCTTCCATCTCATTTTCTTATGTTTGAGAGATGCCTAATATGATAAGAAGCAATTATTTCTCTGATTTTTGTGATTGCTGGTGATAGCAGCTTGATGACATCAAGTGACAGCTGCAATTATGATGTGAATAACTTGCTACAACTTGTGCTAAGTGGCTTGAGGACTACAGCCAGTGATTTCTTGTCAGCAAAATACTACTCTCTCACTGGTGAAACCCTTGCTAGCTGTGTTTGAGGGCTAATAGTGGCTGATCAGAGACAGTCACAACCAAAACTCCCTCTAAGCTGTGGAGTCTTGTGAGCAAATTTTTTTACTTCGTGAGCTACTGGCATTAAAGTTGTGAGCTGCTGCATAGATTAGCTTGCTCTGGGGCCATTTTTCCTGAGCTAAGACAAAAACATGCGAGCTGGAAACTAAAAAAACTGTGAGCTAACTCACACTAACTCAGTTTAGAGGGAACACTGGTCACAACACAAATACATCATCTTGACAATGATTCCACTAAAATTTAGCCTCCTCAGGGACGGATCTAGGGGGGAACAGAAGGGGGTGCTTGCCCCCCCTAGATCCGGCCCTGCTGGGTATAGAGTCCATGGTATTCTATGGGATTGGGTATTGCGTCCATTTTATTCTATGGGGCCATAAGATAGAATGGCCCATAAGGGGGCATCATTTTTTAATTTTGCCCCCCCCCTCAAAAAACATGCCTGAGAGCTGAGATATTTTTCAAGAATCAGTAGGTTTTCACTGTTACCTTTGCATTATATACTTTCTTAATGATATCTGGACACCAGATGGATTTACAGCACTCTCCTAACCAGAGTTACTCCAGTCTAAATCCATTAAAATAACTTGCAGTCTTCATAGACCACTGGACTAACCTAGCCCTACTCTGATGTTTCTGACTTTGGTGGGGCCTCAGTGTTGTGACCTGGGAAACTGATCTCCTTTTGAATTTGTGGGAATGAGTTGCAAAATGAGTTACAGCTTGGAAAAACCAATCGGTGTCTATTAGCATAATCAGAACAGAATGAAAAATGCCATTTTTAAACTAAATCCATGTACTATGCTGTTTAATCGTGTATGTGATTCCTAGTAAATGGACATGGGTTGAAACAATACTCACTTTCCTTTCTTTTGGCCCTGGAATTGTCAACTCATTCAAATTAAAGAGGGACGGTGGCTCAGAGGATCTGCTTCGTAAGCAGAAGGTCCCAGGTTCAATCCCCAGCATCTCCAACTAAAAAGGGTCCAGGCAAATAGGTGTGAAAAGCCTCAGCTTGAGACCCTGGAGAGCCGCTGCCAGTCTGAGTAGACAATACTGACTTTGATGGACCGAGGGTCTGATTCAGTATAAGGCAGCTTCATATGTTCATTAGGATAGATGGCTACTTCCAAAATAAAGATTGAAAACAATGAGTTTAGATCTCTTGCCCAAGTTTCAAGTCCCATTATCTGATTCTTATAATACATCTCGCCAGGGCTTTTTTTTTTTTTTTTCGCAGGAACACACAGGAACAGAGTTCTGGCTGGCTTGGTTTCAGGGTGTGTAGCCTGATATGCAAATGAGTTCCTGCTGGGGGTTTTTTCTACAAAAAAAGCCCAGCAGCTAATACAAACCGAGAGTTTAGAAGCAGTTTTATGGTCATATGACTGTCTTGTTACAGAATTATTATTCTTTATTTATAAAATTGTGTTTCTAGGCTCAGTTCAAGGTGCTGGTTTTAAACTGTGAAGCCCTCCATGACCTGGGACCCACATCCTTGACAAACCAGCTCCCCGTGTTTACCGAAGGGCTGCAATCAGTACAATATCATCTCTTTGTTTCCATGTTAAGGGAGGACTGCTTGTTTTTAGGACTTTGACCTCTCCTGCGATTGTCCTCACTTTATGGGTTGTCTTGCCATCATCAAAAGATTTGAGCCTTCTCTAAGCAATATTATTTCTGCAGGCTTTCTGTACATAAAAATTCTCTGTTGTTGAACTGCCTTTTGGATCTTGAGGATCTGGATGTTGTTGTTGGCTTTCTTATGGGGACTTGTGAAGTCATGTAGATTTAAGAGACTAAAGGAGGTATAAATTAGTGAAGTTTTGAAGGAGGAATGTTTTGGGCTGGTGTTCTATGCATTGAAAATGGTTATCGGCTTTAGGTTTTGTGTTTGTTTAATTGTGAGGTTATTTAATTTTGGTTGTGGATAGACATTTTGCTATTTTGTGAGCCACTTTGTGTTGTGAAGAAGCAGACCAGAAACGCCTAAATAAATAAATGTTATTTGTATGCCTTTATTGCCAATCTGGAGGTTTTACTTCCTCAGTTATATTGCTGTTTTAGCTAATATTTAATATGACCGGTGGTCTGTAAACTTTAGATTGATGCTAAATGTTTTGTGATGCTGTGCTTTTCACTGTTTCTTTTTAAATCTGTATGTTAATGTTTTAATTTTTGTAGGCTGTCTGGGATGTTTTGGTAGGAAGACAGGGCGTAAATACAGTACATAACTAAAAATGTGGGAGAAGTCCTGGCTGAGCTATCATGTGACTTTCCTAATCTTCCCCCCCCCCCTTTCTGGGAACCAAACTAGACATTATGAGTGACCAGGGCTTTTTTGTAGCAGGAACTCCTTTGCATATTAGGCCACACCTCCCTGATGTAACCAATCCTCCAAGAGCTTACAGGGCTCTTAGTACAGGGCCTACTGTAAGCTCTTGGAGGATTGGCTACATCAAGGGTGTGTGGCCTAATATGCACTGTGAGTGACAGGAGTAGAGACACAGGAGCTCAACTCAATTCACAATCATACATAATGATTTATATAAAGTGGGTTTACTCATCTGAGAAACTCTCAGTTACTCTGTTGAGTTCTGGAGGAGGTTGCAGCTGCCTTTCTGTGCTGTTTTTGACAGTGGACAAGACTGTAGGGGGTTGCCCTTTTCTCTAGTTTCACATGTCCTTCCTGAGACATGTGAAGCCAGAGAAAATGATAACACCCCCCCCAAGTAAGTTCTGCTGGTAGAAACAAGTGTGTAGGGCCCCCTCCTCCCCTATCGCAGCACTCTGGGACCCAATGAAGCCCCAATTTAGGTGAGAAACCCCACTTTATATGAGTTGTTACATGTGACAGCATGTTAGTCAAGGCACGCATGTCTTGACTGGTGTCATTTATAACATTTAGCTTGGCACTGAGGGATTTCAAAAGGATATTGACATGGAGCAGCCAGCTGATATGTTCCTTCTTTCGCCAAGAGATTTTGGATATATGACCTAAGTCTCAGAAACTTCAACCTCTGTGTCATCATAAGCAAAGTTACATCCCTCTAAATCAATAGGTTCAGAAGGATGTAAATCCGATTGCACTGTAAACTGTGATGTGGGGAACAGTCCTAAGAAAGTATTAACAAATTGAGTTCTTATCCAAACGTGACCCATCTTATCTCCATGGATGGAGGATAAGGGACTTAATCTACATGCACATCAGTGTAGCAGAGAGAAAAATGTTGGCTTTTACATATGCTCTGCACTGAAGACATTTCAGAGCCTATTTCTCAATTTGATTGAGCGTTTCCATTTTATTTAATGGCTTTCAGCTTTTGGAACAGCCTTCGCTTCCTTCTCATGCAATACCATGTCTGACTGATAGCCTTAGGAATGCTCCTTGGAGGAAAAAAAAATAAGAAATTAAATTAGCAAAAAATCTCAGGTCCTATGTAATGAATTTCTCTTGTGCCTTCAGATATCAAAAGTTATTTGTTCTCCATATACAGCCAGGTCTTTTCATTGGGTTGTCACTGTTCCAAAAGATGCATTTATACAGGAGATTATGTCATAAAAAATGCATGCTCTCCTCATTTCAGGCTACAGCAACAGCTCTATTCCAGAAATGTGAATCCTCAAGAGGAGGCTGAAGGGTGAAGTGCAGCAAATCATGTTTAAAACAGGAACTTTGTGTTGAGCCCATGGAAGTGCACATACACGTGCACCCCCCCACACACACACACAGAATTAGAAGAATTATCCAGAGATTTTGAAAAGGAAAAACCCTGTATCTAATATCAGCACAACTTGTGGCCTGTCCAGCAAAATGGAGCCTATCCTCCACCCCCGTTTTTATAGCTGCAAGCAAAATTAACTTTATGAATGTCATACACGGATGACGAGCAGCTTTCATTCTTAGACATTCTATTGGCACTTTCTTTTTAAGAAGTCCTATATGAACAAGTGCGGGATGGCTGAGATTTTTCCTTTGGGGATAGAGGTGTACACTTGAATAGGTCCCTCGCATTGCCTTTTAAAATCCATTACATCATGTAGTCCTAGGAAACAACATACTTGTTCATTTTAGTTGTTCCTTAACCATTTATTTTGTACATTTTAACACAGAGCATAGGACAGCATGCATTGGTCTCCTCTCCTCCATTTTACAGTCACAACAGCCCTGCTAGAAAGGTTAAACTGAAAGATTGTGATTGGCCCCAGGTCACTCGGTAAGTTTCCTGGCACAGTGCAGAACTGGACCTCCCATATTCCAGTCCAGCACTTCAATCACTGTACCAACCTGGCGCATTGGTTCTAGTTATACTCTCTCTCTCTCTCGGCTTGACTTCGCGAACGAAGATTTAAGAAAGGTGCAGTAGTCCACGTCTGCTGCAGGCTCGCTGGTGGCTGACAAGACCAATGTGGGACAGGCAGGTCCGGCCACAGTGGCTACAGGGAAAAGTCTGATTCGGGGTTGGTGCTATAGCAGTGCGATTCTTCCTCAATCTCCTTTTGTCCTCAAGACCAGCTATGCGTGCGTTCTCAAAGGAAGAGACAGCCTGGTGGATGGTGTGCCTCCATGCTTTGCGATCTGAGGCTAGGTCAGACCACTGGTGATGGTTGATGCGACAGGTGCCAAGGGATTTCTTCAAGGAGTCCTTGTACCTCTTCTTTGGTGCCCCTCTATTTTGATGGCCGGTGGAAAGTTCGCCATACAGAGCAATCTTGGGAAGGCGGTGGTTTTCCATCCTAGAAATATGCCCTGCCCAGCGCAGCTGCGTCTTCAACAGCAGTGCCTCGATGCTTGTAACCTCCGCCCTCTTGAGGACTTCAGTGTTGGTCACAAAGTCACTCCAGTGGATGTTAAGGATGTTAGTTATACTATCACTGATTTTATTCTAGTTATACTATCACTGATTCTAGTTTTACTATCACTGATTTTATTACGATCATTGGATAAAACAAAAAAGTCCTCCCCCTTTAATGGAAGCTTAATAGAATGTTAATTACTAGATGATGATATTTACATCTGCGCCATGAAAAGTTTCCACTGCCCATTCCATACATCAGTCCTCTGTCAAAAGGGCAAGACATTTTCTCTGTTGTTGGCAATGTTAGTCTGAACTCCTTCCAGAAAGTCATCAGGTGAATATCAAAGGGGGGGGGGGAGGAGAGAGGAGACACCATAGCCACTGTGTCACCCTATCTGTTTATCATATTCTATTAATGTATTGTGACCTGTTAACATGGTTTCCTTGTAAACCACATTTTGAATTTATTGCCTCTTTGTTTATATTTTGTTGGTGCTACAAAGCGCTATTAGGCATGCTGAAAGAGCAACGCGGAAATATATTAACTGAATAGGACAAAATAAAGAAAAGATGGGAACAATACGCTGAAGAACTGTACAGAAGAGATGAAAGAATGACAGATTCCTTCAAAAGAAGAGTCTTTTGAAGAAGAACCTGCAATTTTAGAAAGTGAAGTAAAAGCTGCTCTCGAAGCATTTGGGAGAAACAAATCACCACTAGCAGATGGAATATCAATAGAGCTATTCCAAGCCACAAAAACTGAGTCCATCAAATCATGACAAGAATATACCTGCAAATATGGAAAACAAAAAAATTGGAGCGTATACTGGAAAAGCTCAATTTACATGCCAATTTTTAAAATGGAGCTGCCAAAGACTGCAACAACTATTGGACTGTTGCATTAATTTCTCCTGCAAGCAAAGTGATGCCCACAATTTTACAATCAAGACAAAGAGACGAAGAGGAGAGTTTACAATAATTATAATCTTGTGATTAGTAACTTTTACTAGTATGGGGCAAATATTAAAGAAGGCTTTCTCCAGGTATCTCACCTTTATCAGCAGCAGCCAGAGACTTAGACAAATATCAAATGTTTATTTTAAAAAAATTAAATAAGAACAATGAAGGTAGAAAAGTGGCGACTTTGGGTTGAAATATTATCAAACATTTGCAATAATAAACATCAAAAGTTCAACTCGCTATCTTGAGTAAATGTAAATAGGAAAGATTCAAAGGGTGTCTCAGAGGGATATAATTCAATACAATATTGTAACAAAAAGCAGTGATGGTCATATATCATGATTTGAGTATTTGCAGATGGAAACTTTTCTGGCAAAACAACATACATCTGATATACCCTTAAGGTGAATGAATGAATTTGAGAACTTAATTTTGCAACTTCGGAAACATTTCCCTTGTTGTATAATCTGATTATTAACATTGTACCTGCTGCTATAAGTAATCTTACTCAGAAGTGGGCTCAGAGTATAGGCTATGAAACTGAAGATGATGTCTGGAAATTTGCTTTGTCTATTGGCTCTTTGTTTCTGTCTGTTTCAACTTCAAAGAAAACATCTGTAAAATTAGAACAAAGTTTGAGTCCAGTGGCACCTTTAAGACCAACAAAGTTTTATTCAAAGTATAAGGTTTTGTGAGCACATACACTTCTTCAGAGACAGTGAAATGGAAATTACCACTCCATGCATTGAGGAAGAGGGTGAGCAGCAAATTACAACATGAAAATGTTTATAACAGATTGGAGGAACAAACAGGAATAATAAGCTTGGTTTATATGGTTACCATTGGTGTGGTATGAAAACATAGTGAAGGAAATAAATATGTCAAAATAGGAGACTGGTGGGAAGATGTATCCTTAATTGTGGAACGCTCTTAATTAATTGTAGAAATGTGCATAAATACACATGTTGCTTATACCTCAACATAATGGTTCCCAATTGGCAAAGTTGTCAGACAAGGGTGCACTTTATCTTCCTATCCAATCTGTATGCAGAACATAACAGAAAGAAAACTGGATTAGATTTAGATAGAGGTGGATTGGAAATCAGTGGAAGGAACATTAACAGTTTGAAATATGCAGATGATAACACATTGCCGCCAGAAAATAATGAAGACTTGAAAAGACTCTTGATGAAGATTAAAGCAGAAAGCGCCAAAGCAGGATTACAACTGTACATCAAGAAGACAAAATTAATAACTACTGGGAAATTACACAACTTTAAGTTTGACAATGAACAAATTCAAATTATTCAAGATTTTCTATTCCTTGTCTCCATCATCAATCCAAATGGAGACTGCAATCAAGAAAGCAGAAGGAGACTGAAACTGGGAAGGATAGCCATGAAGGAGCTAGTTGAGTTACTTAAGCATAAGGATGTGTTGCTGACAAGCAAGATCAAGTTAATTCATGCCATTGTATTAATATGTGTAGTAATTATACTAAACATTACTATGTATAGATGAGAAAGCTGGACAGTAAAGGAAGCTGACAAGAAGAAAGCTGATTCATTTGAGACATGGTGTTGGAAGAGAGTTTTTCTGTGGACCACCAAAAAGACAAATAAGTGTGTTCAAATCAAACCTGAACTCTCCCTAGAGAAGATAAAATGACTAAAATGAAGCTATCGTACTTTTGTCACATTATGAGAAGACAAGAGTCACTAGAAAAGACAATAATTCTAGAAAAAGCTGAAGGCAGAAGGAAAAAGAGGACAATCCAGCATGAGATTGATTGACTGAAAAAAGGAACCCACAGTCCTTGTTACTTTGGAAACATGACCCAAACTGTTAACAATAGGACATGCTGGAATTCATTAATTTATAGGGGTGTACGTTCGAAGCCCCATGGCGCAGAGTGGTAAAGCTTCAGTACTGCAGTCAGAGCCCTCTGCTCACGACCTGAGTTCCATCCCAGCGGAAGCTGGTTCAGGTAGCCGGCTCCAGGTTGACTCAGCCTTCCATCCTTCCGAGGTCGGTGAAATGAGTACCCAGCTTTGCTGTGGGGATAGTGTAGATGACTGGGGAAGGCAATGGCAAACCACCCCACAAAAAGTCTGCCGTGAAAAGTCGTGATGCGACATCACCCCAGAGTCGAAAACGACTGGTGCTTGCACAGGGGACTACCTTTACCTTTACCTTTTAAGTTGGAAGCAAGTTGATATGGCCTTTAACATGCACCCAGACTGGGTTATAGTTCTTTGTACTTTTGTTGTATCATTGATTTTGAAATCTGGATTTTTAAGAATGTTGGTAACCCTCCCTAAGAACCATTTGGTTGAAGGCAAGGTATAAACACCTCAAATATATAAAGAGGCCCTCAATGCCATTCTAAGCCAAATTATACAATTCTATGTCCCTTGACTTCAGTTTCCTTATAAGCATGCTTAGGGTAATCCTGCAGATATTTTATTGCTTCCCACTTTTCCTTGGATTGGTGTAGGGTTGCCCAGCAGCACCTGACAACTTGTTGGGGAGGGTTGTGGGCAGCTATGCAGAATCCCCTTTCCCTACTCCTACTGGGGCCTTGGCAGCCCTAACGGTCGTTCTTAAAAGAACCCAAAACACAACATTTATGATCTAGTCAGTAAATCTCCATCTTTAATTAAATAGCAGCAATTGTTTAAAAGTCATTCTTCCCTCCCTTTGCATTTGCAAAAGGCTGAACTGGCTGTTTTCTCACTCATGTTCAGCATTTAGCCAGTTATAACAAAACATATTTCTGCAGATCAGAGATATCTGGGAAATAAATAAATTTGCTTTCCTAGTGACATGTGAGTCTGTCTGTAAGGCAGTCCTGATGTTTGTTTCAGTTTAGTTAATAGTTTTGGGTTAAATGTAAAAAAAAATGTCATTTGACTTGGAAGCACAGAAGGAGGGATAGGCACGAACCAGCTGACAAACGAAAGTTTGTCATAAATATCGAGCGGTTTATGGTTTTGCAAAGTGATGTTCATGAACTGAAGAGTCACCATGAACTTCCATAAATTTTAGGGCAGTTCATGAAGAGCAGAAAGCAAGGGTTTAAATAGTTCCAATCCATTTATACCCCTGCTCTCTGCTTCCCACCACTCAGCTGCTTAGTTTAAATGGCTAGAGCCCTTTAAACCCCTGCTTTCTGCTCTCTGCCAAAACCCGCAGGGAAACAAAAAGCAGGAGTCCCAAACTGACACCAACTGGTTTGATTCACAAATGAACACACTGATTTGTGGTTCAGTTCATGTTTCAGCCACAAACCAAATGGCAGAAATGCTGTTCGTGCCCATCCCTACACAGAAAATTTATGCAGTATCCCCGATCCTCCATGTTGTCTAGTAAAGGAGGAAATGCCATTCAAATGAATTACAAAGATGACCTGAATCCAATGGTAAAAAGAGAAATACATTTTTACTTCAAAAACAGCAGCAGTGTTGAAAAAACCACCACCTGGTGTACAGAGAAGAGATTACCCTGACAGTGGAAGCAAGAAGACAATTAGATAGTATAGTGAGATCACCACCTTCTCTTTCCTGCTATTATTCCTTGCCTGTCTCCAGATTTCTACTCTTAGGGCAATTTCCTCTTCTCAGAAGTCCTATATTAGGTCTTGCTCACTCTCTCAGCTAGAGATGTAGTTACAAACTGATCTGTCTCTCCTCTTTCCTTTCAAGCATATTAGTTCCTAAATAAGCCTTTACGTACTCTTTAATAAGGTTGTGCACCATTGCTGTGTTAATTACTCTGCCAATGATTACATCTTGCATGATATATTCATGTAGGTACATTTAACATATTGTGAAGAAACGGGATCAATGAAAGTCAGGCAGAAAGCAAAATCACAAGACTGCAAGAGTGAAAATTTAGAGGATGAAGAGGATAGGTTGGCTGTAAAATGCTAAAAGTTTTTCTGAAGCTAGAGTTTGTTCAGATTCCCCATGTGCTACAACAAGATTGAGAACAATTGTCACTTTCCTTTATAAACTGGTTACCAAAGCATAACATCACTGTCTCTGAATGAGTTGTGTCCACTTTTAATGGCTGCTATCATCTGCAGGTTGTTCCTGAATACAAATCCTGCACTTTGCAACACAAACACTACAGGTTGTCAAAGCATTTACATTTTAAAAATTGTGCCTACCTAGGTGCTACAAATCTTTACAATCCCTGAAGTGCACTACTGCTTCTGAGGTGTGTAGTAGACTACTTGGTACTCCATAAATTATCAACTGATAATGATATTCATACCACTGAAAAGGGAAGAAAATCCTCTGTTAACAGCAGATTTCTTCCCAAATGTTGCGCTGAGACATGTTACTCTACCCCAACAGGCTTTCTGCTTGAAGCTTCCAGATCTATTTTGGGCTCAGATCTTCATGGTCAGAGTTGACATAAATGCTTATGGCTATCCAGGGGAATTGCTTGTCGCACTCTCCAGAGCCTAGTTAAAGCTATAACACTGGCAAAAGCAGACATTTGGATCATGGTACAACGTACTTACAAATGAGCTGCTGCTGTTAAATTTTAAAAACAATTTTGTGACTACAATTTATCACTGAGACATAATGGTTTGGGAATCATATGCTGGTATTTTAAAATTTATTTCATTTTTATATTTTTATCCACTGCAGCAAGGGAGTTCCAGGGCTTCAACCGTACATGGCTTCAATTTGGTGAATGCAAATAGAACAGAGATTGAGAAATGGATCTTCTCCTGAGGTTCCTTTGCTTACTTTGGAGCCTCCTGAGCCACATCCCGTGCTATTCCTGAGACTCAGTTGACCCTTAGAAGGGGCTTTTCTTATCTGGGAGAACTGGGTTTGATTCCCCACTCCTCCTCTTGCACCTGCTAGCATGGCCTTGGGTCAGCCATAGCTCTGGCAGAGGTTGTCCTTGAAAGGGCAGCTGCTGGGAGAGCCCTCTCCAGCCCCACCCACCTCACAGGGTGTCTGTTGTGGGGGAGGAAGGGAAAGGAGATTGTGAGCCGCTCTGAGACTCTTTGGAGTGGAGGGCGGGATATAAATCCAATATCTTCTTCTTCTTCTTCTTCTTCTTCTTCAGGGGTCCTTCAGTGAAGTGCAGAAGGTAAGGAAATCGATAAAGATCCAGTCTTTAACCTCTACTCCGTTTGCAGTTCTACTTAATTCAGGTCACAATTTCCTCCTTCCTTTTCATCTTCCCAACATTCTTCTGTGGAAGTTTAAGGCTGAAAGATAGTGACTGGCCCAGGGTCATTCAGTGAGTTTCTTGGTTGGGAATCTGAACCCAGGCCTTGGCCGAACTCCAAAACATTTTACTCTTGTACCATACTGTCTCTACAGACATTTCCTTTATGTAAACATCTCCATGACTGACTGTCAAAGAGGATAATAGGATGCTACAATGCTTAGGATGCTCCTTAGTTCTAATAAGGTCCTTCATTGTGCAATTTTAATCTAATCGCTTTTATCGTACAATCACCACTTCAAGGTCAATTAATGTTAATGTGTTCCCAGCAGCAACAAAGAAAATAACACAGCCTTCCTTTGTTGATACCTCCTGTCTCTGTAGAAGACAGGGACGGTGCATGACCATGGTTATGTTATGAAAAAATAGCACTCATCACAAAGGTTGCAGCATTTCTGATCAGTATAAATCAATACAAAACTCACTTGTTGGAAAAATGCCTTGCCTGTGATGGCCACTCGAGATTAATTCCCGTCTTGGTCTAAAGGCATCCTGAGTGGTGCTGTCTTATTCATGCAAAGGGTACCTGAAGTAAGTTTGCCTGAAAAGAGCAGAGCGAGAATTTTTGTTTCTTCCACACAGGCATTTGCAGGTGTGGAGCCCACTAGGGAAGAAGAAGAAGAAGAAGAAGAAGAAGATATTGGATTTATATCCCGCCCTTCGCTCCAAAGAGTCTCAGAGCGGCTCACAATCTCCTTTACCTTCCTCCCCCACAGCAGACACCCTGTGAGGTGGGTGGGGCTGGAGAGGGCTCTCACAGCAGCTGCCCTTTCAAGGACAACCTCTGCCAGAGCTACGACTGACCCAAGGCCATTCCAGCACGTGCAAGTGGAGGAGTGGGGAATCAAACCCAGTTCTCCCAGATAAGAGTCCGCACACTTAACCACTACACCAAACTGGCTCACCAAACTGGAATGCAACTGCGCAACTGTCTATCAGTGTGAAATATGGAGAAATAAATGCCCCCCCCCTCATTGTAATACTGCTGATTCATTCCCTTGCCTGGCTAACCCTCAAAGATCTTTCAGTCAATCTGCAAAAGTACCAGGCTAAGAAATTTCTCTAAATTTGGCCAAGGGAGCAAAGCACACTTGGGGTCTTTAGCAACAAAGCGTACAATGTCCAATTCACTAAGCTATGTTTGTAGCATAGAAGCTGCGGTGATGATGGTGCACCGCAGAGGTGTGAAAGATCTCTTGAAGAACAGTTACCATGGACAGAGCTTTCTTGTAATGTAGCGGTCAGCGGAGCCAGGATTATCCCTTTTAAAACAACCTGCCTTAAACAACTGGTGTGTGAATGAATGGGTTCTGACAGTTCTGTGGACCTGGCACAGTGTTTTTTCTTCCTGATGGAGATTTCCCTGGGCCCAGGACTTTTGCCTGTGATGCTGTCTTCCCAACCATCGGCTCTTTCACTGAGCAAGCCCTTGCTCTCTGTCCAGAAAAGGGCAACTAGAATGATTAAAGGGCTGGAACACTTTCCCTATGAAGAAAGGTTGAAACTCTTGGGACTCTTTAGCTTGGAGAAATGTCGACTGCGGGTGACATGATAGAGGTTTACAAGATAATGCATGGGATGGAGAAAGTAGAGAAAGAAGTACTTTTCTCCCTTTCTCACAATACAAGAACTCATGGGCATTCGATGAAATTGCTGAGCAGACAGGTTAAAACGGATAAAAGGAAGTCCTTCTTCACCCAAAGGGTGATTAACATGTGGAATTCACTGCCACAGGAGGTGGTGGCGGCCACAAGCATAGCCACCTTCAAGAGGGGTTTAGATAAAAATATGGAGCAGAGGTCCATCAGTGGCTATCAGCCACAGTGTGTGTGTATGTATAAATTTTTTTGCCACTGTGTGACACAGAGTGTTGGACTGGATGGGCCATTGGCCTGATCCAACATGGCTTCTCTTATCTTCTTATGTTCTTATGTTCTCACTGTGTTAACCTTGGGATTAATTGCCTCATACAAAATAGTATACCTGAGAATAATCTCTCCTTGTATTGCCATCCCAAACTATTGCTGCTGTATTGGGCAGCCCATTTAGTGACTGCATTTACATTGCAGCAGTCTGACAACAAAGTGACAACACACATTGTGTTTTGCAAAATAAATAATAACAAGAGTAATCGCTCCGTGCTGGGTTTCTTTTCCTTCCCCCCCCCCCTCCCCTTGTCTTTATTAGCATGTCTCATTGTGTTTAACATTCATTCCTTCTTTCCATAGTGGTATAGTAAAGTCAGCAGATCACTGCTGAAAACCCTTAGAATAAAATGTAATTGTAAAAAGAAATGGAAACAAAATAAGAAATAAAATATAATTGTGCTTCCAGCAACAAGGCTGTGCAGCAACCGCCCTGATTTTTCTTTTTGTTAAAAAATTAGAATCCCACTTTAATTAGCCAGTCTCTTTTTTTAATTTGGGCATGAAATTGTCTGACATATTTCAGGCATGATCTAAAGAAAGTTAAAGTGCCACTAATTTCTGCGGGAGAGTTAAGCATGAATTTCCCCCCCTTGAAATCAATGGCCTTAAAAGTAATCAACTCTGGCTGGATTGTTCTCTGGAAGATGAAAGAGGACTCCTACAGTATCACATTGTGTACCTTACATAAATCAACGACTGGCAGGTATTTTACTGTAACTGAATTTCCAGGTTAATATCTATAAGTATTGGTTTATATAAAATAGCCAAATGCTTGCTCACATGTTGCCCCAGTATTCTGAATCTTGATGGTGGAAAGCACCTCCAAATTCCAATTGGCTTATGGCAGCCCCATAGAGTTTTTAAGGCCAAAGATGTTCAGAGGTGGTTGCCTACCTCTGCATAATGACCCTGGACTTCTTTGGTAGTCTGTCACCCAAATACTAACCAGGACTGACTCTGCTTTGCTTCTAAGATCTGGTGAGATCGGGCTAGCCTGAGCCATCCAGTTCAGGGAATCTTCGCTTCGATTACTGAGACAACCAGCTTCCTCATGCAACTTTGCACAGGCTTGGTATCTCGTTCATACTGTGCTGCAGCCCATGCACGTGAGCTGTGCTTAATCACACCAGCACAATATCAGCAATGGGGTATGTACCTCTGGTGTGCAGAATAAGCTTTCATAGCTGCCTTTTGCTGTTTTCAGCCCAGTGAAAAGGAGACGCCAAGGCCAGTACAGCCACATGGGAAACTCTTTTCCTTCACCACCATCCTGTTTAAATCAGGCCTAAGTGTGGAGTCTTGAAGTGACCGTCTAGGTGAAGTACCTCTTTCAGTACACCTCTTGTCATGCATTGTTTATGGGCAGAACTTGGCGGAAATGTCTTTATCTGACAGGAAGCGGGTGGAAATGACACAAAATGAGCAAAAACCATTTTGACAGACTAATAGATGTATTTGTTGGCATGGGAGACTGGCATTAGCATTTTGTGATTATCGCTATTTACTGGGGGGGGATGGATGGTTTTCTTTGTGTGCCTTTACTCATTGTAAGAACCAGTCTATTCCGGATGGAAGGAGAGAGGGAAAATGTGCTAATGAGGAGACCTGTTAATGGGCTTCTCAAGATAACATTAATAACTTCCCTAGGGATGTTTCATAGCTCAGGACATAGAAACTAGGAAATATTACATGTTAACAGAAGAACAGCTGAAATGTAGGGCTATTTTCATTTTGCAGGCTTTAAGAATGGGGGACGTTTGCCAAATTTTGAAGCAGTAGGTGGCTCAGGTGCTGCTTTCTCCAGGGGGTAATACACTTCAAAAATAGCCAGTTGTCTGCACCAAACATGAAACCACTCAGAAATAGTTTACTTTTCAAATTTATGGCTAATTCCTGACACAGGTGAATAAGAATAGTGGAGGGTTAAGCCTACAAAGGATTATTTCTACAGATGAATAGTTTTGGTTGCTTATACATATCTATAAGTTCAGTTATTAGTCCAACAGCAATTTCCACCACAGCAGAAGGATCTTCATTGTGTGACTGAAGGTAAACTGCAGCTGCCATTTTGTGGCTGTCTCCACTTTCTGTGGCAGCCATTTTGTGGCTGCAACCATCACATTTTCCAAGTTCCAAAGGCACCCAGAGGTGCAAAAATGTTGGAGACTCCTGATCTACTATAAGACAGGCTAAAAAAAAAATAGCAACAGAATACCACTTGTTGTTATCTACAGCTCCCAGCTCAAACCAGTCCAGTGCATCATTTTTTATTTACAGTCCATCATAAATAATGATATCTCACAGGCCTTGGATGGTAGTCCTTATCTTGCCATTATACATCTACAATATCCTGTTTTCTTCATAAAATAAGCCAGTCCCAACATAAAAAAATAAATGGACACAAGTCTAACATTAAAATTGCAGTATTTGAAAACCAGTGGGAAGACAGTTTGATCAACCAGTACACTCTTGTCTTGACCTCAAAGTTACCATCTTGAAGTCACAAAACAGAGAGTCCAAAGTAAAATGAATGAATAAAAAGTTGGGCTACTCCACTGCAGGTTGAACCAGGATTTAGGATTTTTGTGTCATGATATGTCTCAACAAGAGTCTGGAGATTGGGTGCATTTAAGAAGAGGAAGCAGCCCACACAAATTCACCAATCTACATCTTCTGGAGTATTTCTATGCAGCAGCCAGACTTCTAATTGCTAGCTCCTGGAAGTCATTTAAACCTCTCGCTATTACAAACTGGCTCTATATACTTCAGGAAGCCTGCATTCTTGATAAACTATCTGATTCTTTCTCTAATTCCATCCCTGCTGGTTCTCCTTCACATTTCGTATCTGTCTGGTTCCCAGTCCTAGAACATTTGGCGCAACACGCTGAATACTCCACCTTCTTAGACGCAGTCTATATAATTTACTAATAGATTTGCCTTTAACCTATTGTTTTGTTATTATGCTGACCAACTAATGTTTTACTTACTTGCAACTCAAATGCAAGTTTATTCTTGTTCTACATTGTTTATGCTTTATACATTGATAATGTACCCTATGCAACTTTCAATAAAGCTGTAAATTTGGAGGAGGAGGAAGAGGAGGAGGAAGAAGAAGAAGAAGAAGAAGAAGAAGAAGAAGAAGAAGAAGAAGAAGAAGAAGAAGAAGAAGAAGAAGAAGAAGAAGAAGAAGAAGAAGAAGAAGAAGAAGAAGAAGAAGGGGTAAAGTAGGATTTGCTCTTCTTGCAATTAGAGAGCAATCCTAAGCAGGTCTACTCTGAACTCTACTAAGGTGTTTCAATGGGGCTTATTCCCAGGAAAGTGCTCTTAGGATTGCACTGTGTGTGATTCAACACTCATATCACACTTTCACAAACATAACCTCAGCAATCCTTTTAATAGTACAGTAAAGTCAGTATTGTTCATGTCCACATAGAAGGTAGTAAGACAATGGACTGCTTCAGGTCACCTAGTGAATTCATGGCTGAGGTAGGGTTTGAGTCAGTGGCCGTTTTCCCACTGAGCGTACCTCGGACCGACGTCCCTCTTCACCGCGCAGCGTCTGCGCAGATTTCCCACCAACTGCTCCGAGGCTGCTCCGAGTAACCAAGTAGAGTCGCGGCTTTTGCGTCGCTGATGTAAACTGGTTTTTAGCGGTTTCCATTTGCGACGCAAAAGGTCGGGAACTTCCTGGTTCCTCGGAGCAGTTGGTGGGAAATCCGCGCAGATGCTGTGCGGTGAAGAGGGACGTCGCTCCGAGGTAAGCTCAGTGGGAAAACAGCCAGTGTCTTCATGCTCACAGGCATTATATTACTCTAGCTGTGGTGTAGAGTACTGAAGTCTCAAGGGATTAGACCCAGCAGTGATGTTTTGCTAGTGGAAGGATGGCAGTTCTCTCCCAGTTTCTCCTTCTCACTCCAGAGGTCACCAGTTTGCTCCTCATGCTGTTCTTGTAGGATCTGTTTCCCAAAAAAGTATTTCAGGGAGATGAGTAGGCTGTAGCGGGAGAAGGAAGTTAGGTAGGTTTCATTCCATAAATGGAAGTGCCTTGTGTAAGTAAAAACCTTCACTGTGATTCAACCCATTGCTTCCTGTCCTAAATGTAAAGACATAAAGCCTCTTGTTGTTCTTTAAAGTGTTACTGGACTAGAATCTTGCTATTTTACTGCTAAGAAGAAGAATATATTGGATTTATATTCCGCCCTCCACTCAAGAGTCTCAGAGCGGCTCACAATCTCCTTTATCTCCCTCCCCGACAACAGACACCCTGTGAGGTGGGTGGGGCTGAGAGGACTCTCATAGCAGCTGCCCTTTCAAGGACAACCTCTGCCAGAGCTATGGCTGACCCAAGGCCATGCCAGCAGGTGCAAGTGGAGGAGTGGGGAATCAAACCTGGTTCACCCAGATAAGAGTCCGCAGACTTAACCACTACACCAAACTGGCTCTCTAACCACCATGACTAACCACCTGAAACTATCTTCATGGAAAGCACCATGTTCAGTCACATTGAGTGGAAATCCAACAACTTCATGAAAAAAAATTGCAGAGGTACCTGACAAAGGGAGCTTTGACTCTTGCTCACACTTTGGAAATCTTGTTTGTCTTTAAGGTGCAATTGGAATTGATTCTTGCTCTTCTACTGCAGACCAACACAGCTGCCCACCTAAATCGTCTTCATAGACGGTACCGCGTTCAGATAGGAGTGGAGTGGAGATGGAGTTTTTTATCAGCATTTAAAAAAACCTGCAGTTATCTGGCAAAGGGAGTTTTGACTCTTGAAAACCTACTCTCTGGAAATGTGGGCCTTTAAGATGCTACTGGACTTGGAAAAGGCTTATTAGAAAACCATAAATCATTTGACCACACATAGTACTTTATACCTTAATGCATGTCCTTGTATTATGAATAAGAAATTTTAGGGGTATATTTCAACATATGGTTTTCACCTGGAGAAAAAAAACATATCTCTATATGCCCTAGCTATATTACTTTACTTTACCTTCAGAACAAACTTCACTTAAAGGTTATAGGAACATTTTGAGCTGCTTCTATAATCCTGGTCTTGTCATAAACAAGGTGTTTACTGTCTGCCTTTCTGATGAATGGCCTTCCTCCAGGCAATTCTTGACTCATCCCCACAAAAGATGTGTCACTTGTTCACTTCTAGTGTCTCCTATAAATACGGAGGGATGAAGAATGGAGAATGGAAATGGAAAGAAAAAGGAAGGGGAAACTAAAGGGGAGAAAGAAGAGAGAGGAAACAAACAGAAGGACATGGAAAATCATAGCTGAAAGGCAGAAAGGAAATGATCAAAATTCTAATTCTCAATTCTAAATACCCAGACCATCAGTTCTGAATCCTTTGCTTACTTCTCAAGGAAACTCAGTGATAAAACATCTGCCATGCATGCAGCAAGTTCCTGGCATGGCCAGTTAATGAAAGGCCGAGGAGGCAAGTGATGTGAAAGACTTCAAGACCTCTCTCTATCTGAGATTAAAGGTTTGGAACACTTTCCCTATGAAGAAAGGTTAAAACGCTTGGGGCTCTTTACCTTGGAGAAACGTTGACTGCGGGGTGACATGATAGAGGTATACAAGATTATGCATGGGATGGAGAAGGTAGAGAAAGAAGTACTTTTCTCCCTTTCTCACAATACAAGAACTCGTGGGCATTCAATGAAATTGCTGAACAGTCAGGTTAGAACGGATAAAAGGAGGTACTTCTTCACCCGAAGGGTGATTAACATGTGGAATTCACTGCCACAGGAGGTGGTGGTGGCTACAAGCATAGCCAGCTTCAAGAGGGGGTTGGATGAAAATATGGAGCAGAGGTCATATATAAATTTTGGCCACTGTGTGACAGAGTGTTAGACTGGATGGGCCATTGGCCTGATCCAACATGGCTTCTCTTATGTTCTTATGAGACTATGAATAGCCACCATCAGAGCAGACAATATTGAAATTGATGGACAAATGTTCTGATTCTGAGTGTCACATGTCCATGAGTATCCAAAGCCAAAACACAGAACCATCAACCTAGCTTATACCCTCCCCACAAAGTCTTTTAAAATGACAGAAGAGACAAGCTTTTTGCTTGATAGAAATTGAAATAAATCAAATAAAATCTCTTATATTTGGTTTTTCGAGTCTAATTTAAATAGTTACGTAGAAATTATGAATATGTGTTAAGCATTTTAGATTTATTTCTCGTGTTGTTAAAGCTTTTAACTCTTGTGTACCTGACTGATAGATAGAAATAGAGACAGACAGACATATATGATGAAATTATGATATATTGTGATATATTTGTCCAGCTGGCCTCATGATAGGTAACAGCCACTTTATATTAGGGGTCTCACAAGCTAAAATGATACATTATAGGGAAGTATACAATTCTTTTTAAAAACTCCACCACTTCTTTGTAACTGTTAAAAATCCTAGACTATAACAGTTAGATACAATGCCAATGAAAAATGTAGGTGGAACAGAAAGTAGTATGGTGTGCACTACCTTATCTGCATTACAAATTTTATGTGGTTTTAAATGTGGTTAAAACAGAACATTCCTGGTATTTAGGAGCAACAGAATACAAACTAGATAGGGGGTTGGATCCAGCCAGCTTTTCACTCAATCTCGCCTAATTTCCTTCCTTACTACAATCCTCTATCCTCCATGTCTTTAATCTATGTATACCTGATGATCCCCTGCATAGCCTTTCTGGTGGTCCAAGGAGACAACCTCCTCCCTGTTTCACAAGCAGTAAAGCAGGTTGGACCGAGCCCATGGGGTTCCATTCCGCAGTTTGCTGTCAAGATAAGCCTGTTCTGTAAAAATGCTCCCTTGCTGATAATCATGGCCAAGAGAATCAGTTTCCATAGAAGACCCAAGTAGTGACCTCTTGGAGGTCAAGATGCTTTCTTTGCTTGCTTGATATTTGTATATGCAAAGTGTTTATTTTTGTTGGGCCTGGAATTGTAAGCACCAAAATACCATACACACACACAAGCACAAAACGTGCCATTCTTGGGCACTTCTGATTATGCCAAAAGCAGGAAATGCTAAAAATATTTTCAACAAGCTTGCAATGTTCCCAAACTCAGAGCCAGTGAACTGAGCAACTGAATCGGGTGTTTTGGTGGCACCTTTTCCGTTTTGTTGTCCATTTCAGAAAGAATCCTAAAAGTGAATTTTAAGAACAATTCAAGCAGATTCTCTTCAATGCAGGAGTCTCATGTACAGCCAGAATGATGATTTGCACCAGTTTTTGTTCTTGGATTCTTTTTTTAGGTTTTACACATTTTAATTTTTGTTTTTACTTTGTGTTATTAGGTGAGTTTACGAGCTTCATTTGTTTCCGTTGGTTTCAACGGTGTGCATATTTCTGGCTCTAACTCCCCACACACCCCAGTTGGAATGACATTCTCATGGGTTGTACCCCTCACTGCCAGCAGATAGGAGACAACATTCCTGATTTAGAAGCCATTAAAATTCTCAGTTGTGGAGCTGGAAGAGGCAGATGTTTAACATCTTAAGAAAAGAAGATGGTCATAAAATAATGTACAGTGATCAGTTTTTGTGAGTCTACCCATTCACATCTAAAATGGGTGGTGATGGTTTCTGTTATCTGCCTTTCCCCCCCCCCCCCCCGGCGCCAAGAGGATGGGAGGAACTAAACCCTGATGCCTCCTACACCTTTTTGCCTTCTGATGCTTCAAGCATTTTCCCCCATTCCAGCTCTGATATCAGTAATAACACCTGGGCAGGAAAAAAAAAAATCAAAAGAAATCCAGCCAGTGAAATAAAGTAGGTTGCAGGATTCGCTCCCTTTGCCTCCGTGCGCTGTTTTTCTTTAAAAGTATATTCTCACAGCCAAGAGAGGCTAGACTGAAGACAACCAGGGAGCAAGCCTTTTCAGCAATGGCCCCTCGATGGTGGAACCAACTTCCAGAGATGGTGCGAGCCCTGCAGGACCTGAATCAATTCCGCAGGGCTTGCAAAACCTTTCTCTTTCAGCTTGCTTTTAAGTTAGAACCTGGCTAAACCGACCTGTAACCATCTAGTCATCTTATGCATGATTGTGATCTATAGCACCTTATAGTATCCTTTTATCTATTTTAATTAACTTATGTAGTTGAATTGTATTTTTAAAACTTCTGTTTACATTATATTTTATCCAAATCATGGTCTTCCATGTCTGTGAGCCGCCCTGAGCCCGCCTTTGGCGGGGGAGGGCGGGATAGAAAAATAAATTTACTTTACTTTACTTTACTTTATGCATGGGTAGGAGATCCTTGCCTGTTTAATTCCCATGCTGAAGATAGCAGCAGTGGTTCAATTTCTCTGAGGGAAGCGGCTCCATGGCCCAGATCCATCTTCTCAGCCTCTTAGGCTGCTTTTAAATAGAACTGAAAATGGCATGAGATATCAAGTCCTCATTGGTGATCATTGGAGAGCCAGTTTGGTGTAGTGGTTAAGTGTGCGGACTCCTATCTGGGAGAACCGGGTTTGATTCCCCACCCCTCCACTTGCACCTGCTGGAATGGCCTTGGGTCAGCCATAGCTCTGGCAGAAGTTGTCCTTGAAAGGGCAGCTGCTGTGAGAGCCCTCTCCAGCCCCACCCACCTCACAGGGTGTCTGTTGTGGGGGAGGAAGGGGAAGGAGATTATAGGCCGCTCTGAGACTCTGTCCTTGAAAGGGCAGCTTCTGGGAGAGCTCTCTCAGCCCCACCCACCTCACAGGGTGTCTGTTGTGGGGGAGGAAGGTAAAGGAGATTGTGAGCCGCTCTGAGACTCTTTGGAGTGGAGGGCGAGATATAAATCCAATATCTTCTTCTTCTTCTTCTTTCATATCTTTTCTGATCTCCCTGTGTGTGAGTGTTTCACTGTTAGTGATTGCAGTGCCCCTTGAGAGAAGATAACATGACCGATGGTGCCTATTGCTAAAGCAGGGAGTATAGTATTGGCCAGCCTCTGTTCCTCCTCCAGTCTGCAATGTCGCCTGCTTGTATGTCAGTGAATGCTAGCAAAACATTTCCCGCTATCTATCTTGGGGCAGAACTGGGCAGGGACAGCATATAGGATTTATTGCATTGCATACAATCTGCAAAATGGACACCTACCCGCCAGGCTCCAGCACATGAAAAAATAGGATCCCTGAATTGACGTGGCATCTGCCTATGTGTGTACAACTGGTATGCATGTATGCTGTGTATAGCCCCTCTGTGTGGAAGAAAGGAGACAGGGAACACTGTGATGTGGGGCTTTAAGGATGAGTGGGCTGACAAAGTTTTGGCACTGGCGCTTATAAAATGAAAGCCATAGTTTTCAAGACTCAGTGTGTCCCCAGAAGGCATAACAAGCTGTGTCTCGGAGAAGAGAATGAAGCATAGCGAGCGCGGAGGAGTGTGCCGTGCTTAGAGGACTTACTCCCTTGTGAATTCTGCATTGGGAAGGACAATCTGGCTCATGGTCTAAACTCATTATAGCAGCTGTGTAGTCTGACACTCTCAGGGGAAAGCCATTGCAAAGAAAGCTTCCGTTATCCTTGCCCATTTGGAAAGTGTCCCCCCCCCCCATGTTGTACCTAAAGGAAATGTTAGTCCTTCTTTTGTTTACTAAGTCAACTTAGCTGATTTGGAATTTTAACAGATGCAATGTTTGTTGCTTTCAGTTTGGTTACATGCAGACAGGGGAGGCGGGCGAGAATGACAACAGTATTGAAACTGGCAATTCAATCTCACGTTTAGAGTGCATTTCATGTAGCAAACAATCAGACTGAAAAATGGGTAGGAGTGACTGGATGGATTCCCCCCCCCTCCCCCTAGGTTTGTTTACGATTTTAAAAATCAAGTCTTGTATTTCTGAAAGAGAAAGAATATGTTGAAGATACTATATGCCCACTTCTATTGAATATGTTGAAGATACTATATGCCCACGCAAGTTGCAAGGGCTAACACATACCTGGGTAGGTTGCCTTGAGTATGAGGGATTTGTGGCAATTTTGTAGCATTTTATTTATTTTGTATTTTATCGATAAAAATACAGGAAGAGGCAGAAAGGCACTCCATCAGATCCATGGCAGATCCTCTACTGAATATCAGATATTAGAAGCTTCAGCTGACTCTGTTAATGTCCAACTGTCCTTCCTTTTCATGTACATACACACATGGTGGTGGTGGTAGGTGGTATTGGATTTATATCCCGCCCTCCATTCCAAATCTCAGAGTCTCAGAGTGGCTCACAATCTCCTTTACCTTCCTCCCCCACAACAGACACCCAGTGAGGTGGGTGGGGCTAGAGAGGGCTCTCACAGCAGCTGCCCTTTCAAGGACAACCTCTGCCAGAGCTATGGCTGACCCAAGGCCATGCTAGCAGGTGCAAGTGGAGGAGTGGGGAATCAAACCCGGTTCTCCCAGATAAGAGTCCACACACTTAACCACTACATCAAATGGCTCTCAGTTATGAGCTATTCCCCTCATCTGACAGGTAGCTCTCTACCCTACTCCAGTGAGCTGCTTGACCACAGCCATGAAGACCCATCAAGGATATTTCTACAACCATAAACACCCTTCACTATCCCTCTTGTCAGGTAGCATAGACTGAGCCACAGTGATCAGAGGTCAGAAAGCTACACAATGTAGCAGGTATCTGAAGAAGTGAGCAGTAGCTCACAAAAGCTCATACCATACCACAAATTTTGCTGGGTTTTAAGGGGGAGAATGCTGCCATAAACATCTTGAAAGAGGAGCAGGATAAAATACAACCATGAGATGTCATAGTTGTAGCGATCCATTTTAGGCCTTCATTTGAGAGTGGCTCAGCCACAGCCTCTATTTTTATCATCTAGATCCAGGGCTCATTATAGAAAGTAAACTGGGAAACAAATGCCTTTGGTCTGAGATCTTGTATACAACAAAGACCCTACAACAAAGAGAGCCAGTTTGGTGTAGTGGTTAAGTGCGCGGACTCTTATCTGGGAGAACCGGATTTGATTCCCCACTCCTCCACTTGCACTTGCTGGAATGGCCTTGGGTCAGCCATAGCTCTGGCAGAGGTTGTCCTTGAAAGGGCAGCTGCTGTGAGAGCCCTCTCCAGCCCCACCCACCTCACAGGGTGTCTGTTGTGGGGGAGGAAGGGAAAGGAGATTGTGAGCCGCTCTGAGCCTCTTCGGAGTGGATGGCGGGATATAAATCCAATATCTTCATCTATCTCACAGGGTATCTGTTGTGGGGGAGGAAGGGAAAGGAGATTGTGAGCCGCTCTGAGACTCTTCGGAGTGGAGGGCGGGATATAAATCCACTATCATCTTCTTCTTCTTCCTGCTATTTTTTCTGCAAGTACTGTAGTAACAGAACATTATGCCTCCTTTCAACTATTTTCTTTCACTGGCAAACATTTTCTGTGATAACTTTGCAATCCAAGATCCCAAGCCTCCAATGGTGGGCTTTTAAAGCCGCCATCTTTTCAGAAGATTAGGAGTTTCACCAGCTCTCTATGAGGAAATAAATGCCTCCAACTAAAATATATGGTGTCCAAGATGTTGGGATACCTCACCCTTCCTTTCATCATTTCAATGTTTCATTTAAGTTTTGGGATGTCCTGTTTCTCCCTGAGGACTTCTGAATATCTCTGTCTGATACTAAGGAACTCTGAAGTCGCATGTCGAGTTTCTGATCTTGAAAGTAGAGTTTCTTCCATTCTAAGTCGTTTTAAGCTTCCACTTTGTAATAAATAGATCCCCTATAGTTATTCCCAATAATAGTAAATCTTCACAATCATAGTGGCCAAGAATTCCAGCCCTGAGAAATGTTTTTGAACCCATGTATAATTGGAAAAGATGTCATCCTCACAAAGAAGTTTTAATACATACTTTAACAATGGACACACTGAATTGTAGGGTTGTCTCCTTATCAATCTGTAACATCATTTTGTGTAAGGGCATGTCCGTTGGGCTTTTGTTACTTCGCTTCCTGTGCAAAAGCTACCAAAAATGCATATTAGCAGTCCCACGTATGGCAAATAGCTGCATTCAATCAAGATTAGCACTAATTAGTTTAAACCACACTTTATTGAACTAATATTGAACTCTGTGGCAGCAGGTATTAAAACTACCCAGAATCCATTTGTTAATGTGAATTTGTCTGCTGCTACAGAGAGCCACCTGTGGTATGAGAAGCAAGATTTTTGTTCGTTCTGTGACAAAAGTTCTGTACCCTGGAAATGAACAAGCCATTATTAAGCTTGTTCAAGCAATCCTTCATTCAAACAAATCAACTAACCAGAGTTACTACACAGCAGGGGGTTGGATCCTATCTAAAATTTCCATGTGTGTAAGGGTGGCAATTATAGTTGATTCTATCTTCCTGTCACTGATGACTGACTTCCTCCAAGCTATTCAACTGCGACCCCCTTTCTTCATGAACAGTTTTGCAGGAAGCATTTGGGGATACAGCAGGAGTGGAGTGCAGGCAATTTGTACATCCACAGACAGGAATCCTTCAGTCCATGGAAATGTTAGATGGAGCCAAGCCAGAAGTCACAGCTCTGGCTAAGAACCACAGGTTGTGGCCCTTGTGACAAACCAGAATTAGTGGAGGAGGGGTGTCAGCATTTGGATGCCACTCTAAACCACCAATTACTCAGATTATAAACCATAGTTTATAAACCTTGATTGGCTGAGTGTGGTGAATGAGTGGACTGTAGTTGCTACGATACTCATTACTAACTCTATTCATGATCGCTGCTGGTGAAATCAAAAGACACTACAGCTAGTGTTTCCAACCCTGTTAAGACCATGGACATCTTTGGAATTTTGAGAAAGGATAATGGGCACCACCACAAAATGGCTTCCATGGAAGCCTGGTCTAGTAACAAAATGGTTGTCATGGAGACAATCACAAAATATTTGTATGCTCCAAGTGAAGTATGCTTCTAAGGGGGGGGGCGCTATTTCTAAATGGGTATTTCCTACAGACCCAATTGACTAATGGGGTCTTCTGAAGCATCTCCTGAAGCAATGAGTTGAAGGAGACCCAAAACTGTCTCTTTGCTTTAGGGAACAAACACTCTGGGGAAAAAGCAAATGAGTGCCATGAAATACAGTAGCACCTATGCCATGTTAAGGATCAGTGGTCTACAGCTACTGCTGAGGGGGGGGGTTCATAAAAACTAAATGTCTAATCTGTTCTCACATGTTCTAAAGAATTTATTTGGGCTTAGAAATGTTGAGTGGTGATTGGCTCCCTTAAGGAGAAGGCAATGGAATAACTGTAAGAGCAGCAGTCTGTAGGACTGTGACAGCTGCCATGAAGTAAAATTGTTTCAGCCATGTCTGAACTGTGACATTGATACATATAACTAATTGGCCCATGAGTGACTAAAATGGAGGTTACGGAGTTTACAAATGAAAAACTGAGACTCAGGTACTGAGCTTTACTTTGTTCGATGCATCTGTCTGACTTAAGAAAACCTGAAAAACTTCCAAAAGCTGTCAGAGAAGCCCAAGATCCAAGAGAATATTCTTGAGGGATTTTTTTAAACCTATAAAAGAATATTAAAATTAGTGGATATTATGATTAGAAAACATTGTTACACATCTTTCTGAATTAAATATTAGATTCCTAAGATTCTGATGTAACCCATTTAAAAACAAAACAGTTCTATTCTCCTGGTGTTTTGTTGAACCTCAGTATAAACATAAATGGAGTGAGAAGATGGGGAAGGATCTGAATGGTGTGTGGGTCTCTCCTAAAAGCATTTTTAAATAAATTAATCTGTTACAATATAATAAAAACTAGGCCACTGGGGAGTAGATTTACAAGTGAAAGAAAAATAATAGCATTAGGCTAAGATTGTTTGGGTTTTAAGAAAACAATTAAAAAACAGGACAACCATGGACACAGTGAAGGTATCCATGAATTGTTGCTAACAGATTGCCCTCTTTTATACCTCCTTTGAATATGAAAGAGGGAGACTGATGTACACTTCTCCATTCCTGGCCACAAGATGTTTTGTTGAGAAGATCATCCAACAGCCATACACATGTAGTGCTGTCTCAGCTCAAATATACGGACACAGGAAGCTGCCTTATACTGAATCAGCAGTTCCCCAGTGCCTCATGAAGGGATCCTTCACATAATCTCTTGCTTGCTCCTTTTAAATGGAGATGCCAGGAATTGAGCCTGGGACCTTCTGCATGCAAAGCAGATGTTCTACCACTGAGCCATGGCCCCTCCCCTCTCATGGTGCTGTTTGAACTATTTTATATTTTATAATCTGCTTTGAGTGGACAGAATTTGGTTTGTCAAAATACTACTCAAGACTACCTCCCCCCACCAAAAAACAAACAAACCAGTGAAGGCTAACATGGCAAAAAGGAAAACAGTTGGAAGTGGGAAATAAATTAATATTGATTTCTATCACGATTCATATGAATTTAGAGGGCCAGTGAAAAGTGTCAGAAATAGTTGTGCTATAGACTTGTTTTAGACATTGCCCAAGATAGCACTACATATCATCCTTTACTGATACGTGCTGGAAGAGCTTTTCTATTGAAGTCAGAATTTTTCTTGAACTTCTTAAAATCTTAAGAATTGCTCATAAATATTGCATCACCATGGCAACCCCTGAAGTTTTGATACTATTATATATGGGGAAGGTTTTGCAGTCACCTATTCACATCTGGCTTAGTGTTTCTTAGGTAATCTGATATTTGATGACTGCAAGGTTTGAGTCTCAGAATATGAGGAATTTGCTAATTAGCCATGATACTTTTGTGTGGTATCCAAGTCTGTATGTGCATATATTGTATTTTGCATTGTATTATTGCACTTTGTTTTGATTTCTCATTACTTTGAGTCTCTGTGGCGGGGGCGGGGGGGAAATAACTGGTGATGGTGGAAAATACTGCCAAGTTGCAGCCGACTGATGGCAAACTCACAGGTTTTCAAGGCAAGAAATGAACAGAAGTGGCTTGCTATTGTCTGCTTCTGTCCTTAATGGTCTCCCATCCAAATGCTAGCCAGGGGTAGCTCTGCCTTGCTGCTGAGATCTGACAAAATCTGGCCAGCCTAGGTCTTCCCTGGTCAGGGCTAAATATTTAAAGCAATTAAATAACTAAGACAATGAAATTGTAGTTTCACGAGTGTGAAACAGACTTAGAAGGGATAGCGCTATGAGGATCTATTCTGTTTCAAAGAGGTTTAGTGGAGATGAATTCTTCCTGGAATGTCTTTAATTCATGGAATGCCTTTAAAATGATGTACTGATCATAAATTGCAAGGGGCATCGCAAAAAGTATCACGTCTAAAGACCCAGGTAACAGTCTGTTGGGGGTTGCAGTTGTTATGAAGAAAAGCGGCACCAATTTTCCAACGAATTTGCAGATAATGTGTTGAAATCCTAACAATCAATGCAACTGCACTTATCTTCTGTATCTCATCCCTCGCTCCAGCAGAGTAGTGGGATCCTATTAACAAAACACAGCAGGACACAGGAGGCTGCAGTGAAGAGAAGGGACTGGGCCATATCTGCCTTCCTTGCTCTTGTGCCAGTGGAGTTTCCACTGACACAAGAAGCTTCATCTTTGTAACGGGAAAGTAGAGGCGATATTTCCCAATTCTCCCTGTCTTCACAGCAGTATCTCCTGCCATGAAGTAGCTTGTCTGCAGGGCTCTCCTGCCACCAAGCATCAGCTTTTCAAAGCTCTCAGGGGGCTATCACTGAAGACAATCCAGAAACTTCCATATGGATATGCAAAGGAGAGACAGGAAATAGCATGCCCCTGAGTGCAAGGGTGTGGAGGTACAATCCTTTTTTTGATCTGTGGCAACATGATTCACATAAAATAGGTTACGATTATCCTTTTAAAGTGACAAACGTATAAATTGATTTTTTTTTTTATTATTCAGATTGTCCAAGACCATGTATAAAGTATGTTTAATGCTAAAAATGAATTAAAGGCTCTCAGATCTTTCCTCGTTAAGCTTTTCACGGGGAAAGCGTGCTATTTTAAAATCTTGGGCTGAAAACACAGATGCTGTGTCATTTAGAATGGTCAGAGTGAGCAATAAGTTGCCTCCGCAGGTAAATCGCATGTACTGAGGAGTGCCTAATCTCTGTATCTCTGGTCCACCCACCGGTTCTGCACACTGAGTGGCTGAATGCTGCCTGCTTTTCTATTGAAATCTGAAATGTCACTCCTGCTGACACATCTCAGTTTTTAAAATCCTTTTTGGCTGTAATTCTACACACAGTTAATCAGAATTGAAATTCTATTGACTTCAGTGGGATTTAAACATCATCTAGCATTCTAAGATCCCAGACTTTGGCTTCTCTTCATATCTCTTCCTCTCTCTCTCTCTCTCTTTCTTTTTCTGCATGCATTAAATTTTTAACTTAAATTTCATTTAATACGTGCTGGTAACTTAAAAAAAAAATTCCACATTAATAAAGAGAGGACAGGTTCATAGGGCAGCAGTAAACATGAACATCTGTTCATTCCAAAAGAATAATCTTCACTGATACTGAATTTTGTGATAAGCTTCTAGGGGAAAAAAATAACAAAGACATAAGACCAAAAAAGAAGATATGTATGTAGCTGAATGTGAGGGAAATGCATTGTGCTTTGCAGCAGGGAGGTATTGTTACTATTTCTTTATGGAAGAGAGATGGAAAAGAAAACAGATCAGCCTTTGACATATTTAATTAACACATGGGTTTTGCTGTGATTATAATCTGTTCTCATTTTAATTAGTAGAATAATAATGCATCAAACAGGCTTAAGGAAATCCGTGGAAACTGACTGCAAAATGGCTTTGTGTTCTGACTACTCCAGGGAAGGCATCAAATACCAGGGAAAGACAATGAATTGTTCTTCCAAAACAAATAAGTTATCCTGACAGTTGTGAATGGCAGATTTCAAAAGATGTTCAAATATTTACCTTGGATATTTCTGTTCACATGTGGGGACTGCTCCTCAGCCTTCTGCTGATGCCCTTTGCAATACTCTTTAATTAGTTCCAAAACTAGATGAGCATAATGACTCACAGGATATAATTTACTATTACTTATTTATTTACAACATTTATAGTCCTCCTTTGTGGCCTTACAGGGGCCGCTTAGCTGACTAAAAATTAAAAGCATACATTTTAAAACCACTAAATTTACACTTTAAAATCATTAAAATCAAACACTCCCCCCCAACACACATAATCAAAACAATTAAAGAACAATGTTAAAATATGTACATAAAAACAAATATTAAAACATTGGGTAGGAAGGAGAGATCATTGAGGGAATGCCAAATGAAACAAAAAGTCTTCACATACTGGCAGAAGACAGCAACAGAAGGGAATAGATGAATCTCCCTAGGGTGAGAGTTCCAGAGTAAGGGTATGCAAAACAACAACAAAGTATTTTTCAGATTTGGGTATTTTGGACACCCCCCCCCCCAATGGTATTACTAATATCCCCAAATGCCAATATTGGTATGGTATTCAGATTAGATTTTTTTACCCCAGGAATCCATATTTGTTGCGAGTCCATTGTAGCCTATGGGGGAGTTATCTGGGTGTCTGGGGGCTGTTTTTTAAGCTACAGGCACAAAATTTGCATCAGAGCTGCTAGTGCCTGTCATCGGAAGAACCTCCAAATTTCCAAAATATTGGCTCAGGAGATCCAAGTCTATGGGCCCTCAAAGAAGGTGTCCCTATCCACCCTCCATTGTCTCCTTTTTTCCCTCCAGGGCAACAGCAAGAGGCATGCCTGCAGCAACTACTGGTCTGTGTACCTCTCATGCCAAGAACCAATATAAGCCCAAAAGAACCAAAGCAAAACTGAGTAATCCACACAGAACAAGCCAGTATAGCAAGCCTGACAGAACTAATGTCAAACCAGAGAATCCCAGCCCCACAAACTCAAGCAAGGAGGTACTCTGGCAAGCCCAACAGAACAATATGTAACAGAGGAGCCCAGCAGAACCCAGTGCCAATGTGGCAGTGCAAGTCCAACAGAACCAATGTCAAACCAGAAAATCCCAGTAGGTTGGGTTCTGCTGCCCCCCTCCCAGAGAGTACTGAGATCGGGATCTCAAAATCTGCTTGTTATCCCCGGGCCAAAGGAGGCCCGCATGCAATCCACCAGGGACAGGACCTTCTCTGTAACGGCGCCTTTCCAGTGGAACCAACTGCCGGAAGAGGTGAGGGCCCTGCAGGACCTTGGCCAGTTCCACAGGGCCTGTAAGACAGCCCTCTTCCGGCTGGCTTATAATTAACTGGCATTGGAAGCTGAGTGTAGTTTGATAGACCGCCATTATATGTTTTATTATTTTACTGTTTTAACTGTGTAAGATGTTTTAAATTCAAAAATTATGTTAGATTTTTTATGTGTTGTGAGCTGCCCTGAGCCACTTCGGTGGGAAAGGCGGGATATAAATTTAAATAAACTTGAAACTTGAAACTACAGGACTGTGAAGGGTTAATTATTCACAAAGCCAGAGAGCCTTGACTGGCAGGCTGCTCCAGGCAATCTGATTGGTCCACATCAACTAAGCAGATAAAGTCTTGAGAGAGCTGGATGTTGGAGGGATTCAGTTTAGATTCCTACCTTAACTGAGAAAAGATGTGCACTGAGACTGTCCTGGGAACAGCCCTGAAGGAAAGGATTTAGTACTGACAAAGTCAGATTTCAGCAGTGACTTGATACAGACTGAATTCAGCATTAGCTGAGAGCAGTTTGAACTCAGACAGAGAACTGGGGAAAGGTTTGGCAGTGAGGTGTGGGTAGAAAAGAAGACTCCCATTCAGGCCAAGAGAAAAGGAGATAGATCTTCTGGAGAGAGAAGAATCCCTATTCAGTCACACGGGGAGAGTTTTCTCTGAAGAATTTAGGGATTCCTGGTCCAGTGTGATTAGAAACTGCCTTTAAAGACCTTAAAAGTCAGTCAAACACTCATGAAGAGTACTGGTAGGAGAAGTCATGTTGGATCAGGACAGCGGCCCATACAGTCCAACAGTCCAACACACTGTGACATGCATTGGCCCAAACCCAGGGGCCATCAGAAGGAGCCAGAACTCCAGACACCCTCCCACTGTTGACCCCCAAGCACCAAGAAGACAGAGCATCTCTGCTCCAGGGAAGCTCTGCTGCTGCAGACAGACTAATGGGACTCACCCATCTTGATCTATCAAGGTGGATTGTCATTCTGGGGGACTCTCAGGCCCTGCCAGCAGGTTGGCATCCCTCTCTCACTCCCCCAGCCCCCCCCCCAACTAGCTGGCTTTCCTGCTCTGCCCACCTGTTCCAAAGAAAAGGGGGTTGGGTACTGGGAAGAGGGTACCAGCCTTATGGCAACAAAGAGAGTCAGTGATTACTTAAAGTGAATTAGAGTGTTTGGGAAAACACTAAAACAAAAGCCTCTCAATATACAAAGATCTAAAGAACTGCGAATAATTTAAGAACCTCTCATTAACCTAATATATAAGAACAAAAGTCTGTATTTGTACTGATTTTACCTCAATATTTTCATCCCATGATTTCACCTGATCTTTCCCCTCGATGATAAATAAAACCTTTGGTTATGTTTGAATGTTAAAAGTGTCTCAAGTGCCATTTTCAAGGGTTTAAGTTAAAAAACAAGCCTATTCCTTCCCTTAGTTTCCTGACTGAGCAAAAAAGCCAATATATATTACTGAAACAGGGTGAGACAGCCAAGGTTTCTTCAGGGGGAAAAAAAACATGTTACCAGGGTTGCTCAAGACTGTAAGAGAGCAGAAAAACAGAGGGAAAATCTAGCCTCTGAGGGACAGAAATGGATGGGGTCTGTCATGCCCACATGAAGCAAGGGCAATGCACACAGACTTTTTGAAAGACCACCTGAACCAAGGGCAATTCACAGAACCCCAATTGTTTTTTTTTCCCCTCCTAGAACCAAGAACAAAACACAGAGAAACATTACACTCTATTCCCCCAGGGAAGGCCTTAGAATGTGAGGGAAGCGGTTGTGTCAGCTCTCATCCTCCTCTCTCAGCAGTATGCAGTGCACACCTGCACTCTTGTTTACAACTGTTTTCAACCTTGAGGTGGTAAAGGTCCTAGTTTGTGTTCGTGTATCAAACCTGTATCAAAGCTGCACTTTTCATGTTCTAAGTTCTTGAACAGCTCAATAAGCTATATTGCATGTGGACAAAAGTCCCACAAATGAGATATGGTAACAGAACAGTGTAGGCATTCAAAATGTCTGATTGCTGGGATTTCTGTCTATCGTATCATTATCCCATGGAAGAAAATTGACTTAAGAAAGTAGCTTCAGAGAGAGAGAGAAAACTCAAAGCAGAATGCCTATTGTGGTATAATTTTTGCTGCACTTATTCCAGGTGCTGTTTAACACGATAGCTTTCTGACTTCAGAAGGGAGAAGGTAGCATGGTATAGCCCAATCATGGATAGCCCAATCATGTCAGATCTCAGAAGCTGTTAGGTCAGAACTTGGAGGGGGACCACCATTGCAGAGGAAAGCTTCTCACTTGCCCAACAGAACTAATGTCAAACCAGAGAATTCCAGCACCACAAAATCAATCAAGGAGATACTCTTGCAAGCCCAACAGAATCGGTATGCTGGACTGGTCATAAATCAGTTGCAATTTGACAGCACTTATGTACATTTCTGTCTCCTCTGGTTCCCACTTCCAGTGAAGTGCCGGTCTCTTCCCAGGTACCTAAGCACTCTCAAGAGTTGCTGGACAGATACTGAAAAGGCAGGAGTCCAAATGTGGACTGCTGAGACAATCCTGCTACTAGAGTCCAGGCTAGGGAGGAAGTGATAGAAAACTGCTTAACATTCTCCCCATCTTCTTTCTTCCCATCCTTCCACCCACCCTTTTGCTCTGTTACCACCATTGTTACTGTTCAGAGGAGGAGAAAGGGAGTTTTCTCCCCATAATAGTGCATGTGTCAACTTTTTGGCAAAAAAGAATTTTTAAGCAAGCTCTATGGGCAGAAGACAGTAAACAAAAAATGAGGCTTCCACGTCACTGAACTCCCACATCACAAGCTTCAAATTTTCTTCTACATGGCTTTGAATTTTCAGCTAAATTAATTATTTCCATTTGTAGCAGCTGTGGTGTCCCTGAATTTGTTTCTTGTTGGAAGGTAGGAAACTTAAATTGCTGCTTTTCTCTTCGCGGTCAAAGGGATTTTTATTACTTTCTTTTTAAAAATGATAATATTTGCTCAATGACAAAATCGTGATCAAGAGACAAACATAATAAGCAATCCTTTTGACTGAACAAAGAAAAGTTGTAACTAAAACTTTCAATAAAAATTGATTTAGGATCCATTAAAAAATGTCATGATTGCTGAGAGTGAGCTGGAAAATAATGAATTAATTTCACTGAGAAAAATAAAACAAAGAGGGAGGGACAAAAAAAATTACGGAGAATCAGTGTAGTATAGTGGTAAGAGTGTCTTATTGGACTTGGTAGACCCAAGTTCGAATCCTTACATTCTCATGGAAGCTCAAGGTCTCATGGGTAATCTTGGGCCAGATATGTATTTAGCCTGACCTTCCTCATACAGTAGTTGTGAGGATAAAATGAAGGATAGGGGAATGATGTAAGCTACTATGGGTTCCCATTAGGGAGAAAGATGGGGTAGAAAGTGAGTAAAGGTGTCACGAGCTGGGGCCAGGCCAGGCGAAGTCCAGGGGCAGTCCAAGGTCTGTAACCGGTGAGCAAGAGTGTCCAAGGTGCCAAAGCCAAATCGTTGTCCAGGTATCATAGGTCAGAGGTTCAGAAGCCGTAGTCAGGGGGTCCAGAAGTCAAGCCAAGGTCAGGAGGTCCAAAGTCAAAAGCCGAAGTGGATGCTAGGACGTCAGGTAGATGACTAGTTGCTTCCACAAAGCCTCCTCCCAAAGCCTACAGCTATATAGCCCTCTGCTGGCTGTTGCCCATTTGGGCTAATTGCTGGCTCAGAGAGGCAGCCAGGATCCTGTTGCAACTCAAGCATCCTTGCTCTTAGAAGGGCCAGAATCCTCTCAAAACTCAGGGTTCAGGGAGCGTCTTGCTTGTGAGCGTGCCGCCCTCCTCCGATCCCTGAGGTCCTGACGGAGGCGGTCACGCACACGCGCCACCCGAGAGGGCGAGGCAGGGGGGCTGGGATCTTCTCCAGCAGGAGGCAGGGGCACTGGTGCAGGTGGCAGGGGCACAGTTTCTGCTGCAGGCTCAACTTCCTCTACAGGGTCCCCAGCACCCATGACACTATCCCCCCCCCCAGGGCCCCCCTCCGTCGAGGGGCCTGGGAGGTCGGGGTGGTCGTTGTGGAACCGTTGCACCAAGTCTGGGGCATGAAGATTGTCCACGGGCTCCCAAGACCGGTCTTCTGGGCCGTATCCCTCCCAGTCCACAAGGTACTGGAGGCCTCCACGATGGTACCGGGAGTCCAGGATCTGGCGCACCTCGTATTCTTCTTCATCATCCACCAACACTGGTGGTGGTGGCGGTGGAGAAGGAGGCCGAGCTGGGTCAGGGCGTGCAGCTGGAACAAGGAGGGAGCGATAGAACACGGGGTGAATGCGGAGGTGGGGTGGCAACTGGAGCCTGAAGGCGACGGGGTTTATTTGTTCTAAGACAGGGTAGGGTCCAATGAACCGCGCATCCAGCTTGTGAGACCGACCAGGCCGGCGCAGGTAGCGAGTTGAGAGCCACACCTGATCCCCCGGCTGGATTGGGGGGCCTTCCTGCCTCTTCCGGTCCGCAGCTAGTTTATAGGCTTCCTTGGCCCGCTGTAGCTGCTCTCGGAGCAAGTCTTGGCTGGCGCGGAGTTCTTGCAGGTAGGCCTCAACGGCGGGGACATTCGTGGGTGGCAGGATCGCCGGGAAGAACCGAGGGTGGTACCCGTAGGTTGCAGCAAACGGGGTCATTTGGGTGGAGGAATGGACCGCGTTGTTGTATGCAAATTCCGCTAGAGGCAACAGAGTGGTCCAGTCGTCCTGCTGGTAGCAGGTGTAACAGCGGAGATATTGCTCTAGCGTGGCATTGGTGCGCTCTGTCTGACCATCTGTCTGTGGGTGGTAAGCTGAGGACAGGTGCACTCGAGTCCCCAGGCTGGAATGGAGGGCTTGCCAGAACCGAGAGGAGAACTGGGGCCCCCGGTCTGAGATCAGGTGGGCTGGGAGTCCGTGCAGACGAAAGATGTGTTGCAGGTAGAGCTGGGCTGTCTCCTGAGCTGTGGGAAGTTTCGGGCACGGAATGAAGTGGGCCATCTTGGTAAATAGGTCGACGACCACCAAGATGCACGTCTGACCCTTGGATCGTGGAAGTTCCGTGATGAAGTCCATCGAGATGGTATCCCAGGGTCCTGAGGGTGTGGGCAAGGGCTGTAACAACCCCGAGGGTTTGGCTGGGACGTCTTTGGCCCGTCGGCAGACGTCACAGGAGCTGACATAACGGGCAACATCGGAGCGAACTCGTGGCCACCAGAATTCCCGTGTCAGCAAGTGGGTGGTCTTATGTTGTCCAAAGTGCCCAGCGGGTAACGCGTCGTGGGTCATGCGTAGTACTTCTGCCCGCAAGGGCCCGGGCGGCACATAGAGGCGTTCGTGGTGTAGCAAGAGGCCGCCTCGAGTCGTGAACTCGCCTGTTGAGCCATCTTGGAGTGCCTGGAGGTGTTGCTGGACCCAGGGATCATTGGCCTGGCTAGCACGAATGTCCTCCACGAGTGCTGGTGAAGTGGAGGTGGCTGCAAACACTGAGGGTGGCAGGATGGGAACAGCAGGCACGGTCTCAGTCGAAGCAGGAGCGTATTCCGGTTTCCGCGAGAGCGCATCGGCTTTCCGGTTCTGGGTATGGGGGATGTAGGTGATCTTGAAGTCAAAGCGGGAGAAGAATAGGGACCACCGGATCTGGCGCTGGTTGAGACGGCGGGTGGTCTGGAGATGCTCCAAGTTCCGGTGGTCGGTGAGCACTTGGACAGGGTGGCGAGCCCCTTCAAGGTAATGTCTCCAAACCTCGAAAGCCACCTTGATCGCGAGCAACTCCCTCTCCCAGATGGTGTAGTTCCTCTCTGCCGCAGTGAGCTGGCGTGAGTAATAAGCGCAGGGCTGGAGTGGCTGGGACGGCTCCTCGCGCTGGGACAGCACTGCTCCCAGGGCCACGTTGGAGGCATCAGCTTCCACCGTAAAGGGAAGCTGGGGGTCGGGGTATCTCAGGAGTGGCCCGGTGGCGAAGCGGGTCTTCAGGGTGGAGAAGGCGTTATCGGCCTCTGGGGACCAGTGGAAAGGTTCTTTGGGGCGGAGTAGTTGAGTCAGGGGTGTTGTCAGAGATGCATAGGCTGGGATGAATTGCCGATAGTAGTTGGCAAAACCAAGGAACCGCTGCAGGTCTTTGCGATTCTGAGGGGCCTGCCAGGTCAGGACCGCTTCCACCTTTTTCGGGTCCATGAGGATTCCCTGTGGTGACACAATGTGACCAAGGAACTCGACGGAGCGCAGGTCAAAGTCGCACTTTTCCAGCTTGGCGTAGAGGCCATGGGCTCGTAGGCGCTGTAGGACCTGGCGGACATGCTCGGCATGCTGGGCAGGATTGCGGGAGTAAATTAGAATGTCATCCAGGTATATGATTGCGAAGCGGTCGAGCAGGTCCCGGAATACATCATTCATGAACCTCTGGAAGACAGCGGGGGCGTTGGTCAATCCGAAGGGCATCACCAGGTGCTCGTACTGCCCGTATCGGGTCCCAAACGCGGTCTTCCATTCGTCTCCGGGCCGTATGCGCACCAAATTGTACGCTCCGCGGAGGTCCAGCTTGGTGTAGATTTGGGCCCCCTTTAAACGATCCAAGAGTTCAGGGATCAGTGGTAGAGGGTACCGGTCGCGGATGGTGATCTTGTTCAGGGCCCGGTAGTCATTGCACAGCCGGAGCTCCCCGCTTTTCTTCTTCACGAAGAGGACTGGAGCAGACAGGGGAGAGGTTGAGGGTCGGATGAATCCGCGCTTCAGGTTCTTGTCCAGGTAGTCTCGCAAAGCTGCCAACTCAGGCTCCGACATTGGGTACAGACGCCCCACCGGGAGTGGTGCCCCAGGTACCAAATCAATGGCACAGTCATAGGGTCGGTGAGGGGGAAGCTGATCTGCTCCTGTCTCTTCAAAGACATCGGCGAAATCTGCATACTTCTGAGGGAGCTGAGGACCACCACTCGGGATGCCGGCTGCTAGAGTGGTGGGAGGAGTCAGATGGGGGCATGGGTCTCGGAAGCGTAGTTCTTGCTGAGCCCAGTCCACGATGGGGTTGTGCAGCTTCAGCCAGGAAAGGCCTAGAATCAGCGGGAAGCGAGGCATGTGGGCGACATCAAACTGCAGCTGTTCTTGGTGCTGCTGGACGTGGAAGGTGATGGGACAGGTCTCCTGGGTGACGGGGCCAGAACGGAGGAGGCGCCCGTCAATAGCCTCCACCAGCGTCGGAATCTCTTTTGGCTGCACTGGGATCTGGTGCTGCTTTACAAAGGCAGCATCTACGAAACAGTGGGCCGCTCCCGAGTCCAGCATGGCATACACGAACAGCCAGCGTCCATCGGGCAGATGGAGTTTGACTGGTAGCAGGAACGGGCCCGGGGTATCAGCCTGTTGTTCGGAGGACCCAGCTAGTCGCCCCAGGCTGGAGGGTCCACTTACGCCTGGGGCTGGCCTTTTGGCGGCGGTGGCAATGTAGGTCTGGGTATTCGATGTTTAGCAGGGCAGCCCGAGGCATAGTGGCCTGCTGTGCCGCAGTAGAGGCACAGGTTCTGCGTGCGGCGTCTGGCCTTTTCTTCTGGAGTCAGGCGGGGTCGAGCAGCTCCAAGCTGCATAGGCTCACCCTCGTCTCTGGTACTAGCTGGGGATGGGAGAGGAGCCAAGTGGCATGGCGCAGGGAGCTGGCGCCCTCGGGTCTTGGCTTGGCGGCGACTTTCCAGGCGGCCATCGATGCGGAGGCAGAGGGTGATAAGTTCCTGGAGCGTGGGGGGCCGCTCCACCCTGGCCAGTTCGTCCAGGACTTCCTCTGCCAACCCCTCGGTAAACTGGTCCATCTGAGCAGCCTCATTCCACGCCAAGTCTTGGGCCAGGAGCTTGAATTCGGTGGCATACTGAGCCACCGAGGACTGGCCTTGTTTCAGGGCCCTGATTTTCCGGTTGGCTGTGGCTGCTTGGACTGGGTTGGAGAAGGCAGCAGACAGGTGGGCCTCAAACCCCTGGTAATCAGTCAGTAGGGGAGAGGACCCAACCAGTAGGGGTGTGGCCCACTTGGCCGCCTGCCCCTTTAACAGACTAATGATAAAACACACCTTCGTCTTGTCATTGGGGAAGTCCCGTGCTCTTAGTTCAAAGTACAGCTGACACTGTGCCAGGAACGCAGGAAATTCTTCCACAGCACCCCCAAATCTGTCAGGTGGGGGAACTGGGCACTTGGCTGGAGCACTGGCTGCAGGCTGTTGCTGCAAGTGCACTACTGCCTGTGTCAGCTGCTGTACCTGGGCTTGGAGGGCAGCCAGTAGTCCTGCGGTTCCACTTGCTTCAGCATCCATCCTGTGGAATGGATGTTTGTGTGGGTGGAAGCAATCTGTCACGAGCTGGGGCCAGGCCAGGCGAAGTCCAGGGGCAGTCCAAGGTCTGTAACCGGTGAGCAAGAGTGTCCAAGGTGCCAAAGCCAAATCGTTGTCCAGGTATCATAGGTCAGAGGTTCAGAAGCCGTAGTCAGGGGGTCCAGAAGTCAAGCCAAGGTCAGGAGGTCCAAAGTCAAAAGCCGAAGTGGATGCTAGGACGTCAGGTAGATGACTAGTTGCTTCCACAAAGCCTCCTCCCAAAGCCTACAGCTATATAGCCCTCTGCTGGCTGTTGCCCATTTGGGCTAATTGCTGGCTCAGAGAGGCAGCCAGGATCCTGTTGCAACTCAAGCATCCTTGCTCTTAGAAGGGCCAGAATCCTCTCAAAACTCAGGGCTCAGGGAGCGTCTTGCTTGTGAGCGTGCCGCCCTCCTCCGATCCCTGAGGTCCTGACGGAGGCGGTCACGCACACGCGCCACCCGAGAGGGCGAGGCAGGGGGGCTGGGATCTTCTCCAGCAGGAGGCAGGGGCACTGGTGCAGGTGGCAGGGGCACAGTTTCTGCTGCAGGCTCAACTTCCTCTACAGGGTCCCCAGCACCCATGACAAAAGGAATGAATGTAAAAGTTTCCTCAGTCATGCTGTTTAGGATACAATCTATGTAGGGTGCAATCTTGCACCACTACCGCATTTTAAATCAAAATAAAGTGCCACAGATCAGGTCTCAAAACTGATGGAAAAACAACACATAAACAGATTGACAATTATATTATCTAGATTCGCTGTAAAAAAGTGAATGAACTAATCATTTGTATTCCCAATTAAATGGATGTTAATAGAAGCAAAGAAAGGCTAGAAATGGATGTTAATCTGTATATTTAGTAGGAAAAATAACTAATTTTTTTTTCAGATGTTTCAAATTTCTCAAGTGTTAATTGGGCCTAAAATTTTAGGCATGTTATTTAGTGTAATAGTCTGCCTCTTTGAGGAAACGCTCTTTCAATTCAACACCTCGTACCAATGGAATGCTTGCCATAACATATTTGGAAGTTTCAGTTTGCCATTGTATGTTAATAAAGATCTCATCAAAGTTGTGCTTTGAAGTCCCGCTGACTTCGGTGGAAGTGATTCAAGCACTTGATTAACTTTTCCTTTGAAATCTGTAGGACTTAGAAGGGCTTATCTTTGGATATAGTGTGCCCTTCATTATACAAAAAAAGATTCAAGTTCTGTGAAAAATGGTATTTTTGACCTTGACAGGGTTGCATGGAGGGAAATTCCACTCAATATACATATGTTTATTTCTTTAAACAAAGGTCCTGGTTTTCTTCCCATAGGGATTTAAGGCAGCAGGGGGTTAAAATTAAATAATAACATAATACATAATACAGCAAAAATAATTTAAACACAACAAAAGCCCCAGTTTAAACAACTAGCCAGCCAAAACAGTTGATATGAAGAAGGAGAATATCCCCAGAAGCTTTGTTAAAGCAGGGGATCAATATAATTACCAATTAAAACATATTCTGCATCAGAGTTATGTTCTTCTGCAATAAATTAATAACTACTATATATTTAATGTTAAATTAATTGAAAAGAAAAGAATATTATAGCCCAGGAACCCACGTTGTGCTGTTTAGGAAGTATTAACTGAAGGGGCAAAACTGTACCTTGACTGGAGTGAGAAAATACCTAGACGAAATACCTGAGAGAGAAGTGCAAATACCAATACAGCCCAAGAGGTGCTGATGTGCCTTCACTAATGAAATAAAAGGGACTCAAATACTTGGGTGCTGGAATGGTGAAGAATTACCAACATTCCATTCCTTCTTTCTTGCTGAAGTGAAAGAGGTCATGCAATTAAAGATTGTATGCATGGGTTATTTTGATAAGGCATCCTCAGCAAAGGGCAAATACCTCCAAGAAGGGTAAGAAGGGAGGGGACTCCAGCGAATTGATAAAGATCTGCCCTGCCCATCTTCAGGTTTTTGTTTCCAACTGCTGTAAAAGTGAAGCAGCGCAGAATAAGATTCAGCTGTAATTATATTCAAAGATAAATGAGATTCCACACTTCTTCTGCTCACTAACGCTGCATCTTGACAGATATTACCAGAAATATATACGCCATATTAAATGAAATACACTCTTTTTTTTAAAAAAAAAATTCTTCTTAAATTTGACCTTGTCGAGTCTGGATGCTTTCTCATTTGTGATGTTCTTCGTGTCCCACACTGATTCCTTTCATGACATTCCACTGTGCCAGTTCAGACATAGTGCTGTACCTCCACTGACCTTTGTAAATGGCAGTTACAGAGATGTATCCCCAGCTTAATCAGAAATGCACCTGATACCCCGCCATGGATACTCTGCACATCATCGTGCCGTTTGAGCATCTCCTTAGGATTTTACATCTGCAAGGCACAACAGGAAGCATCTGGGGAGTCAACATCTCTGCCAAAGGCTGCTGTTCTAACACATTTGGGAATCGATGCAACAACTTGATCAGGACTCTTAATCAAGCCTATTACTATTATCATCACAGGTCTGACCTGCCTTGCTTCGAGGAATTCAGGGAAGCATGTCTGATTCTTCTTGTTTTCTTTTATCCCCACAACAACCCTGTAAAGTGGATTAAGCTGAAACGTAAGTGACTGGCCAAAGGTCACTAGGATTTCCAGCTCTGGTCTGGGAAATACCTGGACTTTTGGACAATGGAGCCTGGGAAGGGAGAGACGGGACCTAGCAGGGTCTACCTTCCAAAGCAGCCATTTTCTCCAGATGAATTATCTTGGCTGTCTGGAAATCAATTGTTATAGTGGGAGATAGCCAGGTGCCAACTGGAGGTTGGCAAGCCCAGCTTCATGGCTGAGTGAGCATAATTTACGGGCAATGGACTGTCTCCAGTCCATTGCCCGTAAATTAAACCACACTGTTTCTCATCTTTAACCAATATGGAAATATAAAACAATGTCTGATGCAATATATTGTAGCTAGCCTGTGTTCTGATCTTGTGTTCTGATCACTGGTTCAGATTGTCTTACATGACATAAGGAATTGTGCAGTGATTAGTGCGTTGGACCAGAATCTGGGAGACCCAAGTCTGAATGGCCACTTTTTCATGGAATTTTGCTGGGCCAAAACCTACCTTGTAAATTTGATGCTATGATGATTGTCACAAAAAAAATAATCATTTTTTTCTTTGTTTGACTAATAAGAAAGAACAGTTGGGGAAAAGACTAGTGCCCATTTGTTGCTTGCTTTTTTATGTTATTGTTCTTAACAAGAAAAATGAAAAGGGGAGAAATACAAAAGGATCACTCCTTACAGCATGCCAAAAACACAAAAGGAAAAGACATTTATTTTTATTTAGTTATTAAATTGGGTTGGGGGGTTTTAGGCTGCTTTCCCCAGCAAGCAGGGCTCAGGATGGTATACAACAACAGGAAAATAATTAACTAAAAGTTAAAATAAACAATAACATACACTATACATAGACTGAAGTGTATACTCCATTCCAAGATGGTGAAAAGTAACAGTTTCACAGACTTTTTTTGGGGGGGAGGTCAGAGAATGGGGGGGTATGAGAGTGCTTGACAACATGCTGAACCATTGCTGCTCTCGACCAAATGCCTGGAAGAACATCTCTGCCTTACATGCCCTGTGGAGAGAGAACAGATCCCGTAGGGCACAGATGTTTTCCAGTAGGGAGTTCCGGGAGGTAGAGGCCAGGGCTGAGAAAGCCCAGCCCTCACTGAGGACAGTCAGATCTCTCTCAGGCTGGGGACCAAAAGGAGGTTTCCTGAGTGTAATGCTCTTCTCAGGGCATATTGAGAGAAAGCACATGGTTAACGTTATTGCTCCATAACATTATAAACAAAGCTCATTTTTTTTCTAGATTATTTTGCTTGCATTTTTTTTTACTACCAAGACTTAAAGAAGCCAGCAGGGAGTAGTTAAGCATTTTTGAACATATGAAGCTGCCTTATACTGAGTCAGACACTTGGTCCATCAAAGTCAGTATTGTCTTCTCAGATGGGCAGCGGCTCTCCAGGGTCTCAAGCTGAGGTTTTTCACACCTATTTGCCTGAACCGTTTTTTTGAAGATGCCGGGGATTGAACCTGGGACCTTCTGCTTCCCAAGCAGATACCACTGAGCCACCATCCCTGAGCAGAAATGGTGGTCAAAGCTGTCCTTAGAGCCATGCCCCACCCCCAATCCATCTTGGGCCTTTCTAGACTACTTTTTGAAGCTAAGCTATACTTCTGGAAATCCTATAAAAGTCACATGTAGAATTTCTCCTGAAAGGTATTTGAACTCCCCCTCAGCCACCTCCCCCTCAGCCTCTTCTACCTGCTGTCCCCTCTGTCCATGTTTGCTGGCCTGCAGCTCCCACACTTCTTTGCAAAGCTTATGCTTCCATTGCAGGAGCTCTGCATTCCAGACTACAAAGCTGCTTTTTTCCCGGGGGTCACGGATACAGACCAGCTGGTACTCCTCTTCTTGCAGAAAGGACACAACCTGGTGGTGATGTCCACATGCAACCTCTGTGCCAATGTCCTGACCCTTGGGAGAATGGCCAGGTGCCAGCTGGTGTCCAGCAAGGACTGCATTTCAAGACTGGCAGCATCCCAGGTGGCCTCAACAGTACTCCCCAGCCCTAGAGCATTCTTCAGCACCAGGTAAATTATGTGTGCTAGGCAGACAATGCCCTTGAGGCACACAGCCCTCACCACTACCAACACGTTGGTGCTGGCGTCTGTGACCATGCAGCCATAGTCCACAAATGATGTCGCCACCACCCACCCACTCCCTCAGGCTACTCTGTATCAAGGTGGCAGTGTTTTTTTGCTGTGTGCTTTGCATCCATTCCCTGCACATGGAACAAAACCACTTTGTGGCCTAGTGGCAGGACTGTCCCAGCCATGCCTGGGCAGAGAAGTCCTCTGGTTGCCACCAGTGGGTAATGAGAGAGAGGCAGCCATACTGCTGGCTGCTCCAGAAGTCTGTCATGAAATACATGGTTCTGCCTTGCACCTAGCACCCCAGAATTAGGAACAAGTGAATGTGCCCAGCATTTAACTATGAACAGTCAACAAAGGAAAGTGTGTGGAACCAAGCTGAGCTGAGTGTATATATAGCCTTCTGATCCCATAGAGCAGAATGGGACCTCTGTTACTGGCAGCCAGCAGTGTCTGTTAAGATTTGGAGGGCTCCTATTGGTGTTTCCAAGGCTGGAGAATTCAGACCCCCCCCCCTTCCATCATTGCCTTGGAGTTGTGTAAACAGTTTAATTGAGCAGAGACAGTCTGGCTGGAACTGTAATCATTCACGAGCTGCCACAAACCACCACTAACAGCACCAACATTTGTGAAATGTTCATGCTGGGTGCCCTTCCACAAACATAGCTTCGTGAACCACAAACTGGCCCAGATTCGTAATGAAATTTACTTCATGAGCCAGTTCATGCCCATCCCTAGTCCCCTCCACATAGCCTTGCTGTTTAAACATTGTCCATGGATCGTATAGTTTTTTAAAGGTAGTATATAACGATCAAATGCAATGATGGAACAAAGGGGGGAGTATGCAATCTCTGAAACAGGAAAGTCCTGAGCTACTAAGGACCTTAGAGATCAAACCCAGCCTCTTAAGTGTAAGACCATTAACAAAATGGTTTTGTTGGTTCTGTAGTCAGGAGGCTACCAACAGTTAGTAAATGCAAACAGAACAATTTCTAATTGAACGTCCAGTTTCCTGTTGTAACGAGGTTATCTTGGCTACATAGCCTGAGTCACAAAGGATACCAATGAATCACTATTTGAACTAAATAAGAATTACACATTTATGTGTCATTTGCCCTTCATCATGGGCACTTTTCAGATTCTATTGTACAGCTATTTAGATACAAAAGGTATTGTTTTTAAAATTCCATACACTTACCCCTCCCTCCCAGATACTGGTCAAAGGTGTTCTTGGTGGGAAGTAAGTATAACTTCTTAGTGTAAAGGTCAAATGAGAAGAGACATAGAGACCATTATGTTCAGAACTCTGAAACATTTTTTTCCCCTTTGCGAATAACAGCCAATCCATTTTGATCAGGACCATAACAGAGAGATTAACCTTTCCCTTGGCCATTTTTCCAAGTCTCAAAATAATCCTATGTAATATGTGGAATATGTCATTCCACTGGGCAAATAAAGGCACTTTGCAAGTTATCTGCATCTTTGTGTCAATAGAGAAAAGGCTCATTTCAGGTAATGGTAATGTGATCAAGACTTAAACACTGCCTCTTCCATGTCATGGTCACAATTCAAATTGAGTGCTGTATGGCTGCTTTTTTGAAAAAAGAAATCAGGGTTTTCAAACAGGAAACATAGCCTAGTCTAGTTTGATTCTGGATGAGGGCATGAGCCAGGGCAGTTTGGGGAAATGTTATCAAGTCAACTATACAGACCAGTCAAGCCACCAAAAATGTTTAAAAATGTGTCAAGGCTCATTAGCTCTAAGCTGCAGAGTCTCGTGAGCAAAAATTTTACTTTGTGAGCTACTGGCATTCAAATTGTTTTTTTCTGAACTAAGACAAAAATGTGTGAGCTAGAAGCTAAAAATCTGTGCGCTAGCTCATGCTAGCGCAGCTTAGAAGGAACACTGATAGGGACATTTATTAATCACCAGAATGCATATAGATCTTACCATCAAAGAGGACTGAGCAGAGAGGTCTATTTTTCAACAGCATGGTTTACACCAGTCCCATCGCTGGCTCACTGCATTATGGAGGGCAAGTCTGTAGCTATGGCAGGGCCTATAGGGTCCCAGCCCCACCACTTTAGCACCAGGGCCAGGGTCCTGGCCCCACCTGGCCCCATCACTTCTGCTGCAGCTGACTAAGAGAGGGAGAAGGATGACAGCGTTGGACATTCTTGCCTCTCTCCAGCAGCTATGGTGAGTGCTTGAATTGTGGTGAGTGTTTGAGCCAATCTGAGTCAAGGGGGGAAGGGTGGGCTGTTTCTCATCTCCTCTTCCCTCCCCCAGTGCTTCCTTTGGGCCCAAGGTTGTGTGCAGCCCACTGTTCCTTCTCCTGCCTGCCATCCAGGCTCTCTCCCAGGCTTCTTGGCTGCTGTTCCCAGGCTCTCTCCCCAGGCTTCCAGCCCTGCTCTCAAGCATGGGATTGGCACCATGAGGCCCCAAGAGGCAAGGCACCACTGAGTTGGGGCTCATTGTGAGCCATGTTGGGCTCAGTCTGCAGAGATTTTGCCATCACTGGAGCATCCTTCCCACGGGCTTCCTCCCTGCCTCCAATCGCAGCTGGCTGGAGCCACCTCTCTGCCTTCCAGCACTGAGAACCTGGCTGGGGCAACCAAACCAGGTACCCCCTGTCCCCCGCTAAACAAAACTTGAAATCCTGGCTGTTGCCTTGATAAAGGGCTCTAATTTTATTCTTTATAAGCAGTGGCTCCTCTTTTTGCTGGCTATTATTTCACATCTGGTGCTGCACGTTATACCTGTTAGCTACAGGGGGATTTGCTTGCACATGCTGGCATATGGACAATATTACAGGGTCTAGGAAGATGTTGTTTGTCCCCAGGGCTCTTTCTGTAGAAAAAGCCCAGCAGGAACTCATATGTGCATTAGGCCATACACCCCGACATCACCATTGTTTCACACAGGGCTTTTTTGTAGAAAAAGCCCAGCAGGAACTCATTTACATATCAGGCCACACCCCTGACACCAAGCCAGCTGGAACTGTGTTCCTGTGCATTCCTGCTCAAAAAAACTCCTGCTTGTCCCCTTTCTGATGATGGGGAATGCTGTCAACTAACAGAGGCAAATATTTTTCTCAGGTGTGTTGAGATACAGAGGTGATAGCAATAAATGCTATCTGACTCCCCTAGATGCCAGGATGAGATGGCTGGACAGTGTTACTGATGTAAGAAACATGAATTTGAGCAGACTTCGGAGGATGGTGGAAGACAGGAGGGCCTGGCGTGACTTTGTCCATGGGGTCGCAAAGAGTCGGACTCAACTGTGCGACTGAACAAAAAAAAAAATGTTACACAGAAAGAGAAGTTACAGAGACAGGGGCAACACTTACAACTAGCTTTTTATCTCGCTCATTCTCCAAGGATCTCTGGGTAGTGTTCACGGACCTCCACAATTTTATCTTTTTAACAATCCTGTGAAATCAGTTAGGCAGAGAGAATGCTAAAAATTTATGGCTAACACAGGCATCTAACAGAAGGTAAGTGATGAGAATCTGCAATCTCTTGATGGCTTTCCCTAAAAGAAGCCGATGGAGTTAGGCATGTGGCAGTTGTGTGGACTAATCATTTCCACTGTGCCATTTCTTCAATAATCTTCCCAGAATTTGTTTAACAGTTGGAATAAATTAATTCTGCATTGATAAACAGCTGCCCAACAGTGCCATTTAAGATCACTTTCCCAGGAGTATGCTTGATTGAACAGACCTCAGTAGGATACTGAGCAGACTTCTTGCTTGGCTTGGCTTTTTAAATGACCGTATCATTTTACTGAAAACAATGCATATTGTACAAATATTATAGCAAAGACAATTCTGAAGGCTTTGTTTCTGAGAATCGGTTCACCTAGTGTCGTTGTTCTTTACGATTATTCTTTCCCCTTCTTTTGTTCCCTCCAGTTAGATTGGGGGGATGTGGAAGAGCACTGGCTATTGGCGCAGTAAAGGGGGAAAAAATGCTCAGAATAAACCCTGGTTGTTCCTAATGTTCACCCTATCTGTTCCTGCTGTTCTGGAAACTTTCCATTCTTCTTGGGTCATTCTTTCCACTTGCGCAAAGAACACTGAGATCAGTCTGAGGTTTCTGTCGGAATTTGACATTTCAACCGCTGACCTGAGTAAAGATGTGCATTTTAAAAAACATGTTCATATTTAGCTCCTTTTAGTTTGAACTTCTGTTTTATCCATTTTAATTTTTACATGTGTTTGATGTCTTTATTGCCGGGGGGGGGGGCGTTATGTTGGTTTCCGTGGGAAGCACATTCCTGGGTCACATTTTCAGGGATTGTGTCCCTCACCCAAGAGATCCTTCCTGCCAAATTTCAGACAGATATGAGAAAACATCTCTGTTTTACATAGAATTAAAATTCTCACTTGCAGAGTGGGAACATGAATTGTTTTGCTCTTCAAAAAAGCAGAGAGCAAGAAATAGAGCAACCCTACGGTATTTAATGTCAATAAAATGGGAATAAGAATTAAAAAAAAAAACCACCATGGGACAAAGGAAACTAGACCAGTCCCTTTCCCCCTAATTATCTTGCTGTGCCTAAATATTTAAGTCTCCACTTGAGCAGGAAATGAACCTGGCTGGGAAAAACAGACATCAAGCACTAGGAAATAATGTGGAAGGGCATTAGAGAATGCAGGGTTTAGTTCCCCCTCTGTTTTTGCACACTAATTATTTGTTTTAAAACATACATGTTCATTGCATGCTAATGGCTAGTACTTTAGGCATAAAATACCTTCTTCTCAATTACTGTTTCCACCACTAAATTCATAAACAGTGAGCCATCACAGACTAAAAGGGAAGCATAAGATTTGCTACCAGAATTATAACTTGATTTTACTACAGTTGCAAAAATAATAATAATAATAATACTACCCACCGTCATGTCATGGGCTCCAATGTGGTGTAATGGTTAACAGTGGCAGACTCAAATCTGGAAAACCAGGTTCATTTCCCCTCTCTTCCACATAAAGCCAGCTGGGTGACCTTGGGCCTGTCACAGTTCTCCCAGAGCTCTCTCAGCCCCACCTAATTAACAGGGTGTCTGTAGTGGGGAGAGAAAAGGAAAGAGATTGTAAGCCACTCCAAGACTTTTTCGGGTAGCGAAGGGTGGAGTATAAAAGCCAACTCTTCTTTTTCTAGTTTGATCCTTAGTTTAATGCACCAAGAAAAGGTGCCTATGAGGCTCATATGATTTTATTTAAAATCAGTTTTATTTTATTAAAGAAATGGAGAGGGAGGATGGATAACAACAGGAAAAGAAAGAGATTGAATTCCATATCTTTAGGCCTTCATTTTTATTTTCTCACCTGGTTTCTTTTCAAGAAACAGCCTCTTAATTCCCATACGCCCAAATTTAAAGAAAGGATTAGTTTCCACAGGACAAATGTTTCTGGTTTCATGTTAGAACAAACTCTGAGAACAATGGACCATTTCACTATTAGAAGGAAGACAGCCTTGTCTTAGAACTAGGGTTGTCAGCTCAGGGATGGGAAATAGCTGGAGATTTTGGAGCCTGAGGCCAGGGTTTGGGAAGGAGAGGGACTTCAGTGGAGTAGAATATCATAGACTCCAGTTTACCTGGAGAAAATGACCACTTTGGAAGGTAGGCTTTATGGCATAGAGCCTACCTTCCAAAGTGGTTATTTTCTCCAGACAGACTGATCTCTGTCATCTGGAAACCGGTTGTAATTGAAGGAGATCTCCAGTCAACCTTGGAGGTTGGGCCACCCTAAATTCTGACAGATCCCATGAACAATTTCATGAATATGCCTTTCCGACCCATGATATTACCTCTCAGGCTCTCCCTCATAAAAAGACACAATTTGTCTGTGAATAACAACCCAATCATATTAATATTTCCTCAGAAATAATTATCAGTGGTATCAATAGGATTTGCTTTCAAAAAAAGACTACTTAGGGCAGTATCATAGAGACTTTAGAGACTAATCTACAGCAAAGAAGCCAAAGCTGCATCCATACTGGGTTAAGGTTAGGGTGACCAGCCTCCAAGCGGGGCCTGGAATTCTCCTGGATTTACAACTAATTTCCAGAACTATATAGATCAGTTCCCTAGAGGAAATGGCAGCTTCAGAAGATGGATTCTCTGGCATCACATCCTTACTGAGCTCTCACCTCTCCTTAAACCTCACTCTCTGTTCCTAAATCTCCGGGAATTTTCCAGCCTGCAAGTTAGGAACCCTAGTTAGGGCATGGGTAAACCTGCCTTAATTAACCAACAGGTAACATGGTTTTATTTTAATTAACCAACAGGTAACAAGAAGTAAATGTAGATCTCTAGCAGATAAAAGTAAATAAAATACAACTTCTGGAATGGGTGACTGTGAGTCAGTAGCTTTAAAAAGAAAGCTAGAAGGAATTATTCCCTAATAAAACTTCTGTGTTGTTTAGAAGGTTTTCTGCAAAAACTGGCCATTGCTACCATATTATACGCACTGGTACAAACTCCTTTTGCCTGGTATAACATGCAGTTGTTATAAGTACTAGGCATAGGCCTTCTGTTGCAGATGGTTACTAGCTTTTCTCACTACTGTCCACATATGGTATGAGTTGAATGCACTGTCTTCTGAACAGAGCAAGAACTTGAAAGGTCATTAAAGCCTTTGAACCAAGGCCACATCCTGCTTTCGCCATGAAGCAAGAGGATCATATAACAGAAAAGGTGGTGACCTACATTTGCTTCTCCCAAAATCCTAGGGAGGGGAAGGGGAGAGTAACGCTGACAATTCCTTTCTTGTTATTTATTTATTTAAAACATTTATACCTCACCTCTTCATAAAAATATCTATATGGCAGCACTCAGCTTTTAAATGATAAATAACAACAACTCAATAAAGAAACCCAAACGCTTGATAATAAGATTTACAGTGCAATCCTATGCATTCCAGTTTAGGAAACTTCCAGACCTTTGGTATCTGGTAAGAAACTGGAAGCCTCTACAGACTTTTTGCAACAGACATAATCCATGTAATTTTTACCTGCTAGCAGTTTAGTGGACATATTTTGAACCAGTTAAAGCAGTGGTGTTAGGGTTGCCAGCTCTGAGTTGGGAAATACCTGGAGATTCTGGAAGGTAAAGAAGAAGAAGAAGAAGATGAAGATATTGGATTTATATCCCGCCCTCCACTCCGAAGAGTCTCAGAGTGGCTCACAATCTCCTTTCCCTTCCTCCCCCACAACAGACACCCTGTGAGGTAGATGACGATATTGGATTTATATCCCGCCCTCCACTCCGAAGAGTCTCAGAGCGGCTCACAATCTCCTTTCCCTTCCTCCCCCACAACAGACGCCCTGTGAGGTAGATGAAGATATTGGATTTATATCCCGCCCTCCACTCCGAAGAGTCTCAGAGCGGCTCACAATCTCCTTTCCCTTCCTCCCCCACAACAGACACCCTGTGAGGTAGATGAAGATATTGGATTTATTTCCCGCCCTCCACTCTGAAGAGTCTCAGAGCGGCTCACAATCTCCTTTACCTTCCTCCCCCACAACAGACACCCTGTGAGGTAGATGAAGATATTGGATTTATATCCCGCCCTCCACTCCAAAGAGTCTCAGAGCGGCTCACAATCTCCTTTCCCTTCCTCCCGCACAACAGACACCCTGTGAGGTGGGTGGAGCTGGAGAGGGCTCTCCCAGCAGCTGCCCTTTCAAGGACAACCTCTGCCAGAGCTCTGGCTGACCCAATGCCATTCCAGCAGCTGCAGGTGGAGGAGTGGGGAATCAAACCCGGTTCTCCCAGATAAGAGTCCGCACACTTAACCACTTCACCAAACTGGCTCTCCAGTGGAGCCTGATGAGGGTGGGGTTGCCAGGTCTTACCTGGCTCCAGGTCAGGGACTCTTCTTGCACATGCTTTGCACATGCAGCATGATGACATCACCCGGAAGTGATGCTATCGTGCTGGGCACATTGCCAGGGGGATGCTCTATCACTTCGGGGGGGGGGGAACCCTCTAATAATAGAATTTCCCCCCGAAGTGATAAGAGTGTTCCCCCAGCAATATTAAGAGTTTTTTCCCAGTGATAGAGCATCCCCCTGGCAATGTGCCCAGCAAGATGGCATCAACGCATTGGCCACATTGTGGAATGCCAGCGCTCTTCAGGGGCAGGGCTCCCCCTGGTGGCCAACTCCGTGGCGGTGGGTTGGGGCCCTCAAAATTGGAAGAAACCCCACCCCTGGCAGGAGGCTAGGAAACCTAGATAAGGGAGGAATTTGGTGAGAGGGACCTCAGCAGGTTACAATGCCATAGAATTGACCTTCCAAGGCAGCCATTTTCTCCATGGGAACTGATCTTGGTTGTCAGAAGATCACCAGGTGCCACCTGGAGGTTGGCAACCCTAAGAGGAATCTTATTTATTTGTTACGATACATGTCACTTTGTCGGGCCAGGCCATCTATGCCATAAAATGTAATGCCAAGTACTAGAGTTATGAACTTTATAAAAGACACATGCAAACCCGATTAATGATAGTATTTTAACTCAAAATACAATCAAAAGTAATTGATTCCCAGCAGTAAAAGCAATTAATTTACTGTGGAGCCCACAAAAGCCCCAATAAAAGTATTCAATGATATGATAGCGCCCCCCCAAAAGGATACCGTAAAAGAGGTAGTACCTTATATTTCCATATATACCAGTGGTTTGCAGTCCAGGGCAGGCCAGTTATAGCCCCCGGGCCTCGTGTTTGACACCCCTGAGTTAAAACAAACAGCTGTCAAAGACCACCTTACATCAAGCACGTTGTTATGCAACATTCCAGCATAAAAAGAATCCTTCAGAATGAGGATAATTATGGCTATCACACCTCTCAAGGAAAATGAGCTGAAGCTAATTAAAGCTACTATGTGCTACAGAGGAAATTTGTATCTGTCTGTGACCTCTCAGTTTAAAAATGCAGCCAAACTCTGTATCTGCTCCTTAAAGGGAATTTCAACTTCCATCCAGAACAGGATACAAGCATAGCCAGCTTCAGGAGGGGATTGGATAAACATGGAACAGAGGTCCATCAGTGGCTATTAGCCACAGCCTATTGTTGGAACTCTCTGTCTGGGGCAGTGATGTTCTGTATTTTTGGTGCTTGGGGGGCACAGTGGAAGGGCTTCTGGCGTCCTGGCTCCACTGATGGACCTCCTGATGGTGCCTGGTTTTTTTGCCACTGTGTGACACAGAGTGTTGGACTGGATGGGCCATTGGCCTGATCCAACATGACTTCTCTTATGTTCTTATGTGACACAGAGTGTTGGACTGGATGGGCCATTGGCCTGATCCAACATGGTTTCTCTTATGTGACACAGAGTGTTGGGCTGGATGGGCCATTGGCCTGATCCAACATGGCTTCTCTTATGTTCTTATGTGATACAGAGTGTTGGACTGGATGGGCCATTGGCCTTATCTAACATGGCTTCTCTTATGTTCTTATGTGACACAGAGTGTTGGGCTGGATGGGCCATTGGCCTGATCCAACATGGCTTCTCTAACATGGCTTCTCTTATGTGACGCAGAGTGTTGGACTGGATGGGCCATTGGCCTGATCTAACATAGCTTCTCTTATGTTCTTATGTGATACAGAGTGTTGGACTGGATGGGCCATTGGCCTGATCCAACATGGCTTCTCTTATGTTCTTATGTGACACAGAGTGTTGGGCTGGATGGGCCATTGGCCTGATCCAACATGGCTTCTCTTATGTTCTTATGTGACACAGAGTGTTGGGCTGGATGGGCCATTGGCCTGATCCAACATGGCTTCTCTAACATGGCTTCTCTTATGTGACACAGAGTGTTGGACTGGATGGGCCACTGGCCTGATCCAACAGGGCTTCTCTTATGTTCTTATGTGACACAGAGTGTTGGACTGGATGGGCCACTGGCCTGATCCAACATGACTTTTCTTATGTTCTTATCTGCTGGCTTACCTGACTCAGTTGGAAAGGAGTAATAGACACTTCAGTCCATGGCTCTGAATGATCTCTCTCAACTGTTTCATATAGACGGTTAATAATATGAAAGATGAAATGAAACTCTGTGAGGCTCCATATTTTAGATATCATAGAGTGGAGCAGTTGTTTCCCAGATCACCTTCTGAAACTAGTCAGCCAGACAAGAACAGAATCACCAAAATACTGTGCCACAGAAACCTACAATAACTAGTAGCAAAAGCCACTGACATAGAGTCGCCGGCTCTGGGTTGGGAGATTCCTGGAGATTTGGGAGATGAATCCAGGGAAAGACAGTTTGGGGAAGAGAGGGAGCTTAGCGGGGTAAAATGCCATAGAGCCCACCCTCCAAAGTAGACATATTTTCTCAGGGGAACCAATCTCTGTAGTCTGGAGAGCAGTTGTAATTCTGGGAGGTCTCCAGGTACTGCCTGGAAGTTGGTAACACAAACTGAGAAGTACATGAGACTTAACAAGGTCACATACTAATCGAACCTTTCCCTTGAAATGAGTCCAATTGCATTCAAAGAAAGTTTATATCATACAGCTGCTGTTTTCTCAAGTGCCTTGCTAAAAAGGAGATATTTTCTACTGGGCAATAATTGTTTAAATTTTCTAGTCCTGCTTTTTAAGGAATGGTTTCATGACTGCCTCACTCAAGATGGCTGAAAAGTTTACCTCCTTTTTACTATACCAGTGACTCAGCCAGCCCCGTAGCCAGGATTTGAAGAATTGGGGGGGCCTGATTTTTTCAGGGGGCACATAGTGGCCCCAACCTCCATGGCCTTCTCTCCTACCACCGCTGAGGAGGAAAGCTGCCAGCTCGCTGCCATATAGCCTCCCCCCTCCCCACAGCTGCCCCAAGGTGATCTCTTTCCACCCCTCTTCTAGCAGCTCTGGTGGGGAGCCACTCAGAGGTTTAGATACGTGCCACATGGTCTCCTGCCCTTACCTATAGCATGATCCAGCTAGGCAAGCCCAGCGGGACAAGGGGGGGGGGTGGAAGGCACCACCAAGTCACAACTGACTTCTGGGGCTACAAGACCTCCAATTCGGATTTCTTCCTGTCAGAGTGCAGCTCCCACCCTCACTCAGGTGGCCATCGAGACCAGGCCAGAAAAGCCCTGCAGGTGAACATCACCTCTCCACTGATCCCCAGCCCCAGACTGCAGCCGGGACCTCCAATTGTGTGCGCCAGCCTACCCTACCCTGCCCTGTCTGCAATGGAGCCATCCGCCCCCTACCCCCGCCGCCCCACTTGAGGGCCAGAACGGCCTCTTCTTGCAGGCACCCTCTAGCCCAACATCAGCCCGACGTGGAGCTTAACTTTCAGTCCTGGGCTCCGAAAGTGCCCTGTTGTTTCTGCTTTCTGAGAGGTCAGAGATTTCTTCCAGCCCCTAAGCAAGCAGAAGCAAGGTGGAGCTTAACTTTCAGTTCTGGGCGCTGAAAGTGCCCCGTTGTTTCTGCTTGCTGAGGTGTCAGAGAATTCTTCCGACCCCTAAGCAAGCAAAAGCAACTGTGTATGATCACGTCCCCTAAGCAAGCAGAAGCAACGGTGTATGACGACGGCAGAATGGAGAAGGATGCAGCTGAGGCACTGGAGGCTGGTTAGGGGCCCCGAGTCAGGGGGCCCTGCCTAGCAGTCAGGGGGCTGTGTGCCCACAGGCCCCCTCGTAGCTACGGGCCTGGACTCAGCCAGTAATTTCCTGTGGCCAGGACTTCTAAGGGTCACTGTTGGGTCCCTTCATTCCCCTCATGAAAGGAAATCACATGAAAGGAAATCACATGACTTGCCCAGCTCTCTGGAGCCATTGGGTGACCAGGACCCCTGGAATTTTGTTTCACTATTCCCCCCTTTCTCTTGGAGCACTACTTCTGACTTGATACTATGGTCCAAGATGGGCAAGAGTCAAATATAGCCACACTCCTCCAAGCAACTTGTCTACATCTTGGGTTCTCAACAACTGTAATTCATCCAAGAAAACTGAATAAAAGTATCCCGATGGCATTCCGAGACTGGTCTGCTATAACAAAAGAGTACAAGTCATCACAGATTTGTCATTTTATCTGTAAAATGCTCAGAAAAAAATATCATACAAAAAGATGGTGATGTAAGCATACTTCACCACATGGAATATATGCTCTCAACGGTGCTCATTCTTATTCACTGCGAGTTGTCCACTTGTGTTCTAGATGTCTACCAACATCTGTTTAGTTATTGTGGGTGAAAGCCTACGTAAATATATGATGTATTCTAAAAACAGCTGAATGTGTAGCTCGTTCTGTCTTATGAGCTAGAAGATGAGATATATAGGATATATGGGTGCTCTCAGACTCACTGTTGTAGTACTGCAGAGAATAAGAGTTCTTCTAAGTTGGTAAGAAAATTGCAACTACAACAGCAGGAGTTTTATTCAACAACAACAAAAACGTACCTTAAGCAATGCCTTCTCCTGTATGAACCTATCCATTCACTCTGGTCACCTTCAGAGGCTCTGCTTCGGTTGTCCCCACCATCTGAATCTAGATGGGCAGCAATCTGAGAAAGGGCTCAGTCACTGCATCAAAATTTTGCACTTTCTTTCTCCTCAGGGAGATACATCTGTCTCTGTCTATTGGTTTCTTCCTCCAGTGAGTGAAGGCTTTTTTGTTTTGGCATACCTCCCAATCACAGTTATTGGCCCTCCTCTCTGATTTTGGCATTCTATGTTTATGAGCTTTTACTGGTTTTTTAAAAAACATTAAATGTTTTTAATTGTTCAAATGTTTTTACGTTTGCCACTTTGGGGACCCTAACTGGGTAGAAACATAAAAATGTTTTAAATTAAAAAAAAAATTACGGGCAACAGACTTTTCAGTAATACAGTCATTAAACTGTAAAAAAATAGCAATTTTAAATGTTCTATTAATAGTGTTCTTTCAACAGCCAGGATCTAGTGTCAATAGCTACATGAAAAATATTGTCACTTTTCCAGTTACATGGAATTCTCCCCAGCAGGAAAAAGTGTAACTGGCTGTTCTACTGAACAGCCTGATACCATAGCCAAAAGTGGAGCAATTACATCATCTCTGACTGCTTTATAATAATTACAAAACAACAGCACATGGGATACTGTGTCTATCACCCATATACCAAAAGGACATAGTCAGTCATTTGAAGGGAGGTGCGAGTAATGACCTTCAAGTATAGTTTAATGCTAATATGTTACAACATGTTAATGTAATAAGTTCTCCTGTATTATGGTACATTTAAGGGTTTTTTTTAAAAGTGTACATTTCTTGAGTACAAAAGGTTTAGATCCATGGCTAAAGGTGAACAAGGTCTACATGCCCCACTAAACATATTCTGGTAATCTATATCACAAACCCTTTGCTCAACCAATGTCTGTACCTTCTTCAGATTGGACTGCAATAGAAAATCCAACAATGTTAATTTCTTTAATTTTTACTTTCTTCTAGGCTTTTTTGGAGCAGGAATGCAGTTCTGGCTGGCTTGGCATCAGAGGGTGTGGTTTAATAGGCAAACGAGTTCCTGCTGGACTTTTTCTACAAAAAGCCCTGTGAAACAATTGTGATGCTAGGGGGTGTGACCTAATATGCAAATGAGTTCCTGCTGGGCTTTTTATACAATTGGCAAACTACCGACCGGTGTCCAATTTACCATTTTTAGGTAAAATTATTGAGAGGGCAGTGGCGTTACAGCTACAGAGATTTCTAGATGACGCTTCTGTCTTAGACCCGTGCCAGTCTGGCTTCCGACCAGGCCACGGGACGGAGACGGTCCTGGTCGCCTTGGTGGACGACCTCCAGCGGCAACTGGATCGAGGCGGCGCGGCAATACTGATGTTATTAGATCTGTCGGCTGCGTTTGATACAGTCGACCATCGGTTGCTGATCCACCGCCTCGCCGACATAGGGGTTGAGGGGCTAGCCTTACAATGGCTTTCCTCCTTCCTCATGGGTCGGGGACAGAGGGTGGCAATTGGGGGTGAGCAATCCCAGAGGCGCACACTAGACTGTGGGGTGCCCCAGGGAGCAGTTCTCTCCCCGATGTTATTCAACATCTATATGCGCCCCCTCGCCCAGATTGCCCGGAGATTTGGGCTGGGTTGCCATCAATACGCAGATGACACCCAGCTCTATCTACTAATGGACGGCTGGCCCGCCTCCGCCCCGGGGAACCTGGACCGGGCTCTGCGGGCTGTTGCAACGTGGCTTAGACTGAGTGGGCTGAAGTTAAATCCAGCGAAGACAGAGGTTCTCCATGTGGGTCGTGGCACTCTGGGGAAGGAAATATCTCTCCCGGCCTTTGACGAGGCGCCGCTAAAGACGGCGCAGCGGGTAAAGAGCCTGGGCGTCTTACTGGAGCCTTCATTATCAATGGAGGCCCAGATAACAGCCACTGCCAAATCAGCCTTCTTCCACCTGAGGCGGGCGAGGCAGCTGGCCCCTTTCCTAGAGCGTCAGGACCTAGCAATGGTGATCCACGCGACGGTCACCTCAAGACTGGACTACTGTAACGCTCTCTACATGGGGCTGCCTCTGTACCGGACCCGGGAGCTGCAGCTAGTGCAGAACGCGGCGGCCAGGCTGTTACTTGGTCTCCCAAGATGGGAGCATATACGGCCAGGGCTGCGCGGACTGCACTGGCTGCCAATCGTATACCGGATCCAGTACAAAGTGCTGGTCATAACCTTTAAAGCCCTATATGGCCAAGGACCGACCTACCTGAGGGACCGTCTCTCCCCATATGAGCCCCAGAGAGCACTGAGGTCAGTGGGGAAAAGCAGACTGAATATCCCTGGGCCAAAAGAAGTTAAACTTCAAAGCACCCGCACTCGGGCCTTTTCCGTTGCGGCCCCACAACTCTGGAACCAACTCCCAGAGGAGGTGCGGGCCCTGCGGAACTTAGACCAGTTTCGCAGGGCCTGAAAGACCGCCCTCTTCAAACAGGCGTTCACCGATAACTGAATTAATGTTTACCGCCAGATTAATAACGTTTACCGCCAGTGTTGATTTAGGAATGTTTTAATTAATTATCGATTATTGACTGATTTTAATGTGAATTTTAATGTGAATTTAATGTTTTTATTACTGTATTGTTTGCTTGAGGTGTTGTTAGCCGCCCTGAGCCTGCTTCGGCGGGGGAGGGCGGGATATAAATAAAAAAATTTTTACATTACATTACATTACATTACAAAAAAGCCCTGACTTTCTTCTATTTGTTCATAGTCCATCTTTCAATACTAAAGGGTAAAACTAGAATATGGATTTCTATAGTAAAATAGTCAACCAAAATTTTATGGCTGTAGCCCTTGCAATAGCTGTCAATAAACATAATTCCACCTTGAGGTTCATAACTGAATTGTTACACATTTAGGGAACCCCAGAACAATTCTAAGGAATCAAGCCTATATCTTCTGTATGGTTGAAATATATCCATCAAGCCATATAGGTAACCCATAAAGTACATGAGACACCACTTTAACTCTCCCTGAATATATTAACTGCAGCAGAACATCCATTCTGAAATAATAGAATCAAGTAATTCTTTAAACAGATTGTTTCCATTTGCTCGTGCACCCTGGAAATGTGTAATCCATTTACCAGAGAAATTAAATACTATGCCCAAATACTTATAGAACTGTACTTGACCTAGCAAATGCCCATCCACAGGCCCTCTAAACTCTGCTGTTTGCAAAGACCATAACTTTTGTTTTATCATAATTCATTTTCGAATAGTTGCTTCTGCGATACTTTGGAAATTCTTAAGAGTATGTGAGAGAAACAATTTGGTTTGAGAAAGAACGGCTGCATCATCAGCATATAATAAAGCATTAATTTTGACTTCATAACTTCAACTAACTTTAAAGGATGGGAATCGACCTTTTAAAGACTGGGGATCAGGTTGCTGAAAGTAGATTCAGCAGAAATGCAGCAAGTATACAGCCTCACTATGTACGTGTGCATGTTAAGTGGTCTCAACTCTACAAACCCTAATGATGTTACCAGCCGTGAAAACCTGAAATCTTTGGTCTCAAGTAACTTCCAACTTACACTGACCCTATGAATTAATGAACTCCAGAGTGTCCTGTCATTGACAGCCTTGCTCAGATCTTGCAAAGTGAGGGCTGTGGCTCCACGGATTGTGTCAATCCCTCTCACGTTGTGTCCTCCTCTTTTCTTGCTGCCTTCAAGTTTTCCTAGCATTATTGTCTTGTCCAGCGAGTCTTGTCTTCTCATAATATAACCAAAGCATTATAACCTCAGTTTTGTTGTTTGAGTTCCTCGGAAGAGTTCAGGCTAGATTTGATCTACAAGCCACTTATTTGTCCTTCTGGCAGTCCATAGTATCCATAATATTTTTTTCTCCAGCACCACATTTCAAACGAATACATATCAACTCCTTTATTAGACCCCTGTTTCAGTAAAGACGCCTTTTGCCTAAGCTGTCAAAATACGGGAATGTTCAGAATGTTCAACTGGTGTTAATGCCAAGTCCTACTTGAAAATAGGGCTGAGACTCCAAGATCAAGATGTTTTCTTGTATTCTAGTGGCAGTTTAAGCTCTTCCTGGCATACTTCATGACGCTTTTAAACATATTTAAGCTCTTAAAAGCTGGGTGGGGGATAAATAATTAAAAGACTGCATGCTTTCCTTCCCTATCCAACTTTGTAAGCTCTAAGATTTGGTGAGAACATCACCTTGATGGGGAAGGATAGGATTTAAACATATTTATCTTGTTTTTAAGTGTGTATTTTATACACATTTTGTTTGTGTGCATGTTGATGCTCTAAAACACTGAGACAAGCAAATTAATTAATTTTCTGGCCAGGCGCTGACAACTGTTTCTCATTGTTGGCAATGTTGCATAAATGAAAGCGAGTTTGCTATAATGTATTTGACATAGAAAGAAAACACTAACTGCTATGTAATCTGTATCTGAATTACATTAGTGTACAGGCTAACAAGATGGTGATGATTTTAAGCTGTTAATAAAGCTTAAGTCTCATTGTATTGAACGAGTTTTTATACAGGTAAGTATAACCGGAGCTTTTTGGTAGAAAAAGCCCAGCAGGAACTTATTTGCATATTAGGCCACACCCCTGACACCAAGCCAGCTGGAACTGCATTCCTGTGTGTTCCTGCTCAAAAAAAGCCCTAAGTATAACTAAGTTCCAAGACATTGTTTTCTTCTCTTTTCAGTTTGAAACCCAAGGAAAACTTATTTTTTTATAGTACACTTTTTCTATCACACACACACACACACAACCGCACAACCATTTTGTAGTCTTTAGATGCATTCTAAACCTTCCATCATATTTCACCTTTTCCCCACTTAACACTTTGGTGCCATGTATATAGTTCCAAAAATTGCCTCCAAAGAGTTGACCGGGGTATATTCCCAAGTAAGTGTGCACGGCATTATAGGTTAAATATACAGTTTCTTCCTTCAGTTGTAGTACCCCAAACAGTAATAATATGCCAGTCCTGGGTGAGTTATCTGTTGATGAACAGAGCAGTGCTGTGTTATTCCCTTTGTTAAGGCCAAATGAATTCTCTTGAAAGGCACAGCTTTTGGGGTATACTTTATTATGAAGACTTTTTATGACCCCTGGAGGTGCTACTGCCTCTGCTGCTGTAGCTGATGACTAATGGTCATGTCTGATTTTGAAGTATAAAAGAAGCTAGTGAGCAATTAGGACAGTGTTTCAAAGGAAATGAAGAACCAGGCAACAGGAAAAAGTGGCCCACTGAATGGTAGGAGCCAGTTGTCAGAGCAGTGAACACTTATGAATAGCAAACTATCTGTTTTCCATGAAGGCGAGTAAGCCACGTTAGTCTGAAGATATACAACAAAGTTTGAGTGCTTTGGTCTTAAAGGTGCCACCGGATTCAAACTCTAATCTGTTTCCCTGCGACGGTTGTCAGTCTTTTATTTTATTATCGCAGGTATAACCGCAAGGATACAATGGCAAATTTAATTTGTTGGGCACAGAAGTGCTGAGCAGCAGTATAAAGAAGTCTGGGAAAAACTACTTTAGGTTCGAGTTTGCAAGTTACAAGCGCTACCAGGCTACAGCTGGGGGAGACAAAAAAGCATATAATCTTTGAGAACGGATCCGAGAATCCCCTCTGTGCTGCGACTGCAGTAAAGATGCAATTTGAGGCGTCCCCCCCCAAAAAAGGTGGATGGAACCGTTTCCTCTTTTTTTTCTTTTCCTTTTTAAAGGCATTTTTTTTTAATCCCCTACCAGAGTCCTACAGGGAAAGATGCTGAGACCAAATTCTTGGAGGATGCCGACGCCTTCCTACTATCTCGCAACGAAAACGCAGGCGCGATTCTGCAAGGCAGGTACATTTTTTAAAAAAAAGGCTCGGCAAATTTGCAGCCGAGCCGAAGCGCGCTGTTGAAACGCTGCCATCCCCCCCCCCCCCCCCCGGCCGATGCAGTTCCGGAATCCGACAAGAGCCTCCACCGGGTCGCAGGCGCTCGTCTCCAGGCCGGCGGGGCCCCCTTCCCTGCCACGGTCGGCCAGCGACGCCTCCCCACCCGAGCGCTCTCCTGGGCGCGCTTCCGTGCAGACCTGCCGCTGCAACCAACGCCTCCAGCGGCGGAAGCCCAGCCCAGCCCAGCCCTCCAGTCCAGGCTGGGGTGAAGCGCCGCCCCCCTGGCCCCCACCCCCTCCCCCAGCCGGGCACCACCGCAGCCGCAGTCCCCACTCGTCTCGACCGCTTGCCAGGCGGCGCGCGTGGGGCTCCCGGAGCCGGCCGAGCGCTGGCTGCTGCTCACTCGCGGCGCCTGGCCGCTGAGGGAACTCCTGGCGCGCGGGGGCGCGCGCGCGCGCGCACGGGAAAAGGGGGAGCGAGAGGGAGGCGAAGCTCTTGTCCTCGGTGCCCTCTGCAGACTCTTGCTGCCGCCGCCGCCGCCGCCTTTGAGTGCAGGAGGAGGAAGGTCTGGGCTCAGCTGACGAAGGAGGAGCAGCAGCAGCAGCGGGCGCCGCCGGGAAGGAAAGAGGCGAAGCCAAGGGGGCATCCGAAGAGAAGGAGAAGCGAGAGCGAGAGCGGCTCCCCCCCCCTCCCTGTCTCCGTCTCGTTCTCTTCCCGCCTCCCCCTTCCTTCCCCCCCCCTTCTTGTCAAGTGCCCTCCCCTCCTCCCTCCTCTGCGGGGCTCCCTTATTCCAGCTTCATGGGCAAAGTGTGGAAACAGCAGATGTACCCCCAGTACACCACCTACTACTACCCCCAGTATCTGCAGGCTAAGGTACGGTAACCCGCCGGGCTCCTTGCTTGCTTCTTTGGCCAGGGAAAGGGCACAGGGGGGCGGCTGGGCTGCAGTTTCGCAGGCTTGCTAACTATAGCCAGTGAAGGACGGGCGGGGGAGGGGGGGGAGAGAGAGAGAGAGGGAGAGACTCTTTGGAAATGGCATCGGGTTACAGGCAGGCGCGCGCGCGCTCTTTTCGTGGCGCGCGCACACACACACAGGAAAGAGCCTGCAGGCCGTTCCTGACTCTGCCTGCTCAGCTCTCTCTCTCTCTCTCTCAGGATGTGTGTGTTTGGGAAGAGAAAGGACTGCAGCTACACAACCGCCTCTTGTAACCTTCTCTGGCTAGCAGCGTGTTTTCCTTTTGTTGTGTGGCTTCTGCCCCCCCCCCGCCACCTTCCTCCTGTCTTTTTAATCTTTTTCCATCCATCTCCTCCCATCCCAGGCACCCTCCCTCCCGTTATTTTTCCCTCCCTTCCTTCCCTCATTTTTTTCCCCCTGGAGATGATTCGATTTTTTTTCTCCCACCTACTTCTGAAGCGTGTTCTAAGCTGCAACCCCTTTCCCCTCCCTCTCTCCCAATGTTAAATAGAGATCAGTGCAGTGATGGGCATTTCACTGCCCCCCCCCCCCGGTTGACTTTCTTGGGAATTCTTCCTTCTGTCACCCTTGACATCTTTATTCTGGACAGAAACAAAAATGGGATTTAAGTCTGACTATTGCTTCTATCCTAACTTCCAGCCTAACCTTAGGCTACTTTTAACTCTTGAAACAGCTGCGAATGAATTGAAAGTGGGGTTTGAAATTAAATGAATTTTTTAAAAATTCTTTTTCATACATGTGAATATTAGCTGGCGTGCGTTAAAATAAAAATTGACTGTGGATTATGCTTTAAGGAAACTCAGATGTATCTCCTTCCCCTTCTGATTTCTCAAAAAAAAAAAAGAAAGTAGAAATGATGACAGGGAAAACTTTCAGTGAAGTACGTACATTGTCATTGTGAGTTTGACAACAGGCAGATTTGTTGTTTGGCGTTTTTGTTCATGAGAGTTTGACGATGCTTGCCATGCATGTGTACCTGCCCACGGATGTCCGTGGAATCTCTTAAGGCCAGCCTGTATCACTGCTCTAGAAACATCATGCTGCAAACTGGCAATTGCAGGGCTCATTGGATCAACTGTCTGGAATATTTAGCATCCTAGACGTTCTCTAGCTACCAGCATCACATATGATGCACAAATCGTACAAGGAGTGAATTTTGCCAGTTAACTGTTATGGTGTTCTAGCAGATATATGTTTTTGTTATAGTAAGTGTCCCAAATTTGATGATTGTCAGCATTCACTTTGAATGTTGACAATTTCAGATGGATGCTGAGAATGTTTAAAACCTCAGATCTTTGTTGGTCATCTCCTGTTTGCATTGACTTTGGAATGTATCTTAAAGAGCAGATGGAATTCAGCTGTCATTGACAACTTCAACCATCTTTGGATTTTAAGCATTTATTATATGCGAAACCTGGAATGGTTCTCAAGAATCCTTCACAGCTACCCAGGGAGCACAGTAATTCTGACTTAAAGAAAAGAGCTCGGGTTTTGCCTGTTAGTTATAAAACGGTGAAATGCCAGAATATAGCAAATAGGCAGAAATTCTGAGCCTAGAAAAACAGGGAAGGAGAAGAAGCTCACACCTCCCATTGGCAACTGCATGTGTCTGGGGAGCCTTTGGCCTTCTGCTTTGAGTAGCATGGATCTGCAAAATCTTTCACTTGGTGTCAATAGCAACACAAGGACGTGTTGGTTTGAAGCTGGCAAACGCTTTATCAGTTTAATAGAAATCAAATCACTTTCACAGTTAACTGGATGAGTAGCAATATTTAGTCAAAAGTAACCAAGTTTTTAAAGGTACTCACATTATCTGATACTTCAAAGTCTACACAGTAACATGGGGAACATTCTGTGTGATGTTATCAGAGCTTTAGTTCTTTTAACATGTACATATATGATTTTAACAGGACTTGCTTCCAAGAAAGCAGGCTTACAATAGCAGCTTTGATGATCTGCAGCTTTATTGTTTCTATAATGCAGAATGGGTGCCCAAAAAACATTGTTTTTGTACTCTTCCAACATGTCACTTTATGAATAATAAATAAATACATGAAGGTGGGGGGGGGAGCACTTTTGCATAGGAATATGTTACCTTGAGTTATTTTTGTATGCCATCAATAATAGACAAACCAAGTGCATAATATTTTAATACAGCTAATGCAGCCCTTCTTGCCTTTTTGCCCTGTAAATAATTGAAGAGGGGAGATAAACTGTAATAAGCTTGCACTCGTAATTAGGGGATGATCTAGAGAAAAGCCTTAAGGACCATTTTCTGAAAGTGTGCTTCCTGTATAAAGTATTTAATATTGATTTATACTATAGTCAATGACATCTTCAAAACATGTCTTGTAGTCATTCCTATAAAATTATAGTCTAAAATCACATTAGTCTTCAACTCTTTGTTTCATAAGAGCCATGCACATATCCATTTGACCTACATCTATGGATGTCTAGATATAATGATAGTATCCAAATTTCCTGTTTCATTGATATCCTGTTGGTTTTTTGTTTTAAAGAAAAGAAAAGAAATCTACAGACAATTGCAGTTGGGGGAAAAACAGACAGCTACTTTATATAATTCAATAGTGTAACTAAGCAATTTCTTGTCTCTATATAAATTTGGGCTGAATATGTGCACAAAGTGCTTTCATCCACAAAGCCTCACTTGCACTTTAGGTCAGCTTAAAAAGAGCTCACTCTAAGGTTTAAATACTCCAGTAGTTTGAGTGCCTTTGGGTTTTATCAGACAACAACAATATTCTATAGCTTTTGCATAGCACATTCATGCATAAAAAAAATCTAATGAGGACTGTTTTTAGCTCTAACAAAAGTACACAGCTACCCAAAAACAAGTTAATTAACAATGTACACTCAATGGAACTCCAGGATTAGTTTAAAGATAACAATTATAGCGGCAAAAATATTCATTATAAAACTGCAAAAAAAATCTAGTGTGGTTTTGTAAGGTTCAAATATTCTTGTATTTTAATGACTATAAATGAGTTCACTTGATTTGAAATGCATGAAAGGGCTGCAGTGACACAATCTCCATTTTTAATGTCTTTCATTGCAGCCTGGTTATGAACAATTTACATCATTTCTGCAATATAGTATGAGGTAGGCTCATTTGATTGTATAAATTGCTTTGATTCAGTGCCCTTCCCGATCCTTCCTACCAACCTAACGCTAACAATTGTTGATCAAGGATTTCTTCCTAAATGGGAAGATCCAATCCTGCGTATTCTTTTGTATAGGGATTCTTCGCAGTCTACTTCTATAAAAGAACAGCCTGTTTTAAAATAAGTTATAGGGAAAGAGAAACGTTTCATTGGGCAAAATTAAACACTTTTAAGTCCTGTTGATTTCTATCGGAGAAAAGTATTTCAAGTGCTGTCCTAAAAAAAGTTTCACTCTTCTAAATCCACTAACTTCAATGTACATACAAAAGTGTAACACTTTTTTGGGATAGCTCTGTTAATTTTTTTCCTTTGAAGGTAAGGGGACCTAGTTTGGGTGGATTGTGTCCATGTTATTTATATCGCTAAAAAAAAAAATCATGTTCCATTTTTGCAGGTATGCTACCACATGCTAGTAACTGTGTCCCAAATTCTTGAAAACGAGAGGGATTTTTAACTTGCAGTGCTGACCTGCGCTAGTAAAGTAGCAGTTGGGAAGAAATGCAACCAGTAGCGATCTAAGGAGGAGCTGGTTTAGTTGCTTCTTGTGCATGGCCGAGTGCAGATCCTCCTAATAGTGGCTAAAACTAATTCAGGGTGCAAAAAGGCACTTTATGACCTAGCCTAATAAAGCATGGACTTAATATGAGTTCTCTTGGGAGAAGTTATGACTGAATATTCAATGAGAAACTGTCCTCTAATGTCATTTGATAATTAAAGATTCAATTTATAGTACAAGGATAAAGTTAGTTAGGCTTTTACCTTTGTCTCCAGATCACGATTCTATCAATATGTAAAATGTTCTATGACAATGTACTAGGATGATAACATGGCCTTGGGTCAGCCATAGCCCTGGCAGAGGTTGTCCTTGAAAGGGCAGCTGCTGTGAGAGCCCTCTCCAGCCCCACCCACCTCACAGGGTGCCTGTTGTAGGGGAGGAAGGTAAAGGAGATTGTGAGCCGCTCTGAGACTCTTCGGAGTGGAGGGCAGGATATAAATCCAATATCTTCATCTACCTCACAGGGTGTCTGTTGTAGGGGAGGAAGGTAAAGGAGATTGTGAGCCGCTCTGAGACTCTTCGGAGTGGAGGGTGGGATATAAATCCAATATCATCGTGAAAACTCTGGGTGGCTTAGTGCAATCCTAAAAAGAGCCGCATCCTTCTAAACCCATTGACTTCAGTGGAGTCAGAACAGTAAAACTCTAGTTTGGATTGCACTGTTGCAGCCTTTGAAACAAGGTTATAGATTTCCAGGCCTGTAGCTACGGGGATCCCTTGGGGACCCTTCCCCCTGACTTCCTGCTGGATGCCCTAACTCAGGTGTCCCGACCTTCCCCACTCCCCCCCTGCCACCACTGTGAGGGTAAAAGATGAGTGGCTGGGGGCTACCCACCCTCCCCATATGAGTTAAAATGCACAGGAGGGGTATTCAGGAGCAGCCACTGCCCCTCCCATGCCATTTAAAGGGCTCTCAAGTTGTGGTAGTGATGGTGGGGGGGCAGGAGGGAGGGTCAGGCATCCTGAGTCAGAGCAACAGCAGGAAGGGAAGTGCCCCCTGACTTTTTTACATGCTCCCGCAACTTTTAAAATCCTGGCTACAGGTCAGTAGATTTCCCATAAGAATGTACATTTTACTTCAACATATTGTATAAAAAAATTCAAGCATTTTGGTATAGCTTTGTGAATCTGATGCTAGTCCTGTGCCTAAATTAACATTTTTTTCAGTGACCAACATCAACAATTGATTTCAATTATAATTTAGTGACTGTGCACCGGAGTGCTATAAAACTGACTTGTGTCAACTCTAATTGGAATAATTTGGATAATATTTAAGAGGAATGCAAAGCAGATATCGCTCTGAAAATGTTTTAATTATCAAGTTGAAAAGGTACTCAGTAACTTTTGTTCTTCCTTACTGGGAATGAAGAAACATCTGTATTGAGGTACTCTACCATAAAGAATAACAGCAGCTGATCTAGACCAATGATGGCTAACTCCACATATAGGGCCCGTATGTTCTCCAGACACTGGCTCCAAAGAGCTCCAATTCTCTCAGGCTTTAGCACAATTTAGTTATTCAGTTTTTTACTTAAAACCAAACAAGAGTTGTACCATTGAAATGTGTTAACTCTGTTTCAGACACCCAGCCCAGTTTTAAAAATGGTTTAGGAATTAAATTATGGGTACCACTTTTAGCCTACATTAATTTCAAATACAGGATCATTGAGGCTTAGATAAAAGTGATGATTATGCTGAATGTGGTCATTGATTGCCAACTGGTCATCCTTGGCAGATGGCAGTGTTTTATCCATACACCTGAAGAGCCTCAGTTTCGAATGCAGAAGGTCCCAGGTTTAAACCCTGGCATCTCCAGCTAATAGGACTAGGCGGTAGGTAATGTGAAAGACTCCTGCCTGAGACCCTAGAGAGCTGCTGGCAGTCTGAGAAGACAGTACTGACCTTGGTGGACCAATGGTCCGATTCAATATAAGACAACTTCATGTGACATCGTATGCCCTAACAAGTTTGATTCTAGTGATGACTGTTATATCTGAATTTACCCTCTTTCAGTTACCCTAGCAGAAACAAAAGGAATTCCTGTTGTTACAGTAGTTACTAAGTTATGTTTTATTTTCTTAACAGTAACTGGAATCAAGCATTTTTGTGTTGAGAAAGCTGCTCCAATGATGTACGCAACAAAAGAAAAATGGGAACCTGCTGTAATTCTCAAGGAAGAGTAAATAGATTTCTTAGATGTGACCCTGGCCGTTTTCCCACTCACCTTTTACTGGCGCCACGACCATCCTGACGCCGGCGAATCTGCCTGGATTTCGCATCAGAAGCTCCGGCGCTCCCAGAAGCGCCGGCTACTTCCGTCGCTAAGCCAGCGCAAACGGAAATCGCAAAGATGCAGGAAAACGTTTGCGCTGGCTTAGCGACGGAAAGCGCCGGCGCTTCTGGGAGCGCCGGCGCTTCTGTTGCGAAATCCAGGCAGATTCGCCGGCGTCAGGATGGTCGTGGCGCCAGTAAAAGGTGAGTGGGAAAACGGCCCCTGATTTTCTGATTCAGAGATCAGTGTGTGCTTGGAATCAGCGCATGCATAGAGGTTGCTCTTCATTTCAGTTGAAGGATCTTTTATTTAGGCACATTGCTTTGCCCATGCTGATATAAATGTTTGGGCCTCCAGGTTCTCAGTTTAAAAGCTGCATGCTAGAATCTGGTCTTTATGTGGGAGTTTCATAGCCTATTTGAGTGTCTTTTAAAAGTTAAGAAGCTCCTTCTAGATCCTCTTTCTCTGTAAGGCATATGATTTCTGATGCTGAATCAGTAGTTTCCTAAACACCTGATGGAAGAGAGGAGATTGATATGGGAGTTCCACTGAACCCCAGCTTTACTGAAGATAGTTGGTCTTAATCCAAGCCATTATTTGATGTAGTGTTTAAGAGTAGCGGACTCTAATCTGGAGCACCAGGTTTGATTCCCCACTCCTCCACATGCAGCAGATAGGTGATCTTGGGTCAGTCACAGTTCTCTTAGAGCTCTCTCAGCTCCACCTACTTCATAGGGTATCTGTTGTGGAGAGAGAAAAAGAAGGAGATTGTCAGCCACTTTGAGTGAAGGGCAGGGTATAAATCCAGACTTCTTTTTCATAATTACCTTGTTTATGCAGAGCATACCCTCAGCTTGTCTGCAGGAAGGCTAGTTTAAATGCCTCTCTTCCTTTTCATGTGCCCCACTGTGGCTCAAATCTGGAAACAGAACTAATTCTCCATACTCCTTAAAGTAGCACTAAGGGGGATCTGCCTGGTTGCTCAGATGGCTGGGAAAGGTGCCCTGGAAGCGTCTTGCCATCGTGCTGCCAATTTGCTACCACTTCATATGTGGTAGCTTTTTTAAGGTGGCAGGATGTCGAGTCAGGACAGGGTGAAGGCACAATCCAGATGTGCACATTTGAATGTGCTTTTTTGGTCTGGTCGTGGGGCATCCCTGAGGTGCCTTATACTGGCCATCTGGACCCAGCCCATAAGACCACTGACTTTCATAGACATAGAAGGTTATAAACTCTGCTTAGGATCATGTTGTTAATTATGCAGTCTTATCATTTCAAAAGCGTTAGTAATTTCTTACACTCTTCTACTTATTCAGTGCATCAAGACTTTAGTGGTTTGCTATGAATTTTCAGTGGAAATTCCAGGGTAGTAGCCATGCTATCCCAGTAGAATAGAAATCCAGTGGCATTTTAAAGACCAACAAAATTCATTCCTGAATGAGCCTCATGATTTGCAACACCGATGTTAAATGGATATAAAACTATCCTGGAATACCTACATAGGGTTTTTAAAAGAAGATCCAGATTGTGTTTAAGCTGGAATACATTTTGTTACTCTTTAATTATAACACTGGACCTCTGTTGAACTTTGCTGCAAACAGACTAATGTACCCCCTAGAATTATTCTATACCGTCCTACTAGATGCTTTAGTAAGGTGGTTCTTGTACTTGCCGTTTACTGACGTCTAATTTCCCCCCGAAACCATTCACTACATCAGAGGCTGAAGTGGATAGGCTGTTTCCTCAAACACAGACTGGTGACAGTCCAAAAGAGGTTGAAGTGCAATTAAAACAATTGACTTCAATGCACAAGAGGCGAAACTTTATGTTGGATTGGGGCTACTCTGTTTAATAGTGATCTGCTTTTAGTACATTCCTGTGCTATGTTATGCCTAAGGGCCTTAAAACCAGCATTTTAACTGGAGTAAATCTGTATAGAATGGCACTGTTTTGTCATGTGTTTCTCTAGATCGGCGGTGTGTTGAACTCATTTGTTATGAAGGCCAGAGCTGACATAAATGAGACCTTTTCGGGCTGGGCCTTGTGTGTACCTGTTTAAGATTAGGTAGCAGAGATAAACTTTTAAAGGACACAGACAAACATGAGAAAAACATGCTTAAAAAATTAGGACTTGTTGGTCTTAAAGGTGCTTTCTTTGTATTTTTCTCATGGGATCCACGGGGCAAAGAAAGCTCTGGCTCTTTCCCTCTCTCCACAGGGGACCAGGAGGGGGAGGAGCTTCAACTAATGGAGAAAATTGAGGTTTTGCTTTGTAGCTGCAATTGAGCAAGCCTTGCAAAGCAAGTTGAGATGCAGAAGGAAGCAAGAGAGGGTGAAGGAAGCAGACAAGAGCCGGTTGCAGGCCCCCGGGCCGCATGTTTGACACCCCTGCTCTAGATGTTGCTCAGTTCAGCATAATAATCACCATGGCTTTTTTTGTAACAGGAACTTCTGTGCATATTAGGCCACACACCCCTGATGTAGTCAATCTTCCAAGAGCTTACAGGGCTCTTAATATAGGGCCTACTGTAAGCTCCAGGAGGATTGGCTACATCAGGGGTGTGTGGCCTAATATGCAAAGGAGTTCCTGCTACAAAACAACACCCTGATAACCACAATAAATACTTAGTATCTATCTGGTCAAAGTACTTCTCATACATAGGTCTTGTAAATTCCTTTTTTTTTTTTGAATATATGAAATTTTTATTAAGAAAAGATGGACATACAAAGAAAAGAAAGAATAAAGAACGAACAAATACAATCAACATTAATCATTCCAAACACCTTAGACGCTTGGGCGCGCCATACAGTCAAAAACACATCTATGTCTAACGTCTACCACTACATCCCAATCATACACACTGGGGGATGGAGAGGATTTGAAAGGGAAAAAAAAAATTCTAGCTACTCCATGTCGAAGCCTCTACTTTTGACCCATTTATAAATGGGGTCCCATTCCTCCTGACATTTTTGCACATTACCCTCTCTTAATCTTGTGGACATTAAGGTCTTGTAAATTCTTAACAGCACACTGTAAGCCAGTTCAGTTGGCTAAGGTAGTGCCTGAAGTGTTACTGAATTACTCTATAGTTGAGCTGAGATTCTGAGTGGGTGGACTTCCTATCTCATAGCTCATGCATTTAACCATATGCTGTTCCAGATGTCAGTATGTGAGTTACAGTGATTAAGTAACTGAACTGTGTGATGAGGTATATATGATCTGTATCTGCAGAAACAATTTATTTGTGAAATCTTGTTTTTCCAACTGACTTTTGGAAAAGGGGAGTTAATGGATTGGAATAAGTGGTCTGTTAAAAACCATATTCAAATTTCTTTCTTTCTTTCCTCCTCCTCCTTCCTTCCTTCCTAATTGCAGAATTCATTCCCTACCCTTTAGTAGTTGTGAGTGTGGTTTTTAAAAAACAAACTGTGAACCAAAAAGTGCTGAGTGAATGCACCTCTTTTTTAACTGGCCATTCCAGTCTGGAAATTGAATGCAAGACATAAAACACTCAACTAGCTGCTAGAACATAAAATTTGGGCTGCCCACTCAGCTGTCAGATTTGTTGTGACTAGACTACTAAATTTTAGGTAAACACTTTATTCTGGGGAAGTGTTGGAGCAACAAATTCAACAGAATTATTGTGTTTTAGATCGATGCCCATTATAATTTCTTAACCAGTGTAAATTTCTTGCATCGGGAGAGGGCTCCATTTGAGGATAGCACCTCGGCTAGTGGAATAGAGCTGCAGTATTCAGTCCAGCATATTAGTATGGAAAATTCATGTGCATTATTTTCTTTCCCTAACAGTGGCCTCAGTAAAATATGAAGGATATTCTTGGCTTGCACAAAACACAACTGCTAGGATGTATCGCAATACTTTAACCTAATAGAATTCAGACAAAAATCCTAACCAAGATAAAAGAATGCAGAGAACTCAGTCAAGAAAAAAACTCTGTATCCACCCTAAAACGCTTTTCCTGAGAGACTGTGTGGAAGGCAAAATGTGGGGAACTTGGCAAAATGCCCCCTCTGACTAGTGAAAGTACAATGTGCAAAATGTCATTTGGATCCAAAATTTTACCTGAACCAGAATTTTAATCAAAAGCATTATGGTATAAAGATGTGGAATTTTCTGAAATGAAGCAAAAGTAAAAAAAATCAGAAGAAAAATGGAAATTTGGGGAAAGATTTAAGTCTATGCAATACCATTGTATCAAACCTGACCTAATTTTACTGCTTTAACAGTATAAAATGCATCATTTATAATTTATTTATCATCTCAAACTGCAATATTTGATATCTTTATGGAATTTAAGTTATAAGTGGCTTAGTTTTCTACAAGCAAAATTACAATCATATGCAGTACTTGCAAAGAAAGTGGAAATTATGCTACCTTAGCACATGTCCCTTAGTTCCAGCAAGATGTCATTGTCTTCATTCTCTGGCTACTGGTTAGAGAGAGCTTGGTTCTCAATGAAACTTTCAGTTTTCCTCTGAGACTTCGGTGCAGTTTCTGCCCCTCCACCTTGTGATCTTTTTTCCTTCCAGCGAAGTAGGCAAATGTACCAGTATATGCCTCACATTGGTTTGAGGGTAAGGTCAAAAGTTCAACCACGAAGGAAGAACCAGGACAATGGAAGGCGTGTAATAGTTGAGAAGCCATGAAATCCATGCATACTCTCTTCTTGAAGTTCAGGCATCCTTCTAGGTGCAGAAATACATCTTGGATTTAAGAGCTGTAACTGTCATTAGCATGTCTACCCGGTCTTTAAAAGTATTGCGTTCATTCTAAAAGAGAAAATGTTTCATTGGAGAGTTTTTTTAGTTATGTGGAGTAAGGATTCCGAGTAGACGTGTTTAGGATTACTCTCTTCGTTTTCTTGGTTTGAGGGTCTTCCCTCAAATGAGTACTAGTTTACTGCTATAAATAGGCAATAACTTTTTCATATCTCATGGTCTTTATCTCATCTTTGCACTTAGGCATTGCAGATTTTATGGCACTTTAATAATGCTATCCTGTATAGAGTTACCCCATTTTAAGCCTGTTATTTCACTGAGCTTAGCCTGGAGTAACTCTGCACAGGGTTGTACTACAAAACATTGCAAAGATGTCTGTGGGACCAGCCTTCCCCAAACCGAACCAAACCTGAATGAATATATATAGGCAGGATGGCTGTATCGTATCAATTTCAGATGTATTAAAACTATAATTGACATTCAGCCTAAGTTTGCATCCTTTGTTTAGCAATTATCTAAAGCTGTGCATAGACAAATACATTGTTGCATGTGCTTGTATAGACTAATACAAAACTGGTATATTTACGAACAAGTTTAATCCTATAGGGAAAAAAATGTAGGTTGACCTCAACTGAATTTATAGCCCATTTAAAAGAATGGAATTACTGTTGAATTTTTAAGGAATTGATAAGGAATTACTGTTGAATTTTAAAACCTTGTTAAAAGAAGGATATCTCCATAAAGTTGTGCATCAGTTCAGCCATTCATGCCAAACACCAGATTTAAACCAGCGAAACCCAAATGTAAAAATGGAAGAGGATAACTTCAGGAAATAGAAAACAAGAAAAAGGAAGTTGAGGCTGAAAGAAAGGATGTTGGGGTGGACACCTGCTTTCCTACTCAGCTGTTGCCTACCTTTTAAAATCACTTCTCAGATTCCCACCATTTGGTGGACATATTATGATTAGAAAAGATCTTCTGGCAGCGAAGACATTCTAATTCATATTGATTCAAATGAGCCATTGTAAAGCATTGTTGATTTAAAAAATAATTTTAAATTATTATTGTTCCTATTGCTGTTACTACTTACCTATTTATCCTGCCCTTCCTTCAAGGAACAAGGAGCTCCGTGGCGCAGAGTGGTAAAGCTGCAGTAGTGCAGTCCAAGCTCTCCGCTCATAACCTGAGTTCAATCCCGGCGGAAGCTGGGGTCAAGTAGCCAGCTCAAAGTTGATTCAGCCTTCCATCCTTCAGAAATCGGTAAAATGAGTACCCAGCTTGTTGGGGCGAAAGTGTAGATGACTGGAGAAGGCAATGGCAAACCATCCCATAAAAAAAAAGTCTGCTGTGAAAACGTCGTGATGCAACATCACCCCAGAGTCAGAAATGACTGGTGCTTGCACAGGGGACTACCTTTACCTTTTTTCCTTCAGGGAGCTGAAGGCAGTGTTCATGGCTCATTTTATTTTCACAGCTGTCTGAGAAAGAAAGACCAGCTGAAGTTGATTCTCGGTGCAATCCTGAGCAGAGCCTTCTAAGCCCATTGACTGTCCATGGCAGAGTTTCAGCGTGGATTGCAACCTGCACTCCTCTAGTCTGATACATAGAGTTGCCAACTCTGGGTTGGAAAATTCCTGGAAATTTGGGGTGGAGCCTGGGGAGGGGAGGGACTTCAGTAAGGTATGCCAGAGAGTCAACCCTCCAAAGCTGCCATTTTCTCTAAAGGAACTGATCTCCCTAGTCTGGAGATCAGTTGTAATTTCAGGAGATCATAAGGTTACCACTGGTGAGGGGGTGTTTGCCAGCTCCAGACTGGACAAAGATTGTGGACAAGGATTGTACTCATTGGGGAACAATGACATATGGAGCAGGGGTTTCCAAATTCATTTTGTTAGGAGGCTGGATCTGATATAAATGGGACTTCATAGGGCAGGGCTATGTGTGTCATAAAATGTAATGCAAGGAAAATGTGGAATGACTTTTCCATTAAGGTCTCCGGACACAGAGACCTTAATGGAAAATCCACTCTGCACTTTCTTTGCAGCTCTGCTTCCTGCTGCAGCCAGCAAAGATGAGGCAGAAAGTGCAGGGAACTTCAACAGCCTTGGAGCTTCAAAGAGTGAGGACAGGGAGGGGGTAGGGGGGAGAAAAGAGCCCCGCAGGCCTGATTAAAGCCCTGGGCAAGCTGATTCTGGTCCACAGACAAGGTATTTGACACCCCTGCCGTAGAGTCTACCCTCCAAAGCATTAATATTCTCCAGGAGATCCCCAGGCCCCACTTGGAGGTTAGAACACAAAACAAAGGAAAACACAGTCCAGGTTGAGCAAACACAATAAACACTGTGTAACAATCAACACTGATTCTCAGCAATGAGAATTACTCAAGACGATTCTCATCAGGTTTTAAGGCAATCCCTTCTCCCCACTTGCAATGGCTTCTGATAGCCAGTACAGGGTCTCCAAACCAGGGAATTCCCCTGCCCCCATCTGGGGATTGGCAGCCATAAACACCATGTAGTTATCAAGACTAGGTAATCTACCCCTATCTCTCACCTGCGCTCTCCTGCATGTATTTCCTTTAATCAAAGTTGTTTATTAGTCTTAGAACTCATTGCTGACTCTGTGTAACTTTAAATCTGCTGCCACACCTAGCCCCAGTTCTGATGGCCTAGAGCTCTCTGCTATTTTACATGGTTCTCTGGCAGTACCTAGTGCAGAGAATCCAACATTATTTACCCCACCCCTAAGGCAAATTCCTAAATCTGAGGTTCTCCCCTGTCCCGCCCTATTCTTGCAAAAGTGACATGGCAAACAGGAATCAAACCTAATATTAAGTAGTTAGTTGAGAGCTGTGAGATGCAAGAGTCTCACTGAAGCTATTGCCTGATATATCTATATCTAGCTCTCTATCTATCCATCTATCTATCTATCCATGCATCCATCTATCCATCTACCTACCTACCTATCCACCTATCATCCATCATCCATCCATCCTCTATCCATCCTCTATCTATCATCTATCTAATATGAATATCTATATTATATATAGATATATAATATGAATATATAATAGGTATACCTGTGTAAAGTTGCCTTTTATAGAGTGCTCTTTTTAACGTGCTAATTTTTGCTTTTGGAGAGGGACATTCAATTATAACGTTTTTGTGCTCAATGAGCTGTAGGGAATGAAAGGTTATGAACCACTGAAGTTGGCATTTCATGTAGCTTGGCCATTCAAGGGAAGAATTCTGCATCTGAAATGGCTAACACATCCATCAGCTGCCCTGCTATAGGCTATAACTCTTAATTCTTGGAGCCCTGCCCTAGAGAAAATTCTGCCTTTCAAGCTTCTGTTCCTTTCATTAAATATGCCTCTTACAGATAAAACTATAACCCCAAGGTGGGCATTGACTAAAGTTGCCAGGTCCGACTCAAGAAATAACTGGGGATTTGGGGGATGAAACGAGGAGACTTTGGGGATGGAGCCAGGAGCCAAGGTTATGACTAGCATGACTGAACTTGGAATTTAGTTCTGGCCTTCACATTTAAATGGATCACATTCCTTTTAAATGTTTTCTCTTCACTGAAAATAATAGATGGTAGGGGCAACGTCTTTTGGGGCCTATACAATTGGACCCCCTGATCCAGTCTTTTTGAAACTCAAGGGGTTTTTTTGAGGAGAGACACCAGAAGCTATGCTGAAAATTTGGTGCCTCTATCTCAAAAAACAGCCCTGCAGATACCCACAAATTAATTCTCCATTATACCCTTTGAGAACCGGCCTCCATAGGGTGTAACGGAGTGCCCAGTGGACATTTCCTCCCTGCTAATAACCTTGAAGCAGAGGGAGGGCCTCCAAATCAGGGGATCCTCTGCCCCCAACTGGGGATTAAGTAACCCAATATCAATAGAGAATCACAGATAAATGACTAGCAAGGGAGCCCCTAAGGGTTCTGTGATTAAACCAGCCTCCAATATGCTCAACAAATTCTCATTCAAGTTTATAAAAAAAACATAAACAAACACTTAAAGCAGTGAATTGTACATAAGATGAAGTCATACAGTATGCATGGTCCTTAATAAGGACAGAATTAGGTGAAGTTATACAGTATGCACAGTCTTTCTTGGGACCAATAATCCTCCAAATGGTTTCAGCCAAGGACTGGCAAGGTAGAGTCTTCTTCACAAGTCAAACTGCTGTAGAAAAAAAGCCAAGAGTAGCAGACAGCTACGAAGGCGGCGCCTCTCTGCCTCCGTTTCTCTGAAGCTTCCACAGGCTTAATGCAAAAAATTACAAAGTTGATAATGGAAATCAATCCTTCAAGTGCAATGAAAGTAGTGTTTATAACGTGGTGCTATAAACTTGAATGAGAATTTGTTGAGCATATTGGAGGCTGGTTTAATCACAGAACCCTTTGGGGCTCCCTTGCTACCTAACTGGGGATTGGCAACCCTAACATCGACACATTTAATATCTGTATTCTGATGCCTTATAAGCTTTGAAGAAGAAGATATTGGATTTATATCCCGCCCTCCACTCCGAAGAGTCTCAGAGCGGCTCACAATCTCCTTTACCTTCCTCCCCCACAACAGACACCCTGTGAGGTGGGTGGGGCTGGAGAGGGCTCTCCCAGCAGCTGCCCTTTCAAGGACAACCTCTGCCAGAGCTTTGGCTGACCCAAGGCCATGCTAGCAGGTGCAAGTGGAGGAGTGGGGAATCAAACCCGGTTCTCCCAGATAAGAGTCGGCACACTTAACCACTACACCAAGCTTTGTTGGTCCAAAATGATTAAAATTGTTGACTACATAGGTAGACGAGGTGCACAGATTACATAGGTAGCACACAAAGAACCTATCAAAAATACAAGATAGTCAATGAGAGTCTGTATGATTAAAAAGTGGGAAGTTATTTTTTTTGGGGGGGGGAAACTATTTTTGTTCAGCATTTCTGTGAGATGGAAGGAAAATGGAGAATGGATTCTACTATTGTACTCTGTTAAACAAGACAAACATCCCTTAAATTTAACTTGCTTCACTATTATCATCTGGACTATCTGCTTCCATGTAGATTGTTGTTCCTGCAATCTGCTTGTGTCAGATTTCCGTTGGGATTAACCCTTATAATGTCCACTAGACAGATCTCACTCATAGGCCCACCTGCCCATACATGCTTATATTCTTATTTTGAAATGGTGAAGGAATAGGTTTAGGGTTGCCAGGTCTGTGTTGGAAAATACCTGGAGACTTTGGGGATAGATCTGGGAGAGGGCGGGGTTTGGGGAGGGGCCTTAGCATGGTATAGTGCCATAGAGTCTCCTGGGGAGCTGATTTCTGCCAGCTGGAGATCAATTGTAAAAGTGGGAGATTTCCAGATCCCACCTGGAGGTTGGCAACCCCAAATAGGTTAGGTATATGGCCTATAGGATTTAACAGTGAATCACAGTTGCCTCATATCTAATAAATCTTACAATTACTTTTTAAAAGAATGCTTTGCTTCTGCTTTGCATGGGCAGAACTTTTTCGATTGGCTGAAAGAGCAGCAGTAGCTTCTGTCCTACAAGGGTTAAAATTCTGCGGTATTGGTAGCAGGTGGGAAGTTTGATAGGTGATAGTGTGAATCACTCCAGCTGTCCTTTGCAAATGCACCCATGTGTAGAGTTTTGTCTCCAAATAGTTCTTTGCTCAGAATTGTTCCATTTCTGTCTCTTTCCTGTAGTTTATATTTAGTGTTCTCCTGTTGTTTCTGCTGCATTGGAGAGTGAGGGGACATAACAGGAGAGCATTATAAAAAGGTTTTGAAAATGCAGGCTTTGGAATTTATTTGCTTTGGCAGTTTTCACAATTTTTTACACAATATGGATTCTAGCTACTGATTTTGTGTATATTAGTGTTTGTTTTTTTGCCATCAAATAACAAATCTACTTATATGGACCTTTAGGATTTTCAAGGCAAGAGACATTCAGAGGTCATTTGCCATTGCCGGTGTAAAAGAAAAAGCATCAAGGTTAGCTTTGCCATTGTGGTTTCTCTAATTTTATTTATTTCTTCCCCCATTGTAAATATCGCTTAGATTTTTGTTTATGAGTTTTCCAGGGAGACAGCATATTCCGTTAAATGCATGAAGTCTTTGTGCATCCGATAAAGCATGCTCGGTCTCATCCCAAAATAAATCTGTTCATCTTTAAGATACTGTAAGATTCCTCCTTGTTTTTGTTGCTACAGCATAAAATGGCTAGTGTTCTGAAATTAGATATTTTTTAAAAAAACTTCTGGGCTTGGTAGACAATAAAGATCGTTTCTGTTTTAATGCAAATTTCATGTTTTCATCAGTGAGGTGATATTATGATCAGTACAGTAAGAATGGGTAATTATATATCTTAGAAGAAAGGATTATTACTGGATTTTCAACTATGCTCCAATAATATTCTCAATTTCTTTTAGCAGCACAAGTGAAAGAAGGTCCCAGGCTAGCCATAACAATGCCCTTTTCATACCCCTACAATACACATAATCCCAACATTGTTAGGCTGTGGAAGCAGAATGCAGTGCTTCGTAGAGTGTGGGCAGGGGGCTGCAAAAGTCCTCCTCGTGCAGTTCTGGGGGATAATGGAACAACTCACTTTCCCACTAGGCCTTTGGAACATGCTGTTTGAATGTATCCTTTTTCTTTTGGTTTGCCTTTACCTGAGAATGACTACAGAGTTGATTTAAGGCTGCCAAGGAGGGCTGTCATTATTTTCCATCTGTTTCTGTCAAGGTGAAGTGTTTCCTTTCCCCAGAATACTCAAAAGAAAAGGAAAAGAATGCAGGCATCATAGTTGAGTCTCACAAATACCTGATAGCTGTATTCCTCCCCGCCCCCCTCACACACACTGTATTTTGGTAGGTCCATTTTAGCACAGAGTGAGAAACCCAAACGTAGCAATATTTAAATGCAGTTTAGCCAATATGTTGGTGGGGGGAATGGCTCCCAAAGAGTATTGACATGTATAGCTAATTATTGCTGAAGTGAAGATGGAGCCCCAAAGGCTAAGGTATCAGATTCTAACTTTATAAAATATAGGATGATTTCGTAGTTTTATGATATATTATGCTGGATTCAACCAACTTTTCTGCTAGTGAGGAGAGAAGGAAGAAATCCTCTTTGAGCACCATACTGAGCATCTTAGACTTGCATGGACAAAACCTATGTGATTATGAATTAGGTGAGATTGAACAACAATAACAAAAAAAACCCTGGATCCAGCCCATCATCTATGTATTTTGGAATTAAATTAACACAATTTCGTATCAGTTTGTGGTTTCCGAATAGTGGTAATAAGCCTTCAAATGATTCGGATTTCCAAGTATCACAAGGTATTTGGAAGTGCGGGAAGCAATCATTGAGATAAGGTTGTATCATAATGATTTGACTGCCGTCTTCTCCTCACAGTTCTGTGGCAGCATCAGTGTATATAGGATTTGCTGACAGAAGTGAGTAAGACTGTGCAAAAGTTGTATTTGCCCTTTTGACTTTTCAGTTTTCAGTGAAACCTAACCTAGTGGACAAGAGGTGCTTGCAAGCTGGTCTTGCATGGACAAGAGCAGTAAGAGTAATACTCTCTGGATAAGCTTCAAGTCCAGTAGCATCATGAAGACCAACATTTCCAGGGTGTAACCTTCAAGAATCAAAGTTCCCTTTGTCAGGTACAAAGCTTACAAAGGGAGCTTTAACTGTTGAAAGCTTTTATCCTCAAAATCGTATCGGTCTTAAGGTGCCGCTGGACTTGTATCCTGCAGACCAGCATGGCCACCCACCTGAAGCTCTCTGAGTAAGAAAAACAGTCATTGGAGGTGCACTCCTTTCCCAGTCTTTGCATATCCTACAGAGCAGACAGATGTCATACATGCTCAGATGCACTTTTTAGTGTATGTTTTCTGGTCACTTTTCATTTATTCAGTAAAGGACACAATGCATGGGATCCCACATCCAAACTTGGATCTGCTTTGCTGGATTGAATTGTCTGTGCTTTATTAAACTTCGTGAAAGCTCTTAGGGCAGTCAGCAGTTTGTTTTGTAATTTGGTGCAGTAGCTTTTTAAAATGTGCTGTATTTGACTGCAGTGTACATCCCTTTTTGAAGCCTATGGGCAGCTGTAGGATTCTGATACAGGGTGGTGGGTACATCCACAAAATGACTGCCACAGGAGGTGGAACTGGCTACAAAATGGGTGCTTCAGGAGGTGGAGCCAACTGCCAAATGTCAGGGAATGAGGTTATATATAACTCTAATGGTAACTCTTCAACATTTCAAGCAGAAGTTCTGTTTGACAGCATGCCTTTTAAAATGAATGTATTTTAAAAAAATATTTTCTTACATACACATAGCTTAACTTCAGTCACACAGTGAAGATTTTTGTGCTGTGGTGGCAGCTGTGCTCAAAGCAAACATTTTTAAAATACACAGCCAATCAGATCTCCAGTGTCCAATCAGAAGCCCTGTTAGGCAAAAGCCTCATCTGGTCCCGCCTACTTTCTAAAAACAGTTGGTAGGTATGAGGAAAGGTGTCAGTAGGTGCAATGGCATCCACTGGTGCCACACTGGGTACTCCTGGACTATGGGGTCCTCTTTTATAAGATAGAAATGGAGTTTTATTAATGGGGACATCTCTAGTTTTAAGTGTTTAATGTATGTAATGCTGGCAGTGAACACTCACTCCTAGTAGAAAAACACTGCATTTTTGAGGCAACTAGCTCAGATTTATGTGCAAACGTTTTTGAGCTGAAGCAAGTATGCTGTCACCAATCCCTTTCTTTGGCTTATAGATGACTTGTTTTGTATTTTGGATGAGTTATTTCTCTCTGTTGATACAACTACTTAAGTGCCTGAACTTTTAAAAGAAAACCAGCCAGTAGCCTTTATGAGCGAAATCTAAAGTCAATTACTTTCTTTTTAGATCCTTTGGATGAATTGCCCCTACCACAATTGGCATTAATTTGGCATATATACCCACCCACAAAGCTGTTGTGCTGGGCGATGAATCACTGATTATATTCCAAAAGCCTTTCACTACCTTAATAAGGTGATTTATAGATTGCTTATACTGGTGTGGGCTGAGATTCACTGAAGTCTACATCAGAATATGTGATTTATGATCTCCTGTGCGTGAAAACTCTTGTTTTATGAAGTCTTATTTGGATAAAGACATAATACGAAGAAAGTAAGGAAGGCAAAAAAAAAAAAAGAGATACTTCATGTGTTAAGTTGCTGCTGTTGTTGTTTATTAAATTTATGAATCACCCTTCAGAGCTACTGCAGGGCTCTGTGCGATATACAACATAATAGAATCATCAAAGCATAAAGAAGAATGTATAAATAGAACCAGTGCCATGAAAACTACAAGAATCAGATGGCAGATTTCATAGTGCTGTGGTTAGGCTAAATGCAGGGTTATGAAGGATTATCTGTTTTAGATATATTTAAATGGTTTAAATGGTTTTAATAGTTTTATGAATGTTTATCTGTTTTAGATGTATTTAAATGGTTTTAATGGTTTGAATGGTTTTAGATGTATTTAAATGGTATGAATATGAATATGTGTGTTTGATGTGTTGGTATGTTTTGTGGAAGAGCACCTCATTTTGTTGCTCTTTTTTTGTTGAGAACAATGACAATAAATTTATCTATCTATCTATCTATCTATCTATCTATCATCTATCTATAGTTATTTCTCAGTTTCAGACTGCTGACCACTTCACGGGCAGGGGGGAAGAGGGACAATGCAGGTAGAGAGAGTGGAGGAGGGTGCCAGCCAGAATGGAAACCTTCACTGTCCTCAACCAAAAGCCTGGCAGAACAGTCCCTGCAGTTGTTGAAGGTGGCATCTAATTTGGGTCACTTTAAATAAGTTTGTTAATTAGGAGGAGAGAGATGCCATTCAGTGAGAGAGGATAATTGCAGATAGTACAATTAAAATGAGTATCTGCAAGGGTAGGATTTTACTCACATATGAACAATATTCTGTTGAATTCCATTTCTGTGAAAGGGCAGAAATCACCACGATTGCTTGAAAGAATACATTTTCTCAAGTGAGCACTTCATAAGAATGGAATGTATCTCAAGACTAATGCGTTGCAAGCAATTCAGAATCAAATCATGCAGTAGAAGTAATTTTAGCATTTTTTTAAAAAATGAAACATACCGCACTAGGTAAATAATGCATGTTTTCCAGTTTTTCTTTCAGAAAGTATATGTTTTGTTTAACAGCAACAACAACAAACCCCCCCCCCCCCTAGTTTGTAAGGATTGAATGAAAGGAGCAAATGTACTGTCAAATGAATATGTGGATATTATAGTAGTATTTCTGCTGAAAACATTCATAGACTCTGATGTTTCTGCTCTAACAATTGTTCTTTGGTGGAAGAAAACCCTAGTTGTATTTTTTTCACTGGCATTAGCATTGTGGCATTATCTACAAATTGTATCACATTAGCATCGTACTAAAGTTGCAATAAAAATTATATATCCTCATACTCCATAAGCAGGTTGTTTTAAACTGTATATTTTATATTTTTAAGCTGCCTTGGGCATTGTGGAAAGATGGAATATAAATACTCTAAGTAAATAGTGCTGCAATCAAGCAGAGCAGAGTTAAGAGGATTTGCTAATTTTGTAGGTTGTCTGAATACCTTGGTAAATAATGGTGCAAAGTTTAGTATAACAAGTGCTGGGCGCTTTTGGGTTTTTTTCATATGTGCCAATAGTCAAGTGCATGTATGAAACAGTGCTAGTGTAATCCCACCTTCTATGCATTCCCCACATGTCCAAAGTTTGTGAGTAGTGTTCCCCCCGCCCCCTTTCTCCTGTAGTCTTCTAAACTGGGGAGTGAATAGCAGAGAAGCATGGACACGAAGGCAGGAGTTTGTTCCTTATTTCTTGCAGCAGAACACACATGCCCTTGGATTCCAGTCCAAGTTTTCCACATACCCTTGCTGCACATGCTGCTTGAGGTGTATGTAGGAGCCCCAAGTTGCCCACCTGTGAATTGAGGGGATTTAATGGACCAGATGATTTAATGTGACCACAAATAGTGGCTAATCCTTATTAAATCCCTGCATATAGCAGGAGCTGCTTTTTCTCCTCCATTTACAATAGCTCTCTACACATGGCATACTGGTCATTTGAGTACTTTTATATGAAGCTGCACAATTCAAGAAGAAGAAGAAAGAGCTGTTTTTTATGCTCTGCTTTTCTCTACCCTAAGGAGTCTCAAACTGACAGGGTCACCTTCCTCTTACCACAACAGGCAGCTTGTGAGGTAGGTGGAGCTGAGAAAGTTCTGAGATGACTGTGAGTGGGCCAAGGTTACCCAGCAGGTTTCATGTGGAGGAGTAGGGAATCCAGTTTGGTTCTCCAGGTGAGAGTCCACCACTCTTAACCTCTACACCTGGCTGGCTCTCTCAGGTCATAAAGATATGTAATGGCAAGCAAGATTTTAAAAAATCTGTTAAACCAGAAGCACAGGTATATGTTATAGTTTTAAAAGAACTGTGTATAAATGTGACACAGGACAATCGAGGATGTGATGACGCATACATACACATCCCCCCGCCCCCCAAGATATAACTGGGAACTAGTCAGTATGTATACTTTCAGTTGTTGAATTATATTTTATTGTGGTTTGTATATTTGGTATGTTCGAACATGTATCCCATGCTTGATCAAACTGGTAGTCTTAATGATATCTCATAAATTACTTTATACTAACATTTCACATTAGTATTGCATTATTAATAACAATCAATGGATCTCTTTCATGAGCCAACCAAAATGGCTCCTTTGCTCTTTGACAGATGACTCAAGTGAACTATGTCTTCTTAAACAGGGAAGAACATGAGACATTTATTTGAAAGGATAGAAAAGGAACATAGAGAACACTTGAAATGGTAGCTATGATGGATTTCCTCTCTCTCAATTTTGGCATTCAAAGACATTAAGGCAAATTTTAGGGTTTTTTTCTGTTTTTAATCTTTGTTGGAGACAACCTTTCATTACTTAATTATAAATAGAGAAACCAGATTATTCCAGATTTGAGTCTAACCTACAGATTGTTTTTGTTGTTTTTTCCATCATCCAAGCTCTGATATAACAACAGTGTAGGATTAATTTTGTATGGTCTGACTTGAGACCTTTGTTAAATGAGTTGACCATTAAAGGAAAGGTTTAAACCTCTGAAACTTTTGTTTGTGGGAATAGTTATTGTTAAGTATCATGACGAGGAGACCACACAGAAAGTACAAAATGAACTAACCACAAGGTGCATCAGGAGCAGGCTTAAACTGAACTGACTGTTGGTAAGATCCAAACTAACTTGGAATTGAAAAGTAAAACTGTTGTTAAGAGGCTGAATTTCAGCACTGCATAGTATGGCAAGCCGGGGTGGTCAATACAGTACATTAACAGGTTCCAGACCTTACTGTGCAGATGTTTTTTTCCTTGCTGTCTTGTCGGGTCTGTGATGGTCTCCGGTTGTGGCTGTAATTTCTGTATAAAACTTGGAACAGGAAATGTAAAAGAGGGTTATGTTTATGATTCTATTAAAATACATCCAGATTGATATTTGTAAAAAGAACATTTTGCAATTATTGCACCAGTTAAATGGTTAGGTCTGGAATTCTGTGCTGATCACAAATTATAGGCATTTGGGGGAAAATTTACAGCCTCATTAAAATTTTATTTCTGCCGTTATCAGGAACCATACACTGGGAATTCTGAAAATATGACATCCTTTCGTAAATAAACGAACTTCCTTGTTTCTGGACTGCACTGCTCTTTGTCCTACAACTCTCTCCACCTACACACCAAGCATTCACTTTCTAATAACAACCCTTACCAGTTAGAGCTTTTTTTTCCTTTTTTTTTTGGTCATAGTCATTTCAGAACCATACACGAGTAATGATTTATAGTGTCACCTATGTGGATGAATGCCAGTTTAAACATAGCAGACATCCATGTTGTGAATGAATGTACATTTTTATCCCACTAGAAACATGTAACAACGTTTGTGCATTTTTTAACCTGTCTTGTATTTAGCTTGTAAATTCATGTGTGTCCCAGGAATAAAAGGACAAGCGAGCCAATAATGACTGATGAATCCCTTTATTTTTTAAAAAAAAATTGGTGCATGTATGTGGCATGAGGCTTGAGCTTTAAATGGCAGGTTTTAATCATGTCCATGTAAAAGGTCAGTGAAAGGCATAAAAGTCACAATCTGCAGTCCAGGATAAGAGACATGTAAATCCTAAAGAAGAAGTCATTGTCACTTTTGGTTAAACATCTAAAGCATGAGTTCCTTTATTGTGCTGATCCTGGCAAATCTTATACAATGTTTACAATAAGGTTCTGGAGAGTTGCCTAGCACCGGAGAATACACAATTAAACAACATAGTTCCACGGCTGTCTTGTGTCAGCACACTGCTAAAAGACCTCCATTGTGCTCATGTGATAGCCGTTCTTAAAAAATTTTCGCATAAACAGGAACAGAAAACAGTCATCTGTTACTGCTTCCTGTGCTCTTTTTCAATACATAGGGAATGAATCTTTGCATCTGAACAAATTATGCAATACTTAAGAATGAATTTAACCGTAGGTGCGTGCTTACACTGGTCAGTAGTCAACGCTTATCTACCATGTGTCCTTCGCAATATTAATTTTTATTATTTTGCTTGTCTGACTATGCTGTTTAATGTCAGCACTTTTGTCCTTTCTGCCCACGAATACAAAATACAAAACTACCAAAAGAAAGTATTGATGCTTCGTTCAATATATATTTATTAAATGAAATTAAGTTGTTTTCTCATACTGTTGATAGCTGATAGCACTATTGATCTCTGTTTCGTGTGATGCCAGTTTTCCTGCGAAGAGTCTGAGAAGTAGAATGTAATGCATAAAAAGACATAGGAGTATGACAGTATTATAGTTATGTAAGCCACTAGCAGTATATAATGAATAAATGGCTGAAACTGCACAAATACTGGATAGTGAAATTATACCCTGTAAGCTCTGTTTTCCATTCCAATAAACTTGAACAGATTTTAATGAAGAACTAAGCATGTCCTAGTGATGGAATTATGACATTATATCGTATTGTATAAGCAATTGAGCATTAAATTATCATAGGTCTGAGATCATGCCAAAAATATTGAATTGAAGTTCTGTAGTATCCCGAAAGAATAAACATATACAGAGGCAAATTACTTTTGCACAGAATCCATTAATAAAACATGGTGCCAAATATTATGACCTCATTTAGTCCTGGGGATTAAAAGGAGAAGCACTAATTTACCACAATTTCAGATAATTGTCTACTTTTCCATTTATATGTTAAGATATGCTAGAACCATGTTTCATAAAATGAAAGCATCAGTGGAAAGTGACATGCTTGAACTACATGTACTCTTCAATTGGAATTACAATTATTCGAGCTAAGATAACAAAGTGTAGATGCAAATCAATATAATTGTTATAATATCTGTCCGACAGAATACTTGCTGGCCTGAACCACAGCTGGCAGAAAGAGCAATAATAATCAGTTTAGGCTATGCTGTTAGGCATCTTGTTGTTGCAGAGCAGTCTACACAAACACAGGATTGCCATCCTGAAATTCAAGCAAGCATAATACATTATTCCAATCGAACACAGGGTTTGTTAGTTCTTATGAACACAAGAGATAGCGCATATGGACATATCCATGCACAAACGCTGGTCATCTTGAAATATACATTTATACAACATTGCTGCCTTTCTCCTGGAGTTTGTTAGCATACCTTGGTCCCAAAAAAGATGAAAGAATTCATAGAAACCCCACTGAAATAAATATTAGTAGGTGTGCTATTTGATTGAGCACTGAGATCTTTAAAAATAAATGAATGTCTGCAACCAAAGTAATGTTACTAATAAAATTGTTTGAAGACAAAGAAATGCTTCATCCCATGTACACCTACTTGGGTATTAATATCCCTTTCAGAGACATTTCTCTGGGTTTCCTTTCCTTGTTAGACAGGGAAGCCTTCCCAGTGATTGTGCCCTGGCACTGGAACTCCTTCCCTTTGCTGTTCTTTAGGTATGAGGCCAAGTCTGTTCTCTTTCCCCCTCTGAACTTTTGATTGTAAGTATGATCCAAGCTAATTGTAATTTGCATTTTAGGTTATCTCATTAAAATTAATTCCCATTACAACATGCCATTCCCTTTCTTTTCCTCTTGGCCTAAAGTTTGCTTTCCGTGGCAGTAATTCAGGGCATGAGAGAGGCTTAATAAGGTTGCCTTGCAAAACTGTAATTCCTAGAGACCTTTGAGCAGAGGTCGTATTGGTAGGACATCATAGTTCAATTAAGGCCCAAGCAAGAACCCTGCCTCTTACCTCACCCCTGAAATTGCATTGGAAGGTACATTTTGGGGGACAAGAAGATGTTTGGGAGAACCTTGCAAATAGGGTTGCCAATCCCCATTTGGGGGCAGGGGATCCCCTGGTTTGGAGGCCCTCCCCCCCTTCAGGGTTATCAGAAAGTGTGGGGGGTGAACATCCACTAGGCACTCCATTATACCCTATGGAGACTGGTCTCTGGAGGCTGTTTTTTGAGGCACCAAATTTTCAGCACAGCATCCGGTGCCTCTCCTCAAACCCCCCACCACCACGCCCCAAAGTTTCAAAATAGATTAGACCAGGGGTCCAATTCTTTGAACCCCAAAAGAACGTGCCCCCATCCGCCATTATTTCTAACGAAGGGAAGATGTTTAAAGGAACATGGCCCCCTTAAATTTGATGGCCAGAACTCCCTTTGGAGGTCAGTCATACTTGTCACAACGTTTCTTCTGGCTCCACCCCCAAAGTCCCCAGATATTTCCTGAGTCAGACCTAGCAACCTTACTTGCAAAGGACTTAGAGGTGGGACTTGAGGGAAAGGGAAGGAGGTAGGATTTCCTTCTCTCTGATACTTAATGCTGGGATCCTTCCAAGAGGCCAGAGAACTTTTCTCTGAAATAGTTTAAAAACAGCAAGCCTCGCTCAAACTTGCCATTTATTCTAACGAAGTCTGCAATCTGTGACTATTTCTTTCACTTTATTTTACCACACAAGAGACTTAATAACACTTACTGGTAGCTACATAATAGCCTTGCTTTGTGCTGTTATCATTCATCGGGTGAAGATAAGAAGCTGTCAGTGTTTCTGTAATAAATCCCTATTAGTGAGGTTAGGAGTAGAAACTGGTATAGATTGCAGTTCAGGAAAGCAGAGACATGGCTGAAGAATGAGTTACAAAAGATAGGGGAAATGTTTTTTTTTTTTTTATGTGCATGAGTTCAACTAAGCTACAAATAATTGTTTTCATATATGTTTGGGTGGGAGAGAGAAAATCAATGCACTTATTTTTTAAAGGGCTTGTTTCAGTGGTTGCATACAAAGCTTTGCTAGTGGAGATTGAATTTAGCTGACAGGAGGTATACTACAGAAGTGTTGCCAGAGAAAATTGTAGTGGAAAGGAACATCTTGTTCAGGTTGCTGGAAATCTCTTTACCAGCTGTTGCTACAGTCTGCCTTTCCCCCTTTGCTGCTCTCTGTTCCTATTGATGATTTTCAGTTTCTCCAGCAAGCATGGAATGAGGAGGCTACATAAATGTCTGCATTCAGACACCGCAGCAAACTGTAATTAAACTGCGATCAGGCATGAGCACAGCTTGTCGACATACTCACAGGTTTCCACTACTTCGCCCCTCTTCTCTCTGGTGGAACATGTTAGAAAACTACTCAGTTTGATGACGCTCCAGTTTGCTACAGTGTCTGAATGCAGGCACCTTGGAAAGTTGGAGTATGTTCCCCCACCCCAGAAACTGGGATTCTAAACCTTGATGCAATCTTAATTCATGGTGAGTAAACAAATTCTAATTTGCCAGAGTGCATTGTCATTCAGATACCACAGGAAACTAGGAATGTTTCAGTCAAGCCCTAGAGATGCTGGAAGAGATGTAGGAGGAACATGAAGAACTCTGTGCTTCATTACATGATATTCAGATACAGCCAGTATCATTGCACTTAGGGAGAATTCATGACACAGCCTTCTGTTGTCTTAATAAGAGAGATGTCTATCAATCTTAACATTCAAGTTAAGGCAAGGAGCTTCCAGCGCACTGCTGAGCATTCTTATTTTTCCTGTGTGATGCCAGTTCAGTACTCCAATAATGTATCTGCAGAAATAGTGAACTGTCATATTTTAGGTGGTTGAAATCAAGTTTTACATCGTTTGTATATAATATTCATGCCCAGCATCTGCAAAACTAAGGCGAGTTCTGAAAAAGCTCACCTCATCATGTCTAATATAACTAAGGAGGGCTGCCCTTAGACCTCCAGTCTGTAGAGCATTCCTAGTGGGCTCTTACTAGCCTTGCCTTTATTCTCCATTGAACTGTTGAGTTTCTGTGGTCAACTCTGAACCGTTTGATACAGTTAAGAATTTTTAAAGGGATCATTGTCTCCACAAAGTCACACTGGAGTTGACCAGTTTACCTCATTGTGCCAGCCAGTATCCACACAACTCTTCATGTATTGGAAAGCATAAGGTAAAATATGAAACAAAGATATACAGAGGAGTAACACAGAAATGTATTTTCTACTCTACGCAAACTAACATGAATAAAAACCTCTAGGCATGCCCTCAAATAAAGTATCTGAACTGTGACCAGATACTGTGACCATTATATGGATCTCAGTGACCATTATATGGATCTCAGTCCCATGAAAGTCACTGTGATTTATTTCCAACTAATAAGTTTGGAAGCAGGATATTTATCTTTCAGTTTGCTAGCTTAACTGTAACACTGCTAGAGTGGAGAAAGAATTTCATTAACCAATTTAGGGTTGACTTTCCCCTGACTTAGTAAAAGTTGTACTCATTTCTTGAATAGTAGAATTCTGCGGGGCTTTTTTTTTTTTTTTTAGCAGGAGCTCACAGGAATGCAGTTCTGGCTGGCTTGTAATGTAATGTAATGTAAAATTTTATTTATATCCCGCCCTCCCCCGCCGAAGCAGGCTCAGGGCGGCTAACAGCATTTCAAGTAAACAATACAGTATTAAAAACATTAAATTCATATTAAAATTCACATTAAAATCAATCAATAATTAAAACATTCCTAAATCAACACTGGCGGTAACCGTTATTAATCTGGCGGTAAACATTAATTCAGTTATTGGTGAACGCCTGTTTGAAGAGGGCGGTCTTGCAGGCCCTGCGGAACTGGTCTAAGTTCCGCTGGGCCCGCACCTCCTCTGGGAGTTTGTTCCAGAGTTGTGGGGCCGCAACGGAAAAGGCCCGAGTGCGGGTGCGTTGAAGTTTGACTTCTTTTGGCCCAGGGATATTCAGTCTGATATTCACCCCTGGCTTGGTGTCAGGGGTTGTGGCCTAATATGCAAATGAGTTCCTGCTGGGCCTTTTCTACAAACCCCCCCCCCCCCGGAATACAGTAACAAATGAGCAGAATTTTTTTTAAAGGCATAACTAAAAAGGTAAAGGTAGTCTCCTCTGCCAGCACTGAGTCATTACCGACCCATGGGGTGATGTCACATCAGGACATTTTCTTGGCAGACTTTTTACAGGATGCTTTGCCATTGCCCTTCCCAGTCATCTACACTTTACCCCCAGCAAGCTGGGTACTCTTTTTACCGACCTCGGAAGGATGGAAGGCTGAGTCAACCTTGAGCCACCTACCTGAACCCAGCTTCCACCGAGATCAAGCCTAGGTCGTGAGCAGAGCTTGGACTGCAGTACTGCAGTTTACCACTCTGCACCACGGGGACTACCAGTCTTAAAATTACTCACATTTTTACCCATAGTGTGGATTTTATACGAAAACATCTTGCATCTTTATGTATTCCTCTTTTCAAATATTTCAGTAGATCTATTCATAAAAATTCCAGTGATTGGGGGGGGGGGGTAATACATATTTTATTTATTTTACATATGAATTTGCATGTAATATCAGTGGCAGTCTCTGACAGAATGGTCTTTTCTGAGATTTGCTAATCTCAGATTCATTTAACTGGAGATAAAGTAGTTGAACCTGGAATCTACTGCATGGAAATCTTCTGCTCCATTCCACCATTCCAAAAACAAACACATGAAGTCTCTCTCTGACTTCCTCCATAAGATACTTGACATGATCTAAATTAACTAAGACCCTTTTCAAACTGCCTTTGTATTCCATTTTAGTAACTGGTTGCTGATCGATTATTTCCTGTCATAACCCATTTTAGTAACCAGCTGCTAGTGGAATTTATTTACCTGTTCATATAAACCCATTTGTGTTGGATTAGGATAGTGTGGTTGAGCCACTTTTGAGGGAAACTGCTCTTTTCTATCTTCAGCCCCTTTGTTGCACTTCTGAATTGCTGTGTTGTGTTGTTTAAAATGTTTGGAGCGCTTCTTACAAGGCCACTATCCCGCTTGCTCTTTTTCACCTCACGATCTTCCTCAGACTTTTAAAAAAACATTTTAAGGGTGTTATGGTCGCATCAATGGGATACGTTGACTCCATTAAGTCCACTGAGTCAATTCATCTCAATGGTGCTGCTAGAGCACTTCATTGTTATAGTGGTTTAGCACCATAGCGCTCGCCATAGAACATTTTTTAAAAGTCCAAGGAGGATAGTGTGGTGGAAGGGGAAGGAAAAGAAAGTGGTACTGTTTGAAATGACCATAGCACTTCAGAGATAGTTCATTAATGGAAGGAAATTAGTTGTATAAAATCCTTATCCCTGTATTGCTTTACTTGAAATAATGCCAAGAACAAATAACATCTAGTTTAGAATGGTAATGTGAAAAGGGCCAAACATAGATTTTGAGAAAGAAAGTAATTTTTAAAGATGTGTGTGAATTATCCGTGATAAGTTTCCTTAAAGAGCCATTTGACATTCTCTGACAATTACTGCCTGTGTTGCTATTCATTCAACCGATATCATGAACTGGCAACACAACTAAAATACTATGGGGTTTAAAACCATGTGATGTAGCATTAATAGTGCACAGTTGGTGCCCTTGCAATACTAGATTTACATTGTGCACTACCAATTGTGTCTAGCTTCACTCACCATATCATGCCACTTGGAGGGCAGCTTCTGTGAGCAAGGCTGCAAGATGCAGCTAACAAATCAGGCAGAGACTGGAATATTTCCCAGAGCCTTTTTTTTTTTAGTAGGAACAAACAGGAACACAGTTCTGGCTGACTTGGCATCAGAGGGTGTGGTATAATATGCAAATGAGTTCCTGCTGGTTTTTTTCCTACAAAAAACTTACCCTAACTGAAACTGGAAACCAAGGGGCACATGTTACTTTAACATTTCCCCCTGTTCTTATTCCAATACCCTGTCCTCTGGGCAAGGGCTTTCCACTCTTTCCTGAAACAAGGGGGAGGTGCCACACTGAACGTATGAACATATGAAGCTGCCTTATACTGAATCAGACCCTCAGTCCATCAAAGTATTGTCTACTCAGACTGGCAGCGGCTCCCCAGGGTCTCAAGCTGAGGTTTTCCACACCTATTTGCCTGGACCCTTTTTGTGGAGATGCCGGGGATTGCACCTGGGACCTCCTGCTTACCAAGCAAATGCTCTGCCACCGTCCCTCCCCTAACATATTAACATCTGAAGCTGCCTTCTACTGAGCCACAGCCCCATTCATGGCTCTCCAGGGTCTCAAGCTGAGGTTTTTCACACCTATTTGCCTGGACCCTTTTTTGGAGATGCCAGGGATTGAACCTGGGACCTTCTGCTTCCCAAGCAGATGCTCTACCACTGAGCCACAGCCCCATTCATGGCTCTCCAGGGTCTCCAGCTGAGGTTTTTCACACCTACTTGCCTGTACCCTTTTTTGGAGATGCCAGGGATTGAACCTGGGACCTTCTGCTTCCCAAGCAGATGCTCTACCACTGAGCCACAGCCCCATTCATGGCTCTCCAGCTGAGGTTTTTCACACCTACTTGCCTGGACCCTTTTTTGGAGATGCCAGGGATTGAACCTGGGACCTTCTGCTTTCCAAGCAGATGCTCTACCACTGAGCCACCATCCCTCCACTGGGTAATAATACTTGGAAGAAGAGCCACATGTGACTTCTGAGCCACTGAGTGAGCGTCAGTGCTCTGTTCCTTTCCATTCATATGATAAAAGTATCCAATATTTTTACCCTAGACATCTGTTTGAGAGAATGAAATGTACCAATAAAATATAAGAAGAAAAATACAAAGAACAGTAATACAAAGACGAGTGTAGATCCCAGTTGTGTACCATATGTACTCAGTTACAGAAGAAAAAAAGGGCTTGTATAATTTAGCTAGCATCAGTTATAAAGTCAAGACAATCAGTCCCTTTGCACTGGCTGAAATAAATGTCTATCGTTAGTAGGTTGGAGCAAAATGAAGGCTCAGAGGATACCCCAAATTGCTCTTCTCTCACTGGATAAATTTGTTTGTCTTGGTTGGATCTGAAACATACACACACCATGTTTCTGAAAGGCTCTACGTTTAGAAGACTCTCCAGTTCTTTTCAGTGCGGTTAGCCAGCAAGCAGGCTTGTGATCTGAAGCAAGACCAGTTATATGTCGAAACAAAATAAAACTTAGCTGAGAATCCATCCCTGAAGTATATGTAAATTGCTCTCTTGGTTAATGGAAACAGGAAACCTAATACGAAGCTTCATATCTGTGTTTAGTTTTTTTTTTTTTTTTAAAGGCCATGATAGGGTGTGCGGCTGTTGAGACATTGGCACGCTTTGGGTACATAGTGAGGCATTGTGCCAAAGGGAGAGTTCGCTTCCTCCTACACTAGAGGTACTGTTTGCCAACCATGCCTGCAATGGAGCTCTGCAGAAGCTTTGAAAAAAAATATGTTTAAAAAACATTGTAAAATTGATCTTAGCAACAGGCATGGAGTTCCCTTGGACTTGATTAAACATGTTTACATTTGAAGACATTTTAGCACATATGTTCTTTTATTTATAAAGAAAATTCATTAGATACTATACAGCTCCTTATATCTTTAACGAGATTTCTTGGACAGTATTACTGGATGTGTTCCTGGGTCTTCCAATCAACTGCTTTCCCCCAGCATGTTAGTATGAATAGTAGGAAAGAGGATGCCAAGTAGAAATTGTATGCCAAAGTAATACCATAAGGGAGAATCCTAACCTTTTAACTTAACGAAACACTAAGAGAGAGCCAGTTTGGTGTAGTGGTTAAGTGTGCGGACTCTTATCTGGGAGAACCGGGTTTGATTCCCCACTCCTCCACTTGCACCTGCTAGCATGGCCTTGGGTCAGCCATAGCTCTGGCAGAGGTTGTCCTTGAAAGGGCAGCTGCTGTGAGAGCCCTCTCCAGCCCCACCCACCTCTCAGGGTGTCTGTTGTGGGGGAGGAAGGTAAAGGAGATTGTGGGCTGCTCTGAGACTCTGTCCTTGAAAGGGCAGCTGCTGTGAGAGCCCTCTCCAGCCCCACCCACCTCACAGGGTGTCTGTTGCGGGGGAGGAAGGTAAAGGAGATTGGGTCAGGCAGAGGCTGTCCTTGAAAGGGCAGCTGCTGTGAGAGCCCTCTCCAGCCCCACCCACCTCACAGGGTGTCTGTTGTGGGGGAGGAAGGTAAAGGAGATTGTGAGCCGCTCTGAGACTCTGAGATTTGGAGTGGATGGCGGGATATAAATCCAATATCATCATCATCTTCTAAATCTTCAACATTTTGTAATAAGAGTAACCTTTGACTGGCATGTTAAAGTTCAGGGTGAGGAGAGGGCATAAAATACCCCCTTTCACCAGTAGATATTTCCCATCATCGTGTGTGATGTATTCCACTCCAGGTATCATGCAAATTAGGTCCATTTTAAAATATTGCAGGAGGAGAAGGAGAAAGGACTTTTCTTTGTATGTTTCTCCTGGATGGCAAAAGTAAAGTTGCTGATGGCTGCTTCTAATGTACTATTTTTGTCCATGAAAGTGCACTTGCAAGAGACTATGATGACAAAAATAGCAACATTAAGCTTGTACTCATGCCTTTGAAAAATCCATGGAAAGGGGATGGCATTGCCTTTGTCTGAGGCCATGTGCCCATAATATCGGCATATACCAAAACCACAACACAGTTTAGCTTCTGCTCTCACTGACAAAAGTTAGTGTGGAAAGCAAGTTACTCCTGAATTGTTTGTTCTTATCATGGTCACTATAGTAGGTTATATAGTCTTGTTCTCCCCTCTGCCTACCATCAAGGATTGTTTTCTCTCTACAAAACAAAGTGCCCCAAGATATCACTGCATGGATTCACCAAACGTGACCCTTCTTGCGGGGAAAGTGTAGCATGTACTCCAGTATATAAAGAGTTGTGAACAGTGTAAAATTAAAAAAAAAAAAAGCATTCCCCTTCTATACGAGCTCTATAGTGGTATCTAATATTGTTTGCTTTTGTTCCTTTGTACACAAGTGGAGTTGCATGTTTTCTTCAGAGGAGTAACTTGCAGTTGCACTCCAATGGGCAAAAAATTCTCATGTCAGAAATTGCACTAATGACATAATGTACTGCTGTTTATTAAGGGGGGGGGGGGGGAAACCTGTTTTAGTACCATCCTGAGAGTGAAACAGATTCCATAGATAACAATAAGAATGTTGATTTGTCACAAGCTCTTTAATTCACAAATACAGCTGGCATTTTTTTTTCACTAAGTATGTATGCATCTTCAATAAATATAAATTTAATTCGTCCTACATTTAAGGATAGGAGTCACTTGTACTGGTCTTTGACTGTAATAAATATTGATTGATTGATTGATACGGGCCACTTTTGTGCACAAGTTTCCTTTGGAAATCTACTCCTAAGGGAAAAAAAATATTTAACTTATAAATATATAATCTTGGTTGAGTGATGCCGCCTCTGATTAAAGGCAGAATGACTACATATTATTAAATATAAGCTCACTAGGATGCACTCCATATATATTAAAATATATAAGACTTCTGTGGCAAGGTGAATGAACTCTGTCCTTTTATGAAAGAAGCAAATATTTCCTCTTCGCCGTCACTGATCTCATAACGACACGTAGGGCTTTTTGGAATGCGGTGGAACAGCTACAGAACCTCTTTGTGGAAACAAAATTCTCAAAAAAAAAACGTTTAAAATTTCCACCAGGGGGACCAAGGGAGCATGATGTCATTGTGACATCACAAAATATTAAAATAATTAAAAAAAAAAAGATTTAAATGAGGGGATGTCCAGTAGTAGCTGAGGGCAAGCTGGGGAGCGGCCAGACAGCACAGGGGACTTGTTCCTCTCACCAAGGATGAGGCACAGGATACAAGCCTGGGGAGAATCTGGGTGAGTTCTGATGGAGAAAGAATATCAACTGCAACCTACTCAATGGAGGCTTTACTCCCCTGGTAGCAGTGTGTCACGGCTGCCGCTTCATGCTTTGACTCCCGGACAAGCATGGCTTGGATCGCAGCCCTGGCAGGCCTGAGCTGAAGCTACTTAGCTGTACCCCAGGCCAGCTCCTCTCCTGTGGCAAGAAGAAGAAGAAGAAGAAGAAGAAGAAGATATTGGATTTATATCCCGCCCTCCACTCCGAAGAGTCTCAGAGCGGCTCACAATCTCCTTTCCTTTCCTCCCCCACAACAGACACCCTGTGAGGTAGATGAAGATATTGGATTTATATCCTGCCCTCCACTCCGAAGAGTCTCAGAGCGGCTCACAATCCCCTTTACCTTCCCCTCCCCCACAACAGACACCCTGTGAGGTGGGTGGGGCTGGAGAGGGCTCTCACAGCAGCTGCCCTTTCAAGGACAACCTCTGCCAGAGCTATGGCTGACCCAAGGCCATGCTAGCAGGTACAAGTGGAGGAGTGGGGAATCAAACCCGGTTCTCCCAGATAAGAGTCCGCACACTTAACCACTACACCAAACTGGCTCTCCCTCGTGGCCTTGGCAGAGTGCCCCTTGCATGTTCCTTGGCCATCTAAAGTTTGGAAACTGCTTTTAAGTAGAGGTAAGAATGTAGCACATGAAAATAATAGTGTTTCAAAGAATCCTGTGTGTTTTGCCTTCATTTTCTGGTTAAGAGTTCTGGCACCTCTTTTTCCAGAAAAAAAAAAAGCCCTGAACATGCATCCAAGATTTTATATTAATGGGACTGAAAGTCAGTGTGATGTAGCATGTGGAAGGTAGGAGTTCAAATCCATGTTGAGATGGAGATAAATTTAAATTATAAGTGCAAGTGCTTGGACAACACACCCTTTTTTACTTTGGGGGGGGGAACTGTCCATAGAGAATTATGTCTACCCTGATTCCTATTTCCCAGTATATGTAGTTCTGTTCTTATACTTTCATGATAGAATACTGATGCCATTTACATTTATCCAAGAATAGTTCATTCTCACCAGTATATTTATTTTTATTTAAGTAGATTTTTATTCTGTCCTTCTCACGAGACGGCTCAGAACAGGTTACAACAGAAGAAAACATAATGCAATAGTTAAAAATCCAATGGTTCAGTGATTAAAACAGTTAAAACCGTCTAATATAAGAGCAGGCAAAATAATGTACTGAGTTACCACAGTCTCAAAGCTCAATCAGTCTCAATCAGACTCAACTGGGCCACCTAAAATAGAATACTTCAGCAAGGAATAGGGCTGCCAAACCCCCAATCCGGGCAGGGCTTCACACACCCAGGAGGTTCCCAACCCGCCGGCCCACATTGCGCTGGCAGGGGGAACCTCCCCAGATGTCGCCAGTGCAATGACATCACCCGGAAGTGACATCATCGCAACGTCACACAGCTTCCACTCTAGGCATTTCCGGGAAAAAAACTATGGTTTCCCTAGACGCTCTAGCCACTTGGGAGAACTCCATGGTACAATAGGTAAAGATAGTCCCCCGCTGGAGGCACAGAGGTACTTGGCAATCCTAGCAAGGGAGGCTGATTTAGTTTGGATGTCTTCTGCCTCATTCAGAGGCCTAAAGACAGCACATCCAAAGTTATAGTGACCAAATAACTAAGAATGTATTGAAACAAAATCATACAAATATGTTCAATAGAAGACTACATAGCAAAACAATTCCCCAAAAGTTTCACAATTCCTTCAAAGAAGTCCCAATGAGCAGGAGGTGGACTTGATTTTTCCTGCTTTGAAATCCTCTTCTAGCATAGGGGGCTCTAATCACATATCTTAACCAAAGGCAAAAGCTCAGAAAAAAATATCAAAGTGTTTCTGATGCATCAATAAATTGCAAAAAGCTGCAAAACCCACAAGATTATTTTTCATTGCACCCAAAGACTGCACATAGAATTCCAAAAAGAAGAAGAAGATATTGGATTTATATCCCGCCCTCCACTCCGAAGAGTCTCAGAGCAGCTCACAATCTCCTTTACCTTCCTCCCCCACAACAGACACCCTGTGAGGTGGGTGGGGCTGGAGAGGGCTCTCCCAGCAGCTGCCCTTTCAAGGACAACCTCTGCCAGAGCTATGGCTGACCCAAGGCCATTCCAGCAGGTGCAAGTGGAGGAGTGGGGAATCAAACCCAGTCCTCCCAGATAAGAGTCCGCACACTTAACCACTACACCAAACTGGCTCTCCTAATGGACAAATGGGACAGAAAGTCTCCGGTAAGATTTCAAAGTGGCACTAAACTCCAGAAGGCTCAAGGCCTGGCAGAACAGCTCCATTTTGCAGGCCTTGCAGAACAAGGGAGCCTGTCAGGAGAAGGTGGGATATAAATATAATACATAAATAAATACAGTAAATTTATTTACTTAATATTCCTTGCTTTTCTCCCCAGTGGGGACCCAAAGTTGTTTACATCATTCTCTCTGTCACCCACTTTATCCTCACAACAACCCTGTGAGGCAGGTTAGGCTGAAAATGTGTGACTGACCCAGGGTTACCCAGCAAGCTTCCATGGAAGAATGGAGAGCTGAATCTGCGTTTTCCAGATCCTGGTCTGACGCCATTGCATCACACTGGCCCCAAAAATATGGTGTCAAAAAGTCAACAGAAGGATTTCCTTGAGAAGTACAGAATCAGTATTACTTGCAAGGCCTGTCCTCGTTATAATGGAGATTAGATCTTTGTAGCTTCATTCATGTAAGGAAAACTATTCTAAAGGATTTGCAGAAACAACAAAACGCTTGGAGCATTTTAAAAATAGATTTACTAAGCCATAAACTTCTGTGGACCATTAGATGCATACAGCACATATCTACTGAAGGCAATAAAGTAAAAATGGGTAATTAAATCTTACTGTTAGGGTTGCCATCTTAGGGCTGGAAAATACCTGGAGATTTGAAAAATGGAGCCTTCAATGGAATGGAATGCCATAGAGTCCACCTTCCAAAGGGGCCATTTTCTGCAGGTGAACTGTTCACTGTTGTCTGAAGATCAGTTGTAATCCTGGGAGATCTCCAGGTACCCCCTAGAGATTGGCAACCCTACATACAATGCAAATTTAAAAACAAACAAACATCAGAGGTTAACAGCAGATAAACAGCAAGTAACCACAACAGAGATCTGCAGACCAAAATTTAATATCGGCAGAGGCCAACGTTTAGTGATAGCAGAATACCTTTACCACTACCACCAGATAACTCAAACCAAAAAGTATGGTCATTTATATTTATGCAAATATCGCTGAGACTTGGATTCCATGGCTTTTTAATCTATGGTTTATTTATTTTTTCCTTGACCCTTCGTGTGTGCGAGTGAGACAGAGACATGCCTTCTGCAGACATTCTTAATGCAACTGGTGACATTTATATCATCATAATAAATATGGTTGCCTTTAAGATTGCACCAGAATTGTTTTCCTTGCTGTAAATTATTCCCTAAGTCAAGAAATGTGTATCTACTTTGCAGTATTCCACAGCAAACAGGTTTTTAAATGCTGAGCTGCCTAATTTCACACCTAATTCTATTACGCTTCCCTTGTAGAAGTGTTAAATTTGTTTAGAAGCTTCGCTTCCATCTTAGGTAGGGATCTACAGAGAGGGCTAACTGGGGAAACTTTTCTAAGCAATGGCTGCTTATCAGCATATAAGGTTACCAGATCCCATCTTCTCCCCAGTAGGGGAGATTTGGGGAGTGTTCTAGGAGGGGGCAGGGCTGTCTCTAATGCAATGACATCATGCAGAATAACATCATCATATTGGGGACACAGTGCCATGCATGCACGCCCCACCCGCCCCCAGCTTTCCCCTACCCATTTAGAGGGACCTTCTCTTCAAATAGTTAGGGGGGAAATTCACTGCTTGCAAGGCAGGTGTGCACAGCCCCCATTTGAAAAGAGCAGGCGCCCCATTTGCCTGCCCCCCAAGGCATGAATTCGCAGCTTTCAGCATCTGCTTGGAAAGAGTAGGCTCTGTGAGTGCCTGCCTGCCAAGTTGTGAATTGGCAGCTTGCTGGGCAGGAACTGGTGTTTCCCACTTGGAAACAGCGGGTGCTACAGTGTGCCTGCCCTGCAATCCACGAATTCATCTCCACCTGGGGACTGGCATCTCTATCAGCATATGAGTTTAAGACAACACTTCCTAAGCACTGTTGGCTAATTCCTCCACATTCTGATATTGACTGAGGGAACCCATGGGACTGGTTTTCTCCTTAGGAAAGGGAGCTCAAGATGGGTGTCTGCTTATTTGATAGCATTATTCCTGATGCTCCAGGCATGCAGCAGCTTCTCTTTACCCAACAGCATCATTTGACTACTTTCCCTTGGAGTCCTAGAGCCTGTAAAAGGCAACCAAATTGGGTAGGGGAACATTAGCCTAAATCCAGACAGTTCCAGATGGGCATTGAGGTTGAAAGATTTGACTTTTTAATCACCCAGCCCCAAGAATTTAAACATTTGTTTTTTTATTAATCAAAGTGTGTCAAATTAGTAAATAACTTAAAAAGCTGCATTTTATGTTTACGTACAGAGTACACAAGCACTTAGTAGGGCCTTTGAAACATTTGTTCCTATTACTTTTGTTTAAGTAATAAAGTTATATAAAATAGAAAAAATATTTCCATGATATAGGCAGAGTACTTACGTTATATAGTACTGTACAATATTTATGTGCTTGTGTGCCTTTTGATAAGAGACACTCATAATCTTTTTAATCATACAGTTTATGGCCTCTTGTTTAAAGTCAATATTTTAATTACTGTGATTGCTTTGTGCCAGATTTAAAGCAAATCTTTGTCCAGCAAAGTTTATGTTTAACTTCTGCTCAAATAAAACACTGGGTTGAAATAGTGCAGCTATTTCACCCTGCTTCAACTAATCCAAGTATTAAAAAATGCTAAAAAAGCATTGCAGAATTGTTCCAGAAATGTATATCCTGGATATTGTAACAGGCAGCCCAATCCAGAGAAAAGGGCCGGCCGGCCACGGCGTAGCTGCTGCGCCGCTAGTAGACTTCCTGAGGACTTTGGCACGCTGGAGTGTGGGGAGACGAGAGGTGTAGCTTGCCATGAAGGAGACGGTCGCCATGGCAATGCCACTGGCATGGAAGGGAGGTAGCCGGAGGGGAGGGCCAGCCCACCCCCCTCCCATTGGCCAGTCCTGGCGCATGTGCCACGGCTCATGACAGGGATGGGGAGAGGCAGCCCCAGAGAGGCTGATAGCCATCCCCAACCCGCCCCCAAACAGAGAACGGAGCCAATGATGGGCAGACCATCACAGGCAAAGGAGAGACATCCCACCAACACGGGGAGGAAACAGGAGTGAGGCTGGGCATGCGTGCACGAGAAGCCTGGCTTGGTGGCGAGGCGGGGGTGGAGGCGAGACAGGCCTGCATGGGACCACAGAGAAGCCATCAATCCTCTCACACCCTCCCGCTGTCAGAGACTCTGCCAATGCCAGGCGGATAAGCAGGAAGTACCAAGTGCAGGAGTGAGCAGCCCAGCAGCAGACACCGCCCCCACCCAGAAACCCCCTGTGCTGCCCTGACACCCCCTGCCATGTGCACGGAACACCTCCCCTGGGGACTGCAGAACTCAGAGTGCGAGTGCCTCAGCCGCAGAACTCTGAGTCCACCTCATCAGCCCTCCCTTAGTGCCCTGCACACAACAGCCCTGTGGGGTAGAGTAGGCTGTCAGCCTGGGCAGGCTGAGGGTCGGCACTTCCCTCCCATCCAGCCACACGGGGGGCAACGTGGCGGCTCAGAGATCATACCCCCCCCCCAAACCAAATCTGCCCACCCTCCCAGGTATTCCCTCGGAGAGGCCATTGACGGGGGGGGGGGTTGCCCAGGGAACGTGCATCAGATGTCAAGCGGGAGAGACAACAGAGGGCACAGCTCAGACTTTATTTTTCCGGAACAGAGTGCAACAGTCTCCCTGGCGCACGCTGGGCAGTCTCGCCGTGGGCGGGGCTCCATTCTGAGCGGCGGGAAGAAACAGCTGAGGGAGCGAGGGGCAGTGGAGCGGCACACGCAGAAGCCTGTGTTGGAGTCCCACCTGCAAAATGGAGATAGAGATCAAGAGCACCTGCAGGGGCGGTGGCTGGAAGAGCAGGCTGCATTTCAGCCAGGCGCTCTCTTAAAGGGACAGTCTCTGACCCACCTCCCTACAACGGGGTAGCTGCCACACAAACACACCCTGTGCCCTGCCAGGAGTTGGGAACACGGCAGAGGGCAAGATAGATAGATAGATAGATAGATAGATAGATAGATAGATAGATAGATAGATAGATAGATAGATAGATAAATTTATTGTCATTGTTCTCAACAAAAAGAGAGCAACGAAATGAGGTGCTCTTCCACAAAACATACCAACACATCAAACACACATATTCATATTCATACCATTTAAATACATCTAAAACCATTTAAACCATTAAAACCATTTAAATACATCTAAAACAGATAAACATTCATAAAACCATTAAAACCATTTAAACCATTTAAATATATCTAAAACAGATAATCCTTCATAACCCTGCATTTAGCCTAACCACAGCACTTGGATAGAAACTGTCCTTAAATCTGTTTGTCCTAGCCTTCAACACTCTGTATCGTCTACCTGACGGTAAGATCTCAAATAGCAAATGGCCCAGATGTGAAGGGTCCCTTAGGATCATTTGTATCTTCCTTTTACATCCCATATTATACAGATCCACCAATGAGGGGAGAGAACATCCACAAATCTTTTGTGCTCTTCTCGTCACTCTTTGGAGCACCCTTCTCTCTGCTTCCGTGCAGCTCCCAAACCACGCTCAGAGGCAATAAGATAAAATGCTCTCAATGGAACTACCAGCTCCCAAACCAAGGGGAGGGAGCAGACAGCAGCACAGGAGAGCGGAGTCAGTAAATGCCCCCTGCCAGAGCCCACTGCCTGGTTCAAGTGCCAGAGACGCTTGCACACCGAGCGGTCGAGAGCGAGGGAAGGGGGAGGCTGGGGGGGGGGCATGGAACTTATCCAGCTATGGATGACAGTCCTTGCATGCAGAACCTCCGGTAACCTGGAACCTGTGGAAACCTGGAAACAAGAGCAGTTAGCCCTCACAAGGCAAAGATACTGTCAAAGCAACCGCGAGATGCAAAACCTGTCACCAGTGTGCCTGCCTGTCCCTCACTTTAAGTCCATATGGCCAGGAGCTTGCCAGCAGAGCTTCCCGCCATGTACTCCTTTCCCTAACAACTGAGTTGTGCGAGGCCAGAGTGGAAGTATTTCTAAGAGTGGGGAGACCGCAATTGGGTGCTGGGGAGGGGGCTCGTCAGCCTGAGGCGCAAAGGGATTGGCAAGGCAATCACACCACTCCCTAAGGGGTTTGCGAGCTTCTGCAGCGGTGGCAGTGACCTTTGTTTTTGGTTTCAAAACTATGGGGCACACCACTGTTTTTGCGGGCGTAAAGTTGCGCATCTTGGGGGGGGCGTGTCATGGGCCAAACTGCTCAGGAAGCCGCCTAAGCCTGGCCACGCTCCCAACTCCACCCCCTCCTCCACCTGAATGCCGCGCTCCACCTCACTTCCGCCCGCGCTCGGGCACAGCCCTCAGACACCGCTGCCCTCAGGCGGGGTGTCACTTGGGCGGCCTCCCGCCCACATACCTCCGCTCTGGTGGCACCGGTCGTACATCGGTGCAAACCCTTCCTGAACCCACGTACCAGCTCGTCTGCTTCCAAAAGTCTTTCCACCCCCCCCCCCCGATTGTTGCTCTTAATGTTGCATTAACTATTTCATTTATTTGATTTAAATAATAATAATACATTTATTCTTATATCCTGCCCTTCCCCGCCAAGGCAGGCTCAGGGCAGCTCACAGAACATGGTATACCATGATTACAATAAAATACAATCATTACTATAAAAGGCAGTTAAAATATAATTACATTTCATTCATCAGTTAAGTTAAATACACATTGAAATATAAATTATAAATTAAAGTGCTACGGTTCGATATATGCATAGGATGGCTTGATGTCATTTCCCGGGTTCCATCTTAAAAGCAAGTTGAAAGAGGACGGTTTTGCAAGCCCTGCAAAATTGATTTAGGTCTCGCAGGGCTCGCACCTCCTCTGGTAGTTGATTCCACCATTGGGGAGCCATTGTAGAGAAGGCCTGTTCCCTCGTTGTTTAAACCATTTTTATGCCTCTTTTCTACTGTTTGGGATTCCCAATGCCATGAACAGTCAAAACATTCAAACAAATTTTAACGCAATTTAACAAAAAACAGGAAGGAATGTCACAGAGGTAATGGCAAACAAAAGTCTTTATTGGTGGAAGACATTGATAGAGAGGGACAAATGAATCTCCCTGGGAGGGAATTCCACAGTCTTGGTGCCATGACTGAGAAGGCCCATTCATGGGTTAACATCAGTCTTTCTCACCATTTCAGTGATTTTCACTGCAGATGTGTAGTGAAACATTAATATAGATAATGTAATCTCCAGAAATAGGATGTGATATCCACATCTGGCTTGTACTGATTTAATTATTTGGTATAATCAGTCTGTTTGACTTTTCACAGATGAGTAATCCTAAACAAGTCTATTCAAAGCAGATCTAGTATGTTCTTCAATAGAGCTAATTCTCATGAAAGCCTCTATAGGATTATAGTGTAAACATGGCATGTTCTAGTATCTATAAATATCTCAAGGGGGGTCCACCTAGTTTGTCAGGCATTGGAAATCAGCTATTATTGTCTCAGATCCTTTCTGTGTGTATAGACATTTCACAGGAAGGGCCAGCTTCGCACTTTTCAAAGTTCTCTCACTCTTCCAAGCAAGGTAGGTGGTGACTCAATGACCCCTGCTTTTCCCCTCCCCTGAAATTCTAGAGAAAGTTCAGCAGATAACTTATTGTCTCATTCAGTCCTGATGGTTGAATGAGGATGGTTGAATGAGGATTTCTCTCTCCCATTCTTTCTACTTCTGAACAAGTGAGGCCATTGTAAATTTTCACATTTGTGAATTTTACAGCAGAACTGAAGGATAATGAATTCCCATCATCCCGTTGTAATACCGCCGGAACTCTGTTTTGAAATAAAGATGGTAAGATAATTTTTTGAAAAACAGGAGTCATTCCATGTAGTGTGCCTTTTTGTAAATCCAGGCTGTATGTAGACAGTACTTTGAGTTATCCTGAAATTGATTTCATTAGCTTTGCACAGTTTCATGCAGTGCACGAGAACGTCAGTCACCAGATGCAAACACAGGGAATTAGTGGATACAAACACTTTAAAAAGACTTCCTCCTAATCTTGAATTGCAGTCAATCGTCTATAAATATCAAACTTCACTGATATCTTAAAAAGTATTATTAATAAAAGTAGCCACTGCTGTTTAGCAGTGTCTTTGCTATAGGGTTGTTCTTAAAAAAGAAACTACTACTCCCCCGCTGCCCCCCCCAAAAAACCCATTGTGCTCTTACACGAATTCCACATTGGATCAATTGATACATGATCCATTTTTGTTCGCTTGCAGGCTTAATGCATATTAACACAGTAAATGCAGTGATTTATTCAGTCTTCAAGTTTCATATAAATATTAATGGGTTTAGAAGGAGCATATGGATTTTTGACCAGAGCTTGAATCTTAAAGCCTAGCAAGTGTGCTCGGTTGTACTTTAAGCAGTAGGTTCAACAGTTCACAATGCAATCCTAAACATTTACACTCTTCAAAGCCAATTGAATGTAATGTATTTAGAATGGTTTAACTCTATTTAGGATTGCACTGTCCGTCTGTTTATGCTACTATAGGTTTGTTATGTAAAATACCTTATTAGTTTGTAAAAGTGAGTTTGATAGATTTATGAAGAATGTGGTATTTTTATTTGATGCCTCAGCAATAGCCTTGTGAGGTCACAAAGAATTTTTTTTCTGCTGAATGATTGGATAGGAGCTAAATTGTTTTTAAAAGTGTTTTCTGGGATTAGGAGTTTTTGTTGTGCACTTAGCTTGTAAACTCATAATTCCGCTGGGCCTTTAGTTGCGGAGGAGGCAGCTGTCTTCATTTGGCCTCCCCCCTCCCACTTCCCCAGTCTAGGGATTAGATTAGCTACTGTGGCAGAGTCTTAAACTGAGAGCATGTTGTTTATGCCATGTACTGAAATGGTCTTATGTGTATTTTAAATTTGTTTTAACTGTTTTAAATTGTTGTAACCTGCCATGAGCCTTATAGGAGGGCAGGACAGAAATCGGAAGGGAGGAAGGAAGGAAGGGAGGAAGGAAGGAAGGAAGGAAGGAAGGAAGGAAGGAAGGAAGGAAGGAAGGAAGGAAGGAAGGAAGGAAGGAAGGAAGGCTTCAGAAGTTCTGAAGAAAGAAAGAAATTCTGGAAATTTAGCTTTATCCTAGATATCCATCTCTCTGCCCCAACTCCTCCCTTTCTCACTTCTTTTCTGTAACTTTTATGATAAAGATGATGATGATTTTCTCTCCAACTGAAGAAATGAGCGCCGACCCAAGACAGTTCATGCAGGAATAAATGTTGTTAGTCTTTAAGGTATCACTGGACTTAGAGTTTCTTCCACCATCATTTCTCCATTTGTACCCCCTCTCCCCCCCCCCCGTGATACTGAATAGGAGTGTGCATTTGGATCTTCCTGAGCCAAAAATATATCCAAAAAACACCTTGGTATTTTCCAGGTATATTTCAGCATCTCAAAAGTATTGGGGATTTTTTGAGAAAACTGAGGGGGGGGGGGATGCCAGATATTTTTGAGAACTAGGAAGAGCAAGGGAAACAGCTGAGAGATGGGGAGACTGCTCCCCAGTTCTCAGCAGTTTCCTCTTCCTGCTTCTTCTGCAGTCCCTTTAAACCAACCTGGTTTAAAGGGACTACAGAAAAATCAGGGGAAACAGCTGAGAAGTGGGGAGACTGCTCCTTGCTGTTTCCCCCTGCTTTCTTTTGCAGTCTGTTTAAACCAGCCTGGTTGAAAGGGATTGCAGAAGAAATTGGGTGTGTGTGTGTGAAAACAGCTGATAGGTGGGAGCAATATGCTCCCCCACTCAGCTGTGTTTTGCAGCTTTGCTGATCCTGGGTTGCTTTGTTTGTGCCCATTTTTAAAAATCTCAGGTCTATTGGACCCAGAAAAAATGGGATTACTGAAAAAAAAAAACCAGATCCAAATACTTGCTGGTATTTGCAGAACCAGAAAAATTGGGGGGGAGGGGGATTCACATCCCTAATACTGAATAGGACTGCATGCATGAACCACAACTGGTAGGACAGAGTATGGAGGAAAGGAACAGGTGGCAGATATTACGACAGCTTTATCTCAGACTTCTTTGATAACTATGAGAGAAGCTGTGAGAATGTCAGATAACTGTATCGCTCACTGATGCATACTGATGCACTCGTGCATTGAGAACAATGCCACAAGCTGTGACTTTGTGGTGTGAGACCATGATTACCTGGTAGTTTTTGCAGAGATTCATAGGAGTGATTCATAAGTCAACTGAACTGGTTTATGGGCCGCAGTCCAAATGATTTTATGCCAAAAGTTCCCTTTTATTAAGTCGTTGGATGGTCTAGTATTAACTGTCAGGATAGAAATCCGTTCCTGCTTTTCTGTTATACGTGATTATGAAGCAGCCAAATCAAGTTTTGCTTACGTAAAGATGTCTCTAGGTCTGCAGTTCTATGGACAATTATTTGGGAATCAGCCCCACTGAACTCATAACATTGGTATTACCTATTCTAGCTATCAGTGCCCTAGCCCTAGGTATCCCTGTAAGGGGAGATGCCAGGGACTGAATGAACGATCTACAATCAAACATTTTCTGCCACTAAGAAATGGGAAGTTCTGAACAACTATGCATGGGAGTGCACTGCTTGTTGTGGTTGTTGTGCTGATTTCTAGAAACATAGTCATATTGGCTTGTATCCTGCCACTTGGTTTGGAAGACAAAAAAGGGAACTTCAGCATTTGGAAATGGTCAGGATTATTTCTGGTGGTCTGGGTTATTTCAGGTGAATATCTGCTTTGGGTCTTGAGATACCTTGAATACAAGTTGGTGTATAAATATTCAAATGTATATATATATTCTCAGAATTGCTCTCTCCTGCCTCTTCCACAAATGGAAGAAGGAAGCATTTTTGGACTCTTCCTCACTGCACTGCAGCCTTTTGGCCTGAGGGGCTCTTATTCCACATGGATTGTATGTCCTGTAGCTGGAAATGGCTGCTGGGGCAGGAGCCAGGAAAAACTGTGATTTTTTTGTGTGATCCTCACTCTAGTCTGTGCACTTGATCCAATCCTAAATCTAAACATGGTTTAAATTCTAACTAGTAGGGTCTTGACCAACTTTTAACACCAACAACTGGCAGTTTATTTGAAGGGATGTGGAAAAATCCATGTATACAAATTACTGCATAAACTAGAACAGGACAAGGAGAAATGACATCTGCTAGATATCGCCTCCCTTCTTTACTGCAATGAAAGGCAGAGAGCCCTGGCCTTTATTTAATGTGGAAGTTCAGTGGATATAAACATTTGGATGCCCTGGAGTATTTTCAAAAGTGGAAAGGCTTCCACCCATGGATGTGAATTTCTCACATCCCCCTTCCTACTCTAGCTCAAAATGCCCTCTGAAATGCCATTCCCTGTCTGACCAGAGCAGCATTTCAAAGGCATTTTGGGGATGCAGCGGGAGAGGTAATACAAGAAAGCTGTACTTCATGGGTGGAAATCCATCTGTACAAACACTCTGGTTGATCCACAAAACACTCCAGTGAATCAATCCAACTCAAAAGTTGCATGCTTGAACATACCAAAGGATTGATGTATTGTTGTTGTTCAATTGCACAGTTGAGTCCAACTCTTTGCTACCCCATGGGCCAAGTCACGCCAGGCCCTCCCTGTCTTCCACCATCCTGAGCTTCAGCTTCAGCATTTGATAAAAGGAAAAGAAAAGCCAAGTATACTCACCCACAGCTAGTTACATAATTGCTCTGTGTTTATTAAGGGACCTGCATTTGTATTAGAACAGTCGTGATTAATTTTAGTAATATACTAAATACTACTTAACTGGGATATGTAAATTTAACTGCAAGACTCCGTGTCTTCCAGCTGTTTCACTTGTAACCGGACTATCTCCTTACCTGTATTCTTTGAAAATCAATGAAGAACAAAATCCTCTTGGACTCCTACCCTCTCTAAAGCCCAACATGAATTGAGATAGGCTCCTTCCAAATGACCAGGGAAGCAGGAAATGGGCTTGCACTAATTTTTTAAATATTTACTTTGGAGATGTCAACGCTGCCTCTTTTGAGTCCTGCTCAAGGTGGCTCACAATTAAAATAACAAGTTGTCAAGCTAAAAACACCATTAAAACAAGCTTAAGAACAAAAAAAAACACTACAACACTAAACAGTCTTCCAACAAGAAATAAACAATTTTTATGAATTCATTTATTAAAACATTCATATCATCTCTTTCCTTTTGGACTATAAAACCATGAAACAGCTGGAAAGATAAAACTTAATTAAAAGCCTGGATAGAAAGATATGTTTTGCTCTGGCTTCTACAAGACAGTATAGTAGGCTCAAGGTGAGCCTGAAGGGGGAGCATGTTCCAAAGGTGAGGTGTTACCACCTGTCTCTGCTCAACATTTGCCTCACCACTGAAGGCCAGGGCACAAAAGGCAGGGTTTGAAAGTATGGGACAATATGAGAGGAGACTGTCAACCACAATTAAAGGCAGGCTAAAATTCTAAAATCTGTGGCCTCCGAATTTGAAACTAGATAGAAATCCAGTGTTCTAACTGGATACCAGTAACTAAGTACATTTATAAATAAAATAAAAATTCTATGTGGCCTCCATTGCGTCTGCGAAGTCACACCCAGCCCAATTGTTTAGGACAATTCGATCATTAATTACAGTGCCAATAGGCAACCAAAAGGTTAGGGAATTGGACATTGGCTGTGAGGCTTTTGTGACTTATTTCGCGGACAGTCTTGGCTCTCCCCTGAGATCTTCCAGCTGCAGTTGATTTAGTACATTAACTGGAAGCCCGTTGTCCATCCTTGGGTCCTTCTTTGGACCACTTCAGCTAGCTTTCTCTGGAAGACGTGGACAGGATCTTGGCTGCAGTGAAGCCTACCACTTGTCCTCTAGGCTCATGCCCATCCTGGCTTGTTAAAGCAGGTGGTGCTGAAGCTCTCTGGTTGATATTATTAATCTGTCCCTGTCATCAGAGACTTTCCCAGTTAGGCTCAAAGAGGCAGTGGTACATCCGCTTTTGAAGAAGCCACCTTTGGACCGTACGGTCCCGGCCAATTACCGCCCAGTCTCGAATCTTCCGTTTCTGGGTAAGGTAATTGAGAAAGAGATGGCAGAGCAGTTTCAAGCTTTCCTGGAGGACACCTCTATCCTCGACCCTTTCCAGTCCAGCTTCTACCCTGGGCATGGCACGCAGACTGTCTTGGTTGCCCTCACAGATGACCTCAGAAGGCTTCTGGATCAAGGTGGGTCAGCGCTGCTACTATTGTTAGATCTTTCAGCAGCGTTTGACACGGTCAACTACGATGTAATGACTTACCATCTTGCCGACATAGTAGTCCAGGGGATTGCCTTACAGTGGTTTTCCTCCTTTCTCCGTGGTCGGGGACAAAGGGTGGCCCTTGGTGAGCAGACCTCTTTGCGACACCCACTAGAGTGTTGTATACTGCAGGGAGCTATTATCTCACCAATGATGTTTAACATCTGTATGCGCCCCCTTGCCCAGATTGCTCGAGGTTTTGGGCTGGGCTGTCACCAATATGCGGATGACACCCAGCTCTTTCTGTCATCCATTCAGACCACTCTGGAGCATTTGACCGGCGCCTTGGAAGCCGTGGCTGGATGATTGCGACAAAGCCAACTGAAACTCAATGCAACCAAGATGGAGGTCCTATGCCTGAACCGGGGGGGACTAGAGTTGGGCCTCCGACTCCCAAACCTGGACGGTGCATCTCTTGCGCCGGTTCAAAAGGTGAGGAGTCTGGGAGTGATACTAGATGCTTCACTTACTATGGAGGTCCAGGTCACAGCAGTTGCTCAATCTGCCTTTTATTATCTTTGGCAGGCCAGGCAGCTGGCACCCTACCTATCGCCCCAGGATTTAGCTACTGTGATCCATGCAACGGTCACTTCCAGGTTGGATTACCGTAACTCACTCTACGCGGGCTTACCCTTGTGGCTGATCCAGAAATTCCAGCTAGTGCAGAATATGGCAGCACGGCTGTTAAATGCATTGCCTTTACAGGCAAGCATTCAGCCAGTGCTGCGCCAACTGCACTGGCTACCTATTGAGTACCGGATCCGCTTCAAGGTTTTGGTACTGACATTTAAAGCCTTACGCGGTCTGGGACCAACATACCTGAGGGGACTGCCTTTCCCCATATACGCCCCAGAGGTTGTTGCGATCAGCTACGCAACACCTCCTGACCACCCCTGGCCCTAAGGACGTCTGACTTGCCTCAACCAGGGCCAGGGCCTTTTCAGCCCTGGCCCCTGCCTGGTGGAATCAGCTCCCTGTGGAGATCCAGGCCCTACTTGAATTACTGCCATTTCGTAGGGCCTGCAAGATGGAGGTGTTCCGCTGGGCCTATGGTTGAGGCAGCGGGCGTCCTATTATTCCAAAATTTGGTCTCCCTTGTGGTGACATCATGCTTATTACAGTGCAACTGGTTATTGATATGTTGTGCCCTGTCCGCCAGTGGTACGTTTTATTTATTGTTTTTACTGTTAATTTTAAATTGGTGTTTTAACTTTAATATGTAGGTTTTTATTGCTATTTTTATATGTTGTGATCGGCCTTGAGCTCGCCTACGACTATTTAAGCCTATTAAATAAAATAAATAAATAAATATATCAGTATCACAGGACATATCTTCATTAGTAGTGAATACCATAAATCATTCACAAATTGTTTAAAGACAGGTAAAAGGGTTGATTTGCTTATTCTGCAAATTAATGTTTATTAGTAAAAAGAACGTTCTAATGCGGTATGCTTAGTTGGACAAGAAGGAAGCAGATGCTGAAAAGATGATTTACTGTATGGTCCAAGCATGTAATCACTTGTGTATGCTTTAAGGGTTTGGTTTGTATGCGTGTGTGCTTCGTATTGTGTTTACTAGGCACTTGATTTTACATCAGTTGTTTTACTGAAAGAATCATGCTCTAAATAAGCAAGCTCCTTCCCTGAGGCTCAGAGTTAAGCAGAGGATATCAGCGAGATTGGCCTCACCTGGAAGCAAGGTGAAACTGAAGCAGATTCTAGATGAGGCCCCAAAGAGGTGATCCGCAATCCAGAGGAGGGGATATGGGTAGGGAAAATGTCTATAGCGGTAGACAGAGCACAAAGCATGAATTTGCACATTGTAATCAGTTTGGTGAAATGGTTTCACTGAAACAATTAAATACCCAGAGGTAGGGAGGGCTTCCCCTCCTGTACTTCCAGCTCAATAGTTAAAATGTAGTACGTCTCTCTTGTGGTCTCAATTACATCCTGTGTTAGAAGCTGGCGGTATTTCCTCTGTAAAGGCCCCGCTCTCCTTGCCAAGGTTCATTTCTGCACACTCAAAATTGTAAGTGCAGTGGAGGAGGGAAGGAGAAGACCAAGCCCATGATTTCAGTCCTGGAATGGTATTGCTTGTTTGTGAAGGCAGTACATTTTTCTGCAGCCCACTCGAGAATACATGTCTCCCCTCTTTTTTTTTTTTTTTTTAAAGTCTGTTTGTTGCTACAGAAGCAAAACGCGAATCTGCTGCTCTTGAAACCTCCAATTTGTAGCTCAATTTCTTTACAATGGCATACCCTTTTACAGCTGTGTTCAATCTGGGACAACCGTTGCTTCCTGGAAAGAGTGAAATTCAGCTTAATATGCAGACTTGTTTGGAATATAATACTGTAGGAGTATGGGAGTGTGTGATTATAAAACTGAACACGTGCACCCTACTGAGGTAATTTCTTATAAATGGTTCACTGTGGAAATACTTAATCAATGCCACTATTTTTAAACCTAAGGATTTGTATGTTTTAAATGTGCTTCCCATTTCTCTTCAGTCTACAGCGAAACATAATTGTAAAAAAATTCCTGATAAGAATTAATCTCTCTCTGCTGTGCTGATTTGAGAACAAAGATATGTTCAAACTACAGTATTCGAAGCTCAGTTTATTAAAAAATAATCATGTCTTTCTCCAGCACACAAGATATTAGTTAGATTTCTCTCATTTATTTTACTGGAGTCGCCTTGTCAACATCGCTATTCTAAGGGAGCAAACCTAAGCAGGTCTACTCAGATGTAAGCCCCATTTATCCAGTGCTTGCTCCCAGAATAGTGCTCTTTTCTTGCTACCTTTTAGATAAAAGGAAGTGTCTTGCGACTGAATCATTGGGGCTATATTTTTCTCATACACTGTAGTTGTATCAGTTTTGTTGACTTTATGTTGCTGATCTGATTTTATGCTATTATTTTACATTGATATTGATCTGACCCAATACAATGTCAGCAAACACTGGGTGATTTGGGGCAGATACCTGGGGAAAGTGAAGTTTGGGAAGGATATGATGGTCTTACCATAGAGAATTTTCCTTAGTCTCTGTGGTCTTCACTATTCAGGCCTTTTTTCACGCTTCTCAGTTCTTTAGGGGCAGGTAATTGGGGTTGTAGTTTTCCTTCCCTGGGTGGTAAACGAAAGGCCTAAGAGAAAGGTGATGAAAACATTTTAAAAGTAAACATATAAGTACTTTGTGGTAATAATTGCTCACAGGTTTACTATTTTTCATGGTTTCTTGTGGAAATCTGGTTTGTATTTTTTTTTTTATGATGCAAAGTAAACATTTTGCAATTGCAGAAGTTGAAGTTATTAAAAAATGTCAGATATTGTCACATCCTTTGCTGTATCTGTGAGTAAACAGAATTCATTTTGAATTGCTAAGCTACTTCTGAACAACTTGGGAAGTGTTACTTTGAAATAATCAGCTACACAATGGGAGCCATACTTGAAAAATTTAACACGCAGAAAGGACTGAGGAGTCCACATGAATATTGAAAGAGTATTCTGGTCAAACAGAATGTTTGTTTTTTAAGCAGGGAAATTTACATTCTTATACCTTGAAGAAAATAACAGAGTGCAAAAACCATGCCTGAATTTAGCTAATAAGATATGGCTGGTCAGGGCTTTTTTTTTTTGTAGAAAAAGCCCAGCAGGAACTCATTTGCATATTAGGCCTCACCCCCTGATGCCAAGCCAGCCAGAATTGGATTCCTGCTCAAAAAAAGCCCTGTGGCTGGTAGTCCCCCCCCCCTTGTTACAGTTTACAAATTGAGAACATTTTATACAGTTCAAGGCACACCTCTTAATTACAAACAACAATGATGTTCGTTACATATTTTAATTATGCTTCTCAGCTTTTTCCTTGAAACACATTTTCTTGGTCAAATCAGTTTTTAGTGCCTGACTCATTAAAATAATTTATTTCAACTGCTGCCATACATGTAGTTGGTTTAATAGAATTATTTCATATATAAAATAAAATGTCTGCCTATTAATGGGCATAGGACATCTGCTTTTCATAGCGGTGCAACAGAAATCAGCAGATGAATTTTCTCCCTGCCATTGCAGTTTCATGCAGAAGAAAAAATTACCTAGTATTTCTGCATGTTTATACAGATGCTGAAAGCACAAAGCCCCTGCTCATCAGAATAGTTGTCTATTGTAGGAGTTATGAACATGCAGAGGACACGCCACCAAGCACAAATGCCATGTGATCACTATGCTTGTGTGGAAGCACTGTGCAAGCCCCATTCATATATGTAAAACAGTACCAGTACACAGTATTGATTGCTCAGTAATGTGTTTGCTAAATACTACAACAAAAATTACAGCACATCAACCACATGCAATGTAAATAATCTGCATCTTAATTTTAGAGCTATTCCCCCACATTTTATATTTTAATAGATTTGGATTTAGAATTGGATTTAGGTATCCAATATCTTTGGATACTTAAATCCAGTGACTGAAGTTGTGAACAGGCAAGACAGACCTTTCTTCAAACCTGAAAAAGGGCCCTTGCAGAAAAATGTGAAATCTAAAAATAAAGTAAAATACACAGGGCATTTTAAAAAGCCAAAAATAATAAAAGGAGCGCCTGTATCTTTTAAAAAATTGATTCACTCAGTGGCTGTTGCTAGGCAACAATAGTATTCTAAGCTTGGATCTGTCAATAAAAGGCTGGGGGAGGGAGCAGGGCCCTTTTGAGGCCTATTTGGGCCTTTAAGGGAATGATCCTTGGGGCTAGGCATGGCTAAGGTTGCCAGCTCTAGGTTGGGAAATTTCCAGAGATCTTGTGGTAGAGTCTGATGAGGGCAGGGTTTGGGGAAGGGAGAAGGCTCAACTGGAGTCTACCCTCCAAAGCAGCCATTTTCTCTAGGGAGACAAATCTCTGTTGTCTAGAATTAAGTTGTAACTCTGGGGAATCACAAGGTCCCACCTGGAGGTTGGCAACCATAGGCCTGACAGCACCCTCTTGGTGCTTTAATATCACCTAACTTGCATGACTCAACTAAGCCTGGCTGCTTGCTGCTGGTTCAGCAGTAGCCACCTTATGAAAGCCAGTGTGGTGCAGTGATTACAGCTTCAGAGTAAGATCTGTGAGACCCAGGTTAAGATCCCCATCTTGCTGTGGAAACTGACTGGGTGATTTTGGACCAGTCACACACTTTTAGCTTAATCTGCCGAACAGGGTTGTTGTACAGATAAAAAGGAGGAGAAAATAATGTAAGCTGCTTTGGTCCCCACTATGGAGAAAGGTTGTCGTTTTCCTAGGTAGAGGCTGCAGAGGAAGGAGGTGGAGATGGAAACCTGAAGAAAGAGGGGCAAATAAAAGTAGGTTGGCTGTTAGGTGGGAAGGAGATAGGGTTGCCAAGTCCAGGTTGTGAGATTCATAGACATTTGAGGGGTGGAGAGGGCGGGGTTTTAACATGGGAGAGATATCAGGCCAGTTTAATGCCATAGACTCCACCCTCCAAACCAGCCACTTTCTCCACAAGAACTACCATTGCCAACCCCCAAATGAGGACTAGAGATCACCCAGAATTACCACTCTTCTCCAGATGACAGCGATCAATTCCCCTGGAGAAAATGGCTGCTTTGGAGGTTGAGTCTATGGTATTATATCCTGCTGAGGTTGCTTCCTTCCTTAAGCCTCATTGTCCCAAGGGTCCACCTCAAAATCTAAGTGAAACTGATCTGTGTAGCTGGGAGATCCATTGTGGTTCCTGGAGAGCTGTTGCTGCCACTACTGCTGTGGATGGCATAGGAGGAAGCTGGTGGGAGGCTGGGAGAATGATGCTGACAGAAAGAGAGAGTGTTGAGGTGGGGACAGAAAGAGAGAGAAAGAGTGATGGGGTGGAGAGGCAGAAAAACAAGGAGTGAGATAGGGAGCCATAAAGAGAGAGGAAGTGACATGCATGGAGGAAGAGAGTAAGAAAAGGGAGAAAGAGTATGAGAGAGGTGGGGGGGGGAGAGGGGAGGAAACAAAGATAGGGAAGGATGAGATAGCCACCTCGCAGGCTTCTTGCAAGTCCCCACTTTGTTCTCTCATTAATTCATAGTTTATGGAGGGAACAAAGGACTCTGTTCTGAGTAGGGTTCCCAGGTCCCAGTGTGATTATATCACTGGCAATGTCGCCTGGGCCTTCCTCCAGCTCCTGAGTATATTTGCAATTATGCTTGTAAGCAAAGTTACAGTGGAATTTTATGGTGGAAGCACCTTCCAACCCTATTGACTTCAAGTAAACTCAGTACAAGTGTGTGTGTGTGTGTGTGTGTGTAGCATAATGCTGTAACCCATGTCACTGAAGCAAATATGTACTAGTTTTAGGGTAGGCAGAACTAAAGGGAAAATAGCATTTTTTTTTTGCTAAACAAAAAGTATATTGTTTTGATAGGAATGAATAGGAGAGAAGATTCCAGGGCCAGCCCTAGGCTGTCTGGCACTCTAGACAAGGCTAACTTCTGGTGCACACCCCCCGCCCCCCCCCCCCCCGCACTGATAACATCACTGAGTCACAGGAAAGGAAAGGAAAGATCCCCTGTGCAAGCACCAGTCGTTTCCAACTCTGGCTGACGTTGCTTTCACAATGGGGGGGTGCCCAGTTTGGTGCCCCCAGAAGGCCTGCACCCTAGGCAGTTGCCTATTTTGCCGAGTGGCAGGGCTGGCCCTGGAAGATTGACAACTGTGAGGAATTTCCACTGGCAGATCACTAGATGCAAGCTTTAAAACATTTTCTGTGCAATCCTAAGAAGAGTTACATCCTTCTAAGTCTGTTGGAGCTTGATGGAGAGTGAAGTTTGGTGCTTTAATGTCAGTTTTGCGATACCTGTGTAGGAACTTTATTACTGGCAGTCACAAGTCTTTGGCACAAGGCAAGGTATAAATGAAGCAAATAAATAAATAAAAACTAATTTCAATCGTAGTTCAGCAAACTAACCTTCTTGGAACTGAGGCCATTGTGCTGGATCCAATGGTGAGAAATGGAGGAGGCCTCCTAAAAGATCATGGGGCTGGCTTGGACAAAAGCCATCTGGAATGGGGGCTATACTATGGAAAGGAGCTGGGTCAGATGCAGTCAAAAAGGTGGCAGGCACCAACCAGTAAGGTTATATATTCTTATCTGGAGAAAGCAGTCACTTCCGCAATCGGTAAACTTCATACAGCTAAAATCAGTATCCTCTCAACTCCAAATCCTGTTTTATTTTCTTGTTTTAAAAGTTTCAGACGCTGCTCTATTTTATTCCCCCACTTTATACAGATTATTTAATTACCTTGAGTAGCTTTGTGTGCAATGTTGCTACATTGTTCTCTCTTCCCATAGCCAGATGTTAATTAAAGAGCTCTCTTAGTTTTTTTTTTCTTTTTCAAATGACACAGGGAGATCTGGTAGCATAATTCCATACTCATCCTCACAGTCAAACTTTATATCTTCAGCTGCTTTAAACCTGCACTGCCTGAGAATCCCTTTCCGTTTGGCTTTCTTCATGTCATTTTTTCAAGATACCTACAGGAAACCCTTTGTTACAGAGAGAGCATGAGATAACAAAGAAATTATTTATACAAGTTGTATTTGTCATGCAGATTTTCTTAAAGGAAAACTATTTACATTATTCAACAGTTGTTGAGATTTTTAAAATTCCTGAGAAGTTAAAACATCAGTGCCATACACAGATATTTTTCTATCTACAACCATTTTATTTGTATTGTATTTGCAACACAGACAACTAACATAAGGAAAAGTATGAATGCTAGAACCCCGATTATATAAACCTTTCTACTTGGGTGGGCCCAAATATTCAAAGCTTTAAGGAGTTCAAAGACTTCTTGTGGTTTCTAGATTAGAGTTCGATGGTTCACATTTCACAAACACACAAGACCAGAATTATTTGCCAATAAATAGAATATGGTGATTCTCCTTCCTGGTACCTGCACACTGCTGTAAGAGATGATGATACCCCTTCAGCAAATTACATTATTTTTCAACATATGCTAAGAAGTGCAGAGCCGCCCCCCCTCAAGTCTGTACTTGATTTTGCAGATTCCAGACCAGTACTTCCCTGCATGTCAGTGAAGTAATTTTCTACATGTAGTTTTCTACAGTGCCACAAGGTCCAGGAATGAACAACAGGCCAATGAACATGAGTTTCACTGAGTGCCTGATCGCAAAACTGGCTAGCCTAAAACCAACCCTCCTAATTGAAGTTTTAGCCATTTGTTTACCTACCTGGAATGTAGCAGGTTTCAGGTGTGACATCTACGTTATGCAAATTATACATGGAAATTGAAGTTTAAAGTGCTGTGCCCATCCTGTTAGTGTGGAAAGGGCACATTAGTGTCTGATTTTGCTGGGAGAGGCAATAGCCCAGTAGTATTATTTAGTAACACTCAGGGAGAATATTCTTTTTCTTATTCAGTTTCTAGTCTGCCTAGGTCTCTGTGGAATAAGGATACAATTGTTTACTAGGAACATCTTCTGTAAGAGATAAGTGTTTCTTATAGAAAAGTCTTCTAAGAAGAATTGCATCTATATTTCAGAAATACACAGCATTTATGGATTAGAAGCCAATGAGGTATATAAGGCTGCAATCCTAAATTCCTGGGAGAAGAGAAGAGAGTGGACTCATACCCTGCCCTTCACTTGGCGTCTCAGAGCAGGTTACAATCTCCTTTCATTTCCTCTCCCCACAACAGACACCCTGTGAGGTAGGTGGGGCTGAGTGAGCTCTCAGAAGACAGCTCTGCTGAGAATTTGTGGTTGACCCAAGGTCATACCAGCTTTTACATATGGAGAAATTGGATCTAACCCCTAATGAAGAATATGGCATGCAGCATGGTTACCACTTCTGCATATACAGGATTCTTTGCCAGTGCTGGTGTCACCATATTATTTCAGCATAACATTTAATACCCGTTTCCTGGATACTTCTTTGGCATAGGATCTTAACTGTAGAAGCGGCCTGTGTAAAAATTTTCATGAAACTAAACACAGAAATTTGAATCCAGGGATATCACTTAGCTATTTGAGCATACTTTCCACTGACATGGTAAAAAAATGTAGATTGGCATGACTGAATCTACCATCTTACAAAAGAAAACAACTTCCCTACACATAGAAAGCTCGGTGTTACGGTTATGGATTCTAACATAGCCTTTCTATGACACTTGTTTTTTTGTGTGTGCAACAGGTGTCTTGTATGGAGGAGCATTCAGTGAGCCTTCACTTGAACTCTGAGTGCAGCTTGGGCATAAACAATATCTGTACTTAAGAACTGTGACATATAAGCAGTATATACACATATGCATTAACTTTTCAGTATTATTGAGAAAGTTCAATTTTAGTACATATTATTTTCTACTTTAGTGGTTTGTTTTAAAATTCAGCAGTGTCTCTCCATACTCTGGAGGCAACTTTACTGCCTTTTAAGGAATGGGGAATCAAACCCGGTTCTCCCAGATTAGGGTCTGCACACTAAGCCACTACACCAAACTGGCTCTTACTCCAAACTGGAGTAGGACCTCTGAATGAACATATGAAGCTGCCTTATACTGAATCAGACCCTCGGTCCATCAAAGTCAGTATTGTCTATTCAGACTGGCAGCGGCTCTCCAGGGTCTCAAGCTAAGGTTTTTCACACCTATTTGCCTGGACCCTTTTAGTTGGAGATGCTGGGGATTGAACCTGGGACCTTCTGCTTACCAAGCAGATGCTCTACCACTGAGCCACCATCCCTCCCCTGAATGACAGAGTACTTCCATTTCAATAGATCTGTTTAAGATTGTTCTCTTAAATTAGTGTGTCAGACTAATCCTTAGCAGTTATATTTCTCTGAGCCTATTGAAAGGTGTAAGTTCTGCTTTGATAGCACTGCAAGAGTGGGGAGACCTGGTTTCAAACCTCACTCAACCATAAAGCTCACTGAGTGACCTTGGGGCTAAGCTACCTTGTGGGGTGGTTGTGAGGAGAAACAATGGAGAAGGAGCAAACAGTTGCTTTGGAGGAAAGGAGGGATTTTTAAAAAATGCTTGTCTGTTTGCGCAGACCCTCTTCTATTCATTTTTATTTTTTATTCAGAGGTAAGTCCTGCTGATGTCAATTGAACTTTCTCCCACATAAGTGTGTATAGACCGAAAGCCTTGATTAAGTCTTAAAGCCAGTGTGGTGTAGTGGTTAAGAGCAGCAGACTCTAAACTGGAGAACCAGGTTTGATTCCCCACTCCTCTACACAGGAGGCCGACAGAGTGACCTTGGGCTAGTCATAGTTCTCTCAGCCCCACCTACCTCACAAGGTGCCTGTTGTGGAGAGAGGAAGGGAAGGAGATTGTAGGCTGCTTTGAGACTCCTTGTGGTAGAGAAAAGCAGATTATAGAAACCAACTCTTCTTCTTAAAGGAGAAATATACATTTGAGACCAATGGGATACTCGGGAAGGCTAATATAGGTGAAATATCGGCAGGGCAGATTCAATAGACAGAATTTTTTTGTCTGCCTGCTGATTTTCTTCCTTACCCAGGTCATTAAGTAAGCCCTGTGGGAAAGTAGCCTTTTCCCCTCTTGGAAGAATGGGCGATTCACTTCCTGATGCTCTCCTAGAAATGTAGCCCTCTGTACTCATGTCATCTTGATAAATGCAGATTTGAGAACATGCTTTTGTTGAGGCAGTGTGCCATTTCCACTTTTCAGAGTATGCACTTTTCTTTGCTTTCTGCCCCATTTCTAAAGTTTGTTTGGATTATGTTGATTGCTTAGCTGCTAAACAACCTCCAGCATTCAATTCAGTAAACCGTTTCTTGCTGAGACTCAAAGCAGATTACAAAATATTTTTAAAACTATTTGATCAGACCGCATAAGTCATCCCATAAACAATGCAATAATACTGGTTTACAGAATTGGAAAACAATACAAATCAATAAACAGATCCTGCTTAAGGCATGACATACTGTAATGCAGACAGTATTACAAAGGTAGCAGACAATGCAGTAGAAGCAATGTGATGCATACAATAAGCATATGAATAGATTACAATCCTATCAGGATATCTAATTCTCAACATGGCCCTATATGTGGATTCTTAAATCCAGGGATCGGGGCTATGAACAGATAAGACATATCTTTCCACAAACTTGAGGAAAAGCCTCAGTTTGCAGAAAAATCTGAAATTAAAAAAGTGGAGACTCAACCCTCTCCACAATGATGGAATTAACTCCTGTAATTTTAAGGAACTAATATTCTCAGTGACCTTGTGATAGGGGTCACAGTGGATGTGGTCAAATGGGGAAGTTGGGGAGAGGAGGCCTTCAGTAGACTGGGTGGGGACCTGAATTAATTGAACTGGAGGGACCACAGGCTCTGACAAGAGAAATATAAGTCAGTAATTAGGCACACAAAATGTCTGAAGAGCAGGTTACTAAACGCATCAAGTTAAACAATAAACATTTTTAAAAATGTATCTGGAGCTGGAAACCAGCTAGAGAAGCAGTGGGGCCTTTGGGTGACAAAGGAATCAAGGGATTGCTAAAGGAAGATGGGGACATGGCAGAGCAGCTCAATGACTAGTTTACTGTGGAAAGTGTGAGGCATGTACCCATGCCAAAGCCGCTATTTTCATGGAAGGATTCTGAAGAACTCAATCAAATTGAGGTGACCAGAGAAAAAGTTCTAGACCTATTTGGAAAATTTAAAAAAAAGAAAAGCCTCCCAGTCTTCTTGGCATTCACTAGACATGGCATGAACTAATCCATTAACTGTGATTTGCAGGGCTGTTTTTCTAGCAGGAGCTCTTCTGCATACTAGGCCATGCCTCCCTGATGTAGCTAATTCTCCAAGAGCTTAGAGGGCTCTTAGTACTGGGCCAACTGTAAACTCCGGAAGGAGCTCCTGCTAGAAAAACAGCCCTGGTAATTTGTGCATGAATTGGGCTGAGTCGTGTTTCATTTTGAACCAGTTTGTTTGCTCACACCATGCCTAAACTGGAAAACGAACCACCTTTTTTCCTTGGTGGTTTGCTTGGTTCATTTTTTGCAGTTCATTTTCCCAGCCAGCCTGGCGCTGATTCAGTCAATTCCTAGGCAACGCTAGGGGTGGACTTATGGAAGCCCTAGAAACACCAATAGCAGTTGTTTGTAGCATGATTGGCAGCTCTGGGAGCCAATCACAGAGTTCCCATTCGGCTCTATGGAAGAAGCCTCTGGTGCTTTCACTTTGTGGCACCAAGAGAGAAGAGTTAATTCCTTGTGAGAGCTGCAGTTGAGCTTTCCTGGGACTATCTGCATTTTGGGGGGCTATAACTCAGACATTTCATATCTAGACTTCACTAAACTTCGAGGGCAGGTGGAGGAGAGCCTGGTGAAGACTCCCAGTGAGTTTTACACCTCCCAAACCAAATGAACCATACAAATCACAAGATGAAACAAAGCACTAGTTCAGGCAATCAAGCAAACCATGAACCAACATATGAACCTCCATTTTCTCATTCTGTGCCCATATACTTAAATTGTTCATTTTAAAGCAGCTCCAGATTGCTTTGATTTTCTCCTTTGGTGTCAGCTTTCTACTACTACAAAGTGACTAAACAGTGCACTATTGAACAGTTACAGTCTCCTAAGCCCATTATCTTCAGTGTACTGGTAAGGGTATAACTCTGTTTAGGTTGGCACTGTGAGTAGCTTGCTATTAAACACTAGCTCAAGGTATGTAGTTTAAAGTAATCCTTATACAGGAACTCCAAACATTAAGAAATCATCACCAAGAATGTTTGGTAGTTAATAGGTGTTTATTACTAGTGTATTACAGCTGTAATGCAGAAAAAAATCCATGTGTGAGTTTTGCAAGAAAGGTAAGAGAAATAATTAGGGATTCACTGATTTGTAACAGTTGCAATGGCATAAGCATCGCATTGCTGAAACAGAACATATGTAAACATGTAATACTGCTTCTATCATGAGAGCCATAGAAAAGAACAATGTACATTAATTGGTTATTGAATAGCTTCTTATCTATCATTGTTTTATTAATGAATTCTTAAGAAGTTGTTGCAATTCTTGATGGATATTGAGAACAGCAGTTCATGACCTGCTAATGGACAATCTCCATGTATTCTAATGAGCCTTTCATGAAATTGCTGCAAATGGAGATGGACAGGATCAGTTCTTGATAATTTATGCATCCATACTCAATCCACTGTAAGCACAACAGAACTCTGTGTGTTTATGTGTGTATATCTGAATGTACAAAATTCAGCATACATCCCCATAGCCTGTTGCATCAGAAACAATGGAGTTGACTTCCATGTATGCTTTTATGATGAAAGTTTATGTGAGAATCAAGCTTTTCAAGAGTTTATCTTCAATTAATACACTCTGCAAGATTAATACCAAACGCAGAATGTCCTTTAAAATCTATTGTGACCAAATGGCACATCATTGAATTCCCCACCCCCCCGTGATTTAGTCGCTGAATCCCACTGAACTTTGAAATACATTTACACTGACATCAGTGATTTTTTTTCTTAACAGGGAACAAGCATTGGGAAGGTTATTTTAAGAGCTGTGCATAAGTAAGGTTCATTTTGTGTCATCTGCAAACTTGTACACTACATTATTCACCTCTAGTTCCAGATCATTTATGAACAAATATGAGTCCCAATCACAATCCTTGTGGGATCCCACAGCCTACTTTCCTTCACTGTGACAACTGTCCATTTATTCTTACTCTTTGCTTCTTGTCATTTAATCAGTGTTACTCCATAAGAGCACCCATCCTTTTATCCCATGACTGCTAAGTTTACTCAAGAGACTTTGGTGAGTTACCTTGACAAAAGCCTTTTGAAAGTCCAAGTACATAATGTCTACTGGGTCATTGGTATCTACATGCATGTTCATTTTCTTGAAGAACTCCAAAAGGTTGGTGAGGTAGGACTACAGCATCACCCTGACACAATGACGTCACTTAAAAGTTTACACCTAAAGTCATGTGGCAGCGATTTTCACTTAACTGGATTTTCACTTAACTGGAGAGCCAGTTTGGTGTAGTGGTTAAGTGTGCGGACTCTTATCTGGGAGAACCGGGTTTAATTCCCCGCTCCTCCACTTGCACTTGCTATCATGGCCTTGGGTCAGCCATAGCTCTGGCAGAGGTTGTCCTTGAAAGCGCAGCTGCTGTGAGAGCCCTCTCCAGCCCCATCCACCTCACAGGGTGTCTGTTGTGGGGGAGGAAGGGAAAGGAGATTGTGAGCCGCTCTGAGACTCTTCGGAGTGGAGGGCAGGATATAAATCCAATATCTTCTTCTATCTTCATCTTCTTCTTAATTGCCTGATTGAACAACAGAGGTTGGGCTGCCAGTAGGAGTGGCAGCATGCATTGGGCACTACGACTGGAAGATCTCCCTCTAGAGCAGGAAAACAGACAGCTCTACTCCCAGTCCTATGTGGCTTGTGTCCATGCATATACCATAATTCCCTGCCTAGCCAAAATATTTCAGTGCCGTATATTTATTATTATGGCCCACATGGCTTTTTGCACAGAGGGGGAACCCCTTTCTCCCCTTTTCAAAAGTTGGCTTGAAAGTTGATTGGATCCAACCCGCTGTGCTCCGTTCATTGAACCAATTCCACATATCTTGGATGCAGAAAGTATTAGAAATGAAAAACTATATAAAACTCAGCTGACGTGATACAACACGGTTTTTATTAATCCCTTTGCAACTTAAAATGCCTCTACTGTGCAGTTTGCAGCAGTGAAGTTTAGTTTCTAGAAATAAATATGTAAGGGAGTAGACATGGCAAATAACACGAAAATTATGATTCAAAAGTGTTCAAGACTCCTGAACTGATTACATACTGTGCCTGGAGTATACATCCCAACAGGTTACTATTTTGAACATGCATCTCAGTGCAATATGTAAGTACATTAAATGTCTTGAAAAGCAAAAGCATCACCATAATATTACGAATATTATTAATATATATATTTTTTAAAAAGCAAACTTTTTAAAATCTGAAAGTCTGCTCTTTGTCTTTTGCAATAAGAAATGATTAAATGATAATAAACTCAAATTGGTCTTGACATGTCAAATTACAACAGAATGAGCACAATCCTTTTAAAGTTTATTCTTCCCACTTTAACTTCAGCGTCAAAAAGGCCAAAACCACACTTACCTGAAAATATATCTGCACTCTGGTAGAACTCCTCTCTGAAGTGCCCTGGCTGGCAATGACTGAAGCTTTAAAACCCACTGTGAAACACCATTTCCAAACAGTACAATTAATTAACTTTGATTAACAGTAAAACAGGGTTTTAGTTCAGTGGTACCTTTAAGAGCAACAATTCAAGGGATGAACTTTTGTGTGCTTTGCATATGAGTGCACTCAAAAGCTCATACTTTGAATAAAACTTTGTTGGTCTTAAAGGTGCCACTGCACTCAAACCTACCTTTATTATTATTTATTATTATTTATTATTTAATGGACTTATATCCCGCCCTTCTCACCGAAGTGTCTCAGGGCGGCTCACAGCATAATGATTCATACAATTCGATCTAAAACATTTACAAATACAATTAAACCATAATTAATAAAACAAGATAAGATAAAACAAGATAAGATAAAACCAGCGGTCTATAGAAGCATTTTGTTCCATTAACATTATCATTGATTAACATTATCATTGATAAACTTTGATAAACAGTATCATTGATACACACACACACACTACTTTAGCTTTAATTTCAGAGGATACTAATACAAATAGATTGCCTGCTAAATACTGACACAAACCAGAGAGTTATAGAATTACATCCATAATTTAAAAGGCCATGATAGCTTTTGTAGGGCTCCTCCTTACTTATAAACGTAAGTTTATATTTCTGGTAATTGCAGCAGATGGGTTGTAGCATTCATGTGACTCCCCAGAACCCCCTTCTCTTAAGCTTAACACCTACAGCCAAACTAGGTATTACAGTGCATGCACAGAAATCCTAACCAAATGTTGCTCACTGAAACGTGAATGCAGAGGTCAAAGGACATCTGTGGGTGAGCATCAGTAGATGGATAGAGGTTGCTAAACACTTCCTCTGCCAACCAGTTCTCCTGTGCAGTTGCTTTTAATATTCTTAAAGCCTGTCTGAGGTCTCAGATTTTTGATCTTATTCTGGGTGCTTTCTTAGTGGGAGGGGGGGAAATGTAATTGTCACCCACAATGTGACATCACTTTCAGGGAAACCCAGGAAGTAATGCCACATCACTCTAGGAATTGCCAGGAACATTATGGTTTTACCACAGTATTTCTGGTACATCATTTCTGGTTTTCCAGAGAAGTGATGTCATGTTGTCTGTCTCCCCCATGTCCTTGCCCCTATCTGCCTCCAGGTGCCAGCCATTGGCTGGCAGCTCTAAAACCCATGCATAATCTGCATTCATCATAGTAGGACCTCCTAGCAGTCCTCTCACTCTCAAGGATATTTCCTATGGTTCAAGCCTTGTCTTTTCTGTTGCTGCTATGTTACTTTAGAACAGCTCCCTAGAAAGGACAAGGCCTGTCCTTGGGACCTTCTGACAAGATTGTAGGATAGAGTTATATAAAAGAAGTTATAAAAGAGATTTGGGATTTGGCTTATCTATTATAATTTTTTTTTAATATAAGTGATGTTTTTAATTGTGTATTTGTTGCTTGCCTTGTCTCAAGGAACAGAAATATCCTAAACATATAAATAAATAACTGGAAGCAAATTCTCCCAACTGTCTATTAATCTTCCCTTGCTTCTTATTCTCATTATCTCTGAGGCAGGGATCACACTTTCCTGAGATAATGTCTAGTTTTGATGTTGCAGTAAGGAGCAAAGTGTTATTGGTGCTATTCCATGAATCATAAATGCTGGTGAAGTTCATAGTATGGTATTGCTTCTCAGCCACGGCCAGAACATCCGTTCTTCTGACCTGACACAGACATCTGACATGTCTAGGCTTCCCAGCCTTCTACCGGAGGTGGGGTTTCCTCCAATTTTGGGGGTCCCAACCTACTGCCATGGAGTTGGCTGCCAGGAGGAGCCCCACCCTTAAAGAGCACTGGTGAGCTCTTTGCCTGGCCAATGATGTCACTCAGAAGTGACATTATCACACTGGGCACATTGCTGGGGGGCATGTTCTATCACTTAGGAAAAGAACTCTCTGATAATCATAGAGTTTTTTCCTAAGTTATAGAGCACCCCCCTGGCACCACATGTGAGAAGAGCCCCCTGCCTGGAGCCAGGTAGGTCCTGACGACCCTAGACATTCCTCTGCTCCAGTTCTGTCCCATATATACATTCTCAAGTCACGAAAGAAGGGCTATTTTTTAAACTGAAATGATCCATACATTTCACTGAAATGATCCATGTCTTAGTAACGCGCTTACAGCCCATGTATCTATATTACAAAACTTTTCCAGAATTTCCCTTCAAGATGCATTTGTAGAGCTGTCTTTATCCCAACCTACCTCACAGGATTGTTCGGATAAAATGGAGGCAAGGCGAATCATGTAAGCTATTTTGGGTCCCCACTGGGGAGAAAGGCAAGGTATACATGAAGTAAATTAAAAATAAAATAAAATTAGATGTACACTTCCCCCCTTTTCTACTTAAATATTTGCATAAAAGAGGAGGGAAGGTGGCATGGTGTAACCCGATCTCATCAGATCTTGGAAGCAAAACAGGGTCATTGCTTGTAAGGGAGACCACCAAGGAAGACTCTGCAGAGGAAGGCAATAGCAAACCAACTCTGCTTCTCAATTGCCTTGAAGGCCCTTTGTTGGGTTTGCCATGAGTCAGGTGTGACTTGACAGCACTTTACACACACATTTGCACAATATGATTTTTGATATGTATTTCATGCAAGCTCTCAAATTTAGTGAAACTTCCCACTCTCTTTGCTTGATTACCCTAATTCAATAGTAAAGCTAAGGATCCAAACACCTTATTTGAATTGATGCAAGGGGCTTTACTTCAGTGGAAGCTTTTACTATCATGGATAATACTGAAAGGAACCAAAAACCTAGAAGATTCAGCAGAATTGCACTTTCCTGTCCTTAAACAGCAGTTAATTAGGTCTAAGAGAGCTGTTTTGACATCCCCAAACTAGATCTGAAGCACATTATCATTATTGTGGAACTTCTGCAAGTTTTGTCAGTCTACTCGGAAGAGACTGAACATTGCCAAGGCATTTCCAGGTCAGAAAAAAGGTCAATTGACAGATGTATGTGAGAACAAAAAATCTGCCCAGAGCCTGACAGTATTCAGTTGTCAAATCTTTATTTGACACTTGCCAAACAAATACAATGCAGTTGGAATTCAGGACCATTTCTTTGTGACTTAAAATACAGGAAGAACATTTGTTGTTGGTAATGCAGCTTAAATAAGAAGGGATTTCTGATATCAATTCAATTGCCTGTTGAAGATGGATTTTTTTTCCTTGCCTTTCAGATGAAAATTCATTTTGTCAGTTCAAAACCAGGATAATAATCATTGTGGGGGCAATCTTAAACAGGACAACTCAGAAGTAATCCCCTGTTTTATTCAATGCAGCTGACAGTCATAGACCTCTTACAGGCTTGAGGTACATCCACACTACAAACATCAGCCAGTTTGCATTAATATGACTTCGCTGTGACTTTCTTAAAAAAAAAAAAAAGTGGGTACTACAGCTTTACAATTGATAAGAATTACCTTGCGATCCCCAGACTTTTTAAAAAAAAATTTAAACAGTAGGAAACGAAAGTTAAACATTAGGGTTTGTAGAAACTTTCGGGCTCAAGTGCCGTGTTCTACTGGAGAAAGTTTTTCTTCCAGACGTTTCGTTCTCAGCTGCGGAAAACATCCTCAGTGGCGTTGCAGCCGGAGCAGGCGTTCTGACCTTCTTGGCTGCTGTGCATTGAGTGGGGCCCTTTCATCACACCCCCTCCAGCCTAGAACATCCTCAGTGGCGTTGCAGCCGGAGCAGGCGCTCAGACCTTCTTGGCTGCTGTGCATTGAGTGGGGCCCTTTCATCACACCCCCTCCAGCCTAGAAATAGCAGTTTTCCGCAGCCCTGGCCCCACTCAATGCACAGCAGCCAAGAAGGTCTGAGCGCCTGCTCCGGCTGCAACGCCACTGAGGATGTTCTCCGCAGCTGAGAACAAAACGTCTGGAAGGAAAACTTTCTCCAGTAGAACACGGCACTTGAGCCCGAAAGATTCTACAAACCCTAATGATGATGCCAGCCGTGAAAACCTGAAATCTTTGAAAGTTAAACAAATTTGAAACTTACAAAAGAATGGCCTGTATTAGGGTAATTGCTTTAGAATTTTTACAGATTGTTGGAACCTACAGTCAGGAAGCAGTGTCAGAGGAGGCTGCCTGTCTGCCCTGTTGTTGAACTTCCAGAGGAATTGGTTGACCTCTGTGTGAGGCAGGATGCTGTGCTAGATGGATCACTGGTCTGCTCCAGCAGAGCTCTTCTTAAGTAAAGCCCTCATACCCAGGGCTTTTTTTTGAGCAGGAAAGCACGGGGAGCGCAGTTCCGGCTGGCTTGGCATCAGGGGGTGTGGCCTAAGATGCAAATGAGCTGCTGGGCTTTTTCTATTAAAAACCCTATACTATACAATGGTGATGTCAGGGGATGTGGCCTAATATGAAAATGAGTTCCTGCTGGACTTTTTCTACAAAAAACGCCCTGCTGATACTAAATCACATACAACTGTGACTCAGCAGAAAGCCTTGTTTGTTCTTGCCTTCAGTACATTTAGAGCTACAGTCACATGCTTGTTGGCCATTTAATTTATTTGTAATAGTCCCCCCCCCCACCAATGCCATTACCAAAAATCTGCAAAGAGTTGTGAATGCAGTGAGAGAAAGTGTTGATAACACTGGGAGCTTTACGGGGTGTGTTAGACCTATAGATGTGCCCAAGAACCTTTTTGGATTGCGGCCACAATTAATTGAATAGCTAAAAAGCCTTTCCCAGAGAAGTAGCACAAGATTTTTCTAAATCTTTTGGAAGCACCATAAAACAGATAGCATCTTCTGAGTTGAGTGTTCCTCTATTGTCTTTATTGTCTGTATTTTGATGCCACAGCAAAGACAACCTAACAAAACCAACACAGTTACGCTGTTTTTATTGTTTGCTGATCCGTGGCACCTGAATATCTGGTTGCAACTTGCAACCTCTGAATTTTGTATCATAATCTTTCTTGGCTGTCACAATCAGGGCTTTCTATAGAAACATACATGTTCAAACGTATTTCTGACATCGTTTAAAAATAATGTTAAAAGTTCAAGGCTGAAGCTTGTTCAGGGGTGGCTTAAGGATATGCTAGCCCAGCCTCCTGAGTTTCTTCAGCTGCCTTTTGAAGGCCAAGGCAAGGTGTTGCTTCCTAACTTGTCATTATCCAATTTTTCAGTATTACTGTCTTTCTCAGATCAGAGGTAAATTGTCATATCTGTTTAATACCTTATATTTAGGTGCCCCGGAATGTATGTCAGGAAACAGGAATGCTGCTTTTAACAAATGAAATGTGTTTGGTAGCAAAATAATGGCCACCTGGAGATAAATTGTAATAGCTGGTGCCAACTGGAGGTTTGCAACCCTACAGACTAGATCAGGGCTGCCGAACAAATTTGTTACAAGGGTCTGGCTCTGACATAAATGAGTCCTTGTCGGGCCAGGCCATGTGTGTCATAAAATGTAATGCCCAGGGAGCAGAGATACAAACTTTATAGAGGACACAAACATTTTTTTAAAATTTAAAACTTAAAATAAAACATGCTTAAAACATTAGCACTTGTTGGTCTTAATGATGCTTTCTTTGTAACTCTCCTATGCAATCCAGGGAACTGGGCAAAGGAAGTTCTGGCTCTTTCCTTCCATCCCCGAGGGACCAGGAGGGGGAGGAGCCTCAGCCAAGAGAAGGAAGAGAGGCTTGGCTCAGTAGCTCTGTTGTGTGATTGAGAGAGCCTGGTAAAGCCCCTTCCTCCCCAAGACAGCCTCAGCCAATTGAGAAAATAGAGACGTTGCTCTGTAACTCCTGTGCAACTAAGCAAGCCTGGCAAAACAAGCTGTAATGCAGAAGGAAGCAAGACAGAGGGAGAAGGAAGTAGATGACAGCCAGTTGCTCAGAGCTCTCTGGGGGTCTGATTCGGCCCCCAGGCCACATGTTTGACACCCCTGCGTGTAGATTCCGAAGAAAGGAGCAAGTTACTAGTCCTCATTTAAGATTTAATAAGCTGTCAACTCTGTGCTGTGATTCGGGAAAGACTATTGATTAATGGCAGAACGTCTTTTCTGTGTCTCTTTGCCTGGAAGCTGGTAACCCTGCTTTCTGTGGCCCTTCAGTTCTCTCTTTTAAATAGTGTTTCCACTGTGTGGTGTTTATCTTCCTACTGTCCCTGTTTGCCCAGGATGGTCTGATTATTTGTTCCTCTTGAGTCTTTTCGATCATGCTTTTAGGAGAGGGTTGAATCATGGTTAAAAATAAAATAGCTCTCTGTGTGTGTGTGCGCGCGCGTGCTAAAGCAGAAAAGAGCAAGAGTCCAGTTGCACCTTAAAGGCAAACAACATTTGTGGCAGGGGATGAGCTTTTGTGAGTCACGGCTCACTTCTTCAGATACAGCTAGAATGTGAGTCTGTCCTTATATCTTGGAGACTGGAGTGATTTCAGATGCTGAATGACAATACCAGGCAAACAACAATAGCAGAATCAGTACAACGAATCAGTGCAAGAAATCCCAAATTTGGTCATTACTGAGGCCAGCTGAGGGATGGCATGAAGCTGCCTGAGAGACCACTCTGCCATACCTAGCTCAAGATCTTTTCATTGGAACTGTTCTTAGTTGGTCTTCAGTGCTGTTAGCATTGATTTTTTAAAAATTTATTTCACCTTTTTCATATAAGCGGCATTAAGAACACTTGTGTTGAAAGGCAGTAAATACATTATCAATAAAAGTGTGGCTGCACAATGTTTGTGATCATTCTGAGAGCAGAAGACACGTTTATTTGTGCACAGATTCAGGGAATGTTTATCAGAATACTGGGTGTCGACCTGTAGTACACCATACAGTGGGAACCCAGTCGGTTCAGTAATACATAGCTCACAACTTTTCCAGCATGTTGTATGTGTTGTTCATCTCAGCTTCACTTTAATATTTACTTGCTCTGTATGTCCATACAAGGCTCATATTGAGGGGGAGGGGACACCCTTACTGTCAGCCCCTCATTTCATCGTAACCTTTCCTCTCATTTACACAGAGATTATAGTTTATTGGAGTTTCCTTGCATACATGAAGCCCAACCAGCTGAAAGAAATGGCATTAAAAGGTATGATTAGATAAGGAGGATAGAGAACAAAGAGGGAGAAATAGACCTTCTGTATGCCTGTTTTGTCTCAAAACTGTGACTTTAGAGAATGGAATAGGATTGCACTTTTGAGCAGAAAGGTGAAATAAAGGAGGCAACATTACAGAGTACACGGGCACGGGCCTTCTCTGTTATAGCCCCGTGCCTTTGGAATCAACTTCCGGAGGAAGTACGGGCCCTGCAGAATTTGGACCAATTTCGCAGGGCCTGTAAGACCATTCTTTTCAAGCAGGCTTTTGTAGACGTTGATAGGATAGCTATTTAATCCACCAACGATTTATCTAGTGACCCCTGCCATAATATAAGTACAGAATAACATCAGGAAGATCACCGCCGTTTAAACTATGGAACGACCCAGACAGTTGGAACTGGTTTTTAGATCGTTGTTTTAAATTAATGTATAATTTAAATGTTGTTTTAAATCACCTTATATTGTATATTGTATAATTTTATTAAACTGTTGTTAGCCGCCCTGAGCCTGCCTAGGCGGGGAGGGCGGGATATAAATAAATTTATTATTATTATTATTATTAGAAAGACCAAGCATGACACAGATTTATTTATTTATTTATTTATTTAGAATTTATATCCCGCCCTTCCCACAAGTGGCTCATCTCAGATTGTGATGATATCGTTGCACAAAATTATAATATCTAATAGAGTGAGTTTGTTTTTAAATATATTGTTTAAATGGTTCACCCCAATTCATTGGGTCATGGTCTTATGGAATTAACTTCTTCGTTTCTACTGGGAGAAGATAGGCATCCTTGTTTCCATGATCAATCTTCATTTTATGGGTTTTTTTGGTAGTTCATAAACAATTCACCCCCCCCCCCAAATTGTTTGTTTCACTGTTGCTCAAGAATTTGGACTAAACCAAGAACAATTGTTTCTATAATGCTTTTGTCTCTAAAAGACTTGTTCTTCCACTGCTGTGCCTTACCAGATACTATGTGTTATGATTTCCCATGTTCCAGACATTTTCTTCTCTCTCATTTAGTGAAACATGATCACTACTACAGGCTCGTCTTGCATTTTTGTTCACCCAGATGCTTTCAGTTCTCACACAAATGAACATCTGCAAAGCAGCTCCCTTTTTGCAACTCCTTCTGCTCCATTAAAATCTGTCTTATTTTTAAGAAAGCAGTTATGTACTAATAACCACACCCTAATTGTTCTCTCTGTTAGTGGCTTTCCCTCCCAGACGCATAGCACCTCACATACTAAATAGTTGCTCAATTATTCACAGGCTCACAGTAATGTCCCAACAACTGTGCATCTACCTTTGTAGACTAATCCTTCTAAAGGTAGCATACATTACTCAGAGGCTACAGCTAGTTACAAAAAGTAGTAACATTGGAAACTGAATGGGTATCCACTGATCAGAAAGCAAGTTAATCATCAAAAAGTGTACCATAGGATGTATTTTTCATAAGTGTATAGCTCTCCTATGCTCATTTTCTCAGTCACAGTGAGTCATATTAACTTCAGTAAAACCCTGACTTCAAGTAGTGTTTAGTTATTAAAACATTTATATCTCACCTTTCCCCATGGCTCAAGGTGGTTAAGTTGTACTCCTAGTAAAACATGCATCATATCGAAACTTGACGGCAGACTTACTTTGGAAAAGATGTGCTGAATTCAGTTAGACTTGCTTCCAAATAAATATAAATTTATACATTGTATCTTGAAGTTTACTTCTTTAGGCTTACAAAATTATAAATGGGGTAGAGAAGATTAATAGAGAGAGCCTTTTCTCCTTCTCCCATAATATCAGAACTTAGGGGCACCCAATGAAGTTGCTGGGAAATAGGTCTAGGACAGAAAAAAAGGAAATACTTTACTTAACAAGTAATTAAATTGTGGAATTCACTGCCCGTGAACGTGGGTTAGATAGATTCATGGAGGAGATGTCCATCACTGGCTATTACATGTTGTGACTTAAAATAATCTCCATATAGAGATGCGGTAAACTTCTGAAATCCAGAGCTAGGAGACAACATATGGTCTCAGCCTTTGTGCCCTGTTAGTTGGCTGTCCAGGACAGGACAGCCAACAAACTGCCTGGCTGCTATGTGAAACAGGATGCTGGATGAGATGGACCACTGATCTGATCCAGCAGGGCTGTTCTTATGTACTTTCTGAAAATGACTTATACTGACTTGAGCCATTTTGTGCAAAGCCATCTTGTGCATGTGTTTGTGTAGCGCTATTCAAAGGTCATGTTTAACTTAGCAAATAACTGTAAGTCCGTTTTTAGGCACTGTCTTTTTATTTATTTACTGTTTGTTGCCATGGTTCAGTTACACGGATAGCAGCTCTAGGAACCAAATGGGGTCCCTACACAAAGATTTCCTCCACTCTCTCCATGCTACCCACATCCAACCAAAATAACTCCATGTGCACCAGACTACAGAAGCCCCCCCTCCCCAATCCTGTACTTCTAACCCTCTCGTGAACAGATCAAACAGTTGCTAATAGCCAAAACATCTAAGCATCAACATTAGTGACTGAATAGAGTAAACATCTGTAAAAAACCCCCCCAAGAAGACGCATTCCAAGTTGCCAAGAGAAGCAAGCTTGCATTCGTTCAATGGCCATTCAATTCATGCAGGAAAACTTCAAGCAAACCCAAGTTTCTCTTTCAAGCTTCTAAAGTGTTTGAAGATCAAACCTGAATTCCTGTACACACATACTTAGGAGTAAGCCACATTGAACACATGGTCATTTACTTTGAAAGATAATGCAGAGAGAGTCAGGTGACCGGAACCAAATTCATACTTTTAATTATTTCCTTTTTTGGCAATCAAGATTGCATTCTACTTTCCCATACTAGAAAGACTTTGAAATTTTGCAGTTGAATTAAAAGTTACTTTTCCATCATTTACAGCTATAAACATCCATTGTTCCCCAGGAGAAAGGAACAAGAAAAGTCCAAAACTGCTGTCTACAACCTGTTTCTCTTGGAGCAAACCACCAGCCTGTAGAAGTTTGTTAGGAACTTCTTGGACCACAATCAGCAATCCAATTTTGTAGTAATTATAAATTTCCTCCGTAATTTTATCTTTTTTTTTCTAGGGACAAGGTATAAAAGGTATTTTACAGGATAATTATAAGCATGTTTAGTCATAAGTAAGTCAACAGTGTAGTAGTTAAAGTCCTGGACTAGATCTGGGAGAAGGGCTCAAATTCCTATTCTTCTTAGAAATTTTCTGGATAACTTTGGGCTAGTCACACACTTTCAGCTTAGCCTACCTCCTCCGGTGAGTTTGTCATGAGGATAAAATGGAAGAGAGGAGAATGTTAATTCGGGTCACCATTCGAGAGAAAAGAGAGTTTAATGGCACCTTTTTAAGACCAACTAAGTTTTATAGAGGGTGTGAGATTTTGTGCGCACACACTTCCTCAGACAGAATGAAATGGAAACAGAAATAACAATCTTACATAGAGAAGGTGAGTAGTAAATTAGCATTCAGAATAATGAAGATTTTTTAAAACAGATTAAAAGAATAAGCTTAGTTATATGGCTATCACCTGTTAGGGTTCAACTTGGTGGGAACAACATCACAAGGACATTTTTATTCTGTATGCTGATTTACTGCTCGCCAACATGCAAGATTGTTATTTCTGTTTCCTTTTCATTCTGTCTGAGGAAGGGCTCATGCATGCATAAACTCACAACCTGAATAAAACTTCCTTGGTCTTAAAGGTGTCATTGGACTCGTAACTCTGTTCTACTGCTTCAGACTACCCACCTGGATCTATCAATAGAGAGAAAGGCAATGTATAAACAAAGTAGCTTGGTGTAGTGGTTACACAGCAACAGACTTGAATCTGGAGAGCTGAGTTTGCTTCCCCACTTCTCCACATAAAGCCAGCTGAGTGACCTTGGCCCAGTCACCATTCTCTCAGAACTCTCTCACCCCTCCTACCTCACAAGGCTCCTGCCATGAGAAGAGGAAGGGAAGGTGATTGTAAGCTCTGAGACTCCTTTGGGTGGGGTATAAAACAACTTCTCCTCTTCCTCCATAATTGTAGTAAGTGTTTACAGGATGGAGTCGTTTTCCCTTTTCAGTTCAGAACTAGACTTCATTTGTCACACGCACAATGAAAACAAAGCTCAACAAAAAAGGAAATTAGTATTAGCATTTCCTTCTTAATTGGTAGTTTGCTTTACTGGAATGTTATGGTTGGGACTGGCCGTCTTCAGCCTCACAAGCTGAAGTTCATAAATCCATATTAGGCCAACGTGTGTGTGTGTGTGTGTAGGTTTAGTTGACTTGATGAAGAGCAGCGTTTGACGCTTTGACGGCACTTTCGCAATCCCTGTGCTGTAGGAATCATATTACAGGCGATCACAAGACTTTGGCACAAGGTCCCGTCAAGAGCTTCTAGGCAGGCACATTCGCGCTGCCGCCACCAGGGCGGCTCACAACAACCCCTCGCTTTTGGGCGGGGAAAAGCGCAGTTTTCCTTCGCCCTCTAATGTGGAAATTCCACGCGGACGATCGCAAGGCGGTCGTTCCCCCCCCCCAAACCCCCCCCCCCAAAACATCGGAGCGCTGCGTGTGAACGTGTTCAGAAGTGGCTTTGTCTAGGACAAGTCTATGGGCGTGGGCGGCTGGCCCTGTTCTCCGGCCCTGCCGTGCTAGAAGAGCCCACTCAGGCGCGTAACAATTTTGCTGTCTTAAGAAGTTGCCCCAAAGGGGTCGCGCCTTCTCCTGCCCTCCGCGGCGCTCGCCGTCGATGCCAACGCGGGAAGCTTTACAGGGAGGCGGCCGTAGCCGTCGTCCCCCGACAGCCCTGTTGTGCTGCAGCCTGAGAAATCACGCGCGTGCTTTTCTCAACTCTTTCGGGTCCAGGGGGGGGGGGGGAAAGGGGGATATTGTTGTAAACCGCCCTGAGCCACTTGTGGGAAGGGCGGGATATAAGTTACCAAATAAATAAAAATAAATAAATAAATGCAAGAGGCTCGAAAGAGCTTTGCCGAGAAGCCTCCCCTCCGCCCGCGTTCGGCCCAGAGCTCACTACCGCCGCCTCTGGTGCAAGCGGCGCGCCGGAGCGGCGGCCGACTGCGGGACTGGCTGCCCCGAGGAATGCGCGGTATGCAGGAGGCAGAAGCAACCATTCGCCGGGACTGGGCGGGGGGGGGGGGTGGAAGGAGCGGCCGACGCCCGCCGCAGCCGCAGAAGCCCGTGCCCTTGGGGAGCCCCAGCTGCCCCGGGGGCGCAAGCGAGCGGCGCCGAGTGCCCGAGACCCGACAGTTTCCGCTGCAGCCTGGAGGCGGGGAGGCGGCGCGGTGCCTGCGCTGGGCTGTCCCCCCCCCCCCTTCTGCCCCTCCCGGCTGCTCTCCGTGTCTGCCTCTCTCCCTCCCTCTCTCTGGGCGGTGGTTGAGGCCGCCAGGAGGTGGGATCGGCTCGGCTGCTGCTGCTGCTGCAGGGAAAGTGGCCGCCGCGGCGAGCTCGATGAAGTGACTTTTTTTTTTTGCACGGCTGCTGGCGCGCTCGGCTCAGCCTGGCGAGGGCGATCCCGGGCGAGGGCGGCAGGAGGGCGGCGGCGGCGGCAGGCGCAGTTGCATGAGAGACTCAGCCAAGGGCCAGGGGGGAGGCGGCCGGGGAGGAAGCGCCGAGGCAGCCAGCGGCAGGAGAGGAGGCCAGCCTCAGCAGCCGGGGAGGGAGAGGCGCTTCGCAGCGGCCGCCTCCCTCGATCGCGCGCCAGCCAAGTTGCCTCCGAAGTTGCTTCCCGTCCGGAGGGGAAGCTCGGGCTTCGGCTGGGCGATGATCTTCCCCAACAGCGGCGGCGGCAGCAACTCGGCGGGCGGCAGCAGGGCTCCTTATCGGAAGCAGGTACGGAGGAAGGAAGGAAGGAAGGGAGAGAGAGAGAAGAGCGAGGGGGGGGGGGGAGAAGGCTGCAGCCCGTGTGTGCTGGAGGAGGGAGGGGGAGCGCGAGGAGGGAGGTCTCGGGGAAAGGAGAGGGGTGGGGACTTCGCCGTCGTCGAGGCTGGCCTCGGGGGGGATTCAGCGGACGTCTCTCTCCCCTCCCCTCCTCCCCTGGAGCTTGTAGATAACAACCAAATGTACCCGGTTTCCTTTCGGGTTGCGTAGCTTTTCTCCCTTTTTTTCAAATGCCACTTAAGAAGAAGAGAGGAGGTCTCGCGCCGTTTGGAGTGGGTTAGGCCGTGGCGGGAGGGTTACGGGCTGCGCGTCCGTAGAGAGCCCCGGATCGGGCTCGACGGGGCTGTGCAACAAGTTTTAGGGTTTCTTTTAAAAAGAAAAAGAAAAAAAGCTTACTAGAGTTTGCGACGGCGTGCGTTGGAAATCGAAACTTTAGGCCGACTGTTTCCGTTCCTATCGAAACAGCCAGGAAGGGAGGGGGGCACTGACAAAACAAAACGTAACACGCTGTTGAAGCAGAACGCTTTGGTCCGTGCATCGGGAGAGATTTATATATAAAAAAAAAAACCTTAAAATTAGCATTGGTTAAATCAGTCCCTGGTTTAGTGCAGTTGAAAGTATTCCTTTCCAGCGCGGTCATGTCTCGGTTGCCTATACTGAAGACAAGGTTTGCATGTATAAAGGGATAATTTGCATGAAATGGTTTCGCGTATAACTTGTTTCTTCTTTTCTCTTGTCTTGTTGTCCAAGAGCCTACGAAGAAAGTATGATTCTAATAAATCTGACGATTCTGTTGTCTCAGCCTGATTTAATTATACCAAGAACAGGGACAGAGCAGGCCGTTTTCCTGGAATGGTTTCAGTTAATATTCTTTACTGTTTGGTCGTAGAGGCGATTGCTTTTTATTTCTGGACTGCACTCCACAAAAGAAGTAACTGTTGTTTGATTTTAGACTTTTGCCTGTCCCACAAAATTATTTTTTCAAGATTTATTACTGTTATATATATATATATAAGCCCAGCCTTTTCTGTGGGCAAAAGAAGTTGACTAGCGAGAGTAATTGTCATTTTAGAGGGAGGAGTTAGCATTTTTATTCACTGAGTAGATATAAAAAAAGGGAATCTGTGATCGTGATTGACCATTGACAGGAGTGTGATCTCACTGGTGGTGTCAAAAATTGCAGTTCTGATGACATCACGAGCACACAAGGTTTTCCTTCAGATTTGTTATGGACAAGGGTGTGCTCCTGCTAAAGTGACTATTTTAAATGGTCCTGCTAAAACGACCATTTCCCTCGTTTCTTTTTTAGCAAGTTTTGAGATTGTGTATGAATTTATTTCCTGTTTTGCCCTCCCCTGCTCTCCGGGGAAGACGGCCCTAGCTGCCGATAGAGTAAGGATAGCATTGTTTCAGCACTATTCTAGGAAGAGTATGTAAACAAATACTTTGGAGCCTGAAAAGCTAGTTAATTAAGCTGGGCACATTTTTAGAGTCCTGCGCATTCATTGATTTTTGTCAGGGTCGCTGTGGGGGGGCTGGTGATGAAAAGGGGATGAAGCACAGAGGGCGAGCCTCTTACTGGAAGGGTTGTATGTTTTGCATGCGGATGCGAGTCAGGCTGCTGGCCTGGAACATACCGATAAGATGCGCTTCTTTTCACAGAGCACTCCTTGAATTCAAAGAGCTAAAAGGGCTGACTGAATCAGAAAAACAAACAGACTTCTCTTTCAATGGGGAACAGGAAAAAATGAATGTGCGGTCATTATGTGGTCCTAAGACTCTGGGTACCAAAGGTTTCTTTTATTGGCATCAAGCCATTCTTTGGTGAAACACTTCCCACAAGAGGTGGGGGGGGGGACACAGCTAAGCAGGCCTGCCTTCTAGTCTGTGTAAAGCTCCCGTTGACTTTAATTGGGACAAACGAAGGCGCTTGCTTCCTTCAAAGTGCTTCTTACGATCTTCTGTTTGCTGAAGTCTTCATTGACCTGTGTAATAAAATGTGATGTGAAAGTTACCTTGGCAAATACAACAAATTAGTTTTATACATGCAGTGTAGTTTTTACAAACTTAGTGTGGTTTTCTGTTTTTCTTTTAAAAACCTTCCCATCATTTTGAGCTTTAAAAAGTTGAAGCAGACATTTTAAAAATAAACAAGCCCCCCCCCCTTTACTATATGTTATTTCTAGAGGGTTTTAAATGGGGGGGGGCTGTTTTGCAGGAGTCTTTAATGTTGTAAAATAAGTGTGAAGTCAAAATTATAAAGTATATGTGTTGTTCTAAAACATAGTAAACAGTTTTGAAATTGCGTTTTGAGCTGCATTTTTAGGGTACTGAAAATGAAGATTGCAATGAGGAGAATAAACTGTTATAGGTTGTAATGGCTGACAATTTGGACAGTGTGCAAGCCAAAGGAAAGACACATTCTGTCCATTTTAGTTAAAATGGCTTCCTCTGAAATTCCATGTTTACAAATATTCCCATGTGCTTTCCATATGTGCCTGTGCATGTACTGTTACTTGAATAACCTCTTAATGTTACTAAGGAACCTGTTTTTACAGTTGGCTGTCTTGCTTTCCTATTTCCTTGCCAGTCATCTACCTCCCCCCCCCCCCCGAAGAAGGCATGACCTAATCTTTTCTTGTACTCTTAGAGCAGGGGTGGCCAAAGGTAGCTCTCTGGATGGTTTTTTTTGCCTACAACTCCCATCAGCCCCAGCCATTGGCCATGCTGGCTGGGGCTGATGGGAGTTGTAGGCAAAAACATCTGGAGAGCTACCGTTGGCCACCCCTGTCTTAGAGCATTAGGGTGAGCAGTGATCACAGAAGTCATCTGCTAAACAGGATTTTCCTGCATCGTGGGCAGAAAACAGAATGTCAAAGTACTTCTGTCAGGTCATGGTTAACTTAGAAGCTGTTGAACATAGTTGGTGACAGAGTTGGTTCAAACACAATTGAGATGTGTGTCTTTTGCCTTTTTTTCCCTGGTTGGCTTGAAGGCTTAAATAGTAATTTCCCAAACAACAGTAACAATGTACCTCTGAAAGTTCCTCAATTCATTTCAACAGATATTTAAAATAAAATGGGGATTTTACAAGTAATGAAGGCTGTATTAGAGCTTCATTAGTTTACTTCCATCAAAGATGCCTTTTATTAGGTAGCTCTAGAATCCTTTGATATTGCGGCTTTATTGCTCATTTTGTATATAAATTAGAACAGTTTCTTTGAGATTTATTCTTTGGACCAGAATAACAGTTCAATCAGTTTCCCTTATTTTTATAAGTCATTCCACATAGTTTCTATCTGTGTAGGTCTTATGATCCCCAGGATACCCTTTTTTGATGATCAAAGGTGGGGCCATCCTTGCTTTCTCCCTTTTGGACCAGTGTAAAAGCTGTTTGGTTACAACTCTTTGGTCGTGCTATTGTAAATCAGGTATGCTTGTTCTCACAAGCAATGGAAATGCTGTGTTCCTTCATATGAATGTTGAAAGTGGTTTTTCAACTAGCTCAAGTACAGTTTTGTATTTGTGAATTTATTATTTTAATTGGAGTATTTATTAGCCTCTGTTCTTCCTTACAGAGCTTAAGGCAGCTGACAACATAGTTAAAATGCATACAAAAATACATTAAAAACACAAAAATGAAATTTAAAATCCCAGTTCAGGACTACTAATAAACTTAATCAATTGTGGGCTTAAATAAAGCCATCTCCATCTGCCTTCTAGAGACTAAGGGGGGGCAACACACACCCCTGGGGAGGTTGTTCCATAATCCTTGGGGGTTCCACTGAAAAGGCCTTTTAGTATCCCAACCAAACAAGCTTTGTTGATTGATGGGGCTGTCAAGAGGGCTTCTCCCTGTGATCTTAATTCCCTGGAACATATGGGAGAAGATGGTCATTCAGAAGATGGTCCTTCAGTTCCAACCCATGTAGGGGATTCTAAAGGACAAAACCAACACATTGAATTGGGGTAGGGAGTAGATTGGTAGCCAGTGTAATTGCTGTACTATTGAGATCACATAGGAGCTCCTGATAGCTGGCCCCAGTCAGCAGTCTAGCTGTAGTGTTCTGCATTAGCTGCAGCCTTCAAACACTCTTCAAGAAGAAGAAGAAGATATTGGATTTATATCTTGCCCTCCACTCCAAAGAGTCTCAGAGCGGCTCACAATCTTCTTTCCCTTTCTCCCCCACAACAGACACCCTGTAAGGTGGGTGGGGCTGGAGAGGGCTCTCACAGCAGCTGCCCTTTCAAGGACAACCTCTGCCAGAGCTATGGCTGACCCAAGGCCATGCCAGCAGGTGCAAGTGGAGGAGTGGGGAATCAAACCCGGTTCTCCCAGATAAGAGTCCGCACACTTAACCACTACACCAAACTGGATCTTCGATGATAGCCTCAAATAGAGTGCATTTCAGTAGTCCCTTCTAGATGTAACTAAAGCATGGATTACAGTGGCTAGATCTGATTGACCCAGGAATGGACACAACCAATGTACCAGCCAAACCACCACAGCCACCCAATGTTCTAAAATAAGTGCTGTATCGAGTAGCAATCCTAATTTGCAGACCTGAATTATACATTCCCCAAATGTAAAAGCTGGATCTAAATACTACCTTGAAAACAAATGAAGGTTTTTCATGTTAATTTTTTATGCAGTTTCACTCCATAGAGCTGGGGGAGAAATTTGATTAGACGTTTAGAAGTCACTGAGGTTTCACTGATCTGATTTTTGTTTAAAAAGAAGCCCTGTGAATACCCAGTGGTTGGCCAGTTATGGGTACCCTTACTGCTTAAGAATCTGAGTTGTTACAAGACTGTAACAACTCCCCCCCCCCCCCACACACACACACCATGGCAGCTTTGCCAAGGAACAGTCATTCTTGCTGCATATTGTTGCATTTTGATGAGTATAATGTTTATGTCACCAGTGTAAGTAGATTTACATATTTCGCTGCTTTCAAGCAGATTAACTGGGCGTAGCTGCATGTGAGGAATTTAACACTGATTCAGTGCTTGGCTGTGTTTAGTGGCTGACATGCAAAGCTGTTGATTAATCTTTGGGTGCAGGCCTGTTCACAGCAGGGTCTGGGTCATACACTTTGGATTTTACTTTTTAAAAAATGGGGGGAAAAAACCCACCCCAAAAGCTCCCATACATGGATGTCTAGAATAGAACCTATTCTGGGATTTGTTTAAATATGTATGGTATTTGGTTCTCAGACTCTTGAATTCACATCAAAGCATCGTGTCTGTTCATTCTTACTCTTGTAAAGCCCCCCACCCAAATATTTTTTGTAAAAGTGCAGATTTGTTCTTGGATTCTCTTACGGACTGTGTTTGGCTTGACCAAGGTGGTATAATTTTGAAACATCTATATATCTAATTCTCAGCAGTTCCCTCTGCACGAGAATACTTATTTCTGCAAACAGAGGGCACATGCTCCTCCAGCAGGTTTTTTGTGGAAATGGGTTTGCAGAAAAATCCGAAAATCCTACTTGGGGAGGGTTGAGTTCTTCCCCATTCCTTTTTTATGGCTTCTGAAATGGCTACATAGGAATCTGCTCTTGACCCCATCACATTGACAGTGAGAGATACACTGGCTGATAGCCAGAGAGAGACCCTGCATGGGCAGGCAGTTTGCTCAGAGGTGGAGGGGGGCAGCCTTCTTTCCTTCCCTTTCAAGCACCAGAAAGAAACCCCCAACCCCCCGCTGCCATGGCCTGTCATGAGGAACTTGCTTCATGGAGGGTTTTATGAAAAGAGACCTCAGCTAGCCTTTGAGGACTGGAGGAGAATGTTATCATGTAGAAACAGGAGAAAGGACTGCCCCTTCCCTGAGAGTTTACTCCTTTCCTGGCCTCTCTCAGCCCAAGAACCGGTGTGGGGGGTGTTCCATCTTTCCTCTTCCTCCATGGTGCTCTCGTTTTTTCAGCACAAGCCCAAGAAGGCAGGATCTGGTGGAAGGACAGGCCCGGCTTGGAAGGCATTTCAGATGCTTTCAGGGGGAGGGAGTTGGACAGAAATAGGCCCAGGGAGAGAAACAGCACTGAGGGGGAGTGGGGGGGGGAGAGGAAATGTCCCTGCTCTGCACAGACCTGTCGCCATCCCCTAATGCAGCAAAGGGAGAGAGTTTGAACAAGAATCAGCCCTTGAAATGGATTCAGGAATGGAGTAGAAGACAGTACATGAGGAGACCATGCAGGAATCAAAAGACGGGGGATTGGGAGGGTCATTGTAGTGTTAAATGTGTTGTTGTTAGCTGTGTAGTACGCAGAAATTCATGCCGTGCACTTACAGGTAGGAGCTGCATGGAGGATTTCTGTCATCATATTATAATTTTGCTTACTCTGTAGCTTGTTTTAGAAGAAACTGGATAAGAACTGTAACTAATGAAATAACCAATAGGATATCTTCCTCTTGTTTTTTCTTCTGGCCTGGAAGCAACTTGATAGACAGCAACACAGATCTATGCGTTGTTTTCCTTATCTGGGAAACAAGGATGTAGACTAGAAGATACTAGAAGAAAGGGGTCTCGTAGCCTCGTGGTTCTCCATGAGGCCGGGGCCTCTTTAGTCCACATTTATGCACTCCTTGATTGGCCCATGAGACAGAATGTTGTCCCACAGCCTGGCCACACAGGACATTGATTGACTCTGTCTGCTTCATGAGAGGGAAGGAGGAGAGTGCTCTTAAGACACTAAACCAAAAGCGTTTGGATCCCTCCCATGTCCCTCTTTCTGTTTCCTGGCTCGTTATTGTTTATTTGCTTAATACATACATACATACCCCACCTTGGTCCCCACTGGGTCTCATGACAAGGAGTATATACATTTAGTAACTACAAAACTTATATTGCAGTAGTAGTAGTTGTTTTTTTTAAAAAAAAACCCAGTTATAATGTAAAACAAACTACAACCCATTATGCAGCATTTTGTTGTGGCTCCCCACTTGTAAATCTCTATTAGACAAACCACATTAGGATACATTTTGATTTGGTAATTTGCCCCTTGAAAAGGTCCCTCCATTTTCACATGGATCCCGAAGAAAATCCCTTTGGAGCTGTAGAATCACGTTAAACAAATGCTTTCTGGACTAGCTGCTTAGTGTCCAGTCCACAATTTATTTGCATTAAAAATGGGACTGCTCTGGAGTAAGTATTTGTTCAAGCATCATCAATTTTCTCCAGTGAAACTCTAGGAAAAAAGCAACACTAAGAATTGTTTGTGGCAACCATCCATGAATTTGTTTTGTTGCATAACATAATTAAGTGCATGCTGTGGACAGTTGCAACTTCCCAGTATACATGTGATCTACGCACCATTTTAAATTAATGGATGTTGTATCCTGCTTTTCTTTCTTAAAGGCCTTATGTGAAAAGTAGTACCTCATCCATTAAAACAATTCCAGCAATTAAACCACATGAAATGCTCAACACAGGAAACACTTTACACTTAGAAGACCACTACTCTCCATATTTAGAAATAAAACATAACACATTTCATCAAAATTGGAATTTCTGAAGTAGTTGTGTTCTTGGTTCTTATTGCAGTCTTCTATTCTAGGTTTTTATTTTCCAGGGCTTTTTTGTAGCAGGAACTCTTTTGCATATTAGGCCACACACCGCTGATGTGGCGTGTCCTCCTGGAGTTTACAGTAGGCCCTGTACGAAGAACCCTGTAAGCTCCAGAAGAATTGGCTACATCAGGGGCCTGTGGCCTAATACTCAAAGGAGTTTCTGCTACCCCAAAACCCCTGTTATTTTTCATTCTAGAGGCCAGAACTAAATTGTTGTTTCAAAGTTACATGAATTGGACATATGAAATTGCCTTTTACTGAGGTAGACCCTTCGATCATCTATCATAGAATTCTTCTCTGACTGATACTGACTGTCCAAAGTCTCCATGGGCAGTCTGGCTGCTTGATAGCCTCTAATTCAATGGTTTCCTCTGCTTCCACACTGTGGATCTCTGCATTCATATGATAGGAATTCATGTGATGAGGGGAGCCAGTGTCGTAGCCTTGACTGTAGGCAGACTAACGGTGCATTCCTGAATAGTGTTAAGTCCATCTAAGTCCATTGGCTTAGAAATGCAAGCAGGTCATGAGGAGGTATTCCTGTAGTAAGTTTGCATGCCCAGTGTCAGGTTCATGGAGGAATTATCTGCATCACTGATTTGACTTATAAAGGCAGACAGGTATATCACATCACAGGGACAACTTTCAGACACACATCTTGTAGAGTTCTCACTTCAGCGATAAAGCTTTAGGAAGTGCTGTTTGTGTGGATCACAGTAGTCACTCTGAATCTTCATGTCTGTGATCAGATATTAATGACATCTAGCCGTAGAATAGAAAGGCCCTATGTTTTGCTGGCGAGACATTTGGTCAGTTTTCATAGTTTTGCCGAACATAGCAGTAAAATGCATATACCCCACAGGTGCCTTCAGTATGCATAGGCTGAGGAAGAGGAAAAGTTATATGGGCATAGTTCAGTAGTTTGACATTTCTAAGCAATATGTATTTCATATCTAGGTGGGGGTGCTTACTGCAGCCTGCAAACAAGGTGTTTCTACAGAGTGGTTTATAGTGCAATCCTAAGAGGAGTTACACCCTTCTGAACCTCTTGACTGCAGTGGACTTAGATTGTAACTCTGAGCATTCATACAGAACTAAGTACCATCAGTGCTGTTGGTAGTTCTTTGGGTATGTGTGTCTAGAGGAATAAGTCAGGATTAAGTCTCAGCATCATACAGCAGCCCTGACCTGGATGGCCCAGGGCCTGATCTCAGAAGCTAAATGGGGTCAGCTCTGGTTAGTATTTGGAGGAAAGGCCTCTAGGGAAGTCCAGGGTCGCTGTGCAGAGCCAGGCGACAGCAAGCCCTGTCTGAACATCTCTTGCACTGAAAACCTTACAGAGTCACCGTATAAGTCACAATTTGTTGGCACTTTTCACCACCGCCATCCTAACAGTAGATTATTATAATTTAAAAGCTCTTAATGACTTCAGACCCACATATCTGAAGGACCATCTCCTTCCATATATCCCTGTGTGCTAACTGCAGTTATCAGATAGCCCTGCATTGGCTACCTCACAACTTAGAGTGGCCCACCTGGCATCAACTAGAGACTGGGCCTCTTCCACTGGCTCTGTGGTTTGGGCTCCCTGAAGAAGTGAGAGGGCCTCCTCCCTGGAGATCTTTAGGAGGCAGTGCAAAGCCTGCTTTTTTGCTAGGGCTTTCAAGAGGATTTGAATGGTAGGTGTCTCTTACAGGGACAGGGGGGAAGAAATTAGGAGTTCGCAACTTTATTTTTGTTTTTAACTGTTGTTGGAAGCCACCCTGAACCACACTATTACGTTTTAATAAATAAAATTAAAAAGGTAAGGTAATCCCCTGTGCAAGCGCCAGTGGTTTCCGACTCTGGGGTGACATTGCTTTCACATTTTCACGGCAGACTTTTTACGGGATGGTTTGCTATTGTTGTCTCCAGTCTTCTAAACTTTCCCCCCAGCAAGCTGAGTACTCATAATAACTAATGGCAAAACAGAAGTGCTGTAATTTGAGTTCTTTGGGAAGAGAGAGTTAATGCAAGGAGAAGTATTATGCTAGAAAGTATTATGAATAGTGCTGAGGGCCATTTGGGTTGTGTAGTCCTTTTATAAGAGGCCATGTACCCATTCATTATGGCTGTATAAATGCCTTTTTGCTTAATCAGGTAGATATTCCTGGTATGAGTCTGTGCTGCTGAAATACCCAAATAGTTAACAATGTTCCAAAAGCATCCATATCTGTAAGACTTATGCTTTTATATCTTTAAATAGGTGTAACAAAAGAGCTAGCTGACAAAGGAATAGTTGGCAAAATAATAATCTTCTGCATAAGGCAAGATGTCTTAAGAGGTTACACTTGGGAAACGAAGGGTTGAACAAGGCGAGTTTGATTGTTGCATTCTACAATGGGAAATTTAGCTGCACCCTACAAGAAGCCTCTCAGTTTGCAGTTTCCTGATGCAACAGGAAAAGGAAGGGATGTACTACCGGCAGGAGAGAGAAGTGGGTGGAGAACCTTTTGTTAATTTAGCAGGGAGAATAAAACTGGCAAAGAGAATACTACTGTCTCCTAGTACAAGTTTAATTAGAATTGTTCTACAGCTGGATCCATGCTGCTGTCATCCTTTCCTATTAACCTGCCTACTCAGTCTTGATCTAGATAAGCTGGCAAGCAGTTAGATTAAAAATATGTGCTTTAAGTTGATTTATGAGCTTCCAACCAATTTGGGCCTAGGTGTGGCAGTGGGCCAGCACTGGATATTGATATGATATGATATGATGTGATAAATTTATTGTCATTGTTCTCAAAAAAGGAAAATGAGAGCAACGAAATGAGGTGCTCTTCTACAAACATACCAACACATCAACACTAAAGGAAAAAAACATATACATAAACCATTTAAATACATCTAAAACAAATAACCATTCATGACCCTACATTTAGCCTACATCTAAAACAAATAACCATTCATAGCCCTGCATTTAGCCTAACCACAGCACTTGGATAGAAGCTGCCCTTAAATCTATTTGTCTTAGCCTTCAACACTCTATATCGTCTGCCCGACGGTAAGATCTCAAATAGCAAGTGGCCCGGATGTGAAGGGTCCTTTAAGATAATTTGTATCTTCCTTTTGCATCCCATATTATACAGATCCACCAATGAGGGGAGAGAGCATCCACAAATATCCACAAATATTGAGTTGGCTTGTTTGGGTTTTGTCCTGTTCTAACCCTAATTTCCTGGCCAAATTTCAATATATTTTAAGTTTAATACTTTTTAAATTTGATAGTGAAATACTGGTATCTTTAGAGTATATAAATTACTAAAATAAGAATATCTTCAGTATTCAGTGGCCTATTCATGAAGAGCAAGCCAAAACAAAAGTATTGTTAGACTGGAAGAGTTGTAAATGGGGAGGTGTACAGAGGTACAGGAGAACACACACTATTCCTATTTTAAGAACCATTGGTTTCAGAAATCTTTGTATCGTACATGGTCATGGTTAAAAACGAGAATCTATCAAAAACTTCCAAGATGGGTATCTCCAGTGGAAGCATTGACTCATCCAAATCTTTTAAAACCTAACCAGAGTTATATATATGATGACCTGTTGGGAAAAGATAATCAACTGAAAACCAGAGAAGAGTTGAAAAGCATGAAAATTAAAATGAATTGGTGGTTGAGAATGCAAGTCAAATCTAGGTACATCAAAGATAAGACAATAGGTTTTAACACAGAACAATACCCATTTGATAAAATTCTTCTAGGCCCTCAAGAAAAGCTAATCTCTAAACTATATGCATACCTATTACAGATGAAGATGCAAGATGAAGTTGTAAAAGATTGTATGGTCCAATGGGCAAAAAACTTGGGTCATAATATTACATTAGAAGAATGGGAGAGATTGTGGAAGTTCAATATTAAATTAACTAGGTCAGTAACTTTTAAAGAAAACTTGTATAAGATGTTTTACAGGTGGTACGTGACTCCACAGAAGTTGTGTAAGATGTACACTAATATGTCTAACAAATATTGGAGATGTGCTAAACAGGTGGGTTCTTTTTATCATATGTGGTGGACATGTGAGATGGTGATGGACTATTGGAAAATGGTTCATGAATTATTACAGAAGATTATGAAGACACAGATTCAATTCAAACCAGAACTGTTTTTATTGAACATATTTCCTGAGGACTATACCAAAGAGATGAGACATTTGTTGGCACATTTCAATACAGCAGCCAGGATTCTTTTGGCACAGAGATGGAAACTCCAGGAAATTCCCACGAGAATGGACTTGGTGGGAAAAATTCTGGAAACAGCAGAGCTGGACTTTTTATCCCAGCTGTTGGCTGGGAAATCTAAGGAAGAAGCAAGAAAATATTGGTTGAAATTCTATGCCTGGCTAGACACTCAAGACTCTTAAGATTCTTTGGTGTGAACTTATATCTCCTTTTTCCTGTATTTATCACAAAATTGCTTTTATTGGAAATGTCAAACTCAGTAGATATTTTAACAAAAAGATTTATAATACAAAATATCAAAATGTTGATGATGCAAAGTTTAGAGATAATAATATGTGACAATCTATGTATTTTAAGAAAGTATAGCAGATGTAGACTTATATTTTTTGAAAGTACTCTCTATGCAGATTAAGACTGATTTGTAATCTTTATTTCTTTTTCCTTCTTATCCCCTATTCCCAATTCTTTGAAATGAATAACAACTTTTAAAAACTGGGAATTATTTTTCAAGCAAGCCTTTCTTGACTTGAACTCTTTGTAAGAGTTGCTATGAGTACTGGGAAAGCCATCTCAAGATTTTATTATTTCTCTGGTCACCAGTATGTTCCTGCAGCAGTTAAAGTATTCAGTGCTAGAGTCACCAGGTAGATGCTATATGCTGCCAGGGTTTGGATCAGAGCAGTAACAGACAACATCGATAGACCACTATTAAAATTCTAACACAATATTTTGGGAATTCCTGAGTGTGTGTCTGGAATAGCTCTGATAGCCAATGTTGGGGAGATGTCCTTTGAAGCAAACGCCCGGGGCAGACCATTCAATCTGAAAATTAGGATCCCAAATTCAGACCTAGAATCAAGCCTCTTTGAACTAGTTGAATTGGACATCCACACAAGTGATTGTGACAGATTACTGGATCAAGTCAGTTAGTCATTCTTTATTATGGCCATTTAACCAATAATGTAAAACATTTACATGTAAAAAATTCAAGGCATATATAACCAGATAAAACAATTAAGATCTAACTACAATACAGTTTTTTAGACCTAAAAACCACGCAACAGAACCTGGCTACTTGATGAGTAATCTCAGCATTCTTATTTGACAGAAGATAATCAAGCCTAACTTTTTCAGTGAAATACTGGATTATAAACTATCATGTTTGGGCATTATCTAGCGGCCCTGTGGCGTAGAGTGGTAAAGCAGCAGTACTGTGGTCTGAACTCTCTGTTCACGACCTGAGTTCGATACCGGCAGAAGCTGGGTTCAGGTAGCCGGCCCAAGGTTGACTCAGCCTTCCATCCTTCCGAGGTCAGTAAAATGAGTACCCAGCTTGCTGGGGGGGAAGTGTAAAAGACTGGGGAAGGCAATGGCAAACTACCCCATAAAAAGCCTGCCATGAAAATGTTGTGAAAGCAACGTCACCCCAGAGTCGGAGACGACTGGTGCTTGCTCAGGGGACCTTTCCCCTTTTCCTTGGGCATTACCATGATGTGACAGAAACAATGAGTAGACAAGAAATGACTCAGTTCATTAGAAGACGTATGAGGGACTTTGATTATGAGAGTATGTTAATTAGTGCTTTCAGTGTGTTCTTCTTTCTCAGTAGGCATTCTCCCTCCAACAAAAATGCCAGACCAAGGGTGGCTGAACTTGCTTAAAGTAAGAGCCACATAGAATAAACATGAGATGTTTGAGAGCCACAAGACATGAACATCAGATGTTTGAGAGCAGGAAGGAAGGAAGGATAGATGAGGGGAAAGAGGTGGAAAGAAAGCAACTTTAAATACATTCTTCAAACCTCTGACTGCTTTGTCTTGGAGAAGTGATTTAAAGAGACAAAAGCATTCTCCATGCTGGCTGATAGGGCGCTGGGGGCTTTAAGAGCCACACAATATGTGTGAAAGAGCCACATGTGGCTCCCTAGCCACAGTTTGGCCACCCCTTTGCCAGACTATCTATCTGAGCTAACTCTTTCAAAGTACAGAAGGGCGTTCATGCTTGCATATCTGAATGCTGTACCTTCAGCAGTGATGTTAGGAAGATTCAATGGAATTCCATATACAGATAGACTCTGTAATTGTGACAACAACAAAATCGATTCTGTGGATCGTATTGTTTATTGCCCCAAATTTTCAGCTCCTAAGAGCTGAACAGATTTCATTATTTAATCAGGACTTTTTCCCTTTGGAAGCAAAATCATCCTGGTTACTCTGTGTGTGGCAACATTTCTGGCAGCTGTTGTTAAGATACACAATAACTTCCATAGTAGTAACTTTTGTAGGGTGACGGTATGCTGTTTATGATTTGGTTGTGAAAACAGTAAGAAGTAAAGTAAAGTCAATATAAGGAGCCAGTGGAGGTGTGTGAATGACACAGGGACCTGCAGTGAGGAGGGGGAATGGGACTCTTGCACCTGCTGGCAAGAGTTGATTTCTGAAGTGCTTGTGGCTTGTAGGAGTAAAACTTTTGATTTCTGGCACTTTGAAGTTAAGAGAGTAAGGTCCATTGAGTTTATGGTACTTATAAGTAAACATGCATAGGACCCCACTGTTAAAATCTAGTGGGAGGGAGCAGTGAACCAGTTCTTTCTTCTGTCTTGCAAAAGCATCTCCGTTGTGTAATTTCTGCTCTGCCACTTGTGGAAAGCTAAGTCTTGGCTTGAAAAGCTAGCCTTCAGCATGTAATCTTAGTGCACCAGTATTGAAGCCAATGCACAGCTGCAGCAACCACTCAGCTTCTGAGGGGGTGGGGAGAAGGATACTTCTAACTGGCTGTCCAGCATCAGATATATACCCAGATTCCACCCCCCCCAAAAAATCATGTCTGTCTGCTTCAGCATTACTGTTAATATTGTCTTTAAAGTGTTTTTAAAAGTGGTGAATTGTGGGAAACAATCGTCTGAGTTTGATGAGGTAAAAACATATGTGTGCTCGACGGTGCAATGTGTAACATAATATTTCAGGGAAATGTTAGCTTTTTCCACTGTAGGGGCATCTTCTAGACTTTCTGATTTCCCCACTAACAATATTGTTTTTAAATCCGTCTTCCATCATGGTTGATAGCGATCTATCAACCAAGCGCCTCCCAAAATATCTGACCTAGTATCTGTTTCAAGCGATAGATTTATTTATAAATCAGTTCATTCACATGCTAATAATTTCAGGCATTAAGCTTTCTGTTTTGTTTTGCTGTCAAGTCGTGACCAACTTTTGGTGACCCTGTAGGATTTTCAAGGCAAGAGACATTTGGAGGTGGTTTGCCATTGCCTGACTCTGCAGAGCAACTCTGGCCTTCTTCGATGGCCTCTCCAAATACTGACCGGGGATGCTCCTGCTTAGCTTCCCAGAGCTATCCAGGGTAGGACTGAAGCATTTTACTGCTGCATAAATAAAATGCTAGTAATGCAGTACAGAAAGACTTGTAGGTAGATGCTTGAATTTTACAACATCGTAAAATTCGCACCATAAGGCACGCCGGACGATAGGACGCACCTTCCTCCTGGGGGGCGATCCGCTGCCTCCGATCCCGGCGCTTCCTCCGTGCCTGCCTGCCTGGCTCCAGCTCTGACGCTTACAGCAAGCGCCAGGATTGCTCCCTCTGCCCTCCGATCCCGGCGCTTGCTGTAAGCATCAGAGCTGAAGCCAGGCAGGCAGGCATGGAGGAAGCACCCGCCCCCTCCGCAAACCGAGCGCTTTGCGAGCGCCGGCTGTGGAGGGGGCAGCTTGCTTCCTCCGTGCCTTTCTGCCTGGCTTCAGCTCTGATGCTTACAGCAAGCGCCGGGATCGGAGGGCAGAGGGAGCGATCCTGGCGCTTGCTGTAAGCGTCAGAGCTGAAGCCAGGCAGGCAGGCACGGAGGAAGCGCCGGGATCGGAGGCAGCGGATTGCCCCCCCCCCCCCCAGAAGGTAGGTACTGGTACCTTCGCTCCATAAGATGCACACACTTTTCCCCGCACTTTTTTTTGGGGGGGGGTGCGTTTTATGGTGCGAAAAATACGGTATGTATCGAGAACTCAGATACGTAAGCAATCCAGCTCTGAGAAAGTGGAGTGATTCAGTTTTTATTCATAGTATGTTTGCAGGACTATTCTTACACAGCTGTTTTTAAATACAATAAATGCCCCTGTCAAGTAGGCTTCTCTATTTTGTTCAGGGGCAAGGCTCCTGTTATCGCAGTCCTAAATGTATGTGTTCATTATCCTGAGCACATCAGTCCTCAAGGTGGAAGGCCAGCAAACTGTGTGATATCAGATATGTTAAATTAATCAAAAAATTTTGCCCTTTGAGTCGTCAGGGTTTTTTTTTTTTAATGGTGACCTGAGAGAGCCAAAAAGTGGGTGAGTGCATGCATGTTTGGATTGTGTTGTTGTAAAATTCATTTAAAAAAATAATTCCTTTACATTTGGGTTTCGTTGGTATTTATCCTGTCTGCCCTTTTGCCACTATGTTTCTGAGGTATGCTACTTCTCTTATTCACTATATAGTAGATGTGCTCTACAGTGGCTTAAGTTCCCTATTGCTGATTCTTTTACTGAGCATCTGTTCAGGGTCATAACATCCATGTTTGCCCTAGACTTACAGAAGATTCCAATTCCTTCATGGAATTCCACATTTTATTTGTCAGCTGCCCTTTGATTTTTACTGGAATTGATTACATTCTCTTGGCAAGTTCTGATCACCTGGATTGGATCTCATGCTAGCAGTAATGATGCTGTTGTTTTAATGTGTGCAGAGTTTTTTTTCTGTTTGTGATTACTTATCCTGGAACAGCTCACTGATTAACTGCTAGCGTCAATATTCCTAGTAGAAGCATTCTTTAAAACGTGTCTGTCCTGGTAGCCTTTGCAGCACTTTATAATCTGTGTAGCACCCAGGGCCATACCGTGTATAATATTTTTTGTCCTCCGTTTTAACATTGTTGCGAAAATTCGTGGGGATTTTCGTATCCTGAAGCAATTGTCTGTTTCTTGACTCCTCTCTCGTCTTAGTTTTGCACTGAATATTCTGGGGAACTTGAAAGTTTATTCACCACTTTGTGATACTTGGGGGGAGGGCGTTCATTGTCCTACAACATGACTACTTACAGGTGAAGCCGTGTCGTTCGCCTGAACCCTGCTTCTTTGGAATAAATTATATCTCTTGACTCCATTTTAAAAAATTATACATCTTGTTTCACTTCTGGTCCACCTGTATAACACTGTTGAATTGATATTCAGAAGAGTGGTAAAAGAAGCACAGTATCCATTCTGGCCCAAATGAAGAAGAGTTACATTTTTGTTGCTTTGGAAGTAACAGTGTAGTTGTTAGAATAGTTGTTACATCACTATTTTTTTTTAAAAAAAGTCTTGAGAATCATTGAAGGCACCATGTACAGTTTACTAAGAAGGATATAAGATCACAGTATCCCCATCTGTTTCTAATCAGCAGCACTGCACCAATTTATTGCAGTTGATTATTTAATAATATAAAATGGCTTCATATGATTCAACTTCATAGGATACACACAAGTGTCTCCTAATCTTCTCAACTGAAAGATGACACTCAATTGCTACTAAGAAACTGGGTTAATCACTTGCATAGTTGTTTCCATAAACGTTTTGAATCATGAACCAAAAGTGCAAGTACTAAAACATATAGGATATAATTGGCAGTTTATCTTAAATGTATGCCTCTTTTTTAAGGTACATGAACAATGTTTTATAAACAGCTGATTCTTAGCTAAAATGTAACACACACAAAGGTATCATAATATTCTCTGATGGCTAGAACAATAACTGTTTTGTGTTTGATTAGATACTGATGTTTGGGATAGGATTTTTCATTACATTGACAAAACTCTTCTAATGTGCTGTGGGTTGTAAAAGAAATTGTTGACTTACAAATGTAATTCATGCCAAAGAGACTGGCGTAGTGTAGTTTGGATGGGTAGTATGATGTAGAATTTCCAGTTCCAGTGTTTCTTTCTAAATTGCCTTGTGATTCATGGTTTCTGAGTTAAGAGGAAGTGTTGCAATGGCTTTCTAAAACCCAGTGTGTCATGCAAAGTGAGAAGTGATTCACAGAAAGTTAGGAAACTTAGCTGGTACATAAAACGTGAAAAAGACAAAGCCAACAAAAATAATCTGTTTAGTCATGAATTATTTGAAGTCAGAAATTTGAAAAAAAAAAAAAAAGTGAAGAGCTTGTCCAACCTAACTTTGAAGCTTATAGTAGATGGCTTCAACTTGGAGTGTGTGAATATGTTGCAAATAAATGACAGAATGGCAAGTTTTCTTGTGCAGTTCTGTGAAAACTCTACCCTGATATCTATTGATGCAAAGTGGTTGTGTAATTTCTACTTGGCAACAATGCTGCCACTAAGCTGTGGAGTCTTGTGAGAAAAAAATCTACTTTGTGAGCTACTGGCATTAAAGTTGTGAGCGAGTGATTTGGCTATTGCATAAATTAGTTTGCTCTGGGGCCCGCCTTCCTGAGCTAAGACAAAAATGTGTGAGCCAGAGGCTAAAAAACTGTGAGCTAGTTCACACTAAGTCGGCTTAGGTGGAACGCTGCTTGACAGTCTTCCTCAGCAAAGAGATGACTTTGCATTTTACAAAGTTGAGGAATAGCAGTTGTTCCCCTTCCTGTCCCATTCTCCCTCTGTTCCCATTTTGGATACATTCAGTTTTAGCTCAGGCCCAGATTGGTTTTGGGATTGAGAGTCCCAAATAATATAGGGCGCATATCCTTCAAGTTCTATAACCAACAGTTCATTTATTGCGTTGTAACATGCTAGATTTAATCGGTTTACATGAGGAAAGATATTCTATTTGGTTAAAAATCTCTAAGGAGAGACCCAACCTCTGTAGCCCATTCTTGACTAATTTTAACCATGAGCTTTGAAAACCATCATTAGACGATGATGCAGATAGTGCTCTCTGGAGAATAAAAACTTTCAGCCTGAAGAGGATTGTTGCTATCTAAGCCTTGGCCTTCAGGGATGGTTCAGCAAATTTCAAACAAATCAGTGGACCAGAGATATAAGTTGGGAGATTGGACAGTGAACATAGAAAGGAGGTTAAACAAGAGTCATACTTATCTAACCTTGGCTGTGGTCGTTGGTACTGCATATAGTAATGAAGGAACTACTATTTTAACCTGAAAAGCATGGATAATGGCAGGCACATAATTACCTTCTGAGGTCCAAAAGAATCTTAAGAGAGGAGTGTACTGATGCTAACTTGTCAGCAGCAGTACTATCACTTGTCCAGGACAAATTATAAGAAAAAAGAACACTGAGTGGAAGTTGTTCACCTGCTCAGTTCATAGACCCATAAATGGCATGATGGAGCACCATCCATCACTTTTTGTCTTTTGATAGTTTATATATCTAAGGAACAATGAAATGCAAAAGCATTCAGTAAGCACCTTAAACTAACACAAGACTGAATTATCAACACAGCATCACTGCCATACGGTGCACAGATGGAAAAATTCACCAGAAAGGTACCATCAGTGTCATTTATATAGAGATTAAAGAGAACGGGAGCCAAAAGGCGACTTGTCAAGCCACTCTATTTACTTTAATCCAGGGGTGTCAAACATATAGCCCAGGGGTTGGAACCAGCCCATCCAGGGCACTTATCCATTCCACAAGCAACTGGTAAGAGGGACGGAAGGCAGGAGGCTGCTTGGGGAAGGAGAGTGGGTGCACGCAGTGAGATGTGTGTGGTTGAAGCTGTCAAGAAGTAGAAAGGGAGTTATTTGGGAGCAGGACTATGAGGCTGAGCTAAAATAGTGTGTGTGGGGGAATGACACTGAAGGTAGAGAAAGAGGAGGTATGGTGTTTCCCCCCCCCCACCTGCCTCCTCTGACTGCATCTCAGTAAGAATTGGTGAAACCACTACATGTCGGGGGGGGGGGAGGTGGAGCCAAGGGCTGGCACTGTCACCACCACACCAAATGGAGACCATGAGCTCGGTTGGTGAGAGCAGTCACACGAGTGGTGGTTTGCCACTGAAGGGACAGGGCTGATGGGAGAAAGGAGGAGGAGGAGGAGCCCCCCTCCATTTTGGGGTTTCTAATAAGGCTGGCCATTTCTTACTCTGTTACTGGTGGCTATGGAGGGAGATTATCTAATAAGTATGCTGCTACTCACAGGCATGGTGATGCAGCCAAAGTATTTTCAAAATCATTTTCCCAAATACTGAAGAGATATAGAAGCATATTTTAGAAGTTACCTTCAGGCCTTTGATAATGGAAGTCCAAAAATTAGTGGCATCAGAGCCGGTTTGGTGTAGTGGTTAAGTGTGCGGACTCTTATCTGGGAGAACCGGGCTTGATTCCCCACTCCTCCACTTGCACCTGCTAGCATGGCCTTGGGTCAGCCATAGCTCTGGCAGAGGTTGTCCTTGAAAGGGCAGCTGCTGTGAGAGCCCTCTCCAGCCCCACCCACCTCACAGGGTGACTGTTGTGGGGGAGGAAGGGAAAGGCGATTGTGGGCTGCTCTGAGACTCTGCAGAGTGGAGGGCGGGATATAAATCCAATATCTTCTTCATCTTCTTCTTCATCATGGTTATTAATGGCTGTAATCATCCTTTTCCAGCCTTCTTTTAATAGCCTTTGTTTTTATTCAGGATAAGGCATTTAAACTGCTTGTTTCAGGTAATTAGAGTAGCCACTAGTCCTTTAGAGTTAGTATGCCTATAGGTCCTGCAGATTTCTTGGAGCTCACAACAGCATTCTCTTATCAAATCAAGATTTGTTGCCAATTTGGGAGTCAAATTTTGGTTGCAGTAAGTGTTCAAAAAGATGGAAATTTTGCTTCACAATTGCTGATTGCCTCACAGATGAAGCTTCATTAATAAATTGAGATATAAGAATGTATAACATGTTCAAATGATAGATGTTACATTACTTATCCCAGAGGGCTCTCTTCATGACATTGTTTGAATAGATCTAACTTCTCACCAAAAGGTAGAGCTAATTCCACATAGTGGTAGATGGTCATTGCTCATTGGTTCATCCACCCTAAACCTAGAGCAATAAAGGAAGCCAAACAAAAATCAACTCCACTAGCTCCCTTCTTTATGAGTCTTGTAAATTCTTCTGAATCCTGTAAATCTGTATTAAGAACATAAGAGAAGCCATGTTGGATCAGGCCAATGACCAGTCCAACGCTCTGTCACACAGTGGCAAAAAAAAAAGTGCCAACAAAAAAGTGAAAAGAAAAAACATTCTTTATTACCATAAAGAATGTTGAGTCCTAATTTAAAGCCGGGGGGGGCAGAATCTTCCCCCTAGTATATTTTGGAGTCTTTAGAAGTCTTACCATGGATTATAAAGCCCAAAGCATCAGTCCCATACAGAGGAGAAAATATTGACCCATTGCAGCATCCAATGTGGGCATTCATATTGCCAGTTAGCTAGAGAAATGCTCTGAAATAATCTTATAAAATAAAGAGTATCTTAGTTTCTGTATCCTCCCAATAGAAAGTAGAGAAATAGACAGCCCTGGAGAAATATAAGTGGTAAAAAAGACCAGATGATGGCCCTCGGATTCAAATTTAATGGCCAAAATTTAATCTCAATCTAAAATCAATTCTGTGACATCTAAGAAACAAGGAAATCAAACAAGCAAGGCCACCTTTAGATCTACCTCGCTTGGAGCTGGAGATAGCAGGAGTAACAAAAGATACAAAATGAGAAAAATAAATACATTCTTTGCACAACATTTCTTGAAGCAAGATAATATCATGGACACTAATAAACTCCTGGACTTCAAAGGATGAAACATGAAAAGAGCAGCCAGCTAAATTCCAGGAAAGAATTTTCAAAGCTAATCAGTTTTGAGCTTGATCAGCAGATTGAATGTGGTTAACAGACTTCTTCTCAATTATAATACGTAGTTCCAGAGGCATCATTGACCTGGTAGGTGGAGAATCCTCTGTTGCAATGAAAACAATAGCATCAGAGTCTTACATAACATATATAACATCGGTTGTTGTTTGGAGGGGATATGAAGAAGGAAGAGGTTCTTGGAAGCTGGCACCATAGAAGGGGTCAAAATCTTGCAGCTTAGTATCAGAGGAGCAATAGATTTTAGGTTAGAATATATTGCTTCATATTGCCCAACTGATCGGGAGGTGGTAGTTTGCTAAAGGAACAAAGTAGATTAGAGTCGATCCTAGTAAACATCTAAACCATTCAGTTCATTGGGACCTGTTATTACAGGAAGGTTCTGGTGCTTCTGAGGCTTCTTACAGGAAGAGAAGGTATTATTAAATTAATTAACGGGAGAATCATTATTAGTCTTCACAGTTGGAGAAGGGAAAGGCTTTCCAGACAGATCACTATTCTTCACTAATTTAGATGAGAAGTTCATTTGTTTGCCAAAAAATCTCTAGAAAGAGCAGTTTTACATATATTTTAATAAAATGCCTCTTAACAGCAATATTAAAATTGCCCAAACAATCTCTCTTATCCAAGAAAAGGCAAGGAATTAATCTTGAGGGGAAAAAAGACAACACACAAGCCTTTGGGTATAAAAGGACCTGGGAACCATTCTGATCTTCTTTATATTGATTCTAGAAGCCAGTATCTCCAATAGGAAGGACATCCAACTCGCCACTTGGATGACCATATAATTGTTTTTTTCTTAATAAGGTAAAATTTTGAGAAGAACAGAGAGTGGATGGGTCATACTTAATGGATATTTGGTCAAAATGCTTTGGACTAGAACAGTAAACAGTTCCATCCCAGTTGACTATTTCATGTTACTGCCCAAACTACAATATTTAATATTTTTTGCAATAGATAAAAATAAAAAATAATAAAAATGAAACGATAGATAAAATAAAACAAAGTTATGATATAATAAACAATACCCTCTGGAACCAGTTCCTCTACCAATAAGCCATAGACCCTCCCAATATGTAAAAAGAAGAATGTGTTATTGAGTTGCAACTGACCCTTGGTGACTCTGCCTATGGGCCACTCTAAATAAGAGAGGAACAGTGGTAGTTTGTCATTGCATAGCAACCCAGGCTCTACCTGGACTGAATTGAGACTGAATGAAACTGAGACTGGAGAGCCAGTTTGGTGTAGTGGTTAAGTGTACGGACTCTAATCTGGAAGAACTGGGTTTGATTCCCCACTCCTCCACTTGCACCTGCTGGAATGGCCTTGGGTCAGCCATAGCTCTGGCAGAGGTTGTCCTTGAAAGGGCAGCTGCTGTGAGAGCCCTCTCCAGCCCCACCCACCTCACAGGGTGTCTGTTGTGGGGGAGGAAGGTAAAGGAGACTCTTCGGAGTGGAGGGCGGCATATAAATCCAATATCTTCTTCTTGAATGGAGGTTTTCTGTCTCATTACTGATGCTGATCTCCATGCCTCCTACTTCTCTGTGTATCTCACCTAATCCAATCATGCTTGCTATTGTAATTTGTCTGCTAATATCGTTTGGCATCTGCAATCACTCCGCTTTCCAATATATAGGACAGATGGACTCACATTCTAGCTGTATCTTAATAAGTGAGCAGTGACTCATGAAAGCTCATACCACATAGATTGTTAGTCTAAGGTGCTAGTCTTTTCTTTTGCTACAAACAAAGCTACCCATCTTAAAGTGCTGTGTTTTCATTTGTTTGAATCTAGATCCAGATTAAATGCAAAGTGAGGGAAGACAGTGCTGTTATGGCTTTGTTAAGACTAGGAAGTTAAGACAAGTAATGCTTCCAAAAGAACAGGAACACCATGATGGAGACCATGCATTTCTCTTCTGCATGGAGAGAAAAAAAAAAGGTTTATATTGTTGCAGATTGTTTGAGTCTCTGCTGAAGCACAAAAGACAAGTTGTTTTGAAAGTTAAACATTGCAGACACTAATGAGAAATTCAAAACAAATGTTCAGGAAAGTCTGGTGGTTTAACTGTAAATGATTTTGTATTCTGAAAAGCAGCATATGGGTAATTGTGTTTTGTTGAGCCCTTAGCGTGAGGCAGCGGTTCCACATTAAATACAAACAGACATGGTTGAGAGCCAGTATCATGTAGTGGTTACAGTGTTGGACAATCTGGGAAATTTGAGTGCAAATCCCCATATGAAAGTTTGCTGGGTGACCCTGGTTCAGTCACTCTCTCTTGCCCTAATCTACTTTACAGGAGAGTTGTTAAGAAAATAAAATGGAGGATGGGGAACAGTGTTGTAGGCCACTTTGGCTCCCAGTTGGGGAGAACAATTGGGCATAAAATGTAAATAAATGTCTTGGATTCTCCTCTCTAATTATCTGAATTACCTTGAAATAATCCATTTGTCAGAAATCGTACACTCATCATTGGGAATCTCCATCACTATTAAAAATAATCCTGTATTAGCAGAAGGGGTTTTTTAAACCACACTTTTTATGAATGGCTGACCTCAGGGCACTATATTCGCTTCCTGTAGTTCTTCTTTCATTTAAAACAACTAATATGAGACAAAAATGCTATGCCAGGGATATCTGTTATAAGATGCATCTGTTTTTTTGGCAAACTCCGTAGTGTTGGTGGCAGTGGGATTGTTGCTAGGTTGTTTGTCACAGGATTAGACCGCAGATGGGTTTTCTGGCTGACACATTATCTGCTGTGTCTTCTGTTTTGTTTATGTTGCTTTTTAAAAAGTGTGTGCCCAAACATATGGGAATTAAGTTGTATATATGCATGAGTTCTTTTCTGGTCTACTTGTTACTATTGTGAATGTGGTATTGCTTGTGGGATTTTGAAGCTCTTTTTTAAGACCATGTAGCGATCTATTCTCCATTTCCTGGTTGGTTCTAGTTAACAAAAAGAAAGCTGTGCTTGTTTTGTTGATTTATAAGACTTATACCATGGTCTTCTAATAAAATAGCACTCAAAGTACCTAAAATGTAAAGAAATAAAAACATAGTACTCATAACTAAAACCTTAAAGTCAAGAAGATTACTTGAGGATAGATCACAAGCAATGAATCTGAAATTTGGCCACATTCTTCTACCTACTGTGCCCCTGAGTCTTGTTCGTGGAATCATTGGATCCCCAGAAATATGTAGAAGGAGAATAGAGAGAAATCTAGTTTAAAGATCCACCTTCTCTTAGCTATGAGATCGGGCAGCTTGACAGTTTTAGAAGTTAGATCACACTGTGGTTTTCTTGCAGGCCTCTTAGGCAGTTTGGCTCTGAGGCAGAATTGGTATGCATTGGTATTGCTGTTTTAATTCCTGTCCTCTTCTTGGGTCCTAGCTGGATTGTCAGAAGACAAGTTAATAACTACTTTGAATAAATATTCCTTTGTGTTGTAAGCCAAAATGCCCTCAAAACGAGGTTGGGGAATTGTCAGGTGGGCACCTGGCTTAATCAGGATCTTTTATCTGTGTATACAGGATTCCACATCCAGAAATTAATGCTTAAATCTACCAAGGACTCCAATTGAGTAAAAACAATTAAAATTTATTCTAGAAAATATAGGCATACATACAAGACAATGTGCTCATGAAACATACATACAGTCCTAGGAAAAATAGAGAGAGATATAGAGACAACACATGGGTAGACAAACAGGGTGATAATTACCGATCGTAGTCTTCAAGAAGGCTCCAATGGCGACAAAAGAGGATGGGGGAAATGGACCCAAAACTGATCAGGAATCGGGGATGGATCTAGACAGCGGAACTAGGGTACTGCTAGATGCACACATGTGGGGAGCTGTGTTACAAATTATATAGACTACCTTGAGCCCTTAGGGGATGGGAGAATCAGGGGTGGATGACAGGTGGTCAGCTGGTACATGACCTCAGAAAAGGGGAGGCTCTGCAGTGACCATAAGGGCTGGACTTCTGCAGTAGCCAATAGCAAGTTAATTGGTGGCACCTAATTGGGTGCCCATGACTGACCAATGAACAAGCTTGGTCCAGGGGTACCTGGTTGGACTTTCAGGTTGCAATGGACCAGGGTGAGGCTCCAAAATGGAGAAAAGAATGGGGGAAATTACTGGGTGGAGGTTTGCTTGAGTTTACCAAACTTATCTAAAAAGGTGACAATAGATGGCCAAATTGCTACCTAAGGTAACACCCGGTTTACACAAAGGAACTTGGCTCTGGCTGAAGATGGTCTTCCTCTTGTTCAGTCTTCTTCTTGGCACCAGTCTTTGTCTTGAGTTCCGTTAGACAAAGGCTTAGGCGGTCTGGCAGGATCCACGCCTAAGAAAAGCTTGATTGCCTTATGCAGAAATTGAAGCAGCTGTTGGATACGTGAGTTTCTTGCTTTGCTGTAATGGAGTCAGGAAAACAAGATGGATTCTGGTGGTATTAGCCTTTGGTTCATGGAAACAGGCAGAAAACTGTTTGCCTGTACAGTTCATGGTGGCGTGGCTTCTTCCACTGCAGTGCCAAGACTGGGCACACAAGGAGCAGCTGGAAGCTTGTCTATTTCTGGCTAACACCCATCCAAAGATGTAGAATGCTGCTGCAAAGCTGAGGCTTATAGTATCCACATAAGCCTTAGAAACCGTGGGCAAAGTCCACTTCTTAGAGCAGATGTGTGCGAGTCAAAACTCCAGGCACCCTGGCAACCATACTGGTGATCACGATGTCCATGTGTCCATGAAAAGTAGGGGGCTTTTTCTTACAGTGTCACTTTACCCCATCAACCAAGCAGAGAAAACCCCCTGATACTTATGGCCACATGAGTGGTTTTCTACATTAAGACACCTGCCAGCTTCAAGGGTTTCAGTGTCATGGTTGCGTTTTATGTGCACCTGCCTTCAGGAGCCACCCCTCCTGTTGCTTCTACTTATAAAAGTTATTGTCCTGTTTGGTCTTGTTTTATGCATGGAGTAGGCATTCTTTTACAGTATGGTTACACAACAAATTGTGTAGATGCTTCCCACTTAATATTAGCGTGTCTTCAGTGTTTGTTATTATGTGACATGACACTTGAATAACATGTATCATTGTGTTTCAGGTGCCTGTGACTCTGTTTGGATCTGTAGAGCTCACTAGTAAAAAGTTAACCATTGAAACCTTTGGGCTTTATAAATAAGTTAAATTTAAAAACGTAGATCTACAAATAAATGTAAACCTCTTGCTTGTTTAGCAGTTAGTCCTTTCAGGTTTTTAACCTGTTAGGGAATAGTTGCAAAACAAACATCCGTTTGCAGATAAGTCTTCCAAAGCCACCGATGCACATTTTTAAAAGTCTTCTCCCAACACTGTTATTAATTATTTGCTTATTTAAAAGAGGTGAGGGAGAAATGGGCTTCTTAAAGATTCCTGACCTAAACATGTTGAAGACATGCTTACTTGCTATAAGTAACCTGGCAAGTAGCTATTATAGGCCTGCTGTACTGTTCTATGCTAGATTTAATTCAAATGAGTGACCAGTGGATCGCCTATTAGCATTTCTGGCCTGCTATATCTAACTCAGTTCTTCTGGTGATGTGCAGAGAGCCCATCTGTGAGTACAGCCTTCTGAGCAGCTTGTTCTTGAACTTCATCTCCAACAACGGAGGCAGGTTCAAATCTGCCATTATAAATGTATTGAGTCATCTAGTAGCTAATAAGAAACAGTGCCCTAGAGCAGGGACGGCCAACGGTAGCTCTCCAGATGTTTTTTGCCTACAACTCCCATCAACCCCAGCCAGCATGCCCAATGGCTGGGGCTGATGGGAGTCGTAGGCAAAAACATCTGGAGAGCGGCTATTGACCTCCCCTGCCCTAGAGGGAGAAGCCAATTGCAATAACAATAGATGATTTCTTTTTACAAATATAGATAAGGCATTTTAAAGATAGATTTTATTTCAGCCCATTATTGAATACTTATTAAATTTTTCTGTTGCCTTTGAGTATTTGTAAATGCTTTCTACCAAGGAATAGAGATTATGAAGGTGCATTAGTAATGGGAAAAAACTACAGTTTTTAAATAATAAATTCTGCATTTTGTTGGCTAAATGCAAGCTTTGCTTTTGTATGACAAAATGCTGATGGCTCTTATTTCCAAGTTCTATTCTTATTTGTCAAAGGGCTAAAAGATACTATCAGGTGCTGCAGCTTGCATATCCATCTTCAATGCCGAGTACATGTTTTTAAAATTCAGGATGTACTGGTACTGTTTTGCATACTGTCAACTAAGTTATACTTTAAAACATTTTGTGTTCATTGCCTTTTAAAAAATGAAGTTTAGGTTTGTCACACAGGCCCTCCTTATATTCCAAGTGTTCTCAAAGTATGTGTGATTTTGACACACATACTTTGATTTTGACACTTAATATATTTGTTATTATCTCTGCTGGATGCTTGTTCTGAATGACCCTACTGAACTCTGTTTGAGCTTTTACTTTGCTGTCAGTTCTGATGAAGTGGCCCAGCTATCCTGCCTTTCTTTAGGGAGTTAAGGGGGGAGTGCATAGTCCTCTCATTCTCAGAAGAACCCCGAGTTTGGTGTGATAGGGCAACACTGGCCCAAGGTCACCCAGTTTGATGCCATATGCCCACAGTTATAGTTAGACATTATACCATACCATACTGATTCTCTTACGTCCCTGGAGCATTTAAGTGAAAGGCTCTCAAATTCAAGACCGTTTTATGCAATTTATCATTGAGAAAGTCTTTGGTACTAAAACAACAAACTGGTCTTTTGTAAGTCAAAATACTGGGCTAATGAAAGTCATGGGAGTTAAGTGGATTAAATTAGGCGCTTCACAATTAATTCTTTGCCGTAAGCTGAATGCCGGTGGCAAGATTTTTCAAATCCTCCTACTGTCAACTAATGCTTCGGTATTAGGCAGTTCTTGCATTAGTATAAGCAGCATGTAGTCTCTACAAGCAAATAAAAAAACCCCAGAAAATAAAATTAGACTTGATATTCAGCTGCCTGAAATGTAATCTGGGAAGATTTACTTTCATAGCACAGTTGCTTGCTATCAGTATTTCTGTACTAGTATGCAACATTTTAGACTTAATTCCCTAACAAGATTCTGGAGTCATAAATCAGTAGCTAGTAGAGCACAGTAGACCAAGCAAATTTCTTGAAATAATAAATCTTTGCCAGCTATCTGCTATCCACTTTGATTAGAAAAAGGAAGCCTTGAAATAAGTCCTCTGGTGCAAAGTTAATTTAGAAATTTCTGGTACATTCAGAGTACAGAAAGTAATGTACGAGACAGGATAATCACTTAAAAAATGCCTACACTATGAACTTATTGGTTTTACACCACTACATAAATGTCATAGTTTTAAATCCCTGTAAATTCTAACCTGTTTAGGATTCGGAACATTCTGTTAGACCTCGAAACCCAGTAGCAGAACTGTGCTTTCTAGAGAAACAAGGAAACTGTGAATGATGAACAAATATACATTTGGCATATGGATGGGCCCTTTCATTTGTGTGTTGGCCAGAAATTCTATCCTGGGTCCATATTAGACACTAGACAATGGCTATTGCATGTGCTTAAACGTAGTGCTGTCCCAAACATTTAGAAAGAGGATAATACAGATTTAAAAGCTAAAGAGCCTTCATACATATTTCCATTCCTGTGATGTTCTTTGTCTCTCTCGTCCCAAGTGCTTTTTGGTCAGCCCAAATTATTCTTGCTATCTGAGTTCATCTGGAAGGGTAATAAAGAGAGGCAATTAAGAGAGAGGGAAGGGTTCTACACACTTTCCCTCCCCGGCCCTTTCTCTTATAAATTTGGGATCCAACTTTTTGGGCCAGTTCCATGTTTATTCCAAACTCCTGCCATCACTTCTGAAGTGGCCCCTCTTGTGCTGATTCCCATGTATGGAAGGGAAAGTGGCTTTCTTTATCTTCAGGTGGGGGTGGGGAGAAGTCCCAGCTTTTGTAAATGAGCACACGTTGAGAACATTTGTCAGCTATGGATGTTGGACTACGCTATTATGTAGGACTTCCAGATTTTTTAGCTGTGACACAGTACTTTCAGTAAAGGGGAAATACTATTGCCACCCTGAGCCCGTTTGGGGAGGGCGGGATATAAGTATGATAAAATAAATAAATAAATAAAAATACTGGATAATTTCTGTGTAGAAACAAACAATGTTGTTTTGGAAGTCATGGTTATAAACATTCTAGAGCGAATCAAATAACTTAAAATGATTTTAGCTGTCTCCAGAAAGAACAAAAGAACCATACAGAACAGTATAGGGTTGGAGTGAAGACACATGATGCATTTGTACTTCTCAGCTAGATAGGAATTGACTTTTATGTCTAGATCAGTCCCGGAAGTCTGGAAATCACATGTAGGAATCTCTGACCTTCCTGGAGAAGAATGGGGTTTGAAAACAAATCATGGTCTAATAACTTAGGGCCAGTAGATTCATAAAAGTTGTGATCTCTTAACAGTGGTTAAGAGACTGGATTGGGATTGTACAGTCCCAGACTGAACTCTCCCTGCCATCCTGAAGCATTATGTCAGTACCAATGTTCATCATAATTGATCTTAGCCAGATCTTCATAAGCAATGGCCCCAGGCTCATCTGGGAGCAAACCAAAGGAAGCTGCATCCTCAGCTCCCAGTGTGCTTTGGGAGCCAGGAAGGGGTGAGCTCTCCTGTGGCCGGCAGGAGGGGAGGAACTCTGAGGGCAGTATCAGAGCTTGGAGCTTCTGGCCCCACTTTCTCCCTATGTGACTGGCTGCTATGGAGCACTCTCCATCTGCTGTTTTTAGGCTCTCCCTTCTACCCTCTCTGGATTTGTGTGTTACGGGTTTGTGTTTGGTTTACTCGGTTGTTGATTTTCACTGCATTTTGTCACAGCTTTGGTGGGCAGTTTGTGCGTTGGGACAGATCCGGTTGGGGGGAGGCTGTGCCTGCATGCCTGTCTTCCCTGTCCGGGGACTCCTGTAAGGGGTCTTAGAGGTGGAGCCACTCAGCCATATGCCCAGGCAAGGGCTGTCGGCTGGCTTTCACCAACAGGTGGCAAGGGGAACCGCATAGCAGCCACCGCCTATGTGGCATCCTGGGGCTTGCCACGCTATGATTTTACCCCTCTCCCAGCAGATGGACTGGGGGATGGGGTTATATTGGGCAGCAGGCGGGTCACCCAATGCCGAATCTGTCCCCATGCTGTGCCAATGCTCCTTCTACTGTAGTCATATAAAACCTATGGCCTATTTTCCCCCAGTCCTGTCGGTATGGCATTTTTTTGCCTCCCTGCCATTGCTCCCACCCTTGTCCCTTTGGACCACAACCAGTTTCAAACTCTAGTTTCAAAACTTGGTGTGGTGAGTATCAAGGTTTAGTGCCTGTGCTAGTGCAAAATTTATCATGGCTGAAGGTCATGGTAGTGTGGCTGGAAACTAACAGAACATGATAGGTGTTCCTCTGATTTCTTAGCCAGAGATCACCTTCTTAACCTGGAGGCTGTCAACACTGGAGGATTGGAATCAAAGATTTCAGGTTTTCACGGCTGGCAACATCATTAGGGTTTGTAGAATCTTTCAGGCTCAAGTGCCGTGTTCTACTGGAGAAACACTTTCTCCAGTAGAACACGGCACTTGAGCCCGAAAGATTCTACAAACCCTGATGCAAGTATTGTTGTTAGTCCTTTCTATTCTGTTATGAGTCATGATATTCCAGCATTGAAGAGCCGGAGCTTTCTGTTAGGGTGTGTGTGTCTGAAAATGATGTTTCATGCTTGCAGAGTGGTTTTGCAAGAAAACATATTCAATGGATAATCTTAATGAAGCCATAATATGATCCTTCCTTCTCCTTTTCTCCTTTCCCGTTTAATCAGATACTCTATTAAATAATTACAGTGAAGGTCTAATTTGCTTTCTTGTGCATTGGAAATGCAGAGTGGACTGCTTTGGATTGTTCCATTAATAAGCCCTCAATAAAGTATAAGGGTGCTTCAGCAATCGAGAAGAACTCTGTGGGCTGTACTGACTTCAGGGACAGAGACTGGTGGAGTGATAGATGTCACCAATATATATTCCACTGTACTGTAACATAAGCAAAATTTGTGTTATTTGCACTAGGGCATTTACGTTTTAAATCTTAAAAACATAAGAGAAGCCATGTTGGATCAGGCCAACGGCCCATCCAGTCCAACACTCTGTGTCACACAGTGGCAAAAAATTTTATATATACACATACACTATGGCTAATAGCCACTGATGGACCTGTGCTCCATATTTTTATCTAAACCCCTCTTGAAGGTGGCTATACTTGTGGCCGCCGCCACCTCCTGTGGCAGTGAATTCCACATGTCAATCACCCTTTGGGTGAAAAAATACTTCCTTTTATCCGTTTTAACCTGTCTGCTCAGCAATTTCATCGAATGCCCACGAGTTCTTGTATTCTGAGAAAGGGAGAAAAGGACTTCTTTCTCTACTTTCTCCATCCCATGCATTATCTTGTAAACCTCTATGGTGTCACCCCACAGTCAACGTTTCTCCAAGCTAAAGAGTCCCAAGCGTTTCAACCTTTCTTCATAGGGAAAGTGCTCCAGCCCTTTAATCATTCTAGTTGCCCTTTTCTGGACTTTCTCCAATGCTATAATATTCTTTTTGAGGCGCGGCGACCAGAACTGCACACAATCTTGGTGGAGGGAGGGCAACAACGCTAGGAAAATTGGAGGGAGAGACCAAATAACAAAAAGAATGTGAGCAAATGCAATTATAAGTGCATACTTCCAGTGTAGGCCAAGCCATTGAGCGTGTTAGACTGGTTTCTCAGTATGTCATAGAAAGAGGCTCTGAAATCTAAATAGGTCATCAAGCAGGTATGTTGCCTTGTCTGCAAGTGTTCCTTACACCCCCATCCCTCAGTAGCAGAACACAAAGGAATGATATCCTTCCACAACAATACAAAGGACCTGTCCCTCCAGTTTATTTCCATGGGTTCACAAAGCTAGAACTATCTGTAGTTTGTGATGGTTTTGGTGACCTCGTAGCTTCTCCTAAGATGAAGGCTACGTAGTCTACTTTATCCTGGCTGAGGAGACTGCTCACAACATTTTCATGTTCTTTGTGTTCCTTTAGTTTTTCTTTATGTTTCTAATACAGAAAGGGTAGTACTTAATTGAATTTGACTTCATGTTTCCTCAAGTAAACTAAAAGATGCGTTTGAATTCCTCTCATGGGAACAGTATGACATGATATATATAAACACAAAATAGTGTTACACTCCTATGAACAATGTATTTGCATCTTAAAAACCTGTGTCATCTGTTCTGTTTGAAATTACTTTTTTCTGTAGGCGTTCTAAGACATACTTTGAGAGCGCTGTGGAAGAAAGGATATTTGAAACTGTGTAGTAACAGTGCATGTTCTGACCTGGATGAGCCAAACTAGGTCAGTCTCATCAAATCCTGGAAGTTAATGAAGATCAGCTTTGGTTAGTATTTGGATGAGAAAGGGTTTCTACGCAGAGGCAAGCAATGGCAAACCACGTCCTGCTTAAAAAAAAACTTGTGGGATCACCATAAGCCAACTGCAACTTGATGCAACTACCACAAATACAGTAGAGATGCATAAGCTTTCAAAGCAAGCGTTCTCAAGGCACTGTAATGCTTCTGTTGTAGCTACTGAAGGCGTCTCCCTGTTTTGTGTTCTGATCCCGTCTTTTCTTTTGTTTCAGCAGCCCATTGTGCCTGCTCACCCAATGGCTCCTCCTAGCCCGAGCATCACCAGCAGCAATAACAACAGCAGCAGTAGCAGCAACTCAGGATGGGATCAGCTAAGTAAAACAAACCTTTACATCAGAGGACTGCCTCCAAATACCACTGACCAGGACTTGGTAAAGCTCTGTCAACCGTAAGTATATGGCTTGAAACTGAGAAAAATTGTTTGCTTTTTTTTTTTGCCAGTTTGGTGTAGTGGTTAAGTGTGTGGACTCTTATCTGGGAGAACTGGGTTTGATTCCCCACTCCTCCACTTGCACCTGCTGGAATGGCCTTGGGTCAGCCATAGCTCTGGCAGAGGTTGTCCTTGAAAGGGCAGCTGCTGTGAGAGCCCTCTCAGCCCCACCCACCTCACAGGGTGTCTGTTGTGGGGGAGGAAGGTAAAGGAGATTGTGAGCCGCTCTGAGACTCTTCGGAGTGGAGGGCGGGATATAAATCCAATATCATCATCTTCTTAAGTTAGAGGGGACTGTAAATAAGCATTTTGAGTAGAACATTCAGATAGAAGACGGGCAGAAAAATGTTTGTTAGGCTGATTTAAAAAGAAAAAGAAAAAAAAACCTACCTAGAATGAGTGAGTTTACCATAGATCAGTAGTACGTCAAACCGTGGAGGCTATCCTTGAAAAGCTGTGTATTGCAGATCGTTTTGAAGAATAGGTTAATAATATGCAAGGCTATTGTTGAGATGCTTTTAATGTTACAGAAGCAAGGAAGTAACTGTGCTGCTTAGTTTTTTTTAAAAGCTGTTTTTCAGGTATTGGTTTTAAAATATATATTACTATTATTAAATACTATTTATTATTAAATACTATTACTACTATTAAAATATATATTACTATAAGGGGAGGGACGGTGGCTCAGTGGTAGAGCATCTGCTTGGGAAGCAGAAGGTCCCAGGTTCAATCCCTGGCATCTCCAAAAAAGGGTCCTGGCAAATAGGTGTGAAAAACCTCAGCTTGAGACCCTGGAGAGCCATGAATGGGGCTGTGGCTCAGTGGTAGAGCATCTGCTTGGGAAGCAGAAGGTCCCAGGTTCAATCCCTGGCATCTCCAAAAAAGGGTCCTGGCAAATAGGTGTGAAAAACCTCAGCTTGAGACCCTGGAGAGCCATGAATGGGGCTGTGGCTCAGTGGTAGAGCATCTGCTTGGGAAGCAGAAGGTCCCAGGTTCAATCCCTGGCATCTCCAAAAAAGGGTCCAGGCAAATAGGTGTGAAAAACCTCAGCTTGAGACCCTGGAGAGCCGCTGCCAGTCTGAGAAGACAATACTGACTTTGATGGACCAAGGGTCTGATTCAGTATAAGGCAGCTTCATATGTTCATTATACAGGCGCAGAGATAATTGCGTAGATCATCTTAGGCAGAATGTGGATATCAGTTAAGTAGTCCTTACAAACCAAAGCCAATGGTTCAAGAAGATAAAACTTGGGCAGTCTTTGTCAGGTTTTTTTTTTTAAAAAAAAAAATTAATGTATCATTTTTATCGATTATGGAAAGTTAAGCCTTTGCCTTTTGGATTTTTTTTAAAGACCCCCTCACCTCTTAATGTGCTTTTAGCTGCCACTGGCAGACTGAGTGGTTTCCTGTACTTGAGAAAGGGTTAATGTGATACCTTTTTTTCTGGTTTGATTTTAGAACAGGGGTAGCCAAACTTGCTTAACGTAAGAGTCGCATAGAATAAATATCAGATGTTTGAGAGCTGCAAACTTGAACATAGGATGTTCGAGAGCTGCAAGACATGAGCAACTGAGAGCTACAAGGAAAAAAGGCAGGCAGACAAATAGATGGGGAGGGAGAGGTGGAAAGAAAGCAACTTTAACTTTAAATGCATTCTCCAAGCCATCAGCTGGCTTGGCTTGGAGAAGTGATTTAAAGAGAGAAATCTCTTCTCCACACCAGCCGATGAAGTGGTGGAGGCTTTGAGAGCCACACAATATGTGTGAAAGAGCCACATGTGGCTCCCGAGCCACAGTTTGGCTACCCCTGTTTTAGAAGTACAGCTGCATTAATTGAAGGCTATAGTTTTGTTCGGGCCTCCAGGCCTCTTTGTGGCTGGAGGATTGTTCTTGTTGCATTAGTAAGGTGGAGGTCTGCAGAGCTCGGTATTTCACTACAGCAGGTGTCTTTCTACCAGTGTTAGGCTGGCCATTTGTATGACCTGCTTTCTCAGCATAGCAGCCTGTAACGCTAAGCAAGGTGGCAGTTGCCTCTCCCATTTATGTATATCTGACTCCTCCTACCTATTACTTCTTCTTGCTCATAGCTCTTGTATAATTTATAACTACACCCAGTGACTCGGATTCAGTGGCAGTCCGCACCACAGGACTTCCCTGCCTGCTCCTGTGAGAAAGAGGTTCCCCAGGAACAGTACGGGAGGGGTTGGAGATCTGGAATTTGGGGGGGATCAGTGAAAATTGCTGTGAGAACTGTCCATAGCCATCTGCATGGGACCCATCTGATTCAGAGATGTCAGGATGAATATTCCTTCTAAGCCAGAGGTGTCAAACATGCAGCCTGGGGGCCGAATCAGGCCCTCAGAGGGCTCTTGTCAGGCCCCCAAACAACTGGCTGTCATCTGCTTCCTTTTCCCTCTGTCTTGCTTCCTTTTGTATCACAGCTTGCTTTGTCAAGCTTGCTCAATCGCACAGGAGCTACTGAGCAAAGCCTCTATTTTCTCCATTGGCTAAGGCTCCTCCCTTAGGGGGGGAGGGATATCTTACTTCGTCAGGCTCTCTCACTCGCCTAGCAGAACTACTGTGCCAAGCTTCTCTTCCTTGTATTGGTTGAGGCTCCTCCCCCTCCTGGTCCCCTGGGGAAGGAAGGAAAGAGCCAGAGCTTCCTTTGCCCAGTTCCCTTGATCGCACAGGAGAGATACAAAGAAAGTCCTTTAAGACCAATGAGAGCTAATGTTTTAAGGATTTTAAAAGTTTTTTAAAAATCTTAAAGTTTATATTTCTGCTACTTGGCATTGCATTTTATGACACACATGGCCCGGCCCGACAAGATCTCATTATGTCAGATCTGGCCCTCATACCAAATGAGTTTGATACCCTTGCTCTAAGCTATGGAGTCTTGTGAGCAAAAATTCTACTTTGTGAGCTACTGCCATTAAAGTTGCGAGCTACTGCATAAAATTAGTTTGCTCTGGGGCCATCCTTCCTGAGCTAAGACAAAAATGCGTGAGCTGGAGGCTATAAAACTGTGAGCTAGCTCACACTAACTCAGAAGGGAACACTGGTCAGGATTGGAGCCTTTTAAGCCTATCTCCTAATTTATTTTGCTTTTTTATTTGTTTTGTTTTGTTTGGGCAAAACTTTTCAAAACTTTAAACAATTTTCTGTACTTGTAAATGCATATTTGTTTGCTTATATTTGAATACTGAGCCCTATGGACTCTTGCTTCACCCCATGCCCTTCGAGTAGACTTTGATTTTATCTAGAAAACAAATTGTGCTGTGGCATGGTTGAGACTACCTAGTATGTTGTGGCTTAATCATGGTTACTTGTGAAAGCTCATGTCACACTAAACCATGCCTTCTCTAAGGTGCCCCCAGCAGGTTTATCATCTTGCTGCTAAAAAAATTAGCTTCAAAAGGAAATGTTTTGCATTGTTCCGAGCTTCTGATAACTGCCCAGTTTGACAAGTAGACAGTAACAAGAGTTGTAAGAGCTTACAAATCAAAAGTGCTAGCAATTGTTTTCAACTGCAGATAGTTCACCTGCAGGGTTGCTTTACAGAGGTTGCATTCAGATGTCTCAGTACTAGAGATGAGCACAAACTGAAGGATGAATCATGATGATTCATGCTAAAAATGGTGGATTCGTGGTTTGTTCCAAACTGGTTCGTCTGATCATGCTGCACCCAAACATGAAAATGAACTGACCTTTTTTCTTGGCATGTCGTTTGATTCATTTTTCCAGACAGCCTGGCATGATTCCCCAGTTCCCTGCGCTTCTGGTCAGTTTCCAGTGAAACTGATTAGATGCTGCAACTCTGCTTTCCTGAGCCCCTTGCCTTCTAAATAGTTTCCAGTAACACTGACTAGAAGCCAGCTCTTCTTTCCCCAGCCCTCTGCAGCTTCTAGTCAGTTTCACTGGAAACTGACCAGAAGGCAGGGGGCTGGGAAGAGCAGAGCTGCAACTTCTAGATGGTTTCACTCCCCTCCAAGCTTTCTGGGGGTGAAGTGGACCAGAAATTGAAGGGTGGCTTCCCTTTCTTCCCCCAGCTTGACATACTCCTAGGAAAGCAGTTTACTGGAGGCACCTGCTTTGGGGGGGCTGTAGGTCAGCCCTCAAAATCCAATTTGCACCAGACTTGGAGAGCAAGGTAGAAGAGAGTCCACTGAAGAGTGTGCTGCAAATTTGGCACCTCTAGCCCACTTGGGAGCTATCCTGTGCCTTTCTGAACCAAATAAACCACCAGATCAGGCAACCCAACAAATCACAAAAAAGAAACAAACTACAATTTTTGCATTCTGTACCCATCCCTACTCGGTACCAATGAGATTTAATCAAATCCAGGTTACTTTTTCCAAGAGCAAATGACCTTGGGACATCAAACTGGAACTCTGAGAACTTGTAGCTTGTTTATTAAACTACATTTTGTAATAATCAAAGTTTGCTGCGACATCTGAACTTACATTATTTATTTATTTCAGTCAATTTGTACTCCACCCTTTCCCAGGAACGGGCTCAGGGCGGATAACAACATAGTAAAATGGCAAGTTAAAACATACAATTAAAATCAGAACAGTATAAAACAGTACAATAAACTATAAACAAGTTATAGATGGCGGCTCAGTTGGGCGCATTTTACAACATACTGAAGTTCTGAAACAGTAATTGGGAATGATATCACAGCAAAGACGGTGTCACAGCAAAGGCCAGCCGATGGGATAGGACGCCTGCTGCATAACAGTGTGATGAGTAGTGTTCTCCTTTCTTGGCTGCCTATTATGGATTGTCATGAGGATGATGGGCTTTCTGTCAGGAGGCAGAAAATAAGCAAGAAGCAGAAAAACCAGAGTTTATGCATAAACTGGGATTTGTTACTAATGCTTTGTTGATGACTAGTTTGCTGCATAAACCACAGTTTAAGCAAACCATTTGAGTGCAGCTACAGAGTACGCACCTCCTTCTTGAAAGTTTCTTGTGGCATAGGGGTTTAAAAGGAAAGTGGTTTACAAGCAGTAAACTTTTGTTTCCTTTATAAAAAAAAGTCTGCAATGTGTAGCATTAGAGAAATGGCTTTGTAACTACCATCATTAACTAATTGTTAAATGGAATTTAACTGATCCTAAATTCAGAAGCTAAATTGCTACGTTTGTGTAGACCTCAAATTTCAGAATTAATTTGTTTCATCCGCTCATTGTTTCATTCTCTGCATTCAGTCAGCTCAAGTTTGGCACTGAGTTCCTGGCAATGATAAACTTGAACATGTTTTTATTTTTGATAAAAAAATTTAAATTCTAGGGAGTTTTTTGAGAGCATTCTTATCTGCTTGCAGAAATGTTACATTTGTATTTTCTTATTTGCACCAGTACAGTTAAATTTTTTTCCATTAGATTTTGGGCTGCTTTGTATGCTGTTTGTCGCCTCTCTTTTTTTGGTTCAGTGTAGGGAAAAACACATTTACAAGAGCAGGACGTTTCTGGTTGCCAGTATGTTTCCTCTTTGGACTTCTTTCATTCAGTGGCTCTATTCATCTACACTTCCTAGGCAGCGTACCATTTGGCTTTTCCTTGCCAGTTTGGAACAGACTTCAGTACAGTATATGTCAAAAACTCACCTGAGAAAGCAGATGTTTTCAGATGGCATTAGTGGAATTCTCATTGAAAATTGGGGAAATCTCCATTTTCAGTAGATTGCCCTATTCTGAACTGCAGGTGTAGCAATCTGGTCCTAATTGGGAAAACCAGTTCTTTTTCTCTTATTTCAGAGGCAGATGCTTAAATACCTGAAAGTTATTTTGTCAAGAAGGATGGTTTGACATGCAGGATAATATGAAACAACATCCTGTTTACTTAGCCCACTAATCTCGTTGAAACAAAAGGTGATTGAGGTGGAACACTGTTAGATGATTGACAACTGCTTATTTGACATTTAGTCCTTGACAGGTCTGACAGAGACAATGGCTGCTTTAGGATCTGGAATAAAATGGAGGCAAAAAAGGTTAGGAATTAAATCTGCTGAGTTGGCTTCTATGAGTCCCTTCCATACTTTTCATGTTCCTTAAACAAAGACAGACCATTTCTCCATTGGAGGAAGCCATTCTGCATTAGAAGAAGTCTTTCTTGAAGGAGGATTTGACAAGAAAGACTCATAAGGTCATGCTTAGTGAAACAGAATGATAGAATCCAACCCACATTTTTCTTGAAGTAGCGCCCCCCCCCCCAAAAAAAATTCATTTACATTACATCACTGTGGGTACAAGTGAACATTAATAGAGGGGTAGCATTACCAAGCATTCTGGCCCTGCCTGAGAAAGTATGTTGGTGGCCCTTGGCACAGTGCCCTCAGTTCATTCAAACTGTGTGTGGATTCCAACTCTGTGATCAGGAAAACGTATTCTAAATCATTGGGACAAAGCCTGTGTGCAATTTGCACACACAGGCACTGTACACACAGAAGTGAATCTGTCTCAGTATGCTTGCTGTGCTCAAATGCCTCTCCCTCTCCCCCTTCACATGTATGAATGTCATGCTTCTGAACTCTCTCATGAATGTCATGCTTCTGAATGTCATGCTTCTGAACTCTCTCATAATCCTTGCTTTCTGTTGTAAGAAACTTTAAAAAGATCTTCAGAAGTCAAAGCTCCCTTTGTATCTGACACTTCAACATGGCGATGCTCTCCCCCTCTCCCCCAATAAATCTCCATAGAGTTACCCTTTCTCCTTTGCAAGGCAGATTATCCTATGTCTTCAGAGCATCACTTTGAATATTTCCATATTACCATTTTTATCAGGCAGTAATATAAGACTGGAAATGGAGGTAATGTTCAGTGTAATGGTGTTGGGGCACTGTGCAGCCATATATTGTGTAGTGGCGGAAGTGCGAATGTTGGAATGTTTCTATGGCCAGAAGGTTTTCTACGCGTGGAGCGTGACTTTTTCATCTCCCTCTCCCAGGAAAAGTGTTCCAGGGGGCATGCTGAGCTGCACTAGAAGTCAAGAAAGTTTCACTTCACAGTCCCAAATCCTTCTGCCCAAGGAAACGTTCTGATGGATACAAGCTGTTGCTGATATTTGGGTGAAAGACAGGCCAATGTGTGCATGTGTTTTACCATGGCTGGAATAATTCTTCTGTGTATTAGAATTTTATTTATTTATTTATTTATTTATTTATTTATTTATTTATTTATTTATTTATTTATATTGAGATTTATACCCCGCCCTTCTCACCTAAGTGTCTCAGGGCGGCTTACAACATAATAATTCAAACACTTCAGTTTAAAACATTTAAAATACAGTTAAACCATAAATTAATAAAAACAAGATAGAATAAAACCGGCGGTGTATAGCTACATTTTGTTCCATCCAAGATATTTTTCATAGTCAGTTAATGTCATAGGCTTGCCGGAAGAGGGCTGTCTTACAGGCCCTGCGGAATTGCCCTAGATCCCGCAGGGCCCGCACCTCTTCCGGCAGCTGGTTCCACCAATAAGGTGCCGTTATTGAGAAGGCCCGATCCCTGGTGGATTTTAGACGGGCCTCCTTTGGCCCGGGGACTACCAACAGGTTTTGTGAACCTGAGCGTAGTACTCTCTGGGGAACGTGTGGGGAGAGACGGTCCCTAAGGTAGGCAGGTCCTAGGCCATATAGGGCTTTAAAGGTAATGACCAACACCTTGTACCGGACTCGGAATATTACTGGAAAACAGAACATTTGAAACATAATGAAAACAGAACATTTGCGTTATTAGGATAACTAGAGTTTAGTCTTGGATAAGTAGCTGTTTTAAGGGAGAATAAATGAGAAATACTGTTGGCAAAGTGTTCAAACTAGTTTCAAATGTGGTGTGATCCTGAATCGAGATCTTGTGTAAGTTGCTGAAAAATGCATTATTTACATGCCCAATTTAACAGGCACACAGTAGAGAACTGTGCTCAATTTAGAACTCCGCCTTATTATGGTACTACTGTCATGAATACCATGTAAACATTTCGCTGAATTACAGTTAGAAAAGCAGCTGGTTTTAAAGTAATAACATTAGTGTTATAATTACTGTTGCAGATCATTCTGCTCTTCTAGGACAGATGAAATAATGGACTATGATCTGGTAATGACTGACTTTATCTTGTATTAACTGAAGAACCTGTAAATATCTTGGGAGTACTGCACATATCTGCCTTGACCTGGATAGCCCAGGCTAATCTGATCTTGTCAGATCCTGGAAGCTAAGCAGGGTTGGTCCTGGCTGATATTTCAATGGGAGACCTCCAGAGAATACCAGTGTCATGACATGCAAGCACTCTGATAATCTTTTGCCTTGAAAACCCTTGGGTTTTCAGCTGTGACATGATGGCACTTTCCAGCATCACATGGCACATAGCTAGATTTAGAAAATTAATTGTGCAGCCCTTCAATGGACTTAGACTTATTTTTATCTGAATCTATTATGCCATTAAAGGTTTGGTATGGTATGGTATGACTTAGAAAGATGTGGTTCTGCTTAGGGGAGCACAGTAAAGGTCATAAACCTTTAGGAAACTAAAACCTCTTTTGTAAGTAAGTATGTGAAGGAAAGTCCTACCAGCGATTACAGCAGGTAGCAGTATTTTCAAAATAATTCAGCAGTCTAGTAAAGATCTTCCATTCCTGCATTTTGAAATAGTGCCACAGAAGTTCAGTTATTATGTGCTGAGGTACATTATCTGTAGGACTGACCAGTCAAAGAAAGATTTGGTCATTTGGGTGTTCGCTTTATTAGAATAGAGATAGGTTGTTTGAAAGCTCATTTTGTGTTTAATATTACTATCTTTGTTGAGAAACAGCTTTTTAAAAAGTTTAAAATCATGTTTGGTAAAGTATCTGTAATAGTGAATGATAGATAAAACAGTTCTTACTGGGGGGGTTTTAATGCTGGAACATAAAGGTCCCATTCCTGTTTTAAAATCAGAGTGCCTACATGCCCCAAAGCACCTAGGCAAAACTAATAAAACAACAGCCCCGCTAAAACTTAACCCCAGAGATATTTTTAACATATGCCTGTCTAAGAGAGCCAGTTTGGTGTAGTGGTTAAGCGTGCGGACTCTTATCTGGGAAAATCGGGTTTGATTCCCCACTCTTCCACTTGCACCTGCTGGAATGGCCTTGGGTCAGCCATAGCTCTCGTAAGAGTTGTCTTTGAAAGAGCAGCTTCTGGGAGTGCTCTCTCAGCCCCACAGACCTCACAGGGTGTCTGTTGTGGGGAAAGAAGGAGATTGTAAGGCGCTCTGAGACTCTGCTTCAGAGAGAAGGGTGGGGTATAAATCTGTGGTCTTCTTCTATGGGCACAAAATATAAATTTTACCAGAGACAAAGTAACTTATCATTGCAAGCCAAAAGATAGAACAGATGGAAGTCACATGAACAGCAAAATAAAACAAGCTCAATAAAAACAATATATATTTAGCTCTTATAGATGAATACAAGTTACAGCTAAGTAGAGAGGTAAAGTTTCAGTTACAGCATTACCAAAAGGGCAGAATCTCTGGGGACAGCTAATACCCTCGTAGGGACCTGGCAGTGTTGCAAGTGGGTGGAGCATTTACTCTAACCAAGAAAAAAGTTGATGGAAATTTGAGAGTGTTAGAAAAGTAAAATGACTTTGGCAAAACAGAAAAAAGGTCCAACTCCAGATTGTTAATGTTTTGTTTAAAGATAATTGCAAAAAAAAGAGAAAAGTAATAATTAAAAACACAATTCAGCTTTAAAAGCGGCTGCAGTGTGTAAAGTAATAAGCCAGTCCTGTTTAGAGAAGAATAGAGTTACTGCTGGTGGCCAGTAAAGAGAAGCCTCGCTTTATGGGTAGTACTGCTCATAACCAGGGCTTTTTTTGTAGCTGGAACTCATTTGCATATTAGGCCACACACCTTGATGTGGCCATTCCTTCTGGAGCTTACAGGAGGCCCTGTAATAAGAGCACTGTAAGCTCTTGGAGGATTGGCTACATGGAAAGGAGTTCCTGCTACAAAAAAAAAAAAAGCCCTGCTCGTAACATCTGCACCACTGGGAAGAAAGCAGATCTTACTCCTCCAAAAAGAAAGGTTTCCAAAAAGGAAAGCTGCTTCCTGCATAGATACATTCTTATCTTAGATTATTTGACTATAGTCAATTTGATGGCTTGTCTAGTGTGTTAGTCACCGTTCTTGTTTTCATTTTCTGTATAAGCCTAAAATCTTGTAATCTTAAACTTCACTATGTATGCTGTTCTGAAATGAGAGTCGTTACTATGATGTAGTGCTAGGGGACCTTTTTAGACACGGAAATATTGCACGTTAAGGGGGAAGGTTTCAATCCTCTTTTCATTAGGGTTTGTAGACTCTTTCGGGATCAAGTGCCGTGTTCTACTGGAGAAAGTTTTCCTTCCAGACGTTTCGTTCTCAGTGGCGTTGCAGCTGAGAATGAGTTCTCCGCAGCTGAGAACGAAACGTCTGGAAGGAAAACTTTCTTCAGTAGAACACGGCACTTGATCCCAAAAGAGTCTACAAACCCTAATGATGTTACCAGCCGTGAAAACCTGAAATCTTTGATAACCTCTTTTCATTATTGTATAATTTTGAAAAGTTAGGGCATGCTGCCGTTTTGAAAAATTTGGGAATAACCCATGGGGGAATCTGATGACTTGGTCTCCAGTGGTTTCATCCATTGCTATCACAGGTTGCTCCCATTGTTCCAGTTATTTAAGATGATCGTAAACTGGCTCATGCTTCTGCATGACTTACTCATTTGGGTGTGCCTCCTGATGGAATCACTTCTACAATAGTGAGTCATAGAGAAATGAGCAGTCCTCTCTGGATGTGATTAATTCTGCACCTTCCCTCTGAATCAGGAGTAATTGAATGACCCAGTCACTTCAGTGTTGCCTTCTCCCAGCTGAAGCTTGCAAAGATAGGGCGCTAGACCTTGCAGGAATACTGCAGGTGCCTTCCTTTGAGGAGGCGAGGCACCGGTAGGAGGTTGGTAGGTGGGTGCAAAGTAGAAAAGGAAGCAGGGAATGCATACATAGGGGTTGCCAAGATGAAAGAAAGAGGAAATGTGTGGGGAAGGGGATACAGGGGAAAGTTTGCAGCCTTGCAGAGGTCTCTGAATAAGTAGACTTCTGGTCATTCTATCTGTTCTGCTTCCCCTTACCTGTCCCTGTGTGTATGCTTGAGTATTTGATTTGCCTCACTTGCAGTTTATTGCATTCATGAGGGTATAGTTATCTTTTAAAAACAGGTCTTTTGAAGCTATGTTTACTGAAAACAGCTTTTAAAATATGTCAAAAGCAATAGCAGCTATACTTAATGCCTCTGGGTTTGCAGTTGAACTAACACGAAGAAAGCCCTGTGTAACTACATCAAATAATCTAACTGTCCAGAAAAGCTCAGAAAACCTGATACATTTACCACTCTCCAAATTCTTTCCACATTGCTATCAAGAAACTCTCCTCTCAGCCTGTGGTTCATTATTTGTGCAGACTAGATCATGGAGTGGGACATGTGAATTGACTTTATCCAAAAATGTTACTGCCACCCTAAACTCCGTGGCCATAATTACCACTGTTGAGATTACTCCTGTCTTTGCCTGAGTGGTGCATTTCCAGTTTAATTTTCTGATGACATACAGTTAATAGCATTACCCTTTGTTACTCAGAGGGGAAATACTTTTCCAGCTGGACAGCTAAAATGGATCTAGTTGGCTGTCACTGGCTGAGAAGGAATCTTGCTTTCAGTTCTGTACAGAAATACATTGCTGGGGTATGGATACAAACGTCCTCTCATTAGTTACACTTCCCAGTATTTCCCTTCATGCTACTTCACTGAAAGCAGAAGATACCAGCAGAGAAGGAGGGAACTGTAGAAAGGGAACATTTCCAAACCATAGTTATTGGTTATCCTGGGTAGGGCTAGAATGGGTGTAGTATTTCAGGGTCCACAGGTAAAGACGAACCAAATAAGGAGTGGCTTAAAACAATAGGAATAGCAAAACGTATCAATAAACAGTTGCTAAGCCTTGTGCATGGTTTTTTTTTCTGTCCATGGAATAATTTATTTATTGGGCTACCTAACAGTAAATGTGAAAGTCATTTTGCATGAGCACCTTTTATTATTATTATTATTATTATTATTTGTTTATTTCTATTCCGCCCATTCCCCTGTTTGAAGGCTCAGAGCAGAGTACAACAATTAGAGATAAAATCACAATAAAATCATAATAAATGTGTTACCTAGCTCTCCCCCCCATCTATTAGTAGGCACAAGCAGGGGACCCATAAGGAGTTGTGGATGGGGAAAACCTGATTTTCTTCTCTACCCCTATTTCCTCTTTCCCTTCCCTGAAAGCTCCCACAGCCCTTCTTCTGCTTCCCGCTCTACTCCACCAGACAACCTACCTTTATCTGTCACCATCTTCAGCTTTCTCTCCTTCCCTCCCACTGACCACTGTTACCTGGGAAAACTATGGCCCAGTTTCACAGTGTCAGTAGCCAGGTTGGACCTAGTAGTATGGATGGAGAATCTACAAGGATTTAACAAATTAGGATTTCACTTTCCCCTATATCTCCTTCCCCGTGGCACTTCTTCTTTCTTTCCTCCTGGCAACCCCTATATACTCACTTCCCCTGCTTCTATTTCTCCTTCACACCCATCTACCAACTTCCCTTTTATCTGCCCCCTATCTTCAGCTATATTTATTATGTCATTCGCACCCTGCCTTTCACAGTGGTGACCCAAAGCAAATTACATAATTTGCATTTTATCCTCATAATAGTCACATGAGGTAAGCTGGGCTGAGTGTGTGTGAGTGGCCTATGGTCTCCCACAGAGCTTCCACGGCCAAGTGGTGATTCATACCTGGATCTTCCTAATCTGCAACTCTAACCATTACACCACACTGACCTTTGGGGGGCAGGCTGCTGTTAAAATAGTAGCATCAGCGGAGAACGGGACCAGGGAGGTAAGGAAACTGTGAAATGACACTCTCACTCCATGTAGAAAAAAATATATACAATTGTATTCAATATGAGCCTGCTTCGGCGGGGAGGGCGGGATACAAATCAAATCAAATACAAATCAAATCAATAAATGTATTTAGTCTTTTCCAAAACATATCCTCTTGTAAATAACTCAGTGATACAGACAAAAAGCTATCGTGTGCACAGCACTACTACTGTCCAAACAATACAAAATTAATTAAAGTTTAACGAATCATAAAAAGAAGCGGTCCGTTTCGTTTCAGGAAGAACCCTTCTTCAGGGGACCGTCTTTTATATTTATGGATTCAGTAGTGTTGTAGTGTTATCTTTCATATCTTGGCCTTCCAAACTGATATTTTATATGGAATCTCTTATTGGAATGCCACTACCAGTCTCTATCCTGCAGCATTTGATAGCATTTCCGAAACAAAATGAACCGGTTCTTTTTTATGATTTGTTGGACTTTAATTTTACAAGAGAATATGTTTTGGATATGTTTTGGGAAAGACTGAATATATATTGAATACAATTGCGTATATTTTTTCTACACTGAGTGAGAGTGTCATTTCACCGTTAAAATAGTAGCAAGCAGCCAGTCCTAGTTGAGTCATGCTGGCCACTTGATAGTGAGGCAGAGTGGTATAGAGGTTAAGAGTGGTGGACTCTAATCTGGAGAACCAAGTTTGATTCCCCACTCCTCCATGTGACGTCTGCTGGGTGACCTTGAGCTAGTCACAGTGCTCTCAGAACTCTCTCAGCCCCACCTGCCTCACAAGATGCCTGTTGTGCAAGAGGAAGGGAATGTAATTGTAGGCTGCTTTGAGGCTTCTTAAGGTAGAGAAAAGTGGGATCTGAAAACCCACTCTTCTGCTACTACTTGGTAGTGAGATGTCTGGTGGTTGCTGCCAAGCCCACTCCTGTGAGTCAGCCATCAAAGGCCAAAACACCCATCCTGGAAAGAGCCCCGTCCCCTCCCCCTGCCTTTTACTTTCAGAAATAAGAGCTGGAAGCCTGGCAGTGCAATGTGGCTGCCTAGCAACTGTGAGAGAGGGCATTCAGTTCTTAAAGCTACAAGTGCTTTTTCTATTTCAGGGAAGGGGAAATAACTTCCCTTTTATGATTTCAGAATGCTCTGCAAACATGGGACATTTTTCAGGATGGTAGAATGATCTGTCTTGTGTGTCTTCAAACTCTGGATTTAAGTATCCACAGATTTGGCCATCAATATGTTTGATGATGTAAGAAAGTGTAATGTTACTTTTTGGGATGCATGTGTATGCTTTGAACACTTAGAGTCTCTACTGCAGTGAAGAAGTGTAAATGATGCAGTATAAAATAATGTCAAAAGGGGGAACTTTCTAAACCACTTCAGAAGTATGACTCTTGACCTAGATTTTAGAAGGGGGATTTCTGCAAGTCATTAAAATGTTCCTAAAAGTTCAGCATTCTAAAAGATGTTTCTGATGCCTTTATATTAATAATATTTTAAAAAAACTTTTCTAGAATATTTTCTACATGCTGGATTGGGGGAAATGTTTTTTTTTATTTAAAAAACATTTTTATTTAAATAACTCATGAAATGAAATATTTTATGGTGTTATTTTTCACACTTCGTATAAATTCTATTTTGGTCTTGATAAGTGCACAAAAGAGTGTGGAGCAACAAGCATCTGAAAAAAGGCACAAAGATCAATGTTTACAAAGCGGTTGTGATGACAACCCTCATCTACGGCTCCGAATCATGGGTTTTATACCGTCATCACCTGCGACTCCTCGAGCGCTTTCATCAGCGCTGCCTTCGCACCATCCTCAACATCCACTGCAGTGACTTTGTGACCAACACTGAAGTCCTCAAGCGGGCGGAGGTTACCAGTATCAAGGCACTGCTGCTGAAGACGCAGCTGCGCTGGGCAGGGCATATTTCTAGGATGGAAAACCACCACCTTCCCAAGATTGCCCTGTATGGCGAACTCTCCACCGGCCATCGAAATAGAGGGGCACCAAAGAAGAGGTACAAGGACTCCTTGAAGAAATCCCTTGGCACCTGTCGCATCAACCATCACCAGTGGTCTGACCTAGCCTCAGATCGCAAAGCATGGAGACACACCATCCACCAGGCTGTCTCTTCCTTTGAGAACGCACGCATAGCTGGTCTTGAGGACAAAAGGAGATTGAGGAAGAATCGCACTGCTACAGCACCAACCCTAAATCAGACTTTTCCCTGCAGCCACTGTGGCCGGACCTGCCTGTCCCGCATTGGTCTTGTCAGCCACCAGCGAGCCTGCAGCAGACGTGGACTATTGTACCCTTCTTAAATCTTCGTTCGCGAAGCCAAGCCGAGAGAGAGAAAGTGTATTTAAATAGAATCTTATAATATGTCACTGTTAATATTGTACTTTATACTTTGAAGTCTTGGTTGAATAACTCTACTAGTTTATAAAATTATGGTAGTATAACTCTTCTTGGTTTTCATAATTTAAATTACTACTTAACAGGAGAATGGTGCTTTCCTTAAATAGGTTTGTACATTAATCATGTTATTGCTCCACCTAGAATGTTGTGTTGAAGTAGCATTCACAGAGACTTGAGTTGGATGTGTGCGAGATTGACTCCCATTTTCTTGGCACCTCTGTTGTAGTATAGAGAAAGGAACAGAATCCACTAACTAAAATGTACAAGTCATTGGGACTTCTCTGAGGAGAGAAGGGATACCAAGATTGACAGGAGAGTATTATTTTGTGTAAATGTTTTAATATACTACAGTTCTCATGCGCTGTTAAGGAGAGAGATCAAGAACAAATGAGCCAAGCTCTTGCATCCTGTCAGGTGTATTTGGGTGTAAAAGATGGTGGGTTCAGGAGACGCCCAGCCTGTTTGAGACCAATCTCACTGCCTGGGCACCAAGCACGTAAAACTCAGTACATAAAACAGTTGGGGGTCTAAATTTTCTTTGCACCAATCCTCAGTCTAGGAAAAGTCTCATTATTAAAAGTAGGGGTAAAAGAATTGTTTGGGACTGATACCTAAAGGTGTTTAGGCACTAGGTGTATGTATGTCTGTATGGCGAACTTTCCACCGGCCATCGAAATAGAGGGGCACCAAAGAAGAGGTACAAGGACTCCTTGAAGAAATCCCTTGGCACCTGTCGCATCAACCATCACCAGTGGTCTGACCTAGCCTCAGATCGCAAAGCATGGAGGCACACCATCCACCAGGCTGTCTCTTCCTTGGAGAACGCACGCATAGCTGGTCTTGAGGACAAAAGGAGATTGAGGAAGAATCGCACTGCTACAGCACCAACCCCAAATCAGACTTTTCCCTGCAGCCACTGTGGCCGGATCTGCCTGTCCCGCATTGGTCTTGTCAGCCACCAGCGAGCCTGCAGCAGACGTGGACTACTGCACCCTTCTTAAATCTTTGTTCGCGAAGTCAAGCCGAGAGAGAGAGCCTTATAGGTGAGGATATTCCACAGGAAAGGTGCCACCATTGAAAAAGCCCTATTTCTGGTTGCCCCCTGACTTGCCTTTGCAGTCAGGAGCACAAAGAGTAGAAGGTTTGTAAGGAGGATCTTAACTGGACCATACTGAAGGGTGCAGTCCTTCAAGTATAATGGTCCCAAGCTGTATGGTACTCTGAGTTGTGTCTGGAAACAGTGCAGAGCCTTTAGCATGGGGTGATTTGATCCCCAAATCCACTCCCCAACAATAGCCTAACCATTGCTTTTTGGACCAGCTGAAGTTTCTAGACAATTTTCAAAGGCAGCCCCATTGTCTCTGTTTGCTGTCAGTATAATTCATGAGCTCTATCTGTTCACTTGCATTTTGCAACATTTAAATTTTTTTGATTAAACTAGTTTGTTCACATCCATCTCCAATATTTTTATTAAAGCTGATAATCTGAAATTGTCAAATAGACATTTCATTTCTGTACCCCCTCCCTGGTTCATTTTATTGTTATACTTCAAAGCTCTGAATCCATTTTCCATTTTGTTTATAGGATGATCACCTGTATTTGAAATGCATTCCTCTTTGGAACTGTAAGGGGACTTGGGGGATATATCTGTACCATTACCATTAAATATGGCTAGGACCTTGTTCATAAATATGCAGTCACTTAAAAACTCAGGTATGCTTGTGAACAAATATCAATGTGCATGTTTTAGTGTATCGTATTTCATAATAGGAGTAGAAAAACTCTCATTTGGATTAGGTTAATACCAAATGTCTGAAAACTTGAAACAGTAACTACAATCAAATAGGGCATATAATTCCTTGGGCGTTTTCGCACTCACCTTCAAGTGGTGCGACCACCCTCCTCACGCCGGCGGATCTGCAGGGATTTCGCACCAGAAGCGCCGGCGCACCCAAAAGAGCCGGCGACTTCCGTCGCGAAACCAGCTCAAACGTTTTCCTGCTTCTTGGCGGTTTCCGTTTGAGCTGGTTTCGCAACGGAAGTCGCCGGCTCTTTTGGGTGCGCCGGCGCTTCTGGTGCGAAATCCCTGCAGATCCGCCGGCGTGAGGAGGGTGGTCGCACCACTTGAAGGTCAGTGCAAAAACGGCCATTGTATTACATCATAGTCTTGATGGTTTAACAAATATAGGACAAAACATTTCCAGAGTTCAGATATAACTGTCCTGGGATATGAGCTTCCTACAGGTATGAAAAAGATTCTTTAGGCTTGCCAAGTCTCTCCTGCACTTGACAATAGCTTTTCTATATTTTTGTTGCTTCTGACTGTAGCTCTTCAGGTTGCCCCTGATAGTATTTTTGCTGAATCTTGGAACCAGGGCTTTTCTTTTTGTAGGCCTTTGCATATTAGGCCACACCTTTCTTATGTAGGCAGTCCTCTAAGAGCTTACAGGGACTACTGTAAGCTATTGGAGAATTGGCTACATCAGGGGTGTATGGCCTATTATGCAAAGGAGGTCCTGCTGCAAAACAAGCCCTGCTTAGGACCCCACTAGTTGTTGATCATTTCTACTGGAAAGTGGCCTTGTAAAGCCTGCTGTCTGATTTCTCTGCATGTGATACTTTGGAACTCAATTTCAGTCATGCTCATCTGGAGAGCCAACAACAGGGCACAGGGGGCCGAGACCTTCCCCTGATATTGGCTCCTGGCAACAGTGTGGACCTTTGCCCCCCCAGTCGGAATGAAGAGACAGACACAAAGTGTTGGATATAAAAACCGGGCCGCTTTATTAAATAATTAATCAACCTATAACTGGCAGGGATGGGACCTGAAAGGGACAAGCCCTGGGGTCACCCCCTGACCCCGCCTTGTCCAAAGGGCGAGCCACCCTGCCCCCAGCACAAGCCCGCCGTATTCGGGTTGTAGCTGAGCGGCCAGGCCCCAGCCATTCTCCACCTGGGCTAGCATCAATCCCCCATGGAAAGATCCGCCCAGGTGAGGCTCTCCGTGATCTGCATTCCCCGCACTGAGCCGTGTAGCCCATCTGCGGTTCCTACAGACCACCCGCACCACTGGTGCTAGGCCATAGGTGCTCCCCTGAAAACACTGTGGCCAAAACATCCTCCAGCCACCGCCAATGCCAAGCTAGCTGTTGATCATTTCTACTGGAAAGTGGCCTTGTAAAGCCTGCTGTCTGATTTCTCTGCATGTGATACTTTGGAACTCAGTTTCAGTCATGCTCTTCTGGAGAGCCAACAACAGGGCACAGGGGCCGAGACCTTCCGCTGATATTGGCTCCTGGCAACAGTGTGGACCTTTCCTCTTGCAGATGAATCACTTTTAATAACAAATTATACTGGTTGAATGAAGAATTCTCCACAGAAATATAAGGGCGTCATTTTTTATGTTTTGCTAAAGCCTTTTTATTTCTTTGTTTGAGACAGATTGGAGGTCATAGAAGCTACGTTATGTTAATGAAAAACATAACTATTAAAAAAAGATCGCTATTGGAAAAGAAATTGTTGCTAGCGAAGTAATACAAATACTGGAAGAGGTTCAAGACCGCTTATATTTACTGATTTCTGAGCTTTAGTTCTTTTAATCTTAAAAAAAGCATAATAGTGGGATGTTCTTAAAATCACATATTTACCTCTTTGAACCTCAGTATTTATGTAGATGTGGGCAGAGTCAAGTATTTGTGCCAGTTTGCACACACTGCATCTATACGGGAAATGGAGTTATTTATCGAACTTTCTTTTCAGCCCTAATACACCTTGACAGCAAGATAGGCATGTGTTGATTCACTTCTTAAACAATTAAAAGGATTGTTTCAAAGGGGGATAAATTGTATATTGGTGGTCTCCAAAGTAGTTCGTTCCCACTTGCTTCTTGATCTTGCGGTCTTGAATGGAAACAGGGAAAATTTACGAACATTCGGTTGAGCCCCCACCAGCAAACTGAATAACAGCGTGCTGAGTTTATCCCAAGCAGATGCATACCTTCAAGTTGGTCTTTAGGCATGGCAGTTTCTTTCTCTGGTCTCTCAAGGCCCAAACCTTTCACTTTTGAGGGGAGGAAGCTTAAACCAAGAATTAGCTCCTTCTCCAGAACAAAGATCTGATCTAGCTTTCTCCTCCATGAGGAGGACTCATTAAGAGAGACCAAGAATGGATTGGCCATTCAAAAGAAGCTGTCTCTGTTATAGGCAGGGGTGGAATTCTAGCAAGAGCTCCTTTGCATATTAGGCCACACACCCCTGATGTAGCCAATACTCAAAGAGCTTACAAAAAAGAGCCTTGTAAGCTCTTGGAGGATTGGCTACATCAGGGGTGCATGGCCTAATATCCAAATGAGCTCCTGCTAGAATTCAACCCTTGGTTATAGGAAGACATTTGGCAGAGAATCTCACAATTTTTTATGGTTGGCCTCTCTCCCATGACAGACTGTTTGTGATTAGCCCTACTCTGTAATGGTTGTTTTGTGTTGGTGTCCACAACCCTTTCCTAAAATTCTGAAAGTGCCATTAAGTTTAGCTTAATTTGTTTGTATCAGTTTGTATCTGTTTTCATGACTGTATGATAAATCCTCAAGAGAATCCTGTTCTTCCCATCTTTCTTCTGCCCTTCTCAGGAGAGTTATGAGGAATGTGTCTGCTGTTAATGATGGGAATAAATGATGGCAATTTTAAAAAAAACCCTAACAGTAGCAATAACGTTTATGCTGCTCTTTTGTTCTGTCCCCACCCTGATTCAGGAAGCTGAGGAAATTCCCAGAAGAGCTTTCAAAAGAATACCTGATCGAAGCAAAGGCATAGTTGTTCAGTCATGGAGCACGTGCACAAATCCCTGCTTCAGTTGCTGCATCTCATATTGTATTGAAATTATTTTGGATATTAGGCCCTTGAAGGCTGCTATCACTAGAGCAGGCAGTATTATCCTAGGTGCTCCAGTAGTCTTGCTCAGTATAAAGTAGCATAATGTGTTCAGATGGGGCTTTCTTTTCTTTTCACCTGCTCTTCAGGCCGTAGAATTCATTTTTTAAGAAACAAGGATTTTTCTCGAAAACCAGCTTATGCCTCGTTTCTTTTAATCAACCAGAGATTTATGGTTTTTGTCTTACTGTAACCCAGTATTCTAAAACCATCAGAGAGCAAGTTTTGTTTCCAATGATTCCCCCCCCCCCCTTCCCCCCAAAAATATAGAATTCCTACTGTTGGAGTCAACCTACTGTGCGTCTCCGCCACCCAGCATTTCTGATCGACAGAGATCTTAGTATGCAGGAAGAGCTGCAGCCTGACCTAAATACAGGTCTAATACTTCACTTGTGAGCAGCTTTTTGACACTAGGCATAACCTTTACTGGCTTGTTAAGGAATTGATTCCATCAGACTTGAGGAGCTTTTGTAATGTTCAGTTGTTGTTGTTTATCCTTCCTCTTGATTCTTTTCCTGCAGGGACAGAATGTTCCCAGAATGCTTGTCTGGATTCTCTCTTCTTTTCCTCCCTTTCTTCCAAGTTAGCTCTGTGTTGTTGTTGTTTTTAGTCACGTTTTCCTCGATGTTTTACTAATAGTACACCCAACAAATTTGCCTTCCTTTTACAAAAGGCATTGTAAAATGAATTTATATAAGCTTCTTCTGGGTTGGAAATTCAGGCTAACTTATAATCACGTATGGCTATGGCACAGCATCCCTGTCCAGCCCTTGCCTTGAAAAGCCCACTGGGTCACAATAAGTCAGCTGTGACTTAATGGCACTTTCCACCACCATGAAACTTCATGCTTTCATTTAAGAACATAAGAGAAGCCATGTTAGATCAGGCCAATGGCCCATCCAGTCCAACATTCTATGTCACACAGTGGCCAAAAAAATTATATATATATACACACACACACACACCCTCACACACTGTGGCTAATAGCCACTGATGGACCTCTGCTCCATATTTTTATCTAACCCCCTCTTGAAGGTGGCCATGCTTGTGGCCGCCACCACCTCCTGTGGCAGTGAATTTGGAGAATGGTGTTTGATTAATCTTCTTGTGAATAAAGGGGGCACTTCTCTGTGAATGACAGCATGAAGGATATTTTAAAAACAACAAATCTCCGTTGTATAGGCTAGGGCAGGGGTGGCATGTGGCTCTTTCGCACATGTTTTGTGGCTCTCAAAGCTCTCACCACCCCATGAGCCAGCTTGGGAAATGCATTTGCTTCTTTAAATGATTTCGCCAAGCCAGCCAGTGGCTTGAAGAATGCATTTAAAGTTGGAAGTTGCTTTCTTTCCGCCTCTCCCTTCCCCATCTGTTTGCCTTCCTGTCTTGCGGCTCTCAATCATCTGACGTTCCTGTCTTGTAACTCTCAAACCATCTGACATTTATTCTATGTGGCTCTTACGTTCAGCAAGTTTGGCAACCGCTGGACTAGGGCATCCCTGCATGGGCATCACATATGGCATTGCTGATAACATCATCAAATGGTAAGCCATACAAAAAAAAAATAGCATGACAGTGCTGGCCAGAATGGGTGTAGCCCTCAATCATGATGTAACACCATGCTTACTGTACTGTTTATATCCACATTGGTGCAATCCACAATTCATTGTATAACCTTTAAATTCCAAATCCGGATTCTATCTACAAGGGCAATATTGCTGAGTATCAACGTAGTTAAACTTAGTTAAAACAAGCCACAGAAGGGAAAAGAATCCATGTGGATGAGATGGGCAGGAAGCATGCTAGCCTGTGGTATGCACCTGATTGTGGTTAGTATCTAAGCCAAGGTAAAGTATCTAAGGGGAGGGACGGTGGCTCAGTGGTAGAGCATCTGCTTGGGAAGCAGAAGGTCCCAGGTTCAATCCCTGGCATCTCCACTAAAAAAGGGTCCAGGCAAAGAGGTGTGAAAAACCTCCGCTTGAGACCCTGGAGAGCCGCTGCCAGTCTGAAAAGACAATACTGACTTTGATGGACCAAGGGTCTGATTCAGTATAAGGCAGCTTCATATGTTCAAAGTAAATTTCCAGATGCTAGGTCCTCATCCAGTTCCTTACACCATCCAGACACCAGTTAAGCTTGTCCACAGCTTCCCTGGATTTTGGTGGAAAGGAGAGATGGTATTGTGTCATCTGTATACTGGCAACAACCCAAATCCTCCAGTGATCTCTCCCAGCAGTTTCATGTAGATGTTGGAAAGCAGTTTATTAGCCCTAAAGATGGTTCAGTGCTTCATATCTCTTGCAGTTTTGCAACAGTTTGTGTGTCTCTACGAGTTGAATTTTCTTGGACATTGGCTCTGTTGAGCACATAGTTGTCACATTTATTGGCAAGCTCTGTACCACAGATTTGTTTAGTGTCCTGAATTATTGGCCTCAGGGCCTTTGTCTGTATCAGGGCAGTCTTTCATCTGACTGTCCCCTTCACCACGCATGCTCTGTTTTCTCAGGACCGTGTGCTGATTTTTCCATATATCTGAATGTTTCTACTTTGCGCACAACAGATATGCACAAAGGTGTTCCAAAGGGAAGAATTGCTTTTACGTGGTGGTAAATTTTTAAGTAGCTGGGATTACATAAACCGGTAATACTCAGTAGCTTGGGAGCCACTTGTAGCTCATTTGGTATGCCCCCTGTGTCCCTTCTGAGCACTGTTCCCCAATGTGGTACCTGCTGTGCCGTTGCCTAGTGGGTGTATGGTTGTCAGGTAGTTCTCACCTTGCAAGAGCCAGAGGCGTGAGGCTTCCTGAGGTGCATGTGGCACATTGAACGTCATATTAGGCATGATGCTGCCAGAGTTGAGCCCTTTTATGTCCCTTTGATTTCATAGGAGAGGCTTGATGCATGTGCTTAATTCTTCCAAGTGAAATAAAAAAGATGTTACAAGTGTTTGTCTCTGGCTTGAGTCTTCTGCATTTAAGTAGCTTGTATCCGTCAGAATTGTCCTAGAAGCAAAATGAGCAAAACTGTGTTTGAGGCTCAGGATGTGTCGTCTGTGGTGCATTATGCAGAAGCCCTGCTGAAGGTGTAGACTGGTCAGTGCCTTGCTTGGTACCACCTGGAAACTCACTTTATACCCCTTGAGTTCTGTGCTGGAAGGAATATAAGATCTAAATGCAAATATATTTTGTTTAAAAAATTGTCTAATTTTGGGGATACATTTATGGATGGTGTGACAGACTGCACTTTTAAACGAAAGGACTGTGAGGACTTAATTCTTAACAGAGCCAGAGAACCTTGAGTGATAGTTGCTCCAGGCAATCTGATTGGTTGGCATCAGCTCAGCAAAAGGAAAAAGTCTTGAGAGAGCTGGATGCTGAGGAAAAGGGAATCAGATTCCTACCTGTACTTGAAGAGACATGTCCTGAGACCAACTATGAATAGCCCTGTCAAAAAAGGGTTTAGTGTTAACAGAGTCAGATGTCTACCTTGACTGAACGCAGTCTGAATTCAGCATTAGCTGAGAGCAGCTTGAACACAGACACTACTGCGAGGATAGTTTAGCAAGGAAATTTGGATAGTAGAGAAGAGGATAGGTCTTCTAGGGAGAGAAGAAAATTCCCGGTCCTGGTGTGATTAGGAACTGCCTGTAGAGATCTTAAAAGTCAGTCAAACACTCGGGAAGAGTACTGGTGTTCTAAAGAGAAGGGGTTTGGATACTTGGAAGAGCATACCAAAAAGAGTTAGAGATTATACAAATAATAAAGCATATCAGAATGTTTGGGGAAACACTAGAACAAAAGCCTTTCAATATAAAAATCTAAGTAACTGTGAATAATTTAAGACCTCTCTTTAGCCTGATATATAAGAACAAAAGTCTATGCTTGTAATAGTTTTACCTCAGTAATTTCAGTCCCTGATTTCACCTGACCTTTCCCTGTGATGTTAAAATAAAATCTTTTTGTTATTTTTGAATTTTAATAGTGTCTCAAGTGCCTGGGCTGAACAAATAGGCAACATATATCATACTGACAGGGTGGGACAGACAAGGTTTCTTCAAGGGAAGACTAAAGCCATTACCGGGACTGAACAGTCAGCGAAGGGAAATAGAAATGGAGGGAAAATCTTGCCACCGAGGAGAGAAGGAGACTGGGTCCATCATAGATGGTTTACTACATTCCCACCTTCATTTCTATATTAATTCTTCATGTCTGTGGCACTGGTCTTTTTTCACAGATTAGTCATTGTTGAACAAAATATTGATTTAGTGTAGGCTGCTTTCAGTAATGGAAAGATTTGACAATGGGGAATTGGTTCACGGTAATATGATTCAATGCCAGACAATATTGACTACATTATCTGCACATTTTTTAATCCATTGTCCTTCCTGTTTTAATTCGTTATTGTTTAGGCTTGGGTACAACATCATAAAGAATTATTGCTCAGTGATAGAGCAGATTGGCATGGAGAATGTCCCAGGTTCTGTCCCTGGACTTTTCAGGTTTAAATGGTATTGGTAGCCCATGTTATGCAGTATCTGGGAAAGAGCTTTCTTTGCCTGGAGTACAAATTATTGATGGATCAGTAATTTAACTTGGTATAGGACAACTTCGTATGTTGAAAACTGTGAGAGGAAATTATCATTGGTATTCCAGAAGCATGAATTACGGATATCTTCACCACAATTTTTAGTCCTTCCTTAAATAAATAATACAATAAAAATTGGTCACTTTCAAAATAGCTGCAACAATCCATAGGCTTATAGTAATTGCTTGTGAGGATGAATGATTTATCAAAAACTTCCAGTAAGCATCTTTTAATATGTGACCTGAATCATTCTGCAAGGCATGATGCAGACATGAAATACAATTACATGCTACTAATGCTTTGGGGTTTTTTTTCTTTTTTCACTGTCCTCTTTGGAACTTAATAATGCACATGTATTTGAAAGGTCAATTAACATTTAAATAAATCAAATAACTCGCACAGCACCCGGATAATGAAAGTACCTACCTTTTATCTGTTTATCTTAATGAACAGAAGGGAGGCAGCTGGTATGTACCAGTAAGATGGTGTGGCTTTGGGCACGTTCTCGACACAGGCTTTTGTGTATGTGTTGAGCATGAGTCTGTGCACTGTCTTAGTATCCTTCCAAAATTCACTGGAAGTCCTTGGTTGTATTATCACTCAAGTATACCAAAAACTGGAAAGCTGCCCCATTCCATGTCAGCTTCCAACTTGCCATTCATTAAGGTAATATGCAAATATCTAAAGGCAGAAGAAAGCAGTTGCAGTATAAAATTACACACACCCATACTATATTTGAACAGTATCCAGCTCAGGATACCTACATATCAGGTTCTCAGTTTATTTCCTTGCTTCATTTGTACTCCACCTTTCTCCCCAACAGGGATTCAAAGCAGCTTACATCATTCTTCTCTCCTTCATTTTATCCCAACAGCAACCCTGTAAGGTACCTGTTGTACTCCAACAGGGACCTAAGCAGCTTACATCATTTTTCTCTCCTGCATTTTATCCTAACAACAACCCTGTGAGGTAAGATAGGCTAATAGTTTGTGAGAGGCCCAAGGTAACCCAGCAGATTTCCATGGAAGTGTGTGGATTGAAACCTGGGTTCAACATTCTAACTACGCCACACTGACTTACACTTAACTAGATGTATTGAGAATCTAATACAACTTAACAGTGTGTACACTATACTTGTTTTAGTTTGTGCAGCATTTGTACTCGATTTTATTGTTGTTATACTATTACTTTGTCAGCGAAATCCTTGATCTCTCCACCAATCACAGCACGGTTAATGGTTTTCACTATTTCATAGCTCCTCTGTGAGTTAACTTATACAGCATTGCTTCTACATCAAGAAATGGGGACTCAACTTTTTGAAATGAAACTGGATTGGAAATTAACAGTGCTGTCCTATGCAGAGTAACTCAAGTCTAAACCCACTGACTTCAGTAGATTTAGTCGTAGGATTACACTGTAAGTTGTTCAGAACATACTGGTTGTAACTTTTATTGTGAACAGATCTGGATGTGGCATTTTCTATTGCAGAACACGTTAACAACAGGATAGGTTATTGGTCTCCCTCTGCCCATTTGTTCTGGTGTCAGATATGGAAAAGTGCTATGGCAGAACAGTGTCTATTTTATAAAATCTTTGTGCAGTATTACAAGGTGACTGATGAAATTTTCATTCTTCTAAAGCACTCCTTTACTGACATTACACAGCTATTAGATAATGTTTTCCTTTAATTAAACTATTACCATTGGGGCTAACCAAACAGATGGCTTGGGTAGACAAGGTTAAAGCAAGGGTGTTAAACATGCGGCCCGGGGGTCGAATCAGGCCCCCAGAGGGCTCTATCAGGCCCGCAAGCAACTCACTGTTGTCTGCTTCCTTCTCCCTCTCTTGCTTCCTTCTGTATCACAGCTTGCTTTGCCAGGCTTGCTCAGTCATACAGGCGCTCCAGAATAAAGCTCCTTCCTTGAGGAGGAAGTGGGAGAAGGAGAGCTAGCTTTGCCAGGCTCTCTCAGTTGCACAGCAGAGCTACTGAGCCAAGACTCACTTTGTTCTGTTGGCTGAGGCTCAACAAACTAGTGAGGTGGATTTGACTGACTGTGTATGTTTTTCTGTGTCCTTTATAAAGTTTAAATCTCCGCTACCCAGCATTACATTTTATGACACACATGGCCCGGCCCGACAAGGTCACATTTATGTCAGATCAGGCCCTCATGAGTTCGACACCCCTGGGTTAAAGCAAGTCAGTCTGTCAGAATGTAAGCCCATTTGCTAAGATGAGCACTGTTTTCTTATACAGTTCCTAGGGAAGAAAGGGGCATTAAGGGGCTTTTTTTTTCCTGAATGAAAGATTGTGGTTTCTCCAAACAATTACCAGTTTAGGTGATATTTTTCCCACTCATACCACATGTTCAGGAGGCCAAACAAACTCAAAGGTGATGGTGCAATTCAGTTATTCTCTCACAGCATGGCCTGAGGGGAAAGAAGGGTTGGGGGAAGTAATGTTGCTGAAACAGCACACGGATATTTTGCCAATATTCCCATGCAGAGCTGCCGGCCTACATCACAGGAATTCTCCCAGTGTTGCCTAGGCAATGTGGGGTATGCTTCCTGTTCCTAATCACTGGCCAGTCTTGATCTGAAACTTAAAGCAGGAAACTCCAAGATAATTTTACCTGCTAAAGAGGTTAGACCACTTGGGTTCCCTTTCATCTCCTTCACTCTTTGCAGTCTAGGTAGGTAGCCATGTTGGTCTGAAGACAACGGGGTCATATAATCACTCTTAATATTCTTAAATAAATAAATAAAATGTTGATTAACACTCTGATAAATTTATTTGCCTTTCTCCTGGAATTGAATCTAAACTATTATGACCTTATGAACTTAGTGCGTCATTTCTTTTTGCATGTCTTAAAACATTTCAGTATATTGTATGCTTGTATGCTGATTTGATGCTCAATCTCTGCCTTATATATATATGGATGGGCAGGTCTGATACTTTGATTCCATCCTGTTTGACAAAGTGTGCATGCACATGAAAGTGCATATCCTGAATAAAACTTCGTTGAAGACAACGGGGTCATATAATCACTCTTAATATTCTTAAATAAATAAATAAAATGTTGATTAACACTCTGATAAATTTATTTGCCTTTCTCCTGGAATTGAATCTAAACTATTATGACCTTATGAACTTAGTGCGTCATTTCTTTTTGCATGTCTTAAAACATTTCAGTATATTGTATGCTTGTATGCTGATTTGATGCTCAATCTCTGCCTTATATATATATGGATGGGCAGGTCTGATACTTTGATTCCATCCTGTTTGACAAAGTGTGCATGCACATGAAAGTGCATATCCTGAATAAAACTTCGTTGGTCTTAAAGGTGCTATTGGATTCCGTCTTTGAAATTCAGTTTTTATCCCTGGGGAGTATATTTATATTGCCTGATTTTTTTCTTTTTCCCCTTCCAAGGGCCTGGTTGTGTTTGGGTATGGTTGTGTTATTTCCCTGCAACTATCTCAGACCAATCCACTTGTTTCAGCAGTTAGAAAGTATTATAAACCTTGACCCCAACCTGCCATGCCCCTAAATTTTGCTATGATTGCCTTTGATGACTAGTTTGCAAGTCTGTGATTCTCTCATTATCTTGCAAGCAAGTATTGATCACTTAGAAATTCATTATCTTGAACTCAAGCCTTGGTTTTTCTAAAGAAATTTCTGGATTTTGCCTTCTTTTTCTTCTGTAGCTAGACCAAATGAGTGATTGTTTCTTTCTAGTTCTGATTACTGGCTTTGGAAATGAAAGTGTGATAAATGTAAAGAACAGAATTAAATATTGTATCCATACACTGAATTATTATTTTCATAAATTAAAATATTCCTAAAATAAATGTGTTCCTAAAATAAATATTTGTAAAATGATGCACATTGCTATGTTTTCTTTCCTGTTTGTTTGAAAACTTTTACACAGGAATCTTCTTTTTTTCTGTAATAATTAATTTAATTCATATATATATATATAATCTAGAGACATCTAATAGCCATGGTTAGGAAATGCATTTTCATGTGTTGTTTCAAAATGTCCTAGAGAGAGTATAAGGATAATTCTGCCAATTACCCATTTATCTTCTTTGCATGCCAAAACATATTTCCCATATTGAGATGAGTTTATCCGTGAACAAAAAAGCAATTCAAGGGACATGGGTTCGTTCATGAAGTGCACAGACTGATACCCAATCTCTGCAAACAGAGGAAACAAACATTTCCGGATTTCTAAAGCTGCTTTTCCCCCTCCCCCTTCCTCTTGTACAGCCTTTGTTTCCTAAGCCAGAATTGTTGTGTAGCTGTTGATCTCTCCTACCCTGTCCTCTTTGAAAGAAATTTACAATTTGGATACTCTCCTCCTTCTGTATGAAAAATGTACATGTTTCTTATACAACAATATGGTATAGTATAAACACAGCAAAGGGAAGTAATTTTGAATTATAGTTTTGTGTGAAATTATGGTATCTGTAAGTAGACTTCTCCTATTTAGGGCCTCCTTCCTCATGCCCTGTCTTCTGCTCATCATGTCATCAATAAAGCCGATGGCTAAAGTTAAAGATGAATGGGGTGAGACCAAGCAAGTTTTGTTGACTTCAGCTTAGATCAGTAAAGTATACAGTAGGGAGACTGGTGCTCCTTACATCTGAAGGGTACTGTGCATAATGCTGGAAGTATGAGGCGGGAATATTTAGAGCTCAAAGTGAAAGGAGTTTATGGCCACAGCAGCAAATGTTTTAGAGAGCTGTTATGAAACTGTGAATTCTGAGTCTTCCAACATAGCAGCCAAGTATGTCAGGGTGAAGAACATTGTGGCTGTTCTAAAATAAAATATCTGCCTTATAGACTATTCCAGGCCATTTTTTGAGCAGGAATGCACAAGAACGCAGTTCTGGCTGGCTTGGTGTCAAGGGTGTGGCCTAATAAGCAAATGAGTTCTTACTGGCCTTTTCTACAAAAAAAAAAAACCCTGTGTGAAACAATGGTGATGTCAGGGGTGTGTGACCTAATATGCAAATTAGTTCCTGCTGGTCTTTTTCTACAACAAAAGCCCTGGCCTATCATCTTGCCAGAGTGATGACTAGGCATGGGGCAGTTCCACCTCTGGGGCTCAGTAGTAGAGTGGCATGTCTATGGTCCCAGGTTCAATCCCCAGCATCTCCAATTAAAGAGACTGGGTAGAAGGTGATTTGATTGTCATGTGAATCCAGTGAATACAGCGAAAAGTTTCCCAAATGAGGTGTGTAGAGGGTGTTTGAGTCAAAAATACAAGGATAAGCTTTATTGCTGGGGGCCAAAATAATGGGATCACCACATTCCAAACAGTAGAACAATCAAAGTCTTGCATGGCATTGTGCTAATAACTATGTGACTAGATAATTGGTCTTCAGGATAGAAAAGGATTTTGTATACTAGTGTTCTTGCCTTGAAAGCCTCTTTCTGGGGTCACCATAAGGTAGCTGTGGCTTGAAGGCACTTTACACAGACGCACACATGCTAGTGTTCTGTCTTGCTGCTTAGGAGTAGAATGATGTATTTCTGTGTTGCAGGCCAGTCTGTCACTCTTTTCTAAACTGTGTGTCTATGGAAAGATGGCTTCCTCTTCATCTGTAGAAATATGTATAGTGATGAATTGGCACTAATATTGGATGAATGGGCACCAGCAGGGCTTTTTTTGAGCAGGAATGCACAGGAACGCAGTTCCGGCTGGCTTGGTGTCGGGGTGTGGCCTAATATGCAAATAAGCTCTTGCTGGGCCTTTTCTACAAAAAGCCCTGTGTCAAACAATGGTGACACCAGGGGTCTGGCCTAACATGCAAATGAGTTCCTGCTAGGCTTTTTCTGCATAAAAAGCTCTGGGCACTAGTATTGGATGAAGTACTGGAACAACACTTGTGCATCCCTTACATGCAACATACTTCTTAAAGCCTTTCGAAGCTCACTCCCCTCCTTCTCTCTCACAGTTTAGCTTCATTTCAATGCCATATACCTCTTTTATAATAATTTAACCACACCTTCCTTCCGCATCTTCAAGTACCATAGTTTATGAATGGGGGTCCCTAACATTCTTGAAAGTGAATGAGATTTAAGTCTTCCCTCCCAACCTTGCCAGAATAGCTACTGGCATAAATTGTTAACTGTGTATGTAAAAAAGCTCATGGAAGAATTCTAAAATTCCAGATTATTACATTTTCAACAGAACTCAAAGGTAGGCAATTTCCCTCCCATTTTAGCACTTGCAGATGATGGCGAAGAAGTAACAGCTGCCTGAACTTGTTCATTGGTCTTACAACTATTTGTATTTTAAACTGATTGAAAACAAAGTATAGCACAAAGTTCAGTTTGATGCCCCAGTTAAATTCCCTACTGAGCAATCAAACTCTCTGGACTTTATGCTACATAAATATTTGTACATTGCTATCTGGCAAAGTTCCAAGGCAGCTAAAAAAAATTTTTTTTATTCCAACAATATGCAATAAAACTCTAGAAAACCCATACGCAATAAAAAAGAAAACATGTAAACATAATGATAATGTATGAAGCTAAGTTACCAGGCCAGTTGAGCAGCATATAAATCTGAAAAACAAGGAAACTCCAGGTGCCACTAAAATCACAGATCAGTGCTCTCTGGAACACTATCATCTTTACCTGACACCTGATGCCCATAATCATATGGATTTCCCTGTTGAGGGAGTTTTTCACCATACTGGTGCCTCCAGTGAAAAGACCCTGCCACACATTTTAACTCAAAGACTTCAGATGGTGAGTGTATACAACAGAACCTTTAAAGAAGATACTCTGTGTAGGATTTCCTTGGACATGTTGCTATCTCTCTACTTGTCCATACATCACAGGCTTGCACTTCATGTGTGTCACCTTGAGGAAGAGTAAGATAAACATGTGACTTGGTAAAACAAGCAATAATACTCTGGCCACATCGCGTATACCAACAGCTGGATATTTTACTAGTGCTGGGTTATTTTCGGCATGCACCAATTGTTCTTGGCTTGCTCTGAGCTCTTTAATTGTGAAAGGAGAAGAACAGGGTTATTAATCTAGAGGCTTCCCATTCATAATTTTTGCAATCAAGACAGACTGGTTCAACTTGTATTTCTTGAGTGTGATAAACACATTCCTGGCCACTATACTTATTAAAGGATCTAATTTTAGGAGAAATGCTTTGAGTTGTGTTACTCAGAAGGGCTGCAGGCTTGAAAAGCAGAAGTTACAGATTGCAGGAAAGCGCCTATGTTGCTGTTGCAGTGAATCCATTAGACAGAAGGAAAAGGTCCTTATGTAAGAGCCTTCCCTTCCTCTTTCTTTCCCAATAAAGGACGTAGAACTATTAATAGAATTTGCATTAACAGCAATAAAACTGTTCCTGATTATAAGTGTTTAAATTGTTAGAGGAGGAGTGATATTTGCAGCAACAAATTTTTAAAAATGGGGGTAGTAAATGGTTACTAGGAATGAGCTTTTCTTCAGTAAGCAATATCCCATTCACTAGCTGTCTCTACCAAGGAAGCCTTTGGGGTATTCTCTTAGTCCTTATAGCAGGAAGAAGCTAAGCCCAAGCGCACGTAACTACATTTATCCTTTTTCATTAGTGCTTTTCCCTTCTTCCCTTCCCGCCTATTAACTATCCTCAGTTACAGTTTCTGATTCTAATCTCCTAGGTATAGGGACCTGTTGCATTCTCCCCACCTCCAATGTGACTCTGTAAAGTATTATATAGGTTAATGGTACTAATGAGTAGTGATGGTGGTGTTAGGAACACACAACTACTTGTAAGTGCCTAAAGTTTTCTATCCTGGTTTTGTTGCAGGGGAAGCAGCTGTTGCTTCCTGTTTCCTTCATCACTCACTACTGGATGCCTTGTTCCATTACTGGCTTAAAACTGCAACCTCCAAATTGCTAATATGTTGGCCTGACTTAGTCAGATATGTATCCTGAACCAGACTGTGGAATACATCTGTATTTGGGTGTGAGCCATGTGTTGGCTATTTGGATGTTTGCTGAGAGCAGCAAGGCTAATGTGGGCTCAGAGGAGCACATAGCTGAAGGCTTGGGGGGACGGGAGCGGTTCCAGAAGGGGGTCCGGAGCGGCCTTAGGTTGGAACCGGTTCACCAAGTAGCTGGGGATCAGTAAATTCCTCAGCAGGCTTTGTAGCCTTCCCCTCACTCCCCCCCTCCCTTCCAGAGCCAAACCAACAACACTAGGGGGAAAATCTCCTAGAGAGGCAGGAAGTGCTTTTGTTCTTTGCATGTGTGTTAGCAGGAAGAGAAGGGCAGTTGGAAGCCAGCGCTCGAGCGAGCATGTGGTGAGCAATGGAGGCTCCTGCCTGGGAGGCCCCAGGCAGTCAGACCAAGTAAGTCATTCTCATAGACAGGGCAAGTGTAGACCAGGGACAATACGATGCGTTTAAAAACCACCTTTATTTTGTTATGCTGTTTGCTGTGCGTGTGCTGTGCTGTGCTAACTTTTTAGACCAACCCTAAATCAGACTTTTCCCTGCAGCCGCTGTGGCCAGACCTGCCTGTCCCACATTGGTCTTGTCAGCCACCAGCGAGCCTGCAGCAAACGTGGACTATTGCACCCTTCTTAAATCTTCGTTCGCGAAGCCAAGCCGAGAGAGAGAGAGAGAGAGAGATTAGGGATAGGCATGAACTGGTTCACTAGCCAAAATTCAGCATGAACTTGGCCTGGTTCGGAGCTGTTAGGTTAAGTGGCTGCAAACCATTTCAGCTTAACAGCTGATGGATGCACCTTCCTTGTGTTAGGCTTAAATAGCTGGCAGCCATTTAACTCTTCCGGGGGACACCGCTCCCCCCCCCCCCCGTAGGTGGGAGAAAGAGAGATCCAAACTGGCCAGTTTGGTCTGGGACATTTTTTGCTTGGCTTTGGGGGCTACCCCGAATCCTGAACTGAACCAGAATTTTTAGGTGGATGCCTATCCCTATTTGCTATCAGCTACTAAGGAGACATATAGGAGACATATCTCAGGTTATGTATGCTGACAATATCAGAAAAATACCCTTACAAACAAAACACTTTTAGAACTAGTAGAGTTGTTTCATCTTTCTTGAGTTGTTTTTCAATAAATGTATATTACTAGAGTATTTGTTATTTGAAGAGCATTCTTCTGTTGTATTTAAAGAGAAGGACGAAATCTTAAAGGGCCTAATAGTACTCCAGAATGGTTCCAGTATTCCTCTCTCTTATCCACCTCCCCCACCCCCAACTATATAATCAACTAGGGAAAAGATCAAGGTGGTCAGTGATGAAAGGTCTTCTTCAGCTTTAAGGGCCGGAGAACCAAGTAGCTGTTGCCTCTGTAACCGGGAGGACTCTACTAGACTGAAAAGGAAGCAAGTTGTTTTCACTGCTCTAGAGGAGAGCTGAGTTGCACCTTTCTCTAGTACCTGTATGCTGAGTTTCCATGAAGAATATACTGTTGGCATTTATACATGCACACCTACTTTGCAGGTGTCTTAGCCTTTTTTTTCTTTTATAGGTTGAAGAGTGAAAGAGAGAGGCTATCTCATAGTTGTGGGATTTAGTCTGCCTGTGCTTTTCCCATGCCAACCCACCTGCATTGTTTTTGAGAGTCTCTTTGTATTGTGTGAAAATAATTGCTTCATGAAAACTTAAAGTGGGTACTATGTTGCCAGTATAATATTGATAGTTGCATACATTATATCTTAGAGCAAGAAGGAAAGTAAATTGAGGGCTGGAATACTGTAGTGGTTAATGTTGTCATACAGAGATCTGGGAGATTGAGATTTGTATCACCACTCTCCCATAGAAATCTGCTGAGTGGCCGGCTAGGCAATCTTACTTACATGGCAAGGTGTTGTAACCTATTTGAGGTCCATGCTGGGGAGAAAATAGGGTATAAATAATATTTAAATCTAAATAAATGTTGTTACAGATGAGATAATATTCAGAGTTCTTATGATCAGTTAATACAGGGGTCCTCAAACTTTTTAAATAGGGGGCCAGTTCACTGTCCCTCAGACTGTTGGAGGGCCGGACTGCCGTTACTGTACAAGGCCGCGGGCTGTCAGTTCTCTGTCTTCTGCATCTCTCTCCCTTCCCCACACCACACACCCCGGCCTGGGAACTCATCTCACCTCGGTATCACCTCACACTCTGTCTCCGCTGCCTCAGCCCAGTGCCGGAAGTGTGCGTTGCTAACGCGAGTTTAGGTCGAACGTCACTTCCGGTCTGATTTTGCCATAACCCGGCGGGCCGCATAAACGTCCTCAGCGGGCCGCATCTGGCCCGCGGGCTGTAGTTTGAGGACCCCTGAGTTAATATATTTTTATGATATATTGTAACTGGAAATAAAGATAAACCTCACCGTTAAAGTAAAGCAGCCATGGGGAGACCAAATCAGATTTGGGCTTTTTGTCCCCCTTCCTGCAGCCCTATTTATGATTATCAACCGTGTTGCTGTACTTTTTTTTCTTTTTTTTGTAATGCAGCTAGAACATCTGCACATGACAGAGCCTGGAAATTTTTAAGAGAAGCTGCTGACTCCAGACAGTACATCAGTTTTGAGGGTCTTGCATGCAGAAGTAATAATAATATGAAAAGGAGAAAATAGATCAATTATAACTGGGGCCAGAGTTTGGTTCTGGGAAAGACAATGGTCATTTATTAAGATCTGCTTAATAAATATCTTTCTTCTTTTTTAAAAAAATATTTTAGATACGGGAAAATTGTATCAACGAAAGCTATTTTGGATAAAACAACAAACAAATGCAAAGGTATGTTCATAGTTAATTGCTTTGACTTTTTAAATGTTTTTTAAATATTTACAAATACAGTCTTAAAACTAACTTTTCGTTTCTGTTTAAATATAAAATTGGTTTTTGGATTACAGTGGAACATTTGCCCCTGTTAGAGCTGGCATGTAACCAGCCCTAAAGCTGAATGCCAAAAGAATACTACTTCAAAGAAGAAAAGGGAGTTTGAAAATGTTTTTTTCTTCTTTTGCCTGCCAAAAAGAGAACTCTTTACAAAAGACCATTTGACTGCACTTAGTATCTGAAAAGATTACATATTGTGTAAATTGGCTTTATTAATTAGAATGGACTAGTGTTAAGCAGTTTTTAATTGCATGTTCCAATCCCCTAATTGTGTTTGTGTTCTGTTTCTTTTTTTTGAATATAATAGAACAAGGGGAAAGGGGTTCATTTTCCCTGACATAATTATAGTTAGGAAAAAAATAATAAATTTCTTTCTGATACACTGGGTGCATTAATTTAGTTCACTGACCTTCAGTATTCAGTCTAATTATGATTAGATCACTTCCCAACAAAATGAGTGGTGGATAGAAGCATAATGGCAAACAGTGATATATCAGGTTTCAGCCCTTCTTTCCAAAAAGGGAAGGAAATTTCTAAGCAAAGTCAGCTAATTTAGCAGTGTTGTCATTGATTCCCGCCCCCACTCCCAAAGAGGGCCAAAGGAACAAGGAAAATTAAAGCTTATTATTAATTGAACGCAAATATTTTATTCAAAGGCTGGTGGGAAGAAGTCCAGAATGTTTCCAGGACATAGAAAGACAGATTTAATCTCAATGGCAATGCTGTTTTAATGTTACATTTGTGCCCACTGTGTCATGCTTAGAGCCATACAGAATATTTAAATATATTAATTAGCAGAGAGGAGGGTCTATAGGTGGTTATAGTAGGGAGTTGGGTAAATTAAAATTAGGGAATTATCCCTATTTTGGGGCTTTCCCCCTCATTAGCCTCCATATTTTTCAGTGCTGTTTATTAGAATTTCATCTTTTCCCCTGAAAGACTGGAATATTTTGCATAAACGTTTAGAAAAACATGACAATTAAGCCTTCAGGAGAATCAGGAAAGAGAATTTTTCAAATATCGCTCTTTTGTAGAATAAATTTGTCGGCTTTTTTTAAAGCACATGAATTGCTCTTCGTTGAGGTCCAATATTTCAACCCAGAAAGCCTTGTCTAATCAACATAGTTTTATTGCTATAATCTGAGGGTGGGGGGGAATGGGCTGATTCTTGTATTTGAGTGTTAAAGTCATAGTCAGAACCCAATACCGCCAGACTAGATTGAGATAGCGTACTAGTTTTTAACTTGATAAATGTTTTATGGTTTTATATGTTTTATGGAATTGATTGTTTTTATGATACTGTAAGCCGCCCTGAGTCCGCTTGCGGAGAGGGCGGGATATAAATGTAAAGTAATAAATAAATAAATAAAGACTGGATGCAATTTTATTTTCTCCTTTAATGTGCTCAGTCACTCCTGAGGGCTTCATGCTTCTGTGAAAAGTCTAGGAGTTCTCAGGTTTCCTGTAAAACTGTCTTGGAATGGTTTGTTATACTTGCTAGAACAACATGACGTTTTGCTTTATGTCCATTTTAATGTGAAAAAAGTGTGCTGTATTGTAGACAGCATTGATTACAGCTGCATGTGGGTCCACACTTTTCCAAATGTGAACAGAGAAGAGAAATAGTCTAAGAGCTAAAGCTCTACTGTCAGTAATCTTGGGCAAAAAAATCCGGTTACAAAGTAATTTATTTTCTTTTGGGTGTTTTGTATACTTCCACACTGACTGGGGAAGGCAATGGCAAATCACCCCGCAAAAAGTCTGCCAAGAAAATGTCATGATATTATGTCACCCCATGGGTCAGTAACGATTAACAACTCGGTGCTTGCACAGGGGACTACCTTTACCTTTTACCTTTTTATACTTCCATACCCATTTTGTCATTGCAGTGGCAGTAAAGATTACCAGATTCGCATTAAGTCCAGCTGTTGACTTATTTTAAACATTTTTATACCGTATTTCCTATTTGTTCAAGGTGCTTTGCACACATAAATCCAAGAAAAGTTACCAAGAGAAAACAAAATTCAAAACTTCAACAAGGTCATCCTAAAAACAAAATGGACATTGATAAGGTCCTAACAAGATACACAAGTTTACCTAAACCAGAGGTGGCCAAACTTGTTTAATGTAAGAGCCATATAGAATAAATGTCAGATGTTTGAGAGCCACAAGACATAAAAAAAATTACACACACATCTTTATTAAAATTCTCAATACTTTATTTGCACTGAAAGATAAAATGCATATGTATTTACTTTACAACATGACCATGCAAGGAGACTTAAAAAAAAAAAAAGACAAAAGCTGGAGGTAATAGTTCCCATAAAACCAGCACAGGGAAAGGTTAGGGAATTATTTTTTTGGCACCAGTGGGAGAAAGAAACACACATAAACCATATAAATCACTCTTGCATCATTATTCATCCTTCTTTGTCTTGACACCTATGTTAGTAAATACAGCTTCTACAAGAGCTATGAAACTAAGGTGGAGCCCTCTTTAATTCCACCCTTCCTTTCAGTGGCTCCCCTGGCTCTTGCGCTCTCTTTCCCCACTGTAGGTCTCCAGACGACCTCGGTGGTAGAGAAGAGCTCGCAAGCCTGCTCCCCCGCTTCACATACGACAGAAATAGTTGCCTACCTATGGCCAGTGCTCAGAGGCTGACTGAGATCCCGATGCTAAGTACACTTACTTGAGAGTAAGCCTGCATTAAGTTCCTCCTCGACCTCCGGGAGCCACACAATATGTGTGAAAGATCCACATGTGGCTCCCGAGCTGCAGTTTGGCCACCCCTGACCTAAACCCTGAGAAGAATGTCCAACTGTGGAGATAACTCAGTTAGTTAAGGTGAATTGTGGAGTCAGGAATACAGCAAAAAGGCCCTTGGCAAAAATATACCCCTCTGGATAAGTGGATCAGCAGTTCTGGCAATATTGTACTGTATATTAGAACAAGGTCCCCAGAAAAAAATGTTATTTTACCATTACTCTTATGGTTGGTGAATTTCCATTTATAGTCTATGGATATATGGATAAAGGCTATAGCCTTCAAGGCAATGAATTGGAAAATTTTATAGGCTACTATGGTTAGTGAATAATGGCAAATGCTGTACTAAAAAACACAAATCCAAACAGACATAACCTTTTAAGCAATATGATACTTAACAACAACAACAAAAAAGTCTTGATGACTATCCCTGGGGACAGAATTCCATGGCTTTGACACCACAACCAAGAAGGCCTGCTGTCCTAAGGGGGCTCTTTTGGTCACGGTGCCAAAATGATAGAACTCTGTCTCCAGGGATACTTGTCTCGTCTCATTCTGTCACTGTCTTCCATCAGTGGGTAAAGACTTCTTTGATTTGTTTAGTGTCCCCTTAATGACCCCTCACCCTTGTCATGTTTTAATTGTTAGCTGACTTGGTTGCCCTGACTGAGCAGAAAGGAAAAATATTAATTTTGTATCATACCATAGACCTTTTATTGGCATTAATACAAGAATACAGTATACTTTAAAACCAACAGTGACACTATAGAATATAATGAAACCTTAAAAAACCAGCAAAAGTTAAATGACATAAAATAGCAGTAGGCTATGCATGAGTAAAAGCCTCTCTGATTTGGATCGCAACCTGTAAAAAGCAAGCAACGTGAGTAGTGACAAAGTTGTGTTTCCCGTGGAGTAAAAAACGAACCTTGGCATTGTCAGAAAGGCCTTGACGGTCAGAAGGCAGTGCATCTAGGTATCTTGCACGTGGACTGCTCTAAAAAGGGCAGTCCAAAAGAACATGAGGGACCGTTTCGATGACTCCTTGACTACAAGGGCATCGTCTAAGATTGCGGGGGATTCTGTGGTATCTTCCGAAAAGGATGGCCGATGGTAATGCATTAAATCTAGCCAGCATGAATGCTCTTCTTTGGTGAGGATCAGTTAAAAAGAGGAAATAGGGAGCTAAAAGCCCAGGAATCTGGGATAAACCCAGATAGCTTGGGGAGCAAGTTTTCCGAGCTGCCTCAGTTAGACGTTGAAACTGGATATCTAGTAGTCTACGTTTGATGGATTGAAATACCGCAGAAGCAAAGGATAAATAAAATGCATCCAAGGAAATTCCTATGGATGTGATTTTCTTTTGGATCAGGGTCAACCATTTGGATGCACGATGGTCCATCAGCATCAAAAAGGTGAAAGAATTCTGATCAGAATTAAATAAAAGGCGCAGCCAAAACTTAAAGGTCAAAAGCCAGGCGCGAGTTTCCAGCAGCATTCACCCAGAGTCTCTTTCTAGATAGAGCCCATTGTATTTTTCTTCACAACTGGCCTTGTTCCTAGTATATTGTAAACCATCAGTGAAGTTTTGGGATATAGTAGAAATTAAATGTCAACTGTTTTTATTTGCCAGTCAACAAATACTGTTTTAAATTTCAGGTTATGGTTTTGTAGATTTTGACAGTCCAGCAGCTGCTCAGAAAGCAGTATCTGCTCTGAAGGCCAATGGAGTTCAAGCACAGATGGCAAAGGTAAGATAAATGTACTGTGGCCTCTGAAAGAAACTCAAGCATTTCTCTGTTGAGTAACTAAATGGAGTCAAGCTAGATCAGACAAAGAGCTCAGCTTGTCCCACATTCACTGCACTCAGACATCACTGTAAAGCAGGGGTGTCGAACTCATTTGCTATGAGAGCCAGATCTGACGTAAATGAGACCTTGTAGGCCAGGCCAAGTGCGTCATAAAATGTAATGCCAGGTAGTGGAGATTTAAACTTTGCACAAACACAAAGTTGTTTTTTTAAAAAAACAAAACCCTTAATATAAAATATTAAAACATTAGCACTCTTGCAATATTTTGTGTATTTAATAGTCCCTGATAACTGACACTTTATGCTCTGAATTATCGCATCAAAATCTGGAGACATTGTCTGTGCTATAGCAATTTTGAGTATGCTGTTCAGGTGTGTATCTGTAAGTTACAAATTTACTTTTGGGTTATTGACACTGATTACAGAAATCTCATGTTCAGTGTTCTGTGCCCTAAGACCCATGGGAAGACATTAAATGGTTGGGCATTGTGAGCTTTTGTACATGTCACTTTGTGTGCTGGTCAACAACATATGAAGGCACCATGACATAGACTGAGGGCTATGTTGGGTTGCCAGTCCCCAGTTGGAGTAGAAGAAGAAAACCTAGCACGGTTCCATGGCAAACTGTCTCACAAAAAAAAAAAGCAAACTGATACAAATAATATAAATATATATTGACAATTTATATTATTTGTATCAGTTTTCTTTTCTTTTTTTTTGTGAGGCTGGTTGTCATGGAACACTGCTGGGCTTCTGCTCTCAGCCGTGATTCTCTGTTTGGGTTGCCCAAGTCCTAGTTGGAGGCAGGGGATCTCTCAGTTTGGAGGCCCCCCCCTGCTTCAGGGTTATCAGAAATTGGGGATGGGTTTTGAATGTCTGCTGGGCACTCCATTATACCCTATGAAGAGCGATTCCCATAGGGTAATGGAGAATTGATCGGTGGGTATCTGGGGGACTGCTTTTTTGACGTAGAGGCACCAGATTTTCAGCATAGCATCTAGTGCCTCTCCTCAAAACAACCCCCACAGTTCCAAAAAATTGGACCAGAGGGTCCAATTCTATGAGCCCCAACAAAGGAGTCCCTATCCTTCATTATTTACAATGGTGGGAATGCATTTGAAAGGAGTGTGGTCCCTTTAAATATGATTGCCAGAATTCCCTTCAGAGTTCAATCATGCTTGTTACACCCTTACTCCTGGCTCCACCCCCAAGGACCCCATATATTTCTTGAATCTGACCTGGCAACCCTAGGGCTATGTGTTTATCTACAAAGCTAAAGTCTTCCTCCGAAAAATAGCTGCAACTTCTGTGAGGGAGTGCGAGAAAGAGATAAATTAATGTATCAGCCTACTATCTGAGAAGCCTAAGTTCAAAATCCCCAGTCTAGAGCCCTGGGGAAACCACCTTAACGAGAGAGAGTGAGAGAGAGAGAGAGAGAGAGAGAGAGAGAGAGAGAGAGAGAGAGAGAGAGAGAGAGAAGGCAAAAAGCCCTTACTTACCTTGAATAAAACTGTGTTGGTCTTAAAGGAACTTTTTATATTTCTCCCATAGGAATGAGGCAGCCAAGCAGAGCAGCATCTCTCCCCCAAGGGACGGGGACTGAGGAGGAGCCTCAGGCAATGAAGGAGCTTGGCTCCATAGCTCAGCTGTGTGATTGAGAGAGCAGAGCTCTAGCTTTCATCTGTGGGGGAAGAGGGAGGGGGAGAGGGAAAGAGGGTAAAGAGAGGCTGCTTTGGTAGGCTGCCTCAGTCCCATGGAGAAGAACAAAAATGGCAACAGCAGAAGAGATTGGAGAAGGAAACAGACCATAGAAAGTTTCTTGCAGGCCTGATAGAAGCCCTGTGGGGGATGGATCAGGCCTGTGGGCTGCACACTTGACATTCCTGCCAGTGTAAAGCATAGATTGTTTATATCCTGTGGATTGTGCAAAGTACTCTTGATCGTATAAGTAACAAATCCAGGGTCCCTGTTTTGTTTTGTTGTGCTGCTTGCTTTTCTTAACAACCTTCCAAAGTAGAGAACTTTTTTCTTTGTGTTATCTCAGTGGCCAAACAGCTACTCAGGGCAGTGCTCCGTGGCAAACTGGGGCACATTAATCGACAGCAAATCAGCCCCCAGTTAGTGCAAAAAAGTCTGGTCTTGGAGCAGCAAATACCATAAGAGCTGCCATTCAGTTAAGTTTGTATTGTGTTCAGGTGATATTAGTTAAGTACCTTACTCCCAATAAAATGAATTACAAGATTTTGACATTTTATTTCGACATAATTATGTTGAAGCTTGTCAAGCCTGAGTGAATTAAAACTCCTCATAAACTGTTAATAAGAAGCATGTTTATAGATGGAACCCTTTATTACAGAGAGTCATCAGAGTAAATTTCAAATTGTAGACTCTGTCCATGCTGGTGAGAGCCTGCATCTAGAAGCCCTTGGGTGTAGATAGCACCAATCAATTATAATGAGCAGTGGTTTCCAGCGGGACCATTTAACTCAGGGGTATCAGACATATGGCCCATGGGCCTGATCGGGTCAGTCCAGGGTTCTTAACTGTCTCGCTAGCAACTTCCCCCCTCCCCTCCCCCTTGCTGGTGCTTTGTGCACAGCCACAGAGCTCCCAGCTTTTTTCCTCCCCGACCTCAGCTTCCTTTTATGCTTCTGAGTTCATCACACTCCTTTCCCTCTTCCCCACCACTGGCTGACTTCCCAGCTCAGCTTTTGACCTGAAGCATGAGTAGTGACCCAACTGCGCAAAGGCTAGGAGGAGAAGGGGCCAAGGAAGGGGAGGGAGGGGACATCCCAGCCAGTCTTCATATGGAAGGAGCTGCTGTGCTGGATGAGGAGTGCTTATGCTTTTACGTTTAAAGCATGTTTGTAATTTGAGTAAAATTATTTTTAATTGGGTTTGCCTGTGTCCTTTATAAAGTTTATATCTCCAGTACTTCATGTTACAATTTATGGCACACATGACCTGGCCCAACAAAGTGACATTTATGTCAGTTCCGTCTCTCATGACAAATGAGTTTTGACATCCCTGATTTAACTCATACATAGTGTTTGGCTTCATGATTAACATGAAGAAATCTCTGTTCATGGATCATGTCCTGATACAACAGGCAAGTATAACTTTTGACAGTATCCCTCTCTTGAGTGAGTTAAATCTAGTTAGCAAAGATTCATAGTAGCACACTTGAAGAACCAGTGAACATTTGCCTCAGGACAACGTACTACTCTTAGCTGACGTATGGGGACTACTGGAAAAATACAAACAAACTCAGTGATGATCCACTAAGCCCTCAACATCTTCCTGTAGGACAGTGAAAGATGGACTAACTCTTAGTGGTTGAGAGTAGAAACTCAACTGCTTTACTCTTAGTACCAAATTGTTGACTTTACTGACGAGATCACCAGTGCAGTTGTCCTCAATAAAGCTATTGTACCTTCTTCCTTAGCAGCCCCATGGTGCATAGCGGTAAAGCTGCAGTACTGCAGTTCAAGCTCTTTGCTCATGACCTGAGTTCAATCCCAATGGAAGCTGGGTTCAGGTAGCCAGATCAAGGTTGACTCAGCCTTCCATCCTTCCGAGTTCGGTAAAATGAGTATCCAGCTTGCTGGGGAGAAAATGTAGATGACTGGGGAAGGCAATGACAAACCACCCTATAAAAAGTCTGCTGTGAAATTGTCATGATGTGACGTCATCACAGAGTCAGAAACGACTGGTGCTTGCACTGCCTTTACCTTTTTACCTTCTTCCTTCCCTTTTTTTCAGAGACTGTTCCGTTAACATTACATTGTAAGTGTAATAGCTACAGGTTTGTTATAACTTTTTGATGAGCATCAGAACTAAGAAATAGAGGTAGCCCACTACTCCAAAATAAGATTGTTCAGAAATACAGTCTAAGAGGCTTGAAGGCTGATGTCAGTGAGAGGGAAATTCTCAGAAATAGCAAGAACACCAAATGTAGAATGATGTAACCTATGAAATGCTTGCACTCGAAGGAATGTTGTGAATCCTTCTCTTTTGTAGAACTTAATGCTTGTAAAGTGGCGGAAAGAGCACCAAAAGAATTTGAAGAGCAACTATTTAGCAATCTGTACACCATTAAACAGAAATTCCCTGCCATTTTCTGGTAACTTCAAACCTGGATATAACTGGGGGGAAAATGCTTCAGTTGAAACACGATTTTTTCCCAAGGGGTTTCCAGCATTACTTTTCCTGTTTTTATCTATGATGTGTACTCAAGCAGGCAGAAAAGAGTGTAAATTTTTCCAAAGACCAAGCCAGGCGCTAGCAAAATTGCTTGAGACCAGTGCACTTTTAATTGTACATGGTCTGAATAATATAGAAAGAGTAGGTGTAATGCAAAGAATGTTATTGACTTAGATGACCTCTTAGTATTTTCTAAAAAGAACTGTTTTATTTATTTATTACATTCGATTTGCTAGGTCGCCTTTCCCGGCAAGCAGGGCTCAGGGTAGTTTACAACAAAGGCAAAGTAGGTGAGCCTACTTTCAATCACTACTTGGCTCAATCTCAGCCATTGCCCCACGAATATCACATCGTTGATTTTAAAGGATAGATATTGTTCTTCTTGGGTTAGAGCCATCCATCAGAAATTGTCTATGCTTGGCTTTTCACCTGAATCTTTCCAGATAATGGCCATGGATCAAACTTAGAATACAAGACATTGAGAGACAGAATGATATTGCCAAGGTTCCAGATTATCTAGCTCCCCCTCAAAGGAGATTTGTGCTAGCTCCAGCCCCCTATCTCTCAACTCTAACAATACCATCCCACAGAAAGGCCTTTTCCAAGGCCCGTTGCAATATCTTTCCTTCAGCAGTCGTCAATGGCCGCTTTAAAAAGGTGCCTATGGCTGAGCGGGTTTGTCCTTGTGGTGCAGATAAAGTGGAAACGATTGACCATGTTTTGTTTGGGTGTGGCCTATACCCTGGCATACGCACCAGGTACATTTTTTCTTTGTTGGAGGGATGTCTCGGGTTTTCTGATTTCAAAGTCAGAAATCAACTGTTATCAGGTTTTAACCCCCAATTCACAATTAATTGTGCCAAATTTATGGCGGCAGCGAGGAGAATTCGTGAAGATTATGTAAAGAAGGGGTCTTGAACTGACTATTTTTTTAATATTTCCAAGTTTGTATTTTACCTTTTCTTAAATGCCGAGTATTTTACATACCACCACAAATGCTATTGAAACTGATACAAATACAGAGACCATGCATAAAGCTGCCAAATTTTGTTCCCATGCAATCAAATTGCATTCTATGGTTCTTACAAGCCAATGCCGAGGTAACAGATTGTAATTTTAACCAGTGTATTCTAGTTAATATTTTTCTGGAGTTGTCAGTCAAAGTTTAATACGGTCAAAGCTGTATAATCTTTAAATTTTTTATCATATGTACTATATCTATTAAGTTAGAAGATGCTTGACCAGTACTGTATTATTTGTTATATTTCATTATTCGTACTAATGTCCTATATTTTATTTTCACATTTATTTTTTAAATATCTTATGTTTTACCTATTTAGGTCCATTTTGATTTTTACAATTTTTCTGTGGTTGTTGTTGGCCTGCATTGTGTTGTGTATTTGGTCAGGGACCGTAATAAAGCAAACTGAACTGAAATATAATAGGATTAAGACAGCATTAAAATACTTAAAACAATCAAAAGGAAACAATACTGTATCCAAGATGATGGAAGGATTCTAATTTCCACCAGCCCCCTGGATGGAAGAGACATGGAGGAATAAAGGGGTAAGTTGGGGTATGAGAATGTCACTGTCCTCAACCAAATGCCTGGCAGAACATCTCTGCCTTGCAAGCACTACAGAAAGGTAGTAAATCCTGTAGGACATGGATGTTCTCTAGCAGAAAGTACCACCAGGCAGGGGCCAGCTGGATCGAGGACTAGCTGGATCTCTCTCTGGCTGGGGACCACTGGGAAGTTCTTATTAGTAGAACGTAGCACTATTCCAGGGGCATATTGAGAGCAGCGGTCCCAAAGGTATGTGGGTCCCTGACCGCTAATGGCTTTGAAAGTTAAAACCAAAACCTTGAATGAGTTCTGGTGCTCCACTGGACGCAGTTGCAGCTCATGCATCACCAGTTGAATGTATGCCATCCAAGGGATCCCTGTAAGGACCTGCACGGCTGCATTCTAGATCAATTGGAACTTCTGGGTCAGGCCCAAGGATAGGCCCACGTAGAGTGAATTATAGTAGTCTATACCTTGGCTAGGTTGGGTTCAAGACAGGTAGGGAGGCAGTTGCCTAACCTGGTGCAGTTGGAAAAATGCCAGCTTGGCAACCTTTGTGACCTCAGCCTCCATAGACAAGGTGGCATCCAGGATCACACCCAAACTCTTGACAGTTGGAATCAGTGATAAGGGCACACCATCAAGAGCTGGGGGTTAACTACCTGACCATGGCTCCCCCACCCACCCAGCCAAAGAACCTCCACGTTGCCTATATTCGGTTTCAGTTGGCTCTGCTTTAACCACCCAACCGTGGTCTCCACGCCCTCAGCTAAATTCATGGGACCAGCATCTGGTCACCCACCCATTACCAGAAATAGCTGGGTGTCATCAGCATATTGGTGACACCCTAGCCTGAAACTCCACATTAGCTAGGCGAAGGGGTACATGTAGATGTTAAATGACAATGGGGAGAAAAGTATTCCTTGTGGGACCCTTCATTCAGGCATGTGCCTCAGAGACACTGACCCCCCCAGTGCCACCCTCTGTCCCCAGCTGTGGAGAGATGAAGTGAGCCATTGCAAGGTTGAATCCTTATTTTGTGCAGGAAAGCTGCAATTTTCCCCTGAAATTAGTCCTGCCAAGCTTTAAATAATTATTATGAATATTATGGGAAGCAAACCTTGTACTCTCTCTAGTATCAATTCTACTTATCAGTTAAGAGTTTTGCAGGTGTGGATTGATTTCTTTTCTTCAGCTGAGACTATTTTTCCAGTTTCTGAAGTGAGAAACTGTGGCGCTAATAACCTGAAATGTCCTTGGATGAGTTTCCAGGGCAGCAAAATCTAGGGCATGTGTTAGTGACTCAATACACATTGTATCACATGTATACACACATGCTTTCAGTAGACTCTTTTCCAATGGGTGGTTATTCTGTAGGTCTGTGTGTTAATGGGAAGTAGTGTTGTAATATTTAATATACGTATTTGACAGTAGGAAGCATAGATGAAGCAAAAACTTGAACGCTTGGTTTGCTTGCTGCTGAATTTCTCTTGTGAAAATTGGTCTTAAGAGAAAAAAATTGTATGTTCCAAAAATTGTGGGGTTGGCCCCAAACATTGAGAGCTCTCTTCCCAGACAGAGTAATCTGAACTTTATGAATCAGGGAGTGCCTTTTGTCCCTCCCACAGAGTTGAAAAGTGCTGTGAAACTTGTTTGGATTTTTACCATCATTTCTCTGGATTCAGCTATAAATGAACAGATTTCCTAGTTTGGTGAAAAGCATAATCATCCCAACCCCATAAAGTCAAAGTATAGAACACCAATTTAGATAATAAAAATATGTCTTCAGTCTAATAATATGTATTGTGCATGGGTTTTGGGGACACACGCACCGTGGTTTGCTTGGCACTACACTTTGTTGAGCTTTAGGTAGCAAGTGACTTTTTCAGTCCAGCCTTTTAATTGTTTTCCTTCTGTTCTCCTGCTGATTACTGAACTGTTCATTCTTTAAACCTCTCCAACTGGACAGATGCTTGTTGGTTTTTAATATGATGTTAAGCTATTGCCCTGTTCTTTCAAGATGGCTGGCCAGTGTATGTGATTCCTCCTTCTTGAATTTTATTCTCAAATAATAAGAGATGGGTTTGGACTAGTTAGTCCTTGTTCGTCCGGTTAACTTTATGGGTCACTGCAGTTTTGAAGCCAAGTCTATGATATCTATGGTTTTATTGCTGATCTTATAGCCCTTTTTATGTACTTTAGAATCTCTTTTAAATTATCATTGTCTGGAAGCTTTCCCATTGGTATTGCAGGTTAGTGCAGGATATAAATATTTTTAAAGGTAATTATGAATTCTTTTGAAAACCTAGATGTAGAAACAGAGATATAGCTTGAGTAAAGCATGCGGAGTTTGTATTATAGCCGCAGTTTATGGCCAGAGATAAAGTGTTGAACTCTACAGTTGTTTAGACTCAGTCGCTACTCGCTACATTCCTATCAGCAGACAGAAAAGGAAGAAGAAAAGGGAAACTTATTAACTTCACACAGAGAAGTAGCTTGCTAGATTTGAGCTGTTTGTGGCATGCAGAGAAAGCCACGTTTGGTATGTGAAGAGATTATTTTTATTTTACAGAGGAACATTCAGTAGTGTCTCCCTATCTGAAGTCTATGGTTACATCTGTAGACATAAGTGAGGACAAGACCTCTGTTACAGTAGCTCATTCTAATAGCATGCCATAACAACACGAATGCCTTTTCAAACTGTTTGGGTGTATATAGTAGATGGCCGTACACCTCTGAATAGATACTATCTTGGCAGAAGAATCACAGCAATGCCATATTATCCTGCTCTGATGGAGTAGTACGGAAGCCTTGGACCAGATTTAAAGAAGACAAGTTGCAGCACCTTCTACAAGTTTTCAGAGGAGGAACCACATCATAGACTTCACCCCTATAGTCCAGAACAGGGGTCCAAACAGGGTGCCTACTGACAACTTTTTTGGTATTCACTAAGTGTTTTTAGAAAGTTGACTTTTGCCAAGCACAACTTCTTATTGGCCATGGGAGATGGGATTGACTGCAGATATATTTTTTTAAAATGTTGCTTTGATAGCAGCTGCCACCACAGCACAAGAAGCTTCACTGTGTAAATGAAGGAAAGCTGGGGCAACCATTTGTAGCTCGCTCAACCTCCTACAGCAGCCATTTTGTTGCTGTGTCCACCACACTATGTCAGAATTCCAAAGATGCCCACGGATTCAAAAAGGTTGGGAAACCCTGGGCTAGAGGTTCTTATGATGGGATGGCATGGCACTACTCCCATGCCACTAAAATAGCATAAAAACTAAGGAAGTAAAGTAGAAGAAGAAGAAGATATTGGATTTATATCCCGCCCTCCACTCCGAAGAGTCTCAGAGCGGCTCACAATCTCCTTTACCTTCCTCCCCCACAACAGACACCTTGTGAGGTGGGTGGGGCTGGAGAGGGCTCTCACAGCAGCTGCTCTTTCAAGGACAACCTCTGCCAGAGCTATGGCTGACCCAAGGCCATGCCAGCAGGTGCAAGTGGAGGAGTGGGGAATCAAACCTGGTTCTCCCAGATAAGAGTCCGCACACTTAACCACTACACCAAACTGGCTCTCATCAGTAGTACTGATGTTGTTCAGCTGTCTTTTCAACAGAGGTGTTTTCACCTTTCAGATGTTTAAGATTTTTAAGCAAGTAATTTTGTAAGTTGGATTGCCTTAGTGCTGTGGTAGTATGCAGTTATGAGAACCTAGCCCCATTCCCTTACTCAGATGCTAGATTTTCCCTCCATTTTTTCTTCCTTTCTGCCTGAGCAGAACTGTTAGATGTTTTCTTCTTATTTGAAGGTTTATGGCTGTCCCACCTGTTACTTTATTGTGTTGGGGGGGGGGGGGTTGTATTTTGTGTGTGTGTGTTGATGCTGGCTTAGCCCAGGTACTTGAGGGAAGAGGCAAGATCACCTTCCTAACTTAAATTTCTGAAAATGGCATATGTGAGGCTTTTTAAAGTTCAAGACAAAATATTTAAGGTTGGGTGAAATCACAGATAATATGAGGGGAAAAGGTTGGGTGGAATCACAGATAATATATCACAGGTAAATCAATAATGAACTTTCAGGTAACTTAGTAATTTCACATTCATAAGTTTCCAGCTAGTGAGAGTTCTTAAGCTTTTCACAAAGTCTTAGAATCTTAGAGATGAAAGTCTTTGTGTTTCCTAAACACTCCAGTACCCAGCTTACTTCTCTGAACAATCCAGGGATCACTCCACTCTTTACAGCTATCTCTCTTTCTACTGAGCAGGGAATCTCTTCTCTAACTAGAAGATCTATTCCTTTTCCTGGCCCAAATGGAGGTCTTCACTGATCCACCCTCTCCTCCTTGCCAACATTCCCAGTCCTCAGTCAGTATGAAACTGTTTCCAGTCAGAACTAAACTCTCAGAGTTAAACTTCCCACAGTCAGAGCTAAGCCTAACTGAGTTCTCTTCAGCAGTCAGTTCTTAAGTTTTTCTTCTCAATTGACATTAACCAATCAAATTCCATTAAGCAACCTGTCACTCAGGGCTCTCTGGCTCTGTGAGGTATTATCTCTTTACAATCCATTACATCAGGGGTGGCCAACGGTAGTCAGTAGTCTCTCTTCAGCTTTTCAGGGTTCCCCCCCACACACACACACACTTGGAAATGGACATCTGATTCTTTTTCTCTCCCCCCCCTTTCTTTTTTTTTGCTATACTCATATCAAGGGGACCCATTCCTAAATGGGCTATGTATATTAGAAAGTTGCTCTTTTGTTTCTCAGGCCCCTCTTATATTTGTGCATTTTGAGGGATTCTTAGCTGCTTGCAGTTCTGAGTGTGTCTGGAAGACAGCATAATTCATTTCAGTTACCTTTATTGGCATTAAAAGAGGGTTAAAAGAGGAAAAATAGATGTACACACATATGCATACAAATAGATAAAACATGCCAACATGAGTCAAGACAAAAGAATGTTCTAAAAGGTCTAAAATCTTTTTAAAAAATAAGTCAAAAGTCAGTCTGTCTAATACAAATTTAAATTATCAATATCAAGAGCCCCGTGGCTCAGAGTGGTAAAGCTGCAGTTCTGCAGTCGGAGCTCTCTGCTCACAACCTAAGTTCAATTCCAACGGAAGCTGGGTTCAGGTAACCGGCTCCAGGTTGACTCAGCCTTCCATCCTTCTGAGGTCAGTCAAATGAGTACCCAGCTTGTTGGAGGGTAAGTGTAGATGACTGGGGAAGGCCATGGCAAAACCAGCCCGTAAAAAGTCTGCCGTGAAAACATTGTGAAAGCAATGTCACCCCAGAGTCAAAAACAACTGGTGCTTGCACAGGGGACTACCTTTTTAAAAGAGGAAAAAATAGATGTATACACATATGCATACAAATAGATAAAACATGCCAACATGAGTCAAGACAAAAGAATGTTTTAAAAGGGTCTAAAATCTGTACAAAAATAAGTCAAAAGTCAGTCTGTCTAACACAAATTTAAATTACAAAACATTACTCCGTATAAGAGCAGCCTGCAAAAACTTTGCCACAGCATCAGTTGTTTTCCCATCTTTGCTATTTAATAGATACAGCAGTTTATATGAATTAGAAAGCTCTAAAATACTATCAAGGATTAATGATAAAATGCTGCACTAATATTAACATAATAGCAGCATTCTAATAACACGAGACACAGTTTCAATGAACCCCCTTGCACAAGGGCATAGTCTGCTAGCAAAAGGTGTACTGTTAAATCTCCTAGTTAAAATCGCTGAAGGGAGGGCATTGAACCTAGCAAGAGAAAAGATTCTGCCTAATGCTGGAGCCTGAAGTTGGTAAAGCAGCTAGCAGGAAGGCCCAAAGTGGGCATGATCCCATGACTAAGAGGGGAGCATGTTTTATTAGCAGCATTGTCTGGAAGACATAAGGTTACGTACACTGCTTTGATATATTAGCCTTTTGTGTTTTTTAAAATACTAGATGTTCACTTGCTGCAATAGATAACTGGTAGGAGACCAAAGTTCTCAAGTCCAGTGGCACTTTGAAGACCAACAAAGTTTTATTCAAGGTATAAGCTTTTGTGTGCGCACACACTTTTTCAGATCTTGCAGCATGCATGCATGCATGCATGCACAACAAAAGCTTATACCTTGAATAAAACGTTATTGGTCTCAAAGGTGCCACTGGACTCTAACTTTGTTCTGCTGCTTTAGACAAGAGATGTTGGATTCATTTGTTACAAGGGTTGGATCTTATTGGGTTAGGTGTGCTATGCAGAGAGGTGTAGTAGGCATGGAGATACCAGTGTTGGTGATGAGACGGGAAACCTAGGTCTCAGTTCCATCCAGGAGGATTCAGTCCAGGAGGATGCAAAGAATAAATGGACATAAGTCTGACAACATTCAGTTGATGTCCTAAGAGCAGCAGTGCTCTTACAAAGGAATTTCAGAGGGAGATTAGAAAGAGAGATTGCTGAATTGCAATTGATTGCATCCTCCTGGACTGAACGGAGAGCTAGTTTTCCTGTCTTATTACCAATGTGCGCCGTTATCATTTGGCATCTGAAATCATGCCACTCTCCAAGATATAAGGACCAATCCAAATGTTTTAATTCCTAATCATGGTCTTTTTGAAAAAAAATAAATCCAGTTAGGAACAGAGAAATCCATTTAACCCCACCCCACCCCCCAAAAAAATCTTTTCAGAATAAACCAAAATAAGTTTCTCAATGTACGTTGCACTTGTCATAAGAATCCATCCACCCACCCTCCCTCCCTCCAAAGAAGAAGTGTGCTTGCACAGAAAAGCTTATACTTGGACTAAAATGTTGCCATGGGAGTCCAACACTGTTCATGTTCTCATTCTCTCTCTCCCTCCCCCCTTCCTCTCCCCACAAGAGAAGAAGCTGTCACAGAGAAGCAGGCAAAAGGGGATTCTGTGTGTGTTAGAGAGAGAGAGGCAGAGAGTGAGAGAGGCAGACTTGTCTTCGTATCTCTCCCGCACAAAGCAGCCACGGAGCTCCCCATGTGCCTGTGTGTGCGAGGGAGGGGGAGAGGCAAAAGGCAAGAAGCAAAGGAATACGAAGCAGGAAGGGATCTAGAAAAAAAAAGCAAGGTATGGTGCAGCTGCGGTAGTAGCCCTGAAAAGGAAGCAGGAGGACAAAGTTGCTTGGGGGGGATAGATTTGAACCCTATGTGGGCTGGATGCAGCTCATGAGCTGCGCATCTGACACCCCTGTTTTAAACCAACATGGCTACCCAACTGAATCTTATCTGGTAGGAGACCTTCATGCTTATTCACCTGCATCAAGAAATGATCTTTTAGTGCATAAGCTTTTTGAAATCACAGTTCTTTTGTGTGGCAAAAGATAAGCTTTTTGAGGCTGCATCAATATTAAAATGTTTTTAATACTCAGAGGTCAACAAGTTTATTGTCAAAGGATTACCTTTTTTAATAATAAAAGATATTAGTAGGGGGGAATGTTTTTTAAATTTTCAGGAGAAAATGTTAAAACTAAAATTTTTATGGAATCTGACTGCATAGATATTCCACAGCACAAGCCGGGGTTTTATTTCTGTTTCTGGTTCCATGAAGGAAAAATACTATATGATTCTTTGCTGCTCCTGAAAAGTTGGACAGAATTTAAAATATTAACTATTATAATAAGTGGAGGTAGAGTTATGTAGTCACAGCTTTTATGTGTAAGTGGTGAGAATGCCTAAGTATGTTTTACGGAAAGGTCATAAGATAAATTAATAGAATGATATGGCACATCCAGCCATTAAATCCCAACATTCTATTTGGGGTTAGTTAAAAAAAAAAACTCAAGCCTTTATTATTATAGTATAATTGATCTGTTGACCAAAGCAAAACTAACAGTGGTCAAGAACTGGTATAGTTTTAAAATCCTATCAGACAAATGAATCAGCAAGATTCAGTAGATCACAGAACGATCAAAATCAACATGCAGTGATACAGTTGAAATCTGCCAGGCAACAAAAAGCAAACTGAATTAGAGATCATTTGTTGGCTAGAAAAAGAAGATTGGAGTGGATATTAATGCTTCTAGTTGTTCAATTTTGTCTGTTTTATAATTCTTAGACATATATAGAGAGTTCACTTTGTTCTTTACCTTTGTGTCGAACTTGTATTTAATAGTTAGTTTTAAGATTGGGGTTTTCCCCTTCAAAATAGAACTGTGACCTTATGAATGGTTATTGATTACATAGAAATATCAGGTTTCCAGATGACAGTCATTTCAGCTCAGTTTGTTAATACTAAGATTATTGATATTGTGACTCTGGTAAGTAAGTACTCATCTTAGAACATACATGTGTGTGCTTTTAGAGACTGGTTATTTTGGTACAGCTCAGATTTACCAGTGGACCTTCTTATGGTAGCTTGAATTGTGTGTGTTTACTTCCGATTCTTAAGTGCTTCCTGCTTTCTGATAAACCAATCTTTATATTGGGTAAAACATGACATTTGTAAAATGTGAGTAGAAGACCAAATGTCTAGCACAGAGCACTTACCCTGGTAAGTAGTCTGTGCTTTGGCTTCCTGTTCTGCACCATCAAAATGCACCATTAGATATAGTGTCTGCTCCGACCTGCCTTACATCCATATTAATATAATGTACAAATGGAGTCTACATGGACAGAGTTCAGTATTAATTGACTTGCACATAAAGTAGCTAATTGGTAATTAAAGATACTTCTGGAAATAATTTGTGTTTAATTTTTCATGACTAGCTCTTGGTGCTTGTTATGGTCCCTTCAAATAGAGTTAATAGAATGGACCTATAGCCTCCTACCACTTCACCATATTGTTTCCTTAACAAAGCTCTGAATTACGTCTTCGTACAATGGGTTGTCTTCTTGTCCCAAAGGCACTTAGGAATGTCTCCATTCTAAGTAACTGAAAAGAAACTCTTGTTTCAAATTTGCTCAACTATGTTCTTGTAACATGATCTGCCACGACATAAAGGCTTCTTTCAGCCATGCTCCTTGTCTTGCTTGAATGCCACTATAATTGTGAAGCAAAGGCTGTCTTTTGTGTACGTACGACAATTTAAGAATGGTATGAATGGTACACCATTTGTCTTTTTAAAGGGAGCTTTCCATCAGCAGTGCTAAGAATCCCATAGGAAGACTGAATCCAGGGACCTTGTGTGGTTAAGACATTTGCAATACTAGATTTACTTTCGAAAGTTCAGGAACAGCTTGACTGTAATCCCCTCAATCTGGTCAAAGCCCCAGTTGCAGAGGGAGCTGTTTCCAGAGTCGTTCCTCCATGAATATTGTCTATAACACCAGGGTCAAAGGGGAAAACAAAAGTAATGTTATAGAACATCAGCATCTTTTGTATAGAATATATATGCTGGTTTTCATGCAATCAGCTTTGGGAGGGGGGAAGGGAATAAAATCCCAAGTGACGCTGATGCAGCCCAACAAGCAAATGTAAACAGAAATGATGTTTTTCCCCCTGTATCTCCTTGCCTGAATATGGCTATATCTTCCATTCTTAGTGAAAATAGTGGAAGGCAACATTAAAGGTTGCGGGTGGGGGGGGTTTGGGGGGCATACTTTTCTTTCTGATCATGTCTTCTGATATGTAAGGCTTGAATTTTCATAGTATTGCCACACCTGATTTCTTGTTCGCTAAAAATTAGCTGCTTTCTGAGAATCATTACAAAAGACAATTTTTGAAGCATGCTGGCAAGTAATTTCTATCCTGCTGCTTCTAACCACCAGTGAGGACTCAGTGCACACTAAAAGTGAAATGTAAAAGATAATTTTAAATGCAATTAAAGCAATAAAACATTTGGCTGCGGAAAATAACAACCTTATAGTGATTTGTGAGATTGTTATGTCTGCATGTGGATGACTTTAAAGCTTAAATAGAAGGAAGGATACAGCAAAGTCACTGTGTTCACCACCATCACCATTAATAACCAAGTCCTTAAGATCCCCCAAGTGGGCTTTCCTGACTGACTAGAACTAGGACTTAGACAAGCCGAAGACAAGCATGAGGGTCTGGAGCTTGGTTCCCTTCATTTCACTTTTAAAGAAACTGGACTGAAGTGGGCTGTAGACCAGAGATCCCTAGCCTCTTTCAGCCTCTGGGCAGTGAGCACCTTGGAAATGGTGATATAGTACAGTGGGTGCAACCCCTGAATGGGTGCCAGAAAACGGCTGCTTTACAAGGCAAAGCCAGCCACAAAATGACTGCCACAGCTTACCTTCAGTCGCACAGTAAAGATCCTTGTGCTGCGATGGCAGCTGCTTTTTTAAAAAAACCTGCACAGCCAATCAAATCTCCAGTGGTTAATCAGAAGCCTTGCTGGGCAGAAGTTCCACCTGGCCCTGCTCATTCTCTAAAAAACACTTGGTGGGGCACCAGGAAAGGTGTCAGCAGGCATCATGGTGCCTGTGAGCACCACAGTGGGAACCCCTGTTGTAGAGTATCGCATGCATGACCTCCAGTCCAAATCTTTTCAAAGCAGCTCTTCAGAGATGAGCCACGCAGAGGGGGTTTAGTCAAGGGTTGGCCATAGAGTTGTCCTTGAAAGATGTGCCTGAGTGATCACACTGTGCACATCTAATACGGTTAGTGCTTCCTGCATCCTTCCAGTGGTGCTTTCCACACCATCTTATATGTGAGGCTTTATTCCTTCGCAGTTTTAAGGAAGGCCAGGGAGGGAGATGGATTGGTTAAACCCAGATCCTATCCCTGCCCCTTAATCCATGGAAAATGTTATGGATTTCAAAAAGATTGGATCATAGAAGGGAGCAAAGTCAAAATAATGAAAGAGCTACCAAAACAAGTGATTAATGACAGGAAGAAATACAAGAAGTTAACAGACAAATTACGTACAGAGGGCACAAGATTCAGATGGATACTACCTGAGGGTCTCGGCTTTGAAAAACATGGAATAAGGATTACAATAAAGAGCGAACAAGAGATGTATAGCTTTTTTGAAGAGAATAAAAAGTCTACATCATAATGGAGTACAAGCTATTATCTTGGAACATAAATGGACTAAATTCACCACAAAAAAGAAGAACAACATTTCATTGGATTAAAAAGCAAAAATGTAACATAATATGTTTACAGGAAGTTCATATACAACAAAAAGACCGTAAATATTTGTGGAATAAAAATTTGGGGCTGGAATTTTTCTCATTGGCGGAACAAAAGAAAAGAGGGGTAGTCTTCTATATTAAAGAACAATTACAACCAAAACTAATATTTAAAGATAAGGAAAGAAGATATATTGCTGTAGAAGTGATAATTGAGGCGAAAAAAACGTTATTATTAGGATTATATGCGCCCAATGGAGCGAAAGGTACGTTTTTTAAAGAAATTAATTGACAATTAGATGAAAAGACATATGACCAAATTTTGATGATGGGCGATTTCAATGGGACAATACAAAACAATAGTGATAGATCAAGTCAAAAGAAGAATGACAAAGAGGGGAAACTACCAAACTCTTTCTTTGAGTTGGTCAAACAAGAAAATTTGGAAGATATATGGAGAAAATTCAGTCCTGAAGTAAGAGACTATACTTTCTTTTCAGCTAGACATAATTCTTTTTCTAGAATAGATATGTTATGGGGTTCCAAGACTTTGGGCCTTATAACTAAAAAAGTAGAGATTCTACCAAAGGTTTGTGCAGACCATAACCCAGTATGTTGGATTACAAAATTGCAAACGAAAACAAGAAGATGGAGAATTAACGAGGACTTGCTACAAGATATTGTGACATTTTTAGAAAAGGAAACTGCGGCTTTCTTCCAAATAAATGAAACTGATGACATGGAATTTCAAACAGTATGGGACACTTATAAAGCAGTAATGAGAGGAATATTAATTACATTGAACAATAAAGATAAGAGGGCTAAAGAAGAACGGCTGTTAACATTACAAAATGAAATAAGTAAAAAAGAAAGGGAATTGAAAAAAAGGCCTGGGAAAAAGAAATTAATAAAAGAAATTACAATATTACAATCACAAGTAAGACATTTGCTGAATAAAGAACTAGAATGGAACTTTTCGAAGTCTGAAACAGAAATCGTTTGAAAGTGCGAATAAACCTGGAAAGTATTTGGCTTGGCAACTGAAGAAGAAGAAAGAAAATAAAACTATTAATAAAATTATGGTTGGTGGAAAAATAATAGTCGATCAAGATGGAATGAAAAGAGAATTTTTTAAATATTATGCAAATTTATTCAAGGGTGTGAAAATAAAGAAAGGAATAATGGAAGAGTATCTACGGAATTTTCAAGTGGCACCTTTGAATGAGTACATGAAAAAGACTTTAAATGACCCAATAGAGAAAATTGAAATCGAAGCAGCAATAAAAGCAATGAAAGAAGGTAAGGCCCCTGGGCCAGATGGATTTACATCTAAATTTTATAAAATCCTCAAGGACGAGATAACACCCAAACTGATGAAATTGTTAAACACGATAAGAGAAAATGGAAAAATTCCAAATACTTGGAAGGAAGCTGTAATTTCTTTGATTCCCAAAGAAGATAAAGATGTCACAAATGTAAAGAACTATAGACCAATTTCTTTGCTAAATAATGATTATAAGATCTATACAAGAATTTTGGCAGAACAATTGGAGCAATATTTGATTAATTTTATAAAAAAAAGACCAAGCCGGATTTCTTCCTAAAAGACAGATAAGAGACAATGTAAGAGCTGTTATAAATGTTGTGGAATATTATGAGAAACATCCAGAAAAGGAAGCGGCTTTATTTTTTGTGGACGCAGAAAAAGCCTTTGATAATTTAAATTGGGACTTTATGTTTGTAGTAATGGAAAAAATAAATTTAGGGGAACATTTTATAAAGATGACGAAAGCAATATACATGGAACAATATGCAAAATTGTGTATAAATGCAGATCTCACAAAAGAGCTGAAGGTAAGCAAAGGTACAAGACAAGGATGTCCGTTATCACCATTGTTGTTTATAATGACTCTTGAAATTCTACTACAACAAATACAGAATGACAACGAAATAGAAGGATTAAAAATTAGAGGATTCTCTTATAAATATAAAGCCTTTGCAGATGATAATATGTTCATAACAGAGAATCCGATCCAAGTGTCACCGTTGCTGTTAACTAAGATAAAAGAATATGGAGAATTAGCAGGACTATATATAAATAAAGAGAAATTGAAATTTTTATGTAAAAATATGGATTCTCACAGTGTTTGATGTGCTTGTCTTTTACTTCAGCATCCTTGTATCTCCTTAACGGGAAGTGTGTTATACCAACTCAGAAACAGAATTCCAATTCGCAAGCACAATTGTCTTGCTCATTGGTTGCACCATTTTATATCCTGTAATCTGCCTTAAGTCTCAAATGAGAATTACAGACTATAAATGAAATAAAATATGGGGCAAAATGCTTGTTGGGCTTGTTCATTTGTTTTTAAATCCTGTAATTTGCTACAATTACCTTCTGGAGTAGATGCAGAGGGTGTAAGGCTGTTTTATTCCAGAGTGCATTTGATGGAGTAAACTATTTTGACTAATTTTTTAGTTTAAAAAGTTCTTGTTACTTTGTTCATGATGTTTTTGTGCCCTTTGTAAGCCACCTTGAGTTTGAAGAGATAAGGTGAGGTACAAATGTTTTAAATAAAGCTATACTTTGCCGTGCACGTGTGTGTACTTTAGTGCGTTTAACTGACTGATGTTGCTGAATTTACACATTTATAGCTATGGGTATTTTTTTAGTAGTATGCATGAATATAGATGAACTAGTCAAGGGTTGGCCATAGAGTTGGCCTTGAAGGATGAAGGATTTAATCCCTTCTGATAGAAGATCTTTTATACTGTCATCTTCAGTCACATGTTTCTGAATAGTCTGTTTGCTGTGATCCTTAGCAGAGCAAGAGAAAACAGATGTCTCATCATACTGCCAAGGTTTTTTTTTTCCTCTTGCATGTTAGGAACAGTTCCTCACACAGGGAATTTTTGTTAATTAGTTTCAGATGATGACTGAGAGTTTTCTGTCGGGTAGGACTCCCAGTCTCCAGTTTTTCTACCTGTTGGTTTCTTTTTCTTATAAATGTTACACATAGCTTTGATGGTGGTTAGATATTTAATCTCTTTAGTGCCTCGGAGAATAATAGAATTAGCTTGATTTTATTGTTTTTGAGAAAAGACAAATAAGAGAGCAGATTGTAACACTGAAATTAAGCATTTTGTTCTATGTTAACTTTATAATGACAGAAGATATCTTCCTGCAAGATGTGAATGCTATAATGCAGGGGTGGCTAACGGTAGCTCTCCAGACAGGTTTTTTTTTTGCCTACAACTCCCATCAGCCCCAGCCAGCATGGCCAATGGATGGGGCTGATGGGAGTTGTAGGCAAAAAACATCTGGAGAGCTACCATTGGCCACCCTTGCTATAATGTGCCAGGGTTTGTTTGTTTGCTTGCTAGATAACACATGCTGTATTCATATTACTGAAGCAAATAGTACATAGTCTGAATAACCGAGTATCCTATAGTTAGGTTTGTTATATTCCCTCAAATATTCCCTCTTGTGTCTTTCCTAATCAGATTCTCTTTGGTTGACCCAAGACATGCAAAGGTCACTTTCACCTTACATTTCATAAAGGTTTATATGGTAACCCCTGAACTGTATATATTTCACATGTATGAATTCATGCTCTATGCATCTTATGACAGTAAAAGCTGAATTGTTTATTCTCTTCCCTGAGAAAGAGAAAATGGTATTTCCTGTGGAAGGACGGCATTTAAAAGAAATGTGATGGCCAGAACTCTGCTTGGAGTTCAACTGAGCTAATCACTGGCTCCGCCTCCCAGTCCCCAGATATTTCCTGAGTCAGATCTGGCCACCCTAGTGCGCAATGTATGCTGCCCTGACTTCCTAGGAAGAAGCTTGGATTACAAATGAAAGTGAAGGGAAAGCAGGGAGAAAACTTTTATCAACATAGGCTTGGAGACACTGCATAATGTCCAGTCTCCCACCTCCAGAAACTGGTTTGAGGAGTAGAAATTGAGTATGTCACTGGCCCATTATTATGGACAATTGGAAGTGCATTCTAGTTATGCAGCAGAAGCTTTGGATCCAGGGAATGGGTTTTGACAAGCTAAGGAAAAACTGTGCAGAGAAAAGCTAAAGCAAATGGAAGTTTTGCGAAACCTGGCTCCCCTCCTCCCCCGGAAGTTTCAAACTCTTGTTTCAAGCTCAGTGGCGAGCCTTTCCTGTCCATAAAAGAAAATGAGAAATGGCAGAAAACTGATGAAGCTGCATGGTGATGGCAGGAGCTCTACTGAGATGAAACACGAAAGAAAAACGAGCTACAAAGGATGATCGCATCTCAAAAGCTAGACTGTGGAAGTATAAAGTCAGAAAAAAAAACCATCAAAAGACTTGTGAGGAATAAAATGTACATTAGAAGAGGAAAAAGCTATAGCTTCCTCCAAACCGTGTGTCCTGATCCCATCGTGTGAAAGTTTATGGAAAGAAAGTTGGCCTTGAGTGAGTTTAAGGCTGCAATCCTAAAAACACTAGGCAGTTCAGTGAGATTTACTTCTGAGTATACATGCTTAGGATGGCACTGTAATGGTATCATCCTAAACAAAGTTAACCCTTCTAAATCCATTGAAGTCTGTGGGCTTTTTCCCCCCCTTTGCTGTAAAGTCACAACTGACTTATGGCAACCCTGTAGGTTTTCAAGGCCAGATAGATAGAGGTGGTTTTCCATTGCCTACCTCTTTAGCATGATGCTTCAAAGAGCCGCAGTAGATCTAGATGATGACGATGGTGTCTACATCCGCTATCGCACCGATGGCAGCCTGTTCAACCTGAGGCGACTAAAGGCACACTCCAAGACAATGGAAAAACTCATCCGAGAGCTACTGTTTGCTGATGATGCTGCACTCGTCTCCCACTCGGTATCAGCTCTGCAGCATATGACGTCCTGCTTTGCAGAGGCTGCCAAGCTATTCGGCCTAGAAGTTAGTCTGAAGAAGACAGAAGTTCTCCACCAGCCTGCACCCCAGGAAGATTATCACCCTCCCTGCATCACTGTGGGTGAATCAGTTCTGAAGACAGTCCAGCAGTTCAGCTACCTGGGGTGCATCATCTCCTCAGATGCCAAGATCGACAAGGAGATTGACAACAGGCTGGCAAAGACAAACCGTGCATTTGGCCGACTGCACAAAAGAGTGTGGAGCAACAAGCATCTGAAAAAAGGCACAAAGATCAATGTTTACAAAGCGGTTGTGATGACAACCCTCATCTATGGCTCCGAATCGTGGGTTTTATACCGTCATCACTTGCGACTCCTTGAGCGCTTTCATCAGCGCTGCCTTCGCACCATCCTCAACATCCACTGGAGTGACTTTGTGACCAACACTGAAGTCCTCAAGCGGGCAGAGGTTACCAGCATCGAGGCACTGCTGTTGAAGACGCAGCTGCGCTGGGCAGGGCATATTTCTAGGATGGAAAACCACCGCCTTCCCAAGATTGCCCTGTATGGCGAACTCTCCACCGGCCATCGAAATAGAGGGGCGCCAAAGAAGAGGTACAAGGACTCCTTGAAGAAATCCCTTGGCACCTGTCGCATCAACCATCACCAGTGGTCTGACCTAGCCTCAGATCGCAAAGCATGGAGGCACACCATCCACCAGGCTGTCTCTTCCTTTGAGAACGCACGCATAGCTGGTCTTGAGGACAAAAGGAGATTGAGGAAGAATCGCACTGCTACAGCACCAACCCCAAATCAGACTTTTCCCTGCAGCCGCTGTGGCCGGACCTGCCTGTCCCACATTGGTCTTGTCAGCCACCAGCGAGCCTGCAGCAGACGTGGACTATTGCACCCTTCTTAAATCTTCGTTCGCGAAGCCAAGCCGAGAGAGAGAGACCTCTGTGTAACAGCCCTAGGCTTCCTTGGTGATGTCCCATTCAAGCACTAACCAGGGCTAAAACTTCCAAATCCAGTTAAATCAGTGGGCTTGGAAGAATATGAGTCTGCTTTGGATGGCACTGTAATATAGCACCCAGAGTGTCTTCCTGAGAAAAGGTGAAGAGGATTCCAGACAGTGGAGAGTTCTGCCTCCACATGGGATGATGGAGATAAACCATGTGCCTGCAAAATAGTGTGATTACTAGAATGTGAAAGAAATGTTCAAAAAAGATTAGTTTCATCTTAAATAGATAGAGGAGTCAACTGACTGCAACAGTGATTCAGTTTAATGTCAGGGATGGGTATTCTCTTACAGAAACAGTGGTCTGGATTGGGAGTATATTTTGCCATATAAACTGATACTTTTTGTGGGTGGTAAGACAGTCTTGTAATCCACCACTTGCAAACAAAAGAAGTCAAGAGTTGTAGGATAAATGGCCATGAGCATCATATAAGAAATCCAATAGGACAGAGCATTAGAGTTGAATGACTTTTCTCACAAGTTTTCTTTAAGTGTGAAACTCTTGGGTACATTTTAGCTGTAGTCCTCAGAACCATTTCCTGGAAGTAAACCAAAGTGAAAAGTGCCACCAAGTCACAGGAGACCTATGGTGACTCTGTAGGATTATCAAGGCAAGACATGTTCAGAGGTGGTTTGCCATTATTCACCTCCATGTCATGACCCTGGTATTCCTTGGAAGTCTCCCAAAACAAATACTAGCCAGGGCTGACCCTGCTTAGTTCCAAAATCTAGCTAGCCTGGGCTAATCCAAATCCAGCCCTATCCAGGTCAAGGTAACGGATGTGTGTTTCTTATGTGCTGTTATGGCTGAAATATCGAAAGCAGGTACAGAGTTTTATAGAAGTTTTTGTTTTAAATCAACTCTTACCTTCAATAGATATCTGGAAGCAGGGGATCAGGAATACTATTAATAAGAAAAATGAACTCCTATGAACAGCTTTGGAAAGGAACAATAAACTCAAGCCTGTAAATTGAGGCAATGGCATCCTGTTCTGTTGAACTATGCCAATAAGAATATTAGACAAAGTTTTGTTTTGATATTAAATTTATTTCATGGAAATGGATAATCTGGTACAATAAACATATTTATGTTTGTGGATCATTTAAGTGCTCTTTTGTATTTTTCTCTTTTTGTACAATAAAAATGTGTGCATTTGTGCTATAAAAATCTAAAGGTTATGCTACAGGGTTTCATGCTGTCTATATAGATTCCGTGTTTTCCACATGCCTGCTTCATATTCTATCATCTGTTATGCTTTGAGATAATTAATCAAAAAACATTTCCAGAGCAATGATGGGAATGCTAAGATTGAAGTAATTCCTGCACAGACCTGGTACTTGTGCATGATGGTATTTTGTTTTGGAAAGCATAAACGCATGAATTAATGTAACAGTGCTATATCAAAAGGGCTCATTAGCAACTGCCTGTTACAACTGATTACTGACATATCTAAAGAGGAGCCTAGTTTGGAAATGACCAAACCACATTTATGGAACAGAAGAGGCTATAAACACATATATGCATCGCAACTCTTCCCCTTCTTTGCGTTCATTGCCCTACCCTATACTCTTCCCTAGTTGAAATAAATTTGAGTCTTTATACTGTGTGTGTACATGAGGTGCCTCCCAGAACCCCTTCACTATTTAAAAATTAAGATGGAAGCCATTTCCATCTTCAAATATTCATGCAATTTGCTCCCAAAGCAACTACTTGGATAATTTCTTTTTGTTTGTTAAAAACAAAAAGAACCAGCCTAACCATTAGAACTTTCCACCTCTAACTGTAACATCGTGAAGGAAATGCTTTCCCTTTTACTTGGTTTTCTCTGTTGTGCTTGTTTCCTTTGAACATAATTGTAAATACAGTAATGGCTTACATTGTCGGGAAGGAAGAGCTTCATGTTGCGACCGCCGGTAGCAGTGAATAGATGCAATCATACATTTCGACCACAACTATTATTCTAGAGGCGATCCATTGATGTCCCAGTGCAATATAATAGACTGTTGTTGGATGCCTCAGATTTAAAGGTTTATTGGCAACAGTGTAGCTGGAGCCACTTTTATTCGGCAGCAAAGTAAGCCTCGTGAGGATTACAGTTGCTATTTTATGTTTAAAAATCCCAGTTGGATGTTTCTCCCCTCTCTCAGAAAACTAAATGGCAAAATTTTAATTGCTTTTCAGCAACAAGAGCAAGATCCAACTAATTTATATATCTCCAATTTGCCGCTTTCAATGGATGAGCAAGAGCTTGAGAATATGCTGAAACCTTTTGGGCAAGTTATCTCTACAAGAATACTTCGTGATTCCAATGGCACAAGTCGTGGAGTTGGCTTTGCAAGGTATTATGATAGCTGTCTCTTTTTTCTTCAAAAATGCTTTGATAAATAATAGTAGTGTTAGTACAAAAGAAGAAAAGTTATGTAAAACGGACCAAACTTTACTGTGAAAAGGAGCACAAAGAATAATAGTCTAGTCAAGTATATATTGACTGGTCAAGTACTTATGTCGCTACTCTCTATTGTTATAAGGGGAAAAAATACAGCCAAGTTCTGTTGTAATCTATTTTCATGTTGCTAACTGCAAACAAAATAGAAAAGAATTAATAGCTTTCCTTGCCTTTTATCCTACAACCTTAGAGACAGCCCACGCAATTGCTTAAGTCAAGGGTGGAATTCTAGCAGGAGCTCCTGTGCATATTAGGCCACACCCCATGATGTAGCCAGTCCTCCAAGAGCTTACAAGGCTCATTTTTGTTAGCTCTTGGAGCATTTGCTACGTCAGGGGTGTGTGGGCTAATATGCGAGGGAGCTCCTGTTAGAATTCCACCCCTGGCTAAAGTACTTTAAAATATAAACCTATAGATAATGTTCATCATGGGTTTTTTTGTAGCAGGAACGCCTTTGTATATTAGGCCACACACCCCTGATGTAGCCAATCCTCCTGGAGCTTACAGTAGGCCCTGTAAGAAGAGCCCTGTAAGCTCTTGGAGGATTGGCTACATCAGGGATATGTGACCTAATATGCAAAGGAGTTCCTGCTAAAAAAAAAAAACCCTGATGTTCATTCAGGGCTAGGAAACAAGGAGCCATCATGCCTGCCTTTGCTGTCAGCGAAAAATGTCAATGTAATTGGTTCTTTAGAATTAAAAATCTAGGTTGTCACCTGCACAAGGACAAACATAGAATATTTAATTCTATTTCACCATAGCTAGGTAAGCAGTTGGTTGACTCATCCACCTCTGATGCAGGATACTAACCCTTTATTTCCTCAACATGAGAGCCAGAGTTGTGTAGTGGTTAGAGGGTAGGACTAGGATGTAGTATAGGACTAGGACTAGAGTGTAGGACTAGGTTCAAGTCCCCACTCTGCCGTAGATGATCACTTGGTGACCCTGGTACAGCTACTCCCTCTCTAGGTCTAACCTACCTCCAAGGGTTATTGTTGTGAGGACCAAGTGAAGTTGGGGCAAATAATGTTGTAAGCTGTTTTGCGTTCCTGTTGGGGAGAGAAGCAGAGTAGGGAAACTGCAATAACATCACATTTCTTGGTTGAATATTTTACTCAGCGATTCTTGACAAAAACCAAAAGCCAAAAATAACTGGTTAAAACAGCATGTTCACATAACCATCATTTGTACTTTATTAGCTGAGAGTCTAATCTTCCTTTTTTAAAATTAGTTGCCATATGCAGTTACAAAACTTGGCAAAAGTTTGTTTTGTTCCATTTAGATGTTTTTGTTAGGTATCCAGTTTATTTTCATACCATATGACTATTTTGAAGCTGGGGAAAACTAGCTGGGTGAATCAGATACGAAGTATTGATCTGATCCCAAATCCATCTGTCTCCTAAGCTTGTAATCACAGCACCTCTTCTCATTTGAGGAGAGGAGGACATCCTCATGTTTGGGTATGCCTTCTCCCGGAATACTTGAAGGAAAGATATTAGATCATTTTCTTCCCAAGGAGAGGAGTACCTCCTTCTTCAGTTCTTTTTCTCCATCTTTCACATATGCAGGACTCAGAGGAGCTCCAGTTGCCTTTTAGCCTTTTTTTCTGGCCAACGCCAACCTTGCAGGAGAAGCTCAGGGTCTGAGATATTCACCAATTTCTGTCTCCGGTGGGGACAGAGAGACTGGGTTACCACATGGCAAGGTCCTGCCTAAGTCCAGTCTGCAAACCCCAACCACCTGTGCAGTGGCCTTCACATCCCTACGTGATGTCTCCAAGATACTTAAAGGAATGGGGTGACAACTTTGCAAGCCCTAGGGATACCAGTTTGTATCACTGCCCTCATCGGATATCATTGTATCTGCCTTGAGTAGCCATCTTGTGCATGCTGCATTCTCCTGTTCCTGCAATGAGAGAAGAAGAAACAGCAAATGAATGCAGTGGATCTGACCCAACTTGAGATCCGAGCCCAGATGAGAGGGTAGCCAAGTCAGCTCCCACAGAGGATCTCTGGATGTTTGGAGAACCTGTGATTCATATGGCTCAGTCTCTGGAGATAATAGATGTTATTACCTTGGAGCACAAACTCAAAAAAAAAAGATAAGATTCTGAGCCACCTCTGCTTAGAGTCTCCCCGAATTATTGCTTTCCCAGTGTTGGAGAGCCTTGTATACCTCACCCAGGAACTACAGGAAAAGCCTGCATCTCTCCAGCATACCATTTTTAAGTTTTAAATTTATAAATAATTTACATGTGTTTCTGCTTTTAAAATCATAAGGTATTGTTATTGTTGTGTTATGACTGTGAGCCACCCAGAATCCATGTGTTGAGTGGGCAGCATGCCAATTTAAGATAAATAAATAAATACCTCCAGTAGGTTATATAAGATCAAGAAGGAGCCATTTAACTATTTGACAACTCATCCTCTTCCATCCTTCTTGGTTACAGAGGAGATGCAGCCAAAGGGGCATCAAGTCTACCACCTCACTCCCACAGATAAGACAGGGAGCCAACTGGATGTCCTGGGTTGAAAATTGTATTCTTCAGCTTTAGGTTTCAAGATTGCCAACTAGGAAACCATTATGGCTGGTTATCAGCTCTTATGGGAAAGAATTCTTCCATTCTTGGAACTCCTGCTGGAAGATAAGCATCCCTTGCAAAAGGATTTGGCTGAGCAAGCCATGGCAAGCTCCATCATACTCAGGCGCCATGCATGGTTAAGATTAATGGCCTTGCTATGGAGACCAGGTTTAAGATTGAGGACTTGCCTTTTGAAGGTTCCACTGTTTTCCCTTTCAAGGCAGATGAGATGCTTTCCCTGATAAAGTACAAGCAGACAGCTAAGTCCTTAAGAGTCTCACATTTGTCCATGTCTCAATTTAAGCTGAGGTCCTTTGTGATCGAAGCATGGGGCTACAGCGGATAGGAGCCCAAACAATAGACAAGACTGGGAACCGTGCAATCATGGGAACCATTGAAAATGTATACAATCTGTTGTATTTACAAAGAGCTGTATAGACCAATCATAATCATCATATATATCACATATAAATCATTGCACCAAAATATTCCAAAGGTAATTCCCATACAAAAGGTAACTTTTCTCTGTAGTAACTTAAATCCAATATATAAAGTCCTTAATGTTGAGTCAAGTACTACCAGAGAAATCTTGCGTTCATATCATCAGCTGACCAGCAATTGATACAGGAGCCAGTTTTGGAGCCTTTCTTAGAAGCTGGTTAGAAAGCATAGTAATATCCTCATGACCTGCAACTAAAAATTACAGTGTTTGCAGAACGTATACAATAGTATTTCTGTATCCCTGCCATGTATGTCACCCCAACATAGCTACATACTCACTTAAATTTAATGCTGAGGAGAAAAAAATCTTAAATTGGAACACAATTCCTGGCAGAATTTCTTGAATTTTTTTCCTTGGCATGGCGTTCTTAGAGGCATTGAATAACCATAGGTTGAAATAGCAAAGTAACCTAACTGTTGACAAGTCCCTTAAAGGCTTGTGTCACCCAACATATTCATTTCCTGAGGATGGACTAGCAACTCATAAATTTATAAGAAGCAGCTAAAGTCCATACTCTGATTTAGCCCTACCCTTCCTAATGTATTGTACCTGTGAATAAAGTGTGCTTCCTGAATTAACAAAAATTTCAGTGTGTCTGTTCTGTTATATGGGTGTTTCTTGATCCTACCCAATACTGCATATCATAATTTCTCTGGCGAGGATGGAAAATGGCTAGTCAATGGAGCTTCTGAAATAACCCCTGCAATACCCTGAAACTGGCTCCTATATCAATTTGGTTGTCAGCCGATGATGATATGACTGCAAGACGATGAGTTGCCACCATTACCCTACAGCGCCCCAAGATTCTGCAACCCCCCTCCCCCCCCTCCTCAGAGATCCAGAGCCTGTTGAGGACAATGAGGACGGGGCCACAGAGTTCAGTATGCCCCCAAACCTTGGGTTCTACCTGTTCATTTCCTTGTTTTTTTCACTAACAGGATCAAGGAGGAATGAACTGGAAAAGTGAGGCAGCCTAATGCTGAGCTCTTGAAGCAATGGCCTATTCTATTAGAGCTTCAGCTGCCACTTCCCTCATGGCTAGAGCATCATGGCTAGAGCATTTATCAAGGAAGCTCATTGGCTGATGCCGGTTTTAATTCTGTGAAATTTTCCTCAAAGGTTATGGCCTCCATTGTAGTGGCAAGGATGAATTTATGACTGAAAAACTGGACCGTGGATGCTACTTCCAAGGCTAATGCAGCTACATGGCCCTTCCTAGGGGAATAAACTATTTGACGATACCCTGGATGATATCCTTATGGAGACCAATGATAAGAATTAGGCTATGCCCTTTTTTTCCAAGAAAAAGGATAAGCAACAGAAGGAGTTTTACTCCCAGTTCTTAGGCAGCTACAGGACTTTTCCCAGATTCTATATAGACTATAAAAGACTGACCTGGTCCAAGCCAAAGTTTTCCTTTGGGACCAATTCTCAGTCCACCCAGGGCTAAAACTTAGGTAACAGAGGCAACAAACCTCACCCACAATCAATGTTCCCTCTAAACTGCAGGGTCTTCTGAGCAAAAATTCTACTTTGTGAGCTACTGGTATTAAAGTTGTGAGCTGCTGCATAAATTAGCGTGCTCTGGGGTCTTCCTTCCTAAGCTAAGACAAAAATGTGTGAGCTGGAGACTAAAAATCTGTGAGCTAGCTCACGCTAACTCAGCTTAGAGGAAACACTGCCCACAATAATCCTGATGCCAAGCCTCCACTGGTGGGGGGCACACTTCAACTTTTCTGGCAGAAATGGACTGTGTCAATGTCCAGCACCTGGGTGCAACACACCATCAGGCAAAGTTATGCCATTGAGTTGTCTTCCCACGAGATATGAGTGCTTCTTACAGTCCCTTCATTCCAACAAATTTGTTGTATACAAAAAAAAAATCAAAATGAAGACAGTGAAATCAGTTGCAGAGGTGATTATAGCAGAGGGCTTAATGACATCAATAGACCTCGAAGAGGCCTACCTACATGTTCAGTTTTTCCCTACACAGAAGTACCTTCACTTCATTTGAGGAACTGATCACTACCAATCCATGGCCCTGCCCTTCAGACTAGCATCAGCCGTGAGGGTGTTCATGAAGGTGATGGTTGCCCTTGTAGCAACCCTCAGATCCCAGGGTATCCATGTGCGTCCCTATTCACAGTTAAGGAATTCCCTTCATTGATGGACTGTCGTTTCACATCCGATCAAAGGCAAAGAAATGCATCCAGAGATGGACCAACTGATTACCACAGATGCAAGCCTTTTGGACTGGGGAGCCCACTTCTTTCTGCGCCAGATCCAAGGAACAGACTATGAGCATCAGTTTCTTGGAACTCGGGGCAGTTTTTCTGGCACTAAAATTCTTCCTGAAAACATCTTGGCACCTTTATGTTTGCTTTTGCAGGGTCTATGTCAATCACCAGGGAGGCATGTGATCCTGGAAACCTCAACAGGAAGCAACCTTAATAATGAAGTGGTCAGAAAGACACCTAGCATCTCTCTGAGCAGCATCAAAGGCATCTTCACTATCCAAGCTGATTGGTTCAGCCAAACTTACTTGGAACAAGGGGAGCAGTCCCAATCCTTATTCAAACAGGTGACTTATCAGTTTGATCAGCCCTGTGTAGACCTCTTCACCTCTCCCCTCAATATGAAGACCACACACTTATTTTCCCATTATGACAAGTGGAAAAGTGGATGCACTCTGCTCCAGGTGGCTGACTGGCCCGACTGTATGTCTTTCCTGCAATCCCAATGATCTCCAGGTCTCTGAACCGAATTGGGAGAAAGCAGAGATGATCTTCCTGGCTTCACATTGATCATGGAGACCTTGGTTTTCAGACCTGATTGCATATTGAGTCCAGCCTCCCTGGATGCTTCCAGTTCTTCCAGACAGTCTGTTCCAGGGCCCAATACTCACCAGGGCCTTTGAGCTAACATGCTGCATAGACAAGCAGCAGCTTTGGCCTCAGTTCTACCTCAAAGGCAGTCCTCTCTCATTCCGCCCATCAGGCATTTCTTCAGAGAAGCAGCACTTTCCAGCCTGCCAATAGCTCACCATTTTCCTCCTTGGAGACTTCATGTCATTCTCCAGGCACTTACAAAACCTCCATTTGAGCCACTGTGAGAGGTATCACTCAGGTTCCTCACATTTACAGTGCTCCTTCTTACAGTCACCTCTGCCGGATACATCTCAGAACTGGGAGCTCTGTGCATAGCTAAAGGCTTCTGCATTTTCCAGAAGGATGTGGTGGTTCTATGTCTGGATCCTTTGCACATCACAGAGGTGAATTCTGTGTTCCACAGGTCTCAGGAGGCATACCTTCTGTCCCAATCTGTCACACCCCAAGGAGAGGAATTGGCATACCTTGGATGTGCAAAGAAGAAGATGAAGAAGATAGAAGATATTGGATTTATATCCCGCCCTCCACTCCGAAGAGTCTCAGAGCGGCTCACAATCTCCTTTATCTTCCTCCCCCACAACAGACACCCTGTGAGGTGGGTGGGGCTGGAGAGGGCTCTCACAGCAGCTGCCCTTTCAAGGACAACCTCTGCCAGAGCTATGGCTGACCCAAGACCATGCTAGCAGGTGCAAGTGGAGGAGTGGGGAATCAAACCCGGTTCTCCCAGATAAGAGTCCGCACACTTAACCACTACACCAAACTGGCTCTCCAAAGAGCCTTACATATTTATATCCAGGATGTGGCTTCTATCAGGAGATCAGATGTTCTGTTTGTAGCTTACTTTCCAGTAGCCAAGAGCAGAAACATGTCTAAAGCGTCTCTCAGTAGGTGAAAGACTGCTGTATTTTGGCCTGCTCTTCTCAAGGGGCTTAAACCTCTAGAAGGAATTTGCCCACTCAACCAGGAGTGCAGCCACCACAATTGCCTTTCAATCCAATGTACCAGTTTTGGAGATCTGTAAAGCAGCCACCTGGGCAGTTACAGCTACCATCATACACTCTTACAAAATGAATTCATATGCAGCAGCTGATGCAGCCTTTGGGTGGCAAGTGATAAATAGGTGATATGAGAGGAATTGAGACACAGTGCTGCCCTTCCATCTCAGGGAAAGCTTTGTAACATCCCAAACATAAATGAGAAAGGAATTTTGGACTTAGAATGAAGCTTCCTTCTATTTGAGGTAGAGGAGAACATCCTGGAACCACCCAGATATGAAGGAATTTGATTGCTTTGTAGATAATAGTCCTCTTGTCTCAATTATCTTAAACTCTTTTTCTACTGTTAATGTTATCTGTTGGGTGTTGTTTCTACTCTGAAATGGGTTCTGGCCCTCTGGCCTCATCACATAGTTGCTTAATCTTAAGCTTGTGGCCTGTTGGCAACAACAAAACTGCACACTTTTGTGGTTTTCTATGGAAAGTTCTGGAACCTGAGGGACCGTCTTTCCCCATATGAACCCCAGAGAGCACTGAGGTCAACGGGGAAAAACTTAATGACTATCCCTGGGCCGAAGGAAGTTAAATATCAGAGCACCAGAATACGGGCCTTTTCGATCGCGGCCCCTACCCTATGGAACCGACTCCCCGAGGAGGTGCGGGCCCTGCGGAGCCTTGAACAGTTCCGCAGGGCCTGCAAGACCATCCTTTTTAAATCAGCATATTCGGACTGCTAAGAAAAATGGTAATTAAAGATCCGCCAATGCGGTCCAAAGATCTATACCGCAGTATAATTGTATCTACTAGACTGGTTTTTAATTTAATGTTTTAATGTTTTATTGTTCTATAATGTAATTCTAATGTTTTAATTATTATGGTGTGTTTTTATGGATTGCTGTTAGCCGCCCTGAGCCTGCCAAGGTGGGGGAGGGCGGGATATAAATGAAATTAATAAATAAATAATAAATAAATAAAACTCTCTGAACTGAAGGAGAAGGTGCTCCATTCCTCAGGGGTGGGAAGAAAATAATATAATATCCTGCCTCCAGGGATTGTGGGAGAAGGAGTACTTAAACATCAGGATGTCCTTCTTTATCTCAAATAGATTGAACCTTCACGGTAAGTACAAAGTTCCTTTTCTCTCATACATGCATAGTGTTGTAAACAACACAAGGTTTGCAGGTTGAATACAGTGCATGTGCAAGATATCAAACCTGGGTGCTTAAACACCAGATTGACCAGGAAAAAAAGTTTGCATACAGATATGCTGCATAGTGGGAATCTTTGAGACACCACCAAGGAGTACAGAATCACAAAGTTAAGAAAGCAAAACATGTATTAATCCTTCATTATCTCTGTTCTTTTTTTACACAGGATGGAGTCAACAGAAAAATGTGAAGCGGTGATTGCTCATTTTAATGGAAAGTTCATTAAAACACCACCAGGAGTTTCTGGTATGTTGTTTGAATTCTTCTGAACTATAATACTGAGGGTGGTTCTTGTTACTAGAACATAATTGTGCATTAAAAGATCCAGGACCAGTTCACATTGTATTCCTTGAAAAACGGGCAATCTTTTCGATCCTCTGCATCTATTTATTTAGACATATAACTTGCTAATTAAACAATCATGTCTGTTTCTGGCACTGATCTCAGTGATGCTTTCCCCATCCACTGGATTTAGAGAAATTTTGCCAGTCACTTCATTAACACGAATGCATGCCCTGTGTTTGGATGTTGTGGTAAGTCAGAGAAAGGAGGGTCCTGTGAGAATTAGTGGAAATTGGATGAGTGTCTGAAGTGATGGAGCCTCACATGGCTCACATATAATTCCTTAACCACAGATAATAGCCAAGATAGTACTGTATAATAGCCTGCCTAAGTACAGCTTTTACAGAATCGGTTTTCTTTTGAGGAAAAACAAGTGTGAGAGATGTATGTTTCTTGGTGGTTGAATAGAGCTGGTATTAATGGACTTGTAGAAGTAGTCAGAAAGGAGTATAAAATTCTCAGTAGCATTTCTCCTAAAGCAAAAGCTTCTGCCAGCTAGCAAGGGAGGATAGCATCTCTTTCTGAACTAATTGCTTCTTCCCCCCTCACTTGACGTCCACATCACTACCACTAAACCTGTTGCACAGCTGCCTCTTACCTTCAAGTGAGTCTGCGCTGGCCACCCAAATGACAAATGTTATCTGTTGCCTTAATCACTTTTCAGTTAATGTGGAAATAGGAAATGATAAACAACCTAGTTTTTGATCTCATCGGATTTGTCTGCCTTTTGCAAATAATTATATCAGCAATGGCCAATTTGCTCTACTGCAGCTGGAAAAGATTGCTGCTGAGTGCAGGAAACCACTCTTGTGTTCTGCAAATGAGAGAAAAGAAAGTGTTAAAGTAATGCAGAGGCATATTATAATCCTTGCCTAGAACAGTGGGTAACTTACCCTTTTCTAGAGTCACTGTTTCGAAGTTCACTGTATTCCTTTTCTTCATTAGAGCCTGCTTCGGTGGGGAGGGTGGGATCCAAATTAAATATTATTATTATTAAACAGCTGGTTAGTTTATCCTTTTTTTATATCAGCTACTTTGCAAAGTCAGGATTATTCCTAGTTAACTATTCTAGTAAGCGTTTGGTTTTTAAGGCAGTTGTAAATAGCTTAGGTACATTAGAGCCTGCATTATGGGGTTGCCTTTGGATAGAACCATTGCAAACGCTGCACATTTAACAAGGGACGTTAATTCCCTCTGGGTTTTTATTTGTTAGTCCCAGATAGTTGCTGAATGTGAACAGGAGCACCAAGGCGCTGTGTCCTTCCGTGATCAGCGTCTCAAGATTAGGTAGCCATTCTGCTTTGCCTGCAGCATGCCATCTACTTTCAAAGCAAGTTGAGGCCAAGCTAAAGACCTGAACTTAGGCCATGGCCATTTCGAGAGCACCAGGGGATTTGAGAGCTTTTAAAATACTTTCGTTGGCAAAGATTTTGTAGCTCCAGTTCTGGGTAAGAGATGCTGAGAGGGAAGCAGTTTCCTGCACTCAGCAATAACCTTTTTTTAAAAAAAAAAAAATTAAGTCATTATTTTTGGGATAGTTGGCTTATTGGTTTGTTCTATAGCATTGAAGATGAATCTGCACTATAAAACCTGACATCCAAATAACATAGAAGCAAAGGAATTGAGATTGGAGGGGATTTCCCCCACCACCTACCCATCAAATTAACTTACTGGAAAAAAATCAACAAAGTAAAAGTTTGGAAGTCCTAAGATCAGCTTCTGTGTAGTTTAATCTCTGCTGTGGGAATCCTGACTCACCATCTGATAAAAAGTTACAAACTTATGATCATTGCACCACCTACTATGAGCCCTTTCAAACGCAGGTGTTAATGCCCTTATGCTATCAGCTTCTGCTGGGCAGAAGGAGAGAATTACTCAGCGTGAGTTAAATGATCAAAACCAACGAGTCAGATGCAAAGACTAAAATGAAATGTGAATCTACTGTATATTTTTAAGTGCCTGTCTTTTGCTTTCTGGGTATAATAAGATCGTGTAATCCAGGGAGGAGACAAAATAGCATATGTTTATTTCAGGATGTAGGTGAAGAAAGGATTTGAAGTCGATTTAGATTTACTTTAAAGAAGTTAATGTATCTTATAAAGCAGTTCATTCACCGCTGAGCACTCTTTTGGATGGAACTCAAGGGAACTATAAGGCAGAATTTCTTCTGAACCTTCTAAGGCGGAGGATACATCATCATTTCCGCTTTTCCTACAGTCTTCTGTTGCTTTGTTATGGATCTGACTGAAGCTTTCTTAGCCCTCAAGAACTTCCAGTGTGTCTTGACTAACAGGACATGTGATTTGATGTGCTGCGGTGGGGTGGGGGGAAGCAAATCATCCTTGTTGTATCTTGGAGTTTCATTGTATTCTGATGTAACTGAGAAACAGGCCCATCCCAGATTTTCTGTTGATAAAGCAGTGAAACTGTGCAACAAGCTTAGTTCTCAGTTGCTTCAACTGAGAACAAATGGGGTACAGTCAGTACACACAGCACACACACAAAGAAGCAGACCTCTGACAAAGGGACTAAAGAAAATTTTTGAAGGTTCTCAAAGATGGATGTTCCTAGTTTATTTTGATACTAGTGTCCTCTTTATCAGAAGTGCTGCAAAGATTGTGTAAAGGAGACACAGCCATCCCTCCTTTTCACTTACTGATCACATCTTATCTCCTAAATTATGAGCTGTTTTAACTGAGTGTGAGACTTGTTTGCTAGTTTCTTCAGAATCTTTGCAGTTTGTCCTTTGACGAGTAGACTGGTCCTCAAAATGCACCAGGTCTTTTCCTTTTCTTTGTGGTCTGCAGATTGCTGCTGCATCACTACATTTATTAATAGGAAGGACAGCGCATGATCTGTCAAATGTGAAAAGCGGGGGTGGGAAGTCAGTTTTAGCATTCCTTGGGCTATTGCTTAATGAATCTCATGTTACAGGGGGCAAACTATGTAGATGTAGAGGCTGGCTCTTTAACTTCTCCAGCGTTGTCATTCAGTGTTCCAGCAAGTGAATCACATTTTGTCTTTTATTGAGGCCGTGTCGAACATTTGTGTGTACTGGTTGTCTTTTGTAAAGCCAGTACAGAGAGTTACACATATGCAGATGTTACAGAAGGAACTCACAGTGTAGTTTGAGTGGTTGATTATCTGTGGTTGATTTAGCCCTTGTGAATTAAGTCTGAATGACCTCCAGTAACCACTCTGCGGTGCATTCCCTCTGGTGCTCACTCGTCCTGAAATTGGGGCGTCACAGCTGTTTCCTGCTCCCGACTCTCAGTTGTAGGCATTTAGCATGAGGGTTAATAAGCATAATACTGTGGATAATGAACTGTAAATCTTGGCTTTATAACCAGTGAAGAGCATAGAAACAGAATGGTCCTCTAATATTTCCTTCGTTCTTTATTTTCTGAACGATAAGCTGACATCCTGTTTACCATGTCAAAGACACTCATATTCTTTTCCTTTCTTCATTCCATCTGATCTTCATTCCAGCTGATCAAAAAATTTCTTCTCTCCTTTATGCACCATCCACTTTTCAGTCTGTCACCCTTCTTCGTGGCCTCAGAAAGCATTTCCTACACTTGGCTCTGCATACTCTACTTCTGCTTACAAACACACTCTCACACCTTTGCTATTTTGCTACTGCCAGCTTGAACTGGGTCAGACGCCTGCCTCTTGGCCTTATTGTTAACTCTGTGTCTTGGCTTTGTGAGAAGAGTAGGCAAGTTCAGGAGAGGTGAGCCACCTGGCCAGCATTAACAAAGCATTGAGTTAAAGGTCAAGGAATAAATATCCGTAACACAAAATAATCAGCTGTGGTGGAACAGCATGTAGTCCCAAATTCAGCAAAACCTGGCTGAATCAGCAAACTTGAGCTGGATGTGAAAACAGTACAAGGACAAAGAAGCCAGAATGTTGGAATGAGTAACTATGGGAGGAAAAACATCTGTCTGAAAAAGACATGTTGTCGAGGTTGGAATCAAATACAGAATGGGCTGAATAAAGAAAGGGAGCTAGAATTTATTTAAGGAAATATATTGTGCTGCCTCTCAAAAAACTTCTCAAAGGGTTGCAATATATATAAAAAACAAAATTAAAACAACAAACAGTCCAGCTAGTAATAACACCATACTAGTCCTATAGTCATGAAAAGAAAGCATCATAGCAGCATAACGAAAACCAGAATAAAACTGGTAAAACACACCCAATGCAATGCATTAAAAGATATTTAAACATCTGGTAAAGACCAGCCCTTTGTTTTATTTTTATTTACCTTAAATTTATATCCTGCCCTCTCCACAAACAGACTCAGGGTGGCTAACAATCAAACAGAAACATAACAATTCTAAAATCATTAAACATAAACAATACTAAAATCACTAAAATACAAACATTATGGTGCTACTCAAATAAGCAGGCAGAATCTTCCATCAGAAGTGGTCTCAAACGACACATCCTCCATCTGTGTCTATGTGGGGACAAAACAGGGAATACAGCATGGGTTCCTTTTCTCATTCTTGTTGAAACAAGTAGGATTGTGACTTTGGAACCATTTCACTCTGCTAGCTCTGAGTGAGGCCCAGTTGAGTGTAGGAGATTAGAAGAAGACTTAACATTTATATAACACTTGGTGCTCAAACTACTTTGTATTATCTTGTAATACTTGCAACATCCCTGTAATGTAGGTTAAAAAGGTAAAGGTAGTCCCCTGTGCAAGCACCAGTCGTTTCCAACTTTGAGATGACGTCACATCACAATGTTTTCATGGCAAACTGTTTTATGGAGTGGTTTGCCATTGCCTTCCCCAGTCATCTACACTTTACCCCCAGTAAGCTGGGTACTCGTTTTACTGACCTCAGAAGGATGGAAGGCTGAATCAACCATGAGCCAGCTACCTGAACCCAGCTTCTGCCAGGATCGAACTCAGGTCATGAACAGAGCTTGGACTGCAATACTGCAGCTTACCACTCTGTACCACAGGGCTCTTTTCCAGTGTAGGTACAATAGTATTATTCCCATATGGCAGGGGTGGCCAACAGTAGCTCTCCAGATGTTTTTGCCTACAACTCCCATCAGCCCCAGCCAGCATGGCCAATGGCTGGGGCTGATGGGTGTTGTAGGCAAAAAACATCTGGAGAGCTACCATTGGCCACGCCTGTCATGTGGTCATAACCTTTAAAGCCCTATATGGCTTGGGACCTGTCTGCCTCTGGGACCGCCTTTCCCCACATGTGCCTTAGAGAGCACTACGATCAACCTCACAAAACCTGCTAAGGATCCCCAGGCCAAAGGATGTTTGGCTGTCCACCACTAGGACAAGAGCCTTTTCGGTGGCGGCCCCTACCCTCTGGAATGCTCTCCCTGAAAACATCAGGACCCTGCGGGACTTGCCACAATTGCTACAAAACAGTACTGTTCAAACAGGCCTTCAACACCTAATGGAGCCATCCAGCATTCCACCAACCCACAGCATCATTACTTATTCCAACCTTAAACAGAAATTTAAGGCACTTAATAACATCTAAAGATAATACAGAAAACCACGCTAATCAAGAATTAATAATAACGCCATCTTGGGACAAAAATTGTATATTGTATATGTTAAGATGTTTTAATGACTTTTATAATTTTATTGTACGCTTACTTTTGTGTATTTTAACTGTTGTTAGCTGCCCTGAGCCCGATAGGGAAGGGCGGGATATAGGTATAATAAAAAAATATTCCAGAGAATGAATGGCTTGCGAAAGCCAACCTAGTAATGGTGGAGGTGACATTCAGACCATTGATTTCCCAAATGATAAATCATTCTCTTAACCAGTATTTACAGCAGCTTTTTAGAAGAACTGCAGGTTTCAATAGGAAGTTTACATGTGTGCACAATACAGCTGCATTCATGTGTTAAAAATTGGTGTGTTTAATAAATACAGCATCTTGCATATTTTAAATGCTGTTGACTTGCATCTAGCAGAAAAGCAAAAGCTGTTTGAGGAATAATGGAGGCATCCTGTAAGAGGCACCATGGGTAGAAAATGGCATAGCATCTGCTATGAATACAGAAGGCCCCATGTTCAATCCTAGGGATTTCCAGTTAAAAAGATGAGATAGTACGTGACCTGAAAGACTTCCATCTGAAACCTTGGATGTCCACTGCCAAAGTAGACAGTATGTACTGTTGGTCTGATTCAGTGTAAAGCAGTTTCGTGTGTTCATCCCCATTCTGCCAGTATCCCCCTATGTTCATTGTCCTGAAAATGTCAAGACAGTGTGCGATTGAAATAAAAAAGGCCAACGCCATGCTGGGAATTATTAGGAAGGGAATTGAAAACAAATTAGCCAGTATCATAATGCCCCTGTATAAATCGATGGTGCGGTCTCATTTGGAGTACTGTGTGCAATTCTGGTCACTGCACCTCAAAAAAGATATTATAGCATTGGAAAAAGTGCAGAAAACAGCAACTAAAACGATTAAAGGGTTGGAACACTTTCCCTATGAAGAAAGATTAAAACGCTTGGGGCTCTTTAGCTTGGAGAAACATCAACTGCGGGGTGACATGATAGAGGTTTACAAGATTATGCGTGGGGTAGAGAAGGAAGTACTTTTCTCCCTTTCTCACAATACAAGAACTTGTGGGCATTCAATGAAATTGCTGAGCAGTCGGGTTAGAATGGATAAAAGGAAGTACTTCTTCACCCAAAGGGTGATTAACATGTGGCATTCACTGCCACAGGAGGTGGTGGCAGCTACAAGCATAGACAGCTTCAAGAGGGGAATGGATAGGCATATGAAGCAGAGGTCCATCAGTGGCTGTTAGCCACAGCTTATTGTTGGAACTCTCTGAGGTAGTGATGCTCTGTATTCTTGTGCTTGTGGGGGGGGGCACAGTGGAAGGGCTTCTAGCAGCCCACTGGTGGACCTCTTGATGGCATTTGGGTTTTTTGGCCACTGTGTGACACAGAGTGTTGGGCTGGATGGGCCATTGGCCTGATCCAACATGGCTCCTCTTATGTTACACGGAGTGTTGGGCTGGATGGGCCATTGGCCTGATCCAGCATGGCTTCTCTTATGTTCTTATGTCCATTCTGTACAAAGGTCCACACAGGCAGAAAGAAAATGGTGTTCTGTTTGGTTCTCACAGAATCCTCTGCGTAAGTTCATTACAGCCTCGATCAGATGCTCCTTTTCTCTCTGTAATGAGAGGGGAATGTCTGTCCTTAACGGAGATCAGTCTCCCCCTTCAATAAGCAGAATCTATGATACAGTAAACATATATTTAATTTAAGAATACTCTGACTTTTAATTCAACTGATTTTGAGTCTAGTGGCACCTTTAGGACCAACAAAAATTTATTCAAGGTATGAGATTTTGTGTGTAAGCACACTTCTTCAAATACATAGAATTGGAAGGTAACGTTTCATATATATAAGCAGATGTCTCTACATAGGTGAACAGCAAATTAGCATACAACTTAATGAAGATGTTTTGACATACAACTGTTCTTTAGGTAGTCATGGGAGGCTTATTCTGTGGTTAAATACTTTCTAACAGTGGGTGGGATCACACTAGGAATTTGCTGCAGTGGTCTCTCAGCTTTAAAAAAAGCTGCCCCAGAGAGAAGAAGAAGATATTGGATTTATATCCCGCCCTCCACTCCGAAGAGTCTCAGAGCGGCTCACAATCTCCTTTACCTTCCTCTCCCACAACAGACACCCTGTGAGGTAGATGAAGATATTGGATTTATATCCCACCCTCTACTCCGCAGAGTCTCAGAGCTGCTCACAATCTCCTTTACCTTCCTCTCCCACATCAGACACCCTGTGAGGTAGATGAAGATATTGGATTTATATCCCGCCCTCCACTCCGCAGAGTCTCAGAGCGGCTCACAATCTCCTTTACCTTCCTCTCCCACATCAGACACCCTGTGAGGTAGATGAAGATATTGGATTTATATCCCGCCCTCCACTCCAAAGAGTCTCAGAGCGGCTCACAATCTCCTTTACCTTCCTCTCCCACATCAGACACCCTGTGAGGTAGATGAAGATATTGGATTTATATCCCGCCCTCCACTCCGCAGAGTCTCAGAGCTGCTCACAATCTCCTTTCCCTTCCTCCCCCACAACAGACACCCTGTGAGGTAGATGAAGATATTGGATTTATATCCCGCCCTCCACTCCAAAGAGTCTCAGAGCGGCTCACAATCTCCTTTACCTTCCTCTCCCACATCAGACACCCTGTGAGGTAGATGAAGATATTGGATTTATATCCCGCCCTCCACTCCGCAGAGTCTCAGAGCGGCTCACAATCTCCTTTACCTTCCTCCCCCACAACAGACACCCTGTGAGGTGGGTGGGGCTGGAGAGGGCTCTCACAGCAGCTGCCCTTTCAAGGACAACCTCTGCCAGAGCTATGGCTGACCCAAGGCCATGCCAGCAGGTGCAAGTGGAGGAGTGGGGAATCAAACCCGGTTCTCCCAGATAAGAGTCCGCGCACTTAACCACTACACCAAACTGGTTCTCTGTGCCTCTCAGACATAAGAGACATGCTGCGGTAATCAGACTGCACCCAACACAGGCTTAGAGAAGTGTTTCGACTGCTCCTGCGCATGCGGGGCACATGTATGGCATGTCCCTGCCATTCAGTTGGTCTGGAAGTATGCCGTGCAAGCGCTTTAGCTATTTGCCACAGGGAGGTACCAGCGGCTATTTAAAGCAGGAGTGGCAGGGGGGCCAGATGTGTGTGTGTGAACCTGCCTGTTTGGTCTGGAGTGGAGGGGTGGAGGGGTGGCTATGGTAGAACAAATCACTCTTGTGATCGCACCCAGTGTTTAGATGTTGTGAAGATGCTATGATCCAGTATGGAAGTTACAGCAATTTAATGTTTGGCTTGTCTACATTATTCATGCTTAAAATCTGCTTCAAAAGTCAGAAGCATATTTTTGTCTCTTGCCATAAGTCAGCTGCAACTTCATAGCAGTCTGCACCATCACAATACATGGCGCTTCAGTATAGGGTTTTTTTTAATAATAAGGACATAAGAGAAGCCATGTTGGATCAGGCCAGTGGCCCATCCAGTCCAACACTCTGTGTCACACAGTGGCCAAAAATTTATATATATATATATATATATATCGGTACATATATATATATACACACTGTGGCTAATAGCCACTGATGGACCTCTGCTCCATATTTTTATCTAACCCCCTCTTGAAGCTGGCTATGCTTGTAGCCGCCACCACCTCCTGTGGCAGTGAATTCCACATGTTAATCACCCTTTGGGTGAAGAAGTACCTCCTTTTATCCGTTCTAACCCGACTGCTCAGCAATTTCATTGAATGCCCACGAGTTCTTGTATTGTGAGAAAGGGAGAAAAGTACTTTTTCTCTACCTTCTCCATCCCATGCATAATCTTGTAAACCTCTATCATGTCACCCCGCAGTCGACGTTTCTCCAAGCTAAAGAGCCCCAAGCGTTTTAACTTTTCTTCATAGGGAAAGTGTTCCAAACCTTTAATCATTCTAGTTGCTCTTTTCTGCGCTTTTTCCAGTGCTATAATATTCTTTTTGAGATGCGGTGACCAGAATTGCGCACAGTATTCCAAATGAGACCGCACCATCGATTTATATATAATAATATAAAAAAAGTTAAAAATCACAACAGGAGTGAGAAGGTGGGACCCTCAAGTTCACAGCCATGATAACTTTGATTCTGTTACTCTCCATCTTTACTGCCTCCTGAATTTCACTTGCCATTCCCTATTTTATGAAAGAAACAAGTTTTCTATAGTTAGTCCTGTATACTTGGGATGATATCTACCTGGGGACTTGTGAAGCAAGACTTATCAGCAAAGAGTGTTGAAAACAAAATTGCAACTGTGCTTCTGGCCTGTGATTAGAGAGAGAAGGGCAGGGCTGTGAAAATTATGAAAATGTATGTAATGGCAACAGACTGAAGAAAAACATTGCCACTCCTGGTTTGTTTGACCCAAGGTTGTTCTAAGGATCTGTCTTAAGGACATGATAAGGAATGGAAGAAGATGATGATATTGGATTTATATCCCGCCCTCCACTCCGAAGAGTCTCAGAGCGGCTCACAATCTCCTTTACCTTCCCCCCCCCCCCACAACAGACACCCTGTGAGGTAAATGAAGATATTGGATTTATATCCCGCCCTCCACTCTGAAGAGTCTCAGAGCGGCTCACAATCTCCTTTCCCTTCCCCCCCACAACAGACACCCTGTGAGGTAGATGAAGATATTGGATTTATATCCCACCCTCCACTCCGAAGAGTCTCAGAGTGGCTCACAATCTCCTTTCCCTTCCTCCCCCACAACAGACACCCTGTGAGGTAGGTGGGGCTGGAGAGGGCTCTCACAGCAGCTGCCCTTTCAAGGACAACCTCTGCCAGAGCTATGGCTGACCCAAGGCCATTCCAGCAGGTGCAAGTAGAGGAGAGGGGAATCAAACTCGGTTCTCCTAGATAAGAGTCCACACACTTAAGTGACTTAACCACTACACCAAACTGGCTCTCGTGGGGTGAAAGGTCAGAGTGCTTGACCAAGACCTTGCAGATGGGATTCTTGTGAAGTATGGGCTTGCACTAAGATAGCTTTTTTTAAAAAAAAAAATTTTATTGTTATATATTCCAACACCAATCCACCTCTGCGAGAGTCCCAGGCCATAGATACATTATAATATTCCATAAATTTATAATTATTAACATTTCATCCAAATACAACTCCATCACTCTATTTAAACATCTTATCCATTCATTTTCTTATTCACCAACCAATCGTCTTAAATTGTTTAAACTTTTCCAAATATCTCACCATCTTCCTAAACCACCCCTCCTCCTGTTCACTAACCTTTAATCCGTTCATTCTTCGTATCTTCATCGTTAAATACTCCAAAATAATTATATAATTCATTTTATCCCTCCAGTGATTAATTGTCAATTCCTCAGCTTCTTTCCAATTCCTTGCTATCACTTGTCTTGCTGCTACTAACATCAAATTAATCCATTTACTATCCTCTTTTGATCTTAATCCCACACCATCCAAATTAATAATTGCCATTGCTTTAGATATACTTATTTTCCATCCCATAATCTTTGTCATCTCTATGCCAACCTGCAACCAGAATTTTTTCACTAAGGGACAATCCCACCACATGTGACTGAAAGTTCCAATTTCTCCACATTTCCTCCAGCAATTTTTACTCCCTGATTTAGAAATATAATACATCTTAATGGGTGTATAATACCATTTCTGTATCATCTTCAATCCCTGCTCCTGCACTAACCTAGATGTTGTAACAAAGGGAGGTAATCTAAACATCCTCTCCCAATCTTCATTTAAAATTTTATCTCCAATATCTGTTTCCCAATGTTCCTTCAAAAATTCTCTCGGGGATTTCCCTGTACCTAATAAAATCTTATACAATTTTGAAACTATTTTTGACTTATCTTCACTATACTCTTTCACCAAGTTTTCAAAGGGAGTATTAATTCTTTTACCAATATTTTTAAGTTCTTCCTCCTTCAGCAATGAGGAGATTTGACTTTTTAACAACCAATTAATATTATTCAAAATATTATACTCCTCTTTCTTCACCCCATCAGTACCCCAAACCTCTTTCAATTCTCGAATCGTAATCCTCTTCAGTTTATCTCCTACTTCCTTTGACAGCGATCCCCTTAATGGAGCAAATTTATCATAATACCACATTTTAGTAATAGATGATATCTCCGGAGCGAGTTCTTTTTTCCACTTCTCCCATACCCTACTGGGCCCCATAAAGGTTGATAATTTATCAGGGCTTGCACTAAGATAGCTGACATCTCTCAGTTCATAGTTCTGCTTCTATAAAACAGGGCTGTTTATGTGATTCATAGCCTGATGGACTGAGGGAGCACCAAAAAAAAAAAAAGTCTGATCTCATCAAATATTGGAAGCTAAGCAGGATTGACTCTGGCAAATACTTGGATGGGAGACCTCCTTGGAATACCAGCAGTTGGGTGGTGGGGGCAGGCTTTATTCAGCCACCTCCCTGAATAACCTTCAGTCAGTAGGGGTCAGTCACCAGAGGTCACCATGACTTCCAGGTGCATATAGACACACACATATTTTAAAAAATACAAAAAAAAAAAGTCTTCACTTGCTGGTGGAAGATGGCACCAGAGGGGGACAGACAACTTTTCCTTGGGAGAGAGCTCCAGAGTTTTGGTGCCACAGTTGTGGAAGCTCTCTCCCAGGTTGTCACCCACCTAACCTCAGAAGGTTGGGGGATGCTCAAAGCAGTGCCTCTGAAGATGACAACAGTGGTCTGGAAGGGTCATAAGGGAGTAGGCAGTCCCACATGTTGGTCCTGGACAATATAGGATCTCAGACAATATAAAGGCCAATTGTGTGTGGAAACAGATTGGGAACCACAGTAGATAGGCCAGGACTGGAGAGATATTGTCCCTATGGCTACTTCAGTTAGCATCTTAGCTATAGCATTCTGCACCAGTCAAAGTTTCTGAACACTTTTCTAGGGCAGCACCATGTAGAGTGCATTGCAGTAATCTAATCTAGATGTAACCAGGGCATGCACAATAGTGGCCAATCTTTTCTGTCCAGGAAAGGCTGCAGCTGGTTAACTAGTCATTCCTAGTAAAAGGCACTTCTGCCCACGGTGTTTAAATGTCCAGCTTCAGTCTTGTTGCAAAGTATCAGTATAAAGTCCAAAATGGCATTTTTAACGCAATCCAGCCAGCTCTGAATGAGTGCTGAAATATTTCATTTTATGAGATAATCCTTTTCTGCAGGGATCTGAGCTGCCAGCATGGTGTGTAAGTAAATAGCTGGGAAGCTTCTAAATTCCTTAAAGCTTGCTTTCGTTTATGAAAGTGGCTAGATTTGGAAACCACAGAGACTTATTCGAGTGACTTCTGCTGACAGCTTGCCATATTTTTCTTGAATGGCACGCTCAGAATTGGCTCTTCCATGGTTTTGTAGACTAATGAAAACACAAGATGCATGTCACAAAATACACCACAAACTAATAAAGATTCACAGTAATAGTGGCACTTTATGGTGCCCTCACTTAAAGCATGTGATAAGCTAGCCGCAATAAATATAGATTCCACCTGCACCTGTACCTCCCTTTCTTGCATCATGTTAGCACAGTTGATAGTTTAGAACCAGTGGCTTCTAGTAGCAAACTTGGGTTGCTATTCTAATCTTGCTCTACAGTTTTAAGTTCTGTTTCACCTGCTATCTCTCAGTGAACTCCATTAACTTCAATGGCACCACTCGGTAGGATTAATATACATTAATCAGGTAATGACTGCAGCACTGAATGATGTCACACCAAACCTGTGACACTTAAGTTACAGGTTTCTGTCACCTTATTTTATTTTATTTTGTTTGACTTGTATCCCACCCTTCCTGTGGCACAGACTCTGGGTGGGTTCCATCAGAGACTAAACAATTAAAAACTTGATTGAAATTACAAGGTTGAAACGCTTGGGACTGTTTAGCTTGGAGAAACGTCGACTGCGGGGTGACATGATAGAGGTTTACAAGATAATGCATGGGATGGAGAAAGTAGAGAAAGAGGTACTTTTCTCCCTTTCTCACAATACAAGAACTCGTGGGCATTCGATGGAATTGCTGAGCAGACAGGTTAAAACAGATAAAAGGAAGTACTTCTTCACCCAAAGGGTGATTAACATGTGGAATTCATTGCCACAGGAGGTGGTGGCGGCCACAAGTATAGCCACCTTCAAGAGGGGTTTAGATAAAAATATGGAGCAGAGGTCCATCAGTGGCTATTAGCCACAGTGCGTGTGTGTGTATAAAAATTTTTGCCACTGTGTGACACAGAGTGTTGGACTAGATGGGCCATTGGCCTGATCCAACATGGCTTCTCTTATGTTCTTATGTACAATATAAAACAACTAAAATACAGACTTCCAAGACTCTGCTTCAACAGTTATGACCCATCAGTCCAGAGATCCATCAGAACCCAAGGTCACCAGAGGGGGGAGGCCTAATAAAGGGTGACATCCCCTGCCTCAGCTGAAGGCCTGGCGGAAGAGCTCTGTTTTGTAGGCCCTGCAGAACTGCAGCAGGTCCCACGGGGCCCTGATCTCTAAGGGAGTTCGTTCCACAAGGCAGGGGCCAGGACTGAAAAAGCCCTGTCCCTAGTCGAGGCATGTTGGATGTCTGTGGGGCCGGGGACTACTGGAAGATGTTGAGTTGCTGATCTTAAAGATCTATGGGGCTCATATGGAGAGAAGCTGTCCCAAAGGTATGCTGGCCCCTAGCCATATAGGGCTTTAAAGGCAAGTACCAGCACCTTGAAGCACATCCAGTATTCAATAGGCAGCCAGTGCAGTTCACACAACACAGGTGGATCTGTGCCTGCATAGGCGACGAAGTCAGCATCCATGCAGCTGTGTTCTTCACCAGCTGGAGTTTCCAGATCAGAGCCAAGGGCAGCCCCACATAGAGTTACAATAATCCAGCCTGGAAATGGCAATCACATGGGCCACTGTAGCCAGGTCAGGAGGGGGGACAAGATACAGGACCACCTGTACCTCAGATGGGGAAAGGTAGACCTGGCAGTGACAGTAATCTGATCCTCCATGGTCAAAAGAAGCATCCCAAGCTCTTCACCCCTGATATCAGCACCAGTGGAGCCCTGTTAAAGGATGGGAGCCTGATCCCTGGTCCGCTGCACTCCAGGCGCAGGACTTCTTTGATGGATTCAGTTTCAGCCAACTCTGTTGCAACCATTCAGCCATGGCTTGCAATGCTCTGCCTCTGGGGCAGAGCCCAGGTGGGCATCCATTAATAGATAGAGCCTGAGTGTCATTCACACATTGATGACTCCCCAGCTCATATCTCTGGATAATATGGGTGAGAGGGCCTACGTAGATGTCAAATAGCATCGGGGAAAAGAACTGATCTGTGCAGCGCACCACATTCTAATGAGTGCCACTGGGACAATTCCCCCCCCCCAAAGTGCCACCCTCTGTCCCAGACCATGGAGAAAGGAGGCCAGCCGCTATAAGGTGAGCCCCATATCCCCGCTTCACATTTATTTTTCAGTGAAGTCGCTTGTCAGCTACTTGTCAAAAAGTGCCCAGAAACTGAGTGATGAGAAAACATCAGCTTAACTTAGATCAATATCCAAGGTCTTGCTTTTTGTCCTTGAGGGTTTTTTGGGTGGTGGTGCTATGGACTGCCCTTTCAGGGGAAGTCCACCTGGCCTTCTTTCTGTTTGCCTTTGGAGAAGCAGTGAATATGTAGTCCTTGCAGAAGACTTGTGAGATCACTGTAACTTGATCTTAGTTTAATGCTTCCACTGTGGTTAGGTTGTAGTTTGTTATTTTTCTGTTGATTTTTTTTCTTTACATTTTATTTGCACTGAGTGTAGTTTTTACTGGCCATTAGTTGTTCTGCAAGAATCCCGTGGCACAGAGTGGTAAACTGCAGCATTGCAGTCCAAGTTCTGCTCATGGACTGAGTTCAATCCCAGCAGAAGCTGGGTTCAGGTAGCCGGCTCAAGGTTGACTCAGCCTTCCATCCTTCCAAGGTTGGTAAAATGAGTACCCAGCTTGCTGGGGGTGAAGTATAGATGACTGGGGAAGGCAATGGCAAACCACCCCGTAAAAAAAAAAAAAAGTCTGCCATGAAAACGTTGTGAAAACAATGTCACCCCAGAGTTGGAAACGACTGGTGCTTGCACCTTTACCTTTAGTTGTTCTGCCGATGTTTCCAATCAGATGGACAGGACAGAAGTATTTTAAATCTATGAAGCAGCTTACAAATATGTCTAGAGCTATAAGCATAAGTAGGAAGGAAGTGTGCTTTCCGCTCCCGGAAATTCATTTCCCTGCTCACTTCTCAATCAGAATGTTGCCCTTGACTCAGCACTCTACAGTGCCTCAGATCCACATCTCTGTAGGGCTCCAGTACATTCCTTTGCAAGCAAATTTTCCAAAGAACTTCAGTGAGCATTTCAGCTGTGCAGAAGCATCCTCCTGTCAGTGTAGTGCTGGCCTGTCTGGAAATGAATAAGGAAGTCCTTGCAGTGTGAGAATGTATCTAAGCTCCTACCCTATGAAAACCACCGTATTGACCAAATCCTCCAAATGAACCTGACCTTGCAAGCCTATCACTCACTCAGTTCTGAATAATCCTTTTCAGCCTGGATTTTCCAAGGCTGTGACATTCTGTAAAAAAAGAAAATCCATGTACCAAGTTGGGCATCAATGTAGTTTCCAAGTTAAATGATCCGTGGAGCAAATATTTAAAGAGGATAATATCTGTCAATGTGGTGAGCAGAATTTTTTAAAATTATGGATTGTTTGGAAGTTGCATAGACTCACTCGAACGGGGTTTGGCTTGGTTGTTTTTTTTTAAGCTCCCGCGGAACCTTTGTTGTGCAAGTTTGCAGATGGAGGGCAAAAAAAGAGACAGAATCAGAACAAGTATATACAGAATGGACGAGCCTGGCACCGGGAAGGCGAGGTGAGACTTGTAAGTCCTCCTTTCAACCTTCAATGTGGGTGTGTAATGATGATGAGCACTTAAAATAATAGTTGCACTAAGTGGTCCCTGTGTTGGCATTTTGCATGTTGTGTAATAGGATCTTACAGTTTTTCAAGCCACTCAATATAATAATGTAAACACGGCAGTACATATTAATACTGCTTAAATAAATAAGGCATTCTTGTGTTCATTACAGTTTTACAGCTGAAATGTAATTTTTTGTGTGAATGTTTTGATTCTGTTCTTGCTTGTAGTTGTGTGTACGTGTTTATGCTGAACAACAACAGCAACAATAATAATAGTGTTGTCAAGTCACGATTGACTTATGGCGACTTCTCATGGGGTTTTCAAGGCAAAAGATTTGCAGAGGTGATTTGCCATGGCATGCCTTTGCTTAGCAACTCTGGACTTCCTTGGCAGTTTACCATCCAGGTACTGACTATAGCCAGCCCTGCTTGAGTGGATGAGCTCGGATGAGCTCACAGCTAATCTAGGCTAATCAGGCTGCTGTCTGGGGACAATTTGGCATCCAGAATCCTCTTTCTCCTTTGTCTGAGGACAGACAACATGCTTACCTGTGCTGCAGGAGTGAAAGGGGTTGAGCTCTCCTGGATGAATGTGGATGCCATATTGCCCCTGGACGGTCACTGGCAAAAGGGAGCAGTGGGCAGGTTCTGTCCCTTGCCATCAGTTTAGAGGTGCTGGCCACAGCTCAGCCATTGATGTCACTTTCTGATTGGTGACGCACCAGAGGCCTGGAGTCTACTACAAGAACCCCACAATATCGCAAGTCAGAATTGGGCTCTAAGGGGTATCTTCTCCATACCCTACCTGAGGCCTAAGATAAGACTGTGAGCTGTGTCAAGTATTGTCTTAGACCTCAGACATAATGGAGGAAATGCGAACATCAGCTATTTATCCTGTAGGGGTTCATAACAGAGATTAGACTACATAACTGTTCCTGGCATTGTACTGAACAGTAAAAGCCTTGCTATGCAAAAGCACCGCTGCCATAATTTCCAATTAAGAAGGGAAATGGACTGCTCACTGTGTATTATGCTAACAAAATTTTACAGAGTATAAAATTGTACCAGCACTGTAGCAGCTTTGACTATAGAAGATAAATGGAGCCGATGATGATGTTTTGGTGGTGGTTGGTGGTAATCCTTCTTGTTGATTTGTGTGCTTTCCTTCCTCTCCTAAAGGCTGGGATGACACTCACTTATGATCCAACTACAGCTGCTTTACAAAATGGGTATGTACTGGCAGACATCTAACAAATACAAACTCTTCTGAGGGTACATTATTGAAGAATTAATGAAGGTGTTTGGGTCTTTCCCCCCTAGATTTTATCCTTCACCCTACAGTATTGCAACAAACAGAATGATCACTCAGACATCCATCACACCATATATTGCTTCTCCGGTTTCTACATACCAGGTCTGTATTTTAAAGTAAGCAAATAAATGATAAGATATTTGCATCTGGTTGTTGACGTTGAATTATCACAATCTAGTCTACATTAATAGAAATTTTGTCCCATTTCTATCTGCCTATTATCATTCCTCAGGTTCTCCTTTCTCCCAGGGATAAACTAGAGTATACTGCATCCTTGAGTCTGCCGCATGGACAAGAGACCATTCTAGTGTTTGATTTTATTTTGTTTTTTTTGTTTTAAATAAAACCTTAAAATGTTGCAGGGGGCTGATCCTCCTGGGAACTGTGCTGTGGAAAGGTGAGGAGCTTCCTCTCCTGGCACCATTTTCAAGAGCAGAAACCCAGCAGTTTTGGCTCTTAAGAACAACATGGGGTGAGAAGATAAGAGCCTCCCAAACACACACACCCATGCACACCATGGTCTCCAGCAGGATCATGACCCCACAGTGTTTTGAAAAGGTTTTTTTTAAGCTCTAAAATGGTGTTGCAGTTTTGGGGAGATCTAGTTTTTTCCCCCATAGGAGCAGCCCTTGAAGGTCAGAGAGCTGCAGTGGGAGTGGGGTGGGCAGGGAATTTCCATTCCACGGACAGTCGTTTTAGTCTGGATCCACCCTAAATGTAGAAAAGTAAGAACTCAGATTCTTCTAGGTCTTAGTGTGAATTAAAAGCATTTGTGGCCAAATGTAGCACAGAAATTGATGCAGGGAGCATCATCCGGTGCAAACTGTTGCTTATGTTTAACAGTAAAACCATCAAGGAAACTGCAGGTTCCTTGCTGAGAATGTGAATAATGGCAGACAAGGTACCCTGAAAGACAACAACAAAACCAAACTTTAAAAAAAAAAAAACTGCCACAGGCCACTAGCGTTCCACACAGAGTTTGACCTCATGCTACTGTGGAAAAACCCTAGCTTCAGAGAAACCACAGTTTCTGGTGTTCAAGCTTCAGGCCTCTTGAATATCTGTTATCTTGAATAACTGTAGGCTGGGCCTACAGATGGAAAAGTCTGTGCAACCCTTCTCCCTCTGCTACCTCAGAGATGAACTCGTTCTGACTGTTGCCTGTAGAAGAAGAAGATATTGGATTTATATCCCGCCCTCCACTCCGAAGAGTCTCAGAGTGGCTCACAATCTCCTTTACCTTCCTCCCCCACAACAGACACCCTGTGAGGTAGATGAAGATATTGGATTTATATCCCGCCCTCCACTCCGAAGAGTCTCAGAGCGGCTCACAATCTCCTTTCCCTTCCTCCCTCACAACAGACACCCTGTGGGGTGGGTGGGGCTGGAGAGGGCTCTCACAGCAGCTGCCCTTTCAAGGACAACCTCTGCCAGAGCTCTGGCTGACCCAAGGCCATTCCAGCAGGTGCAAGTGGAGGAGTGGGGAATCAAACCCGGCTCTCCCAGATAAGAGTCCACACACTTCACCACTACACCAAACTGGCTCTCCTTACTACTTACATGCCTTGTAGAAGGTTCCTTCTGTCCCATGCTGGTTGGATCACCACTCGAGCATGGTAAGAAACAGTTGTTTGAGAGGGTTCTTCTTCCTAAACAACTGACAGCAACAGGGAACACGAGTAGCCTGTAAGTCTCATGTAGACTGAAGTCACCCCTAGAATCTCTTCTGTCTAACCTACGGCTGAATCTGTTGGCTTCCTGGTCCAGGGAGATGACAGATCTCCCAGGTGAGCAGTCTGCATGGGAATCTGCTCTTGGGAGGCCTTTGGCGGCTGTGTTCCTCATGCCAATCCTCATGGCTGTCATGCTGGGAGATCTCCTAAGAATGGGCCGCTTGGTTGGCAGTCAGAATTCTGCAGCTGATTGGCTCTACTTGCCTGCTAGTTCCATTGGGTCAACAAGCAGGAGTGATTGCAAACCCCTCTAAAAACTCCTGGGGATATGGCAGCAACAACAGTCAGGTCATGGGGAATGAGAAAAAAACAAGATAGATAAATACAGAGAGGAAGAAGGCAAAGAAAGGGAGAGTTTCCCTCTCTCTTTGCCAGTTGCCACAGCTAAGCTGCTGTATCTTACTATCATGTGGAAGGGGGTGAAATGTGGGGTGCATATTATAGGAACTTGCTTGTAATTTATTTAAAGCAAATGTTATTGACCCACGTGTCTGTGCAGTTACTATCCTAGTCATTAAAAAAAATCCAATGCGTCCTGCTGTGAAGTTTTTACTGTGCTCTGTTAGTTTACTCTTGAGAAAGTAACATTCAGAACAGATTCTTTTCCATTTTTCCAAAATTTCTGTCAGCTTATCATTGAACCTGAGAAATACTTTCCCCCAGTCTCTTCCAACTGTAGTTTTCACAACAGTCTCGCGTTGAAACAGCGGTACTGCCTGTTCCTTTGAACCAGAGTTTCCCTCCAGTCAAGACCAAATAAATGTTGAGTATATTTATGAGACTGAAGTTAACCTGTCATCAAAGTTGGGCATTTTAGCAGGACTCAATGTCTGATAACCTAAATCTCAGTCGGTCTAAGAAAGAGGAAACAGATGTTCCCACTTAACAGAACCACTCCCTCTTTTTGCTCTCTGAGAAAAGCACACAGAGAAGATCGCATCCTGTTCCCATGCTCTCTTTGTGACGTCATATTAGAATTGTCGGTATTCAGCTCATGGTATGCTGAGTACAAAGGAATGTCAGACTGATCAGTTCTTTCATCCTAGCTCTTCCTAAAGTGAATTTGAGGAACTGGAGCCAACACAGGCAGTACCTCTGAGGCTTCCCCCCCTTTTCTATTCCTCCGCCTCAGAATTTTTGGAAGAATTTGTCATCAATCTAAATTGTGTGCAAAATAATCATTTGAATGGTTGCACTAGTAATTATAGAAAGGAACTCAGCAAGATTACACCGTGAGTTCATCTAGGACTTTCTTGTCTTCTGTAGCCTACAGGGGGAGCCCCCGCAGGCATAGTTCAAGATCAGAATTTCCTGCAAACCTTGCTGCAGAACTATGCTAGAGTGAATCTTGCTTTAAAAGAAATGCAAACTTCTTTTATTATCTAGGTGCAGAGCCCTTCTTGGATGCAACCTCAGCCCTATATAATGCAGCATCCTGTAAGTTCGCATGTTTTATTTATTATGGGAATGTATATGCCCCTTCTCCAGATACCTGCTTTCATTTGTACATCATGTTGAATTTTTTTTTTTAAATAATAGTATTAGATAGACCAGTCAAACATTTGGAAACTAAAATGGCTGTATAGGTGTAGTCGTTACTGTTACACAGGACTTCCCTGACCACCACTGGATCTTAGTGGGAGATACGGGTTTGAGACTATCTAAAGGGATGTGTCCAGTTCTGTTTTGCTCAAGTAAGAGTTTCAGTTGTACTAGACCTTGCCACAAAAAAAAAAGAAGACGACGACATTGGATTTATATCCCGCCCTCCACTCCGAAGAGTCTCAGAGCGGCTCACAATCTCCTTTATCTTCCTCCCCCACAACAGACACCCTGTGAGGTAGATGAAGATATTGGATTTATATCCCGCCCTCCACTCCGAAGAGTCTCAGAGTGGCTCACAACCTCCTTTACCTTCCTCCCCCACAACAGACACCCTGTGAGGTGGGTGGGGCTGGAGAGGGCTCTCACAGCGGCTGCCCTTTCAAGGACAACCTCTGACAGAGCTACGGCTGACCCAAGGCCATTCCAGCAGGTGCAAGTGGAGGAGTGGGGAATCAAACCCGGTTCTCCCAGATAAGAGTCCGCACACTTAACCACTACACCAAACTGGAAGAAGAAGGATCCATGTTAGAATATGTAAGCCAAGATAAATGGTTTGGGCAGGGCCAGCCCTAGACTGTCTGGCACCCTACGCAAGGCTAGCTTCTGGTGCTCCTCTGCTCTGATAATGTCACCGAGTTGCATGAGGGGTGCCCAGTTTAGCGCCCCAAGAAGGCCAGCACCCTAGGCAATTGCCTAGTTTGCCCAGTGGCGGCTGGCCCTAGGTTTGGGATCATTATAGTTTCACTCTTAAAACTTTTTCTTTCCTTTGTAGGGTGCTGTATTAACTCCTTCCATGGACCACACCATGTCCTTGCAGCCCGCGTCTATGATAAGTCCCCTGACACAGCAGATGAGTCACCTTTCATTGGGCAGTACTGGAACAGTATGTGACGCTTCTCATAAAGCCTAATAGTACCAAAGTCACTGACTTTACCTCTTAAGAAACATGTATACTGTTGGCTTGATCTCTCATTTGTACAATTACTGGGACAGTAAATTTATTAGAAATCAATTGTTCTGTGCAAAATGTTCTCCCTCTTTGTTTATTTACTAGGGATACAGGTTTTGTTCTTTTTTTGTGTGTGTGTGTGTGTGTGTGTGTTTTATAAGTTTATTACACCCAAGTGCAAATACAGTACAACAAATAAAAACACAAATACATACCAATACATGTAATACACACCCAATCTTCCTCCACCCCACAAACATACTCCCAAAAATCCCGGGTACGAACAGAGATTCATTTATAATGTCCTATTGTTCCCATATTAATCCTTTACTTTTTACCCAACAATATATTGGTTCCCAAGTCTCTTTACATTTTTGAAAGTTGCCTTCACGTAACCTTGTCGTCATTAGGTCCGACTCCACCGCCTCCATAAGTTTGACAATAAATTCTTCTCTAGAAGGGATTTGAGGCGTCTTCCAATATTTAGCAAATAATAATCTAGCAACAGTCACAATATACATTAATACCTTAATCGTTTTTGGTGGAAGATTCTCTCTACAGATATTTAAAAGAAATAGTTCAGGGGAGTGACGAATCTTAATTTTTAGAATCTTTTGGATCCACATATTAATTGACACCCAATATTTTTTGGCAATCTCACAGTTCCACCAAATGTGAAATAATGAACCTTTAGTCTTTTTACATTTCCAACATTTGTTGGAGTAGCTGGGATATATTTTCGCTAGTCGGTCTGGTGTTAAATACCAGCGGTAAATCTTTTTTTTTTTTTAAGTGTACAGAGAACATGCCCCTGTCAATCACGTGTCTGAAGTTCAGAAACTGAATCCAGCTGCTATTTTCTCCTTTATCCAAATAGAAGGGAGAAAGGCTTGGATGCAAGGGTCTTTTCCTTCCAAAACAAGTTATCTGCACTTCCATAGCTAGTGACACTAACACTTGAGTGTACACAGCATTCAGGAGGGCATCCACCATTTGACATGTAGGTTTCTGAATTTCTTTTAATGTGCGTGTTCCTGTGATGGGGGCAAGAACTGATGAGGCCAAATGCGAATAAAGTAGAGAACATCTTGCCTCCTGGTTGTAAGAAGCATACTTGAGGGCCCTTTAAAATGTTCTAATGCTTTTTACATACTAGGAAAAATTACAAAGTTTGCTTTGGTTATAGGTATAAAATGAGTATTTTCTTAGCTCCCAGTATGTTTCCAAGACTCCATTGTTCATATTAAAGTTTAATTTTTCCTAAATATATTATCTTCCTTTGTAGTACATGCCTGCCACAACAGCTATGCAAGGAGCCTATATTCCCCAGTACACCCACGTTCAGACAGCCGGTGTTCCAGTTGAGGTGCGTATAAAGAAATATGTTCAAGGGGGGGAGTGTTTCTTGTCCAAAAATGATTGATTTCGTCATTTTATTTATTTATTTATTTAGGAGATTTATATTCTGCCCAACCCCATGAACAGGCTCGGGGGCAGATTACAACATAATTAAACAGTTAAAACAAGAGCATTAAAATGAATAAAGCAATCATTAAAACAGTTAACCTCATAGTTACAAACAGGAGACAAGAACAGTTCACAGCATTTCCAGCTGGCAAATGGAATCAAATAATATCATCATGACTGGGCCATTCATAACATCATTCATATGTTATTGACATTGCCAAAAATAACATCGCAGATTAGGTTAAGTAATTTTGTAGGTAGAAAATACTACATTAGGGTCTTTGGAAGAAAGGTAAGACTAAAAAAATAGGTGGAACAATCCACAACCAAATCTTGCAGTATTTCTGTGGGTACAGGCTTGTATAGGCAGGGAACTATTTCACAAGCTGCAGCATGGAAACCTGCCTCTTTAAATCCTGATGCTCAGAATTTCAGCCCTTTCAGAGAAACTCTATTATCTCACTCAGTTTGATGGTTTGGTTAGGTAACCTTTCTCCTCACCTAGGCCTTCATCTGAGTTCTACAGTGCAATTTTCCTGCCCTCATTAAGTTGTAAGCTTGCTGTTACCATTAGGAGAGTTCCTTTCTTCTATTTGTCTCAGTTGGCACTAAGCAGAGACAAAAGATCACCTCTGCTCTGCTCTCATGCTGACAGTATGCCATGACAACAGCACGCTTAGCCCTTTTCCCTGCCCATTTTGTGGATACCTTTTCACCCTGCCTGGGGAAAATAGTATTTTTTTTACTTATTCAGGGCCCGCCTACTCCGTATGCAAACACTTTCCTCTTTGTTTGTCGGTAGGCCCATTCTCCTGCTCTTCTGATTGTCACAGACCACCCACTTTACTATTTAGGTATATTACAAGCTGCAAGGAGTCATGGAAGGAGGCAATAAACAATTTGGAAACAGACACTCTTCTCCCTCCAGGAGTCTGGAAGTTCTCGGGACTTTACTGTGGGAATCATTTCAGTGAATGGGCCCATAGGGTTAGGGTAAGGTTTAAGGTTATGGTGCGTGTCACAGTTAGGTTTGGTTTAGCGTTATGCTTAGCTTTAGGGTTAGTATAAAGATAACTTACATATCATACTGAAATATATAGCGTTGATCGGAAAAAGTCTTGGATGCTTTTCCATTCTCCATTATTGCCTATGGGAATCATTACAGTGAATGGGACCATAGAGTTAGGGTTACAGATCGAGTCACCTAGGTTAGGGTTCGAGGTACAGTTAGGTTTAGAATCAGGTTAGAATAAGCTTACATATCATACTGAAAGGTATAGTGTTGATGGGGGAAGTTTTTGATGTTTTTCCATTCTCCATTACAGCCTATGGGAATTATTTTAGTGAATGGGCCCATAGGGTTAGGGTTATGGATCGAGTTTCAGTTTGGTTAGAGTTCAAGGTACGGTTAGGCTTAGAGGTGGGTTAGAAGTAGCTTACATATCATACTGAAAGGTATAGTGTTGAAGGGAGAAAGTTTTGATGTTTTTCCAATCTCCTTTATAGCCTATGGGAATCATTATAGTGAATGGGCCCATAGGCACTGGGTTAAGGTTATGGATCAAGTCACAGTTAGGTTAGATTTCCATATAGATCCCTCTAATTCTTTTTTGTTTGATTCTCAGTACTCCATGCTTCTGGAACGTGTTCATCAGGACATATTTTGCGGGGGGGGGGGGGGGGGGGGAGGGAGCAAAGTTTAATTTACAAACTCATATGTTCTACAACTCCCCAGAATATGTAGAAACTCCTACCTTGTTTACAGGTCTGACCTGGTTTTGCTGCTGTCGTAATTGATATGAGCCTCCCACTTTGTTATTAAGCAGGGCGGCAGTTTTGTATGATGAAATGAGACAGTCCTATTGACAAAATTATGAATCCCAGAGACATTTACCCTCTGTACACTCACAGTTGGTAACTTAGACAAGCTGTGACGAGCCACACATCTAGATTCAACCCTTGCCTCTAATGGCTGGATGATATAGTGGGCCCAGGAGGTAATAAACACTTACCTGAGGGAAAATATAGTTCCAGCTGCTTTAAAAGAAGTGGTTGTGAAATTTCTCAGCCTGAGCCCAAATGACATAAATAATTTCTGTTTGGTGGCTGGTGTTTCCTTGGGCAAATTACTTGAGCAAGTGGTGGCTATGGAGTTTCAGGCAGTACATAAGAACATAAGAGAAGCCATGTTGGATCAGGCCAATGGCCCATCCAGTCCAACACTCTGTGTCACACAGTGGCAAAAAAATTTATACATACACACACACTGTGGCTAATAGCCACTGATGGACCTCTGCTCCATATTTTTATCTAAACCCCTCTTGAAAGTGGCTATGCTTGTGGCCGTCACCACCTCCTGTGGCAGTGAATTCCACATGTTAATCACCCTTTGGGTGAAGAAGTACTTCCTTTTATCCGTTTTAACCTGGCTGCTCAGCAATTTCATCGAATGCCCACGAGTTCTTGTATTGTGAGAAAGGGAGAAAAGTACTTCTTTCTCTACTTTCTCCATCCCATGCATTATCTTGTAAACCTCTATCATGTTACCCCGCAGTCGATGTTTCTCCAAGCTAAAGAGTCCCAAGCGTTTCAACCTTTCTTCCCCAGTCTTGGAGGAAACATTGTCTAGAGCCATTTCTTCTATCTATTTATCTGGTTTGGGATGAAAATGGTCTTGGTAACCCTGACCGATGATCTTCCTAAGGAGAGTGACAAGGAAGTGCGCCCCTGTTGACTCTTTTGTGCCTGTCAGCTTTTGATACCATTGACCATGGTATTAATCTGAAGAAGCTGTCATGGCTGAGAGGGGGAGAGACCATGCTCTGCTCCAGTTGTTTATTTGGCTGACTTATTCCACGGAAGTGTTGTGGAATGCTACTTTTCCCTGTGTCATTCATTCTGAGGGGTCCCATGTGGGTCTATTTCTTCCCCTCCTCTTCCTTCTGCTGTTTAACATATGCATGAGACTACTGGGAGAGAGAATTCAGAGATTTTGAGTGAGTTGCCATCAATATGTGGAAGACACCCAGCACTGTTTCTCCTTAACCCCTGAGCCAGGTGGGTCTGTGGGAGTCCTGAATAGGTTCCTGGAAAAGGTAATGGAATGGATGAGGGGAAGTAAACTGGAACCCAGGCTGTTGCTTAGTGACAACGCCACTTGAGATCTAAGGAGTCAGCCTGTCCTGCAAGGCATTGCATTCCCCATAAAGTAACAGGTTTGTAGTTTTGGGGTGCTGCTGAATTCTGTTCTGTGGTTGGAAGCTCAGGTCTCCTCTGTGGCATTTGGCATCAGCTTCAGCTGATGTAAGAGCCCCGTGGTGCAGAGTGGTAAGTTGCAGTATTGCAGTCCCAAGCTCCTTTGCTCATGTCCTGAGTTCAATTCTGGCAGAAGCTGGGTTCAGGTAGCCGGATCAAGGTTGACTCAGGCTTCCATTCTTTCGAGGTCAGTAAAATAAGTACCCAGCTTGCTGGGGGGGAAGTGTAGATGACTGTGGAAGGCAACGGCAAATCACCCCGTAAAAAATCTGCCATGAAAACGTCATGATGCCATGTCACTCCAGAGTCGGAAACGACCGGTGCTTGCACAGGGGACTACCTTTACCTTTTTTTCTTCCGTGATATGGCAGCTACCCCGGGCTTTTTAATTTTTGTAGAAAAAACCCAGCAGGAATTCATTTGCATATTAGGCCACACACCCTGACATCACCATTGTTTCACACAGGGCTTTTTTGTGTAGAAAAAGCACAACAGGAACTCATTTGCATATAGGCAACACCCCCTGATGCCAAGCCAGCCAGAAATGCGTACCAGTGCATCCATGCTCCGGTAGCATCCAGGTTAAATTACTGTCACATACTCAATGTGATGCTGTCTTTGAAGACTGTTTGGAAACTTCTGTTGGTCAAGAATATGACTGTTCTGAGGCTGGATACGTGGATTGTATCTTCCCTGTACTAAGAGATCTACATATGCTGCACATTTGTTTCCAGGCACAATTCAAAGTGCTGATTCTTGCCTTTAAGGCCCTAAATGGCTTTATACTGGGATATGTGAAGGAGCCCTTCTTCCCATATTGAGAGTCTCCTCTCAAACCCTGCACTCTGCTCCTGCATCCAGAGTTAAGGCAGTTAGTAACCAAAGAAATGGCTTTTTCAGTGGTAGCACCTTGCCTTTGGAATGCTCTTCCTCTTGAGGCTTGCTTGATGCCTGCTTTTCTTTCTTTCAAGCATCAGACTTAAACATTTCCCTTTACCTAGCTTTTTAAACTAAGGGGTTACATCTTTCTTTTTTAGTTGTTTTACAGTTTGTTCATAGCCTGATTTAATATCATTTTAGAATGCTCTATTAGATGCTTTTAAGTAGGGATGGGCACAAACCTTCCCGGGACCCTAAATTTGCAACTAAAATCACATGCGTCTTGGTTTGTGGTCCCTGTAACTTTGCCTCAACGACCCTCCCACAACCCTACACATGGTTTTCTGAGGTTCAGACATTTTGTGGTGGGACATGTCAGCAGTGCCTGTGGCAGAAACACTGGCACTGATCAGTTACAATTGTCAAAGCAGTGTTGGGGAGGGGGGGCTGGATGAACTTCTGCAGCCCTGGAAACACCAGTAGTGGCCCTCAAAAGCTCGGCAGGCAGCACTGGGGTGACGGGCTGTACTTTTAAGAAGCTCAGAAGCGCTGAACAAATAGCTGAAGGACTGAGAGGGGTTAATTCTTCACAGAAGCCAGAGAGCCTTGAGTGACAGGCTGTTCCAAGCAACCTGATTGGTAAGCATCAGCTGAGCAGAGAAAGTCTTCTGCATACTGAGGAGCGATTCAGTCAGATTGACTTAAGACAGTTTAGGGAGTAATTCAATTCTAAGCAGGTCTATTTAGAAATAAGTCCTACGTTATTCAATACGACTTACTCCCAAGAAAGTGTTTTTAGGATGCTTGCACAGCGCTAGATCCAGATGGCCTTAAGAGAACTCTCTTGCCAGTAAAAGAGCTCCTGTTCTGATATATCCCCCCAGTTCACATGCAGTTGTTGTTTTCCATCAGCAGCAGGTGCACTATGTGTTAGTTAGAAGGAAAGACACAGAGGAAATGGAATTGGCTGTGATTTCCCATGAGAGAACTTTCCTGGGGGCACCTATTTGGGGGACTGTAACTCAGCCCCCCTAAATCCAGTCTTCACCAAACGTGGAGGGCAAGTAGAGGACAGTCAGCTGTGAATTTGGCATCTCTAGCCTGCAGTGTGGAATGTCCCTACCGTATCATGAAACCTCACAAAACAAACCAGTTTGGTAAATAGGAAGGTCCATGAAGGGTTGTGGTTCATGTGGCCCTACAAACGAAAACAAAGCTCCATCTTCCCAGTTCATGTCCATCCCTACTTTTAAGCCTTAGCTTATCTTTAGTGGTCGTTTTTATTGGTGTGTCTTCCATTATTATGGAGTTGGACTGTTTTATTAGCATTTTTTTTTCTGATTGTTTTATTATTCTATGCTTGGTTTGTTTTATTGTTGTGAACTGCCTCAGGCAGTTCTGGAGAGTGGCATACACATTTTCTAAATACATAAATCTTGCCACAATAAATCTTGTGCGAAATATTAGAGAGGATTTTTTGTTGCTTGTGTCTTACATATAAATCACCATAGTAATATTTATTTAATACATACTTCATTATTGATCATTTCAGGAAAGCCTGGAAACAAGAATTAGCTCCACTTTTCCTAGTCCAGTCTCATGCTTACGTTTTTTTGTTCTACAGGAAGCCAGTGGTCAACAGCAAGTTACAGTAGAGACGTCCAGTGATCATTCTCCATACACTTATCAACAAAACAAGTAACTGTGAGGTAAATGTGAAAATAAATTTCAAAATGAGCCTGCCAGGCATTATATGTATAGAAACGGTATATGAGGTGACCTTTCCTTTTGTGAAGCTAGTTTGATTTTTGAACTTTTGTACTGTGACATCCTGAGTAGCTGCTCAGTATATTTGGTACAGTGCCAGCAACTCACACTGTTTACCTGAAAGAAAGACTATTTTTTACTCAGCAATGTCACCAAGAAAAATATGGGATCATCTTAAATTCACATACAAGTTACAGCTGTGAATGGGTATCTTTTTTTTTTTTAAAGGGATTGCCTTGCATTGAGATTCATCTTCCTTTCAGGTAAATGTGATACCATTTGAAAAGGAAATAGGTTGAATTCTGCATACTATCCATGGAACACAATAATAACATAGCAGTAAAAACTCTCGTGCTAGTGTGGAATATGCACATTTTTATGAAAGACCAGAAAAGGGTTTGCAAGTGGGAAATTCACTGCTAAAGGACAAAGTAATGTCAAGCATAGCAGCAGTTTCGGTAATATAAAAGAACCAAGTGTACAAAGCTGCTTCTAAGCACAGACTGTGGTCTCTACATTCAACTGTATATGTAATGTTCTTTGAATGGTTTAAAAGTGATCCTCCATCTACCCTCCTCACAAGGTGGTTGTTAGAGTAAGATACAGGAGTTAAGAACAGTGTGCTACTTGAGATGCTCATTGGGAGAAGTGAGGTATAAATATCTAAATAAACAGAAGACCTTCTACACCAGCTTGATGCTGAGGAATGAGGAAAATAGAATTGTATGATCCTTTTCTCTCTCACTCTCTTTTTCAGATATGTGGTGTTGACCTTGCCTAGAGAAGGATGCAAAGGCTGAAACAATCATGGATTTTACTGATCAATTGTGCTTTAGAAATTATTGACAGTTTTGCACAGGTTCTTGAAAACGTTATTTATAATGAAATCAACTGAAACTATTTTTGCTATAAGTTCTATAAGGTGCATAAAGAAAAAGAAAAAAATCCTTAAATTCATCCTAGTAGCTGTTTTACCCTTCCCCCTCCCCAAACAGGTTTATTTTAGTAAGAAAATTTTTATCAAGTGTTATGACGCAAAAAAATAAAATTAAAAAAAAAAATCTGGCCATGCACAGATCGCAATGGAGACATGTTCATGTGCATGACAGAAGCTGTCTCTTGGTTTTTATTTTTATTTTGTGTTAATTTTTTTTTAAATGTGTAAGATTTTTTTTTGTTTTTTGAAGTTAAACTAGTAAAACATCCATGCTGATGGTCTGTGCTTGCTGTGTGAGTGTCGATATAGCACAGTGTTGCCGTTGTAGTGTCTGTTTTTTCATAGCTTTCTGGGTTTTTTTTTTTCCTTTTAAGGTAGTGTGAAGTGTCTTATCCTTTTTTCTATAAATTCCAATTTGCCTTAACTCTTTTAATGCTGTAGCTGTTTCAGTACGTAGTCCAAACTTAATGGTATAGAATGCTTTTTGACCAAATGATGCTGGTCTATTATGCCTTGTAAAACAGCAGGGTTAGGGCTTTTAAGAGGTAGTGGATTAAAAATCGCTGAAAAAAATCTGGCTTTTTAAACCGTGTAGTAGGTGTTTTTAATGACTTTTTTTTTCCTCTTGCGCGTAATGTAAGGTTGTGAAATGCAAGATTTGGGATGGGGGTGGGCAGGGAAATGTTTTGTGTGAAACACATTTTCGACTAGGGGAAATTTTAATAGGATAAATCGTTTGTAAGGCCTTATGCCAATAGTTTTCCTCTGATAGTTAGAAACTCTGCTGTATGATGCAATGTAAAAAAAAAAAAAAGAAGATCTTTTTGCCTTTTTCCAGAAGCTAATTGATGTTCTAGTTTTAGGGTGGGGGAGGGGAGTTCGGGGCGGGAAATCTGCCGAATGTTTCTGTCCTTCCTTTCTTGTAATGATAGTGCTTTAGAATGATGCTATGCTGAGACCTAACAAATAGAAGCATTTGCTTTTACAGCAAAAAAAAAAAATAATAAGGCAAAAGCTAAAGGAATTCTTTGCAAACATAAGCTGAGATGTAAGTAGAAAACATACTAGATTGGGTACTAGCTCTCTATATTAGGTAAATAAAGACTTGGCACTTTTTAAAGGTAACTTTACCAAAGAACAAAGAGCCAGTAACCAATAATTCTGATTTGTCTCAGCCGTTATGTCTTCTGTACTCTTTTTATTTTTTATTTTTGCCGGACCAGTTTGCGGTTAGAAGAATGTGCCTTTTTTTGTACATTTGCATTTAGGTTTTATAATTTTTAATTGATGTATGGACACACACACAAACGAAAAAAAAAAAAAAAGCATGAAGGAAGACTTGGATCCAAGCAGTGCCACGCTTTACATCATCACTACAAGTGTTAAGTGTAAAGATTTAAAAAAAAAATTTTGAAACTATGAAATTCCTGATTTCATGAATACACTGTTATTTGTACTTTTTACATATTAGATAAACTCACTGCTATATTAAAGCTCATTTTTATTATGAACGCATGTATATTAAATCAAACGGTAAATTAAGTTGTCTTCCAAAAACTGTGTACTTGTCTGGTCAACTGTGTGTGATCAGTTATCTACCTCAAGGCTTCTTTCCTTTTGTAATGGGACAGGTTGCTGGCCCTCCCTGTTTCCACAGACCAAATCATCCTAGCTCAGGAGCTAGGGCCGAAGCAATTCTTTCTTTTCACTTTTTTTTTTTTAAGTTTTTAAATTTTATGTGAGCATTCAAGTACAGATGTCAGTGACATTTCATAGTTTCAAAAGTCAATGCTGCTCTGAAAAGTGTAGATTCTAGTAAATTACATAGTCATAAGAGATGTGTTTTTGTTTCTTTTGTATTTTGTTGTTTTTTTTAAAAAAAAAAAGATAAAAAGTTGTGGTATTATTGGTTCTATGCTCCCTGGAATATTACTGCTTTGTTAAAGTTCAGACGTCTTGCAACATGGTTTCCTATAGCTGGTATATTTCTGGGAGTGGGGGGGGGGAAGGGGTTGTTTGCTATTTGATATTTTTTTCAATTAGCTACAAAAATTGGGTTAGAAGGAGGGAATAGATGCTGCTAGAAACGTCTGAACTAAGTGCCATACTCATTATCTGGGTAAGATTTGCAAAATGTAACCTCTGTACATAAGAAAAAAAAATCAGTTACTTAAACATCACATAGTAGACAGCCATTAAATTATAAAAAAAAAATAATTTATGAAGAAAGACCTTTTGTACAGATTGAAAAAAAAAAGATTTTCATAGAGATATCTATATGATCAAGAGAGTTAATTTTTTATTTTTGTTTTACTAGTGCCACAACCTTGCCAGTGGTAACTTATTTGTCCGGTTCAAGATAAACTCTGTCATTTTGTTTCCTAGAACTTGTTGTTAAAATGCCAAAAGACATTTTTGAACTGTACATTTGATTAGATTGTTAGCTTTTTTTCTGTTTTATTTCTTTTGAAAACTTTTGAATAAAAAAGATCAAAACATTAAACATGGGTTTTGTTTTTGCTTTGTTTGTGTAGTGCTGGGGTAAAGTAGCTTATAGTTAGACTTCAGTGTTACCAAAGATCCGTTACTTTCATTTGACTGGGTTTTCTCATGTTTTCTTGAGATGGATATTAACTTTCTCAGAATGCATTGTATTTTTGGGGAGGGAAGGATTATTCAAATTGAGCAGCTAACTTGCATGTAGTCAGTAGTAGCTGGCTTTTCTTGAAGGTCCATAAATACAGTGCTAGGGGTCTGAATGAATAAAGTATCTAGAAGCAGAATAAAGTCGTAAAAAGTCTGTCATAAGGTAGGTTGAATTGGTTATGTATGTGGAGGATTCTTTCCCTCTTTCTTGCTTGCGGCGATCACCAATGCTCACCTCACATGAATCCATGAAGCTGCCTTATATTGAATCAGTCAATAAAAGTCAGAACTATGTACCAGGGCTTTTTTGGTAGAAAAAGCCCAGCAGGGACTCATTTGCATATCAGGCCATACCCCCAATGCCAACCTAGCCGGAACTACATTCCTGTGTGTTCCTGCTCAAAAAAAAAAAAGCCCTGCTATGTACTCAAACTGGCAGCAGCTCTCCCCAGCTTCAGGCAGAGAGTTTCACATCATCTACTACTCAATCCTTTTAATTGGAAATACTGGGGATTGAACCTGGGACCTTCTGCATGCCAAGCAGATGCTCTGTCACTGAGCCACAGCCCTCCCACACCCCTCAGTTTACATGAGGAAGCTGCTTCAGGCCTGACCAAACTGCATCTGTAATAATCCCGTTCTGTGGGTGATTGTCAAGTGTATTATGATGGGCGACACACTGCTTATTCAGGAAGTCAGCCAAGGTAGAAGGAATTGACTGATTTATTTGATTTGATTTATATCCCATCCTCCCCGCCGAAGCAGGCTCCGGGCGGCTCACAATTCAAAATCACAACAAACAATTAAAATCAATACATATTATAAAATTACACACTCAGTAGTTAAAAACAGACATAATTAATTTGGTGCTAATCTCTTCGATATTATATGAATCTGGACTCTCTGAATGCATTGTGAGAGTGTGCTCCATAAAGCAAATTTTGCAGTGCTAATTCAGTTAACTTACTTCAGCTTCCAGGATGGGAATGTCCAGGATGGATGAGTTAGGAGATGGTTTCTTTATTCATGTTCTCCAGTCTCAGAATGACTGAAGTGAAGGGTCTTCTTTAAGCCTCTATTTCTGCATGTGAGTATCAGATGGGCCTTTTTTTCGTCTTCCATGCCTAACATTGACTAGTGACAAATCTGCACCCACCTTCTGACTGCTCTAAATATGTTCAGTTAGACTTGCTTGGTAGGCATGAAACAGAGTAAGCCTCATTGAATAATTTGGGTTTTGCTACTGAGAGGATCTGTTACTGCTCCCTTTGTCTTCATCCCCAAACTAGTCTCACAGAAGTCCCTCCAGCTGTGAGGAGAACATTTCAGAGAAGACAGTTGCACCAGGCAAACCTCTTAAATTTCTATTACATATATCCCAGCAGGGTTGCCATACTGGCCTGTTCTAACTAAGGTAAGCATGTACTCAGTAGGTAAAGACACAGATATATACGTATGTATGCACATGTGAAGCTGAACAGCAGAAGTGCACTTGGAGGAAGGGCCAAATAAAAATGCAATTCATAGAAGGGCCCAAACCTAGCTTTCCATAATGTAGATCTGTGGCACCATAGAGTAGAGCATGCATGAAAACAAGGAACAGTAAAAGCAATAATTGATCCACTTGGGATGGGTGTGGACACTAACAGCAATGATGAACTAGCCAAGGAGCATGGCTCTGAATAGTGCATAAGCCTGTAAGGAGCTATCATTTCTGTAGCGGTCTGACCATCTGCTTTCTCTATTGAGTGCAAACCAGTTATGCCGATAAAGGTGTGATATTGATTGGTTGATTGAGTGCGAACCAGACAGTCTCCAACCTGCATGTGAATTCCAACTTGGCAGCTTCTTGTTGGAGTCTCCCTTTGAAATTCTTCTGCAGTAAACCTTATAGTCCCCATTGACAACAGTCTTATATCCATGACTGGACTTTTTCCCAAAGAGCTCATAAGGGCTAAAGGCAGCAGGGAGTTGCTATTTGTTGGACCAGAAAGCTGGCTGCATTTAGAATTGCAGATGATATACAACACAGGTGTGGGAATACCTGCTGAGACTGAGGATTTCATGTGCTTCCTAATATGCCATAACAATAAAGCCTAACTGTTCTCGCAGGCATACTTTATTTCAAAATCAGCGTCAGAACTCCTTGACATCTTATGTCTTGAAAGCTCCTTGGGGAGAAGTTTCCTTTGGAGTTCAGTGACTCCCTGAGACAAGCTCCTGGGGAGCTTATGCTATAACTTCCTAGGAAAAACTTACACCGAAACTTTTTAATTTTTTGCAATAAATAAAAAACTTTGAAGATTACATGTAACTCTTTCAATTGTGCTGCAAGATAGGTAAAATCCATACAAATTTTGATCTTACTGCTTTCTCCTTTATCTGAGAATAATAACATAAGAGAAGCCATGTTAGATCAGGCTAATGGCCCATCCAGTCCAACACTCTGTGTCACACAGTGGCAAAAAAATTATATATATATATATATACACACACACACACACACACACACTGTGGCTAATAGCCATTGATGGACCTCTGCTCCATATTTTTATCTAATGCTACTGCCAACATGGTATTTCTATATATAAAAGACAAGCCGTGTTGCCATTGACTTACCTTCCATTGGCTGAGCTGCATGTTGCTCAATCTTGACAGAGCAACCCCACCCTCCAGCCCCAAAACAGACGAGGATTGGGCCACTGGGGAAATTGCCTTCGCCAATGACTCACTTTTCTCTCAGTGGCTGTTGCTAGACAACCGTAGTATTCCAAGCTTGGATCTTGTCAGTAAAATGGGGGAAGCCCTTTCCATGCCTATGTTGGCCTTTGAGGGAGAACTCATTGGAGTTAGTCCTGACTAGGGTTGCCAACTCCAGGTTGGGAAATTCCTAGAGATTTTGTGGTGGAGTCCAAGAAGTCAGAGTTTAGGGAGGGGCGAGGCCTCAGCTGAATATAATGCCATAGAGACTATACTTCAAAGCAGTTATTTTCTCCAGGGGGAGAGAGATATGTTGTCTGGCGTTCAGATACTAGAAGATCTGCAGGCTGCACCTGGAGGTTGACTACCCTAGGCTGGCAGCACCCTCTGGATGACTTGATGCCACTTGACTGGCATGACTTAACTAGCCTGGCTGCTTGCTCCTGTTCAGCAGCAGCCCCCTTATGACAGCTTGTGTGGCATAGCAGTTCGTGCTTCAGAGCAGGGTCTGCCAGACCCATGTTCTTGCTGTAGAAGCTCACTGGGTGGTTTTGGACCAATCACAGATTTTCAGACTAATCTACCTCACAGGGTTGTTGTGTATATCAAAAGGGGGAGAGGAGGAGGATGTAATCTGTTTTTGGTTCCCGCTGTGGAGAAAGACTCCTTTTCCTAGGTAGGGGCAGCAAGGAATGGAGAGGAGATGGAAAGCTGAAGTCAGAGGGGCAGATAAAAGTAGGTTGATGGTTGGCTGAGAAGGAGATAGAGTTGCCAACTCCAGGTTAGGAAATTCTTGGAGATTTGAAGAGTGGAATCTAGAGAGGGTGGGGCTTGAGGAGGGGTGGAACCTCAGACAGGTACATCATAGACTCCACCCTCCAAACCAGTCATTTCCTCCTGGGGAACCACTGTTGCCAATCTCCAGGTGAGGACTGGAGATCTCTCAGAATTACAACTACTGTCCAGATGGCAGAGATCAATTTCCCTGGAGAAAATAACTGCTTTGCAGGATGGACTCTGTCATTATACCCTGCTGAGGTCACTTGCCTCCTGCTTTGGTCCCTACTGTAGAGAGAGAGATTACTTTTCCTAGGTAGAGGTTGCATAGGTAGAGGTTGCAGAGTGGCCATACTGTGCCTTGGGAGCCACATATGGCTGTATCACACATAATTTGCTGCTGTCGGAGGTTGAGGAAAAACTAAATACAGGTTTACTCTCAAATAAGTGTGATTAACATCAGGAGATTAACATCTGAGCACTGACCCATAGATAGGCGACTTTTTCTGCCATGTGTGAAGCGGGAAAGGAGGGGGATATAGGCAAGCTTGCAAGCTTTTCTCCTCCACCACAAAGGTCACCTGGAGACCTAGAGCGGGGAAACAGCACAAGAGCCAAGGGAGCCACTAGAAGGAGGGACAGGATTAAACAGGGTGACACAGGATTCCCTTTAGTTTCATAGCTCTTGTAGGAGCTGTATTTACTAACCATGGTGTCAAGGCAAAGAGAGATGAATTATTATGCAAACAATGATCACTGATTTATATGGTGCATGTGTGTTTCCTTCTCCCACTGATGCCAAAAAACAATTCCCTAACCTTTCCCTATGCTGGGAACTGTTATTCCCAGCTTTTGTTTTTTCAAAAGTCTCCTTCTAGCATGGCAGTGTTGTAAAATGCATGCATAGGTATTTTATCTTTCTGTGCAAAGTATTAAGAGTTTTAATGAAGATGTGTGTGTGATATTTGTTTATGTCTTGCTGTTCTCAAACATCTGACTTTATTCCATGTGGCTCTTACATTAAGCGAGTTAGGCCACCCCTGCTCTATGTTATACAATAACACAACCAGGCTGGGCCAAAAGAGACAGATCACGCCACAAGCACCCGCTGATGCTAAACGCCGAGAGGCTGAATATGACAGGAAAAGGCAGCAAGAATGCACTGCAGATGAAAGGAATGCTGAGCTTCAGAGTCTGCATGATCGTTGTCATGCTCTAACGCTAGAGCAAATTGACACTTACGGTAAGTGCCCAAGGCCAGGGCACTCACCCAGAGCCTCTTTCTAGAGCCCATTGTATTTACTCTCACAATGGGTCTTATTCCTAGTCATAGATATATTCTGATAACTTTGTTGGCACATTGGGCTATGACGGGGCCAAAAAAAAAATAGCAATGGTGGAAGACCTGGGTGTATCTCAGGCCTGTCGTCTGCTAAGGCTCACGCACTGGTGGAAGATCCATTGCTGGCCCTTCCTTCCCTGTGTTTCTGGTTGGGATGTTTTTTTGACGGTGAGGTTGTTTGGCAGCATTGGAGAAATCAGAGACCGAGAGAGGTGTGATGTGTTCTTTCTACTACTACTGAGTAACTCTCCCATTGAAAAATGGAAGGTCACACCAATATCCTCCCTGACGGGGAGCCTGTTGCGCAACCTGTTTCCCAACAAAAAAAAAGACAACTGAGTCACTTGCTGGGCTTCTGTGGGCCTCAATAAATTTGTTAGAGTAGGCAGGGTCAAAAATAAGTGTAGCTTCACTGTTTCCTTAGCTGCCTTTCCTGTTGGCAAATGACACGCCTGCAACAATGCAAGCGTTTCTCAGGAAATCCATCTTCCGATGACAGACAAGCTCCCAGAAGACACAAAGCATGACTAATGCACTTTTTGGCTCCGCAGGACTGACTAGGCCAGAGTGGGTGTGATCAGATAAACAGGATACAGCGGCATTCTGTTGCTGCTACCGCCATGTGCCTCATTATTTTCCAGTGTAGGGATTAGGGTTGCCAAGTCCAATTTAAGAAATATCTGGGGACTTTGGGGGTGGAGCCAGGAGACATTAGGAGTGGAGCCAAGATCAAGGCTGTGACAAGCATAATTGAACTCCAAAGGGAGTTCTGGCCATCACATTTAAAGAGACGGCACACCTTTCCAATGCCTGCCTTCCATAGGAAATAATGAAGGATAGGGGCACCTTCTTTTGGGGCTCATAGAATTGGACCCCCTGGTCCAATCGTTTTGAAACTTGCGGTATATTTTGGGGAGAGGCACTAGATGCTATACTGAAAATTTGGTGCCTCTACCTAAAAAAACAGCCCTCCCAGAACCCCAATACCCACGGATCAATTCTCCATTATTTTCTATGGGAATAAATCTCCATAGGGAACAACAGAGTTCCCAGCAGACATTTCCCTCCCCTCCCCCTGCTTTCTGACGACCCTGAAGCGGGGGGAGGGCCTCCAAACTGGGGGATCCCCTGACCCCACCTGGGGATTGGCAACCCTAGTAGGGATACAGTCTTGCAAGCGGAGCTGCCAAGCTTCTGGTGTGACCTGGAGATCTATTTGAATGATCACTTATCTTTAGATTATAGAGATAAGTTCCCCTGGAGAAAATGGTGGCTTTGGTGGGTGGAATCTATGGCATTATTCCTTGCAGAGATCTCTGCCCTCCCCAGTCTCCACTCCCAGATCTCCAGGAATTTCCAAATCAGGAGTTGGCAATCCCATTTGCAAACCCCATTTCTAGCCATGCTGGAACTTGGAAAGTTTCTCATCCATCCTGGGTGTTTGGCCAGCAAGGCTCCTCTTTCCTGCACTCCAGGTTTACTTCCATTCTGGGTATTTCTGCTGCCACCATAGACAGTGAACCAGAGGGAATTTCCACTGGATTGTCTGAAGCCCCTTTGCCATTTAAAGGATTCACCTTGTTTAAGCATCTCCCGTTTTGTTCTCTGTAGCTTCTGTGAGGACTAACACCCCTGCACTCTGAGGGGTGAAGAGATTACGGTAACTGCTGGAGCCTGCTTAAAATGGCAGATAAATGGTAACTGTAGAATTACCTGAACAAGTGGGCTTCTCCCTCAAGTCCAGGGGCTAAATAGTCCCCCCCCCCTTTGTGGATTGTGGGTTCTCATGTTTCTTCCTGTCCTACAAAAGGAAAGTCTGTCCTATCTCTTTAAACCTCCCAAAGTTTGTGGCTTCAGAGTGATTAGCCTAGGTGAGACCCTGGCTGTCTTTGTTCTTTCCTGGCCAGAAACTTCTGCATATCTATGGTGCTAGATACATCTGTGCTTGGGAATCAGCTCCTCTGCACTGACTCATCTCTTCCCTTATGGATCTGTTAACCTGCAAGAAATATCTTTATGACCTCTGAGCCTGTACAGAATGCAGATATTATTATTACAAACTTTTGTGTGAATTTGGGGGTGTAAGGCATTAACAGCTTATGTTCCCAGCATCCAACGCTAAGTGTTCAAAGTGAACTTGCTTCACAATGCCTCGTCTGAGTCTGGTTGAAAGGAAATATAGCCAAGCTTGAATAGCAGGAGTACGTCAGCCATGGATAACAGTGCTGTTGCCTTCTGTACTATAAGAGAGAAAAACAGTAACAGTAAAGGAAACCATGAAGTGGGGCTGGTTGAAGGAGGTGGAAACAGCTGATACTGAATGGTGAACTTCAGTGGTCATTGTAGGGGAAGCAAGCTTGTTATGTTTCCTTACATTGTTCACAGTGGCCAGGTAAAGTGTGACTTGTCATTTGTTAGTGAGGGAAACATATTCACAGGCTCTACTGTCTGAAGCTTTACTCCCAATAATTTGAAAATTTGGCCCAAAGATGAGCCATTTTATAGGAAAATATTAAAAAGTGAAGAGATTGTTGTGGTTGGAGAAGGATATTGCTTTAGTTTTAAAAAGAAGAGTTGTTTGTTTTTTAATCAGTTCCAGTCGGTAGGAATATTTTGCTGATGAAATAATGCTGCAACTATCTCTGGGAAAACGGTTCAGGACGAAGAGAACACACCATGGCTTGTATTTCAGCCAGTGGATGTGAATCTCATTGATTCCAGATGGTAGTCACGTGACCAGCACTAGTCTGCACAAAGAGAGATCCTTTTATGAAAGCTGCTGTGAATTTAACATAAATACGGGGACTCTCCAGGGACATGTAAAAGCTGCTCTTCTCAAAAGGCCGCCTTTGCCTCTAGGGCTGCAAATCCCAGAACTGTCTTCATTTTCATAAGAGTGCAGGTTTTCCTCTAAGCTATTTCAGGAATAAGGAGGAGGGAAGGTAGTGGGAACAAATGCATTCTCTTCTTCCCCAGAAAGGGAATAGGCCTGAAAGTCTTTATACTCACTTACCACTAGAGGGCAACTTCCTTTTATTAAAATTCAACAAGGAAGCTATTTGTATATTTATATGTCTGGAATATATATTTAGAGCCCTGTAGTTAGATTTGGGGGTAGGGGGGGGTCATGGTCTTCTTATAAGGCCAGAATGTCACCTTCCAGTCTTTCCAGAAATTTGATTTATCCATCTCAAGCTGAATGGGAAAGGGCAGTCTTAGTTTTTTTAAACCATGAGATCGGAAGCGTCAGAATTGTTTTTAGCTAATCTGGAATGCTTGCTTGCTGTTTCTGTCATGACTTTTGGTTCTACAACAGATCCAAGAAGCCGATTATTCACTAAAAGAAATTACAGTCTTCATGAAATGTAACCTGCGTGGGTCTTTTAATGTTTGTTATTCAGTATTACATAAAAACTGCAAAATTCATGCTAATAGAAGTATCTTGAATCAAACAGTGTTAATAATCTTGCAAAAGCATCCATCCCTTTTTAAAAAGACTTATCTTCCTCCACCTCAATGTTCTGAGTTATTTCTTTAGAGGATCTTAGGCTGCATTTCTAGTTGCCCAGGGAAATTGTTTGAAGTTCCTCACAGCAATAACCTATCAATAAGGAACAATTACATTAAAGCAATGCATCATAAGATTGACATGTCTTCATGGAACAATTGGTTTCCATATCAGTTCATCAAGCTTAAGGTTCAAAATGGCGTCCCTGTAATAATTGTTTAACTCACAAGAACACCAGCGCTGTCAAAATTATTACTATCCTTTTCATAAAATATGCGAGCAAGTCACATCTACACTTGCACAGACACAGCACTTTAACATAAAATTCCTTTTCAAACCAGGCTAATCTAACAGGACTGTTAAGCTTTGAGGGGGCTGTCATTCTTTCCTCCTCCTATACACTTATAATGATTGTTTAACTAGATTCCAAACTAGGGTTGCAAGGGCTACCATGACCCCCAGCAGGGCATGCGGGTGGGGTTGACAATAAGAGAACATAAGAGAAGCCATGTTGGATCAGGCCAATGGCCCATCCAGTACAACATTCTGTGTCACATAAGAACATAAGAGAAGCCATGTTGCATCAGGCCAATGGCCCATCCAGTCCAACGCTCTGTGTCACACAGTGGCCAAAAAAATTTTACACACACACACTGTGGCTAATAGCCACTGATGGACCTCTGCTCCATATTTTTATCTACACCCCTCTTGAAGGTGGCCATGCTTGTGGCCACCACCACCTCCTGTGGCAGTGAATTCACATGTTAATCACCCTTTGGGTGAAGAAGTACTTCCTTTTATCCGTTTTAACCTGTCTGCTCAGCAATTTCATCGAATGCCCACGAGTTCTTGTATTGTGAGAAAGCGAAAAAAGTACCTCTTTCTCTACTTTCTCCATCCCATGCATTATCTTGTAAACCTCTATCATGTCACCCCGTCAAACCTCTATCATGTCACAATTCCAGGTTTGGAAGCTCTTGGAAATTTGGGGGTGGAGTCTCAGGAGGACCTCAGAGGGGTAAAATGACAGAGTCCACTCACCATCCATTTTTCCAGGGGGACGAGCCGTAATTGTACAGAATCCCCAGGTCTTACCTATAGGCTAGCATCCCTATTCCAAACTGCAATGTGGAGCTTAACTGAAAAGCATTGTCCCACGCTGTGTGAATAAGATATCTGTAGCAGGCTCATACACTTGCAAAGAAGTTTTGGACAAATTTGAAGGTCAGCAGCACCATCTTAGAATTCTAAAGTAGGACGTTTTCATCTTGAACATTGTTACATTTTGCTTTTTTAGATTCATGTTTTTAAAGAAAAGCTTGTTGTGACAAAGCGATTAGTGTGTTGGATTAGCACTGGGGGGGGGGGGGGGGGAATTGTTCACATCTCCGCTCATGCTCATTGCTGGCCTTGGTGGGCCAGTCCTCAGTTTAACCTATCTCTTGCACAACAGTTGTGAGCACGGCTTCTTTTTTTTCTGGAAAAAGAGGATCCAGAACTCTCAAAAGAGAAATGAAGGCAAAACACACGGCTGCCCCTCATGAACTTTTAAATGTTTCCAGTCACAGTCACAGTTTCCACAAAGAGGTTCTAGAACTCCATTCTGCCGTGTTCCCTCAGGGAAAAAAAACCCTGGTTGTGAGAGTAGATCACAGGACAGAATAGGCTTCCCAATCCCCAGGTCCCAATCCCCAGGTCCCAGCAGGGGATCCCCCGGTTTTACAGGCTTCCCCCCTCCCCCAGCCAGCTGGCCGGCGGGGGAAGCCCCTCCCCCACAGCCGTTATGCACCTCCATGAATGATTCCCATAGAGAATGATGGGGAATTGATCTGTGGGTATCGGGGGCTCTGAGGGGGCTGTTTTTTTAGCTAGAGGCGCCAATTTTCAGTATAGCATCTAGTGCCTCTCCCCAAAATACCCCCTAAGTTTCAAAAGGATTGGACCAGGGGGTCCAATTCTATGAGCCCCAAAAGAAGGTGCCCCTATCCTTCATTATTTCCTATGGAAGGAAGACATTTTAAAAGGTGTGCTGTCCCTTTAAATGTGATGGCCAGAACTCCCCTGGAGTTCAATTATGCTTGTCACACCCTTGCTCCTGGCTCCGCCCCCAATGTCGCCTGGCTCCACACCCAAAGTCCCCAGATATTTCTTGAATTGGACTTGGCAACCCTAGGACAGAAGAATCAGGAACACAACCCTAAGTTCCTTGCTGGAAGGGCTGTAGAAAAATATGGTAGATGAAATTTTAAGGCACCAGTTTCAACTTACAAATTCTACTCATTTATAATAATAAGAATAATCTTTTGTTATTTATAATATTTTTTTATTTAATTTATTATGGTTAACAAAGCTAACCAACAGTAACTATGGCGGAGAATGCTGGAGGGGGGTAACCCTAATTCAGGAACATAAAAACTTGAATTTTAGTTTTTAAAAGTCAAATCAGAAAAACTTTAGCATTATTAGTTCACTTATTTCATCCATCCATATATGTCTATGCATTTTTAAAGTTTGACAAGATTTCTTGTTGTATAGTGAGAGTTCTATACTTCAACTATAGTAAGGCAGAAAATGGCCCTCTAGTGGTCATGGTTTTGTATTCCCTTAACCCATTAATGCAATAAAATCAAATTAAATTGGTTAGATGGTAAAGACCCAGCATGAGATCATAAGAACCATCTTCCTGGGTAACACTAAATGTCCAAAATCCAGTTTCCCACAGGTCAACCAGGTGCCATAAAAGGCCTAATGAAGAAGCTCAGGTGAAAACCACTCTCTGTTGCAGTCATAAGCTATATCTGGACATGGAAGTCCCATTCAGCCATTATGCCTAACTAGGTATAAGACCCATTGTGGAGGAAAAAATACAGGCTCTAGAATGAGGCTCTGGGTGAGTACCCCCCAACCCAAGTGAAGGCATTCACTCCCCCTCAACTCAAGGGGAGCTGACCTTTGCCATCTAGAGAGCAGTTGTAATTCTGAGTGATCATCAGTCCCCACCTGGAAATTGGCAACAGTGGTTCCCAGGAGGAAATGGCATTGTACCTGTCTGAGGTCCCATCCCTCCTCAAGCCCCACCCTCTCCAGGCCCCACCCCTTAAATCTCCAGGAATTTCCCAACCTGGAGTTGGTAATCCTATCTCCTTCCCTTTATCTGCCCCTCTGACTTCAGCTTTCCATTTCTTCCCCCTCCTTGCAGCCTCTACCTTGGAAAAGAACAGTCTTTCTCCACAGTGGGGACCAAAGCAGCTTACATCCTCCTCCTCTCCCCCTTTTGATATACACAACAGCCCTGTGAGACAGGTTAGGCTAGGTCTATAACCGATCTGAAATCACCCAGTCAGTTTTCACAACAAAAGCCTGGGTCTGGCAGGCCCTGCTCTGAAGCCCTAACTCCTATGCCCTCCTCAAACTCCACCACAGAATCTCCAGGAATTTCCCACCAACCTGAATTGGCCCCAATGAGTTCTGCCTCAGAGGCCTTTCAAACCAACAGTCTGATAAAATTGTTGGTCTTAAGCACAGGGCTTCAGTCTTTCTGTGTGTCTCACTTTCCCCCATATTTCTCTCTGTGTATCTAGTCTGTTGCCACAGGATGCCATTTTTCCCCCTTTCCAGAGGAGGATAGAGAGGAGTCCTCAGCCAGTCAAGGGAAGCCTTTCTCTGGCTGTTTCCCTCCTCCCTCCCTCCCTCCCTCAGCCATTCAAGGGAAGGACTTCCTTGTCTCCTCTGTGAATCAGTGCTACAGGCGGCTCAGCCAATGGGAGAGTAAGGAGACCCAGTAACTGCCAGAACTAAAGTTGATTGCCTTTTACTGACAGAATCAGCTTTGCTGGCTAGCAACAGCTACTCAGGCAGGAGAGAGGAGCAGACTCAACCAATGGCACACAAGTACTCTTGATTGATAGTTTAATGGGCCAAAGGTTGATGCATCACAGTTCCACCCAGTCCCAATCAATGAGGGAGCTCAAACTTGCCAAGATGAAAGGGATTTTATTATTAAGGATAGCTATTGATAGACCCTTCTTTTGTGAACCTTTCTTCAGAGCCATGTAAGCTAGCAGCTGTTGCTACATCATGAGGCACTAAATTCTTCAAATTAATTAGGCATTGTATGAAGAAGTACTTTGTTTTTATTTTAAATTTACTTAGAATCCCTTGATGAAGGATTTTGTCAAAACCATTTTGGAAATCCAAGTATATAATGACTCACTCCAAGACTAATAACCCAGAGCTTCTTTTGCAAAAGCCATGCTGATCTTTCCTCAGCCAGGTTTGGTCCCACATGAGAGCAATCTCTCATTGCTCTCACTTGGAAGTTATTCAAGGGGGGCTTACTCCAGTAAAGGGTCCTTAAGATTACAGCCTATGTGTCTGATGATTCTATCTTTAATAATGGCCCCCATCCATTTACCCAGATTCACCTGTTTACATTGAGCTAACTGGCAAGTAATTTCTCAGGTATCATCTGAATCCCTTTGTTCAAACTCAGCAGATTCCGAAAGAAATACATCAATGATGTTTCCCCAAAAATTAATCCTGAAACTTAGTAAGATCCTATTTTTTTCAAAAAATGAAAATGGTTCCAGCAGCTTTGGCATTTAAGAAAAACTTTTCAAGCACGAATGTGAAAGCAAGATATTATGTATGGATACATAGCACATTGTTATGGTGAGCCATAACAGCGGTGCATGAGTCATTTTATTTTTTTTTGTCTAGTTAAAGGTATTAGCTTCTTAGCCATGAAGTTGTCTTTCATTTGGATTGTGCTTGAAATTACTGGAGTAGTCTCCATGAAAAAAGGACTGTGGAATGTACCTTGCTGAGTATGAAGTTGACCTCCTGTGACAACAGAACTCTACTTTGTATTGTGAACTTTTAGTGTACTGAGATATTTTTGAGAGTGTTCTATAATTTAATGTATGTGTGTATTGCATTTCACCTATACATTTGGAATGATAATGCATGAAATATTAGTAATTGTGGTCACTATAACCCTGTAGGTTGTTTTCATTTTGCAATCTAGAGTGACCTCTCTCTGTATCTTCTACCCTCCAGGTGGTGGCTGGAGACCTCCCACTATTACAAATTATCTCCAGGTGGCATAAATCAGTCCACCTGGAGAAAATGGCCAGTTTGAAAAGTAGACTCTTTAGCATTACGCTCCATCAAAGTCCTTCCCCTCCCCAAACCCCACCCTCTGCAAGCTTCCCCCCCAGATTTCCAGGTATTTCTCAACCCAGAACTGGAAGCCCTGGGTTTATACATGGTAAGGTAATGTTGTCTTAATTATCCCTTTTAAACAAAAGTTTATATTTGTCTCCAGCCAGCAGCAGGAAATACAGATTAGGGCATGGAAATTCATGTAGGGATGCCAGCCCCAAGGTGAGACCTGGGGATCCCCTGGAATTACAGCTCATTTCCAGACTACAGAGATCAGTTTCCCTGGGGAAAAAAACAGATGCATTAGAGGGTGGGCTCTGCCACTGTGCCACACTGAGGTCCCGGTCCTTTCCAGGCTCTACCCCAAAATCTCCAGGAGTTTCTAAACCTGGAGCTGGCAACCCTATGCCCCCCCCACCCCCTGCCATTGGCCAGGGGATACATGGCAACCCAAAAAAATGAGATTATTTTTCTTTTTCAATAATTTAATTGGAAGGGACATGGAAAGCAGAAGCACAAAGGTCTGTCATGAATTATATGCAGGGTCAAGCATAACTTCTGATACGTGATTGCCCCCTTTTCTGTCATTCACATATTGCATAGCCCTCCACACAGATCATCAAAACATCTTCTTGTTCTCGCGCTCTTGCCCTGGAATTCTCTGCGCCTTGATCGGTCTTTTTGACAGGCTGCTGAAAGGCTCCATTTTCATCTATACTACATAATAATTGCAGGCATTCTGCTCAGGACTATCCAAAACTTTTCTGGAGGCTAGTTCAGAGACCATCATGGGTACATTAGCCAAATTTCAAATTCTTACATTACAGCAACAGCTCTGAATTTCACTGAAGTATAATTCTGTGCTGGAAAGACATCAACAGCTGCTCTTTTATGTCTAATAATACATTGGACAAACATATAGTTGACCAAAGCGTGCATGTGCTCTCAGTCTAGGAGAACTGGACCATCTGTGTCAACAATGAGGAAGATTTTTACCATGCAGCACACACGGCCTATACACCATCAAAATCAAGCCTTAATTTGAGGCCTTGTGGCAACAAAATGACATGGAAATATGGTAGATTCCTGATGGTGGATGATTTAGATTTTGCATCTTTGGATGCCTCCCCCATGTAAAAAGCTTTGTGAGAAGAAAAACGGGGGGAACTTTTGGATTATTGCAACACACTCCACATTTGTTGTTAGTTTTATTTATTTCTAAAAAAAAAAACAGGGATAAAGAACAACCAAGGGGAAAAACTCAAAATCCAGCAACTAAATAATAAAAAAATTAAGTATACAGGCAGACAAAAATACACATTTTGATAAAAGGTTTCCAATGACCTAGGAATAAGTCCATACACAATTCTTGTCTATACGTCGCTTTTTCAAATATTGATAAAGTTCAAAGGTTCTCATAGGCTTCCCAATCCCAAGGACCCAGAGGGGGATCCCCCGGTTTTACAGGCTTCCCCCCTCCCCCAGCCAGCTGGCCGGCGGGGGAAGCCCCTCCCCCACAGCCATCATGCACCTCCATGAACGATTCCTATTAGGAATGATGGGGAATTGATCTGCGGGTATCAGGGGCTCTGGGGGGGCTGTTTTTTGAGATAGAGGCACCAAATTTTCAGTATAGCATCTAGTGCCTCTCCCCAAAATACCTCCCAAGTTTCAAAAAGATTGGACCAGGGGGTCCAATTCTATGAGCCTCAAAAGAAGGTGCCCCTATCCTTCATTATTTCCTATGGAAGGAAGGCATTTAAAAAGATGTGCAGTCCCTTTAAATGTGATGGCCAGAACTCCCTTTGGAGTTCAATTATGCTTGTCACAGCCTTGATCTTGGCTCCACCCCTAATGTCTCCTGGCTCCACCCCCAAAGTCTCCTGGCTCCACCCCCAAAGTCCCCAGATATTTCTTGAATTGGACTTGGCAACCCTAGGTTTTCAATCCACTGATTTGGTGGAGGTGGGCATTTACATCTCCAGTGTTGTAAAATATGAGTCCTTTAGCTGTAGTAAGAGCACACAGGGTCCATTTTCGTTGACCGATAGTTAGCCTAAAAGAGATGGGCAGATAGTTTAAAAGAAACATAAACTTGCTCATTAATCTTCTGTGCACTCCCATATGGGGGCTGCACATGCTCAGGCCTGCCAATCGGTAGGTATACAGCTTTTAGCCTCTAGATGGCACTGTGTGCAGGAGCCATAGGCTTGTCCCACCCACAACCATGTGCTCCCACAAAGCAATGCCACTTACCCTCAGTTCCTTTTCTGTTGCCAACAAAGTAGGTTGTGTTTTCACTGCCTCCTGCATTCTTACAGCTGAATCCGGAGCCTCTCCTCTTCTGTTGCTGAAACGACACAGAAGGCCCTTTTCAAAAAATGCACCTGCTGCAGTGCAGAAATTACACTGAAAGATGATCATGATTTGTGTGTCTTCTGTCTTGCGGAGGGCTATTCTACCTCCTCATATAAAGCCTGTTTGACGTTCACCCAAGGACCTGATTGGACAGGGCCCTCAAGCTTAAGGCTGCCCTCTGGAAGAACGCTCTCAAGGCTCCTGAACCCTCATCTTCTAAGACCAAAGACAAGCCCTCAGAACAACCGGGCTCATTCCATTCGACTCTGCCCCTCAGCTCCACCTCTCATTGGGCCTAGGCTAGCTTGTCTTCACTATCTCACAAGTCAGCTTCTTCTGCACCTACGCCCAAAAAGGGCAAGGACAAGTCAAAGTCTTCTGGTGCCCTGACTGCTCCAACTCAGGGACCTGGTCTCTCCACGCAGGCCCAATTTGACCTTCAGTTCCAAACACTCCACCAGCTTCCCTCTCTGAGGGCAAGCTTGATCAGGAGCTATCACCTGGCCAGCTTGTACCATCTGCCAAAGCAGAGCAATGTGTATCCTGGCCTTCTTGCCCTCGTTCTGCAAGGTGGTTGATTCACAGACACATTCCACATGTCCCTGCATTACTCAGCTGAGTGGGACTGGGACTATCACAGGCACTTGGGCCCAGCGGAGTATGACTATGACCTCCTCCATTACCCTTCAGTGGCTTTATCAGTCTGGCCTGTTTCTCCAGTAACTGATGTACAACTCAAGAGGGCTTCCAATTCCAACACCTCGGAACCAAGCCCTGATGAACAGGTGGCTGACATCTCAGTTCCCTTGCCCACTGAGGACTTTAAAATGAGCAAATGTCACAGGTAGCACAGTCTCTTGAAATAAAGATCTCAACCACTGATCACAAGCCAAAGAATAAGATCCTGGCAGTCATACCATGCCACTGAAGCAGAGAAATAACGAGGTCCACACACATTACTGGTATGAAACGAGGTTTACTTTTGGTACCAAGAGCAGAACTTAGTCGCCCATGGGCCCCCATAAAATCATTCTACATACAGACCGTTTTATTTATACTGGCAGGCACACTGGCATATCTTATTCAACATTCTCCACCCCCTTGCAATTCCTTCTAGTACTTTTCCATTTCTTATCAGCTCCAGCAAGAAGCTTCTCTGATGCCCCTTTGTTATGGTAGAGCATCTGCTTGGTAAGCAGAAGGTCCCAGGTTCAATCCCCGGCATCTCCAACTAAAAAGGGTCCAGGCAAGTAGGTGTGAAAAACCTCAGCTTGAAACCCTGGAGAGCCGCTGCCAGTCTGAGTAGACAATACTGACTTTGATGGACCCAGGGAGGTCTGATTCAGTAGAAGGCAGCTTCATATGTTCATATGTTATCTAATACACATCCAGAGGCCTCAATGAGATCACTGTCTCTTATCTAATATAAAACCTTGAATTCACACCCACTTGGGGCTGTCTGTGCTTCTAATGAAGAGTTGCATCAGACATCTTAGTTCTGAAGGCAAAAGCATGTTTTCATTCATTATCATAGGGGTATTCATTAAGGAGAGCCAGTTTGGTGTAGTGGTTAAGTGTGCAGACTCTTATCTGTGAGAACCGGGTTTGATTCCCCACTCCTCCACTTGCACCTGTTATCGTGGCCTTGGGTCAGCCATAGCTCTGGCAGAGGTTGTCCTTGAAAGGGCAGCTGCTGTGAGAGCCCTTTCCAGCCCCACCCACTTCACAGGGTGTCTGTTGTGGGGGAGGAAAGTAAAGGAGATTGTGAGCCGCTCTGAGACTCTTCGAAGTGGAGGGCGGGATATAAATCCAATATAGCATCATCATCATCATCATCATCATCATCATCATCATTATTATTATTATTATTATTATTCAGGGGTCCCCCTTTACCACCTCTATAGACAAAGAAATTCTCAAAATGGATGCCGTAGCCTGTATGGTTTATGCTTTTGAGTCCCTGAGGTTTAAAGTCACTAATTATGAAGTGATTATAGCCAGATGTTAACTCTTTTTATGAGAGTGTATGCTACCCTTCATTGAGCTCCTACGCAGGGAAAAATGCCCTCTAGCTAGGGTCCTGTAAACCAAGCCTCTGTGCCTCTCAAAACAACCGATTAATGCTGGCTGACACTCCTTGGGCACTGCTACTATTACCCTTCACCATCGTGCTTGGCTGTGTTCCACAACTTCACCTAATAATGCAATGGCAAACCACCCCATAAAAAGTCTGCTGTGAAAACGTTGTGATGCAACGTCACCCCAGAGCTGGAAACAACTGGTACATGCATAGGGGACTACTTTTACCTTTACAAGACTTAAGATAGAAAATTTACCATTCGATAGAGCCATGCTGTTTTCAGTGAAGACTGACAAAACTTTAACAAACCACCAGGTTAGTAGGAGGTCCCCAACAGGGTTCTTCCACTACCCTACACTACAGGCACACTTATCAAAGGAGTTACAGATATACCCCCTCTGCAGGAGCCCACTCACAACAATTTGCAAAATTCGCAGCAGGGGTACCACAAGTGTAAGGGGCCTAACAGGTCCCAGCCTCCAGCACAGCTAGTACCATGGGGGAATCCACCCAAATTGAGCATAGTCACCTCTGGTGAAAGACTGGCCCCCTTTGCTGAGGCCTGGGCCAGGGTGACCTCTGAGACGTGGGCCGTGCATATTGTCCAATTTGGGTATAAGATGGAGTTTTCCTCCATTGCCCCATGTTCTTCCAACAGAGAAGAGGAATCAGTCAGGTCATAGCATTCACTCATTCCACAAGGGCCATGGCATCTTTGATGGCTTTCTGGAGTGGTGTTCCTCTGGAGATCTGTAGAGCTGCCACTTGGATGTCATCTGATACCTTTGTACAGCATTATGCCTTAGTTGCAACCAGAAGGGAAGCTGAATTTGGGAAGACTGTTCTCCAGTCTTTGTTTAAATAGGTGAGCATGTTTCCCCATCTCCTATGTGAGTTTGCTAGAATTCCCATGTGGGGATTGGGAGAGGGGATTGGGGGCTTGCTATTTAATCTTTGGTTTTAGATAGGGATGTTTTAACTATTATTGTAAGCTGCCTTGAGCCAAAAGGAAAGGCAGGATATAATTTTTTTTAAAGCAAACTTGGCTAGAAATATTCCTCCTGAAAACCTTGTCTTATTATTCGTTCAGTTATTTTACACATTCAACTTGCAGTCTGGCATGGTATTGGTAACGCCATTCTACTGCCTCATGATTTCCCACCACATTCTGTTACATATACAGACTCGGGGCACAACTAGATGTGATGGCTTCTCAGGGTTGGACCTAAGAACTCCATGACTGTTTTACTGTGTAATATGGGAGGTTTGATAAAGCTGCAAGGTCCTAATACTGAATCAGTATGTAGTACAACAGGACCAGTACAATGAATTTGCCTTCCCTTGCAGGGTTTTCTTTTATCTTCTTTTTGGCTGATCAGCCCCTTTTCCCTTTTCTTCTTTGTTTTTCTTTGGCTGTCCTACCTGGTCATTTGAATGTATACTGGTAAAAGATGACTGGGCCTAAGGAAATAAGGGGAGAGACTAAAATCCTTCTTGTGCCCTGGTTTGATAATGGCACACAAGAAGTAATGGTAGTTCCCCGCCCCGCCCCCCCCCCCCGGCCAAAAAAATAACAAAGTATTTTATTTCACTTTGAGAGGAAATGGTCAGGTAGGAATTGGGTATAGGATTTATGAGGTGAACAGGCAACAGAAATGAGGTAACCTGGTATAAAAATAAATGCCCGATAATTTGTCACAAACAAATGTTTATGTTATTCAGGCAGGCTTTTAAAACTTAAGAGAAATTTACTGGCTGTCTCTGCTTACATAAACAATCATAAGCTTCTTGGTATCACAGACACTAAAGTTAGGTCGATTGCCCACTCACCTTACGCCGCTCTCATGTTCCTCTTCTCAGCAGGGCTTCATTTCGATTTCACACTATCTGCCCCGGGGCTGCAGCTAGCGTCGGCTTTTTCACGCCACAAACAGAAACCTCTAAAAACCAGTTTCTGTTTGTGGCATGAAAAAGCTGACGCTAGTTGCAGCCCCGAGACAGATAATGTGACATCAGAAGGAAGCCCCACTGAGAAGAGGAATGTGAGAGCGGCATAAGGTGATTGGGAAATCAGTCTTAGTGAAGGCAGGAACGTTCACACAAGTTCCAGTTTCCTTCCTTATCCACTGGCTAGGGATCACCCCCATCTTCTAGGAGCTATTTACCTCAGATTTGTTAGGGATGGGCTAAGCTTCCCACTTCCCTAACTCAGTCTGTTTCACTTTCTCACTGTTAACTGTCAGCTCCCATCTGCCACTTCTGACTCTCTCAGCTGAAGGATTCCATTTGAATCTCATGTCAAAAGGTTCTCAGACTGGGGTAAAGCCTTAACCATTTACTGTCCATTACACACACATACACCAAGGATGGATGATCATTTCAGCACTTAGGTGAGAAAAAATTGACTGAATAAAAAGTCAAGTTGTTTAGAGAACATTTAGTTGTGCCCCAAGCCTGAGCATGAAGTATTTAGGACCTAACTCCAGAAATAATTTTCAGTGCTAAGGTTTGACTCTGGAACACACCAAAAGTTTTGTAAATGTATATTCACCACTAATAGACAAGTCCTTCCCCAAGAAAGTCAGGGCAAATTTCAGGCATTTCTGAGCTCTGATGCTCTTCACTTTAGAAATGAAACACCATCAGTTATGTGTCATGATTAATGAGGCACCAGCTTGATTCATATATGGTACCACAGAACAATGTCAGGGAAAGTAATGCCCCTTTCATCCAATATCAGAACAATATCAGCCCCTCAGAATGGTAAGTATGGTGCATGATGATTAGCTTGCTGTTCAAGAGACTACCAGGAATTACATGAGAGTGTTCAGTCATGGATTCTGAAGTGGTGAGTAACTCTAGGCACCAAGTTGGTTTTTACTGAGGCACACAAAAGGAGAATACAGCTCTCCAAACTATCTCATTCTGCATTTATGTTGCCCCAAAAGTGCAAAACAATCACTTTTTATTTCAAAAGAGGGAAAGACATTAGAAGACTCATCAGAAAGAAACTGAAAGGAAGAAACAAGAGAGCCTAATCTTTCTCTTATGCTTAGAAGCTATTTAAAACTACATTAACTGAGGCCAAGATACAAAGTTTGAGTCTAATGGCACTTTTAAGCAGGGCTTTTTTTTTGTAGAAAAAGCCCAGCAGGAACTCGTTTGCATATTAGGGCACACACCCCTGACATCAGCATTGTTTCACACAGGGCTTTTTGTAGAAAAATCCCACCAGGAACTAATTTGCATATTAAGCCACACACCCTGACACCAAGCCAGCTGGAACTGCGTTCCTGCTCAAAAAAAGCCCTGTTTTTAAGACCATCAAAGTTTTATTCAAGGTATGAGCTTTCACATGCACATACAGTTCCTCAGATAGCCAAGACAGAATGCATAGTTCAGGTAAAGAGAGGTACAAACAGGTCTAAAAAGACCTGGCTAATGATCCAAACTAAGGAAGCCATTAAAAAGGGGGGGGGGGGGAGAGCTTCCTTTAAAAGGAGAAAGTTAGCCAAACGAGGTGAAGAGAAAGGAGCACTCATTCTGGCAAACAAAAGTTGACAACAGGTTGGACACAAAAAAGAATTGGAGGACTAAACTGCTAAAAATATTAAGAAAAATGATAAGCATTTATTTAAATACATCAGAAGCTGAAAGCCAGCCAATGAAGCCATTGAGCCACTGAATGACAAAGAAGTTCAATAATTGTTTAAGGAGGCTGGAGTGATGTAAAAAAAAAAAACTGAATAAATCCTTTGTATCCGTTTTCATAATGGAAAATAGGGGACATATAACCTTGGTTCTTAAGAACTGAGGGCCAAACTAGACAAAATGCAGTCTCCAGGGATTCACGACCATTATAAACAACAAATTCCTGCTAGGGAGTTCCTAAGGTTGCCAATCCCCAGGTGGGGGCAGGGGATCCCCCGGTTTGGAGGCCCTCCCCCCGCTTCAGGGTCGTCAGAAAGCAGGGGGAGGGGAGGGAAATGTCTGCTGGGAACTCTATTATTCCCTATTGAGATTTATTCCCATAGAAAATCATGGAGAATTGATCCGTGGGTATCTGGGGCTCTGCGAGGGCTATTTTTTGGGGTAGAGGCACCAGATTTTCAGTATAGCATCTAGTGCCTCTCCCCAAAATACCCCCCAAGTTTCAAAAAGATTGGAGCAGGGGGCCCAATTCTATGAGCCCCCCAAAAGGTGCCCCTATCCTTCATTATTTCCTATGGAAGGAAGGAATTGAAAAGGTGTGCCGTCCCTTTAAATGTGATGGCCAGAACTCCCTTGGAGTTCAATTATGCTTGTCACAGCCTTGATCTTGGCTCCACCCCTAATGTCTCCTGGCCCCACCCCCCAAAGTCTCCTGGCTCCACCCCCAAAGTCTCCTGGCTCCACCCCCAAAGTCCCCAGATATTTCATGAATTGGACTTGGCAACCCTAGGAGTTCCTTTACTGTGCTGCGAGGAAGAGGCAATTCTTGTCAGGCCCTTCACGATAAAGGGGTGAGAGGGAATCCTGCCTCCCCCCCCCCCGCTGTTCTTCTCACCTGAGATGGTGCTGGGGGATGTGCAGGCAAATAACATCCCCCGGATGTCATTCTGTGTCAAAAAGGCATTGTAGGGGAGAGGTAGGATTGCCTTCTTCCCCCATACTGTGGTGGTCCCAGCCAGAACTGGGTCCTAGCACAGTTTGAAGGAGTGAGAAAACATTCTTTCAAATAATGGCACATCATTGGGGCAACTTGAGGACATCCCTCTCATCTAGTTTGGCCCTGAGTTGAACAGAGGATACAAGATGTTATGTCATCCCCAGGGAGGCCACCACCATTTTAAAGCTGAGTGAAGGTCAATGAAAAATCCTGCAAGGCCCCAGTCCTGATCAGGTCTGGTGCACAGCAGGACAAGGCACTTTTGTCTTCCAACATACAGCCATGCCCTCCACCACTGTTTCAGCACTTGAAAAGTGTGGAGGGAAAACAAGTGCACCTGGTCCTACCACACTACAATCAGGCCTTTGCAGGATTTTTAAATGGTCTGTGCTTGACTCTAAAATGGTGCAGTATCCCTGGGTCATCCCCGGAGACACTGTAATGTCAAGTTGTGCCTAGAGTTGACAAAAGATTTAGGTTCATCTTTGTGGCTTCTGTGCAGTCCCATATAGGACCACGCTTGCCCAGGCCTGCAATGAAGATCTTTTCTTTATATCTTTCTAGAAGGTTCAAAGCACTATGCCCCCTCCCCTCACACGTCAGCTCCCCCCCACCCAGACAGCACACGATGGGGCGAGCACTCCTTCTCTTAGTTCTTTCTTTGCTGCCATGGAGATTGGACATCTTTGCTCTCTTCTGCTACCCATATATGTTTCTTCTCCTGAGTTACAGCAGGAGGTGTTCCAGCTTCTTTTGGCCTGGTCATTGCCCTTAGGGTGTTTACCAAATGCATGTCTGCAGTAGTCACCCAAAAGGGCTGCAATGTGTATCCATACTAGATGACTGGCTTTTCACCACACCTTCCTCTGAGTTGCTAGCCTATCACATTTCTCTAGCTGTTTCAACCTAGCTTCCTTGGGTCCCCAGATTAACTGGGACAAATCCATCCTATAAACGGCTCAGCCCATTCTTTTCATTGGGGCCCTCCCAGACTTCTATGGAGGCAAGGCATTCCTCTCTCAAAATAGGGCAGCCTCCATATGGGCAATTGTGCTCAGGTTTTTCGCCAATAGATGACAATTAAATTTATATAGAGACTTCTAGAAGAAGATGACCGCAGATTTATACCCCACCCTTCTCTCCGAACCAGAGACTCAGAGCGGCTTACAATCGCCTTTATCTTCCTCCCCCACAACAGACACCCTGTGAGGTGGGTGGGGCTGAAAGGGCTCTTACAGAAGCTGCCCTTTCAAGGACAACTCTTGCGAAAGCTATGGCTGACCCAAGGCCATTCCAGCAGCTCCAAGTGGAAGAGTGGGGAATCAAACCCAGTTCTCCCAGATAAGAGTTGACACTTAACTGCTACACCAAACTGGCTCTCCACACTTAACCACTACACCAAACAAGGCCAAGAACTAATGGTCTTGACCAGCACTGTGGTTCCTTTTGCCTGCTTATTCATGAGGCCCTTTCAAAACTGGTTTCTCATATCTGCCAACATACAACTGAATCCCCCTGGTTGAAATTGTCCATTCTCAGAGCTGTCATCCATTCCTTTGGGTCTTCCTGGGAGAGCCTGCTGAGGAGCTCCCTATTTGGGATGCCCTCACATGACATTCAAGTCTTTACTGATGTGTCTCTTGGAGGCCAATGGGGACACTGCAGTTCCCACAGGGCCAGTGGTCACTGGTCTCCTTCTGAGCAGAAGATTCATAGTAACCTGTTGAAGCTCAGACCAGTTAGATATGCTTTGGCTTCTTTTACAGCCCTGGTCACTGGCAAATGGGCGCTAATAGCCACACTACAACAAAGTTCTACATAAACAAGCAAGGAGGCACTGACTCCCTCTCCCTCTGCTCAGAAGCTTCTCTCCTTTGGCACTGGGCCATTCAGCATGCTGTATCCTTGGAAGCTATCCACATCGCTGGGATAGTGAATGGGACAGCAGACACTCTCAGCAGAGGCTCTACATCTACACACAAATGGTCTCTCAAGGGCAATTACTTACTTTCCATGCATCTAAGGTTAACTGTTCACTCAAAGCCCAGTCAGCCAGGTCTCAGTCATCTTCTGCAGCCTTCCACGGCAAAGTCCCCCTGGACAGCACCTGCAAGTTCTTCCCCCTTGACATTCATCAAGCACTATGTAGTCAATGTCAAGTGCAGATGAGATGCAGCTATGGGGAAAGCAATTCTTCAATCCTTTTTTTTGCTGAGGATCCCACATCCATCTCCTTAGGGCACACCTTGCTATTATTCCATGTGGGACTGCACAGAAACCATGAAGATGAAAACTTCTGCAATTTACCTGTAACTGTTGGTCTTCTGTGCAGGCACACATTCCTTTCTTCCTCCTTTCCCCACTGTGGGATCCTTGTGCTCATGAAGTCCTTCCACAGCAGCAAAGAAAGGACTGAAGGGAGGAGTTTTCACTCTGCCCTGTCACGTGTCAGCTGAGCGGGAAGGAGCCAGCCCATGAGGGGAGGGGAAAAAGCTCACCAAATCTTCTAGAGAGCTTTAAAGAAAAGATCTCTGTGGCAACCCTATGCAAGCACAGTCCCATGTGTGCCTGCACAGAAGACTACTCAGTGAAGAACAGTTACAGGTAAGTGTAACTCTGTTTTTAGGACTAATGGGCAAAATAAAAAAGTAAAACAACTCCAGGTCCAGAGAGTCCTTAAAGAACTACAATGTGAAGATGTCGCTCTTTTAAGCAAGTATATGTGACTTGTTGCTGAAATCAGCCTCCCTACCGGAGGACTGGAAAGTAGTAAATGTAACATTGGTTTTTAAAATATCCTCTAGAAGAAATCCTGGAAGTTACAGACTAGTTGTGGATGGATTAATATTGTCATTAAAGAAAGACCTATTAAGTGTGCAGTGGGGAAATTAAGTTCCTGTGGGAAAATCAACATGCAAAGGGACATCCCACAGGCACCATGTTGAGGAACTCTGGACTTCATGGACTACCAGTCTGGTCCTACAAGGCAGATCTTAGTTCCCCACAGTGTAGTAGTGTCGGTGACCTACTGTTATAACATTTGTATGACTAAGTACAAGTAGACCCCCAAATGCCATTTGACAGTATAAGAGAACATTTTGTGAGTCAGATTTTTGTGCTTGCATTGAAAGAGTATACATGAAGAATAGGCACAGATCTGATCAGTTTTATTTGTCCTGTTTTTTTTTAACAACAACAAAAAATTTAAACAAAATTTAATAAAACCTAAACCTAACATGAATGTGGAATGGTATAGTATAGCTCAGTCTTGTCAGATATCAGCTGCTAAGCAGGGTCAATCCTTGGACGGTAGACCACCAAGGAAGACTTTGCAGGAGAAGGCAATGGTAAACCACCTCTGCTTAATCACTTGCCTTGAAAGCCCTCTGGGGTCGACTGCAACTTAACAGCACTTTACACAAACACACTTCTTTAAATATTTCCTCTAAGAGTAGGGAAGGGTGTTTAGTCATAGTGGTTCAATGGGTTTATCTGCAGGCTGCTGTAAACTCATCTGAAAGGAATTTTTACCATTAGTCTGATAACAAAGCCATCTTGCTTGACTTTTCCACAAAGCATGAGTAATCTTTCTGTCCAGTCAGCAACTGATTCAATTATGTCTTGCTGTACTGCCATTCAAAGTATGCATCTCCAACAGTTGTCCATTGTGCCCACCCAATTGTTCCTTTGTTCATAGTAAATTTCAGTGCCGATATTCTCCTCCTCCTTATTTCTCCTGCATAAGTAATACACTGGCATAACTTTGCCATTTGTCAGGCAGCAGTCTGCTTACACATTTGTTCATCAATCTAATTTTAACCTTTTCTCCTACAAGCACTTGTAAATCAGTTGGACAGCCCATCGTTCACTATGTCTTTGTCTTCGCATGGTAGTCTTCAGTATATATCATATCTATTTTAGAAACTTCATGTACTTGATAAACATATTCCTTTCAGCTGGTGGAAAGAAAATTAAAGTGAATCTAGACGGCAAATACCAGAATGTTGAGAATCTGTTTATTACTACACCAAGGATAAATGAATTCATGGATGCAGCTAATGAGTTTCAGCACTTTCCAAAATGAAAGGCCTGCCTACCCTGAAAGGTAAGGACTTTTTAGAAATGCATGGCCTAACAATCTCACAGCACAAATGCTAGATCTATGTTCTTCTCTCACTGAGTGTTTTAAGTGGGGTCATTGGAGAGGAATTCATCAATGTATTTATAAATAATTCCACTTCAGTTTATTTTAGTCCTCAGTACATTCCTGGTATTACTAAAGTGAACGGAAGTTTGGCTCACTTACTTCATTGGTGCCAAATTTTCCACAAATACATTTTTGTCAATGTGGGCTATGAAAGCTGATTTCTCAAGAATATTATGTTCTGAATTATGTAGAACTGTATTGGCTTCTATGAATGGTGTACTTCAGCTACTTCTGATATTAAATAGATGCAGTTGAAATCAAAGGGTTTCTGTAGTTCTGTTGCTCTTCCACCAGAAGACTAGCTGGCAGCAACTGAAGTCTTTAATTCCAGCTATCAGACTTGATTAATTTCTCAAGATCTGTGTAATCCAAGAACCTTGTTTTAATGAATGAAATACTGAAGGCCATTGGGTCACAATCCAGAAAGCATCTGATGTACCTAAGTTCACTTGAAATCCAGTTAGAATGAGGCACATAACGGAACACTTTCTTTCCATTTATTATATAAGAGCACCAGTCTTTCCCTGGATAGCGCTCTTACTAAATGAATACACTTGGATCATACGGAACACCCTCTATAAAACATATAAAAATACACTATATTTAATATGTGTGCTCAGCACTACAGCCAGTAGTGAGGGACAGAGTCTTTCACAACTAGCCCAGCTCCCAACGTAAGTTGCAATCCTAAGGGCACTTTCTGGCAAATAACCCACATTAAATAACACGAGACTTACTTTTGAGAAGAGCTGCTTTGGACTGCAAACACAAACTCCCTGAATCCATAAAGGGACTACAGGAGTATTCAATAGACAAACAAAAAAAGTACATATTCACTCACAAGTCTGCTTTGATGTGATAGTGAATAAGATAAGGAACGGTCGTTCTGTTCTCTGAGCTGCACGTGTTAAAATGGCCCTACAATGTAAGAAATCAAGTGTGGTATGTGAACCCTTGAACTAAGAAACCAAGTACGGTCAATTTGGCATGGATGTTGTAATAGTTAGCATGTTGGGCTAAAAACTGAGAAGCCCAGATTCAAATCCCCACTCTACTATAGCCAGGCCAGACACTCGTTCTCAGGTTAACCTACTTCACAGTTTGATGTGAGGATAAAATGAAGGAGGAAAGAAAGTTTTGAAGGAAGGACAGAATAAAAATGAACTAAAATGTATTTCAGCAGCCCTGTGGCGCAGAGTGGGTTCAGGTAGCCGGCTCAAGTTGACTCAGCCTTCCATCCTTCCGAGGTCGGTAAAATGAGTGCCCAGCTTGCTGGGGGGAAAGTGTAGATGACTGGGGAAGGCAATGGCGAACCACCCCGTTAAAAGTCTGCCGTGGAAATGTTGTGAAAGCAACGTCACCCCAGAGTTGGAAACAACTGGTACTTGCACAGGGGACTAACTTTACCTTTAAAATGTATTTTATTTTATTTATTTATTTTTTTTAAGGGGGAGCTAACACTGCTGCCTTTTTTTTTTTTTTATAAGAAGGCAGGTTTTATTGAACATTTCACAAATCCATTTACAAACAGTTCGAAAAACAAATCTGATCCCGCCACATCCTCCCCTTCCACCCCCCACCCCCACCCCCAAGGAGCATCTAGGTAATATCTAAAACAGTTCTCATTTCTTTAATTATCTAATTTATTTATCCATTGATATAACTTATTCCAAGTCCTTCTTGATTCTTGCAAATTGCCTCCTCTTAATCTAACAGTAAGGTTATCCATTTCTGCAGCCTCTAACATTCTCTGTACGAATTCATTTCTGGTTGGTATTTGAGAATTTTTCCAGTATTTAGCATAAAGAATTCTGGCGGTAGTGATTATATGTAGTAGAAGTTTTTTGTCATATTTAGTTAAATTCCCTTTACATACATTTAGTAGGTACAACTCAGGTGTGTGACAGATGTTAATTTTTAATATTTTCTGTGTCCAGTTATTTACTAAAGCCCAATATTTTTTGGCTATTTCGCAGTTCCACCAGATGTGATATAGAGATCCCTTCACCTTTTTACATTTCCAGCAAGCATTAGAATAATTGGGATATATCTTGCTTAGCCTTTCTGGTGTTAAATACCACCTATGTGCCATCTTATAGATATTTTCTTTAAAGAGGGCTGATCTTGTCAACTTTAAGTTTTGAGTCCAGATTTTCTCCCAATATTCCAATTCAACGCTATACCCGAAGTCTCGTAGCCACTTGATCCAACTTTCCTTTACGACTTCTCCCATTAATTTAATTTCTAATAACCATTTATATAATTTGGAGATAAGCTTTTGTCTGCCCTCTATTATGTTATCAAATTCCAAATTTGTTTTAATAAAGCCCTTTTCTTTGTCTCGCCCATATTTCGATTTAGTTTGATTTTCGAGCCACCAGTCCAGTTTAACATTTTCATTCAAAATCAAATTACAGTCCACATCTAATAAATTTCTGTAATTGGAGCTGGCACCCCACTCATATAGGTTTGGGTGACAAGAGGCCTCTACTGGGGATAGCCATAAAGGTGTCCTAGGATAAATCATTCTTTTAAGCTCTATCCACACTTTATATAGTGATTTCCTAATTTCGTGTCTATGAAATATATTTTCTCTGGTGGGAGGGGAATACCACAAATAATGATGCCAACCTCTGCTTAGTCCGGTGCCCTCTAATATCAATAATCTCTTATTTTCTAATGTAAACCAGTCTGCTATCCACATCAGGCAACATGCCTTATAATATAAATTCCAATCGGGTAGAGCGAACCCTCCCCTGGAGACGCTATCTTGCAGTATTTTTAATTTTATTCTGGGCTTTTTATTTTGCCATATATATGCAGTGATGAGCTTATTCAGTTGGACGAAGAAGGATTGAGACAGGATAATCGGTATTGTTTGGAACAAGTATAAGACTTTTGGCAAGATGTTCATTTTAATCGTGGCTATTCTACCAAGCAATGAGATCTGTAGGCCTTTCCATCTATTTAAATCCGTTTTGATTTCTGTAAGAATTTTATCATAATTGTCCCTTTGGAGAGTTTTTAAGTCGTTAGAAAAGTGGATCCCCAAATATTTAATTTTCTTCTCATAACTAAATCCTGATTTCTTTTCAAACGATTCTATCTCTTCTTTGGTCATGTTCTGTGCCAGGAATTTCGATTTCTGAAAATTAACTTTGAAACCAGAGATTTTCCCATATTCTTCCAAAACTTTCATCAAGCAATCAATTGAGGTCATTGGGTCTTCAAGAGTAAGGAGTAAATCATCTGCGTACGCCCGAACCTTGTATCTTTCTCCCTTGATGTTGGCCCCTTGCACTCCGTCTTCGTCTCTTATTTTTATTAATAATAATTCCAGGGTAAGTATAAATAGTAAGGGGGACAGTGGGCATCCCTGTCTTGTCCCCCGTTCTATTCTGATCGGATCTGATAAGTTTCCATTGATATTGACTCTAGCACTTTGGTTGGAATAAATAGCTCTAATTAATTTGACAAAATTCGGACCACACCCGATGGTCTGGGCGGACTTTACGATAAAATTCCAATTTACATTATCGAACGCTTTTTCCGCGTCGAGTGCAATTCCGGCGAACTGCTTCCCTGGATGTAGTCGGTAATATTCTAGTATATCTATAAAAAATCTTGTATTTTGTCGTATTGCTCTGTCAGGTATGAATCCCGTTTGATCTTCATTAATAACCGTGTGGACAATCTTCTTCAGCCTGTTAGCCAGGATTGTTGCGAAAATCTTATAGTCTGAATTCAGAAGTGAAATCGGTCTATAATTACGTATGTCCATAGGGTCCAGATCTCTCTTATGAATTAATGATATCAAAGCCTCATTCCATGAGGAGGGAAGTTTGGCAGATTCCTGGATCTCCTCTATCAGGTATTTATAAGGAACGAGTAAATTCTCTTCAAAAGCTTTGAAAGCTTCAATAGGTAAGCCGTCTGGTCCAGGAGCTTTATTAGGTTTCTGCGTTTTCAATGCCTCAGTTATTTCATGCATTGTGATGTTACTTTCCAGATCGTTACAATGGTCTTCTGATATACTCTTGGTCCGAAGCTTGCTAATAAACTCCTCCTGGGTCTGAGGTCCGATCTCTTGTCTTTTATATAAGTTCTGATAAAATCTTTGAACAATTCCATTTATTTTAGATTTTTCGGTTATTTCTTCATTGTCTTCATTTCTAAGCACTCTTATGGCCTTCTTCTCCCTTTCTTTTCTTAGTTTGTATGCCAGCCATCTACTCGGTTTGTTGGCGTTCTCAAAGTAGTTTTGTCTGGCCCATGTTATTTTCTTCTCGAGTTCATCCATTAATAACAAATTTATTTCATGTTGAGTCTTGTATATTTTAACTAATACTTCTTTAGAGCTTTTATTTTTTTGTTGTTTTTCTAAATTTCCTAGTTCAGCCACTAAATCCTTGTACACTTTCATCCGTTCTTTTTTCCTTTTGGTTGTATAACTGATCGCGATCCCTCTAAAGAAGGCCTTAAACGTGTCCCAAACTATTTGTACTGAGGTGCCCTTTTTTAAGTTGCAATCAAAAAACATCTTGATATCCTTTTTTGCTTTCTCTAAAAATGCTTCTTCTTTTAGTATTTGTGTATTAAGAGTCCAGCGAGATTTATTTGCTGAGTCTTTCAAGATAATCTGTATAGGATTATGGTCGGCATAAGATCTGGGATTGATGTTAGCTTCAATAACCGACCATCCTAAAGACGCAGACAACCAGCACATGTCCAGTCTGGACCAACTATTATGCACATGGGAAAAATATGTAAAGTCAGTTGTTTGGGGGTTTTTCATCCTCCATACATCAATCAGGTTGTACTCATCAGCAAGCTTAAAAAAGGATTTCGGGAGTTGAGTTCGGGTTTTTTTCCCTTTGGTATTCACATATTTCTTATCTTTATCGATATCTAATATGGCATTGTAGTCACCCACAATACACAGATTCTGTAAATTGCAATTGATTAGTTTTTCATGGAGCTTAGCAAAGAATTGTTCTTGATTGTTGTTCGGGGCATAAATGTTAACCAAGGTTATTTTTTCCCCGTTTAGTTCCAATTCGATCATTATGATTCTACCAATTTCATCTTTAAACAACAATTTAGCTGGTATTGATTCTTTCACATAAATGGCTATGCCTCTTTTCTTCTTTGAGTCACATGAATAATAGAGTTGGCCTAACTTTTTGTTCTGGAGATATTTTGTGTCGTCCTCTTTTATATGGGTCTCTTGTAAGCATATTATTTGGGCTCCAGTTTTCTGTAGTTGTAAAAACAGTCTTTTCCTCTTCTTTGGTTCGTTAAGGCCATTTGTGTTAACTGAAAAAATCTGGACTCCGGGTTTTGTCGTCATTTCGCCGTTGAATAGTCATCTACCGGTTTTTTCTGTCTTTTTTGGGTTTGTGATCTTGTCTTTATTCTTTCTTTTTTCCTCTCCCGCTGTTCTCTTCCTTCCTGTCCTTTATGCTCTTCTTCTTCTTCTTCTCTGTCTTCCGTTGAGTCAGAATCTTGGCATTGTCCTTCTATTTGTTTCCTCCAGAAGTCTTCCGCTTTTTCAACTGATGTTATGTTATATCTGTTGGATTGATACGTAAAGAAGAGTCCTTCTGGAATTAACCATTTGTATTGTATTGAGTGCTTCATGAGCCAACTAGTCAGTTTTTTATATCCAAATCTTCTTTTTCTTATGGACCAAGGGATGTCTCTTAAAACTTTAATTTCTTTTTCTTCCCAAGTCAGGGGTTTTCTTTTAATTGAACTCAAAATGTTTTCACATGTCACAGTGCGGGTGAATTTAACTTGGATTTCTCTAGGAATGTTTAATTTCCTGGTATACGCCGAGGACACTCTTCTGGCCCACTCCATCTCTGATCTACCTTGCTTCAAGAGTTCTTGTTCTTCTTCTGAGTTTAACAAATCAACAATCTTATTCTCTATATTCTCATCTTTTTCCTCCGGAAGGTTTTGAAATCTGAGAATATACGCAGATTTTTCCATTTCAAGTCTGGCGACCCTGTTTTCTAACTCGGCCATGCTGGCCTTATTTTCTTGTATATCTGCAGAGGTGATTTCTTCTTGATCTTGGAGATCCCTAACTTTAGCTGAGAGTTCATGCATTTGTTGGGTATTAACTAGTAATTGTTTCTGAAATTCCACAACCTGCTCATTGGTTTTCTTGATTTCGGTTAACAGTTGTGTCTTAACTTCTTCCAACGCTGCTTGATTCTGTTTGAATCCAGCCGTCATTATATTTTGGAGCTTTTCAATGGGATCTTGATTACCTATAGATGTTCCTACTTTACTCCCCCCAGGGGGAGTAGCTTGACCCAGTTTTTTAATTTTGGTTTCCATTTCTAATCTCTCGCTCCTAATAGCTTTCCCAGTATCCTACTTTAGGCACAGATCTAACCCAAGCACCTAAGACCTCTAGAATAATGTGGACACTATACTCTGTACGCCTAATCTATAATCTACTAGGTTCTAGACTCCTGAGTTTGCCCTGGGACCCTTAGCAGTAATCACTCCTCAAACTTCAATTTCAAGCAGCTCAGTCAAGACAAATTAATATCAATGGTATCAATCTCAGCAACAATGATCAATAATCAATAATCAATAGTCAATAGTCAATAGGAATCAGTCAGAACATAGATCAATAAATCAGTGCATCAGTTAATTAATTAATCAGTTAACTAATCAGGTTATTAATAAGTCAGTAAATTAATTTAGTCTAGTTTAGTCTACTTAATCAACTACAGACCCCTATTCAACCCATCAGTTCCCACAGCCTTGTTACTCAATATACACTCAGTATAAAATGGAGATTCCCCCTCTTTACTTATATTCTTAATTTCCTTAAATAAACAAATTATATATTTCTAGAATGTATAATATAGTAACCAATAGCCAATAGTCACCAATAGTCTAATTTACAGTCCCTTTTCTTCTTTCTTCTTTCTCCCTTATCTTTCTCTCTTCTTTTTACAAATCTTCTTTTCTTCTACTCTTTCTCTTTTATGAGTTGACTTTAACCACTCTTCAGGGAAGATGCAGCCGCTAAATACAGCTAAGAACTGTCTCTTCCCCCTTTGCCCCTTCTAAACTCTCCAACGAACCTTTTCCAGAAGTTCTAGCCACTTCTCTTGCTTTCACGGACCTTAATCCAATTTTCGTATTCTGCTGTCTGCTGTGCCCTACCGAGTTCCTTCTTACACAGTTCTCTCTCTGCCGTCCGTCGCCATCTTGACTCTAGGAAGATGCCAGGGGGGGGCCCCCCTTTAAAATGTATTTTAGTGTGTATTTGATGCAGGGGTCATTTCATAGAAAAAGAGGAGCTGGAGCTCATTAGCACAACTTATTTGCATAAGCCATACACCCCTGGGTATCACCAGAAGGTGTACTAAATTATATCAGCTCAGCATCTACCTTAAAATATTTCTTGAATTATAATTGTCATAATAAAACCTGACTCTCATCATTCTTTTTAAATTACTTTCGCCTATGTGGCCACAGTGGCATGATGAAGATTTCCATCTGTCTGCTTTATATGTTTTGGTTATTTTCCCATTTTTTGTGGAGAAAAATATTAGAAAGTTTTTCAAATCTTAGAGTTCAGCAAAATTCTCACAGGGGGGTTGAACAATGGAGCCCAGAAGCAAGTATTTGTGGGGGGGGGGGGGTGTAAGAAAGAAAGAGCACAATAAAATTCAGAGGTTCCGGCGCTCTGCTCCTGTGAACTCCTGCCCAAAACGAGGCCTGGTTTGATGCATATAATATACCTGGTGCTAAGTAAACACTAGTAAAAACATGGAGCGCTGTGGCGCAGAGTGGTAAAGCTGCAGTACTGCAGTCCGAGCTCTCTGCTCACAACCTGAGTTTGATCCCGGTGGAAGCTGGGTTCAGGTAGGCGGCTCAAGGTTAACTCAGCTTTCCATCCTTCCGAGGTCGGTAAAATGATTACCCAGCTTGCTGGGGGGAGAAGTGTAAATGACTGGGGAAGGCAATGGCAAACCACCCTGTAAAAAGTCTGCCGTGAAAACGTCGCGATGCGATGTCACCGCAGAGTCAGAAACGACTGATGCTTGCACAGGGGACTACCTTTACCTTTTTAAAGTAAGCACAGAATCTAATATTTGAGCAAACAAAGAAAACATTTTCCCCTTTCATTTTCAGCAACATTGACCAAACTCAACTCCTTGTAACAGATAAAATGAGTACTAATTTCTAATTTTCTGAATGAACAGAGGGATCTGAATATTTTGGCTATATGTTTTTGTTCTCCCTGTGTTAGGATGTGAATTGTCTTATGTTTAGGGATGGGCAAGAACCCGCTCACAGACTAAAACTCATGATGAACTTTGGCAATTTGTGTTTTGCAAAGTGAAGTTCATGTCAGGTCACTCAGCTTGACCTTTCCACAAACTTTCAAGCTGTTTATAGAGGTTCATCCCTCTTCCTGAGTACAGACGTTTTCAGACAGACAGTCTGCTCAATCAAAATGTTACAGAACTTTGAAGCGACAACTTAAAAAGCATGTAGCGGAGCATCCAGGGGAAGTCCCATGCAACTGTCATGTCTCTGGTTTTCACTAGGTCTGTTCTATACACACCTGAACCTCAGTCATTTTTAGGGTTGCCAAGTCCAATTCAAGAAATATCTGAGGACTTTGGGGGTGGAGCCAGGAGACTTTGGGGTGGAGCCAGGAGACATTGGGGCAAAGTCATGAGCAAGGTTGGAACAAGTACAATTGAACTCCAAAGGGAGTTCTGGCCATCACATTGAAAGGGACTGCACATCTTTTCAATGACTTCCCTCCATTAGAAATAATGAATAGGGGCATCTTCTTTGGGGGCTCATAAAATTGGGCCCCCTAGTCCAATCCTTTTGAAACTTGGAGAGCGTTTTGAGGAAAGGCATCAGATGCTACGCTGCAAATTTAGTGCCTCTACCTCAAAGAACATTCCCCCCCCAGAGCCCCAGATACCCGCGGATCAATTCCCCATTATTCCCTACAGGAATCGTTCTCCATAGGGAATAATAGAGTGCCCAGTGGACATTTCCCTCCTCCCCTCCACACTTTCTAAAGCTTTCTAAAGCGAGGGAGGGCCTCCAAACCAGGGAATCCCCTGCCCCCTTCCTCTCTCTCATACACACACACACACACACACACACTTACTGGGTCTGGTTCCTCCACAACTTTACTTGCTCTGAAAACAAAAGCAAAACAAACGGAGGGTTTGTGCTCTGACAAAACTGCTGCTGACCCTTCCCCATGAAGTGCTTCCTGTTTCCTGCTCAACTTTAAAGGCACACATTTTAAAAACGGACCTGTTTGCAGGTTTCTAAACCTGCCGGAGCTCTAGAGAAACATCGTGACTGTGGGGGCGGGGCTTCCCCCCCCGGCCAGCTGGCTGGGGGTGGGGGGAAGCCTGTAAAACCAGGAGATCCCCTGCTGGGACCTAGGAATTGGGAAGTCTAGTCATTCTGACAGGTGCAGGAGGTTCAGGAGTGTATAGAACAAATCCTGTGCAAGCTGGAGACATCAATTTGCCACAGACATCCCGAGCTTTTTCACACAGTCTATGTATTCCAGTATGGAAGCTGGTCAGTTACTGAACAGTAACGGGTTTCTGCTGGCATTTCAGACAGACCCGATTCAGTAACTGGCTGCTACCGGAATACTCTCACCTTTTCACACACTCCCGCGGCTGTCCCGGAAGTGAGGCGTGCCTGAGTCGTTACAAACAAAGAGCAGCTTCTTCCACTTTTCAACCCCTCCTTCCGAGTTGAAATCGCTATCGGGTGCTGCGTGAAATGTCCAGTATCTAACCCGGGAGCAGTTTTCGCGCCCTTTTTTGCCCGGCGGCGCACGATCTCCGGCTTTTTTTTTTTTGGAACATCGGGCTAAGATCGCTATAGCGACATATCACAACAGCAGCACCATAGGGATGCCTGGATTGCATTAAGATGCCAGAGATCGCCGCCGCTGAAACTTGGTAACTTATCTCAATGGAGCCTAGCCATCTCTATGGTGGTGCTGTTGTGATACAATGCTATAGCGCTATAGCGATCTTTGCCCGACGTTCCCAAAAAAAAAAGACGGAGATCGCGTGCCGGTAGGCGAAAACGGCTGGCGCTGGTGGAAACGAGATAAAAGCGGAACAGTGTGAAATGGCTTGCTTCAATCATGGAACCCTACCGGGGAAAAAACCATGTGTCTGAAAACTCCCATCCCTGTCTCGGATTACTGCAAGGTGGCACAATACCGACTCCCTTCCGGCTTCCACTGGTAAGCGTGAAAAGGGCCCCCCTGGATGCTTCTCTACATGCACTAAAACAGCTGCTAGTACAGTTCAGCAGCAATGGGGATTCTATCTGGCAGGTTTCCCTGCATATCCTCTGTTCAGTCCCAAGCTGCAGCCATTTCCTCCTTGCCATCAGAGAGATTTGTTTGTTTGTTTTAAAAAGCAATCAACATATTGTTACATCATTACAAAATGAGAATGTCTGGTTATCTGAATTCCTAGCTTTCATTTTATAAATAAGTCTCTAGCCTAGAGGTGCCCAACCTTGTCGAGACTGTGGATGCCTTTGGAATTCTGTCCGCACTACCACAAAATGGCTGCCTTAGGAGGACAAGCCTGCCACAAAATTCTCTTGCTTGTCCTTCTTAGATTATTTCAATGTTGTTTTAGTTGCTTTACCCTCATTTGGTTTTAGTTGCTTTACCACAGGTTCTTGTATGTATCTTCCATTCTATTGCCCATCTTCCTTTTCCTGAATGTCACTATGATAATGTCTCTGTTTTTAAGTGTTGCTTATTGATCTATACCAGGGGTGTCAAACATGTGGCCTGGGGGTCAAATCAGGCCCCCGGAGGGCTTCTATCTCCCCCCCCCAAGCAACTGGCTGTAGTCTGGTTTCTTCCTCTCTTGCTTCCTTCTGCAACACAGTTTGCTATGACAGGCTTGCTCAATCACATTCTCCATTTGCTGAGGCTCCTTCCTTGGGGAGGAAAGGGGGAGGGATAGAATGCTTTGTCAGGCTCTCTCAATCACACAGCAGAGCTACTGAGTCAAGCCTCTCTTCCTTCTACTGGCTGAGGCTCCTCCCCCTCCTGGTCCCTTGGGCATGGAAGAAAAAGAGCCAGAGCTTCCTTTCTCAGATCCCTGAATTGCACAGCCGAGATACAAAGAAAGCACCTTTAAGACCAACGAGTGTTAATAATTAAGCATGGGTTTTTTTAAGCTTTTTTTTTTTAAAAAAAAAATCTTTAATTGTGTTTGTGTCCTTTATAAAGTTTATATCTCTGCTACCTAGCATTACATTTTATGACATGCATGGCCCAGCCCAACAAGGTCTCATTTATGTCAGATGCGGCCCTCATAATAAATGAGTTCAACACCCCTGATCTATACAGTTTGAGGTAATAACTTATCCAAGTTACATATGGTGATATAATCTGAAGTAGGGAGCCAGTAAACACTGCCCCCCAATTATGTACATCCAAGGCAAAGATTAGGGTGCTTCCAAATATCCTTGGGTACTATTATAGCAGTCTATCACTATTGGCTTGCTTGTCCACCCAAAACAAGCTCAGTGGTACAGCAACTGCTTGGCATGCAGAAGGCATCTCCAGTGATTAAGGTGACAAAGTGATAAAGGCATCTCCAGTGATAAAGACAAAAATCTGACCTCAATCTGAGTCCCTGGAAAACAGCTGCCCATCAGGGTAGGCAATACTGACTTCGATAGACCAATGTTCTGATTTAGGTTAAGGTAGCTTAATGAGTTCATGTGATAATTCAGTTGTGAAAGATGGCTACAGTGCAGCAATATCACAATATCCAATTATTTGAATTACTCCAATTTCTTATTCCATCTTCACTGAACCTTGAACTAGAATGTATACAAATTGTACCTGGGTGGGACCTTTTAAAGGCATAAATAAAAATAGCCACCCTGGTGCTAAATATTTTATCTTCTGAACATTAAATGCCTCCCTACAGCTGGTATTAAAAAAAAAGTCCAATAGACATGGGGACATGAGGGTGAATATTAATAGACCACAGCATATATTTCAGTTTTGTTTTGTGAGAGCACATCTGTGAAAACAGAAGGAAAGGAATTCTCTGCCAGAAGAGATGATAGAGTAGCCTTGGGGTAGTTGGAAAAGAAACATCTGGATAAACTGCCCATGTGTAAAATACAATATTCAAAGGATCATAACTTTTAGAAAACTTACCAGATGTTTAAGCATTTCTTCTTTGCACTGTATTTAATTTTCTATTCACTAACTGCCCCCCCCCCAAGAAACCCTGAAGGAAAGAGGACTTGTCTTAAAGTTGAGGCTTCGTGCTTAGAGCTCCAAACCTGTAAAAGTGAAAGAGATGGAAGTCTTATGATTAGAGAAATGGTCAGGGTACAGTTTTTTGTCCTACCATTTGCCAGAGGGCACTATTTAGAAATTATTTGGTATGTTTCCACCCCACCCTTCTCACACTATTCCAGTGGTCATGATATATTGTCCTAGTGCTGCCCTCTTACAGCAGCAACAGAGATGATACAATATGTGTGTAGATATTTCCTAATCTAATTGCAAAAAATTAAATGGTTGTCTGCTTAAACATGGGAGAAAGCCATTGGAAAATTTAAAGCTGCATTTTAACTTTGATAAAGTGACTGCTCATGCTGTTAGTGTTCAATCAGCACTGTATATTGTAAGTGAATGTAGTGCCAATACAGGCTTAAAATGTAATAAAGAACAGCTGTTAAAAACTAGATAAAAGGGTCTCAGGCAACATTACAGGCATGAGAGAACAGGACAGATAGACCGGGACATAAGCATTGTGCTGTAGTGAAATGATAGATTAGGATCTGGGAAACCCAGGTCTGAATTCCCACTCTGCCATAGAAGTCTCTGGTTAACCTTGAGCCAGTCACACTCTCTTACAGTTGACCTACCTTTCAGAATGGTAGTTGTAAGGATAAATTGGAGTACAGGTCCCCATACAGGCAGAAAAGCAAAATAACGTAGGAAGAGACAGGGTGCTTGTTTGTAGCAGGAACTCCTTTGCATATTAGGCCACATACCCCGATGTAACCAATCCTCCTGAAGTTTACAATAGGCCCTGTATTAAAAGCCCTGTAAGCTCTTGGAGGACTGGCTACATCGAGGGCATGTGGCCTAATATGCAAAGGAGTTCCTACTACAAAAAAAAACCGCCCTGGGAAGAGAGTTTCAAAGTCTGGATGTCATCACAGAGAGGTGCTTTCTGGTTGCTGCCATCTCATCTCCAAATGCAAGGTACACAGAGAAGGTCTTCATAGGAAGATGGGTAGGTGGATACAGTTCTTTTGGATTTTCAGTTTTTCACCCATTCATCTTTGTGATACTAACATCTTTTCAACAGTTTAGCACATATATTTATAATTTATGTAATTTACAGAGGAAGATCCATAATCAGGTATTGTAAAAATAAAAGTCTCCATCACTAAATTTCTTGTCCAAAACACAGCTCACATTTATGCCAGTGAGTATTGAGGAAAAAAATCTCCATTTGTGTTTCTACAAGAGATTTTACAAAGATGGCATCAGTAATATTTGCCACCATATAAGCTGAGATTTGTCACAACAATTGTAATTGCTGCAGAGAATCCCATACAGATGCCTCTAATATTTATTAGTTTGTATTATCTATCTGAAAGAATATACATTGCCTATTCTACTCCACTAGTCTCCCCCATGGAAACTCAAAGTGGCTTACAAAATACAATTGAAATAAACAGGGCTTTTTTTTTTTTTGTAGTTTTTCTCATCCCAGCAGGAGTACCCAGCTTGCTGGGGGGAAAGTGTACATTACTGGGGAAGGCAATGGCAAACCACACCGTAAAAAGCCTGCTGTGAAAACGTTGTGAAAGCAACTTCACCCCAGAGTCGGAAACGACTTGTGCTTGCACAGGGGACTACCTTTACCTTTTTTAAAAAAATATAAAACTTAAATCTATATCAAATCAACATATGAAATCCACTAGAACAGCAGTATAGTCAAACAACTATATAGCCCAGTATAGCCCAATCCAGAAATATAATCACAAAATGCAGCCAAACCCCACCCCAAACATCCAAATCCAGCATCAATGCTAAATTCAACCTCCTTAAAAGGCCCTCTAGAAGAGGACCATCTTTACCAAACTCAAACAGCCAATAATGAGGGACTGACCAGGCCTCTTGGGTCAGAAAGGGGACAACAAAAAACCCAAAAACCACTCTTGCTAGTATTTGGTAGCTAATAGATGCCAAGATGAATGACAAGTAATAGGGTTTTTTTAATAACCATTGATTTCACTACTGAGTCCCTTCTTATTAAAAAAAAATCTATGGCTTTACTATAGTACAAAACTGGCTCGTAGAATACTGTTGAGTGAGCTTGGTCTTGCCACTCATTTAAATATAATAATAATAATACTTTTTATTTGTATCCCGCCCTCCCCGCCAAGGCAGGCTCAGGGCGGCTCACAACATATAAATATAATATACAGTAAAACCATACATAATAAATACAGTTACAATTATAAAATCAACATTAAAACATTAGCAACTTACATTAAAATTAACATTGTGGCGCTATAACTTAGGATTTTAGTAAAATTCAGTGACCAAGATATGTCCAGCGAGACTTTCTTGAATCTGCATTAGGTGAAGGCTATTTTGAAGAGGTAGGTCTTACAGGCCCTGCGGAATTGGTCTAAACATCACAGGGCTCGTACCTCCTCCGGGAGTTGATTCCACAGCAGTGGGGCTGCAATGGAGAAGGCCCGATCCCGGGTGGTCTTCAATCTGGCCTCTCTTGGCCCAGGGATATTCAGCTGGTTCTTTCCAGCTGATCTCAGTGCTCTCTGGGGTTCATATGGGGAGAGACGGTCCCTCAAGTAGGCAGGTCCTCGGCCATATAGGGCCATATACTAGTATATGGTATACTAGTATTCTTACAGCAGCCTAGACCAACTGAAGAAAACTGAAAGTAACTTCAGTTTACCTTTTATGAAAAAAAAAAACCTTAATTGGAAGCAAGCCTCTTGATATCAAAAGGATCAAGGTCAGAGGTGTTACGAGGACCAGATCTAACATAAATGCCACTTTGTCGAGCTGGGCCAGGTGTGCCATAAAATGTAATGCCAGGTAGAAGATATAAACTGTATAAAGGACAGCAGCCGTTAAGCTCCAAGCTGGCATATCTTCATTGCAAAGCCTCATGAACTGACTGGAAAGCCAGCACTGGGCAGATGCTCCCACACTGCTTGACTGCTGCAGAGGAGGTTGTTCCACTGTGCTGAAGCCACAATCCAAGTGGCTCTATCCATTCCTCCCACCAGTAGTCTCCTGTTTCCTGTCTTGCGCTAGTTGCTTGCGGGCCACATAAGAGCCGTGGGCAGGCTGGTTCTGGCCTTATGTTGACACCCTTGATTTAAGTTGATACAAGAACAGACTTGGGAATAGATCAGAATTGTTCAATACATCACAGCGCAGGAACATTAGCAGCTTACTCAGAGTCACCTTGGAGCATGACCAGGGAAAGACAGTCACACCCATCTTCTAGCATTTTGTATTCAATTGTACAAGTGCCACCAATGCCATTTATGCAAATGATATGAGGACCAAGGAATGACACTCCTCAACACAATTTTGTATTCTTTTATTGATAAGAAAAGTCCCCAACCAGTTCTCTCCAGGAGAATTAAATGGAACTTTGATTTGTCCAGTACACCAGCAACACCTTCCTTGAATTGTATATGACAGTAGGTTTGAAACTGACACAACATTCCTTCACAGTAAATTATTTCCCCCCAAATATATTTCTTGTCCTTTGAGTCCATGGCCGTTTTCCCACTGAGCTTACCTCGGAGCGACGTCCCTCTTCACCGCGCAGCGTCTGCGCGGATTTCCCACCAACTGCTCCGAGGCTGCTCCGAGGAACCAGGAAGTTCCCGACCTTTTGCATCGCAAATGGAAACCGCTAAAAACCAGTTTACATCTGCGACGCAAAAGCCGCGGCTCTTCCTGGTTGTGCGCAGCAGTTGGTGGGAAATCCGCGCAGACGCTGCGCGGTGAAGAGGGACGTCGCTCCGGAGTAAGGTCAGTGGGAAAACGGCACATGAGTTTTGAGGATATCAGGAGGGTCCCACAAAAGAAGAAACTGATATATTCTTAAGCATCATGTGGTTAAGCGTAGATAAACTCAAGTGCACAGATAAGTTCAATACATAATGAATTACAATTACATCTACCACCCGCAGTAAAATTCGGTGGTGTTTTGTGGTCCTTATATTTAATGTATTTGAAAAAATAGGCCATTTAATTAGTGCTAAAACTGCCTGTCGTCGGAAACTGAAGAAAATTTTCCCTCTGGAGTGTTGGGATTGATAGTAAATCATTAGCTTGAAAAGGATATTCTGAAAAATAGCAGCCTCCAAGAGCATCATGATACAATGAGAACATTTGTGTATTTATATAATGACTTCATGTCTGAATCTTTTCTATAAAACCAAAGGGACAAAAAAAAAATCACATTTGTCTTTCATAGAAACTGACTCAGTTGTCTGACAATCTTGCCTGAATCAATCTTGCTTCAAGAGAGCTCTGCTCATTCTATTTTATCTACGTTACCTATGCAGACATTTATTTCCTATTAATCAGGTTAAGCATTAACTCCGGTTGACTGACTCTTTTTTATATAATGATGTTAAGTAGGAGTGATTCAGCGGCTATGTTGACATTTGTAGTCAATCTAGGGAGCTAGACTGCCTTTTCCAGGGAGACCTTATCCAGTGCTGTTTGACCTCCAAGGGCCTCCCCCACCCCCCAGATTTGCTTTTTAGAAACCAAGGTTTAGATGCCTCAATAATATCGTTATGATTACCTAACATCCTCCAAAATCGTCACAGAGCTGTCAATGACATGCTTTCTTTAAAGCTACAGGTGTTGTTTCTGTTTCTGGGAGGAGGGAATTATAATCCCCCAGATTTCAGATTTTTCTGCAAATCCGAGTCTTCCTTCTGTCCTTAGCTCCATTTTGTGGATCTACTAAACTACACTCTCTGGCCCAGTTCAGAGTGACCTATATGAAGATACATATTAGACATATGATGTTAGCAACCAGTTATTAGCCTGGAACATGTATTTTAAACCCATTGATGGGATCCACCTGCAGAGCTTGACTTTTTTTGCCCCCTCCTACTGCAGCCCAGCCCCTCCCCTATGCTGCTGCTGGGAGACAGGAATTTGTTTATTTGTTGTCCATTGATTTTCTTAAGACTCAATAGGGATTGCACAATTAAACCAGTGTAATAGGAATGTTATAAGAGCCAGCGATGAAAAATACTGGATTACACAAATTATCACTTAACTGCAGGGATTGTATATTATTTTATATATATAACTAATTTTAACCTTGTATTATTGACTGTTGTTACCTGCTCAGAGCCCGTTTGGGAAAGGGTGGGCTATACATTTAAATAAATAAATAAATTTTAAAGTGTGATTCACTGAACTGTATAAATACATACAATATAATTGTATATGATACATACACGTAATGCAACAGAGCTAAAGTAAAAAACCGGAGAACGATACAGTTGAATAAATACATAAAAGGCATAAAGCAATGAAAACTGCTTCAGTTTCACAGACCTTATTCTCTCATATAAGAATACGCTCACTGGGCAGGCCAGTAGTTGGACACCACAACCATGAAGACCATGAAGAGCCTTGTCAATGAGAATGAACATCCTGAACTGAACCCGGTCACTAATCAGTAGCAATATTTTAGTTGAAGGACAGGTATAATATGCCTAGCCTGCCTGTTGCACCCAGCGGATTCTGCTAGCAACAACTTGAAAGGGACCTACGTCAGGCACCACCACCTGCATAACTCAGAGAGAGTCCCAGGTCAGAAGCAATGCCAAGGGTCTAACAGGCATCTTCACAGACGAGCTCTGCCTCGTCCCATAAAATGAATGCTGATTACATTGCAGGATGCAAAGTTCAGCATTACAGCAAAACAGCAAGTCTGTTGTCAAAGGTGCACAAAACCTTTAGCATAACTTAAAAGGCATTCATCAGTTTTTAATTTCAAAATGTTACAGACCAATGGGTTTATATCATTATAAGGATTTCTACTGAAATTTTGTATGGAACAAACAAACTATGGTATGTGCTATGGGCCCACAGATTACCCTGTAAAAGCTATCTCTTTAGTTATTGTGGTTTCCTGAAAGTACATTTGTTCAGTTGAAGTGGGCCATAAGTGCACATATGAGCCTCCATGTGGACACCAGTGAACATACAAAGTGCTAGATTAGGGCATACAGCAATAGATTAGATTAGATAAAATAAAAGGAAGTACTTCTTCATTCAAAGGGTAATTAACATGTGGAATTCACTGCTACAGGAGGTGGTGGCGGCCACAAGCATGGCCACTTTCAAGAGGGGTTTAGATAAAAATATGGAGCAGAGGTCCATCAGTGGCTATTAGCCACAGTGTGTGTGTGTGTGTGTATATATATATATATATATAAAAAAATTTTGGCCACTGTGTGACACAGAGTGTTGGACTGGATGGGCCATTGGCCTGATCCAACAGGGCTTCTCTTATGTTCTTATGTGACTCAGAGGGCGTTTTTGCACTGACCTTCAAGTGGCGCGACCACCCTCTTCACACCAGAGGATCTGCGCGGATTTCGCACAAGAAGCGCCGGAGCACCCAAAAGAGCCGGCGACTTCCGTCGTGAAACCCGCTCAAACGGAAACCGCCAAGAAGCAGGAAAACGTTTGAGCGGCTTTTGCGACGGAAGTCGCCGGCTCTTTTGGGTGCTCCGGTGCTTCTTGTGTGAAATCCGCGCAGATCCTCCGGTGTGAAGAGGGTGGTCGCGCCACTTGAAGGTCAGTGCGAAAACGCCCACTGTGTTGGACTGGATGGGCCACTGGCCTGATCCAACATGGCTTCTCTTATGTGACACAGTGTTGGACTGGATGGGCCATTGGCCTGATCCAACATGGCTTCTCTTATGTTCTTATGTTCTTAACCAGCCCTAGGATCCGGGCCGGATCTAGGGGGGGCAGAGAGGGGTGCTTGCCCCGGGTGCCAACGGAGGGGGGGGGCGCCAAATTGGGTATGGAGTCCATTGTATTCTATGAGACCATAAGATAAAATGGCCCATAAGGGGGCGCCATTTTTTAATTTTGCCCCCCCCCCTTCAAAAAACATGTAGATCTGGTCCTGCCTAGGATTACTGACTGTCAAGAGAAATAGCACTGACCTGGGTGGTCCTGGCTGGCCTGATCTCAGAAGATAAACAGGGTCAGCCCTGGTTGGTACTTGGATGGCAGACTACCAAGGAAGTCCAAGGTCACTGTGCAGAGGTAGGCAATGTCAAATCACTTTGGTTCGTCTCTTGCCTGGAAAACCCTACAAGGTTGCCCTAAATAAGCTTTAATTTCACAGCACTTTGAACATATACATATGAATATATGAAGCTGCCTTATACTGAATCAGACCTTTGGTCCATCAAAGTCAGTATTGTCTTCTCAGACTGGCAGCGGCTCTCCAGGGTCTCAAACTGAGGATTTTCACGCCTACTTGCCTGGACCCTTTTTGGAGATGCCAGGGATTGAACCTGGGACCTTCTGCTTCCCAAGCAGATGCTCTGCCACTGAGCCACCGTCCTTCCCCCTTTCCATCACACAGAAATAGTTTGTGTAAGGGTATACGAAATCACTGCATGAGGATTGTGCACAAAAAATTGCCCAAGAAATTACTTTCAGTTTAAAAGACACTTAGAGCGAAAACTATAATTTCGCACTAGACTTTTAATCCTGGCTTAACCCTGTCTCCAAACTGACATTCTACACTAGAATAATAGAATCAGATAAACCAATTCTGTGACTCTATGATTCTATGATTTTAGTGTAGAATGTCAGCTTAGGGACAAGGCTAAACCAGGATTAAAGGTCTAGTGCAAAATTGGTCGGATTTTGTGTCTCAGTTGCTGCTGGCTCTGCTGAGCCCTGAACTATGTACTCAAGGTTCTTTTCTCCTTCTTCCTAAAGCACATCACCATAACAACTGATGAAGCACAGAATCTGGGACATTATAGTGTATCTGAATGCATCCCTTGTGAAACCATGAAAATTATGCTCCCATAGAAGAAGAATAGAGGCAGAAAGCCAAGTCTCATTACCAGCAAATTTTGAAGAACTGGCAGATTTGAACTAAATTAGCTTATTCTCAAGTCACAAAAGACAACAGGTTCTGATGCTTTAAGGAAACTAATCACCTTTCTCCCTGCCAATGTCCATGCCTGCGCAAACACTCCACTGAAAGCTTTCAGAAATATTGTGGAAAGAAAGTATAAAAGCTTTCTTAACTCAGTTTAGTGATTAGAGACCACGTATGTTATTCACTAATCAGCAAAGGCAATTTAGCAACAGCTGCCTAACTTTTGCGTGGGAATAATATAGAAAGAGCTAAATAGTTTTAAAGCATTTCAAGACAAATTGTAACAATTAATGGTGATTTATCTGAGGCAGTCTCCTGTTGGGTTTGTTTAAATTTCACTTCTTTTTACTAGTGCCTTGACTTGGATGACCCAGATTTTCCTGATCTCATCTGAGCTGCTCAGTAGGGTCAGTACTTGGTTAGTACTTTGATGGCAGACCACCAAGTAAGTCCAAGGTTGCCACACAGAGGAAGACAATTGCAAGCCACCTCTGTTTGCCTCTTGAGTTGCAACTCTATGGAGTCACCATAAATTGGCTGTGACTTTTGATAGCACCTTCCACCATATTTTTACTAGTTGGCCACAAAGACCTGTGACTGACTGTCTCACGCTAATGGAGCTCAAATATGAAGCCAATAACTCAAAAGTGTCTAGCCTCCACAAGATGTTCAAAGTCATTGCTAGAGAAAGAGGGATAATTCTATCTACCTAGGGTATTTTGTTTCCATTTTTTCCCCCTCCAAGTTCAAGGAAGCATATAGAGCTTATCTCCTTACAGATCTGTCAAGGATGAGAGTGACCAGCCCAAGGTTACCCAGGGAGTTTAATGGCTGAGTGGGAATTAGAAAATGTATCTCCCTTAATTTAATCTGACATTCTGACCGCTGCACCACACTGACTTTAAACTTGTCCCTAATCCTACATCGCAGGCTAGGTTTCTGGATCTGTATGGTCTGCCTGGACAGACAGGATAATCTGTTCGATACTGGTTGTAGAGCATTTAAAAGGGCAATTCACTACACACATCAGCAATTCAAATTATGCGATGAAAGTGTACTCAAATGGATATTGTTGTCAAAATGCGGATTTAGAAAGCTTATTTAAAACAAAAAAAAGATGCTTTAGCATAGCAACGTTTAATTTGGGCTTCCAAAGAAAAAGATCTAAAAATCTTGGGATATGATTGCAAATGAGCTAAATACTAGATCCTCGCACCCCCCCTCCCCCCATTATATCTCTGCTAATTGCTGGGAGGCACATTTCAAGGCCTTATTTGCAACATCACCTGCTGACAGTATTCCTGTCCAAATGGCCCCAACTCCAAAGCTGTTACAGTATCGGAAATTAAAATTTTAATATTTCAAATGAAATCTGGCAAGGTACTTACAGAAGGAAACTACGGAAAGGCAACAATTCCTGTAGGGCACTGATGTTCTCAGGTGGAGCATTCCACCAGGTGGGGGCCAGGGCTGAAAAAGCCCTAGCTCTGGCTGAGGACAGCTGGACCTTCCAAAAAGTTCTTATTGCTCAAGCATAACACTCTTCCAGGAGCATACTGAGAGACGTGGTCCTGAAGGTATGACTTATTTTGCTATTATTGCATTGGCACTCACATTAAGAGAGGGCAGGCCTTTTTTTGTAGCAGGAACTACTTTGCATATTAGGCTATACCCCCTAATGTAGCCAATCCTCCAAGAGCTTACAGTAGGCCCTGTAAGAAGAACCCTATCAGGGGGTGTAGCCTAATATGCAAAGGAGTTCCTGTAGGGTTGCCAGGTCTGTGTTGGAGACTTGGAGACTTTGGGGGGTGGATCCAGGAGAGGGTGGAGTTTGGGGAGGGGAGGAGCTTCAGCATGGTACAATGCCATAGAGCCCACCTGTCATATTTCGCAGGGTGCAGGCAGGCAGGAGTCCAAAGCCAACCCAAGGTCAAAGTCTAGGAAGTCAAGCAGGAGCCAAGTCACCAAAGCAAAATTGCAAACTGGAATCAGAAGTTAGTGTCCAAAAGCCAAAGGGTCAGGGTGCCAAGGAATTCAAGCAGGTCAGGATATGGAATCAGGAAGGAGTGTGGATGCAAGCTAGAGGATCGACTTGTTGCTTCCACGAGGTTCCCAAGTCCTGGGTGTGAGTTGTATTGGATGTTCAATCAGCCTGGGTGGCCATGACTCTTCTAGAACTCAGGGCTGAGAGATCTGAAGCACTGGTGTGCCTCATGTCTTTGCTCTGAAAGTGTCTTTCAGAGCTGGCTCCACACTCTTGAGATGGAAGTGGGAGAGTTTGAAGAAGATTGGTTATCAACATCCTGCGCTGGTGCCTGGAATGTGGGGAGAGTGATTGATGGGTCAGCTGCTGGACATTCGGCTGAAGAGCTGGTAGGCAACTCTTCATGGTCTGTTAATGCTTTCAGCTCCCCCTCGTCAGGGCTCATGACACCACCCTTCAAAGCAGCCATTTTCTCCAGGGGAGCTAATCTCTGCCAGCTGGAGATCAGTTGTAAAAGTGGGAGATCTCCAAGCCTCACCTGGAGGCTGGCAACCCTAAGTTCCTGCTACAAAGAAAAAACCTGGAAGGGAGGTTGTTAAAACTAATATTCTGCAAAATTGGAGTTCATTGAGTTTGCAGAATTTTAACCATGGTTGGTCCCAAATCTTCCCACCAGCATCACCCTTAAAAGATGCCTGCCTAAATTGGGAAGGTGGGAGAATAGTGCGATTTTACAAAGCATTTTTTTAAATAAAAAAGGACAACAATCACAGCAGAAGGACCTCCCTAGCCCCTACATGTGAGGACTATGGAGGCTGGGTTTGGTGGATGGGAAGTTTGGCAGACCCACCCTCTGCTTCCTACTCTTAGAGGAAGCCCCACTCTCTGTTCTCTATACTTGGAGGCAGCTCAAGGTCAGAATAGTGAGGATGGGCTGGGAAGGCAGGAGAGAAGAGAGCCCCACTCACCAGGCTGGATTGGCCTGGGCAGGCTGATTTTGGCCCATGGGCCAAAGGTTTGAAACTGAAGGGGGACCCCTGAATAATTAATAAATGCCCCTATAATAATGAATGAAAGCATGTTCTGCCTTCAAAACAAGGCTGCCTGATGCAGCGTTTGTTAGAAGCACAGGCAGCCTTCAGTGGGTGTATGTTCACAGATGTATATTAGGATAAGACAAAGGGGCCACATTGAGAAGTTTCTTGCTGGAGCTGATAAAGGCAGGAGACAGGAGGAATGGAAAAGTACTAGAAGGAGTTGCAAGGGGGTGGGGAATGTTGAATCAGATAAACTTGTGAGCCTGCCTACTAAGCTTGCTTTGTGCTTAAAAAGACGATCTGAGGATCGGGGGAGGAGGTTCAGTATTTTGGAGCTATGCTGCTCAATTGGACACTGCTTTTGATACCAGAAGTAAAAAACCTCGCTTCATACCAGTAATGTGTGTGGCTCCATTATTTTCGTGCTACAAACCCCCTGTTTTAGGCTTTCCTTTTGTGGGATGAGGGTTGCTGTTTGTTTGTTTAATTCCATTTGTATCCTGCCCTCCCCATAAGCAGGCTCGGGATGGGTTCCATCATACAATTTATTGAAATGTATCTAAAATATATATCTAAAAACAGCAATCGGTATAAAATGACTGGTGCCTCAACATATCTCAGTAAGAATCAGTTGGTTTCCAGGAAGCCATTCGGATCTGAGGTCACTGTAGGGTTGCCAGGTCCAATTCAAGAAATATCTGGAGACCATGGGGGTGGAGCCAGGAGACTTTGGAGGTGGGGCCAGGAGCAAGGTTGTGACAAGCACAAGAACTCCAAAGGGAGTTTTGGCCATCACATTTAAAGGGAATGCACACCTTTTCAATGCCTTCCCTCCATTTGGAAATAATGAAGGATAGGAGCACCTTCTTTTAGGGCTCATAGAACTGGACTCCCTGGTCCAATCTTTTTGAAACTTGGAGAGTGTTTTGAGGAGAGGCATTTGCTATACTGCAAATGTGCTACAGATGCTATGCTACTGGCTACAGATGCTATGGTGCTTCTATCTCAAAAAACAGCCCCCCCCCCGAGTCCCAGATACCGGTGGATCAGTTCTTCATTATACCCTATGGGAATCGGTCTCCATAGGGAACAATGGAGTGCCCAGCAGACATCTTTCCCCACTTTCTGATGACCCTGAAGCAGGGGGAGGGCCTCCAAACCAGAAGAATCCCTGCCCCCAACTGGGGATTGGCAACCCTAGGTCACTGAAGGGGAGGCCAATTAACAAGAGGGTGCCCACTGCCTCAACTAAACAGTAATCAAGGAGCAACTTTTTGGATTTAGAGATCTATTGCAAGGTAGAGATTGTATGTCCAGTCAGGCAAGTTTGGATTGGAATTAATGGTCTCATTGTGGTAAATGTGTAGTAGAGGTTATGAGGAAAGCCAAATGAACCCAGTGAACATCTTACTGTCCACCTTCTCTTCTCTTTTTTTAAAAATAATTTGTCTCTGACTAACCTGATTTGAGTGGGAGACCTGTAGCAAGATTCCCTATCTTTGCTTATTCTGATCAGGCATAAATCTTTGTATGACATTTTGTGATTCATCAGGCCTCCCAGGAAATATGTGTGTGCATATGTGAAGTCCTATAATACAGGGATAACTTACAAGGTCCGAGGGCTGGATCTACTGAATAATCTCTGTGGATGGAAGAGTGGGTATGATTTTTGCTGATTTCTATTTTCTTTGTAGACTTTTAATTATCCCCTAGTAACAGCATTTGGATGGCATTTGGAGCTGAAAGGTGAGAAGATTGCATTCCCATATTGGAAACCCCTTTTATCACCAGAAATGTCTGCTGGATCCAAGCCATTCACTACTAATTATACTAGAAATCACTAAACTGTAGTAGCTTGGAATCTTCTAAACATTTCATGTGTGATTTCTTGACTACCCTAACATAAAGGTACACTTCTTCTAGGTGTTCAGATTCATCAAATAGAAGGGAGGAAGAGTTGGCTATGAGCATAGATGTAGACAACTGGCTACAGATGAACCATGGGGAAAGCCTTCGTAAAGTGTAATGTAGAGTAGAAGCACCAATGAGGGCTAGGAATGAAGTGGTGGGAGCACTGGGATGGTGCTTCTTGTCCATCCAACAGTTTGTAAAAACTGCTAGAATGGTTCTAAAAAGAAAATCAAAACACCAATACAAGCAAATTTGAACGGCATAAAATTAAATTATTTGGGGCTAACATTAGAACAGTACTCAAATCCACCATGTCAAATTGTATGTGAACTGTTTAGTTGGAAGTTGTGACTCAACTGTCTGCTCTCATTTCCTGCCTTACAAATATTAGCTTTGAATTGATTTTTTCCGCATAATGTCAGATAACGATTAACTGTAAATGGCTAACATGCATTCAGAAAAAAATGGTGAAACATTACACAATAATGCTCTAGGAATGTGGGGGGAAAGGAATCATTATCTTTACCACAGCTTTGCAGAGTTTTTTTTTAAACACCTGTGATGATTCTTCTCTATTAATATTGCCATCATCATCAGAATTATGAACATGGCCAAAATATGTGGATATTCAGAGATCTGAGCCATGAACAGACAAACCAGAAAAAAGCCTTAGATTTACAGAAAAATCTGAAATCTTAAAAAAACAAAATGGGGAGGGGGGGTTAGCTTCCTCAAAATAATAGAATTACATTTAGCTTTAAGAAACAAATGTCCTCTCAATAACCATTCCTAGGCAACCACAACAGTATTGTCAGCCTTCAAGCTTTGGTTTCTGCCAAGTTGTGGAAAGGGTGCAGGAGACTTTTTGGACTGCTTTGGCCTTTGAGGTAGGATTTATTAGGGTCAGGACTAACAACAACCACCAGATGACATGATACCACACAACCTGTATGATTCACTTAGGCTTCGCTGCTTGCTACTGTTCAACAACAGCCACCCCACAAAAGCCAATGTGGTATAGTGATTATATTTTTTCCAGGTACAGGCTGCCAGGGGAAGGAGGGAAAGCTGAAAACATGGGGGCAATAAAGGTAAGGTGAGAAGGAGAACAAGGAGCAGGAAAAGGGAAGAGACTATGCAGGCTGCCAGGGAAAGGAAAGAGGAAATAATGGTGGAGGGGAAAATAAGATGTCATTAAGAGTACTTGCAGGTCCTCTGCTTCTGCATTCTAAAGTTCAGAGTCATTATTGTAAAAAGGGAAAATGTCATATCATAGAATTAATGGTGAAAGATTTGATAATGCAAGTTTAATTACAAGTCTTAACGGCACCATTTTATTGTGTGCATCCTATAACTAACTCAAGAAATGATTTTCTGGTGGTCATTAGGATTGTACATAATAGCTATTAACAGGGCTTTTTTGTAGGAAAAAGCCCAGCAGGAACTCATTTGCATGTTAGGCCACACACCCTGACATCACCATTGTTTCAAACAGGGCTTTTTTGTAGAAAAAGGCCAGCAGGAACTCATTTGCATATTAAGCTACACCTCCTGACGCCAAGTCAGCCAGAACTTCATTCCTGTTCAAAAAAAGCCCTGGCTATTAAGCAGAATGTGCCTAAATTATTATATCCTTCTGAAGTTGAGGGAATTGTTAGTAAGCATATCTACACTTTCTGGCTTACAATGCTGTGTGGCTTTGTATTGTTCCAATTCTTCCATAGATTGTTCCCATTCTCTTTTTCCCTGTCTACATGTATGTGCCTACATAAGGTAAGGTAAGGTAAATTTATTTTTGTATCCCGCCCTCCCCCGCCGAAGGCAGGCTCAGGGCGGCTCACAGACACGGGACAACCATGATTTCAATAAAATGCAATCGAGACAGAGGACAAATTAAATTACGGTTAAAGATTAGGTTAAAATAGATAAAACAGCTGTTATAAGTTAATAGTTAAGGTGCTACAGTTCACAGTCATGTATAAGACGGCTAGATGGCTAAAAGTCAATTTAGCCGGGTTCTGTCTTGAAAGCAAGCTGAAAGAGGATGGTTTTGCAAGCCCTGCGGAACTGATTCAAGTCCCGCAGGGCTCGCACCACCTCTGGAAGTTGATTCCACCATCGGGGGGCCATTGCTGAAAAGGCTTGCATAAGAGGCCAGTGTGAGCAACAGCGCACACGGAGAACCATGATTGTAGCTACATTTCTTCCACACTGTCATATACCAACCTACACGTTCGTACAGTAGAGCTTAGTAGTGTGAACTAGCTTTTAATTAGCACTGGCATTATTTGCGTAGAGCCTGCTAATGAGCTTTTAAAACTATTATCTTTATAATCTATCCATTTCTTGTGCTTGGACAGCGAGACAAAAATATCGATGCAAATATATGCAATCTTTCAATTAGAAACAAGCTCTTCAGTTTGAAAGAATCGAAAAAGTAATACTAACAGTGTCATTCAAAGCAGGCTTTATTGTGAGCAAGTCTCCCAGAGTTAGATGAATAAGCATTCATGAGTTGCAAACCTAGGGAAGATTTTTAAGGCAAATGATTTAAACAATTAGATCTAATTTTCAACATGAAGTTGTGCAATTTAGCCAGGCCCAGCAGTGGCCCCCATACAACTCACTTGAGGCTACCAGGGAGAAGGGAAAACTGTGAACCAGTGTAGTATATAACAGTCAGAGTATCAAACTAGAATCTGGAAAGCACATGCCATGGAGGTTTGCTGGGTGATCCCAGAGAAGTCACTCTCTCTCTCAGCCTAATCATAGAATCATAAAATAATAGTGTTGGAAGAGACCTCCAGGGTCATCTAGTCCAATCCGTTGCACAATGCAGGAAACTCACAAATTGTTGTTCAGTGGCACAGTTGAGTCTGACTCTTTGCGACCCCATGGACAAAGTCATGCCAGGCCCTCCTGTCTTCCACCATCCTCCGAAGCCTGCTCGAATTCGTGTTTGTTACATCAGTAACGCTGTCCAGCCATCTGATCTTTTGCTGTCCCCTTCTTCTTTTGCCTTCTGTTTTTCCCAGCATCAGGATCTTTTCCAGGGAGTGCTCCCTTCTCATTTGGTGGCCAAAGTATTTGAGCTTCAGCTTCAGCATCTGACCTTCCAGGGAACAGTCTGGGTTGATTTCCCTTAGGACTGACTGATTTGATCTTCTTGTAGTCCAAGGGACTCTCAAGATTCTTCTCCAGCACCATATCTCAAAAGCATCTATTCTTCTGCGCTTGGCCTTCCTTATGGTCCAGCTCTCACAGCCATACGTTACTACTGAGAATACCATCACTTTGACTATACGGACTTTTGTTGGCAGGGTGATGTCTCTACTTTTTATTATACTGCCCAGGTTCACCATAGCTGTCCTCCCAAGGAACAAATGTCTTTTAATTTCATGGCTACAGTCACCATCTGCGGTGATCTTGGATCCCAGAAATGTTACATCTGTCACTACTTCTATGTCTTCCCCTTCTATTTGCCAAGGAGTAATGGGGCCAGATGTCATGATCTTAGTTTTTTTGATGTTGAGTTTCAAGCCTACTTTTGTGCTCTCCTCTTTCACCCTCAACAAGAGGTTCTTTAGGTCCTCCTCACCAGCCCTGTAGCCAGGATTTGAAGAATTGGGGGGCCCATAGTGACTTCAACCTCCATGGCCTTCTCTCCTACCACCACTGAGGAGGAAAGCTCTCAGCTTGCTGCCATACAGCCTCCCCCCTCCCCATAGCTGCCGCAAGGTGATCCCTTTCCACCCCTCTTCCAGCAGCTCTGGTGGGGAGCCACTCAGAGCTTTAGATATGTGCCACACAGTTTTCCTTGCAACTTTCCCTGTGCTGCAATGTATTTCAAGGGACTGGAGCTCAAGTAGTTTCACTTTCCAGTGTTTGTATGGCCAGTTGAAGCTGTTGCTTGCTGGAAAATCAGCTTGATCCTGAATGGATCTGAGAACTGGTGCCTAGTGAATACCCTAACTTGGGAACCCACAACCAAAGGGGCTATTACACTGGAGAGCCATTGCCAGTCTGAGTAGACCTGGGGGGGGGGGGTGGAGCTTGCAATGCCCAGCTATTTCATGTTTTCCTAGGCTCAGCAGATTTTATATTTTTAGTTTCTGCTGTGATTCTTGTGATTTTTCTTGAAATTTTATTTTTAAAATTGCATTGCCAAATCCCAGTATTCCCCCACCTTTCCATTTTAATGTTTGCAAGTAAAAAATATTTAATTGTGTTTTTATCCTTTATAAAGTTTATGTCTTCGCTACCTGGCATTACATTTTATGACATGCATGGCCCAGCTCCACAAAGTCCCATTTTTGTCAAATCCAGCCCACATAACTGATAAATTTTACATCCTTGGTCTAGATTAACTGCTAGTCTTGTCCAGCATGGCTTCCTTCAGTTCTGTTAACACTGTATTCTATTAATCGAGGTGGGCATCCTTAGTCAAAGGTACTGTGATATTCTGTTTCTGACAATATATGCAAGCAATTGAGCTATGCAAAGCAAATGGAAATACAGTTAATTCACAATGAGTAAAAGAGAGATTAGCCGCATAAAGCAAATACTTACAGTCACTTTTCAATCATGTTGGCCATACAGAACATCAGCACAAATCGTGGTACAAAATTGTTACAATTCAGTGCCCCAAAACACCAAGCAACTAATAGCTTGCAATCTCCATGTGAGTGAGCAATCAGATTAAGGCAGTCATCAAGACAGTAAAGACAGAATTATTTCAGCTGTGTTCACAGCAATAAATAAATCTAGGAAATCCCCTGTCTAGCCCTACTAAGTTTAGGAATGTTCATCATATTGCCTGAAGCTCACAAAGTAACACCAACATGCCAGATAACGATAATGTGTCTGTGCCTTCCAAGTTCCTAAACAGATGACCTTCTACAGCCCTGTATTTGATCACATCTCTAAAAGTACCTAAGCAAAACCAATGACAAAGCAAAATATTAACCTGGATTTAGCATACCATAAATGCAACTATTTTAAAAAATGAAACTTATAGAGTTTCCACCCAACATTTTCACTTAATCTCACCTAATTCCTTTCCTCTCTACAAAGTGTCCCATGTGTCTTTTCATCCACGCAAGTCCCATGATCCCCAGTATAGCCATTTTGAGTGGTCAACAGTCTTCCCATTTCTCCCAACGAAGAAGCTGGTTGGATCCAACTCTCATAGTACATCAAATATGCAAGTGTAATATGAAAAGTTTGTGTTAAATTCATTTCTTAAATATAGTCAGGGCACACTACTTCATTGCAGATCATACACCAATGGGGTTGCAGCTACTTTCTTTGTCGCATGTATACATGTGCACATGGATTTTGGATCACTAAGACAAAAGGAACGGTAGTATTTTTTTCACAGCCTTTTCAATGGCTCTCAGTGTCTCTGGTCAAGCAGCCCATCACATAAACACACCTGAACACATGAAACTGCCTTGTACTATGTCAGACCATCAGTTCATCAAGGTCAGTATTGTCTACTCAGAGTGGCAGTGGCTCTTCAAGGTCTTTCACATCACCTCTTGCTCGGTCCTTTCAACTGGAGATACCAGGGATTGAACCCGTGACCCTCTGCATGCCAAGCCAATGCTCTTCTACTGAGCCATGGTCTTTCCCAAGTCAGGGCTTAGGTGAGAGGTCCTACCTCTTAGCTGAAGAGCGGGCACAGTTGTGTTTCTGCATGAAGCAGAAGGGTCAGGGCCGGATTAACAAATAGGCTGAGTAGGCCCCAGCCTATGGGCCCGCATGCCTTTAGGGCCCCTGGCTAGTTTGCCTCTCTCTGCCTCTCCCCTGAGCTTTGTCAAATGGGCTTTTGAGAAGGTGCCTGCAGGAGATATTACAAGATAATTTGCGAGGGGCTCCCAAGATTTCAACTCCCTAGGGGCCTCCACAGTGTTTAATCCAGCACTGAGAAAGGCAGTTTAGATGCTCCAGCCGCTGCAGAAGTGGCATGAAGTACCTGTGGGAGGGAGAATCTCTGAGTCTCTCCCCCTCTCTCTGGAGAAAGGATATAAAGTGGTAGTCTTGATGCCTTGTAGAAGTAACTCTGTGCCTCATCCTGTGCTGTACTGTATTTTTGTAAATATATCAAATAATCAGGGGCAGGTCTAGGGGGCACGGCACCCTAGACAGGACCCCACCTCTGCAGCACCACCCTTCACCCTCCTCCGCAGTGCCTGCCCCACTGCCTGCACCCTTCTGCTCCGTGACGGCGGCAGGTCTCAGTTGGTGCGCAGGAGCGCACCCACCACCATGCTGTGCCACCACCCCTACCAGCCACGGGGTGCTCTCACTAGTCAAGGCCAGGAAGAGAAGAGAAGTAATAAGTGAAGAGAATAGAAGTAATAAGTGTAATATGGGACATATTACACTTGCATGTTTGAGCTATGGGCCAGGGCCAAAGCCAGAAAAGGGTAAAGAGGGCACCCGGCCACCGTATGGCTTCTGCAGTGCTCTCTGAGTGCTTCAGAGAGGCAGCACGCCAGCCAGCCGGCATTGCTCCACCTCCCTTCTGGGCAGAGCAATGCCAGCTGGCCAGTGCACAGTTCCTCTGCAGCACTCAAAGAGCACTGCAGAGGCCGCGCACTGGCTGGGTCCCCTCCCCGCCTTCCTCCAGCTTTGTCTGTGGCCCCCGGGGGGCAGAAGGGTGCAGATGGTGGTGCAGTGCTGGCACTGCAGAGGCGGGCAATAGGGGAATATTTGCCTATGGTGCAGGGCCAGAAGGAGGGAGGGCCCAACCTGGTGTCCCCTGGACCTGGCACCCTAGGCAAATGCTTAAGGGAAGGGGGGGCATTACCTCCTCTGTGTCATGGGTGCTGGGGACCCTGCAGAGGAAGTTGAGCCTGCAGAAGAAACTGTGCCCCTGCCACCTGCACCAGTGCCCCTGCCTCCTGCTGGAGAAGATCCCAGTCCCCCTGCCTCACCCTCTCGGGTGGCGCGTGTGCGTGACCGCCTCCGTCAGGACCTCAGGGATCAAAGGAGGGTGGCACGCTCACAAGCAAGACGCTCCCTGAGTTTTGAGAGGATTCTGGCCCTTCTAAGAGTAAGGATGCTTGAGTTGCAACAGGATCCTGGCTGCCTCCCTGAGCCAGCAATTAGCCCAAATGGGCAACAGCCAGCAGAGGGCTATATAGCTGTAGGCTTTGGGAGGAGGCTTTGTGGAAGCAACTAGTCATCTCCCTGACGGTCTAGCATCCACTCCGGCTTGACTTTGGTTTCTGGACTCCCTGACTTTGGCTTGTGACTTCTGGACTCCCTGACTTTGGCTTGTGACTTCTGGACTCCCTGACCTCGGCTTCTGGACCTCGGACCTGTGATACTTGTACAGTGATTCGGATTTGGTGCCTCGGACCCTCCTGCTTACTGGCTGCAGACCTCGGACTGCCCCTGGACTTTGCCTGACCCGGCCCCAGCCGTGACACTCTGCAAATACTACAAATGTATTTTGGATAAGTGGAACACACCCTGTCAATGTGGTTAAGAGCAGTGGACTCTAATCTGGACTCTAATCTGGAGAACCAGGTTCGGTTCCCCGCTTCTCCACAGGAAGCCTGCTAGGGGACCTTGGACCAGGCACAGGTCTCTTAGAACTTTCTCAGCAGCCCCACCTACCTCACAAGATATCTCTTGTGGGGAAAGGATAGGGAGGAGATTCTAAGTCACTTTGAGACTCCTTAGGGCAGAGAAATGACCAACACTGCAAAAACAGGGAAATAGGCATGTCATGATATGTGATGGTGGCTGAAGGGCTGTAGCTCAAGGGAAGAGCATGTGTTTTGTATGCATAAAGGAAAAAAACTTTACTACCTCCAGAGAATTGCCACTAGTCAGAGTAGATTATGCCAAACTCAGGCCCAGCGCATCTGAGTAGGCCAGGTAGGTGACTGTCTATGGGTGCCTCTTACCTACAGGGGCACCAAGCTTCCCCTCTCACCCCCCCACTCTCTCCCCACAGCCTAAACAGCCTGCAAGGGAGGCTGAGTCGCCAGCAAATAAAAGCAGCTGGTGGCAAGGCAAGAGGTGGCGAGGCAGGAAGGAAGCTCTCAGCTCCTTCCCCCCCTCCCAATCACTCCACCTCTTCCCTTCTTTTCCTGGCCTTGATTGGTGAGGACATCCAGTGGACGGTAGGGGTGATGGCACAGCACAGTGGAGGGTGCACTCCTGTGCGCTAACGGAGGCCTGCCAGCCCCACGCTTGGGTGGGAAGGGTGTGCGGCAGGCAAGAAGTCGGGGGCATTGGGGGGCGGCTTGCCTGGGGTGGCAGCCCAGCATCAGAACCCATCTAGATGGATGAATTTAGTATAGATCAGTAATTGGTACACAAAGTTCATGTGTGTGATCTCACACACAGATATAAATGATATATGAATGCATCTGGCTTGATACACCACAAGTTCTGCAGGCTTGCTTTAATTGTCATTGTGATTTTAAGGTGATTTTCATCTCAGTATTTTCATCTTTTGTCACCAATATCTGTTTGAATATCAGTCTTCAATAGTGTTGTGAGAAATGGTACATGGTTTGTTGTGCATAAGGTAGTTGGCTTTTTGAACGTCACTTTCTTAGTTGGCATCTGCACATCCAATCAACCATAATTTGACACTCGGGACTTCTATTTTAGGACATATTTCTTTCTTTAATAAAATGCAATATTCTTTGACTGAGACATTCTCGTGAAATCAACAGTAAGGAGGACTGCAAAATAAAATAATGCAGAGTACACTTGTACGTGTCGGTGTGGAATTTCACCATGGAAACCCGATTTTAAAAGATGTGTGTATACAAAGAGCAGAAAGCAAGCTATCAAAATTAGGAGCCCAATTAGAGATAAAATATGCTGCTTCTCCTTCAGATTCCTGAATATCAAAAAGTTGACTGAGTTTCTGAAAAATACGTTGGTGATAAAATAGGGCTGTGTGATGAATAACCTCTAATAAGATGGAGTACTTTGATTGGGCAAATCCAGTGATAATCACCCACCCTCCATTCCTACAGTAAGATTCTATAGCTGCTCTATTTCTTCTTACAGACTTGGAGTGAAGCCATAGTTTGGTGCTTTCTGTATCTGGTAAGGGACAGTTTATGCAAACCAAATCAGCACCTTGAGAATATGTGCTGAATTCAGAATTTGGCATACAATAAACTGTGATTGTTCAGTTCATAATCGAGTCAACGCTGCTATTCAGTCCATAGTATTGCCTGCATTTCCACTTTGTCAGTTTGGTGTAGTGGTTAAGTATGCAGACTCTTTTCTGGGAGAACCAGGTTTGAGCCCCTACTCCTCCACAGGCACCTGCTGATGTGACCTTGAGTCTGTCACAAGTTCTCACAGAGCTGTTCCTCTCAAGAGCAGTTTGCCCCCCCAGTCGGAAAGAAGAGGCAGACACAATTGTTGGGTTTAAAACCGGGCCGCTTTATTAAAATTAACAAATATAACTGGCAGGGGGAGAGAAAACAGACCAGACAAGCCCTGGGGTCAACACCTGGACCCCGCCTTGTCCAAAGGGCGAGCCACCCTGCCCCCAGCACAAACCCGCCGTAATCGGGTTGTAACTGAGCGGCCAGGCCTCTAGCCATCACCAACCGGGCTGGAACAATCCCCATGGAAAGATCCACCCAGGTGAGGCTCCCTGTGTTCTGCATCACCGTACTGAGCCGTTTAGCCCATCTACGGTTCCTGCAGACCACCGCACCAAAGGTGCTAGGCCATAGGTGCTCCCCTGGAAAACCCTGTGGCCAAACCTAATCCAGCCTGCGACCAAACTAGAACACAACAAAACCTAACCTACTAGGCAGTACAAGGTAGGCGAAAAACACCCCCGCATAGGCCAATTGTGCGGGGGTGAAAAAATTCCTACCTGGCCCCAAAAGGCGACCGGTATACACCTGTACTGCCAATGGGAAGGGTGGGCGGGCAGAGAGCCAAAACGAACTGCGTGCTAAGGCGGGAGCCGGGGCTTAAATAGCCCCGCCTCCGCGCCCAGCCAAAACACCCGTATGTCGGGTGATCCTTCTGCCCCTCCTTCCTTCCGGAGGAGCAAAGACGGCCCCCAGCCTATGGCCTGTGAGCAGGCTCGGCTGGGAAGGGGCCGAACCTTGCCCCCCCAGTCGGAAAGAAGAGGCAGACACAATTGTTGGGTTTAAAACCGGGCCGCTTTATTAAAATTAACAAATATAACTGGCAGGGGGAGAGAAAACAGACCAGACAAGCCCTGGGGTCAACACCTGGACCCCGCCTTGTCCAAAGGGCGAGCCACCCTGCCCCCAGCACAAACCCGCCGTAATCGGGTTGTAACTGAGCGGCCAGGCCTCTAGCCATCACCAACCGGGCTGGAACAATCCCCATGGAAAGATCCACCCAGGTGAGGCTCCCTGTGTTCTGCATCACCGTACTGAGCCGTTTAGCCCATCTACGGTTCCTGCAGACCACCGCACCAAAGGTGCTAGGCCATAGGTGCTCCCCTGGAAAACCCTGTGGCCAAACCTAATCCAGCCACCGCCAATGCCAAGCCTCTGCTTAGGCATTAGCGCCCCACCGGGTGGCCTAGAGCCAACCGCACCCCCTGCCGGATCTCGTCCACAAAGGCCCGGTTACCCAAATTAGATAAATGAACACCATCCGGCCGGTACAGGTCGACTGGCGAAATGGCGGCAAGATTGCCGACCAGACCAAAACGATCCCGGGCCACCTCTGCTGAATTTCGCGGAGGTCAGCCAACACCTGCTGGGAGGGAGCTTTCCCACGCAGCCGCCCCAAGTCGTTCCCTCCCAATCTCTACGCGGCCGTATTGTCCTTGCGCTTAGTGCGCTCTATCCCCCCAGGTGAAAGGGAACACCACCAAGTCTTTCATGGCGATCTAGCTGACCATACCAGGACCAGCCAAGAAGGACAAGCCCTGGGGTCACACCCTGACCCCGCCTTGTCCAAAGGGCGAACACCCTGCCCCCAGCACAAGCCCGCCCAGTTCGGGTTGTTGCTGAGCGGCCAGGCCCCGTGCCATTCACCACCTGTGCTAGCGTCAATCCCCCATGGAAAGATACGCTCAGGTGAGGCTGTTCAGTGATCTGTAGTCCCCGCACTGAGCCGTATAGTCCATCTGCTGTTCATACAGACCACCTGCACACTTGGTGCTAGGCCATAGGTGTTCCCCTGAAACCGCCCCAACGAAAGACACAGATGTGCGGAGAAGGTGCCCCGCCTCTCTCCGCACTACGGCCAACCCCGGCCCCCAGCGACCCAGCCCTTCCCCAACTGCCCCGTCGCTGAAACCCAGCTGGGTGCCTGTTGGAGACCGCATGGCTTGAGGGGCCGCCTGGAACGCCCCGCTGTGCGCGCAGATGAGAACACGCTGCCTCTGACTACGAGCCACAGCACCTGGAAAAACAGAAAATATTGTCAGAACGAGTCATGGCCAGGAGGGAATGACAACCTTCGCCCTCCAAAATGCCCACTAGGCAACCAACGGACGCCCCTGGCTCAAATGGTTGCCGCCCTCCGCAGGCCAACCAATGTTGACATCCCGTCCTGGGGCGCTCGCCTATCAGTGTCAATAATTAGACTGCACAACTAACTAGCCAATACATAGCGCCCAACGGGCCATCAACAAGGCCGCATGAAGCAGCGCGGTCCCGAAGGGGAACAGCATAACCCGTGCCACAGGACCACCCAATTAACATGTGGACCAGCGGTGCTCCCAAATGCCCAGAATTGGGACGCTGCTTTGTCATATGCCCTTCTACTATTAGGTCTTCTCAGCCAACCCATGGGCTTTACCAATAAAGGCAACACCACCAGTTGGCCCCCAATAGTCCTCGACTCCAACCTCTCTCTCTGCAACACGCAGGATTGCCTAATATGAGCCGTCGAAAATGGCCAGTAATCCTGCAACACCACGGCCCCATGCGGCTCCTAAATAGGAAAGCCGCTCTACTATGATCCCCTCTGGTACTAGGTGCCAACGCCAGCTGGAGTGCCTACCAGCTTCAGCTTCCCAAATTGCCAGAAATCCGGGAGGAATCACGTTGGCCGCGAGTCAACTTCCGGGGCGGGCTGCCGAAAGCACCACAGCTATTGGCAATGTAGAGCGTTCACCGCCCCATTGCAGCCTCCGGGTACGTGCCCTACCATGAACCAAGTGTTCCCCCGGAGGTAAAGTATAAATAACCTAACCGTGTTCGTCACTTACACGACTTAGAGGTCAAGGGGTTGCTAACATGTACTACCGCCATGTTAAAGCCGCAGTCAAGCCCCAAACCGGTCGGCGAGTAGCTCACCCCAAAGCCAAACTGCCACTAGAATTGGAAAAAGTTCCAAATTGGCGGGACCGTACTGAACCCACTGTCTAACGCAGGTGCCCCTGTCATCCCAAATACACCTAAAAGAGGCCCCGCCAGGTGCCCCCACTTTCATGCAAAGTTAAGGTGACCAACCACCTACTGTAATTAAAGCAGCGACACCTTGCGTTGCCCCCTAAACGCAGCCAACCGGCCCCTAAAGTCAGCAAGCACTTTCACCGACCGCCGAAATGGCCGCTGGTGGGTATCAAGCTCAATACCTAAGAAACAAAAGCACCGTTCTGGGCCCCTCAGTATTCCCATATACCAAAGATACCCCCAGCTTGATGGCCAACTCATGAAAATGTATCAGAGCCAGGCACATCACCATGTACTTGCTGGACCGTAAGAGGCAGGCGCCCCGATGGTGCGCCGTGTCATTAAACCCAGTCCTATCCTATAACGGCCACTCCACCAAGGAGCCAAAGCGCTTGAATACAGCTCAGGAGACTGAGCACCCCATCAGGAGGGCCCGATCCATGTAGATTTGTTCTCAAAACAAAAAACCTGAGGAACTCATAATCCTAGGAATGCACGGCAAGAGGCGAAATGCCGCCTAATGGCATACTGCCAATGCTGCCCCAACACCACCATCCACACAGCCCTAAACCGGCTGGTCAATGGAAGTGTACTTCAAACAAACATAATTCCATAAGTCACCGACACCCCACTGGGGTAGGACCGGTGAAGAATGAGGCGATATTCCCCTGGCGCTTTATTAGGCACCACCCCCGGGGGAAATACGCACAATGTGGGTACAGGCGGCGTACCAAAGGGGGTCCTAAGACCCTGCCTTCCTGGCGCTCTTACCCTAACTACGTGGTCAAGACCCGTCTTTAACCACTGAAGATTGGCCCTAGACCCTTGATCAGGGCTCAGACACCCCAAAGAGAAACACCTTGGGCAGATACTGGCCATCAGCTGCACATGGGCACTTGCTCATTAATCAATTGAGTACCCTCAGTCAAATGGGGCAGGGCCCCCTTTTCAAGGGGCTGCTGATTGCCACCACCTCCCCAATGGGGCGCCTGCCGCCAAGGCCACGGCTTTGACCTAATACAGGTGGAGGAGGCGTCTCCATCCTCTCCTCCCACAACAGACGCCCTGCAACGTGGGTAGGCTGGGAGAGCTCACAAAGAAGCTACCCTTTCAAAAGGAGGAAGATACAGGACCCATATCCGCCCTCCACTCCGGAGAGTCCCAGAGCGGCTCACAATCTCCAGTACCTCCCTCTCCCCCAACAGGCACCCCGCGAGGTGGGTGGGGCTAGAGAGGGCTCCCATGGCAGCCGCCCTATCCAGGCCAGCTCCTGCCAGAGCTATGCAAAAGGTGCAAGTAGTGGAGTAGTGAATGAAACCTGGCTCTCCCAAAGTGGGAAGTCTCCAGGACATACCTGGAGGCCAGCAACCCTAACTGCAAGCCTCTGCATAACAGCTCCGGTATTCCTCGGTGGTCTCCCATCCGAGTATTGACCTGAGCAGACCCTGTTTAACTTCCATGATCTAACAAGATTACCTAACCTGGGCAATTCAGGTGAAATGATAATAGTCCGCACCTTGACCACTACACCAAACTGGCTCCAAAGGAGACCTTGAACATACAAAATATGAAGCTACCTTATACTGAATCAGACCCCCGGTTACACCAGGGTCAGCACTGACCGCACCGACTGCAACAACTCCCATGGACTCAAGCTGAAGTTTAAAGCCTATCCATCTGGACCCGCCGGGAGGGGGAAGGAAAAAAGAGGGGAGGGGGGGCCACCCGGTCTCACCTCGTGCACCCCCGCCCAAGCTCCCCTCATTCCTTAACAGAACTGATTTGCCATTCATGTGCTACTTAAAAGCTATTTAAAGCTGTCCAGCGCTGCCAGAGCCATCCCGAACTGCTCCTTGCAGCCCCGACCAGGCAGCTCTGAGAAGGGAGGCCCGCGCCGCACCGACTAGCAGCTCACGCGCACAAGCCTCGGCCCCAGGGTATGATTCTGGTGAGAGCTCCCAATGCCGCCCAAAGGCAGGATAAGAACATAAGAGAAGCCGTGTTGGATCAGGCCAACGGCCCATCAAGTCCAACACTCTGTGTACAGAAGAACATAAGAGAAGCCAAGTTAGATCAGGCCAATGGCCCATCCAGTCCAACACTCTGTGTCACAGAAGAACACAAGAGAAGCCCTGTTGGTTCAGGCCAACGGCCCGTCAAGTCCAACACACTGTGTCACTGAAGAACATAAGAGAAGCCATGTTAGATCAGGCCAATGGCCCATCCAGTCCAACACTCTGTGTCACAGAAGACCATAAGAGAAACCCTGTTGGTTCAGGCCAACGGCCCATCAAGTCCAACACTCTGTGTCACAGAAGAACATAAGAAAAGCAATGTTGGATCAGGCCAGTGGCCCATCCAGTCCACCACTCTGCATCACATAAGAACATAAGAGAAGCCATGTTAGATCAGGCCAATGGCCCATCCAGTCCAACACTCTGTGTCACAGAAGAACATAAGAGAAGCCATGTTAGATCAGGCCAATGGCCCATCCAGTCCAACACTCTGTGTCACAGAAGAACATAAGAGAAGCCATGTTAGATCAGGCCAATGGCCCATCCAGTCCAACACTCTGTGTCACAGAAGAACATAAGAGAAGCCCTGTTGGTTCAGGCCAACGGCCCAACAAGTCCAACACTCTGTGTCACCCAGTGGCAAAAGATTTCATATACACACCTACACTGTGGCCAATAGCCACCAATGGGCCTGTGCTCTATCTAAACCCCTCTGAACAGTGGCCATACCCGCGGCCGCCACCACATCCTGTGGCAGTAAATTCCATATGTTGATCACCCTTTTGGATGCCCTAAAACGGCCGCCGCGTGCGCACCGCCCCTTAGAAGGGCCGCTGCGCTCTAAGCCCGGTACCGAGGGGCGAAGAAACAGGAGGCCAGCGCTCGTCTCCCACAGCTAATGCTCACTAAATTAGCCCCTGAATGAGCAAAGGGCCCCAGCGCCGACGAAATGGCCGCCGCTAGCGCTTGCCTTCTGTGGCCTCCCAACCTATAGAATGCCGCCGCTGTCACCAGCCGCCAGCAACCCCCCCGGGCCGCCCCTTCACCCAACGAAAGGGCCGCCCGACTCCCGCTTGCGCAAACCGCCGCCTCAAGCGTCCCAGCAGCCGCACGCGTCTCATCCAGCCAGCTCTGCAGCCGCCGCTCGCGCTCCGCGTTTCACCCAGCCAGCGCTGTAGCCGCTGCTCGCGCTCCGACTTCGCCGGCCAAGGTACAGTCCCCTGACGACTCAGGCCTCGTCTTCCGATCCACGATGCCCGCACATGGCTCTCCAACCAGAGAGCCAAAACGAACTGCGTGCTGAGGCGGGAGCCGGGGCTTAAATAGCCCCGCCTCCGCGCCCAGCCAAAACACCCGTATGTCGGGTGATCCTTCTGCCCCTCCTTCCTTCCGGAGGAGCAAAGACGGCCCCCAGCCTATGGCCTGCGAGCAGGCTCGGCTGGGAAGGGGCCGAACCTTCTGTTAGAGCTCTCTTAGCTCCATACCTCACAGGGTGTCTGTTGTGGGGAAGGGAAGGAAAAGGTGATTGTAAGCCACTCTGAGACTCCTTTGGGTAGTGAAGGGTGGGGTATGAATTCAATCTCTTCTTCATTTTCTTCTTCCCCTCAAGGTCTCCAAAGTGGTCCATGTTAATCTACTATTTAAAATAACTGAGTCTCATTTCTACTATACAACCTGCTTCTACTATACAAATAAACACACACACACACATTGCTTTTCCTAATCCTCAAAATAGTTTCTGAACATGACATTCGAATGCAAGCAATAATCAAAGTATCATCAAATACTAAAATACAAAAAGAGCCAACATAAAACCAACATGCAGCCAAAGACTCTTCTAAAAAGCTCCAGCTTGAATTTTTTCTGAAAGTCAACATGGGAAGGAACCCAAAGCCAGCCCTGTGAGAAGGCAATAGAATGTGCCTGAGATCATAGAGGTAGACAAGGTCTTTCGAGCAAGTGGGTTCCAACCATAAAGAGACCTGAACTGGACTCCAAAACAGCCTGGTAACCAGTGCTGGTAGCAATACTGCCATAATAACAAACTGGAAACTGTACTGTCATAATGGGAGTGGTTAATCTGGCACTTATCCATGCCGATCCATTCTGATGCAACTGTCATTTCCAAGTATTCTTCAAGGGTAGCATCACATGAGAGCCTATTGTAGTAATCTTGTCTCCAGGTTACAGGCCCTTTGTAATTCAAAGTGCTTGTCCCATCTTCTATACCCTCAAAAATGCAAGTCTCAAATACTTCTTGTGTTCTATTTTAGCCTCCTTTTGATATCAGGGTTATTTTTCTTACACTGATGCAAGTCTCAAGTAGCACATCTGTTATGGAGTCTAATACCTTTCTTCTTGAGAGTATGAAATGATGGCTAATGTAAGCTTTGCTGTGTTATTTGGAGGACTTCTAGACTGAATGGTGAAAATAAATGAATGGTCAAAGGGTAAGTAATTTTTAGACCAACGCTAACTCAAGGAAGCTCACAGTATTGCAATGTCACCAAAACAGGTAACAGGCCATCAACAAGATAAAACAATGCGTAAGTTAAAAACATGGAGGTTAAAATTCCTAATTCACACCTGATTCATGTTTATATCATGGAAGATATCTTTGAAGTGATGCTGTACGTGTGGCTTGAATTGTGAGCATTATTTATAGGATGAAGCTAGTTTTGCTATAGGGAGGAAATTTCTTGTTTTGTGAAATTCACTTTTTTAGATATAACCACTGATTCCTGTTATTATATATATATTTTTTCTCTTTCAAAAGAGGAATTTATCTTGTATTTCTCTAACTTCAGCCCTTACAGATGTTTTATGTTACACCACAAGGTGGGGCTATAGCAGGAGGGCAGGAAGGTTTGAGAAGACATTACCTTCCTCTAAACATCAACTGAGTGAAATTTGGAAATGCAGACCCCCCCCCCCCCTCCCCTCTTTGTATTTCTGTTTGATCGAAATGGAGTTGATTCAAAAAAGACTCCATGTACCTTTTTAAAAAAGGAACAGAAATGTATTGTTGGATTTCATGGGAAGATTGAGTAACAAGAAATTAAGAGAATTTCTTTTAACAAGGCTGGATGCAGCAATTTTGCCAGTTTCAGCCACTTATATCGGAAATACTTTAATTTTATGATGTGTCAAATTGGGTCACAAAGTGGTTTTTTTAAAAAAGTATATAAAAAGTTCCAAGATATAATGTGATTAGCTTTGTTCTCAAACACATATTAATTAAAATGAACACTTTCTCCGACAGTTTGGAAACAACTGGTTTCCAAAAACCAAAGCAAGTTTCTGTCCCAGGAAGAAGATACATTGAATGCAATGCTTGCATAGAACCTGTCTCTCCACCATTCTTATCACCGAACATTTGATTCAGTAGGTGTCTGAAGAAACATCTCTGGATCCTAATAATAAGGAAAGCCTGAATACTACAAGTTGTAAACCACTATCAACTTTCAAAGGGCCAAATACAGTGTAGTGTTTTTGCTTGCTAAACATCTCCTCACCAGTAGATGGCAGTACTTCATGTAAACAAAAACATCCCTCAAACACATGGAACTGTACTTTAGTACCCTACAAACCACAGACAGCACGAAGTGGTAGACTGAACTATAAAGGGCCATGTAAAAAGAAAACCATGTTACACCACGAGTAAAAAAGAAAGTAGCTAAATCACAGCTGGCTTGCTCTTTGCCTCACAACCTTAATGGCCTTCCTTAGTACATAAAAGTCTACTTCACTGTCTTCCTGAAAGGGCTGGAGGCACAGCTGGATCTAAGCCTCCACATCTCCTTGAGAAGTTTATATTTTCCTTTCATCATAACCTATACATAGAAACTTTTATCCACATTTTTACAGCGTTCTTTTTGTTTATATTATGCACTGTCGAGTTGCTTCTGATTTATGACGCTGCTATGAATTAATGACCTCCCAAATGTCCTATTGTTAACCTTGCTAAGGTCTTGCTAAGGTCCACCTTGCTAAGGTCTTGCAAACTGAAGGCCATGGCTTCCTTTATTGGATTAATCTATCCCCCATTTGGTCATCTTCTTTTTTCTCTGCTGCCTTAAATTTTTCCTAGCATTATTGTCTTTTCCAGTGACTCTTGTCTCCTCGCGATGTGACCAATGTACAAGAGCCTCGTTTTAGTTTCAAGGGGAAATTAAGGTTTGATTTGATCAGTGAACTATTGTGGGAAATAGTCCCTGTGCAATAGCCTTGATTCGTGTGAAATAGTCCTCATCTACAAACCTGAAACTTACATGGAGAGCCAGTTTGGTGTAGTGGTTATTTCTGTTTCTGGGAGAACTGGGTTTGATTCCCCACTCCTCCACTTACAGCTGCTGGAATGGCCTTGGGTTAGCCATAGCTATCGCAGGAGTTGTCCATGAAAGGGCAGCTGCTGCGAGAACTCTCTCAGCCCCACCCACTTCACAATCTCACAGATATAAGCCGCTCTGAGTCTCTGGTTCAGAGAGAAGGGCGGGGTATAAATCTGCAGTTGTTGTCATCGACTACATTAGAGGAAAAGCTAAAAATTTAGTATTTACACCAATGTGATATTAAATATTCAGAACTCTATACAAGAAACTCCTGCTACAGATGTAATACATACTGGTATTATATGTGTATCCATCGCCTGACAGAAAGTACAATTTCCCATAAATTCAATTAACAGGGTGAACAATGAGGAATTTATGAATATCCAGAAACTCATAGACCATTGATCTTCAACTGGTGGGTTATCACCCCAAACTAAGAGGCATCATAGGATATTTGAGTCCAGTGGCCCCTTGAATACCCTACTGCACAGCCAATCAAGTTTCCAATAGAGCCAGTTTGGTGTAGTGGTGAAGTGCGTGGACTCTTATCTGGGAGAACCGGGTTTGATTCCCCACCCCTCCACTTACAGCTGCTGGAATGGCCTTGGGTCAGCCATAGCTTTCATAGAAGCTGTCTTTGAAAGGGCAGCTGCTGTAAAAGCACTCTCAGCCCCACCTGCCTCACAGGGTGTTTGTTGTGGGGGGGGGGGAGGTAGAGGAGATTGTGACCACTCTGAGACTGAGATTCAGAGTATAGGGCAGGATATAAATCCAAAATCTTCTTCTTCAAGGTATAAGCTTTCACGTGCACCCACACTTCTTCAGAAGTATGCCTGCACACTGAAGAAGTATGTGTGCATATGAAAGATTATACCTAGAATAAAATGTGTTAGTCTTCAAGGTGCCACTGGACTCAGGCTTTGTTCTGCTTCTTCAGTCCAACACAGCTACCCACCAGCATCTATCCTCAGATGTGTCACATCAGCAACACTGATCTGTTTCATTTTTGGTTCAGGTGGGTAGCCATGTTGGTTGGAAACAACAGAATAAAGTTAGAGTCCAGTAGCACCTTTAAGACCTACGAAGTTTTATTCAGGGTATAAGCTTGAATAAAATAAAACACACACATACATTTCATTGTATCTGAAGAAGTGTGTGAACATGTGAAAAGAAGAAGAAGATATTGGATTTATATCCCGCCCTCCACTCCGAAGAGGCTCAGAGCGGCTCACAATCTCCTTTACCTTCCTCCCCCACAACAGACGCCCTGTGAGGTAGATGAAGATATTGGATTTATATCCCGCCCTCCACTCCGAAGAGGCTCAGAGCGGCTCACAATCTCCTTTACCTTCCTCCCCCACAACAGACGCCCTGTGAGGTAGATGAAGATATTGGATTTATATCCCGCCCTCCACTCCGAAGAGTCTCAGAGCGGCTCACAATCTCCTTTCCCTTCCTCCCCCACAACAGACACCCTGTGAGGTGGGTGGGGCTGGAGAGGGCTCTCACAGCAGCTGCCCTTTCAAGGACAACCTCTGCCAGAGCTATGGCTGACCCAAGGCCATTCCAGCAGGTGCAAGTGGAGGAGTGGGGAATCAAACCCGGTTCTCCCAGATAAGAGTCCGCATACTTAACCACTACACCAAACTGGCTCTCCGATTATATCTTGAATAAAACTTTGTTGGTCTTAAAGTTGCTAATGGACTCTAACTTTATTGCGTTTCATTTTTATTTGTTGGTTGGTTTTGTTTAAAACATTCTTTTGCAGCCTTTCCCCCAATCAGGCTCCCCAAGGAAGCAAATATAAGAAACCAGGTCCTTTTTTGGTAGAAAAAGCCCAGCAGGAACTCATTTGCATATTAGGCCTCACCCTTGACACCAAGCCAACCAGCCTTCCTGTGTGTTACTGCTCAAAAGAAAAAGAAAAAGCCCTGTAAGAAACATTAAAACATTTAAACAATTTAAAATACAGTTAAAATTACAACAGTGAATTAAAAACACATAAATAACACTAGGAGGAGGGCCAATAACCATCAATGGAGGCATGCTAGACAAAACAAAACAGACTTCACCTGCTGGCAAAAGACACTGATAGAGGGAGACAGATGAATCTCCCTGGGAAGGAAGTTTATTTGTTGTTGTAGTTTGTGTTAATTTTAAGTGGCAGAAAGAGAAAGGGCAGAAAGATAAAAGCAGAGAGAAGCAGAAGGATGGATCTATAAGGGGAAAAATATAAATGATCTATGACAGCTTAAATGGATGCCACATCCTAAAAAGCTGCTGTGGAACTCCTGATAGTAGAACATCCTGGAAGATCAGACATGGATCTCCACAGCTTCCCTTCCAACAGTTATGGTGGTAGAAAATGCCATCAAATCACAGCTGACTTATGGCAACCCTGTAGGGTTTTCAAGGCAAGATACATGGTTTGCCATTGCCTGCGACTGCATCATGACTCTGGTATTTCTTGGAGGTTTCCCATCCAAATAGTAGCCAGGGCTGACCTTGCTTAGTTTCTGAGATCTGACAAGACTGAGCTAGCAGACACATAGGATCCTTAGTTAGCACCATTATTGTCGGTCTTTCCTTTCCAGAAAATACTACTGAGTTGTTCTGCAACGTCAGGTGCATTTGGTTATTATGTTCTTTTTGAATTCTTACTGGCTTGGGTTTTAGCTGAGCATGAGACTGATGAATGCTCCTGTAGCTTCAATTTATTTATCTTCTCTTGGGTGCTTCAGGAATAAACGTACATGGTTGTTTTATGTATCTTCAGTCACGAGGATATGCTAGTTGGTTTGCTGAGCATTTGCAGGATTATTCTTCAGTGATCCACTTATTCCCAGCCAAAGCCTAAATTGGAACATTAATAATGTATCCAGATGACTTTTCCTAGGATATATGTTTGTGGGAAAGCTGGTGATAAAATCCCCCTTGCTATCAATATGCCAGGAATGTACAACTCACCATTCATCAAGCTGAAGACAGCCCACTAGCTGATGTATGGCAGCTGGCCAGGGATTCAACAGGCCTTTTGGTTTCACTCCCAGTCTGAGACTGCAAACAAAAAAGACTGGTAAGCACCTAGCAGGCCATCGTAGCTGGCTCCCTACAGAGCTTAAGAATCACAAGTTGTGTGGAACAGCTATGTGCACAATGCTTAGCTCTTCTTCTCTGCTTCAGCCACCCCAAACACTCTGATCTCTGTCCATATCTAGAATATATAGCCAAAGTTGTGGACTATATGTAAACTACTGGATTAAAGCTGAATCCAGCCAAGACTGAGGTGTTGATGGTTTGCATGTGTTGTCATGCACACCACAACAGTTGTTGTGGATGGTCTTCCCTAAACACTGTGGGAAATTGTTTTCGAGGCCAATATTGAGTAGTGGGACATGGGAATTAATTATGGAATGGCCAGCATTTTTAGCTCTTCTTTTCTTTCTTTGGGGCTCAGATTTTCGGAGAAGTCGAAACTTCTGCCACTTGCCTATCAAAAGGTGAAAAACTGCATACAAGCCTGTTGAAAAGAGGCTCACTAAGGATGCTCTGCCAGCAAAACCCGTGCACGATGCATGTTCATACAGATCTTGTTTTGAAACAGTCGTGTTGTACCTTGTGCACAAACGGTGAACCAAAAGCAACTCTTTTCCTATTTTATACTCAACGACTAATCTGCTCGCCAAGGGCAAGAGGATGACTGGCCAATCTTCTTCTTCCAGCGATGATAAAACAAAAGATAGTTACACTTCCTTCAGCTCTATGAGTCATTGTTCTTTATCGAGTTTACTTCAGGGGCAGGGTAGCATGCTACTCTCATAGGGGTACTAGCTCTTCCTTGAAACCACAGATTCTGATACTGGCAACTTCTGGCTTGGTGACAGACCCCTCTCCCCCCAGGGCTTTTTTTTTTGTAGCAGGAACTCCTTTGCATATTAGGCCACACACCCTTGATGTAGCCAATCCTCCTGCAGCTTACAGGGCTCTTAGTACAGGGCCTACTGTAAGCCCCAGGAGGATTGGCTACATCAGAGGGATGCAGCCTAATATGCAAAGGAGTTCCTACTACAAAAAAAGCCCTGGACCCTCAGAGCTTAGTGCTTTGGTCATTTGGCATCTACCTTGCAAAACAAAATTGGAGATCCCTCCCAATGAGGCCATTATTTTCTTAGTCAGTTGATACCTCTTCTTATATGTGCAGCTGATCCTTTCGACATTATGAAATCATGGCTTTTCCCACTCTACCTCTTCCCTTCTGTACTGGCTCCCGCTTCCCAATGGGAAACCAAAACAACTGGTCACATTTTAAGCAGAAAATCTGGCAAGTCCTCCAGATCGGGGAACCAGTGTAGCAGCCGAAAGGCTGTGCTCACCATGAAGCTGTTTAACTTTCAGGATCCTCTGTGGGACTTAAGTAGCTGCAATATTGCAAGCTTTACATTCACAGCTTGCGCTCCTAGTGAGACAAATTCATCCTGTAGGTGTTACCAGATTCCAGTTTAGGGTTGCCAGCTCTGGCTTGAGAAATTCCTGGAGATGTGGGGGAGGTGTCTGGGAAGGGCAGAGTTGGGGGGAGGTCACCAGGAAATGTGATGCCAGTCCTCCCTCTGATGCTTCCACGTTCACCAGAGGAACCCATCTGTGCAGTCTGGAGATCAGTTGTATTTCTGGAAAAAGCCCAAGTCCCCCATTGAAGTTTGTAGCTCTGTTCCAGTTGTGTTCCTAAATGAGGAGGAAGAGTGGAAAGCATTGCGGTAAAACTGATACATCCAGATCAGCTTTTAACTTGACTTTATTTGTAATGATTCCATTTTTAAATGATCCAATGATATGCCCATTTGTATTTGTTCTACTAGCTTCCCTTCTGTGTTGACCCTATTGGCTTCTTGTAATGTTTTGGTCTGGTTTGTCAAAGTATTTTATTGTTGTAGCCATAGGCCATAACAACCCAGCAAACCCCTCAATGTATTCAGTTTACTTCTAGCCATAAAAATTAAAACATAAAAAAATATATAGCAAAATGCAGTACTATGGTCTGGCTTGCGTGAGTTATCTGTGAAAGTTCAATGAGCGGATAGCAACAGAAACGGGCTTAACCTGCTTATTAAATTTATATCCTGATTTTCAGACAATCCTCTACCAAACTGCCTTACATTTGGTAAAAGAGACTGCAAACCTTACCATCTAAAAAAAGGGGGGGAGGATACAAGGAGAAGGGGCATGGTGGGTGGAGGTTGGGAAACGACATCAGGTTGACAGGTGAGTTTTTATACAGACAGGACAGTCCAGGGCTTTTTTGGTAGAAAAAGCCAAACAGGAACTCATCTGCATATTAGGCCACACCCCCTGATATAACCATCATTTCACACTGGGCTTTTTTGTAAAAAAAAAACCCAGCAGAAACTTGTTTGCATATTAGGACACACCCCCTGATGCCAAGCCAGCCAGAACTGCGTTCCTGTGCATTCCTGCTAAAAAAAAAAGCCCTGGGCGAGTCTGATTTTCCTCCCCTGATCCAATTTTATGGATGAAAACAGAATCCTACAACTCTGATTCCTCTCCTCTGGCCAGTGATAGTGACCACAATCTCTTTTTGCTCTCTTCTGTGGCCTCAGAGGACCAAATTACCTTACACAAGGTCACCCTGGGGACTTGCAGCCACTCTGCTGCTGTGAGTTTAAAAGTCTCACAGGGGCCCTATATGGATCAGGACCATGGCATGTGCTATCCACCGATGGGTCAAATAAGGCCTTCAGGGATGGTTTGGCTTAGGAAAATGGAGTGGGGGTTCATCCAGGAATGGCAGCGGACAGCCTGGGGAACTCCCCATGCATGTTTCTGACAACTTCAAGATTGCCTGTGCTTCCGGAGTACGTTCTAGTTGCATACATAGAGTGAAGAAACGTTGCGTCCACCCTACAAAACCATGAAATAGTGCCCAAATTGAATGTGTGTAGGGGCTTTCCCGGGAGTGATTTTGTAATTGATGAGCAAATACTTCTGTTCTTTCAGCTTTTACTGAGCAACTTCTTAAAATTTATTTCTGAGGTAACAAACAATTAAAAGTGAAATGTGCAAAAGAAAACCCCCAAATAAAAGAATGTATATTTACTAAACTGATCATATAATATAATATTCCCTCATATTGGAATTCATTTGTATATTTATATATTTGTCGTATCACCCTTCAGATGTACATGGTGTCGCCCCACTTTTACTTTGCAATTCTCCTCAAAAATTCATTAACAGACGTGAATCCCTTACTATGCTTCTCTCTCCTGCTCTGCAATATTTCTCATGGTTTGTTTTAGACTGTAAACTTTGAGCAGATAGAGACTTTTTTAGTTTTTGCTTTAAAAACTCTGTGAAGTGCCACATATAAAGCAAATATAATATCATATGACCCATGTTAAGCACACTTTAATCTCATAAACTGTAACAAAATTAAGCATATGAAACCGATGGGACTTATAATTGCTTAACATGGATGGGTGGTGCCCAAAATATCCCAGGTTCTTAAGTTTCAGAATTGTAAAGTGGTCTTTATTTCCGATCAGTAACTGTGCTCTTTTGGGAGGCATTAAATCAATGAATAAAATAAGATGGTGCTTGTTAAGAAAGCTTCATGGCACTCTAGAAAGAAAAGGCTTTTAAAATAATCAGTATCTGCAGGACATAGTTTTGTCTGATATTCTGACCTCATCTCAACAATTGTGTGTTTTCTAGTTGGGAACCTCTTAACACGTTTTATTATTGTTGTTATTGTTTTACAGTAGACAGGGTAATTATCACTGACATGTTGCCCTTTTAGTGCTGTACTATTTATGCATGCTAGGCAATCTCCTATAAATGCCCCTCTGAGTGACATGATACTTAGCACGGATTTTACCCCTGACTCACATTCCTACCATTTTTATAAAGCCAGATTGCCCAGACTCTGAATGCATCCAAAGAAAAAGCATCTGCTGGACTCAGATCCCGTCATCCAGCCCTCTTTTGGTAAGTCAAGAAAATCTGACTGTGGGGAAACAAAATAAAAGATATCAAAGGGACAATTTAAAAAAAGCTAATAGCATTGAAACTAAGCAACTAGTTTTCGCTTGACCTAACATTTCAGGTGGAGAGGTGAATTTGCATGAGCAATGGGGTTCGGGCTTGGATTTTTTTTTGGGGGGGGGGTTGTCGAGTGGCACAATTAGAGTCAAGACTCCAGTAGGAACTGGTGAGTAGGTTTTTTCTAATGTAAGTCATTCTGAGATAGCGAATAGCGATAACGTAATCTAAAAGTAAACATTTTGGAATTTAACAACAAAGTGTGGTAGAGGAATTGATCTCACATATGTTTGTGGCTGCTAAATTTGCAATAGCCCTAGTCTGGAAGCAGTAATCTCCGCCCACCGTCTGGGCTTGGTGGTTGAAATTGTGGGATTATTTTGTTTTGGATAAGCTTACTTATTATTTAGACCCCCATCGTTCTCAACAAATTGCTTCCCTGAGTTTTATAGAAAAATGGCGTCCCTTTATAGACAAAGTGTTAGCTGATAACAATATTCCTAGTAACTCATACCATGCTATACTGATGTCATGTCAATTGTTGTTGTAATTTTGCTTTAAGATGGCCTATGGTGTACGCACCTACTTCCCTGTTCTGTATTGGTACTTGGTGCACACTTACTGATTTGTTGATGTATTTGTACCATGTTTCTCAATTCAATAAAGCATTTTAAAGATTAAAAAAACAAAAACAAAGTGTGCTCCCAGTTTTAATCCAGAAAAGAAGTCTTATCATTTATTATGGTCATAGACCAGCAGAGTAAAACATACGCTAACATAGTGGCTACAAAAACCTATATTGAGCCAGAAAAGAGCTTCTCTGCAGTTTAGGATTGGGAAGACAGAGTTAGAGGATCATGGAATTTATTCTCTGTGAAGCACCAGCTAACAAATAATCACATGGCAGCCCCAATTCTTCTATAGTTAAGACAAGAGCATAAAAGAGTTGCAGTAAAGATGGTTGTTAAGAATATTTATTTTAAGATATTTTATTTATTATTTATTTATTACTTTACATTTATATCCCGCCCTCTCCGCAAGCGGACTCAGGGCGGCTTACAGTATCATAAAAACAATCAATTCCATAAAACATATAAAACATATAAAACCATAATACGGGTTAAACCCTTCCTTCTACTACTATAGCTCTAACACCGGTTACAGTATTTAAAGCAATGTGCAGTATTAATGACAAATTATTAGATCACACTAAAACTAAGACATAACGGGTATCATCAGGTTTTTTGCTCTTTCAAGAGGAGGGAGGGCTTCCCTGCACTCCAAACGTTATGTGGGGCTAATGGGGCCCACATTGACAAAAAAAAAATGGGACTGCAATGAAGAAGAGAATTGAATAAGCTCTCCCTTGCTGCATCAGTGGAAAAGTTTGTATGAGCCAATCCATATATACAGCAAAAATGAAAGTTAAACGGTTCTAAACGATGGCTATTGGTGTAAGTAAAAGGAGAGGCAAACAAGATAACCTTGACCTGACATCAAAACTCTATGATTAACATGGCAAATAATTAGACGTTAGGTAGGTAGGTAGTGATTCGTGTGGCTGAATCACTAGAATAGCTGAGTAGAGCAGGGAAGTAATATTCAATTTTCCTTGGACTGGCAGGGATATGTTTTATCTAGCAAAATGTGTGTATTCTAGAGTGACCTTACAGCAGTCACAGACTGCACATGTTTATCGGATTACAAAATGAAAATGAAAATGAAGATTGACAACAGATGTTACAGGCTTTATGGGCAGCTTTTTTTAGAGTGTGAAAACTGAAGATGGCAAGACATGGCGGTCCTTTTCAAAGAACTGCCACTCCTCTCTGTGGGTTGGGTTACAAGATTCACTGGCTGTGTTTTGCAAACAGGACTTCAGAGATCTTCAGCAGCTTCACAAATGCCCAGAAGTGATACTTGCAATTACTGCTTTAAATGAAACATCAAGAAAAATATTGTTGCATAAGCTGCAGAAGATCAATTGGAAATATCTCAGTAAATTGAAGATTCAGGACCAGAGCATAAACCCAAGCATTTCTTGCTTATTATAAGACTCAGCTACAGCTCAATCAGATTAGCATCAGCTGAGCAGAGAGAGACTTTAAAGCTGAATGCTGAGAGGGAGAATTCATTTGGAATTCAGCTCTGGCAGAGCAGTTTAACACAGACAGGAAAATTGGAGAAAGTTGACAAGGACAGATGGAGGCTCCCATTCAGGCTAAGGAAAGGGGGATAGATCTTCTAGTGAGAGGAAAATTTCTATACCCAGTCAATCAGGGAGTTAGATCTGAAGAGTGCAGAGATCCCTGGTCTGGCATGGTTAGAAACTGCCTGTAGGAAAAGAGTCACTTAAAAACTCAATATGAGTACTGGTGTTTCAAGAGAAGGGGTTTGGGTACTGGAAAGAGTGTGCCAGCCTTCTGGAAACCAAAAGAGTCAGAATACTCAAAGTAAGTGTGCAGGAGTGTTTGGAAAACACTGGAACAAAAATGGGTGATAATAGACGGGTATATAGGGGCATATGAGAGGAGTTCCAAACTGGGCTGGTTCAAAAAGAACTGTCCCAAACCCTCCACATGCTCCCCCACAAGCCATCCCCATTCTTTATTATTATTAGGGTTTGTAGAGTCTTTCGGGATCAAGTGCCGTGTTCTACTGGAGAAAGTTTTCCTTCCAGACGTTTCGTTCTCAGCTGCGGAGAACATCCTCAGTGGCGTTGCAGCCGGAGCAGGCGCTCAGACCTTCTTGGTTGCTGTGCATTGACTCCACAAACCCTAATGATGTTACCAGCCGTGAAAACCTGAAATCTTTGATAACATCCCCATTCTGTTTATGAGGTGACATGGGCATGGTCAGACAGCCTTTGCACACCATCCCCGTCACTCAGTTTGGGTTTTTCCACCCATACATTTTTAGTGGTCAACATCCCTACAGCCCACTCCAGTCAACATCCTGGCTGCAGCATTCTGTACCAGCTGAAGTTTCTGAACACTTATCAATGGTAGCCTCATATAGAGTGCATTGCCATTATCTAATTTAGATGTAACCAGGGCATGCACAACAGTGGCTATATCTTTTCTACCAAGAAAGGCTGCAGCTGGCTGACCAGTCAAAGCTGGTAAAAGCATTAATGGCCACAGTTGCCACCTGCTTATCCTTCAGTATGCCTGGGTCCAAGAGCACCCCAGACTATGGACCTGTTCCTTCAAGAGGAGTTCAGCCCCAGCCAGAATGGATGACAGAACATACCTTTTGTCCACCAGTAGCATTTCCATCTTGTCAATATTAACCTTCACTTTATTAGCCCACATCTACTCCTATACTACCTCTAGGCACTAGTTCCGGCTTTCTACAATCTCCCTCGGATCAGCTGGAAGCACAAGGTAGAGCTGAGTGTCATCCACATATTGGTGACAACCCAGCCCAAATCTCTGGATGACTTCACCTAGCAGTTTCAAGTACATGTGAAAGAGCATAGGCCAAAGGCTGAGCAGAAATTTCCCAGCAACACCTTCGGAAACCCACCTTCCAGGTAGGATCAGAACCACTGCAGAATGGTGCCTTCCAATCCCAGCCCAGACAGACAGTCTAGAACAGGGTTATCAAACATGTGGCCTGGGGGACAGAACCGGCCCATCCAGGGCTTGTTTCTGGCCTACAAGCAACTGGTGCGAGAGAAGGAAGGCAGGAGTGGGGGAGTGGGCACGTGAACATACACGGTGAGGTATGTGTGGTCAGACTGTCAAGAAATGAAAGGAAATGGCTAGGGAAAGGTATGGTATCCCTTGGGGAAAACGTAGTCATATATATATTTATTGGGGCTTTTGTGGATTCCCCAGTAAATCAATTGCTTTTGTTTGTATTTCTGAGTAAAAATTAATATTGTTAATTGGGTTTGCCTGTGTCATTCATAATGTTTATATCTCTAGTACCTGGCATTTAATTTTATGGCAGACATGTCCCAGCCCAACAAAGTAACTTTTATGTCAGATCCGGCCCTCATAACAAACAAGCTTGACACCTCTGGTCCAGAAGGATACTGTTATCAAAAGCTTACAGGTTCCAGGAGAATGAGCACTGGACATACAAAGAACCTATCATTCAATTATGCCTCCACCCTCAATTGTTCTCTTTCTCACAGATCAATTTTGCACTAGATCTTTAATTCTGCTTTAGCCCTGTCCTCAAGCTGACATTCTACACTAAAATCATAGAGTTGGTTTCTCTGATTCTAGTGTAGAATGTCAGTTTGGGAACAGGACTAAACCAGGATTAAAGGTCTAGTGCAAAATTGGTCATAGACTCAAAGAGAGGCAAGGAATTTAGGTGGGTCAACAGGGAAAGTAATAGATGGCAAAGAGCTACCCAGTCAATCCCTTTGTGGTTCTGATAGCCACACAAAATTCCCAGCAATGTGAAAATATACTATAGAGAAGGAGATCCTACACCACTGGTTAGGTTTGAGTCCAGTATCTAACTCTTCTACCGCAGACCAAAATGGCTACCCCTTGAAGCTATACACTGAAGTGGAAGGAGCCAAATCCACATTTCAGCAAGCATACAGGGTCATATGAATTAGCTGAAGTCTGTTATAGTTATTAGCTGTTATAATTTTACTTATCAATCAGGGCTTTTTTTGTAGCAGGAGCTCCTTTGCATATTAGGCCACACACTCCTGATGTAGCCAATCCCCCCGGAGCTTAAAGTAGGCCCTGTACTAAGAGCCCTGTAAATTCTTGGAGGATTGGCTACATCAGGGGTGTGTAGCCTAATATACAAATGAATTCCTGCTACAAAAAAAGCCCTGCTTATCATTTATGCACATTTGATGTAGTTTTTCTAATGCTAAAAACACTATGCACTCTAACGATATACTTATGGATGCTTCTGCTCTTGACTGGGATAACACAATGTGGTAAATTTTTTTCCAGATTTGCAAGGTTCATTTTCAAGGAAGAAACTGAGAGGAAAATGGGAATTACCCACCATTTTAGGTACTTTTACCCAAATCATCATTCACTTAATACACTAGTACATGTATCAGGTGAATCATCATTCACCCAATACATGTACCAGGCTGGCAAAACTCTTAAGAGTTCTGTAAAATGATGTGTCTCAGTGAAAAACAAAGCTCTGTACCTGTATGAATTGCCCCACCTTTGTCTGACTGTATTACCTGTCTTCCTTATAAGGAAAACAAGGAAGTAGGATTAAAAAAAACTGAGCTGAATTCCATAACCGTGCTGAAGTTTCCTTATGCATAGCTTGCTATCTACCTATCCAGGTGCCTTTTTGTTTATATGAATGCAGTGGCTTGGAAGTCTCCCAAAACTTTTTTCTGAGCTGAAGAACTTGAAAACATACGCTAGAAGAACTCATGATTTATGAAAAGATTCTGCACTGCTCTTGTTAATCCCGGATGTAATTAATTTTGGTATGTTTTGTATGCGCAGCCAGAACTGAGAGCGAATGGGGATTGAATTGCTTTGCCTCTTTTTATTTCTGCAAAGAAATAGCTATGTACAAGGTAAGGCTAACAGGTGATAAACTTCTTTCTGAACGTGTGTTCTCACTGTTATCTTCTTCACCATTTTAGATAAATGAGCTGTTCCTACTATGCTTGCCGCTGCACCTTTCTTCTTGATTAATGTTTTGTAACACAGTCTGGGTTGTATTTTTTGTTTTCAGTACTGAAAACACATGCACTGCATAGACACAGGGGCTGTTTAATTGGGCAAGTAGGGTAGTACAAAGATGTATAGCACAACTGCGATTCCGTTGCAAGTTTTCTGGTACAGGCTACATTTTAACTTACGGAACAAACAATGAAAAGGGGAGGAATAACATGAAAATGTGAACTTTTCTTTGATGATCTGGTGCCATTGGCAACGTGTCTCATATCAAGTACAGGAAACAGGGTTAATGATTAGTCAATAGACTTCAGTACTTTCTTTGTGCCTATTACCATTGTGACCAAGCGAAATATGAATTCCAATTAAAACCATCGGTGTTAGTAATTCACATAGCATTTCTGCCACCTTTTTTGAATTATCAAAAGCGTTTGAATTGATGGCTGAAACCGAAAGGCTGCTTTCAAAAAGTCCAGACATTACCTAGGACACTTTGTACTTGGAATAATTATATACCATGTGCTAATCCACGGTACTTTCTTGATTTGAAATACAGGAATCTGTAATTCGGGGAGTGCAATGAATTGTGAAGACTGTTTGCTTTCTGGACCACACTGTGCCTGGTGTTCTCAAGCGGTAAAGTAAATTCTCTGAAAAGTAGAATGCAAATACTTGAGGTCATTACGGCAAGGTTTGAGTTTCTGTTCCAATACAAAAACTGCCCCGAGGGAAGAACAATTCTTCACTTGGAGTCTGGATTATGACATTGGGTAGAAAGTCAAGCCCAAGGGGGTTTCAGCAAACCCGGTGACATTTTTGTATCCCCCCCCCCCCCTTTGAACAGCCAGTTTTCAGCCCTACCTCAGACTTCACCAGAAACAATTGTTTAAAAATCTCATTTCAAAAGCAGTTTTGTTTTGATGTGAGAAAGAGGGCTGTGGTTCAAAAAACAGAAGCCCAGAACCTTCTTAATATGCACAGTAGAATGAGTTGTGTGATAAATTCCTAATCAGAATAAATTATACAATATTAATCACATTTTTTTAAAAAAAACATATTAAAGTATTGATCAGTGTAGGTATTTGATTCTGAATCTGAAATCTTAGTTTTCGCAGAAGTTAGAGGATTTACTTTTGCCAAGCAGTAATACAATTACAGAAAGGCTGTTTTCGCACTGACCTTAATCAGCAGCGACGCCCCTCTTCACCACGCAGGATCGGCACGGATTTCGCACTAATTGCCGCAGAGCACCACGGAAACCGCCAAAAACCAGTTTCCATTTGCGCCGCAAAAGCCGCGGGACTTTCCGGCTCTTTTGGGTGCTCCGTGGCAATTAGTGCGAAATCCGCGCCGATCCTGCACGGTGAAGAGGGGCGTCGCTGCTGATTAAGGTCAGTGCGAAAACGCCCATATTACATTCTGTCGTGGTGTTCAAGGAGGTTTTTGTAGGGTTTCTTTGATATCTCCTATGCTGAATGGATCAGATCCGCTCAACTTCAATAAGGCTACTGTATTATGTGCCTTCCAACTATACCTGAAGTAGAGAATCAGGTAAGATATAACCAGGATCTGTGGAAGAGGCAGATAAATAGTCTACAGAAACCAAATGGCACAGGCAGAAACAGTCTCTGAATCCACATGCGTTAAAAGGTGCCCCCGTTACACGTGCCCACTGAATGTCTGAAAAGGACTAGAAAGAGCAAAAGTTGAATCCAGAAGCTGGACAGTTCTTCTCATACACAATCTCTATTCTATGTTCAATTCTGGTGCACCAGACTCACCTGAGGAAAGTGTATGCAGCTCATGATCCTTCCAATAGATGTGGTCACCATTTTGTGTGAATAAGAATAAGTAAACACACATATTTTTTTTCCCCTGTACGCAGGCAACTGCATACTCTGTAAAATCCAGTGTTCCATTTAATGTACTAAAGTTGGAAACAGATGTGTGCTGCATTATTTAAACACAATAGCCAGTGTGTGTTTTGGAAGGAGTGCAGGTAGCCTACATTCCTTACTTGTTGCTGGTACATCAAACCTGAGCTTCTGAAAAGGGCTTGAGCAACAGTTGTATGCAGAAGTCTTTTGATTAGAGACTGGGCGTTCGCAAGTAAACTATATTCATACTTTCAAGTCTGTCTCTGCAATCCAAAGGCTAGAAACCAACCAGTTAAGTATTTTTTTTTTCCAATGCTGTCGATTTTCATGGGAAATTTAAGCACGAGTTTAACTCTGTCCCGATGAAATCGAAAGGAACCGCACACCCCTAACTTTGATTAGCCAAATTCCCATTTATATTGAAGTGAAAGCTAGCTGAATTGTGTGTCTCGTTTTAGATTCTGAGTTCCATGTGGAAACGTACATTCTCAGAACTTCAGTGAATCCCATACCTTTGGCTGTGATTGACAGTTTCCAAGTAACAGCACCAGACACTGTTTGCACAGCATATACAAGCAGGCAGACAAAACAATTCTGTGAAATTTGTTCTTTATTTACAAAAGTGCCCAGTGAAGGAATGAGGCCTATCATGCATTGCTCAGTGTTCTGTTCGTTGCATTTCATTGCCAGAGTGACAGACCTTGACAGCTTTTTGTACCTGTTTCAAGGGAACTGTGATATTTACTTTCAGAACGCTGTATTTGTACTGGGATGGCCCTCTGAGAAAGAAGTATAAATCTCACTGATAGAGCAAAGGTATTAGTGAAAGATAATCGGTACAGTTCCTTATAATGCAATCTTGAGCAGAATTGCACCCTTCTAAGCCCTTGACTTCAACAGATTTAGGAAAAAGTTTGAACATTTTTTTCAATGCATGGCAGCCTTTCTGAAGCATGGATTTTTATAACGACATTTCCTTGCTTCGGAAGCAGTGCTGGGATGTTTAGCTTGTTGCACCAGCGAATGGGGAAAGGATGGGGCAGTCAGAAATAGCAAGGGTTGTTCACGCATTCACTTTTCCCTGGGCCAACGTGCTGTCATTCCTTGTCCTCATCCCTGTATGTGGTCTTTTTGTTGCACTGGAAAATACCAAGGTGAATCAGACATTGCATGCATTCATGCATGCATATGCCAGCAATTTGGGGAGGGACGGTGGCTCAGTGGTAGAGCATCTGCTTGGGAAGCAGAAGGTCCCAGGTTCAATCCTTGGCATCTCCAACTAAAAAGGGTCCAGGCAGGTAGGAGTGAAAAACCTCAGCTTGAGACCCTGGAGAGCCACGTATGGGGCTGTGGCTCAGTGGCAGAGCATCTGCTTGGGAAGCAGAAGGTCCCAGGTTCAATCCCCGGCATCTCCAAAAAAGAGTCCAGGCAAATAGGCTTGAAAAACCTCAGCTTGAGACCCTGGAGAGCCGCTGCCAGTCTGAGAAGACAATACTGACTTTGATGGACCAAGTGTCTGATTCAGTATAAGGCAGCTTCATATGTTCATATGTTCTTCAATTGTGCCATCACTTTTTGCAACCCATGGTGATCATGTGGATTTATTTGTGTACCATCCGATGGGGGCTAAAATTTCCCCAGGTGACCATATTGTAAGGAATACATTTTACAAATCTGAAAATTTGCCACATTGATTTTTGGAGGGGTAGGGGCTGAGTTCATTCTAGTCGAGGTACAGCCTTAAGCGAAGGATTTTCAGTGAATTCAAGAGACCTTTGCTTTAGACCCATCCATTCCAACATAAATCCATGAGTGCATATGCCGTGCTGTGCAAGCCATTGCAAGGAATGGGAAATCCATGCACACCTCCCCTATCCCCATCTACTGTTCTTTCTCAGTATCATGCCAGCTGGTATGCTCCTTTGCTTTCCACTGAAAACTCTGATATCATTCCATTATTGATTGATTCATCTATATGACATTATGGGGATCTCAACCTGCATACTGGATTGTTTAGAAGCTTAGCAAAACAAATACGATCACACAGAGCTGCCTTATATTTAGACAGACATTGGTCTATAAAGGTCAGTATTATAGGCTGGCCCAAGCTATTTTGGCACCATAGGCAAACTCTGACCCTGGCACCCCCTTCCTCTTCAGTAGAGAGAAATGTGAGAAGTCTAGAATGAACTTACTGGACATTCAAATGAACAATGTAAAAATAAAAACAGATAAAAGCTCTTCAAAAACCTCCCACGTTCTGACATGACAGCTATAGAAGACCAGAGTCAACAGTAGGGTTGCCAATCCCCAGGTGGGGGCAGAGGATCCCCCGGTTTGGAGACCCTCCTCCCGCTTCAGGGTCGTCAGAAAGCGGGGGGAGGGGAGGGAAATGTCTGCTGGGAACTCTTATTCCCTATGGAGATTTATTCCCATAGAAAATCATGGAGAATTGATCTGCAGGTATCCGGGGCTCTGGGGGGGGGCTGTTTTTTGGAGGAGAGGCACCAAATTTTCAGTATAGCATCTAGTGCCTCTCCCCAGAATACCCCCCAAGTTTCAAAAAGATTGGACCAGGGGGTCCAATTCTATGAGCTCCAAAAGAAGGTGCCCCTATCCTTCATTATTTCCTATGGAAGGAAGGCATTTAAAAGGTGTGCAGTTCCTTTAAATGTGATGGGCAGAACTCCCTTTGGAGTTCAATTATGCTTGTCACAGCCTTAATCTTGGCTCCACCCCCAATGTCTCCTGGCTCCACCCCCAAAGTCCCCAGATATTTCTTGAATTGGACTTGGCAACCCTAGTCAACAGTTATGGAGATATTAGAAAACAAAACGGCAAGCTTCTCTTCAAATCAGTAGAGAAGGCTTCTCTTGCTTTTTTTGGTAGTCCTTACAATCTGGCACTACAAGCAATCTAGGTTTTCCGAGTGGTTGGGCTAATCCTGTCTCCTCTGACTATCAGCAGCTCTCCAGAGTCTTGGGTAGAAGTTTTTCACATCACATAATTCTATATAAACACAGGCCTTATTTTGGACAGGAGCTCACAGGAGCAGAGCTCCAGAACTTCTAAATTTTATCGTGCTCTTTCTTTCTAACCACCACCACCCCCCCAAAAAAAAATACTTGCTTCTGGGCTCCATTGTTCAAACCCCCTGTGAAAATTTTGCTGAACTCTAAGATTTGACAAACTTTCTAATATTTTCCCCCACAAAAAAAGGAAAAATAACCAAAACATATGAAGCAGACAGATGGAAATCTTCACCATGCCACTGTGGCCACATAGGAGAAAAGTAATTTAAAAAGTATGACGGGAGAAAGGTTTTATTATGACAGTTATAATTCAAGAAGCATTTTAAGGTAGATGCTGAGCTGATTCCATTTAGTACACCTTCCGGTGATATCAGGGGTGTGTAGCATATGTAAAGGAGTTATGCAAACAAGTTGTGCTAATGAGCTCCAGCACCTCTTTATCTACAAAATGACCCCTGTATAAACAGATCTTAAAATGTTATGGTGCAACCTGAAATCTTTTTTACTGGGCACAACTAATTTAATTACTCTGCAAAAACTTCTTAAATCACCATCTTGACAGTTGCCTTTTTCCAGCTACATCTTTTAGCCTCTACCCCCACACTGTTAATTTTGTTCAGCATCTACCCACAGAACAAGTCCTATGAAAACAAAAACTACTCAATTCTTTGTGACCTTTAGTTGTTTCTGTTAGAAATATTAAGGAACAGCTGCTGCTTAAAAAAAAAATTTCTATTGAAGCAACACAACTTCAAGCATTTGCTGTCTGTTAGAGAAAAATACAGACTGTAAGCATCCCTAAAATATGGGCTTACATTGAAATACCTCTTCTTCAGCAAATTCAGGGTGTTTGGCCAGAGCTGATCATATGTTTCTCCTTAAATAGCAACAGGTGATTTTTTTTTTTTTACATATAGCAGGTTTAATTCTACTATGACTGCCAAAGAAAACTGCATCCAAGTAATTGCATGAAGAAAATTTGGTGTCGTAAGAAATACCAGAAAGGAACAGAAACATAGATGTACATAAATTTTTCTGCTTTACAGAAGCTGTGAATTCTAAATTTGTACCGGACTGAGTTTGCCAAATTCCCCTGTCCTGCAGCTCCCATTTCTCACCACTGTTCCTGCTGCAGGAGAAAAACAGATGTAAAAAAATTGTTCTTTGTTACAGATGTTGTTATTTCCATCGGGCAGCGACGTGACATCACTTCCAGGGAAAATCCAGGAGTGATGTTAGTCTGCTTTAGGCATCACCAGAAACTCTACCGTTTTTAACCATTGTTTCCAACAACTCCTAGAGTGGACTGATGTCACTTCCTCAGACACGATGTCATGTTATTGCCTGATGGTGATCCCTTGGGGCGTTTTCGCACTGACCTTCAAGTGGTGCGACCACCCTCCTCACGCCGGCGGATCTGCAGGGATTTCGCACCAGAAGCGCCGGCGCACCCAAAAGAGCCGGCGACTTCCGTCGCGAAACCAGCTCAAACGTTTTCCTGCTTCTTGGCGGTTTCCATTTGAGCTGGTTTCGCGACGGAAGTCGCCGGCTCTTTTGGGTGCGACGGCGCTTCTGGTGCGAAATCCCTGCAGATCCGCCGGCGTGAGGAGGGTGGTCGCACCACTTGAAGGTCAGTGCGAAAACGCCCATGGACTCCCTGCGGCTGTTAGCCCCTAACTGGAAACCCTAATGACTGTGCTTGCTTTCAGTTAAAAAAAAATTCAGGGAATATTTCTAATTCAAACTTCTAATGGGATTGTTTTTTCTTTAGAAGATTGCGAGGTACTGCATACTTTATTTATTTATTTATTAAAAGTCATATATGCTATATTCATGAGACGGCTTCCAGATTATACAGTTAAATAGAAGAAAACAGTTAAATCACCATCCATAAAACATTACGCTAAAAATTGTAATAAAGTTAATCACAGCAGTGGCACACCTACTCTCTTTGACACCCCCCCTTTGTTTGGTGGGGTTTTGTTTTGTTTTTTGCTGTCAAGTCACAACTGATGTATGGCAACCCTATAGGGTTTTCAAGGCAAAAGACATTTGGAGATGGTTTGCCAATTCCTACCTCCATGTTGGCCCTTCCTAGTTTCTGAGATCTGACAAGATCAGGCTAGGCTGCGGCTATCCAGCTCGAGGGCCCTCCTTGATACCACAAAATTATTTTCAATAATACTCATGAAATAATAATGCCTAGAAAATGGATCCAGGTGGGTAGCCATGTTGGTCTGAAGCAGAAGAACAATTAGGGTTTGTAGAATCTTCTGGGCTCAAGTGCCGTGTTCTACTGGAGAAAGTTTTTCTTCCAGACGTTTCGTTCTCGGCTGCGGAGAACATCCTCAGTGGCGTTGCAGCCGGAGCAGGCGCTCTGACCTTCTTGGCTGCTGTGCATTGAGTGAGGCCAGGGCTGCTGGAGAGCTGCTATTTCTAGGCTAGAGGGGGTGTGGTGAAAGGGCAATAGGTTTGTGGATGTGCCCATTGTTTGGTGGGGCTTACCTGGAAGGGTAGTGATAAGGAAACTGGCTGTTGAATAATGATAAGGATAAGGAAACTCGCCACTGAGGATGTTCTCGGCAGCCGAGAACGAAACGTCTGGAAGAAAAACTTTCTCCGGTAGAACACGGCACTTGAGCCCAAAAGATTCTACAAACCCTAATGATGTTACCAGCCGTGAAAACCTGAAATCACAGAAGAACAATGTTTGCTCTTAAAGATGCCCCTGGATCCAAACTTTGTTTAAAATCAAATTCTGACACCCTGTTCTATTATGAGAGCCAGCATGATTAAAGTGTTGGACTAGCATCTGGGAAATCCAGGTTCAAATCCTCACTGATGCCATGGAAACTTGCAGAGTGACCTTGGGCCAGTCACATTGCTCTCAGCCTAGCCCTGACCAGGATAATTCCAGGGTAGCCTGATCTCATCAAGGGCATTCCTCAAGCTGCACCTGGGTGGACCACACTCCTACCCTGCCCTTGGTATGCCACTGTAGCATAGCTAAATAATTATTAGACACCATTAAAATAAGAAAAACCCATAAGAAAAAACATTTCAGAGGTTGCAAAGGGCTGAGAAGCCAATGAAAACCCAGATTGGAGGAAGACTCATTTTGAGTTAGATTGAGCCAGATTGAGGTGACAAGAGAGGAGGTCCTACAACTGATGGACGAATTAAAAACTAATATGTCGCCAGGTCCAGATGGCATACATCCAAGGGTTCTGAAAGAACTCAAAGGTGAACTTCTGGATCTCCTGACAAAAATATGTAATCTTTCATTGAAATCTGCCTCCGTTCCTGAGAACTGGAAGGTAGCAAATGTCACCCGCATCTTTAAAAAGGGTTCCAGAGGAGATCCGGGAAACTACAGGCCAGTCAGTCTGACTTCAATACTGGGAAAGTTGGTAGAAACCATTATCAAGGACAGAATGAGTAGGCATATTAATGAACACAAGTTATTGAGGAAGACTCAGCATGGGTTCTGTAAGGGAAGATGTTGCCTCACTAACCTGTTACAGTTCTTTAAGGGGGTGAGCAAACATGTGGACAAAGGGGACCCAATAGATGTTGTTTACCTTGACTTCCAGAAAGCTTTTGATAAAGTTCCTCATCAAAGGCTCCTTAGTAAGCTCGAGAGTCATGGAGTAAAAGGACAGGTTCTCTTGTGGATCAAAAACTGGCTAATTAATACGAAGTAGAGAGTGAGTATAAATGGGCAGTCTTCACAGCGGAGGACGGTAAGCAGTGGGGTGCCGCAGGGCTCAGTACTGGGTCCCATGCTCTAACTTGTTCATTAATGATTTGGAGTTGGGAGTAAGCGGTGAAGTGGCCAAGTTTGAAGGTGACACTAAATTGTTCAGGGTGGTGAGAACCAGAGAGTTTTGTGAGGCACTCCAAAGGGATCTGTTGAGGTTGGGTGAGTGGATGTCATTGTGGGAGATGAGGTTCAATGTGGCCAAGTGCAAAGTAATGCACATTGGGGCCAAAAATCCCAGCTACCAATACAAGTTGATGGGGTGTGAACTGGCAGAGACTGACCAAGAGAGAGATCTTGGGGTTGTGGTAGATAACTCACTGAAAATGTCAAGACAGTGTGCGATTGCAATAAAAAAGGCCAACGCCATGCTGGGAATTATTAGGAAGGGAATTGAAAACAAATCAGCCAGTGTCATAATGCCCCTGTATAAATCAATGGTGCAGTCTCATTTGGAATACCGTGTACAATTTTGGTCACCACACCTCAAAAAGGATATTATAGCATTGGAAAAGGTCCAGAAAAGGGCAACTAGAATGATTAAAGATTTGGAACACTTTCCCTATGAAGAAAGGTTAAAACGCTTGGGGCTCTTTAGCTTAGAGAAACGTCGACTGTGGGGTGACATGATAGAAGTTTACAAGATTATGCATGGGATGGAGAAAGTAGAGAAAGAAGTACTTTTTTTCCTTTCTCACAATACAAGAACTCATGGGCATTCAATGAAATTGCTGAGCAGTCGGGTTAGAACGGATAAAAGGAAGTACTTCTTCACCCAAAGGGTGATTAATGTGGAATTCACTGCCACAGGAGATGGTGGCGGTTACAAACATAGACAGCTTCAAGAGGGGATTGGATAAAAATATGGAGCAGAGGTCCATCAATGGCTATTAGCCACAGTATATTATTGGAACTGTCTGGGGCAGTGATGCTTTGTATTCTTGGTGCTTGGGCGGAGGCTTCTAGATCCACTTGTGAACCTTCTGATGGCACTTGGGGTTTGTTTGTTTGTTTGTTTTTTGGCCACTGTGTGACACAGAGTGTTGGACTAGATGGGCCATTGGCCTGATCCAACATGGCTTCTCTTATGTTCTTATTTTTAGGCTTCCCAAGCTCCCATTGGGGATGGGGATTCCCCCAGTTTCGGGGTCCCCAACCTGCCAGCAAGGAGTGGGCCGGCAGGGGATCCCCGCCCCCAAAGAGGTCCATCATGCGTGGTGGCACACAGTGCGATCAGTCACCCAGAAGTGATATATCATGCCTGGAACATCATGTGGGGACACTCTAGCAATTCAGGGAAACTCTATGGTTTTGCACAAGGACACTAGTAATTTTGGGGAAAAACTCTATGGTACCACAGAGTTCCCCCCCTCCAATGCTAGAGCGTCCCTGTGTGAAACCATAGAGTTTCCCCCTGAATTACTAGAACATCCCCACACAATGTGCCTGGTGCGATATGTCACTTCCGGTTGACATCATCATGCCACTTGCACACAGCATGCGCAATAAAAAGTCCCCTCCTGGCAGTTGGTGGGGACTTGGCAACCCTACTCATTTAAAAAAACCACTTAAGAAAAGCAATAGTCAATGGTTTTATGCAATAACATTTTTTTACTATTACTTAAGAAAAGACCAGGATTCTTATGTATTAAGGGAAAAAGGAAAGGTCCCCTGTGCAAGCACCAGTCATTTCCAACTCTGGGGTGACGTTGCTTTCACAACGTTTTCACGGCAGACTTTTTTACGGGGTGGTTTGCCAATGCCTTCCCCAGTCTTTTACACTTTCCCCCCAGCAAGCTGGGGACTCATTTTACCGACCTCAGAAGGATGGAAGGCTGAGTCAACCTCGGGCCGGCTACCTGAATCCAGCTTCTGCCGGAATCGAACTCAGGTCATGAGCAGAGAGTTCAGACCACAGTACTGCAGTACTGCTGCTTTACCACTCTGCGCCACGGGGCCACTCTTATGTATTAACCTGGCACCAAAAGCATAACAGACTTGACGCCATATGAAGAGCTGTGGAAGGAGAAGGGCACGATTCAGGGGTCACCACAAGGGTCACCCACAAATGACACCTACCTATGAAAAGAAAAGCAATATGGCAAACAGACAGTTGCGTATGGGAGCATGATGTCTTTTTTGCATCACATGGACAAAATATTCTTTAGCCTGGTTTTTAAGCTTGACAGCTGTATGGCAGCCACTTATTCATTCCAGCATCAGATGTACTGGGTTCTTATTGTGGTATAATAATAATTTAACCGGAACATATCATAGTGGGGAGGAATCTATAGGGTAGCTTGTGACCTAAAACATTCCTCCATATACATATTTTTTAAAATAATTATTCCTGTGCAGGTTTTCCCAACATGTAAAATAGTTACCAGAATTGTTTATATTCATGGCTTTCCCTGAAAATGGCTGAGGGTGAGATACTACACCTCATCTGCTCCCGCTCATGAATCTTTCTTGAAAATCTTCACCAATTACCCGCTGACATACTGTTTTTCCAAATGGTTGCTTCCATGTGAATCTTCAAAGACTCTCTTCAAAGATAAAATATTTTATCAGAAGAATCTCAAAAATCCATGTAGTTTAAGATCAGATCGCTTCCTGTCAGCTTCAGTTTACTTGCAGAAATAATAATGTTTACTATGCTGACTTATGTCAAATGAAAACTGTCCTAAAATACAAAAGCAAGAGTTTCAAATATAATATGATTAAACAGTTGTGTCTCAAATATAATATGATTAAACAGTTGTATGGAATATGCGTTTGGAATGGCAAAACAAGGGTGTATTCACACACACTAAATAATGCACTTTGCAACTGACAAAATCCACTTGCAAACAGTCGACGTGGGAAAACACCCCAGTTCTCTATTACTGACTTCAATATCAGACAGAAATCCCTCAGTACATGGTCATTGCATGACCTTTTCCTTGTTTTTCACTTTCTGCTTTTGGAAATCAGAGGTTAGGTACATCTTGAGAGCCAGGTTTAAATCATAAGGATGGGGTAAGAACTACCATTCAAAAATTCTGTTCTTTAATGTCTTTTGAATTCTGGGCACTGAAAACATCTGTGACTGATCTAATGTGCTGAGGAGAAGGATATATGATTATATTATTATAGCATGATATACTGGATTTATCTATTCAATGAATGCACACACTTCTTGTTGAAAGGCAAAGGAATAGCCAAAAGACTAATCTATGAACTAAGCCAATTAGTAGCAGTAAAGTACACTTAGGCCGGTGCCAGATGGGCATTTTAAGCCGCCCCAGGGATGGCAGGCGAGCAGACAAAAAAAGTGCATCCAAATGTGCACATCTGCCTGCCGTCCTGCTCCCGCCCTCAACCCATCCCCACCTGACCTGCAGCTGGCTCAAAAAGGACGGGAAGCATGAGTGCTCTGGACACTCCCGCAGGGCATCCGCAGCCCATCCCTGTTCAGCCCATCCCTTTTCCCCCTGCAATATCTCCAGGGTTTTATTTATAGTATTGTAGCTGGCGTGGCCGAGCCTTCTGTGCAAGCGGTGAATGCACCTGCTGTGTGGCTGTGTGGCCATCTGGACACTCCGGGGCACTCCAATTTCCCAGTGCCTGCAGTGTGAAACCAGCCTTAGATCATGTTGAGGTGTGTGTGTGTGTGGGGGGGGGTTTATACTGTATTTTTATGTACCCCTACTTATTCACAAAGGTAATCTATGACAAAACGTATGCAAAAATAAGTCAATCAAGTGGATATATTTAACATTTTTATTGAACAGAATTTCATCTTATTCTTTCCCCTTTGGTTTGTTTTAGAATTTTACTGAAACGTCTGAAATCCATATAAGATGTGACACTCCTGAAAGGCTTGTGTCAAAAGGATGCCAAGGGAATTTCATTGAGTTTCCTGTTTCTAAAGTAATAATCCATGAAAACAAGCCCCTTAGTGAAGGGCCTCAAGAAAATAACTCGGATGTTACCCAGATCTCTCCTCAAAAATTAACTGTTCTACTGAGGCCAGGTATGTTACATAAATGTAAACCTTTTCTTTTGTGACTTTCATTTTGTTTACCTTAATATCAGAGGTTTGAAATGAGCGGATGCATTAAGCACAGCAGAAACAATTTATTTCAATAGTAAAAGAACAACTGATGGATATGTGTAAAGTAGAGGGACTGTTTCAGACAACAAATTTTGCCTGTAGTACCCACCTATTTCACACAAAATGAAGACGTGTCCATCATTAGTACAAGCAGACAGTACAGATTAGAATGGTATTTAATGCTAAGAAGTTGTATTGGCTATAATCATCATAGCACATTGATAAATAAATCCAGAATTCTGCAATAGCAGTCTGCAAAAATAGCTGGGATCATCAAATTGTTCAAATTTCACACAAATGCATATTCATGCCAATATTATTCCTAGATTGAATTCCAGAATAACAAGTAGTCATCACAATTCACATGTTCTCTGTATCAGCTTCGATCTCTAAGTATTTACTTTTTGGTGCTTTTCTCATGTGACTCTCAGGATGCTTTGCAGACTTTATTCAATTACCAAGGAGTAGTAAGTGTTACCCCATATTGGGGAAATGAGGAGTGCAGGAACCCTTTTATACACTCCTATTTCCATTGTGTTCATTTAGGGAGGGAGAGAAGCTGGTTTCTCAATTGCATCAAGAAAGAGTGGGAGTTGCTCTAAAAATCTCTTATTTACTTGACTTCAATCCCAAATGTAAATTCATTACATTCATTGCATACATCTTTAATTGAAAATTCAATACTTAAATATTGTGCACGGCAATTTTATAAAAGGATATATCCTGGTTGTTCTGTCAAGTCCCATAACACATGGTAGTTTGCCAGAATGACAAGAAACAAGAATACATTCATGCATTAAGTACCTTTTTCCATCCATGGGAACCAATGTAACTGCCAGTCAACTTTGTAACGAGCATCTGACTTACAGTGGCATACACGACAGAGCTCAGCCCTTTCTCCCTCTCTTTTGAAGTCAAGAGGGTCCAGGAAAGCTGAGTTAAGCTAGGTTGATTCAGAGAGTCAAGATTAACTAAGAGTGTCCCAGGAAGCTAGGTTCTGATACTTATTTACAATTTTATAATATATAAACATTCCAAAAGGCAAAGTCATGTGAGGCAAAAGACAGCATTATCTGTACGAGGGAGGTCACATCACCCAAAGCGTCCTAAAGCCTCCTGAGAAACAGAACCAAAATTTAAACTATAAAAACTAATTAATATAGACATCAAAATAGTATATGTTTCGCATAGGCAGGTGACTGAGACTCAATCCAGCCCTAATTCCACAACATTTATATAACCTATTGTAAATCTAATGCAAATAAATATAAGGCCAAATTATCTTGGAATCAAAACAATTCTAAGTCATCAGACTATGCTGTAAAAAAAATTCAAGCACATTTGTTTAAGAACAATTTCACCATGATTTATTATGAGAAATATTTATTTTGGGCACCCTGTGGTCCTCAGGGCTTTCATGCCAAGGGTAGGGTACCCATATCCCTGCATGTAACAGACCTCCTAAGAGTTGGATATCTTTGCCCCCCCAGTCGGAAGAACGAGACAACACGGAATGTGGGTGTAAAACAGGGCAACTTTTATTGAACAAACAGCCTGGGGCAACCTGAACTAACCGGGGAGGCGAAGGGAACTCCAAAACCCTTCCCAGCCCCGATGGGCGAGCCACCCAGCCCCCAGCAGCAGCCGGGCAAACTGGCTGCTACCAGGCCGGCATGGTCGGGTGTAACCTCAGTCCGGCTCCGCCGCACCGCCAGGGACGGCTCCCGAACGAGGTGACCCTGTAGCGAGAAAGACAGCAGAGGGCCGTTTAAACCCAGCTGCCGTCCATCACCCGCTACTTCCCTTAAGGGGAAAAACCATGGGTGGTCACCAAAACAAATCTGCCTTAAAGTCCCGCCCCATAAAGTTACCAAATTAAGCCCAGCCTAAAAGCAACAGTACAAGGTAGGCGAAAAACATCCCAGCTCAGGCCAATCAGATGGGATGAAAAAATTCCTACCTGGCCCCGAAAACAACGGCGACCGGCAAAAAACCTGTACTATTGCAGGGAGGGAGGGTGGGCCGAAAACGGCCAGCGAAGTGCGTGGCCGGGGGCGTGTCAGGGCTAAAAAGCCCTGCCAACCACGCCCCACCCGCTTCCCCGGATGAAGGGGCCGTTTGCCTCGCTCCATCCGGGGAGGCAAACTCGGTCCCCGCCCTAATGCCAGCTGAAGCCGGCGCGGGCGGGAAAGGACCGGATTGCCCCCCCCAGTCGGAAGAACGAGACAACACGGAATGTGGGTGTAAAACAGGGCAACTTTTATTGAACAAACAGCCTGGGGCAACCTGAACTAACCGGGGAGGCGAAGGGAACTCCAAAACCCTTCCCAGCCCCGATGGGCGAGCCACCCAGCCCCCAGCAGCAGCCGGGCAAACTGGCTGCTACCAGGCCGGCATGGTCGGGTGTAACCTCAGTCCGGCTCCGCCGCACCGCCAGGGACGGCTCCCGAACGAGGTGACCCTGTAGCGAGAAAGACAGCAGAGGGCCGTTTAAACCCAGCTGCCGTCCATCACCCGCTACTTCCCTTAAGGGGAAAAACCATGGGTGGTCACCAAAACAAATCTGCCTTAAAGTCCCGCCACCACAATGCCAAGCCTCAGCTTAGGCACTTGGGCCCACAGGCAGGCCTAAAGCCAGCCTAAGCCCCAGCTGTAGGTCCAACAAAAAGGCCCTGTTGCCAGCAGCGGACAGGTGGACACCGTCTGGTCGATAAAGGTCCGCCTTATAAGATCTAATGACCGGGTGTGGAAGGTAAATGCCCAGTCCCCCGGCGAGCGCCCTCCGCATCGCCCTGTTAGCCTTACGTCGAGCCCTCTCGACCCCGGCCGGGTTCAATGCCGACCTCCACACCCGTCGCGGAAGGATGGCGGACCACAGTATCAACACATCGGGCCACCTGCTCCGCAACACCCGGAGGTCTTTGATCGCCTGATGTGACAGGGCCCTCCCCTGCACCAGGCCCAGATCATTACCCCCAAGGTGGACCACAAGGATCTGGGGCGGAGGGCCATCCCTCCCCCGTAACAGCAGTGGCAGGAGGCCGTCCCAACGCAGGCCCCGGCGCCCCTGCCATTCCACCACTGCCCGCTCGCTGAGGCCCAGCTGCGAACCGAAGGGCGAACGTCGAGCGAAGTGGGCAGCCCAAAATATCATGCTGTGGCCGGCGATCAAGATCCTTGTCCTCTCGCCCCGCGCCACAGCACCTGAAACAAAACAAAATAACACAGTGAGAACAACAACCACCCCTCAATGGGTAATAGGGCGAACATAGCCCCTGTAAGCAGAAGACCTCCAACGTCCTACCTTCTGGATGGCCGATCCAGGATACCCCATGGCGGCCGCCGTCGATGCAGCCCCGATACGGAAGGAATGAGTCCCGAATCGGACCCCTCCAAGGCCAAGCTTGTCCAAAGCCCTGCAGGTTACCGACCAAAACTGGAATTTGGTCAATGGCGACCCATCGATGTGACGGAATAAAGGCCCCGCCTCGTCGCCTCGAACGGCAATATATTCTTTCAAGGCGGCCACCGGGCAGATAGCAGTATCCTCACACAGGCCCAGGGTGATACACATACCTCTTTGTTTCTGGTCAGTCTTAGATTTGCGAATCGAGATAACCACGCTGTCGCCTTGGATCTTTACATCGCCCGACTGAAGGGCCCGGTGGGAACGGTCCTGCCGGGAACTGACCACCAATTCACTCACTCTGAGTGCTCCAAAAAATGCAATCAATGACGCTGCCTGAAAAAGCGCCGCCTCGAAACTGGAAGAACAAACTGAAGGCCAAACTGCCTTGAGCCCTTTTAAAACCACGGGGGAAAGGGGTTGCCTAGTATCGGGTCGCGGGCCTCGCTCGCGTGCCCAACCCTCGAGCATTTTCCGGAGTCTGAAATCATCAGTCCTGTCAGGTAAACCCCGGATTTTTGCATGGAAAGCAAGGGCTGCCATCTTGGCCCTAATCGTCTTGGCGACCAGCCCCTTACCTTTCAGGTGCACACAAAAGTGCATGAGGTGGGCCACCAGCACGGGCCACCGGTTGGGCAACCCAGCCTGTTCCCTGAAGGCCCGAAACTGGTGCACCGAGTGGTCGTAGGCCTTCCGGGTAGAAGGCGCCAGGGCAAGTTTCATTGCTCGGTCGGCCTCAAGTCTCCAAGGCGCCACATCTCGGGGGGCAACCGCACCGGCAGGAGATCGGCCTCTGGTGCAAGGAGGCGAAAACGCTCCATCTGCCGACGAGACAGAGCATCCGCAACTCCATTGCATACACCAGGCACATGTTTAGCAAGAAACAACACATTTAACCGTAAGCAACTCAACACGAACACCCGCACTAGGCGCATAACTGGGGCCGACTTGGAGGACAACGTATTAATCACGTGGACAACCGACAAGTTGTCACACCAAAAGTGGACAACCCGGTTGGCCAAGGCCGGACCCCACAACTGAATTGCAACTACTATGGGGAAGAATTCCAAAAACGTTAAATTCCGGCAGAGGTCACTGGAAAGCCACTCATCAGGCCATTCTTCAGCGCACCAATGCCCCCGGAAATAAACACCAAAGCCGACCGACCCGGAGGCATCCGATGTGATTTGAAGCTCCGCCTCGAGCTTAAGGTCCTCACGCCAAAAAGACACCCCGTTAAACTCAGCCAAAAAACTCTCCCACACCTGCAAGTCCTGTCGCATGCCTTGAGTAATCCTAACTCGGTGGTGAGGGCGGCGCAAGCCAGACATGGCGTCGCATAAACGCCGTAAAAAAGCCCTGCCCGGGGCCACCACCCTACAGGCAAAGTTAAGGTGGCCCACAAGTGACTGAAGCTCAAGGAGAGACAACTTGCGCTGGCCCAAGGCCGAAGACAACAACTGCAACAAGCGGTTAATTTTTTCTTCGGGCAACCTGGACGCCTGCTGAACAGAATCCAACTCAATACCAAGAAACGTCAACCTAGTCGCTGGGCCCTCAGTCTTCTCATGGGCAAGCGGCACTCCCAGTTCAGACGCTAAACCCAGGAAGGACTGGAGCAAGTGTGCACATTGGCCCGACCCACGGCGGCCCACAAACAAAAAATCGTCCAGGTAATGGACCGTAGAGGCGGACCCAGACCGCTCACGCAAAGCCCACTCGAGGAAAGTGCTAAAACGCTCAAAGGCGGAGCATGAGATAGCACAACCCATCGGAAGGGCCCGGTCCATATAAAACTGCCCTTCAAATGTAAAACCAAGAAGCTCGAAATCATGCGGATGCACTGGCAACAAGCGAAATGCCGACTTAATGTCGCATTTCGCCATTTCAGCTCCCAATCCGCAGTTCCGGACGATCCGGACGGCCTGGTCGAACGAGGTGTATCTCACTGTACAGAGGGAATCAGGAATGGCATCGTTCACTGACCCACCTTTCGGATAGGAAAGGTGGTGAATCAAGCGAAACTCCCCAGGGGCCTTCTTAGGCACCACCCCCAATGGGGATACCCGTAAATTGGGAACTGGGGGGGCGTGGAAAGGGCCTAAAACTCGGCCCTCCCTACACTCCTTAAGGATTTTGTCACGAACCACCTCCTCCATTCCTATCACGGAACGTAAGTTCTTGGCCATACAGGGGCCCCTGGGGCCTTGAAAGGGAATACGAAAACCATGGCAAAAACCATCCAACAAATAAACTCGGTCACGGGGGCGCGGGTATGCCACTAACAACTTCTTAAGGGCCGTCACCTTGATGGGACTGGGACCCTTTACCAGCTCCTTGGGTGTTACCACCGCTCCCGGTCCGCTTAGTCCCGGCTCGGGGCTTCGTTTTGTTGCATGAAGCCAGGGAATGGGAACCGCCGCACAAGGGGCACTCGTGCTTGTATTTGCACGGCTTCCTGCTGCAGCCCCCTTGTGACGAGAAATCCCAACACACCAACCGGGGTTGAACCGGCTGCCCCGCTGAGGCGCGGGTGCCGGCCGTCGATGAATGCCTACTGACGAGGTGGCCACTGTCCGACCTGTCACCAGAGTTAGGCTTAGCCGGTGACATGAGCTGTAGCCAAAGCTGTTGATGAATGTGGTCCCAGGGGATAGCGGGGTTAAGGGCCGCCCTCATCCAGAACTCCTCGTCATACTGCAACCAGGCAGCACCGGAGAAGTCCGTATAGGCCTTATAGATAATGTCCAAGTATTGGAAAAGAGGAGAGGCCCGAGAGGGTTGCGCGCGCGCAATAACCCCTGCATAGATTAGGAAACCAGGCAACCAATTGGCCCAGTTCCGCTCAACCTTGCGGCGCTTGATCTTTTCCTTGTCCTTCTCGTCCAAGTCATCTTTGTCCTTCTTTTCCAGCTCACGATAAAGAAGGGCAAAGACGTCAACATATTCGCCCCGGAGAATTTTCTCCCGGGTGGCTACCGTGAGGTGGTCGCCTAACGGCATCGCAGTGTCACCAAAAGGGCGGCAGTGGAAGGGCACAGAGCCCATCACATTAGGTGGAAAGCACCAGCCCCCCCATTAGGGGGCCGACCAACCCGTCAGCGGCGAACCGCCCCATTGGAGCCCCCACGGCAATGAACCAGGAGTGGACGGTTGACCGGAGGCACCGGAGGGAACTGTGGAAGTTGTACAAGAACCGGTACCTTGTGCGGGGGGCCAAGGCAAAATCTGCCCTTGACCCAACGAGCCTGGTAAGGCTGCCGCATCGTGTGGAAACCTCGGGCCAAGCGGGAACCCCAAGCCGAAATTGGCGGAAGGGCCCGTATTCGGTGGGAACCAAGGGGTCAAACCTCCCCATGGCCACGAACCTGGATAACCCGGGCGCACGTGCTTACCATCAGGTTCTACGCCTGCAGGCGTCCCGGGAGGAATAGCACCGACTGACCCGCCCGGCTGGGCAGGCACCTCTGGAGGATTACCTTCGTCCACATCCGAACTGTCATCACCAGGCTCAGGTCCCGATCCACCAGACGGTCCAGGCAAGGCAGCCATTTCCTGCAAAGAAGAGAGACGGGCCAAGACCTCTTGCTCAAAAGCCCTGGTGGATGTTCTGGCTGCCTTGCGCCCCCGCGCCGGGAGGGAAGACTGCGGATCCATACCATGGTGACGTTCAAGGGCCTCCAGACTGGCAACAATGGCCTGCCTGGTTTGAGCCTCCTGCTCTGCTCCAGGGGGGCCACCAGGACTGGGTCTCTTCTGACCACCCCTTAAGGGCTGCTTGCCCTTTGCCTTACCCTGACCTTTTGGCATGGCAACAGAGAAGGAGCCCTACAAAAGGAAGCAATGAGCTATAAAATGAGAAAGAGGGGAGGAGGGGCTGAACTGATCCAAAGGGGCAAAGCAGCCCAAGTGGAAGGGGGGGAAGCCCACCAACCCCTTAGACCCACACCACACCCCCAAGCTGCAAACTGGGAAAAGGGCCTGGCACCAAGAAGCTCGAGGACTGGGCTCTCGCAGGTCCCTGGCTCGCAGCTTAGAAGGAAAAGAAGTGGGGGGGGGAGGAGGGAGGAAGAAACCTGACGCGGCCGATAGCCGCGGGTAAACGCAGGCGCCGGTCGAAGCAGAGGCGCCGAAACCCGACGCGGCCAACCGCCGCGGGCGAAAGAAACGCGCCGTTCAGGCCCACAGGGGGGCCAGGGGACGCTCCGACGACCGCTCCCAGCCGAAGCCGGCACTCTCCTCCCCAGGCGCGGCAAAGCCGCGACGTAACGCAAGCTGCCGGCCTGAAGCAGGCCACAAAGACCCCGCTGCGCTTCAGACGGAGGTAAGGCGAACCGTGCTCCGTCTCCCGAAAACGGCCAGCGAAGTGCGTGGCCGGGGGCGTGTCAGGGCTAAAAAGCCCTGCCAACCACACCCCACCCGCTTCCCCGGATGAAGGGGCTGTTTGCCTCGCTCCATCCGGGGAGGCAAACTCGGTCCCCGCCCTAATGCCAGCTGAAGCCGGCGCGGGCGGGAAAGGACCGGATTCTTCCTAACATCTCAATACTACACATGCACAAAGCCTCTGTTGCGACATGCCTTAACCAGGCCAGTGATACAGCTATGGCAAACCGTAACCCCTATCTGCCTCAACACATCCAGCTATCAGGTTGCTAGCCAACTGGCTGACAGGTTGCTCCTGCTTAGACCACACAGACATAGAACAGCTGTGTAGAGGCTGATGTGAGGGAGATTCTAAAAAGAAGCCATGTCAAGGTGCATTCCACTCAGGGACGTGTTTAGAGTTGTCAGGTCCTACCTGGCAGCTGGTGGGAGAATCCGTTGTCCTCTCCAGGAGATTCTGCTGCTTGCATAAAGCGTCTGCAAGTGCAGTGACATCACACAGAAGTGACATCATCGTGTCGATGACATCAGGGATGGCGCTCTAGTTTTTGGATAAAACTCTATGCCGTGTAGCCGATTTTACCATAGAGGTTTGCCCAAAACCTAGAGTGTCGCCATGCAACATCAGTGATATGTCATCACTTCTGGTGACATCATCACATCACCTTTTGGATCAGTTGGGGGCAGAATTTCCTCTCACCAGTCAGCTGGATGGCAGCAGGGAAATGCCTTGCAAAAGCAGGGGTTCCCCCACCCCTGCTGGGTGTATGAAAGCCCAGGATGTGTTCCAAATACTCTGGGTTGGGAAATACCCAGAGATTTGGGGGTGGGGGTAGAGACTGGGGAGGGAACTCAGCAGGTTATCATGCCACCTAACAAAGCAGCCATTTTCTCCAGGGGAACTGTAGTCTGGAGATCCATTGTAATACTGGGAGATCCCCAGACCTCACTTGGAAGTTAGCAAATCTAGTTCCAAATTTGAAAGGTTTGCAGTCCTCATTATATGAGGCCATGACAGAAAGTGGAAGAAAGCAGGGGGGAAAGTCTTGATTATTTTCCTAGCCTACTCCCTTTCTTTAGGCTTCTTATACCTTTGCTTGTTTTACATTCATTCATTCATTCATTCATTCATTCATTCATTTATTTATTATATTTATATCCCGCCCTTCCCTATTGGACTCAGTTAAACAACAGTTAAAATTCATAAAGTTAACAACATAAAAATACATAACATTAAAATATAAATACAATAAAATCATTAAAAATCATTTCATACACTTACAGCGTTCAACAGTTGTCTTGTTAAAATTTAGATTTCCCTTCTGAGATACACCAAAATCTTAACAATTGGATCAAACGGTAACATATAGCCAGAAATTTTTAGTATCATTGTCTTGACTATTAGCTTTAAGAGTACATAATATATATGTAGGTAATTAGCTACAATTTTCTCCAGAAAACCACGAAGCCTGCTTTAGATGTTATCTTCATGGTATTTTTGCCACCAGGAATTCAAAGTATGTTATCTCCATTGTGTTAAATGCCTGTAAGAATGTGGCTTGGTCAATTTTATCAGTACCATGCAGTCTCAACACTGCCAGCATAATGTGTGAAGCAACCTCATTGAAAAGTCAGTCAGTCAGTCACATTTTATTTGTATCCCGCCCTCCCCGACCAAAGCGGCTCAGGGCGGCTAACAGCAAAAACTCAACACATAAATTGTACAATAAATAACAATTAAGTACAGTTAATTAAAATCCATTAAAATTCTAAAAACATTAATACATTTAGGGCTAATAGTGTTCTCAAAATCTACTTTGTGACAAAAATCCAAAAAAAACCCAAACCTCTGTGATGTCATGAATAAACAGATTCCATCAATACTGAATTTTCCTTTTCACTCTCTAACTGCAGCTGTGCTTGTTTTTGTTTTTTTATCTCCCCTGTTGATTTCTCAAGGAAATGAAGAAACAATACAGATTAATGTTCGCCAAACTGAAGATTATCCAGTCGACCTCTACTACCTCATGGATCTTTCGGCTTCCATGGTTGACGATCTGGACAAAATAAAGGAATTAGGTTCTACGCTTTCTAAAGAAATGTCTAAACTCACGAGTAACTTTCAGCTAGGTTTTGGGTCTTTTGTAGAAAAACCAGTTTCACCATTCATCAAAACTGTGCCAGATGAAATAGAGAATCCTTGCAGGTTGGCAGCAAAGACGCCCAGATCAATGACTTCTGGGACCATAATCTTTCTTCTGTCTTATCTTCAAGTATTTCCTCTGAACTTATGTGCATTTTTTTCTGACAACGTAATTTGATTGATTTCATTGCTTTAATCGTTTTGACAAGGTTTTGACCTTTTCTACTTGCTTTAGGAACTTTTCCTCTCTGATGGAATATGAAGTTTGGATTTGGATTTGTTTTTAAATCTTTTGCAATACAATTTATCTGAATGAGGAGGGGGATATAATCCAAAGCATTAGTTATTAATTTAGGACTTTGAAGAATGACACGGCTAGAAGAAATATTATAGTGTGGTGGATAATTTATGTTAGTCTCCTACTTGGGAGTAATCTGTTCAAAACCCACTTCATATGTGACATATTGGGTCAATGTAGAATGTGTCTGTCACAGTGAAGTCTTCAGAAATCTGTATTAACCTTTGCCACATATGGGTATTCTACATATATTGACAGCAAATATATAAACACCATAATAAAAATGTTATAGAACTCAATCAATCATGTCGCTGACAGAAAACATCTCAAGGCTACAGTGCTTCCTAAGGCTACTCATGAGCATATGCTGTCACTCTTTAAGCATATGGTAGACCACTAAACATGACCGTGTTGCATTTTTAATTCTGGAGGTATTTCATGTGATTTTCAGCATTACCTCAAGGTATATATGCCATTTGTTTTACAGAGGTTTCACAGATCATTGCGTGCCCGCATTTGGATACAGACACATTCTGTCATTGACAAATGACTCAGAAAGATTTAATGGAATTGTGAAAAAGCAGAAAATTAGTGCTAATATAGACACTCCAGAGGCAGGTTTTGATGCGATCATGCAGGCAGCTGTTTGTAAGGTAAGGAAATATATACGTTTAATATTTATCAGGGACAAATAAAAACTTCTGAGTGCATGGTGTTTGTCCCCCCCGTCAAGAACCATCCCAGAAATTCCAGCCATGAATGAGACTGAGATCTTAGTAAGGATCCTAGCTTGATGTAAGGATCCTAAGGAGTGTCATGCCCTTCAAACTCCATTGAAGTCAATGGCTTTAGAAGACTATATCTCTGTTATGGATTGCAGTGTTAGAATCTAAGATGGCAATACCTATTACAATGCCGATATTAATATTTATACCACCATCCAGAATTATTTTGTGCATGAAAGCATAAATACTGTGCATGTTCAGAACACTTTTGGATGGTAGATTTCATGTTGTTTTTTCACCCTTCGCGTCAGCACAGGCAGAGTAGCAATCTAAGATTTCTGAGGCCACATCCGTACAGCTGGAATTACAGAGCGCCCCCAATTAATGTTTTAAATGATTCCACCTTCATAGGTAGCTTTCCTTTCTCAGCTTTGTTCCTTTTATCTCTGAAAGAAAGTGTATCAGACATTTAGTAGGATTTTGAGCAGCCTTCTTCAGGGCAGCTATATTATAGCTTTAAAGAGAATGGATCAAAACATGCATATTTGATAAGTCACAAAGAATCATGATATTACTAAATATATGTTTTAAATGTAATAATTTTCATTGTTTTCTTATATATTTTAAGAGCATAGATGTTATGTGTATAGCAGTTTTACACTATGCCCTGTATCGTCATACATTTTTCATTATTTGGAGGGATCAACTTTTAACAATGCTGAAAGGTGATGAAAATAGTTAATACTCTGGACATTAGTGGGAATAACTTTCCTCAAAGAAATGGGGGGAAATTCCCTTTATTCTTTTTTCATGATGTTTAGGTGTCTTCTCAAATCACAGCAAACTCACTTGTGAAAATTTATTTTAAAAGATATCCCTTGTCCTTTGTTATGGAATTACTAGTAAGGTAATTACCATATAATCACTAAGAAACCCAGGTGGGACTTCAGCATTAGAATCAAGGAAGTGTTGGGTTTGCCTCTGGATCTGTATTTGATTTACACCAGTCTACAACAACTGTTGTGAAATAATTAGATGCCACTGATTGAGCAACCCAAATCTGTGAAAACATCAGCTAGGAGTGCTTACCAGGTATCAAAGGATCTAGGCCATAGTTACTTAGCTTGCATTCTCTACCTTCTAGTACCTTCCCAACCAGCTCCTATAAAACAGAAGCTCACAGCAAGGAATAGGAATCAAAATTACAGCAAGTATTTCAATAGATCAAGAAACATTTGGTCTCAGAAACAGAAAGGGGCACATTATCAAGAAACATTTAAAGAAAATAATAGAAAACTATTGGTTACTTTGTACATGGTTCAAGCTTTGACATTTATTTCAAAACACAGTGTTTTTAGCATGCACAGTTCCTGTTTAAAGTTCCAATTATATATTTCCAAACGACATAATTAGACCAGTTCAGGACTGGAACCCTGGTTTCTCTCTGCTTCCAGAAAACAAGCTCACAGCCGGAGTAAAACTATCTATTTAGACCACTTAATATGCAAATTGAATCCCATCTCCAAAGCAGCCTGTGATCTATCTCTGTATGTAACTTCCTGGCATCCTTTCTGTCATCATTATTCCTTCTTAATCTATGACAGTATATGTGTTTCCTGTGGTACTGAAGTCCTAGTTTAAAAAAAAAACCCGAACAACATAGATTTTGATATGCCAGCGGTAGCAAACAAGTTCCTTGAAACACAAATACATAGACAGGCCTGTCAACAGAGACAAAACACAGCTGATGGGCTCTTTTCTTGCCAGTCAATACTATTTTGTATTCAACATACCCAGTAATGCAAAAAGATAAACATATTATTAAAGGCCTAACAAAGGAATAATTATTAATATTTCATTCATATTCCTTGCATTTAGTCTACCAGCAATTGTGATTCTTTAGACTCAGTTTAGGTAGTGTAGGATTTGGCGTTATTTTTAATATAAACATTTCACTATATAACAAGTACCACGCACATCGATTTACATCATATCCAGTCATCAGGTATCTCAGTATTAATGAAAACTCTTTACATTTTTGTTCCAGGAAAAAATTGGTTGGAGAAACATGTCATTACATCTGTTGGTGTTTGTGACTGACGCTGATTCCCATTTTGGGATGGATAGTAAACTAGCCGGAATTGTTATTCCGAATGATGGAGAGTGCCACTTGGATCATAATAATGAATACTCCATGTCAGCGTTTTTGGTATGCAGTTCTTGGTGACACCCTATCACAGAAATCTAGGGAAATCCCATAGAAGGGCTGAAATATTTGGTACCCATTTTCATACCTTTATATCAAGACACCTGTTTTAAATATGTAGCACACAGGTATTAAGGATGACATCTCACTGTTCAAATGCAAAAGCTCTGTGAACTCATTTCTCAGATGCTTTGCTCTATCAACATTAGGGTTCTTAATTTTTTTTTCCACAAACCTGTTTTTGTTGTTTGAACCTGGAATTTATCAGGTGCATCTTTTCTAGACATGCAGATAACTGAGGAAAGTCTCACCTGATGAGTACAAAACTAGATGGTCAAGAACCAGAAGCAAGGCCACAAAAAAAGTGACAATCATAACAAAAGGCACTGGAAGATCTTCTCAGTGCCAGCTAACGGGAGGGACGGTGGCTCAGTGGTAGAGCATCTGCTTGGGAAGCAGAAGGTCCCAGGTTCAATCCCTGGCATCTCCAAAAAAGGGTCCAGGCAAATAGGTGTGAAAAACCTCAGCTTGAGACCCTGGAGAGCCGCTGCCAGTCTGAGTAGACAATACTGACTATGATGGACCGAGGATCTGATTCAGTATAAGGCAGTTTCATATGTCCAAATAGGATGAGAAAAACAAAGATTTACAGTGCAATCCTAAAAACCAGGGCTTTTTTTTCTGCCAGGGCCCACAGGAGCAGAGCTCTGCCTGAGCTGGTCCGGGCTTTGGCTGGCCTCACCTGCCATGTGGCAGTAGGGTTGCCAAGTCCAATTCAAGAAATATCTAGCGACTTTGGGGGTGGAGCCAGGAGACTTTGGGGGTGGAGCCAGGAGACATTGGGGGCAGAGCCAGGAACAAGGGTGTGACAAGCATAATTGAACTCCAAGAGAGTTCTGGCCATCACATTTAAAGGGACAGCACACCTTTTTAAATGTCTTCTTTCCATAGGAAATAATGAAGGATAGGGGCACCTTCTTTGGGGGCTCATAGAATCGGACCCCCCTGGTCCAATTGTTTTGAAACTTGGGGGGGTACTTTGAGGAGAGGCACTAGATACTATACTGAAAATTTGGTGCCTCTACCTCAAAAAACAGCTCCCCCAGAGCCCCTGAAACCTTCTGATCAATTTCCCATTATACCCTATGAGAATTGATCTCCACATAGGGAATAATGAAGTGCTCAGCAGACGTTTCCCTCCCCCCCCCCATTTCTGGCAACTCTGAAGCGAGGCATTGGCCTCTCTACTCACGAGTTGCTGCCAACTTCTTCAAAGTAACACAGACACACCATCCCAAGAGGAAGCCTTTCAATTGGAGACTGAAGCCTACGGAGGTGGAAAGGCACATGGTCCTCTGGGGGCGGGGCTTCCCCCCGCCAGCCAGCTGACTGGGGGTGGGAAGGAGCCTGGGAAAGCGGAAGAACCCGCACTGGGACCTGGGGATTGGCAAGCCTATGTAGCAGCCACATGCTCCCAGGCCAGGAGATGTGGACTAACATGCAAATGAGCTCCTTCTGGGTTTCTTCTACAAAAAAAAAAAAGCACTGCTTAAAACAGACCAGAGTAGGATCCTGAGTAGACCTTCTTAGGGTTGATTTCCAGCAGTGCCATCCCAAGCAGGTCTGCTCAGAATCTGTAGTGACTCAGGTCTATTCAGTGGGACTTACTCCTAGGAAAGTATTCTGAAGATGGCAGTGAATATGCAGTGCTCTTGAATCACTATTTAAACTTTATCCATTCTTTTAGCAATCATTTGTTCGTTATGTTTGTCTTCAGGAATATCCAACGGTCGGACAATTAATAGACAAGATTGTTCAAAACAACATTTTAGTGATTTTTGCAGTAACAGAAAAGCAAATTCACTTATACGAGGTAAGCACAGAAAACTTATTTATTGAATGATTGTGTAGTCTATCTCACAGGAAAAAAAATTATCTCCAGAGTGGATCTTGATAATTCAAATACAATGCAAAATGGAGGTCTCAACTGGTCTCAAACATTGATTTTTTGATGTGCCTTTCATATGAAAAGGGATTTGTAAAAGTTCCAGCATCCTCCAGTTAGGGATCCTAATCTTATTGTAGTGGAATAAATTCCACAAACAGTCTAATTTAGCAGAAAAAATATGGAACTAAGAGTGAAACAGATGTGTATTCTACAAAACACAAAAAGTAGTTGCAGCATTTTTAATAAGAGAACAGAAATGACATGACAATAGAATGGGAGCTTGGTATAAAAACTTGGTATAATGTTCTGGAGAAAGTCACTGAGATCTAGGATAATAGGATAAAACAGATCCACAAATACTGAAATGTGATACCTTTTATAATAACAGTGGCATACCACTAAGGTAACAAAGAATGTCAAATTCCTGAGGAAAATGTAATTTTGTGGTGATTGAGGATAAAATAATACAGACCAGACAAAACAGAAGCAAACAACTCCTTATCTAAGAATTCTTCTTTTTCAGTTCTGAACACTCTATGCACTAAATATGTACCCGAACAGCAAAAATACGAAACTAAATTGGGTTGCTGCACGTTTAGTGCAGATGGTTTATGATGTGGAGATGCAGATGTATAATAATAATAATAATAATAATAATAATAATAATAATAATAATAATAATAATAATAATAATTTTTATTTATATCCCGCCCTCCCCGCCGGAGCAGGCTCAGGGCAGCTCACAGACATGGAAGTACCATGATTACATTTAGTACATTATACGGTAAAATACATTAAAATACGTTAAATAAATAATTAGTTAAAACCATTACAATTAAGGTGCTACAATGTGAACATATTTGATGTATATCAGATGGCTAGGTGTCATTTCAGGATTCAATGGGAGCTTGGTATAAAAACTTGGTATAATGTTCTGGAGAAAGTCACTGAGATTCATATTCATAATAGATTCATATAGTAATATTATATTGTCTAATTTTGGTATATATGATTTTAGTTCTAAGAATACGTTCAATTTAATTATTTTTGTAAAAAAATTCTGTTCTATCTCTCTCCCAAAGTACCCCATTGGATAAAATAAAAACAAATGTAAACAAACAAACTTAGAACCAGCCAGCACTCAGGTGGGATCACATGAAAAGAAAAGAAAAATGGGTCTAAGTCTTAGTCACAGGCTCCAGCTGACTCTAACTCCTAATCACTGAAGTGGGCAGAGTCCAACTTCTCATGCCAAACTTGAGGGTGGCCAAACTTACTTTTTAACAATAGCAACAGCAGCAACAGTTTTATCGGCATAAAACAGATTTAGCAGTAAAATAGCAATATAAATAATATAAAATCCTAGATAATAGAGTATGTAGGGAGCTAATATACATAAAATAAGTAAAATATATATGAGTCAAGTTTAGCCAAATTAAATAATTAAAACAAATAAAATGTGGTGATTCCAGAACCATTCTCTGTCGTATTTCCATGGCCTGTTGAAGAAATCTAGCAACCGTTAGAGTTACCTCAGAACAAGTGTCATTTAAAAGTTTGTGGACTTTGCCTGAATCAACACAGCCCAACATATCTGCTAAAATATCTTTCAGGTATATACAACAAATATCATCATAAAGGGGACAGTTCTATAATACATGGGAAATAGTTTCAATACACTTGGGATTACAAAGACAATGTCTATTAGAGTACTCAATCCTGTTAAATCTACCAAATGATAGCAGATGGTAATGCATCACATCTCATTAACAAGAACGCACGCCGTTGCTGTGGAGCTTGCAGAGAGGAGAAATATGACGCTAATTTCCCTACTGAGAGAGGAAGTTCGAACTCTGGTTTCTCTTCGGAGCGCCAAACTTGCTAACATAAGAGCCACATAGAATAAACATCAGATGTTTGAGAGCTGCAAGACATGAATGTCAGATGTTTGAGAGCCAAAAGGCAGGCAGGCAGGAAGGAAGAAAAACAGATGGGAGAGGGAGGAGAGAGGGAGAGGTGGAAAGAATGCAACTTTAAGTGCACTCTCCAAGCTGCTGGCTGGCTTGGATTGAAGAAGAGACAAATAACTTCTCCAAGCCGGCCAACAGTGTAGTGGGAGCTTCAAGAGCCACACAATATATGTGAAACAGCCACGTGATATAAATCCAATATCATCATCATCATGTGACTTCTGAGCCGCAGTTTGGCCACCCCTGCTATAGATGCAGCACTACATGAGCAGAGTTTTCCTGTGGGAGAGTAATAAATTTTAATAACCGAATCTGCTGCTATGATATGCAGCCTCCACAGGTTTAGTCCTTGCCTGATTTCCCACGCTGCTCTCACTCTCCTCTCCTCTGCGGGGCTGCTGCTGGATTTTGCACAAACTGTTCTGGACCAGCAAGTTACTCCGTCTCTCTTCAGAGTTCCCTTCACAGCAGTTAGGATCATCTAAAAACCGGTTTCTGGCTGCCAGCAGAGGGAACTTGAAAAGGGGCAGGGCAACTCGCCGGTTCAGGGCAGCTTGTGCAAAATCCAGCAGCAGCCCCACAGGGAAAGGAGCAATGAGACTGCCTGCTTTGGCGGGGAGGGCAGGGCATAAATAAAAATTTATTATTATTATTATTATTAAGGTAAGTGGGAAATCAGTCCTTGTCTTATACCAGAAAAGGTGGGGTACCTATGAGGAGACCTCATTGCCCCTTCTTCCCCTCCCCACCATATTTCCCTAGCAGTCCTTACAGCCACCCCCCTCCCTCCTCTCCACCATCTTATCCCCTTTCCCACCTCTTTCCCTGGCAGTCTCTGTTTCTTCCCCAGCTCCCTGATACTCCCTTCCCTCCTCTACCTTGGTTGTTTGTTTGTTTTTTGCCTTACCTTTTCCTCCCTCTCCAGCTTCACTCTTCCAATCTCATCTCATCTTGTCCCTTTCAGTTTATTTTCCCCTCACCCAGTATTGGTACTAACCGAGGCTGAGAATTCTCAGCAAAGTTGGAAAGTAGGATCTGTGCTGTTTAAACTTTAAACAAATATGCCTTTACTCTACTTGTATGCATGTCTCAATGAATATTATTATTTCGTTGCCTATTTTCGCTGTTGGGCAATAATCAAACTGAGTGGAATAGGTTTATCGGCTTAGGGAAGAAACCAATTATTGACAGGATTTTTTTAAAGTCTATCCTTGATTTTATAGTTTTAAATGGCATTTTCTTTTGTCTGCAGCTGGAAACAAATAGCAGGCCTTGACTGGCACAGCATAACTTGTATTGGGGAGTATACAGGGAGACTGGAGAGTTTCAGGTTATGATTAGGTTTGAAGATAAGAACCAACAGCTTGAACTGTGTTTAGAAATATGATAGGTAGCTTGTGAAATACTGACAAAATAGTACCGTTTTCGCACACAGCTAACCTCGCAGTCGCAATCTTGTTCCCTCCGCAGCATCCGGTCGGATTTCGCACCATCTGTGCCGGAGTTACAGGAAGTGCCGTGGCTTTTGCGTAGCAAACATAAACCGCTAAAACCCAGTTTATGTTTGCTACACAGAAACTGCGGCACATCCTGTAACTCCAGCGCAGATGGTGGGAAATCCGACTGGACGCTGCGGAGGGAACAGGATTGTGACTGCGAGGTAAGCTGTGTGCGAAAACGGTATTAGTGTGATATGCATATTTTACTGGCTCCAACCTCCAACTGAGCCAGGGTTTTGCACCACTGAGGCCTGCCAACTTCCAAGTGTGGCCTCCTGGAATTACAACTGATCTCCTGACTCTGGAGATTTGCTCTCCTAGATAAAATGGTTACTTTAGAGGATGGACTCTATGACATTATACCTGGCAGTAGTCTCTCCCTTCACCAAACCATGCCCTTCCCAGGATCCACCCTCCCCCCCCCCAAAAAAAATCTCCAGTTATTCCCCAACCAGGAGTTTGCAACCCTATGAAGATTCCAAGTAGTGTTCAAGGGTAGCCCCACATACAACATGTGACAGCACTCTGGTCTCAAGATTGCTGCGGCATGGGTCAATGTGGCCAGGATATCCCGAGAGCTTCAAGGGCAAGGGCAAAACATAACATCATGTGATGCATTGACATCTTATAGGGTTGCCAGTTCTGAGTAGGGAAATAACTGGCAATTTGGGGAGGAATTTGGGAAGGGTGAGGTTTAAGGAGGGATCTCAGCAGGGTACAATGCCATATAGTGCATCCTCCAAAGCAGCCATTTTTTCCAGGAGAACTGATCTCTGTCAGCTGGAGCTCAGCTGTAATAGCGAGAGATCTCCAGCAGGTTGCCAGGTCCAAATCCGGAAATATCTGGGGACTTTGAGGGTGGAGCCAGGACACTTTCCCATTCCCTAAAAATAAATAAATAACAATACGACAGTGCTGTTCCCCTGAATACAGTCTTAATTTCCTAATCCTCTTGTTTTGCCTTCAAAGGGCTCCCCAGCAGATGCAATTCCAGTGAAAGTGAGATTTCAGTGAAAGTGAAAGTCCCTTGTCAGGCTTTGGTAGCATTTCTAAGCATGGCTTTATTAAGGGACACACGCGCGTGCTCACAAAGCAGCCAAAATAGACACAAACAATTTGCAACCCCCACACTTTTGTGATCTCCCTGGGGCAATGGTATACATAGCTTTACTCACTGGAGTTGCTGGATGTAACAATCTGCTGTATATCAACCAAATGACACAGAGAGAGGGCTAGGAGGTGCAGTTTTCCCTGTATCCTATACTTAGGTTCTAGTTAACTTTTTACTGTCCCTTTTACTACACAGCCTCTGAAAGGAATACAAAACAAACAGGGGGATTGGGCTCAGCTTCCCCTCTCTCTCTCTCTCTCTCTCTCTCTCTCACACACACACACACACACACACACATGTGGCTCTTCCTGCTTGCCCTCCCACCCCCCACAGCTTCTGTCTTGTTGAAATTTTAGGGTACACACACACCTTCCAAAACAGAAACAGTTGCGAGCTTCTGAACCTGCCTGAGATCTAAAGGCACATTGTGGCTGATTGGGTGAGGTTTCCCCTTGCCAACCAGCTGGCTGGTGGCAGGGAGGAGCCTGCAAAACCAGGGGATTCCCCACCTGGACCTGAGGACTGGCAAGCCTACGCAACCTCTTGGAGGTTGGCAACCCTAAAACCAGGTAAAAACCTGGATGTGATGTCATTGCATCAAATGACACTCTAGAAATGCTATGGTGTTTTCTGCCTCCAGATATGATGCTGATATGTCACATGATGTCATTTCCTCCCCCCACACACCCTTTTTTCCCATTTCAGGGAGGCAAAAGTAGGTGATGGCAGGGAGCAGCTAGTGGGAAAATGCCTACCAGACAGGGCCAGATTGCCGGCTAGGCGATTCAGGCCATAGCCCAAGGTGCCAACCATCCAGGGACACAGAATTGGAAGTCTGGAGAGAAAGCTGCCTCCACTGAGGCTTTGGTGGGCTGGGATGAAGCTGGTAGCAGGCAGCGGTGGGGCAAGATAGCATCCCAAGGAGATGAAGGCAGGGCCAACGGCGGCTGCTATGGAGAGCAGGATGAGGCAGAGGAGGAGGGCGACGATGAGGTGGTGGTTGTCTGTGTTACTTTGTTCTGCTGCCGCCACCAGCAATGAGTGGCATTCTGGCCCACTGAGTGGCGGAGGAGTGGTGGCAGCTGGCAGAGGGATGGCTGCCCACCCCTCTGGACTACTTGCTGTCCGACCCAGCAATTGCAGTGCCAATTCGCCTCTGCCTGATGACAGCGCCTGTGGCAGCTCCTCCTTGGCTGGCCCCCAGACAGCCACTCAGGGGTGAGGAGCAGTTCTGTGTGGACAGGAAGGAACGGGAGGCCATGCTCCAAGGCAAGGGAGGGCCAGGAACAGAGGGTGGAGGTGGACAGGCAGGGGAGCTGGCTTGGCTTCCCTTGGGCCAAAGGGAGCCTGTCTCCTCCCAGGTGTGCTCGCTGCTTTTCCATGAGGCTTCCTACACGGCAGCAGGAGTTGCTGCAACATGTGCGATGGGCCATCTGCCTGAACTGGGTGGAAGAAAGAAGGAAAGCAAGAGCTGGAAGTACCCCCAAAGGTCATCTAGTCCATCCCCCTCCACAATGCAGGAAATTCACAGCTAATCCCCCCCACACACACACACACCCAGTGACCCTGCTCTGTGCCCATAGAGGAAAGCGCTCTTACTATGGGGCCGGAGAAATAGGGAGTTTGACCCCAAAGCAGACCCACAACAGCAAGCTGTGGCACTCTCTTTAGTTTTCACATGTGCTGTTTACCAGAACCTGGTGGGAGCAAAGCTGAAATGCCCCTTTCCCAGAGAACAGTTTGCCAATATCTGCTGAACCTTTCTCCTCTCCAGTCTTTACTCTCGGGCGAGATCCCGTCTGTTTCCAGACGTGCTCTCCCATTTACATGCCAGGCTTTACAGAACAAAAAAAAGTTCTCAGGAGTCCCTGGTTTGGATCTCAGGAGCATGACAGAACGGAGGGGGTTAGCCTGAAGAGATCCTTGGGTCCATGAGATCTAGTGGTGGAGGGGGAGAGAGAGTAAAGGATGCCCAAGGACTTCGCTCTCTCTCCCTCTCCCCACCCAGTTTTGATGACACTTTCTGTCAATGGCAGGGTGCAGAAGTTACAGAGTTTTTCCAGTGCCTTCAGGATGGCTTCCCTCACCCTTTATTATGAAGGACTCCTAGAAAAAGATAGATTCTAGTACAGTAGTACCTGAGAGACCAAAGGGATCTTGGTCTTGAATATGCTAACAGACTTGAATCTAACTGTTCTCCTGCAGACCAACACGGCTGTTTTCCGAAACCATCTTCTGGAAAAGAGTTTTTCAAATTTTGTGTGTTGTGGTTGAAGTCCTGGAGTTTACTCCGTTTAGTCCAAAAGACATCTTACAGAGTCAGGGGTGTCCAAGGGAGTTCAGCAAATGGGTAGGGCTTGCTTATAGCTGTCCTTGACCAATGGAATTGGATTGGTGGCTGAAAGGCAGGATCTCTACTGAGACTTGGCAGTCTCCATTACTTCTGTACAGCAGTGGGGAACTGGTGGGGTAAGAACATAAGAGAAGCCATGTTAGATCAGGCCAATGGCCCATCAAGTCCAACATTCTGTGTCACATAGCGGCCAAATATACACACACACACACACACACACTGTGGCTAATAGCCACTGATGGACCTGTGTTCCATATTTTTATCTAACCCCCTCTTGAAGGTGGCTATGCTTGTGGCCGCCACCACCTCCTGTAGCAGTGAATTCCACATGTTAATCACCCTTTGGGTGAAGAAGTACTTCCTTTTATCCGTTTTAACCTGTCTGTTCAGCAATTTCATCGAATGCCCACGAGTTCTTGTATTGTGAGAAAGGGAGAAAAGTATTTCTTTCTCTACTTTCTCCATCCCATGCATTATCTTGTAAACCTCTAAGGGTGCTAAGGTTTTGAGGCAAGGTTTTCCTTCCTGTTTGATTCCAAACGCGGGGTCAATTCCTCTGTTCTGGCTGTTGCAGCTGAAGTTGATTTGGTGCTCCAGGATGCTTCAAGTTCAGTGTCTTTGTCCTCAGCCAAAGTGCCAGCTAAAGCAGAAATGCCAGAAATAGGCTTCCCTGCACACACTGTTGGCTCTGTCTGGACCTTGCATTCTGTTTTCTGTCTCTCCTTCCTGATCCCCAGTCTTTGTGGCTTGTTTTCCAGAGATGTTTGATCTCCCAGATGTGGATGACTCTTCTTTCTACAGATGTGGGACTTGTAGCCTCAGCTGTTTTTAGGGGAAGTGCTTGTTCTTGGGTAGATTTTTCTGGAATCTAGCATCCCTTGTTCAGAGGCTTGATACAGAGTATTTCATTGGCCTCTTGTGCACTTTTCTTTAAAGTGTTTTAGTAATTAACACTGATGTTAAGTTCCGCCTCGCAACAGCCTGAGGCAGACAGGAAGGCTCTGACAAGACCTGGGCTATTCAGGTCGGGGAGCAATTTCAAATGTTGTGTTTTTCATTTTTCCCACAATGCATCTGTTTTTGAAAATTGGTTATCAGTGCGGAGGAGGGGGCGGGGTGCAAGCAGTTAGCTTTGCCTAGGGTGCCAAACAGTCTAGGTCTGGCCCAGCTACCAGAAGTGGGCAAATGACATGCCTGTCCCCACTTGAAATCTGAAGCGGTACATCCCACCTCAAAATTGTAAAAACTCCATGTATGTAGACAAGACCTGAAAGGGCTGCTGGGAGAACAGAATGCTGCTCTGAGTTTCTAGGAGGGTGCATAACAAACAACAGATCATGCCTGATGTTCTGAATTGGGAAATTTTAGTAAGTACGGTATTTTGAATGTTACATTTGCATCAGTATTTGATCAAGATGTTCTCCTCCACCACCCACCCTATGATTTTATGGTTCTGTACTGCTTCAAGGGGTATTACTTTTTTTCTTGACTAAGGAAAAAAATGCTAACATTGCAATTGTAAATAGAGGTACTTTTCAGGAGCTCAAATTCAGCCTTATATTACCGGCCAGTTTTATAGATTTATTTTTAGATGAATCAGATAAGGTACATAAAGCATTTTAAGCTAACTGAAATCATATTTTAAATATTTTTGTAATAAAAACACATTATACCTTATACTAAATATCACTGGTCCATCAAGGTCAATATCGTGTACTCTGTATAAGGATTTACATTCAAAAATATCGGTTCTACGTGGTCTTGGGTAGAGATCTTTCGCATCACCTATTACCTAATCCTTTTGGGTATATTTCTGTCAGTCAGTATCAAGAGGAAAGCAGACAGCTAAGGCATGGTAGCTCAGATTCTCGTTCGAAGAAGCAGATAGTGACAAAAAGATAGCAGTTTTTTTTTTTTTGTTATCTCTGTGGTCTGGTCACGAAAATGAATTAGAATTTTTACATCAAAGGAACCCAGGGTTACTTGAGCTATTTCTGTTCGTAAGCAACAAACGCTAAACACCCCTTTGCATTTGTGATATTATATCTTGTTGACAGATGGTGGTGTGCTGTAAAATCAGGAGCATGGTAGCCAGCAAACCTATCCATTATTTATGAGGTGGATTTGGGGACATTTTAATGAAAACTCTATGGGAAAATGAGGCCTTGGGAGCTCAGCCATTTAGACACAGGCTGTGATATTAAGAAACTGAAATCTATAACCCATTCTGCTACCAGGGATGAAGAACCTTTGCTGAATAAAGGACTCGTTATTCAGTAAAGGTACAGTAGCAGATGCAGTTAGACTATAGTTGTCACTCCAGATGTAAAGCGATACAATGGAAGCCCTCAGCGTATCTAGGTGAATGGATTTAGACCGCCATGTGTGAGTGCGTACTGTAATGCTTGCCCCCAAAAGCTCAGTTTCCAGTTGGTGTCAATCAATGTGTATTGTTCCATGGCAGGAGTATTGTACATAAAGAAGGCCATCTTTATAAAGAGCCAATGGTCCTTCCCATACAAATCTTCCCCAGCAACCAATGCAGACCAAAGCAGACTGAACACAGGTAGGGCCTCGAAGGGTCTTGAATCTCAACAGCTTGGAAATGCGCTATTCTGAACATGTTTTAAAGAAATTGTAACTGGAAGCACGGAGCGGATTTCGTTTTCTATAGAATGGTTGAGAGTGATGTGATAGTATAGGTGACACAGAATCCTTCACAATAGTCTGCACTCAAATCAAATGTCCAGTCACTACAACTGTTCCTTTCATTGAATGGCTGAGGCTGAATCAGTGCATTCAGATATTACAAACAAAAAGAAATGTGTTGTTCATAAAAGATGAGCCCTAGCTTGTTACTTGCTTGTTAGAAAACGCTGTACTTCTTTGTCATGCATACAGCATGACCGAAGGCTTCTGGTTGTGGAAATCTTCAGTCCAGCTCCAGTTTATGATGACATCAGACTGCAGGTGCTTGTACACATTTTTATCCCCCAAACTGGGAATTCTGAAGTAAGATTAAACCACAACTCCATTTGTAATTGTTTTTTTGGTACCTAATTGAAATCAAAACCTTGCATTTCAAACTGTCTTACAGGCTTCAGACTTGTTGAGATAAATCTAGTGATTCATATAGCTAGCTATTCTCCTGTGGTGGTCTTCAGTTGAAGTTGGGGAAGGGACTTCTCAAGCAAAGCACTCATTATAGACGATCTTATTTGCTGTGCTTTGTTCACAGAATAATTGTTTACCTGCCCAAGGCTGAGGTTGGAGGTATGAGGCATGGCTTAAGGTGTATTTCCCCCCTTTCTGTAGATTAATAGTTTAAATTGCATCCTTTTACCTTCCTACCCATTATTTATTAGCCTGCAGCTCAGGAGCCACATGTGGCTCTTTCACACATATTGTGCAGCTCTCAGAGGTTAAGGAGGAACTTAACACAGGCTTACTGTCAAGTAAGCATGCTTAGCATTGGGACCTCAGTCAGCATCTGACCACTGACCAATAGGTAGGCCACTATTTCCACCGTGTGTGAAGCAGGGAAGAAGGTGGAAACAGGCAAGCTTGCAAGCTCTTCTCCTCTATCACAGAGGTTGCCTGGAGACCTAGAGTGAGGGAAGAGAGTGCAAGAGCTGCTGGAGCCACTGGAAGGAGGGATGGAATTAAAGAGGGCTGTGCTGGATTCTCCCTTAGTTTCGTAGCTCTTAGAGGAGCTGTATTTACGTACTCACCTTGGTATCAAAGCAAAGAGAGGTGCATAATAATGCAAACAATGGCCAGTGATTTATATGGTACATGCATGTTTCCTTCTCTCACTGGTACCGAAAATAATGCCCTAACCGTTCCCTGTGCCGGTCTTATGGGGACTGTTATTCCCAGCTTTTGGTTTTTTAAAAAGTCTCCTTCCGTCATGATTGTGTTGTTAAAGTGCATACATATGTATTTTATCCTTCTGTGCAAAAAAAAAAATTAAGAGTTTTTATAAAAATGTATGTGTGGTATTTGTTCATGTCTTGGGGCTCTCAAAAATCTGACATTTATTCTATGTGACTCCTACATTAAGCAAGTTTGGCCACCCCTGCTTTAGACTATGTGCTTTCCATTCTTTGTTGCTGCTTTTTTAATCTGAGCTCCTCCACTCAGCTGTGATTAAGCATGACATCTTGGCTTATATTTAAAGAGAAGGAGAAAATATTGGTAGTATATTGGGTAAGTGAAGCTGACTTATATGCAGTTAGACCATTGGTCTAAGTTACTCTGACAGCACTCGGGGGTCTCAGATGGAGATCTTTCACATCACTTTCCTCCAGATCCTTTTAAATGGATATACTGAGAATTACTAAGCAGCTGCAGTACCACTGAGCGACAGCCCCCCCCCCCCCCCCCGCAATCCTGGTAGCCTCAGGATGCTATTCAGCAGGAGATTGCCACATAGGGTTCAAACAGGTAAGATGAAGATGAAAATCATGTGATGGTTCTGCCCATAAAATGCAAATTATAGAATCATGCAGTCTCCCATGTGTTTTGGGCCTATGTAGGGAAGGCATTCTTTCACTTTTCAAAACCAGGCTCCACAGTTGGTTATAAACATTTTAAAGGAGAAAAGAATAAAAACATGGATTCCTCCCTTTTAAAATGTTAATACAAGGAAGGAAGACTTGATTTAAATAGTAAAATCAAGTGGACATTGAAGGCTTAAAAACCCTCTACCATTTCTTCATGGCCCTGAGGTGCAGTGAGGCTGCAGTTTTCAAAGAGGTATTTTATGTCCAAATTTTTCACATATGCGGGGGAGATTGTTCTATTTTGAGGGTTTTTAAACCTAATTTTGAAATTCACTTCAAGCAGTTTTTCATGTAGTGTGTAAAAGCTATAGCTTAGGAAAGGTAGGGGTTTTTTGCCTCTGTTATACAAACGAAATTGACTGTGTGGTTCATTGGATCTCACCTTACAGATATAGAACAAGGTGGAACGTAGATGAAATGTTTAAGCCAGCTGTACAGTTTTCTCAGATGGCTTTCAATATGTCCAATAAGGGTATTTCAAATAGTGAATTCCTGTACAGTAACGCTTCAGCAATGTAAGTTAACTGTCCCTTATGAACAGCTGTATTTTGGAAAAGTACAAATAAAAGGCTACCATACTCTTGAGTCTAACTTCACAATTTATTTACAGTCAATCAAGTCACTGTCTATTTTTCAAAAATGCAATTCTAAGCAGAAGAATTGTCCTTCAGAGTACTAAGTGACAAGATTTTGAAGTGTACAATTCTTTTACCATATAATAATCCTTCAGAGTACTAAGTGACAAGATTTTGAAGTTTACAATTGTCTTTTAGCATATAAAATGTGTGTGATCATGCAAACTTAGCATAGCATTTTAGTAATGTAATGAATGTAAAGTATTTCATACCCTAGATTTACAGTGCAATCATAACACTGTCAGCTCTGTTAAGTAGGACTATGAGGAAATCAAGTATTTTTTTAGACATGTTTGGGGCATTTTCTCAGGCTTTTTGCATTGTATCTGAAATGTCAATATAGATCCTATATGAACTAACATGCACACTGGATTGTAGCCTACACTAACAGCATTCACATATGAACAAGTAGTATGCCAAAGGGCTCAAAATGTACAAGTTGTTTACTATTGTGTAAAAATTCTCTTAGAATGCCTACTTTCATTAGAAGCTTTCCAGTTTTTTAAAATAGCAAAATCTTTCCTTTGCCACAATATTGTATCAACCACTTTGGGCTGATAGAGATTAAATTCACTTCCATGTAACTACTGCTATTAGGGTTGCCTGGTCCACTTGTCTCACCAGCAGAGGGGATTTGGGGGGCTTTCCAGGATGTCATTGACACAATGATGTCACTTGGAAATGTTGTCATCATGTTTGAGATGTTGCATGGTGACACTGGTTTTTGGGCAAAACTCGATAGTAAAACCAGCTTCAAACCATACAATTTTGCCCTCAAACTAGAGCATGATCACCACACAATGTCCTCAACATGGTGATGTCACTTCTGGGTGATGTCATTGTGTCAGGGACATCATGCAGCAACATTGGGACCTGGAGACTGGCAACCCTAGCTGCTATACAGAAAAAATATACATTGGATCTGTAGATAAAAAGGGATGTGGGAGATTACTTGATGAATAGTCTTTACACCGTTATATAGAAGTTTATGTTAGTATGTTTTTACATGTTATCAATCCTAGCAATCCTAACATTCAGTCATGATGAAGTCTCCAACCATTTTTACTATGGAGCAAATCCAATTACCTTGAGAACACTGCATTAAATTTTCACTGACAGAAGGGAGTTTTGTTAGTACAGCTAATCTATCCTGCTTCTGCAGCCCAAAATGATCCTGGGATATAGGAGACATCTAGGAAAGCATGGGGGCCTCAGAAGTCTGTACTGCAAGGAAGGAATGGATGCAAATCACCTCCCTTCCATTTATGAAATTTTTCATGGGGCCCAACCAATTGACCTTAGTTGGACTTATTTGTGATTCAACATTTGTAAGATCAGATTCACATTCCATGGTACTTCTTGTGATTATTTTTCCCAGTTAGTTTCAGTGATTACTTCAAAAGTCAATTTTTAATCAAGTGATTTGTTCATACTCCCAGTACATTAATGTATCATTGATTTTTATCATTTTTAAAATGTAGAACTATGCTGATCTTATTCCTGGGGCTACTGTTGGACTACTTCAGCTGGATTCTGGAAATGTCCTCCAATTGATTATCGATGCATATAAGGTATGATAACAATACCAATGTTGTTTTGAATATGACTTTTGAAATGTAATGCAAACAAATTTGTTTGGTCATATTCCAGTTTTGTGTCTGAGCCATTCATTGTGCACAGATATCAAGCAAGGAAACCATGCAATGAAAAGTTTTAAGCTGGAAAAAGAATTTAATGTAAAAGAAAGCTAGCTAGCCACTACGATGAACTATTTTTTCTTGCTCAAGCTACATGATAACAATTCTATACACCTATTGTAATGTTTTTACTAGGCAGAATGCAGGCAGTTAATCAGGGCTTTGATAATGTTTGTATAGATAATACCAGGAAATGATTGAAAGACACACAAATATAAAACTGGTGCTATCTTTCAACCATCATTGCTGATACAACATGGTTTAATTTCGACTGCGTTTTATAGGCATTTAAGAATAAGTGAGCAGTGGTACAGCCCTAAGAGTTGCATCTATATCCTTCTAACCATCAATCTACCTATTTAATTGGAAAATTTATATGCTGCCTCTTGTCTATTGATCTTCCTCTTTATTTGAAAAATGTATATGCTGCCTCTGCAGAAAACCTGCTCAAGGTGACTAAGAAGGGTTTAACTCTTCATATAATAGCATTCTTGATGGGTTAAACAACCCTGCAGCCTAGAGACAAAATCTGAGAGGTATTGAAGGTCTTCTGTTCTGAAGAAAGGACTAAAGGGGTAGAAGACACCCCTTCCCCAAACAAGACTATAGTACGACTATTGCATTACAGCTGATGGAATAGTAGGATGGCAGTAATAAATTGTACTTAAACAAATTGTATGTAGCCGTTGTTTCATTCTTCCAGATCTGCCTGCTAAAAAGCAAAGGGAGATTTACAACTTTTCATCCTTCTACATTAAACCAGTGAAAGTGATAAACTTTGCAAGCATATCTTTGCCTGTATGTTCAGAATAAAGCTGGCCCAAGGGTTTTTGAATCCCTAGGTAAACTATGACTTTGCCAATTCAACATAAATATGCACAGCACATATTTAACTAAACATCAACCAGCTAATTGCTGGGGCTACAGTCCTAATCATGCTTACCTGGGAATAAATCCCATTGTACCTAGTGTGTGACGTAATTGCACCAGGGACATCCCCACATGTTTGAGGGTCTTTCGGAGTGGTCAGAGGCTAGGGTTGCCAGGCCCAACTCAGAAAATATCTGGGGACTTTAGGGGTTGAGTCAGGAGACTTTGAGCTGGAGCCAGGAAACTTTCCCATTCCCAAAATAAATAAATAAACTGCAGTGCAGTTCCCTGAATACAGTCATCTTTTCCTTGTCCCCCAGCAGCTGCACTTTCACTAAATGAAACTGAACACAGAGAGAGAGCAGGAGAGAGAGAGAGAGAGAAGACAAAATAAAACAGTTTTGCAAATCCACACTTTTGTGATCTCACTGGAACAATTTACTCACTAAAGTTGTTAAATGTAACCTCTGCAGTAATTTCACCAAGTTCTTCAGACTAACACTGGGATATGAAAGGTTCTAGCTTGTGTTTTACTATCTATTTTACTGTGCAAATGACTTCTGAAAAGAATGCAAAACAAACGGAAAGACTGGGTTCCTTCCTTTCCCACAGACTCAGCAGGAAGACCTATATCTCAGCAGAAGGATCTCAGCAGGAAGACCTACTTTGTTTGTTTGTTTGTTTGTTTGTTTGGCCACTGTGTGACACAGAGTGTTGGACTGAATGGGCCATTGGCCTGATCCAACATGGCTTCTCTTATGTTCTTATGTGACACAGAGTGTTGGACTGGATGGGCCACTGGCCTGATCCAACAGGGCTTCTCTTATGTTCTTATGTGACTCAGAGTGTTGGGCTGGATGGGCCATTGGCCTGATCCAACATGGCTTCTCTTATGTTCTTCTGTGACGGTTGGACTGGATGGGCCATTGGCCTGATCCAACATGGCTTCTCTTATGTGACTCAGAGTGTTGAGCTGGATGGGCCATTGGCCTGATCCAACATGGCTTCTCTTATGTTCTTCTGTGACACAGAGTGTTGGACTGGATGGGCCACTGGCCTGATCCAACATGGCTTCTCTTATGTTCTTATGTGACTCAGAGTGTTGAACTGGATGGGCCACTGGCCTGATCCAACATGGCTTCTCAGCCCAGCTCAACCCCAAGTGCTTGCAGGGAAGGGAAGGGAGTGTCTGCCCCTCAGTGCTTTCACTTCCCTTGCTGAGGTGAGCGATGGGGGACTGACTGGAGGGACCATGCATATGGAAAGGGGGGTACGGTGAAGGGGTCTGCCCCCCACCCTCCGTAGCTATGGCCCTGACCACGGATAGTATATTGGGCAATTTTATATCAATATTCTCCTTCCTTTCACTGAAGTTCAAATAGAAATATGTCGTCTTCTTCCTCCATCCCACCCCCACTTCTCCAGATCACTACCTGTCCTACCTAGTTCATGTAACATGATCTAAGGAAGACAAAATTACCATTTTTCCTTATCCCCCCCCCTTTTTATTACAAAAAGGAATTAAAATAATAATTTGCCCTCTAGAGAATAATCATGCAGAAGTTTCTTAAGTAGTTAGGGCTTTCCACTTCAAAACTGTGGCACAAATCCAAGCTATTATTATTCACAGATGTGCTAGCTTTTAAATTCTTCAGAGGAAGTAAGCATATGAGGGAACTCTGAGCTGTCACAATATTTGTTGTAAGATGTTCTCTCATATTCCCTTCTAACGTGACTCACAGCCTTCAGCGAGCGTGTCAGTACGTGCCGTGAGAGGTTAAAAGCTGTAAAATCCTAAATGAATGTTTTGTGTTTTGGAGCCTTCATTTCAATCAAAGTCGATGTGAGAGAAAGGCTGGAAAAACAAGACTCTATTAAATGTGGAAAGAGACTCATTCTTCAGCAGTGGTCCCTTCAGTAGTTCATGTATAAGGATGAAGAGAAATAAGTTAAACTGAAAACCAAAGCCTTCCATGTTGTTCATTCAAGAACTCTTTCAGCTACAGACAGCCCCCCAGGAATGCTGACAGGCTTCCTGAAGCAAAATTTTCCTGCTGTTTGATAACTTTGCAACCAGGAAGCCAGAAAAATTCCAGTGCCTTCCCCATGGGCCTGCTAAGGCTACTCAGAACTAACACATTTACATTCAAAATTGGTTTTCTGGCCTTTCTCACCATTAATATTTTAAAAAAAAATTCTTAGGATAGTAAACGCCCTCCCTGTGACCAAGGTATGATCTCTTTGAAAAGCCAAAGCAAGGACTTATAGCAGCAAAACAGAACCGTCCCAGTTAAAGGTATTTTTTAAAAATGATAATGCAACCACTGTTTAATTTTCCCAATGAAAGGTACCATCCTGGCCACAGTCTTCTGAATAAAAGCCTCTTATTTATTTATTATTCTCACCTTTATTATTTTATTATTATTTATTATACCCCACCTTTTCCCAAATGGGCTCTGGGTGGGTAACAACAGTCAATAATACAAGATTAAAATCAAGTTCATACAATAAAACAGGCATGTCCAACATTTAGGGTTGCCAAGTCCAATTAAAGAAAAATCTGGGGACTTTGAGGGTGGAGCCAGGAGACATTGGGGGTGGAGCCAAGAACAAGGATGTGACAAGCATAATTGAACTCCAAGGGAGTTCTGGCCATCACATTTAAAGGGACAGCACACCTTTTAAAATTCCTTTCTTCCATAGGAAATAATGAAGTATAGGGGCACCATCCTTTGGGGCTCATAGAATTGGACCCTCTGGTCCAATCGTTTTGAAACTTGGGGGGTATTTTGGGGAGAGGCACTAGATGTTATACTAAAAATTTGGTGCCTCTACCTCAAAAAATAGCCCCCCCAGAGCCCCCAATACCAACGGATGAATTCCCTATTATTCCCTATGGGAATCGTTCTCCATAGGGAATAATAGAATGCCCAGTAGACATTTCCCTCCCCCCCCCACGCTTTCTAAAAGGGGGGAGGGCCTCCAAACCAGGGAATCTCCTGCCCCCTCCCTCCCTCTCTCTCACACACACACACACACTTGCCAGATCTTCTTCCGGAGAACTCTTGCTGTGAAAGCGAAAGCAAAAGAAAGGGCGGGGCTGTTCTCCCAAGCCCTTCCTGCTCCCTGCCCAGCCTTAAAGGGGCAGACATTTTACAAACGGCTCAGGAGCTCTATAATGAAGCCTACAGGCATGTTCTCCCCCCCCTCCACCCCCCACCCCCCGCTTCCCACTTCTTGAAGACCAGGAGATGAGGCTGCAAACCCAGGGGACTCCCGCCAGAGCGGGAGGGTTGGGAAGCCTACCAACATTGAACAGGTTGTGATTTATTTTTTCAGGACAAAAGTGCTGGTGATCTACCACCATGAAAATTAAGTTTCAAATTAGTTTCGAATTAGATTTTAACCCACCAAAGTTGGGTTCCACTGCCCCCCCCCATTTACACTGCACCTTCTGTCATCTACTGGTAAGCAAAATAAGCAAAAACAAAATAGAGAGACAAAGATCCAGAAAGAACTGCGAACAGTTTTTCTTAAATTTTTATTGTTATAACTTTCTTTAACTGTCTTAATAACTTTTATTGAGTAATTTGTGTTAAATGTAGGTCAAGTATTGATTCAGGCTGATCTTGCGCAATCTTTAAAACTTCGCTCTTGCTAATTAGTGAGATGTCTGAGCCTGCATTTCATCCACCAGCTTTTTGAAGGGTCAGTGTGAGGGCCAGTCTCAGGGAATCCTGGAGATGTTCATCTGTCATGTTGGAACGCTGTGTACTCTTTGTCATTTTCAGATGAGAAAATGCAGATTCATAATAATAATAATAATAGATTTTATTTCTACCCCGCCCTCCCCGCCTAGGCGGCTCAGGGCGGCTCACAACAATAAGTTGAACCAAAACAGGAGTGTACAGCTTCACTGCATCTTCTCAAGTTGGGAAATTTGTCTCTAGGCACTAGCTTCCAGAACGATTCTTGCTCAGCACGGGTCTTGAGAAAAATGTCATTTTTAAGGGCTACTATTTTGTTTTCAAGAGATGCCTTGTTCAATGAGTGATTTTTACTGATAGCAGCTGCAGTTTCCTTAATGTCCAAATCTGCTTTGAATGGGTATGACAAGTACTCCACAACTTTTTCAATTCTTTGGAAGTCACAGAATCTTTTTTTGAATTCCTGGATAACAGAGCAGATTTCTGCCACATACTTCTCGTTCTGAAAAACAAAATTTGGATATTGTCCCAGATGGTCCTTTCATATTAGGAAAATGATCAAAAGTGTTGTTTGCAAGGTCAGGCATCATTAGCTCAAATTTGCTCTTGTAGGATGAAACTGTACTCATCTCGCCAATGCATTTGTTTTTACCTTGTAGTTCAAGGTTCATATCACTTAGTTCGCCTGTAAAGTCAGCGAGAAATGCCAGATCACATAACCACTCATCTTCCAACTCTGCTTTGTCATCTCCCCTCTCCTTCAAAAACCTTCTTATTTCATTCAGCAAATCATGAAATCTTTGCAGAAATTTGTACCTTCTTAGCCACCTTACATCTGTGTGCAAAATGATTTCCGCTGCCCCTTCATCAAAAGTAAGATTGAAAAGCCGTCTTTAAAGTGATCTTCCACGAACTGAATCTACAATTTTGAAAGTGATGTCCATGACAGTCTTTGTGGTGGCTGGGGTGCTAAGTTAACACTGGCTGAATCTGGTCCAAAACTGTCACTGTCCCAAAGTATTAAAGATCAACTGAAGACCTCTGGATGATGCCAAAACACCACATGCAGTTCTAAAAGTAAAAATAAGAATTCATCATACTGGCATCAATAATCAAATACCACCACACCAAACAATCATCAAAAAACCCCAAACACCTGTCCAGCAAACCATGAGACCAAGTGGGGCTGGTGATCTACCTCTGACCCCTCCGCAATCTACTGGTAGATTGTGATCTACCTGTTGGACATACCTGCAATAAAACAATATACAATCTAAAAGCAATATAACAATCTAAAAACAAACTCCAATTCTGCAGTTGGTGATATCAGTTGCCTCCACTCCTTCCATATATCCCCCAGCTGGTATAAGATAAATGGGTCAGCAGAAAATTATTTGTAATTCACAAGGCTTTTATTGAGCAAGAATGCACAGGAACGCAGTTCCGGCTGGCTTGGCATCAGGGGGTGTGGTCTAATATACAAATGAGTTCCTGCTGGGCTTTTTCTACAAAAAAAAGTCCTGGTAATTCATATGAGTGTTGTGGGTATCTGAGGCCATTTAAACATTTATTATCTATGCTAGGGTTGCCAATCCCCAGCTGGGGGCAGGGGATCTCCCAGTTTGGAAGTCCTCCCCCTACTTCAGGATTATCAGAGAGCAGAGTGGGAAGGGAAATGTCTGCTAGGTGCTCCATTATATCCTATGTAGGCCAGTTCACCATAGGGTGTAATGGAGATTTAATCCGTGGGTATCTGGAGTTCTGAAGGGGGCTTTTTTTTTTAGGCAGAAGCACCAAATTTTCAGCAGTAGCATCTGATGTCTCTCCTCAACCCCCGCCTCCTTCCCCAGTTTCAAAAAGATTGAATCAAGGGGGTCCAATTCTATGACCCCACAGAGAAGGTGCCACTATCCTCTGTTATTTCCAATGAAGGGGATGCATTTAAAAGGAGCATGGTCCTATCAAATGTGATGGCCAGAACTCCCTTTTATCCCACCCTTCCTCCAAGAAGCTCAAACCAGTAGAGACCGGGCTTTTCCACATTCTCACTTTACTAGTTGTTATTAAATTACTGTTTCGGGGGGGGGGGAGGTTTTCTGTTCTGAGTATGTTTTGCTCCCTCCAGTGGTCAATTCAAAATAAAACAGGTTTATTTCCAGTTTATCTCCCTGCAGGTTTAAATTGCAGGGAGGTAAGCTTGAAATAAACCTATTTTATGTCAAATCAACTACTAGAAGGAGCAAAACATGAGTGGAACAGGAATAACCCCCAAAGAATCAAGAACGTAACAAGGGGTAAACCGAGAATGCAAAAAAAGTCCATTGTTTCCTCCTCCTCTGTTTTATCCTCATAACAACCTTGTGAAGTAAGTTAGGCTGAGAGATTGGCCCCTTCCACCAAACTTCAAGCTAAAGGGAGATTTGAGGCTGGATATCCCAGATCTGGCACTCTAACCACTACCACACTGCCTTTTTCACGTGATTAACTCTTGTTTCTTCATATGTTCTTGAACTAAGTTCTGACATAGTGGAAGAGAGAGAACTCAACAGCTGTGATTCAACATAGGCCCTGACCACAATTCTACCCCCCCCAAAAAAACTATGTATTGTTAATTACTGTGAATGGTTTGGCCCAAAAAGATGGGGGTATGACAAAACACTCCATAATGACTATGGATATTCCTTAATGATCCTCAATGGGGGCCAGTTTTTAGGAGATTATACCCAACACAGATTGGGGAGAGTAACTCATCTCCTCTAAGGAAAGGAGGCAAATGAGTGTGAGTTAACAAAGTTGGAACTATGAGCAGAGAGAGAAGGAAGTAGAGCCAGCTTGTGTTCTGGTTGAAGAGGTGTAAGATCTCTTCCTCTGGGGATCTGATATGGAGAAGTGTATATGTTACCTTATAGCAGGGGTGGCCAATGGTAGCTCTCCAGATGCTTTTTGCCTACAACTCCCTTCAGCCCCAGCCAGCATGGCCAATAGCTGGGGTTGATGGGAGTTGTAGGCAAAAAACATCTGGAGAGCTAGCATTGGCCACCCCTGCCTTATAGGATTGTGCCTGTATATTTGTAAAAAGGTAAAGGTAGTCCCCTGCGCAAACACCTGTCGTTTCCAACTCTGGGGTGATGTTCCATCACAGCATTTTCATGGCAGACTTTTTACAGGGTGGTTTGCCATTGCCTTCCCCAGTCATCTACACTTTACCGCCAGCAAGCTGGGTACTCATTTTACCAGCCTTGGAAGGATGGAAGGCTGAGTCAACCTTGAGCCGGCTACCTGAACCCAGCTTCCACTGGGAAGTTGTAATCAGAGCTTGGACTGCAGTACTGCAGCTTACCACTTTGCGCCATGGGGCTCTTTATTTGTACTTTTGTATATTTGTACATAAATGCAATATTATAGAAATATTATAACACTCTGTTGCTGTCTCCTCTATTGACCACCTATCCAGATAGTGCTGCCCTTAGAACTTGTATTCATATAATTATTATATTTAATTCTAAACATTGGCCTCAGCATGTGAATTCTCAAAACCAGGCTATGTACAGATAGTGTCTTTCTACAAGCCTGTGGGAAACCCCAAGTTTGCAGAAAAATGGGATGTGTGTGCAAAAGAAAACATTAAAAATAGATATTGCTTCTGTTATTTTATAGTTTCAATTCCCCAGTGTTTACATATTTTACATTTCATATTTCTTTATGTTTTACATTTTATAATTTTTTAAAAAACAGAAAGCCATCAAGCTCTCACAAAACTTCACTGTAAGGTCTTGGTGGCCGGGGCCGGGGGGGGGGGGGCAGTGGGGGGAGCATTACTTGGCAGCTCCCAAGTAACATTGTTTCCCAGGCTTCAGTTAGTGTCATTGTGATGAAAGGAAAGAAATACGCAGACTGAAAAAAGGAAAAAATGTAAGTGGAAGGTGAAGCTGGAAGTGAGAGGAGCAGAAAAGGGGGAAAGGGAAAGTTGAAGGTGGGGGAGGGGAACAGAAAAGGTGGGGGAGGGATAGGCCTGGTGAAGAAAAAGTAAAATATAACTAGGGAGGAGACAGGGAGGGAGGGTTTGCATGTACTGCCAGGCTAGGCAAAGAAGAAAAGCTAAAAGAGAGCGGGGACATGAGATTCCTTTCCTCTCCTTAAGTCCTTGTGTGTTCTCCCCTTGTACTATAGCATTAGAAGTGTTTTTCTCTGATTTCATTCATTCAGGATAAATAGTTAAGACGGTAACTGCAGTTACTGTCAGACCAACTACAAAGCACTAATTTCCCACTAATATTTTGCCAACTATTTTGTCTTTAAGGCAATCCGATCTGAAATCGAGCTGGAAATGTTGGGAGATACAGATGGACTAAATCTTGCTTTCACTGCAATTTGTACCAATGGCACTGTGTTTCCACACCAAAAGCAATGTTCTCAAGTTAAAGTGGGAGAAACAGTAAGTAAATTCTACTTTCACATGTTTTCACACCATTTCTTATTATGAATAATTAACAGGTAGTTTTTGTAAACGTGTCTCCTACGAGGGAGCTACGCAAGCAATAATTTATCAAGCCAATCCAAAGAAAAACACATGCCGTTTTGTTCGGATCTGTGTTGAAGGACAGTCCTGTGCCATACTATACATCCCATGAGTTAAAATCCACCTCCCACAACCTGTTTTCTGTGCTCCCATCTTCAGACTGTGGTGGGTGGCAGTTAGATATGCAACTGCAATTTTAAAAAGGCAAATGCCATGCTGGGGATTATTAGGAAAGGGTCTGAAAACAAATCAGCCGGTATCATAATGTTCCTCATTTGGAAAAATGATGGTTGAGGGGTGATGTGATAGAGGTTTACAAAATTATCCACAGGATAGAGAAGGTAAAGAAATAAGTATTTTTCTCATTTTCTCATAAGTAGGGATGGGCATGAACTGGAAAAGTGGAGGTTCGTGCTTTGGGGTTTTTCAGAACCCCCAAAGCATGAACTTCCATGAACTTCTCCATTGCACAAACCGGTTCATGCTTCAGGAAGATTATGGAGGGGCCCACCCAGAAGTGAGCCACCACCCTCACCCAAATGAGCTCCAATGACATTTAAATGTCTTTGGAGTCCACTTCCAGGCATTTAAATCTTTTAACACAAAGGCTGAAAGCCATTTAAATTAACATGCAAGGTCTTGTTTCAAGCCTTGATACTCTCTTCTCCTCTGCATCCCCTCAGGTATGTGTAAGTACTCTTGCATGGCACTTCTGTTCTGGGAAAAAAGAGAATATTCTGGGGGTGAAAGAGAATGATCTGTTTTGAGGTGCCATGCATCCTTACAAAGCAGGAAGTGAAGATGGGTTTAAAGTCCTTTGTGTGAAAGTGGGAGGGGACAGCTAAAGCTTCCATCCAGAATGCTTTTTAGTCATTTCTTACCCAGTGGCATTCTGTGACATGAAGAAAACAGGTTTTAAAAGCTATTTGGGTGAGGGAGAAGGGTCACCTTCCTGCCTGCCTGCCTATGCTACACTTTAAATTTCCACATAGTCCCTCTCTCCATTTCCTAGGGATGTGGCAGGGTCTGGGTTGGGTCATAACACACAGTTGTATACCACCCTTCCTCCAACAGGATCAGAGCAGCAAGCACGGTTCTCTCTTCTCTGTTTTTTTATCCTCCCAAAAGCTCTGTGAGGTAGTCTAGGCTGACAGCGTGTTTGACCACTTCATGGCAGTGTGGGGATTTTAATTTGAACCTTGTCTAACACTACACAATAGGGTTGACAGGTCTGTCTCAGGGAATATCCGGGGACTTTGGAGATGGAGCCAGGAGACTTGGGGTAGGGGGGGGGGGGTTGTCAGAAGCAAGGTTGTGACAAGTATAATTCTACAAAGAGAGTTCTGCCCATCACATTTAAAGGGACCATACTCCTTTTAAATGCCTTCCCTCCACTGGAAATAATGGAAGATAGGGTGACCTTCTTTGGGGGCTCATAGGAATGGATCTTCTGGTCCAACCTTTTTGAAACTTGGGGGGAGGATTAGGAAAGGTTCCAGATGCTTTGCTTAAAATTTGGTGCCTCTACCTCAAAAAACAGCCCCCCTCAGAACCCCAGATACCCATGGATTGATTCTCCATTATACTCTATGGGGAACTGGTCTACATAGGGTATAATGGAGTACTGCCCAATAGACATTCAAACCCCCTGCTTTCTGATAGCCCTGAAGCAGAGCGAAGACCTCCAAACCAGAGGATCCCCTGCCTCCAACTGGGGATTGGGACCCTGCTACACAACACTGGGTGCATTTACATGGCAACCAGTTGCAGGTGGATTTTGCCATTCTTGCGCAGTAAAAATTCAGTTGCAAAGCACATTATTTAGCGTGTGTAAATACACTCACTGTCTCTCACCTTAACTCTGCTTACAGCTTGGTAATGGGAAAAGGGAAACCTTTTATGCACATAAATGTACAGAACATACAACAAAATACGTACCAAATATATATTATATATGAGCCTTTTGCCAACAAAATGTAATATAAGTTACTAAATAAATGTGAAGCAAATGCATTAATGTCTCGGGAAACTCCCGCTATCATAATTCCAATAACTTGATCCAATGTACACTGTTATTTTAAATTAACTATAGTGAAAAGACATCAGCTACTCATCACCTAGGAAATTTTTTCCATCCCAACTTGTAGCTACAAGTCAGTGATAGCTAGCAAGGAGTGCAGAACTTCTGCATGCAAGAAGAAAAGCTTCTAGAACTGAAAGGATATTTGTTGACTCAAGCTATAATAACTGCCTGCTGCCAGAGCCAGCAAAAAATATTTTTATATATTACACTTAAAGTAGCAATAAGACCATCTTAATAGGTTTCTGAGAATGCTGTCTCCCAGAGATGCCAGTCTCCAGGTGGGAACTGAGGAACCACAAGAATTACAGCTCATTTCTAGAATACAGAACAGTTTCCCTGGCCTAGAGAAAATGGAAGCTTTGGAGGGTGTCATAGCATTAGTGTGCCGCCTAAAGGTAAGTCCCCACTCTCCACAATCTGCCACTGGTTGCCCAGCCCTTGGTTTACAACCCTAGAAGAAAAGTTAATCCCCTCTTAATCCAGCACTATGATCCTGATCCAAAGTGGTTCCCTTGCTTCTTTAAAGCTTAAAGAGCCAAGATATCCAGTCTACAATGCCTTGCCTAATTTTGCCTTGAATGCTGGGATTTGGCAATGCAATTTTTAAAATAGAACATCTAGAAAAATCACAAGGACCACAGCATAAACTAAAAGTAGGAAATGCTCTGAGCTTAGGAAAACATGAAATGGCTGGGCATTGCAACCTTTCCCCTCCCCACCTCCACACACACACCCTGGTCTACTCAGATTAGCAACGGCTCTCCAGTGTAATATCCCCCTTTGGCTGTGGGTTCCGAGGTTAGAGTACTTACTAGGAACTAGTTCTCAGATCCATTCAGCAGAGACAAACTGGCTGCAAGGACACAACTCCAAGAAGCAGCAGCTTAAGCTGGCCATAGGAATGCTGGAAAATGAAACTGAGCTCCACTCCATTGAAACATATTGCAGCACAGATAAAGTTGCAAAGAAAACATGGAGTTGGTTTTCCATTAAGGTCTCTGGGCCCAGACAGACTTTAATGGAAACCCCATTCTGCATTTTCTTTGTAGCTTTGCAAGCTCAGAAAAGCTTCTTGCTGAAGCCAGCAAAGACAAGGCAGAAAGAGCTGGGAACTTTGGCAGCCCTGGAGCTTGAAAGGATGAGGACAGGAGGGGGAGAAAAGAGCCATGGGTCTGATTAAAGCCCTGGGTGGGATGGTTCTTTCCTGCAGGCTGGACATATGATACCCCTGTGGTAAATATTATTTCCACCTTACAAAAGGGCATGGGGGATGGGCTTATCCTTGACACAAATCACTGTTATTCAGGGCTGTTTTTTAAGCAGGAACACACAGGAATGCAGTTCCGGCTGGCTTGGTGTCAGGGAGTGTGGCCTAATATGCAAATAAGTTCCTGCTGGGTGTTTTCTGCAAAAAAATCCCTTCGCAAAACAATGGTGCCATTAGGGGGTGTGGCCTAATGTGCAAATGAATTCCTGCTGGACTTTTTCTACCAAAAAAGCTCTGCTGTTATTTATAGAGACAAGAAGCCCAATCACAAACATTCAACAGAGGATCTTCAGACATTGGATTAAGCTGGAATTGTTTTGAATATAATACATATAATTTTCTGACTTCCAAATTATAATTCCTCCTCTTAAGAAGTATTAACTTACACATTGGTTACCAAATACAACAATTTTTAAAATTATGAAACAGAACAACTTCCTCAAGTTTTCCATGTGTCACTCCTCAGAACTACCAGTGTTTCCTGCCTACTGAGTGCATTTGTTTAGTGTTTAAACAATCACCTTTGTAGTCCTTGATCTCACCACTCTGATTTAATTCACATTTTTTTTTAGTTTAGATTTTTAATTTTTATTTTTCTTTGTCTGCATCTTGTGTAGGGAGGCACAGACTGAACCATGGGCCTACTTTTTTCATAGACCAGGGCCCAGTTCATTATCTATATGAGTCTAGTGTGTGCCATCCCACCAAAACAAATTTTGCATGACCCCCTCCCCCCCCCGCAGGAGGTTCATAAGGTCTGTGCCAGTGGGGCTTGCAAAAGCAATTTAAATGGAATGCATTCTCTTTGAATGGTTTTTGCAAAGTTTCACAGCATGCAAGTGAAGGTTGAGTGGCAACTTAGGCTTCCCAACCCCCCCACCCTGGCGGGGGACCCCTGGATTTGCAGCCTCCTCCCCCACTCTCCAAAAATCTGGAAGCGGGGGGAGGGACAGCGCTTCCCCCTCACAGCGCCCGCCGCCGCCACCACCAGCGCCACCAGCCCGGACACAGGCACAGGCAGCAGCCGCCGTCATTGGCCTGAGCTACAGGCTGCCTGAGGAGAGCGGCAGAGGGTCTCCACTCCCTCCATCTCACCAGCCCCCAGTCACTCTACAATTCATCCTCCAGTATGAACTACAGACCCCAGCATGCTGCGCAACTTTAAGTCACGCCGGTCTATCTTGCGCCACCATAATCCACTTCAGACCACACTGGATGGATCACACCCCAGACTTCCTTGAGCCAACCCGCCCTTACCCCCTGCCTAGATGCATTCTGGGACTCGTAGGTCTGCGCTTCCCGACAAAGTTTCTCTCTTCTGTCGCCCATGAAGGAGGAAAAGTTTCCACACTCCTGTCACTTGCTGGGCTGGGCAGTTGCTAAGGGCAGCCGCGCGCCGACCAATAGCAAAGGTGCTCTCCAGAGCGGGAGGCGCGAAGAGCAGCTTGACGGGCCAATGGCGCGCTTGGCAGGGACCTTGAGGGCAGAGCGCGAGTCTCCTTGAGCCCCGTGCTGCTTTGCAGCGTAGTCGGGTGCTGCAGGTGACCGGCCGACCAACCTCAGGGCGATGGGAGGCAGCGGTAGCGCTTCGCAGAGAGTCACCTTTGAGGCGGAGGAGAACAACAACGTGACAGTGCTGAAGGGCATGCGGGTGAGCAGTGGGGAGGCTCCCCTTCAGCGCCTCCTGTCCCCTTTGGGTTGCCAATCCCCAGGTGGGGGCAGGGGATCCCCAAGGTTTGGAACCCCCTCTCCCCACGTCAGGGTCATCAGAAAGTGGGGGGGGAAGGGAACGGTCTGCTGGGCACTCATTATTCCCTATGGAGACTGATTCCCATAGGGTATAATGGAGAAGGATCTGTGGGGGTCTGGGGCTATGCTTGTCACAGCCTTGATCTTGGCTCCACCCCAATGTCTCCTGGCTCCACCCCCAAAGTCTCCTGGCTCCACCCCCAAAGTCCCCAGATATTTCTTGAATTGGACTTGGCAACCCTATGGCAGCTTCACCCATCCAGAAGTGGGTGAAGTTGCCACTCAGCCTTCATGCACTGTGCAGCTTTGCAAAAGTCATTTTAAGGGACCTTTAAATGGCTTTGTAGCAGCAGAAGTCATTCCCTTTAAATGGCTTTGTAGCAGCATCAGAAACCAAACAGACCATAACCCTGTCCATCAAACATGGAGGTTTGTGGTCTGGGAGTTCATAAACCTTGAACAGCCATTTTTCCAAACCATGCCCATCCCTAAACCTGTGTGCCAAAAGTCAACAGTGATTAAATACATATATTGCTCCCAATGGCTATACACAATAAATTTTTGACTGACATATATTGCTAATTTTCTCCTCTTAGGTGACTTTCAATGTGACATTGAGTCTCTCTGCTTGTGAGAAAAGTAGAAGGAAGATCATAATCAGGCCTGTTGGTTTGAGTGAAGCTGTGGAAATTGAACTTCAGCCAGAATGCAGCTGTAATTGTCAGAAGGAAGCTGAGACCAACAGTTCCATGTGCAGTGGGAGTGGCTCTCTGGAGTGTGGAGTGTGTGCTTGCAACCCTGGTTACATGGGTCCTCAATGCACATGTGGTGAAAATGACTCTCCGAGTTCAGATTTCTGTAGACATTCTCCAGAGCAGAGCTCTTGTAGTGGCAGAGGCGACTGCTATTGTGGACAGTGCATTTGCCACCTATCAGCATATGGACGTATTTATGGGCCATACTGTGAATGTGACAACTTCTCGTGTGTGAGATTTAGAGGACTGCTTTGTGGAGGTAGGTCACTTTATTTGTATTTTTTTTTAAATGTAAATGTATCTCATCATAGCAGTTCAGAATGTAAGTTGTATGGGTTAGGAGTGATGACCTTCTCCCCAGGCATCCGAAGAAGAGAAAGGAATTGACAGACACAGCTCTTCCTTACCACCATCAGCCTCTTTTCAAATCCTCCCCCTCTTTCTGCTTCTTAAAGGCAGTTCTAGAAGTATGTGCCTCTTCTACATCATCTTGTTCATAAGTACATATGAACATATGAAGCTGCCTTCCACTGAATCAGACCCTTGGTCCATCAAAGTCAGTATTGTCTTCTCAGACTGGCAGCGGCTCTCCAGGGTCTCAAGCTGAGGTTTTTAGTAATTAGTAATTGTTCATATTATTATTAAGAATGTAGCACATAAGGCACCTATCATACTTCTTTCAACCCTATCTTTTTAGTCTCTCCTTTAAGGTTACCAAACTGCAATTGGGGTCTCAAGTTCCCCTAGCATTATGGCTGATTGCTAGACTACAGAGATCAGTTTGATGTACCACAATCCTCCCCTCCCCCATCTCTGTCCTCCCCAGGCATTACCCTCAAATCTCCATGAGTTTCCCAAACTGGAGCTGGCAACTAGGGTTACCAATCCCCAGGTGGGGGCAGGGGATCCCCGATTTGGAGGCCCTCCTCCCGCTTCAGAGTCATCAGAAAGTGGTGGGGGGGAAATGTCTGCTGGGCACTCCATTATTCCCTATGGAGACTGATTACCATAGGGAATAATGGAGAATTGATCCACGGGTATCTGGAGCTCTGGGGGGGGGCTGTTTTTTGAGGTAGAGGCACCAAATTTTCTGCATAGCATCCAGTATCTCTCCTCAAAACACCCCCCACGTTTCAAAATGTTTGGACCAGGAGGTCCAATTCTATGAGCCCCAAAAGAAGGTGCCCCTATCTACTTAATTATTTCCAATGGAGGGAAGGCATTTAAAAGGTGTGCAGTCCCTTTAAATGTGATGACCAGAACTCCCTTTGGAGTTCAATTATGCTTGTCACAATCTTTCTCCTAGCTCCACCCCCAAAGTCTCCTGACTCCACCCCCAAAGTCCCCAGATATTTCTTGAATTGGACCTGGCAACCGTACCTTCCTCTCACTTTGTTACTTTGTTAACATTAGCTTAAGAAAGAGTTTTGTCAAACTCAAAATCCAGTTTATTTCCTTGTGGTATTGATACATGATACTTTTTCTGTTTGGATTTTGTCAAATAATGTATCTTCTTGGGCAACTAATTTTATAATTGTTTGCAAGGATAAAGGCCAATGTTCTCTCTAAGCTGCAGAGTCTCGTGAGCAAATATTCTACTTTGTGATGAGCTACTGGTATTAAAGTTTTGAGCTACTGGCATAATGGTCGTGAGCTACTGCATAAATTATTGTGCTCTGGCCATTTTTCCTGAGCTAAGACAAAAAGATGTGAGCTGGAGGCTAAAAATTTGTGAGCTAGCTCATGCAAACTCAGCTAAGAGGGAACACTGGTAAAGGTAACAGTTAAACAATCTGGAGGCCTCGTATATGAGAGAGGGATTGGGGACATCTGTGTCTTGGAAGGGACTAAGATAGAAATAATATGTAGTTTCTTTGGTTTTCTTCAGGCAATGGAGACTGTGACTGCAGTGAATGTATCTGCCACAGTGGCTGGACGGGTGAATACTGCAACTGTACTACTGACACTGAAGCATGTATTTCGGATGATGGCACTATGTGCAGTGGGAGAGGCAAATGCGTTTGTGGAAAATGTGTGTGCTCAAATCCTGGAGTTTCAGGCAGCACTTGTGAAAAATATACTACTTATGTTGATCCTTGTAATTCCAAAAGGTGAATGAATGTTCTAAGGAATACATATATATTTTGTTTGTCTTATGTTTAAAGGCCTAGTAATATTTTAGGGAAGCTCAGTTCGGTTTATTCCCCCTCCCTCTATTCTCCCTCTCTATTTTCTATGCAAATAGTATCTTTTCCCATAAATATTTTACACACTGAGCCATATAAACTTCTGCTATGTCTTCCATATGTGTACCTCACTTTCTCAACTCTTAAATGGAACGTGATGGGTTGATAACAACTTTTTTTTTTTTACTTGGCTAGATTATCAGTTGCACTCTTCTCCGTATTTAGCATTTAACACAGCAGGGTTGCTGCGAAGACAATTGCTCAGAAAGAAGTGAACAGTTCTTTCCAAATGTTAAAATTAGGTTTATAACACTTTTCGGTTATGTAAATAGTAATATTGAAAGTGGGTTATGATTTACTGTAACAGCAAAAAAGAAACAGCACTTACGTGTATGATCAAAAGACTATAAAACATAAATACTATAGCATGACTGCATTTTGCATGATTATGTTGTATAATGTGATAGGCAACCTTGAGCTGCATTCCCACACAAAACCATTTTGCTTGGCACTCAGAACCAGCTCTCCACCCAAGAAACATAGGTACTGATAGCAATATGCTGCCTATTTAGGTTAAAAGTAAGAGTAATTTTTCTCAAAGTGGTGTATGGCCAACCTCCGTACAAATTAAGGCTGTATCCATAGATGGCTGGCAAGTACACTATCATGCACTAGAAGCAATCATTAACAATGGTATTTTCTTCTCCACACAAGGTAATCAAGTTGTGAATGACTGCTATAGGGAGAGATCTTAGCAGGTCTACTGAGTAGAAAGTCCATTTTCTTCTTAGAATTGAAGCCATAGAGCGACAAGTCTCCAGTGCTCAGCCCAAAACTCCAAGAGGAATCAGCCCTGCCTTTCCCCTTAATACTTTGATCTGAGCATTTGATCGGCAAAGTTGGTCTTTGGGTGCAATCACACGAGAGATTTGGCCCAACCTAGCTATGCCTCCACATGCACACACCTGCCCCCCCACCCCGAGTCCTGCCCATACCTACCTTGTCTTAGGACAGGCTGGTATCAGATTAAATAGCTATTGGGAAGTTCCCTCTAAAACATATGCAGGGCACGTTTCCTGGATGTCAGAATGGCCAGGGCATGCGATGCACCTGCCCCACACTCACACAAGCAGTCTGAATGCTCCTCTTGTGTGAGTGCAGCCCATGCCTCTCCTGGCAACAGGGCGGGGGCTGTGTGAATGCCATGGCGTGGATCAAAGAGAACTGGCTTTTTCAGAGCTGGGATACCGCCATGCCAAATCTCTCATGTGATCACAATCACAGTCAGCAACTATCACTGCAATACCATGATCTGCAATAATTAGGCAATGACTCAAATAATGATGTTTTGTGAGCCAATCAGTCATTGTGCCTTGTATGAAACATGTTTGCTGGAATCGTTACTCATAGAGTGAAGCTGAACAGCTTGAACTCTACTTGAATTTGAACTTCCACACAACTTATTGAGGTATTAGTCATTTTTTCTAGTACATGGTATGAAAATAACTTTCTTATATTAATGCCATTGATTATTTTCCTTTACTAGGGAGCCGGAGCTGGCTTCTATCTCAGATGAATCATTCAGTACCTTTCTACTAACTTATGCGGATATTAGAACAATTCATAGTTTTGTTTATCTTTTAGGCATTCGGTGAATTAAATTATGCTGTTCCAGAGTCACTTAAATCCCTTTTTTTTTTACTGACAAATATAACATACATAATATCTTAGTGAGATCTATTAAGAGAACCATACAATTTTCTTGAAAACACTATGGCATTATTCCAGTGATGTTACACTTGAGTAAATTAGGTTTGATGCTAAGTAAATCAGAAGCTATGTTCCATAAGGAAAATTAGGTGCAGTTAACCCCTTTCATTTCCAGTGGGACTTAAGTAGGCAGAAATGTGGGAAAGATTATCAATGTAATCCTAAAAACACTTTCCTGGGAGTAGAACATACTAGGAATTGGAGTAGATCAGCTTATGATTGCTCTCTGTGGGTGCAATGAAATTTGGAAGAAATATATTCCACTTTAGCTACCTTCGGTTTCATTGAAGACTTCTGTATAAACCAGTTAATAATACAAAAATATAATGCAAATTAAAAACGGGTGTTATTTTCCTATAACCACATTCATGAATGATGTTGCCATGAGTTTGTTTTATATCTAATGGGAGCCTGGAGAGACAGAAAGAACATAGAACATCTGGACCACACAACATTTATTCTGCTTCTTAAATACAGTTCATGTATTTAAGATCTTTTGCAAAATACTTCTTAAAGATGGAGACTGCATATTTATTCTCTCTTTGTTCCTGCGGCCTTATAACTGAGATTGATGAGCTGTTGGATCATTTTTCACAGGAGCTGTGTAGAATGTTATTTAGCTACTAATGATAAGTCACAGGAAGAATGCACTGAAAAATGTAAACTGGTTGATGTGACCATCAGCAGCAATGAAGGTTAGTATATTTATTTATTTATTGCTCTGGCTATGATAATTTAGATTTTTTTAAAAAAATGAAGCCTTGAAACATTTCTTAATATCTCGTCAGATTGTTGAGCATTCATTTGGTCCACCCCACACAGACTTATTCTTTGCTTAGTATGTTAGTTAGAAAACTGCATGTGTGTCCCATGTACAACCCAAAGATTAAATTAAGAGCCTGAATTTGTATTATTTCTTTGATAACTTTTTGAGTTGCTTTAGCTTGCTTCATATTCGTGCTTAAACTGATATACAAATATAAGAATACACATTAGAAATATAAAGCATGAAATCTATTAAAACAATGAAAAGCACAAGCTGTAGCAAGGGAACTACACCCTCCCACATCCCTCAGAAAGTCCTTAATCTATAAATATCCTGAGTAGTAGTGCTAAATTCTGGCCACAAAACAATTAAGCTGCAACTCAGAAGTAGGGATGCCAATTTTTACTGGTCCTGTTTCTGTCTCTAATGGCTGCCCAACAAATAGAAATTAACCCAGCTCTGAATCTGTTCCTGTTATTTTCTTCCATGTCGTAAAAGTATTACTTGTTTCATAGCATTACTGACTCTTATTTTGGACATACATTTTTTTTTCACCAAGAGAAAAGGCTATCTTGCCTATTACACCTCATTTTTGTTGAAGTGCACCTATATGGAATACCTGAACACCTTTTTCTAGAGGTCTCCCGGCAATCTTACTACTTTGGCATATTTCCACATTTCAAGAACTATGCCACCTGCTTAGAAGCATAAGTAGTAATTCTGGATCAGCTGGAATCCCTGTGGTCATGTTAATGGATATTCTGGCCACTGGACTGGAAAAAGAACATATTCTGATTCCTCTTCTACCGCTTTCTCTATTTTGACCAATATCTCATAGATACAAGGATCTCCAGGCCATTCCATACTCACAGGTTGGTAATAGTATATATATTGCAGGTAGTTGTACCTCCAAGGAGACCACCAGTTACACCAGGAGTGTCCTATAAATGTTCGACAGAAGGGTATATAGCCATCGCACTTAGGTCAGTAAGAACAACTCTGTTTCTGTTGCTAACAACTGTGAACACAAAACATTACTGTTATGCAGTCAAGGATGCTATTAATGCTGCACAGACATGACCTCATCTTTATATCAGACAGATATAATAAAGTTATTAAAAATTCTATGTACTTAGCATGTTAAAGATGGCTGCCCAGAATTACTAAGAGATATATACCAAAGGCATCACAAATATAAGCACATCTTCAGTGGTATTTATAGTCTGTTCCAATGTCATTATTAAAAACAAAATATTTAACAATATTGTTTTTGAAGGTCAAGGTATATCTGGGTGAAGGAGGGACATGTATCAAGTTTTAAATATCGTGTTCTAGATTTCTTTTGTATGCCTAAATAAAGACAATGGTTAGTTTTAAAATTTAAAATGTTACAAAGTTTAAATGTTACAACATTTAAAATATTATACCAACTAATATTTGTTTAACAGACTTTAGATTTGCTTATGAATCTAGTTTGCTGTCTTGTGGTTACCTGCAACCTTCTTCCTAATTTCTGGGAAGCTAAGGGCACTGCTTTGGTCATTTTAATTTGCTTCCTAGATACAATATTAATAAGGATGGTGGCCAGGATTTGTTCTTTGAGTAATACCAACTTTGTGGCATGCTCTGCTAGAAAGAACCATCTAGATAACATCCTTACTTTTCTTCCCAAAGCATTTGAAAACACTTACTCCTATTATCTCTGCTATTTGCTGACCTGTTTAATTTTTATCTTTTATTTCATGGTCTTCAAGTATTTTATATTTTATGTAGGTTACAGTGAATATTCTATAGAGTAATTACTAATGATGATAATGATTGGAGAAATAATGGGTTTAATCCAATGCTTTCCTGTGATGAAGGTTTTAAATTTTTTTATTTTATTGTTGTTTTAAAAACCCCACATGTGAAACCCCAGTGCATAAAATTACAATAGTTACTCAAGTTAAACATTAATAGATATCAGAAAGAAGAACATCAACCTAACTTTCATATAGTGAATACAAGAAAAGTAAAGCGATACAGTTTACAACGATATCAAATCAAATCAGCTAAACATTCATCATTTGCATAAATGGACTCCAAATCTCATTAAAACGACACATTTGTCTACGACCAGAAAACGATATTTTTTCAAAAGCTGCAAGTTTCAATAAGTCATCTTCCCAAAGAAGAATTGGAATTACATCATTTTGTTTCCAGTGTTTAAGAATTTGGCGTTTTGCTATCAACAGAGCCCTTCCTAACCATAATTTTTGCCCCTTCTTTAATTTCCATTCTTTCGGAAAAAAGTTTAGTATTAAGTGACTATCTTGCCATGGTAGTTGACGTTTAATTGTATCCTTTATTTTCAATAACACCTGTTGCCAAAAATTCTGAATCACCTCACAGTTAAATAGCATATGTGTAAGATTCGCCTCTCTACTCTTACATCTCCAACACTCTGCTGAGGATAGCATTGCTCTCTTAAACATACGAAGTGGGGTCCAATAAACTCTATGCAATACTTTCTGTTGTATAGTTATCAACCTGATGTCCAGAGTGGACTTCCTAATTTTATTACAACAATCTTCCCATTGGTCCAAGTTCACGTGACATTGAACCTCTAGATTCCATTTTTGATTTAGTGCAGATAGGTCGGGTATTGTAATCTCCTTCAGTATATTATACAACACTAAATTGGATTTCTTCTGCTCAAATGCCTCAGACAGTTGACCAAACAATGGCGGGCACTGTGATGCCGCCAACGCATCAGGCCCGAACACAGTTCGCAAGGCTTGTTTCATTTGCATAAAATTCCACTGATATAATGGTAAAGATGTTATTTGAGTTGGAAGTTCATAGTGTGCAATAAACTCATCCTCTTGATTTTTTAACTGATCCAAAGAAACAATACCGGCGTGCATTCACCGAAGCCAAAAAAACGGCTTATTGCCTATCTTAATTAAAGGATTGCCCCACAAAGAGGCTTTTTCATGCGAGAAAGGGTCAGCGTTAACCAGTTTCAGTGTCAGCTCCCATACTTTTCTAGCTGAAGTAATTGATCTCAGTGGGTGTTTTATCACAGAGAACGTCGAACCTAGTGCATAGCATCCCTCCAATGGAAATATCATTGCGCCCTCAAGCGATGCCCAGGTCGGTGCGTTATCCAAGCTGACAAGATTCCACCATTTAACTGCAGCTAATAAAAGGGCTCTGTGATATAATAACAGGTTCGGAACCCCAAAACCACCTTCCTTCACCTCTCTCTGAAGCTTAAGCATAGAGATCTTAGGTCGACTGGAGCCCCAAATAAACTTAGATAAGATCCCATCGATTTTATTGAACCATTTCTTAGGGATTAGAATAGGAATGCCTCTCAAAATATAAATTAATTTTGGAAATATGCACATTTTTAAAGTATTAATTTTCCCCCATAATGACAGGGTCAAGCCCTTCCACCTTTCTAGATCTGTCGTTATATTGGTTAATACCCTATCTAAATTAATCTTAACTAGCTGCGATAGATCGTTGGGCAAAAAAAGGCCTAAATATTTCACCTGCCCTGTTGTAACTGCTAACTGGAAAGAGCTATAATCTAAACTTCCACGCCCTAATGGCATCAGCTCAGATTTAGACCAGTTTATTTTATACCCAGCTAACTTGCCGAAATTGTCAATTATTGTCATTACAGCTGGGATAGAATGCTCAGGGTTCGACACAAACAGCAATAGATCATCTGCGTATAAAGCAAGTTTATATTCCAAACTCTTAAATTTAATCCCTATGACGTCCTTAGATTTTCTAATGGCTGCCACTAAAGGTTCAATACACAAATTGAAAATAAGAGGTGAGAGAGGACACCCCTGTCTCACACCGCGATTTAATCGAATAGGAGGTGATAAATTATCATTAATTTTTAATCGGGATGATGGATTATGATATAGTAATTTAATCCATTTTATCAATGATTGAGGAAAATTCAAATGTGATAAAACCGAAAAAATAAAGTTCTTATGGATTGAATCGAACGCTTTTTCAGCATCCAAAGAGATTAGTGCTGAGTTTTCCATAGAATCTCTTTGCAGATCAATTATGTCTAATGCCAACCGGATATTGTCTTGCCCATTTCTGCCGTACATAAATCCTGTTTGGTCTTTGTGTATCAAAGATCCCGCTACTCTCTTAACCCGATTAGCCAAAATTATTGCTAAGATTTTTATATCAAGATTAATTAGAGAAATTGGTCTGTAACTAGTACATTCCAACCGATCTTTATTGGGTTTCGGGATCACGATTATCAAAGACTCATTCATTACTTCTGGTATAGAGTCATTTTGATACCAAGAGTTATATAACTGATGTAACTTAGGAATCAGCACATCCTGAAATTCAAGGTACCATTCAGATATAAAACCATCTGGGCCAGGGGCTGTACGGCGTTTTAAAGAATCAATTGCGACCTTAATCTCTAGACTAGTTATTTTTTGCGCAAGATCCACTTTTTGTTCACTATTTAATTTACTTAGTTCTACCCATTTCAGAAAGCTAGATATTTGTGACTCTTCTGCTATCTGTGGGATATTATATAATTGTTGATAGAACTCAAAGAAAGAATTAACAATCTCCTGTGAATCTATGCAGATCTTATTCTGTCTATTTTTAATCGCAATGATTTTTTTATCAGCTTTTTCCCTTTTTAATTTATTTGATAATATTCTTCCTATTCTATCACCTGACTCCCAGTGCTGATGACGAGATTTGTACATGATTTGCTCAAGTGTATGATATTTTAATAAATTAATTTGATAATTCAAATTTTGAATCAATTTATAGGATAGCACATTTGGGCTTTGATACATTATTGTCCAAGCCTGAGTTAACTCATTCTCCAGAGATACAAGCCGCTCTTCGCTTGTTCTTTTTTTATGTGCAGTATAGGCAATAACTTTCCCACGGATCACTGCTTTAAATGCTTCCCATTCTATAGATCTAGAAGATGACGAGCCTTCATTTATCTCAAAGAACTCATTGATTTCACTTCGCATTTGTGATACAAATGTGTCATCCGCTAACAAAGTAGCATTAAAGCACCAAGCTGTTTTTGGTTTTTCTTGAAGAGCCAAGTGAATATCTAACAGGACCATATTGTGGTCAGAGATTGTTGAATGGATTATCTCGCAAGTATTCACCTTTGAAATTAAATCGGGAGATAACAAGAAGAAATCAAGTCTAGACATCAGGTTATGAACCCTTGAATAAAATGTGTATTCCCTGAGTGTAGGATGTAACAATCTCCATATATCAGTCAACCTCAAATCCTTCATATAGCCACCCAACACTGCTCTAACTTGTGGGAGTCTATTTATATTAGCGTCGCTCCTATCCAGAAGCGGGTCCATAGTTACGTTGAAGTCACCACCAAAAACAATGTCATCCCACTCCATATTCTGGATACTTTCTCCTATTTTATGAAGAACAGCAGGTTGATCACGGTTTGAACCATATATTGAAATCAATAAAACCTTTTTTCCATACATATGAGTATGCAACACAATATATCTTCCTTCTGGATCTGAGATGACTTGTTGAACTGACACATTAGCAATCTTGCGTATTAGAATTGCCACACCACGTGAATTAATATTATAATCGGTGGAATAAACCTGAGTTCCTTTCTCCTGACAGAACCAACTACATTCCGAACTTAAGGTATGGGTTTCTTGAATAAATATTATCCCTACACCCATGGACTTACACGTTTGCCAGAGCAACATTCTCTTTTTTGTAGTCCTAGCGCCATGTATATTAACCGTTAGAATCTTTACCATCTTAAATCACCCTTATTCTTAATTATGAAACATGTAAACAAAGAAACAATACTTTCAACTTAATCTTGTATATACCATAAATTATAATATTAGATGAGTGCCTTCTTTCTTGTTTCTGTCCATTTCTAGAACTTAAAGCTAACCATATAGTGTTTAAGCCTATCAATTTCATTTTGTTTAATACATGTGTGTTTTTCCCCCCCACCCCTGACCCACCCCTGTGATACTCCCAAGGACTTCCGATTATATGGGGTGCTTCCGGGATCTCTGCCACTCCCTACCCCCTTAGAGAAGTATCTATAAAACCTCCAGCTGTTTAGCTGTTTTTTGCTGCCCAACTCATACACAGAAAAACAGTTCACACCATATATATGTATATTTCCCCGCTACTAGATCTGCCACACTCCATTTTAAATTAGAAATCTGCTTTCATAAATACCCATTTTCTTTTACCCAACCGGCAACTTAAATGCTTAATTAATTTAATTCATTTGCCCTCCACATATATATACATATAACAGTTTTTACACTTAATAACAAATCCCTAGAGACTCAGAAACTCAAATAATTAATAGATTAATAAATTAATAAATGAATTAATACTCTCATTAGTTAGACTAAGGACATGTTAAGACTGGTCCTTAATCTGTTGCAGGTACTTTTCTGCTTTTCTAGGACTGGAGAAGCGCCTAGTCTCTTCTGCATGTGTGATTGATAGGACTGCTGGGAAGCCCAGATAATATTCCAGTCGCAACTGACGGGCCATGTCCTTCGCTAGTTTGAATCTTTTCCTGGCCTCCACAATATGTTTTGCATAATCAGGAAAGATCATAATTTTCCGTTCATTTGCCCCCCAGCACAGAGGCTCCTTAGCAGTATACTGTCAAAACTTAGCCAAAATATCGTCTCGGGTTGTAATTTTGAGAAATTGGACTGAAATAACTTGTATTCCCTCCCCCTCACGATGGGGGGAGAAGAATCTATTTACTTTTTCAATGTCCAAGGGGTATGCTTGGTCCAACTTGAAGACTTGCCTGAAAAAAAGGTCCATGAAGTCTACCCACTCGGCGTTGGTTCTTGCCTCCACACCAATCAACCCGAGTACCTTGAGAGAACGGCGCCTCAGTGCAGAGTCAAATTGATCCACCCGACTAGTTAATGAGGCAATTTTTTCATTGCATGATGTCTCGTGGGTGGCAAGTCTTTCCTCCACTTCAATGCATTTGGCACTCACTGACTGGAATTTTTCTTGCATGGCAGAAAGTTCAATTTTTAGCTCTCTGATATCAGCTCGAAGCTGTGTAATATAGACTGGTATATCTTTCAAAGGCTTGAGTTCTTGCCGCATAGTTTCTAACATGGCCGCTAATGAGTCAAGTGTAGCAGAAGGAGCTTCAGCCGCCTCCCCAGGCTTATCTTTGTTGTTTTTCCCCATTCTGGCTGCGCTCCTAGTTCCAGACGCCACCTTTCCAAGTTCTTTCCAGGTTCTTCTCAAAACCAAGAACAGAAACAGAAACAGCCACCTCACTGGGTCTTAACTCCAACAAGGACGAGTCAAACAGCACAAACGGCCAGCTCAGAACACAGGAGCACAGAAGCACCAGAGGAAATTTAACAGCTCACAACTTAAACAGGTTGCCAGGCGGCTATAAATCACCAAATAAGCGCAACTAGGCACTTAAGCAATTCATCACTTGTAAACTGTGAGCAAAAAAGTTCAATGTTTTCTTTTCGGGCAGTACAGCTGGAGAAAGCTTTAAACTTTACCGGAGCAGGGAGTAGACGCGTCCTTCTCAGCCCGCCATAGACCGGAAGTCCTGTGATGAAGGTTATGTTAAAGGAAGAACTTCTCTAGCTGAAGATTCCTTGTGGTATTAGTGCAAAGGGTCCCTTCTGCTACGTAACGAGTTTTCTACTGGAGAAGACCAAATTAGTTCTTTCTTTTATAGACAATTCCACACAGAAGGAACTACTGGAACTAACCCACCTTTCCCCCCAAAGCTTGCACAATACATTTTCCTTCAGTTACATATGTAGAGAGAAAACTAATTTTGGAAACAGGTAGTATTTTCCTCAAGTAAAAATTTAATTTTCGTAATCAGTTTGACTTCTGTTCCCTGCTCCAAAAATTAACTGATACAGACTCTGAAAAATAATTATATCTTAACTAATGTTCTATCAAAAACTTTATTAGAACACTAAATTTTATGAGACATAATATTTTCAGAAGTCTTTATAATGTAACTAACTATTTTCTGTGGAATTACCCTAGTAAGGCACCTTCCTGAGTTTAGCTATAGATTTCACAGGAACTTTCAGTGATGGCTGCTATCTGAAAAGGAGTTTGTGAGCCGGAGCCTCAGACAAGACATTGTGGCTCTGGTATTCCTAGCATTAGAGCCAGCAGTTTCAGATTCCATATGGCCTTCTCGTTTCCTTTTTGTAGTCTATTATGGTTTCCTCTCATATACACCACCCCTTAAACGGCCTCTTGAATAAACATCAAAGATTCTCTACCTGGGAAAGTTCAATGAAAAGTTTTCTTTGCAGAACTACATCCAATTCAGTGAAAAACTAAAACTGGGAAGTTTGTCATCCTTCATTCCTTTTTATCTATAATTTGCCAAATAATATCATGATTATCCAGTGGTTCTCATTTTAATTCCAAAAGTATATTTAATTATTATGAGAATCCACGTAGCATTTCCCTTTTTAACAGCATTTTGGACTCAATAAGCGGCAGATCTTTTGAAAGGGATCAGTATCCATTTTATGTGGGAATATGCGACATTGAAACACGGTCTAGACATTCTAAGAGTACCAAAAAGACAAAGAGAACATATAGTTTACTTTGTACTATAATCACGGCTATTATATTCCTTAGACAGCAATGACAACTCTTTTGGAAGTATTTCTAATTCATTGAATTTCAAATTACTGCAGACTTGATGGGTACTCTTGATGGTCAACATAGATTGACAACACCTGGACCTTCTCATCTGAAACTTAAGTACAAAGTCTAACAAAAAACCAAAACAAAACCCTGAGGCAAACCCTTTTAGGGATAGAAATTCTTTTAGGTATTTTACCTCTCCCTCCCCCTGCCACCTTTTACTGTCTGTTGAACACAAACCCCATGTTATAAATCCTTTCATCTTCATGGTTACTGCTTGATGAATTGAGCTTGACCTACAGGATGGGTTTCTTCCTCCTTCACAGATAGCATGAAAGATAAATCTGTCCAGTGTTTGTTACAAGGGGAGAATGAATGTGTTATCACATTTGTAATGGAAGATGATGAACAAGGAAAAACAACCATTCACAGCATAACCCAGAAAGGTAGGTTGCTTGGCCTTGGTAAATAATCTCTTATATACTCTACCAACATGCAACAGTCAGGCTGATGTGTTCCATGTTATCTGATCTTAAATTTTAGAGGCAAAACACTCCTGAAATAGTTGTTTTTGTAACCCTTCATGAACAAGAGTGAATAACTTGCATTGGATTTCCACAGATGCAGGGGAGGATTTTCAACAATTTTCTTCTGCTGTGGAAGACCTCTGATTCCTCCCATCCCCTAGGAGCAGCATTTGGTAGAAGGGATATTGGGTTACCACAGGATGGAGAAATCACCAACTTCCCCCCCACCACCACCACCACATAATGCACATAGAAATTCCAGGTGTGATCCAAGCCAAGTGAGGTAGTGGTTAGTATGTCAGATTAGGATCCAGAAACCTGGGTTTGAACTCCTCCATCAAGGTCAGCCCAAGGATCTATGGTGCCCAAGGCAAATTAATTTGCCACTCATCTGGGGGACCATGAGAAAGCTGCTGCAGGCCTTCCTTTTTCCCCCACAGCAAGGGCTGTGGCTTGCTATGGCACTCTCTCTCTCAAACTGAACTGACTGGGAAGCAAAAATGCCCACCTCCGGCTCACCCCCATGGCTGGTGTGTGGGTGTAGGCCAAGTAGGCAGCCGCCTAGGGTGCTACACACTCAGCGTGTGTGCTCCTTGAAGCCTGCCTTCCCCAATGGAAAGCGGGTTCCATGGAGCGCAAATGCTGCCCCACTAGTTTTGCGTTCCCCAGGACTGTTACAGACCCAGGAGACACGAAAGCCGATGGCGCTTGCCCAATGTGCCCCTCGGAGCCCAGCGGGGATAAATTAACCAATTGTAAAAGCTGAAGAAGAGCCAATTACAGTTTCTAAAAATTGGCTCCTGTTGAAGTTGTATCTGCCACTCATCCTTCCTACTCTGCTTTAATAGAGCCATGGGGTGGGAGCCGTAGCTCAGTGGTAGAGCATCTTTCTCGCATGCACAAGGTCTTGTCCCTGGCACCTCCGACTAAAAGGATGAAGTAGAAATGGTCGTGTGAAGTTGTCCCTGGCATGTCCAGCTAAAAAAGATCAAGTAGTATTTTCACAATTGTTATTGCTAATTTTTTTTAAAAAAAAAAATTAAAATTTAATCAATTTAATAAAAAAAACCCCTGTAAATTAAAAATGTAAATAGTTTCAAGTTTCTTCATTTCTCCTACAATTCTCTGTTGTTGTTTTTTAATTTCTGGAGAAGGCTCTAGTGGGCAGCCCGCCTAGGGCACCAAAAACCCTAGTACCAGCCCTGCTCACCCCTGCCCTTTCTCCCCAGCAGAGGGAGGTGAGAAGAACAAAGAAAGCCTACATTTCCCAATGTAAGGCAGTAGAGTGAGAAGGGGCAGTCTCAATGCAAGCTGCCAGCTGGGGCTGGGGTTATCACCCAGATCTGCTGTTTGCTGTGCCAGACCCTGATGTAAGAGGTTGAATGGGGGAAAAAGGACTCATTTGAGCCCCCTCTTCCATGGCTGGGCAGACCCTGGTTGCTGGTTGATGTTGGCCAATCACTCTCTGTGAACCTAGTCGCAGTTTTGTTTCGAAGATTAAATGGTACAGTGAGAAGTATGTGTGCTGACCTAAGCTCCTTGGAGGACCAATGGGATACAATACAGTATCAATCAATCAATCAATCAATCAATCAACCTTTAATGGCATATAAAACAGAATAAGAAACAATGGACTGAGGAACAATAAAAGGTAAAGAGACTGTATCAGAATTAAAACACAGGTTACATAAGATCACAGTTAAATGAAACAACAGGACTATTCCTTGTCTTGACGAATCTTTTTGGCCCAATACAGAAATGAGGCAGTATTCACAGTTATGTCAGGAATAACATCCTTCAGGACAAGCTGGACCTTATCTAGATCAGCCAGACCCATCTTATCTAGAAGAATAGGATCCAAAAATCGGCAGCGAATACTTACAATACAGTAGACAGAAAATGCACTGAGTTGAAAGCAATATGGAGAAGAAATGCAGATGATGCCAAATTTATTTATTGTCATCTATTACAAAGATACTACTATCAATGTGTGTGGTACTTAATATAATACAAGAATATAGGTTGCTTTCCTGTGGCACTTGCTATCTATAATTTGACATCAGGGAGACAAGAAAGGGAGGAAAGGAAGGCGAGATTTCAGTCATGTGTGCTCAGTTTCAGGAGGTAGTGCCACTGGCTGTATTCTGTTCTGATTATTTCCTGTGGGTCCCTTCGAGGGTTTTTCCATTGGACATGCTTGCAGAATTTTCCTCTCCACTGAAATTAATGAAGCAGTCAGCGTGTGTGACAGTCCTGGGGACAAAACATGCAGGGCACAGGAATATAGATAAAGGTGTGTTTCTATAAATGAAAATAATCTAGAATTTCTGGTCTGTTCTGAAGAAATTCTGTCGTTCCTTTTGAACTTGGACTCACGTTTGGACTCCACTATCGCAGCTTTTCCTTTCCTTTCCACAGACTGCCCACAACCTCCAAACATTCCAATGATTATGCTGGGTGTTTCTATCGCAATCTTTCTCATTGGGGTAGTCTTGCTTTGCATATGGAAATTGTTCATTTCATTTCAAGATCGCAAGGAAGTCGCTAAGTTTGAAGCGGAGAGATCAAAGGCCAGATGGCAAACAGTATGTAAAATCTCGTGTTCTTTTATATTGGGTCAAAAACTCATGACTACCACATATTTAGCTGAGATTTTGTCTTCTGGAAAATATCTACATGTTCTGCGTGGTAAGCAATTGACTTTTTAAGCAGTAATCCAGTTTGGTAGTATTGTAACTCTAATTTATGGGAAAGAACAACTCCTGCCTGATGCACAAGTCTTTTGAGCAGGATTGCACAGGAAGGTAGTTCCGGCTAGCTTGGTGTCAGGGGTGTGGCCTAATATGCAAATGAGTTCTCACTGGGCTTTTTCTACAAAAAAAACCCTGTGTGAAACAATGGTGACATCAGGGGGTGGGGTCTAATATGCAAATAAGCTTCTGTTGGGCTTTTTCTACCAAAAAAAAAAACCCTGCTGATGTTCACCATATAGTGGGAAATAAAATTAGGAATACCTGAGGGCACGTCAGAGTTTCCTCCTGAATCCCTTGAGTATGTATAAAATATATTTATGATTAAGAGATTATGATGAGTTTCTCGTTAATAGGGATGGACACAAACCAGCTCATGGACTAAAGTTTGTGACGAACATTAGCCGGTTTTCGGTTTGCAACAATGTCACTGGATCTCACAGGGAGATAATAGGAGCCAAGAATGCCAATTGACTTGTGGAAAGTTCCTGATGGTTCACCTACCATAATAATAAATAATAATAAAATTTTATTTATATCCCGCCCTCCCCCGTCAAGGCAGGCTCAGGGCGGCTAACAACATTCATAAGCATACAATATAATAAGTATAAAACTTTAAATTAACATTATTTAAAAACCAGTCAATACATAATTAAACTTAACTTAATCTGACAGTAACTATGATGTTCCTGACGCTATTTCTGTCAGTTTGCATGGTAACAAGGGTCCTTAAACAGAGCCATATTGGCGGATTCCTTTATTAAACAACCATAAATCAGCAGTCCGTGAACGCCAGCTTGAAAAGGGTGGTCTTGCAGGCCCTGCAGAACTGATCAAGGCTCCGCAGGGCCCGCACCTCCTCCGGCAGCTGATTCCATAGGCATGGGGCCGCGATGGAAAAGGCCCGTGCACGAGTGTCTAGAGCTGTGGACCAAATGGCTGGATATAGATTGCCTGATCTTGTTGCTTTGCATAGGTGGCGAGAGGTTTGTGTACCATGAATTTCAGTTCATTAACCACAAACCGGCCAAAATTCATCGCAGACTTTAGTTTGTGAGCCGGTTCGTGCCCATCCCTAGTTTTTCTTGATTACAATTGCACTTCGCATAAATGATGTCTGTGGCTTTCCAGGGACCAGTAGCTGGCCAGCATAGCAAAGCTAGCTTTCTTCGTTAAACAAATTGAGTGATTACACCCAGACTAGAGCTGTAGACCAAATGGCTGGATATAGATTGCCTGATCTTGTTGCTTTGCATTGGTGGTGAGAGGTTTGTGTCTTATGCAGTGCTTCTGTTTTTGAAAATGCACTTGTGCAGTTTTTTCTTAGATACTCCTTTAGACCAGTGGTCTTCGACTTGTGGGTCAGCTGGGCCACAGTCCCTATAGAGCCTTCGGTTCTTTTGCTAACCTTTTGCTAACTTTTGGAAGGACCTCCTACAAATGTGCACACATAACAATTGAGCCATTTCTCTTTTGCACCTATGTTGAGGCAGCAGCAAAATTAGTCTTGCCAACCTCCATGTGGAGCCTGGAGACATCCAGGAGTTGCAGTTGATCTCCAGACTACAGAGATCAGTTCCCCTGGAGAAAATGACTGCTTTGGAGGATGGACATTAAGGCTGTATATCCTGCAGATGTCCCTCCCCTCCCTAAACCACATCTTTACCAGCTCCACCCCCAAATCCCCAGGAATTTCCCAACCCTAAATTTGTAACCCTAAGCAGAATGGCAAGGCAATGTCACACAGTGATTTGAGATTTTTCCATGTCTCTGACTCTTTGTTTGTACCTTGCTCAGGCCTCAGATTCAGCAGGAACTCACAGGATTGCAGCTCCTGAACCTTCCTGAGGGTTCCCTCTCTTCCTTCCCACCTACCTTGTTCATTTAATAGTAGATGCAGTTGCATAACAATCCCTGGATTAGGAGAGCGAGCAACTAGCCAGCCACCAGGGGTTTTGCCACACCCCCAGCAGCCCTCATTAACCCCTGGAGAAGTCTGCACCACCCTTTCTCTACTTCTTATGTAATTTTTGGCAATGGGTGGCTTGCTGACCTTCTGACTGGCGGGGGAGGGGGAGAACGGTGGCCCAGGAGAGCCCCAGGTGAGCAAGGCCTGCTTGGGCTGGCTGGATCTCTAACCAGCCCAAGAAAGCCTCGCTCACCTGGGGCTCTCCTTTCTTCCATAGGGTTGCTTTTGGCTGGGGGGGGGCAGCATATGCTAATGAGTTATGCTAATGAGCTCCACCACCTATTTTTCTGCAAAATGACCCCTGACCTTGCTACAGAATTCCCTTCCTTGTCTTTGAATTGTATTTCTAGTCCTGGCACTTTTGATTTGCTGCCCACAGTCCCTGTAATCCTGGCTTTGACACTATGCAGTTATGACTCTAATGCCAGATGACTGCCTGACACATGCTTTGGATTCCAGGTCTGAAAAGAAACCGCTGCTTTAGACAGTTTACTGGGATCTATAGAAGCAATTATTAAACATTTAGTCTGCGTATTATGAATGAGTGAGGCCATATACGTTTATTCTTCACAAAAAGCGTAGCAAGTCTTATTGAAAGCTGCTGGAATATGCTGGAATAATCTGTTTAACATTGTTTATTGCCTTTTTTAGGGAACAAACCCACTGTACAGAGGCTCGACAACAACATTTAAAAATGTGACATACAAGCACAAAGAAAAACAAACGGGATCCGCCACGAATCTTTACTAGCACTCAGGGCAATTCAGTTCTGAACTATCAATTCCAGGCGGAAAATAGGTTCCGAAATAGTGAAATATTCAACTGATTCTTTTAAACAAACGTTAGTTAGCATACTGTGGATGGTACTATAGCTCAGGCTCAAACACTGCATGACTGGAAGGCTATTGGAGCCAGGACATCATCTGAGGTGGGGAGACAATTTTAAGGGGGTTGATACAGCGGGGTGGGAGGGAGATGAAGATCAGAGTTTGGCACTACAAGAACAAGCCTGGAAAGAATTCTCCTTCTCTAAAATGCTTCAATCTAGTTACTTTCTGGATTGCAGCGAAGCTTAACTTGCCAGTGTGGTGTAGTAATTACTGTATCAGATTAGGATCAGAGAGACATGGGTTCAAATCCCACTTTGCCATGGAAGGTTGCTGGGTGACCTTGGGCCAGTCACACTCTCTCAGTCTCCACCTCACAGGGTTGTTGTGAGGAAAAATAGAGGAGAGAATAATGTATGCTCCTTTGAGTCCCCATTGGGGAGAAAGAGAAGGTATAAATTCAGTTTAAAACATTCAATCCAAAATTGCAAACAATAGCTTGTGCTTGCTCTGAAAATGTAACAGATTGGGCAGCTGCTCACTATGGCAGATACACTCATGTCATTTGAAGGCCTACTAAGAAACATGTTAATTAAAAACTGTATAAATCTCAGTAGTGGATAACTTAAACAGGATGCAGCTTTACCCAGACCATTTCTGCAGTAGTGAAATTTCCCGCATTGATGGTTTTAAATCTGTGAGTTATGTAAAATTTTCCACAGTAGATTTTTCCTCACCAGGTACAGACTTGAAGTTTTCTCCTTCTTATCTCATGTTTTTGGAATCCCTAATTTTAGCAAGTTTTTTTTTTTAACCTCAGGTCTGAACTTGCATTTTTCTAGTGGCCTGCAAAGTTATTTTCCTACTGTGCCACCATTTCCTATTTCATTTTTGTATACTCGCTGCACCCACCTCATTCACATCACCACCCTAGTTTTTTTGGCAGCATAACCCCACATTCCACACTGAGTCATCCCCCATTTGTCCCGGATATATTCTGCTTTTCTCGTGTAATTTTTTTAAAAGCATAACATTAATTGCATTGTAATGTTGTAATAAATAGGAAGCACAACATTATTTTGAAGGGGGGAACCACCATGGAATGCTGGGGGGGGGGATGTAGTGGGAGAGCAATACCCATTTATCCACCAATTCATTGGAAAGAGAGACTAGATACTTGAGCAGGCTGTGGAAGCCACCTGACTCTAAATCCATTCTCTTCAATAAAATTGCTTAATATGTTTTTTTTTTCCCAGAAGTAGGTATTTAAATAGTCAAGCTGGGAGTGGGGAGAGTGCCTTGTTTACATTGGAAAATTGAGCAGCTTCCCTCATAGAACCTTTGTTAGCAAAGTAGTCTTTGTATCAGTCCCATAATGTGAAGGCAGTGAGTTTGAACCTCAGAGGTAGGGTTGCCAATCCCCAGGTGGGGGCAGGGGATCCCCTGATTTGGAGGCTCTCCCCCCGCTTCAGGGTCATCAGAAAGCGAGGGGAGGGGAGGGAAATGTCTGCTGGGAACTCTGTTATTCCCTATGGAGATTTATTCCCATAGAAAATCATGGAGAATTGATCTGCGGGTATCTGGGGCTCTGGGGGGGGGCTGTTATTTGGGGTAAAGGCACCAAATTTTCAGTATAGCATCTAGTGCCTCTCCCCAAAATACTCCCCAAGTTTCAAAAAGATTGGACCAGGAGGTCCAATTCTATGAGCCCCAAAAGAAGGTGCCCCTATCCTTCATTATTTCCTATGGAAGGAAGGCATTGAAAAGGTGTGCCGTCCCTTTAAATGTGATGGCCAGAATTCCCTTTGGAGTTCAATTATGCTTGTCACAGCCTTGATCTTGGCTCCACCCCCAAAGTCTCCTGGCTCCACCCCCAAAGTCCCCAGATATTTCTTGAATTGGACTTGGCAACCCTACTCAGAGGGGGAATTAAAAAAAAAAAAAAGCAATAACCATCTCTCTCCGGATTAATGTTGCTGTTGGCAAAAATCATAATCCACAGAGAATTGCTTGTTTGAAATATCTTTGAACAGAGACCTGGAACAATCAGTGGATTATAATTTTGCCAATAGCAGCATTAACAAAGAAAGAGCGGGGTGTTGCTTTTTTAAAAAAATGCCCATTTAAAAAAAAATTGTTCTCTTTGAGGTTAAAACTCACAACCTTCACAGAATGAGACTGACATGCAGACCACTTCGCTAATAGAGGCAGTTGGAATTATTGAAATAGATTTTTAGAGCTTTGAGTTTTATGAACGTATGATGATTTTAAGAGATGTTGTGACTTTAGGTGGTCTTTGAGCATCATAAATATTGACTGACCGGTTAACAAAGGCTCCATGCAGAAATCTGCTCAAATGTCCAGTGTGAACAAGGCACCGCTATAAACAAGGGACCCTCCTGCTTGGTTATTTAAATACCCACTTCTGAAGAAAAAACGGCACTAAGTAAGTTTATTTGGGAAATTTGATTTAGAGCGAGGTGGCTACAGCAGCCATTGGGAATTTATTATTTCTCTTTTTAATGAATTGGTGGATATATATGTGTATTGTCCCCCCCACTAGGGTTGCCAATCCCCAGGTGGGGGCAGGGGATCCCCCGGTTTGAAGGCCCTCCCCCCGCTTCAGGGTCGTCAGAAAGCGGGGGGAGGGGAGGGAAATGTTTGCTGGGAACTCTGTTATTCCCTATGGAGATTTATTCCCATAGAAAATCATGGAGAATTGATCCGTGGGTTTCTGGGGCTCTGGGGGAGCTGTTTTTTCGGGTAGAGGCACCAAATTTTCCGTATAGCATCTAGTGACTCCCCCCAAAATACCCCCCAAGTTTCAAAAAGATTGGACCAGGGGGTCCAATTCTATGCACCCCAAAAGAAGGTACCCCTATCCTTCATTATTTCCTATGGAAGGAAGGCATTGAAAAGGTGTGCCGTCCCTTTAAATGTGAGGCCAGAACTCCCTTTGGAGTTCAGTTATGCTTGTCACAGCCTTGATCTTGGCTCCACCCCTAATGTCTCCTGGCTCCACCCCCAAAGTCTCCTGGCTCCACCCCCAAAGTCCCCAGATATTTCTGGAATTGGACTTGGCAACCCTACCCCCCAACCCCCTGCATAGGAACATGTACTGCAAATCAAGTCAGTGTTTCTGTGTTGCGATTGTGTTGCCAGGGCTTACTTCAGGACATCCGGTGCCTGAGACGAGGCCCTGTCTGCACCTTTCCTCCTCCCACCCTCACCCCTGGCGAAGGCGAGCACCACGGCGGTGGTATGGGTCCTGTACCTCGGAGCACATGCACTGCCTAGCCACCATCGCTCAGCCTCCCAGGTCTGTGCTTCCAGAAGCAAAGACCTAGGAGGCTGAGTGATGATAGCTGGGTGGTGCGTACGCTCTGAGGCACAGGAGCCATGTTGCACTGCCACACTCGCTTGCTTCCCTCACTATGGAGTCGAGGGTGGGAGGAAGGGTCCAAATCGCCCCCCTTGGCCTCACCCTAGACAGCCACCTAGGGCTGCCCCATGTGCTGCCCCATTACTACCCCATGTGCATATAAAAATTAGAAAAACTTGGCTTTGTTAGTGGCCAATGTGTGACAGGAGAACACCAATCAGAGTTACTGCAGAAGGCATGCAGTGGGTTGAAGCTTTGTCTAAAACACAAGAAAAACAATGCGGGGAAAGTCCTGCTGCAGAATGAGGGTCACAGACTCGCAGCATCAAGTGGGAGTTCAAACTGATGCTTATGAGGGGTAAAATCATACTGTGGAAATAGTCCCAGAAAGAACAGTGGCCTTGATAGCCGTATGTTGGGCACTTTTTATTGGCAGGATTTCTATGGCTTTTAAAGCCGTATAACGTTACTGTATCTCCAACCCTAGAAAATAATGCATTGCGGAATGTTTGTGTCTTATGTATCGTTAAATCCTGCTAAAGCAACTGCTAAAAGCAACCAGTTTCAACAAAGGCAGGTTTTATTGAGTTTTAATACCGTGGAAGATTTCCATGCGTGCAACTGGAAACACTAAAAATTACTTTCTTTGCTTGCACTAAGTGAAAATAATTGTATCCCCGATTACTTCCTGGTGTGCACAAACACAGCACAATAAAATTTCGAAACCGAATTGAAATCATAGGAGCTATCTGCTGTACATTCCGTTGCTCCATATTCACATTGTTATTTCGTTAGAATTTAGGTTTAAGTGTTATTGTTAGTGCAAGAGGGACTGTGTTAAGTACATTTCCTTTCTACTGACATATCACTGGATCCATCCCTATGAGTCACTGATTAACTCTCCAGCAATTAACTGTTGTTTTTAATTGTTGCAAGCTGCCCTGAACCCGCTTGTGGGATAGGGCGGGATATAAATCTAAAAAATTAAATTAAATTATTTTCACTAAAACCCCCGGTGCACTTTAGAACACATTGGCCAGAGAGGAGGCCCATCTAACTTAAATTTAGCTAAAAGGATAATACATGGTTTTTAGCCAGATACTAATATTTCATACTATGAAGATATTTTAAGGCAAACTTTCACTGTAAAGTTACTCAAGTGATGAATGTATGCGCTGGAGACACTGGAAAAGTTTTTTTGGTTATTTTTATTGAACTTTTTTTTTTTTTAATCTAAGGCTGGACCTTAAATACAGGGCAAAACATTGTCAGTAAATATATTGTTACTCACTGGAATCTTGGGCATTGTTTTGAAGAACAAAAGGAAGTTCATGTGTGACTGGCATGTATTAAATAAAAATAAAAACTGATGTGTAAAGTAATCTTTTATTGTAAGAAAAGTTATATACAACCAACTGCTTTAATTGAATGTGTCACATAGATTTTTTTTTTGTTAAATCTTAATAGCAACCCTGCGCTGGATAGCCCAGGCAACCCTGATCTCATCAGATCTTGGAAGCAAAGCAGGGCTGACCCTGTACTTGGATGGGAGACCTCCAAGGAATACCAGGGCCAGAATGCAGGGGCAGGCAATAGCATGCCACTTCTCTGAATGTCCAAGCCCCACTAGGGGTTGCCAGAAGTCAACCACGATTTCCAGGCATGCGCATACACTATACACACACACAAACACTCACAACAAAGTCAATAGCCATAAAAGGACCAGAAAGGCAATCCACTAACAACTCCTAATACATTACAAGCCTATGTCCAATTTTGTCCTCTTCCTGTTACGTTGTAAACAGTTTTGTGGGCCTGCTTCTGACAATGCTAAAGGGCCGAACAAATGACATTTACTATGTGAATGCCACCTTTGCAGTGAGGGATCTTGGTCGTGGCCATAATATACATTACTTAATGCTGGATTGTCACCATTGGCCGGGCAACACGGACCCAGGCCCAGTGCCGATGAGCTGAAAGGGTGATCAGACTTCCACCCAAATCCACTCTGACCCAGCAAGGCTTTTCAGCATAGGTTAGGGAAGGAGACAGAGAGAAAGCCAAGTAGTAAATTCTTGAATGCCGAAGTATTCAAGGAAATTGAAAAGCACCTCATTGTATTCCACTCACACATAGGTGCCTCCATATGTACCTTTTGCATTTTTGTATTTTGTGTATGTGTCTGTACCTGGAAGTCACGGTGACCTCTGGTGACTGACCCTTACTGGGGCCTGGAAGATATTCAAAGAGGTGGCTGAATAAAGCCTGCCCCTGTCCTCCCAACTGGGTTCTTCAAGGAGGTCTCCCATTCAAGAACTTGCCAGAGTTGACCCTGCTTAGTTTCTGTGATCTGATGAGATTGGTCTTGCCTGGGCTATCCAAGTCAGGGCTTACCATACATACTTAAACCAGTTTTAGATGCAACGGATAAAATTTGAATTGGAGAATCCACCAATTCAAATTTTATCAGTTACATCTAACACTGGTAAAAGAGATTCTGCTCTCCAATTGCCCTATGCTGGTTTTATACTTCTTTGTGTCTCAGGCCCTGCATGGTTGCTGCCTCCTCTTTACTAGGACCAGGGCAGGAATCAGCCAGATACAGTTGAGTGGTGTTACGGCTTTGTTGGGAGAACAGCCCTTCTGATTGGGACAGTCTGATCATGAAAACTTCTTTCCCTGCAAACAAGAAGTGCCTCCTGCTTTTGTAGCTTGTGTTCATTGCAAACAACTGAACTGACTACTCATCTTGTCATAGCTTGCCTTTGCACAGGTGGACAAAATTACACCCAGACATACCCACGTTTATGCCTTCAGCTTAACATTCCATCAGGCAAGGATCAGTTAATAAGTACAAAGTACATAACGTTCGGTGCCAGCTAACATTGCATGTTGGTCAAAAGAAAACACAAGAAAATCCCATACAGAGCTTATAAAAAATCATAAATTCAGTAAGCCATATATTCGAAATTCCTTCTAGGTTCTCACATCATTAGTTAGATCTCTGTACCCTGCTTCAGGAACATGTAGCAGGGATATGAAGATTCCTACACAACAGGGGTGGGAAACTGTCACTGAACTGTGACAGTAACTTTTCCAGGTCCTGCAGCTATTCTGGCCAGCCAGCCAGGCCCCGGGGAGGCTGCCGCACAGTACATCTGGGGCCTGTGATCCCTGCCTGGCCTTGGGGAGGCTGCTGCACAGTGCAGCTGGGCCCCATGATCCTTGCTGGCCAGCCAGGCCCCAGGAAGGCTGCCACATGGCTCGGTTCGGCCCAGAAATCCACGAGGGCTACACCCTCAAGGGGCGTACATGGTCCTCGGGACAGAGGTTCCCCACCCCTGCTCTGTGGTGATACAGAAAAGATCAGATCAGCCATAGAGCTTGCAGATCCCCTGTAAACAATGGACAGCTTTCAAATGCGTCTCTTATTGCTGAAGTATACTTCAAAGGAACTTGCTTGCTCAGAAGTATGTTTCAGAATTCTGGCTACAGACCATTTGAATTTGCACTGGATTATCTAAAATGGGTGGGGAACCTTTTTTTCTGCCAAGGGCCATATGGATATTTGTAACATCATTCCAGGGCCATACAAAATTATCAACTTAAAAAACAGTGCTCACCGCCGAGGGAGAATGATTCAGGCCAGCAAAATTAATGCAAATAATTGTTTTTCTATTTGAAGGCATGTGAGAAGAGCTTAATCTGGCACACACACACACACAGCCTGCCGCCCTAGGCAAATGCATAGGTCCAGGGCTTTTTTGTAGGAAAAACCCAGCAGGAACTCAGTTGCATATTAGACCACATCCCCTAATATTAGCATATCAGGTCACACCATCTGGGATAATCAAGTGCAAACTGAACTGTGACAGTAACTTTTCCAGGCCCTGCAGCAATTCTGGCCGGCCAGCCAGGCCCCAGGGAGGCTGCTGCACAGTACATCTGGGCCCTGTGATCCCTGCCTGGCCCTGGGGGGGGGGGGCTGCTGCATAATGCAGCTGGGCCCCACAATCCTTGCTGGTCAGCCAGGCCCCAGGAAGGCTGCTACATGGCTCAGTTCGGCCCAGCAATCCCTGAGGGCCACACCAAGTGACCTCGAGGGCCATATACGGCCCTCGGGACAGAGGTTCCTCACCCCTGCTATACAAGATGGTCATCTTCAGAAGCCATTGATTCTACAGGTAATTTCAAGTACATTTATCACTTGCCGCAGGAAGGTTGGTATTAGTAGAATACTCATGAGAATACTCAGGGCTTTTGTTGTAGAAAAAGCCCAGCAGGAACTCATTTGCATATTAGGCTACATCCCCTGACATCACCATTGTTCCACACAGGGCTTTTTTGTAGAAAAAGCCCAGTAGGAACTCATTTGCATATTAGGCTACATCCCCTGACATCACCATTGTTCCACACAGGGCTTTTTTGTAGAAAAGGCCCAGCAAGTACTCATTTGCATCTTAGGCCACACCCCCTGTTGCCAAGCCAGCCAGAACTGTGTTCCTGAGCATTCCTGCTCAAAAAAAAAAGCCCTGAGAATACTCAAGGGAATGACACGGAACCAACGCGTTGCATCTAGTGATCGTGGACAACTCACTCACTTTCTTTCAGACTAACCTAACCTAACTCGAAATCTCCTAGTTATCCCCGGGCCAAAAGAAGCCCACTTAAAATCCACCAGGGACCAGGCCTTTTCTGTGGCGGCCCCCTCCTGGTGGAACCAGTTGCCGGAGGAGGTGAGGGCCCTGCGAGACCTTGCCCAGTTCCGCAGGGCCTGTAAGACAACCCGGCTGGCCTATGACTAGCTGGTACAAGAAATCCAGGTGTAGTTATATTAGAAGTTGCTGTCCCTAATGTTTTAAATGGTTTAAATGTCTTATAATTTTAAATATTTTATAATTTTAAATGTATTAATTAATTTTAACTGTTTTATGCTTAAATGTTATTACGTGGAATTTTATGCTGTGAGCCGCCCTGAGCCCCTTGTTGGGAAGGGCGGGATATAAATTAATAAATTAAATAAATAAATAAATAAATAAAAATAACCACTAGTTAAGAATAAAACATATACCTTGGCAAAAAGTCTGGTGAGTTAGGCACAGCAGCCATTTCCATGATGGTGATAGCTGGAAATAGTTCAGCAGTTATCACATGAGTAACTGCCAACTGCTGCTGGTTGATCAGCTGATTTGCAGAAAGGTTTCGCCATGAAATCCCACGAGCAAGAAAATCACAAAAACAAAATGGCCTCCTCCAGCCCATCCAAGTGCTTACTTCCCAGGTGGCGACAGTCACTGCAAGAGGAAAGATGAGGATCAGCCTTGCTGTTAAACAGGGTGAGGTACTTTGTCTCAGGTGGTGGATTTGGGGTGATGTGATTAAAAAGTAATTTATTTATTATCGCATCTGTGCCAAATGATCTTTATTTACTGCTCCTGGAATTGGGCAATCTCCATGGACCTGTGATATGAGCCCCAACCTCTGCAAAGTATACAACTTAATGTATAATGTAGATGCTGCATATGGAGACCTGTTCACACCACTCTTCACCTCAAAAAGGGAAGAGGAAACATTAGGCAAATTTGGGTTTCATACATGAGGAGTGCCCTTATAATGAGCTACTAGGGCTCTTTTTGGTAGAAGAAGAAGAAGATATTGGATTTATATCCCGCCCTCCACTCCGAAGAGTCTCAGAGCGGCTCACAATCTCCTTTACCTTCCTCCCCCACAACAGACACCCTGTGAGGTGGGTGGGGCTGGAGAGGGCTCTCGCAGCAGCTGCCCTTTCAAGGACAACCTCTGCCAAAGCTATGGCTGACCCAAGGCCATGCTAGCAGGTGCAAGTGGAGGAGTGGGGAATCAAACCCAGTTCTCCCAGATAAGAGTCCGCACACTTAACCACTACACCAAACTGGCTCTCCTTTTTTGTAGCAGGAACACATTTGCATATTAGGCCATGCCCCCTGATGTAGCCAATCCTCCACGAACTTACAGTAGGCCCTGTAATGAGCCTTGTAAGCTCTTGGAAAATTGGCTACATAAGAGGGGTGTGGCCTAATATGCAAAGGAGTTCCTGCTACAAAAAAAGCCCTGGTAACTCATTGCACAATATGAGGTTACAATATGAGGTAGGGTTACGTGTATTTCTCTATAACAAAGAAAGTCCAGGGAATGGTTCAGAATGAATCATTCCCCCATACTGGCATCAAAATATTCACCGCAGCTCCTCTACCGAATATTTCATTCCATCTTCTTACTAAAAAGGAATTCAACCTTGAGTTAACTGAAGGTTCTATTGTTTCTAGTGCTTAATTTTTCGACATATATTGTCAATTTCAGGCAGTGTTGTCTGAGGACAGAAAAGAATTTCCTAATCGATCAACACTCCTCCACATTTCAACAGGTTTCTGTCCTAAAGGGTATTGATTTTTTTTTCCTTCCCCCAACCCCTGCTTCATATCTAAGAGTTTACACCTGTGATTCCCAAACTTTGTGGAGTGGAATCCAGCTCTAAACTTAGTACACTTTTCAGGAGCCACATGCAAAGTAACTCCATGTTATTTTCCCCTATTAGTTTCCTAGAACAATCTAGCAGTAACAAACACTGACCAAGTTTTATTTATTTATTTATTTATTTATTTATTACATTTAACTTATATCCCGCCCTCTCCGCAAGCGGACTCAGGGCGGCTCACAGTATCATCTACACAATTAAACCAATAAAATATATAAAACCATAATTTACATTTTCCAGTTTAAAAACATATTACAATTACAAATTTTTAAAACCATTATATAGTTTGTTTTCATTTTTCATAAATAGCTAATATTACTGAGCAACAGTTTGTATTTCATGGCCATTTTGCACATTGTGCAGAGTGGCAAAGCTGATTTTGCCATAGGCTTCTCTCCCAGCTCACCGGCGTTTCCCCTTTTTTCCTAGCTTCACAATCCACCTGTGAGGGAATGGCAATTCACTTTTGGATCCCAACCTACAATTTCACAACCACTAGCGTACACTATGGATTACTTTAGACAGCCCTGAAATTGATACCTGCTTAATTTTTTTTTTCACTATTGCTACTTATTTCTTATCTACTTTATGAAGGTTTTTCAAATAAATTTAGATTTATGTCATTGACTTTCTTTTCCACGTTAATGCCCAATTATGTGTAATTGCCAGCTAGAGAGGACACTGAATCACAATAATAATTTCTACAAAGTTATACAATCCTGGAGAAATTACTTTTTTTTTCTTTTGCATGTTGACTCTCATTTTTCTTTTATAATATGAATTCATATATATGGTTATCTTTCTTGCTAATACCCTGCTGTGATGAAGAGCACATTCCTTCTCTTTCTTTGACAGGGCCTATATTGCCACTTTATCATACTCCGCAAGCGCACTATGAGAATGTCTGCTTATATTTCACAGTGGGATGTGAAAGCTGAAATTGATTTGGCTCTATAGTGGCTATCTGCAGTGTATAATTTATAGCAAATCCTGCCTCTATCAACTTCTCTGTAAATCTTCATTTTCTACATTTCCAGAAAATGGTCCATACTTTAAAATCTTTTCTCTGTCTTTACATTTTGTCAAAGATTGGTAAAGGTGGATAGATACCTGCAAAAAAAACCCCCATGATTATATATGTCAAGGGTGATGAAAAAGAATACGCTTGACAAAGAATCTGGAACTTCTAATGTTTAGCCGCAAGGAGAAAACATAGCCCGTTCAGATCAAGGTTAGCGATTTCAGTGAAAATCTGCCAGAAAAATCTTCGTAACAGCCATCCCTGCTTTACCCACTTCATAGTATTTCCATGAGGAGATCCAAGAGAACCACCAGAGAGAGCTTCTATCTGTCAACTGAGTGACATAGATCACCCATCAGGATAACCAAGGTCAGGGCTTTTTTTGAGCAGGAACACACAGGAATGCAGTTCCGGCTGGCTTGGCATCAGGGAGTGGGGCCTAATATGCAAATGAGTTCCTGCTGGGCTTTTTCTGCCAAAAAAAAAAAAAGCCCTGACCAAGGCTATTTCTGTGCCATGCCAAGGCCAGCAACCAGATACAAAATAATATCGAGAGAATTTATATCATTCTTACATACTTGGGAGTTCAGCAACCTCCACTTTTTCAATAATTTTGCCTCTAAAAGGCTGATTGGACACTAGTTGATAATTACTGAGACCAGATATATCCAAGAATTCCACCCCCCCCCAAAAAAAGCACTTCTTATAAAGCCTTTTTGAGGAGGTATTAATAATTTGTACCATACATTGGTGTAGCTGTCCTCTAATAGATTTATCAGTCAGCATAGGCGTGATTCCAAAAGATAGGTGCATAAGCACAGTATCTCCAAGAGTTCTGTACACATCCTCAGTGAGAACTAACTGCAAAGTATCCAGTTGTGTACGTTGGGAACCCCAGGAACATTCAGTTTATATGTTATTAATACAGAATCCAAGTCAAATAAGATATGATCAATTGTATTGGCAAAGGCTTAGTTAACTGGTCACAGAGCATTGCTTTGTCTGCTATTTCTTTACAGGGCCAAGTTACGTAATAAAAAGGCTTATTACCATCATGCAAAATAGTGCTGCTGGACAGCACCGTGCTGAATTGGTGGTGGAAAAGCACCTATTGGGTTGCCATTCCCACCATACAGCAGGCTCTAAAACGACCTTTGCTGTATATTGAATCTGAGTCAACATGAGACTTCTTCCACCATTTCTCTAGAGTGCCAAATGTACTCCTGCATTTGGGCGAGAGTACTGAGGACCAATCAAATCTACCGCATGCAAGGTCTTCTGATTCCAGAAGCCCAGCAGATTAGCAACACAATTGCCAGTCATTTAAACAGAAAACTTCCCAAGTCATCAGGAGGCCATTCAGATAATTTTTCTGCAGGGGTACACCATTCTTATTAGTTCCACACCACTGCAGGTGCCCTGTGGACCAACCCCACCCACAGTATAAACCCCGTCATATAAAGGTCTATTGATGATGATAGATTTACACTGAACACTTTAACATCTCGATCAAAATCTCCACATTTCCCACAGCTGATCCTTATATGTCCTGCTATATGTACTGAATTACTGAATCTGAGACAGTCATATTTGTCATGGTAGCTACATGATAGCTACACGGGGGGGGGGGGGGGATGCTGATTCCCTCCTTCCTGTTGCAGAGCTCTAGCTTCCCCCTCATGCTATTATTGGGGGTTCTTAGAAGCAGGAGGTCCTTCTTGGGTGTCCTTAGAAGGAAAAAAGTCACACTCTGTGGATGGAAATCCCTTAAATCCTCCATGGGATCCAACCCAATGATTGCATAGAGCAGGGGTGGCCAAACTTGCTTTACATAAGAGCCCGATAGAATACATGACACATGTTTGAGAGCCGCAAAACATGAACATCAGATGTTTGAGAGCCACAAGATGGATGGATGGATGGATGGATGGATGGAAGGGAGGGGAAGGGGAGGGGAGGGGAGGGAGGGAGGGAGGAAGGAAGGAAGGAAGGAAGGAAGGAAGGAAGGAAGGAAGGAAGGAAGGAAGGAAGGAAGGAAGGAAGGAAGGAAGGAAGGAACTTTAACTTTAAATGCATTCTCCAAGCCGCCAGCTAGCTTCGCTTGGCAAAGTGATTTAAAGAGGCAGTTGTCTACTCCAAGCTGGCCAACAGGGCAGTGGGGGGGCTTCAAGAGCCACACAATATGTACAAAAAAGCCACATGTGGCTCCCGAGCCCCACTTTGGCCACCCCTGGCATAGAGCCTGCATGCCTACAATTCTATATGCTTAGGGCTCTCTGGGAACAAGGAGACCCGTAGGTACCAGAGAACACTGTGGATTTGTTTGCTACTTGCCTATGTTCACCTTCAGCTCTGACTGTGTCATTGGAACAGAAGATTCAAGGGTTTGCACTTCAATGTCAGGAATTGTAATCTGCCCGGTTGTAATCCACCCCTAACACTGTTCGTGGGGAGGGTGGAATGAAGATCCACTACAACAAAATAAATAAAGCTGCGTTAGTCGCCTAAAGCCAAATCACCAAGAGTTAAGCCTAACAACACTTATTCCAACATGAAGTTGAGATAAAGTCCATTTAACATCCAAACAAGTGGGTTCTAGTCTCCGGGAGCTAATTTTGGAATGCCATCTGGCTCGTTTGCCCCCAGATCATGACTTGTTATTTCTGTTGCTACATCGTAAGAATCAGACGTCAACGCCGGCGCGAGACTCCCCCGGGGCCTCCCCAGTTTCCCCCGGCTGCTGCAAAAAGTCACGAAGTTGACGCGGAAGCCCCGGGACGGCTCCGTCTTCCCTTAAGCAGGCTTTCGAGGGAAACGCCCCCCTCCTTTCGCCTCCCCGAGGAACCAGAGAAGGGCAGACTCGCCTCCCGCGTCCCTCGCCAGCCAGCCAGCCCAGGGAAACAGCTGCTCCCCCCCCCCCTCCCCGGAGCTGACATTCCCTCCCCGACGGCTGCTGCGATCCCTTTGCCGTCTCCCCAGCCAAAGCGTGGGAAAGCTCGACGGAAAGCGCCTCCAGCTCTTCTCTTGGTGCGCTCTGCTCGTTGGCTCCCGCCGGGCTGAAGACAAAGCGGCTGCATGGGCACAGGAGTCCGACCAAGCGCCCTCCTTGTTGAGTAAGTCAGTCGGGCCTGCGGGAGGGGAACGCTGCTCTGTCCCTGCACCCCTTGGACGGCGCCGGGTGGCCTGCCGCCCGCGCTCGCTTCCTCTTTTAACGCCTCCCTTTTTATCTCGGAGTCGCCTCTCTTTGCATTGCACGCCTTAATCTGTGGCATGATCATCTGGTTATAGTTAATCGGATCTGTTAAGCCCCAGCTCCAGAGGGTTCCTAGCAGGCCCCCAAGCAACTGGCTGCCCTCTGCTTCCTTCTCCCTCTCTTTTGCTTCCTTCTGCATCTCAGCTTGCATTGCCAGGCTTGCTCAATCGCACAGGAGCTAAAGAGCAAAGCCTCTATTTTCTCCATTGGCTGAGGCTCCTCCCTTGGGGAGGAGGGATAGTTTGCTTTGCCAGGCTCTCTCGATAGCACAGCAGGGCCAAGCCTCTCGTCCTCTATTGGCTGAGGCTCCTCCCCATCCTCATTCCCTGGAGAAGGAAGGAAACAGCCAGCACTTCCTTTGCCCAGTTCCCTGAATAGCATGGGAGAAATACAAAGAAAGCACCTTTAAGACCAATGAGTGCTAATGTTTTGAGCATGTTTTTAAAAAATGTATTGTGTTTATAAAGTTTATATCTTTGCTACCTAATCTTAAATAGGTACACACATTTATGTCAGATTGGCCCTCATAACAAATGAGTTTGACACCCCTGCTCTAGAGGCCGAATGCTGCATGTCGGCTAAGCATTTGTTTATAGGTGCCCAGCACCAGCGGTCTCACTCCAGAAACAAGTTGGCTACTAGACATTTTTTCCTTATGCAGGACATGTTCTCTCATCAGGTGGTGCAAAGACATCCTGACATTTTCTCCTTAAAATAGCTCCCCTTTTACAGGAAAAAAATATCATTTTCCTTTCATTCAACCGCAGCATTTGTCACTCACTGGGAAAATACAAACAACCTCCACCCCCTTGCACTTGGGTTGCTGGAATGCCCTTTCTTGCATCACCACCTACCTAGCTTCAAATGGCAGGGTCAGCGTCCAGGAATTTCCACTCCCAGAGTTGGGAGCCCTATTTGAGAATGCTTTACTCTCTGTAGCTGCTCGAGAGACACAATAAGCTATTGGATAGCATCTGTGATATTATTGGTGACATATGACATGCTCTGCAAAAACATCTTTCCCAGTTTGAAAACTTTTTTAAATCTAGGCATTCTGTGATATTTTATGTTAATTTTAAATTTGCAAATGCCAGTAGGCTGAGTCTTCCTTTTCACCGCTCTCTCACATTTTGTATTTTTTTTTATTTTTTGTGTAAATATATATATATATTAAAAAATGTGGCAAATAGATCATTCCTTTTCCACAGTATAACTTCTTGAGATACTAATGCCCTCCATTTAAACCCACAACTAAGAAGCCAGAATGACACCCAGATTTATGGCACTTCAGGCCTATGACATGTCTGCTTTTTATCACCCTCCACTGCTGTTACCGCCCAGTTAACTATACTAAACAAACACAGACCCCCAATTTGTGATTCTTTTAATTTGCTAAAAACATTCCCGTGACTCTACATACCAACTCACTGCCCACTTTCTCTATACTTAAAGATGGCTTGCCATTCCATTTTGTCTGATGAAGTCTGCTTCACCAGAAGAATGCTACGGTCACCTCAAGAATAGATCACTGTAATGCTCTCTACATGGGGCTACCCTTGACGCTAACCCAGAGACTACAGCTAGTGCAGAATGCTGCGGCACGGCTGTTAATGAGGCTGCCACGATGGGAGCACATTCAGCCAGTACTGAAAGAGCTGCACTGGCTACCTGTTGTGTTCCGAGTTCGCTTCAAGGTGTTGGTATTGACCTTTAAAGCCCTTTATGGTCAGGGACCTGCCTATCTACGGGACCGCCTTTCTCCATATATTCCCCAGAGAGCACTGTGTTCAGGGGCAAAAAACTTACTGTCCGCCCCCGGACCAAAAGAAGCCAGGTTATGTGTGACAAGATCTAGGGCTTTTTCAGTGGCAGCACCAGAACTTTGGAATACCCTTCCAGAAACCATAAGGGCCCTGCGGGATCTGTCTGCTTTCCGCAGGGCCTGTAAGACCGAATTGTTCAAGCAGGCCTTCGATGCTTGACGGAAGGAGGGCTGCCACCGGGACATCACATAGAATGCCGGTGATCACTGTTCGAAAATTCAATGCTGCCTATACTGTACTGATGCAGCACCACAGAATGGTTTTAAAAATTGAAATATGTTTTAAAAATTGAAATATGTAAATTATGGTTTTATATGTTTTATTGATTTAATTGTATTGATATGATGTTGTGAGCCGCCCTGAGTCCGCTTGCGAAGAGGGCGGGATATAAGTTGAACGTAATAAATAATAATAAGTAAATAAATGCTTAAGAGCATGCGAAAGCTTACATTCTGAATAAAACTTAGCTGGCCTTAATGCAGCAACTTGTCTACTTCTTTGTTCTATTGCTTCAGACCAACACGGCTGCCCACTTGGGTCTATTCTTCCCACTGTACTGTCAATTGGTCTCCTAAGAAATGCATGACAACTGATCATATGGAAGGGCCACAACGAAATAAATACCACCCTTTCTTGTCAGACTGTGCAACCTCTTGTTTAGCGTAGAAAAACTGGTAAAACTGTTCTCGTGTAAATCCAGCTTTTGGAGCTGTGACATTTCCAAATAATGTGTTCTTGCTTTCTCCTGATATGATTACAAATTCCAGACAAGTAGCCAGTCACTGAAATTAGTTTTCCTGTTGCAGCGAAATAAAGAGGAGCCCTTTTCAAATCTTGTAGACTGACAAATTTATTGTAATGTAGGGTTTTGTGGGCTAGAGCTTCATATCGTGCAGCAAATGATTTTAAGGAGCTGCAAGTCATCTTATCAGGATATTTGAGGCTGCGTCTTCCTAATGATTCAAACAAGCAACATTCGTCAATCTCTGATCCAGATGAATCTTTGGAAAGACAGATTGCGTGCACGCTGACATTTATTTCAAGAAATGTGCCCAAGTTGGATTCATCTGTAGGTGTTTCCCAATTTTAGTTTCAGAGAAAGAAATGGAAACTGAGAGAGAAAACTCATAAAAAAAAAAACTCACTCTGGAAACAAATAACCAGTTGGCTGCTGGAAATTTTAAAAAATGGCTCAGGCAAGAAATGCAGTAAACAAATCTGACTACAATTATCACAAGCCTTAGCAAATCTAATATTAATACAAAAAAGACATATTCATATTTAGTACATGAGTATATCACGTATTTTCAAACAGTGGGTGTTCATCACTGACAAAATACATAAATAAAATGTTAAAACGTACACATTTAACATTAAAAATAATTAGATAATTACAATTAAATCAAAGCAACCAAGTATAAATGATCAACATAAGAGTAAAAATCTAATAACTAGAAATTATGAGCACCATATAGTACAAGCTAACAGACACTCTTATGAAGGAGCCTAACACTGCACTGAACAAAATGGTACTCGATACTGTGTAAATCTGCCTAGGATTGCTTCAAAGAGGACCATATGCGACAAAATATCCACAGAAAGATTATAGGAACCTAAACGTACAAATAGCAAAAGAGAATGAGAAAGAAAATTATTGAATTATTTTGGTTTGCTTTCACAACTTCAGTTTGTCAGTTATCACTGGATGCTTTGCTTGTGCTTGTCTTAAATAGTTGGTTTGTTTGTTTTTCTTATCAGAAGTGCCTGATGAATTTTAAAATGAATGTAAAATCTGGATTGAAACCTAAGGTCAATATTGGTGACATTAGAAAAGCCACTGCTAGTCATGCCAGTTTGGATGTGTGTTTGAACAAGACAAGAATGATAGAACATATTACTGCACGAAGTATTTTTTAGTCATTTCAAAGAACTAAAGTGAGCCTTTTTTGTTCTAGGACAAGGAATTTTTATTTTCCAAAGTGAACATACCAACACACGCATTAGAGTTGATATATCCAAGCTCATTCTTCAGAATTGCACTCAACTTTCCAAATACATATTGTGGAAATGGGGTTCTCAGCAGCACCTTTTCAGCATTGGTGGAAGCACTTGCCTAGGAATCAACATCACTAATGAAAAACAGCAATTGAGCATAGTTAGAATCCAGTGACACTTTTAAGACCAACAAAGTTTTATTCAAGGTATGAACTTTCACATGCACACTTCCTCAGATACATAGAAATGAAGATAACCAAATTTATAGACAGAGTCTGAACAGCAGATTAACATGTAACATGATGACCATATTTTAAGATATGCGGAGACAAATGAATAACGTGAAGTTTATAGGGTCACCATCTGTTTGGATTTAATTAAAGAGGAACAATAGTGAAGAATACATATGTCAAAATAGGAGATAAATGTGTAAAATAATCCTTTCTAATTGTGCAAAGTTGTGTTGGAAAGGCTGCGGGCAGACTGGTACTTTCCTCCATTGCTGGTGGGAGTGTCTGACGATTAAGGCTTTTTGGGAAAACATTTTGGGAAAAATATCAGAAATAGTTGGGAGCATTGTTCCATTGACACCTGAGGTGGTATTGTTGAACTTATGGCCTGATGCGGAGCTCTCATCTCTAAAACAAGAATTAGTGGCTTTATTGATTTTGGCTGGAAAGATCGTTATTGCCAGTTGTTGGAAACAAAATAAAAGTCCTACGTTTCAAAGTTGGAGTAATAAAGTATGGGACATATTAATTCACGATAAATTAGCTACCTGTATTTCCTTACTGGATAATGCAAAAGCGGGAGACTTGTTCTTAGAAAGATGGTTTTGCTTTCTTGAATATGTTAACAATAAGAACACTGCATCTGGTAAAATTCCGGAAAAATATATGAATTTTTTGATTTATTAATTTCAGTTTAATGGATTGCTTTCCCCTTATCTCAATGGTGGCTGGTATATTGTCATTTATGTACTGGTATAGAGTGTCCCTCTGATATGGTTGGTGATGTATGTATAACACTTACGTATTCGTGATGACTGTTTTGTATGGTTTTCTTTTTTACACTGGTTAGTTGCTATGTTTTATAAAAATGTTCTTAATAAAAATTTAAATTATAAAAAAAAAATTGTGCAAAGTTAACTGAGACTCCTTTGTGGCGCTCCATTGGTCTTCTCTCAAGCATGAAAGTATTGGGGTGGGATACAGTGTTATGTAGGGAAAGGGGCCACTGGACTCTGTTCTATTGCTTCAAACCAACATGGCTACCCCCCTGGATCTAGCCATTGAGCATTGTGGAGTTCAATTCAGCTCAAAGTTTGCTGTCATGGAAATTCCAGAGGAAAGTGTTGGTTGGTACTTCACACTACAAATTAGCACTGGAACATGGGAAATTATTGCGGCCAAAAAGAAAATCCACCTACAGCTGGAAACAGTTTATGTCATATGATGAAGATGTTTGTGAACAAGCATTTGAAGGTAAGAAAAAACAAAGGGGGAAGAAACCCAACCACAAAAACAACGTGGGTACTCAGAAGGTTGAGTATAACAAACTTAAAAAATATAACAAAGTATGTATTACATAGCATGACAATTAACAAATAAAAACAAGATAGATAAATAGAAATGCTAAAGTCCAACCTATAGAAATTATGCATCAGCTGAACATGAATCACATAACAGATTATTTCATAAAAAGCCACTAGATTAGATGCATTTCAACTCTGAGAGCCTTCTTCTGTGGCCTAAAACCATATATGATTTCTTCTTATAGTCAGAAGACGGAATGCCTCTGTGACGGAAACAGCCTGCTTTGCCTGGCAGACCTTGTTCTGTTGGGTTGCCTACTCCTGGAGTGAGCTATTCCACTTCTAGCCGCTTAGGATATCACTGCCACCACTGTCCTTTTGGGGTCTTCCTTCCAGGAGGGACAGACTCCTGACCCCCTTTACAACTTGAGGCTCCTCCTCTGGTCTCCTGTTACCTAGCACCTAGTTAATACAAGGACCAAACTTCTTCTTTTGAGGCTCCCATCTGGAGGATCGGCAAAAGCTGCCATGACCACTTCCTTCTCAATCTGGTACTGCCTCTGGCAAATGAATAGCATGCCCAAGCAGTAGGGGAACAATATGGCCCAGAGAACGCTGCTAGAATCAAAAGGTAATAATATCAAAAAGAAAAAGTCTATATGTGCACTTTTAACCTAGTACCTGTTCAGCAAAACGGAAACAAAAGAAATTTGGAATAAACACAATCCTCCTTTCCCTCCTCTAATACATACTCTAGTTAGATGTTACAACCAGAGTAGGCATAAGAAGTCTTAAAAAGTTGCAAGTTTGGTCTGTATCCCTTTACATCACCAGATAGACCTGCAGCTTCCAAACAGGTTGCTTGGTCTCTCAAAATGGCCACCATGTAGCCTGCCTAGCCCAGTCAGAAGTCTGCTGTCCTCAAGGCCCAGAAGTCCACCCCCTTTCTCCCTCAGTGGGGAACATCTCCATACTCTCCTTCCAGCACAGAAACTAGTCATGGTTTACCTAGAGAACTCTGGAAAGACGAGTGCCAAAGCACATATGGAACTTCCTGTTTTCATCTTGCTTCTCTAGCAAATGACACTCTCTTCTGTGGAGGGAAGAGAGCAGTCCGCTTCCTTTGTGAGCTGTAAACTGACTCTCTCCCACAGAATTAAAACAGCCCTTTTCAAAATGTGAGTTCCAGCAAGGCAGGCATTTCATCATAGTTCTGGGCAGACCAATAGTCTCAGTTTGCAGTTCTATTTTAGAACCTTTGACCATGTATTTTTTCTAAAACCTCTAATCCCCATTATTGACTCCTATGTGAAGGATACCATGGACTTCTTGAATTGACTCTTGAAAGCTTATACCCTGAAATAGAGCTTTTGTTCTGGGGGAACGCATTGGAATGGAGTTCCAGAACTTCTGTGGAAACAAAATTATAAAAACAAAACATTTAAAAGTTAATGAGGGGCACCTGTGTGTTTCTCCTTCATTTCCCTCTTCTTCTTTTTTTTAAAAAAGCACTGCCCTGAAGATATATTTGGTCTCTAAGGTGCTACTGAACTCAGATCTAGCTCTGGCTAGGTGTTATATTTCGGTAAATATATACACACATCAGTGGTCTGACATGGCTGTCTTCTTCTCTGTATATTATTTTTTATACTTATTTATAGCCCACCTTTCTCACTACTCAGGGTGTATTACGGGGGGGCGGGGGAGAGATGATGATAATGATGTAGTAGTAGTATAGAAAATTGGATGGACAATGCAGTAGCCTACATCTAGGATTTAACACTCAATGAATTAGATAGTTCAACTATGGAACTACCACCAGTGCTTATCAGGTACTAGCTAGAAGACTATGGGTTGCATTCAACCAGTTTTTCTGCTGATGAAGATGAAAGGAAGAGGTCCCCCTTGACTGCTCCACCCAACCCCTAAAATAGTATTTACTAAAATGTAGGGGTGGGGGCTGTTCTAGGTATGCCGTCAAAAAAGTGAATGGGTAGTCTTATACATTTCATAGTTGCATCCAGTAAACAAAAATGGGAGGAGTGTATAACTTTTTGGGGGGAAGGGAAGGCAGCACGATGTAGCCTGATTTTGGAAGTTAAGCAGGTTCAGTACTTGGAAGGGTGATAAGGTTGTGAGGTTTGTGTTGGAAAATACCTTTTCTCCAGGGGAACTGATCTCTGCCAGCTGGACATCAGTCGTAAAAGCGGGATATATCCAAGCCCCACCTGGAGGCTGGCAGCAGAGACCACCAAGGAGACTATGCAGATAAAGGTAATGGCAAACCACTTCTGCCTCTCGCTTGCCTTGAGAGCCTCTTGCTGGGGTCTCCAGGCTATTACTTGACTACCCTTTACATGCAGTTTAAAAGAAAAAATTGTTTCAGTAACACAGGTATTCAACAAAAGTTTGCATTATTGGCATTTGAGTACCCCTATCCCAAGCATGTCAGCTTTGAAATCAATCATGCTTACGTGACTCTAAATGTACTTAGTATTGCAGCCCGAATCAGATCTGGAGGAGGTTGTTGAAAATAAAAATTAGAATGGGTTTATTTGAGGAAGCAGAGATATTTGTATTTTCTTTCCGGTGTTTTATATTCAGTATTTTACTTTGTACAGAAACATATACCCTGCTGGGAAAATCTCTTGGTTTGCCTTGTGTTTTTCCATTTAAGTACAACAACAAATGGCACCATGAGTGTATCAGAGATTCCAGAGAAGGTGGCTAATCCATCCCTCGTGTGCCACAACAAGTCAGTATGAGCGAGATGAGAAATGGGGGTTTTGCCCAAGTTCTAGTATGTGGTGGTGTTCTTCAATAGATTGGACAAAATAAAAAGCTGTCTCTTAAGTCTTGCATTCCATATTCAAAATGCTTCTTACTTTATAGCGTCAGAAATTCAAACTGAGCAGTTTTGCCATGTTCTTCTGTTTTTCCTTGTGTTCAAAAGAGATAATACAGCCTTATACTGTTTTTATATGAAAATAATTTAACAAAGTGTTTACACATTTTGTGTTTACAGTGGGAAAGGGCACAGTAGATGCTTAAATCCTACTAACGTTTATGTAAATACTGGATCATGCCTTTTGATTTACAGAATATGGTCATTTTTATTGCTATCACAATGGACATTTAACGTTATTCCATCTGCTCATCTCATTAAGATATGTACCATAATTCTACTTCAAAATATAAAAGTTGATTCTTGTTCATTTATTTATTAAATTGCATCTCACTGTGCAAATGATAAAACTGCCCCAAAGGGTTCTTTGTGTGTGTAATATTTACACTAAATGGCAAAACAGAATATGATAGCATAGTTTAAAAAATAGTAGCACATAATTAAAACAAGGGGGAAAACTGTCACAGCAAAATAACAAAAGTTAATCCAATCTAATTGAATATCTAATCTAGTTTAATAATTAAATCTTGACTCAGCTTTTGTTCAGATGACTGGTGGAGGCCTTGATAGCCCTGCAGGGCAAAAAAAGAAGAGATGGTCTTTCAAGTATTCTGATCACAGAGGATTTAGGCCATTACAGATCAAAGTCAGCACTTTGAATTGAATCTAGAAATCAGAGCAGATCTTTCCTGCCAGAGTCATTTGAGGTTAGCCCTTGAGGCAGTGCTTTGCACCAGAGGCAATTTGCGCAAAAAGCACATGCCAGAAATCAAGCCTCCTTTCTTAATCTGATTTTATGTCATCATTTCCAATAATCCAGAAAATTGTTCTTGACAACATGCAGAAAAGTTGCCTTTACCTTTGTATAAAGTTCACTATTTCACTTTATGAACTGCTTCTGTCAATGTACATGCACATTTCTGCTTGCTATAGATGTATAACACAGCAATGTAATAAGAATTCTGAATTCTGAAGGGGAGTCCCAGGGCTTTCTTAGACTGTGTATTTTTCATAATTTATTTATTATTATTCCATTTCAATTTATAATTTATAAAACTTCAGAACTCGTAATTGTTCTGTGAATACCAGGATAATAACTGATGTTCTACTTAGACTGTGGTGAGAAAAAGAAACAGCAAGGTATTTAGTCAGATCCCGCTCATCAATTCAAGACACAGATTGGGTTTGTGTGTGTGTTTTAAATTCGTATGACTCACTGACATTATTGAGACGTGCATATTTCACTTCGATGTGTGAAGTTGGTTTTCCTTTTCCTTTTAAATTTCAGATTGCATCCTATTTCCTGATGTAGTTTTGACACCCGAACATTGAAAGCGAATTCATAATCATATCATCACAGCACTTCCATTTGTTCATTCAGTGTTAATTAAGCTAGATTGTTATGCTAGAGTGTTATCTTCTTTAATTGCTTTGTAATATCACGCTGTGTTTAACTGATTTTTTTTTTCCACACAGAAACCGGCTATGACATTTTTTGGAAGAAGAACCCTAACGCTCAAATTTGTTAACCAGTTCAGCCTTTTCCCCCCTATTCTCTCTTAGAATGAGGCACATCATGTTGCATTTGTGTTTTGCCTCGGTTTCTGAGCGCATCGAAGTCTTTCCTTCTACACTGTACCCCACTTTCACATCCGTCTTGCTGCACTCCTAAGGTCGAGATTTGCTGAGTGTCACAGACATAACAGAAGTGCATTGGTGATCTAAGCAGTGAATTTAAAACCCACATTGTTAAGCAAATTTTTTTCCATTTAACTCTGAACAGAATAGGACTTCAGTCAGTTGCGGCAAAAGTCTACTGCAAAGGTGTAGTAGCAGTGTTGACCTAGCAAAAACTTTTTAAAGTCCTTTGTCACCTTAGACTACATTCCAGTGTAAGGTTTTATGAGTTGCAGCCCACACTTCTTCAGATAGATTTGTGAAGGGAATATCATACAGGGAAGTCTTATGAGGTAGATTTGGGGGGGAAGAGCCAAGATTTGGTGTGTATTATTTACTTCCTTTACACCCTGTCTTTCTCCCCAATGGGGAGGGGACCCAAAGTTGCTTCACAGTTGTGCTGTCCTCCAGTTGAACCGCACAACAACTCTGCGAGTAGGTTAGTCTGACACTATGTGACTGACCCGAGGTCACCCATGAGCTTCCTCGGCATGAATGGGGATTCAAACCTGGGTCTCCAGGATACTAGTCCAACATTCTTAATCACTAACTACACCACACCACGTCTTTCACATGTAAATCTTAATGTAAGATAGAAGAGAAGGAACTGATGTAGAAAAGTAAGAAGGTACACGTACTGGATGATGATTGGGGGTTGGGGGTGTCAAAGAGTAGGGCAGATAAACAAATAGTTTAAGTGAATATTAATGGATATTGGTACAAGGTTATAGTCTGACAGTCTAGTCACTCTTGCCCGGATGCAAAACTTAGTGTGATCCTAGTTGACTGCTGGTTCACAAGGAGAATATCATATCTGTTTCTCAGAGCCTTTCAACCACCAATGCCTTCTAAACTTACTTTTATCTTCTGTACAAACCACCCTACATAGTATCAGCCTTTGGTTTGATGGGTAACTCCATGGACAGGAATCTATGCTATTGCAATCCACAGTTGTGGTTGAGATGGAATGCAATTCCTTCCCTTGTTCCTCTTACATTCTCTGCACTCTTTCATTGTGTTTCAGTCCCCATTCATTTCCACACTCACCCACAGAGTCCAGCTTTGGAGAGAATACACAAAAGGCTGGGTGCAGTTGGCACTGATACCGGACAAGATCTTAGCACTGATAAACATTTTAAAAACTCTTTTAATCTGTGACATCAATCAAGCTCTAAGTTCTCTTTCCTTTTACTTCACTCCATAGCTGGCAGGGTCAACAATTGGCTTGCAGGGTGGGGCTCAAGGAAAGGGAGATTCGAGGAAGCCACCTGATTCTGTGTCTTCTGGCATTGGTAGCTATCGATCGCTTATACTTGTACCCCACCATATTTAGGCAAAAAAGATATTTACATTAATAGGCACAGATTGTTTGATTAGCCTTTTCTGTTTGTTTGTTTATAAATTTGATTTTAAACTGCCCTCCCCCATATTTGTTGCAGAACAGCTGGTCACAAAAGCAGTTCTCCTGTGGACAGGCTTAAACCAACTGAATGAAGCTTCTGGCTAGCATGGAGCAGAAGAAGAAGAAGATATTGGATTTATATCCTGCCCTCCACTCCGAAGAGTCTCAGAGTGGCTCACAATCTCCTTTACCTTCCTCCCCCACAACAAACACCCTGTGAGGTGGGTGGGGCTGGAGAGGGCTCTCACAGCAGCTGCCCTTTCAAGGACAACCTCTGCCAGAGCTACGGCTGCCCCAAGGCCATTCCAGCAGCTGCAAGTGGAGGAGTGGGGAATCAAACCCGGTTCTCCCAGATAAGAGTCCACACACTTAACCACTACACCAAACTGGAGCACCCCTTGGCACCGGTGAATCAGGCGGCAGGTATTTGATTTTTCTCTTTGTTTCACTGGTAGTGGAAAGTTCTGTCAAGTCACAGCTGACTTATAATGACCCCTAGTGGGGTTTTCAAGGCAAGAGATTTCAGAGGTGGTTACCTGGTATTCCTTGGATGTCTCCCATCCAAATACTACCCACAGCTGACCCTGCTTAACTTTAAAGATCTGACAAGATTGGGGTATTCTGGGCTATATAGGTCAGGGTGTGGTTAAACTACAGCACTGTTATCCTATGACCTTTGCAGGGCTTTTGGGGTAGAAAAAAGCCCAGCATGAACTCATTTGCCTATTAGGCTACACCCCCTGATGTCACAATTGTTTCACATAGGGCTTTTTGTAGAAAAAGCCCAACAGGAACTCATTGGCATATTAGGCCACACCCCTGACATCAAGCCAGCCGGAAACTGCATTCCTACTCAAAAAAAGCCCTGGGCCTTTGTAACTGAAGTCAAAATATGAGTAGAGTTTGTAATGTATTCTCATAACTGAGTATTCCTCATAACTGAGGTTTAAAAAAACTTCATCACATTACATGGAGAGACAACAGTTTAATATGATTTAGGATGTAACAGAATTCAGGCCAGGAACCTGCTTTCCTTATATAGAAAATACTAACATTAGAATGTGTGAAATACTGATGTGTTTGCCTGTCCTATCTTGTGCAAAAAAGAAAGTGATATCGCAGGACCTGAAAGTATCCAAGCCAGGCACTGATGCATATATTCTGTATTTATTATGAATTATTCATTACTATTGAACAGTTATGCAATGTCTGTATTGAATGCGAAGAAACATACATTTGTAAGAGATCCAGAAACAAGAAGCTTGGCGTTTCCAGATTTTCTCATAGAGCAGAAAACTGATTTTACACTAAAGCTTTTAACCTTTTTACCATTCTTATATAGTAGTCAACTGGCTGGCCTTTATACAAATAATGAAGCCAAGATAGTTGTGTTTACTTACTTAGTGGTATACCAAAAAATCTGACCTTGTAAATGAACCCCCCTCCCAAAAAAAACCCCTCCCCAAAATGGTTTGGTAAGAACTAAAAATGCTCTGGAATTGATGGAATGTTGATAGAGGTTGGGTATCAGTTAAGCGGGGAAAAGGAGGGACCTTATAATTATAGTTCTGGAGGATGATTTTGGAGGTGGGTCCCAAATCCTTCCCTCCACACTGTTCCTTAATTTGTACGTCCATGTCGCACCTCCCTTTCTCCACCATGATCTGTTTGCCTTCTGCTGTCTTGTCTCATCCCCCAAGGAGGGTTCACAAGGCCCATAGAATGGCAAAGGGTGGGGATTGCACCATTTTGTTCCTCTCTCTGCCCAGGATTCCTAATCTCTGTACTACAGAGCTGGGTCCATACTTCCACCCTGGCCTGCTTCTCAACCCTTCTAAAGAGGGATTTTGCCTCACAGCTCCTCACTGGGCCCTTCCTCTTGCCAGTTTGCTTGCCCAACGCAACTACCAAGCCCACCCACAAACAGCTGGGCTGTTGGAAGGTAATGCCCTACTTTTTAACTTTCTCTGTGGTTGGCTGTTGGCTCTGTTACTTGCATTTGCCTAGCCGAGCCAGTGGGCTGGCTGGGTTACCCTGTTCCCCACTCCTGCCTGTTCTGAGCACTGTCACCAGTGTTGGGCATTCTTGTGGAAGATGTGGTGTCAGCTGTGCCTGGCATTGTTATCAGCACCATGTATGCCACTGCCACTACTGATGACATGTCCTTCAGCTCCCCTTGGGCTGCCCACACTAGGGTTACTTATTTTGCTGTAGCCAGTGCCTCCCGCTGACAAGGTGCTGGGATGGCTGTTGTTGCACAGGTTACTCTCTGGTTGGCTCCGCCACAATACAATCCCAGTGGTGAACTTGCCAGATACAGAGACGCATTACAAGGCTTGCACAATACCTGATGTTGAACTTGAATTAAGCTACATGCCTTGTAGAAGTTCAGATAGCATAGGTGCTGGTTATCTGTGTGGCTTTTATCAAAGATTTCAGGTTTTCACGGCTGGTAACATCATTAGGGTTTGTAGAATCTTTCGGGATCAAGTGCCGTGTTCTACTGGAGAAAGTTTTCCTTCCAGACATTTCGTTCTCAGCTGCGGAGAACCAGCACAATTTTAAAAGAAAGGAAGAAGTCATTTTCATCCACCAATCTTGGTACCCAGCTCTGCAAAACACCCTACAGACTATAAATTGCAGAAAGTCTCAGAACAACCAGCAAATTCCACAGAACAATCAGCACAGTCAACAACCATCTTCCTTATCTTCAAACCCCTTCCAACCTTCCCAGCAATTAACACAGAACAATGGTCACTTTCAACAGCCAGTTTCCTTATCACTACCCTTCCAGGAAGCCCCACCAAACAATGGGCACATCCACAAACCAATTGCCCTTTCATCACACCCCCTCCAGCCTACAAATAGCAGCTCTCCAGCAGCCCTGGCCCCACTCAATGCACAGCAGCCAAGAAGGTCTGAGCGCCTGCTCCGGCTGCAACGCCACTGAGGATGTTCTCCGCAGCTGAGAACGAAACGTCTGGAAGGAAAACTTTCTCCAGTAGAACACGGCACTTGATCCCGAAAGATTCTACAAACCCTAATGTGTGGCTTTTGTTTACACTCAATACTCTGTTATGTAGGGGATTATAAAAGAAGCCTAGTTGCTATTTGGGCATATGTATGCCAACCTATTGCCTGTTTCTGATGCATGGGTCCTTTTAAGCACAGAAATCACTTGAACGTAACTTGCGTTGCCTGAACTAGTGCAGCAGCCATCATTATCACAAGCAAGATATGTATAGAAAGTGGCTTCACACCCACACATATACAACATGGCCTATCTGACAATGAGGACCACCTAAAGTCATGTTTTGGAGACTACCCTCATTGCAACAATTTCCCATAGAAATGAATTAAAATAGTTCACTTACGGAAGAAATAAAGTGATGTGTTCAGGGACATGTTTGGATTGAGTGATATGTCTACTTCCTAACTATTTGAAAGAAACCTGCTAGTCCATGCTAGTCCATCCTTGTTTTTGTTTCTTGGTAAGGCTGGAGTGTTGGAATGTTAGGAAAATGAGACAGAATGTCAGGAACTATAAAAAGATAAATGTGTGTTGGAGAGATTTGGTGCTTGGAATGCTTTTGCTACACATGTTACTGTAATTAAAAATCGTGTTTACAGATCTCACTGACAGTTCTCATGGGCAACATCGTTGTTGAGCATTTAACTCAGAAGGGCAGCATGACTGGCAAAGCTACTCCTGTGAATCTGGATTAGCATATGTATGCAAAAAATATTTAAGTGCTACCAAACACTAAGCATTTGGTGAGTTTCAGTGCAGCCGTAACATGACCCCCCCCTTTTTTTTTTAACTAGCTGGTTCTTCTTTAGAAATGGTTCTGAACACCCATATAATGCAGTAAATTATAAATATTAATTAATTAATTATTGTATGGCATTCTTTATAGAATAGCCAGGAGATCTGAAGATTATCTAGCAGGCACAAGCTTTAGCTCTTAGCATTTTGCTTGTGGGGAGCTAGACTTGTTTTTAGGGGCTGGGAGAGCTCTGAGAGAACTGTGACTGACCCAAGATCACCCAGCTGGCTTCATGTGGAGGAGTGGGGAATTGAAACTGGTTCTCTAGATTTGAATTCACCACTCTTAACAACTACACCAGACTGGCTCTTTTAAATACAAATTATTGTCCAGACTTGTTTTTTAATTAAAAACAAGTAAGCTTTAAAAGCATAAAAAGCAGTCCAGTTGATGGTAAGAAGCACATTCGTTGATTTTAGATGTTTAAAATGAGTCCTGTTTACTCTATGAAATAACTTTTCCCATGTAGTGCATAACAAAATTCCATGGGGGTGTATCCTACCCTTATCCTACCAAACAGGGGTTGTTTGTTCATTCATTTATTTATTGCAATATGTATCCCCAGTCATTCCTTTTGGCTCAAGTTTCAAGCTTTCCTCCAACTTAAGCCTTCTTCCAAGGTGGCTCTTCCATTGGAGCCTTTGAGGCTTGAGAAAGACTACTTGGAGGAATGTTGGGTCCATTGTCATGATTTAATAGTAATAGGAAGTAATAGTAATAGGAAGTAGAGAGTGAGTATAAATGGGCAGTCTTCGCAGTGGAGGACCGTAAGCAGTGGGGTGCCGCAGGGCTCTGTACTGGGTCCCATGCTCTTTAACTTGTTCATAAATGATTTAGAGTTGGGAGTGAGCAGTGAAGTGGCCAAGTTTGCCGATGACACTAAATTGTTCAGGGTGGTGAGAACCAGAGAGGATTGTGAGGAACTCCAAAGGGATCTGTTGAGGCTGGGTGAGTGGGCGTCAACGTGGCAGATGCGGTTCAATGTGGCCAAGTGCAAAGTAATGCACATTGGGGCCAAGAATCCCAGCTACAAATACAAGTTGATGGGGTGTGAACTGGCAGAGACTGACCAAGAGAGAGATCTTGGGGTCGTGGTAGATAACTCACTGAAAATGTCAAGACAGTGAGCGTTTGCAATAAAAAAGGCCAACGCCATGCTGGGAATTATTAGGAAGGGAATTGAAAACAAATCAGCCGGTATCATAATGGCCCTGTATAAATCGATGGTGCGGTCTCATTTGGAGTACTGTGTGCAGTTCTGGTCGCCGCACCTCAAAAAGGATATTATAGCATTGGAGAAAGTCCAGAGAAGGGCAACTAGAATGATTAAAGGGCTGGAGCACTTTCCCTATGAAGAAAGGTTGAAACGCTTGGGATTCTTTAGCTTGGAGAAACGTCGACTGCGGGGTGACATGATAGAGGTTTACAAGATAATGCATGGGATGGAGAAAGTAGAGAAAGAAGTCCTTTTCTCCCTTTCTCACAATACAAGAACTCGTGGGCATTCGATGAAATTGCTGAGCAGACAGGTTAAAACGGATAAAAGGAAGTACTTCTTCACCCAAAGGGTGATTAACATGTGGAATTCACTGCCACAGGAGGTGGTGGCGGCCACAAGTATGGCCACCTTCAAGAGGGGTTTAGATAGAAATATGGAACACAGGTCCATCGGTGGCTATTAGCCACAGTGTATGTGTGTATATAAAATTTTTTGCCACTGTGTGACACAGAGTGTTGGACTTGATGGGCCGTTGGCCTGATCCAACATGGCTTCTCTTATGTTCTTATTTAGTTTAGATAATCCAGTGCAAATTCAAATGGTCTATAGTCAGAATTCTGAAACATACTTCTTAGCAAGCAAGTTCCTTTGAAGTATACTTCAGCAATAAGAGACGCATTCGAAAGCTGTCCGTTATTTACAGGGGATCTGCAAGCTCCACGGCTGATCTGATCTTTTCTGTGTCACCATAGAGGAACCAGCAGGAACTTCATTCTCTGTGCTGTTACACACATTAAAGCAAATTGGCGAGCTTACATTTAGAACTGAGTTGTAAGCAATAACACAAATACTTCTTGAACGCACAAAGCTGCCTTACACCATCTGCAGTCCATCTGGCTCAGTATTTTGCACTATGAAAGGCAGCATTTTTTCAGGTAGATCTTAACTGGAGATGCCACGGATTGGCCCTCTGACCTTTTGCCCATAGAGTGTGTACTGAATTTTTACCCCACTTAACCTTATTGGTAGCTAACTGCTCGGGGTAAAAATATATAACAATTGCAAATGAACAGAAATGCACCATGTCCCCCTCCCCCCGGATTCCTGCAGTCTGCAAATCCACAAGCACCCATGGTGTCCTGATGTTTTGCTGTTAAGAATGATAAATGTTCTACTTAGCCGTTAGATCGTGGTTCATGACTATGATGGATTTTTCTTTCTTTCTTTCTTTTTTGCCTCGAGTAGTTTCCTATAGCTCATCTTTAAAACGAGTCAATAGTTAATTAAATTAAAATAATTAGTATATGCAAAACACCAACCAGGTTTTGTTTTGTTTGCTTTAACGAAGTGAGGAAACTTTATAGCGCATTCGATCTGATTTCTCTAAAACCAATTGTAAAGATTTCACAAGACTTTTAGGCTTGGTTCAGAAGCAGCAATCCGTTTGGGACTACATGAAGTAGCTTCATGAACCAGTTTGTAAAATCTCTCTTCCCCACCCCCCCTTCTCTTTTTTGGTGCACAGCAAACTAATTAGTTGCTTTGGTTTTCATGGCAAACAAAAGCTTGCTATAGTGTGGTTTCAGTTGATCTAAAAATAGGTTGCCAAGCACAAATCATACTTTGCCAGTCCAAATCTAGTTTGCCACCACATTAAAAGTTTGCCATGAACGAGGGGAGGAGGGATTGTATGAAGGAACATGAACCTCCCTCAAGGAACTTGAGCAAAACTGTGCATTGGCATTACCAGGGCTTTTTTTTTTGTAGAAAAGGCCCAACAGGAACTCATTTGCATATTAGGCCACACACCCCTGACACCAAGCCAAATGGAACTGCGTTCCTGTCGTTCCTGCTCAAAAAAAAAAGTCCTGGGCAGTACATCTAAATCAAGTTAGTATAATCATGAAGCAGTATGTTATTAAATTTTAAAAATAGTGTCCAAAATTAGGACCACACACACATCACTTTAGTTAATTCTAGAACAGATATTAATTTCTGTCCCAGTATTTTGCATTCCATTACTTACTATGAGAACGTAGCTAGGTGCTCTGAAGGTGGTGATGAATCTGCTCCTTGCTTCTAGCTACATCAGCTATTAATAATCCTGCTTGCCTGGCATCTCAAAGAAATTATCATGGGTTCTGTTTCTTGATCATCCATGATACCTGTCAATGAGACCCAGACCACTCAGTCAAGAATGCAGAATTTGGTCCATCTCTGTGTAATCTGTGCACAGATATATACACGCCCCCTCCCTCCCTCCAGAATCCTTGGTACTGTTAATCCAGATAGCATTAGAAGTGGTAGATACACTTTACCCTCTCAGCATTTAATTTTTCCTTTTGGAAAAAATATAAACTCTGTATGTGTGTGTAAAGTGCCATCTGTCATAGAAGCTTATTCTCAGCACAATCTACCTTGCAGGGTTGTTGTTCTTCTTATCAAAGATTAAGTGAACGAGAGGCGAACAGTGTATCCCCCTTTGGGTAAATAAAGTAAAATAGAAAGTAGAAATATCCTCCAGGAAACCTTGAAACTGCTCTGCCACCGCTTTCTCAATTACCTTACACAGGAACTGTAAGTTCGAAACTGGGCAGGACCGTCGGGTCCAAAAATGGCTTTTTCAAAAGTGGACGGACCACTGCCTCTTTAAGTTTAGCTGGAAAAGTCCATGTTTCCAAGGAAAGGTTAATAATACCAGCTAAAGAGTCTTGGATGCCCCCGCCACCTGCCTTAATAAGCCAGGATGGACATGGTCCAATGGGCAAGTGGTCGGCTTCACTGCAGCCAAGATCCTGTCCACATCTTCCTGAGTAAGACGGCTGAAGTGGTCCAAAATGGGACCCATAGATGGGCAATGGGCTTCCAGCTCCCGTACTGTATCAACTGTGGCAGGAAGACTCTGGCGGAGAGTCAAGACGTTATCTGCGAAATAGGTCGCAAAAGCCTCAAAGCCTATATCCAATTCTCTAACTTTTGGATTGCCTGTTGGCAATGTAGACAATGTTTGAATCGTTCTAAATAATTGGGCCGGGCGCAACTTCGCTGACGCAATGGAGGCCGCATAGAATTCCTTCTTAGCGGACGTCACTGCCTTCTCATAGGCCTTCATAAATGCTCTATAAGAAGTTCTAGACTCCTCGTCATCAGATCTCCACCACACTCGCTCAAGCTGTCTAAATTGTTGTTTCATACTTTTCAGCTTCAAGGTATACCATGGGGCTGATTTGGTACAGCGACGTAGAGGGCGCTGGGGAGTGATGTCGTCGGTGGCAGCAGAGAATCAGGAGTACTAGTCCTCAACTAGCTCATCTAACGACCCACCAGGGGGCATTGGATCCCGCAGAGCTTCTTGAAGCCGCTCCGGGTTCAATTGGCTCCGTGGGTGAGCATAAATCTGCCCGTCGCCAAAACAGAAGGAGGGCTGCAGGTCAACTCGGACTTTCAGGGCATAATGATCTGACCACGGAACTGGAGGGGCAGCTATCAGATCGGGTGTTATCCCAGCCCCAAAAACCAAATCCAGTGTATGACCAGCCTGGTGAGTGGGGGTTGATATAATCTGGCTGAGTCCCAGTGACTCCATGGGGGACACTAGGTCCTGCGCCTGCACGGACGCTGCATCGTCAACGTGGACATTGAAATCCCCCAGGACCAATAACCTGGGGAAGTCCAATGCCCAGGCCAATACCGCGTCCAGCAGGGCAGGCAGGCTCTCTGGGGGTGCATTAGGCAACCAGTACACCACCCAGATTGCCAAACTCTCCTCAGCCTCCCACACCAGGCCGACACATTCAATATTGGTTATGTTTGGGGCAGGGAGTGCCCTGAATGAAAGAGTCACGAGTGACTAATGCAAACCACCACCACCACCACCACCACCACCCCGGCTCAGTCATCTGGGATTGGTGAAGGACCAAGAACCCGGGTGAGGCAAGTTGGTTCCAAGTTACAGTTTCCCCATCACATACCCAGGTCTCAGTCACACATTCCAGATCTATCTCTTGCTCTACGAAATAATCCCGTAGAGTATGGGTCTTGTTGTTGATAGATCTGGCATTAATCAACACCAATGTCGGAACCAGGTAATTTGTCCTAGCCCCACAACCCACATGCCTTGGGATGGGACACAGGTGGGAAGGGGTCCGAGCATTACTGTATCTCTGACCCCTTCCAAGACACAAAGACCTGGGCCCACTGCCATATCTCCCCCACCCCCGTATAACCGGAATCCCTGACCCAGCCATATCCTTCCCCCACAGTGTTATCGGGTCAAGTCAGTCCACTTAACATACACCCAGCACTAACCTAATCTAATTTATACCACTCCATAAGTCCTCAATGGTTTATTTCTATCTACTAATTTAACTAAACTAAGTTCCAATAAATAAATTGATCCCAACTACCTATATTTTACCTTAGCCAATTAATTGCAAATCTAATTAACCACTACACCAAACTGGCTCTCTCGCTTAAAGCTTAAAACTTTGCTTCGCAGAGTTGTAGGATAAGTATAGAATCCATCTCTAAACACAGGACTTTTTTTGCAGCAAGAACTCCTTTGCATATTAGGCCACACACCGCTGATGTAGCCAGTCCTCCAGAAGCTTACAGAAGACCCTGTAAGCTCTTGGAGGAAGGCTACATCAGGGGTGTGTGGCCTAATATGCAAAGGGGTTCCTGCTACAAAAAAAAAAAGCCTTGCCTAAACACGGACACACACACATGTGCATATATGTATTTACATATTTATGCTAAATACAGGAATGCAGAAATGCAAAATGATTCATTTGATTCATACCCCTATGTTTTTATATGTTGAATGGAAAAGGATTCGTGGAAACTTCACACTAATGACTATGACTCTAATTGGTATCCGGACAACTGGTATTGCTATAAACTTCATAAAGAAGAAAAGAACTGGAATCAAGCTTTACTCTCCTGCCAGGAAGATAATAGCACACTAATTAGCATAAAATCTTTGGCTGACACAGAGATACTCATTAACCTTCTAGAATATGGCGAGTTCTTATAATTAGTTCATGTTGAACTGTGTTTTAATGTACAGGTAGCTTGGAGTTTTTAACAGTCAATATGGATTGCTCTGTGTGAACGTCGAGAATCCACATTGAGGTCTAGATTTCCGATGACCTTTGTCTGGTTGTTTTGTCCCATATCGTACATTAATTTCCTGGCTACAAGAAACATGAAGAAGACACAGAAGCAAAAATAGCCAAGGCAAAGCCTCTGCCATGCAGGGAATGTTTCATTTATTAAAAGCTTCAGTGTGCAAAAATGATCAGAACAAGCACAGGTCATGGTTTTTTTATTTTTCCTCTCTTCTCTGCCTCCTCCCTTCAAAGCATTTAGGATTATAAGATTTACTCCACACTAACCGTTGTGCAAGCAGAAAGCATTTCTGAAAATCTGTGTGGGTTTCCCTCAAACTACAGTTCCCCATGCCATTGCAATCGTCCATACCCCTACCCCAGGGGCCCCCAACCCCCGGGCCGGGGACCGGTAGTGGGCCGCAGCCTGTTTTCCATGGGCTGCGCAGCCTCACCGTTCCTCCGAGGCACCTCCCCCCCCCCCGTTTCCTCCTCCCTCCTTCGCCCCCGCACAGCCTCCCCGCCTCCTGCCCTACCCCGTACTCAACAGCAGCTTTTGAGGACTGTGGGGAGGGAGATGGGAAAGATTTGTTTCACTAGTAGAGCTCCTTCTGCCAACACATAAATATCACTCTTTCTTTCATTCTTTTCTTGCATTCCACTTTTAAAAATCTAAATGACTAAAGTGACCTGAGCATATTTATCTGAGAGCAAGCCCCTTTGAACATGGCGGGGCTTACTTCCAAGAAGACGCACTTAGGATTGCTCTATGATCCTAAGGAAGTCTGCTTAGAATCCAAGTCAGGTCTCTTCAATGGAACTTATTCCAAGACAAGGTTGCGTTATAGCTGTGCAGTCCTAAACAGAGTTACACCCTTCTAAGCCCATTGACTTCACTGGACTTATACAAGTGTAGCTCTGTTTTGGATTGTGTTGTAGCACCGCCATTTTGTCCACAGAATGTAAAGCAGACTAGGATAAGATATTTCCCCTCAAACCAGCATACCACATATCTACATGGTTGTTGTCTGTTTCAGGACTGTAAAACATAGCAGCATGGAAAACATTACTATCATGGCTTTTTCCTTGGAGAACTGCTAATGTCACTGTAAGAAATTGACTTACTGCATGTAAATTACCTCTGAGCATTGGTTCCAGATTATCAAAGTATATTGATCAGAAGAAGTTACTAATCGAAACACGAAATTTTACCTGGGAATCGTGATATCAATAGTACTTCTCTTCAATATCTGAATCCTTCTACAGAACATTCATAGCATCATTGAATATCCTATCTATTGTTGCAAGGAGAAGTCTGCGTGTCAACGAAAAACTACTTTTGAGTAGTGCATCCTTATGCACTCTTATGTGATGGACTTTTCTATCTTATCCTGAATTCTTTATTGTTGTTTTGTTTATGTAAAGATATTTGCTTTGTGAATGACTCGAAGTGCTCTATTGAAAGAGTGGTTTAGTTCTCGAAGTAATTTTCACTTTATAAATAAGATTGGTGAATTTGAAAGTCTTCTTTAAGTGTTGTGATTAATTTTCAAAGAACACATTTTTCTTTGTTTGCAACTTCCTGTTTTCTTCCCTTGTGGTTTACACAACCTCTAGGTGGTACCTGGAGATCTAGAATTGTACGTGATCTCCAGACTACAGAGATCAGTTCCCCTGGAGAAAATGGTCGCTTTGAAGGGTGAACTTTGTGGCATAGGGTTGCCAAGTCCAATTCAAGAAATATCTGGGGACTTTGGGGGTGGAGCCAGGAGACATTGGGGCGGAGCCAGGAACAAGAGTGTGACAAGCATAATTGAACTCCAAGAGAGTTCTGGCCATCACATTTAAAGGGACAGCACACCTTTTTAAATGTCTTCCTTCCATAGGAAATAATGAAGGATAAGGGCACCTTCTTTGGGGGCTCATAGAATTGGACCCCCTGGTCCAATCGTTTTGAAATTTGGGGGATACTTTGGGGAGAGGCACTAGATACTATATTGAAAATTTGGTGCCTCTACCTCAAAAAACAGCTCCCCCAGAGCCCCCGAAACCTCCAGATCAATTCCCCATTATACCCTATGAGAAGACGTTTCCCTCTCCACCCCCCTTCCCCCCGCCCCCCCCCCTTTCTGGGAAATCTGATGCAGGAGACAGAACTCACTCACCTCTGGAGGTGCAAAGGCACATGGTCCTTTGGGGGCGTGGCTGGGCTCCCCTCCCTTCACCAGCCAGCTGACTGGGGGCCGGAAGCAGCCTGAGAAAACAGAAGAGCTCTGGCTGCTGCGATCGGGGCTGGGTGGGAAGGGCTGCCGTTCTCCCCCTCCCCCCCCCCCCGCTTTCCCTTTTATGGCCAGCGGGAGGAGGAGGCTCCAAATCGGGGGTCTCCAGGCCTAGCGGGGGATTTGGGACCCCTATTGTGGCATTATGCTCACTAGGGTTGCTAGGTCTTGCCTGGCTTCGAATGGGGGGTTCCCAGGGTCTATTTTGGGATGTTCTTCTGCATGGGGCACAATGATATCATCCAAAAGTGATGTCATCACACTGAGCATGTTGTGTATGGATGTTCTAGCATTTTGGCCTAAGGCTCTAGGATTACCATGGAGTTTGGGCCGAAATGATGTTGATGCAGGAGGAGGCTGTTTGGGGATGGGGCTTCCCCCACCAGCCAGCTAGCCAGTGGCAGATTGAAGCCCCCAAAATTGGGGAAAACCTCTCCTAGACTGGAGGACTGGCAACCCTATGCCTCACTGGGATCTCTTCTCTCTCCAATCTCCACCCCAAAATTTTCAGGAATTTCTTAACAGAGAGCTGGCATCCCTAATACCACCTTTCCTGCACTCAGATAGCAAAATTTAGAGCTGAAAATCTTACTACCTCTTAGGAAAACCAGACAGTATCTTGGGTTTGGAAAGAATTAGCTAGCCCAGCAAAATACCTTCTGCTTCCAAGTAATTAGAGCAAGTAGACCAGGGAAGCAACCCCCCAAGGCTAAATTTCTGACGGATTACACTCTATGCCATTCAAAATTTCTACATGCTGTGAAATTATTGAACACAGGAGAAGCAAGGGCACTCATGCATGTCTGGACAGTTTAGAGAGTTGGTGCGCTGAAGTAAATGGCTGACTAGAGTGAAATCTAAACTTTGGCGGGCAGAATATTTTTTAACAGTGCTTTTAACAGAAAAAATATTAGCTGACTTGGCCAACATAATTAATTGTATGCTACTATATACTGTAAAATGTACTTAATTGTATATTATAGAAAATACAACAGAAACTTGGATTGGATTGAGTAGTACTAAAACTCCAGTTGAGTTTCAGTGGTCTGATGGATCCTTGGTGACATTCACTAACTGGCACAGAGGAGAACTGAATGTCCACTGGAAGAAAAGCCAATGTGTTTCCTCTCAAAACCTAGGTTTGTTTGTTTGTTTAACATTTTATAAATAGTTCTGTTCTACCATTTGAGGTCCCCACTCACCCTCACAGCCTTCCACTCACCGACACATCTCTTCCAGTACTTAAACCCAGTGTGAGATGTTTCCTCAGCCAAATTAACCCCTTTCTTCTCTCACCAAAATCCATTGTTTGTAAGTATTTTGTTGGTCACACTTTAACCTTGATGAGTTAAAATGCTGGCACTGTTAGTCATTGGAAGAATTAAGATGAAAGGTGATCAGAGTTACAGGTGCGGTTGCCAATCCCCAGGTAGGGTCAGGGGATCCCCAGTTTGGAGGCTTCAGGGTCATCAGAAAGCGGAGGACAGGAGGGAAATGTTTGCTGGACACTCCATTGTCCCTTTGGAGACCAGTTCCCATAGGGTATAATGGAGAATTGATCCATGGGTATCTGGGGCTCTGGGTGGGCTGTGTTTTGAGGTAGAGGCACTAAATTTTCAGCATAGCATCCAGTGCCTCTTCCCAAAATACCACCCAAGTTTCAAACAGATTGAACCAGGGGGTCCTATTCTATGAGCCTCAAAATAAGGTGCCCCTATCCTTCATTATTTCCTATGGAAGGAAGGCATTTAAAAGGTGTGCGGTCCCTTTAAATGTGACGGCCAGAACTCCCTTGAAGTTCATTTATGCTTGTCAGAACCTTGCTCCTGGCTCCACCCCCTAAGTCCCCAGATATTTCTTGAATTGGACTTGGCAACCCTAGTTATGAGTCCTTTATAGGTAAAATGTGTGACAGGTTAATGAAGAAACATTTTGTCATATTTCATTCCAGTTATTTCAGTCCTTTCTTTCAATATGTAGAAAAATGAAATGATTTAAGGACACCTCTACCAAGCATTTACTTATGGATACAGAAGCTATTTGCCATTGGAAGTGCTTGGTGTGATGTCCCTGTGTCTCAAGCCTCCAAAAGCAAGTGACCACACAGTAGGGCAGGGCAGACAGGCACACCCAAAGCTTCTTCCTGTTTAATCTCTATTCTCACAGTGCCCCTTTGATATGCAAATGAACACTCCTAGGGAAAAATAACTTATTTCCTCTCTCCCTCTCTCTTCCTGCTTCCATACACACAAGATAGGGAATCAGGTGCTCCTCTCTGTATCCATCCCCATCTGTCAGATAGATAGTTTAGAATCTGTCTCTTCCTCATAATCTACACTATCAACATGTATTTCTGTAATAAGAAGATGAAGATGAAGAAGATATTGGATTTATATCCCGCCCTCCACTCCGAAGAGTCTCAGAGCGGCTCACAATCTCCTTTACCTTCCTCCCCCACAACAGACACCCTGTGAGGTGGGTGGGGCTGGAGAGGGCTCTCACAGCAGCTGCCCTTTCAAGGACAACTCCTACCACAGCTATGGCTGACCCAAGGCCATGCTAGCAGGTGCAAGTGGAGGAGTGGGGCTCTCCCAGATAAGAGTCCGCACACTTAACCACTACACCAAACTGGCTCTAGTTACTGTTTAACTAGAAACTGGAAACGGTGGCTGTGTGTATTAGGGTTGCCAGGTCCCTTAATTATACATTATATAGAGAAAATATTTTGTATACAGAGAGAGTTTGTTGTGTTTTTTTGTTTTTTCCAGGAGAGCTGATCTCTGTCAGCTGAAGATCAATTGTAAAAGCAGATCTCCAGGCCACACATGGAGGATGGCAACCCTACGACTTTGCAACCACATGCAGCCGCAAGGTCTGTTCAGACTCAATACAAGCAGCTGCTGCATTAAAGCTTTGTGCACTCTGCTAACTCAAGAAGGATCTGGACCTACCAGAACCAGTACCCTTCCAAGCATTTACACACTTTGTGGTACATACAGGCCAGTCTGCATACTCAAGAGTAAACATTTGAATATATCTGATTTGATTTATTCAATTTTTAGCCTGCCCTTCCTGTGAACAGGCTCGGGGCAGGGTACAACATAGCCATAACAATAAGATACACATGTAAGTAGATTGAAAAATTTTAAAGAAAATTTAAAACCACAATTGAATATATAACGATGGCAACCAAACTTAAGCATCGTATATTCTACGCAATCCGGTAAGGCCTAGTTTAACTCCAGCTCTTGAGGGACCAAGTCTACCTAATTAAGCTCATCTACAGAGAAAGCAACAGGAGGGAATAAATGGTGAATAAATGATGCCCACTGCCTCATTCAAAAGCCTGGTGGAAGAACTCAGTCCTGCAGATCGTGCAGAAATTCAAAAGGTCCTACAAGGCCATAGCCTCTAGGTGAAGCTCATTCCACCAGGCTGGGGGCAAGGCTGAGAATGTCCTGGCCCTAATTGAGGCTAGTTGGATGTCTTTTGGGCCAGCGATTGCCAGAATATGTTGATCTGCTGAGTGCAAGGCTCGACAGGGCATATCTGGATGGAGAACAAGCATTTTTAGGATTTCATACTTTCTTTCTCACCGAACAAATTAAAATTCCTGTTTCCTCAATGAGTTTTGTTGTTGTGGATTTCTTACATGTACATATTTTTTTTAAAAAAACCCCACAGAATTAATATTTCAGTCAAGTACGGTAGGTCTTTGTGTGGGGACAGTGAATGCATGTGTCTCACAATCTGGGCGTCTCTCAGCTCACCCGCAGGGCCAGTGGCCGTAGCAGGCTGGGTAGGGGTCACCCATCCATGCCTTCAAGTCAAGTTCCAGTCTGCTCGAACCGTTTCCAGTCTTTAACCACCCACTTTGTGACACAGTTATAATTCACTTGTCCCCAGTTACAGGGTATTCTATCCTTCCTTTGTGGTGGCCACTCCCAGGCCCGCCTAATCTCTTCCACTGAGGCTACAATCCATCTCTGGCAATCCTGACTGCCCATTTCACTACTTAGGTACCCAGGCCAACTTTCTCAGGGTTCTTTCCTCTGCCATGGTCTCCCTGCCTGCCCCTGAGAGGCCCTCCTATCACAGCACGTATATGATTTTTCTATTCAGTTCAGTGAACTGTGTATTGAAGGAGACGACCATACATTTAAATTAATGGGGAAGCCTATATGCGCAGCGGAGCACTTGCAGAACTATGACTTGAAGTTACAAAGTTTTCCTCTTTTGTGGCCCATTTGCTTTGTCAGTGTTCTGTCTCAAATTACTGTGTCTTCCTCCATCAAACGCCAAAGTGTTTGTAATGACGATATGTTTGAATAATGGCTTGATATTTCTGCAGGTGCGAGGATTACACCCCTTGTGGCAACTTGAAATGTCCCCTGAAATTCTATTTTTGGAGGTCCCCTCTCCCCCAGCAACAGGCTTGGGCAGGGGTGGAATTCTAGCAGGAGCTCCTTTACATATTAGGCCACACACCCCTGATGTAGTCAATCCTCCAAGAGCTTAAGCTTTGTGTGGGGACAGTGTGGGGACAATTAATCTGAACGTAACCCAGTTACTTTGTACATAATGAACATATATGAACATATGAAGCTGCCTTATACTGAATCAGACCCTTGGTCCATCAAAGTCAGTATTGTCTTCTCAGACCGGCAGCGGCTCTCCAGGGTCTCAAACTGAGGTTTTTCACACCTATTTGCCTGGACCCTTTTTTGGAGATGCCAGGGATTGAACCTGGGACCTTATGCTTCCCAAGCAGATGCTCTACCACTGAGCCACCGTCCCTCCCCAATGCCAAGACATACATGTGTATTTTATAGGGTTTTTGAAGAGGAATTTTTGGATTGAAAGCATATATATCTTCAACACAGAGAAATAACTTTACATCCCTTCACTAACATTCCCTTAATTAAAAAAAAAAGGAGTGTGATTGTGATATTCCAGATTTGCAGCCTATTATGTGCATGTTTGATATCATAAAAGTTAAATACTATTTGATACATTTTAGCACCAAACAGGTGATTGGGGAGAAACAGCCAGTTCCATGGTTTTCTACATGCACACAACAGCTGCTATAGCACTCGGATTTTCTAATTCGCTGTGGTTTGGGGGCCGATCCAACATTCTAAATGTGAGAACCACTAAACATGACAAGATACCATGTCAGTACCAGTGTGCATATGAAGCCTGTGAGCTTGGGTGGAAGTTTTCTCTCCATTTGTACTAAAGGACATTAAATGAGTGCTGCTATACCAAACTGTGCTTGTGAACTGAAACAGTAAAGGTAGTCCGCTGTGCAAGCACTGAGTCATTACTGACCTATGGGGTGATGTTACATCATGATGTTTTCTTGGCAGACTTCTTGTTATGGGGTGGTTTGCCATTGCCTTCCCCAGTCATTTACACTTTTCCCCCAGCAAACTGGGTACTCATTTTACTGACCTCCGAAGGATGGGAGGCTGAGTCAACCTTGAGCTGACTACCTGAACCCAGCTTCCGCCGGGATCGAACTCAGGTCGTGAGCAGAGCTTGGATTGCAGTACTGCAGCTTTCCACTCTGTGCCACAGGGCTCCTATTGAAACAGTAGCTTCCCTTAAACTATTAAAAAGTCACTGCGCTGCTGCCTAGGAGTTTTGTTGAATTTTTGTTTGTTCGTTTCAAAAATCCAATATTCAGATTTAGAGACTTTTTATTGGTGATGCTGAGAGGTACTTCATTACATCTTTTGATTCTCTCCTTATTTGTAGCATATGGATCCCCATCAGTTCTTGGCTTCCATCGTCAGTTCTTGGCTTCCAGCGAATATATGCTTGGAAAATTATCCTGCTTTATTTGTCTTTTTTTAAAAAAAAAATCATTCCCATCTCTCTCAAAATCTGATGAGTCCCTCTATTACTAGACATTGTAGAAAAGTGCTTTTTACTCAGTTGGCCCTGTGCCATATTTTATTACTAACTCAACAACTGTTTTTCGCTCCTAATCTGTAAACTGCTAACAGAGGGCAAATGGTTGGTAACTCAGGTCAAATTCCTTAAGCTAGCTGTCTAAACACTAAAGCAGTGATTATCTAAGCACTTTCCCTAAGCAGGCTTTTGGAATGGCATTATGAAGCTGTCAGCTGCTTGAATAGGAAGAAAGGACGCAGTATTGCTTATGAAGTCATCCATGTTTGGGTTATACTAGGGTCACAATACCTCTATATAGTATCATTTGAAATGTCAAGAGGGTTTGGGGTTTTTTTAAAAAAAACAAACAAACCAATAACCCAGGTCACAATCAGTTAGATTGCTTTAGTCCTGTTGATTTCAAAGAAAAGAAATTAGTTGATTGGAGTTAACTGAAAAAAAATTAAATTTGGTGGACGATCCATTTTTCAGCAGAAGGAAGGGAATGTGATTTTAAGCTGTTTTGAGATTCCTTAAGGAAGAGAAAAGCAGGGTGTAAAAAACTATGGCCGTTTTTGCACTAGCGTTTACTCCGGCGTAGCACCCCATTTACCTCCGGATCTTTTCCTGGTTTTCCCACCTGTTGCTCCGGCGCTGCGGTTTGCTCCGGCGCTGCAGGGGTTTCACGCCGGAGTATCTAGATCCACCTCCTTCCGGAGTTTTTGAAAACCTCCGGATCCACACCGGATCCACTCCTCGGAGTTTGCTGTGGGAAATCCATCCACGCCGGATCGACTGCTTTGTGGGCGTCACCCTCTCCCTTTCCGTCCTCCCACCCCATCCACCCCCTTGGCCAATCATCAGCCTTTCGCGGCGCTTCCCCAAAGTGCCAGCACAGCCATTTTTTTTTAAACTTCACAGTTTTGCGTAATAGCGATATTTCGAAATTAACAAATAGAAAAAAAAAACCCTCCTGGAATAGCCTCAATTGCCACTTCAATTGGTTTCGTTAGAATTTTTTATTATTATTATTGACTTTAGTTGCGTTATTTCGCTGTTGCGTTATCTCGATAATGCGAAAACGACCATTGTTGGGGGGGGGAATCTAGTGCCGGTGCGGGCCAAAGCGTTCATGTGTGTGTGTGTTTTAAAAAGGAAATGCCTCCCTCAGCTGTGCCACCAGGATTTCTGGACCTGCACAAAATCGCCATGTATAAAATGGGAAGTTGGAGTCCTGCATTCTTCTCCCTGGCTACATTCCGCTCGGTTAGAAAATAGACGCGAGCTCGCTCTTCACACGCGCCACAGAAGGGGAAGGAGAGAATGGGGTGGGGGGGGGAGCTCTGGCAGCAGGAATCAGTCAGGTCCCCGTTGCAAGCGCCAGCCGGGGAGGGGAAAGAGAGCGGAGGAAATCCCAGCTTCGCCACCCGGGAGGGAGCGAGGCTGGGAAAGGAAGAAGCTGCCACACACACACACACACACAAACCCCTCGATTTTTCTCTCTTCGTTATTGCGATATTTCGCAACTTCAGAATTTGGGGGGGGAATCTAGTGCTAGGATTCTCCACTGTGAATGCTTCTGTTAATACATAAAGGGCTGTGGAGGATTCTACAGCTGCAGCCAATCCATAAGCAGCAGCAGCACACGTGATGCGGTTTGTCCACGAAAAGAAGGGGAGGGAACAGCTGTGCCTGCTCGATGTTACGTTAGTACGTTAGTACGTCCTTACGCAACCAGACTTGCGCTTAAAAAAAAAATGATTGACAGGGCATCGAACTCAAGTCGATGCCAGTGGGAAAACGATTTGAGCTGGGGCTTCAGGGAAGGCAACTCCGCAAAGAGTCACTAGTGCGAAAATGAGAAAAATGATCCGGACATAATTGCGCTGCGGAATAAGGGGAGCAAACGCTAAGTGCGAAAACGACCTATGTCTCTTCTTTTGCTGCTGCAAAAGTTCTAATATCCACAATCATGGCTAGCTCTTAAACAGCATAGAGAGAGAGACCATGAAGACTGGATTTCTGTTTTGTTTTTCTATGAAATGGGCTCTTTACAGACTTGCCTTATACTGAGTCAAATTGAAGTCTAGTGCAATATTTGTTATTGTTCTCAGTCTGGGTTTTTGTTTTTTAGGCACAGAAACAGGAATTTTGCTAGAACACCATTGCCAGGAGATGCAAAGGAATGCTAGAAATTAAATCATGTGCCCTATGATTACATATTTGGCTTCTGTAAAATGCAGAGGCTTACATTACTCTTCAAAGCGGTTGTTCTCCCATGGATTGTTGCATGCAAGTGTGCCATGAATGTATGGTACAAAAATGTAAATCGCTTCCACTCATTGTTACAACCACATGATGGAGCATGTTGAATCTTGTTGTATGAACTGATAAAGGATATTTCCAACAGGCTGTCCCTTCTCACTCACCTTTTGCTTTATACTGATACTCAGCTGCATTTTTAAAAACTTTTCTAGCCATCCTCATGTTATTGCCACTTACTCATGCATTTTTCTTTGTGAATCTAGCAGACGGAACTGAGAGAAACATAACAGTATTTCTTTCTTAAATTACAAGTACCTTGGGCACTATGCTTCTGTGTTTGGCAGTCTATAATCTGGAAGATAAACAAACAAAAGAACAGTCTTTTCCTTCCACAAATCAGCATCTAAGTGAACAGAAGAAAATATATTCACTTTTAAATTTTAAAGCATGTATCAACTTTACTTCATCCATCCGGGTGCTAATTTGTGGGAATAAAAACCAGACGTACTTTAAATGATACTTTCATTAGACGTGATTGATTTGTTCAGTCATTGGATACATATGATGTAATGTGAGACGAATCTGCAGGATTGTCAAGCCAAAAGGCACTGGTGTAGGAAAGGAGTTAAGCAGGTATGTCAGCTGGGAGGTAGATTGAAGAAATTCGTCCATCAGCTGGGAGAGTGAAGCAAACCAGCAGGGCAAGAAATCAGCGTCTGAGATAGTAATGTTTAAAGGTAGCCCAAAGGGTAAGGAAGACAAGCTGGAATTTTATTATTCCTGCATTTATTCTCATGTGCTTGAAGGCAATCAATAACAGGTCATCAGTGGAAAGTTCACAGACAGTACTCTGCAGTGACAGGATGTTTATCTAGACACTATAATCAATTGGGATATCAGGCTAGGAGCAGATCTAAATACTGGAAATGCAGAAAGAAGAGTTGAAGGGTGAGTTTAGTGATGTCAGGTAAACTTACGTTTAAGGCTTCCATCCCCGGAAAAGGGTATCCTTTTCCCTTAGCGCTTGAAATACTGTAAACAAAAATGCAACCCATATCCAGGGCTTTTTTGAGCAAGAACGCACAGGAACACAGTTCTGACTGGCTTGGAATTAGGGGGTGTTGCCTGATATTCAAATGAGTTTCTACTGGGCTTTTTCTTCAAAAAAGCTCTGTGTGAAACAGTGGTGATGCTGGGGGTATAGCCTATTATGTAACTGAGTTGCTGCTGGGCTTTTTCTACAAAGAAAAGCCCTGCCCATATCAATTTGAAGCTCATGCAGTAGTTGCAAAGATGTGTAAGCATTAATTTTCCAAGAACACAAAATACCAACAAGTTCAGCTTAAATCACCCTTCTATTATAATATGAATTTGAGCAGATTTAGGAGGATGGTGGAAGACAGGAGGGCCTGGCGTGACTTGGTCCACGGGGTCACAAAGAGTCGGATTCGACTGTGCGACTGAACAACAACAAAATATTTTGGTATTGAACTGTTATTGAAAAGTGCTGATGCCTTCTCTTTGAATTTTGGCTTTGAGTTAGGTTTGCTTCAGTGTTTGAGGTGGTGGTAAATTGGCTGTGGTATAATACCAATCCTTTGCATTGGTTTTCTTTAGCAGAAAAGTTACAAGTGTTGGTAACTGTGCCCATTGTTACTTACATTATTTCTATTATCACCTTTGGGAAAACCCAGCTCTTAAACTTTGTATAGTTCTTTCAGTGTTCAAAGTGCTTCATGAACATTAACTTGTAACTGTCATGGCAACCCACTATAAGCGAATGTTTATATACATGAATTGTTAGAATAGGGATGAGTGATTTGTCCAAGACAATATTCCTCACAGTGGTGTCCCTCGATAATGTGGAACCCACCACTGTATTTTCTGGAGCCCAGTGGCTTTTTCTCCAAAGTGAAAAGCTAGTCCTGGTGTTCCTGTACTTCAGAGGTCCCCACCTTTACTGGTTCCTACCAAGTACTTTTAGAAAGTGGGCAGGGAAGGTAGGAATTGGCTTTGTGGATTAAAAGGTTTCCTTTTAAACAGAGCTTTTGCCTGAAATGTTGAAGATATACTATTAGGGTTATATACAGGCCTCAGATTCAGTGGGAGCTCGCAGGAGTGCAGTTCCTGCACCTTTCTGAGAGTTCCTCCTCCTCCTTCTGAGAATTCCACCTCCTTGTCCATTGAATAGTATGTGCAGCTGCATAACAATCCCTGGATGAGCTCCACCACCTATTTTCCTACAAAAAGATCCCTGGTTATATATAGCCTCACTCCCTCACATATTATGGTTGGCACTGCCTCCCGTGACAGCCATTTTGTGGTTGTGCTAGGGTTGCCAGATCCGAATGCTGCCCTGTCAAGGGGGTGGGAGGGAGCTTTCAGAGAGTGGGGCGGAGTGATGAAGGCATGCTGACATCACGCAGAAGTGGTGCCAGTATCTTAAGGAAGTCATCCCAAGGCTGCAAAGAGAGGGACAGTCAGATTTTTTTTCCCTGGTGCTTGCTATACTTACCTTCAGCAGCAGCTGAGCTCTGTGACTGGTGACACTTCTCCTCCTTCACCCTCACCACCCAGCTGTCTTCTGTCCCTTGCTGGAGGAAAGGGAGGCTGGCAGAACTGATTGGTTTTGCTTTAATTTCATGGCCAGGAAAGGCTCCTCACCTTTTCAGAGGCTAGGAAAGCTCCAACAGTCTGGGGAGGGCAGCCCTGCCTCCCTCCCCACCACATGTGGCACAGGGGTGCAGGCGCTGCAAGCTAAGTGAGAGAGCATCTACCCCACAGGAGGCTGACCAGGAAGGCTGGCCTGCTCGATCACCCAATCCAAGGCATGCTTGCCCAGGAGCAAGGAGTTCCATTGCACTTCCAAGCAAGCCTGCATGTAGTTGCAATCTGCACGATATCCTCAACATGCTGATGTCACTTTTACATGACATCAACACATTGAGCGGGGATGGGATTTCCTCCCACCAGCAAAATTAGTTGGCTTTGGGCTGGAACTCAAAAATCACAGGATCCCTCACCCCCAACTGGGGAATGGCATCCCCAGATTGTGCCCACCACCCCGTGTCAGAGTTCTCACAGGTTGGGGAGCCCAGTTCTACTTCACTGGCATAGGACAGGGGTAGCCAATGGTAGCTGTCAGATGTTGTTTGCCTACAACTCCCATCAGCCCCAGCCATTGGCCGTGCTGGCTGGGGCTGATGGGAGTTGTAGGCAAAAAACATCTGGAGCGCTACCGTTGGCCACCCCTGGCATAGGAGATGCTTTAGAAGAGCCCCAGGAGGCTTCTCCTTTGTGTGTGAATGGAGCAATCTCTTGAAAACAGCTGCTTCCTTCACAGGAGGGTACTTGGCTTGGAATCTTGTAATATTCTGGAGAACCTTCTAACATTCTGTGATTAGACTTAGCCCCATGGTGATAGGCATTTTGTAATTGTTCTCACACACACACACCACACACATGGCAGCCATTTTGTTGTGACATCCTGTAACTGTTCCCAGAGTGCCCACAAGTTCAACAAAGTCAGGAACTCTTGGCCTAAGGCCACCTAGTAAGTTTGTGACTTATAAGAGATTTTAACTGGTAACCAGATAACACTTATACAGCTTCTACATTATATTGTTTCCTAAATTGCACGGGTTTGCTCTGCAGAGACTTGACATGGCACTACTGCATAAGAATCTTTTTAAGAAGGTAATATTTCCAATTATTGTATATTATTCATTGGTGTGGTTAGCTGCAATATATGAACATTAAATTTAAATGACTTTAATCGGTGAAACTTGACACTCTTTGTTATTGGAATTATTTGGGAAAATACTGTACTGAGTTACTTTGGTAAGTCTAATTTTGGGACTGAAAATCCTCAGAGGACCTTCATTTTCAAAGTTCCGTTCTAGGCCTGCTTGATTCATGTTCCCCAGGGGGCTCCAGTCATCACCAGAGTGCAGCCAGATGCAAATTCCACAGTCTTTCATTTAAACTAGCATCTGTCTTAAAATATACAAAGTGTGATGTCTAATTTAATAATGGGCCTCCTGTTATTATAAAGTGAGGTTGAGTGCATACTGCACTGAACACAGTTCCCCCACAAGGTCTTCCTCTATGAATTTGGTGAGATCCAATAACATTTCATTTGACATATTTAGTTATACTTTGGTTTGGGGCTGTTTCAGATTATAGAATTTTTTTACTGAACGGAGGTCATGACCTGGCAGACACAATCTAAGGCATGCTGGGATTGCAGTCTTTCATACTCCATAAGTGTTCACGTGTCTTTAAGCACTTAACAAAATAAACTCTTAAGAGTGAATTCTACCTGTGCTGAATGATATTTTAAGCAATATGAATAATCCTTATATCATGTCTATCCAATTTTGATAACCTTGCCCAGGATGTAAATGAGATCACAGTCTAGTCAAAGGTAGATTATGTTTAGTGATACCTGCATTTTAACTCTTCCACTGAAATAACTGGAAACCTAAAAGTGCTTAATATTTTGTTGGAGCACATGTTGTATATGAATTACAGTTGTGTGACGAGCGTATGTGAAGGGAAAAAAACATTCTAGGGCATCTGAGAGTGACCTCTGAGTAATATATATAATAATTATAATATTTCTTTTTGAAGGGATGAGAAAGGCACAGTGGGTATTATTGGAGTATCAATAAAAACCCTCAACGCTTTGAACACTCATCCAGTTGCCCATCACTTGCAGCAATACAAAGCAGGTAGCTACTTCTGCTAGAAAATACAAACGCTATACACAGATGCGCACGCACACACTGTCAAGTTGCATTGGAGGAGATGAAGGGACTGTCAGGTATCATGCTACTTTAAATCTCAGACCAATTGTTTAAGGCTGGTTGAAGTCAAAGCTTTCAGTTTATGATGAGTCAAGAGAGAACGCTGAATGGAATTTATCAGTTGGATACTGGCTGGATTGGAATGTTCAGTGACAGGCATTTATTTGTGGATGCAAGAGATTCTGACATTTCAATTCTGTCTGGATGTACAGAGTCTGCATTACAGAAATCAACAGATTGCTTGCTAACTATATACTGACAGACACGTCCTCAATCATTCTACATGCAGCCATTAAGTAGACTGTTAGAATGATTAGCATCCACTTGTTAAGCATGTGAAAACAATAAGAGAAAAATAAAACGTTTCTGTGCGCTTGAATTGGCTCTCTAGAAAGAAGATTTTGTGTTTACTGCGGTCAGTTGTGAACGATAGCACAGTGATGTTGTGAGGATCCCTGCCCCACCCCAAGTTGCAGTTTGCAAAAGAACAGAGTAAAATGTCTGTGTGGAAGAAACTATAACATACTTAAGAGGGTGCTCTGTTACTTTTAGACAGGGCTTTTTTTGTAGAAAGAGCCCAGCACGGACTCATTTGCATATTAGGCCACACCCCGATGCCAAGCCAGCCAGAACTGTATTCTTATGCATTCCTGCTCAAAAAAAAAAAAAAAAAGCCCTGCTTTTAGAAATCATAACAAGCCATACAGAAATACTTGGCCTTGGATCCTAACTTAGGATTCCTAAGCAGTGTTGAGTGGATTTGAACTAGAGAAAGGCAATATCCCTGCCTCCCCACTTAGATTTGCCAACCTCCAGGTGGTGTCTGGAGATGTCCTGGGATTCCACCTGGAGATCAGTTCACCTCTGCCACCTGGAGAAAGTAGCTGCTTTGGAAGGTGAACTCTATGGCATTCTACCCCATTGAAGTCCCTCCTCTCCCCAAACTCTGCTTTTCTCAGGCTCCATCCCAAAAATCTCTAGGTATTTCCACCCGTAGCTGGCAAACTTACAGTCTCACTACAGCTTTCTGCAACCCCCCCCCCCTCCAGTTGTGCTCCTGTTGGTTAGTAGACTAGAAGGAACAATATCGGAACCAGGAATCTGCAGTGATTGTAAGGAGATGGCAAACATATCCCTTTGTTTCCTTCACAAAGCTGTTCTGTAGGAGGATTATCTTGTGCACATGGTCTTTTAATGTGTAAACAGTTACTTATAGCCTGATAGCTCAACTCCAACCTTTTCTATGAAATGAGCATCTTAGGAAGGGCTCTAAACAAGCCACAGTACATGTCATTTAAGCTTATGAGGAACAAAGTCACCCTGGTGATCTGTGGTGTGTGGGTTTTATGGCAGAAAGGGGCTGATTTGGTCATTTCCTCCAGCTTGTTTCCTTACTGCACCTAGGAGTCCATGCTTTTTGGACTACAACCCAACTATAATCAGAGTAGTAAATGTTTGAACATAAGAACATAAGAGAAGCCATGTTGGATCAGGCCAATGGCCCATCCAGTCCAACACTCTGTGTCACACAGTGGCCAATACACACACACTGTGGCTAATAGCCACTGGTGGACCTCTGCTCCATATTTTTATCCAATCCCTTCTTGAAGCTGGCTATGCTAGTAGCCGCCGCCACCTCCTGTGGCAGTGAATTCCACATGTTAATCACCCTTTGAGTGAAGAAGTACTTCCTTTTATCCATTTTAACCTGACTGCTCAGCAATTTAATTGAATGCCCACAAGTTCTTGTATTGTGAGAAAGGGAGAAAAGTACTTCTTTCTCTACTTTCTCCATCCCATGCATAATCTTGTAAACCTCTATCATGTCACCCCGCAGTCAACGTTTCTCTAAGCTAAAGAGCCCCAAGCGTTTTAACCTTTCATCATAGGGAAAGTGTTCCAACCCTTTAATCATTCTAGTTGCTCTTTTCTGCACTCTTTCCAATGCTATAATATACTTTTTGAGGTGCGGTGACCAGAATTGCACACAGTACTCCAAATGAGATTGCACCATCGATTTATACAAGGGCATTATGATACTGGCTGATTTGTTTTCAATTCCCTTCCTAATAATTCCCAGCATGGCGTTGGCCTTTTTTATTGCAATCGCACACTGTCTTGACGTTTTCAGTGAGTTATCTACCATGACCCCAAGATCTCTTTCTTGGTCAGTCTCTGCCAGTTCACAACCCATCAACTTGTATTTGTAGCTGGGATTCTTGGCCCCAATGTGCATTACTTTGCACTTGGCCACATTGAACCTCATCTGCCACGTTGATGCCCACTCACCCAGCCTCAACAGATCCCTTTGGAGTGCCTCACAATCCTCTCTGGTTCTCACCACCCTGAACAATTTAGTGTCATCTGCAAACTTGGCCACTTCACTGCTTACTCCCAACTCCAGATCATTAATGAACAAGTTAAAGAGCATGGGACCCAGTACTGAACCCTGCGGCACCCCACTGCTTACCGTCTTCCACTGCGAAGACTGCCCATTTATACTCACTCTCTGCTTCCTATTAATTAGCCAGTTTTTGATCCACAAGAGGACCTGTCCTTTTACTCCATGACTCTCGAGCTTACTAAGGAGCCTTTGATGAGGAACTTTATCAAAAGCTTTCTGGAAGTCAAGGTAAACAACATCTATTGGGTCCCCTTTGTCCACATGCTTGTTCACCCCCTCAAAGAACTGTAACAGGTTAGTGAGACAAGATCTTCCTTTACAGAACCCATGCTGAGTCTTCCTCAATAACTTGTGTTCATCAATGTGCCTTCTCATTCTGTCCTTGATAATGCTTTCTACAAATTTTCCCGGTATTGAAGTCAGACTGACTGGCCTGTAATTTCCTGGATCTCCTCTGGAACCCTTTTTAAAGATGGTACCTTCCAGTCCTCAGGAACGGAGGCAGATTTCAATGAAAGATTACATATTTTTGTCAGGAGATCCACAAGTTCAACTCTGAGTTCTTTCAGAACTCTTGGATGTATGCCATCCGGACCCGGTGACTTAGTAGTTTTTAATTCATCAATCAGCTGTAGGACCTCCTGTCTTGTCACCTCAATCTGACTCAGGTCTTTCAACACCCCTTCCAAAATTAGTGGTTCTAGAGTGGGAAACACTTCTCATCTTCCACAGTGAAGACGGAGGCAAAAAATGCATTCAGCTTCTCAGCCATTTCCCTATCCTCCTTCAGTAATCCTTTGACCCCTTGGTCATCCAAGGGCCCACTGCCTCCCTGGCTGGTTTCCTGCTTCTAATATATTTGAAGAAATTTTTATTGTTGGTCTTTATGTTTTTTGCAATACGCTCCTCATAGTCCCTTTTTGCCTGCCTGATCACAGTCTTGGATTTGATTTGCCACAGCCTGTGTTCCCTTTTATTAATCTCACTTGGACTAGCTTTCCACCACTTAAAGGAGTCCTTCTTACCTTTTACAGCTTCCATTACTTTGTTTGTTAACCATGCAGGCCTTCTCTTATACCTGTTTGTGCCTTTCCTAACTTGTGGTATATATTTTATCTGAGCTTCGATTGTAGTTCCAAGCTTCCCCAAGGGTTTTGACTGTATTTACCTTTCCTTTCAGTTTCCTCTTCACATGCCTCCTCATCTCAGAGAATTTACCCCTTTTAAAGTTAAACGTGGTTGTGCTGGTCTTTAGGGGCAACTCCCTAGCTATACAAATGGTGAAATCAATATCATTATGGTCACTGCTCCCAAGCGGTGTGATCACTTTTACATCTCTCACCAAGTCTTGGGCATTACTTAGGACCAAATCCAGGATCGCCCTACCCCTGGTAGGTTCTGAGACCATCTGCTCCATAGCACAGTCATTGAGAGCATCAAGAAACTCAATCTCTTTCTCTCGACCTGAACACATATTAACCCAATTAATCTGCGGGTAGTTAAAATCACCTATTACGACACAGTTTTTACATTTAGCCACAGTCTTTAATCCTTCCATCATATTATAGTCGTCCTCTATCTTTTGATTTGGTGGGCGATAACAAACTCCCATAGTTACATTTCCTTTTGGGCCCTCTATTTCAACCCAAAGCATTTCTAGAAGGGAATCTAATTCTTTGACCTCAGTCTTACTGGACTGTATACCCTCTCTGACATACAGAGCCACCCCACCTCCAACCCTTCCCTCCCTATCCTTCCGATATAACATATCCAGGAATCACCGTGTCCCACTGATTCTCCTCATTCCACCAAGTTTCTGAAATTCCCACAATGTCTATGTTTTCCCCCAACACTAAACATTGCAACTCACCAATTTTACTTTGAACACTTCTAGCATTTGTATACAAACATCTATAATTTCCCAGACAAGTTAGGCCCACAACCTTCCTCCTGCTGCCTCGAGACTTTGGCAGGCAGCCCATACTGTTTGTCACCATCTCAGTGGACAACTCTGATCCATTACCCTGTAGAAAAGTAACAGCTAACCCTTCATCTCTTTGAGATGAGTCCTCCCAAACCAGAGACATTTCATCTCCTGTCGGCTTTCCCCCAAGATTTAGTTTAAAAACTGCTCTGCCACCTTTTTGATTTTAAGCACCAGCAGCTTGGTTCCATCTGGGGAGACGGTCTCTTTTGTACAGCTCCCGCTTATTCCAGAAAGCATCCCATTGCCTAACAACCTTAAAGCCTTCCTCCCTACACCATCGTCTCATCCACACATTGAGACTTCTAATTTGTGCCTGTCTCTCCAGCCCTGCACGTGGAACAGGTAGCACTTCTGAGAAGGCTACTTAGGAGGTCCTGGCCTTAAGTCTCCTCCCCAGCAGCCTACATTTTTCCTCCAGGACCTCACGACTGCATTTCCCCACATCGTTGGTGCCAACATGCACCATAACCACTGGCTCCTCCCCAGCACTGTCTATCAGCCTATCTACAACACTCATAATGTCCACCACCTTCGCACCAGGCAGGCAAGCCACCATACAGTCAGTACACGGTTTTGCCACCCAGTTGTCTACTTGCCTAAGTATCGAATCACCAACTACCAAGACCCCCCCCCTCTCTCTGCCCAGGGATGGTTCCTTGGTGCGAAAGGATACCCACTTACCAACTGAAGAAGAGGTCCCTACTGAGGGCACATTCCCCTTATCCTCAGTCCTGTGCCCTGTTCCCTCTCGACCCTCATGCTCCCTGGCAGCAACGGGGCTGCCACGTTCAAGGTGAGGCTCATCTAATATGTCCCCGAGAGTCTTCTCCAAGTGCCTAACTGACTGTCTCTGCTTCTCCAGGTCAGTCACCTCGACCTCAAGGGTACAAACTCGTTCCCTGAGGACCAGGAGCTCCTTGCATCGAGCACACACCCAAGACTTCTGTCCTGTGGCCAGATAGTCATACATGTGACACTCAGTGCAAAACACTGGAAAGCCCCTGCTGCCCTGCTGGCATTCTACCTTCATGATAGCTTTTTTCAAAAATATACAGTCCCCTTTTAAATCCTGTTTGTTTATGTGGCTCTCCTTCTGGAGGGTCTACTTTCCTTATTGGGAACACAAGAAAAATAGGAATCTGGGTTCCTCATCCTTACAGAGCCCCCAGGCTAAGAGCCACAGGCCATGAGCCCTCGGCTCGCGCCAAAGGCTCACGCCTCTGGCAAAGCGCAGCTTAATAATGCAAAGAGGGTGCGGAACACAGCCACTCCTAATCAATCAGCAACAATCACCTTCAGCTCACTCAAACCAAACAAACAGCAGTTCCCCTGCAACCACAAACTTATTCTAATGGAATAATTCTAATGGAATTCTAATATTCTAATGGAATTCTTTCCATTTCAAAAGGCCATTATTAGAAAAGGCTCTCATTCCTGCATTCTTTTGCTTTGATTTTTTTAAAAAAAATTGTGAACATTTTATGTAAGGAATCTACAGACTACATTTCTTCAAAGGTTTGAACAAAGTTTTCTCAACAGCATGATTCATGGCTCCATGGAAACGAGTTATGCTTATTGCTGGATAGCCCCACAAGATCTGAACAATACAGGATATACTTGGCTAACTGAAGGTGGAAAGCTTGGTCTTATGCCCTATGTGAACTGGAACAAGTATTAGCCCAGTAAGTTGTAGCTTTTATTGCTCGTTGCCTTTTGAAGTCACTGTTTATGCTTTCTGTCTGTCCCTATAATTTCTAATACCAGCCTGTCTGACAAGAAGCCTGATTGTACCATGAACATTTACTATTGCAACACCTGGGGAAATAAATATTTCCTAATAAGCAACCTCTTGTGAATGGCTTCTACTAGAACAACGTGTTAGCAATGCTATTGTTCAGATAACTTCTCAGGGAGTTAAATGGGATTTACTTCCAAAGAAGCATAGGATTACAGTTGAACAGTCCCATTTTAGCATTTAAGGTTAAGCATTGGGGTGGGGGGGAGAATAGTTTTTTAATCATCCAGTACAGTTACTCAAGTTCACCAGTTTTTGAGTATTGTTATGTATTTTTAAATTGAGCCTGCTTTGGCAGGGAGCACGGGATATAAATCGAACAAATAAACTATCTGCCCATCTCTTGGAGACTGACTAATGGTTAACAAAAATGGACTCTCTGTAGAAGAGGAGGAGACTGAACTTATAAACTGCCCTTTACTTGGAGTCTTAGAGTGGCTGACAATTTTTTCCCCTTCCTCACCCCACAATAGACACCTGTGAGGTAAGTGGGGCTGAGAGAATTCTTTTGAGAACTGCTGTTGAGAAAACTGTGGTTTGCCCAAGATCATCTGCATGTGGAAGAGTGCATGCAGCAGCTGCATGTGGAAGAGTGGAGAATCAATCGCAGTTCTCCCACATTAGAGTCCGCGCTCCTTAACCACTACACCAAACTGGCTCTCAGTTTACCCTTATTACAACTGTACCCTTATTACAACTAAAAGTCTCATATTACAACACTGAAAAGATAAAAGCCCACCTCCAGTGATCAATGAATTGAGGACCTTAGAACATTTGAACACATGGCACATAGATGACAATTTCACATGGCCTTATTTTTAGATATTTGGAAACTGTTTCTAGAAACTTACATGTAGATCCATCACGACGTTATATTTTTCTCTGATCTTTACGTATATATATATATTTCTTTTTTTAAAAAACAAACTTATTTTGTTGCTGGATTATTCTGTTTTTAAAAAAATAAACACTTTTTTTTTAAAGTTCACCAATTTCAGTGGGAAAGGAGCCCCAAGGCACAGAATGATTAGCTACAATACTAAAGCCCAAGCTCTCCTCATGACCTGAGTTAAATCCTGAGGGAAGCTGGGTTCAGGTAGCCGGCTCAAGGTTGACTCAACCTTCCATCCTTCCAAGATCGGTAAAATGAGTACCCAGCTTGCTGGGGGTAAAGTATAGATGACTGGGGAAGGCAATGGCAAACCACCCCGTTAACAAGTCTGCCATAAAAACATCATAATGCAACGTCACCCCAGAGTCAGAAATGACTGGTGCTTGCACAGTGGACTTCCTTTACCTTTTTTTAATTTCAGTGGAGAGGGCATATTTTTGTCCCAATCTTTTGTGGAAGAGTTCAGGGTGAAGTACTTGTTTCACCCATCCTCATTTTATTATCAGTGGTAGGTTAAACTGGAGTAGCAAGTCCAAGGTCATTCCAGGGAGTCCCAAGACAGACTGGGGGTTTGAACCCCAGTTACCCAAATCCTATTCTGATTTTTTTACTGCTATACCATACTGGATCTTGGATAGATCTGTTTCTCCTTTTGCAATTGTCTATGATTCCCTCACTCTTTTACTAGTAGCTAAAAGGATAAACTCTAATCTGGGAGGTCCTCCTCATCCCTGGCATGAACTTCACTAGCCTCAGCCTTTGTTTCCTGCCTCTGTCCCCAATATGGGCATAACCCTGGTCTGTCTTTCAGAGCTATTATAAGATTTATTGCAATGAAATGTTTAACATACCTTTAATACTGAAAGCATGAGGAGGAGGATTTGACTTTTGGATAGAATAGCGGATTTTGAGCACATAACCCACATCGTTTACCTCCTGAATCAGTCATACAATTAGATAGATCCAAGTGGGTAGCCGTGTTGGTCTGAAGCAATTGAACAAAGCAGTAGACAAGTTTCCCCTTTAAGACCAACTAAGTTTTATTCAGAATGTAAGCTTTCGTATGCTCTAAGCAGATTTCATCAGACAAAATTGCAATGGCAAGCAGCAGTTCTTAATATAAGTGGGCAGTGAGTTGGTACGCGGAATCATGGGAATGTTTTTAGCGGATTAAAAGAATCACAAATTGGGGTCTGTGTTTGTTAGTTAATGCTGTTAACTGGGCTGAAACAACATTGGAGGGAGATAAAAAGCAGATTGATTTCGTAGGTGTGAATCTGCTTTTTATTACCCTCCAGTGTTGTTTCAGCCCTGCTTTGTTCTAACTAACAAACACAGACCCCCAATTTGTGATTCTTTTAATCCGCTAAAAACATTCCCATGATTCTACGTACCAACTCACTGCCCACTTATATTAAGAACTTGCCATTCCAGTTTTGTCTGACGAAGTCTGCTTAGATCATACAGAAGCTTAAATTCTGAATCAAACTTAGCTGGTCTTAAAGATGCAGCTAGTCTACTGCTTAGTCATACAATTAGTAAGGAGTGCAGTTACCTGTATTCAACTCCTTCAGTACAGCTGTTGCTTATCTTACTTTATAAGTCTCTTGAGTTGCTAGGCTAATGGCAAAAACTTGCTTGTAGGAACGTTCACAAGCAATAGGCTTTTGGTATTTATCTGTAAGGCTTTATACGCACTTGTTTATTTGCATCTATTCGCTTTAGAGAGCCAGTGTGATTATCTTTTCCTTTCTTTTCAGCCTGCAAGAGTATGGTATTCCTCTTTTGAGGTCGCCTCAGTCATCTTGTCGTATTATTTACTATTTCGTATGGACTATAAGGACAACCCTGCCTGGCTTCTAAGGAGCATGATTCCTCTTGTCCTTCAACAGTGACCTCTACTGGTTGAATAAAGAGAAAGTATTATCAGGCTTTAACAGCACAGTGAGAGAGATTTCTTCAGATGTTGCTGAATGTCTGATGAGAAGGAATGTGCCATAAGAATTGCTTGGAATCCGAGAAACCCAAATGTAAAATACAACAAATTGATCTATTTCGACATTATTAGAACATGACTGGCAGTACTGTGCTAACGTGTTTACAGTGCAGCCCTAAATCCGTTGAAGTCAGTGGTGTTATAAGGGCGAAACTTTATTTAGAATAGCACTGTTAGACCCAAACAATGCATGACAGATGCAGGGCTTTTTTTGTAGCAGGGACTCCTTTGCATATTAGGCAGTAAGAAGAGCCCTGTAAGCTCTTGGAGGATTGGCTACATCAGGGCTGCAGCCTAATATGCAAAGGGTGTTTGGAAGGTGAAAAAGTATACTAGTTTCAAGGGTGTGTCATTGTGCAAGGAGGAGGAAGTGGAGGAGGAAGAAGAAGAAGACTGCAGATTTATACCCTGTCCTTCTCTCTGAATCAGAGACTCAGAGCAGCTTACAATCTCCTATATCTTCTCCCTGCCCCTGTGAGGTAGCTGGGGCTGAGAGGGTTCTCACAGTAGCTGCCCTATCAAGGACAACTCCTATGATAGCTATGGCTAACCCAAGGTCATTCCAGCAGCTGTAAGTAGAGGAGTGGGGAATCAAACCCGGTTCTCCCAGATAAGAGTCCGCGCACTTAAACACTACACCAAACTGGCTCTCCAATTTCCATAGGCAAAAATGAATGTGATTTTGAGGGACCACATTTAAAGAGCCTTTTAATACCTATGTTGCTGAATGGAAATCAGACTGCAGTCTGTTCAGTTGCTACAAGATGAAAAATGGGGGGGGGGGGGGGGGAGGTTGTCTTATTGAGAAGTCCAGTGATTTGGATCTAGGATTCCATTACTATTATCTTGTTGCATTGTAACATTATAATATAATGTAAATCAAAACAAAGCTGGCAAAATATGTTTCTTTTAGATAGGAACCTGGCGGGGTTTGAACATATGTAGTACTATTACAAAATCTTATTTTGTATGATGCTTAGAGGAAGTGCAATTCGAACTGATTTTTGTGGCACTTATTGCACAGGTATTTCACAGCGGAAAAGCATTGAGGAAAATATCTTGGGATGAAGCGGAAGCATCGTGTCAAGATTTTGGAGCCCATCTTGCCAGTTTTAAAAATGCCCCTGCCTCTGGTATTGCAAGGAGGTCTGCCATCCAAGTACTTGCCAGAGTCAACCCCGCTTAAGCGTCTGAGATCTGATGAGATCGGGCTTGCCTGGGCTATCTAGGTCAGGGCACATCTACTTACTTCACTGACAATACTGGGTTCAGTTTATATGTTCTGCCATACTATTGTTGGTAAATTATAGTCAGGTTTTAAATAAATGATATTTGAAAGAAATTCGCACTGTCATAAAATAATTAAAACCCATGGGAAGGAGCTAATTATCACCCAACCACTAAAACATTATGGAATTATGGCTGCAATACTCAAGCCACTCATTCTGAAATTATTTCACTGATTACATCCGACATGATCGCATTTTTTTTTCTGGGCTACCATAAAGTAACACGTCTAAGGGCAACAATATAAATGCTTTAGATGGCAGTCTGTGTGCCCACAACAAGTTATAAGTCATTGAGATCTATGCATTACTATTATTGCTGCCCGGGGTGGAGTGCTGGTACTATTGCTGGAGCAGATCCTACTTTTTTCATTCATTCATTCAAAATCAGAATTAAAGCAAGTATACAGTATACCCGCTGATTACATCCCGACATACTTGATTAAAACAAGCAAATGTACAGACTTTTAAAATTGATAAAATAATTAAAATTGGATTAAGTTAAAACTATTTTTCTCTGCCTAATTAAAACAGCCCAAGCACAAAATCTTGCCACCTTGACAGTAGTTTCTTTACAGCAGTCTCCTAGGAGAAGGGCAGAGTAGAATTGGTTTGTCCCAACCAGGTAAGGTGCTATAATTTTGGCAATATATTTTTTTCCTGATTCTCTTGATAAAAGTGGCAGTATAGAAGAACATGCTCAGTGGTCTCTGTCAGACCTGAATGGCATGGACAGAGGTGGGAAATACTATTATCCTATAAATCCACTGAGCAAGTTTTGCAGCTTTCCTCCAGTCAAAGGAACCTTCTTCCAACTGAAGTAACTCTTGCATTGGAGGAAGAATCGAGTCAGAGATCAAACCTGAACTTAAGTCCAAGGTCATAAATACTGTGCTCTTCACTACCAGTGAGGGAGGGAGGGGAGGGACGGTGGCTCAGTGGTAGAGCATCTTCTTGGGTAGCAGAAGGTCCCAGGTTCAATCCCTGGCATCTCCAAAAAAGGGTCCAGGCAAATAGGTGTGAAAAACCTCAGCTTGAGACCCTGGAGAGCTGCTGCCAGTCTGAGAAGACAATACTGACTTTGATGGACCGAGGGTCTGATTCAGTATAAGGCAGCTTCATATGTTCATATATGTTCATATGTGCTATTTTCTGTTTTTTCATTGTGTACAAATGCAGTGTGAGAAACCAGCATTAGAATGGCCAGAAATAATCACGAATGGTGTACCTGCAGCTCCGTAGCATGCTTTGCATGTAGAAAGTTTTCAAATTTGATCTCTGGAATCTCCATTTGAAAGGATCTTGGGTCATAGGTGTTGAGAGTTCCTTCTCTGCCTGAGACCTTTGAGAGTTGCTGTCAATCAGAGTAGACAGTACTGATCTAGATAGACTACTAGTGTGACTCAGTGTAAGGCAATTTTGCATGTTCATTCCCCCCCCCCTCCCCAAAGATGCACCATGTATTTCTCTTTCAAAGCTTTTGTTATATCTGAATTATAATTCAGATTAATACCCTGTTCTGTGGCAGGTTTCATCATTTATCTCTCCCTCCCCCACAAGCAGAGCTCAAAGCGGGTTAGAACATATAAATATAACAGTTTAAAAATTAAAATACAGTAAGTTCTATGCAAGATGCTTAAAGGTAGAACAGCTTATTCTATTAATTGTTTGTGCAGTTCCTAGAACAGCAAATGTAAGCAAAGTAAGTGAGCAAATGTAAGTGAGCATGACATACTGGTCTGGTCCTAAGGCCAAATACCTGCTCACTTAATGCATATGATAAAGCATAGCTATCAGAACTTGAACAACATGTGGTGGTTTATTTATTTTGAATTTAGTGTCAGAATATTTCATTCAGTAGTTAAGATTCATATCTGACATAATATAGTTGTTCTTTGCTTATGACAAAGCCTATTGCTTGGTTAGTATAAATTCTGCAAATTAATTTCTGTCTCAGGTATAAAACCAAAAAGGAAAAAACCCTCAAAAGATTCCACTGTGGTGTATTAATGGTATGTACATACTCTAGACCAGTTTGATTTTAACAGATGTTCATAAGAGCAATTCAAAAGCATATAACCAGTCATTTTTGGTAGCTGCAAATTTTACTTGGATTACCAACGTATTTTAGAATATCACTTCAAAATAAAATTGCAGAGAAAATCTTGACGCTGAAATTTCATAGATAACTCCTTTTACCACTAGAGGGCACCTTGTTAACCATAAACCCTGTATAATTAAAAAAAACAAAACCCTTTCAGAATTATGTTGCCAAGCAGAGATGGGCTGAAAAGAGCTCTTGAAGAATAAGGGCAGAAGGGCTGATTCTGACAACCATTTTTCTCATGATGGTCAGTTGTGGTTTTCTTAGCGTGTGTTACCTATTGGTTGCATTTTATCCACAATGACGTGATCATCAGTGTTAAGAAAAGTGCATTTAAGAATTGTAACCTTGAATGTTTGTTTCTCATGGCCAGGGTCAGCCTTAGACTGTCTGACACCCTTGGCAAGGCTTTTGATGCCCCACCTCTGCACTGATAACATCACTGAGTCACATAGGAGGCACCCAGTTTGGTTCCCCCAGAAGGCCAGAACCCTAGGTAATTGCCTACTTTGTCTAGTGGCACGGCCGGCCCTGTTCATGGCTGTTCTTTAAATGTGACATAATCTTTACAAATGAACTGACCTTGAGCCAATTTACAGGTCCTTTATGGTAAATAACAACTAGAGAAGCAAGTCCCATTGCAGAGTAGCTGATGACCAGTGTTCCCTCTAAGCTGAGTTAGTGTGAGCTAGCTTATAGGGTTTTTTAGCCTCCAGCTCACACATTTGGGGAGGGACAGTGGCTCAGTGGTAGAGCATCTGCTTGGGAAGCAGAAGGTCCCAGGTTCAATCCCTGGCATCTCCAAAAAAGGGTCCAGGCAAATAGATGTGAAAAACCTCAGCTTGAGACCCTGGAGAGCCGCTGCCAGTCTGAGAAGACAATACTGACTTTGATGGACCGAGGGTCTGATTCGGTATAAGGCAGCTTCATATGTTCATATATGTTCATATGTTCATTTCTTGTCCTAGCTCAGGAGAAATGGTTCCCAGAGCAAACTAATTTATTCAGTAGCTTGCAACTTTGATGCCAGTAGCTCACAAAATATAATTTTTGCTCATAAGGCTCCACAGCTTAGGGAGAGCTTTGCTGACGACCTAAACTTCAACCATGGGAGGGACAACAGAGGCTGAGGATAGGATAGGAAAAGACAAGGGTAACAACCGATAAACAACAGAGACAATGCAGTTACACCCATTCAAGTTTCATTATTTCAAGCTCATATCTAATATGTAATATCTGGAAAAAATCTTCCAAAAGGTAGTTGCGTCAGGACTTGGGGAATATATATTTTCACATAAACAACAAAATTGTTTCAGCACATCAAAATTTGATTTATTGACTTGAATGCACAGTATTTAGGGCACAATCTGTCCACAGGGCAGCACATTGAAGTCCAGCTGATTTTAATGAGAACATGTAGATAACATCTCCACGGAACAATTCTTTTTAGAATGTAAGTCCCATGCCTGGAGAAAAGCAACCATTATTGTGCTAATTCCCTCATATACACTTTTCCTTTCATTTTTATTTATCTATCTATCAGAAGTTCTCAATGGCATTCTCATGTTGGATTGCTCTGTAGCACAATCCACTAAATCTGAAGCTTCTGACACAAAGCCAGTTCAGGCTTGAGTTGTTGTGATATGCCTGTAAGTTGTGATCAAGTTTTAAACATACAAATAAAGCCAAGTATAAAAATATTTGCCCTGACCTGGATAGATAGCCCAGGCTAGCCTGATGTCAACAGATCTCTGAAGCTAAGTTAACTTTTAAAGACTTGAGCGTAGGGTTGCCAAGTCCAATTCAAGAAATATCTGGGGACTTTGGGGGTGGAGCCAGGAGACTTTGGGGGTGGAGCCAGGAACAAGGGTGTGACAAGCATAATTGAACTCCAAGGGAGTTCTGGCCATCACATTTAAAGGGACAGCACACCTTTTTAAATGTCTTCCTTCCATAGGAAATAATGGAGGATGGGGGCACCTTCTTTCGGGGCTCATAGAATTGGACCCCCTGGTCCAATCGTTTTGAAACTTGGGGGGTACTTTGGGGAGAGGCACTAGATACTGTATTGGAAATTTGGTGCCTCTACCAAACAGCTCCCCCAGAGCCCCCGAAACCTCCAGATTAATTCCCCATTATACCCTATGAGAATCGATCTCCACATAGGGAATAATGAAGTGCTCAGCAGACGTTTCCCTCCCTCTCCCCCTCTCTCCCCCTCCCCCCGTTTCTGGCGACTGAAGCGAGGGATTGGCAAATTGCTGTCAACTTCTCCAAAGTAACACAGACACACCATCCCAAGAGGAAGCCTTTCAATCAGAGACTGAAGCCTCCAGAGCTGGAAATGTACATGGCCCTCTGGGGGCGGGGCCTCCCCCCACCGGCCAGCTGACTGGAGGCGGGAAATAGCCTGGGAAAGCAGAAGAACCCCCGCTGGGACCTGGGGATTGGCAAGCCTACTTGAGCGGTCAGGGACCAAGGTATCTGCAGGACTACCTCCTCTGGTATGTCCCAGGGAGAGCATTATGGTCCCTGGATAACAATCTGCTGGTGATCTCTGGCCCCAAATATATCTGGCTGTCCTTGACCAGGGGCAGGGCCTTTTCAGCCCTGGCCCCAACCTGGTGGAACTTTCTGCCAAATACCATCAGGGCCCTGTGGGGTCTTATGCAATTTCGCAGGGCCTGCAAGGCAGCGATGTTCTGCCAGGCCTTTGCTTGAAGGCAGCAACAGTTTCCATTCTGGCTGGCACCCTCTTATATTCTCCTTTCCCTTCAGACTGTGTTCCCCTCTCTATACCCATGAGGCAGTCACAGTCTGGAATTAGGAGATAATTGTAATTCCTGCTTTTGCCACTTGACCATTTTAGATTGCTGTAGTAATATTTTTATGTACGTTTAAAAAAATTATAATGTTTTTTATTATATTGTATATTGCCCAGAGCCATGCAATAGCTGGGATTAGGCGATTCATGACTAGTATAATAAATGAATAAATCATAAATAGGGTAAGCCTTGGTCAGTATTTGGAAGGGAGACCACCAAAGAATACCAGGGTCATGACGCAGAGGTAGAGAATGGCAAACTACCTCTGAGCAGTGTCAGCCTGGGAGGGAGAGAGCCTACCAAGGATGGGAGACCGCCAAGGAAGTCTAAGGTTGCTATGCAGAGGCAGGCCAATGGCAAACCACCCCGAATGCCTCTTGCCTTGAAAACTGTATAGGGTCACCATACGTTGTCTGCAGTTTGATGGCAAAAGCAAACAAAAACCCTCGCATCAGGGAGTCTGTTCCACAGAGTGGAAACCACAATAGAAAGGAACAGGCTCTAACTGATAACCAGGCTGGCAACTTTAAGTGATGGAACAGCCAGTAGGTGGCAGTCTAAAGCCATAGCTGGCCCACACATGGGGACATGTGGAAAGAGACAGTCCTTTAGGGGCCCTAGATTGTGAAGGGTTTTTAGGGCTATAACCAGCACCTTGAATAGAACTTGGAAACAAATTGGCAGATCATGTAGTTGTTTTAGACATGTTCCTATTGAATAGCCCTGACTGGAAGTCGGTGTGGTCAGTAGTTAAGAGTGTTGGACTTGGTTCTGGGAGACCCAGGTTTGAATCTTCACTCTGCTATGGAAACTTGTGGGGTTACTTTGGGCCAGTCATGTACTCTCAGCCTAACCTACCTCACAGGGTTGTTGTAAGGATACAGTTGAGTAGAGAGGAACAATATAAGCCACTTTGGATCCCTTTTGGGGGGAAAGGTGGGATATAAATTAAATTAATAAACATTTTAAAATACAGTACTTGTTATTCTGCATCTTGGGTCAGCTGCAGTTTAGGAACTGTCTTCAGTCTTGAAAGGAAAAGATCCTTTGTGCTTATTGCAAGGAGAAACAGAATATTGTTGAATATCTCCTGTTGCTTTTTAGCCATTTCAGCCTGAGGAAATAAGGTGAAATAGAAACACTATAAATAAATACATTTACATTAAACTTGGGTATGTCATATCATTGTGAAGAATTTAGTGTTTGATGTTAGATAAATAGCAAAAGCATTATTCACAATAGAGGGTCTCTAATGTATGTTTTCAAATGGATTGTATTTTACAAACTTTTAGAATTGTATTTTACTAATTTTTAGCTCCGGCTGCAACGCCACTGAGGATGTTCTCCGCAGCTGAGAACAAAACGTCTGGAAGAAAAACTTTCTCCAGTAGAACACGGCACTTGAGCCTGAAAGATTCTACAAACCCTAATGATGATGCCAGCCGTGAAAACCTGAAATCTTTGATAATTTTTAGAACCATCGTGGTATTATTATAAAGGAGCAGAATACATTTTCATTGCTGTTGCTTTTGACTGGGCTACTTCCCAGCTTGTTTGTGGTTGGTTCTGTAAGGATGTAACAACGATATATTCCTCTGCAGAACAAGAATTAATGTAAAACAGAATTTAAAAGGTAACAGGCAACTTTCTGTTTTTTCTCCCCGAAGTTCATTTTCAGAAGACAAGGATTTTTTTTCCTTTTCACATAAATCTTGGACACTATGTAGGGAACATAAATTATTTTATTTAAGAAAAAAAAACCCAAGTCAGTTGTAGTACCATGCTTAGACTGTTGCTATCCAGTTGTGTGTGACCTTGCTGTTAAACAACAGTTTCTTCAGATTCCAAAAGCCTAATCAGAGTTAATGGTCTTGTAGCAGCCAGGATTAGACAGCTGTAATTAATGGAGGAAATTTTGGCTTCCATCAGTCAGTTATCCCTTGGCTACTAATGCATGTGGTTTTGGGGTGCTTTTAGCTTAAGGTCTGTTGCTTAATTGCAAAGTGAACGCACCGGTGAAAAAATTCCTTTTAGTCTTGTGCATGTTATGACTGTTGCTCTTGAACATCATTCTAGCCAGTTTTTCATGCCTTTGTAATCATCTACTTATACTATTTTATTCAACAGAACCATTTAAACATCCATGCGTCAACTGATAAGAAGAAGGAATGACCCCCCCACACACACACACACCATCACCACCACAAAATCCCTCTTCCCTGACAGTGAGATTCTTGGAGCAGTTCTTGCTACACCATTATCAGAGATTAAATTGATAATCAAGAATTGGATTGATGATCAACAAGGTTGATTATCAACAGCCTGTTCAGCTGTGATGTTCCCATCATAGATTTGCCTGCTTTGGGAATCCTATAAGACCATCTCTGCCTTTACCTTGTTGGCTACTCTGAGGACCTTTGCAGAGTATGTTTGCCAGGATACAGACTGCAAAATTAATACTACAGTTTAAATTAAAGCGGAAGAAAAAAAGAATACTGTTCCTTGCCACTGACCCTCTTGCCTGCTGGCAGGCCTCTAAATCCAAAACTGCATTGTGTAAGCAGCAAAACGCTTGTATTTTCAGGAGATGAAGGGTGATCTCCACACTCACCATCGCCACTGAAGCCTGCTGTGGATCATCCACACTTGTTCTTTGACCATCAGGAGACACATGTGACTGCTCTATGAGGGGCAAGAGGGAAAAGATCCATTCTGTGTTCTTAATCCACTTTTAATTCCTTTATATAATTGATAGGGCTTTTTTGAGCAGGAACGCACAGGAATGCAATTCCGTCTGGCTTGACATCGGGAGGTATGGCCTAATATGCAAATGAGTTCCTACTGGCCTTTTTCTTTAAAAGTCCCTGTGTGAAACAATGGTGATGTCAGTGGGTGTGGCCTAATATGCAAATGAGCTCCTGCTGGGCTTTTTCTACCAAAAAAGCCCTGATAATTGATATCTTTACAAAAGCAAAATAAATTCGTATGCAGTGTCTGGAACATAACGTGAAAACCCAATGTGCCTGTTTTGTACAGTTTGATAAATTATGTCTTATTTCTTAGAATGGTGCATACAATTTTTGATCTGCAGATCTTTTTAAAATGGTATTCACAATCGCATGCAGTACTATCCTGTTTCTACTGTTCTTTTTCTGTTTCATTTATTAATTCGTATTCATGTGTTGAGCCATATAAATAACAAAGACTCATAGGCCAACATTTGAGAAATTCAGACTTTTTAATTACAGAACTCTAAAAAAATACTTTAAAAAAACTTACAGTTGTCAAAAACTAATAAGAATTGGTAGATTGCATTGCATTCAGAATTATGTGCTAAAGAATTTCAGTAAGAATGTACTGTCAGTCATATACATTTGATTTTCACTAACCATGCCAATATTAAAATTTACTCTTCAGTTTGACACAAAGGATGTGAGACTTGAATAATTTCAAAGTATTTTCCATAGAGTTATATTTATAATGTAGAATGTATTGCATTCATTTTTATTATTTATTTTGGCAAAAAAGTGAATTCCAAAAAAGACCAAGCAAGTTCTTTTACTCTTGAAATAATTACTGTTTCTTGTACAAAGACTTTTTATGCCCTAGGTACTATTTTTGTATTTCCGATTTTCTTTTTAAAAGCTCTCATTTTAATATACATGCTGTGGTTTAGTTGTGGGCTGCCTATTAGTCCAAATAAATTGTATCATTATAGAGTATATTGGAGGTGTCTTGTAGAGTATATTGATAGTTTGTTATAGTTTATTTTATTTCATTGGATTTTAGACCACCCTCCTCCTGCTCATGGAGGTGTACAACCAGTGTTCCCTCTAAGATGAGTTAGTGTGAGCTAGCTCACAGTTTTTTAGCCTCTGGCTCACACATTTTTCTCTTGGCTCAGGAAAAATGGACACAGCGCAAGCTAATTTATGGCACTGAAATTTCCCATAGTGCCACTGCCTCATCAGGGCGGGGGGGGGGAGGCAGGGAATGGGAGTGCCAGAAGGGTGAGACCATCACTGTCCTCTACCAAATACCTGGTGGAACTTTTCTGCCATGCCAGCCCTGCGGAAATGCATCAAATCCCAAATGGCACTGATGCTATTTGGTAGAGAATTCCATCAGGCTAGAGCCATGATGGAAAATGATCAGTACGGGTGATCAGTTCTGGTTTTGAATACTGCTCTGCTTTACAGATTTCCTGAAAATAAGAAGCTAGTTCAGTAATGACAAAGTTTCTATTCATTCTGTTAACCAACTGTGCATATTTTATATCTTCTATGTGATCACTCACCAGTGGAACAATCGAGCCTATCAGTAGTCTACCATTCAGTTCCCACATTATTCCCATATCGTTCTAATGCATGCATAGACTAGGTCTAGGTTTGACTTTTATTATCTACTGCTCTAGCATGAAGTAGAAAGAAGCCCTTTCTTAAGGAGAAGGCACTTTCTGCAAGTTAAAAAAAAAAGAGTATCTTCTCACTAGGGTTGCCAAGTCCAATTCAAGAAATATCTGGGGACTTTGGGGGTGGAGCCAGGAGACTTTGGGGTGGAGCCAGGAGACATTGGGGGCGGAGCCAGGAGCAAGGGTGTGACAAGCATAATTGAACTCCAAGGGAGTTCTGGCCATCACATTTAAAGGGACAGCACACCTTTTAGAATGCCTTCCTTCCATAGAAAATAATGAAGGATAGGGGTACCTTCTTTTGGGGCTCATAAAATTGGACCCCCTGGTCCAATCCTTTTGAAACTTAGGAGGTATTTTGGGGAGAGGCACTAGATGCTATATGGAAAATTTGGCACCTCTACCTCAAAAAACAGCCCCCCCCCCAGAGCCCCTGACACCCGCGGATCAATTCCCCATCATTCCCTATGGGAATCGTTCCTGGAGGTGCATAATGGCTGTGGGGGGTGGGGCTTCCCCCGCCGGCCAGCTGGCTGGGGGAGGGGGGACGCCTGTAAAACCAGGGGATCCCCCGCTGGGACCTGGGGATTGGGAAGCCTACTTCTCACTGAGAAAAAAAAGTTCACTGAACAGTATCATATTGACCTCTCTCAGGTCATTTTTTAAACTTCTGGTGCTCATTTATTAAAATAGGTGACACATTTTGGAAAGAAAACCATGTTCTTAATACTTCAAGTTAAGTTTATTACAATCAGAGATCAGAATTCGGAATCAAAGTCATCAGCAAACATTTACATGGGTTCCATATCTTAAATACCCCTTAGATACACTTAACATAAAATGCAATAGTGGATTAAAATATTAAGACTGCTTTTGTCTAATTACACATGCCTGAGCACAAAATCTGGCTTCTTTAAGGGTCATTTCATTACAACAATCTCTAAAAAGGAGAAAAATATAAAACTCATTGGTTCTATCTGGGAAACTGGATAAAATTGGAGTAATATAAATATTTCAAATGTTCTGGTAAAATCAACAGTGTAATAAAACATAATCATTTGTTTCTACTATACTTGAGTGGTATGGGCAGAGAATTCTCTTACAGAATTCTCATACAGAATTCGAGCAAATCTCCCTTCAAGAAGGGCAGATGGAAGGACATTCAATCAGGGCAATGGCAGATGTTTGGGGTATTCCAGCATATAGAGGGTGGACTGAAGTTTTGATTGCAATTCCTAACAGTTCTGTCCAATTGAAGGGAGATATCCCATAATTTATTTATTTATTTATTTATTTAAGATTTATATCCCGCCCTTCCCACAAGTGGCTCAGGGCGGCTTCCAATAGTAGATCCAATCTCTGCTTGATTGTAGTTTTAGGTCCTTGATAGCCAAGATGCGAGAGAGCTATGCTGGAAAAACCTAAACATTGAGGTTTGTCCTCTATTGCCTCCAGCCACCTTGAACAAAAACTCTCTTCCAGAATTAAGGAAATTAATCTAGAGGGGTAAAGATTTCATTTCAGCTAAAAACAAATGACTTGTAGATCTTAATACTTAAGATATTTCCTTATAAGCAGATCCAGTGAAGCTAAGATAATTGTTCTGGGGAAAGAATTTTGGCTGTCATTTCCCATAGCTAAAGTATTTCACATTTCTTCAGAGATGGAGTCCCCACTATTTGAACTGGAAAGGAGAGGGAGAGGGCTTGCGTATGAAAGACTTGTGCATTATTGTGGAGAAACATGTGGTTTTATCTCTTCACAAACAGGTATATTTTACATTTTGTATATTCATAGAAATTAAAACTTTTAGTAAGAATCGTTTGTGTCTCAAGCTAGAACAACTGTGGCAGCATATCTGTCTGTTAATGATACAGAACTACCACAACAGCAGTATAACATGATTTTTGATGTGTCACTGTGCCCTGTCTCGATATTTACATACTGATTTACAATTGGGCTATTAAGATCCCTGCTTTCTGTGTCACTTCCCATAGAGGTGAGGTGGGTTGCAACTACAGACAGATCGTTTCAATAACAACATCTTTTCTTCAAAATGTCTTCCCCTTTGAGGCTCATCTGGTGTCTCCTTCAGGTTCAGAATATTCCTCTTTACCCAGGCTTTTAAATTGAGGGGATTGAATCACAAGCTGTACAAGTGGAACTCTGTTTGCTTTTCTGTATCTTACTTCTTGCTGCAGCACTCTACACCCCTCCTTTAAAAATAGTTATTATCTTGGGCGGGGGGGTGGCTATATGGATTACAGTGTGGTCAGCTGCAACTGGAAAGGGTACCTGTGGGAAGTTAAGATGTCTCCTCTTCTGTGAGACATGCCTAAAATTCCAGATCTAATATATGTAGGCTTAATCCCACTGAAATCAATTAGACCTGTTTCCTGTAAGCAGGGCTTTTTTAGAGCAGGAACACACAGGAACGCAGTTCCAGCTGGCTAGGTGTCAGGAGGTGTGGCCTAATATGCAAGTAAGTTCCTGCTGGGCTTTTCCTACAAAAAAGCCCTGTATTGAACAATGGTGATATCAGGGGTATGCAGATGAGTTCCTGCTGGGCTTTTTCTGCAAAAAAAGCCCTACCTGTAAGTAAAATATATATTTCTGTTGTGCAATATACATTTCTGCTGTGTAATAGCTTATATTTGGAGCATTACATGGTCTCTCTTGCCAAAGACCTTTTTTTCAATATGAAAATAATACATTTTCAGATAATGCAGTACATATTTATGAAGAACATTTTGCCAAGTTTTTCAAACAGACTGAAAATGACTTTGCAATAAATAATGCATACACACTGCATTAACCAAAGATCTGTTTCTCTAGCCAGAGCTATAGTGAGAGTAATGGAAAATATGACCTTGTAATTTGGTGTAGACTGCAAATCCTTGGGGTGCCATATGCTTTTGTGTTCCCCCCTTGTCTCTTTGTAACCCTGTTATGTTTGCCTCTCCCTATAATCAGTTGATTGCTTAGCAATCCATATTTATTAAATAGGCTTTTTAACTGATAGATGGAGGTTCTGTCTATAAAAATTACTTGGCAAACTATTTTTCTGGACTATAGTAAGTTTTGGCACAGGGCCTTCTGAAGATCAAACTAGGTGAGATGCTGGAAGATTCATGGTCCAGCATATTATTGATAACTTGTGGCTACAGGGACCCCAACTCCAACTGGGGCAGCAGTGTAAGGCAGTATTTACTTCTTTGCTTTTACACCATTTTTATAACTTGGTAATTCTATTAGCTTGGGGGGGACCTATATGTTGACTATATTGTTGCCTAAGTGTTGCTTTGGCAGTCCTATGTGTTGCTTTGGCACAGCTGAGGCTGTGAAAATGGTATAGGGAGAGATAGTTACCCTCCTCCTTGCGCTCTAACCTTGATCCAAACACAAACACCATACTTGATTTTTAAAGTGCAGCAGATTCAATCAGGCATCTTCCAGTCTTGTCTAGTTTTTCCTCAGTGTGCTGAAAATACTGTCAGAATGATCTGACATTCCTTTGACATAAGATAAAAAGGTCATGTGCAGACATTTGTGGAAATCCAGTTTTTACACCCATAGTCCACATAGTTTCAGTTCAATCCTAAGAAGAATTATATGCTTCTAAACTATGTCCTTAAACATGGCTTCTAAGGATATAATTCTGCTTAGGACTGCACTGTTTATAAGAAGAAGAAGAAGATATTGGATTTATATCCCGCCCTCCACTCCGAAGAGTCTCAGAGTGGCTCACAATCTCCTTTACCTTCCTCCCCCACAACAGACACCCTGTGAGGTGGGTGGGGCTGGAGAGGGCTCTCCCAGCAGCTGCCCTTTCAAGGACAACCTCTGCCAGGGCTATGGCTGACCCAAGGCCATTCCAGCAGGTGCAAGTGGAGGAGTGGGGAATCAAACCCGGTTCTCCCAGATAAGAGTCCGCACCCTTAACCACTACACCAAACTGGCTCTCCAGCAATACCCACCAATTCCATGAAAGAGAAGTGTGCATTGAACTCGCTCTACTTCTTAAACTGTTATCAAAAAAGCTCACTATTCCTTGGTTAGCATTACACTGAGTGTCATGGCAACGTAGTTGATAGCAAATGACCTGGAACTCCACAGCGTAGTCCACTCTCCTGACAAAGGTGTGTTTCCCAATTATTGCCTATAAACAATAACATTGTGAATAATATATGACACATAAATTAATGCAATTATAAATTGTGAGATCAGTCTTTATGTGGCAACTTCAGTTTTTAAAAAAATAAGAATAGAATTGTGTTTCTGGAATTTCACAAACTGTACTATTTCTCTGCCTTGCATGTGCAAACAGATAACAACTATTGACAGAGAAATTCCAAAAGAAGAGAAACATAATGGAATATGGACGTATTTTGCATTCAAGGTTAAAAAAAATTGTTTGTTTTCAACTTTCTAAAAGGTACAAATATATATATATTATTTATTGAGATATCTTCAGAAAAATAATATATTTTCATTCATTAGTTTACATGGCTTTATAGGAAAATCTCATTTGGTTGCGTCTGCAAGAAAACAAATATTGGAAGTGTGTGGCATACCTGTCATTATCACCAATTACTGCAACTGAATAGTCTCTGTACTTTTCTTGATTATTTATTCATTTATTTATATTTCTAGCACAGCAGGGCTCAGGGTGGGTTACAACAATAAATATATACAACAAATTTAAAACAGTCTATAGTAATAATTCTCTTATTGCCATGGTCAAATCGAGAATGGCCATTGGCTAATATTTTTGGAACAAACGATTGGCCCATCACACATCAGTCAGTGTCTCTGGCTTCCCATTGGTTGACTTCCCTCCCCCACCTACTCAGGCCCAGGAATGTTGAACAAACTGCCAGAAGCAGTCTTCCCTCATAGACAGCCAAATCTCCAACTCTTCACTGCATCCTCTTTGACAATCAGCCTCAGAAAGAGCTATAGAGCTACTGTGGCCTCATGAAAGGCCTCTCAGCTTCCAAAGGCTGCAGAAATAGCCAGAGAGGCCTGACCCTGCTGGGAGTGTTTCCTGCCACCTGGAAAGTGCTAACCAGAGACTGTTGCTAGGCAACACAGGCTGTTGGTCACCAAAGGGAGAGACCTGTGCCTACATTCTGCATCTTTTTCTCTCTCTTCAATTTCTACTGAGAATTGTGATGTATATATTCTGCATACCAATGAGAAAACTCAGGTAGTGTTGTGGGGTTGGTTTCTCCTGATTGGTTAGTTTCTCACTGAGCATGTCTTTTGAAATAGGAGATTCTTCCAGCTGAATTTATTGTAGGATGACTATTAGTGTTCTTTCCCCGCCCCCCCCATCAATAGTCAAGGAGTTTAACACTAATCTGGGATAGCTGGAAGAAAAAAATCTGTGGCGGGTGATTCATGAGGGTGGGGGAGGTGGAGGTATCAATGCTTTGCAGCCTGAGTCCTCCCCATTGTTATTTAGAAATGAAATGACAAAAGGGGAAGACGTAATGTTGAGATGGACCAGACTTAAAAAAAAAAAACAGGCTGCTTCTGCCCCAAAGTAGGTTTCAAAAGATATGCCTAGTTCAAAACTGACCAATAAGGAGAGACCAACTAGCCTGCCGAGGGGGGAGGAAGTCCAAGGGAATGTGTCTTCTTTTAAAGGCTTGAAAGCAGACTTTTAAGGGAAATACTCCTCTAAAAAAACACTCTTGGAAACTAAAGACAAACAGCGATGTGTCCGCAGAATGCTTGAAAAAAGATGTGGCAGGAAAACTAAAATCTGACTGGAAAGTGAGGTGAATGTGGAAGTGTATCTGGTAACAGATTTTTGAAGCAATTAAAATGCAGGGAGAGATGGGCAGTAAAAAGAAATGCAGAAAGGGCCTGAGTCAAAGAAGAACAACAAATACAACTCTTATACTCTACTGCGCCATGCTGGCTCTCATGCTATCACTAGCCTTTTCCCACTTCCCTGTGATACAGGCTGCTGGAAGAGTGGAGCCAGGAAAGCCTGATGACCTGAAGGGAATCTGTATTTGAAGATATAGCAGGGTAGAGGGTGAATGACTCATTCCCAAAAGTCTCACTTCCCATTCAGAGTTTGTGGTTCACTTTATTTCATGAACCAAACGAACCACAACAACAAAACTGCCATTTTCCTGAACCATTTATGGTTCATTATGGCTGGGGAAAGCAAAGAAAAATTGGGGAGACCTCTTCCCATGGACTCAGCTGAGGCTCTGCTGGACTGCCCAGCTTCTACCAGGCAGCCCAGCAAAGCCCACTAAAGAGCTGATCCTGTGGGGAGAGGTCTCCCTGCCAGCTCAACTGGGACTCTGTTGGGCTGCCCAGTTTAAACCAGGCAGCACAGCAGAACCTGCAAAATAGCTGCGCTGGTGGGGATTGCTCTGCTGCAACCAGATACCTCAGCAGAGGCAGGAAAGCAGCTGATCCTGTGGGGAGACCTCTCCCCCCTGGACTCAGCTAGGGCTCTGAGGGAAAACAATTTAAACTGCCTCTCCTCCCAGGGATTGACTTCCACAGGCACCCCACAGCTGCGCCCCAATGGTTAGGGATAGGGGGTGGTGCTTGGAGAGGAAGTGTCCCAGCAACACCCACTTGAATGTGGTGTGTTGCAGAGGGCAATCCTCTACCTTGTGGTGTGCTGCAGGGGCCAATCCTTGACATCAACATGTGTCCCCTAGCTCAGCTGGTCCAAGGGTATGGACTGGGTTGTCATCAGTATCTTGATGACAACTCTATCTGTTGATGGATGGACAGCTGGACTCCACCCCAGAGGTGTTAGCCAAGGTGTCACAAGCCATGTCAGGCTTGATTTAAACAGAGCCAACTGAAATTCAGTCCAATGAAGATAGATGTCCTGTACCTGGATCATGAGGATCTGGGATTGGGAATATGACTACCAATGTTCAATGGGGTGTCTTTAGTGCTGGCCCCAAGGGTGAAGAATTTAGGGGTTATCCTGGATTGTTCCCTTTCCATGGAGACCCAGGTTGCCACTGTTGCTTTGATAGATGAATCAGCCTGTGTAAACTTAAAGCCTGCGCTATTGCTTTAAAAAGCCAATTAAGAGCCATATTAGGTGTGAACCTAAAGCTTGCACTATTATCTCAAACGCCAATTTAAGAGTCATATTTAGCCATGCTTTGTACAGAGAATCACACTTGAATAAGGAAATATATTAAGTTTGATATATTTTATATTAAGGCCTGCATTTTATATTCAGATTCCTATTTTTCCTAAACAATTCTTTAAATAAGGGAAAGATCAAACCATTGGCTCAGGGGAAGTGCTGAACAGTTAAAAAGGAGTTTTCATAGGTACACTCCTGGGAAGGGAGCCAAAAAACAAAAAGCAAAATGTTATCACAGCCTGGCTATCCCAGAATAAGATCCACATTTCCATGGCAATGAGCCTCCTATCTGGCTATACTTATCTCTGGATGGAAGAGAGTTTACAGAACGTATGCAAAAATATTTTTTGTTTCAGAAAATAAATTACTAAAAAAGACACCTGGGCATCAGCTCCTGTAACTAGAGGGGGAAATAGCCCAATAGGATTGGGGCAGAGTCATGAAGTCATGACTAATTAGCCAATTAAAAATAATTGTACCACACTGGTCACGCTATCAAACTGTGTGTGAACTCTTGCAATGGACCTGATTCTTTGAAACACCGATAAACACTTTGGAACAGAAAGATCTGTTTCTGCACATGTTTGTCTCCTGGTTTTATCGATAAACCATATGCCCGCCATCTGGATCACAGTGACTCTGCGACCTCATAGTTCTCTCATAGATTGGTGGAGGGAACACGAGCACAAGTTTGTGTGTATCAGCTTGGTCGGCCTTTATCATCTATGGCTGGCTAAGCAACAGGTTCCCCATCACACTTCCCAGGACCTAAGTACAATGATCCATGCAATGGTCACTTCCAGACTTGATTATTGTAACTTGATCTACATGGGGCTCTGAGCCTGACCCCCCTGCCTCACGCTTATACAGACATCATGATTCCTGGCTCTGTTGCCAGGGTGTCTGGACTTCCAACTTACACACATCTACACTGGGGCATAGCCCTAGCTACCGGCTTGTTACTGGCTTATGAATGAGGCTTAGAACCCAGCCACTAGCAAAATGCTTTTGGAATGGGCTCACGCCCAGCAAGGGGGCCTTCCAGCCTGCTATCATGCGCCAGTCCCCAGCTCTGAAGATCAAGAAGTCGCACTGCCGCCATGAGCTGTCCAGTGATGTGGTTTTCAACCCACCTGAAGGAAGCTATTATGTGGGCTAACAGTACCAGCAATTATCTTTCTGCATATTTAGGACATCATAACAGCTAAACGGGAGCCCCACGTACTCATAGCTCACCTGGACATTTCCATAAAGCAATCAAGTTTATCTACCTTGTGCATCCTGCCAGACGTTCCAAGCTATACATCTTACAAAAGACTGTGCCAGTCAAGATGGGAAGACGACAAAGACCCAGTCCAACCCGGAGACCAACACCATTGTGTATGTTGGGTGTCACTTTAGATAACAATTTGGCTCTATATTGTCACCATAGATAACTTTGTTAAGTGTAGTTAATCCCTTCATCCCCTGTTACTTTCCAAACGTCACCCAGGAGTCTCCCCTTTTCTGAAGTCACATACCACATGTCCCCGCATCATAGCCCAACTGACCAGGTGTCATAGGTCATCTGACCCCCATCCCCATAAGGGTACAGGATAGTCCTTAAAAGGTCTAACCCGTGTTCCTCAGGTGTGCATTTGACAGTATACCTACCCTGCTGTTTAGACTCACCCCCAAAACCTGATCAGTTTTGGGTCCCCAATAGTAAGATACGCAGGCCGTGTCTTGCTCCCCCTTTCCCTTTTTCATCACCATTGGAGCTTCACTGGAAGACTATGATAGGTAAAGTATCACCTTGTCTGTATTTTCCCTTATATGTACCCCTATCTATTTCATATCTATTTTTCCTAGAAATGTATGAATGTTGGGTGAATTTATTTACTTGTATGCTTGACTAATTTTCCTAATAAAACAATTTTATATTTTATCCAAAGATCCTACTCGTTATTTTAAGGGAAATTCTGGAGGTCATCTCCTGTATATATAGATTCTGTATTCTGCTGAGCCATTGTTGCCCACCACTTAAATTCACCAACCTCTCATTGAGGGCAATTTGCCCTTGAACATGACATGAAAACTGCAGCTGGTGCAGAATATGGCAGCACTGTTGCTGACAGTGACACCAATATGGGCTCGCATTCAGCCAGTGCTCCGCCAACTGCAGAGCTGCCTGTAGAGTACCGAATGCAGTTCAATGTGTTAGTGTTACTGTAATGCCCTCTACATGGGGCTGCCTCTGTGCTGAACCCAGAAGCTGCAGCTGGTGCAGAACGCAGCGGCTAGGCTGTTATTAGGGCTCCCGAAATGGGAGCACATACAGCCAGGGCTGCGCAGACTGCACTGACTGCCAGTTGTATACCGGGTTCATTACAAAGTGCTGGTTATCACCTTTAAAGCCCTATATGGTCGAGGACCTGCCTACCTGAAGGACCGTCTCTCCCCATATGAACCCCAGAGAGCACTGAGGTCAGCTGGGAAGAACCAGCTGACTATCCCCGGGCCGAAGGAGGCAAAATTAAAGAATACCCGTACACGGGCCTTCTCCATTGCAACCAGCTCCCGGAAGAAGTGCAGGCCCTGCGGAGCCTTGAACAGTTCCGCAGGGCCTGCAAGACCATCCTTTTTAGGATGGCCTTTACCTGACTGAATGACTGATGATTCGCCTTAAGTGATTCCGCCATAATATTTACACCTAATAGAGTAGCACCAGGAATGTTAATTTTAATTGGAATGTTTTTAAGTGAATGTGATTTTAAAAACCTGTTGTATAATTTATTGTATGGATTGAGATGTTGTTAGCCACCCTGAGCCTGCTTCGGCGGGGAGGGCGGGATATAAATAAAATATTATTATTATTATTATTATTATTATTATTATTATTATTATTATTATTATTATTATTATTATTATTATTATTATTACTATTACTATTATTAGTGTTGACTTTTAAAGCCCTATACAGCCAGAGACCTACATATCTCAAGGACCATCTCTCCCTATATGTGCCTTGTACAGCGTTGCACTCAGTGGAGCAACATATTCTGGTTTTCCCTGGCCTTAAGGAACCTGACTAGCCTCAACTCGGGCTAGGACCTTTTCAGCCCTGGCTCCAGCCTGGTGGAACAAGCTACTAGCTGAGATCAGGACCCTGTGGGATCTGTTGAAGTTCCGCAGGGCCTGTAAGGCTATAAGAAAGGGGAACCCAATGTAACCTCAGCGTTTATTTTTGTTAACTGAGGCTCAGTATTCACTTTCATTTGGAAAGTTCGTAACAACTGGGAAGAAGCCGAGTTTCAGTTTATAAACAGAAGTATTCCACACAAGATCTTGTAAAATGCTTTATTTTCTATTAAATAAAAATTTGTTCTTCTTCTGTATCTTGTCTGTCCATTCAGTTGTCTATGGAATTCCTACTTACCTCATAAATAGGGTGGCCAGACCGTCCCGGTCTCCCGGGAAAGTCCCGGTTCTGGCCCCCAATTCCCGGCTCCCGGGCTGGCTATACCGGGACCATTAGAGGTCCCGGTTTAGCCAGCCAGAGAGCCGGTGGGCCGCGTGCGCGGGCAGGGAAGGCGGCGAGTGAGGGAGCCTGAAGCAGCCTGTCGGTCACTTCCGGGTTCCTGTCCTGCATCTCGACCTGTATTATTAGTGACAGGCTGCTTCGGCGTGCCGCTGCGCCAGCCCCCTGGGTCCCACAATGATGGGACCGATGCCACAGGGACGGGCTCGAAACACTCTATAACCCCTCAAAAGAACAGCAGTCTAGCTCGCTTCCCCCGAGCCCTGCCGTCATAAGCCTCAGGGGGGCTCATTTTGCGGCATCTCCCGGCGGGAGGGTGGCACCCGCACGGGACACATATCAAATGAAAGAGGGGGCGCAGGGCTATCAGAAACAGATGGCGGAGGGAGTAGGGAGACCACCCCACTGGGGGATCCACACCCCGAAAGTGATGAAGGTGGCGCAGATAGAGCCAACAGAGCAAACAGGACAAAATAAATAGGCTGCATTATGCAGCACAGTCTCACTGGAATCTCACTGGAATCTGACTGGCTTCTCAGCGTGGAACCCGTTCTCTCTAGTCTTCTCACTTTGAAAAAAGTAAAAAGTTTTATTTAACTTTATTTCCCCCTTTCCCTCTCTATAAATAATCTTGGTGTTTCCGGCGGTGATATTTGGGGGATTTTTGGGGACGTCACAGGAAGTGCTGTGAAGTCACTTCCTGTTTCCAGCAGTGGCATTTGGGGGAAATGATGTCATTTGGGGGAAATGATGTCACAGGAAGTGATGTCACTTCCTGCTTCCGGCAGGTGGCGCGGGGGAAATGATGTCACAGGAAGTGATGTCACTTCCTGTTTCCGGCAGGTGGCATGTCACAGGATGTGATGCCACAGGAAATGATGTCACAGGAAGTGATGTCACTTCCTGTTTCCGGCGGTGGCATGACATCACCGGAAGTGACGTCACTTCCTGTTTCCGGCGGCGCACGCACACACACATTCCTTCCCCCCTCAAGGTGTCCCTGGCTGGCCTGCAGAAATTATGGCCACCCTACTCATAAATAATTACAATATCAGTCTAATAGAGTCCTAATAAGAGATCTGTAGTCAGTGTCCCCTCTAAACCGTGTGCATGAGTGGCCGCTCATTAACACAGGAAGTCCCACTCAGCAGCAATCTGGATACAGTCTTGCACTGCCCATTTTAAGATTACAGCAGTTATATTCTGTTCTACTAAGTGTGTGTGTGTGTGTGTGTGCGGGGGCGGGGGGTGTGGATTAGAGGGCACATTGCCTGTAGAGGCATGCAGCTTATTTACTTGATTGTGGGCAGTAGAGTTTGCGGGACTGGACATTTTAAGAAAAGGATCCATGCACCTGCAGATGTACCTTTGTAAAAATATATAAATTTATTTTATTTTATTCGATTTCTAAAGGTTTACTGAACAGTTTTTAAAAAGAATATCACTGTGCAGTACAGTCTCTATAGCTTAGTAACAGAGCAAGTTTAAAAGTTAACTTTGTATCAGATATATTTTGTACTCGATATTAGATGCCAAGAAAACGTTGTGATGTGATGTCACTCCATGGGTCGGGAACAACATAGTGCTTGCACAGGGGACTACCTTTACATTTTTTATTAGATGGCAAACATTCTTGCAGCATTAGAGTCCAAACGGTAGCCTATAGCATTCTATACATAGTGATCCATCATGATGTAGCATAACATATCAAAACATAGTTGCATGGCACAAGTATAAAGTTCCCTCTGGACTGTACCATCAGTATAGCCTTTTGCCCCCAGAGACCAGACGGTCTTAACGATCCAATCATAGGTCCCCCTTGATCGAACTTTCCAGAGGCTGTTAGCAACCACTCCTAATTCCCCCCTCCCTTCTAGCCATATGTCCAACACAGGTTCTTGTAATTAACCAATTGTCTCATTTTTTAATCTAGCCTTGAAAGAGATAAGATTGGTAATTGTATGAAGGTCCAAATTATGAACACCTGCAGGCCAAACTAGGAATCACATTAACCCTTGAGAGAAACTGGTGCTTTGCCTCACATCTGTTTCTCTAAAAGTTGGACTCGGTTTTTTTCCAGATGTGTAAAACAGGGACATTCTTAAATTTCCATGCAAGTTACAGTTATATACAATAATTTTAAAAACTTTGTATATAACCATTTTAAAGAGGGATCATCTTACATTCAAGGTTGTCTTCCTAATAGGGTAAATATGATCTATAGACTTTATACTTGGGTTGGCCTTTTGTCTTCTAATCTATTGATAAATACATGGTCATTTTGAGAATGCATTTTGATAAACATGGATCTTGTTTGATCAATAGAAATTGAAAGTGAATCTCTTTTGTTTCATGACCTGTTTTGAATTCACCCTTATTCAGAGGATTTTTTTAAAAAAAATATACATTCTCTTTTGAAAGCCTACTCTAGGGATGCCAGCCTCCAGATGGGACCTGGGGATCCCCCAAAATTACAGTTCATCTATAGAGATCGGTTTCCCCAGAGAAAATGGCTGCTTTGGAGGGTGGACTCTGTTAAAACTATTTCTGTTTGAAATCCAATTTATATGACTCAAATAAGATTGTGAGAGCCTTTTGTATGGAAACAAAATCATAAGTTTATTACTACAGGGAGGGGGAACTGGGATAGAAAATAACAACCTCTAAGACCTACATCCTAACAGATTGAGAGACACATGCTTAATGGAGGATACTTCCCCTTTCTCCTTGACCTCTCTACTGGGACAAAGGAAGTCACCTGACTAACTGGCCCGTTAACACAGAAAAACAAATAGTCTTTCCCAAGCTTTCTTTCTACTGGCAGAGAGCCAAGTTCTTCTTCCTGGGTCAGGCAGACAATAAAGAAACAGGTCAACAGTATTAACTCTATAATGACTGGAACTTAGAACATTGCAAATTCCAACAGACTCTATGGCATTGTACCCCACTGAGGTCCCTGTGCTCCCCAGGGTCCATCTCCAAATCTCTAGAAGTTTCCCAACCTTGCTCTAACAACCCCGCCCCCGTCCCCTGCCAGTGGAAGAGGGGCTAGGAAACCTGTCACTAATTCTTACAAGCCTGTAAGGTAGGTCAATATTATTAGCCTCATATTGAAGATGGGGATTAAGTCTGAAAGAGAGAGTGTTTTACCTAAGGCTGGGTTATCTGGTAAATTTGTGAGTAAGTGCCTACTTCAGCAGCACATATACTAAAATCTGTGATTGAGAAGAGGTTTGAACTGGAGACATTACAGATCACTTTTCTGGGTCTCTGTGCTATACCAGCTTCCAAGAAAACAGAGAAGTTCCCTGCTGCTTTCTTAATGTTGATTATCCATTCAGGTTTCTGAACCAACAGCCTCCATTCTCTACTAGTTATTATAGATTAAAAATACTATAATCTGGTATTTGCTGAGCATTGAGTCAAGCTATACCTGTTGCTTCTTCCTGAGGAATTCTAAACCTCACCAGCAGTCACTATGGCAGAAATTAACTGTTCCTCACAGAAAGTAATGATATTAGTATTACTGTGTATAGTTACTGCCAGAACAATAACACTATTTGCAGAGCGTTCAGAGCACTTTGCATATATTGTCATGGATCCTTACAACAAGCCTCTAAAGCAGGGGTAGAGGTCTAGAGAAGATAATTTGCTGGACAAACAGTCTAGGAAGGATCACTTGACCCTTTGATAGTTTGGCACAGTGGCTGGAAGCCCACTGTACTTGTGGACAAAAGTGGGGAACGAGAGAAAAGTACAAATGGAATACTCGCTACAAAGTTTCAAAAAATGCAAAAGGAAAAATTTGTAAAGCTACCCATACTCATGGTCATTATAAATTCAGACTTAAATTTCTAGAAATGTGTGGATCAGGTTGTAAGCCTCTCTCCTATGGCATTTGTGAGAAAGGCGGGGGACATGGGTTAGAACCAGACTAAAGGGGTAATTTCCATCAATTCCCCCCTCCTACTGCAGAATCCCCTCAAGTTGCTCCACAGGGTTCCTTATCTCTCAGGGGTACCATTTTGTGGAGGTCAGTGGACTATAGTGGGAGGGTGGAGTTCTGTTCCACTAGTAAAAATTTGGTCAGGATCTCACCTAGAAGTTAAAAACGAGAGTAAAAAAGACAAAGTTTCCCAGCCATAAATGTTGGTTGCCAGTTTTTTTTAATCTGGAAATTCTTGCTGACTGCTTCTCTAATGTTACTTTTCTCACTTTCTCTCAATGTTACTTTTCTCACTGAAGAAGAGGAAGAACATCTTCACCCAGAGCCAAATAAACCAAATAAAAGGGAATTGAGAAAAGTAGCATTAGAGAAGCACTCTTTGATAGGCTATGTCCCTGTGGGCTGAAGGAAATTGAAGGAATGGACCACGTACTTTTATCCTGTAGATTCTACTGTGATTTACATGCATCCTATCTGGATCCTGTATTGCAATCCCTAGAGGTTAAATCTGATGAAAGCAAGATAGTGAGTTTACAAGCCTCAAATAAGGCTGAAATCATCAAAGTGGTGGCAAATTTCCTTTACTGTGCTTAGAGGAGGAGGAGTCTGTTTAAAATGTCTAATTAACCAACTTTGCCCGCTGCTTCCTTGATTTGATACTGTTGTTGTTATGCCAATAAAGGTTCTGTGACTGTGATTAGATACTAGCTATCCATTTATTCTCTTAATTTTCTTGAATTGTTCGATATATACTTTGACGTAAGTTATGTCAATTTGTTTTGTTTTTTTCAGCTTTTGTAACAGTGAACCTAAATGGACATAAATCAAATATCTGGATTGGCCTAAGTAGCAATGATTTTTTAAACTGGATTAATGGACAAAAAGTGAACTATTCCAACTGGTCTCCAATAGAAGTTGTGAGAAAAAGACCCCTAATTTCAGAACATCGTAGTCACCCATTTGGTTGCCAGTGTGCCTGGAGACTCAACTCACACACATCTGCCAGGAGAACGTGGGTTTTGTCTACCAGACTGGAAGGGACTTATGTGAGTACTAACAGCCACAACATTGCAGCAGCACTCCGTGTCTCTGGAGGAGTGCTAACCAGGAGAACAGATGGGTTTCCAGTCGCTCCGTGCGATCCCTATCTTGGCCGTTGCAGCGGAAGAAGTTGCGCCGCCAGGAACTGTCCAGGCAAGCGGTTTCCAGCCTTGACCATAGAATCCATATTGGAAGGCTAACATCACCAGCAGCTATCTTCCTGCAGTGCCAGACTCCATTACAGCGAAGCGGGAGGCTCACGTACTCAACAGATGTCACCTATGCATAAGGCAATCAAGCTTATCTTAGGCGTGGATCCTGTCAGACCGCCTAAGGCTTTGTCCAACGGAACCCAAGACAAAGGATGGTGCCAGTAGAGGAATGAAGAAGACGAAGAACATCTTCACCCAGAGCCAAGTTTCTTTGTATAGATCGGGTGTTACCTTAGGTAGCAATTTGGCCATCTGTTGTCACCTTTTTAGATAAGTTTTGATAGCCACACAGTGGAGACAGTCATGACTACTATTTAGAGTTCTGCAAACCTGACTGGGAAGCAGTGCTTTATATGGCGGCGGCAGTAGCCAAAGCAATGTTTAAAAAAAATATCTGTACAGCCACTCTGATTTCCAGTGGCCAATCAGAAGCCCTGCTGGGCAAAAGCCCCCATCTAGTCCTACTTTCTAAAAAAACACTTGGTGTATGCCAGGAAAGGTGTTGTTGTGCACCCTAGCACCCTCAGGCACTACACTGGGGACCATGCTCTTTTCCATAAGATCATAAGAGTTCTGCTGCATTGGAACAGTGATCTGTGTACCCCCACCTCAGCATCCTATTTCATGCAGCAGCCAACCAGTTGCTTTAGAGAGGTGGCAAAAAGGAAATAGAGGTCAATGTTTTTCCTTGCTTTTGTCTCCAAGCACTAATATTTAGCAGCTCACCACCTCTGTATGTTGAAGTATCCTTTAAGTACCACAAACTGCACCCATTGATAGACCTATCTTGCATGAATCCAGTTCTCCACTTTAGATTTCATTTCTCCCACCCCGCCTCCCCTTTCTCTCTCTCTCTCTCTCTCTCTCTCTCTCTCTCTCTCTCTCTCTCTCTCTCTATCTATCTATCTCTCTCTATCTCTTTTGCTGTCAAGGTCTCAGGTGATTTATGGCAACCCAGGAGGGTTTTCAAGGCAAGAGGGGTTTAGAGGTACCGTTTGCCTGATCTGCCTCCCAACCCTGGTCTGCCTTCGTGGTCTCCCATCCAAATACTAGCCAGGGCTGACCTTGCTTAGCCTCCAAGATCTGACAAGAGCAGGCTAGCCTGGGCTATCCAGGTCGAGGCAGATTGTATTTCTAATACAAGCATATTCAGTTACTGCATGAACATCTTAACATGCTGTGATTTCAGAAGTCTTTAGTTTTGGCACCGTGCATGAGATAGAAGGGAGTAGGGTTGCCAATCCCCAGGTGAGGGCAGGGGATCCCCCGGTTTAGAGGCCCTCCCCCTGCTTCAGGGTCATCAGAAAGCGGGGGGAGGGGAGGGAAATGTCTGCTGGGAACTCTGTTATTCCCTATGGAGATTTATTCCCATAGAAAATAATGGAGAATTGATCCGTGGGTATCTGGGGCTCTGGGGGGGGCTGTTTTTTGAGGTAGAGGCACCAAATTTTCAGTATAGAATCTAGTGTCTCTCCCCAAAATACCCCCCCCCAAGTTTCAAAAATATTGGACCAGGGGATCAAATTCTATGAGCCCCAAAAGAAGGTACCCCTATCCTTCATTATTTCCTATGGAAGGAATTGAAAAGGTGTGCAGTCCCTTTAAATGTGATGGCCAGAACTCCCTTTGGAGTTCAATTATGCTTGTCACAGCCTTGATCTTGGCTCCACCCCTAATGTCTCCTGGCTGCACCCCCAAAATCTCCTGGCTCCACCCCCAAAGTCCCCAGATATTTCTTGAATTGGACTTGGCAACCCTAGAAGGGAGGGTGTGCACAAACCCAAGGCCCATTCTTACCAGAAAGTTTGTTTACAATATCTGAATACACTCAATAGTTTTCAACCTTCGCTAAGTGGTGATAGTGACCACAGTATGACGTTTTTGTTAAATATGTAATCTGTGTCATACTTAGGGCCCTAATACCACTGCATTGTAAAGAACCGTCGACTTTCCTTAGGAAATGCATAAGAAAAACTCATTTCCCCTTTCTTTGAGCAAGTGAAGGATATTTTTAGTTTCAGGGGTTTTTTAAAACCAGAATTCTGTCTTTTTTTTTGTATTAGCGCATTCTCTTTGGAAGGAATCGAAATGATATGCATGTAAGGGTTCTGCTTTTACGACTGTGTTCTTTTATAACGACAGCGTGCTATCGATAGCTGTCATGACTCACTCCCCCCAGGCTGTCTGGTGTTTTAAATTCATCCTGCCTCAGAAGAGATCACTTCATGTTGTTAAAGAGCAAAGGCTTATTCATAAGTTGATGGAGATATTTATATTAGTGCTGCCCTGGCACAAAAAGACTGCGGCTATTTTTAGTTGAGTCATAGCTCTCTTTATGAGACCTTTTGGGCCTGTAATTATAAGAGAAGAATATGATGCCTAATAGTGCAAGAAATGACCTGTTAAAATGTGCTGAGCCAAAGACACTTGATTTCCACAGTAACCTTTAATCAAGCCACCAAGGTTTTCTTTCTAATTACATAACCTGTGAAATGGGCTATTAGCACTTCCTGGCATTACAGGGGTTTAGTGCCGTTTATTTGGCAATAACCCAGAACCACTCCTAACAGCAGGTCAACTTCAAGGGAGTTCTGTGTGCATTATAGGTTCACAAGCAAGTTGCATACCAAGTGGTAGAACTGTACTATGAATATCATTGTTACTAAGTAGCTGGGTGAGTCCCAGCCCCAATTTAACTTCCCAGTTGGATTAAACTTCCTTTTTCCCCCTCCAGATTTCTCTCTTCATTCATCTATTTGGGCATTACTTCTGTCCATTGCCTCAACTGCACTCTTATCTGAGGCCCAGCCTTTTCTGTATTGTCATATTCATGTTTAGCCTTTCCTAGTGGCAATATCAGCAAAATGGCCACCAATGTATAGAAATAGTTGATATAAAGCTGGAGTTCTGAAAAGTGGTGATGTATACTATGTATACATTAATTCGCTTCTCAGTAGGCTTTGTCTGTTGTTTGTTTCATTTGGTCCTTTCTTTCTATAGGTTAGTGGCTCCGTGGCACAGTGTGGAAAAGCAGCAGTACTGCAGTACTGTGGTCTGAACTCTCTGCTCATGACCTGAGTTCGATTCTGGCGGAAGCTGGATTCAGGTAGCCAGCCCAAGGTTGACTCAGGCTTCCATCCTTCCAAGGTCAGTAAAATTAATACCCAGGTTGCTGGGGGGAAAGTGTAAAAGACTGGGGAAGGCAATGGCAAACCACCCCGTAAAAAGTCTGCCATGAAAACATTGTGAAAGCAACGTCACCCCAGAGTCAGAAATGACTGGTGCTTGCACAGGGGACCTTTCCTTTTTCTATAGGTTAGTCACCTTTTTCTGGTTGATGCCATAAGTTTCTGTTGTGCACATTGCATCATGGCCCACCTTAGCAGGTGATCTCAGATTTTTGGGATATGCATATGAGACATAGAAAAAAGAAATAATTGGGCTACTGGCTTTTGTTACCATAGTAGCTATGACAGCCCTGCACCCGCAAGGCGACTTATGGCAACTTATGGCGACCCCAGCCCCTCTTTCAGCCTTTGTTTCTTCCTTTGTAAATACAGTGTTTCACAGAGTTTCACTGAGGTATCTCAGGGTCCACAGTTCTTATATTCTTCACTCTCCAAACTCTAATTAGGTTGGCCTCTTGGGCTTTACGTGTCTGGTCTCTTGAGTCAATTGGTGTGTCTGCTCCCAGCCCTCCTGACTCCCTCAGACCCACACCTCTCCCTCAGCAACCTTATTAGTTCTTAAGAGTAGTGTAAATATTTCTGTGACCACTCGATTGTCACTCTTAGCCTCCTGGCTGTCTCCACAGAGCTAACAGCGAGCTTCACTTCACCAGAAGTCTCTTCACCGCTCTCTGTATCCGCTCTCTCCTCAACTCTCCTGCTGACCATATACTGCCCACTTCAACTGTCTCTTTCTGACAGTTGCTGACAGTTGACTCTCCAGCCATTATCTGTCACTCGCTCATCCTGAGAGTTCCGAGCACTTCGGCCCCCACCCTCAGATCACATGACTCAGACTCCCTGAGTCCTTAGCTTTTCTATTAACCCTTCCAATTCCGTCACAGTAGCCCTTCAGTTTGTATGGGGGAACCTCTGTGTTCCTGATGTTTTATGGGGGTGATGAGGGCCAGTTTGATGTAGTGGGTAAGTGTGTAGACTCTCATCTGGGAGAACTGGGTTTGACTCCCCACTCCTCCACTTGCAGCTGCTGGAATGGCCTTGGGTCAGCAGAGTTATCCTTGAAAGGGCAGCTTCTGTGAGAGCTCTCTCAGCCCCACCCACTTCACAAGGTGTCTGTTGTGGGGGAGGAAGGTAAAGGACATTGTAAGATTCAGAGTGGAGGGCAAGATATAAATCTGATATTTTCTTCGGTTTTCACTCACAGCTCTTAACTTCCTGTCTTTTTGAACTTTTTAAGGGGAAGGTAGAGGAAGTGACCCAGGCCTCATATATCTGCTTAGCTATCAATACAGTTTTGTCCCACTATCATTTGATTACCCCAACTTGGATAGCCCAGGCTAGCCCAATATCATCACATCTTGAAAGCTAACCCCAGCCCTGGCTAGTAGTCAGATGGGTGACCTCCAAGGAACATCATGGGTGTGGCACAGAGGCGGACAATGGCAAACCACCTTTTAAATGTCTCTTGCATTAAAAACAAGAATAGCTTCCACCTAGTGGTGCATAATACAAAAAAGAACTAGAACTTCTAGCTGCCAGACAATCTTAGGATCTCCTGACTATACTTCACACATTGCCATATGATAATTAGTTAAATTAATTGCTCAATTTCTCTCACCCTTTTTATCTCCCATATCCAAGTCTAAGACCCTGCCTTCTGCACCACATGAGAGATATATTAGAGCTGAAAAAATTATTATATTTACATTTTAGTGTAACTCCAGGACCAGGAATAATTTCAATATTTGGATTTTCTACATGCTCCATTGGATGGGCCATTGACTTCAGTCACTGTTGTCCAATTCAATTGGCAAGTTTAATCAAAATATAGCCCATGAATGGGGGAAGGCAATATTTGCCAATTCTCATCTCCCAGTGCGCACTCCCACTTGATCGCTTATACCATTTCTGAGATCCATTGACTTGAAGGGCAAAGAAGCATGTACTGGGAGGCAGAAGCAAGGAAATTGCCTTCCTGAACCATGATTCCTCTCACTCTACTTAGAATCAAAGTCATAGACATATTTTGAAAAGAATATGTTTTTCACTGATGCTCCCTCAATTCCTTATTACATCTCCTGTCCCATATAGCTCTTATATATACAGATCCCATAATCCTCAGCATAGGGTTTTTGGTGAGAACTGCCTCCTTCCATGTCCTTTTCCCCCTAACTGAGGGGGGAAATGATAGCACAGCGTATAGTGAAAACGGAAGGGCCCTCATTCTTAAAAGGAGCTTTGGTGCTTTTCCAGCCCATGTCAATGAAATAATGGACAAACCACTACATGTGCACACAGCTGGAACAGGATTATAGAAAATATGTGGTGAAGCAGTAATTTCATTGATGTATCATATGCCTGGATCATGGTTGAATGCATGAGACATCAGGGTCCCTCTCCCATCACCTTATTGCATACTGTAAAGTTAACCAGTTGACTGAGCAATAAAACTAGCACATGTTTTCTTTCTTTCTTTCTTTCTTTCTTTCTTTCTTTCTTTCTTTCTTTCTTTCTTTCTTTCTTTCTTTCTTTCTTTCTTTCTTTCTTTCTTTCTTTCTTTCTTTCTTTCTTTCTTTCTCTCTCTCTCTCTCTTTCTCTCTCTCTCTTCCTTCCTTCCTTCTTTCCTTCCTTCCTTCCTTCCTTCCTTCCTTGTTTATTTATTAAATAGCTTTATTAATGCTATTAAAATATACATAAAAGACAAGACTGCAAAAAATGCATTAGAGAAGCTGAATAATAATAATAATTATTATTATTATTTTAAAAATGTAACAATGCATAACTAAGTTTTCCCATTTCTATTATAGGTAAGTTAGCATAACCCAATGATCCGTAGCATAAGTCATAAGGTAAGTAGACTTTGATTGGATTTTCCCCTTTCCATTTGTTTTCCCCCTAAAAAATATAACAAAAGTTTTATATACTCATTTGCTGGTAGTACACCTTGTTGAAAGAGTACACCTGTGATTGGATACCATAGCAGGGAACTCCACAAGGAGGACTGGGATAAGATTTGGACATCCTCAGTTAACTCTTCAAAAATTTTCAATATTTGATTCCAATCTTATAAAATATTGGCACGTTGGTACAAGACACCTAAGACTCTACATAAAATACATCCAATTATAGACCCTCACTGCTGGAAGGGCTGTTGCTGTATAGCAGATTTTAAACACTGTTGGTGGGATTACCCACGGGCAGGCCTCGGATTCAGCAGGAGCTCACAGGAGCACAGCTCCTGAACCTTTCTGATAGTTCCACCTCTTCCTTCCCACCTTGTCCATTGAATAGTAGGTGCAGCTGCGTAACTATCCCTGGATGAGCTCTGCCACCTTTTTTTCTACAAAATGACCCCTGCCCGCAGGTTAAATATTACTGGGCACAAATTTGGGAGGAAACAAAACTGATCATAACTCATAATTTGCCCCTTACACTGGAGTCAGCAATTTTGAGCTATTGGGACTTTGATAAATACACTAAGCAAATAAATATGATAATGACAACTTTACTTTCAGTTGCGAGGATGCTACTCGTTTATCACCGGAAAGACAAAACATTGCCATCTATACCACAATGGCAAAAGAAGCTAGGGGACCACTTTATTCTAGGAAAAATAGCTGAAAATCCTTATATGACCCAGTCAACAAAGCAACAAGATGTGATCACTTTCTATGGGAATTGTCGTGGACATAGGTTCCACTTAAACCAATGGCACTTACTCCATGTAATATGTTTGGGGTTGGAATGTCAGTTATATACATAGATGCTTTCATAAATGGGGTAAACATTAAAAAAAAAACAGGTTTGATGTTAGAAGAATGTATACCTTTATGGCAACTTTACAACATTTCCTGAAACTGATCCATCTTTGAGTTAAAGCATGAGAGTTATTTTCTGGTTAAATTGCCCTATTTGCTCTCTACTTGCCATCCTATACAGAGTTATTCCAGTCTACTCATTGGTTTAAATTGTTTTAGAACAGTGCATGGGATTACATTGTACTTAAGTGGATTTTGATGTATTAAAATAATTGGAGAATTTCATTTGTTGGTCACAGGCAGTGCAATCCCAAACATACTCTTGTAAGACCATTGACTCCAGTGGATTTAGCTGTTGAGGATTGTACTGATTCCTGAGATTAACATCTTCTCTGTATAGCTGTTTAAACTGTGCAAGAGTTGAAATGGCTAGCTCTGAATTCTCTTTCAGATTATCATGACATTACAGTACAGTCAGTGACAGTAATGTTTTACCGTGATTTTGCTATATTTTAAGAATTGAAGATTAAATGTCTAATTTTAGTTGCTTTTTATTTTTATTCTGCCTCTCTTTTTTCTTGTAGTGTCTTATTTTCGTCTTGGTGCTACAAATGATTGCTGTTAGTGTCATAGCTGTACGTATGTGGTGCTTGAAGAGTCCTGCAGCGCAGAGCGGTAAGCTGCAGTACTGCAGTCCAAGCTCTGCTCACGACCTAAGTTTGATCCCAGCAGAAGCTGGGTTCAGGTAGCCAGCTCAAGGTTGACTCAGCCTTCCATCTTTCCAAGGCTGGTAAAATGAGTACCCAACTTGCTGGGGGGAAAGTGTAGATGACTGGGGAAGGCAAACCACCCTGTAAAAAGTCTGCTGTGAAAACACTGTGATGCGACGTCACCCCAGAGTCGGAAACAACTGGTGCCCCTAAAGGGGACTACCTTTACCTTTATGTGGTGCCTACACATACCAAGCTATCTTTTGATAAAGATGTTATGGTTTAGAAATGTCAGCAGATGCTAACTCTGAAGATCCTGCCATCGAAAAAGAACATCCTGATTTCTGAACTTGAGGGCAGAATTGACAGTTAATGAAATGGTGCAATAATAAGGACCAAGGACAAATTCATTTATTGGACATGGTTTAAAAATACATACATGGTACATACTTACATACATGCACTACATAATTTCATTAACTGATTACAGTTTAGGCTCCTCATCATATGCATCATCCAGTATTAAAATTTAAAATGGTCTCTTTATTCAGCCCTGCTGCAAACTTAACATATCTGTTCCACACGAAACTGAAAATCATGGAGGCCAGTATATGCCTAGAAATTAGATGCTACTAATATATGCACTTGAAATCTTTTAATGTTTTTTATGATTTTATGTTTTTTATGTCTTAATGTATTTTTCATGTCTATACATGACCATGTCAGCTGCCCTGAGCCTGCTTCGGCGGGGAGGGTGGGATATAAATAGAAATAAATAAATATGCTATCTTGTGAACCTACTGGAAGAGTCATTTTTGTAAGAACAAAGTTACTTAGAAGCTTACCTTTGAACAAATTGTCATGGCTATCTGTGAGGCTGCTTGGAACAAAAGGATTCATTAATTTCCATTCAAGGAATCCAAGTGCCTTGTTTCTGTTTTACTTGGATAGAACAAAAATGCATATCGGAATGCAACTCAAAGGACACATATCTTCTAAAATGAGGGCATATCCATTCTCAAATAAACTTCCCTGCTCTACCCATTTCTACCCATAATTTAGACTTGTCACATTTTTTAGGCTCTTCACCCTTCTCCAAAAGCCACAGATGCATGACTCAGCCCAATTTGCACATACAGATTAGGTCTGAGGTCCCCACCCTGTGTTACAGTTAGATTTCAGTTCCAAGTTCACTTCAGTTCCTGTGTGCATAGTGCTCACTCTGGATTGGGACTGAAGAAAAAGCCTGTTGGGGAAACTCATATATTCCTTGGGGTCCATGTGGAATTTTTTTCCAGTGGACCAAACAGCATCAGCATATTGCTGTTTCAGGTTCACAAACAGGGGTGGAATTCTAGCAGGAGCTCCTTTACATATTAGGCCACACACCCCTGATGTAGCCAATCCTCCAAGAGCTTACAAGACACTTTTTTTGTAAGCTCTTGGAGAATTGGCTACATCAGGGGGTGTGGCCTAATATGCAAAGAAGCTCCTGCTAGAATTCCAACCCTGTTCACAAGGCAGTAGAAAACCCCATTACGTGCTCATTACAGTTTTAATCTGAATTGGGCACCATTCACATAGAAACTGAGGAGAACCCCAACTCACTGATGGTTACACAATACCCCAGATCCAACCTGTATGCTCAGTAATGTGTGAATCAGACTGTAGGACAGAATTCACAATCAGATTGTTCTCACCTCTGGGATCTGGTGATGTTACATTAAACAACAGTATTAATGGAGCCTTCTTTTATCTGTGAATATATGTGGTCACAATCAGGTGGCTTTGAAAAGGTGGATCCAATACATGATGTAATACCTCATGGAAATAAACAGAATGATAAACAAATGCATATTGTTGAGATATTAGTGTCAGAGTATTGCCTCCTATCTCCAGTTTACATGTGCAGTAGCTACCATAAGCATACGTCTTAAAATAAGCTATCAAGTGTTTTTGGCTAGCCACAATCTAGAGATTTTGTCTCAGAGCCTGAAACATGGCAACCCCATGTCCTTCGTTTTGAACACAATTATTTGTCTTAGATGAAAAGGAGATGTAAGGATACTGCCAGACAAGATATCCCCTTTTGTAGTTGTTCAAGATTGGGTAGGGCTTGACTATTAGCTGTTTCACTTTTACTGTTATGTTTCACATCACCACAACCACCAATTTAATTGCATATTTCTGTGCAATTTCTTACATGCTTAAACGTTTATGACAATAACACATTAATTCAATCATGTATGAGCTGTAAAACCAGTATTAAAAAAGCAAAGTGTTTGTTTTTTGAACTAAGGAACTCTCTGCCATTTCAAGCATTCCCCAGGAAGCAAAGTTTCTTTAAATTTAGAAGAATGGTCTCAGTTCATTGTTCATAGCGTGTAGTGACATAATAGAAATAATAGAATTGTGTAATTCTGAATCACCATTTGACTGATCAAGATTGTCATATAATAAAGGTCCTCACAAATCCCCTAATCCCCACAAAACTTGGGGATTAAAGAGTTCCTTTCTCAGTTGTTATCTCCTTCATGACAATATTTTTCCAAGTTAAAGAAGATATGATAGACTTATCTGTGCAATTAAGAATAGTTGGGCTATCAGATAGCAACATTTTAAACAGACTGTCGCATGAAATTAAAGTTATATGCATTCATTGGTAATGGGGAAAGAACTAATGAAGTAGCCCTCCAAGCAGGAGAGTTTTTGTCAGGAGGTGGGAGGGGCAGAAACTGTAGACTGATCTTTATTTTTCTGACCCACTAAAGTAAATTTCACTAGCTGAGCGATTAAACTGCTGACCTGCTTGTTTCAACTTTCATTATTTACAAATAAAGCTGACCGATGAACATATGAAGCTGCCTTATACTGAATCAGACCCTTGGTCCATCAAAGTCAGTATTGTCTTCTCAGACTGGCAGTGGCTCTCCAGGGTCTCAAGCTGAGGTTTTTCACACCTATTTGCCTGGACCCTTTTTTGGAGATGCCAGGGATTGAACCTGGGACCTTCTGCTTCCCAAGCAGATGCTCTACCACTGAGCCACCGTCCCTCCCTAATAGGCCATAGCTTGATAGTCAGGCTTTCTATGGAGAAGATCCCAGGTTCAGTCCCTGGCATCTCCAGTTACAAGGATCAGGTAGGTGATAATATGAAGCACCTCCACCTGAGAATATGGAGAACTGCTGCCACTAAGAATACACAATGCTCTGACTTCCATGTGTGGAATGTGGACTGAAGCCCATTTGGCTACATTGTCAAAGGGAAAGGAATATCAGAATGACAGATACTTGAATCCCTTGGTACATTTCTGCTGATGGAAGCAATTTCTGTCAGCTGAGTGAGACTTCCTAGCCTCCTCCACGAATGCCATGTCTAGGGGAGAAGGGACTAGAGATGTACATTTTCCATAATGGAGACTTAACAGAGTTAGTGTTTTCTAGCTCATTAAAATAAAATAATAGGGCTTTCTTCCAGTTCTCCCCAATGTTTCCCTTTTTTTCTTCATGGTGAAAATTGGAAGAAGTCCTCATTTTCATGCTACTGAGTATGAAAAATCTTGCCTCAAGGAGCATCACACTCATTCTAACAGAGAAAATATTTCAGAGGAGTATTTCCAGCACTCCCTGAAATTTCTGAATTTCCCCCTCCAATTAAAAAGGTCCTCAGGAAAAAGGGGGGTTGTTTTTCCCAAAAATTTTGCAGGTTTTTTTTTTTATTTTCTGGGACTTTGTATGTCTAGAAAGGACCCCCAGGAACAGCATTTGGAGACAGCTGAAGGTCTCTAGCAAGCACAAGGAATCAGTCAAAATCACCCTCCTTCCATTAGCAGAAAATATCTGCTGGATCCAACCCATAAATTACTCATGGGCTTAATAAAGACATCATGTGAAACCATGGCTTCATAGTTAACTTAAAATGGTTTTACAATGATTATTAAAAAGCCACAGGCTATTCAGAGTAATTACAAGAGTGGGCAGATTTTTAATTTCTTTAACATGTACTGCTTAGACTCTGCATGCACAATTAGAAGCATTTTCAGAATCAATATAAAGCTTAATATTTATTCTTGCACATTATACTTTTTTCCCTTCCTCGCCTTGCGTTTCTGTAATTACAGAGTGATACCTTTTCCTCTATTCTTAATTGGATTGCTACTGCGGGGAAAAATCAATTACATTTATACCATTAAGGATATTTCATACAAGTTGTTTTATTCTATTTAATTTGGAAAATAAATAATAGAGAATGTACGTCTTTTAATCAAGCCTTTTAATCCCACACATTCATTTTATTTTTATGTTTATTTAGGCAAAATTCTTTACAAGTTCACTTTTCTTGCAATGAAATAGCAAAATTTTAAACACGTAATAGTGACTATTAGACATTATATGCTTGGACTTTCAAAAGGCTTTTAACAAGGTACATCGCCAAAGACACCTGAGGAAACTTAGCAGTCATGAGATAAGAGGATAGGTTCGCCTATGGATTAAAAATTGGTTAAATTACAGGAAGCAAAGAGTAGAAATAAATGGACAGTTCTCACAATGGAAAGAAATAAGCAGTGGGGTCACAAAAGGATCAATATTGGTGGTGATACGATTTAATTTATTCATAAATGACCTGGAACTAGGGGTGAGTAGCACAATGGCCAAGTTTGCAGATGACACAAAATTATTCAGATGGTGAAAACTGTGGCTGATTGTGAAAAGCTCCAAGAGGATCTCCACAAATTGGATGAGCAGGTGACAATGTGGCAAACGAAGCTCAGTGTTGGTAAGTGTAAGGTGATGCACACTGGAACAAAAAACCCCAGGATCAAGTATAGGCTAGTGAGATCTGAACTTGCTGAGACCGAGAGGGGGAAAGATCTTTGAATTGTGGTGAAGAGCTCAATGAAAGTGTCAACTAGGGGTGTGCACGAATTGAAGAACAAACTGCGATTTGTGCTTGAAATGACCATTTCGTGGTTCATTCCAAACTGGTTCAGCTGATCCTGCTGAACACAAACATAAACTGGCTTTTTTTTTTCTTGTTGTGTTGTTTGGTTTGTGTTTGCCTCATTTTCCCAGACAGCCTGGAGCCAGCCCTTGTGCCTCTCATCAGTTTCCAGTGAAACGACTAGACCCCAACCTCCTCAGCTCCACTCTCACTGGCAGCCTGCATTTCTAGTCAGTTTCCAGTGAAACTGATTAGAAGTGCAGGGGCTGGGAGAGTGGAGCTGCTGTATAGTCAGTTTCCAAGCTTAGGGGGGGGGGGTGAAACTGACAGAAGCTGAAGGGTGGCTTCCCTTTCTTTCCCCAGCTCCTAGGAGAGCAGTTTACTGGGGCACCTGCTATAGGGGGCTGTAGCTTGGCTCCCCAAAATCCAATTTTCATCAAACTTGGAAAGCATGTAGAGGAGAGTCCACTGAAGAGTTTGCCACAAGTTTGGTGTCTCTAGCCCATTCGGGGGCTGTTCTAGTCCTTCCTGAAATGAACCAACAAACCATGAATTGTTTGGGAAACTGAAAAAAACAAATGAAACGAACCACCTGACTAGGCAACCCAGCAAACCTGTGCCCGTCCCTAGTGTCAACCCAGTGTGCTGCAGCAGTGAAAAAGGCAATCTACATTAGGGATTATTAAGAAAGGTACTGAACATAAAACAGATGATATTGGATGTTTTTACACTGACAGTTTGTTGCTCTCTATCTCCACATTGGAAACTCACCTTTTACACTACAGAACGTGCTCACAACTGTCTTGCATCGTTGCTTCCCGAAACATCTACATTTGTTTAGGCAAAATGGGTGCTGACTTCACTGTTGCCTCGTTTTTCTTGAAACTAGTTTTGATCTGGACATTTCTCAAGAGGTGTATCAAATGAATGGTTGTAGAAGTTTTCCTCTGTATTTTCAGACCCCACTCCCTGTCCCTTCGAAAGCCACAAGGTGCCACCAATTTGCATGAAAATTGACAGCACTTGAAATTTTTACATCTCATTGCTTGCCTCATCATGTTATTTGCCTCAATTTACATTTGCATGGTGATGATTTCTAAGCAATTGTATCCCTGTAACTAAGCACTGATATTCTGGCTGCCCTGATCACAGCTCATACTGTATCATACTCACTTGGATGTATCTCACAAAGTTTAATTTTTGCTCACAATAATCCGCATCATAGAGTAATAAGGAAACTATGAACATTGGAAAGATCTGCAGAATGTAGCAATCAGGCTTCAAGATAAAATGTGATGTCTCGGAACCATATATCTGCAGTTCCTGTAACTGACATCAGCAGTCTGTGCATGAGCTGCAATACAGAAGTTTAGCTCCGCAAAATGAGCACAGCAAATCCATAAATGTAAAAAAGAAAATAATTAAAGTGGAACAGTGGCAGGCGATTCGAATACTCAATAACTGGATCAAAACTGAATGTAAAAACACCCATTGTAATGCTCATGTATAGATCTACAGTGCAGCCTCATTTGGAATCCTGTGTACAGTTGTGGTCACCGTATCTCCAAAAAGACATTGTAGAACTGGAAAAAGTACATAAGAAGGCAACCAAGATGATTGGGGGTTGCAGCGCTTTCCCTCTGAGGAAAGGCTGAGGAGTCTGGGACTTTTCAGTTCAGAAAAGAGATTATTATGTGGGGGCATGATAGGCGTTTATAAATTATGCATGGGGTGGCAAGAGTTGACAAAGACAAATTTTTCTCCCTCTCCCCAAATACTAGAGCACAAGGACATTTAATGAGGCTGATAGGCAGCAGATACTGCACAGACAAAAGGTAATACTTCTTTACACAGAAAACAATTAAAACGTGGAATTTGCTGCCAGAGGATGGCTGCAGATGGACTGTGGATAGCCACAGGAATGGACAGTTTTAAAAAGTAATTGGACGGATTCATGGGGGCTAGGTCTATCGGTAGCAGGACCAAGAAGAAGAAGATATTGGATTTATATCCCGCCCTCCACTCCGAAGAGTCTCAGAGCGGCTCACAATCTCCTTTACCTTCTTCCCCCACAACAGACACCCTGTGAGGTACGTGGCTCTGGAGAGGGCTCTCACAGCAGCTGTTCTTTCAAGGACAACCTCTGCCAGAGCTATGGCGGACCCAAGGCCATGCCAGCAGGTGCAAGTGGAGGAGTGGGGAATCAAACCCGGTTCTCCCGGATAAGAGTCCGCACACTTCACCACTACACCAAACTGGCTCTCCACACCAAACTGGCTCTCCAACACTGCCATTAGACAAACTAGGTGATCGCCTAGGGGCACTGGCCTTCTGGGGCACCAAATTGGGTGCCCCGGTGTGATTCAGTGATGTTATCAGTGCAAGGGGGGGGGCACCAGAAGTTAACCTTGCCTAGGGAGCTAGACAGTCTAAGGCTGGCCCTGATCAGTGGCCACTAGCCACCAGCTGATTGAGGGGAAGCTCCATATTCAGAAAAACTAATCCTCTGAATCCCAGAGCCAGGAGGCAACATCAGGGGAAAGTCTCAGCCTTTATGTCCTGTTGTTGGCTCTCCAGAGGAGGTTAGCCATTGTGTGAGACAGAATGCTGGACTAGGTAGACCAATAGTCTGACCCAACAAGGCTCTGTTGTTCTTTATGGGGCTTGTTCCCAGCAAAGTGTTTCTAGGAATGCATAGTACAATACTTTGTCCCAACCAAACTCCAAATGAAATGAAATAAGAAGAAGACAGAAGAAGATATTGGATTTCTATCCCGCCCTCCACTCCAAAGAGTCTCAGAGCGGCTCACAATCTCCTTTCCCTTCCTCCCCCACAACAGACACCCTGTGAGGTAGATGAAGATATTGGATTTATATCCTGCCCTCCACTCCAAAGAGTCTCAGAGCGGCTCACAATCTCCTCTACCTTCCTCCCCCACAACAGACACCCTGTGAGGTAGATGAAGATATTGGATTTATATCCTGCCCTCCACTCCGAAGAGTCTCAGAGCGGCTCACAATCTCCTCTACCTTCCTCCCCCACAACAGACACCCTGTGAGGTAGATGAAGATATTGGATTTATATCCTGCCCTCCACTCCGAAGAGTCTCAGAGCGGCTCACAATCTCCTCTACCTTCCTCCCCCACAACAGACACCCTGTGAGGTAGATGAAGATATTGCATTTATATCCCGCCCTCCACTCCGAAGAGTCTCAGAGCGGCTCACAATCTCCTTTACCTTCCTCCCCCACAACAGACACCCTGTGAGGTAGATGAAGATATTGGATTTATATCCTGCCCTCCACTCCGAAGAGTCTCAGAGCGGCTCACAATCTCCTCTACCTTCCTCCCCCACAACAGACACCCTGTGAGGTAGATGAAGATATTGGATTTATATCCTGCCCTCCACTCCGAAGAGTCTCAGAGCGGCTCACAATCTCCTTTCCCTTCCTCCCCCACAACAGACACCCTGTGAGGTAGATGAAGATATTGCATTTATATCCCGCCCTCCACTCCGAAGAGTCTCAGAGCGGCTCACAATCTCCTTTCCCTTCCTCCCCCACAACAGACACCCTGTGAGGTGGGTGGGGCTGGAGAGGGCTCTCACAGCAGCTGCCCTTTCAAGACAACCTTTGCCAGAGCTATGGCGGACCCAAGGCCATGCTAGCAGGTGCAAGTGGAGGAGTGGGGAATCAAACCCAGTTCTCCCAGATAAGAGTCCGCACACTTAACCATTACACCAAACTGGTTCTCCCTAGATACAAGCAAGATACAAGCAAGATACATTACACATATGACCTAAAGAAAAAAAGCCATTGTCCTTAGTAAGTGCCCTTTAGCATACAGGTTCCATGGATGTTTGTTTCATGGTTAATTTCAAACAGCTTGATGCTGGCAAGCTTAGCATGACTATCAGATAGCACCAAGCTGAAGCCTTCATAACTAATGCTGACACCTGGATGAAACATGAACATATAAACATTACATACTGCAGTGGTAGAAATGCTTCGTTTCATAGCAGCATCAAGGATAATAACAATTAGCTATACACAAAGTGCGCTACATTGGTAATTGCTCCTCTCATCCTATAAGAGTCACAATTAAAACGAACGCAAAAGGGGCAATTGAAGAGAGACAGAATGTTTTTTTTCAGTAATGCCAAAAATCTCGGTCAAATTAGGAGAATTGGAATATTTGATGCTAAAAGGGAACAAAAAAATATATTTGGCCTATTGGAAATCTGGTGGAACACTGGGCATCACTGGGATATGGTAACGCTACAGGAGAATGGAGAATGGTGGCTTGAGGGAGGAGAATTCTCTCTGTTTAAAGAATAGAATCCAACAAGTGAGGACCAACAACATCCTCCTCCCCCCACTTGCCTACCAGACCAACCACTTGCTAGGTAGAGCCGCCTGCCAGCAGTACCACTGCCTCCTCACATATGTGCCACCTGCCCAGTTCACTCATCCACTGACCAGGTTCAGGGGGCAGGAGGTATCTCCATCATTGGCTGCCTGTGTGGCTTACACAATGGTTGTGTTGGCCTGCTCTTGCACTTCCTCCATCCATCCATCCAGCTGCTTGACCTCAGTGGTGTGTTGAGGTAGCAGCAGCTCATGATCCTCCTGCCGTCCGGGGCAGAGTATTGAGTGGCAGTAGCTCCTGCTCCTCACTTGCCATTTCACTGGGTTTTTTGCTCCCTCCCCCCACGCATACCGGCCAGTCTGCAGAGAACCAGTGAAGGTGAGCTGAGTCAGGGCACATGGGCTCACCTGGGTCTTCCTCTTCTCCCCACTGAGGTAAGTTGCTATATTCTGCAGTTGCACAAACATGTTTCTTTATTGGGGGGTAACCTCCATTTTTGTAAAGTGTTCAAATTTGTCTGCAGACCTTGAGGTCCCCCAGGCTTGTACAAAAATGTTTGCACGCTTTTTGCATCTGTTTAGAAAAAAGGTTAAGGTCTGGCTTGCTCCCAATAACCACACTGGGCGTTTTCGCACAGACCTTAATCAGCAGCGACGCCCCTCTTCACCACACAGGATCGGCGCGGATTTCGCACTAATTGCCGCGGAGCACCCGGAAGAGCCGGAAAGTCCCGCAGCTTTTGCGGCGCAAACGGAAACCGCCAAAACCCAGTTTCCATTTGCACCGCAAAAGCCGTGGGACTTTCCGGCTCTTCCGGGTGCTCCGCGGCAATTAGTGCGAAATCCGCGCCGATCCTGCACGGTGAAGAGGGGCGTCGCTGCTGATTAAGGTCTGTGCGAAAACGCCCACTGAATTGTAACAAGAGGCTGATAACTTTGAAGTGAATAGGAATACTCCTGAGGAAGACTTTGACTAAATGAGCTTGTATCCGGGTGCTCACTGGATGGACTTTTCTTTGTGATATTGTAAGGCTGGACTTCTTTATATGTGACAAAAGATTTGTATGAGTTTTCAAAAAAAAATTTACTAAATGTGTTAGCCAGCATATCACCGTGTTTGTTTGTATTTCCTGTAATATGAACTGTGATCCCATGTTGTTGTTGTTTTTACACTCTGAACTGGCCCAATTTGCTGGCTGTCAATCTGCACAGGGGCCAGGTTGAGAAACAGAGATATTGATAGACCAGGTTTGGGGGGTTGGGCGAGAATAAACTCCCTCAAAGAATCGCTATGGTTGGATTTTTTGTTTTTGCTGTCAAGTCACAGCTGGCTTATGGTGACCCCATAGGATTCTCAAGGCAAGAAACATTCAGAGGTGGTTTCCATTGTCTGCCTCTGTATCACTGGTATTCACTGGAGGTCATGCACCTAAAGACTGGTAAGGCCAACTCTGCTTAGTTTCCAGTCCAGCAGAGGCTCATTTGCATATTAGGCCATACCCCCTGATGGCAAGCCAGCCATCAGTCCAGCAGAGGCTCATTTGCATATTAGGCCATACCCCCTGATGGCAAGCCAGCCGGAACTGCGTTCCTGTGTGTCCCTGCTCAAAAAAAGTTCTGACGTGCCCTATCATCACATTGACTCGGTAAATGTACAGTTGACTCACAACAAAAATGGCATTTCCAGATGTGATAAATCTGCTGTGCTTTGCAACTGTCAGGCATGCAGTTGACAAGAAGGGAAGCAACAGCTGGTTTAAGAAGAAGATATTGGATTTATATCCCGCCCTCCACTCCGAAGAGTCCCAGAGCGGCTCACAATCTCCTTTACCTTCCTCCCCCACAACAGACACCCTGTGAGGTGGGTGGGGCTGGAGAGGGCTCTCCCAGCAGCTGCCCTTTCAAGGACAACTTCTGCCAGAGCTATGGCTGACCCAAGGCCATGCCAGCAGGTGCAAGTGGAGGAGTGGGTTCTCCCGGTTCTCCCAGATAAGAGTCCACGCACTTAACCATTGCACCAAACTGGCTCTCCTGAATCCTGAAGAATGATTTGTCACTCTGAATGGGAACCACTGACATCAAATTCAGTATGCAAGTAAGTAGAAATGTGACCAAAGTTCAACACATTCTCAATTAATTTGACTGCCAGGGAACACAGAAAAAAAATGGCAGGGACACTCTGTGCTCTGTCACCGGCCACAGTTAGCTGATGCACCGACTCTCTTCCAGGAAGAAAATCTTAAGTAGAAAGCAGCCTGTCTTCAGCCAAGAACTCGCTAATGAGCAGCTATAGGTACTTTTCTTCGTATCTGCAATGAAGGTAAGTAAACAATGGATCTGATTGGGACTAGTGCCACTAAACATATTCCTGAACAGTCTGAATCCTGGAAAGAGCAGTAAATTAGTCAAGTTTAAGGATTACACCAAATTATCCAAGATGGTGAAAAATCCAACATTGTGAAGAGCTTGAAAAGAACTTCTGCAGACTAGCTGAATAGGCAGCAAAATAGTAAAGGAAATTCAGTGTTAATGTAAAACACATACTGGGGCAACAAAATCCTGAACTTTACCTACACATCAATGGTATCTGTTCTGAAGCAGCAGAGATTCTTTGGGACAGAGAACATGACATTGTCACACTTTATTTTTTTTTAATTTTATTTATACCCCGCCCTCCCCGCCGAGGCAGGCTCAGGGTGGCTTACAAGGTATGGCAAAAGCCATGTTGAACAATAAAACAGTTATACAATTCAATACAATTTACAATTTACCATTAAATTTTTACATAATCTAAAACAAGTCTAAAATCAGTCTAAAATAGTCTCATCTCACTGCTATCTCAGTTATATTAATGTTAATGATGGTGTGATGTTTATTTCAAGCTCCATCTTGGAAAGCTAGCCGGAAGAGGGCGGTTTTGCACGCCCTACGGAATTGGCTAATGTTACCTTTGCACTCATTCTGGCTGCATGTCAAGGTTTTCCAATGTAGGGCTACTTATCCCCTGTGCTGCTAGCACTTCTACATACAGAAGATCGGTGTTTTTCAAGGAGCTCTTAAACACGGAGTGATACAGGAAGCGAGTACTGGTAGGGCTTTTTTTGTAGCAGGAACTCCTCTGGATATCAGGCTACATCAGGCCCTACTGTAAACTCTTGGAGGATTGGCTACATCAGGGGGGTGTAGCTTAATATGCAAAGGAGTTTCTACTTCAAAAAAAGTCCTGAGTGCTGCAGTGGAAGAAAGCCTCCATAGCATCTGAAAAGAAACCTGTAGGGAAGGAGTGATGTCACAGGATCCAGGCCATTGTGTATAGCACAAAGGAAATACTGAGTGTGTGGCTGCAGATTAAAAGGGCATTCTGCACTACTGGTTACTAGGAAAAGAATCAAAAATAAAATGTCATCATATCTTTGCATAAATCTCTGGTGTTGCCCCATTTGGAATGCAGTGTACATCAGGATACCCCATCTCAGAAAGGAGATCATAGGGCTGAAAAGGTGTTGAAAAGGTACAGCCAAATGAATCTAGAGGTTGGGTCACTTTCCATACCAGGAAAAGGAAAAGCAGTTGGAGCTTTTTCGCTTAAAAAATATGACTGGGCAGCATGACAGACGTTTATAAAATATGAATGATGTGGGAAAAGTAGATGGAGAAATTTCTGTCTTTAACTTGCGGTCATTGAAGAACGATCGATTTAGCAGTTTATTGAAGAAACCATCTACTAAATGGCATGAGAATTGTTCGCTGGAGCACAGGGGGGAAATAAGCTGTTATGAAAAATAACAAGGCTTAGCTAAATATTGCATAAATATGACCATTTCACAAGAATATCCCTGAAGATAAACAAGTTTGTGTATTTACTTCATTTATATTCATTTTCTCCCCAATGTTTACAAGTTTCCAATATTCTCCTCACCTCTGTTTTAGCCTCACAATAACCCTGGAAGGTAGGTTAGACTGAGAGAATGTGACTGATTTGCCCAAGGTCACCCAGCTAGCTTCCATGACACAGTGGGCATTTGAACCTGGGAGTTGCCTTTTTTCAGATGAATCTTCATTAAATTCAAGCTGATCACATTTCGCCTCTAGAAACAAGTTGGGATTGGTTATGTTAACTGTGAGAAAAAGTAGGCTTGCCTAACCCTAACCCCAATGAGGGCAGGATATCCCCTACTCTAGCCCCCATTCCCAGTGCAATCTGCTGGCCAGTAGAGAACTGACTTTACTTTAGTAATTTATACCACACCTTTATCCCAATTAGAGACCCAAAGTGGCTTAGATCTCCTCTTCTCCATTTTATACTCACAACAATCCTGTGAGTTATGTTAGGATGAGAGTGTGACTGGCCCAAGGTTACCCAGCAAGCTTACCAACAGCAAAAGGAGGCCTATGCCTTTGTCACTGGCAATGTGGTAATGTCAGTGCACACCAGAAATGGCATCATCATGTCACCTGCAGTGCAAGGATGCTCTGATACTAGGGTTGCCAAGTCCAATTCAAGAAATATCTGGGGACTTTGGGGGTGGAGCCAGGAGACACTGGGGGCGGAGCCAGGAACAAGGGTGTGAAAAGCATAATTGAACTCCAAGGGAGTTCTGGTCATCACATTTAAAGGGACAGCACACCTTTTAAAATGTCTTTCTTCCATAGGAAATAATGGATAGGGGCACCTTCTTTTGGGGCTCATAGAACTGGACCCCTGGTCCAATCGTTTTGAAACTTGGAGAGTATTTTGGGGAGAGGCACTAGATACTATACTGAAAATTTGGTGCCTCTACCTTAAAAAATAGCTCCCCCAGAGCCCCCAAAACCTCCAGATCAATTCCCCATTATACCCTATGAGAAATATTCCACATAGAGAATAATAAAGACGTTTCCCTCTCCTCCACACACACCCCTTCTCGCAAATCTGATGTAGGGGATTGGCTCTCTACTCACCAGCCAGCTTCTTCACAGTAACAAAGACACAGACACAGACACAGAAAGTTGAAGCCTTTCACCACCTCCGGAGGTGCAAAGGCACATGGTCCTTTGGGGAGGGGCAGGAAGCTGCCTGGGAAAGCTCCGGCTGCTGCGATGGAGCTGGGTGGGAAGGGGAGGGGCAAGGAGAAGCTGCTGCGATCCGAGGTGAGAAGGGAAGGGAAGGGAAGGGAAGGGAAGAGGAGAAGCATCAGGGATTGGTGGGAAGGGGAGAGGAGAAGCTGCTGGGATCTAGGCTGCATGGGAAGGGCCGCCATTCCCCCCGCTTTCTGGATTTTTGCCGAGCGGGGGGAGGAGGCTCCAAATCGGGGGTCCCCCGCTCAGGCAGGGGACCCCCGCCTATCTGATTTGGGAAGCCTATCTGATACTTGGAAAAGATTCTGTTAAAATACTTCTAACAGAGTTTTTGCTCAAATACCAGAGGGCCCTGCATCACAATGACATCACTTCTGGTGCATACCAGAAGTGATGTCACTACTTTGCTGTAAATAAGATTGGCCTAGGCCTCTATTTGGTCCTGGTAACTCCCTACCCCCTCCACCTCCACCAGTTGCCAGGGGGTACGACTGCTTCTGAAATGGGCATCCCATAAAACCATTAATGTGTGGTTCAGATCTTTATAGAACATAATTCACAGTAAGGAGAAAAAACAGTACGACGCTTTACAGTCACAGAACCTTTATTGGCATAACGTATGATGCTTTACAAGAACAGTACATAAAACTCTTCTGTGGTTAACAGTAACATGTTTAGTAACACAAGAAACGACTAAAATGCTGGCAAATTTAGAATGTGCAAAGAAACTTAACGCTTATCTATAAGCTGATTTATGGCCTAGTTCCTCCTGATTCAAGAACCCCTCAGATGAACTATTGCAAAACTGAAAGCAGTTTGTGCCTGCTAAATTAGGGTGAGGCAACGGCTGGAAGACTTCCAAGAAGGAAGGCTGAAACTGCAGCAGCAAACCATTACAGTAGTCCGTTCCATTGTTCAATTTCTTACAGCACAATCCTAAGCAGATCTATTTAGAATTCTACTGAAGTCTACTCAATGGAGCTTACTGCCAAGAAAGCATTCTTATTTTGAGTTAATGAATTGTCCTTGTCCATTCACAACTTCATCTGGTTTACCAACAGAACTAGCTTCTAATTTCAATAATTTTGAAAAGCCTAAAAGCCTAAAAAAACCTCAAAAACCAATAATATCATTTATTATTTATACATTATTTATTAAGTTTCCTTAACTTTCAAGAACTCAACCAACTGAAGCATCATCGGCAAAATACTTTTTTATGACCCGTTTTCAACAGCAGTTTAAATAAATACATTAATTCTGGATTTTATGCTCTGTAATTTAGTGGTTTATAATCATGTTGTTCTTATTTAGCTGATTACTTATAAGATAAATGGTATTCTGCCCAGTTTATTTTTATAGATTCGGTATATAGATGTTCAGGGATCAGCTTAAAGTGTTAAATGCCATAAAAGCAAAATATATGAATAACAATGTATTCTGTTTACCAAAGATTTCAGGTTTTCACGGCTGGCATCATCATTAGGGTTTGTAGAATCTTTCGGGCTCAAGTGCCGTGTTCTACTGGAGAAAGTTTGGAAGAAACGTCTGGAAGAAAAACTTTCTCCAGTAGAAAACGGCACTTGAGCCCAAAAGATTCTACAAACCCTAATATTCTGTTTACGATCAGTTCATCCCACCTTGGGGACTCTGTGGGAAGGTGGCAAAGAAATGTTTTAAATGTAGATAGCCCTGCATGCTGAGAAATGCGATTGCCCAGGTAATGCTGGTACTTCTGAAAAATACATTTTGAGGAAAATAATTATCTGTGGACTTTCCTAAATATCCTCTATCCATCATCCCGTTTTGGCCAAATGCTCCTTCTATATTATATTTTGAACTTTTTATCATTTTCATCCTTTTCTCCTTCACATAAAGTTTCTCCTTGTTACCTTTGTCATGCTTCTCTGTAGTGCCTGACAATACCTATTCATGGTGATAGACTGGAGCAATTATATCTAAGTCATCTCAAGAATATGGAAATGACTCAGATTCTTCCTCTGAGTTGATGAAATATGGTACCATCACCTTTAATAATGTTGTCAACACTGAACAATGGAGGTTAAATAAGGATGATTGGAATCAGGCTCGGCGGGGGGGGGGAGGTTTAACTGTAAGACAGAACTTCCTAGAACCTGGTCTGAGGGCTAGGACTCTCAGTCCTAGAGCTTGACCAGAGATGTGTAATGGTTGATCTGTGCCACAGTAATCTCACAGCCCCCACCCTGCTGATGGGGGAGGCACAGGCTGCATACGCACAAGACGAGCATTCAAACTGCTCATGTGCATACCGGATGGGTTCAGGATGGGTGCCGCATGTGCTCAGCTGTTCAGACAGCTGGGAAATGTGCTCTGCGTACATTTTAGAGGTTTGCTACTGGGGAGTTCCTGGTAGCTATTTAATCTGGTTCCAGCCTGTCTTCAGACAAGGTAGGTACAGGTGGGACTTGGTGGGCGGATGTGCATGTGTAATTGCGCACATTAAATCTGGAGGGGAGGCATGGCTATGTCAGGCTAAATCTCTCATGTGACTGCTCCCACTGATTCTCAACCTAATTTACCTTAACAGGGTTTTTGTAAGGAGAAATAGTATCAAGCAGGGATTGAGTACCAATTCTATTTTTACTAAGTGCTAAGAAAGGGGGTCTGCCAGTAACATGTTTCTGAAAGACCATGTTACATCAAAGCTGTTTAAAATTTTGTGAATACCTAACTCAGTAATAGTCACTGTATTGTACAGGGTGTCAAACTCATTTGTTATGAGAGCTAGATCTGACATATATGGGACTTTGTAAAGTCAGGCCATGCATGTCATAAAATATAATGCCAGGTAGCAGAGATACAAACTTAATAAAAGCTACAGACAAACACAATTAAAGATATTATTTTTAACTTAAAATACAAACATGCTTCAAACTCTTCCAATATTTTGTTTTAAATGGAAAGATGGGGGAATAGTGGGATTTGGCAATGCAGTTCTAAAAATAAAATATAAAGAAAAAGCACAACGATCACAGCAGAAACTAAAAATATAAAATGCCTTGAGCCTAGGAAAACATGAAATGGCTGGGCATTGCAAGCTCCCCCCTCCCCCCCCCCCAGTCTACTCAGACTGGCAATGGCTCTCCAGTGTAATATATCCCTTTGGTTGTGGGTTCCCAGATTAGAATACTATCTAAGCACCAGTTCTCAGGTCCATTCAGCAGAGACAAGCTGGCTCAAAGCATCAACCCTTTATTTGCAAGGAGACATACATATACTGGAAAGTTAAACTACTTGAACTCCATTGAAATACACTGCAGCACAAAGTTGTAAGGAAAACATGGAATGGATTTTCTATTAAGGTCTTTGTACCCAGATAGACTATTGGCACAGAGACTTTAATGGAAAATCCATTCCACATTTTCTTTGCACCTTTGCAAGCCCAGAAGAGCTTCCTGCTGAAGCAGGCAAAGACAAGGCAGAAGGAGCTGGGAACTTCAGCAGCCTCAAAGCTTCAAAGGGTGAGAACAGGAGGGGGTGGGAGGGAGAAAAGAGCCGCTGACCTGATTAAAGCCCTGGCCATGCTCGTTGCAGCCTGCAGGTTGTAAACTTGACACTGCTGGTATTATAAGTACTATTTATTCCCCTCCAATCTGGAAGGTACATGATGTTGTCATTGACTGCTCACTCACTCCACTACTTGAAGAAGACTCACAAACTATCCACCTCTTGAACTAGAAATAGAAACATCCCATCATTTAGAAACAGGGACGGAACCAACAACTGGTGATGGGGAAATACATTGAACCAGAGAGAACCATGCATAGAATCAAGCATCTTCACATGGATCTTTTTCATGGATTGGGATCCGCACATATTTGGCTTGATGCCTTTATGGACACATGAAGCTGCCTTCTACAGAATCAGACCCTTGGTCCATCAAAGTCAGTATTGTCTACTCAGACTGGCAGCGGCTCTCCAGGGTCTCAAGCTGAGGTTTTTCACACCTATTTGCCTGGACCCTTTTTAGTTGGAGATGCCAGGGATTGAACCTGGGACCTCCTGCTTCCCAAGCAGATGCTCTACCACTGAGCCACCGTCCCTCCCCAAAAATCTTTTATGAACATATGAAGCTGCCTTATACTGAATCAGACCCTTGGTCCATCAAAGTCAGTATTGTCTTCTCAGACTGGCAGCGGCTCTCCAGGGTCTCAAGCGGAGGTTTTTCACACCTATTTGCCTGGACCCTTTTTAGTTGGAGATGCCAGGGATTGAACCTGGGACCTCCTGCTTCCCAAGCAGATGCTCTACCACTGAGCCACCGTCCCTCCCTAGCAATGAAAGCTGCACAAGCAGTTCCTATTGCTGGAATGCAGCCACATGCACAGCGTTGCCTAGATGGCTAGCGATCTAGGATTTGACAGCGCCTATCAAATCAAATGAGAGTGCTGAAACCAGCCACCACTTTCCCTGTCAAAGAAGGGCTGGCAATGGCTGACAGCACTGATTATCTACGCTATATAAATAAGCCTTTCCATACTGAACTTCTCTGTTTTGTTTATTTATATATCGCTTTTATCCTCATGGGGACCGAAGGTGGCTTACAATACAAAACAGAAAGGAGGGGAAAGGCTTCAAAAAGCAAAGCAGGTCTTTCTCTCCTCATCTGCAGGCAGACCTTCCTCCTCACTCTAGTCTACAACCATCAAGCTAAAGCGGAAGGACAAGAGCCCTTTGCAGAGGTGTAGCCAGGATTTTAAAAGCCGTGAGGCTTTTTTAAAAAGTTGGGGAGGGGGCAGCCTTTCCCATCCACTGTGGGGCTTGCCACTCCTCAGAAGCTTTCTGGGGCAGGGGCAAAAGCTGGAGGCTCTGGAAGCGGCCAAGTCAAGGCAGCCAACCCTAAAACTTCGGGACTGCACCTTGCATGCAAGCAGGGGGGTTTCCTTCCACTTCCCTCTCCCCCATCCCAGCACTTTGCAGCCAGCAGCTCCATCTGTCCCACCCTCCCTGGCCCATTCCATGCGGCTTCATCCGCCTCCCACTCCTCCACCCTCTTCTCTCCACCTGCTGCTATACTGCTTCAATGCACTGCGCCCTGCTCAGCTCTCCTGGCTCCAGCTGCCGCTGATGATGTTTCACTGGCTCAGCCACGACAAGAGAGAGAGAGAGAGAGGCAGGCTGCACCCAGGAGGCCCCCCTGGAAGTGCCCCCACCAGCCCACCCATTGCGTTGGTTTGCACCTCTGGACACCTTTGGCCATAGCCAGGCCTTAAAAAGATGTCAGAAATTGAAGAGAAACAGTGAGACGTTGTCCAGCAGCTGCTAGACAGCTTGCTAGTATGATCTGCCCCTGTAGTACATGTTAGGGGTGGGATTAAATGCTAATGCAGACACAGTGCAACAAATAAGTCAGTTTATGGCTAAAAGGAAATGCAGAGGTAGGAATGTCAACCTACAGGCGGGATGCCAACCTCCAAGTGGGACCTGGAATTGCAGCTCACCTCCAGACCACTGAGATCTGTTCCCTTGGATAAAATGGATGCTTTGGAGGGAGGAATCTATGGCATTTTACCCCACTGGAGCCCCCGTCCTGTCCAGGCTCCATCCCCAAATCTCCAGTAGTTTCCCAACCTTTATCTGGCAACCCTATTTTCCCATCCCCCACTGGTGGCCAGGAAGGAGCTGGCTGTTAAGTAGTGAGTTCAGCTAGCATAGCGATTCAGCATCTTTATTAAGTGACTACATCCTACTTACAAGCCCTCAAAACATGCAGCAAGCAATATATCCAGTTGTGGCAGGGCCATGCAGCAGAAAACACCCTGTGATTGCACCCTTTTTAGATCCTTCATTAGAATATGCATACCCACTGGCAGATCATAGGATTCCCTGATACTGCCTCCTGATTGGTCAGTTTGAATTCTGCAGCCAATCAGGATGCAGATCTTTGGATCCTCTCAGTCGAGCCTCAAGCTCAGGACACAACACTGGCAACCCTACTTCTTCTAAATAACTGTGAGTCAGGTTGGTTAGTTGAAATGAAGGGTTGATTTAGCATGGCTGCTGTCTCAGCGAGGCCCAATGCTGCACCTTTGGTGTATGGAACTCACAAGGCATTGCAGCAGAGAGAGAAAATTCTTTGTTATGCAAAGAATGTTTAGTAGATTCTAGCTTTTGAATTATTATGAGAGTAGACATGCCACACGTTATACCTGTATAAATGAACACCACCTTGTTACTGATAAATGGCATCTTCCTCTGAATTCTTTTTTAACGTGTTTTAATTAGATTATTTTATAATTTTAAATGCATTTTAATTGCTTAAGAGTTTTAATGTAATGTTCGCCATGACCAAGTGGAAAGGTGGCATTAAAATGTTTTTAATTAATTAATTAAACAACATAATCATCTGGCCAGAATATTCTGAGAATTCAGTTTGATTAAATAAAATCATTAGCTTAATGGCATCTTTCTTCCTTTAGATCCCAAATTTAAACAGCATAACCGTTTGGTTAGAATATTCTTAGGATGCAATTAAATTAAAATTGAAGCTTGTTTTTTGAAGTCTATAAGAATACACATACATTCTATTGAGGCATGAATCTCTTAAGCTTTGAAACGTTTTTGCAATACAGATTCCTAAAGCTTATCAAACCTGTTTCTTGCTGATGCAATAAACTGTACAGAATACAGCTTAATGTCATTTTACCTTCCTCTTTTTCCAAGTCCCAGTCTTATGCAACTGAGAAGTTATAGAGAGAACAGTCTGCAGAATCACTGTAGCACTGACAACACAAAAACATATATTATTCTGAAATGCATAAATCATACCACTGCATTTGTACTTTTCAGTAAGTTTTTGTATGCTCTTTTTCTCATTACTTACCGTACTCATATTAGTAAATGATCATCTTGTTCCTGGTAGGTTTAGCTGTTCCCCACCCCTACATACCACAAACAAAGCTTCTGCTTCAAAGCCCCTTCTGATTTAATTTTATATCAATGCAAATGGTCATTTCCGGGTTTGCATTTTATTACGAGCTCCACAAAGAATAGGATGTTTTCTCCATTAAGTGCACAGATTTCATTATTAGATTTTTCTTTTCCATCTTGCAAAACTAATTGTGAGTTGATTGTAGGATGGAAAAGAAAAATCCAACAGACTGCTGAATGTATTTTAAAATTATGGAGCTTTTTAAAAATGCTTATGTTGAGACCAGTGTTCCCTTCTAAGCTGAGTTAGCGTGAGCTAGCTCATAGATTTTTAGCCTCCATCTCACACATTTTTGTCTTAGCGCAGGAAGGATGGCTCCAGAGCACACTAATTTATGCAGCAGCTCACAACTTTAATGCCAGTAGCTCACAACTTTAATGCCAGTAATTCACAATGTAGAATTTTTGCTCACAAGACTCTGCAGCTTAGAGGGGACATTTGGTTGCGACATGTTGTCCTTTCAAGGTTTACGGTTTTAATTAAGATCCTGGATCAATAAGAGATCAATCATATTATCTATTAAATCAACCAATGATTTAATTCAATTAATTTTTCAGATAGACAGTTTATTCATAGCCTAAGTCTACATTTAAAACAGTAAAATCATACAAAATTAAAGCTGAATGACCATAAAATCATACATAAAAAGGCATGATACTGCTATAAAACTACAAATATAACAGAACACGGCAGTTACAGCAAACAGATTTGCAAAGGTGTTTAGCCATTTCCTGACTGAATTGTTAAGAGTTTTCCTTATTCTTGTGGCAGGTCAGCCCAATTTTGCAAATTTGTACGTAACCTCAGGGTTCTTATCATCAAGGAGTTGCAGTTTTTGACTACTGGCAAAAGGTATGGCTGTGGAAAATGGAAGTACTTCGCGATGATCATTATAAGCCAAGTCAAATATGACGTGGACTAAAGGTTCGATACCATCATTGCAGCAGGGACATAGTCGTTCTTGGAACGGCACTTTTTTGTACCTCCCCTCCACCGTCGCTGAAGGGAGAATGTCCCACCTCGTAAACGTTCTTCTATATTAACTATTTGTTAAGCGGTATAGGTAGGGCATTGGGGTCACTCTGTTGATTGGTTCTGTCAGAGCTCGCCATTTGGTTGTGCTATTAAGGTCATTTTGATTCAATAAAGTAAATATGTACAGTATATAATCCTGGGGGAGGGGAAATGGTAAAATGTTCACGGAGATGACCAGCTATTATGCCGGTGTAGCTCAATGATGTAGTACCCAGCAACAGTGGCCAGCCACCGGCACAACAATGTAGGGGGCCCCTACGGGAACGCCACCGGTGGAACTCTTTGTACCGGCAGGGAAGGGGTGGGCCTTGGGATGTGGCAAGAGTTACTCTTCTCCTAAGCCACCCCATCCTAGAAACACCCTCCAGAACTGCCAAAAAGGACTGGTGATGTGTAGGCCACTATGAGCATTCATATGTTGTAGACAGCTCCAACAGACTGACAAATTCCTTTGAAGTCCCCATCAGCTTCCCGCTCGTTCATTCTTCTGGCTGTTGTGCGCAGCTCGTATGGGAAGTGGGCTTGGGTGGTCTGGAGGGAAATGCACCCGCTCCAAAAGGGGGGTGGTCTCATTGGTGTTGTGGGAATGATGGAGGGAGAAAGACAAAGCTCCTTGGGAAGAGAGTTCCGAAGTTTTGGTGCCACTACAGAGAAGGCCATGTCTTAGGTTGCCACCTGTATAGCCTCAGATGGCAGCCACCAAACAAGGCCTCCAAGGATGACCAAAGTAGGCTGGCAGGTTCATATAGGAAAAGGATTTGTCTTTCGAATCCTGCTGGAGTTTATTACTCTTTTTACAGTTGCTCCATGTCAAATTGCTCACCTTCTCCTCCATATTCCGGCAGCAGCAACTAGGTCGCCATTAAGGCTTTTGTGGCTATTGGGGCTTCAAGACATGGGGAATTTCAGAGTCCACCACCACCTCACGCTGGCCTCCCCGCTTTCCCCTCGCACCCTCTGCAAGCAGTGCTCCTATCTGGAGCTCTGCAGAGTCTTCGGAAGTCTGGAGACCCCCCCGAAAGCGCCCAGTCCGGCTCACCCTCACAGACGAAGTTGCAGGATGCATCTGTTGGTGCTGCGCTGAAACTGGAAGTGGTCCTTCAGGTATGCCATACAGGGCATTAGAGTTCAATACCAGCACCTTGAAGCTGGCCTGGAAGCAAACTGATAACTACTGTAGATGGAACAAGACCTGAGTGATATGACCTACTCCAGACAACCTTCCGGCACTCTGTATCAACTATAGCTTCTGAACAGTCTTCAAGGGCAGCCCCACATAGAGCACACTGCAACAATCTAATCTAGATGTCACCGAGGTGTTCACTACATGGCAAGATCTGCAAGAAAGCTGCAGCTGGTTCACCAAGTGAAGCTGGTGAAAATCACCCTGGCTCCCACTGCCATTTATTTATTCAACAAGAGACCCAGGAACATCCCCAAGCTATCAACCTGCTCCTATAGGGAGAGTGCAACCCCATCCAGAAAGGAGATATACCAGATCCTGGATCAAACTTTCCCCCCCACCAGTAGTACCTGTTTTTTATCAGGATTGTTTCAGTTTATAGCCCTCATCTATTCACAAACTGCCTCCAAGCATCCATTCAGAGTTTCCATTGTTTCCCTGGGATCTGCTGGAAGAATGAAGCAGAGCTGAGAGTCATCTGCATACTTGTGGGTAACTCAGTCCAAATCTCAGCCCAAGCTTGCGTATGAATCATATGTCTAATACCCATGATGGCTCCACCATGAAGATCAAAAAACATGCAAGGGGGGAGCTGTGGGGCGATAAGCAAGTCATTTATACAAACTGGCAGAAAAATCTGAAAGTAGAAAAATGGGAGGGGGGGAGGTTGCTACAAAAGTACAAGGCTAAAGGGTGGACAGTGTTATTTCTTTGGTACTTGGGCCCCCAAATACCTGTTTTGTGAGAAATAGGAGGTAAAGGGGTATAGTCAGAGAGAAAATATGGGACTACAGTGAAAAGACAATGCAAGGAGAAGACGTGGGATTTTTTAGGGGAATGCTACAGTGCAGGCAACTAGGTATAGACTGTAAACTTACTCTGGAGAGAGTCCCACAGAACACAAGAAGATATTCTTCTAAATTAAGCATATGTGTAAATTGAAGTTTTTCCAGTTTAATTGAGTCGTAGCAAATCTTGAGTATGTTAAAGTAAAAACTTTACTTTTACTTTTAAGGTGCCATGGTGGGTGACCACCAAGGAAGTCCTGAGTTGCCACACAGGGGCAGGCAATGGAAGCCTCCAAAGTCTCCTGTCTGGGAAAATTCTTGGGAGTTGCCACCACTCTCAGTTCCTAGAGCACAGTTTAGATATGTGCTGTTGGTGTCTCAAAGCATTTCCCATGTCTAATTCTTTCCGTGAATGGCTCTGAACTTTGCAGATGGGTTAGCCGCCTTAGTCTATAGCTGCAGTAATAAAACCAAAGTCCACTGGGGCCTTAACGACTAGCCCATGTATATTTGATTAAGTGACTTTTGCCCAGGAAACCTTATGCCAAAATGCATTTTTACTAGCCTCTAGATTGCTGCTGGATTCCTGTTTTATTCTGAACGCTGCAGCAAGCGGTTGCCTCTTTCAATTCTTGCATCAAAAAGCCCTACTGCCCTGAGTGAGCTTCTACCACAGGAGCCGACCTGCGACCCAGTAAGGCCCCAGAACTGATGAGCTCGTAGGAACTCTGTCCCTATATTAAGGCAGGAACACAAACTCCTCGCCTGGCAACCGCCTTTCAAGACAGGAGCAAGGCAAAAAAAAAAAAATGATTGGCCCGCGCCTCCACCAATAGGCTGCGCTCGCTGTCCTCGGCACTAGAGCTGGCAGCAGGGAGCGTAACAGAGAGTCTGGGAAGCGCCCGAGGGGGATTTCTCTTGAGCAGGCGGCCGCCCCTGCCCTGGTGATTGCCGCTGCACACTGGCCCATCTGCTTCCCGAGGATGACGAGGGCGCTCCGGGGCTGCCTGCTCACCTGCTGGGCGCCTCTCCTCGCCACTTTGTGCTGCTGCGGCGCGCGCTGGGCTGCCTCAGGTAACACCTGCACCGCGCCTCGCGCGCGCACCGAACCGGGTCTCTCCCTGGCGGCCGAACCAGAATAGGGGCGGGGAAAGAGAACACCCCCCCCCCCCCCGAGTGAGTTTTAGACGGGATAGGAAGCCGTTCAGCCTCTGGGGTGGGGATGGGAAGACGTCGGGGATGCATCGGGGACGGGGATTGCAGCGCAAAGGAATCCGTCCAGGGGTATTGGCTGCAACTTGCAAGTCACCCCTTTGCCGAGGAGGCGCGACGCGTGGCTCCGGGCAGATGCCAGGAGGGTGGGGGGGGGGGGGGAGAGAAAGCCTACCGGAAGGTGAAAGTACGCATTTCCCCCTTATGCGAAAGTGAAACGACGCCCTGTACCCCCTTTGCAGGCGGCTCCAACGTCCCCGGGGGGGGGGGGCTTCATGGGCGTCCCGTTCCCAGGCGGCGGGAGGGGTGTTTCTTTCACACCTCCCCTGCAAAGAACCTCCCTTCTCCTGAAGCCAAGCTGAAACCTGGAATGAGCGGGGGGGCTTCTAGCGCCGCAACTTGGCTTGGGAAGCCGAGGCTCCAGCCCGGGAAGTAATAAAACCTGGGAGTGAGCAGGGCATGTGCAGAGTGCCATCGCAAAAGGATAGGAGCAGCAGCCAGCTCCGTCTGTTGAAGGAGCAGCAGCCAACTGCCCTGCCAAAAGAATCCCACCCACCCCGGGGCGAAGGCGTCGTGCAGGGAAGGAAGCGCCCGTTCACCTTGCAGGCCTTGGCGAAGCGCCTCCCCCCCCCCCCCCCCCGGGCTCCAAGCAACCAGCTTTCCACCACCCCGCTTGTTTATCTGGAAGGCGGGCAGCCTCTGGAGCCCGAGTTTCCTTGCAAGCGCCCGAGCAGAAGCTCTGGAGCAGCGCGGTCCCCACCCACCGGAGTGCAAAAAGGAAAGCGCGCGGGCCGTGGGCGGAGGCGGGGGAATTCCACAAACTGGTTTGCGGCCCCTGGCGCTGTCCGGGAAGTCCGACGCGGAAAATAGACAGGTGGAGCGCGTGGTTCTCTTCAAGGCCTGCCCAAATGACCCAGCACTCCTGGAGGGAAAATCGATACTTCCTCCTCCGGTTTGCGGTTAGGAAAAAAAAGAAAGCTGCGCATTTGGGCAGAACTTCAGGCGTCCCGTCCGTCCCCCCCCCCCCCCTTCCTCTAGGTTGCATTTCCCTACCGCAAATAGCTGCTGAGCCTGTTTGATTTCAGCCTGAGGCTGAATTTAGGGAGAGGTTGGTTGAAGAAGAAGAAGATATTGGATTTATATCCTGCCCTCCACTCAGAGCAGCTCACAACCTCCTTTACCTTCCTCCCTAGGGTTGCCAAGTCCAATTCAAGAAATATCTGGGGACTTTGGGGGTGGAGCCAGGAGACATTGGGGGTGGAGCCAGGAGCAAGGGTGTGATAAGCAGAACTGAACTCCAAGGGAGTTCTGGCCATCACATTTAAAGGGACTGCACACCTTTTAAAATGCCTTCCTTCCATAGAAAATAATGAAAGATAGGGGCACCTTCTTTGGGGGCTCGTAGAATTGAACCCCCTGGTCCAATCCTTTTGAAACTTGGGGGGTATTTTGGGGAGAGAAAATAGATGCTTTACTGAAAATTTGGCACCTCTACCTCAAAAAACAGCCTCCCCAGAGCCGCCGATACCTGCAGATCCATTCCCCATCATTCCCTATGGGAATTGTTCATAGAGGTGCCTAATGGCTGTGGGGGTGGGGCTTCCCCCGTCGGCCAGCTGACTGGGAGAGGGGGAAGCCTGTAAAACCGGGGGATCCCCTGCTGGGACCTGGGGCTTGGGAAGCCTATTCCTCCCCCGCAACAGACACCCTGTGAGGTAGATGAAGATATTGGATTTATATCCCGCCCAGCACTCCGAAGAGGCTCAGAGCGGCTCACAACCTCCTTTATCTTCCTCCCCCACAACAGACACCCTGTGAAGTAGATGAAGATATTGGATTTATACCCCGCCTGTCACTCCGAAGAGTCTCAGAGCGGCTCACAACCTCCTTTCCCTTCCTCCCCCACAACAGACACCCTGTGAAGCAGATGAAGATATTGGTTTATATCCCACCCGTCACTCCAAAGAGTCTCAGAGCGGCTCACAATCTCCTTTCCCTTCCTCCCCCACAACAGACACCCTGTGAGGTGGGTGGGGCTGGAGAGGGCTCTCACAGCAGATGCCCTTCCAAGGACAACCTCTGCCAGAGCTATGGCTGACCCAAGGCCATTCCAGCAGGTGCAAGTGGAGGAGTGGGGAATCAAACCCGGTTCTCCCAGGTAAGAGTCCGCGCACTTAACCACTACACCAAACTGGCTTCAGTGCACGGCTGACCTCTGCTGCTCCAGATGTTATGAGATCACAGCAGATAGCAAAAAGAGCGGGAAGGCCAAGCAATACTCCTGTATAAATTGGGGCCTGACATTTCCTCTGAGTGTCTCTCTCCCCCGGTGGTGCTGCAGCAGCAGAAACTCAAGAGAGAAGCTGTCCCGTGATTATGTCCAAGGAGAATGGAAAGGCAGTTCTTAAGCTTAGAAAGTAACAGGCCAGAGGGCAGGCATCCGACTTTGCATTTAGCTATGAATGTAAATGTGATATAATCTGAATGTATAGCCAGCTTTGGCAGTAATATGGACAGCAGGTCTTATCCAGAGTATATATATTTTTTAAAGACTCAGGTACATTCATGCATATTTAGATAGAGTCCAGAGGTACTCTAAAGGCCAACAGAATTCAGCCTAATATGATTTTTTTTTGTGAGTGAACTTCTGAAATGGATCCTGTCTAGGGTTGCCAATCCCCAGGTGGGGGCAGGGGATCCCCCGGTTTGGAGGCCCTCCCCCCGCTTCAGGGTCGTCAGAAAGTGGGGGGAGGGGAGGGAAATATCTGCTGGGAACTCTATTATTCCCTATGGAGATTTATTCCCATAGAAAATCATGGAGAATTGATCTGCGGGTATCTGGGGCTCTGGGGGGGCTGTTTTTTGGGGTAGAGGCACCAAATTTTCAGTATAGCATCTAGTGCCTCTCCCCAAAATACCCCCCAAGTTTCGAAAAGATTGGACCAGGGGGTCCAATTCTATAAGCCCCAAAAGAAGGTGCCCCTATCCTTCATTATTTCCTATGGAAGGAAGGAATTGAATAGGTGTGCCGTCCCTTTAAATGTGATGGCCAGAACTCCCTTTGGAGTTCATTTATGCTTGTCACACCCTTGCTCCTGGCTCCGCCCCTAATGTCTCCTGGCTCCACCCCCAAAGTCCCCAGATATTTCTTGAATTGGACTTGGCAACCCTAATCCTGTCTCATGAAAGCCTATGCTGGAATCAGTTCTTTTACAGTGCAGTCCTAAAAGCACTTTCCTGGGAGCAAGTCCCATTGAGCAGACTTTAATAGAATTCTGAGTAGACCTGTTTAGGATTGCACTGTTAATCTCCAGGGAGCCACCAGCTGATGCCGCTGATGTGGAATTCTATCATTCATGCATATGGCAGTTGTGCTGTTCGACCTGATGTCTGCTGGTTTCCAAAACAGATAAGGGAAATGTTGCACTCAGCACAGCCTGTATGAAAGAAGGTTCTGTGCTGCATGATCCCGGGGTGCCATTTTCTTCACTGTTGGATTAGTACTGAAGCACTGAATCTGCAGAGCATACTAGCTACTTCATAGTCATGCCCTGAGGGCTTATTTTTTTTCCTATTCATTTGTTGTTGTTGTTGTTTGGCTGTTATCCACACTTCAGGCATGTAATATGTGGGCTAGAACTCGATTCCTTTTGGTCTTTATAGTCTTAAAGCTAGGTTTATAGAACCAAATAATATGCTGCCCTGACTTGGATGATCCAGGCTAGCCTGACCTTGTCAGATCTTGGAAGCTAAGCAAACTCAGCCCTGGTTGATGCTTAAATGGGAAACCTCCAGGGAAGTCCAGGCTCACGACACAGAGGCACACAGTAGCAAGCCACCTCTTTTTGTCTCTTGCATTGAAAACCTTACGAGTTTGCCATACGTTGGCAGCACCCTCAAACGATGTGCCTGCAAAAATCCAGATGCAAGAGCGTGCGCGCAAAAATTGCCAAGCCAGACATCAAACTGGAGTGTGCCGCTAGTCCCAGAGCCACAGTCATACCACCTGGTAACAAATCAGTTGAATTTACAGCGTGATGAAATATCAGGCAACCTTGACAACTTCTGAGACTCTCCTCTATCCAAGGAGCTGGCAAATAACTTGCAGGACTGTAAGAAGGTCTGTATCATGGGCTGGTGTCTATCTTTAGGGCTTATAGCCAAAGGTTGTTTACATTTTTTGCTGTGCTGCAGTTGTGGGCTCTAGGTCCTTTGTTAGGTATAACCAAAACCCACATCCTGCTCTGGGAGAAAGGATGCTTTCTAGCTGAAAGTGCCTTTGAGCATGTAATGTGGTAGAAAGGGTGTGGGGGGGGGGGGGGGGGCTAAAGAAAAAAGGGACAAGGGGAAAAGACATGTTGACAGCTGGTGAATATGTACTCCCAAATAACTCCTACGGAAAGAAATTACGACGCTGTATCTCTGCATATATAAGTACAACCAAGGGTGTGAAGTTCTGCCTTGCAGATCTCACATGCAGATAAAACTGTGTTTGCCAGACACGGTTCTTATATTTGCAGAAAACATGCCTTTCTCTATATGACACATCCTAAAAACTAAACATGTTAAAAAGGGTCCTGTGTCTGGGTGTTTCCCCATAATTTCTGGCTGAAGTTCCCTTTGGTTGCAAAAATAGATAACAAGTATGCTAATCAGATACTCTGTTCTCTTTTCTTTAGATGTGCTGCTGCCAGTGGTACTAATTTTGACCACCAGGCATACCAGATATAAGCAGTGTTCCCTCTAAGCTGAGTTAGTGTGAGCTAGCTCACAGTTTTTTAGCTTCTGACTCGCACATTTTTGTCTTAGCTCATGAAAAATGGCCCCAGAGCAAACTAATTTATGCAGTAGCTCACAACTTTAATGCTAGCAGCATACAAAGCAGAATTTCTACTCACAAGACTCCACAGCATAGAGGGGACATTGGATATGTGCCTTTCCTGACTCATGGCAGACTGTGTAGCTACAGTCACATTCAGGGAACAGCTGGAGTGCTGGTATGGCTTACTGGTAGAGTATTTGAAAGGAGGTTAGACATGAAGAATAAGTCGGACAATGCCTACTAGCCATGGCAACTCAGGGGAACCTTGAGATAGAGTAAACCTCCAAATACCTTTGTCTTTGACTTTGTGCCCTGTTTGTTGGCCCACCAGAACAACTGGTTAGCTGCTGTTTGAGACAGGATGCTGAATTAAATGCACCGCTGGTCTGATCCAGCAGGGCTCATCTTTTGTGTTGCTGCCATCACGCTATATATTTCATAGCACAAAAAGACTTCTTCGTTAACAACCGCTATTTATACACCAACGACTGGTTCTCCTTTTAAGAACTTAGGGGGTGGGGAGAGAAAATTAATGAGGCTTGGTTGCAGGCTATGCTTTTGCACAACAGAAAGCAAAAGCTGCTGCCGGATATGTAGTTCTAAACAGTGCCAAAAACAAGGATGCTGCGCAGTTACCAAGTGATGTTTTGTTTACTGTTTAATGGATACATTTATTTATTTTTGCTCTGATAATGGCTGAAGCATCATGAAATCAGTACATTACAATGCTGTGGTCTAATGAACCATTTGACTGTATAGTAAAGCTGGTACAGCATAACAAACAAGCCATAATCTCTCTGCTTAGCTGAATCCACTGCCAATCAATACATTTCATTGTTTTATTCCATCTTCTAGAGTCCGCAGAGTAACATAATAATTTATTTCTTTGCACATCTCTCAAATGTTAACACTGGTCTCTCTAAAAATGGATGCATTGATTTTCAGTGCGCAGCTAAACTAATCTTTTCAATGAGCTTTTCACTGTGAGCTTAGGCTGTTCCCAGGGCTTTTTTTTTAATTGAAAAAGCCCAGCAGGAACTCATTTACATATTAGGCCACACCCCATGATACCAAGCCAGCTGGAACTGTGTTCCTGTGCATTCCTGCTCAAAAAAAGCCCCGGCTGTTCCTAAAGATCCCTTCTTAGAGTTTTTCAGTCTGCTTAGAGTAAACTTGGTTATTTTATTGTTTGCACCTGATATCAGATTAGGCTTAACAGCAAAGATCTTAACACGTATCCTTTGGGAATGCCCCTGTTTGCATCCGTCTTGCCTCCGTGAAAATTGGTTAAAATAGCAGGAGCAAAACAGACATAACTGATATGCTTGCTATGACTGCTGCCTTTAAATGAGAATCGATTAAGGATTTCGTTTTTAAAAACTTCTTTGGAAAATCCAAGTATATAAGGGAGACAGGAGATGACTCATTACCACAAAGGGTTGCAGGGGGGGGGGGCGGAGCGTCGCGATTTAATGGCGGACGCAAATTAGGCTAGCTCCAGCCTTCTCCTTCCCCAGATCGTATTTAACTCAACGATTTAAACTCCGATGCCAACCACAAAGGGTTGCCCACCTCCAGGTGGGAGTGGGGGATCCCCTGATTTGCAGGCTTCTGCCTGCTGCCAGCCAGCCTCACCCCAACAGCCATGACCTTTCTCAGCATCCCCCAACATGATGATCTCATGTGTAAGTGACATCATGCTGTGGATGTTGCATGATGACACTCTGGTATTTTGGGCAAAACACATTTTGGTTACCATAGAGTTTTGCCCAAAATACCAGAGCATTGATGCATGACATTGCTAGCTTGTTGGCATCACTTCCACGTGATGTCAGCATGCCAGCATCACCCCTTCCTCCCGGATACTCCCTCCCATCCACTCCCACCGTCAAGCAGGTAAGTCCTGGCAACCCTAGTCCTAGATTATCTATTTGGATGCAAAGGGTCCCATAACTAATCTCCAACTGGAGAGAGCCAGCATAGTATAGTGGTTAAGAGAGACAGACTCTAATCTGGAGAATTGGGTTCAATTCCACACTCTTCCACATGAAGCCAGCTGGGGGATCTTGGGTCAGTAACAGCTCTTTCAGAGCTCTCTTAGCTTGCCACCTAGTGTTGTATAATACTAAAAAGCTAGAACTTTAGGCTGCCAGACGATCTTAGGATCTCCTGACTATATTACACAGAATTCCATACAATAATTATTATATCCAGCTAGAAAAGGATCAGGTGGCAGGAAATGCAGAAAAACCTCTTCCTGGGATCCTGGAAAGCTACTGCCCTTTACTTCCACAGTTACTTGCAAAGGAGCAATGGCTGTGAGTCCTGTGTATGCAAATATTTATTTATAGCCTGCTTTTCTCCTCGATGGGGAATCAAGGTGCCTTACATCATTCTCCTCTCCACCATCTTATCCTCACAGAAGCCATGGGAGGTAGGTTAGGCTGAGTGCGTGACTGGCCCAGGTTCACTCAGCAAGCTTCCGTGGCAGAGAAGGAATTCGAACCTGGGTTTCCCCAAATCCTAGTCTGACACTTTAACCACTATACCACAGTGGCTCTCAAAGACAAATTGCTTGGTTCAGTAAAGAAGTCTTCCACCTCAATCCATCTCTTGCCTTGTAAACTCTATGGGGTCAACATAAGTTGGCTACGACTCGTCAGTGCTTTCCTCTACTGTTAGTGCTTTTGCATACTGGCTTAACTCTATTTTAATGCTTTATTGGTTTTAACTTGTTGCATACTTATGTGGTCTGCAGCTTCTGCTGTTTCATTAGTTGCCTTGAGTTTGTGGATATACAGGGAAGCCATACGTATTGGAAACAAATGAATAACACTTATTGGGTGACATTGGGCCAAACAGTGCCTCTCAGCCTAACCTATTTCACGGGGGTTTTGTGAGAAAAATGAAATAGGGGTTAGCAGGACTTTTTTTCTGTCAAATCCCACAGGAGCGGGGCTCTGCCTGGGCTGGCCAGGGCTCTGGCTGGCCCAACCCACCATGCAGCAGCCACGTGCTCCCAGGCCAGGAGGTGTGGCCTAATATGCAAATGAGATTCCGCTGGGGTTTTTTCCTACAAAAAAAGCACTGCAGGTTCACGAGCTCTTTGCAGGGACAACAACATAATAAATCAGAAAACTAGATTCTTTTGAGGCAGCAGAAATATCACAATGGTTAATATGAACTTGATGATGCTGTTCTCTGCCTTTGCGGGTGCCCTTTAATGATCATATTGCCAGCCGCAAGAAATTTTAGGAGCTGTATTGCAAATTTTTTTTTCCGTTTGCATTTTTTCTTCATTCAATATTAATAGAGGAAGCCCTTTTGTTATGCGCAACGTGAAGGATAGGATTGTGTAATCAATAAGAGGTTTTCTTTTTTTATTGCTTCCAAAACACATTCGCTTTCAGCTTTTTAAAAAAAGGAACCATCATCTGTTGCAAAACGGGAGCGATGTATCTTAAGTCAGTGTGGTTGCCTTGTTCCAAAATAGAAATATCTGATAGGCTGAGAACAATAAATCAGAGATAGAACTAACAAAATGGTTGCTTGCTTAATGAGACAGCACTAGTTTAAGCTTGTAAATTAGGGTTGCCAGTTCCCCCACACACTGCCACTGGAGGGGAGGTGGGGTGCCAGCTCCAGGTGGGGAAATTCTGGAAATTTGGACTGGAGCCTGGGGAAGACAGGGACCACAGTGCGGTACACCATAGAATCCATCTTTCAAAGCATCCATTTTCTCCAGGGAACTGATCTCTGTAGTCTGGAGATCTGTAATTCCAGGAGATCCCTGAGCTCTGCCTGAATGCTGGCATCCCTACTGTAAATGCATTTTGGGTTGGAAGGGCAAGGTAGGTGAAAGCAGTCCACCCTGGTCTCTTAGTTTTTTTAAAAAAAACCCGTCCAATTCCGTGCCTTCTGCATTTCAGTCAAGTTAACAGCCTGAAATCTGACCACTTTTAAACTCCGCAAAGAACTATCTATGAGGGTTCAATGGATGATGGGTTGTTTATTCACGGGAGTGTTTCAAGTGGCTTTAGCAGTGGGTGAAATTTTTCGCATTAAATGGAACTTGCATAGTGCATTTTAGCTGAACTCATTCAACAAAGCACAATTGTTTTCTTCCTGAAAATTGCCAGAGAGTGTGACTCTCGGGAATATGTCCTGAGTGGGCTGTGAACTCATAAACATCTCCCCCCCCCCCCCCCCCGTAGCTACCAGCTTTGTGTGCAAAACAGCAGCCACTGAGGCAATATATTTTAATATATATTTCAAACCCCAGTTAACTTTCTATTTTAGATGGTTAAAAGATGCCCTAGTTAATATTCCATGGCATCCTTTAACAAGGCAATTAACACTATTCATTGCATACATTTTTTTCTATTTAAAAACGAAAAATTTTAAATTATTCTTATGAGAAATTAGCAAAACCCACCTTTGATTAGTTTTACTAAATATTTGTCAAGCAGTGCTGTTTAAAACTAATGTATCATGCACACTTTTTGCCTATTTAATTCCCTGCCCTTCCATATAGCCCACGAACGTTTAACTCCTTTAAGAACGTTCGTCTTTACTAAAAAAAAAAAAATTTGCTTTTTGAGACTTTTTAAAATACATCCAAATGCCATGCGTACCTTGATACATACAAAAAGACAAATAAGCAGGACAGCAGAGTTGGGGAAGAAGAACAACATATGTGAGGAGGAGGAAAGGAAAAAAGAAAACAGCCATATGAGTCTAATGCCTTGTTATTTGGGAGGCATATATTTATAAAAGATTTTTTTAAAAAACACTCATGTCTTTATATATTTTTTCTGTACTTTGCTTTTAAATAATTTTATTTGCTGCAATACTCATAATTGTGATATCCCAGGGATTATTTCTGTTTCAGTTTTATCTTTCTGTTCCCAGACTATCTGCCTCTTTTACTGGCCAAAACTGCTCTTCTATTGTCCTTTCTTTATTTTCCAAGAGTAACAGGGCCACATTAAAGTTGTATTATTTATGTTAATGTGTAAGTTGTTGTTAGCCGCCCTGAGCCGCCTAGGCGGGGAGGGCGGGATAGAAATAAAAGTTATTATTATTATTATTATTATTATTATAAGACTTATTTATTTATTTATTTATTTATTTATATTTAGACTTATATCCCGCCCTTCCCACCGAAGTGGCTCAGGGCGGCTTACATGGGCCTTAAGCACTTTTGCCTTCATGGGTCTTTCCCACCAAAATAATATCAATATTAAAAATTATTTTGAAATAACTTTAAATACGTCAACATTTTTTTTTCTTGTTTTAGGCAAAATGTTAGATTTCCGTGAGCCCTAAAATTTCCTGTTTTCTGATGTGAGAAAAAAAACCCCGTTTGTTTGACCCTTAAAGTTCATTTTTCCCCCTTCTGATTTTAAAAGAAATTAAAACGCATTTGTGGGCTCTAGGCACCTAATGGATAAGTTGGCCCTGAATTGTATCCTAATATGAATACACTAAACACCATTGCCCATATATTCCTAGAACCAGATAAATATTTCTGTCTTCCCCTTCCCAGTACTGACAACTATTAAGCAAGCTCTACACCAGTGTTTCCCAATCTGGCTCACGGCCTAGAAGGGAATTGCAAAGCCTCTGGAAGTGTGTTGCAAGCAATGTTCCCTCTAAGCCAGGGGCCCTCAACCTTTTTAAATAGGGGGCCAGTTCACTGTCCCTCAGACTGTTGGAGGGCCGGACTGCCGTTACTGTACAAGGCCGCGGCCCGTCAGTTCTCCGTCTTCTGCATCTCTCTCCCTTCCCCACACCACACACCCCGGCCTGGGAACTCACCTCACCTCGGTATCGCCTCACACTCTGTCTCCGCCGCCTCAGCCCAGTGCCGGAAGGGTGCGTTGCTAACGCGAGTTTAGGTCGAACGTCACTTCCGGTCTGATTTTGCCATAACCGGCGGGCCGCATAAACGTCCTCAGCGGGCCGCATCTGGCCCGCGGGCCGTAGGTTGAGGACCCCTGCTCTAAGCTGTGGAGTCTTGTGAGCAAAAATTCTATTTTATGAGCTACTGGCATTAAAGTTGTGAGCTGCTGAATAAATTAGTTTGCTCTGGAGCCATTTTTCCTGAGCTAAGACAAAGATATGTGAACCAGAGGTTAAAAAACTGTAAGCCAACTCACACTACCTCAGCTTAGAGGGAACACTGGTCGCAAGGTAACCCCTCCCCCTTATAACAGCTCCTGCCTTTTGCATTGTTCTCATTTCTCATTGCCAACTTCTCACATTCTCATCTCCCCCTCGCTCAGTGTATTCCATGACGCTCTTTCTATTGTACCACATTCATACCTAGAATTTAAAGATTTTAATATTTGTTAGTGCTTCCTATCACGGTGAAGGAAATACTACAAGTTATTTATTATGCTTTCCTGTAACTAATTCGGTACTCACTTTGTTGTTAATCCCCAAGAATGTAATTTGCACAGATATTTACACATCACAGACTAGAAACTGATAATCTCAATATGGAGGACCTGTAGACATGTCCGCCAAATTTAGTAATTATGGGTCAAAACATCACTTAGAGATAGAGGTATGTTCTTTGATGTCATCTTGACATACATATATATATACCACTTTAGCATATGCTTGCAATATGTATTAACTTTTGCATCAAAGTGCTTGAGACTGTCTGGGTTAATGTCACAATTAATCAAGGGTTTTTTAGAACTACTTTTAATGCAAAGACAGTGGCAGTTTTTTCTGGAGAATCAAAGGTGCGTTGATTAATTTAAACTCTGATTTGGAAGGCTGCTTTACAGAATTTGGGTACTTGCCAATTTACCCTAAATTAAACTGTCTTTTGAATCAGAGTGTCAACGGTAAATGTACTCCAAACAAGAGCATGTTTAACTTGGAAGTAAAATCCTTTGACAATCAGTAGAATTTATTTTTAAGTAGCTACATTTCTGAAGTCAGTGAGCTTAGTAGGGAATAACTCTATTTAGGATTGCAGTGTTAGTGTGCTAAGGACTATTTGTGTAGTCATTTACAGGGCTAGGAGGGTACCTGTTATGTTGCTGAATACTGTGAACTGAAATGTCTTACAATACTGTCAAGTATTATCTGGAACGGTTTCACTATAATATTGTATGGTCTTAGCGCAAACCACAGAAAACAGATAGCTAATACATATTTCTCTCTTCTGTGCAGATGACAATGTCTTCACCATTCAGCATAAAAAGAGCAACAAATGCATCCAAATTAAAAACCTGCAGATATTGGCAGGGGAGTGCCAACAGTCAAAAGAGGCCTTATGGACTTGGGTCTCCCAACATCGCCTCTTTAACTTGGGATCCGGACGGTGCCTCGGGCTAGATATTACAAGAACCAGTAAACCTTTGAAAATGGTAGAGTGTGACTCAAGCCTTATTCTATGGTGGCGATGTGCTGATGACTTAATACTTACTGCAAATGAGAACAAATTGGCCTTAAAGGAGGAATACGTTACTGCAAGCAAAGATTCTTCTGACGGGTGGAGCAGAAACAACTCTAGTGACGTCGTTTGTAAATATCCTTATCATGGTATGTATTTCCTTTGTACTATTGGTCTTACTTGTTAAGTAAACGTGGTTAAACGTGGACTTGTAGAGAGTTCAGAAGGGAGAGACATTTCACACATTGCCCTTTGATAGTTCTTTTGCTATCAAATGTACATGAAATAGGGAACTGCAGCTAGTCATATCTCACTGGTAAGCCTAACTGCATTATGTTTACACTTGCAAACATGTTTGCTCACATTTTATGTACTTTAAAATACGTCACATATCCACTTTTTAAAAAGGCAATGTGTGAAGTGGCGTTAAGTCTAATCCAACAAAGCCACAGAATCTTGTGCTTGACCAACTTTGTGACTATACTGGCTACTTTGTGCTTACTGGCTACTGCTTCTCGTAACATCTAATTGGGTTAGGCTTCCCAATCCCCAGGTCCCACAGGGGGATCCCCCGGTTTTACAGGCTTCCCCCCTCCCCCAGCCAGTTGGCCGGCGGGGGAAGCCCCGCCCCCAGAGCCATCATGCACCTCCATGAACAATTCCCATAGGAAATGATGGGGAATTGATCTGCGGGTATCGGGGGCTCTGGGGGGGGGCTGTTTTTTGAGATAGAGGCACCAAGTTTTCAGTATAGTATCTAGTGCCTCTCCCCAAAATACCTCCCAAGTTTCAAAAAGATTGGACCAGGGGGTCCAATTATATGAGCCCCAAAAGAAGGTGCCCCTATCCTTCATTATTTCCTATGGAAGGAAGGCATTTAAAAATTTGTGCAGTCCCTTTAAATGTGATGGCCAGAACTCCCTTGAAGTTCAATTATGCTTGTCACATCCTTGCTCTTGGCTCCGCCCCCAATGTCTCCTGGCTCCACCCCCAAAGTCCCCAGATATTTCTTAAATTGGACTTGGCAACCCTAAATTGGGTCCTTTGACCCTCTTTTGGGAAGTTTGAGCTGGGAGATGCCACTGGATTAGATAGGGTGAAAGGCCCTTTTGGATATTGCCATGTTTCCCCCAAAGAGGGAAAGAAATCCATGCATTTTTAAAACAAAAAAGTAAGCATGTTATATAGATACCGTGGTATAGACCAGGAGTATTGAACACATTTGTTACAAGGGCCGGATCTGACATAAATGGGACTTTGTGGGGCTGGGTCATGCATATCATAAAATGTAATGCCAAGTAGTGGGGGTATAAACTTTATAAAGGATACAGAGAAACACAATTAAAGATGTTATTTTTATTTAAAATACAAACATGCTTAAAACGCTTGCAATGTTTTGTTTAAAATTGAAAGGTGGAGGAATAGTGGGATTTAGCAATGCAGTTTTAAAAATAAAACATCAAGGAAGAAGCACAAGGATCACAGCAGAAACTAAAAATATAAACCAAAAGTATAAAATGCTCTGGGCTTAGGAAAACATGAAATGGCTAGACATTGCAAGCTTCTTCCCCTGCCCCTAGGTCTACTCAGATTGCCAATGGCTCTTCAGTGTAATCTCCTCCTTTGGCTGTTGGTTCCCAGGTTAGAGTACTCATAAGGCACCAGCTTTAAGATCCATTCAGCAGAGACATGCTGCCTCAAAATATGAACCCTTTATTTACATGGTCACAACTTCAGCAAGGAACAGCTTCTAACTGGCCATATCAATTGCCATTTTAGCACTTACTGATGCTCTGTAATTTTAGATTTTATATATTTTAAATTGGTTTTTTACTGTTGATTGTTTTTATGATGTAACCCACTCTGAGCCTGTCCTATGGGAAGGGCAGGCTAAAAACTGAAATAAATAAATAAATGCTGAAAAATGAAACTGCGCTCCACCTCATTAAAATACATTGCAGCACAGACAAAGCTGCAAAGAAAACCCAGAATGGGTTTTTCATTAAGATCTCTGTGCCCGGATAGACTATTAGAGACCTTAATGGAAAGTCCATTCCACATTTTCTCTGCAACTTTGCAAGCCCAGAATTGCTTGCAAAGGCAAGGAAGAAGGAACTGGGAACTTCAGCAGCCTGTGAGCTTCAAAGGGTGAAGACAGGAGGGGGGGAGAATAGAGCCCCAAGGGCCTGATTAAAGCCCTGGGCAGGCCAGTTCTGTCCTGCGGGCTGGGCATTTAACACCCCTGGTATAGACATTGCGGAAGGCAGTGTCCTGCATAATACTGCCAGAATTAATATTTGATCTAATAGCTTTATTTGGGTATTTTTTTGGCACAGTGTGATGCCCTCCTCCCCCTAATTCCTGAAGCTGTTCTCTTTTAATCCTCCTTCTTCTGGGCTTGCCCAGTTCCTGCTGCCTGGTGCCGATTCCTAAGTAGGCGTTTTCTCCCAAGGAAGTCTTTGTTCTCAAGTAGATATTTTCCCCCTTGGGAATTATCTATTGTCCTTCTTCCTCTTTGGTCCTGCTGTGCCCTTATTGGACTCAATTCTCCTCCTTCTGCCCCATTACAATGCTACTGGCATGCTTAGAGCAGTGCACATGTTCTACTTGTCCTCCCTCAGGGCTGGGGTACCCTAGGATGTGACGCACTGCTTCTTCTAGTGTTTCTAAAAGTTATGGGATATCTCTGTCCCCTTTTAAATCAGCATAGATTATACCATTAGCTATAGAGAATGGAGGATTAATTTCCTCCAACACTATCAGTGATTTTTATATCTAGTTATTTAATGTGTACCCTGCCTTTCTCTCCAGTTGGTACCCAGAGCAGCTTACATCATTATCTTCTCCTATGTTGTAATCACTGCTACAGACCTGTCAGGTGGGATAGGCTGAGGGAGAGTGACTGGCACAAGGTCACCCAATGAGCTTCCATGCCAAGTGTGGGTTCAAACCTGTGTCTCCCAAATCCTTGTCCAGCACTCTAAACACCATACCACAATGGTCGTATGACTTTTGGATAACTCGTTTTCTTTAATGTAATATTATATGCAAAAGATGTTTTGCTCACATTAATTACTGGTTTCTTAGGAAATGTAGAAATGTTATCTCTGAAAACTATTTGTCTAATTCCCCAAAATGATAACTACAATCAACATGTAGGTCAATTTTAAAATGCTTGGGTTAATTAGGGCTAAACTAGATGTTGAATTTGTTTATGAGCTGTTTCTGGCTTCACCATTTTGATCAGAGTAGCATGTCATCCATTCCAGAAATGTTGCTTTAAAAGCTTCAGAAGCTGATTTTGCTGATGACAGGTGGTACAGGTAGAGGTGCTCCTGTTTCCCCCCCCCCCAAAGCCTTTTTCTTGGGCAGTTACAGGTACTAGTACTTGGACTACTCCCTGTGCAGCTACCAAATTATGTGAATAACTTCCCACTGGGGGATCTTCAGCTCAGGAAAAAGGTTTGAGGGCAGCAAGAGCCCCCTCCTCTACCTATGTCACTGTCACCAAAATCAGCTTCTGAGGCTTTTGAAGCAACTTTTTTGGAGCTGATGTATGACTTATCAAAGCAGTGAGCCCAGAAACAACTTGTAAACAAATGAATGATGTAGCTTAACCACAGGTCTTTTTTTGTAGCAGGAACTCCTTTGCATATGAGACCACACACCCTTGATGTAACCAATCCTGCAAGAGCTTACAGGGCTCTTAGTACAGGGTCTCCTGTAAGTTCCAGGAGGAATGTCTACGTCAGGGTGGTGCAGCTTAATATGCAAAGGAGTTCCTGCTACAACCCCCCCCCCCCGCTTAACCCTAAGACAGGGGTGGCCAAATTGCAACTCAGGAGCCACATGTGGCTCTTTCATATATATCATGTGGCTCTCCAAGCCCCCACTGCCCCATCGGCTGGCTTGGGGAAGGCACTTATTTCCTTAAATCACTTCTCTAAGCCAAGCTAGCCAATGGTTTGGAGAATGCAGTTAAAGTTGCTTTCTTTCCACCTCTCTCTCTCTCTTCCCTCCCCTATCTATTTTCCTTCCTTCCTTCCTTCCTTCCTTCCTTCCTTCCTTCCTTCCTTCCTTCCTTCCTTCCTTCCTTCCTTCCTTCCTTCCTTCCTTCCTTCCTTCCTTCCTTCCTTCCTTCCTTCTTCCCTCCCTCCCTGTCTTGCCGCTCTCAAACATCTGATATTCATGTCTTGCGGCTCTCAAATATCTGACATTTATTCTATGTGGCTCTTACATTAAGCAAATTTGGTCACTCCTGCCTTAAGATGATGCAGAACTAGTGACGAGAAGAGGAAAAGAGATTCCATTTTTTTTCTTATTCTAAAATGAGACCTAAACCGCTAAAGTTGTGTGCTAAGCTGTTGAGAGCCCAGTTTGAACTATTTGAAAGACTGCACAGGTAAGAACTTAACCGCCACCATCATCTTTGTGATACTCTTTATTTCAAGATATCCACAATTGCAGGGTTGCCAGATTCCCCCGGCCACTGGCAGAGGATGGGGAGTAGAGTTGCTAGATCCACATTGGGAAATTCCTGGGGATTTGGGGATGGAGGTAGGGAAGTGCAGGGACCTCACTGAGGTACAATGCCACCCTTAAATCATGCATTTTCTCCAGGGGAACTGATCTCTGTAGGCTGGAGATGTGCCGTAATTTGGGGGGATCCCCAGGTCTCACTTGTAGGTTGGCATCCCAAAACAATTATGCAGTATTTCCTTGTTCTTTTTAGAACAGACTTCTGGGTAATGCACATAGGAAAGCTGTTCTGTGCACTGGCATAATTTCAAATTGGTTAATAATTGTATGGAAGTTGTTTTTGCTTGTAATGTTCATGTCACTTTGAGTGAGAAGGCACTCAAAGGTTTTCACATGCAGAAAGTTATGTAAAGAAAGGGAGTTGCAAGCTAGAACAGATGACTATATGGTTGATTCAACAAAAAATATGTTGTGTTTGGTCAGACCCTGGAGGTCCCATTCAACTCTATGATTCTTTCTATGATTCTATGACACCTTTTATTATTTCAGTTATTCATGAGCAAAATGATTACGATTTACAAACTTTTTCACTTGTCCTCAGAGCAGTGCCGTTAGGTTCATTTATACAGTTCGCAAAGAGTGTGGCTCGCGAGCAAAGGAGAGCAACACTGCACATAATATTTTGCATGGCTCAGAAGTATCAGGCCTATAAATAATCAAGTCTTAAAGTCCTGTAAATCGTAGTTAATAAGCTTACTGGGATCTCAAAAGGAGGAATGAGATTACAGGCCCTTTCAGATGCAGTCTCAGGCTGCATTGAGATGTATTTCAAGCCCACATGAATGTACATAAAAACAGCTTGTGTGTGTGTCTTGCCCTTCCTTTCTGTCTTGCCTTTCTGCAGAGTGTAATGAAGGAGTCCTGGTTTAAAGCTTGTTTTGTTTCCCTGTGAAATAAAAATGCATTTGTATGATTTATCTAAAGTTAGTTTTCTCCACACAACCTGGAATTCTGGGTTAATCTCGGCTTAGAATCCTGGTGTAGGGGAGGAATGCCAATTCTGTGCACATAGGTAACAAGGATTCCTTCGTTCCACTCTATACAAGAAGAGTGAAGTATGAATGCACACAAGTCCAACAATGTACTGGATGCACACACATTCGTACTTAAAGCTGACTTGCAGTGATTTCTGCGTGCACTTTCATTTAACTCAAGTTGAACATGAAGTGACATGAACTGTTCAGGAGATGAGTGGATAAGGAAGAAACTGTACAGGGTTATGCTTGCCAAATCTTGAAATTAAAAAAGAAATCTTGAGTAGAGCCCAGTGGGAGTGCCTAATAGGTCAAGGAAGAATGCACCATGCTTCTTTAGGATGTATGTATATTGTTTAAAAATCCTCTTCTACAAAGCAATGCAGTTCACACTTGCTTTGAGAATACAGGGCATTAATTAATGTACAGAAGCTTTCAGAAGGTTGTTTGGGGGCCTTTTATAACTTGTTGTTCCCAGTTTTATACTTATCCTCAGTAAAAAAAACAAAAAGCTTTGTAATATGTCTGTGTGGCTGAGGCTAGCCTGCTTTTGTCATACTTTGGAAGCTAAGCAGAGTTAGTATTTGGATGGGAGTATTTGTCTAGTATTCGGATGGGAGACCTCCAAGACATACCAGGGTCACAATGTAGAGGCAAGCAATGGCAAAAACCACCTCTGAACATCTCTTGTCTTGAAAGCACCACGAGGTTGCCATAAGTCAGCTATAACTTGACAGTAGACACACACACACTCATCTTTGTACCACCTACTTCTTCTATCTAAGCATGTATAATCTACTAAAAATGTCACATGCGTAGTCCAGTGTCCTCAACATATCTTTCCTTATCAAACACTTGTGATGATTTTGTCAGGCTGGGCTGGCTCAAGCTATTGAGATGCCCCAGAGGGCTTCAAGTCAGGGTGCAGAGAAATACTGGGGTGGCATCCTCCGTAGGTGGAATGTGGAGGCATGCACCCCACCTTCCCACTTTTAGCAGGCGGCAACAGCATGAGAGAAAGGGAGAATGTTATGGAGGAGGTTATTCTGCCTGGTTCCCTTTTGTCACTGTTGTGCATTTTGGTTATGATGCTTCCTTGAGTATTTTGGAGACAAACAGCAGGCTGCTTGGGGAACACAAAGCAAAATCTGCTCTGGCAACATCTTTGTTTATTTAGGCAATTTAGCACTCCAGTTCTGCCCCCAGTGGGACCCAAAACAACGTAAAATAAGTATAATTTTAAGAAATAATTTAAACAAATAAAACACAATTCAGATTTTTTTTTAAAAAAAATTAAAAAGTACGACACCTCATCTTAGAGAAGTTTTGGATCCAGTGGGTTGCTTCTTTCATGGACCACGGGCTGCATGCCACATGGGTCAAGAGCCCTTTAGTTTTGCCCATTGACCTGCACTCTGCTCACCTCTCACCCCTCAGCCAAGAAGGGAAAGAAGTTATACAGCTGGTAGCTTTGTTCCCAGAGCCTCTTTCCTGTCCTCTTGAGAGTTTTTTGCTGCTAGATCCAACCTTAGTTGTTTTCATGTTATTTCAAGTATGAGGGAAAGTAGAAATCACAAGAGGAGTGCTGTTATTGTTGCGCCCCCCCCCTCCCGTCAGCTCCTCTTACCCAAATTTGGTACCCATGGAATTATTTTCTAGGGGCACTTGTTGCAAGTAGTATATCAGTTCCTTTTTACCTGTGCCCTCTTATACATCTGCATGGGAAGGGCCTGTTCTACTCAGCCCTAGTTATGCTCCAGCTCACAAGGCAAAATATTCTTTGAGAAGTCCTCTCGAAGGGGGAAAAATGAGCATGTCTGAACAAGTGAAAATTACTTTGTGGTTTCTTTTGTCTATTGTTGTTGTGGAGTAACTTGATTGAAAATCTTTATCAGGCAGGCATTTCTAGGCATGCTCTTTGTGTTCAAAGAGTCCTACTGAATTTAAAAGGGCTACCCATGTGTCCCAACCTACTTGATGATAGTTGCATTCATTTATAATAGCTTGAATCCTATTGTGAGGCTGGCAGATTGATGCCACTTTAACAGCAGCGGTAAAGTGTGAAAAGTGCACATATATGAAAAGCACTCTCAAACTGGTATATCAGGATTGCATTATCATAACATGCCATATCTGTATGCCTGCACAAAATGCATGGAAGACTGGAAACTGAAGACTTAAGTATAAAAGGCTGGCCAGTTTTGCATCCTATGGAACCGCCAGCTTTGATGATCCCCCATGCTGTTATCTGGGCTCTAAGGCTTCTTTTCTTCTCTCCCCAGTAAGATATATGAGGTTTTCTGATTTTGAAATGGAAATGTCATTTAATTGTGTGCATTTATTGTATGGTGGTTTGATTTTTTTTTAAAATAGTCATAATCATATACCAATATAGTAGATGCTTAACTGGTACACACTCAGACCACAGCAACGAACTGCACTGCCAGATGTTATTTTATTTACATTACAAAATCCACATCACAGTAAATGAGGATCTGGTAGTAAACTACATCCAGCATCAGATTCTTTAGCGTTGTGACAAAATGGAAAACCTGATCAGATGATTATCCATGAAACCTATAAAAAGTTCTTATGAGCAGTGAGGTTACAGTTTATGTCCTTTCTTATATACAAGCAGGGCTTTTTTTTGTAGCAGGAACTCATTTGCATATTAGTCCACACACCCTGATGTAGCCAATTCTCCAAGAGCTTAGAGTAGGCTCTGTAAGAAGAGCCCTTTAAACTCTTGGAGGATTGGCTACATCAGGGGTGTGTGGCCTAATATGCAAAGGAGTTCCTGTTACAAAAAAAGCCCTGTTACAAGGCAGAGTCACATATGTATGAGATTCCCTAGCTTCAACACTTATTATTGGAAAAGACTGGTGCAAAGTTATGGTAATTCACCCTCAGTGCTTGCATCCAGAAAGTCCACTAAGAAGCTACAGCATTTTAATACTGTGCCAAGAACAAGTGACAACAATTGGTGCAGGATTTACTAGGATTGCTTCTGAACCACCTCCTGGGTATTAGTTCTTTACATTTGTGCATTGGCACCAGCTATGCCTTGGCACCAGCAATGCTGGGATTTATACTGTGGATGGCTCTTTATTTTCTTTCTGTTAGCCTTCATTAGCCCTCAAAAGGCCTTGCTGGAGGTCACGTGGATGCAGGGAGGGCTGCAGTGAAGGGGGAATTAGCCAAGATCACTCCTCATCTGACACTGAAATTTTGGCAGAATACAAGCTACTCTGCCAAATCCTAGGCAGTGTTTAGCTGAGTGCCAGAACTGCTCTATAAGCCATTTCAAGATCAATATTTCTGTGCCGAGTGATGGTTGGCTTGTGCTAACCATATCATGAGCTTACATTGTCTTTTACTTTACAAAGCTAATTAATTTTACATGTGCATATAATGAGTGCATAGATAAGGAGAAGATGCCCCTCACCTCTACACATGAATCCAAACTCTTAAGTCAGGGGTGTCAAATTCATTTGTTATGAGGACTGGTTCTGATAACCCCACCCCACCCCTCCCCGCAGATCCAGCCCTGTGCATAGGTTCAGTGTCATCAGTCTGCAAAGGAAATCCATCTAAACTGGCTTGTTGTTATTTCTCATCTAAATAGTTCACATTGCTTTCCTACTGAGAAAGACTGGATCGTGAAGGCATAAAAAGGGGGAGGGCCAGTCCACGTGTGTCATAAAAAGTAATTCCAGTTAGTGGATATATAAACTTTATAAAAGACACATACAAACATAATGAAATTTTTTTTTACTTAAAATAAAACATGCTTAAAAGATTAGCACTCTTGCAGTATTTGGTTTATTTAATGGTCTCTGATAACTGACACCTCTTGTTCTGAATTATTGCTGGAGACAATGTCTGTGCTGTAGCAATCTTGAGTATGCTGTTCAGTGTTGTTCAGGTGTGTATCTGTAAGCTGCAAACCTACTTTTGATTTACTGACATTCATTACAAAAACCTCGTGGTCAGTATTTTGAGCCTTGAGACCCAGAGGAAAACATGGAATGACTGGGCATCGAGATATTTTGTACATAAGTTGTGTCATGTGCTGGTCAAGAACATGTGAAAGTACCATGACACGGACTGTAGGCTATATGTTTTTTGTCTAAAAAGCTATAGTCTTCCTTATAGAAATAACTACACCTCCTACAAGGCAGTGCAAGAATACAGAGACAGCAAATGTGTAGTGTTCAGTATCAGCCTACTTATATGGGATGCATAGGCAGGACTAGATCTACATGTTTTTTTTGGGGGGGGGGAAGTAAAAAATGGCGCCCCCTTGTGGACCATTCTATCTTATGGTCCCATAGAATACAATGGACTCCATACCCAATTTGGCGTGTTCCCCCCCCCCCCCCCCCCGTCAGTGCCCGGGGCAAGCATCGCCTCTGCCCCCCCCCCCAGATCCAGCCCTGTGCATAGGTTCAGTGTCATCAGTCTGCAAAGGAAATCCACCTAAACTGGCTTGTTGTTATTTCTCATCTAAATAGTTCACATTGCTTTCCTACTGAGAAAGACTGGATCGTGAAGGCATAAAAAGAAGGCGGCAAACCCAGTTGCACCCAGGAGAGCCCTGACATCCATCCATATCTCTCTCTCTCTCTCTCTCTCTCTCTCTCTCTCTCTCTGTGTGTGTAGCAAGGCAAAAAGCTTATACCTTGAATAAAACTTCATTGGTCTTAAAGGTGCTTGCTTTGTATCTCTCCTGTGGGATTGAGGGAACTGGATAAAGGAAGCTCTGGCTCTTTCTTTCCTTCCCCAGGAGACGAAGAGGGGAAGGAGGCTCAGCTAATAGAAGGAAGAGAAGCTTGGCTCAGTAGCTCTGCTGTAAGATTGAGAGAGCCTGACAAAGCAAGGTCTTCCTCCCCCCCTCCTCCCCAAGGGAGGATCCTCAGCCAACTGAGAAAATACAGGCTTTGCTCTGTAACTCCTGTGTGATTGAGCAAGCCTGGCAAAACAACCTGAGATATAGAAGGAAGCAAGAGAGGAAGCAGATGTCAGTGAGTTGCTTGCAGGCCTGAAAGATGCCCTCCATGGGGCCTGATCTGTCTTGCAGGCTACACATTTGACACCCCTGCTCTAAGTAGACCCTCCATTTATACAAGCTGTATGTGTAGGCCTTGTTGTTATGTTAACTTTTCATTTTTTGTGCCTAGCAGGGTGGGTTTAATTTAATTCACAATTTAAGACTTGATTTAAAACATGGTTTTCTGCATAAAGTCTCATTTTTGCTGGCCTTGATATGAAGATGAAGGTTTCACTTTAGTATAATAACCTTTCAGGTTCATTTAGTTATATCAGAAAATTAATGATTGGAGGAGAGAGACAGTGGCTCAGTGGTAGAGCATCTGCTTGGTAAGCAGAAGGTCCCAGGTTCAATCCCTGGCATCTCCAACTATAAAAGGATGCAGGCAAGTAGGGGTGAAAAACCTCAGCTTGAGACCCTGGAGAGCCGCTGCCAGTCTGAGTAGACGATACTGACTTTGATGGACTGAGGATCTGATTCAGTATAAGGCCGCTTCATATGTTCATATGTTATTTACCACCTGAAATAGATAATTATGAAATCATTGTAAGGTGAACTATCTCTGGTTTAATAGGTTAATCGTTCATATGTGGACAACTTTTCTGCTGTACTTTATTGGAAGGAGAAAAATAACCATTTAAATTGTTTTACCTAGAACGGTAACATTGTATAGCATATGTATTCTTGTATTTGCTTAAACATCAATGAGCATACACTCACAAAGATCTCAATATTTCTGCAGTATTCTGCTCAAAAACTTTCACTTTCATTTGTACTGCTTGTCTCTTCATCCTCATACTTAGCTCTTAACATCTCCTCCTTACCGAGACCTTGTTGTTCTTCAGTCACACAGTTGAGTCCAACTCTTTGTGACCTCATGGACCACATCACACCAGACCCTTCTATTTTGCACCATACGCCTAAATTCGCTCAAATTCATGTTTGTTGCATTGTTAACACTGTTTAACCGTCTCGTCCTTTGCCGTCCCCAGGCCTCAAACAATCTTACATTCGTTTAACTTCTAACCATCTCATCCTTTGCCATTCCTCCACCTCAAACCATCATATATTCATTGAACTTCTTGAAACTTAGCACTTAAGAGATAAGGGGTTGATTCTGTGTGCAGAGATTTGCAGAGGACCAATAGGACTGAGGTCCCTTAACTCTGTACGTTTATTTTATAACACTTTTGCTGTGAAAAAGAGGCATGTTATCTTTGCAGATACAAATTCACAGTTTTGAGAACTGCAAAACGAAGCATCTGTGATAATATCTTCCAAAATTGCCCAAAATAATCTTACAGAAATCTCTGGGAGAGCATGACACTTTGAATGGATTAATGGAATTAATTTACCAAAAAATTTAAACGTTGCATGAATATACAGCCTCATGCTATATAATTAAAATCCCTATTTCATAATGAATAACCTTTGGACTGTAACGTATCTTAAATAGAAAACTATCTTTAGATAGATTTTTCTCAAAAAGCGTTCTGTTTTTAAAATCTGATTTAAATTTTTAAAATCTGATTTTTTTTAAAAAAAAAATTATTTTTATCCATCCTGGTGCCTAGCCTCTGTTCAGAGGTCTAGATCAATACATGGAGGGGCTATATAGATATGATCTATGCATTCAGGCATGGACATCAGACATTAGTGAGGTGGGGCAGCTGCTGGGGGAGCCTTTTTTTTAAGAAGAAGATGATATTGGATTTATATCCCGCCCTCCACTCCAAAGAGTCTCAGAGCAGCTCACAATCTCCTTTCCCTTCCTCCCCCACAACAGACACCCCGTGAGGTAGATGAAGATATTGGATTTATATCCCGCCCTCCACTCCGAAGAGTCTCAGAGCAGCTCACAATCTCCTTTCCCTTCCTCCCCCACAACAGACACCCCGTGAGGTGGGTGGGGCTGGAGAGGGCTCTCACAGCAGCTGCCCTTTCAAGGACAACCTCTGCCAGAGCTATGGCTGACCCAAGGCCATGCTAGCAGGTGCAAGTGAAGGAGTGGGGAATCAAACCCGGTTCTCCCAGATAAGAGTCCGCACACTTAACCACTACACCAAACTGGCTCTGGCCTTCTGCCTCCCCATTACTACCCTAACAGCTTGGTCCAGAACCTGCACATTATAATGAGAAAGTATAAGATTGCAGCACAGCACTGCCCCATTTTCTGGGCATTTAGTTCAGTGGTTCTTACTATCAAGTACATGTGTATTGGAAGGCTCTATGAGTGAAGCATGAGCAAGGGTGGTGTCTCTTTGCATTTAGTGAAAGTTTGGTGGCTGCTGTGCTCTGCTGGGGAAGACAACCATAGCAGTCTGGGGGCCCGTCAGTGTTCTTTGCTCAGAATCCATCAAAATTTGGAACTGGAGAGCCAGTCTGGTGTAGTGGTTAAGTGCATGGACTCTTATATGGGAGAACCGGGTTTGATTCCCCACTCCTCCACTTGCACCTGCTGGAATGGCCTTGGGTCAGCCATAGCTCTGGCAGAGTTGTCCTCAGAAGGGCAGCTGCTGTGAGAACCCTCTCAGCCACACCTACCTCACAGAGTGTCTTTTGTGGAGGGAGCAAATATAGGAGATTGTAAGCAGCTCTGAGTCTCTGATTCAGAGAGAAGGGCGGGGTATAAATCTGCAATTCTTCTTCTTACTGCATACATTGATTTAATAGATATATTTTGCATGAGAAATATTATGGAATAGAGTGAAAATGATATAAAATTGTTCTGGTCAATAGATAATTTTAGATTAAATATATAGATTCATTTTTGTTGACTTTTATCATTGAACTGTTCATGTATGACAAGCACAAAGACTGGAAATTCTCCTATAGTGGCATGTTTTTGCTGTTTGTTAAGTTTACATTTACAACAGATGAAGACTATTTCAGTTTCTTCTATTAAATGCCTCCAAAAACTTTTTAGTAGAGTATGTGTGTGTGTGTATATATACTATATATAATTTAATTCAGATTTTATGTTTGAAACATTTACTTCTGATTGTTTTTCTACAGAGACATATACAAGGGAAGGGAATTCCTTTGGAAAGCCCTGCGAATTCCCCTTTCTGCTTAATAATACATGGCATTATGACTGCATACGCAATGACGTCTTTGCAGATGGTGAATGGTGCTCCACTACCTACAATTTTGATCAAGATGGAAAATGGGGATACTGCTTAAAACCAGGTGAGCAGCATTTCTAAAATATCATCCTCAGGATATTTTGATGTTAACTTGTACTGTTTATTTTTGTATATGCAAAAATCAGGTCCTGTTACAGCTTATGTGATTTAATTGTTCTATTGTTGTTCTATTACAGCTTATATAATTTAATTCTAGAAATACAATGCTCTGCTTTTTCTGTGTACTTTCAGCTTGCAGTGTAAAACACCTTTGGAACAACACAGCTACTGTATTAACATAGGGATAATGCCTGCTTGCAGCAGGCCAGACACTATTTGATAGCATTGTCTTGAGCCTCGGTGAGAAAAGTGAGCTGTAAAAAAATATGATTGCAGACCGTACAAGTAGGCATTGGAGGAAATAGGTCTGTGTACGTGTATCATATCTGTATCCCGATCTGCACGTATACACATACACCTCTCCAATTTGCATCCTGTAAAGAAGAGAAGCTGGATGTGGGTAGGGGAAGGGTGCATGGTCATCCCAGTCCCTGCAAAGCCAAATCCCCTCTCTCTGCCTTGGTGCCCAGTGAATGGACCATGACAGGAAAAAAGCATTTTGTTGAGCCCTGTGTATCGTCTCTATATGTGAAAGCTGTATATAGACACTGTGGCCAGGCTCGGCAGAATTGCTTCATTATTTATTTGTTTCATTAGAGAATGGTTGTCAGAACACATGGGAGTATGATGAAGCTTCTGGGAGTTGCTACCAGTTAAACACTCAGGCTTTTCTTTCTTGGAAAGAAGCTTACATTTCGTGTCAACGGCAAGGTGGAGATTTGCTGAGCATCACCAACTCATCTATGTTAAGCTACTTTAGAGGTACGTCTGGCTGTAATTCTTGGGACACGTGGGAATTGGCCTATCAGAAATAGGGAATCTGAGCCGCAAGAACAGCTTTCAAAATGGCTTAAAGGTGATTATTTTAAAACTCCACGTGGACGTTGAAATCTGAAGACTCCTTTGATTTATTCAGCTTTGTTAGGGAGACCAGGTGAAAAAACGTAATTAATGACAGTAATTCTACCCATAAATTAGTACAAAATGCTCCAGTGTCTGGATCAGCATTGTACATGGTATCCCATGCCCTGGAGGAGAAGAGAATGTATTGGACAAGTTCTTCGGGCCTTAGTCATTCTGAATTTTTGTAATATCTATATAACAACAATTTCGTTGCCTTTTGCTTTTCTGCTCTTGTCCAATGTATCCTAACCTGTCATCAGTGTTGAATTGTGCTGAATTTTCAATGCTGATTATCTTGCAGCAGCTGAAGAATACTGGGTCCAGCTGATCTGGGCCACAGCAGGGTACATAGGGACATGTTTCTCCCGCCTCATTTTCCCATCTTCAAGTGAGGTTTCCAGAGCTGCTGTTTGCCCCACATGGGGGACCATACAGGCAGCTGTTCACGGAGCGGTGGATGTTGGTAGGATCAAGGGCCCTGTTTTAGAGCTGTGCTGTATCATGCCACTGTTGGCAGTAATTTTTGTAAAGTGGAGTTAAATTAGCTTGGTTGTAGACACTGACCACACTTTTAAAAAGCCATTTTTTAAAGAAATTTTTATGCAGTTCTCAGAATTATACCATTACTTAAGGCTGATTGCTCAACCCTTTGTGATTCCCTTGCAATCACATTCTACACAGCACTCATACAATAAGTGGGAGTACCAGCTGTCTCTTCTTAACTGCAGAAAATATTACACTTTTGGGGAAATGTGTTACCCTAGCAACAAATAGTTGTCTAGAAAGTGAACATCCAGATCTAATGCGGCAGATTACAACTGGTAATGTCTTGCCTAGAAAGCTATATTTTTGAAAGCACAACTTGGAAGCTAAGCAGGGTCAGCCATGGTTAGGACTTGGATGGGAGACCAAGGGTGCGGCCAGACCTACCACTTAAAGCGAGATGGAAGAGCCTTTTTCTGGACCAGGGCAGAAAAGTCCGCCGTGGCGGCGTTCACATGAACGGTGGTATAAAGGGTTGGTCCCGTTAGTGAAAAGCAGTTGATCGATCACACGGTGATGGTGATTTCTGGGAGGGGGGGGGTCCATTGAACATGCGCCCAACTGTTTGGAGCTGGGAAATCAAACCTTGCTTCAGTGGCAGGGGGGAAGGGGGAAAGTTTCCGGAATTAACGTTGCCGATCCAAACCACGGAACTGCCAGGAATTATTTTCCTAGAAATTGGCAGTGACAATGATATCTTGAAATCCTCCACATTGAAAAAAAAGAATTTTTTCCTGTTCTGAATAGTGGGATAACGTTTCCCCCCCCCCCCCTCCGATCCTGTGTTGATTGGAGAAGCAGAAGCGTCACCTCAGATTCCCGGATGATCTGGCAATGCGCATGTCTGTGAGGCGAGAGGCAGTATCGCGCATGAGCTGTGCAAACAACAAAAGGACCGGACTTTTTCTACAGTCAAATTAACCCGATATACATGCGGAGCAAGTCGGGATGATAAAGACTCCACATCGTTTAACAGATGTGAATGTCTGAACGTCCGCTTTAACTCCGCATTGGGGGCATGGGTGAGTCGCGGTTAATGTTCCATCTGACCGCACCCCAACAAGCAAGATGGAGGTTCCTACACAGAGGAAGGCAACAGCAAACCAAACCATCTCTGCTTGTCCATTGCCTGCAATGCCCTGTGGGTGGGGTTACCACGAGTCAGTTGCAGCTTGATGACATGTGGTTCTTCTTTTTCCACCAGATAAATATTTCATGTATTAACTTACATTTTGTCATATATAGATAAAGATGGCATTGCAGAAATATTTTGGATCGGATTAAACCAACTGGACAATTATGGAGGCTGGGAGTGGTCAGATCACACACCATTGCACTTTGTTAGCTGGAGCCCCGGTAACTATATCATAAGTCTGATTACATTATTTTTATAACCCAGAGCAGATATATGTACTTGTCCTCCTTTATTGTGGTCTGTGATAGGGATGTTAGCTATGCTTATTTCTGTTGATTTGATGTACTTGGCTAGTTTTATGGCTGGAAGCTGCTCTGGGGAGGGTTCCCCCTGGGGCTGAAAAGCTGGATATGAATATTGTAATAAATAAACACAACATTGAATTTTCCTGGTGGAGATGTGTTGCAACAGGAGAAGAAACAATGATGAATACATCATCTCTTCTAGACCTATAATTATAAAATATCTATTTATGACATTTCTCTGTCACATTTCCACCGAACTTGGGGTCTCCAAGGATAGTACAGTTGTATTCAATATAATGCAGTACTAAACAAAAGCAAGTCCTATTGAATCCAGTGAGCTTACTTTCCTGTAAATCTGCTTTGGATTTCAGATGGTATTCTAAACCAGGGATCCCCAACCCCTGGGACGTGGCCCGTTAGCAACTGGGCCGCTACTCCCTGACCTTTGCCCCCCTGCCGCCGCCCCCCCACATGCCCTTTGCAGTGCTGCAAAGTGGCGCCGTACTCCCTACCCCACGCACAACTAGGCAGCACGGCCCACCCCCTCCTCTCCCTTCCCCAGCATCATGCCATGTTTTGCCCACCTCCCCTGCCAGCAGAGGAGACTTGGAGTCACCCCTACCTGCTTTGGCAGGGCCCAGGCTGATTCTATGGCATTTGAAGAGCAGGCTGGAGGAAGAGTTTCACCCCTCCCTCACTTCTGGAAGTGAGGTGGGGGGGGGAGAACCCTCCTTCAGCACGCTATTGAAATAACTTAGAATCAGCCTGGGCCCTGCTGAAGCAGTAGAGCTGCGCCTCATCGCGCCCCCCCCCCGGGGAGGCGGCGGGCTAGGGTTGCCAATCCCCAGGTGGGGGCAGGGGATCCCCCATATTGGAGGCCCTCACTCGCTTCAGGGTAATCAGAAAGCGGGGGGGGGGGAGGCGAGGGAAATATCTGCTGGGAACTCTTATTATTCCCTAGGGAGACTTATCCCCATAGGGAATAATGGAGAATTGATCTGTAAGTATCTGGGGCTCTGGAGGGGCTGTATTTTGAGGTAGAGGCACCAAAATTGCAGTGTAGCATCCAGTGCCTCTCCCCAAAATACACCCCCCCCCCCAAGTTTCAAAAAGATTGGACCAGGGGGTCCAATTTTATGAGCCCCAAAAGAAGGTGCTCCATCCATTATTTCCTATGGAAGGAAGTCATTTAAAAGGTGTGTGGTCCCTTTAAAAGTGATGGCCACAATTCCCTTTGGAGTTCAGTTATGCTCGTCACACCCTTGCTCCTGGCTCCACCCCCAAAGTCCCCAGATATTTCTTGAATTGGCAACCCTAGGGTGAGCCGTGGCGGCAAAACCAGTCCCTAGTGCCAAAAAGGTTGGGGACCACTGTTCTAAACAGTAGTCTTTCTTTTTCCACAGAGATGCAGAATTCATCGCCACTAGATGGGACAAGTTGTGTGGTTATGAATGCTGACACAGGCCTCTGGAAGAGTTATCCTTGTGAGACGGCACTTCCTTATGTATGCAAAAAACAATTCAACAGTACCAAATCAGAGTTTCCAGGTAAATCAGAAGTGCATTGTGGATTTGGTTCCTGGCAGGTAGTTATGTAGTTAGAGTGCAACCCTGTATACACTTCCTTGGGATTAATTCCCACAGAACATACAAGACCTACAAGTTTTTTACATATGTGGAGAAATGCCATTTTGGCTGCTCTTTCACTGGGAGTTAGCTGGAGGAGCCTATTAAACTCTAGGCAGGCTTTGGGCCTAGTCTCTTCCTCCTCCCCCCTCTCCTCCTGTCTGGAACCAGCAATTCAGTCCTTGAGGCCTGCCTCCCAGAATGCTGCAAGAGAGGTAAACCAGTTCCTAGGCAGGAACTGTGTTTTATATTGGAGATTTTGGGCAAGAAAACAGACAGTTAAAAGTTGGCTGTCAGGCAGTTCAGTCTTGCAACTATCTAAGTGAGGTGCCTGCCCTGCATGACATCCAGTCAGGGCAAGTAGTAGAACAGGGAGAGAAGGAACGTTTTTTCCTTACTTTGATTTATTTCTTCAGTTCACTTTTTGAAACGCCTGTAAATAGTTAAATACTGTAAATAAATATTTTGTTTGTTTAAAGTGAAGTCCCTCTGTGCCACATAGTTCCCACAGCTGCTTGGAACGCTGGGAGTGGGTTGGGGAATCCCTAGGGTGGAGAGAAGTGGCACAGCAGCTGGTTGCCAGCTCTCCAGGGGAGCCCCAAAGTTCCATGGGAAGCCCTGAACAGGATTCCTAGTGAGTCCAGAGGGAGGTTAGGAGGCTGTCCCTCCTAACTAGAGCCCCGGACAGGGACAGTGGTGGCAGCGAATACCCTGAGGCAGCGAAGGGGAACAGCCCTTTCAGGTCAGTATACTGGGAATTGCTGGGCAGGATGGGGTCCAGCTAGCAAACGCAGGACCAGTCCACCACAACATACATATGCATGTATACACACACAGAAGCACATACAATTTTAGTGATGCTCTAGTTGCTCCCTTTTAGAAGTGGGTACTTCTGTACGTGCACACAGCCCAACTTGCAAATTGACTGGCATGTAATTCATTTCTTCATCCTCCAGAAGTTCAAGACTACGTGGAGACTCAGTGCGATTCTGACTGGCTTCCTCACAATGGGTTTTGCTATTTGCCAACGGCCAACTCCGCTTCCTGGGAAGTTGCAAAGCAGTCATGTAAAGCCAAGAATGGTGACCTGATCAGCGTACATTCATTAGCAGATGTTGAACTGGTTGTTACCAAACTTCATAATGGTAAGTTTGGCTGGGCAATGGTCAAAGAATGAAAGTTTGCCACCATAAGGTTAATCACTTGAATCAAGAGAGGGTCATCAACTCATGTCTTGCGACCCTCCAGAGGGCTGGAGAGCCTCACATGCTGAGTTTCAAGTCCCTACAAAGTCTGGGGTGGGGGTGGGGTTGCTGGAAAATAGTCAGTAAAATCAATAAAACTTAGAGGTTTTTACCATTTTGGTCATTCATTTGTCAGTTTTTAAAGAATTGGTCAGTAAACTCAGTATTTCTTTGTTTTTGTGAATGCAATTTGTGGGGTTGTTTCTCTTATTGCATTTTGGAGGAAACTTGATGACTTTACAGTGGGAAGGCAGATTTTTTTTTTTTCAGTTCAACTCAGCAAAAAACCAGGCACCTCCAAATATTTTTAAATAGGTTTGGCAACAGCTAGGGATATTTACAGTAAACTGGATGAAGCTTTGGATTTGGCACAAGTTTCCTCGATCAAAATCGCTAATGCTAAGTAATGATGGACCAAATGTCAACAAGGCTGTCACAAAACTCATGAATGATTATCTTATTTTGACAGAGAGACAGCATATGGTAGATATTGGCACTTGTAACATTCATGTAGTCTATAATGCGTTTCTTAGGGGCATGGCAGAAATGGGAGATGATGCATCAAATTTTATTTTTCTTCCTCATGATTTCGTTTTATGAGTGGCCATCATGATGGGAGTATTTCACAAAAATTCAAAGTGATCTTGGCATCCCAAATCATTGTGTCTTGAAGCATGTTTCTTTACGGACTCTATTCCTAAGAGTAAAAGTGATTTGGTGAAATCTACCACAAAGTATAGAAACATAATTAACCTCTTAAAATATGAGACAATGAAAGCAGAAGTGATGTCTTGTTGCATGAGTGCCTGGTTATTTACAAAGTTCACTGGAGTGTTCCACAAAGGAGAGCCTTTGGTGCATGCAATGTGTAGTGAAGTAAAAACACTCACAAGAACCATAATGAATTGTGTTTGTAAGAGTGCAGCACCGCTGTCTCTTGAAGCCTTCAGTGATGAGCACTACATACCTGTGAGAGAAGTAATCAGCGAAAGTAGAATCTGTGACGAACTGAAAAACTTTCTGAAAAGGAGCAGCTACTCTTTTATAAAAGGAGCAAAAACATTTCATAGTAGCCTGCAAACACCTTTTACTTCAGTCTTCTTTGGACAACCCATCCTTCAAAATCTCCAGTGTTTAGCTCCAGCACAGCAAGTCAAGGAAGGAACCCACAATGAAGGCAGCAGAAGCTCTCCCAATGGATACTCCACTGGACATGATTGCAGAAGAATGGAAACTTTGTAGACTTGAAGATGAAAATGAATATTGCTACATAAATATGTATTGGAATCAGTTATTTGACAAGACATGAACATATGAAGCTGCCTTATACTGAATCAGACCCTCGGTCCATCAAAGTCAGTATTGTCTACTCAGACTGGCAGCGGCTCTCCAGGGTCTCAAGCTGAGGTTTTTCACGCCTATTTGCCTGGACTCTTTTTAGTTGGAGATGCCAGGGATTGAACCTGGGACCTTCTGCTTCCCAAGCAGATGCTCTACCACTGAGCCACCATCCCAGACAATACCATCTGGTGATCCAAAATACCCACCAGTTACCAAGGTGGTGAAAGCAGCATTATTGTTATTGCATGGTAGTGCAGACATAAAAAGAGGCTTTTCAAAATCTTTTCAAAATTTCTTTGATCAATAGAAGGGCCAGCGTGTCAGAGAGAATTTTGAATGCCCACCTAATGGTCAAAGAAATTTTATATCACGTATGAAAACAAGGTATACCATGTTAATATCTCCCAGGAGCTTTTATGGATGACAAGCAGTTCATGTTCATTGCAAGCAATATTGTGATGAACCAATAAAGAGAAGAGGCAGAAAGAAAGGAGAAAGGCAGAGGAGTTAGGAGATATCAATAGCCTGAATTGTTCAGTAATTTGCCAGTTTTTTGTCTATATTTGACCAGAGTTTTTTTTTTTTGCCGTTTTGATCAGTAAAATCAGTAATTTTGTCCCTTTGACTAGTTTCCACCCTGATAGGTCTTCATGCCTCCAGGTTCTCTTTACACACATTCTGAGAAGAAAGACAGGATGGCAAGCAGAGGTCATTCTTCACTGAAGAGGAGTCTTTATTTTTAAGCACAGATCAGTTCAGAGACAGGCCTTTCCTTTATTTACAAGATTTATATCCTGCAGTTCAGCCCAGTCAGGGCCACCAACCCAGTTAACAAGTAAAAACAAGAAAAATAAATAAGAAAACCATATATACAGGACTTTTTTTGAGCAGGAATGCAGTCCTGACTGGTTTGGGGTGTGGCCTAATATGCAAATGAATTCCTGTTGGGGGGGGTTTCCTACAAGAAAGCCCTGTGTGAAACAATGGTGACATCAGGGGCTGTGGCCTAATATGCAAATGATTTCCTGCTAGGCTTTTTCTACAAAAAGAAAGCCCTGCATGTATGTGTATATATACCGTGTATGTATAAACAAAGAAACATCAACTAAAATTTCAATTAAAACATATAGCAGGAAGGAGGTTTGCTGAAAGAATGCTGGGTACACACAAAAAAAGTCTTCATGCTCTGATGAAGTCAGTGATAGACGCGGACAGATGAACATCCCTGGGGAGAGAGTTCCACAAGCTTGGTGCCATGAACCACCAAAACTTACTTTATGCTTTCTTGCTCTCTCCCTGAGAGAGGCAAGACAGCATGGCAGGTATGGTCTCTCACGCTTTGCAGCTCAGTGAGTTCCATGCTGCTACCTTGCGATGAAAGGGGCTTGTGCCTCTGGAAAGTCTGAAGATCTTTGATGTAGCAGAAATTTGCTGCAGATCTTTGACCACTATCCTTTGCCCATGACCAAATGCCATCACTAGCGACGCATATAAGATTGCCTTGGTTAAATTGCACAGAAATATGGTAATTATGAGGAATTTCATGTTTTTTTTCAAAGCATCCTGAAAAGATCAGATAGTTATTCTCCTAACTTGTTTGATTACCGTTATGCTTCTGTTTGCTATTGAACTTAGAAACAAATGACAAAATGTGGATCGGTTTCATGAATACGGACATGCCAGCTTCATTTAAGTGGTCAGATGGTTCAGAAGTAGTATTCACTTACTGGGACCAGAATGAGCCAAACATTCCTTTCAACAGCACTCCTAATTGTGTGGCGTATTCAGGAAAGGTAAAATGTTTCTGTGGTGTTCTGGTCAGTTTTATAATTATAAAATTATAAAATGCCCAAAGAGTCTTTTGAAAGTTACAGAGCTTGTAAACTGTTTGATTCCAAATGTAAATAGCTGATTCTTATAGAGAAGGGTAAAGGTACTTAAATGCTAATGATCTTTCAGCTCTGACATTAATTGGAAGATAAAAGATACCACAATTGTAGTTTATTGTAATAACTAGGGGTCATTTTGTAGAAAAATAGGTGGTGGAGCTCATCCAGGGATTGTTATGCAGCTGCACCTACTATTCAGTGGACAAGGTGGAAAGGAGGAGGTGGAATTCTCAGAAAGGTTCAGGAACTGCGCTCCTGTGAGCTCCCGCTGAATCTGAGGCCTGGTAATAACAATTTTGTCTTAAAAGAAGAAGACAGAAGACATCGGATTTATATCCCACCCTCCTCTCAAGAGTCTCAGAGTGGCTCACAATCTCCTTTATCTTCATCCCCCACAACAAACACCCTGTGAGGTGGGTGGGGCTGAGAGAGCTCTCCCAGAAGCTGCCCTTCCAAGGACAAGCTTTGTGATAACTATGGCTGACCCAAGGCCATTCCAGCAGGTGCAAGTGGAGGAGTGGGGAATCAAACCCGGTTCTCCCAGATAAGAGTCCGCACACTTCACCACTACACCAAAGTAATAAAAGTAGAGTTTATAAAATCTGTTAGTGTTTATAGTTTAGCACAAAGTGATTTTTCAAATGGAACTCCAAAGGGAATTAAAAGTGTTGGAGGTACAGAGGGCTAGTTTAATTGAGCAGTCTGGGAGGCCTCTGGTCAGATCTCTAAGCAAAAGAATGAATATGTCTCATTCTTACTAGGTTTCCTTAGACTAGCTATCATTGCTTAGTGCTGTGTTATCAGTATGGGGGTAATAATGACCTACATTACAGGGCAGTTGCAAAGACTTCACCAAGATATGCGCAGAAGCACTATATATATGCTAAGTATTATTAGTGTTGTTCATATAACTTATCCTGCTTTTTTTTTCTGGATAACAGTTGGGACGATGGAAAGTCCTTCCTTGTGAAAATCAACTTAAATATGTGTGCATGAAAAAAGGAAAGATTTTGAATGAAACAACATCTGGTAAAGATTGTCCTCCTAATGAGGTAAAGTGCTATTAATATGTCTTCTTTTGTAGAAGAGTCCAGCAGGAACTCATTTGCATATTGGGCCACTCCCCCTAACACCACCATTGTTTCAGACAGGGCCTTTTTGTAGAAAAAGCCCAGCATGGATTCATTTGCATATTAGGCCACACCCCCTGTCACCAAGCCAGGTGGAACTGCGTTCCTGCTCAAATAAAAGCCCTGACTATTTTAATCATATCTGGTACCACCCAACATTTTTACTATTAAGAATATGGTTCAATAATAAATGAAGACATAACATGAACATATGAAGCTGCCTTATACTGAATCAGACCCTTGGTCCATCAAAGTCAGTATTGTCTTCTCAGACTGGCAGTGGCTCTCCAGGGTCTCAAGCTGAGGTTTTTCACACCTATTTGCCTGGACCCTTTTTTGGAGATGCCAGGGATTGAACCTGGGACCTTCTGCTTCCCAAGCAGATGCTCTACCACTGAGCCACAGCCCCATTCATGGCTCTCCAGGGTCTCAAGCTGAGGTTTTTCACACCTATTTGCCTGGACCCTTTTTTGGAGATGCCAGGGATTGAACCTGGGACCTTCTGCTTCCCAAGCAGATGCTCTGCCACTGAGCCACCGTCCCTCCCCTAGAGTTATTCAGAATTCAGAAAACTTACAATACTATGTTATGTGTTATTCAGAAACATGTCCGTGTTTGTGTTATTCAGAATTCTGATTTTCAAATTAAATATTGGGTTGGGGGTTTGTCTAGCATTTTTAGGAGTATGTTTCTGAATTTCTACATCTAAGTCAGGGGTGTTGAATTCATTTGGTAAGAGGGCGGGATCTGACATAAAGGAGACCTTGTCGGGCCAGGCCGTGTTGGGCTTTGCCATGTGTGTACCTATTTAAGATTAGGTAGCAGAGATACAAACTTTATAAAGGATACAGACAAACACAATTAAAGATTTAAAAAACAAACAAACCTTAAAACATTAGCACTTGTTGATCATAAAAGGGTGCGTTCTTTGTATTTCTCCCATGGGATCTAGGGAACTGGACAAAGGAAGCTCTGACTCTTTCCTTACTTCCCCCGGGGACTAGGATGGGGAGGAGCCTCAGCCAATAGAAAAAAAGAGGCTTGGCTCAGTAGCTCTGCTTTGTGATTGAGAGAGCCTGGCAAAGCAAACTCTCCCTCCCCCACTTTGTCCCTAATGGAGTAACCTCAGACAGTGGAGAAAATAGAGATTTTTCTCTGTAGCTCTTCTGCAGTTGAGCAAGCCTTGCAAAGCAAGCTGTAATGCAGAAGGAAGCAAGAGAGAGGGAGAAGGAAGCAGATAACAGTCAATTGCTTGGGGGCCTGATTCGGCCCCTGGGCTGCATGTTTGACACCCCTGATCTAAACTGTGGCCAATTTCTGAGCAGTAGTAATTAACTTAATGTGTCAGTCAACCATTCTTAATTTCACTGTCATGTAGTGACATTGTAGTGGAGGCAGATTGTATGGCACATATTGGTTCTACTGTTAAGTAAAAGAGTTGTCATTCTTTAAACTAGGAATGGAAGAGACATGGAAATTTTTGCTACAAGATTCTGAACAATAAAGTGTCCTTTGGAGCGCAGTGCAATCTCACTATAGAAAACAGGTATTGCATAGTATTGTAAGTTGTATGGATCGGATAGTTTCCTTGGTGTGCAAGAAACCAGTTTTCTTGGTGTGCAGCTCTTTTCAACATATGAATGTGGCTTCTTGTGGCGTGTAGTGTTTCTTATTCCCTTTCAGATGTTTCATGATTATGATAAAGATGAGAGCCAGTTTGGTGTAGTGGTTAAGTATGCGGACTCTTATCTGGGAGAATCGGGTTTGATTCCCCGCTCCTCCACTTGCAGTTGCCGGAATGGCCTTGGGTTAGTCATGGCTTTCGCATGAGTTGTCCTTGAAAGGGCAGCTGCTGTGAGAGCTCTCTCAGCCCCACCCATTTCACAGGGTGTCTGTTGTGGGGGAGGAAGATATAGAAGATTGTCAGCCACTCTGAGTCTCTGATTCAGAGAGAAGGGCAGGGTATAAATCTGCAGTCTTCTTCATAAAACATAATTGTCCCCTTATTTTCACACTCACTCTTACAGATTTGAGCAAGAATTCATAAATAGTTTGATTAGAAAGCATAGCAAAGTTGAAGAGAAATATTTCTGGACGGGCTTGCAGGGCCTCAACTCGTCGGGAGAGTACAGCTGGGGAAGTGCAGATGGAACTATTGAAAAGCTAACATATACAAACTGGGATAGCCTTCAGCCAGGTAAACACTCAAAATTGGTGAAGTATAAGTATTTATTTTATGAAACAGTCTTCCATTTCTGAAAATGTCAGATAAATACTGAAATCTTGGGAATCTGTGGTCAACATTCTAGAATTTTCTGGAGGATGTGTGGCGATGGCCAGTGGAAAACACCTTGGAAAGTGGAAAGTTCAGTCTTGCAGTACATTTAAAGCATACTCTATTTGCAAAAAATACACTGGGCCACCAAGGCCAACAGAAGTGCTGCCTAAAGAAAGCGACCCTTGCCCTCCAGGATGGCAGAGCGGATCAGGTCTTTCCTGCTATAAGGTACTATGTCATTCATTCTTGTGAAATGTTTTAATTGATCTAGTGTTAATGTGTTAAATACACATCGATGCAGACATGCGTGTATTCATAAATATGGGCTGTGTACAGACATGCTTGCAAATAAAACAGGTGGGTTTTTTTGCTATAGAGCGAATTCTACATCATCCTGTAATGTGAGGGGGTATGGCCTAATATGCAAATGAGTTCCCAGCAGGAACTCGTTTGCATATTAGGCCACACGCTCTGACGTCACCATTGTTTCACACAGGGCTTTTTTGTAGAAAAGGTTCCCAGCAGGAACTCATTTGCATATTAGACCACAACCCGGACGCCAAGCCAACTGGAACTGCGTTCCTTTGTGTTCCTGCTAACCCCCCCCTGTTTATTGGTATAACAGGACAACTCAACTTAACTTTTTATAAGGAAAAAATAATTTTAAAATATTGTTGCAGGGGGGGAAAGTGAAATTAGTCAATGAACAACCTTTTAAGAAGAAAAGATGTCAGCTGAGCCCGCTTTGATGGGGTAGGGCGGGATACAAATAAAATAAATAAATAAACATAATCCCAGATTTAATTTTAGTCAATCTTAGAGTGAGAAAGCAGAGACTTATTTTCAGGCTTAACTGAATTGCTGCAAAGTTCTGCATTAGTAATGCAAAAGAGGAATAGTACAGCAAGTTTATTCTGCAATTGTCTAGTGTTAATTAATATTTAAACAATAGTATTAAAATTGAATTCATGTTTTCCAAATCGACTTGGAATATATTAACAAAAAACCTCAAATCTAGTAAGTTTCAGGGAGAGGCAGTGCTACAGCTTGGGTTATAGTTGATTTTGCACACACAACAGTTTTCTCTCTCAAAGGGGAGGATAACACTATCATAATGGTGTGGAGAGCCAGTTTGGTGTAGTGGTTAAGTGTGCGGACTCTTATCTGGGAGAACCGGGTCTGATTCCCCACTCGTCCACTTGCACCTGCTAACATGGCCTTGGGTCAGCCATGACTCTGGCAGAGGTTGTCCTTGAAAGGGCAGCTGCTGTGAGAGCCCTCTCCAGCCCCACCCACCTCACAGGGTGTCTGTTGTGGGGGAGGAAGGGAAAGGAGATTGTAGGCTGCTCTGAAACTGTGTCCTTGAAAGGGCAGCTGCTGTGAGAGCCCTCTCCAGCCCCACCCACCTCACAGGGTGTCTGTTGTGGGGGAGGAAGGTAAAGGAGATTGTGAGCCGCTCTGAGACTCTTCGGAGTGGAGGGCGGGATATAAATCCAATATCAATAATGCTTGGGTTCATCTCCCTTAGAGGAAGGAAATTGATTGTGCTTCCTGATTCCTAGAAAAGAAGGAATCCGCTCATCAGTCTCCCCCTCCTTGCCTTCTCCCACGAGAGAGGTACCAAAGCCAGAAAGCTGCAGCAGGAAACTCATGTCCCAGGCAGAGTAGCATCTAGCCTCTCTCAGGGCAGAAAACATCAGTGGCTCAACAAATGTTCATACAGATTAACTCAGCAAGACCGGTGGGAGTGGCCAGGAAACATTCCAGTCCTTAGTTCAATATTTTGGTCTATCTTGTGTGGATCTCGTTACTCCTCAGTTAAAGCCAAGACACCCAGGTTCTTCTTGAGGCAACAAGTGAAGCAAGTGGGTGCTCTGATGTCCCCACTGCTTTCAAGTCTCCTATATGCCTCACCTCTGGTCCCTTTAATTTCAATGATTCTCAACAGAACAAGAGAAGGTAGAGTTGATATGCTTGGCTCCATATAGGAGACCATGGTTTTCCAGCTTGCTGAAGTCATCAGTTCAGTCCCCATGGGAAATTCCAATGTCACACACCATGTTAATCTAGGATCCCATTTCTCATCCAGATCCAGCCTGTCTTCTTCTGATATGATGGAGTTTGAGTTGCAACTACTGATTGCACAGGGTTTCTCTAATCAGGTCATTCAGACCATGACGGTGGTCTTGAAAAGTTCAGCTTCCAAAATTTACAATAGTTTTTAGAAGGCCTTTGTCAGATGGTGCAATGGGAAATGCCTGCAACCAGATGCCATAGATCTTCTTCAGTTATCTTGTCTACATGATGGGACTTCTCAAAGTCTAAGAGCAAGTACTCTGTCACCAGGTAGCTGCCTTGAGTGCTGTGTATCCATTAGTTTGTGATGTACTACTTCACAATCATCCAGCAGGGAAGAGATTTCCAATTGGAGTCACATTGTCTCAGTCTTCAACAGTCCACAGGCTTCCTTCTTAGAGACTTGGTGTACTTCAGGGTCTGAGTAACCCTTCTTTTGAGTGAGGGAGGTTTCCCTGAAGGTCCTTACCCTGAAGTTACATCTGCAAACAGGTCTCAGAGATGAGTACTCTTTTTATTAGAAAGAGTTTAAATATCTTCAATAAAGATATGGTGGTGCTGTGCATGGATCCCACCAAGATCAACATACTTTTTCCCCACTTCACAGAAGACCTCTGCCATTCTTCTGCCCCAAATCTCACCCTAGGGAGAACAGTTAGCATTTTCTGGACTTTTGCTGTGTTCTTCCCCTTTGTATCGGAAGGAATAAATCATTTTAGGAAGTCTGATTTCCTTTTTGCGGCTTATCCAGCAGTCAAGGGGAAAATATTTCCAAGGTTACACTGTGTAGGTGGCTGAAGGATTGCATCTCTCAAGCATATGAATCGGGGGGCTTTCAACCTCCAGAGGGGATCGTGGCTCATTCATGTCAAGCAGCATTTGACACAAAAGCAACTATTGCAGATGTGCAGTGCTGCTTTGATTGCACTTTTTGATTGCACTTTCTGTCTCTACAAGATGGAGTCTGAGGCAGCATTTGAACAAAGAGTCCTACAGCAAGTAGTTTAGTCTATTATCTTTGTGATTGGCAGTCATTCTTTCCCTCCCTGAATCAGATGAGCTTTGTAACATCCTAACCATATCAGTGTCCTCCTCTTCCTCAAGAGAGATCAGAACATTGGACTTTTGTGAAGGTTCCTTCTTCTAAAGAACGAGGAGAACACTGTGGACCTACCCTAGTTGGAAGGTCACTTTTACACGTTATGCTTCTCTAAAGGTGACTGACTGCCAGTCTCCTTGTTTGTTGTTTTTGCTCTGTTTTTACAGTGTATCATTACCTGAATGGTTTGTTTCAGAGGGTTCTGTAGACCTTGTTTATCTGTCTGTTTGGTACACATTACAAACTTTGGTCAGCCATGGAAGTCTCCAGACTGATGAATAGGCTCCTCTTCCCATTGGAGATGGAAAGTGTAATCAAGTTTCCTGCCTCCAGTTATTGTGGGAAGAGAAACCCAGTCATATCAAGAGTATCTTAGAGCGGTTCCTCAGTGGAGCAGGCTTTCTCAGGAGGTGGTGGGCTCTCCTTTGGAAGTTTTTAAACGGAGGCTAGATGGCCAACAGAGGCTAGATGGCTAAATCAGCAATGCTGATTCTGTGAACTTAGGCACATCATGAGAAGGAGGGCAGGAAGGGTTGCATCAGTGCTTAGTTCTTACGGCCTTTTCTTACGTGCTCAGGGAATGCTGTTCACCACTTTGGGGTCTGGCAGCAATTTTTCTCCAGGCCAGTTTTCCTGGAGGTGTTTTTTGCCATCTTCTAGGCATGGAGCAGGTGTCACTGGGGATGTGTGTGGCGGGGAGGTATTTGTAAGTTTCCTGCATTGTGCAGGGGGTTGGACTAGATGGCCCTGAGGATTCCTTCCTGTGATTTTCCTTGCCATAGAAAAGAAGGAACCTGCACGGTAAATCCAGTATTCTGTTATAAAATACTAAATCCACTATGCTGCTGCGTGAAATCAAAAAGAAAAACCTCTTGTACAGTATCAGAAAGACAAGTAGAGCAATGCCTTAAAGATTTGAGTATATATGAATCATTGAACTGATCCAGCAGTGGTGGCCTTATGCTTTTGCTGGGTAGTAGAATATTTTGCCCTGGAATATTTTAAGCATGGAGCAATTAACCCCCTTTTGAGTAAAATAATTTTAAAATGGCTCCTACTGAACAGCCAGCAGATAATGAGATTACATTAAGGTGTGTCTTCCAAGACAGAGATTCCTGAAATTCAATGCCAAGATATTGAAAAAAGAGCATTGTTTTAACAACTGGGCACTCATAAACCATCTATACTTAATTCCTCTATTACCAAAAATTGCAATTTAGTTTTATAAAGTCTTAGTTTCTCTCTTTAACAATAAGCCGGTTTTGACAGCATCCTTCTAAGTCCCATCTCAGCAGAAGACATAATTGCCATATCATCCGTGTATAACAACACTGAGAATTTATACTCCCAGAGGGAAGGAGGGAAGAAGTTCTGTGACTCCATAGCTTAAACAATACAATTGGCAAAAAATGAGTAAAAAGAGGGCCAATAAGCAACTGTGTTTGGTAGTATAGGAAAACTAGTACTGTGCACAGCACCGCTCTGGTGAGGGGGGAGAGGAAATTGGCTTTGTGACTGACACAAAGGCCAACCCCTCGAAATAATGATGACGATTCCATAAATGGGCTTCAAAACTGCCAGCGCTATCTGTACACACGCCTATAGATACATACATATGCATGTTCTGGATCAAAGCAATAAAAGACTTTTAAAAATATATTAATACTGATGTTCTTGAGCTAATTTTGGTTTGAAGTTGTTATTCCTGAAAATGCTGAGAATTCTCTCATGTACTTACTTTTTTTTCCAGGCAAAAAGTCAAGTTACATTGTGTGACTTGAGCATATGATGCTGTTATCCAATCAGATTTTTTACCAGGGATTGACTTTATTAGACTTTGTTATCAGAGTAAAAATACATGTTTGCTGTCATTTAAGGTCAGCTTTTTGTTTGTGAAAATGATAATTTTTGACATATGAATATAGAATGAGCAGATTGAAATGGACTTGCATTATTAGCCAACCAGGTTCTTTGAAGTAAAGTAGAGCTTCAGCACAAAAATGAAAAATTGATGAAGAGCTGAATTGTTCTTTTTAATTTTCTTATTAAGTTATTCCATAAGGAAAGAGTGCTGAGAACCAGAACCTGGGAAGAAGCAGAAAGGTTCTGTGAGGCTATTGGTGGACATCTTCCTAGTTTTAGCCAGCAGAAAGAAACAATGGACTTCCATAATATAATGAGAACTATCATCAGGTAATAGCTTTGCATTGCAAGAATTCTCAACCTGATTCTGTCTAAAATCTATCTTCATTGTTGACATAAACATCACAGCTTTATTGGGTTGGATGAAAGACTGATTTAAAAAAAAAAATAGAACGCCAAAAGAGCAATCCTCAGAATCTTACTCCAGTCTGTTCAATGTGGCTTACTTCCAGGAAAGTGTACTTAGGATTGCACTGAAATTGTATTATACATTTCAACTTGAATAAAAGATTTTAGCATGCCAGTACTCTTGCTTCAGCTTGGATCCAGCAGTGGATTTCCACAAATGGAAAGGGAGAGCTATTTTTGCTGATTCCCCCACCTGCCACAGTCTTCCCACTCTCACCTCATGCTGTCCCTGCACCCAGAAGCAGTATTTGAGGTGGGAGTCTGCAGGTGGATGTCTCCTGACTCAAATCCTTTCTTCAATAGAAATTGCTGGTGGATCCAGATGTTTGTCTCTCAAGAGAGAGAAGATTGTGTCCTGGGCAAATTCCCTTGTGTGGCAAAGAGCAGATTGTGATATTTTAATTTTTTTAATATTTAAGTTAATGTTCTTTAAATCTACAGAAAATACAACACAAGGAGTACTTCAGACAGTTATCAATCGCTAAAAATTTCTTTTCTTTCTTTTTTTAGTCTTGACTTCAGTGATGAATCATTATGCTTAAATACTGTTTTCAGGCCTTTTGCAGTTCTGAGTTCTACTTAACACTGCATAACAATTTCTATATGACTAGGGAGCTTTGGACATGTTTCTTAACATGCAACCCCTTGCAGTTACTGTCATACTTAGTCGACTTTTTTCAGCCTGAAATAACTGTCCTATTGATTGGTCTTCACAGGATTGTACTACTAGCGTGCATTCAGACTTTACAATAAACCAGAGGCTGATCAAATCCTGTTTTGTTATGACTTCTGAAAGCAAACTGTTCCAACAAATTGAGATTACTTGACTGGTACAAAACCTAGATTTGAAACTGTGGTCTGTTGCTGGTTTGTTATCTGCTGCTTGTATTGGTGCTTTGTTGTGATGTGTGCGTTCGCAAACCATAATAAATTGAGGACTGATCCTTGTGGCTGGCTGACTGCAGAGGCAATAGGATACAGCAAGGGCGGCCAAACTTGCTTAGCATAAGAGCCACATAGAATGTTAGCTGTTTGAGAGCTGCAAAACAGGAAGAAAGGGAGGCAAATAGATGGGGCAGGGAGAGGTAGAAATAAATCAACTTTAACATTAATTGCATTTTCCAAGCCAGCCTGTGGGGGCTTTGAGAGCCACACAATATGTGTGAAAGAGCCTCATGTGGCTTCTGAGCCACAGTTTGGCCATGCCTGTGATACAGGAGATGTTCTCCATGCTAAGAGGTGGGTAGGAGACAGAAGCAGACAAACAGAGGTTTATGCAGGGTTGTTACTTATGGCTGGGAGGCTAACTAGAGTTTAAACACAGAAGGGTTTATTGTGATGTCTCAACGCTGTGTTTACCATTCCGTCATGCCATAGGCTGACCCACTTTTAAATCTGAGAGGACTTTCAAAATCAGTTCATGTTCAAAGGGAAAAAAATCTGGGTATACTCAAGCTTTTGTCTATGCCTAAAAGTAATGTTTTGGAACTTGCCCTATATTAACATGTTTAATAATAATAATTGTTATTCAGTCTCTGTGGTCAGTGAAATCCCTGTTTCCTTACCATGTGTACAGCTTGAATATATGTACCAGTCTCTAGCTTTACATTTGATGATCCCGGTAAAAGGATGAAGCTTTTATGTGACTGAAATGTTGTGTTCTTTTCAGTGATGACCGATGGGTCTGGGTTGGGCTAAATAAGAGGAATCCAGAATATCTGGGATCATGGCAGTGGAGTGACAATAAGCCTGTAAGTTAAACTGATTACCAAAACAAACACAAAAAAAACCCCACTGTATTCATGCTGGGGAAATTGGACAACTTTTTAAAAATCTGGTTTGCATATAGAATGCATAAACAAGATACAGTGAGCTAATCATTTTAAAGAATGAACTTCTGATATATATATATAAACCCAAGTATATTGGCACTTTGCCTCTCCTCGATACGCTGTGGTGTGCATTCCATCAGCCAGTGGCCCATCAACTGCCACTCAAGTTCAATTGCATTCCATTGGTTGAGTCCACTCCTCTCTCTTGCCCACTATCACCTACCTCACAATGGGCCTTATTCCTAGTCTAAACATATTTTGCCACTGAGTTTTAAAATCTCTGAATGGTTGCCATTTTATTTGGCTGGTATCCAGTTACTAGCATACAATTAAGCATTTGTTTTGACCTGTCTAGAATTAATCTCCACAGACCAGCCATTTGTTACATGTGAAGGGGCTGCCATTATCAAATGTGGAACTTCTCCATCTGCAAGTGGTGGTAATGGTGGAATGTGCTGTCAAGTCGTATTTGATTTATGGCAACCTCTCTGTTCATCAAAGCTAGAGCTGAATAGGGGTGATTTGCCATTGCCAGCCTCTGTGTAGCAACGCTGGACTTCCTTGGTGGTCTTCCATCCAGGTATTAACCAAGGCCAACCTTGCTTAGCTCCCAAGATATGGCAAGATTGGGATAGCCTGGGCCATCCAGGTCAGGACTACTTTGCCGTTTATTAGTACTGCCCTAATAATTTCTGTAGAGAAACTGTTGTCATATGAAATGACTATTGCACTTGCAATCATATTTTCTTCTGTGAAGGAATACATCAATACAGGATTTCAAAAGATGATGCAACACACTGGGTTATTGAATGCAGTGTTTTTTTCAGATTTTTACCTTATATCTTGAGGCTGCTGTCTACTGCATCAATTGCTGTTACAACTGCTACTTAGTAGATATAAATCGCAACTCAATAATAATTTCTGCCTCTGCCTCCCCATTTCCTTCTTTAGGTATCTACTGTTGTTATACCCCGTGAGTTTCAAGAAGATGACTATGACGTTAGAGACTGTGCTGCCTTCAAGGTGCATAAGTAACATTTTTACTAACTGCTTCTGAAATAGATTTACAATATATGGAAATACTTTCTGATGTGTTTTAAAAAAATAATTCAAGAGATTATGTTTAAATTTAGAACAAGTGAATCAGTCAGTAGTGTTGATATGATACAACGTTAGAAATTGCTAGCTTATTAAAAAATTACCAGTGAATTCTTAGCTGGCAGTAGTGATTACAGAATCATATTGCATTTCATGGCTATATTCCATACAATAAGTTGCATTTGATGGCCACTTCAAAAGCGACCACATGCCAAAACTTTATTATAGAGGGCAATAATTCAGGGTTTTTTGTTGTTGTTTTGTTTTCTGCTGTCAAGTCATATCCTGCTTAGCTTCCAGGATCTTATGAGATTGGGCTAGACTGGACCTTCCTGGTCTGTAGGTATGCCCTAATGTATCATTTGGCTCTTTAGGTTGTAATTCTATACTTAGGAGCTCCATGGGATTCCTTCTGAGTAAAGATGCATTGGATCCAGGATCTGATGAGATTGGGCTAGACTGGACCTTCCTGGTCTGTAGGTATGCCCTAATGTATCATTTGGCTCTTTAGGTTGTAATTATATACTTTTGAGCTCCATGGGATTCCTTCTGAGTAAAGATGCATTGGATCCAGCTGTGCGTTTTGTTTCTCTAATATATAACCCAGGAAGCAGCTGTATTTCTTACCCATTAAAAGTTTACTATTTTTTTTTTTTAAAAAAAGGGGAATAAGAAAGTACCTACTGTGTACTAACTCTTGACTGAATGCAGGAACTGGTGTTGAACACAATTATGTATTTTTTGTAATTTTCTTTTTATCTGCGCAGTCTCTTAGAGCAAGACGGAGACCATACTGGCCCCCTTATCTTTTTGAAGATAGAGAATATTTCTATTTAAAACCTTTCCGTTGTGACGCTAAACTGGAATGGGTCTGCCAGATTACTAAAGGTAAAATTGGCACTAGTGTTTACTTATATGATGTTTTGGTTCTCACTTCGTTCAAGTTTTTTTTTAATTTACTATGCCAGCATCAACTGCTGATCAAATCAATCTTTGAATTTTATGACATATGTGGTGTGAATTCCATGTTAGAACTTCATTCTAGGTTGTGTATATACCTAATTCATCATGCGTCTGCAGGAGAAAAGGATCTTATGCCTTCCCAAGCACCATTTTCCTGACCAGAAGACACCTTGGGAAGCCCCTATTCACTCTGTTGAAAATATTTACTTTTGGCTAAGTGTGGCAGATAGTATGCCCGCTCCAGAGCCATTTTAGGTTGAGAAAAGAGTGGGAGCAGAGGCTTAATCCCACCTCCGCAGATTCTTTATCTAAATGGGGGCCCCTCATTCCAAGCATGAGATCCCCTGAAATTCCAAGCATTTTTGTGCATATAATACTTGTGCTGCCATTGTCATGTATAAGAATAAAGAAGTATCTTTTTCAATTACATTCTTATTTAAATTGCAGTTGTAATTACATTTAGAAGCTGTCTGTGATATGATTGTATTGCTTGGACGGCTTTTGTCACAAAAATAAAATCAAACTCTATGTTTAATTATTCTTTTGAAAACTCCTCTCCCCCTACCCCCCAAATTTTCTGTGTCATTTGAAAGATAACTTGGTTCAGTATGGTCAATGTATCTTATTATCTTTATCCTTCCCTCTGTTATGAACAGGCTCTAAGATAAACTATCCAGAGTGGTACAAGCCAGGTAAGTTTCTATTTATAGCTTGCCTTCCTCACTGAGACTTAAGGTGAATTACATGGTTTAAAATACAGTCCACTAGCCTAAAGCAGGGGTGTCAAACATACGGCCCGCGGCCAGATTACGCCCGCAAAGGGCTCGAATCAAGTCCTCCAGCAACTGGCTGTCATCTGCTTCATTTTCCCTTGCCTGCTTTTTCTGGTCACCATTTTGTGTTTCTCCCCAGATAAGCCAGAGCAGCAAAGCAGCATTTCCCTCTTCCCCACCCTTTTCCCAAAGGGAGGAGGAGGGAGGGCAGCCTCAGCCAATGAGGGAGCTTGGCTCTATAGCTCTGCTGGTTGATTAAGTTTGCCAGGCTCAATTAATTACTCTGCAGAGCTACTGAGACAAGCCTCTGTTCCTTCTAATGAATGGCTGAGGCTCCTCCCCCTCCTGCTGCCCTGGAGAAGGAAAGAAAGAACCAGAGCTTCCTTAGCCCAGTCCCCACCATCAGGAGAGCTACAAAGAGGGCTTTTAAGACTAGCAATGTTTTAGTGAAGGTATGAGCTTTTTGCCTTGCTACAGAGAGAGAGATAGAGAGTTTTGTTGGGCTTGTAACTGGGTTTCCCTCCTCTTTTTCACTGTACTCATGCCCTCCAGTCTTTCTCAATAGGAAAGCATGTGAACTATTTAGAAGAGAAATATCAGCATTAGGTTGAGAGTGTGTTCCACCCCAGGTTTACCGAGCAAATTTTCCTTATTTTTTCTTTCACATTTTCCTTTGATTCGGGGTCTTGAATTTAGACTTCCCAGATAGTAGACTGACACCGACCACTGTACATGGCTGTCTCTCTGTTCTTGTAGTTGTTTTTTGGGGGGAAGTTGTATTTTTTTTTTTAGTTGTAGTCATTTTTCTGGGGAAAATTATAGTTTTGTTGACAAGCACGGAGCCCTCAGTCTGTGCCATGGTGCCTTCACATGTTCTTGACTAGTACTTGAAGCAACTTCTGTACAAAAGCTCACAGTGCCCAGCTGCTTCATGTTCCTCTGGGTCTTAGGCTCAAAGCATTGACCAAGAGATGTCTGTAACGAACGTCAATGAATCAAAAGTAGGTTTGCAACTTACAGATGTGCACACCTGAACAGCACATATTCAAGACTGGTACCACACAGAAATCGTCTGCAGTTTTTGACGCAGTAATTCATAGCAAGAGGTGACATTTAGCAGAGGCTGTAAAACAAAATATTGCAAGCAGGCTAATATTTTAAGCACGTTTTATTTTAAGCAAAAAAAAAATCTTTAATTGTGTGTCTGTGCCCTGTATAAAGTTTATATGTCTGCTACCTGGCATTACATTTTATGATACACATGGCTCGGCCCGACAAGGTCTCATTTATGTCAAATCTGGCCCTCATGAGTTCGACATCCCTGGCCTAAAACATCTAATAACATTCTGCCAACTGTAACCTTAAATCAGAATTGGGACCACACACCACTGTGATCATTTGCAAGTGGAGGGAAAAACTGTTGGCTTATCTTGGCTACACTTTACCATTGGCCTTTCAGATGGACAGAGATGGTACTGCAGCTTTCAGCTCCCAGTGTGGATCAGGTTATGTGGTGGGCCAGGAAGAGCCCATCTGACTTTTTGCTGCTGCTTGATTCTGGTCAGCTTAGCAGAAAACAAGCCAGATTTGTTCATGCTCTTTTGCTTTATTCATCATGAAAATACCACCAGAAGGAAGGCAATAAACCTAAAACCACAACATGCCAAATAGTGAACCAAACAGTTTGGGGAACAGATAGATAGTTTGAAAAGCAAAAACATAATACTAATAAAACGATTGTAATAAATCCACCACAACTGTTAATACAAGGATCATAAGATTGTATCACTGGTCACCAAAGCCAGCTAAACTTCAAAATAATCTTATAAAGCTTTGGGACAATACTTGGATGTCCTGTTTTGAAATCCTGGGTTGGAGAGAAGAACTTAGGTCATATTTTGTGGTTCATGTACTCCAAATATGGGTTACTGTGAAGTCTTTCATTAAATGACCATTAAAAAGCAGGGAGGAGAGAGTGAGTTTAGAAAAATGGTATCTGAGAGGGGTCATCATAACCAGTACTCCCTCTAAGCTGTGAAGGCTTGTGAACAGAAATTCTTCTTTGTGACCTACTGGCATTAAAGTTGTGATCTACTGCATAGATTAGTCTGCTCTGGGGCCATTTTTCCTGAGCTAAGACAAAAATGTGTGATCAGGAAGCTAAAAAACTGAGCTAGCTAGTCAGCTAGTCAGCTTAGAGGGAACACTGGTCATAACTAAAGTTTATATAGTTATGCTGAGTAGAGAAAGTGGATAGAGGAGAACTCAGTGAAGCTGATGGGCAGTAGATTCAAGACTGGCAAAAGACAATACTTCTTTGCTCAACATGTATTTTGTGAAATTCCCTGCCAATGGATGTAATGTTGATTCAATGAAGGTCTTGAGTTTTGTCCTTGGGGACACATATATGAAAACCTGGCATACTACTTTACCATTCAGTGTTTTTTTCCAAAATGTATTTTTTTTATTTTAATATAAATCTATGTTCTCCTCCAAAAGGAACCTAAATTGTGCAGTTCTGCTAATTGCAAGAACAAGTCTCAACGAAGTATTTGAGTCTGTGTGTTCCCAATCCCCCACACCCTATTTTTTTTGTTCCATGGCACTGAAGACTTCCAGGTTCAGAACGAACCACACCTGGTTATGAAGTCAGAATTAGGTGAAATGGAACTCTGGTTTGTTCTCTTGCATGGAAACTAGGATGACCATAAAATAATGGTATAAAGTCTTCCTCTGTGTTGGAGGTGATCAGGTATACTAAATAAATGTTCTTAGACTGTTGAGCTTAAATGGTTTATCTCTGTATTTGTAAATATGTATGGTTCTGTTTCCTTGTAGATGAAGATGGAATTCATGGACTTCCACTGGTTATTGATGGGTCTGAATTCTGGTTTGTGCCAAATAAGAACCTGAGCTATCAAGAAGCTGCTCTCTACTGTTCTAATAATGGAAGTGATTTGGCTTCTCTGACCTCATTCACAGAACTAACTGGGGTTCTACACAGACTGGAAAATGTAATTTATTATATTGTATCTTTTACTGTGAGAAATACCTGTGCAAAAAACATTAATGCCTTCTCCCTTAATATTATAAACTCATTAGTAAAGCATCTGGGAAGCGTAGTGCTTATATTAGAGCACAGACAGAGAAAATGGAAGAAAGTATCGCCTTTAATCTGTCCTTCAGGTTTTTTTATTTTTAGTATGAGAAGGGACAGAATAAGAACAGAGGGTATAGCATATACCTAACTCACATTGATTAACGTTCAGTTCAAACCATTAATTTGTTTGTTGTAACAGCAGATCCTTGAGTCTGTGTGCTGTCATCCCTCTGTGTGTGTGTGTGTGTGTGTAAAGTGCCACCAAATCTAGGGGTATGAAAAATACTTTGTCGGAATTTGGGGGGGGGGGGGGTATTTGTTCAGCTGAATGCAGATTAGACAATCTGATTTGGCTGCTGATATAGCTGGCCCGAATAAAAGCTGATATTGTTTGGCTTTTATTCGGGCCAGCTATATTACCAAGTTGTGCAACTGCTCCTGTGAGGGCATGGCTTGGTGAAGGCATTCCTTTCATTTGTGGAGGCATGCTGCCAAGGCAGTGTGACTCTGGAGAGTGAAAGGAAAGCATTTAAAAATGACTTCCCTTTACTTGCAGAGTCATGCCACACCTTTTTCTCCTATCCTCCAGACACTTCATGAGTTCCCCTCCTCAATGGGACACCCTGGTAGTCCAGGATCTAAAGAAAACCTGTAGGGTGCCATCTGCATTTTATGAATTTTTATAATTTTAACTTAATTTGTTTTTGTTTTTTTATAAATGTTAGGTATTTTTAATCATGTACATCGCCCAGAACCTGGCATGATCAATTAAAAATAACAACAACAATAATTTGTAAATTCCTTCCTGGCACAAGTCAGCAAATGAAGGGAAGGCAAGTTTTACAAAATGTTTGTCACTTGAAAAAGAAGCGCTACTTAAAAGTTTTCACAAATATAGTGATGCATATGCAGTGCACACTTGAGCTAATGTAATGTAATGTGAAAATTATTACTTTTGTAATAGTGATTTAGTAAAAGTTATGAGCAATTTTTTTTGCTAATCAAGAAAAGCTAAATACTACAAATACGTTACGTAACATAAGCTCCTATGATGGAAAGATCGTATGGTGCTAAAGGCCTAAAATATAGGTAGTAACAGATTGTTATTTTAAATACATGGAAATATGCATCTTGTTTGACAGGATGCAGACTAAATTCTCTCTTTTGTATGATCTTAGCCAGTAACTTAGAGGCCAAGTTTGTGTGTGTTTTGTTGATCTCTGCACAACACTATCTCTGAATGGTATTCAATAATACCTGAAAGTATTTTCTAGAGATTGCCAAGGCATGTGTGTGGTTACTAGGAAATGAATCTAAACAAGGGTTGTCTGGTAGAGTAGGTGGAAAGAATTCTTTGCCTCTTGCAGTGCCTTCAGTTGCTCGAGCAATTCCTTTAATTCTCATAAGCACGTGTGACCCTCATGGCCAAAGGTGTCCCTTACGCACAGGTGGAGGAGGAGGGTCTGATGACAGGGAAGGACAGGGGTGGAGAGGGCAAGGCATGTCACCCTGAGGCAGGTGTTGCAGCTGCTAGTGGCCCAGACAAAGGGGGGTGGGGTCTGGTTCCTTGGTTGGGCCTTGGGCATGAAGTCCACAGGTGGTGTAGGCCATCCTTCCCACCATCATCCATGGGGGTGATGTTTGAGCAGAAGCAGCTAGGGAGCACACACATTGGGTGTGTGGCAGAAAGCCTTCTCCAGGGGCCAGCAATGAGTAGAGTGGTTGGCAGCATCTGTGATGGCAGCTCCAGGGCACCTGGAAGGGTTTCTTGCCATCACAAGAGATGTCAGTGAGGGACAGGGGCACACCGAGAGGCTGCTGGGGAATGTGTCAAAGGCCTTCTGTGCCCGCGCAGCCCTCCACATCACCAGCACCCCCGCCTGCTTGTACTCTAAGAAGAAGATACTGGATTTATATCCCACCCATCACTCTGAATCTCAGAGTGGCTCACAGTTTCCTTTATTTTCCTCCTGCACAACAGACACACTGTGAGGTAGGTGGGGCTGAGAGAGCTCTCACAGAAGCTGCCCTTTCAAGGACAGCACTAAGAGCTATGGTTGACCCAAGGCCATTTCAGCAGCTGCAGGTGGAGGAGTGGGGAATCAAACCCGGTTGTCCCAGATAGGAGTCTGCACACTTAACCACTACACCAAACTGGCTCTAGTGGTGATGCCACAGGGATGCCCTTGACAGTGTGGGCACCCTGCTGGACAGCACATCCACCGGTGAGCAGAGGGCACCCGCAAATCCATGCTGTTGCAACTATGGACCACCCTCTTTGTTGTGGCCCTCAGAATCCATTTGCTCTCTGTGTTTGATGCAACAGCTTAGGTGCCTGTTGGGTGGATGGGTGTCCAGGGCTTCTGATGGGAGCTGGTCTCTTTAAGGGAGGATGGCCTACTGTCAGGCGCATGACTCCTCTGGCTGGTTCCTCCCCTTGCCTGTGACAGATGCTTGGCTTGACCCCCTCAGCACATAACCTCTGATTGGTCCTGTGTGCCCTGTCTGTCACATTGCTTATACCTAGCAACACCACATGAAATGCTGCAACAGAAATTTCATGCATTCTACCACAGCAGTGCCTGGCAAAAAAGTAAACTCACTTTTTTCTCCTGCAGCCAGCCACTGTATAATTTTCTCCTTAAGGAGACTTGGCAGTGCCACAGTTGTGCCGCAGCTGGCCGCAGGAGCACAGACGTACCACAGGATTGCTGTCCATGTGACCAAAAGAGGCCACATCTCACTGATAATGTTTTTTTGTATCAAAGAATGCAAGTTGTTTGCATTCCCCAATATGATCCAGGTCAAAGTTCCTCCGAAGGCTGTACATTTCAATTAACTCTGCTGTATAAAAAAATTCAGTATTATTGATTTCCATATATTATGCTGCTACAAACCTCATATTGATTTTTATTGAATAAAACAGTGGGAATTGTATCAGGATTGAGCTTGAAGGCCAGAATTTCTTGTACATTAGAACTGGAAACAATTCTCTCATCCCTTTTCACATGCTACGAACAGATATAAACGTTCCACTTTGCAATTTAATTAGATCCGCACTCTTATCAGAAAAATCTTTTTTCTTAATGCAAAAAAGATGACACACCTTTTGGAAAAAATTTTTGTTCAACTTTCTATTATAATTAAGAACCTTTTTCCAACCCTTGGTCTGTGATGGAGGCTGTTACACTGATGTTTAATAAGTTATCCAGTAGCACCTTTAAGACCCAACAGAACGTAAGCTTCCGTGTGCACGCACACTTCTTCAGACAAGGGATGAGGTACAGTGAGCAGAGCTACATATAGCTGGTGAGCAGTGCTTTAGAATTCTAAACCACAAAAGTTTACATTCTGAATAAAACTTTGTTGGTCTTAAAGGTACTACTGGGCTCTTACTTTGTTCCGTTGCTTCAGACTGCCCACCTGGTTCTATCTTAATAAGTTATCCATTTGCTTTTGCAGTTATCAGATACGAGGCAGCACTGGTGGCTGAAGTCTGTGGCTCCTGCAAGTCGCTTCCATTCATGGTATGTAAAACCAATCAAAGTAAATGCGATGCTAAATAGTGGGGGGGGCGGGGTTTAACACAGCATAAAACGCATGAAGCCAAATGCCCTTTAACTGTCAGGATCAATTTATTCAACCGCTAAGAAACGGCTGCTTTTAACACAGCCTTACGGAATCCAATCCATCTATTCAAAGCAGCTTACATTGTGGGACCTCCAATCGACAACGTGTCACGGCACGCACTAGAATGATTAAAGGGCTGGAACACTTTCCCTATGAAGAAAGGTTGAAACGCTTGGGGCTCTTTAGCTTGGAGAAACGTCGACTGCGGGGTGACATGATAGAGGTTTACAAGGTAATGCATGGGATGGAGAAAGCAGAGAAAGAAGTACTTTTCTCCCTTTCTCACAATACAAGAACTCGTGGGCATTCGATGAAATTGCTGAGCAGACAGGTTAAAACGGATAAAAGGAAGTACTTCTTCACCCAAAGGGTGATTAACATGTGGAATTCACTGCCACAGGAGGTGGTGGCAGCCACAAGCATAGCCACCTTCAAGAGGGGTTTAGATAAAAATATGGAGCAGAGGTCCATCAGTGGCTATTAGCCACAGTGTGTGTGTGTGTGTGTGTATGTGTATATATATATAAAATTTTTGCCACTGTGTGACACAGAATGTTGGACTGGATGGGCCATTGGCCTGATCTAAAATGGCTTCTCTTATGTTCTTACACTCTCTCATGTATGCTTGTTGATAGCAAAGGGGAAACGATCACGTTTTATATTTCCTCCAAGGAGTTCAGGGCAGCATACATAGAGTTGTTTCATATTATTATTATTGAAACTGCCTAAAGCAGGGGTGTCATGAGGGACGGATCTGACATAAATGAGACCTTGTCAGGCTGGGCCGTGTGTGTCATAAAATGAAATGCCAGGTAGCAGAGACATAAACTTTATAAAGGACACAGGCAAACACAAAAAGTTTTTTAAAAATAACTTCAAGACATGTTTAAAAGCTTAACACTCTTGCAGTATTTTATTTAACAGTCTCTGATAATTGACGGAAGCAAGAGAGAGGGAGAAGGAAGCAAACTTGCTCACAGGCCTGATAGAAGCCCTCCGTGGGCCTGATTCGGCCCTCAGGCTACATGTTTGACACCTCTGGCCTAAAGAGACAAAGAAGTAACCAAGGAATTGGGCTTGAATGTGGGAAATATATGTTCAAATACATTATCAGCTTTTGGGGTAGCCTTAACTAGATGATATGCTGAAAGTACCGCGGTAGGAGATTCCATTGTTGCTTATCAGGTTTACAGGGACCTGCTTTGGATTAGGACCCTGCACAAGGCAAGGATCTAAAACGACAGGAAGAGTGTGGGCACTCTTTGCTCTTTTACGAAAATCTGCATGAAACGACTGTGTCGTAATGGAACAAACAGGAACCATTGAAGCCATTTTAGATCCAGAAAATGTTGCAAGTAGAAGACTTGCACCATGGTCCCAGTTTGAATTGGGCCTAGTGCGCCTTATAATGTTTTAAAAATACAGTAGCATCTGACATAAAACTCCCACATATCGACGAGTTAGGCCCTGAATCTCAAAATAAACTACACTTCCAATTTTTTGTTGGACTGCAGTATCACTCTTGAATTGCTCAGATGAAGAGCTGGATGCAGCCAAAAGACGGAAGCAGAAATGTTAGCATGAAAATAGTCTGCCAAAAAGCTAGATCGCAGGCTTCATTCCACTGCTGGTACAGAAGGATTCTCGTTGGGTGAAGAACGGATAGCACATGTAAGCTCAGCTAGTGACAAGCTAGATACAGAAATGAAAAGTATATTCATGAGGGCAAAGCAATGGATATGCATTTCTGTATCAAACATAGATAATGGATTAGTTCTCATGCGGAATCTCTGCTGACAGTTTGCCAAAGCAGGGTTTTTTGCTGCAGCCCCAAACAATTTTTTTCAGTTATGCTGCTGTGGTAGAGAACCCTCAGATAGTATGAAAGAGGAGTCAGAGGTCTAGTGCAGGAAGGGAAGCTTGGTAAAAATCACTGTCATCCTTCTTCAGTGGAAATTTTCTTCTGGATCCAACTCAATTCAAAGCCAGCAGAGTACTAGTTCCAAAGAGGTTTGCTGTTGCAGTAAAACTTCTATAACTTTTACACTACTTCAAACATTTATTGTTGAGTAATCTTTCATGAAATGGAGCCCACAATCATTTGACGAAATGGCCTCTAATTCCTGAAAGTTTATGCCACAATAAAAATCAAATCAAATGCATAAATGCAACCAAAAAGAAAAGGATTAGTCTTTGCTCCTTTGAGAGTTTCTTAGCGTTGTATAACTTGTCTTGCTGTGTTGTGCATGTGGCCTTGAAGGATGCTTGAGGACAGGAAAATTTGAAAATGAATGAAATTCAGGATTCTAGACTTATCATAAGCTTAATGTTGGTTGGTTTTTGGTTTGTGTTTATCAGTGCACTGAGAAATAATGGTAGCTGCAGAGACAGAGATGCCATTATCTATTCTCTTCACACTGTCAACAAACCGCCTTTACAATAGATAAAAGCTATAGAAGACTGGGTATATAGTTTCTTTTCTTACATCAGTAGCTCAGTGTGAAGGTCTGGAACAAAATGGGAATAAAAGTGCCTATACTTTGTTTTTCTGTTTTTTATATCCTTTCCAACAGCTGTTTGAATTCTTGTGTTGTAGACTGCCTTTTCTGAGGCAATATGTGTTAGATGTTTTATTCCTTCATTATGCCTAGGTTTCCAGTATATACAGATTTTCATGACCGACATGTCACGGATTGTTGGCATATTTCATATCATACGTGGTACAAAGGTAAGATAGTTCTGCTATATCTAAAAATGCTAAACAAAATTTCTTACAATTCTTAGATTTTTATCTTGCAATCCTTAGAATTTTTTTTATCTGAGAAGAGCTCTTTAAAATAAAGGAATATGCAAATACTTTCAAACTTTATTTTTTTATTTTATGAAAGTGGAGTACTGCTTCAGATGTCAGATGACAACAATTGGGATGGAAATGGTATTCGTTAGCGTTTGGGAATGTTAGAGCATCAGCAGGGATGTGCAATCTGTAGATACAAGCACAGGGCACAGTAAGAAAATAGGCCCACAATTGCTGTGCATTTTCAGTTGGAAATAAATGTGAACTACTTTCATCTAACTGCATAGAAAGACTGAGTACATTCCTTGCTAAAAGCAACTTGCATTTTCTACTGCAGTAACCCAAAAATCCTGTGCCAGGAAAAACTGAATTATGACTTGCACAAAGTGTGCAAATTAAAGATTAATATGCATATAGTGCTTTAAAGGTAAAGGTAGTCCACTGTGCAAGCACCAGTGTTTTCTGACTCTGGGGTGACATGGCATCACAACGTTTTCATGGCAGACTTTTTTTATGGTGTGGTTTGCCATTGCCTTCCCCAGTCATCTACACTTTACCCCCAGCGAACTGGGTACTCATTTTACCGACCTCAGAAAGATGGAAGGCTGGGTCAACCTTGAACCAGCTACCTGAACCCAGCTTCTGCCAGAATCAAACTTGGACTGCGGTATTGCAGCTTACCACTCTGCACCACGGGGCTTCTTACATTTGTAAAAATCTCCAAGTCAAGGGGTAAAGCAAGGAACTATATAATGAATCCAAAGACTGCCCCCTCATTACTGACGGCCCTACTGTGAGTGCCTTTTTCTCTTCAAATGTTTTTACAGATGTGACCCCACTCTTTCCCAAATATTTTCAAACATAATACCGGCAACAATGAACACTGGAGGTTTGCTTTTTTTAAAGAAAGGAATGTTGAAATTATCGGGATGCTGAATTCTTTGTCCTACTTTAGAAAATAATGGCTTAGATACAGAGCAGTGTTCCCACAAGCATAAGGATTTCCATCTGCAGCATTCTGAAATGCCCCCAAAATCCTGTTCCAGAGGGACAGCGGAGACCTCAAGAATAGGACTGGATGGGGGGAGTGTTGCTTCTGGAAGGGAATGGTGAGCAAACTGTGCTCCGTAGAAAAACTGTTATGGACCCAACCTGTTTGTATGTATAATATATATATATAATTTCCCAATCTCTGTACAGCAAGCCAAACACCTGAGGCCCAGGCAGCGCATACTTTTCCAGCAGCACCTAACAATAAACAAAAACGTAAGAAGAGCTCTACTAGATTACATTAGTCCAGCATGCTGTTTTACACAGTGTCCAACCAGTCACGTGTGTAGCTAACACATAGAACATAGAGGTCCAGGTCTTCCGTTGACACAGCCACCTAGTACTGGTATTGCTGTCTGACTGTGGAGGTTCTCTTTAATTCCTATGGCTAGTAATTGTTGCTGGATCTTACTTGCCCAAGGAAATGCTGATTGCCACTTTGGGATCAGGAAGCAATTTTTCTCCAGGCAGAGTTTGGCCATGGATCCTGGAGGTTTTTTGCCATCTGGGCATGGGTCACTGGGGAGGTGTGGGGAGAGGTACTTGTGAATTTTCTACATTGCTCAGGGGGTTAGGCTAGATGACCCTGGAGGTCCCTTCCAATCCTATGATCTCTCTTCCATGAATTATTCTGGTTATATCATTGGTACTAACACCTACACCTTCCTTTTCTAAAGCAAATATTGTGTTTTGGTTTTTTTACGAATATATAATACTTATCAGGGCAGCTCTCTCACAACATCATGAATACTACTAATCGGTAGTATCAATTGTAGAAGCTTAGCCCAGTCGCCTCAGAATCTGGAAGCCAAGCACTAGCGCTCTGATTGGTCTCATTAAAAAAAAAAACGGAAGAGCTTGGGATGACTTAACAGCTCCAGACTGCCAAGTCACCTCACGTGCACCCTTCCTTATCCAGACGGCAATCCGGCGACTGACGGCTGGCTCAAATATTTGCTACCACTTTCAAAGTGGTAGCTTTTTGAGCCGGGTGGAGCAACCGGAAGGACGGGGTGAGTGCGGGATGGGGACGCCCCGCAGATGTTTGCGTGTGGAGGGATTTTTTTGGGCCGACTTCAGAGGCGTCTCTGAGTTGGCCCAAAGTGCCGGTCTGTAATCAGCCTCTGTGTCCTTTATAAAGTGTATATCTCCACTACCTGGCCTTACATTTTATGACACACATGGCCCCGCCCAACAAGGTCTCATTTATGTCAGATCTGGCCCTCATAGCAAATTAGTTCAACACCCCTGAGCTATACTATGCTTCCTTCTTTTGGTGTAGTGGTTAAGTGTGCGGACTCTTATCTGGGAGAACCGAGTTTGATTCCCCACTCCTCCACTTGCACCTGCTGGAATGGCCTTGGGGCAGCCATAGCTCTGGCAGAGGTTGTCCTTGAAAGGACAGCAGCTGTGAGAGTCCTCTCAGCCCCACCTACCTCACAGGGTGTCTGTTGTGGGGGAAGAAGGTAAAGGAGATTGTGAGCCGCTCTGAGACTCTTCGGAGTGGAGGGCGGGATATAAATGCAATATCTTCTTCTTCTTCACATTTCTATTATAACAGCAATAAATCTCAAGGGTCTTGGACAGAGAAAGGTGTTTCCAAGTACCTGCAAGGGGACCTTCTTACATGCAAAGCGTGTGTTCTTACAGCTGAACCAAAGGTGGTTTTTTTGGGGGGGGAATGAAATGAATGCTAATATAAATATTATCCGAGTGAATTCGTTTATTTGTGACTCCCACAGATCCCAGAATAAACTGTAATTCGAAACTCCCATTTATCTGTGAGAAATACAACACGTCACTATTGGAAAGACATGATCCAGATTACAAACCACCTAAAAAAATGTGTCCTGATGGTTGGCAAGTATTCCAGAATAAGGTAAAAAAAACAAAACCCACAAACCATAGAGACAAGTTATTTTTTTGTGTTTCAAAACATATTAGAAACTTTGTGAAGTCGTTATTGTGGATGAGAAGCAGATAGGCAAATACGCTTTAACAGTTATGGTGATGGCAGTGTGCGTTGGCATCTCTGTGATGGGCAGAGTGTGGTAAAGTTGCAATTTTCTGGATAGAGGGGGTCATTTACAACCTCGGGGGAAAATGCACTGGCTCTTTAACACCTTTTGAGTGGAGGACTCATGTTTTGGCAGTCTTGAACCCCAGGAACTGGCACCTAGCTTGGCTAAGGCCCTGTGAGTCAACACGAGGAGGGGTCTGAAAAAGGGAACTGTTCCTTCGTTTGGGGGCTTTGGGGTTTATTGTTGCTGAGAGAAGCACACTCTCTCATGCACATGTTGCAATGAGGGATGATAGAGGGGAGTAATGCTGCAGGATGCTTGCAGGTATGCCCTGAGGTGGGGGCACCATGAAATCAGCAAACACCTGGTGTCCAACGATTGTAAACCAGTAGCTTTTCACCTCTCTGTTTTGCTTATATGCAGCTACAACCTGTCTTGTAGCTACTTAAAGTCTGTACCTTAAAGTAATAGAGTTGTTTAATTAAAGAGCCACACACTGCCTTAATCACAACCTTGCATTCCGTTGCATGAGCGAAACATTCCTCTTTCATGTTGACTTTGGGTGAACATGGGGCGGGGGTGGGGGGGACAGATTTTACCTGGAGGTTGTGGCATGCTACCAGAAAGGGACAAGTAGTAACTTTTTGCCACAGCTTCCTGACTGAGCTGCAGGGGAAATATACTTGCATTTACAAGGTGGTAGGACCGTCATGCCACAGTCATCAAATCAGTTTGATGAGCGTTGGCAGAAGTGCAGTGACTTGTAAGTGTTAGATTTTGGAACAGAAGTTTTTTTCTTAATTTTGCGCTATGTTAACTGCATATCAAATTAAGCATCTAAGTTAATAGTCAATACAAAAAAAATACCATATATACTGTGTCTTTTTAAAAAAAATAAACAACTTCTTTCAGTGCTTTCAAACAATAGCTCCTCAGAATGTCACATATAAACAAGCAAATGAAAAATGCGAAACACTTGGAGGCTTTCTTCCTTCAATTAAAAGCCAAGCTGAACAAGGTAAGATGAAAAGTCTCATGTTCCATGCTAAAAACCTAGGTATGCATTTGGGTATTTTAAATGTTATCAGCATTCGTTAAAGCTTTCTTAGAACTACCACTGACCCTGAAGAATAGAGAATGCTGTCATGAGAATGGGATTGAGCATATCCTTGTGAACCCAGTAACTTAATGGCTAGTCTTGACATGAAGTATATGTTCATCTAAGAGCTAATTCATATATAATCACTTGTCTTTTAATCATGATAATCTGAAGTTTAATGTTACCATTTGATACATCCAGGTAGAAGATGATCTACTGTTCTTATTTTTAGTTTTATGATCATCACTACCTCCACAAAAATCCAGTGACACTGGTGATTTGTAATTCTCATTTTAAAGGCTAACAGAAAGTTACTTGCCCAGAGAGTTCTTGCCTCAGTTGGTATTTGGCCCAATCTTCTCACAGTATGTATTTAGCTTTTTGTATCTGTCGGAACTGGACTTAAATCTGGAGAAGTCGGTTTGAAATGCCCCATTTAGCTGTGTGGCAACTTAGTGGTCTTGAACAAATCCTGGGTCTTCGTCCTCCGTAAAAAGAATCGTAACACAAAGGGTCATTTGTGAAGCAAATGAGATAAGTGTTCATTTTGTCCATTTCCAAATCAATGAAATAGTAGAGCCGCCATTCTTTGGAGGACACAGCTGGGGATTGCAGTACGGAAGTATGGTAGTGTAGGGGTTGAGAGAAAGGCAGATGATTGAGGACATAGAGGCTTATGGGGAAAAACTGGGAAAAGGAGACGGGCATTCCCTCTCCCCCCCCCCAAAAAAAACCCCTTGTTTTTCAGTTTTACCAATGAAGATACTGAATTTTTTTAGGAGTATCAAGGGGGAAATTCCTTTGGATTATTTTCTCTTTTTTTGAATATGTGAAATGCTTCTTAAGACAAGGTTCTCCATATGTGTAATATGAAGAAAAGTAGGTTTCATTTTTACCTTCAGATCTGTTTTTCCTCTCCCCTGGGCTTGCAAATTTCTAGAAAGTTTCAAAAAATTCAGAAAGAAGAGAAACGGGGAGTAGCTTAGTTCCTCTCTCCCTACCTCTTCTTGCAAGTTAGCTAAATGTGGTCTTGAAAAGTTGAATCCTCGTTTAGAATCAGTTACTGGAAAAGGAATATGTCACAATGGCAAAATTGGGCATCGCAAGAAATGGGAGACAAGACTGATGACTTTCTAAACCAGGAATTTCTTTTATTATGACTTTCTCCATTGAAGGGAGGGAAGAAACCGCATGAACCTAAGGGTTTGAAGCTTGTTCCTGTTACAAATAAATTTGTTTGGATCCTGCTAGAATTGCCATAGGTACAAGAGGGGAGCAATTTTCACTGATTCCTCTCTCTGCAAACATTGCATCTCCTTGTGCATGCAAAAACTCTAGACAGGACCCAAAACACTGAGCGTAGCCTTTGTCTGCGTTATACTAATGTGCGGATCTGTTCCACTCAACAGATTTTATAACATCCTTGCTTCCCGGTATGCCAAAAGACGTTTGGATTGGTTTGCAGTTTCTGGTGAATAAACAGGAAAGCAAGTGGGCAGATGGCAGTGAATTACGGTATATCAATTTCCACCCATTGATCCGAGGAAGAGTAAGGAGGGTTTTAGTTGATGTAAGTTGTTGGGGTTCTGGTTTGGTTTTTTTTTCATTATAATTTGAGTAAAATAACTACCCATATGCTTGCATTCTCTGTGGCCCCTCTGTTGTAGAATGGCCTGCCTAATGTGATCAGGAGGGCTCCCATGCGTCTTTCGCGCTGCATACTGTATAAAACAATTGTTCAGGAGGGCCTTCTTAATGGTAATAGGGCTTCTTTTATTTATTATTTGTTAGGTTCAATTTCTATCCCACCCTTCCCACAAACAGGCTCAGCATTGGTTTAAAACAATAATCACACACTAAAAACTAATAAACCTTGACCCCTAACAAGATGGCATTCCAACGATTTAGGCTGTTTCTGTGGTGTCCCAGCAATATTCAATAAAGAAGAGATGGTAAATATTCTGCTATCAGCAGTAACAACAAGACCGTATAAGAGATGGTAACAGGCGGTAGCAGATGGTAACGGGGGAGGCATTTGATGTCTGCTGCCTCAGCCAAAAGCCTGAAAGGCTTCAGGAAGACACTTTTATAAACGGAAGGACACTGTGAACTATACCTCTGTATATAGTATGTGTTGTCTGTTTGCTGTTTTTATTACCTTGCTCCGCTTTGTTTTATACTCGCATGATACATTTTCTGCATTAACATACCATTTCTAATACTTAGCACTTTTTCAGATTTATGTAACCCTAGTCCTATTATATTGCTTATCAGACGTTTCATCCTGTTGATTGAGTTGTATAATCTGCCTTGAGTCTGAGTGAGAAAGGTGGACTTTAAATAACGTAAATAAGTAAACAAAAATAAATTTGTTACTGACATAAGGGAAAGAAAGTACAAGTGCAAAAAAAAAATCAAAAGTTAAATCTGTCCAACCCTCTTCCATATGGTGTGTAGCTAAGTGCTTCTTAAGCAGAAACATATCTATAAGGATAACATTGTGCTTTCTATGTTTAATGTGGGAGGGGGTTTTGCCGCAAGCGCTGTATCTGCAATACAATGGATGATAAGTTAAGACATGGATTTTGTTAGATATGAATTTTTGAAAAACTGCATAGGAATAGCAGGGCAAGGGATACATCTGCTTGAAGAAGAAGAAGAAGAAGAATTGTAGATTTATACCCCGCCCTTCTCTCTGAATCAGAGACTCAGAGCAGCTTACAATCTCCTATGTCTTCTCCCTCCACAACAGACACCCTGTGAGGTGGGTGGGGCTGAGAGGGCTCTCACAGCAGCTGTCCTTTCAAGGACAACCTCTGCCAGAGCTATGGCTGAAACTTATCTAACCACATAATACTGTCATACTGGATTCATTTCTCCAGTATCTGAACACCTTATACTGTTCTGTTTCTTTGGCTAAGTCATAAATATCACTGTAATTACATAGGGCTCTCTCTGTCCAAGTCTTCTGCTGGTGAAAAAGTAAGGTGGGAGGTCCCCTTTGACCAACCAAAAGTCTATGCTGGAAACATGGATGAAAGCCACATGGCATTGGGAGGGACTGTAATAAGGAAGGGAATTGGGCAAGCTTAATAAAAAATGTTGGCAGGATCCAACTCATAGTGCGTAATGAATGCAATGGCACGTCACCATATGGTTATGGCATATGCTGAAATTGTTGATAAAATGTATTATATTCCCCTCCAGCTGTTTAATGAAGATGTGACCAACCAATGCGGTGTTTTGCTGAACAATCCCGACTCTTTGTATATTGGGACCTGGAATTTGACTTCTTGTGCTGATACTCAGGCTGTGGCTATATGCCAGAGGAAGAAAGGTGAATATTCCTAATGAATGTCCTGTGTAAGGAGGAAAGAGAAATCTGTGGTGATTTTGGAGCAGGGGGTCACAATCCCTTCATTACATATACGCAGTACATACTTAGTGCTCAGTATGATCAAACAGGATATGAGAACAGAAAATCCAAATATTTCCAATTGTTTTTTAAAGTGCAAATATCAGCTCCGGGGCAGGGAGGGGGAAGGTTGATTGGAATTGGAAGGCAGGGTTAAACCTTTACCCTATGCAGTCTCTCCCTGGGTTTGCTGCTTAACTTGTGGAGAAGAGCATGCAGGGGCCTGTACAGTACCTGTGTGTTTCTCCTATGAGGCACATAGGCCCAAGATGGTGTCTGAGCTTATAAGTATGTTGTGGGATAAATGTTTAACAAAGGGATCCTAGAACTACAACACCAGTCCAAAACTGGGTGGAGTTTGTGAGGGGAAAAGGAAACACCACAAGCCTCAGTTATGTAATGTCAAACTGTGGTTTGGATCCAGCCAGCCTTTCCATGTAGAAACAGGGCTTTGAATACTTTTTAAAAGGCTGTCCTGAGGTCATGGGTCCATGAACAAAAGCCATGTGGGACAGGAGCTGTAATAAGGAGACAGATTGGATGAGATTGAGTTAAAAAAGATGATGGGATCCAACTCTGTATATTGGCATTTAAAGAAATCAGTTGAGAATTTTTTTGCTTTGTATTTGCCAACAAAGTAAATATAATGCGCACTGACTTTTCTCACACTTCCGGATAATAAAACGTACTGCTATAAAGACCTTTAAAACCTAACGCACCACAGAAAACTGTGTGACAAATGGTGCCATTTTTCTTGTTCACATGTCTGGTTTTTGTATTAGATGCTGTTTCTGCTGACAACCAAACAGAAGAGATGTCTAATATCACCACAAGTTACTTAAACATTAAATATATCATAATTCTGAAGAACTTGACTTGGTATGATGCTCTACAGGAGTGCCAGCTGAACAATATGCAGCTGGTTAGCATCACAGAACAATACCAGCAGGCTTTCCTTGCTGCTAAAGCTGCCCAACATAACTCTCCGCTCTGGATTGGATTCTCCAGCAAAGATGTAAGGTTTATCTCTTCCTTTCAGCCTGTGTAGTCTAAATGCTAAAGGAAACATTAGGTTGTGTCCAGTGATCTGCTTATACAACAATCACAGATATTCTCTACTTTCCCCTCTCTCCTCCACCACCTTTTTTTGTCCTTGGGAAAGTTGATTTTTGGCGTTGAAAGACCTGCATGGAGTCCAAGTCATGCTGGTCAGAGGGAATGGGAAGGGGGTGAAACCAGCTTTCCAGCCTCTTTCATCTGTGGACCTCTACTGAGTGATTTTAGATCCCTTTCTACTCCTCAGCGCATCCTGCTGACCAAAGTGACTATTACTCCATTTAAGTCCTGCGACACTGGAATTAACTTTCCTGGACTCAGGACTGCTGAAAGGAAAGAAAAGCAAGGGAAATTCATCTCCCAACAGACTGTTGGACCCAACCTATTGGGAGAAGCAACATGTATTAAGATTTTTTAAATGCCAGCTTCTTGCGGCTGCTGCTGTTTTCTATTTTTAAAATGTGCAGTGTTGCTAATTCTAAATGTGTTGTTCTTTTTGATAATCTAATGGCTGCAACCCAGATAAAGTTAATTCAGTCCCATTTAAATTAGCACTGAACAATCTCAAGACACTGCTAATTGCAGGTGGAAAGCTTGCATAACCATATGTTAGGAAAAATAATAATAATAATAATAATAATAATAAAAAAATTATTTTTATATCCCGCCCTCCCCCGCCAAAGGCGGGCTCAGGGCGGCTTACAGACATGGCATTCCATGATTCAGATAAAAAAATATACACAACAATTTAAATATAATCAGTTACATAAATAATTAAATAAAGTAGATAAAATAGGTGCTATAAATACTATAAGTTATGATGTCCACAAGATGGCTAGGTAACTACACGTCAGTTTAGCCGGGTTCTATTTCAAAGGCAAGCTGGAAAAGAAATGTTTTGCAAGCCCTGCGGAATTGGTTCAGGTCCCGCAGGGCTCGTATCATCTCTGGAAGATGGTTCCACCATCGAGGGGCCATTACGGAGAAGGCTTGCTCCCTGGTAGTCTTCAGTCTAGCCTCTCTTGGCCCAGGGATTGTTAGCAGATTTTGAGAACTGGCTCTTAGTGCTCTCTGGGGGATATATGGGGAGAGGCGGTCCCTTAGGTAGGCAGGTCCTCGGCCATATAGGGCTTTAAAGGTAATGACCAGCACTTTATAGCGAACACGGTACACAACCGGCAGCCAGTGCAGATCCCGCAGCCCAGGCCGCACGTGTTCCCACCGTGGTAGTCCCACTATAACCCATGCAGGGCTTATAACCAGAGACATGGTACGCAGCTGTATGGAAAAACAGTAGTGTGACCCAGCAGATCACTGAAAGAGTGGCAGCAACCCCTGAAGTTTGCCTTTTAGACATACATAATCATAACTGGCTCCACACAAACACGGATTTGTTAACTTATACCTACAAGATTAACTATAACTTTACGAGAGCTATTGCGAACAATATAATTTTATAGATACGTTCAGTTTGCATGCCTCTCTTCCCTCAAGAGGCTCATACTGGATTGGATGCAGCCAGCGTTTGTTTTTGGCCTCATTGCCATTCCCTTCATCACAACCTCCACCCTGCTTTATCTGTGCAGGCCTTGTGTCTTCTAACATAGCATTCTTAGTGATCAGAGGAGGCTCCTCCTCCCTTTTCACCACTGGGAAGCCAGTTGGAGCCTGACCATGGTGGTTTTAGTTTCACAATAACCCTGCGAGGTAAAAACAGGCTAAGGGCATGAACAGATAGAACACCAACTTCTGTAAAACGTAAAGTGTACGTGCAGCTATGATTCTGATTTTGGCTTTCTGAAGAAATAAAGCAGGGATTTAACCTGAACCCCCATTCCCTTCTTGGTTCTGCTACTTGAAGCCAGCTTTCCCGCATTCATCGCCATCATAATGATGGAGAGCTCAGTTAGCAAAACCTAGCAAGTATTGAAAGATTATATCTTCTCTTCCTTTCTAGTGTAACCCAGATCTGAATTAGTGGCTTATCCATAGCTGTGGTCAGACAACAGACTTAGTGCAATCTGGCCCTGCCTCTAATTAATCCAGGTTTTTTAGTAATGGAGAGTTTTGATCAGATATCCCACTGTAACCTGCTCCAGCATGCGCTCACTCCGTGGTTGATTTATCAGATTACTGCTGTGCGGCAACCATGAAGTGGGTGGTCAGCAGGAGTGGAATTCTAGCAGGAGCTCCTTTGCATATTAAGCCACATCCCCTGATGTAACCAATCCTCCAAGAGCTTACAAGGAGCTCCTTTGCATATTAGGCCACACACCCCTGATGTAGCCAATCCTCCAAGAGTTTGCAGGGTTTTGTAAGCTTGGGGGACTGGCTACATCAGGGGGTGTTGCTTAATATGCAAAGGAGCTCTTGCTAGAATTCCACCCCTGGTGGTCAGGCAGCTTTCTTTTTCATCATTTGTTTTCTGAGCATTCACATAAGTGTTTATGGGAAGCAGTGCTTCAAACTCCTGGCAGGATGGTGGCAGCTGGTGGCCAATGAGATCACTGGAGGAGGCTGCTGGGATATGTAGTATAATGTGGGGAAAGTGTTTTTGAAACTGCCTTGGAGGTTTTCTTGAGAAGCCCCCATGAGAGACACAGAGAGAGGAATGTCTGTAAACTGTAAATAATAAACACACAAGCAGCGATTTATGACCCAGGGGCAATTATGTGCTTATGCACATGCCCCTACCCGATTAAAAAAGAGGGATGGGAAAATGGAGGAGACAGTTCACATTTCCCAACCAGCTTCAGTTCGCAACAGGTGAGTTCTGACAATCCAGAAATGCGGAATGAAAGCGCTGACATCCATAAGGACCAGATTTTCCCCGGTACCTTATAACTCTGCTTTGAAGGCGCATCAGAATGGGGTGGGGAATGGGAGCCAGATGCTGCTGTCTGATCATGCACTTTAAACCTGGAAGGGAACAGCAATGGCTTTAGATCAGAGTGCTTGTCTGACCGCAGCCTAAGTGATTTATCTTTTGATGATGGTCATCATGTTGATGGTCATCTTTTGTTGATGGTCATCAAACCCCTTCCAACCTTCCCAGCAATTAACACAGAACAATGGTCGCTTTCAACAGCCAGTTTCCTTATCACTACGCTTCCAGGAAGCCCCACCAAACAATGGGCACATCCACAAACCAATTGCCCTTTCATCACACCCCCTCCAGCCTACAAATAGCAGCTCTCCAGCAGCCCCAGCCCCACTCAATGCACAGCAGCCAAGAAGGTCTGAGCTCCTGCTCCGGCTGCAACGCCACTGAGGATGTTCTCCGCAGCTGAGAACGAAACGTCTGGAAGGAAAACTTTCTCCAGTAGAACACGGCACTTGATCCCGAAAGATTCTACAAACCCTAATAGTCATCATGTTTATTTATGATGTAATCGATTGAGAGTTGCCTAGGGCCACTGTGTAAGCTTCCTACCTAAGCAGGGCTTTAAGCTTGGATCTCCTGTGTTCAAAACCAGTGCCATTCACAGCACCATTGTAAGGTCCCAGCGTAATATGTCCCTGCTGTAGACTTTGACTGGTCTTTGTTGCAGTGTACAGGTGACAGGTTTTTTCAGATGTCTGGCTTGGTCTACAGTTAATGTCGCTTGGTATGAAATAGTTAGCTTGGGTGTAAAGTTTTGTTTTGCAGCGCTATCATTTTTGTCTTTGTGGTTTTTGCCACTAGGATGGAATTCACTATCAGTGGTCAGATGGAAAACATGTTAGTTTAAGTTACTGGTCTGAAGAAGAAGGTGAAGATGTAGATGACTGTGTATACTTGGACAGCGATGGATTCTGGAAAACTGCTGACTGCGATGTAGAAAAACCTGGAGCTGTTTGCTATTCACCAGGAAGTAGGCATTGTCCGATTTTCGATTTGTGTTATTTTAATTTCGGTTGTTTTCGCACTCACCTTAATCAGCAGCGACGACCCTCTTCACCGCGCAGGATCTGCGCGGATTTCGCACTAATTGCCGCGGAGCACCCAGAAGAGCCGGAAAGTCCCGGCTTCCGTTTGCGCCGCAAAAGCGCCGGGACTTTCCGGCTCTTCTGGGTGCTCCGCGGCAATTAGTGCGAAATCCGCGCAGATCCTGCACGGTGAAGAGGGTCGTCGCTGCTGATTAAGGTGAGTGCGAAAACGACCTTCGTTTATACAACAGAAAGTACTTTTGTAGACAGATGATGTAGAAAAACTGTGCATTAAATGATTTCATTATGTTCTCTAAAGCTAGATATAGAATATGTGGATGTTATGTGTTTCTAAAATGCCCATACATAGGTTCCACTGAGATCAAGTTCTGGCTTAACTCTAGTTCTGCAGATCATGGTTTGCAACTCCATTGTGTACACTTTCCCCCTACATTCTCTGGATTGAATTCTGATTCACCTTTCCTGGTCAGCATTAACCATAGTTCAAAGTTGCATGTGTACATCAAATCATGGTTTCCTCAGAAAACATGGTTGGAAATAGATTTCGTCTACATTCCTCCATTTCTCCTACTTTCCTGCATCTCAGAGACTCCTGTCACAGCTAGAATATGTATGAAGGGGAGAAGGTAATAGAAGTGTCAACTACACACATTTCCTGGGTTTAGACAGAGTGTGTATTCTTTATGTCTCTAACTTTGCATTCCTATTCACCACACTGACTGAATATCCATTGGCCAGCAAAGACCGCATAGTGCCTAAGATGACACTAGTAACCTCACTGACATCAGTGGTAAAAATCCCTAGGCAAGCATATTCTTTTTGGCATATACTCAGCTGTTAAAAAGTAGGCGCACATGGCAAGTGGCGGCAGTGGAAACAGGGAATTTAGGAATGTAACTGGCTAAAAAGAGTGCCTTGAGTCACCATCCAAAAGAGCAGAAGAAAAGCAGGAAATGTCCAATGTGAAAAAGAGGGACAAAAATTGGCAATGAATGGCTTTACTCTACCACCTGTAAAGATGGAGAAAGCCTGCAAGTTTGTTGGGGTTGCACCCAGACTAAACTGTCCAGCAGCAGAATAGAACTTACTTACTTCCCTCCTCACACTATCCAGCCCACTGATCAGGGACCCCAAGGAAAAAAGGGGGGGGACTACAGTGAGGAGGGGAAATTTGTTGGAAATTGCCAATTATCCTGGACCCAACCCTTGGTGTTACATGGCTCTTATCTTTGAAGAAGAATTAAATAGTTTGGAGTGATCTTACCGATCCAAAAAGTACTACCATGTTTTTGTGCACACAAGTTGTGGCATATCTGAAAGCAAATAAAGCAAATATAGTGTCACAGTGAAAGCAGGACAGCAAGCCCTTCAGACATGCAAAAAGTTCCTCTAGTACAGTTGGCAAACATTTCTTAGTTCAAAAAAATTGGACTCATAAGGCATTTTGAGAGCTTCTGTTCTCTGAATTTAACTTTGCATTCCTATTCACCACACCAACTGAATTCCCGTTGGCCAGCAAAGACCACATAGTGCCTAAGATAACAGTAGTAACCTCACTGACATCAGCGGTAAAAATTCCTAGGCAAACTTATTCTCTTCAGCATATGCTTCAGCTGTTAAAAAGTGCTTTAAATAAATGTTCCCCCCCCAGATGAAACAAAGGAAGCAGAAACATATGGATCTATTAAATGTCCACACAAGGTTAAAAATACACCATGGATACCATTCCAAAACAGTTGTTATACGTTCATAATAACAAAGGATAGATGGAAGGAAATGAAATCAAATGAAGCCCACCATTTATGCAAGGCGATGAGTAAGTAGTTCCTAATTAAATTCCTTCTTTTGTACTTCTGTAGGTTGTATGATATTTTTAAATTGCTTTTAGAGGATACTTGCAAACCTGCTTATAGTTTGGATGTGCTCATGTATTCAAATATAGGACTCTGTACAGAATAAGGGAGGCAGCAAGCAACCAGTTCTAATAGCCAAACCTTTTTTTTCCCTCCTTGAATCATAATCATGGGGGCTCTTGCAACTATTTCAGTGAGCCCTTTGGTCACACTACTGTTTTTCCACACAGTTACGTACCGCATATGTTGGTTTGTAAGCCCTGCATAGATCTCTTTTTTTTAATATATGGCTGTGCCATTTGTTGTAAGATAGCTGTGGCACTTCAATTTTTAGCTTGTTTTTGTTTTTCAGCTTTGCTTGCACTCCATATACAGGCTCAGTTCAGACAGTGTACAAAACCATGATTTTTTTTATTAAACTAACTATGGTGAGTGTTATTAGTCTGTGGAATGGTTCTTCTGAGACCTAGTTAGGATCTGAAGTTGATTTATTAACCTTACTGAATTTTAACTGCAGTTACATAGGATATATGAATACAGACATCCTGGCTTGTTCTCTAATGATGGACTCCTAAGCTACAGGGAGAAGGCAATGAAGCCAATATTTGCTGAGGCAAACCAGCATTTGAGTGATTGAGCTGAATCCTGCGCTCACTAACTAACCGTAGTTAACATAGATCGGGGTGGCCAAACTGTGACTCGGGAGCCACATGTGGCTCTTTCACACATATTGTGTGGCTCTTGAAGCCCCCACCGCCCCTTCAGCCAGTTTGGAGAAAGCATCTCTTTAAATCACTTCGCCAAACCAGCCAGTGGCTTGAAGAATGCATTTAAATAAGTTGCTTTATTTCTACCTCCCCTCTCTCCCCCATCTGTTTTCCTTCTTTCCTTCCTTCCGTCCTGCCTGCCTGCTCGCCTGCTCTCAAACATTTGACATTCATGTCCTGTGGCTCTCAGACATCTGCCATTTATTCTATGTGGCTCTTACATTAAGCAACTTTGGTCACCCCTGACATGGACTGACATGATTTTTGAACCGATCCATAAACAGGATTACAAGAGCAATAGCCAAGAGAAAGCTACAGATGTGACTGTCGAGGGAAAGACTAGGACGGTAGTCAGAGGCCATTGTGTTTGGGGAATTTGGGGTCCATATGAGAGAGAGGTTCAAGATGGCAGCCGGATCAGAGGGCAGCTGTCAGCAGCAGCAGTCAGCAGCGATGGTTACTTTGGTTGCCTCCCCCCAGCATTGGCTACTGCTTTCTAGCTTCCACTGGTAAGGATATGGAACCCTTCACCTCTCTGTTCCCTTCACCACATCCCCAGCAGTTTTCATATGAACATATGAAGCTGCCTTATACTGAATCAGACCCTTGGTCCATCAAAGTCAGTATTGTCTTCTCAGACTGGCAGCAGCTCTCCAGGGTCTCAAGCTGAGGTTTTTCACACCATTTTGCCTGGACCCTTTTTTGGAGATGCCAGGGATTGAACCTGGGACCTTCTGCTTCCCAAGCAGATGCTCTACCACTGAGCCACCGTCCCTCCCCATAGCACGGTCCTCATAGCAATTTTAAAAGGGGCGGGAAAGATCTGAAATGGTGACACAACCCCATGGTGAACTCGGGGCCACAATGTCTTCTAGTTTGGCCCTTCGTTATCTCCTCACACTTCCCTGGTAGTTTTCTTTAGGTTGGTAGTTGGGCTACAGCCACAGAACTGAGAGAGAGAGAATGCCGTTCTAATATTTTTGTTTCTTTTTTTGAATTCATAATCACTTAATATAACAACTAAATAAAGGATTAGGTCAGTTAACTTTATAAATTGTCAACAAATTCATTGTAAACTATTCAGCTATTGACTTCTTTAAAATTCCTCCAATAGATACCGATGCCTCTGTCTTGAGTATCAAGAATGAAAATGAAAATAGTTTTGTTGTCGAGCAACTTCAGACATTCAGTGGCCTCGCTCACTGGGTGTGGTTGGGGCTGATTTATGATGAGAATGGTAAGTTATTTGATACCTGTTGTTATATGTATGTAAAGCATATCGAGCCTGAATTGCAATAAAATTATTTCCAGCCAGCTTCCGTTTGTAGTGAGAAACTGCTGTATTTGGTTTAGCTGAAATAAATAAATAGAAATAACAAAAATGGCTTTTTAGCAGGGTAGAGGCTGTGCGCTCTCTGAAGTGCTTTGAGAAATTTCCCTTTCTTCAAGGCTATCTGAATTATAGCTGAAATAGTCCTTATAAGAATTTGACATCCCATAGCTGCACAGGACACAGTGATAGGACTCTGATTTCTGCTGTTCTTGAGTTCATCTGATGGGACATTCCACATTGCTTTGTTAGAAATGAAGGGTTTTTTTATTTTTTTAGTTTCTAACTAATTTACATGGTGGAGTAACTCTTTTTTTTTGTTTAAGATATTTCTGACCTGCCTCCAGCCACCAAGGACTCAAGGGTGGGTTACAATAACAAACTGAAACCAAAATAAATGCAATTCAAAAAACAAAATAAAACCTGCAAAATAAAATACTGCAAAACTAACGGCAACAACATCCGACCTTCATAAAAATGCCCCTTTAAGTAAATGTTACATAAATTCTGGAACAGTATCAGCATAGGCACCTTCCTGACATCAGCAAGTAGGTTATTCCATCAAGTCAAAATACAGCCAATTCAGTCTAGGAATCCCAGCCTCCAGGTAGGACCTAGGGATCCCCTGAGTTTACAGCTCATCTCCAGACTACAGAGATCAGTTTCCCTGGAGAAAATAGATAATAATAATAATACTTTTTATTTATATCCCGCCCTCCCTGCCAGGGCAGGCTCAGGGCGGCTCACAACATAATAAATACAATATACAATAAAACCATACATAATAAATACAATCACAATTGTAAAATCAGCATTAAAACATCAACAACTTACATTAAAATTAACACTGTGGTGCTATAACTTAGGTCTTTAGTAAAATTCAGTGACTAAAATATGTCCAGCGAGACTTTCTTGACTCGGCATTAGGTGATGGCCATTTTGAAGAGGTAGGTCTTACAGGCCCTGTGGAATTGGTCTAAACATCGCAGGGCCCGTACCTCCTCCGGGAGTTGGTTCCACAGCAATGGGGCTACAATGGAGAAGGCCCGATCCCGGGTGGTCTTCAATCTGGCCTCTCTTGGCCCAGGGATATTCAGCTGGTTCTTTCCAGCTGACCTCAGCGCTCTCTGTGGTTCATATGGGGAGAGACGGTCCCTCAAGTAGGCAGGTCCTCGGCCATATAGGGCTTTAAAGGTGATAACCAGCACTTTGTAACGGACTCAGTACACCACTGGCAGCCAGTGCAGTCCGCGTAGACCCGGCTGTATATGCTCCCATCTTGGGAGCCCTAACAGCAGCCTAGCCGCCGCTTTGGAAGGTGGATTGGATGACATTGTACCCCACTGAGGTCCCTGTCCTCCCCAGGCTCCACCCCCAGATCTCCAGGAGTTTCCCACCCTGGAGCTGGCTACCCTACCTCCCCCCCCCCATCTCCCACCAGTGGTCGGGGAGAACCATGCAGTCCTACAACCTACTGTACAATATCCATCCCTTAGAGCAGCACGGTGTTCTTTTATTTCAGGGCACAGCTTATTTACTTTTCCTACATCAGACAAAAGGAATTTTCTCAAATGCAGTTTGTTTTTCAGAGGATTAAATTTGAAAATACTCAACCTTCCAAATTTTCTTTTGCTGCAGAATGTCCTAGTCACTATTTTTTTAAAGATAAGTATGTGATATAAAGTCACTATGTGCAATTCTAGCAGGAGAACTCTTCCAGAAATAGTAACAGAAGCTGGAGATTTCAAGTTAAAACTGTTATAGATTAAATGCTTCTTGCTATGAAGTTAGCACTAATTTATTCATTACAGAGAAATCTGAGTTTTATAGTTAAAACTTGGCGTAGTGGTTAAGTGCCTGGACTCTTATCTGGGAGAATCGGGTTTGATTCCCCATTCCTCCACATGCACCTGCTCAGTGTGACCTTGAGTCAGCCACAAGTTCTCACAGAGCTATTCCTCTCAAGAGCAGTTTCTGTTAGAGCTCTCTAAGCCCCACCTATTTCACAGGGTGTCTGTTGTGGGGAGGGGAAGGGAAAGGAGATTGTAAAACACTCCTTTGGATAGTGAAGGGCGGGGTATAAATCCAACTTCTTCTTTTCTTCTTCCAGTCCTGTGATAGTTGGAATAAAAGGGGGTGGGGGTTCCTTTCACAATACAAAAAGAGATTCCAGCATCCAAACTGCACTCATAGCACATTATCTACCATTTCTCACAATGCCAATTATCTGTTGGCGGGAAGAAATGAAAAATTTACTAATCTTGATATAGGATTCCTCTTATTTATCTCCTGGCTTGGTAGTCAGTACTGTCATAGTTGACGGCACTGATAATCTGTTCAGTGGGTTAGGAAGAGAGCCAGGCCTGTCCCCAGCAGCACAATCTGAAAGGCCCTACAGTTAAACAATGTTCTGCTTTCTCAGGCTTTTCTTGGAAACTGGCCAAATGATTCATGCTATTCTGTGTAATGTTGAGTTTAATCTGATTGCTGTGTTTGAGTGTTTTATTACATTTGTTTGTGTTTTGTTTTACGATTATATTATTTAAAATGAGGAACTGAATTCTATCTTGGGGTCCATGGTCAAAAAACTATTTTGAATAAATAAATGGTTTGCTGCTCATGAATGAGTCTGGGAAACCTCTCCACTTGTGTAATCTGCTCCCTTGCCCTTCTCAGTTTATGTGCAGCCAGATAATTAGATATATTTAGGTTGTAGCAAGCTCATATTTTGCTGTTATATCTAAATCTGCAAACTATACTTTGCATTTCCCCTGCAAATTAGATTAAGACACTGTGATGAATTCAGTTAGCCTGGTAGCTGGAAACAGCTTGCACTGATTGGCTGAGCAGCAGTCATGGTTACCAAAATGTATCAATTTCTTGAATGCTGGGGGAGAGAGAAAAAAGCCTCACAGAGTTAGTTCTGCTTTGGGACTGAAGCAGTGCAGAGCTGGGAGATAGCTCTGGTGTGAGTTCAGTCTGGAGATTGAGGAAGACAGTTGTGAAGATCATCTGGAAAGGGGCTGAGACAGCCTGTAGGCTGAGTTCCTTGAGAGGCAGAACTGATTTGGGAGTTCTGTCTGAGAGTATCATGAAGTAACTCTCTGACTGGAAGCTGAGGGGTTCTGTCAACATCAGGGCAGACTCCTGGTACAAATTAAGAATACCAGCACACACATGAAGTGAGAGACTAGATTCTGGTGATCAGAGATTGTCTTCTCAATTAGCTATCTGCCTACCAACTGATTTGTTTATAATCAAACTAATTAATATTATTTCATCCCAGAACCAGAGTAAAAACCAGAGAGGATTGTGAGGCATTCCAAAGGGATCTGTTGAGGCTGGATGAGTGGGCATCAACGTGGCAGATGAGGTTCAGTGTGGTCAAGTGCAAAGTAATGCACATTGGGGCCAAAAATCCCAGCTACAAATACAAGTTGATGGGGTGTGAACTGGCAGAGACTGACCAAAAGAGGGATCTTGGGGTCGTTGTAGATAACTTACTGAAAATGTCAAGACAATGTGCAATTGCAATAAAAAAGGCCAACGCCATGCTGGGAATTATTAGGAAGGGAATTGAAAACAAATCAACCAGTATCATAATGCCCCTGTATAAATCGATGGCGTGGTCTCATTTGGAACACTGTGTACAATTCTGATCAATGCACCTCAAAAAGGATATAGCATTGGAAAAAGTCCAGAAAGGGGCAACTAAAATGATTAAAGGTTTGGAACACTTTCGCTATGAAGAAAGGTTAAAACGCTTGGGGCTCTTTAGCTTGGAGAAACGTCGACTGTGGAGTGACATGATAGAGGTTTACAAGATTATGCATGGGATGGAGAAAGTAGAGAAAGAAGTACTTTTCTCTCTTTCTCACAATACAAGAACTCGTGGGCATTCAATGAAATTGCTGAGCAGTAGGGTTAAAACGGATAAAGGAAGTACTTCTTCACCCAAAGGGTGATTAACATTTGGAATTCACTGCCATAGGAGGTGGCGGCGGCTTCAAGCATAGCCAGCTTCAAGAGGGGTTAGGATAAAAATATGGAGCAGAGGTCCATCAGTGGCTATTAGCCACAGCATATTATTGGAACTGTCTGGGGTAGTGATGCTCTATATTCTTGGTGCTTGGAGGGGGGGGCAAAGTGGAAGGGCTTCTAGCCCCACTTGTGAACCTCTTTTTTTTGTCACTGTGACACAGAGTGTTGGACTGGATGGGCCATTGGCCTGATCCAACATGACTTATCTTATGTTCTTATCCCCTCCCTTGCTTTTTGTGATCCAATAAATATTCTTTGTGGTTTTGACTTTAAAACATCTGGTGCCTAGTTTATATTTCTGACTGAATTTATGTGCGTACACCTGTGGTACTGGGGGAAGGTGACAGGAAAAATTAATAGTGGTCACCCTCCCAAGCTGACCCTGACTGGTTCCTCACAGACACTATTTGGAATCTTTGTTTGCAGAGAAGGTGCACGTCATAGGTTGACAGTTGGTATGTAAAAAGAAAACGGTGTTTTGCTGAAAAAGTAGAAATTTATAATTTTCGGGTGGGGGATGATGGTTCTCCAAAGCAATATTTTGCTGGTATGTTGAATCAGCAAGCCTTGTTCTTCACTGTTCTAATGTTGAGAAGGAGAGTGTCCAATCAGAAAGTATCTTTGGTTCCTTATTGCCTTTTTCTAAGCTTTATATAATTTAAAATTCTGATATAAATTGATTATGAGTGTGTATATGTATATATTGATAGACTTTAAATAGAATTTGCTCTGGAGTTGATATTTTGTCTCAAAAATAACAAGCCTTCAAAAAAAAACAACATTGCCACATCCAAATTGCAGACAACATGAGCACCCAATGGAATTGATGGGTAATAAACTCTGGATAAGCAAAAGGAATTATTCCTTTACTCAGCCGGAATTTATATTGTGGAATTCATTGCCAGTTGACATGATTGCCACACACATAGGCTGCTTTAAAAGGGCTTTTTCGGTGGCAGCACCAGAACTTTGGAACACTCTTCCAGAAGCCATAAGGGCCCTGCGGGATCTGTCTGCATTCCGCAGGGCCTGTAAGACCGAATTGTTTAAACAGGCTTTTGCTGTTTGATTGAAAAAGGGCTGCCACCGGACATCTTATAGAATTCAATACCGCCGATATTGTACTGAAACAGCGCCATTCAATACCGCCTATATTGTACTGAAACAGCGCCATAGAATGGTTTTAAAACTGATATAAGTAAATTATTGTTTTATATGTTTTATTGGACTGATTGTATTTTATGATGTTGTGAGCCGCCCTGAGTCCACTTGCGGAGAGGGCGGGATATAAATTGAAAGTAATAAATAAATAAAAGGGGCTTAGACAGATTTGTGGAGGAGAGGTCCATTGGTGGCTAACTAACCAAGATGACTAAAACTTCCGTATTTAGAGGCAGTAAACCTCTGTACACCAGTGCTAGGAGGCAACATCAGGGGAAGGCCTTGATATGAATTCCCTGTTGTGGGATATCCCGGGCAAGGAGAGATTCGCTGCTGTGTGAAACAGAAAGTTGAATTTGATTGGCCACTGATCTGATAACACTAGGAATCTGCTTTCCAGTGTGATGGAGCAGTTTCAGATGTCAGATTGGGATCTGAGAGACTGAGCTTGGAATCCCCATTCTGCCATCGAAGCTTGCTGGGCCCAGTCAAACATTCTCCAGCTAGCCTACCTCTCAGATCGTTGTGAGGATAAAATGAAGGAGAGGGGAACAATGTAAACTGCTTTCAGTCCCCATTGAGGAGAAAGGCATGGTATAAATGAAGTTAATTTTTTTTTTTAAATCGCTCCTCTTCTGAGCTTAGAAATCTGTTCATACTAGGGAAATGTGTGTTATTTGCAGTGTTGTAATTTTTTTAAAATAAAATCTGTATACAGAATCTCTATGTATTTTCCATAGATACAGTTCTAAAGTGGTATGATGAATCATACCTGTCTTTCAATAAGTGGAGAGAAGGGAGACCTTACATAAGGAGTAATAATTTTGTTGCTGGTGTTAACTTGGATGGATTATGGGATATTTACAATTACACTGACAAGTGGATACCCATGCGATTTCATCACTACAGTGTCCTTGTCTGTAAAATAGAAATGGGTAAGTGATATGCAATGGGTAATTGCATTTCAGATCATCTACTGAAATAACATGAGGCCAGCTGTGATCATTCCCTCAAGTGGTGGGTTTGGAGGGCAGCAACCCATCTGCCCATCCATACGAGCCTCCCAACTACCCATCTCCCAACTACCCATCTCCTCTAGTCCTCCTCGCTTCCTCTTTCCTGGCCCACAGAAACAGAGTGACAAGCCACACATGTCCTTTCGTGAGAGCTTGGCCCTCATTTTGGCTACCAACTCAATTAAAAAGACAGCCAGTCTTGCAAGAAGGATTTTTTTAAGAGATCTGGAAGAGAGAGGAGGTGAGAAAGATTAGCTGTCCCACCTCTTGCAACCAGGGTCCGACGCAGAAGTGAAATTGGCCGCAAGCAACAAAACTTACTGATCAAGCACTGGGGAAATGTAACATTTGTTATACTTTCAATATCAAAACAGGGCCCAAGGAGAATAAATCAGCACTGCCTAAGAAGCAACAATATGGAAACAACACATACTGGATTCTTCAAAAGAAGCTCACTTGGTACAAAGCATGGAAAGAATGCAAGCAAAATGGAAGCGATTTAGCTAGTATACAGAGTGAATCACAACAGTTGTTTCTAGAAGGCATGGTAAAGCAGGATGGATTTTCACTGTGGCTTGGCTTATCCAGTCATGATGTAAGTTTAGCCTGTGCTAATAGATGGAGAGTGGGAAATTTGCTGTATGTGAGGGCTAAACTACATGCTACATTTTTGGGCGAGCTAGGTTAAAGTTCCTGGGGCCTGACAAAGCAGCTGCAGAGAAAGACATTTTTAAAATCTGCAGATTATTGAACATCCCCAGTTAAAATCAAAGATAAAATAGCAAACCCCAAATCCCTCCCCTGTCCCCCCTACCATTAAAAGATGCCTGCTGTTTAAAAAAGCCTGGGAAACACCAAGCTGTGTGCTAAATATGAACTGATAAGCTTCCAGGTGTCCAGAGTAAATGCTTATTAGTACCCCCCTGTATCTCTCAGCTGTTGAGAGAAGTAGCCAGTTGTTTTTAATGTCAGCATCTCCAGAAGGCCACTCTGTCATATTCACGAGGTCAATTCAGTACAGCTAAAGATAAAATAGATCTAAATAGGACCTAAATTACCAAAATAAAACAGAGGGTTTGGAAGCAAGACAAGCAAACACTGTTAGCCTGATGCCATCTTGCCAGCTTCCGATATACAAGCCCTGACAAACAGGCGGGCATTGCAGCGCCTCCTGAAGATCTCAGGGAGGGTGCCCCCCTCACTTATTCAGGGAGCCCATTCCACAAAGCTGGAGCCACAGCAGGAAACCAGAAGCCCAATTCTGCTTAGAATTGTCGTGTCAAGTGAGGAGAGTGTCTTGCCTTCCCTCTTAGTATTTTTCAGAGCCTAAATGGCCCCAGCAGGGTTATGTGCATATCTTCTGAAGTTATAAGTGGAGTATTATGAGCACATGGAGCTCCACAGTTAGGAATATAATTTCCAGGTTTGGGGTCCTTTTGCCTTGGGAAAACACCCTTCTCCTCCACTCACAATGCAGTTCTGAGCAGAATTGAGCCCTGTGGACTTATAACAATGACTTTTCCCCCATAGCTGCTGTGTGACTGCAGAGAAAGCATGTTGGATCCAGGGAACCTCAGCTTAGCTTTTTAAAAAATGTACTAGTAGATTAGCCCTGAGGTAGAAATCAACTCAGTTTTGGTTGGTGTTTCTCCCTGCTTTTACCCTTCTGTTTCATCCTTACATCGGATAGCATGGTAATTAAGCGGTTGTGACTGTGATTTAAGCATGTTTGCTTGGAAGCCCCTGCACGATCAATAGAATTTAGTAACAGTGCCCAGGACTGCAGCCTGAAACAATATCCCCCTCACTATCACCACTACTACCCGGCCTGTGTAAAATAGGAAGGAGGATGGAACATGCAGATGATGAGAGCTAAAGCCTGCCTTCTTACAGATTGCTTTGCTACATTTTGGCGCTTGAGACTTGGAGGGCAGCTAAAGGTAAACCACCTCTCCGAACATCTCTTGCCTTGAAAACCCTACAGGTTGCCGTAAATCAACTGTGGTTTGACACCAACAACAACAACAAAAGTACTCTACCCAGCTTGGATCTGATAACAGATGAGAGCCAAACTGGGAAGAAAATATTGGAAAGAATGGCCCAAAGCAAGATATTAGCTCCCTTCAAGCATGTTCTTTATTTAAACTTAGCCTGCCGCTCCTGTTTTCCTTCTCTGTTGAGGATATTTGCTTTTTCCTCTTCCAACACTCAAGGGAGGGTGGGATTTTTGTACAGGAAATGTTACAGGAGGAATCCCCCCCCCCCAAATTAATGTAATACCTTTAAGGAATGATTAAACATACTGAGAGATTTAGGATTCATCCTTCTTGCTGTATCTTGTCTTACAGACCCTAGTCAGTCAGTCATTCTGCAATTTGAATTAGTTATAACAGCATTAAAGAGTGAAGTATATTTGGTTTGGGTTTTAATGCATTATCCCTAGACTGTACGCTACTTTGTGCCCATCTCTGAATCTGAAAGTGAATTTGACTGTAACAAGCAAGCCCTGCATGATGACAAGCTCCGGTCTCAGTGATACCAATTCAATAATACTAGCCACGCTGCCCATTTATTTCTAGTGCTTCTTAAAAGGAAGAGTGACTTCAACTCTCATTCAGTCTGAATTTTACTACCTCTTTTCCAGATGAATGAATCTGATTTTGAATGGTCTGATGGAAGCACATTTGATTATAAACCTTGGGAATTTGAGGTCTCTCGGCTTCCTGGAAACTGTATTTTTTTAAACATTAATGGGTTTTGGAGTCATAAGAAGTGCACAGATGTTCTTGATGGAGCTATTTGCTACTCCCCATCAGAAGGTAAGTCTGCATTCAGTTCTGGGTTGTTTTTTTTGTATCATGATATTCACAAGACCAAAATGAAACATTCTTTCACTTAAAGCATCCTTTTCTTCTTTGTGTAGCAGAAGGGTTGCTTGGTTTCTTGCAGACAGATAAGCACTTTCACACATGCTGAATAACACAGTTTCAAGCCACTTCAACGATTGTTGGCAAATGGACTTTACCACTTCACATGGTAAAATCCAGCTGAACAGTGCATTGAAAGTGAGATTTTTGTGTGTGTGTGTGAAAGCACACTGGTGGGAGGCATCATTATATATAATTCCCCTGCGGTGGTGGCCAAATGGAGCTCTCTCTATGGGTGCATTCCAAATAATTGGCCCATCATGCCTCACTCAGCGTCTCTGGCCTCTCATTGGCTGACTCCCATGCCCTCGCCTACTGCAGGCCCAGAAATGTTGAACAAACTACCAAAACAGTCTTACCTCAGAGACAGAAACATCTCCAATGCTTCTCTGTGTCCTCTCTGTCAGTTGGCCTCATGAAAAGCATTGCCAGCAACAGACCTCTGCTGCCCCCATCACTGGCCCACATAGGCGGCCTCCCAGCACACACAGCCTCCAAAGGCCGCAGAAATAACCAGGGAACTGTCACCACTGTGCTGTGACTAGGAAGCAAAGCTTGGCCCCGCTGGGAGCGTTTCCTTACAGGCCATGGCTGCTGCCTTTCTTCAGTGCTTGCCTTTGCCTTTTTTACCTTTATTTATGGCTGCAGAAACTCCTACAAAAGTCTATGTTGGTAAGTGGTTCCAACTGAGAGAAAAAGCATGTCAGGATTTCCTAGGATGCCGTCATACGAAGTCTCAGAGGACTTGACTGTAGCTCATCACAGGTTTTTTTCCATTTATTTTAAGGCTTGAACAATAATCCTTAATCAGTTAATTGGTGACAGAGAAGTCTCATGCATGATGGTGGTGAAAATAATAGTATTTGTATTTCACACAGAAAAACAATCAGTGCAAATTGAAGATTACACAACATGTCCAAAAACAACTAGCGGCTCATCGCAGTGGATACAATATAATGATTATTGTTATGCATTCAATGTAGAATTTTACAATTATTCAATATACACTGCTGAAGAGGCTGAAACAGTCTGCCGGAAGCTTGGTACGTTTCAATTCTGTTACCTTATTTGTTTTAGAACATCCGTCGTTTCCTTTAGAATATTTGTTCTGATGTATCCTTTTGATTCGGAGCTGCCTCCTGTGGTAACCATGCCCCTTGGTGATAATTGTAAGGATGTCAGACAATAATCAAAAACCGAAACAAATATACTCTTACTCATTAATATAGTTATACAGAAATTTACTTCCAAAATTAACAGCTTTAAAATTAATGGCCTTTCCTGTTTATATCCGAAGTATTCTGCCATCTCACTGATGCAGGTAATGAATCAACAAAACAATACAAAAGTAGGAGGAGAAAAGGGTGAAGGGTGAGTCAGCTGATAAGACAAGCAACAAAACATTGGGTATAATCAGATGGGGTGTTTCCCCTGCCATAGCCACTCCCACCTCTGGATTAAAGAGGTGCATTCATATCTGCACATCTGGCCCCTGACACACTGTCGCACCTACCTAATCTTCTGATGGCTCAGCTCCACGTTTAATAGCCACCAGGTACTTCCTGATGGAAAATTCCTCGCTGTGCCTCCATGGTGCATTTCCGGCTGTCTGAATGGTCAAGGCATGCCATGCATGCACTGCCCATAAGTGATGTGAATGCTCCTTCGTTGCATGCCTCTCCCAACAGCCGGTTAGGCAGTGCCTGATTGCCGCAGCACGCCTCAAACAGCACCACAGCAACTTTCAGGTCTGATCACACCCACTGACCAACCAGCAGTCTACTGATGCTGACATAAAATGAAGTCAGCACTGATAATGTTTCTGTGTACAGTGTTTCCAAAGATCATTGTACTGGAAACACACACAGCAGTGTTGTTTTACTGCTCATGTTGAGTTAGTTTCAAAAACTGGATGATTTATTTCCCTTTCTGTCTTCCTCCTTCAAAGCACTGGTTCTTACCTTTATGGCCTGAAATGGCTTGGGACCAGGTTTTTTGAAGGGCTGCCACTTACCATAATATTCAGCCCATCAGTTAAGATCTGTCTCCCAAGCCCAGCTCTCTGTGCCCCCACCCTTAGAGATGAGGTGGGTAGCAAGGAGAAGGAGGGCATTTTCAGTTGTCCCCCCCCCCCAGCTATGAAATGTCCTCCCCCTTGAAGCTTGCCTGGCACTCACCATGATGTATTTTAGCCACAAAGCCAAAACTTTTCTATTTACCCCAGACTTTTAACTTAGAGATTTTATCTTTGTAACTGTTTTATTATCTGCTTGTGCTTTAAGGTCTGTTTTATGGATAATGTCATGCTGTTTTTATGTCTCTGGCCTTTATTGGCATAACGAAAAGATTTGGCCATTTTTCTGGCCATCTGATCAAGTCCAAGTGAGGCAGGAGAGCAGGTATAAAATTGGACAGGACACAGTTTATGAGATTCTAGATCTAAGATTCTCTGTTTGATAAATCTAAAATTATAAGATTCATCAGATAAAAATAGATCGTCAATTGCAATTCCCATGTCTTTGAGCTTCGACATGATTCCAACTTGCCAAGCAGCATTATAAGGGTCTCTTTTTAGGTAGTTGAGCAAGCTAGCTGGTTCAGCCCTATAAAATATCCGTAACCAATATTTAAAAGTTAGAGTCCAAGCTTTTGTTTCAATCAGAGATTGGCCTGTTTCTGAACAGATTACAAAATAAGGAACACAGTTGGGGATTCCTAAAGGTTGTCGCAGAAATGCAGCCTGGATATTTTCTATTTTTTGGTTCAGAGCATTAATCCACAGAGGGATGCCATACAAAATTTGTGATAGTGTTTTAGCATTAAAAGCTCTGATTGCAGCAGGCAAACATTGGTTACCTTTTTATAATAAAACTGTTTAATTTGAGATGAAGAGCTATATTTATTATTCTGCCACCGTGAACTGCTCATTTGAGATTGTAATTAAAGGTTATGCCCAAATATTGAAAGCATTTGGATTGTTCAATTTCCTGCTTGCCTATATACCATTTTTGTGGTCACCAACTTTTAGAAAAGACCACAACCTTAGATTTGGAATAGTTTATAGCAAGTGAGTTAAGCTGGCAGTAGTTGTTAAAAGCTTTCAGGTATTGCTGCAGGCCGACTCTTGTGCAGGAAAGTATAGTTGTATCATCAGCATACAATAATATTGGGACTGAGAGATCATTTAATTTAGGTGGGTGCCCATTTATGGAACTAAGATATTGTGCCATATCATTTAAGAAAAGATTAAAAAGATGTGGGGCTAACACACACCCTTGTTTAACTCCTTTACAAAGCTACATAGAGCTTCCCCTTTCTTGTATTCATGTATTTGTCGGCCAGTTTTCCTAAATAAATAAAATCTATATGGAATTGAAATTTTAAAAAAAAAACCAGGAATGTGTGTCCATTGTAATAAAAGGAAAGAAAGAAGAGAATAAGGAAAATGAACATGTGTAATAGCTGTTTTAAAATAAACAAAAATCTTAAAAGGGAAAACATGAAAACAAAATGTTGATTAACACTCCTGCCGATAAATAGATTATTTCAGTGTATTTCAGTCTTTCTTAGATTACTTGCACAAATATTTTTAAACATTTAAATATGGGATGGCTCTAAAATTTTGTTTTGTTTTGAATTATATTCTACCTTTAGACCGTTCTGCAACACCTTTGACTATAAAGGATGAAAAAGAAAATGCATTTGTTTCTACATACTTGAAAAAACATTACTTTGTCACCAAAAGAGTATGGCTTGGAATTAATCCTAAAGGTAAGGAGAAAATAACTATCAAAGTCATGTAATGTTAAGCCATGTTATGCAATTCAAATCAGATCAGGCACATTTAGATCCATTCGAACCAATGAGATTTAACTATGTTCTTAATTCCATTGCTTTCCATGAAACTGAATCTTATGTAAGTTGTCACATTTTAATTACCACAGTTCACACTGATAACATTTGTACATTATCAGCAATTTAGATTATAGCGCTAACAACGGATTAGAACTAATTTTTTACTTTGGTTGATTATTAGAAATTCTTGTCTTTGAAAGACCTAGCTATTAGCAGTTCTGGAAAGCCCGTTCTCTCTCCTAGTTTTCCTTTTCGTTCCCTGTTCCTTTCTCTTACCTACTAAAGTAATAATATGAATATGTGAAATTGCCTTATGCTGAGTCAGTTTATTTGTAGTCACTATCATCTACCTTTAATGTCAGCAGTTCTTCAAAGCTTCAAGAATATGCTTCCTGTGAAATTATGGCTCAATGTGCTTCCGTTCTGTCTTGCCAAATATACCCATCCCCCCCCCTCTTTTTTATTGTTTGCTGGCACACCAACTCCTTCATAGGTAGAGATTGTTTTATTGGCACTCTGGTCAATAAAAGGAATTTGCCTACTCCTGCCCCAGGCTTCCCTTCTTTTCCCTGGCCACCAGTTTTTTCAGGTTATTGTTCTCACTGTGTACGCTCTGCTTGCACCACAATTTTCTAAGTACCTATGATGAGGACAGATCTGTTGAAGCTCCTTAATACTTAAAATTAGGCAGCAGAGTGATGTAGCTACATTGAGTTGCATAAAAATGGCTTACATCAACTTAGCTAAACTAGCATCTTGTGGACCAGTGTTGTCCTTGCTTTGCACTTTCACAAATCGCTGGATCAGAATGCTTGAATGGGTGTGGCAAGTCCTTGCCCAAAAATTCCTGCTTTGTTTATATCTTATGCCAACAGCTACTAATCTCAACACCTTTTGTTCAAAGTGTAATGCCAATGAGTTGCCATTGACTGCGACTCCCTTTCTGAGAACGTACCGCTGTTTTGGCTCACAGTTCTTTCCAAAATAATCTTATGCCTGCGAACATCTGTATCTTTACAGGATTGATGTGATATACACTTGCCTGACTTCATTTTGATTTTTGTAATTTTCTCAATGTGTCTGATTTTATACAAGCCATTCAATACCTTTTTTATGTGAATGGGTTGTGCAGATAGTTAACTCAAGAAGAATCAGACTTTGATTTGTTTCACACTTCAGAGTTCTTCAGGCAGAAGGGGTGGGGGGACAATCTTTGCCAATTTCCCTCCAAATACTTCTTGTTCATCACCACTGTTCTCTGCAGTCCCACATTGGGATTGTGCATGCACAGGCCAGCCACCGGGAAGATTTCTTAGCTTCTTTTTAGCCTAGAACAGAGCATCTAGAGCAGGGGTCCTCAAACTACGGCCCGCGGGCCAGATGCAGCCTGCTGAGGACGTTTATGCGGCCCGCCGGGTTATGGCAAAATCAGACCGGAAGTGACGTTCGACCTAAACTCGCGTTAGCAACGCACACTTCCGGCACTGGGCTGAGGCGGCGGAGACAGAGTGTGAGGTGATACCGAGGTGAGGTGAGTTCCCAGGCCGGGGTGTGTAGTGTGGGGAAGGGAGAGAGATGCAGAAGACGGAGAACTGACGGCCCGCGGCCTTGTACAGTAACGGCAGTCCGGCCTTTCAACAGTCTGAGGGACAGTGAACTGGCCCCCTATTTAAAAAGTTTGAGGACCCCTGATCTAGAGCTTCTCTGAGGCTGTTTCTCCGCTCAAATGGTCATATGCTCCAGAGGAGATGCTCTCCCTTTCCCTCAACTCACTCTTTGCTGCCACTCTGTGAAGACTGTTTCTCTCCTTTTGGGCATAGATTGTATATTCTTGTTTTATTCTGGCTGAAATTATGTCATAGAAATCCCCTTTTCAGAAAATGTTCATTGTATGCCACCAAAATGACATGCAGAGATGAGCACTTCTTGTGTCTCAGCCCCCCTGAGTCCGCTTGCGGAAAGGGCGGGATATAAGTCGAACGTAATAAATAAATAATAAATAAATAAATTATGCCTGAGGGAAAGCCATAATGTGGCAACCTGCAGGGTCTACCAGCAGTTCACCCCCAAGGCTTTGACAGATTGCACCTTTAGCTCACTTTATGGGAGAGCTTTATCGGGTTCCATTGACCCAGCAACTAAATCATCTGCCCCAGTGGATTTCAGGATCTGCTATATGTGAGCACCATCCTTCCGATCTGACCTCCACGATCTCCATTCTGTTGGTTCCAAGATCAGATGAGACATGTAGAAAATCGAGGTCCCCTGAAGCAGGCCCAGAAAAGTCCTTGTTGGAACTACCGTCTAAGAAGCTTAAAGCTAAGATGAAGCATAAAGAAAGGCATTGTTCAATTTCAAAGGATCCAACAAGACCTTTGAAACCACAGTATCAGTCAGTTTCAATGAAACCGACAGGACCTTCGGATCCAGCACTTCCACACGATCTGACTGAGCTGCCCATACTGCATACACCCTCACCAAGTTTACACTCTTCAGCTCCATCACTCTCCAAATGCAAAGTGGTTGTGGAACAAGTAGATTTACCTGAGAACCCACATTTGGTTCTCTTGGTTCGAGGTCTGCCTCCATTGTGGCCACAAGCCTTTTCACCAGGACTTTGGCAGCACTATTCCTTCTTTTATCCTTCCCCATTCCCACAGCAGTGGGTCAACCAGTATCAACCTTGGTCGGAACCATTCCCCATTCCCACAGGAGTGGGTCAACCAGTATCAACCTTGGTCGGAACCAAGACATTTCACAGGGGAGGGACGGTGGCTCAGTGGTAGAGCATCTGCTTGGGAAGCAGAAGGTCCCAGGTTCAATCCCTGACATCTCCAAAAAAGGGTCCAGGCAAATAGGTGTGAAAAGCCTCAGCTTGAGACCCTGGAGAGCCGCTGCCAGTCTGAGAAGACAATACTGACTTTGATGGACCAAAGGTCTGATTCAGTATAAGGCAGCTTCATATGTTCATATATGTTCATCCAAAACTAAGGACAGGTCGTCAGCACTACCTTGGTATATGTCTCCTGCCCAGCCTTCTATATCAGTCTCCAGTTCTGAAGAGGAGTGTTATTCAGCAGCCAGCTTGGGTCTACTGTCTAAATCCTCTCCAGATGATAGTTGGGAACCATGATCCTGTCTCACCAAGTGAAGACCTCTGACTTTATTTGGAAGAAATAGTCGAGATGGCCGAGTCCTTGGACATTCAAATTACCTTGATCAATACAAGGGACAAAATCCTAGGCCATCTTTATTCTGGTACCCCTGGGAGAGTTGCCTTCCCCCCATTGAAGGATATTTTGGACATGGGCAAGTCCATCTGAGACAAACTTTCCTCCCTCCCTGCTACCTCTCTCAAGGTGGAGAATATGTACAGAGTTCAATAGGAGGGGTGCCCATTCCTGTTTACCCATCTTGTGCCCTCTTCCTCAGAGCTGAGGAAATGCAAGCAAAGCAGAGGGTGGGCTCGCATTGCACACCAGATGACAAAGAAGGCAGGAAAATTGATGCTCTGAATCATAGGACCTACTCCTCTTCCTCTCTCAACTTAAGAATAGCCATTTGTCATGCATTCATGGGAACATATCAGCTTCTTTTGTGGGAAAAACTCCCTCCTTATCTTGAATAGCTGCCTGAAGAGAAAACATCTCTAGCTAAGGTGATCCAGACTGAAGCCCTGAGTTTGTCTAAACGACCAGGAAATGCTGCCAGACAATCTTCTGAGGCATCAGTTCGTTTTATGGTTTATCAGCAGTGTTACGGAGACATGCCTAGTTCTGCTCAACTGCTTTTTCTGCTGACACAATCCACAAGAGAGAAGGTTCTTCATCATTCCGTTGAAATTGAATTTTTTTTTTACAACAGATCAAGAAAAATTGGCAAACCACACGATCTTTTGGCATAACTCAGGGCTCCATTTTGACCTACAAGTCTAAATACCATTCCAAATATCAGTCCTCTTAACAGGGCTATCAGCGCCCTTTTCACCATCAGTCACACTAGTATCCTCAAATATCCTTTCCCCTATCGGCGTGTGTGTGTGTGCAGAGGGAGGAATAGAGAACTGTACAAGAGTATATTCCGGAAAGAAGGTGAGCCACACACCAGCACCTAGTATAAAAGTAGTGTATTTACAATCTATATACAGTACAACTAGTGCGGTGAATATTCTTAATCTGAGTGACAAAGTGCTCCGCCAGGATCCAACTCTCGACTGAGAGAAATATAGACTGGCATTACAATCCTTATATATACAAGTCAGCCAATCACGGCAGTCCATATAGTTGCTGACTTCAGCAGGTACTTTCCCTTAGTCACAGTCCAGCCAGAACCGGCTTGCTGACAAGGTTAATCTGACCTGACCTGTCAAGATAGATCCACCTGCTTCTTTGTTGCTCCTGTCATGCTGTGGAAGGAGGACTCAATACATCAACATCCCCAGCCTCCTTGACATAAAAGGTGCAGATCAGGATCAAGGTCCAAGACTAACCCTCAACAACAGCACTCCTCTAAAGAGTCTGCAGAAATAAAAGTTATCCTTTCTGACTAGCATTTGATCCTATTTCATCTGTCCTTTTTGGACACACTATCCCAAGTTTTTGCCATGGGGACGACAGATCCCATCAGACTTGTGGGTGTTGTCAATTTTTGAGAGAGACTGTTGCCTTGAATTCTGTATTCTATGGCTATCACAATTGACAATGGGTGTTTTCGCACTGACCTTAATCGGGAGCGACGTCCCTCTTCACCGCGCAGCATCTGCACGGATTTCGCACTAATTGCTCCGCAGAACCCGGAAGAGCCAAAACCCAGTTTACATTTGCGATGCAAAAGCCGCGGGACTTTGCGGCTCTTCCGGGTTCTGCGGAGCAATTAGTGCGAAATCCACGCAGATGCTGCGTGGTGAAGAGGGACGTCGCTCCCAATTAAGGTCAGTGCGAAAACGCTCAATGTTTTTCCAGAGTCAAGTTCAGAGTTACAGATTCTAGTAGAAAAAGAGGCAGTTCCAGGGCCTAGGCTCTGATTATTCTACTTACAGTTATTATTGGAGGGTTTTTTTCTTATTAATAAAAAGGATGGTGGGTTAGAATCAAATTTGGATCTCAGAGGTCTGGATTTTTTTCGTCATAGTTCAAAAATGTGCATGGTTTCTCTGCTCTCTGTGCTACCAAATGGTTAGTTTTGCTGTCTTTGGTTTACAAGATGTGTACTTCCCTATACCAATTCACATAAATCACAGGAAATACTTATGCTTTAAGTTCCAAGGGATATCTTACAAATTTACCGTGCTGCCCTTCCATTTAGCAGCCACCCCTCAGGTATTTATGAAATGCGTGGCAGTAGTGGTGGCTCACTTAAAGTCCTAGAGGTGCTCAGTATTCCTTTTCTTAGATGATTGGTTGTTCACTGCTCTTTCAGAGGAGGACTTGCAGAGACAATTGTCATTGGCAGTAGATATCTGTCAAGGGCTAGGTCTTAATTGGAAGAAGTCAAAATTCTCCCTTCACAGCTGGCCTCCTTCATTGGAGCCCACTTAGGTTCCACTGTGGCCTGAGCCATTTTGCCAAGTGACAGGGCCCTACAACCTAAATGTCTTATAAAACAATTCACCATAAACCATTTTCAGAAAGCTATAGCCATGTAGAGAGGCTGTTAGGTTTTATGGTATCTACCACTTTTACAGTTCCTTTCACCTGTCTCAAGATGAGGCCATTACAAAATTGGTTGGTATGTGTGTTCAGTCCCTCTGTGGACTCTCAGAACCAGAGGTTTTCACTCACTAGATTAATACTGAAACAGTCGGGCTGATGGGCTCTCGATTCCAACTTACTTACAGGGATACTTTTCAATTCCCTATCTCCCCAGGTTATACATAACACTGATTCTTCTCTGATACATTCTGGTCACCCCTTTTGTGGCACTGACAAGTATGGTTTCAATTCCTCCTTGAAAGTCCAGGTGCAATTATATCCATCTGCCAGTGGTTCCAGACCTATTGCAGATGGAGGTCACAATTTACCACAGTGTCAATTGCCTGCATCTGATTGCCTGACTGGAATAAATTTTTCTGAACTGGTAGCTACTGTTATTTTGAATGCCCACTAGAGTCTTCAGATATCACAAATGGAGACAGTTCGCCTCATGGACCATTGCCAGAGATTTTCCCCCTGCTATTTATCCCCTGCCATTAATATTGGAATACCTATTCATTTCAAAGACCACTGGTTTGGCTGTTTCTCACACAACTCTTCTAAGATGTTCCTTGAAAGCTTAAACAACTTCTTTCCTCTGAAGGTTCCTGCTGTTCTCCAATAGGTCCTTGTTGCTACTTCTAGCCCAATTAATGCAACCTCCATTCGAACCTCTAGCTATCTCTCCTTCAAGGTTTCCTTTTTAGTGGCCATCACATCAGTCAGACAGGTGGGGAAATAACGGCACTTAGAACTGACCACTTAGTCATCAAATTTAATGACCAAAAGATAGTACCCAAAGTAGTTTCTGAATTTCACTTGCATCAAGACATTTTGCTCTTCTTCTTGCAACCATCCCTCTACAGCTGAAAGAGAATTGCATATATTAGTTGAAAACATTATTAGTCTTTCTGAAAAGAACAAGTCAGTTCAGAAAGGTCCCACAGTTGTTCATTTGCTTCACTGGTCCCTCTAAAGAAAAAATAGCCTCATCGCAGACTATATCTTAATGGTTCATCTCAACAATTAGAAGGTCCTATGAGCAAGTAGGACAACTATGTCCTCTCCAGGTTAAGGCACATTCCACTAGGGCACAAGCTGCTTCCGCTGCTTTCCAGCAAGGCAATCCCATTGGCTGACATCTGTAAAGCTGTGACCTTGTCATCTGCCAATTCATTCATCAGGCACAACTCCATGGACATCAAGACCAGGAAAAGAGACACCACTGGGAACAGCAGTCTTACATTTGCTTTTTCAGTGACTCACTCATCCTGTCTCCTAGTAAGTTAACTTGTTAAGTCTTTCAGTGTAAGACTGCACAGAACAACAATTATGAAAACAGGGTTGCACTTACCTGTAATTGTTGTTCATTGAGTTGTCTCTGTGCAGGCACACATCCCTCTCTCCTGCTCTGCTTGTTAATATTATCTGAGACTCATTGCAGCAGCTCAGAGGAGAACTGAGGTAAAGGGGGAGCTCCTCCCCTGGAACACGTGACTGTTTGAGCAGGAAAATGGCTTCCAAGAAGTTTCATATGGGCTCCCCCTGCTCTGTTTCTAGGCTAAAGAGAAACTAAGAAATCTCTCTAGCCAGGTGGCCTGTGCATGCTCAGTCCTACTGTGTGCCTGCACAGAGAAAACTTGATGAACAGTTACAGGTTATAGGTATGAGTACTGGCTAGACTTCTATATCTAGAATTAACTGTTCAGGAGCTGAATAAATAATAAATTGCTTTTTGTGTAATTTGAAGTAATTACAACATTTTTTTCCTGATAAACAGAACAATATTCTCATGGCTTTTATTTACAGCTATATCTTTGAGATGGCTTGATGACTCTGACATTAAATATACCAATTGGGAAAAAGAACAGGAAAATGCCAATGATAAATGTGGTGTTATATTGTCCACAAGCGGAAAATGGACCAAAACTGACTGCTCAAAAGGCCTAAGCAGAGTTGTTTGCAAGGTTCCTCGAGGTATATATGATTTAGCTTTAATAGATTTTGCTTCTTTAAGAACACACCAAACAGTGATGATATTAGCAGGATTTGTATGAAATTTACAGAAGATGGGTCTCGCTGTTAGGGTCAAACTACCACATTAAAGTATTTGTGAGGCTTCAAGTGAGAACTGCTTTTTAAAAAAAAGATAATGGGTAAGTTTGGCCCAAAATGGGACTGAAAAGTGCAGTTTGGTACTGATGCTTTTTAGTCAGCTGTGTTGAGGCCTAATTAAGTCAAACAGTAGCTGAGAAAATTAATAAATTTAATACAAAAAGATAATTTCTCACTTTTTGCCTCTCTCCCTCCGTCTCTCATGAGGGGAGTTTTGACTCCCAAAGCCTTATACCCTGAAAAATCTTGTTTGTCTCTAAGGTCCTACTGGACTCAGATCTAGCTGCTGCAGACCAACATGGCTGCCTTCTGACACTCTGTGTTCTCTGTTGGACTTCCTTTGTGGGCCTCTAGGAAGAATCAGATGGTACAAAATGATGTGTTAAGAATGACAGGGAATGCCATAGTGATCATATTATTTCTGTGTTTAAAAAGCAGAATTAATTGCCAGTTTGTTTATATGCCCTGATCAAGTGCTAGCCTTTACCTTTAAAGCCTCGTATTCTATGGCCTCAGGGTGCCCAAAGGGCCCAATTGTCCCCCATAAATTTCCCTATTTGTTAATAATCTTATTGTGAGGCCTTTTTTTCTGAGACAAGGCTGGTAGTGATTGAGAAGATAGATAATATGATTGCCATATTGAGAAGATTGAGAAGAAGATAATATGACTGCCATCCTTTGGACTACACAGAAAGTGTTCCTAAGGTGGAGTTAGTATCATGCCGTTAATACTCTTTTAAAAATGTAGCTTGCTGTCAGTATTCTCAGAATGGTAAATGAAGGATAAGCACTCTTTCAGAAAAGGCTTTTACAGAGGTGTCAGGAATCCATCTGCCTGCAGAGCCTTCCTTCCATTCATAGTAAGGGACTTTGTTGTAAACATCTTTGGAAATGAAAGGGAAGGCTTCTATTTTCAGGGTGTGGAAGAACAAAAGAGCTTTTGTTGCTAAAAATAAGTTTTGGGAGGAATGCTTCCTTTAGCAGCTAATATGAAAATAACCTCGTGTCACCCTGTATAGAATGAGAGATTTAGTCAAACTTCTTATGGTGAATGATACTTTCCCTTGTTCTCCTTACAGGTTCCAATAAAGTAGGAGTGGTGATAGCTTTTGCTGTTATACTTGTTCTGGCTTTTGTTGTTGGATTGGTATGGTTCCTATACAAGAAAAAACGACTGCAGTGGGGTGGCTTCTCCTCAGTACGTTACGAACGAGGGATATACGAAGATGAAAGTCATAGCATGTTTACTAGAGATGACAACTGAACAACTGTATCTGCTGGCTGCATTTGTACGATTTCTGGAATTGGTTATTTTGGCATCTTGTTCTATAGGTTTTGTTTTAGCAAGCCTATGAGGAATGTATTGACTTGGAGCTAAATTGTGACTTCTGGGTGCCATGTGCATTTTGTTCAGAACATGTTTTTTTCGACAGCAACCGTCCTAAATTTAAGAGCCAAATGTTCCTAATACACGCATCTAATCAAGCTTGGCACTTTTCACTGCCTTGAAATTTGCACATGCACCGAGGCACAAACCCAATGTTATATCCTAATGTTAACACTGGGATACGGATGAAGAAAGATAGTAAATGCCCGGTGGTTTTTGTTTTAAAATTAATTTATTACACAGAAAATGTTTAATATGACAGCTTGTAATCTTGGCCTTAGTCTGATTTATTTGAGAACTGTTGGATACAGGGTTTTAAATAGTCTTCTATAGAAATTGTGGCCTTTTGATAAAAGTTCCAAAGATTTCCATCTAAGATAGAATTTTATCTTTTTCTCAGGTACTTTACTTATAGACAATTTGAGGGTCTTGATTTTTTTTTTAAAGCAACATGTTATTATCAGTATAGATTCATCTGAATAAGCCATGTATCCCATTCCTCACAGATAAAAATGGAAGCAGCCAAATTGAAATTAAGGGCCAAATTCAAGGTTTGATTGTCTAGTAAAACACTTTGTAGTCAATGGAAGGCAACATGACGAAACGGAAATTGTGCTGCATGATGAGAGCGCCTGATAGCTGTGTTTATTTTTATTTCTTCTGTCATATTTTCACATCCCCCCCAAAGAGATACTAGAAATATATTTGCTAAATGAGTTGTCAGGGATTGAAAAGCTGCCCTGCATGGCTTCCGGCAGTCCATGGTCCTGCTAGAGAATCTGTAAAGGGGTTTCCTTGAACTGTAGCTTCATATATTACATCAGATAACATTCTGGAGGACCCAATACCTTCACTGTGGGCTTTCGGATTTCCTCCCACAAAGTATGGCTTTATCGTCCCCCTGCTGCAGCCCAAAATGCCCCCCAAGGGCCCCCAGAACAGGATGAGGGAGATGATTGTTGAAACATCATCCCTTCTCTTTTTAAAAAGGGATTTGTTCAACTCAGTGACTTTTAGAACAAACTTTAGCAAGGGATAGTTGTGGGAAAGGGAGGCCTTTGGCATCATGCTTCTTGTGTGGAAGTTTCACTTACTTGCTTTGTGATCCTTCCCTATTATGGTTACTGGAAACAAGCTTACATTTCAGGTATTCATATCCATGTGGAGCTAATTTTTAAATTGCTCCACTCTTTGCTTATTGTGCAGCTGACCTGCATGAGAATTGAGTGATTCCCCCCCCCCCCCAAAAAAAAAAATCTGTGTGAGGATCTGCTTTGCGCTGAATCAGACACTGATCTATCTTACCCAAAAATGGCTGTTTTGCTTGGCAGCAATCCTGCAAGGTCTCAGCCTCAGGTTTACTATCTGATATCCTTTTAACTGGAAACTGAATCTGAGAATTTCTGCATATAGGATTTGGTCTGCTGTTGAAGTATAGTATACCACTACTATCACACATCTTTTTTTCTTTAAAGTCTGCACGACTCTTTCCATGTTTTGTCAGCTGTCACATGGAGCACTCTGAAGTCATAATGTGTAAACAAGCCTTTGAGCATTCTTTGGAAATGTATTTGCTCTATTTCTTTCTTTCTCTCTCTCTTTCTCTCTCTCTTTCTCTCTTTTTCTCTCTCTTTCTCTCTTTTTCTCTCTCTTTCTCTCTCTCTCTCTCTCTCACTCACTTTCTTTCTTTCTTTCTTTCTTTCTTTCTTTCTTTCTTTCTTTCTTTCTTTCTTTCTTTCTTTCTTTCTTTCTTTCTTTCTTTCTTTCTTTCTTTCTTTCTTTCTTTCTTTCTGCAAAAAAGTAACACAACACTAAGTTATGTCCAACATGAGATGGATTGATTCAATAAAGGAAGCCACTGCCCTCAGTTTTAGAAGTAATTAATTCATGGGGTCTCCATAATTTGGAAGTAACTCGACAGCACTCCACACACACACACAAGTTAACTTAGTTTCCATAACATAAGGAAAGGAAAGGTCCCCTATGCAAGCACCAGTTGTTTCCGACTCTGTGGTGACGTTGCTTTCACAACGTTTTCACGGTAGACTTTTTACGGGGTGGTTTGCCATTGCCTTCCCCAGTCTTTTACACTTTCCCCCCAGCAAGCTCGGTACTCATTTTACCGAGTCAACCTTGGGCTTGCTACCTGAATCCAACTTCTGCCGGAATCGAACTCAGGTCGTGAGCAGAGAGTTCAAATCGCAGTACTGCTGCTTTACCACTCTGCGCCACGGGGCCGCTTTCCATAACATAAAGGACAGCCTTAATCTTACTATAACACTCCCATTTGATAAAACAATCCAAGAAGATATTTAATACATAATAATGACTTTTTTTTTAAGGAACCTTCTCACAGATAATAGGCAAAACTGGTTGTCTTACTGTTATCAGTAAACATAGTTTCTGGAGTTCTCTTTTTAAAGGCTGTGGAAAAGTCATGGCATGCAGTGTACAGTATTTTTTCTGAAATGTCATCATTTTCTTTTTTCTTTGGGACCTATCTGTATGAGCTCACATACCTTTTAGCCATTGAAAAATATATCTCTTAAGAGACAATGGTACAAATATATATTTGTATATATCTATACAATTACGAAAATACTAATGAAAACAGATTGCTTGCTGTGACAGGCAGGCATGTATTCTTTCTCCCCTTTTAAAAAATATCCAGGGCCATGTGGTCAGGACTTATTTATTGAGGAAGTTTACATCTTCCAAAAAAAGTAAGAATTCTAAATAAAATTTCATGAAGAAATGCAAGCAGTATATTTGCTGGTAGGAGGAAATACATTTGTACCCAAGATACAACTATCACTATCTGAAACTGTGATAATTTGGTAATAAAAGTGCTACTGTCAGGGACTATGTGCAACAAGTGGGCCAAGAAAGGGGTGACAGTTATTGTGTAAAACCTAGTTGTGTTGAAGAGCTTTTAGTGTAGTGCCCACACATGAATAGCCTAGGTCAGAATAATGGTGTAGATTTGTATATCTGTAGTCAAAGAAAAATATTATGCACTTTGGATTTGTTGAAAGCGTGATTAAAAGAAATAAAACGCCCTGGCAGCCTTCCTTATTCTAAATTAGTAATGGGTGGAATCTATTCACTGTTCTGTCTATTTGTATTTGATAACAGCCTCACAGGTCCCAATCCACAGATGCTCGCCAGTGTGATGGTTAATATTGTGAACTTTTGAGAGTGAGCTACTCCTTTGCAGGTGGCAAAGGGAAGACATGGAGCTGTACAAATAACTGGCAGTGGAAAACTAGACAGTGGGCAAATGCAAAGGATTGTGGGAAGTTTTGTCCCATGCATGCAGTAGAATGAGAGTTTCCTATTATTTTGAATTCTTTAAGGCCATGTGCTCTGCCTTACTGATTTTATGACTATTTGCACTTATAGGCTCCTTTTAAGGTGACTCTACACACAGCAAGTTTATTTTGAATATTCCTAGGGCTATTTGATTATGCAAGATAACAGATAAATATGCACAAAATGTTCCAGTGTTTCTCTAAAGTGTTTATTTATATAATGTTATGAATTACACTGATTTTGTGAGTTAATGGTTTTGAGTCTGTGGGGTTTTTCTTTAGCAAAAATACCTGTCCTTAGACATGTTGAGAAATGATGTTATGTGAATAAGTGCAAATGCCTTAATATAACTATTAAGCCTTATTGTTGGGAGTTCACACTGAAATTTACACTGGTTGTGCTCTTAGAAACAGCAGATTTATTTTTTAAAAAGTCAGATTAGTATGCGTGGAAAAAACTAAGTCAATTTGGTTGTTTTCACCTTATTTAAATACACGTTTTTCAGAATTCTGAATTGTTTTCAACCTGAAAAGTTCTGTGTTAAAGCTAGAAAAAAAGTCGAATGCATTCTTGTATTCTGATGCATTTTCTTCGCTCGGCTGGGGAAAAGAAGGGCATTAAGCAGATCACAAAGGGAGAATAAAATAAAAACTGTATTAGCATGGCAGGAGACTGTTGCACTGCGTCTCCCCATTCTTCCTCTGCTTAATAGATGAGAAGCCCTGTTGACATCAGATATCTTTTTAGGTAGGAAGGGGAGCACTTGAACGGAGTCCAGTACTTCCTGCCCCTTCATTTGTTTAACAGGTAGCCATTGTAGTAAGAGTTGACAATTTGTAATTATCTATCCAATGGCAGATTCTTTACAGCAACACCATACTACCCACTTTACAGGTTCTGTATGCCTTTCTGCTCCCCCCCCCTCTCCAGTTTGTTTCCTAGAGCAGTTCTTTTGCACATATTTTTAGCAGGAGGCATCCAAAAGCAGTAACTTCTTTTCAGCTTTCACTTTACAAAACTGGGACAAATGTTTACACACCATGAACAATCAAAGGGCCGTGTTTGGAAACTCTTTTGTAAGACTGTAGAATACAGCAGCTGGAAGATACCTGTATGTGAATGGATGTAAGCTTAGAGGTATGCGTGTTAAAATAAAAGGATGCATTTTTTTTTATTTTACTTGTAAAATAAAGCTGTACAATGTTTTGACTGAAATGTGTTAGTGTTGGGTTATTTTTAGTTTCGGAGCAGCCTTTTCTGCAGAATGCAGTGAGATGTGTCTGTTCGCATCTGCCTGTTATTTTTGTAGGATTAGATTTGCACTTTATTGCCATCCCTGACTCCTCTTTCAGAATCGGTGGAGCTGCTGCAGCTCTGGGACATTTAGAAACATAAAAAATGATGGTGTCTTTCCTTCTTTGGATGGGTAGTTCCAAGTAACTGTGGGGAACTCTGCTGTTCATCACCGTGTCTTCTGTGCGGTTGTGCATTGGAATGGAGTATGTGTATAGGCCTGCCATGAATAAGCTTCTGATGGCATGTGGTTTCTTTCCCACCTTCAACTCCTATAAAAGGGGGAAGAGCTCCCTCAGTCAGCTCTTCTTTTGCCACTGCTGAAGGAGGATGTCTTCATTTCCTTTCTCTGGTGATGAAGGAATCAATACAGAAGAAATCTATGCCTCTTATAATAAGGCCATATTGTGAAGCTTGTACACCAACCCTTGTACCCTGGAAATTTTTGTTGGTCTCTAAGGGCCTCCCTCACTTTAATTTTGCTTTGCTGTTACTGACCAGCATGGCTACCCACCTGAAACTAATTCAAGATGTCTACCACAATACCTGTTTGGTCACAGAAAAGTGTGCTATTTCAGACTTGCAGAGGAGAAGCCCAGATGTGGAAGAATTCTTGTGGGTCACCAATTACAACTTACCATTTCTTTACCTAATGTAGAGGTCTGTCTCAAGCTATTTTAAGCCACTAAAAAAGATCCTACATGTGCTTAAGAAATCATGTTATTGCAGAATGCTTTTTTTTACTAAATGTATTGATTCAGGTTGCTAAGAAGACAGCTGAATAACTGACTAAACCTGGTGCTTCGTGATGTGACAGAAATGTCATGGTTTATTCAAGGCAGCTTCACATATCAAATAATTTAGATGTGCTTGTTACACCTTAGTTCTCCAAAAACTAGAATTCCTTGAATTCAACTCACTTCCCACATCTGATATCACAGATATTCTCTCTTAATCCAATTGCACACCTTACATTCTCTACTAGTGGATAGCGATAAAAGTTTCAAACCTTTTATCTGTCTAACTAAAAGGTTCATCTATTGAATACATATTAAGAATTCATTAGCAAAGCCATTTAATTCTTTGAACAGGCAGGAAGAAAACCTAGAATTTTGAGGCAAAAGCGGAAGGGCAATATGACTATACAACAGGCAGTATTCCAACAACAGTTTATTAACAGCTGTCCTTGATGGTTCTGTACAATATAATTTCAACATTCATCTGCCTTTTTACCAAGAAGATTCAAATACTCATAATCATTAACAAACAGATTGACATCATGGCCACATTTAGAATCAAATTGTATAAATTAATGGTGGGATTTTAAAGTCTGATTGTGAGGCTTTCTACTGCATTCATATATTTCTAATGGACACACCCAATTATCACATGAGATCCCAAAGGTACATGACTTCAAATTCTGTATCCTGTAAGACTGCCAGCTCTAGAGTGGAAAATACCTGGAGATTTACCTTTGCAAGGTACACTCCAGAGCAGCCATTTTCTCCAGTGGAACTGATCTCTGTTGGCTGGAGATCATTTGTAATAGTGGGAGTTCTCCAGTCCCCACTTGACAGTTGGCAACCCTAGTATCCTCTGAAGGAGTGGAGCGCAAATTCAAATGAGAGCAATATTTGATATTGTAATTGGGGGAAAACACTCTAAACAGAAACGGGCTAAAACGATAGAAGCTGTCAATAGTATTTTAAAAGCAACCTCTAAACCAGCATAAAAGGAGAGTCAGTTTGGTGTAGTGGTTAAGAGCAGCGGGGTTTGATTGCCCACTGCTCCACGTTCAGCCATCTGGGTGACTAGGTCAGTCACAGTTAGGGATGCCAGGTCTAATTCAATAAATACCCGGGGACTTTGGGGGTGGAGCCAGGAGACTGGGAGTGGAGTGGGGCACCTTTGGGGGCTCATAAAATTGGAGCCCCTGGTCCAGTTTTTTGGAAACCTGGGGGTTCTTCTGAGGAGAAGTACTGAATGCTATGCTAAAAATGTGGTGCCTCTACTTCAAAAAACAGTCCCCCAGATACCCACAGATCAATTCTCCATTATATCCTACGGGAATCAGTCTTCATAGAGTATAATGGAGTGCCCAACAGACATTCAAAACCCATCCCCCGTTTCTGATAACCCTGAAGCAGGGGGGGGGGCACCAAACTGGAAGATCCTCTGCCTCCAACTAGGGACTGGCAACCCTACATAGCCCTCAGTCTATGTCATGGTGCCTTCAGATGTTCTTGACCAGCGCACAAAGCTGTGAGCACCTTCTTTGGGGGCTCATAAAATTGAACCCCCTGGTTCAATCTTTTTGAAACTTGGAAGATGTTTTGAGGAGAGGTACTGGGTGCTATGCTGGAAATTTGGTGCCTCTTCCTCAAAACACAGCCCTCCCAGAGCCCAGATACCCACAGATCAAATCTCCATTATACCCTATGGGAATTGGTCTCCATAGGGAATAATGGAGTGCCCAGCAGACATTTCCATCCCCCCCCCCCACTTTCTGGTGACTCTGAAGCAGGGGAGGGCCTCCAAACTGGGAGATCCCCTGTCGCCAACTGGAGATTGGCAACCTTAGTCACAGTTCCCTCAGAGCTGTTCTCTCAACCCCGCCTACTTCACAGGGTGTCTGTTGTGGGGAAAGGAAGGGAAGGAGATTGTATGCTGCTCTGAGACTGTGTGTGAAAGGTGAGGTATAAATCCAATTCTTCATTTGCATAAAAGAAACAGGAGTCAGCCCTTGTACACCAATGAATGTAAAAGTATGTTCATCCCCCCCCCCTTTGGGCTTATTTCCTGTATCAGCCTTTGGGCTTATTTCCTGTAAGCCTTTGGGCTTATTTCCTGTATCAGAACTCAACAGGGAAAAGAATCACTGGGGGCAGAGGAAGCAAAAGGAAGAGATCATTCATTACTTTTCATCCTACATCCTCTTGCTTTCCAAACCTCTGGAAGCAGCAAGCACTCCAAGGCAAGGTTCCACTATCTATTGACCTTGTTCTGCCCTAGGATTGTAGCCTTAAGTCCTATTGATGTCGACTGCTTTAGTCTCTTCAGGAAACCAGTGCTTAATATCAGCTGGATTCTGCAATTCCTTCTTGTTTTCATTTTTCTAAATCTAATTCCTCAAGCAGCTTGCCCCTAAAATGATTTCCTTCTTCAGATCTAGTAAATCACTGATCTTGTTTAGTGGAGAAAAAAAAATACTGATATAGGTTGTTCCGCGTAATTAAACTATTTACAGGGCCTGTAATACAAATAACAGAATTATACAGGTCCGAGAAGGTCACTCTAATCTCCCTTGTCCGGGGCTGAGTAATTCATGTGTTATTTCATCTAGCCTATGCAGTCCAGGCTTTAATGTGCCACTAAGAGAGCAGGTGCGCCTCACATCAATGCCTGCAGCACAAATAACCCGTTTGTAAAGCAAGTGACACAAGGCTCTGTAATAATCAGCCTTGTATAATGGGTAGAGGTAGGCCTTATTCACTGTGGGCTGGTTCATATACTACCCAGAAATAAGAATGAAGTGTGAGAGTCTGGCACTTCTTTTGTTACTTCTGTTGTAATGGTGATAACTGATAGCATTCTGCAAATAAATTATCCTGCCTCCTTGCTCTCCTCCTCCTGGGTATGTACTGTATGTGTTTGAATCTTTGCAACTTTAATCCTCTTACAATTCATAATTATTTGAAAGCACGGCACAAAACGGGGAAAATATTAAACTAATTTTGCACACGACAAAAAATGGATCAGGGCCATAGAGGATAATGCCGTCACACACCTTTAAATCTCATTTATGAAAAGGTAACAAAAATAATCAAAACATTTGGCTTGATTGTGCCCACTGAAAAGGTGTCACATGCTCTATACTAGTGGTACAACACTGATACCCTCTGCTGGCCAATGTGTGTGTGAGTGAAGGCTCTTTTTGAAGAACAAGCCTAGCAGGAACTAATTTGCATATTAGGCCACACACCCCTGATGCCAAGCCAACCGGAATTGTGTTCTTGCTCAAAGCAAGCCCTGAGTGTGAGTGTGCGTGTTAAGGAGCAATGTATTTTAAATATACCTAACAAACATAGGAAGAGCCCCGTGGCGCAGAGTGTTAAAAGCTCCAGTACTGCAGTCCTAAGCTCTGCTCACGACCTGACTGGCATGACTTAACTAGGTCTGGCTGCTTGCTCAGCAGCAGCCCCCCTAGGACAGCCAGTGTGAAATTCCTGGTAATCAAGGATCAATTGTCCAATGTATTGCTGTACATGACTGGTTTATTTTGTTATTTCTGTCTCTCTTTTTTGCCTGTTTATAATCTGATATATGCCAATAAAGACTTGTGTTCGTAGCCTGGAGATTTGAGAGATGATGGTGGGTTTGAAAAAGGGTGGGACCTCAGACAGGTACAATGCCATAGACTCCACCCTCCAAACCAGGGAACCACTGCTGCAATCTGCAGGTGAGGGCTGGAGATCACTTAGAATTACAACTGCTCTCCAGATGGCAGAGATCAGCTCTGCTTGAGGTGGGGGGGAGTGAATGCCTTCACTAGTCCGGTGGGTGAAAAGACAGTAAGAGTGGGGGGATACTTGCCCAGAGCCTCTTTCTGGAGCCTATTGTATTTTCCTTCACAACAGGTCTTACATAAAATATGTAACATTTTACAACATAAAATATACACATAATCTGTTCTTCAGTACTTTTAACATTACACTTTCTTATTGCTGACCTTTACAATAGTAAAATAGCACCATGTACTCTTAAAAAAAAACAAACCAATGACTTAGACTCAGGATAAAGCACTCACATGACCACTTCCTTCATTGCGTATCCAAGTACAGCTCTCGTTTATTCATCTTACATACCATCTCACTTTCAAATTGGCTAGGCCAATAATTCTTTATGTGATAGTTACTGGGTCAGTTTTTGACAATGCTGCCTATATTGTATTCTAATACTACATTTGTATCCTGCATTATGGACAGGGCTCATTTCTGGCAGCCACGAGAAAAACGATGTTTGTAGTAATGTTCCAAAAGCAGAATCCTGTACATGCTTCCGGAGGTTCTGGGCTTTCAACTAGCTACTAAGCAGTCAGAAGCTCACCGGAGCCGGCTCTGAATCAGCCCTTCAGCCAAACGACACTTGGATAATTACTTTGACAGATTGAAATCTTTAGTTTTTTCTCAAAAAGGTGTTTATGTGTGCTTACTGAGCCATCTCCTGATCTCCGCAGGTGCACGTGATAATTTTTGTACTGGTGTGTGTGTTCCTCAATGGATGGTTACTAGTCTCAGTGACTAAATAAAACCTTCACATCCAGGGCAGTAAAATTCTGAATTATGCCAGGAGGCAACATCAGACAACCCCCCCGTTTGTTGACCCCATAGGGTCGCCAACCATGGCCTGGGAATTTCCTGGAGATTTGGGGGAGGAGCCTGCAGATGGGGGAATTGTGGGAGGGGTTTCACCTAGAAATTTACGATACACCATAGTATCTGCTTTGGGAAGCTGCATTTTCTTCAGGAGAACTTATGTCTGTGGTCTGGAAACTGAGTTGTAATTCCAGGACATCTCCAGGCCCTACCTGGGGACTGCCAACACTGGTTGGTGCAGTGTGAAACAAGACTAGAGAGCCAGTTTGCTGTAGTGGTTAAGTGTGCAGACTCTTATCTGGGAGAACCGGATTTGATTCCCCACTCCTCCACTTGCACCTGCTTGGGTCAGCCATAGCTCTGGCAGAGGTTGTCCTTGAAAGGGCAGCTGCTGTGAGAGTCCTCCCAGCCCCACCCACCTCACAGGGTGTCTGTTGTGGGGGAGGAAGGTAAAGGAGATTGTGAGCCGCTCTGAGTCTCTTGATTCAGGGAGAAGGGCGGGATATAAATCCAATATCTTCTTCAAAACTAGACATTGGATTGGATGGACCACTGTGTGGTCTGATCCAGTAGGACTCTTCTGATGTTCTCTCCTCAGCACACTATGGAAGGTTGCCAGGTCTGGATTGGAAAATACCCAGAGACTTTGGGGGTGGACCCAGGAAGAAGGCTGGGTTTGAGGAAAGAAGGTGGCCTCAGCATGGTACAATGCCCTTCAAAGCAACCATTTTCTCCCGGGAAGTTGTTCTCTGCCAGCTGGAGACCAGTTATAAAAGCAGCTCTCCAGGCCCCACCGGCAACACGATCTGAATGTCTGCTTGCCACAGCTGTGAAAGGTTCAGAAACAAGGACCCTGACCCTATCCTGCAATTGCAGCGCCTTCCAGCTTTCCTTTCTCTCCTTGCACCCAGGGACTCTCACGGAGCTTTGCTCAACTTTCTCTTCTGCCTTCAAAAGCCTTTTAAAGCTGTCATTAAAGGCCAGGGCTTGCCCAGCCCCCTCCAGGCCACCCCCCCCCCACCTCCCAACTAGCCGACAGTGGGTGGCGTCTGAAAGCTGCTGGCGGCTGCCGAGTCCTAAGAAGACGCGTTAGCGGCCCACGCGAAGCCTATTTGGGCCATGGGCGGCCCTTGGGCCCCTTCCTCCTGCCTCATGGGCGGCCTTCTGCTGGCTGCTGCGTTGCCCTCCCTGGGAGCAGACGGTAAGGCAGCTCCTCCTTCCCCCCCCCGGGAGGGGGGTGTCTCCGCCAGTCCGGGGAGTGCCTGGCTGGTGGCCTCTCTTTCTGCCCCTTTGGCACCTCGGCTCCCTCCCCGCGTTGCAAACAAGCGCCCCTTCTGAGACGGGACCGTGCCCGCCTCTCTCTCTCTCCCCGCCGCCTTGGAACATAGGGAGTGGCTGTGTACTGCAGGCAAGGAGTTAGCATTAGAGTCTGAAGTACGCATTGCTTGCTCCGTTCACTGATTTGAGAAGGCTTACTCCCACCAAGGAAGCATTCCTAGGACTGCAGCCTTAATTAGAGCCAGGGTTCTGCCCTAGAATCTGTGCGTGTGTGTGTGTGTGTGGGTTTACATCGTAATTAGGGTTGCCAAGTCCAATTCAAGAAGTATCTGGGGACTTTGGGGGTGGAGCCAGGAGACCGTGGGGGTGGAGCCAGGAGCAAGGGTGTGACAAGCGTAATTGACTCCAAAGGGAGTTCTGGCCATCACATTTAAAGGGACTGCACAACTTTTTAAATGCCTTCCTTCCATAGGAAATAATGAAAGATAGGGGCACCTTCTTTTGGGGCTCATAGAATTGGACCCCCTGTTCCAATCCTTTTGAAACTTGGGAATTATTTTGGGGAGAGGTGCTGGATGCTATACTGAAAATTTGCTGCCTCTACCTCAAAAAACAGCCTCCCCAGAGCCCCAGATACCCACGAATCAATTATCTATTATTTCCTATGGGAATAAGTCTCCATAGGGAATAATAGAGTTCCCAGCAGACATTCCCCTCCCCTCCCCCCCACTTTCGGATGACCCTGAAGCTGGGGGAGGGTCTCCAAACCGGGGGATCCCCTGCCCCCACCTGGGGATTGGGAACCCTAATCGTTAATTATTATACAGTTTTGTGTCGCCGCAATATATCTCTCGTCCCACCCCCAGTTTCATGATAAGACTCTTGGCTGTAATAGTTGCATGCCAGGCAAAAATTCAACAGTTAAAATATTCCCAGTCTTTTTTTTTTTTGGGGGGGGGGGGGCTTTGCCTGCTGGGTATTTGCCTCACCTGCCACTGTGAACGGTATGGTAATCTGCTCAGTAACTGAAAAATAATGTGCATCTTTAAGCAAATGCAGCGTGTAATGAGTAATTATTCATAATCATATTCCCCTTCCTCCTTTTTTTTTAGGGTAAATTCCCTTCCCCATTGAATGCTGGCACCCCTGCCATTAGAAATCAGGTAGTGCCCATGAAGTATGAGTTCAAATTCACCGTTATTGGTATAAGAACTGCCCATGGAATGTGTGTGTGTGTGGGGGGGGGGGGGGGTTAAGCAGCAACAAGGTCGTTGGATCAAAATATCACAGAAACAATGGATAATTTCTGCTGTGTGTTTTGTTTCCTCTGAACTCTTATCAAAAGATGTCTGCTCAAACTCTTACTAGACCTCTAGGATCTATTATCACATATAGTCAATAGATAAATTAGCCTTGTTCTGTAATCTTATTCCACTCCATTGATTTTTCTCCTTTGAGGGCAAAGCAGGCCCATTGCAAAGGGAGGGTAGCGTATGTATGTTTAATACTTTTAATGTAGAATAATATATCTGTAATTTTGTCACTTGATAGCCTTTTGAAAACTTTTATTATGGTCAGTATAAAGGAATATTTTTTAAAAAGAAACCCATGGTTTCATAGGTCAGACTACCAGCAACTGTTTCCTGGGGGGAGGAGGTAATAGATCTCATTCATCTGGCCAAAGATGAGCACCGCCTGGAGTTAACACTGATAAGCTAATGAATGTTAAAATGTGGCATGTGATCTCATTATGGTTTTTTTTTCCAGGCTTCATCATTCTAGAAATCAAATCAAATAGATCATGGGCAAATTAATTTCCTGGGGGTTTTTTTTCTCCATAAGGGGATAAGGAAGTTGCATTATGCTGGGAAGTCATTTTGTTTGAAGTCCATTTGGCCAGTGTAGTGCTGTTAGGAAACATGATGCAAAACAAACAAAGCCTCCAGATACATGGCAAAAGCCTGAAATTCAGTTTCGTAAGACACATTCACATGAATTCTCAAATCTAGATGTTGAGTGGGAGCATATATACAGTCCAGTTTTTATAGCTCATAAATGTGATGTGTACATTTTCAGAATCACAGTCTAATTATGAAATTGTTAATCGTTTTTCATTTTATTTGATTTATATCCCGCCCTACCCCACCAAAGCGGGCTCACAAAGGTGAGTTCAATTAGAGCAAGCACAGGTGATCATTTATTTTTTAAAACAAGGGGGGGGCACAGCTAGTGTGAATGTACATAACACTACGTCTGAAGATCTGGTGTGTTCCTAACTGCAGTCCTTTGTTGATAGGCATAGTGCAGACTCCACAGAAATATGGAAGATTACCAGCGCTAACTGGAAAGCATGTTTTGAACTGGTCCTGTAGCATAATTTGAACATGTTTGATCTTCAGCAATTAACAGGTGATAAATCATTAGCTCCACGCTATGTAAAGCTTCAGCTGCTGATTTCTGCAGCTCATAAAGGCCTGAGTCATTACTGACAGTTTATACCTCAGTTAAAATATTTGTAGGAATAAGAGGCCAAGCGCCACCCTCTTTCTCCTGCCCTGTTGTTAACTCTATTGTGAGAAGATGCATTTTAAGGAGCAGTTTTTAAAATGTTGTGTGAAATTGCACTGCTACAGTAGACAGCAAAGCCTTGCTAGTGTTTTCCTGTTGGTTCCCCCCCACCCGGTTCTTTTTTCAGATTCAGGCCTACACAAATACCCATATGGAACAAACAACATCAGAGTTTTCAGCCACTGTCCCTGATAAAGTATAGGGGCAACAGGGGCTTTGGCAGACACGCCGTACTGTTTGTCACCAGCTCAGTGGACAACTCTGATCCATTACCCGGTAGAAAAGAAACAGCTAACCCTTCATCCCTTTGAGATGAGTCCTCCCGAACCAGAGACATTTCATCTCCTGTCGGGTTTCCCCCAAGATTTAGTTTAAAAACTGCTCTGCCACCTTTTTGATTTTAAGTGCCAGCAGCTTGGTTCCATCTGGGGACAAGCGGAGACCGTCTCTTTTGTACAGCTCCCGCTTGTTCCAGAAAGCATCCCAGTGCCTAACAACCTTAAACCCTTCTTCCCTACACCATCGTCTCATCCACACATTGAGACTTCTAATTTGTGCCTGTCCCTCCAGCCCTGCACGTGGAACAGGTAGCACTTCTGAGAAGGCTACTTTGGAGGTCCTGGCCTTAAGTCTCCCGCCTAGCAGCCTAAATTTTTCCTCCAGGACCTCACGACTGCATTTCCCCACATCGTTGGTGTCAACATGCACCACGACCACTGGCTCCTCCCAGCACTGTCTATCAGCCTATCTACTACACGCGTAATGTCTGCTACCTTCACACCAGGCAGGCAAGTCACCATATGGTCAGTATGCGGTTTTGCTACCCAGCTGTCTACTTGCCTAAGGATCGAATCACCAACTACCAAGACCGCCCCCCCCCCTTTCTCCCTGCCCAGGGATGGTTCCTTGGTGCGAAAGGATACCCGCTCACCAACTGAAGAAGCAGTCCCTTCTGAGTAAAGAAGCAGTCCCTTCTGAGGGCGCATTCCCCTTATCCTCAGCACGGTGCCCTGTTCCCTCTCGACCCTCATGCTCCCTGGCAGCAATGGGGCTGCCACGTTCAGAGTGGGGCTCATCTAATATGTCCCCGAGAGTATTCTCTGAGTGTCTTGACTGTCTCTGCTTCTCCAGGTCAGTCTTCTCAGCCTCAAGGGTATGAACTCGTTCCCTGAGGACCAGGAGCTCCTTGCATCGAGCACACACCCAAGACTTCTGTCCTGTGGGCAGATAGTCATGCATGTGACACTCAGTGCAAAACACTGGAAAGCCCCCGCCCCCCCTGTTGGCATTCTACCTTCATGATAGCTTTTTTCAAAAATATAAAATGTTTGTGATACTTCAAGTTATATTTTTAATGTGCATTAGCTACGCCCACCTGTTTGTTGCCCTGAACATATGCTGTCCGTCTTTGTTTTCCCAGTGGAGTACAAGATATTTGGTCAGTGGCTATTGAAACTCAGATCTTTAACATCACCTACTGCCTGTTCTTTGTAACTGGCGATGTCAGGGATTGAACCTGGGGCCTTCTGCATTTAAAGCAGAGGCACACTTTGGGGGTGTAAACAAAAAAAAGCCAGTATAGATAGAATTGTCTTTTAGTCTTTAGCACTAAATTAGATATATTTTCAAGTTTAATTTCTACCGAATCGTAAAATGTACATATTTTAATTGGCATTATTAAAATCTCTTCTCCTCCCCCCCCCTCTCCAATCTCTTTGTGCTGAAAAATGGCTTTCTGGTACTTACAATCTTAACATATTATATTTTAACATTAGAAGAATTCCCAATATATACTGTAAGAAATAAAGAAAAGTATTCCAGACAAAATGTAAAAGCCATTTTAAAACTGCACTGAATAGAAGTATAAATAAAGTGCCATGTTGCTATATAAGCAGGATTGTTAGACTGCAAACCAGAGGCCATTTCACATGTCTCAAAGTCCTCCTTTTTGTTGACGGATAGAGGTCTTTGCATCTGGTGTTTGCCCTCCCTGTGCAGCTTTTGTCCTGCTGAGTTTTAAAGGCACACACACCTTCCAAAACACAAGCAGTTACCAATCTTCTAAGCCTGCTGAATTTTAAAGGCACATGGTGACTGTTTGGGTGGGGCTTCCTCTGCTGGCCCACTGGCTGGAGGTGGGAAGGAGCCTGAAAACCCAAGAGATCCCCCACCAGGACCTGGGGGCTGGCAAGCCTAGACAGGTGGTGACTAGAAATAGGGCATTTTCTGTGGTGGCACCTTACCTCTGGAATGCCCTCCCCCTAAAAGCTCACTTGGTGTGTACTTTAGCTTCATTTAGATGCCAGGCCAAAACACATCTTTTACCCCAGACTTTTAAATAGGGGTTTTACATTACCAGTTTTTTTAATGGTCTGCTTATATTTCATGGATCATTTTTATGCTGTTTATGTCCAATGGCTTGTTTTTATTGGCTTTTTGTTACTTCGTTTTAATTGTAAGCCACTTTGCGCAGGACTCTGAAGAGGTAGCATAGAAATATTCTAAACAAATCAATAAATAAGCTGTATTTACAGTAGGGAAAATTTGTTTCAGTCAGCACTAATTGGCAGAGGTAAGTTTCTGCCAGTGGCTATTGTTTCTATTCATGGCGCTAAAACTGATTTAAAGAAGTATATGTGAGTTTTCACAGACTTTTCCTAAAACATTTGACTTGGAGAAGCAAAACAAAACAGAAAACCAAACGAAAGCATTTGATTTGTGCTTCCCTTTAAGTTTTGTGGTTTTAATGAGGAGTGACTCAGCTGAGCTGAGAATGCATTTTCACTGCCAAACTGACTGATTTTCTTCTGAGAGGCACCGCTTTTGCAATTCTGGCAAATCGTTGGGGATTGAGACTTTTCACTTCTGTTTTTGACTGTCGTGTTGATAGGTAACCAGAAAAGATGAAATGCCTGAACTGTTACACCGCTACAGTTTTTTTATTTCTAAATTTAATTTAAGACATGTCAGCCCTGGTCCAGATGATAATTTTTGGTGAGCATGGAATAGGGTTGCCAATCCCCAGGTGGGGGCAGGGGATCCCCCCCGGGTTTGGAGGCCCTCCCCCCACTTCAGGGTCATCAGAAAGCGGGGGGGGGGAGGGGAGGGAAATGTCTGCTGGGAACTCTGTTATTCCCTATGGAGATTTATTCCCATAGAAAATCATGGAGAATTGATCCACGGGTATCTGGGGCTCTGGGGGAGGGGCTGTTTTTTGGGGTAGAGGCACCAAATTTTCAGTATAGCAGCTAGTGCCTCTCCCCAAAATACCCCCCAAGTTTCAAAAAGATTGGACCAGGGGGTCCAATTCTATGAGCCCCAAAAGAAGGTGCCCCTATCCTTCATTATTTCCTATGGAAGGAAGGCATTAAAAAGGTGTGCCGTCCCTTTAAATGCACTCCCTTTGGAGTTCAATTATGCTTGTCACAGCCTTGATCTTGGCTCCACCCCTAATGTCTCCTGGCTCCACCCCCAAAGTCTCCTGGCTCCACCCCAAAGTCCCCAGATATTTCTTAAATTGGACTTGGCAACCCTAGCATGGAACATATTAACAAGTCATTCTCCCATTGTTTCTCTGGTATTCTTTCTAATAGTAGTCCACTCCCAGACTGAAAAGTGTGGCACACAATTTTGATTCAATGTATGCTTTGAGCAAAAGCAGCCAGTGCCCAGAAATAATTTGTTCTGTGTAGAGGGACAAGTGAAAGACTTTAGTTTAAGAATGAGAAAATAAGGCTACATTTCTAAAGCACAGTGATTAGAAAGTCCCATAGAATTCAATGGTGCTCCCTCCAATTAAACAAACTTTCAAGGTTGCAATCCTATACTTTACATACTGGCCTGGAAATGAATAAAGTGCATTGTACATCTGCGTGGAAGGAATGACATGTGTTTTGATGTATACCTAAATTTTATCTGATATGTATGTGTATTAAATGAATACTTACTCATTTGCATTGAAAAATACTCTTGTTAAGAAAAAAGATGATGATGATATTGGATTTATATCCTGTCCTCCACTCTGAATCTCAGAGTGGCTCACAATCTCCTTTAACTTCCTCTCCCACAACAGACACCCTGTGAGGTGGGTGGGGCTGAGAGGACTCTCACAACAGCTGCCCTTTCAACGACAACCTCTGCCAGAGCTATGGCTGACCCAAGGCCATTCCAGCAGGTGCAAGTGGAGGAGTGGGGAATCGAACCCGGTTCTCCCAGATAAGAGTCCGCACACTTAACCACTACACCAAACTGATTTTGTCTCATCAGGAAAAGAAAACCTGAGAATAAATGTTTTGGGCACAGATTACTGTCCAAGACCCAAAGTAAAAGCACACACATAACATTTTGATCAACCCCCCCCTGCCATTAATTTCAGATTAAATTTAGAGTGTCCAACTCTTGTGAGAGTGCAACTTACTGAACAATAATCATTTTGTATAAATATCTGGAGTGCTTATTGCATTGTATTTTATCTCCTGAATCCCTTTGGTTTTGACTTCCAGTGCTTTGGAGATGCCTATATAAACAGCATTGTTGTTACTAATCAGTGGAGGTGTAATTAACCTGACCTGGTTGACCCAGGCTCTCCCAGTCTCATCAGAACTCAGAAGCTAAGCAGGGTCACGCCTAGTTAGTATTTGAATGGGAGACCACCAAGGAATTCCAGGGTCGCTACACAGAGGCAGGCAATGACAAGCCACCTCTGTTCATCTCTTACCTTAGAAAACCCAGTGAGGTTGCCATAAGTCAGCAGGAACTTGGTGCTTTACACACACAGAGAATTGTAATTTCTTGTAGGGATTATAATTCTCTTTCCTACGCAGTATGTCCTTCTTCCTCTTGGATTTCATTTGGAAGGAGCTGCTATGCCTTACTTCAAGCAACGCTGGAGGGCATCGATGATGCCAGAGAGTTCTGCAAAGGTAATGCAACTGTTCTGTCTTCCGCTAACGCTGCCCCTTTCTGATTCGCTTGTGAGACGTACAGACTTTTGCGATGTGTCAAGAAGGGCTGGGTTATTTTCACATCGCAGTTACGGTTTGTAATTATGATAGTTATATGGTATTTATAAATGCATTTTAGGGTTTCAAACCTTCAAGTAGTAAACTGATAAGAACAGACTGACTTTATTTAGAGAATGTTTGTTGCTTTAAAGGCAAGAATAATAAGAAAGTGAATAATAAGATCATGCATTGGCTCCCAGTTACCATGCATGATGCAGAGGTTAGAGGAGAAAGTGAATAATAAGGAGCAAGTGTAGCACCCAGAAACCACACCTGATCTTAGCCAAAAGGCTGACCATGTGCAGTCCCCAGATACTACACTTGATCTTAGCGAAAATAGTTTCTCAGCCTTCAAGTAGCGGCTGGAGATCTTGGAATTACAGCTTGGTCTCAAGCAGGGCTGGCATGTCCAAGTAGGCCGGAGAGATGGTTGCCGAGGGTGTCACCTGGCCACAGGGGCAGGCTGACCCCACCGTGCACACCTTGGAACGCCCATGCCACGCCGCCGCTCTCGGGAAGGCAAGAGCAGCAGGTCAGTGTGGGCTGCAGTGGCGCATGTGCTTCTCAGAGTCTGCCTTCCCCAAAGCAGAGACCCGGAGAAGATGAGTGTGGCAGGGCGGAGCATGGTGTATGGAGAGGTGATTGTAGCCTCCCTTGCTGCACTCCCCCTTGCAGCCGTGGGTGGGGGGGCAGGGGCCTAGGGTGCCAGGAGCCCTGGCTCCGGGCCTAGTCTCCAGACAATAGGGATCAGTTCTTGTGGAGAAAATGGCTACTTTTAAAGGTGGTCTCTCCCCTCCCCAGAATCTCCAGATATTTCCTAAGCCAGAGCTGGCAAGCCTAGTGCATTATGCTGATCAGGAAGGTAAGATGGTCAGGAACTGTATTTACCTTTTGTTTGAAGCTTCAGGGTATGATCTGCTTCATTTGAGCCCATTCTGTCTTCCTGATAATGTACAAGACCGCTGCAAAATCTTTTGGTTACACTGGTTTTAGCAAGCTATACTCTTATGTCTTCGGTCACACTCAGGGAAAGGAGAGTGGATACCATTGCTATTTAATAATTTAAGCCAGTCGTTTCCAAACTTCTTACTGCCAGTGCTTTTGAGATTGATTTGTCTGCTGAGGAACATCTGAGCATGCTCTGGGGACATCCCCTCCTCCCCCCCCCCAAAAAAAGTGTTACAGAAGATTTTCTGGCATGTTATAGGATCAGTTCATCTGGACCACTATTCTAGCTCATTGTTGCTTCACATGATCAGTGAAATAAACTTAAGAAACACTGAATACTCCTCTGCAACTGCAAGATGTGGAGTAGGATTGGTAGTGGACAGGCAAGCTGGTTTTCAGGCAAGCTTCTCCTCACTGCTGATTTTGTCTCTTCAGGAAACCTCCAAGGAACCCCAGGGTTCCCCACAAAACCGTTTATAAACCACTGATCTAGCCCAATTATAGGTTGTCCAAATGTTCTGTGGAAAGCTTTATTGCTGTTCTGCTGTGCAGTTCGAAATCAGGCTCGGTGTGCAGCTCTCACAGTCGCTACGGATATCTGCTCATCCCAGTGGGATATACTCCTAAGTGAATGCGTTTAGTGTCTTTATACCTAGGCTGCCCGCCTGTAGCTGGTTATGTGTGCATAATTCCCCCAGAAAGCAGGAGGATTTAACCGTGCATAACTGACTACAAGATTATGCCTCAGTGGCAAGTGGTGCACATAAGCATAGTTTGATGACGGCAAACACATACAGTGCCTACACAAGCTCTCTTTGTGTTCAGTTTGTTTTTAAACGAATATCTGACAACAGTGCTGGAATTTTATGTTTTTTTGTCTTCCCTTTGCAGCCTCTGGAGCCGATATTATTAGCATAAATAATAAAGAGGAAAATACTTTTATCTTGAAAACCTTCCAGACTCAGTGGCATGGTCCTGATTATATTTCATTGGGCATGTTTTTTGATACCGATGGTAAGTGATTCATATTCTGGTAACAGGTATGGGTTGGGCCTCAGTCTAAATTCTGTTGGGAACGTGTGTCCGTTAAGAACAACTTCCTCGTGGAAAGATGCCCTCTGTCTCTCTGTCTGAGTATTTTCAAGTTTTCCAAATGTATTGAAAACAAGAGTGATTAACACATGGGATTCACTGCCACAGGACGTGGTGGCAGCTACAAGCATAGAGAGCTTCAAGAGGGGACCAAATAAACATATGGAGCAGAGGTCCATCAGTGGCTATTAGGCACAAGGTATAGATGGAACTCTTTGTCTGGGGCAAATGATGCTGTGTATTCTTGGAGGGCAACAGTGGAAGGGCTTCTAGTGGCCTGACCCCACTGGTGGACCTCCAGGTGGCACCTGTTTTTTGTTTCTGTGTGACAGAGTGTGGGACTGGATGGACCACTGGCCTGATCCAACATGGCTTCTCTTACGTTCTTATGTTCAAGCTTCCTGAGCTTGAAAGGAGAATCTTTGAGAAGCAAAAAAACCCCAGATTACAAGGACATACACAAAGCAAAGGAATAAGGAACGGCCACTGCTATTGGATTGATCAGGGGTGGGGAAATGGGATAACAACCTGTTGCCGGAAAAATCTAGATTGGGGTCTCCAATAGGCTGCTCATGAGCTATTGATAGCTTTCTGGGTGCTGCAGAGTACCTCATGTATCCCCTAGAAGAGGGGTGGGGAACCTCTGTCCCTAGGGCCATATACGGCCCTCAAGGTCACTTGGTATGGCCCTTGGGGATTGCTGGACAGATAGATTGCCATGTGGCAGCCTCACTGGGGCTTGGCTGGCCAGCGAGGAACGTGGGGCCCAGCCACACTGTGCAGCAGCCTCCCCAGGGCCAGGCAGGGATCACAGGCCCCAGATGTACTGTGCGGCAGGCTCCCTGGGGCCTGGCTGGCCGGTCAGAATTGCTGCAGGGCCTGGAAATGTTACTGTCACAGTTCAGTTTGCAATTGATTATCCCAGATGGTGTGGCCTAATATTAGGGGATTTGATCTAATATGCTACTGAGTTCCTGCTGAGCTTTTTCTACAAAAAAGCTCTGGACCTATGCATTTGCCTAGGGCGGCGGGCCGTTTGTCTGTGTGTGCCAGATTAGGCTCTCCCCACATGACTTCAAATAGAAAAACAATTATTTGCATTAATTTTGCTGGCCTGAATCGTTCTCCCTCGACGGAGCACTGTTTTTTAAGTTGATATTTTTTTATGGCCCACAAATGATGTTATAAATATCCATATGGCCCTTGGCAGAAAAAAGGTTCCCCACCCCTGCCCTAGAAGATCCAGGAAAAGATTACCATAAAATCTGCACTTGGCTTTTCTTTAAAAAAAAAATAGTTTTTATTTCATAGGATTTTTCTCTGTGCTGCTTAGTGGATAGTTTCATTTCAGTTGTCCTGGTTATTCCATGCTTCCTTTCAAGGACATAACAAAATGCGGTAGTCGTGTGGGGTGGGGACTTCATGGCTCAAGGTATTTTGCATTACTGAGAAGTAATTAGAGAAAAGACTGGTGACTCCATCTAAATCATATCCAGTCGTCTCATACTGAATCAGGATGTGAATCCAGCTAGATCAGCATTGCCTGCTGTGACTGGAGGCAGTTTTCCAAGGTTTCTGATGTCTGCTACTTGACCTTGGGGCCTTCTGCATGCTAATCAGTGGCTGTTAGTGGCTATTAGCCACTGTGTGTTTGTGTGTGTATATAAATTTGCCACTGTGTGACACAGAGTGTTGGACTGGATGGGCCACTGGCCTGATCCAGCAGGGCTTCTCTTATGTTCTTATGTGACGCAGAGTGTTGGACTGGATGGGCCACTGGCCTGATCCAACAGGGCTTCTCTTATGTTCTTATGTGACGCAGAGTGTTGGACTGGATGGGCCACTGGCCTGATCCAACAGGGCTTCTCTTATGTTCTTATGTGACACAGAGTGTTGGACTGGATGGGCCATTGGCCTGATCCAACAGGGCTTCTCTTATGTTCTTATGTGACGCAGAGTGTTGGACTGGATGGGCCACTGGCCTGATCCAACAGGGCTTCTCTTATGTTCTTATGTGACGCAGAGTGTTGGACTGGATGGGCCACTGGCCTGATCCAACAGGGCTTCTCTTATGTTCTTATGTGACGCAGAGTGTTGGACTGGATGGGCCATTGGCCTGATCCAACAGGGCTTCTCTTATGTTCTTATGTGACACAGAGTGTTGGACTGGAGGGGCCACTGGCCTGATCCAACAGGGCTTCTCTTATGTTCTTATGTGACGCAGAGTGTTGGACTGGATGGGCCACTGGCCTGATCCAACAGGGCTTCTCTTATGTTCTTATGTGACGCAGAGTGTTGGACTGGATGGGCCATTGGCCTGATCCAACAGGGCTTCTCTTATGTTCTTATGTGACGCAGAGTGTTGGACTGGATGGGCCATTGGCCTGATCCAACAGGGCTTCTCTTATGTTGTTATGTGACACAGTGTGTTGGACTGGATGGGCCACTGGCCTGATCCAACAGGGCTTCTCTTATGTTCTTATGTGACGCAGAGTGTTGGACTGGATGGGCCACTGGCCTGATCCAACAGGGCTTCTCTTATGTTCTTATGTGACGCAGAGTGTTGGACTGGATGGGCCATTGGCCTGATCCAACAGGGCTTCTCTTATGTTCTTATGTGACGCAGAGTGTTGGACTGGATGGGCCATTGGCCTGATCCAACAGGGCTTCTCTTATGTTCTTATGTGACGAAGGGCATTTTCGCACTTACCTTAAGCCGGAGCGACGTCCCTCTTCACCGCGCAGCGTCTGCACAGTTTTCACACTAATTGCAACGCAGCACCTGGAAGAGCCGCAAAGTCCTGCGGCTTTTGCGTCGCAAATGTAAACTGGTTTTTGGCGGATTACATTTGCGACGCAAAAGCCGCGGGACTTTGCGGCTCTTCCAGGTGCTGCAGAGCAATTAGTGTGAAAACCGTGCAGACGCTGCGCGGTGAAGAGGGACGTCGCTCTGGCCTAAGGTAAGTGTGAAAACGCTCACAGAGTGTTGGACTGGATGGGCCATTGGCCTGATCTAACATGGCTTCTCTTATGTTATGTTCTTAATCATATGTTCTGCAGCTGAAGAGTGGAGTCCTTTTAGCAGAACCAGGAATTATTTCCAGTATGGGGCAAAAGTAACTCTTAAGAGTTTCCTGTAATGGTATGTCCCAGTGGTTGTTGGAGGGCACATATGAGAACCTTGCTGAAGCTGTGCACCCAACAGTCCAGTCAATGCGTGGATAAGAGATCTCCTGGGAATCCTATGGAAGCTGCCTTGAAGGCTATAACGAAAGAAGGCAGGAGATACGTACAATGAAGAGATATCATACACAATGATACGTGCTCCTTTGGTGGGACACGATGATGGTGCCATTAGCTTATTACGGTGCCATATCTGCTGCTGGATTATTCATGCCAATGTGAGCATAGTTTGCATGGCTTTGCCACACCAGCTAGTTGCAGCGTGATGTTTGAGTTGCCAAGGAGTTAAAATGTATATTTAGATTAGACCTTCTTTTGAACACAAGTACATCATTTTTTAAAATTAAAACAAAAAAAACGCATAGCTTTTGTCCAACTTGTTATTACAGATGATGTTTTCAAATGGTATGATGACTCTAAAGTGAATTTTACAAACTGGATGGAGGAAGAAAGTAGCAGTGAACTCCTGGACACTTGTGCCACGATGAACACTACATCAGGTGGATGGAAAAAAACAAGCTGTGAACATCTCCCACTAACTAAGATCCTCTGTGAAGCCACCTGTACGTAAGAGTCGTGCCTGCCTGGTGCTAAGAATGACTAGATTTCATAGGTACTCAAAGGGTTTACATGCAAATGCTTTGGAGGCAATTAACCATTGGATTACTGTGGATATGATATTCTTTAAGGCTTTTCTTCAAATATATATATTGAGTGTATCTTGTATCTAATTGCCATGAAGGATCCCACACAGACGCAGACTATATAGATCAAAAATATGTACAACTGGGCCAACATTACCTGCTGGGAGTGCAGGAGAGAAAACACAGTTGGAAAAAGAAAAGGACATAGCAAGAGTAGGTAGGAGATGGAGAAACTAGGCAAAGAGGTAGCAGGGAGATGGGTGGGGAGGAAATGTATACATATACAAACAGAGAGAAGGGTAAAGTTGGAGACAATGACAAGGAGAGGGAGAAAGGAAAATGAGTAAGCAGCAAGAGGGGAAACAAAGGGAAGAGGAAATACAATTTTCCCTCTCTTGTAGCTCCTTTTTATATTTTATAGTTCTCTTTAGTATTTCAGTTCAAATAATGTGTATTGAAAGTTAATGAGAAACAGTTAAATGAAACCACGCCCTGCAATCAAAACATAATCTAATTCATCTAGCTTTTTATTCAGATAAGTGGTAGGCATTTCCAAGAATAAACAGTGACATATTTCATGTTAAAAGATGTGAACAGGATCAAGCAAGCCACAAAATTGCCAGGGCTTTACGAATCCTTTTTTTACATTGTTTGGGCAGGGAGCATGCCAGTATCAGGAATTACATTTGCAACCTTACTTCACAGTTTCTAAGGAGGTGATTAGTTATGGAAGAAACTTTTGGAAAACCAGTGGGGTTTCCTATCTGCAAAAATGGCTGGTTAGACTATAAGGATGCTACTTCATTTCTTAAAGAGAGCCAGTTTGGTGTAGTGGTTAAGTGTGCTGACTCTTATCTGGGAGAACTGGGTTTGATTCCCCACTTGCACCTGCTGGAATGGCCTTGGGTTAGCCATAGCTATTGCAGGAAGTTGTCCTTGAAAGGGCAACTGCTGTGAGAGCCCTCTCAGCCCCACCCACCTCACAGGGTGTCTGTTGTGGGGGGAGAAGATTTAGGAGATTTTAAGCTGCTTTGAGTCTCTGATTTAGAGAAAATGGTGGGGTATAAATCTGCAGTCTTCTTCTTAAGGTCCATACATTTCTTAACTGGACCAATCATTACAAAGTTATAAATGATTCTGCGCACATTCTGCTGCATGCAATTAAGTCTTACTGATTTCAGCTCCTTGAAGAGAAAAGAGCTTTGACAGGTATGCAGGACTTCTGCATGCACAAGAACTTCCCAACGCCTTCAATGCAGAGACCGCTTCATATAGTCTGATTGTACACGGAGAGCTGGTGTCTGCTGAAATCCTGCTTATACATGAGTCTGCAGTGGTATGAGCTCCGTATTAGGGATTTAGTAGTCACAAAAAAACAACAACAACTTTCAGGAATGAAAATAATATAAATGATAAAGATGTATTTGAGGAGAGTCTTTGAAAAGGTGGTTTATTCCTGTAACTACACCAGCATTATAACATGTCTACAAAAGACAGCATGCTGCAAAAAAGGACCCACATTAGAGAATAGCCACACACCGGTCAAAAGGCTGCAGTTGGGAGAAGAAAGGGGGTGAAATTGCCCTCCTGTCTCGTCTATCAGCACTGCTCTGCTAACTAAAGAATGAGCCGTTTTGTCCCCTCCCCTCTCCCCATGGCAGCCTCCCTATCAGAGTGCATGTGACTCCATGCAGGTCTCACAATCCCAAAAAAGAACTTTCGCAAGGTTGGAAAGGACTGCTGGGGGAGGGGGACACAGGAGGGGGGACGGGCAAAGGTCACATCCTCCTGCTGACAAATAATTGGATCTCAACGTGATATCTGTTTGAGCTTATAGTGTTAACTACGAATATACATTAATGTTGTCTTTCCTTTCCTTTTCTTCATGTGTGTTTCTAGCTGGATATGACAAGAAATATTTACCAGGTGAGTACACTCTGCCTTTTCCTTTCAGGCTGCCTCTACCCATCATGAGATACTACGCTGTCATCACTCTATGGCAGTTGGTAACGTCTGTGTTTTCCCGTGCGGACAACCAGTCCAGTTGTGAGCTATTTCTATAACACAGCAATAGGACAATATTTGGGTGGTTTTTTTTTTTTCATTGTTTACATCCTGTTCATAATTGAGCTTCGAGACAATAGTGTTTCTTCAGGTTACTGAGTTTTTTTTTCTTGAATGATGGCCACAAGAAAACAGCAGCCATTCCCTTGCAATTCAGCACTGTGAATCTACACCTGAAGCCTACGCAAATTTATTTAGAAGCATCACACAGCAGTTAGACTGAATGAACTTTTGAATGAACTTTTCAGCAATTAGACTGCATGCTGGGGAAATGTACTCAGTGTCACGGTTCTGTTAAAAGTTAAGAGTCTAATGGCACCTTTGAGACCGACAAAGTTTTATTCAAGGTATGAGCTTTCATGTACACTCGGTATCTGAGGAAGTGTGCATGCGCTCGGAAGCTCAAACCTTGAATAAAACTTTGTTGGTCTTAAAGGCGCCACTGGACTCCGACTTTGTTCTGCTGCTTCAGACCAACATGGCTGCTCTCACCCAGCTGTAACGTTTGAGAAGAGACCTCCTACCGGATCCTTTCCTACATCTCACAGGATACCAAAGCACACATGCAGCCTACCAATTATGAATGGGAAGCGCACAGTTTAGTATGTGCCTTGGGGACCCAGTTCTTCCACAGGGGCTCTTTCTGTTAACATCGAGAAGGCCTGCTATTTTACAAGTTCCGCGCCAGTTACAGTTTGGAGCATGAACTGGCTCTTGGGCCTTGATCAGGTGGGAGTTATCACCTCAGCTGAAATTCCAGGCATGACTTCGCTCACGCAATGACTCTGAAGTTAATATGTTCAACAGCAGCTGTAAAGAAATAATAAATCATTGGACGGCCAACTTTTTGAATAAAACCAGACATGTTCACTCATGTTACTATGTATGCTCTCTCTCTAGATATGTCATTGGTCCTATTTAGTGGACTTTGGTAGGTATTGTAGGCCAATTTCTCTAATATTAGTTATCAGAAGTCAGTAGCAGCCTATGAATTGGCTGCAGCCAGAAAGCCTTTTCTTGACAGAAATGTTGTCCTGTTTTGGTGCTGATTTTTTTTTTTTTTGAAACTTTGTCCTATTTTGGTGCAGTTTTGTTTTTGTTTTTTGATCATCCAGTCACATCTGACTTATGGCGACTCCTGGTGGTTTTCAAGGCAAACCTGCCGGGCTCTGCGTCACAACCCTGCTATTCCTTGGTGGTCTCCCATCCAAATATTGACCGAGGCTGATCCTGCCTAACAGCTGAGATCTAGGGCTATTGGTCTAGCCTGGGCTATCCAGGCCAAGCCATTGTTAACAGGGTCCAAAAAGGCCAGCAGTTAGAAGGAAAATCTGATACAGACAGACACGTCATGCTTGGAGACTGCTCGGTAGAGAGCTTGCAGCTTCTTGCCCATGGTGCTGGTACAAGATAATGTGGAGGAAACACAATAAAATAAAAGCACCATAAAATGTTATTGGCCTCACCGGGCTTTCTGATCTGGCACATCAGAAACAGTTTCCCATTCTCAGAAATACCCGTATTATGGGAAATTGGTTAAAAGTTAACTGAGCTGTTCAGCAATGTGGGCACTAAGCTCTACCTTCATCTTCCACAGTAGCCTGTAGAATGGAAAAGGCTGTCAAATGTTAATAGAAATCAAGCTGAGAGGAAAAAAGATCCAGTGATTGCTGATGTTATATAGCTTGTCTGATGGAAGATGCTAAATGTGCTTTTAAACTGTAACAGAATAATGCCCGGAGGACACAATTCATGCACCTTTTTGATAGAATAACTCTTTTGTTTCAGATAAAACCTGGACAACAATCTTAGTAATAACTTCAACAGTTATTGTAGCAGTATCTGCAGCGTCTCTTTGGTTCCTGTACCAAAGGAAGGTTTCTTCTGCTACATTTATGACAAACAATTTCTCCAGGCAAGTACCATGTAATGATGAAATGATTCTCATAGACGAGGAAAATGAATATACGGCCTAAACTGCATTAATTTATAAAGACAGAACAATATAAAGGAACAACAGGATGATCCTGAGAGCAGTTCTACAAGAAAGTGTAAAAGAGTGACCCGTATTAGTCTAAGCATCTTCTGTATGCAATACTGCGCGCTTGTTTTCATGAAATGAGTTGTACTTTCTCACAGGAAGCCATTCCCTGCATATAAAAGGGCCGCTGCAGGAAATTATCCAAGCGGGCAGCCGTATCGGTCTGAAGCAGTTGAACAAAGCAGGAGTCAAGTTGCACCTTTAAGACCAACCAATTTTTATTTACAACGTACGCTTTCGTGTGCTCTTAAGCACACTTCATCAGGCCAGGAATCCAGCAGAAATGGTTTGTGATTATACTGGGTGAGGGGACAGAACCTGATGCACCCGTCCTATTGCAATACACACACACACACACACACACAAACAGGAACATGCAGGGTTCACCGAGGAAGAGCAATCTAATCCTTCCCCTTGCTAGCTCACCCTCAGCTCCCTCAGGACTAACACCTGCCCTCAGCATACAGTCCTGTACCTCACTTCACAGGGAGGGAGGCTCTTGCTCACTTGCCTGTTACGCTGCCTCCCTGTTCACCATTTCCCCCATCTATCCCCCTCCCCACCATTCTTTCTACTCTGCCCACCTCACTGTCCTTCACTCACCAGGACCTTTCTGCCATTCTGCTTCCCTTTTCTTCTCACTGCTGCTGCTGCTGTGCTGCTTGCCCTGCTCCCGTTCACACTTCTGTCCATCCGTTCCCAGCGCTGCCACGGCCCATCACTTCCCACTGACATCACTTGCTCTGAAGAGCTTGAAATCAGCAGGGTCTTGTCTGTTGTTCATGGTAGCTCCAATCCACTAAAGTACAGAAGTCCTTTTGGATTTGCCCCGATTACAAAAGCGGGGGGAGACCTCTTCCACATACAAAGGTGCGTGAACAGCAATTCTTCATTACAAGTTACAATACTGATCTTATTTAAAGCAAGTTACACACGTGAAAGGGCAGGTGTTCCAATTCAAAACTGCAACTGGTTTTACAGTAACAAATGGTCTGGGGAAAGGACAAGCAGACAGAGATTATTTGTTCTTGAATTGTCTTTTAATGTTTGATTAGAACCATCTAATGAGTCAGTGGGCTTGTCCCTTCCACATCAGTTCACATCACCTGTCACAAGTGGTGCATGGACAAAGATGCCGAAGCAGCCGCCGTCGTACAGGCATCTGGTCCTCTTACGATGCTGTTATCAGTCTCTGAAACAGTGTGGCATTCAGATATTAAAACCTGTGAGCTACACTTCATTCCTGAAGTCCTGTGTACTCTGCAAATGTGTATCTAATGAACTTTGTAACTGAATGTCAGTTATGTCTGTATTCAGATAGGAGAAAGCCATCATTGTTGACTCTGTAAATTCCATGTGTATTTTTATAAGCATTTTAATACTTTTAATAGTTAAATAAAGCTTTGTCTTCTATGAGCACTAGTATTTTTGAGAATACAACAGGTCAGTAGTAGCACATAGTTGGATTCAGGAAAACCACTGAAATAAGCCTTCTGAGAACTGTTCACTGGCTTACAGTAAATTGTGTGTTTTGTGTCTGTGCACAGATAAAACAGCAGTTCTTCAAATGGCACCTTGAGTATGCTAAATATTTGCTTAGCGGGTAGCATTGTAAATGAAAGTTGGCTGCATATTAATTACAACCAGTATATAAACAAGTAATTCGGTCAGGCTAATTAGCAGTTTTTTTTAATGGCTCAGGACAGATTTCATAGCCCACTTACTATCCTAATCAAGGCCCAGATATAATTTTTCTTTCTGTAGGTAGGCTCTAAAGAAACAATGGAAAAATAGTGATTTCCTTATCCGCCACAGAAACCTCTAAAACCATCTGAACCTCTACAACCTTCTATGTATTTTAAAGCCTATGAAGTCCTAGAGGCAGAAATACAAGTTGAATAAAGACATTTCAGTTACCTCCGTGCCCCCACTTTAAGCACCCTTCTATGCACACAGTCATAATTGCAGAAAGGGGAATTTTGATTAACAGTTGTATTATTCCCAGATGCAGCTTATACTATCAATGACCCTCTCCAGTTACAACCATGATGTTATTTTAGTAAGATAGCAAAACAATACTGTTGTCTTAAGACTACTTTCTCAGGAGAAAGCACTACTGAATAGACCGATAGGATTCTGAGTAAACCTGTTTGGGGTCGCTCTTGTAAGTCGTGGCTTATATAACTAGCCGTATGCACCTAGAAAAGCAATGCAGTATTGGATAAGTGGGCCTGACGGTTCTTCAAGATTTAGTATTGCAGACTGGGTTTTATTAGAAAAAATTCTTATATTCTACAGTGTAGTAGTGTGAGACTAGGAAAAGGGACGGCCGTGTTCAAATCTCCTTGCACATCGGAAGCTCGCTGGGTAACCCTGGCCAGTCATTCTCAGTCTAACCTACCTCAGTGTGCTTGGAAGGATAAAAGGGGGGTGCGGGAGGAGACTTCCCTTCCCCTCCCCACAGCGGGCACCTTGTGAGGGTAGGTGGGCCTGAGAAAGTTCTGAGAGAACTGTGACTGGCCCAAGGGCACCCAGCCAACCGCAAACTGTGCCTCAGATATTTTCTTGTGGCACCTCACACTTTTCAAAATGGGTTAACTTGATTCTGCACATGCATTGGAGAGGCTGCTGTGCAAGCTCTCTCAAGGAATGCAATTGCTAGCTATGGGATGGAAGGTGTTACCAAGAACTCCACTTCCTAGATGTGGACTGTCTGCTCTGACTCCATCTTGATTAATTCACCATGGCAGCCATTTTATGAGCTAGCAATGCTTCGCTTTGGACAAGGCCAGGACATGGCTGTCCTTCAGACTGTTCTGACTTCTGACCAAAAGCTTAAGCAGGATTCCCTGATGGGACGTACAAAGCTGGGCATCCACCTCAGTCTACCAATATAATTTAATCAGCAAATGCAAGTCCTCCCGAGTGCAAAATGTAGACTTGATCACTTTTTCTAACGTTGCCTTAATGTCTCCTACCAGCCCTGCCACAAGCATAGGAACCCTCCAGCCCTCTTGTCCACTCAAGATATTCCTCTGCCTTGAAGCAATCCCCTTTTATTGCCCTTCTGGAAAGCACCCCCAAACTCAGAGATCAGAACACGAAACCCAGACTCATCCTAGACTCACCTCTAATTCCAGTGTCAAAATAATTTTGTTGATATTCCTTCATGCCGATTCCTGTAACTTGCCGCTGTTCCGCCAGCCAAAGGATAACAGCGGTGGTTTCTTCCTGTCTCCTTGCACAGAGGCTACCAATACTGTTTTTCCTTCTCTGGGACTTTGGGATGTTTTCTCATCACGCAGGAGAATCCCTCCACTGCCTGAGCCTTCTCATTATTTCTTTGTGATCTTTGGAAGCTCTGTTTAAACTCTCCTAATCTAAATCTCAGGACCATCAGAAACGGATAATGTAATCAATCCAGCTCAGCAGTCTGATAGGTAAATGTTTCTGTTCCTTTTCTCTTAAAAACTTTCCTTTCTCCTTTTTAAAAATCCCTCTCCCCTACTGCTGTTTGGCAGTGCAGAAATCTCACTCTCTCAGCAGCTTGGCTACCTTTCTTTTGTTCCTCTCATGTCACTCTTAATATGCACATCCTTCTAAGCACAATCTCACTGTTCTGCTTATTTTTTCAGTTATGGTGCCCTGTATTTCCTTCAGTAACTTTCTAAATTTTCTTTTGGAAAAGCTCTGGTTGTTTCATGGTTACTGGTATCTTAATTGAAGGGCTTTGAGTTTGCTTGCATGCTATCCAAGTAAAGATTCCTAAACCACAATTTCTGCTCCCCCTGGAAGCAGGAAAAGATTTCTCCCTGAGACTGAATTCCCCCAAACTGGTTGGAGTTCTGGGTGAGTGTCCTGAACCCAAGTCAGAAAAGTACACGCTTGTCTAAGGGTACACATGAAAGGAAACATATATGGTAACAAGGGACTAAGAACAGCAACGTTAAGAAACTGGTTGAATTGAAGAAGAAACTGCTGAAAGCAAACAATGGTTCAGGCTGAAGCCTAGAAAAAAAATGGAAGTTTCTTTCGCTGAAAACTTGGGTCAAGCAGCTCGTAGCTTCAAAGACTCAGATAAGGGAGATGGGAAGTAACCCAGATGCCACTAGGCCTGGCAGTTTTAAGGACACAAGAATCTAAGAGGGTACATTCCAACTTGTTAGCTCCCAAATTCCTGGATGGGAGATGTTTGCTTAATTGGACCAAGTGCAGCTGCAGAGCATCTGGCCTAACTGGTAAACCCATCTTATAGTTCAGATCACCAGGTTAGCAACGTACCTAATGAGTCAAGTTATATCATTCATTATTCAGTTGATTGGTTAACTAGAAATCAGGTCAATGCAGGTCCATGAGCATATAGGAAAGATCTTTTATTCTAGTTCTGCCCTGGGTCTGGATTACGCATCTGACCTTGGGACACTTGATTCTGGATTAAAAATAGCACTTCCTACCTGCTGGCTGAAATGACACAATCCACTTTTCTTATCTCATTTTGCTCCTTGTGTAACCTGAAGTTCTCAAAATCATATTTACAGCTGCTGACTTGCAAATGTACTTAACATTACCACTTGGTGCCAGTAGAAGAGCAAACGTGATGGTATATGGACCTTTTTGCTAAGGCTATGAGGCCTACTGTTTAACAAACAATCACTGTGAAGTTGGATGCTTGCTCAAGAAGGAGTGCATTCCCAGACCCGATGTTGCTTCTGGATGTATTTTATAAGAAACAGGGATCTTGTGTCACCTAGTTGACTTCAACTTGACTACTATAATGCATAGTAAGGGTGGGGTTACGCTTTGGTAAGCTCTGTGTGGTCTAGAACGCTGCCGCTGAACTTTGTTTGCGGCTGAGTACAAAGCTCCCAGGATTATTTTTTTGTTCTTGCTGTTGGGCGAGTAGATTGTTAACAATGACTTGTAAAGCCTAAACTTATGCGGATGCTTCAGGAAGTTATGGGTGAACCGTATCAGCTGGATATCAAGATCAGCTGGAAAGACACCTTTGGGTACAGCGTCATCTGTGGTGAGGTTACCCTTTTCAGGTCTTTTTCAACTGGTGAAGCAGGATGTTGGTATGCATGAGGAACCTTCAGTTCATTCGGAGAGCCAGTTTGGCGTAGTGGTTAAGTGTGCGGACTCTTATCTGGGAGAACCGGGTTCGATTCCCCACTCCTCCACTTGCACCTGCTAGCATGGCTTTGGGTCAGCCATAGCTCTGGCAGAGGTTGTCCTTGAAAGGGCAGCTGCTGGGAGAGCCCTCTCCAGCCCCACCCACCTCACAGGGCGTCTGTTGTCGGGGAGGAAGGTAAAGGAGATTGTGAGCTGCTCTGAGACTCTTCGGAGTGGAGGGCGGGATATAAATCCAATATCATCATCATCTTCTTGAATCTCATGAGCCTTTCTTTTTACAGTAGAATCATGCTGTCCTAATAAATGTTAGAAGACAGGCATGTGCCTTCAGTGCAACTGCCGAAAGTATTCCAATTTGAAGGTACAGGATGGTATTTGGTTAGTACTCTCTGAACATTAAATGGCGATTTAAAAAAAAAGAAGATTTTTCATGGTCAGATGTTCGTGGGCTTAGCCCACATACCATGCTACACCACCTCCCGAGTGATTTTCATTTCGGAGGCATGTCCTTCGTTCCGCCCCGTTTGATGCCGATGGCCGCTTGCAAAGTGCATCCGCAATATTTTTTTTAAAAATAAGACAGAGAAATAATTTGCATTGTATTTTATTTACCAAACAAATGACAACACTAGAAAACACGTTCATAACCAGTGCTTCAGCAGTGAAGGTGGGTTCTAGAAAAGGTTCGTTGAGATAAATAGCTCAGTTAAGATTTTAAACCGTTACTTTGCATTCCCGCCGGGAATGCTGAAATGCAAGTGTTTTTACACGGCTGTAAATTCCTCGTTGGAACATCTACATAATATCAAATATAATCCGCAGTTTTGAAATCAATACTTATAAAAAGCCATCATTAACACTCATTTAGTAGCCCCTTGGAAGTTTATTGCTTTGAGTTTAAACGTTCCTCACGGAAAAATATAGAAACTTAATATTAAACTTCACAGAACCCATTCATTCCCCTCACTCATCCTATGGTGTAAACACTGGAAGCAAAACAACAAGACTTCCCCCCCAAAGGTGTTGTCAAAATGGAAAGCTAGAACAGAAGTATCCCTTCCCCACCCCCCATGACTTGCAAATGTACTTAACATTATCATTTAGTGCCAGTAGAAGAGCAAACGTGAGAAACATTTTTTCCCCAGAAGTTGAACTGATTACTGTAAGAAGTTTATACAAAAGGAAATCATGTTTCTTACCACATAAAAATCTGGTCTTTTTAGAAGAAGGCATACACTGTCATCATCTCAGTGGAGAAACAAGTCCCACCAACAGACCAATTGCTCAGGTCTCCATGCTTCCAGTGTGCAACAGCAGGTTTCTGAACTCAGCAATATTTTAGAAATCTCTAACAGTAGTCGGGTGTGCCTTACTAAAGAAATGCATACTGATGGGTGCCAAGGGTCAGTTGCCCATCCAAATTTCCGATGGCATTTACGCAGCATCGAGCGTAGCAAGATCCCCATCTTCAGAATCGTCATCTGAAGCTGCTGGAAGTACAGGAGACAAGTCAAAACCAACCTCTGCGCAAATCCGCGATGCAGGCAATAGTTTCACAATCTGAATATTAATGTGTTTTAACGGAACAAAAGGACACGCAACCTCAAACAGAATTATTCAAGCACTTCAAAATGGGATTGTCTCCAACTTGGGAAGCAAGTTCCTAGCTCACCACATACAAGCCCAAATTTGATGTCCAGTTGACAGGCAGGAAGACATCTCTGCTCAAGACAAACTGGCCTCTAATGAGCAGGACGGTGTGGCATACAAAGTATTGTTATGATGTGAATGCATATTAAGAATTTTTTGTATGCTGCAAGACGAGCCTGATGTGTTCCTATGCATGTCTTTGTACGTCATGCCTACTGTCCCTTTGACGGCATAACCCTGCATGATGGAGAGTGCTATTAAGGCTCTGCATCAACAGGAAGACGGTACTATCTACACTGGATTAAGGACTGCTGAGTACAATTTGTTTAGTTTATCTGCGTGCTGATGTGGGGAGAGGCTCCAGAATTGCATAGAGCAACTGTAACTGATCATCCCGTTTGCAGATATCAGCATTAATGCTGACTGTATTGTGACCACAAGTAGGACTGTAAAAACATTTTTTTTCCTGGTCATGATTAGCCTATGTAAGTGTGAATGGTTGAACCAGCCTGTCTTGCGATTATTGTAGGAATACATCAATGACTCGGGAGGAAATTAGAGCAGTAGCAACATACAGTACTTGAAAAAGATATTCGGAAACGGCTTGGAGAACTAGCCCACCATCAGACCAAAGTGCTACACTGAACCTTTTGTGTTTTTATAGACTAAGAGAAACCTAAAGAGGCTTACAGGGAGTTGTTGTGACTATTATTTATTTGTTGAAAATCTGTAACATTTTGAGAATACAGTTTGCATCGCTATTATCTCATTAACGCACTGTACATTTGGGATCTGGCAGTCATATTTACACGGTGCTTTCGTTGTTTTGCTTTTGGCCAAAAAAAACCCCAGCGGCACAGGTTTCCTCCTCAGAAGTAGGCTGTTAAATACATAATGACCATTAAATACATCTGAGTGGTTACTAGTAATCTATATATGTTTCTAAGGCAAACATCTGGATCTTCCCAAGGTCTCTTGGCTGGGCAGGAAACTCAAATCGTAAGTGAAAAGGAATAATGCAAATTAAATAATACGATTATAACCTGACTTGCTCAATAAATGGGTATTTTAATACAATGGCTGGAGAAAGGTAACAAAGAAAGGAAGGGGGGGGAAATGGAAAACTACTGGAGACTAACAAGGACAAGTGTATTCTACTACAGAGAAATAAAGACAGTAACAAAGTAAGCTCCCTTAATTTTCTTCAGGGAGGCAAAGGGGGGCAACAGTGGGTCAGTCTCTGCAATAGTCCTTTCTATTACCTGCACACTCATTTGCCCCCTCCACTATCACTGGAGGGCAAATTCAGCTCTATAAGCTTGCTTAAAACAATCTTGCTTTTGGGCTCTGCTTTGATCAGAATGGGAACAAGAGAGAGGTCTGGACTACCTTGACAACATTTGTTGGTATCCAGAAGTGCTGGGATTTCTATGGATTGGGATAACAGCAATAAAACAGACTGACGGGGAACACCAAAGTTCTCACAGCAGCACATGTTCTCTCTCTTCCCACCCTCCCTAAAAGTAATGTCAGGCCAATGCTTAGAGAGGTGGGCCATCCTCCAAAAACATCAGACACAAGACAGACTGCCAGAGCAGCAGACACCCTGGCTTCTCGCCTACACTCCCCTTGGAGCATACAGGGCATGTTATTTTAGGGCTGTGCCTTAGCTGGCAGTAAGGCAAGCATGGTCCAAAAACGCAAAGGGCAAGCCAGATGGCCAACAGCAAGCACAGCTCCCTTAGTCATAGCCTCAGCAACAGCAGCCTTTCCTTAAATGGAAGTTACTTCTGAGAAGAAAGCTCTCTGCAAATGGAGAAGTCTAAAAAAAGGAAATACTACTAGGAAGATAAATAATGTCCCCCCCTAAGCAAAAACTGTCCTGAGAGAAGCTTCCAACTGGACACAAATTCACACAAAAAAAAAACCAGCAGCAAACCATATTAATTCTAATTCACTTGCCTGAATTAATTGGTTAAAAACATGAGTACAATCTAGCCAAAGTCCTATTGATTTCCAGAGACAGCTGTGCATGGCCTTTAAATCCTTATTCCAAGAAGAGGTAAGTACGTAACTTTGGCTAGACACAAACAGGATTTTTTTGCCTTTCAACCCCTGCAGCATACAGCACTCCCTTCTGCTCCCTGTGGCCTAAAGCGTGGTCTGTGTGTTCTGAACCCCCCTTACTAGAGACGGGTATGGAGGCTCTTTCCTCAGTGCAGGGGTTTTAATTATCTACAGGTCCCCCTTTTGTTCTTTATGGTTTATTACACTTCCAAACTTAGTTGTATTAGGTAAGCCTGTCCGAAACTAAACAGTTATTATTCTAGTTCTTGACACTACATCAAAACCAATTGAGATTGTGTTCCCTTGTAGCTTCTAGCTTTAGTTTCACTTTAAACAGGCAAAAGCCACCTACTTTCAAGATCATCCATGTGTGCCTGAAGAGTTCTCGCAAGATTAATAAACTAGAAACAATACAGAAAGAAGGCAGTTTAAAAGTTGCAACATTCCACAGGGTTCTAAAACGATTAACAAAACCTAGCGGCACACTAATGACCTTAGTGCTTCCGGCAGCCTGTTTTTCACCTATGTGAGGCATTCCCCACTTGCTCCCAAATAAATTCATAAATAAGTGCAAACTGCAGGGACAGGTGGGATCAAGGTCACCAGCAGTCAATTCCTCCAACTACAGAGGATTGGGGATATTGCTGCAGCAATTGTGGGACTGCCTGTATTGAATAGCCAGCAGTTCATACAGCACAAACAACTCCAACATGAGGAGAAAAGTACTCAGAAAAGGACATAGAGAGAACATAACCACCCAGATATTCACTATACTTCCGGTCATACTATCTCAGTCTGCCAATAATGAAGAATTTAAGAGAATATCATAGTTCCAAAGTTACAACAAGAGGACAGCCAAGATCTGCCTTCCTCCTCACCCCACTTTTAAGTGGAAAACAGTCCATAAGTAGGATCCCATGCCATACAACTTGTGTGGCAAAAGCAGGTCCCTGGTTTTTTTTCTCCATAACTAAATCAATACACTGCAAAGGGGTCCTCCAGAGTCCCCTTGCTTCCCCCCAGTCTGGGGCTTTTCAGGGAACACGAGGGACTGCGGCTGGGATTTCAGTCGCCACTCCTCCTTGCGCACACGGCCCTTTCTGTCTCAAGCAGTGTCAACCTTGCTGAAGCCTCACAATCTGCTTCCCCAGCCCAAGCACCTCATCGTACTTACCCGGACACGAGTGTTGGCCTCACTTGTAGTTCCCAGCATATCTGAAAAGCGCTGTTCACACAAGTGTAACAACACTACAAGGTACAGCCCAGAACTGATAAATTCATAGTCTGCCTGTAAATTAAAGAACAAGTGTTGTTAATTCTTTAAAACTGTCAGAATTTCACAACTAGTGACATGATACTAGTTATTTTGGGCCCGCACACAGACCCAGGGGCATTATTACTTAAGCCATATCCATGGGAAAAAGCTCTCAACATGATCCAGCGAATCTGCCTTTTGAAAATTGCTTTGTCGTAACAGAACTCATGCTCAAGTACATGAGTATTGCACAGTACCCAATTATCTGTGTGAAAGCTGCCACCTTGAGAAACCAATGTGAACACTGAGATGGTAATTAGAGGCATGTTTTAGGAGCTTTTTTTTATTTACTCAAGAATGAATATCCTCTACAAGCTTCCAAAGTTTAAAACCCAATAACTATTTTCAATAGTTACAGTGACTAATGGCAAAGTTAAAGGGCATAAGCAAGTACGCAGTTAATTCTTTTTAGCATCTATTTAGCCCTGGATCCATGACACATAAGTGGTTCAAACATCTCAATAATTCATATGCAGGGCTTACAGCCGAGTAATTAGCAAAAAAGAGAGAAAAATCCACTGTAGACAATGGATTCACAGGCCATCTCAAAGTAAGGCATGGCCTTCATTTCTTCTGTCCCCCCTTCCCCCACCCAAGTGTACAGGTTTACCGCACAGCTCAACAAAATGGGAATGGTGGTGGTTCAGTGATACATCTGCTTTGAACATATGAAGCTGCCTTATACTGAACTAGACCCTTGGTCCATCAAAGTCAGTATTGTCTTCTCAGACTGGCAGCAGCTCTCCAGGGTCTCCAGCTGAGGTTTTTCACACCTATTTGCCTGGACCCTTTTTTGGAGATGCCGGGGATTGAACCTGGGACCTTCTGCTTCCCAAGCAGATGCTCTACCACTGAGCCACCGTCCCTCCCCTTTGCATGCATTAGATTCCAGGTTCAGTCCCTCGCACCTCCAGCTAAAAAGATCAGGTAGTAAAGGATGTGAGAGACCTCAGAGGGGCTGGATAAGGGCTACAAGTCCAAGCAGACAATGCCAACTTATTGACAGACCAAAGGTCTGTCTTGGGATAGGACAGCTTTGCATATACTGAAATCCTAAACTCTTGCTATACAAAATTTTATAATGTCAATGATAGGAAGGCTAGATTATGTTATAGGAGGCTGGACGAGGCATTCACATAAACTAACATGCCAACACAATGCGTTCTTCTGGTCTACGGCTGCAGGCTCAGGTTTCCTCTGCGGCACGTAGCACCTTTTACCAGCACAGGCTGATACGTCAGTCACAGCTTGTCCTTGAAAAACATGATTTGGCCACAGTGATCCATGCCCCAGTCATATCCAGGTTAGTTTAAATACACTTTATACAGAGCTGTCTTTGGACAGAAATTTCAGTGGGTCCGCAACGCAGCAGTCAGACTGTCAAAGGCTGGACACAGAGATCATATCACTTCTGTGTTGAAAGGTTTGCACTGGATGTCCATCCATTCCCAAGTTTAATTCAAAGTGTTGGTTCTTACCTTTAAGGGCCCTAAACAACTTGGGGCCAGGAATACCTGGAGGGCCACTGCTTCCCATACTGTTCAGCCCACCAGTTAAAATCTGTCTCTCAAGAACCATCCTCTGTGCCCAGCCTTCAGAAGTGAAGCAAGCAGCAACCAAAGACAGGACGTTTTCAGTGGGGGCACCTTGCCTTTAGAATGCCTCCGCCCCCCCCCCAAGAGGCTCACTTTGCACCTAGCTTATTTTCTTTCAGGTGCAAGACTAAAACATTCTTTTTTATCCAGCTTGTCTTAACGGCATTGGACTGGGTTGGGTTTTTTTTTTTAATGGCTGCGTTTTAATAGCTTTGTTACCTTAGTTGTAAGCTGGCTCAAACAGGTCAAAATATTTAATTTATTATTACTTATTACGAAAATGTTACCTCCAACCAGGAAAGCACTCCTATATTCTTCTACTACATTAAAGCAAAGATGCCAGTTCACGTAGAACAACACACTCAAAAGTCTCAAAGTCCAGAGGTGCTTCCTCCCAAGTAAAAAAGGGATCAAATTTCAATCTATAGCCCTCCAAGAGGAAAAAAGCCTATTGCTGAAAGAAAGAATGCTGGATCCAGAGAAACTTCATAAAAGCAACTGCCAGATTAAGATTTTTCCCTGCCTTCCCCAAGCTGCCTGTTTTGTCCTGAGAGTTGGGAGAGCCTCATGTAAACAGTGAAGAAAGGGTGCCATGTTACCCAGTTTTCTCTTGTCCCTGCATGTTCTGTACCGCTGTGCATTTTTTCCCCAAGGGATCTCCCCCTACATCTCCCAAGGTTTTCCAGCGCTGCTGAAAGAAAGCAGCAGCTTTGACAACTCCTTCTCTGAAGTTTTCCACTGGCTCTAATTCATAATTTACTTCTGCTTAGCAGCTGCAAAATCTGCACTTGTTGCATCACCCCCTAGAATGCTTAAGAAAAATCAGCAAAAAGTTATTTTAGCCCTTCCCAAGCCTCAAGGCATGGAATTTTCTTAACATACCCAATTTTCAAATTTATACTCACACGGGCTCTCTGGTAGGTTTCTACATGTATCAGGGAGGAGGGCCCAAGGACATCTTTGCCAGCCGAACAAGATTTTGCCTGAGCTTCTGTTCCTTCTCAGGTATGTCAGCTATTTAGCCCGGCCGTGGCTAAAGGACACTTTGTCCTTAGCTCACACAGCCTGTGGTCCTGCTGTGAGCCCAGCTAGTGGATCCAGGAGCAACCCATCATCTGAAGTGTTACAATGTTGTTGTTTTCCCATTTTATGTTTTTTCTTAATTTGCAAGTTGCTCTGAGTCCCCATTGGGGAGAAAAACAGGGTAAAAGTACCTAAAAGTATCAAATTTGACCTGAAAAGATAATTTTCTACTATAAGAAAGTTTTCCTTAACAGCACTAAACTGACACTTACCAAATCAGCCAAAATATACTAACTTGTTCACTTGCATGTGCCCTGTGAAGCTCATGGATATCAAAATCATCAAGATTGAGGTGCAGCTTCTCTTTGCACAGTTCACAAGTAGTCACTGCTTCCAATGAAGAACCTGGGGCAACAAAGAGTTAACACTTTTAGCTTTCATGGACTGGAAGACTTCTGGAAAAGCAAGGTGCCAACTTTGATTCACTTATGTATAACTCCAACACGAAAAAACAACAGACCATGGAGGTTTTTCACACTTTGAATCCATTTTGGCGATCATATCCAAGCGGATTTTGCCTTTTCACACAGTAAAACTCAGCCGCAAAGTGCACTGTACACAGATGACCTGGAAAGAACATTCACTAGTCTGGAAACAATTCAACATCTTTTTTTGATGTGTATTTTAGATCTGCCAAAAGGGTTGCCAGAGACTTTGCTGCAAACAGAGCCTGGCCTCCCTTCGATTAGGACTCATGCCCACTTAGCAATTTTTAAATCACGAGGGAGGAAATCAATTAACAAATAGAAGGAGAGATTGGATTTATACCTCACCCTTCACTGGGAGTCTCAGAGCAGTTTATAATCTTCCCTTCCTCTCTCAACAACAGACACCCTGTGAGGTAGGTGGGGCTGAGAGAACTCTTTGAGAACGGCTCTTGAGAGAACAGCTCTGAGAGAACTGTGACTTGCCCAAGGTCACCCAGCAGGTGCAAGTGGAGGAGTGGGGAATCAAACTTGGTTCTCCCAGATTAGAGTCTGTGCTCTTAACCACTACACCAAACTGGCTCCACTTAACAAATCTAGTTATTACCTGTTGCTAAGTAATGACAAAGCACATTCTGATTTTTTAAATAACACTATTTTCTGTTACACCATGCAGATTATTTGCTTTGGCCTTCAGGGAACAATTCTGATCTGCGGAAATGAGTGTATAAAGGGGATACCTTAATCAACAATGCGCTAATTATCCAGCTGAAGTTTGCTCCGTAGCATAAAATTATTTTAAAAGTTCATGTTAGAGCTTCTTATCTGATGGATATAACAGCACATAACCTCAGAAAGGCATTCACATCACTGTGCTTTCAAACTATGCCAACAGAGCTACTTGAAGACGACGACGACTGCAGATTTATACCTTCTCTCTGAATCAGAGACTCAGAGCGGCTTACAATCTCTATATCTTCCCCCCCACAACAGACACCCTGTGAGGTGGGTGGGGCTGAGAGGGCTCTCCCAGCACCTGCCTTTTTAAGGACAACTCCTACAAGAGCTATGGCTAACCCAAGGCCATTCCAGCAGCTGCAAGTGGAGGAGTGGGGAATCAAACCTGGTTTTCCCAGGTAAGAGTCCGCACACTTAACCACTACACCAAACTGGCTCTTACTGAACAATACACAAAAATACCACAAGAACAACGCATTTATATATGTGGAAGTTCAGTGGAAAATCTTCACTATGTTTTGGTTTGCCCTTTATACTCAGGGCCTTGAAACAAATTCCTGGCTAAGATATCAGAGACTTTATATACCTTTTCCAATTCTGACAAATTAGTATTTGTTATCAGATATGGGTTCCTTTGTTTCCTACAGGATGGCACGCTATGCTCTAGCTGCTAGGAAAATCAGAGCCGTTGTATTAGAAATTTTCAAATTCCGGGGCTATAAATATATTTTAACTTGTAAATGCCAATGGCCATATGCAATAAATTTTATTACTGCCAGATTGACTGCATTATTCAGTGCGTGTGAAAGCGCCCCAGGAGTATCTTTTCATGTAAGAACACAGCCACAACATTTTAAAGTACAAATCATAAAAGAATACATGAGTCAGAGATGGAATAACCAAAACATTCATTCCTAAATGTTCACAACATATTTACTATTTATGTACTTCTCATACACAGTTCAGTACAGGGTTGGCAAACGGTAGCTCTCCAGATGTTTTTTGCCTACAACTTCCATCAGCCCCAGCCATTGGCCATGCTGGCTGGGGCTGATGGGAGTTGTAGGCAAAAAAACATCTGGAGAGCTACCGCTGGCCACCCCTGCAGTAGAACTTTGAACATGCCACAATCAGATACTTTTAAAGATGTATTCACTCATACATTCTCAGAACACCAGTCCAGCAGTTCTACACTTTCCACCGATGCACTTTCAGCTAAGTTATGAATGCAGCTAAGGACAGATGCCCGTGTTACTTTTCTTAATACTGTAAAAATCCCAAACAAGATTGATTTATTCGTTTGATGAATAAGTTTTCTGAAAGTGTCACCATCTGGCAAGAGATCCACTGAAAACATTTACTACTAACATAGCAATGCAGAATCACAAGAACTGAGCTCAAGATAGTTTCGCTGCCAGCTTATAATTGTGTCCATGACTGTGGGGCAAGCAGGTCTACAGAAGTGAGGGAATATGGCTACTGAGGCCAAGAATGTTTTAAAGGTTTCTTTTAAAAAATATAAATTAGTCCACCGTGTCCTCAGAAGTCAATGGGCAGCAAGAGATGCAGGCAGTATCTCCTACACTGACAGTTAACGAAGACCAAAATAGGTGCAACACAGTCTCAGGCCCCATCCCCTTGAGGGATCAGGGAATAGAAAGCCCCACCTATGGCCATGTGGGTGGCAAATTTCTACAGTGAAGTTATTCCAACATACCTATAGATGTATGTGTGTGTTAAGTGCTCTCGAGTTGCTCCAATTTATGGCGACCCTATGAATTAATGATCTCCAAAATGTCCTTTTTTTTAACAACCCTACTCAGGTCTTGTAAACTGAAGACTGTGGTTTCCTTTTTTATTACTCTGGGTCAATCCATCTCATGTTGGGTCTCTCTCTTTTCCCACTGTCTTCAACTCTGCCTACCAATACTGGTTTTCTTTCCTATGAATATACCTATATTTTAGAGCTTTTATAGTATAGCCCTATTATACCACATGCTAGTATATATTTAGAGATAATAAATACCCTCATAGTAAGCGAGTAGAAGAACTTGGAAACATGAGAGAAACACAAAATACACAGCCTTTGGAAATCTCTACCTCACGCATATTTGATTGACAGAATAGGGTCCATGTTGCTGAGAGACTTTCCTACCTTCTCCCTGGTTATTATCCTAATAAGGGGGAATGATACCAATGCATTGATTTGTGGGATGCTAACTACTCTGTACAGAAGTGCTCCCAAATACTCCTGTAGGGTTTAACAGTATTTGGGAGACCCTGGACAACATAATTCCAACAGCAGAACAACACTTCTCTTAGTAATACACCCTGATGTAAAACTTCAGGATGGGGACTTGGAGCAGAGATGTTGTGGCAAGGAAATTTAAGTGCTTCACCTTAACCATTCCATATCCCTCCCAATCTGCTTCTTCCTAGGCAAAAGCATCTGTTAAGGCTATAACATGTCTTTAGGTCCTGAATGTCAAACAAGCAAGCACAATTCCTAGGTACAGCTTTCAGAACACATTTTTAACATCTGCATTACACAGATCGTTTTCACCCAAACAGCTGTTCTACAGAAGAAGCTGCCTTACCAGAGTTAATCTTGGACTGTAGCCACTTCTTCATACACTCCTGATGAACATACCGTAGACTTCCAGTGCACTTGCATGGCTCTATTAAAGGGTTAGTAGGGGATGTAGATGACATCTGACATATTCTACACAAGTCTCCCTCCTCCTCTTCAGAATCCTCTGAAAGAAGACTAGGGAGGAAGAAGAGTCATTAGGTTGAGCAGACTGTAATGGCATTTATTAATATATTATTATTTATTGCATTTTCTTTAATATATTATTATTATTATTTATTGCACTCAAATCACAACAAAAGAATAACGGTATTACAAGGTTGTGATACGTTAACAGCTTTTCCTAAACAAAGGTATTTGTGAAGATGAAATGACACCATTATGTACCGTTACTAGGAAGTTTCCCAATAAGAAGTTTAAGGGTTTTTTCCCCTTTAAAGACATCAATAAAGGCTTAAAGAAACAGCACCTTACCTCTCTTTGATCTTCTGAAGCCTCTCAGGATCTCTTGAAGGAGGTACTTTGGACTTGTCATTATCTTGTCCATCAGGCTGACTCCAGCCAGAAGGAATAATGTCTACAGTTATCATAACATTGTCAGATAAGTTGTTCCCCAGTGTTGGGGGCACCGCAAACCGCAAGAAAGAACCAGGAAGTATCCCCGACATTCCTGAATTTCTTCTACCGTGCCCTGAATCCGGCAATGAGGCAGCTGTAGCACTGTTCGGTACTGCAGGTGTTGGTGGCCTCGTTGCAGGCCTGAGGGAATCACTTTGTGCTTCAAGAGTTGTTTCACCACCTGATTCCCTTCTCCTAAAAAGATGCAGCGATCTAGCCGGTGTTTCAGAGGTAGAGGTTCTTGCAGTTTCATCTCTTCCTTCTCTCCTCCTTCTGGAAAACAAAGGTGTACACCTATTTCTTAGAGACGATGACAGCCAGGATCCTGCATTTCTACTTTCAGACTCAGGCCTGTAGCTCTCAGCTTCTGAATCGGAATTAGGATTTGGCGAAACACCCGACAGGCCCCATCGTCTTCTAAGAAAGCTAAATCCCTGAGAAATGTCAGGAGAGTGAGCTTCTGTACCTTCAGCTGGGTTAGCAGCACTGGCTTGATTAGAAGAAAGAGCTCTTGAAACAGGTGAATCTTCAGGACCTAACTGTCTGGAAGTCAAAGAATCTTGACTAGACCTTCTCGAGAAAAATGTGGAGGACATACTAGAAGCTAAACGAGACAGTAGCTGTCTAGTTGTCCGTCTTCCTTCAGTATCGCCGGGAGGTTCACTTAATGACCTCTGGGACTGCGTGATCCTTTCGGAACCGCTAGAGGAACTGGCTGCGCTTCTCGTGGCACCGTGGGTAAACTCTGGCTGTATATTCCTTTCTGAAGATTCTACTTCTCTTGGGACATAGTTAGATCTTGAACTCCAGCTATGGTCTCTAGAGAGTAATGACGATGGATGTTCAGAAGGCAACTGGCGGTTCATGGACGTGTTCAGCCTCAAAGAGCTTAACGAGTTGTCTTTTGGTCTTGCTCCTTGTGCATACGAAGCAGTAGATCTTTCCTGAAGATCTGACGTGGAAGAATAATAAAAATAACCAGTTAACTCCTAATATATGTAGTGACCAAGCAATATTGTTAGACTAGCCAAAACAGATTATATTTGCCATAACATGGATTAACAAGAGCCTAGGAAATGCGCTATGCAGTCTAGTCTTGCACATTTTTAAACAGAAATATGTCTCTGGCATTCCACAAAACTCAGTCCCAAGTATGTTCAGGATTGCAACAGCAGTTCTTGCTGAGAACAAGGTCGGTTGTATATTAAAGCCAACGTGAATGTAAATTGTTGCATACAAGCCAACCAACCTACCTGCATTAATGCTATAACGGTAAAGGTAGTCCCCCTGTGCAAGCACCAGTCGTTTCCGACTCTGGGGTGATGTCACTTTCACAATGTAGGGGAGGGACAGTGGCTCAGTGGCAGAGCATCTGCTTGGGAAGCAGAAGGTCCCAGGTTCAATCCCCGGCATCTCCAAAAAAGGGTCCAGGCAAATAGGTGTGAAAAACCTCAGCTTGAAACCCTGGAGAGCCGCTGCCAGTCTGAGAAGACAATACTGACTTTGATGGACCGAAGGTCTGATTCAGTATAAGGCAGCTTCATATGTTCATATATGTTCATATGTCTTCATGGCAGCCTTTTTTACAGGGTGGTTTGCCACTGCCTTTCCCAGTCATCTACACTTTGCACCCAGCAAGCTGGGGACTCATTTTACCAACCTTGGAAGGTTGAAAGGCTGAGTCAACCTTGAGCTGGCTACCTGAACCCAGCTTTTGCCAGGAACGATCCAGTGAGCAGAGCTTGGACTGCAGTGCTGCAACTTATCACTGCGCCACAGGGCTCGTACATACACACACCCCTTTATTAGAAGCAACCTTTCAACAACCATCCAGGGCTCCAAGAGTGAGTGGTATCTATCCCTTTCAGTTATGACTGGAACTAACAAATGACTGTGATACATTGCTATCTTTTCATATCTGCTCCAGTAGTCCCACCCAAACCCAGGGAGGTTTTTTCCCCAGCCTCACAGAACCCAAATGGACTATCAATACAGGTGAAGAAGTTACAGCGGAGGAGCAAACAAAATCACACTCCCCTCCCTCTTTCACCAGCAGAGCTCCATGGGTGGAAGAGACTTGCAACACTGGGAACCAACTTTCTCAGGGCTGGATAGAACTGCTGGAGAGCAGGAATCTTGGGAACAATCCCTGATACTTGCATTCAGTAACTATGAGAATTAATATAGTTTCTTAATTTTTCCAAATACAGTGTTATGGAAAGCTAGTTGAGAGAAAAACAAATGTAACAGCTAAAGGTGAAGTGGCACAGTGATAGAACAAAATGGTACTGATACAATCTAGCATTGCTTCAATTGTGCATATAAAATGGTAACCGGATAGAGCAGGGGTTCCCACCACGATGCCCATGGGCACCACAGCTCCCACTAACACCTTTCCAGACACCCACCAGGTGTTTTTAGAAAGTGAGCAGGGTTTTCAACTGGTCATGCAGATTTCCAAAATGGCTTTGGCAGCAGATGCCACCACAGCAGAAGGATCTTCACTGTGCGAACGAAGGCGAGTTATGTGTGTGCAAAATAATAATAATAATAAATGTAAATTTTAAAAGGCAACCTGTTAACCAGAGTTTCAACCTGAAATATTGGAGATTTACTATTACTGTTATTCCTCACTTCCGTCCCTGACATCTTGTGGTTGGCTCCACATCCGGTGGCAGCCATTTTATGGCTACACCCACCACCCTGTGACAGAATTCCAGAGGTGCCAATGAAGAATGGGGCACAAACCTCATCACCAACCTAAATTCGCCATCACCCGGTTCATGAGCTGAGGGTTGTGTGATTGTGTTTGCAATGAACCCTGCACAAACCTCCATGGTTTTCACAGTGGATTCGTGTGACAAACACATGGTCTCCGATCATTTCATCATCAAAGCAATGGGGAGGGGGGATGGACTTCTGCAGCTCTGGAAACACCAACAGTAGCCTCTGAAGCTCAACAGGCAATGCTCTATGGGAGCAGGATAGATATATACTTCCAACTCATATACAGCTGTTTTTACTTTGCAGCCAGCAGTTAGGCAGAGAGGAAAGGGAACTGGAAGTCATTCCTCAATGTAAAAACACTGCAGTCGGGGGTGCTTAAGGCTTACTCAGAGTTCTGAGGCACCTGTCCTTCTACTCAAGCTCAGCAGAGAGGTTCAGCCAATGAGTGCCTTTGCTGAGAAACACACACACACCCCTCAGTGGGATTTCTGAATCCTCAACCTCTTCCCATTTTGCCCTTTGGATCCTCAACTTACGTACCTCTAGGCACACCCCCTTGGCTTTGCATCATCAGCTTCCCTTGCTGTGCCCGCCCCTCAACTTGGTTTTCCAACTCCCCACCTCCCCCTGCACTGGACCTCCTGTTAACCTCCCCCCTTTTGTGGACCCCAGGATCCTCCAGAAGGAGGTGACCATGGAGAAGGATTGCCCATCTGCAACAATAATGTCTACAATGAGGAGGCAGGCAGTGCTTGCCCGCCCCGCCCCCAGCCAATCCTCACCAAACTTGGAGGGCAGGTAGGGTGGCATCCTGGAGAGATCTGCAAACTAGATGCCTCTAGCTTGCAGGGGGGAGAGGGCATCTGACACACTCCTGAACCTGCAGCTGTGATTTCCCCAGAGATCACTTTCCTGGAGGCACCTGCTTGGGGGGGGGGGGGAACTACTCTGCCACATCTAAATCCAATCCTTGCCAAACTTGGAGGGGCAGGTAGAGAAGAGTCACTGCAAGCTTGTCTCTAACCCACAGGGGGGCCATTCTACCACATCATGATCCCCACAAAAAGAACCAGTTCAGTAAATGGCAAGGTTTGTGATTCATGCACCCTCAAAAACCACAAACCGGGATGACCCTCCATTTTCCCAGTTTGTGCCCATCCTGGCGCCCACAGGCTCTAAAGGCCAAGAAAAAGATTTTAATGATAATGTGGAAAAGTGAACACAGTTTCATCTTAGACTTTAATCCTAATAATTCCATTACAATGCAACGCCAGTACAAGACTCATTGCTGTTTACTTTCAGCCAGCTTTCCTATAAAACAGAAACTATGTTTTTAATAAGGACCAAATTACCATTTTCAAGTATTCCACTGAGATATATATATCCCAAATCTAAAACTTAAACATACTTGCATTCAAGCTCAATCTTCAGTTAAGAAGACAGCCTAAACGCTGCTTTATAGATGCAACAGGCCTCTCCACTGTGTATCCTAACTGCCTCTGGGGTCCCACTTGCATGAAAGATAGGCTATCCATACATATAGCCTCAATATCACGGCACAGATTTCTGTCACAGCAGCAGAATGTTTTGCCATCCCCATAAGAATCACTTCTGGGCAACAGCGACTGTATCCATCCAGGTCACACGTTATGATGCTATTCTTACAAATGCAGCTCTGGAGACAGCACAATGTATACCACATGGAGAAGCATTTCCCATGCCTAAACTGGCAGCCTTTTTACCTTCTTCTGGACTCCATATTGGTTCACTGAGTCTATTTTATTAACCAGAATTAACCAGACTCATGGTTACTAGCAGGAAAGTCCAATCCATTGGTTGACTAGACAAGCTAATTTAGGGTCAATGAGAACGGCTTATTCAGCTTTATTTTAAACTGATTTTCACTACAGAGAACCACAATGCTGGACAGCTATTTTCTAAAGGAAGACATCACAATACCCAACATTTTTTGTCAGGGCTTGATAATAATATAAAACCATACTTGTTTTGATCCTAGGGCTTACGAAGGCAAAATTGACTTTTCGTGTGCATTAAAAATGGAACCAAACACATAACATGCTCCCCCAAAATTTCAGATTTCCAATACATACATGATGAAGATGGGAAGTCACCACTCCTGTGACTGTAATCCACAAGACTACCAATAGATGAGTCTGCTCTTTCTAGCTCTCTCCTCTCTCTCACAAGTTCGGTTCCTAACGACCCAAGTACCATAGTTGAAGATCTGGGCACACTGCTATACCTCCACTGGGAATCTAGAACAGCAGAGTTAACACTGAAAAAAGTCTCCTGCTTCCATTTTGATTGCTCTCTGGATGACACTTTTGAATATTAAGCTGTAACATGGTCACTGTGAAATGAGCAGGCAACAAAGCGCGCACTCAAGACTCCTGATTTCAGTAACTACAGATGCAAGTGGAATGAAATTTATTTTATTGTTTTATTTATTTATTTACTGCCGCTTATATCCCGCCCTACCCTGCAAGCAGGCTCAGTGCATGCTCTGAACAGAAAGGAAGTTAGTACTTTTTCAAAAATCAAACTAAGATTTGAATGCGTCTTTCAGGCAGCTGTCAAATCTTTCACTCTGTCCATCTGCAACAAAGATATTCCACACACATGCTAAACTCTGACTGAATGAGCAGTATACATGTATTTTGTGAACTGCAAGAGCAAATTAATTCAGGCAGAGAAGTAGCCTATTCTAATAACTCTAATTAGGGAACAAAATTCTTCGAATGTTTTTAATTGCCTCAATTTTGTAAATCCATACACATACTAACAGCAAGAAAGGGGCGTTAACATATAGCAACATGAAGCTAATGCATGCTGCGTAGCTTGCAAACATTACCTGAAACTGTGTTTAAACCATTACTTCTCACACCAGAGGTAGATGAATAGGAAAGTTTAGGTCTCTTAGAATCGTTGTCCTGCTGCTGATTATGCAGCCTTGACGAAAAGGCTCCCTGAGTTCTGTCAGATTCACCAAACCAAGATGACGAAAGAGGTGAAGACGATGATGCAGACTACTCAAAAAAAAAAAAAGAATTAATAGGGTGAGATGAGTGTTCTCTTCCACACAAAAATAAATTGAATTTGTCTACAAAAATAAGTTAGAAGATAGTTTAAACAGTAGTATTTAGTTAAAACAGTAGTATGAAGTGAAAAACTGTGGATAAGAAAATGAAAAACATTTAAAGTTTATTTTAAAAGCTTCTAAGATACCATGTTCAAGTGTCTCTTACCCTTACAGTCAGTGTTAAAAGGATTTGTTATTTCAAAACCGTGACTGGCAAGTTTTACCCAACAGCTTTGCAAGGACGCCTTTACAACATTTATTCATTTCATTAGATTTCTATTCCACCCTTTCCCAAAGGCTCGGAGTGGATTACAATAAAACAACTGCGTATAAAAATACATAATATATAAGAAAATAAAATCAGACACTGGCCATTCATAAATAAAATAGAGAGAAGTGAACGGGTGGATGAGCTCCAGGAAGGTCAACAGAACAAGATCAAAAGGCCTCCCTGAACAAGACTGATCTGCAAGGCCCTGTGAAAGCTCAGAACCTCCCACATGGCTCGACCCTTGTCAGACAAGGATGGGGCCAAGGCAGAAAAGGGGTAGCCAAGCACACCTCTCAGGGGGCCAGCGGCACCAATAAAGCTGTGCAATTATGAGCATATGAAGGGGATTCCATTGAGAAGATCAGATATGACAATCCTAGTCTGTTTAGGGGTATAAAGGTGAACACCAGCACCCTGAATTTGATCCAGAAATAGACAGGTAGCCGGTATAACTGCCACAGCACAGGATGGATATGTGAATCCCAGATTCCAACAGCCAACAATCTGGCAGCTGCATTCTGAACTATCTGAAGCTTCCAGAGCAGCATCAAGGGCAGCCCTGTGTAAGTTACCATAAACTAAGGCATGGATCACTTCCAAATCCCACTTGTAAGGTTATTGCTGCTATTTAGATTAGCCTTCTACAATTTAAGCAGTATCAACTAGATGTGTACATTTGGATCTTCCTGAACCTTATCTGTATTTTATATATATATATATATTTTGGTATTCCAAAAAGTATCTGAGATTTTTTTTGGAAAACCAGGGGGAAAAGATCCCCAGAAAATCCCAGATATTTCCAGAAACTGGGAAGATCAAAGAAAACATCTGAGAGGCAGGGAGACTGCTCCCCACCTCTCAGCTATTTCTCCCTACTTCTTCTGCAGTCATGTTAAATCAGTTTGTTTTAAAGAGGCTGCAGAAAAAAAAATAGGAAAAACAGCTGAGAGGTGGACAGATCGCTCCCAGCATCTCAGGCTGTTTTGAAGGGACTGCAGAAAAAAATCTTGGGAAAACATCTGAGAAGTGTGAGTACTGTGCTCCAGCTGATCTGAAAAGTTTTTCAGTCCAGTAAACTCAAACTGAAATTGGGTGGCGGGGGGGGCGGTGTTGGATTGCACTCCTCTAGTATCAACAGCTGTTGCTAACAAGTTTCCTGAATGAGAAATATTTAAAAGTTATTCCTTGTCTAATTCTACATGTAGACATTTAAAAGGTTAAAAGACAGATCCAGTTATGGTTTCCCTTTTGATTGTTAGCAACATCTCAGTATCCATATTTCCATTTCTATGGCTACCCTCTTGCATGCCTTAGTAACTTCTAATGGATCACTGCAATGGGTTATGTGTGGAGCTACCCCCTGAACATAGTTTAGAAACTTTGACTTGCAGAATTGTGCCAGCTCAACTGCTAGAGTACATTATGCCTAGTGTTTATAATCTAAATGGGTTACCAGTTTTCAGGCAAAACTCAAGGTGATGACATGGAAAGCCATGAATAGACTAGATCTACAATATTTTCATAAAGCAACTTCCCCCTTGCATTCTCCTTCATCCACAACCACCGCCAGAGGTGACATTTTCATCTACTAGGAAAAGGACTTTTGCAGAGATGGCTCATGTGCTCTGGAACCCCCTCCTTATTGGAAAACATAAGACATGCCCAGTAGATAATTTTGATTGTTCAATACATTAGTTTCGTGAAGATTCTACCGTATTTGGAAGGGGTTAGTTTTAATATGCTTTTTACATACTATTAAGCACTACAAAAAAGAATTATTTCGTAAACTACCCAGAGAATGATGTGAAATGAAGTGAGATATAAATATAATTTACATATACCAAATAATAAGTTTGGTATTCTCCAGCTGGTAACGATAAATACCCCAGCTACCTGAGTGGTATTTTTATGCTCCGTTGAACATTTCTTCTGATCATGTTCTTTTTGTTAATTCTCGTTTTCTTTGTTTACAGCACAGGTATCCAAATAACTTACCTACTGACAAAAAAATCCCACTCTCACCTTTCAACACCTCTGTCCAACTTGGATTCAGCTTGTTCCCCAGGGCCGCCCTACAATTTTGGCTTTTACATTTTAAGCTTAAGGGATATACCCATCTCCAAAGCTCTCTCTAAGCTGTATAGTCTTGTAAGCAAAAATTCTACTTTGAGTGCTACCGGCATTGAAGTCGTAAGTGAGCAATTTGGCTAATGCATAAATTAGTTTGCTCTTGGGCCATCCTTCCTGAGCTAAGTGGGAGACGGAAGCTAAAAAACTGTGAGCTAGCTCACACTAACTCAGCTTAGAGGGAACACTCCCATCTCATTCTTTGTTCCCCACATAGCCAAATCCAAATGCCATGCAAGTAATAGTGATGACAACTGAAAGACAGAAGGACAGTCATGGGCAAAACAAACAAGTTGAGAATCCTTTTATTCTTCACAGCAGTGTAGCTGCAGCCATGGGGTTTTTTCACAAAGAAGAGCTCTCTCCCTCTGCACAAGAAGGAACCTTTGACTATTTTGTATTTTTTGTCAGCAGGCCCATGCCCTTATTTCAACACTCCTACTTACTGATGCCAATATTTCATGCTATGCAACTTTTCTCTCTCTCATCTATCCTTCTATATCTACTCTATAGTTCTGAGTGACACAGTAAAAGTGTAACCAGAAACGAATTTTGTGTATACTTGATCTTAGACTTTAAAAAAAAAAGTTTTTTGTTTACAGTCAACTTGCAAAATTGTTTTCCTGGTAATATAATCAGAAAGGCAAGGCAGTGTGTTGTTCTTAAAAATGAACTCATATCCCTCCCTTAAGGGTGTTCAAGCAGAGAGTTAATATATACAGACTACACATGTAATACAAATTATGAAGTAGTCACAGAAAGTGCTGCCACTAAATACATACCGGATTTTGAGAAAACCCACAACTAAAAATGGATCTATACAGATTGCTGCATGTTTCTAACGTAATTCTTCTATATCTTGAGATTAAGCTATTGTTCTACAATCCCTCTGAAGACTCTTAAAAATAAGTCTAGACTATTCATATGATGTGTATGTGTTTCTCTGAAACTTGCTTATGAGAAAGGAGTTTGTTAGTCATTCCCATGACAATTAACTCAAGAAACAATTAATGTGAACCTTTAACAACTCTTACCAATCTGTTTCTGCTTCCCAAAAATCTTCCAGACCATGGACGGTCAAGTGTTCCTGAGTAGCGAGTTGGAGAAGAAGTTGGAAGCTTCCATGGGCTTTCGTAGGCTTCTCTTTCTCCAGTTGCCCAGTCTCTACTAAAACTATGCAACCTGCTGGATTCCTGAGAAACACGAAGACGTTACTCTTCCATTCAATGCACTATATTCCATTACAACAATGAACAGACACTTAACATTGCAACTTTTAATTAAAGCGCTGAACTTTAGCAGCTTTACTTTTAAAATATTATTACTCAAATCCGATTACATTGCACTTAGTTGTGATCCACCACAAATCTAGAAAAGTGAACCTGATTCACATTATGCTACACAAACTGCTATGCACGGATCAAGCCAAGGTGTCCCTCTGCTGGCACAATGCAGACAGGTGTTTGCAGGGTATTATACATGGAGATCTTTAACCCTACGTATATCGTGGCTAAGATTCAACCAATTCTCAAAAGAATGAGAGAAACAAGCTTTTCAAAATAAAAAAGAGGGGTTTTTTTTAACCAACAAAAAAGAATAAAAGTTTAAAGCAGTTTTTGCAAAGAAAATGACAACTGTACAGAATGGAAAAACAGGGTGAAACAGTAAAACCCTTCCCTCCCAAGCTACTGGCCTATGGGGCGGGGGGGGAGCTAAGAAAAGGATGAAGAAACAAAAAACATACAAGCCTGTTCTTGAAGACAGCCATTCAGTTCCAGAGGAAGAAAACTGACCAAGCAGGAAAAAGCACAACACAGCAATCACCCAAGAAGCTGGGGTAACTGGATGGAACCCAAACCCACTACAAAAGTTTAGGGGTCTCAGAGGTGACTTTTATGGATCTGTAGTTGCACTGAGAAAAGGGACAGTGCCTCTGCTCTGATAGGAATCAGGTTTCATCTGGAAATTTTGAATTCTATTGGAAAGTTTGAATTTTAGGAGAGTGTGAGGAGGAAGGAATTCCAAATCTGCACAGTTATAATCAAGCTGGGGTGATTACATCACCTGCCAAGAATACCAGCTTGGCCTGCTTTAGCAAAAGACTGGGCAGTGCTTGAGGCCCTTGCCAAGAGATGGCTGATGGGCTAGTTTGAAAAGAAGCCGTTGTCAGGTTTCTGGAGGGGAGAAATTTGAAATACAGCACTGGAAATATTTTTTGGGGGGAGACTGTTCAATACTGTTAATATCAATGGCTGGGTAGTCGACATACTTTAGTGATGGACCTTACTGCCCAACGTGAAACAGCTGGGATCAATCTGTTGCCTATTATTATGAACATCTGGGTCACTAGATTAGATCAAATCATCAGGGAGGAGGCTCCAATGTCCTTGGGGAAATGCCCCTCTGGTTAGCTGCCACTGGAGATGGGCTTTCACGTGATTGATGGAAGTGCTCCTTTACATTCCTTCCATGTCCTCAGCTTGACTTACTGTCATTTTGGTATCTGTCTGATGCAGACTCCATCTTTCATTGCAAGGCCCGTGCTAAGAGGCACAGGATAAAAAAATGGGGTTCCCCGTGAGGAGAGTCCCAGGGGCATCGCATTTACAGGTATTACATTCTATGCATATCACTAGATCATAGATTGTAAACAGATGAAACGTAGCTTCCATTCGACTACAAGCCAACCTCCACTCCTTTCGCAAAGAATGGGAGTGGTATTCATTTTATTTATTTAATTAAATTTCTAGCCCGCCCACCCTTCAATAGCTCACAGGGCTCAAGGGTATGTTCAACAGTAAATACAGACAATAAATTTAAAACCATTAAAACATAACCTGCACAATATTAAAACCTATGCAACACCAGCTAATACAACTCATAAGACGGCAATCGGACACAAATTGACAAGTGCTCCCAAAAAACTTTTGGTACGTGTGCCCATGAAGGAAATCAGATACCGGGCAAGTGGCAGAAAGAGAAACAACAGCACCAGATAAACAGCACAAAGCCAGATAGAGGAGGCCAATGTAGTTAGACCTCCACCACCTCAACCATAGGCCTGGTGGAACATCTTTATTTTACAGGTCCTGTGGAATTGCAAGACGTCCAATGGGGCCGCAATATCACTTGGGAGAGTTTTCTACCAGGTCGGAGCCACAGCTGAAAAACTCCGGCCAAGGCTAAGCGGCTCTCCTTTTGGATGGAGAGCACTAGCACATATTGATCTGTGGAACGTAAAGCTTTCCAAGGGACACGCATGAAGAAACGGTCCTGTAGATATGTTGGTCTGTGTTCATATAGAGATTTACATCAAGGAACTAGACCAGGGGTCCTCAACCTGCGGCCCGCTGAGGACGTTTATGCGGCCCGCCGGGTTATGGCAAAATCAGACCGGAAGTGACGTTCGACCTAAACTTGCGTTAGCAACGCACACTTCCGGCACTGGGCTGAGGCGGCGGAGACAGAGTGTGAGGTGATACCGAGGTGAGGTGAGTTCCCAGGCCAGGGTGTGTGGTGTGGGGAAGGGAAAGAGATGCAGAAGACGGAGAACTGACGGCCCGCGGCCTTGTACAGTAACGGCAGTCCGGCCCTCCAACAGTCTGAGGGACAGTGAACTGGCCCCCTATTTAAAAAGGTTGAGGACCCCTGAACTAGACCTTCTTTCATCTCAACCACAGTAAGATTATGGCATCATTTGAAGACGGGAAAGGAACAAAGCACTGGACTTCCTCCTCCTCTCTAGGCATCATTCCCCCCCTTCTCAATAGCTTAAGCCAAGTTCCTGCTGTTAACGTCTTGCTACTCTTCCCTGCTATTCTATTACTACAGAGCTGTTCTTTGTCAGACAACCAGATCAAACATCCACATTTCTAGGGGGTGTTTCTAAGGGGGGGGGGGAGCACAGTATGGGGCTTAACATACCCAGGATCAAATATGATCTAGGTCACCAGCAATTGTGTGGGCAGGCAAAATCATCATCCCAGAGATCCTTAGTCAAGAAGTATGCAAAGCAGCATCACAGACCCAGTTTACAGATTATCCCAAATGATGGAACTCAGTATGATCAAAGGAGCAGACAAAGTAGCCCTGAGTGTTGCAATTTGTTATAGCAAACAATAAAGCTCCAAGAGATTATCTGTAAGAAGCCAAGAAGAGCGTTGCTGATAGCTACTGATCTCATGCAGGAAGTCTCCATTTATTCCCCAGATATTTTGGCCTTACCCAACAGTCAAGTGAAACAAAATTCTTTCATTTTATGTTTCATACAGGTTAGTCTGCCATTTCTTATACTCTGAATATTTTAAATTCTTCTCTCTCTGCTTAATTTTTTAATCTCTTGAAAGGTATTCAGATTGACCTCTCAGATTTACCTTGAAGAGTCTCAAGTTCATATATATACTTTGTTCAATCAGCTCTTTTTCTAGGAGCTCCTCTGCATATTAGGCCACGCCCCCCTGATGTAGCCAATCCTCCTGGAGCTTACAGTAGGCCCTGTACTAAGAGCCCTCTAAACTCTTGGAGGATTGGCTGTATCAAGGGGGCATGACCTAATATGCAGAGGCACTCCTGCTAGAAAAAGAGCCCTGAAATAACTGATCTGTGAATATGCAGCAACAACTAAAATCTTCATTTAGTTTTGAAAACCAAACTTTTTCCTGGCATTACACTGTTCCTTTTTTTCTTAACCAGCTGCGTATCTTGATAAGAACCCCAACAGTGCAATCTTACACAGAATTACTACAACTTAATTTCAAAGGGCTTTAACTGAAATTTGCATGGGCTTGAAACTACAAAAGTTTTAAATTTCTTACTTCTGGCTATGCATCTTGTTATTTCATTATTCCATTCTGTTGTCTTGTACTCCTAGAGACCCAAGTTTCTTAATGGGTCAGTTTGCCCTAACTACAGATGAGTATGAACAGAACCATGAATCACAATTTGAGCTAAAAATGGCCAATTCATGGTTTATTCCAAACTGATTCATCTGATCCTGCTGCACCAGAATACAAACCGCCCTTTTTTCTTGATATGTCATTTCATTCATGTTTGCTTTGTTTTTTCAGAGAGCCTGGCACTGGCATGATTCCCTAGTCCCTGCACTTCTGCTCAGTTTCCAGTGGGGCTTCAGCTCTGCTTTCCCCAGTCCCCTGCAGCCCTTAGTCAGTTTGACTGGAAACTGAACAGAAGCGCAGGAGGATTCTGAGACTGGATCTGCCACTTCTCGTCACTTTCCAAGCTTCCTCGGGGTGAAATCCTTTCTTTCCTCTGCTAGGAGAGCAGTTTACTGTGGGCACCTGTTTTGGGGGGTCTGGAGCTCAGCCTCCTGGAATCCAATTGGCACCAAACTTAAAGAGCAGGTAGAGGAAAGTCTGCTGAAGAGTCTGCTATCTCTAGTCCACTCAGGGGCCATTCTACACCGTCCTAAACCAAATGAATCATAAATTGTTTGGGAAATTGAAAAAAAAAATGAACCGAACCGAACCAAACCACCAATTTGGACAACCCAACAAACCATGAACCAAACCACTTTTTTCGCCTTCCGTGCCTACCCCTAGTCCTAACCACTGATTTAAGTAGTTAGCTTTGTGCTAGTCATTTTGCCTTACCTATCAGTAACTTAAATGGGTAATGAACTAAAATAAGTTTAAGATTTAGTTTCCGATCACAGTTTTCTCATGATTTTTTTCAAATTAAAAGGTCTATATTTGTCATAAAATCCTTTTATCTTATTTTTTTTTCTCATTTATTTTCATTAAGCTTAACAGAACCTATTTCTGATTAGCATGTTAACCAATTCTCAGCTAAACTTAACTGGCACAATTTAAATTGTCCCCAGTTTATACAGAGTCAATTGTAGGTATATTATCTATCCATGAAGGCATCAGTTAGGGCACAGAAAAACCCGGTACTCCCTGAGCATGTGAATGCATCACACCAAGAACTGCACGGAGGTAAGAAGCCTGGGCATTACTCCAAAATCCTGATCTCTCTGCTCAGTCAGGGAATATGATTGTGGTAATGTACTAGCAAGTTTCCAGACTGCTACAGGAGGCCAATTTCTTCATGTTTCATCGGCAGAGCATCCAGAAATTGCTGTCATAATCTTTAACTAGTGTCTGGAAGTTGTGCTGCAGCAGGCAGTGGCAAATTTCCATTCAAGTTGAATCTTATGCTAGTAGGGAATTCCAGAGGCCTGGAGAACATCAATGTGCTTTTAACCAAAAGAGAAACAGCTGTCATCACAGGGAAACAGTCTGAATGTTTTAGGAAAATGCCTTAGCAATTTTAAACAAGAATTATGCTTCGCACCAGAAACACAATCATCCAAGCCCAGTCCTACCCAAGATATTTATTAACTACCCAAATCCAGTAAGATCAAGATGAGTAGCTGTTTTAGTCTGAATGCAGCAGTAGAGAACACCAAGAGTCCAGTAATACCTGAACAACATTTGTGGCAGGGGATGAGCTTTTGTGAATCACTGCTCACTTCTTCAGTTTAAGGTGCTATTGGACTCTACTCTTTTCTACAAGTTCAGTAAGGTTTCTCTGATGTAAATACATGTAAAATTGCAGCCAGGTTATCAAGAAGTTACTAGCTAGAGTGCGAGTGCCGGCAGTATCAGTAAAACATACTTAGATGCACTGCCCCAATGTCTACTTCTATAATTTCAAAATTATATTTTTAAAAATTGGTGAGAAAAAAAATAGCCACAAATCCCTGTCAAACCTTTTGCTTCATAAATTACTCCTGCAACAAAACATTGAGGCTAAAGGAAGCTGTATGAAGCGTTCCTATTTTTAGAGGCTTAATTATGCTAAATTTCAACGCAGGCAAGCTAAATACAGCACCTGACAGACACACTGACCTCTGTAAACAATTGCACTGATGCCTCTTTCAAGTGAAACCAAAGCCACATCCACCCATTTTTCCAGGACAATGCTTTAAAGCAGCTATGTTGCACAGCCTAAGCCTCAAAAGCCTTGCTTCACTCAAGCTTATGGCTCTGGGGACACGCAACAGAGAAGAAAAAAATACTAAAGACTGGAGAAAAGCCAAAAAGGAAAAAATGCAAAGACCATGCAGATACCCCTAATACAAATATGTTAATTAGTTCTTTAAAATGTCACCTCTCTGTTTTAGGAACTAGAGAACTTAACCAGTTCCGTAGGGCCTGCAAAACTGCCCTCTTCCAGCTAGCTTTTTAAGACAGAACTCCTGATAAGATCAGTAATACCAAGCCATCTTATACGCCATCCGATTGTATTTTAATGTCATACTGTTTTATTGGTTTTATTGTCTAAATTATTAATTATATTATCTGTTATTTATCTGTATCATGGTTTACCATGTCCTGTTAGCCGCCCTGAGCCTGCCTAGGCGGGGAGGGCGGGGTATAAATAAAAGTTTATTATTATTATTATTAGAGTCCTGTTCCTTAATTTTACTGTGGAAACGTGCTTGGGGTGGAAGATGGTTGCATACCTTATTATCAAAAGCCCAGTGAGCAACTTGCAATAGCCATATGAGCACCTAGAGAATGTGCGCTACTTGAAAAATGCCCATCTCTATCACATGGGAGAGAAACAAGAGCAAATCCATGAAAAGGGAAAGGGAACATTATCTTCGTGAGTTTCCTGCACACAGGTGATTTCTATCATCTATGTGGTCACTCTCAGTGGAAGTTGGACCACCTGGAATGAGGGGAATAGGAAGGTACCGGCTGCTTCCAATGTAATCAGCCCCCAAAATGGCATTTTGTTTTCCGTCATGAAAGAAAACTGTATCCCATCATTAAGGGCCAAGTTATCTGCCACTAGTTAGGTCAAGGCCACATGTCCCACCTCTCATCTGATGGCAGCTGCTGTGAACTAAGCTCCCAAGGACACAAGGCCCCAATTCAAATAAGCCTTCTCCTCCAGATTATATTCATAACCTATAATGGCCTAAAGAGGAATTATTCACTTAGGAAGGTGTCTGTGTCTGCGATATTTATTCTATTATTTACTACTTTAAATTTTTATCCGCCCTCTCTGCAAGCGGACTCAGGGCACCTAACAATCAATCATCGATAATTACAATTTAAAACCAATAAACACAATTTAAAAACATTTTATAGTGCTGATTTAACTTCAATAAGGTGGGATCTTTCTTTCTTTCTTTCTTCTGATGGTGATCCCTATGATCGTAATTCCTCAGCAGTGTTGAGTGGCAGTCCTCTCCTGGTATACTATATCAGTAGTAGTATTCAGTGCACTAAACACAGCTTGAATCCCAACCAGATACTTATGGTGAAACACGGTTTGGTCCTGATATGGGGGCAAAGAAAAAGGATATTTGGGGACACGACTGCCAGGATGAGTGGGTTAAGTCTACCTGCTAGCCCAAGTGCATTGATGGGGTCTGAACTTGCAGTGGGTGACCAACAAACAGCTTGTGTTATGCTTGAGATCTTGTTGAAAATGCTGACTCAGCACACGGCAGCAGTGATAAAGAAATTCTGCACTAGGGGGCTGCCAGGAAAGAGAGTGAATGTAATGTGCCTGGCTAGATCTTTCCTTCCTTTCTTCTAATAAAAACTCTGATACACAGATCTTGAGCAGTGAAGAGTTATTACTAGTCATCTGTTACCCAACAGACAAAAAGGATTAAAATGGGGGTTTTTTCTCAACTGCTAGAGTTTCTGTGGAGTTCTTATCAGCAAGTGAAGATGTAACTATCTCATAAGGATACAAATCAGAACAGGCTAACAAACATGGTAAAATATAGTGCTTTCTAAGGTTAATATGCAAATGACACTTTAGGGCAATATATGCAATGGTGTCAAGCTTGCCTAAAGAACACAAGCAAACGGCTCTCATACACTTTTTTCCCCATTCTGTGTCACAGAAGCCCCCCTTCTCCCCAAATCTGTGAGCTTTATCCCAATAAGCCTAGGAATACAGTGCTAAGTAAACTTCCCAAAGTCAAAGGCAATGTAACATTCGGTAACTCCACTTTTCACAAGCTGCACTGAATCTATATACATTATTTTATTTCATGTGTGCTACCAGCATTCTAGCAAATTTGCTTATCTTAAAAGAACAGCATGAAGACTGTTATTAAGTTACTTCAAGAACCTGCCTCTGGAAATAAGAACCTGCCTCATGTCACTGACACAGATCAAAAGAATTTTTAGAGTATTCTTATGCCACGTTTTCCACAAAGGCCATGACCAGGTGCTAACATTTCAGACAGATTACTAGCACAGGGAGCTTGGAGCATGAACTAAAGCCATGTCCTTTATTCCCATGCGAATAATCCTACGAATGCCCTTATTTAATTTTTTCTTGCATTGTGAAACTAACTTGGTTAGAAGCGAGGGAAATGGCACACTTGGATGGAGCGCAAGCATTCACACCTTCAGGGTCTTTCAATACAAGCTGTTCCAAACTAACAGAGCTAGAGAACTTAACCAAGGAAAACAGTTATTCCAATTCCCTATTGCTAAGTGTCAGTGAAAATCTTTGGTCAGTGGAGTTCCTTAATAACTTGACTGTTGCTCCCCCATAGAAAAACCCCAGTGGATTTATTTTTCAGTGATCTAGGAAAGCTCTAGATGCAACTGATATAAATTCTACTCAATATGGGGGGAAGAAAACATTATACAAAGGAACTATAGTTCAGCCAATTCCTAATTAACTTAAAAAGGGAGAACCTTATGGGAGGAACATGTTCCTTTATGTCAACAACATTGAGCCATCAAATACAGACAAGCCGTACAGTTAAGTGCCACTGCCAAATGCTGTTTACCTGGCATGCAGGTTCCAGTCTCAGCGAAGAATCCCTTGTACGATAGGAGTCAGTAAAGCTGGTTCCTCCACTTCCAGCCCCTGTCCTAGCGCTTCGAGAGTTCAATGGCTGCGTGGGCACCCTCCGTGGAATTCTGGAAGGCTTCGATTCCATTCTCTGAGCACTGTGAAACAAATATTACAGTTTCCCAGTCAGATGACAAGGTGCACAATGCTCGTCTTTACTAAACAATGAAAGTTCAGGTTTATTATTCATACATAGTTTCAACAGTGAACTTCGCACAAACCATGGATTCAACACGCTAAGCACTTCTTGTAGTTGTCACACAGCAATGCAAGTAAAAGGATCCAGGTACAACATTATCAGCCACCTTTTAAATAATACGCAGCACTGTGTGAGGGCATGAAAGGGAGAAAGGAGAAATGTACAACTGTGTATCAAAGATGGCTGTTCACAATACATCTCTAGATCCATGTCTGTTAACACATTAAGAGGTATTAAGAAATGTAATGTGAGCACAGACTCTAGGTTGCCAACAGCCCAATGTTCCCTCTAAGCTGTGGGGCATTGTGAGCAAAAATTCTGCTTGGTGAGCTACTGCATTAAAGTTGTTAGCTACTGCATAAATTAGTGTGCTCAGGGGGCATCCTTCCTGAGCAGGCTCAGCTAAGACAAAAGTGTATGAGCCAAAAAAATCCTGTGAGCTAGCTCACATGAACTCAGCTTACAGGGAACACTGCAACAGCCGTGGACGCTTGAGGATATTACTCCTCAACATACATTCCGTGACAAAGCCTGACACCCAGCCACAATAAAAAACTAACACCGGCCTGAATCACTCATACAGGAATTGTTCTGATAACATAATGAATGGCTGCATTCATTATCCCAGCTGGCTTTAAACAATCAAGCAGTTTAGTAAATTGGTACCACAGTATTATGACTCCTCTCAAATTCAGAATACTGTCTTCCCACTCAGAACTCTCAAACAGAAGAATTCTTGAAATTCTGGTTTATAAAGCAATTTCTCCTGTTCGTAAAGGATGCGGCCTAGATGCCCGATACTCTTGTTTGCAAAGCGCAGCCAACTGCAAGGCCACTTTTAAAAAGGAACACAGAGCAGTAATTTAGTCTGGCACTCAACTCAAAAAAACGTGTGCACACAAGTTCCAAAACTGTCTTCTCAGTTAAAATGCCATCTTCTTAATGCAGCCAACTATTGCACAGGCCTGATTTAAATGCAGTGCCGTGAAGGAAGAACTTCACTTCCATGTGACGTTACCCCAAGTCTGGCATTTCATTTAAACTGGGCTCTCGACCACTATATAGGCAATGCCAGCGCATCAGGGTAATGCCCACCTATGTTACAGACTCCGGGACTGCTACTGCTCATGCAGACTAGGCAATCCGGTTGGAAATGAGTTAGCAAAGCATATGACTTGTAAACGCAACACTGTGCAGGTAAATTCTCACACAGCCAGCACCATGATCAAATCAGACCCCAGCCATCAACATTTCAGGCAGAACCTGCTTCTTCCGGGTTTTTAAGAATAAGGATTTGCCTCCTGGATTGCCTACTCTCAGTAACTTTCCCCAGAACAGGGGTGGCCAAACTGTGGCTTGGCAGCTACATGTGGCTCTTTCTCACATATAGTCTGGCTCTTGAAGTCAGCTGGCTTGAAGAAGGCATTCAAAGTTAAAGTTGCTTTCTTTCCACCTCTCCCTCCCTCCCCCATCTATTTTCTTTCCTTCTACCCTGCTCTCAAACATCTGATGCCCATGCCTCGCGGCTCTCAGACAACTGGCATTTATTCTATGTGGCTCTTACGTTAAGCGAGTTCGTTCACCCCTGCCCCACCACTTCAAGAGTCGCCAATGATGGTGCTACCGTTATAGATGGATGTGTGCACGCAAGTTCCACACATATATATACATATATATACATGAGGAAAATTTCACCACATACATATATATACATGAGGAAAATTTCACCATGCAAACCTTTCTGGTTTGAACATATTCAACCTGATGTCAAACCAGTTCCTTCCTGTTTCTAGCCCCAGGACCTTCCTCATTCTTGGCAGAACTAGACAGGAAGAATCCACACCTAGATAACCTTCACAGGGGAAAGTTAAGCATAGCATACATACATGTTTGAAGCAAAAAAAACTGTGCCAGTGAATGTAACACAATTTCCACAAGGGAAGTTTTTGTGCAAAACATCAACAGCCTAACTCAGAATCAAAACGTAGGGACTGGTCATTCTCCACCCCACCCAAGACAGGAATCCAGATGAGGGAGAAATTAAGATCAGGTAATAGAGCAAAACGATGCCATACCAGAGAAACACTTTTTAACATTTAGCAATGTGCTCAAAGTTTCCAACTGAAAATAGCAACTGTAGTCTTTGTTTAAGTTGGAGTTCATTCATTAACTGTTCTTAAGTTTGTTTGTTTTCCTGTCTGAAAGCTTCTATAAATATAATATTTATTTCAGCTGCAGTTCGAAACTGGTTTCCTATGTTACCTTCGAACTAAGATATCACATTATTGCTCCCTTCGGAGCTCCTCTAAAAGCTTCCATGTCATTTGACTCATTTGCTGTTTCTCCCCCTGCCAAGGATATCTTCTACACTACAACACTGCCTGGCCTACTTCAAAAATATATCACATCATCTCTCTCTACGCCAAGGTTAGTAGCAGAGGACTGCAAGGACTGAACTAGTTTTCCAAGTCTATTTTAAGTGCCTTTTAAAAACAACTACAACCCTTGCTTTGCAATGTGTATTACCGTTTGCATTAAAACTAAACAAATACAACTGTTTAACAGACCATTTAGATCACAAACTGACTCATGCCTGAAAACAAGAAACTAAAAAAAAAAAAAATCAAGGTAAATGTGCCAAGATTTTCTCCCACTGTAGCCTGTTGCAAGCATCGATACGTAGAGAAGTACATATAGTATTTTCCTATATGGAGATTCCATTTCCCCACCACCACCACCATTTCTAGTATCTGCAAGCAGGCCTGCCCTGTGAAAGTTGCCCCATTGCTTTTAAGCCTTCCCTACTGTATGGAGAATAACTCCAATTAAGTACTGCATGCATAACTTGTCCTCATCAAACCAATCTCAGTTCTAATATTGTCAAAATGAGTTCTCCGTCCACCATTTAGTTTTTTTTTAAACTGTATTTCCATCGATGTTTATTCCCCACCCTATAAGCCAAGAAGCCCTCAAAATTAAGTGCTCAAACCTCTAGCTTTTTAAGGTCTCCAACAGCATTTTTTAAGACGGAATAATGAGAATTCTGTGAATGTGGCTTCAAATATTTACAGTGGCATGATGACACCACTGTTTTATTTTCCGTTTCCTTTCCTACTGGCTCCCACTAGCAAGTTTTCCTTTTTAATTACCTCCGCACTGAAGCCAGCAAGCTCCCCGGCACAATTCGAAGACCCTTTTCCTGCCAAGTCACAACCACAAGTATATTCATACAGTTAAAACATTATGTTCTACTGTGTATCACTTTCGCACGTACATTAAAGTTTGTGTCAGTTTGTTATCCATTTACCTAGCTTAGAGAGATTTTTTTTTTAAATGTCACACTATCCCAGAAACTGAGTGCCTTCAGCAACCTTGACCGCTCACCACTTGTTTCCCCCCAAATCATATATGATGAAGTTAGATGGCCATGAAACCTATTAAAGATCTGAGGAATTCCTTGGTGTAGTGGTTACAGTTAGAACTAGGGAGACCAGGTTTGAACCCCTACTATGTAGTGGAAGCTCACTGGGTGACTTTGGGTCAGTCACACATTGCTTCTCTCAGCCTAAAATGAAGACAGCAAGAACACTGGAAGGTGCTTTCAGTCCTCACTGGGGAAGAAATCAGGGTATAAATATCTAAATAACTAAAAATGCATTTATTTCAGTGCTCAGTTTCCTGTTTTGACACCTATTATCCATCAGCCCTCTTATCCCATGATTGGTCAAGTTCCCTTAGGAACCTTTGTTAAATGCTTCCTGAAAGTTCACGCGCACCAGATCATCCCCGCCTTCACATTTGTTTGATCAAGCACAGATTCTTTGCTGCTGTCATCCAACAGGATTCCAACACGAGCTGATTCACTTGGCTGAATCACCGTAGAGGAAATGTCAACCTCTGAGTGTGGCCTTAGAGCTTAACAGTGACTTAACTAAGTTAAAAGTAATCTCAGTTATGAGCGCATACACAATGTTGAAGTTCTTACACAGCGTTTTATAAATGGCACTCCCTTCACTTTATGAATACATGAGAAAGCAGCCAAACAGTAAAGCCTTCTCTGCATGGCTGTCTACTGCTTTGAGGAAGCTAGAGCTACATACCGTATATTGCAGGGGTCCTCAACCTACGGCCCGTGGGCCAGATGCGACCCGCTGAGGACGTTTATGCGGCCCGCCGGGCTATGGCAAAATCAGACCGGAAGTGACGTTCGACCTAAACTTGTGTTAGCAACGCACACTTCCAGCACTGGGCTGAGGCGGCGGAGACAGAGTGTGAGGTGATACCGAGGTGAGGTGAGTTCCCAGGCCAGGGTGTGTGGTGTGGGGAAGGGAGAGAGATGCAGAAGACGGAGAACTGACGGCCCGCGGCCTTGTACAGTAACGGCAGTCCGGCCCTCCAACAGTCTGAGGGACAGTGAACTGGCCCCCTATTTAAAAAGGTTGAGGACCCCTGGTATATTGTATTGGAGGGGAGGGGAGGGGGAGAGATACAGTGTTTACTCAAAAGGAAGGGGATACTGAATGAAGAAAATCTTCCTTTAAAAATTATACGCTTTTTAAAATTACAGACCTAACTGTACCTTGTAAGTGAGTGTAAGACGACCCTCTCATGTTTGAAATAGCACACACGGGAAAAAACGAGCCCTGCATTTCAATAAATACAGTACAAAATTTGGGACTAAGGTAAACTGTTCTCTCTCTTTCAGCAGAGATGTAACTACATGCTGCAGCTGAACACTGGGTCTCAGCAAATCAGCACTGCCAAAATCGTATCAAATTCGCCAACAGTAGGTTTTCATCTCCCTTCTCCGTACAGTCTGAAATACTGAATAAATCACATATAAAGACCAAACTAGACCCTGCAGCCCTATGAATGAGAGTTGGGTTGCTGCCAAATTCATATAATATGGGCACAGGAAATTGCAAGGACACTACAGGCAGACCAGGGACTGCCACTTCCTACTTGGACCCATCAGAATGACCATGATTGGAAGAGAAACAGACTATATTTTAAACCAAGCTGAATCCAGATTGTACGTCAGTTGGTACAGGTGATGTTCTCTAGAGGGCCAACCTACCTGTTTTAGATGGCCTGAAACTATCTTTATCCAAGTACGTAAAGAGCCTAAAGATGCTTCCTGACCCACAGCTGCTCACTGAAAAAATAAGTACAGGTTGTATTAATAACTACTTTTTAAAAGCTGCATTTGAATAAAAATTATACATTCAGGTGATCCACACTACTGTAGCCTCTGGGCTGGATTACTATAATGTGCTTTACGCGAGCCTGCCCTCTGAGACAACTCAGAAGTTTCAGCTGGTATAAAACCCAGCTGCTCATCTGGTTTCTGTGTAGGGCAACTTAAGGCTACCACCAACCAGCGGGTTAATTGCACTAGGCTTCCACTTTGGTTCCAAGCTCAACTCAAGGTGCTGGTTACTACCTTCAAAGTCCACCACAAAGATGGCCCCGTGTATGAAGGCCCAACTGTCATGGTATAAACCTTTGCAATAAGCCAAAAAACCTCTTTTGACCATCCCTTTATCAGGGGTAGTCTAGCTGGCTTCAACCAAAAATCTGTGTCTCACCCCCCCCCCAAGTTATCACGAGCATATATCCAATCCCTTTCTCTTTACCCTTCTAGAAACTGAGGGTCAACACGCTATTCCAGAATGCTTGTATAGATGGCTAGTAGACTGAGGAATTCTGAAAACTGTGATGTTTCTTACACCAGTTGACAGGTAACTTAGTAATAAGGCCTACTGGGGAAGAAGCAAGGGGCAAATGTCTCCATTTAAAATGGTTAAATTGTAGATTTTGTTCAGTTTTATCATTAACTGCCATAAGGATGGGATATAACTATTTTATTTAGTGCCAGCAACATCCTACCTTGGCTCTCACTCTATGCATGGATGGGGTGGGGGGAGGTGAATTTAAGCAAGTCAACATGCCCAGTTGAACAGACAGTAAAAATAAAACTGCAAATACTTTGGTGTGAATCCATCTTCAGGCTAAAAGAGCTTTCTCCAGCCTAACGAGCCTTCCTCCAATTCGAGTGAAGAAGATATTGGATTTATATCCCGCCCTCCACTCCGAAGAGTCTCAGAGCGGCTCACAATCTCCTTTACCTTCCTCCCCCACAACAGACACCCTGTGAGGTGGGTGGGGCTGGAGAGGGCTCTCACAGCAGCTGCCCCTTTCAAGGACAACCTCTGCCAGAGCTACGGCTGACCCAAGGCCATGCTAGTAGGTGCAAGTGGAGGAGTTGGGAATCAAACCCGTTTCTCCCAGATAAGAGTCCACACACTTAACCACTACACCAAACTGGCTCTCCTAATGGAGAAAGAGCCCCCCCCCCTCATTGAAAGAAAGCTTCAGACTTTGGCTTCCACAGGACCGTATTCTAAAAAGTAGAGACCGACTTACCGTAAAGAGACTGTGCTATTGAATAACTTCCTCAACTTGTAGCACTTTCAATTATGCTGTTGCAACTGAACAAGGATTCAGACCTAGTTGCCCTGTGCAAGGGAGATCTATTGCAACATGTGATTGAGCAATGCTGCTCCTACAAGCAAAACATACGTCAGCTGCTTTCTCCTAAAAGGGCAGCTTTGCACCTCATCCTTCTTCAGTCAACTAATGGGCAACAGTCTTGGAGAAGCTGCTAAGCCCAGGGCCACCTCATAGCAGCCAAATCACAGCATTTCTAACAGCCTTGCCACCAAGAAACTATGTAGCTGGGCACTAATTTTGCTAAACTCAAGATAATGGCAGCACTTTGGTGTCGCCATTATCTTTGGTGAATCGACATGAATTCTATTTAAGGCAATATGATTCATCGTCCTCATTCTAATATATTTCTCACCACAAGCATTATTTCAAGTAATAAAAAGCATTCATTGAAAACAAAATTACTTTCCCAACGATTGGTTATTCACTAGCAAACAGAAGGCTGGTCCATCTCTGGGCAGGAAGAAAGCTACTCCAAGCCTTAATTCTGGGTGGAGTCGAAAAAAGAGAGAATACCCTCAGGCTCCCTTTCTCAAAGCAAGCCAAAATGTTCCAACGGGAGAAGGTATCACTGCTGTGTTAGCGAGACAGCTGCTCTAAATATAAAACAAGTTTACACATCTATATCTATCATGCAGCATCAAGACTCGCATGTGAACTGAGGCTGATGAAAAGTTCGCTTACCCTCTTCTAGAAGAACAATCGGGCCAACGATATGACAAGAGAAAATGGAAACTGAGACCCAATAGTGGTTAGTACTGGACTTGGGCCGGGGAAGACCTAGGTTCAAATATGTATCCAATTATGAAACACACTGGCTAGTCACTTTCAGTCAGCCTCACTTCACAGGGTTACTTTAAAGAGAAAATGTTTTGGGGGGGAGAAGATTGCACCCACTGCTTTGATCTCCTTGGAGGAAAACTGGGATAAAACAAAAATTAGGGAAAAGCTAAACAAGGATGTTATCAAAGATTTCAGTTTTTCACGGCTGGTAACATCATTAGGGTTTGTAGAATCTTTCGGGATCAAGTGCCGTGTTCTACTGGAGAAAGTTTTCCTTCCAGATGTTTCGTTCGCAGCTGCGGAGAACATCCTCAGTGGCGTTGCAGCCGGAGCAGGCGCTCAGACCTTCTTGGCTGCTGTGCATTGTGAATCTCAATGCATCTCAATGCATGTGAATTTCAATACACAGCAGCCAAGAAGGTCAGAGCGCCTGCTCCGGCTGCAATGCCACTGAGGATGTTCTCCACAGCTGAGAACGAAACGTCTGGAAGGAAAACTTTCTCTAGTAGAACACGGCACTTTATCCCGAAAGATTCTACAAACCCTAATAAACAAGGATGCTTTCTAGACAAAGTTGGAGTCCAGTGGCACTAACATCAACAAAGTTTTGTTCAAGGTATAAGCCCATCTGTATAGGTAGAGGGTTAGCAGCAAATTAGCATATAACCTACTGTAGATGTTTAACAGACTCTAAGACCAAACACGAATAACAAGCTTAGTTTACATGGTTACCATTTGTTTGGATTTAATTCCAGAGGAAAACATAGTGAAGGAAAACAAATATATCAAAATGGGAGACTGATGGGCAGATGGATGTACCCTTCTTAATTGTGGGATGCTGAGAGTAACTAAGACCCTGCCCAAGGATGCTTTTTGTTTTGCACCACGTTTATGACAAGAAAAATCAGAACCATGCAGTCAGTCACCTATCTTGCCAGAATAGTGCAAGCACAAGGGAAAGCTGATTTCCCACCTCTAGTGTTACAATTCATCAGTTACAATCCTAGCCTACTTTATAGGGCTGTTGAGACACTAGAATGTGGTTAATCCTACTAACATTTTGCAAGGCAAAGCCTGTCATGAATGTAATAGGGAAAGCATCTGCAAATTACAATAATTCAGTGAGACTGATATAAGGATAGAATGGGGCTAACGCTCATGAAAACCAGGATTTGGACGAGACCTGGGTTCAAGTTCAGACTCTAGCAAACTGTGCAGAGCAAGCATGGGCCGATCACCATCCCTCAGTTTAATCCACTTAACAGGTGGAAAGCAGGAATGTACAGTCCCTTGAAGAAAAAAAGTCCGGCAGAGCGTTACAATCCAAATCTTCCAAATAACACAAGTACATGGTGTCCTGGAGACAACCAGGCCGGGACGGGAGAAAAACGTGGCTCAAATTTTCTTTCTGGATGAGTGACAAGGGCTGCAGTCACACAAACTAAATAATGCACTTTCAATCCGCTTTGCAACTGGATTTTACTGTGTGAACTTGCAAAATCCGGCCGGAAACATTTAGCGTGTATGCTCACAGCCAAGATTTCTCACCTATCCCCACAAGGGCTAGCACCGAGCCAAACGGGTGCCGCTGCCAGCCAACCAGTGGGGGAAAACAACTGAGCAAATAAGGGCGTGGGATTAACGTGTGGCATTCACTGCCACAGGAGGGTGGCGGCGGCTACAAGCATAGCCAGCTTCAAGAGGGGGTTAGATAAAAATATGGAGCAGAGGTCCATCAGAGGCTATTAGCCACAGTGTGTATATATATGTGTGTGTGTGTGTGTGTATAATTTATTTTATATATATATATATATATATATATATATATATATATATATATATATATATATATATATATATATATATATATATATATATAGGCCACCGTGTGACACAGAGTGTTGGACTGGATGGGCCTGATCCAACATGGCTTCTCTTATGTTCTTATAATATATGCCGCTCCAAACTGCCGAGCTAGGGAGATTTGAAACAGGAAAAAGGGGATCACAGTAAATGGGACAGGCAATAAAAGTTAAAACTACTACTGTGGTGATAAAACAAGGAACATAATAACCACCTAGGGAGATTGGCACAGCCCAGTCTGGACCTCAGAACCTTGTAAAGGGAAGGGGGGGGGGGGAGAGAGAAAATGGGGGGAGGCCCAAATCTGGAGGAGACAAAATGGAGACTTCAGCAGCCCCAAAAGAGGCACATTTGTCACAGCTCACCTCCCCCACCCCACCCCGCGCCGTGGCCCCTCACCTATCTTTCCTCCCTCCCCACACCCCGCAAGGCATAACCTGCTTGCTCTCCTCGCTCCCCGTTTCGGTTGCCGCCGCCTTCTTGTCCTCCTCCTCCTCCTCCTCCAGCTGATCGCTCGCTGCCTGAGCTGACAATGGCGGCCGCTCTAGGGAGGGGCGGGAAAGAGGGAGCCACCCCAGAACCGCCCGCCAATCGCAACGGAGCCCGCGGCCCTCGTTCGTCACCGCTTCAACCGCTTCTCGCGAGAGGAAACGACACCGCTTCGCCCGAACCTTGTCTTGGCTTGCAACGTCGACCGGGGGAGGGGGGGGAGGGACGAACTCTCGCTCGGAGGCTGCCGGGAAAGCGGAAGAGGCGAAGGCGAACCGCAAGCGCTCCTCCTACCCGCCGACCCTGCCCTCTTTGCTCTGACGAAGGACGCGCGTCACCTACTGTTACGGCGCGCTTGGGGTGGTTTTTTTTTTTTTTAAATGTTGTCATACGCCTTGCGTTTTAGCAAGAAAGGCGTGCGTGAAAAGTAAATACGCAAATAAAGTAAAATTGCACAAGCCAGAACTCATTTCAGCATATTTGTTCATCGTACTTACTTAATATCCATTAAGGTGATCCATACTCAAGATCCAAAATATTTTGGAAGATTCTTTTTTTTTCTTTTTTTTGCTTTCATATATTTGTATTGAACTTAATAAACATACAAATAAAGCAATCAATGACTGCATCTGCAATCATTCTTTGTGTATAAGCATAGCATAGCAGCAGAAAAATATATATATATAAACACAAAATACAAAACAACAAAACAAATATATACTGGAGAGCCAGTTTGGTGTAGTGGTTAAGTGTGCGGACTCTTATCTGGGAGAACCTGGTTTGATTCCCCACTGCTCCACCTGCACCTGCTGGAATGGCCTTGGGTCAGCCAGAGCTCGGCAGAGGTTGTCCTTGAAAGGGCAGCTGCTGTGAGAGCCCTCTCCAGCCCCACCCACCTCACAGGGTGTCTGTTGTGGGGGAGGAAGGTAAAGGAGATTGTGAGCCGCTCTGAGACTCTTCAGAGTGGAGGGCGGGATATAAATCCAATATCTTCTTCTTCTTCAATGTATTCTTCTTCTTCAATGTATACGATGTATTTGTTTTGTGTGTTGTGTTTATATATATATATTTTTCTGCTGGTATGCTATGCTTATACACAAAGAATGATTGCAGATACAGTCATTGATTGCTTTATTTGTATGTTTATTAAGTTCAATAAAAGTATATGTACACACACACACATATATATATAATTGGCAGCTGAATTAAGAAAGTACTCTGTCCAAATATTAATTACATCAAATTGATAATGTCATAATATCTACCAGGTATACATGTACGCATTTGATCTACAAGATTCCTAAAGAGATACTACACTACTGTTGTTTGGGGATTTCTTTGTTTCACGGATCAGCACTACCCAGGATTTTTGACAGTACAAATTACTTTTCCTTGACTAAACTTTTTAATTTGTGATACACATGTTTTTCCTCCAGAGAGAGAGCCTCATTTATATTCAAAACAGCCAGTGGGAGATTTTTTTGGGGGGGGGAGACCCCCTCCATAAATTGTTCGCAAATGCACCCACCTGGCTTTACAGCTGCTACTATAAAAATATAAAGAGAATATACCCAGAGAGAGGTGAAGTCTAGGCCGGGGTATCTGAGGAGAGATGGAAATAGCTTTCTTTTTGTAGACAATAGATGTCTATTCATTCGCACTCAAAAAAGAGTCTGGATTGTTTCACTGAGAAAAGCCCTATGTAGTTATATATTTGGAATTAGTATGTAGTTAATAATCAACACTGTCATGTCAATTGAGGGTACAGTTATATGAGAAATAAGAGGTCCATTCAAAGACTTGAATTTTAAGGCCAAACTACTGGAAGCCTGCCATGGGCTGGCAGCCTTATTACAAATAAGCTCTCCCACTCCCGCTCTCTTCATCTTGGGAAAACAGCGTGGGTGGGAAGGCAGGAACACCTCCTCCTCCACCACCACAGTCTCAGTCTGAATTGGGTTCCTGTGATGCTTTAAAACAGAGTTCCCAGCTACAATATGGCTAAGTCACTGTGGCTGTGTCATATGTGTTCTGGCCTTTATTTAAAAGCAGCAAAACAGATTATTTAGATAGGGCTGTAGCCCAGGGGCTTGGAAAGGTGTTAACTCCACCCACATCAAATGCCAGATAGAACTCAGACCCTTCAGAGAAAAGGAAGATTGACAACTTTTCTTTTCTTTTTCTTCCCCTTATCAGGGCTAACAGTCGCTGCAGAAAGGCAGGGAGAGATTTATTAGGGAAATACTAAAGCATCTATGTTCCAGTGTCTTGCCCCCTTCCCTGGGGGCGTGGAGATCTAAATACCAGTCTCCCCACTCTCTTATGGCCTTCACATTGAAGTTTTGCCAACTTACTGCATTTTTCCCTGGAGCTCTGGTGTCCTTCTGAAGCTGTACGCTGGTTCTTCAGTGAGAAGATAGGCCAAGGCTGGCAAGTTGTGCTGGAGAGACCGTTTACTTCCTTGGGTTTGTTCTAAAAAAAGTCTCAGTTCTTACAGTGAAGCATCTAGTCAGTGTTTTGTGTGAAGTGACTGTGCACTATAGGAAATGTGCTAGATTCTGCAACAGAGAAATATTCTGCAACAGAGAAATACCACAGTAGACACTCAACTCTTCATCAGTGTGGAAAGGCTTCCTAGAGTCAGAAAAATGAAAGGGACTTGCTATGTCTGGGGTTTGTTATCAATGTTACTGCAACAGCCCTGTGGAGCTTGGAGTTGGACTGATTGGACTTGCAGTTGCAGTCAATAGGGAGCAGGAGGGAAGTTCTAACCCTCCAATAGTTTTGGGAGCGGGTGGAGTTTTGGTGTATATAATCAGACTGAAACCTGAGCAATGCATGTATGTTCTTGCTGAAATCACTTAATAAAATAAGCTGATCACTATGACTACCACCCAGGGTCAGTGCTAGGGTTTTTGGTGCCCTAAGCGAGCTGTCCACTAGTGCCCCCCCCCAAAAAAAACAAAAAAAACCACAGAGAAATGTAGGAGAAATGAAGAAACTTGAAACAATTTACATTTTTAATTTACAGGTTTTTTAAAAAAATTTAGAGAGTAAGCAATAAAATTGTGAGAATACTACTTGATCCTTTTAGCTGGGGGTGCCAGGGACAAGACCTTCACATGACCATTTTTACTTCATCTTTTTAGTTGGAGATGCCAGTAACAAGACCTTGTGCATGTGAGAAAGATGCTCTACCACTGAGCTATAGCTCCCACCCCATGGTTCTGTTAAAGCAGAATAGGAAGGATGAGTGGCAGCATACAACTTCAACGGAAGCCAGTTTTTAGAAACTGCAATTGACTCTTCTTCTGCTTTTACAGTTGGTTAATTTACCCCTGCTGGAATCCGAGGACTGTACAGTGAAAGTGTCATCTGCTTTTGAAGAAGAAGAAGAAGAAGACGATATTGGATTTATATCCCACCCTCCACTCCGAAGAGTCTCAGAGCGGCTCACAATCTCCTTTACCTTCCTCCCCCACAACAGACACCCTGTGAGGTGGGTGGGGCTGAGAGGGCTCTCACAGCAGCTGCCCTTTCAAGGACAGCCTCTGCCAGAGCTATGGCTGACCCAAGGCTATCCCAGCAGGTGCAAGTGGAGGAGTGGGGAATCAAACCCGGTTCTCCCAGATAAGAGTCTGCACACTTAACCATTACACCAAACAGACCCAGGGAACGCAAAACCAGCCAGGCAGTGTCTGCGCTCCATGGAGTCTGCTTTCCACTGTGGAAGGCAGGCTCCAAGGAGCACATACAGTGCATGTGAGGAGATGGGGCACCTGGTGGCTCCCCCTAGGCCAGGTGGTGCCCTAGGCAGCCGCCTCCTTGGCCTACTCCCATGTACCGGCCATGCTAGCATCAGTCTGCATATCGAACCCAGTATTTAATAGCACTAGTCTAACAATCCTAATAATGGCCTCCTAAAAATACTTTCTTGGGAGTGTGCCCCACAGAATAGACATGAGGAATCTGAAAGACCTGTAGGCTTCCCAAACCTCCCGCTCTGGCGGGAGACTTCTGGGTTCGCAGCCTCATCTCCCGCTCTTCAAAACTCTGGAAGCGGGGGTGGAGGGGGGGGAGAACATACCTTTAGGCTTCATGTTGTAGAGCTCCTGAGCCGTTTGCAAAATGTCTGCCCCTTTAAGGCTGGGCAGGAAGCAGGAAGCAGAAAGGGCTTCTGTGAACAGCCCCTCTCTTTCTTTGCTTTCGTTTTCACAGGAAGTAGAGTTGTCCGGAGGAAGATCTGGTAAGTGTGTGTGTGTGTGAGAGGGAGGGGGCAGGGGATTCCCTAGTTTGGAGGCCCTCCCCCCCTTTAGAAAGCGTGGGGGGGAGGGAAATGTCTACTAGGCACTCTATTATTCCCTATGGAGAACGATTCCCATAGGGAATAATAGGAAATTGATCCGTGGGTATTGGGAACTCTGGGGGGGGGCTATTTTTTGAGGTAGAGGCACCAAATTTTTAGTATAGCATCTAGTGCCTGTCCCCAAAATACCCCCCAAGTTTCAAAACGATTGGACCAGAGGGTCCAATTCTATGAGCCCCAAAATAGGGTGCCCCTATCCTTAATTATTTCCTATGGAAGAAAGGCATTTTAAAAGGTGTGCTGTCCCTTTAAATGTGATGGCAAGAACTCCCTTGGAGTTCAATTATGCTTGTCACATCCTTGTTCTTGGCTCCACCCCCAATGTCTCCTGGCTCCACCCCCAAAGTCTCCTGGCTCCACCCCCAAAGTCCCCAGATTTTTCTTTAATTGGACTTGGCAACCCTAAAGACCTGCTAAGTTCTCTCACTGGTGAGAATAACTTCATTTTTTGTATGACTGCCAAGAAACATCTTCAAAAAGTGAATAGAAGATTTGTCCCTACATACAGTTGGTGAGATTGGGAGGGGGGAGGGAGGGAGATAAATTTCTTTCCTACCAGTTCAGGAACTGAAAGGTAGATAAGCAAAATACTCTGACGAAGCCCTATCCTTACCAAACTTGTTTTTCCAGAACTGAGGGCCAAGCTACATGTTTGGTGGGTGTAATTCAGCCTTTAAACACCACTGCAGGTGGCTCAATTTGGATCAAAGCGATGCTGCCAGATAAGTGTGATCCAAAAACACACCTGGCTTTTACTAACAGAAAGGGAGAAATACAGTAATGTGTTGTCTGAATTCCCTAAGAAAGAAAATAAATACTTCTGATTCCTTGTAAGACCATTCCAACATGGGATATACAATCAAGACCACAAACATAGCAAATTACATTCGAAGGCTAACCCAATCTAGCGTTGCCAAGTCCAATTCAAGAAATATTTGGGGACTTTGGGGGTGGAGCCAGGAGACTTTGGGGGGTGGAGCCAGGAGACTTTGGGGGGTGGAGCCAGGAGACATTGGGGCGGAGCCAGGAACAAGGGTGTGACAAGCATAACTGAACTCCAAGGGAGTTATGGCCATCACATTTAAAGGGACAGCACACCTTTTAAAATCTCTTCCTTCCATAGGAAATAATGAAGGATAGGGGCACCTTCTTTTGGGGCTCATAGAATTGGACCCCCTGGTCCAATCATTTTGAAACTTGGGGGGTACTTTGGGGAGAGGCACTAGATACTATACTAAACATCGGTGCCTCTACCTCAAAAAACAGCTCCCCAGAGCCCCAAAACCTCCAGATCAATTCCCCATTATACCCTGTGAGAATTGATCTCCACACAGGGAATAATGAAGTGCTCAGCAGATGTTTCCCTCCCCCCCACCCCGTTTCTGGCGACTCTGAAGGAGGGATTGGCATCTCTACTCAGGAGTTGCTACCAACTTCTTCAAAGTAACATAGACACACCATCCCAAGAGGAAGCCTTTCAGTCGGAGATTGAAGCCTCCAGAGGTGGAAAGGAACATGGTCCTCTGGGAGCGGGGCTTCCCCCCGCTGGCCAGCTGACTGGGGGCGGAAAGGAGCCTGGGAAAGCGGAAGAACTCCCGCTGGGACCTGGGGATTGGCAAGCCTAACCCAATCCCACCAGATCCCAGAAGCTAAGCAGGGTCAACCTTGGCTAATATCTGGAAGGGCAACCTCCAAGGTGTGTGACACAGAGACAGGCAGTGGGAAACCACCTCTGAAACATCTCTTGCCTTAAAAACAAGTCTGCCTCACACAACCTAGTGATGCATAACGCAAAAAGAACTAGAACTTCTGACTGCTAGACAATCTTACGATCTCCTGGCTGTTCTACACATAATGCCATACAATTATTATTATTATTATTATTACATTTGAAGCTCAACCACCCTCTCAGTGGGCTTCTAGTTTTGAAAGTTTAACTAGTTATTCAAAAGTTTACAGCACTTTACTACAAGATTCTTGTAGAATTTGAAATTAGAAATTTTGAAACATGTTATATGCATGATGACCAATAACAAAATTGTACTACATGACATGGATTGTACTACTTTATATGGATAGTGCAGGCTAGCCCAATCCCATCAAATCTCGGAAGCTAAGTAGGGTCTGCCCTAGTTTGCCATTTGGATGGGAGACCACCAAGGAACACCAGCGTCAGTATGCAGAAACAGGCAATGGCAAACCACCTCTGAATGTCTCTTGCCTTGAAAACCCTACAAAGTAGCCATGTCAGCTGCAACTTGATGACACTTTCCTCCACCACCACCACCTTATGACCATCAGAGTATTGAACAATGCTGTGAAGGAGAAATTCTTTGGCATGACTAACACCATTTTGTAATGCTGCTTGCTTAAGAATGAACTCTTGCGCCATAGGAGCTGACAAAATAACTGGAAGCTTCAGAAGCAAATTCAGCTGGCTGAGTACAGCTTCTTATCAGTAGATAAAGCCCCCAAGATTGTGGGAAAGCACTTGTAGACATGCACAGTACACTACTAGCTATGCTAGCAAACTTCTGCAGATGATTGGATGTACTGAGTTGGCATACTATGTAACTCTTGTCTCAGGTACAAGCCCCTGACAAGGATTTGTCTCTAAACTTGTGGTTCAGAAACTGTCTATTGATTTTCCTAATACTATTGCTATTGCTGATGAAGAGTCAATTATCCAAGTATATTCATATATCCATAACTGTATTGTTTTAGGTTTTGCTACATGTATTCATGACATATATTCACAACTGTACTAACCCATATATTACAATACCAGTATTCACTAACCCCCATACATATTCATTGTATTCTTTTAAGGTTTATATGGGATAGAATTGGTAACACAGAAGGCCACAGTAGAGGTTAGAGTTGCCAAGTCCCCCGCAGCTTCCAACAGAGGACTTTTTAGCGGGTGCTATGCACGCGCTGCGCAATGACGTGACTCGCAAGTGATGTCATTGCACCAGCAGCATCACACACTGGCTGCTAGCAATTTGGGAGGAAAACGCTACGGTACCATAGAGTTTCCCTCACAGATTGCTAGAGTGTCTCAGAAAACCATAGAGCTTTCCTGGAAGCTCCTAGAACAGCCAGCGCACAACATTGTTGGCACAATGACATCACTTGCGAGTGACGCCATTGCACTGGCGATGTTGGGAGGGGATCCCCCCGCCAGCCCATTGCAGGCTGGTGGGTTGGGGACCTCCAGAGCAGGAGAACCCCCATCCTGCCTGGGAGATTGGCAGCCCTAGTAGAGGATAAGCCACTGCAGGAAGCAAGGGACTAATCTAGTCTAGTCTCCTGGATAACAGAAGATAGGTACCAATGAAAGATGTCAGCCAGTTGGAATGCAACCTTGGAGAAGAGTAACACTGGAGGCTGGGAACTAATTTAAAGACTTCTGAGCGGGAGACGCTAAGCAGGAGAAATGATGGACCATTAACATATAACCTATATTTGGACTGTAACTTTCATTTTATGCTAGTCTGGCAAGACAAGTAGTCTTGCATGCACATGCTTAGGGGTCCCAACCCTCCCGCTCTAGCGGGGGACCCCAGGTTTCTGAGCCTCTTCCCCCGCTCCCCCCAAAAACGGAAGCGGGGGGAGAAGCGGCATCCTCCTGCTGCTGCTGCTGCTGGCGACGTCGGGGGCTGCCGGGGAGGATGCTGGGGGTGAACAGCATCACCAGCGGGGGTTGAAGGGGCCGCCTGCGCTCGCACTCCATGTGCTCCTCATCGGCTGCTGTGCTGCTGGAGGCGGCTGACCACGCGGTCGGTGTAAAGGACGGGCTTGAGGGTGCGCGAGCGCTGTGGCCAGCCGTAGCAGAAGGTCTCCACGCCCCGCCCGTTGCGCCCGTAGCGCCCGTAGCGCTCGCGCACCCTCAAGCCCGTCCTTTACACCGACCGCGTGGTCAGCTGCCTCTAGCAGCACAGCCACCGCCGCCGCTCCCCCAAGTCCCAGCAACCCCAGGTGAGTAAGCGCCCTGCCCTGCCCCGCCGCGGCACGGGAGGGAGGGAGGGAGGCCGGGGGGATGGAGCTGCCGAGGCCCGGTGGGTTGTCCTTGCCGCCCTCCCTTCTCTGCTGCCTTCGCGGCTTCCCCGAGACAGGGCGGGCGGCTTCTGCGGCCCCACACCCTCCTCGGAGGGCCAGTTGCCCAGCGGTGTTTCCTGCAGAAACTGCCGGAAGAGCAGGGCCGCCTCTTCTCGGCTTCATTTTAGCTGCTCCTCCGAGATGGGCTCAGCCTGAGCCCATCTCGGAGGAGCAGCTACGGTGAACGGAGAACAGGCGGCGGCAGCCATCCCCCCCCTCCCCCTAGCTCCACCCCAGTGTCTCCTGGCTCCACCCCCAAAGTCCCCAGATATTTCCGAAATTGGACTTGGCAACCCTACACATGCTACAAGTGTTTGCTACCTGATTCTTCATTAGAAGCTTCTTTTGCAGTGACTTAAGAGGTCTTGTGATAGATTTTGGGCAAAACCTCACATGTTGGAATGGAAGTGATATAGGATGACTGGAGTATAAATGTAAGGTAGTTTGTAGTTAGAAAAGACTCTAACTACACTGCACAATAGTTATTTTAGAAATTTTTCACTGCCTCAGTGTGGCTATTGGATTAAAAACCCATCATTCAGGACCCAAATATTTCACCATCATATTCATAAACAGCTAAATGCCAAGTCAAGTTCACTTCTGCCCCCATCTAATTCCTTAGGGGGGTTCATATAAAGATGATTGTACCTAAGTAAGATTGCCTCCTTTGTTACTGTTCTTGAGCCAGAGTTTTTCACAACACACAAAATTTCTGCACTATATATCTCCATTCTGTGAACAGCTTCATATATTCATAAGAACATAAGAGAAGCCATGTTAGATCAGGCTAATGGCCCATCCAGTCCAACCTCTATCATCTATCTAGAAAATATATATATATATATATATATATATATTCTAGATAGATAGATAGATAGACAGACAGACAGACACACACACACACACACACACACACACTGTGGCTAATAGCCACTGATGGACCTCTGCTCCATATTTTTATCTAAACCCCTCTTGAAGGTGGCTATGCTTGTGTCCGCCACCACCTCCTGTGGCAGTGAATTCCACATGTTAATCACCCTTTGGGTGAAGAAGTACTTCCTTTTGTCCGTTTTAACCTGTCTGCTCAGCAATTTCATCGAATGCCCACGAGTTCTTGTATTGTGAGAAAGGGAGAAAAGTACTTCTTTCTCTACTTTCTCCATCCCATGCATTATCTTGTAAACCTCTATCATGTCACCCCGCAGTCGATGTTTCTCCAAGCTAAAGAGTCCCAAGCGTTTCAACCTTTCTTCATAGGGAAAGTGTTCCAGCCCTTTAATCATTCTAGTTGCCCTTTTCTGGACTTTCTCCAATGCTATAATATCCTTTTTGAGGTGCGGCGACCAGAACTGCACACAGTACTCCAAATGAGACCGCACCATCGATTTATACAGGGGCATTATGATACTGGCTGATTTGTTTTCAATTCCCTTCCTAATAATTCCCAGCATGGCGTTGGCCTTTTTTATTGCAAATGCACACTGTCTTGACATTTTCAGTGAGTTATCTACCACGACCCCAAGATCTCTCTCTTGGTCAGTCTCTGCCAGTTCACACCCCATCAACTTGTATTTGTAGCTGGGATTCTTGGCCCCAATGTGCATTACTTTGCACTTGGCCACATTGAACCGCATCTGCCACGTTGACGCCCACTCACCCAGCCTCAACACTCCCCTTTGGAGTTCCTCACAATCCTCTCTGGTTCTCACCACCCTGAACAATTTAGTGTCATCCGCAAACTTGGCCACTTCACTGCTCACTCCCAACTCTAAATCATTTATGAACAAGTTAAAGAGCATGGGACCCATTACCGAGCCCTGCGGCACCCCACTGCTTACCGTCCTCCACTGCGAAGATTGCCCATTTATACTGGCCTGTAATTTCCCAGATCTCCTCTGGAACCCTTTTTAAAGATGGGGTGACATTTGCTACCTTCCAGTCCTCAGGAACGGCGGCAGATTTCAATGAAAGATTACAGAGTTTTGTTAGAGCCGCCCTGAGCCCAGAGTTTTGTTAAAGCCGCCCTGAGCCCGCCTTCTGGTGGGGGAGGGCGGGATATAAGAATAAAATTTGATTTGATTTGATAGAAGATCCACAAGTTCAACTTTGAGTTCTTTCAAAACTCTCGGATGTATGCCATCCGGACCCGGTGACTTATTAGTTTTTAATTCGTCCATCAGTTGTAGGACCTGCTCTTTTGTCACCTCAATCTGACTCAGGTCTTTCAACACCCCTTCCAAAATTAGTGGTTCTGGGGCAGGCAAAAAGTTCTCATCTTCCACAGTGAAGATGGAGGCAAAAAATTCATTCAGCTTCTCAGCCATTTCCCTGTCCTCCTTCAGTAATCCTTTTACCCCATGGTCATCCAAGGGCCCCACTGCCTCCCTGGCTGGTTTCCTACTTCTAATATATTTGAAGAAAGTTTTATTGTTGGTCTTTATGTTTTTTGCAATATGCTCCTCATAGTCCCTTTTTGCCTGCCTGATCACAGTCTTGCATTTGATTTGCCACAGTCTGTGTTCCCTTTTACTAATCTCACTTGGACTGGTTTTCCACCGCTTAAAGGAGTCCTTCTTACCTTTTACAGCTTCCATTACTTTGTTTGTTAACCATGCAGGCCTTTTCTTATGCCCGTTTGTGCCTTTCCTAACTTGTGGCATGTATTTTATCTGAGCTTCCAGGACTATAGTTTTAAATAGTCTCCAAGCTTCCCCAAGGGTTTTGACCGTATTTACCTTTCCTTTTCAATTTGCATTTGTCAGGTCCATGAGCAGGACCGTCAGAAATAAGGCAAATCTGGAGGTATCAGAACTAAAGTGTATCTAGCCAAAATTGGACTTAGAGAAGTTATACTTCCTGTCCTGACACAGGCCAATGAGCACTCTCTCCCCCATTTTATTTTAGAAGTTAGCAAACCCGCAGGAACAGCACAGAGAGCAAAGCTGGGGGTCAGTAGTGCGAAGAGAGAATCAGCAGTAATCTCTAACCCCTTGTCCATACAGCAGAAATGCCTTTCAAAACATAAAAAAATTAAAATGTTGAACAAAAGGGAACATGTCACTAACAGTTGCTTTAGTAACACCAAACCTAGCCTTAAAATGAGAGAATATTTGTATGTGGGTGTTCCCTTTAACATACCTGACATTCTTTAAATAGTTGTGTATTAAAAGATATGCAGTGGTGTGGCAGCCAGGAACATACCTGTGCTTGGAAGAATCATGTGTGACAGAATGGAGAGCAATAGGGATATTCCCTTCACATATTTTAAAAAACACTGGGTTGGGAGAACGGGGCATTTTTATTAGCAACCTGGAATATATCCAGTCATGGCAATATAAAAGCTATTTAATAGAATCCTTTAAAAGAAGCTTAATCTTACATTCAGATTGAACAGAGGGTCAAATGCTGCATGCGGAAGCTACCTGGGGGTGATGCCCTTTCCATCTAAAATTGTAGCTTTCACTTGAATTTTTCACCATGAATATAACAAACATGTTATGCATACATTTAATGGATATTTGCTGTGCTTTCAGACTGTGGAAACAAGCATTCCCATTGCTAAATATTGTTAAAATGAGGATCAAACCTAGAGTTGCCAACCTCAGCTTGGAAATTACTGGAGATTTTGGCGGGGTTTGGGGAGGGGAGGGAGCTAAATGGGAATATGATGCAATACAGCCCACTCTCTTAAACTGCCATTTCCTCCAGGGGAATTGATCTCTGTAGACCGGAGATCAGTTGTAATTCCTGGAGAACTGCAGGCACCACCTGGAGGTTGGCAATCATACAACCAGTGGATGCTATTAGTATGTTTCCTCCCTTTTGTGCTGAGAAGTGCATCTGTTTCCTAACATGGAAGGTAATCTGGTAACTTTTCTAAGTATGCTAAGGGTCCAACAGGCTACAGGAGGGATGCTAAAGGTTCTGCCATGGTCCATTGCACTTAAGAAAACTTTATGTGGGCACAGAAAAGGGGGGGGGGGAATACAGTAAATAAAGGGCGTCACCTTTATTCACACAAGACAGGATCTGCAACAGGTATAGTTGCTATTCCTAATTCAGTTCCGAATGAGTGTGGGTAGTTTAATGGGATGCGAAGGAGTTGGGACTCCTCTTCTTAGGCATCCCAATAATCTGGTGACTCCAGCCTGGCTCCAAGCCACAATGGTTCCATGCAACATTCAGCCTCCTTCTTGCCAAACACTTATTTATGTATGAGGGGAAAGTACTAGATCCTTTCTCCTTCTCCAAGAAGCTCTCAAGGTGTGTTTGAATATTAAAGAAGAAGAGATTGGATTTATATTCTGCCCTTCACTATCTGAAGGAGTCTCAGAGCGGCGGTTTATAATCTCCTTCCATTCCTCTCCCCACAACAGACACCCTGTGAGGTAGATACACCAAACTTTCCACTTTTGGTGTTGATGTCAAATCTTTGCATACATTTGTTTTAATGTGGTATTTATATAACGTGTTAGGACCACCAATATTTTAACTGGATTTTTAACGCTGTATTATTTTAATGTTTAATTATTTTGTTTTAAGGTGTCAGTTTGGCTTCTTAGCCGCCCTGAGCCCGTTCACGGGGAGGGTGGGATATAAATGGAATGAATGAATGAATGAATACATTCTTGCAAAGAAAAAAAGGAACTTGAGTCTCATTGTGAAAGGTAGATTGTAAATAATTTAAATACTAAATGAACTTGGCAAGACCAGATGAACCCTACCAATCACATATTTTTTGTTCTTCATAAACTGAAAAGCATCTGCATTTTTAGCATTTTGTCCATGTGTTGTTCCATTATCCTCTAAGACTCTTCCTTGCTCTCCAGGCTCTGATGGGTACTTGAAGACAACCATCAAAGAGCCATTTCCTAACACTTATCTCTCACAGAGTAAACATGCACAGTCAATAAGGAATATCAACTTTCTTCCTCATCGGCCTTGACTCCAGTCCTTTTAAGCCAAACCCATTCATATTGATCAGACAGCAACTCACAGCAAGGTCCTCTATCATTTTTTAAAAAAATGTTTATTTCCATAGAGTTTCATGCAATTCCTAGGGCTGCCCTCTGTCACTTCTGTGGTTTTACCAAAAGTGACTTAGCGAAGCAGTTGACAGTGTACCTTCCCCACCCACTACTGTCACTCTAGGTGGCAACAGATCTGCGGGTTGGCTGACCAAGAGACTGACAAGTCTTTTAAAACATTACAAATGCATGAGACTACCAACATTCAGTCAGGTCCATAGCACCCAATGGGGCCCAGGGGCCCAGCCTCCTTGTGGGTTTTACGGGCCCCCTCCCCAAGCCTTGGCTCTCCCCTTCCCCTCAGGACCCCTCACCCCAATCACCTCAGCACATGAAGCAGGTGGCGTCATGGCAAGCTCTCCCCTGAAGTACTCTGAGCAGAGCAGGGTGGGTGGGCAGATTCCGAAAGTTGGGTGGTAGGTGGGCAGCCAGCCCAACCCCCTGCTCCCAGCAGCCCTTAGTCTGACCATGAAGATCTGGGGGCTCCATGTGCTGCCTTGTTTTCCACTGCCATGAGCCTGAATGACAAGTTCTTGGGTGGGTGGGAGGAAAGGCCCCTAGACAGCACAGGCTGCAAGGGCAGCTAGAGTCCTTTCGGGGTGGGGAGGGAGGGGGGGAGGAGGGCGGCTAGGACATGTCTCCCCCAGCCAGTGTGTACAAGCTGCACACTGTTCCCTGCTGCTCCTGGTTGGGGAACGGCACATGAAAGCAGGGAAATGGGGAAGGGAGTACAGAGATACAAATCACCCTTCTTTTGAACTTTGGAAGTTGATCACTGCAGGCTGAGCTCCAGGAAAGGTAGAAAGGGAATCAGAGCTTACATGCAATTTAAGTCACACTGGAAGGGGGAGGGAGAGGGGTGGCCTCCAGCTTCTTGCTCTCACCCCCATGGCCCCCCTCCTGTTGCCCCCCCTGTGACCCCCTCCCTCTTTGACTCTCAGCTACTAGGCTGCATTCAGTTGCTATGCTGTGTGAACAGAGGCAACATGTGAATTTATCATGCAAATGCAGCTCTGTATATGCGCATCAAGCACTGGATTTTCAGGGTTCATGTTCAAGGCTGTACAAGCGTAGGAAAAATGCAAGTTGTCCCTGTTCACACAACATGACATATCAGGAGGATCGTGGGTAGCATGTCCGGATATGTACAATTGGTAGTCTTCAGGGCTTTTTTGAGCAGGACACACAGGGACGCAGTTCTGGCAGGCTTGACATCAGGGGGTGTGGCCTAATATGCAAATGAGTTCCTGCTGGGCTCTTTCTACAAAAAGCCCTGCGTGAAACAATGTTGATGTCAGGGGGTGTAGCCTAATATGCAAATGAATTCCTGCTGGGCTTTTTCTACAAAAAAAGCCCTGGTAGTCTTCTAGTATGTGCAATTGCAACATCTGGATCTTCCCAGTAGCCGTGATCTCACACATAAAATAATGCACTTTCAATCCACTTTCAATGCACTTCCCAACTGAGTTTTGCCAGTTCAGACAGTAAAATCCAGTTGGAAAGTGCGCTGAAAGTGAATTGAAAGTGCATTGTTTTGTATGCGTGATCACAACCTAAGCCTTTTAAAGAAGAATTATAGCTATACACATTCCAGATGAGATCAAGACCGCACAGAGAAGGGAAATGGAAACAACCCTTCCATCCCTGCATAGTTTCAGAACTTGCAGCCATGCTTTCCAAGCCCTTTAAAAATTGTCAAAAAAGATGACTACCTATTTTCTTTTTCCTTAGGGTAGCAAATAACAGTGCAAAGACGAATGTGCCTCAGTTTTGATTTATAAAACCATATTCAGATTGAAAGGTTTAAACATCCTTTCTCCTCCAATCTGGAATGCATATACCTGTAATTCATCTTTAAAAGACGCTGGAAAGATCCAATTATGGATCTTGCAATGTCTGATCTGTTGTGACCTTCACTGACCCATAAAAATCCATCCTGCATATCAGCGTTTCTAATCACACAGTTTCCGATCAAGTGCTTCTTTTAACATTTTAATAGTTTTGTTGCTGAATTGTCATATTCATTTGGGTGTTGTTTTTTGTATTACAGATTTTTATTGCTAGCCCAAGTGGCTCTATTCTATTCTATTCTATTCTATTCTATTCTATTCTATTCTATTCTATTCTATTCTATTCTATTCTATTCTATTCTATTCTATTCTATTCTATTCTATTCTTTTGTTAGTTTATCTCCCGGAAGAGGTGCGGGCCCTGCAGAGTCTAGACCAATTCCGCAGGGCCTGCAAGACCATCCTTTTTAGGCTGGCCTTCGCAGACTGCTGACTAAGGATGGCCGAATTGATGGACCCGCCAAAGTGACTCTGTTCAGTGATCTTCGCCATCATGCAAATAGACAGAATAGCGCCAGGAACATCACTGTTACTATTAAGTTATGTAAATCGGAATGATTTTTAAGATAATGCTGATTCTAAATTATTGTATAACTTTTTAATGCTGTTTTAAAATTACTGTATAACTTTTTATTTGAATATGTTGTTAGCCGCCCTGAGCCTGCCTAGGCGGGGAGGGCGGGATATAAATAAAATCTATTATTATTATTATTATTATTATTATTATTATTATTATTATTATTATTATTATTATTATTATTATTATTATTATCTATTTACATTATATATGGTCCACCTTTCTCACATGGACTCACGGTGGATTACACATAGTGAGACAGTACAATCAGCAAGATGGGATATTCAATAATGAATGCCTTAGGTTATTAAAAGACAAGAAACCACCAGAAAGAACAGGAGCATAACATGTTAGGGTTGCCAATCCCCAGGTGGGGGCAGGGGATCCCCCGGTTTGGAGGCCCTCTGCCCAGCTTCACGGGCATCAGAAAATGGGGCAGGGGGAGGGCCATTATTCTCTATGGAGACCGATTCCCATAGGGTATAATGGAGAATTGATCCACGGGTATCTGGGGCTCGGGGAGGGGGCTGTTTTTTTAGATAGAGGCACAAAAGTTTACACATAGCATCCAATAGCATCTCTCCCCCAAAGTACTCTCCAAGTTTCAGAACGAGCCTCGATTCTACGAGCCTCGAAAGAAGGTACCCCTATCCTTTATTATTTCCAATGGAGGGAAGGCATTTAAAAGGTGTGTAGTCCCTTTAAATGTGATGCCAGAACTCAATTTGGAGTTCAGTTATGTTTGCTCCTGGCTCCACCCCCAAAGTGTCCTGGCTCCAACCCAAAGTCTTCTGGCTCCACCCCCAAAGTACCCGGATATTTCTTGAATTTGACTTGGCAAATCTAGTAAGTGTTAATATGGCCTATTAAGCAGTACAGAAATTGCATAATGGGATCCTGTTTACAATATGCTATATACAGCAGAAAAGACCACTACTTGCATCTTACATTTTTTAAAAACAAAATTATTTTTTTCTGTGGGTGCAGCACTCATTTGCAGGGGGCATTGCCCCCAAATACCCCTTTCAGTGGCTACGGACCTGGTAATGTATGTGCTCTGTCTAGCTCCTGCTAATAGTCAAGCTGAAGCATTCTGGATCAGTTGTAGTCTCTGAACGTTTTTGAGGGGAAACCGAAATATAGTGCATTACAGTAGTTTAGTCTCAGTGTCACTGTGGTGTGGATCCTGGTAGCCAGCCCAGTTGTATCAAGGTATGGGAGCATTTTACAGGCCAGTCTGAATTGGCAGAAAGCCTTTTTTTAACCGCTGAATTAACTTGTTTCTCCCGTAAAAAAGCTGGATCTAATATGACCCCAAGGCTTTTAACTGAGGGCGTTTTCGCACTTACCTTAATTGGCAGCGACGCCCTCTTCACCGCACAGGGTCTGCACGGTTTTCGCACTAAGTGCTGCGGAGCACCTGGAAAAGCCACAAAGTCCCGCGGCTTTTGCGGCGCAAATGTGAACTGGTTTTTGGCGGTTTACATTTGCGCCGCAAAAACCGCGGGACTTTGCAGCTTTTCCAGGTGCTCCGCAGCAATTAGTGCGAAAACCGTGCAGACCCTGCGCGGTGAAGAGGGGCGTCGCTGCCGATTAAGGTAAGTGCGAAAACGCCCTGAGTTCACAAGGGTCAGCTGAACTCCACTGAAAGTTAGGAGGACAATGTCCCTCAAGGCCTCTGCCTTCCCAGCTAGTATTACTTCTAGGGTTGTCAAGTCCCCAGTGGCCATAGAGTTCCCCTCCTAAATTGGTACCATAGAGTTTCCATACCAAATTGCTAGAACATCCAGGAAAACCATAGAGTGTCCCAGAAGCTTCTAGAGCGGCCAGCACACAACATCACCAGCGCAATGAAGTCACTTGGAATGATATCATTACACCGGCAACATTGGGAGGGGATCCCCCCGCCGGCCCACAATGGGGGACCTCCAGAGCGGGAGAACTTTCACCCCGCGTGGGAACTTGGCAGCCGCAATTACTTCTTTCTTTTCAGGGTTTAGTTTCAATTTGTTCACTTATAGCCAGTTAACCACTGCAGCCAGGTAGCGATTCAGGACCTCTACCACGTCACCAGGAGATTTGAGTAAGAATATATAGAGCTGAGTATCATCAGCATGTTGATGACAACCAAACCCAAAAATATGAATGATTTGTCCTAAGGGCTTTACACAGAGATTAAAAGGCAAATGGAGATAGAATTGTACGTTATGGAACCCCACAAGATAAATCCCACCCCAATGACGACTGGCTGATGATATAATAGTTGAGAAGTAAACTTTCTTTGCTGCTGTCGCTGCCATTTCATAAGTCTTATAGTGCACGCTTTCTATGGCAGAAAGGCAGGATAAAATCCACTAAATAAGCAAATATGCATATACACCACCAGTTGATGGGGCTTGGTGATCAACTTGGGTTTTCTTTCCTCTCTGGATTCAGCACACTGCTAACGTACTGATCTCCAGCCTGCCTCTCAAGCTCTTTTGTTCTCCAGTCCACATTGTGGGGCTTCTCTTTGTGGGACTGCCCTCCCAAACCATTTCAGAATTCCCAGCTGGCTAATTGACTTGCACTGTGCCTTTCTGCTACATCCCTTTTATACTGTTCAGTTCTATTTGAACTCTGTAATTCTGAACGTTTGGTCTAAGCGTCCCCCGAATAATCAAAACAATTTCTTCCTGCCTGCACTTAAGTCTTCCATAGATTGCTTATCCCCAAGTGTCTGAACAAACCATTGAGCTTGTGTCACTATGTTCCCCTTCAACTTTTTTTCATCCATTTAATCAAATATTAATATGCCATCTTTCCCTACGACCACAGTGGTTCACAGCAGGTTATTTAAAAAAAAAAAACCAACCCAAAATCCTGAATCAGGTGTAACAGATAATTAAAATTTAAAACGTCAAGAAAAAGACAGATATAAAAATGTCACTAAAAATAATACTCTCCTTTTGAAATGAACTGCCAAATGCCCCCCCCAAAAGAATCACATTGCTTCAAATGAAAAAAAGAAAAGAAAAACCACAGCTATAACATTTTGCTTCTAAATAACACCATTTTCAAAATTAACTGCTGACTGTCCACCTAAAGAGACTTACGTTGCTTACAAAAGGTTGACAGCAGAGGAACTCTCCACAACTCTTTGGGGAATGCATGCCATTCAGGGGTTTTTTTTGTAGGAAAAAAAATCCAGGAGGAACTTATTTGCATATTAGGCCAAACCCCCTGGTGCCAAGCCAGCTGGAACTGCATTCCTGTGCATTCCTGCTCAAAGAAAGTCCTGATTCCATTACACATAAGCTGCTAGTACAATATTCCTCTAAGCTGCAGCGTCTTGTGAGCAAAAAATTCTACTTGGTGAGCTACTGGCATTAAAGTTGGAAGCTACTGCATCAACGAATGTGCTCTGGGGCCATCCTTCCTGAGCAAAGACAAAAATGTGTGAGCTGGAGGCTAAAAATCTGTGAGCTAGCTCACACTAACTCAGCTTAGAGGGAACACTGGCTGCTACCACACAAAACAAATACCTGTGCTGTGGCCAAATGGACTTCCTCTGAAAAACAGTCAACCCGCAGGGGGTCCTGAGAGAAACTGTGCACTCATAGGGTTGCCAGGCCTCCTGTTGATCAATGATCATTGCTGTTACCTCCCAGCCCTCTAAGCAGCAGCGGGACAAAAACTAAAATGCTGTCAGCCTCTGTGCTGGTATGTCACTTCTAGGTACTTCCTAGACAATGGGTAGCTGTAGGAATCACTGGAAACTGATTTTACCTATTGGTGCTTCCAAGTAGTACCCAGAAGCAGTCCCCGCCCCCTGCCACTGGAGCCCACAGGAGCAGAACTCCACCTGGGCTGGCCAAGGCTCCAGCTGGTCCAACCCGCCAGGCAGCAGCCATGTGCTCCCAGTCCAAGCGGTGTGGCCTAATTAGGGTTGCCAAGTCCAATTAAAGAAAAATCTGGGGACTTTGGGGGTGGAGCCAGGAGACACTGGGGGTGGAGCCAGGAACAAGGGTGTGACAAGCATAATTGAACTCCAAGGGAGTTCTGGCCATCACATTTAAAGGGACAGCTCACCTTTTTAAATGCCTTTCTTCCATAGGAAATAATTAAGGATAGGGGCACCATCTTTTTGGGGCTCATAGAATTGGACCCTCTGGTCCAATCGTTTTGAAACTTGGGGGGTATTTTGGGGAGAGGCACTAGATGCTATACTAAAAATCTGGTGCCTCTACCTCAAAAAATAGCCCCCCCCAGAGCCCCCAATACCCACGGATCAATTCCCTATTATTCCCTATGGGAATCATTCTCCATAGGGAATAATAGAGTGCCCAGTAGACATTTCCCTCCCCCCCCCACGCTTTCTAAAGGGGGGGAGGGCCTCCATACGAGGGAATCCCCCTCCCTGCCCCCTCCCTCTCTCTCTCACACACACACACAAATACTTACTTGGTCTTCTTCCGGAGAACTGTGCCTGCTGTGAAAACGAAAGCAAAGAAGGGAGGGGCCGTTCTCCGAAGCCCTTCCTGTTTCCTCCTTCCTGCCCAGCCTTAAAGGGACAGGGATTTTACAAACTGCTCAGGAGCTCTATAGGTATGTTCTCCCCCCCTCCACCCCCCACCCCCCCGGTTCTCAATTTTTGAAGACCGGGAGATTAAGCTGGGAACCCAGAAGTCTCCCGCTAAAGCGGGGGGATTGGGACCCCTAGGCCTAATATGCAAATGAGCTCCTGCTGGACTATTTCTATAAAAAAAGCACTGCCCAGAAGTTACATGCCCCCCCCCGTCCCCACCCCTCAACCCTTCTTCTGGCACTCAGAGAAGGTGACAGTAGTTCTTTGCTTTCTTAGCTGACAATATATTCATATTTAATGGTGGCATTAGGTCTACCCTGACACTTAAGTGTACACATGAAAAAAAAATCACATCTGATTCTGTCTTCATACTGCAATGCAATATATTCCTAGCTCTATGTGACAGTACCTATTATTTAATTTCTAAGTTAATAATTTGGCAGAATTCACAATATTAGACTTACGAAGGTTAACAGGTCTTACCTGGCTGCCCTTGGGGGTCCCCAGTCCTCTTTCTGGAAGTGTTTTGGCATGTGCATTAAGTATGTGTGTTGTGATTTCATCACTCAGAAATGACATCATTGCACCAAGCACATCACATGGGGGATGCTCTAGCATTTGGGGGAGGAAACTCTATGGTCACCATGGAGTTTTTAACCAAATTCTAGAGCATCCTCCATGTGATGCACCCGGTGCAATGGTGTCATCTCTGAGTGATGTCATAGCACTAGGCATGTGATACTTTTTCCAGGAGCAATTGAACTACGCAAAGGAATTATTATTCTAAACAATTAAATTGCACTGTATTCTAGGTATATACACACTTATTTGATTAAAAGGGGTGCCTGACCTGTGTTTGATAACACTATGGTTATTGTGAAAGAATATTAAAAAGTATAAACAGTGCTCACAAAATTATGTGCAGTGGCAATAGCAGAACTCAGCATGAAGCAGAGGATCTTTAGCACCAGAACCCTCGCTCAGGTTTATGGTTGCCAATCTTCAGGTGGTAGCTGGTGATCTGCTATTACAGCCAATCGCCAGGTTACATAAATCAGTTCACCTGGAGAAAATGGCCATGTTGGAAGTTGGACTCTATGGCATTATACCCCATTGAAGTCCCTCCCCTCCCAAAACCCCACCTTTTTCAAACTCAACCCCCAATATCACCAGGTATTTCCCAAACCGGAGCTGGCAATCCTATAGACAAAAGATATGGTCTAAAAATTACCCAGTCTTTGGCCCAGTTCAGACATCACAAAAAACTGTGGTTTAATTAAACTAGCTATAGTTTAGTGTGATTGTTTGAATTAAGTATGATTTAGTTGGGGAGTTTTTTTACATCAGGATCTGAAACCATGGTTCAAAGTTAATTTATTAACCTTAGTTAGTCTTATAACTATAGTTTTGTAAACTGGGCTTATTTCCTGGTACCACTTCCCTAGACTACGGAGTGAAAGTGATGAAACCGGTATTTGTTTAGGCAAATAAGGATTGGAATGATCATCTGCCAGCTAATTCTTGGGTTCCCCAGACAAAACCCCCGTTAACATAAACCATTATTTCATATTACGTCTGAACCGAGCCCTATTGAAGCACCCTGTAACTGTGCCAGCTTCCAACCTCTTCTTTTGATTGTGTTCAGATATCATTTCTTAATAGTATATCCATAAACTGAAGTCAATCTGCTTGCCACATAATTCCAGTTTATTGTTGTTTTTAAAAATCACAATGGGTGACATATTTATAGCCAGCTTTTAAATTTGTTCCCCAGAACACATTTTGTTGCTTATCATTATAACTATTTCTTTTCAATAAGGAATAAGACTGGACACATTTTTTAAAAAAACATAGCCGGCAATCCTTTATAAACTTTTGGATAGATGACAGAAAGTTTACTCAAACATTAAGGAATTAGTTTAAAAGAAGTACTTTTAAACTTATCCTTGTTGCTATGAATGAAACATAAATATTGCTGGGCGTTCCAGTTGCTGACTTATCTTTTCAGGGAAGAAAGGCAACAGAAGGGAAATATACAACAGAGGACTAGCGTTTGTAGTCCCCCCACCATTAAAAGATCTAAAAAGGGGAGAAAGCCGCGACAGAATAAAGCTAGAGATGCTGTAACACTTTACTCCTAAAACAACCAAATGTGGGAGAAAAAGCATACAATGGGAGCAACGCTCAGACTGAATAGCAGCTTCTAGGGGCCTATTTAGAAGACTTTTTGTGTGATTGCTATGCTGAGAAAATGTGGAATTTAAGCTGTTGTTAAATGCAGATAAAGGTCAGAGAGCAAGATCTCCACCAACCATCATTTGCAATATTTTTTAACTTCTTTTATGCACAGAAGGAATCCACAGTGCCAAAGCTAGGCAGGACTCATGCAAAATAAGGTATTCCAGGCAACCATGAGGCATTTACTGCTGTTAACAAAGGCCGGCATAGAAATGCATTTGAATCTCAGACACAGACAGCGGTTGGAGAAAGAGTCCTAGGAGGTATTCACTTTCTGCCCACTTGCTGTTGATTAGAATGATATAATAGAGTTTTATTTAGAAATGTGTTAGATCCCTGCTGGAGCAGCAATAGCTTTTTCTTTGTGCACAATCAAAATATTATTAGCTTAATGCCACTTGAAAAGTTACCAGTGTCAGTATAAACTCTACCATGCCGCTGTGCGTGCTAACTGAATGCCTTATTTTAGTTAGTTCTTTAAAATTGATTTACATATTTCATCTTTTTTTAAATCTTTGCGCAAATAAGGCAGGATTAGCATTACTTCAGTGCTTTCAATATAACTATTACCTAGACATTAATATTTATGAGAATATATTAAAAATGAACACATTTTAATGACATCGATATTTAAATATCAATATTTCCCATGGCATTTATTTAAACTTCAGTGACGCTTGAGCAGCAAATTCTTTTCTTGTTTATTTTTTTCCAGATATAGCAGCTGAAATACTACTGATATTGTAGCCTTCAGTGTGGAAGAAAACTCTACTGTAGATATATTGTGGGTTTGACAAGACAGCACAACTGTCCCTCCGTCATGTACTCAGATTAGTAAACCATGTGTAATGGATTAGTTTATTGGATTTCTAACGATGGATTTCAACCTGTACTCAGGGTTTCTCTGCTCGGTGCTGAATCATTGAGCAGAAAGTGATTCCTGATTAAATATGCAGTTCAGAAACAGAAATCAGATGGCAGGGTCCAGATTATTTCCTGCCAAAATTGAATCCCCTCTTACTTAGCAAATCAATATTAGTCAATTTGATATTGCCAATAGACAAAGATCATTTGGTAGAAAAAGAGATGCTGGGTTCATTAGCACAACTCATTTGCATATGCCACACATCCCTGACATCAATGGAAGATGTACTGAACTGTATCAGCTCAGCATCTACCTTAAAATGCTTCTTGAATTGAATTATAATTGTCATAATAAAACCTTACTTCCGTCATACTTTTAAAATTACTTTCTCCTATGTGACCACAGTGGCATGATGATTTCCATCTGTCTGTTTTATATTTTTTTGGTTATTTTCCCATGGGGGGGGGGGATATTAGAAAGTTTCTCAAAACTTAGTTCAGCAAAATTCTCACATGGGGGGGGGTTGTACAATGGAGCTCAGAAACAAGTATGGGGACGGGGGGGAGAAAGAGCACCATAAAATCTAGAGGTTCCAGAGCTTTGTTCCTGTGAGCTCCTGCCCAAAATGAGGCCTGCCAATAAATGTATGTATATGTTTATTGACCTGGCCTTCAATATGCACCAAAGACTCTACGTAATATTGTATAATTTTACTTGCTGATGGCCACAATTCAGTGCACAGTTATTACCCACGAATCCCATTGAAACCCACATGGTTTAAGCAAACCTAATTCTGCATTGGAATGTGTCCAATATCTGTTTGTCTTTCACATCTTCATCTTGAACCTTCCTTAGAGATGCTGAGAGAAATGTACCGGATACTGCCCTCTATTTTATCTTTCCATCAATGAGGTAGGTTAGCCAAAGACAGCATGGGGATTTGAACTCCACTGAGTGGGGATTTGAACTCAGCTCTCCCTAGTCCTGCTGCAGCCATTGTACTACACTGGCTCACAAACACAAGGATCTGTATTTGGTCAACACTGTTTAATGAAACTCCGTTGATATGATCCTGCATGATTTCATACACCCCGCCCCTGAATTATGATGTAAATTTGTTGAACACAAAAGCAACAGTGGGGTAAGTGGCCCAGGGTAGTGGCGAGTTCATACTATTTTAGTGCTCTTAAAGAGACACATTCCCATTATGTGCAGTTAAAAATAAAAGTTATAAAATTATGCATAATCACAAAATTAAATCACAGAATTGAAATGGGTTACCTACAAAAAACATAAAGGCCAAGTTTACAAAGACAGACTGTACGAATTAGGAATAGCAAATCTTACAGACAGCTTTGCAATTTATAACATGCATGTCCAGTCTATCTCCTCATTGAGTCCAGATGGTAGTGGTGAAACATGATGGAGCTCTAAGAGATCAAAGCCCTTAGTTCAAAGGTCACCTCAATCTTGATCTTACTGAGATAGTTATTTTGATACTCAGTTGTACCCATTTCCCATCCCAACCTAACCTTCGTTCATTCATTCAGACCTTTATTGGCATTGAGAGCCAGTTTGGTGTGGTGGTTAAGTGTGCAGACTCTTATCTGGGAGAACCGGGTTTGATTCCCTACTCCTCCACTTGCAGCTGCTGGAATGGCCTTGGGTCAGCCATAGCTCTCACAGGAGTTGTCCTTGAAAGGGCAGCTGCTGTAAGAGCTCCCTCAGTCCCACCTACCTCACAGGGTGTTTGTTGTGGGGGAGGAAGATAAAGGAGATTGTGAGCCACTTTGAGACTCTGAGATTCAGAGTACAGGGCGGGATATAAATCCAATATCATCGTTATCATAGGAGCAATAATGATTCATAATCAAAAGTAGGTACAAAGGCCTGAAATATAGTAAAAACAATACATACAAATCAATTAAAATAGCAGCCAATAATACTAATCAAGAGTAGACACCCAGCAATTAAAATACAGTAGTATGCCTAGATTTAATTTTGATAAGATGATGATGATGATGATGATGATGATGATGATGATGATGATGATGATGATGATGATGATGATGATATTGGATTTATATCCCGCCCTCCACTCCGAAGAGTCTCAGAGCGGCTCACAATCTCCTTTACCTTCCTCCCCCACAACAGACACCCTGTGAGGTGGGTGGGGCTGGAGAGGGCTCTCACAGCAGCTGCCCTTTCAAGGACAACCTCGGCCAGAGCTATGGCTGACCCAAGGCCATTCCAGCAGCTGCAAGTGGAGGAGTGGGGAATCAAACCCGATTCTCCCAGATAAGAGTTTGCACACTTAACCACTACACCAAACTGGCTCTCCAGCTAATTTTATAGGCTTCTACTAAGAAGTTCGCAACACATGTAGTAATATGGGGATTAACATCTTCTAAAAGGTAGGGTAGAATTTTCCTTTTAGTAAATACATTGTGTTGGAGATATTCAGCTAAAGATTGTCTACGTTGTGAGGCCAGGAGAGGACATTCTAAAATAATGTGGAATATAGAATCAAGGACTCCTAATTCACATGGACATAATTTATTTTGGAGAGATATCTGTCTAAACCTACCATAGAAAACTGTTGATGAGAAAGCATTTAAATGTGCCAAAGTAAAAGTCTGACGATAGCATGAGGAGTCTAAAGTAAAAAAATAATGGGGTATCTTCCCATGTCTTTGGGGTATACCTAGATAAGGTGCAGAGCAAACAGGGGAATGTGAGGGGAACACTTTTTGGTATTTGTGATCCATAAGCCTTAGTTGGATTGTTCTGAAGATATATAATTTTTCACATAAGAAAAGAGTGTCCACCTCAATACCAAGTTTTTGTAGTTTGTGGGCAAATGTAGAGAGCCAAGTAATGCTATGCCTGACTTTCATCAGGTAGTATAATAAACTTCCTGAATCCATTCTGAAATGAATTTTTAACCAGAACTTAAAAGCCATAATCCAGGCTCTGGTTTCTAGAAGGTGTAAACCTAGCTCTGCACCAATGGATGAGTAGGGGACACATTTGGGAGCACCTAAAATCTGACGGCAGAATGATGATCGCACATTCTCCACGCAGGGACTAAAGGCTCCAATCCACAAAGATATTCCATATAGCAACTGAGGGAGAATTTTAGCATTGTAAATTTTCAGAGTTGCTGGAATGAACTGGTTACCTTTACTCCTATAATCTCCAACCATTCTCTTCAGACCAACTTTAACTCTGACAATTTGGCCTCTGATTCTACACCATCTGGCTTTCCATCTACCAATGGGTGCATATATCAAGGCTCTCAAAAACTGCAAGACCTAACCGGTAAATGAAGGTCATGAGACCAGCCTACTTTATAGTGCTGTTGGGATTCTTGAGATATTGCATGTGAAGTGCTTTGGAAAATTTGGCAATGGAGGAAGTAACGGGGTGGCTCCTACTCCTGTCCTACAACTCTACTAAGCAAAGCTTATTCATGTATTAATTAAAATATTGGTTCCCCACCTTTCCTTTTGGCTCAGGTTGGAAGCCTTCTTTGCATCTAAGGATCTTCCTTCCTAAGATTAAGCAACTTCTCTTTTGGAAGAATTGCCGCTGAAGTTGGAGGAAGACTCAGAGAATTGTTGGCTCCACCTCTCTCACTCTCTAGATACAGAAACACACACACTCATGATATGATCAAAGCAGTTCCCTACATGCATCCCATTAGGTGCATTAATCTATTCAGGTGAATGCAGTTCTTTATGCTCAAGATAGAGGGTAACAAGGAAAGATATTGTGATTGCATTAGGAAAACCCTGGGTGCAGTCAGACATACCATTAGTGGCGACACAGCTCCGTCTCGCTGACGGATTAAATATGTTCGTCCAGACATCCACATCTGGCAGTCGAGCGTCATCCAGGGTCATCCCGTCTTGCTGCGGATCAATGCCACATTAATTTGTTAGCGCAGAAAGTCCGGCCCTTTTTCAAAGAAGCAGCACAAGATCGGTTTTTTCCTGTTTGGACAGCTCATGCGCGATACTGCCCCTTGGAATGTTTACCACCCCTCCCACTTTTTTTTTTTTTTAAAAGCCCCAGCAGACATGCGCATTGCCAGATCATTTGGGAATCTGAGGTGACGCTTCTGCTTCTCCAATCAACACAGGATCGGAGGGGGGGCAGAAACGTTATCCCACTATTCAGAACAGGAAACAAAATCTTTTTTTTCAGTGTGGAGGATTTCCAGATATCATTGTCACTGCCAATGTCTAGGAAAGTAATTCCTGGCAGTTCCCTGGTTTGAATCAGCAATGTTAATTCTGGAAACTCCCCCCCACCACCACCTCTGAAGCAACGTTTGATTTCCTACCTCCAAACAGTTGGGCGCATGTTCAATGGACCCCCCCCCCTCCCAGAAATCACCATCTGATCACACATGCGCCAAGAAAAGAGCGTGATAGTATTGGATGTCTGATCGCTCAACAACAGAATGAGTCGCATTCTTGGATGCTCGTCTGATCGGCCCTGCATCGAATCAATATTCAGCGGTTCAAATTTGAGCACTACAGACCCACTTTTAATGTGACGTGTGACCGCACCCCCTGTATGCAAAGTAGAGCACATGGCAGACATAGACAGGCTGAACTGAGATAGAAACTGATCATTCCGAAGTATTGGCACTCTTAGAATCATGAACCCTATATTCTACATGTTCATAAGTTGTAGTGGCTTTTGGTGTGGGCACGATCTTTTAAAAGAAAAGAAGCAAATGTATGTTATTTATTGAATTTCCGAGTCTTTTGCCATGTATCTTATCATAAACATATTTGCAAATGCTTGAAACAGATTTGAGATTGGTTTAATACTAAAATCTTTTTTTTAATAGCAGCAACCCTCCCATATTAATTAAGGGAGTTCTTTAGGGTGCTCAACATTTCTAAATGCATAAATTAAAATACAAAGTGGCGGCAGCATGATTACTTTTCATAATTAACTGAAGTGTTTTTCTGCTTGGAAAATATCAAATACTGAAGAGCTTGTGTTGTTCTTTTGTCTGTGTTGAACTGGGAAACAGCCTTTCCAAAGTTCATGCATAAAACTTCCAAAGCTTCTTAGATCTCATTAGCATACATTTTAACATATGCATGATACAAAAAAAAATGTAGCTAATGATTTTGCACTC